>NC_072859.1:29308241-31708241 GCF_028858705.1 Grus americana
GAAAAAAATACTATACGCAGGGAAATTAAAACTGTCTCTAGTGTAGTACCTTAATGTACTCCCATATGTGCCCCTGAATTTGTTATTTGATTTTCTGGTCGTCTTATTTCTGTCTTCTTAGAGGCATAAGAAAAACCTCCACATAGTTATTGAAGTTATTATTAAATCTCGGTATAGCCAGGGTAGGAAACTACTATGAGCATGAGTCATGAGGTATCACACAAAGATTACAGCATTACAACATTTTGGCTTCCCTGCAAGACCTCCACTGCTGCGTATCAGATATTTACTTCAAGAAAAATGTGCTAAAGGAGAAAGCAGGAAAATAGGCACCACACAATTTAAATTTTTTCATGGTCCTACAATATCTTATTAACGCATGGCAGATTCTAGCAGGACAACGGCAGTAAGAGATCTTAACGCAACTACCCTGAAGAGCACCAGGAGTAGGAGGTTTCCCTACCTGCTCTGCAACCACATTTCCCTGGCCCTTTGCCTTCCTTACCTGCTTTGCAACTGCAGCTCCCTGGCCCTTTGCCTGAGGGCTTTTTTTAGGTCTTCTGCCAAGCATGCTGGTTCATGAATTTCAGAGGATTGTGTCTCTGAGGGACTGAGAGCACATGGAATTCAATGTCAGTATCCTCGCCTGTCTCAACGCACCGCAAACTGGAGGAAGGCAGGCAGCGCAGAGCAGGCTGTGTGCAAAACTGCAGCTTTCACCGGCACCCCCAAACAACAGGAACCACCATGAGGGAAGGGGGGGCGGGGGGGCCGCAGACCATGTAACACACTCCCCAGGGCTCAGGCCCGTCAGTGCCGCCTTCCCCGCCACCGCCCTCCGCCGGGCACAGGGAGCCCAGCCCTGCCGCACCCCTCCTTCCGCCTGAGGCGACTCACAGCCGGTGCTCCCCCACGGCCCGGCCCGGCCGGACAGGCACAGCCGCTCGCACCCGAGGGCGGAATGGCGGGATCCCCCTCCCCGCCGGACCCAGCGCCGCGTGAGGGCGGGGCCGGCCCGCCCCGGCCCGCCCCGTACCCCTGTGGAGCCCTCCCCGCCCCGGCGCAGGGAGGAGCCGGCGGAGGCGATAGGCTGAGCACCGTGTAAATAACCGCCGCTTCCCGCCGGCGGGCCTTGAGCGGCACGGCGACAGACCGGCCCATGGCGGGCAGGCCCCGGCTCACCTCAGGCTCCTGCCGCTCGCGAAAGGCGCCCGGTGAAGCAGCGGCCGCCCGGTACGGGGACGCCTCGACCGCAGCTCCAGAGCAGCAGCGCGCCTGCGCGGAGGCGCGCTAGGGCGGGGCTCGGCCAGCAGGGCCCGGGGGAAGGGCGGGGCCTGGCCCCGGGCAGCCGGGGGGCGATCGTGTGCTGCGGACGGGAGGGGGAAGGTGGGACTTCGCAGCGGGTAACGGCTGGGCAAAGGGAAGACCGGTTCTTGGGCACGGTAAGGAAGCATTAACAGCAAAAACGAGCGCGGGTCTAACAGGCAATACTGCCGTGCAGAGGGTGCAGCTATTCCCACCCCCCCACTTCCCATTTAAGCAAAAGGCTGAAATTCCACCCTACCAGTTATACTGGTCTGTGATAATAAAGGCATTAATAATAACCTGTAGCATTTAAGAAATACATTGCAATAAAGAATGCCATTGACATTAAATTTTCTGACAAGTCTATTTAACATCCATTTTTACGGTTTTCTGAAGCTGCTACAAAGTTTTTAGCTCACTGTTACAGAGATCACATTCAGCTTGCCAGGGGAGCTGAAGAGATACCTACAAAGTCACTGTCTTATCTTATGACCTTACAAAAATGAGCTCTCTGTGAGAAGTCACTTCTCTAGTACCTGCAGCTTAGGCCACTTCCATTATTTACTGAGATCACTCAACAAGAACAATTTTTGGAGCCTTTTCCACAGCAACACAATTTTTAGAAGTGTTTTCAAACTATCCATCTCCAAACAAACTATTGGTTAACAGTTTGATTTGAAATCTGCTTTCATACAGTCCTCCATTACCTGAGGCAAGTTGAAGCAATCTTTGATAGCAATCAATAATAATGAAAACAAAGTTGGTTACTTGAATGACAAATTTCTTCTGGTATTTTTACTTTCCTGGTAACAAACAGTCTCCTCAATTCAAATATTCAGCCTTGATTGCAAACTGAAAGTTCCTTTCCATTATATCAGCAAAGTAAATTAAAGCACGTTTTAATGATGTCTTTCATATTCAACAAAAGTGAATGAATAAAAGCTATACATGAACTGCAATGCCACAGACACTGCTAGTTTTCACAAAAACAAACTCACTCCTTGGCAGTAGTAGTGATGCAAGTAATCAATTTCAAGTTCATACACCTCAGCTGAAAGGGAACCAGTTACCAGCATACAAAAATATTTTAAAAACAGTTTGATTTCAAATATTTAAAATGCTTTGAAGCAAATTTATTATACAAAAAGTGCCTGAATACAAGCAAAGTATTTAGGAAAAAATACATTTCACTATTTCCATTTTATCATCAATTTTAAAAAAATAAAAATAGACAATATTTAAAATACATATACATATTAAAAAAATAAAATCTTTATTGCCTTATTCATCCTTGAGTGCATACATGACATCATCCTGGTTGATATTTAGTCGCACCCGCATGTGAAGATACTTATTACTGGACTCCACCAGCAAGAGCCTGCAGGCACCAAGTCTTGAACAAATTGCCATAATTTCCGATATTGTAGGACTCTGCATGCCTTCAATTCTACACAACGCTACGTGTTGATGATAGACCTATTAAAAAAAGAGAAAAGGACACAGGTCATGTTTACCTCCTGCTGCAATCTAGCAGGCCAAGGTGAGAGAAGCTTCCTTCCCTCCACTTCTATGGGAGAGAAGGAAAAACTAGCTCCAGTCCACTCAGATGACATGCACACATGCTGCTGTTTCAGCACAAACTGTGGGCACTTTGTCGAGGAAGTAACAATTCCAAGCAATAGTTTGTTTTTCATATAGCCAAAAAAGCAAACAATTAGCAGCCTACCTTGTCTGCAGTTTAACTAGATCATTTTATACGTTACTAACACCTCTTCTCCCCTGGACTATGTGGGCTAAAGCTTATCCAGCAGATTAAGAGCTGACATACAATTAATTACATATCAATTCACTCAGAAGTGATATTCAGGCCCAGTGATTAGTAAACACAAGTCACACTGACTACAAACATAAAAGATCACAGCTTAGAAAGGCATGATACACCTTTAAGCATGGGAGAACACACTTGTCACAAATCATGCAGACTAGGAAATCTGTAACAAGAATCAATTGGGGTCTTCTACTTTTCTATTTAGAAATAGCACAAGAAAACCCTTTCGGTGTTAGAGGAAAACTAAGGGAAAAATGTAATAAATCAGTCTAACAAAATATTTTTTGAAGTTCAAGAACTGATCACCCAGTGTCTCTATGCAATCAACTGATGCAGATGTTCAGGAGTCAGTAACGGAAAAGGCAGTTAAAATGCTTACTTACAAACCTGTAAAACCAGATAAAACTAGCAGGTTATTTTACATATATAGTTCTAAACAGTTTTGTAAGTATTAACATGTAGCTTCCATACAGTGAATCAATATCTTAATACAACAGCAGGTGTTTCCAATTCTAAGTATTTAGTCCCATTGAAAACCAGGTGGTAGCATTCAATTAGGCTTTACACCTGGCCTGGACAGCCATGCCCCAATTTACTTTGCCATCATATTGCCTTCCATCAAATTTTAAAAGAATGAAAACCCCAAGGATTTAAATATTTATAATTTTACCTGGTAATTTTGGCAGTGCACCCCTCTAAGAGAAAAAAAAAAAGTACTCAAACACAAACATACCTGTTGAACTGTTGCCTCCTCAACTCCTGCCCTCCGAAACTCTGCTAAAATTGCTTTCAGAAAGATTTGTTCGTGCAAAGAGGCATTCCTGAATATCAAAACAAAACAGGCAAAAATCTGTGAAGTTTAGAAGTCAGGAAGCATCACAAAGAAGCCTGGAAGGGAAATTGCTTGGTAACCACATATTTAAATGCAGAGTATTTTTCTACCTGAGAGGGGTAGTTTATGTCAACCAGCCATTATATTACTGCCTGCAACTCTGGCACCACAATACACTGCATTTCACTTTACCTCACCTCTCTTTCAATGTATCTGAACATTTAATTCCATACATCATATATGTTCTGCAGTGTGTTATGGCCAACTTACATTTATGAATTAACAAATTAACATTGAGGTTTTCAGGCACAAGTAGCACAGTAAAAGCAATACTTACATATCCAACAAAGTATCATATTTGCAGCCCTTAGTCCCCTCCCCTTGATGAAACAGATTCTCTTCCTTTTGACCAGAAACTGCTAAAGCACTTTACCAGTTACAGCTTGTGCAGAGCACTGAAGAGCAACAGAATTCCTAACAAGGAAACCTTTTGGAAGTCCTAACACAACGTATTTACGTTAAAGAAACAAACCAGTTCAAATGGGAAAGTTTTGCATTCTGCTCAGACATCTGCAGCTGCATCTAAGCAGGCAAAGACAGCGGCAGATACAGTATGTAGAGGGGAATAGTTGACTCTTGAGGGACTGATGCCTATACTATGCATGTCTGAGTGGTTTTTCCTTCAGTCTAGCTCAAAGTCTGGTCCAGTATGCTGAATGACCAGTAGTGTTTGGAGTTGTGGGCTCCTGAGTGTATCTTCCAGGTTTAGTTCCAGCTGAAAGGAATTCAAACATATGTACTTGGAAACTGCTGTTCAAAGAAATCAATGCACAGTAAGCAGGGACAATCAGGAAATTTCAAAAGTTCCCTCCTCAGCAGAGCTAACACACTAACATGGAAACACCTTGTATAATCTTGTACAAGTGACTTCCGTGCCTTGGTTTCCCCTATCGTCTCTCTCTCTCTCTCCTAGCTCTGCTGTGAGGTTTGTTTTGTAACATATTTCAACAAAGCACTATGCATTGCTTATGCTCCCAAAGGGTGGTGAGGATGGACTGAATGTTTATGAAAAAATAGCCCAATGAGAAGTCACAAAAGCAAAGAAATTCCTCTGAGAAATGTTTTTACCTGATTGCATTTATATATGGTGATGAAAACATTTCATCTATGGCTTCTGTTACATGGGCCATCCTGACTATTTCAGGCGTTCTCTTTTGGCTAGCAAACTCACAGATCTCAGTGGCCCTCCTGCAGATATCAAGGCAACGCCTTGCATCACCAGACAGTGCTGCTACCTGAAAGTAAACATGACAGGTTTGTAGCAATATTTCCTACAAGTTGAAACCAGAGTTTAGCAAGAATCAATAGACAAAAAACCCCAAACCTGACCACAAAAGAGGAGAGCAATGCTACTGAGAACTATGTTACTAGAATCCCAGATTTTTAATAACAATCTTATTGACCAAAACCAACAGAAGCAACCCTCCCAATACCCCCACCCTGATTTGGTCATCACAAACTCAAGACTGAACTTTTTTTCTATAACCACAGAAGTCAGGTTAAAAAAAATAAAAAATTAACCACATATGAAATTAAACGTGAGCAGATCAGTTCAACACCGAAAGTTTTCAGAAACGTTGTCTGTAAAGACCCTACCACAATCCATGTTCATGCAGAGGAAGAAAAAAAAAATTGATTTTAAGATTACCCTAACATTTTTTGGTAGGTCTCAAAGAAATATCTGGGATAGTGAATTTACATTTCCAAGTGCCCAAAATTTTTAGGTATCTGAAATTTCTGAAACTAAATACTTCTTAAAGCCCCACTTGTGGTTTACAATTTTAATAAAGCTATGAACATTCACTAGATATAGTACTGGCCTAGTTTTCCCAGTAGATGCTGATAACATATGAAAGGCTTAGGACCCAGCTAGACCCAACAATGAGAAATCCTGTAGAAAATCTAATTACAAGTTATTTTTTTAGATTTTCTGAAGAAAAATCATACTAGAAAAACACTGCAGATTATTCAGTCTGCAAAATCATCACTATTACTCTTAGAAAAAGGTGGTTCCTTTGTAACAAAACAAACGCTTGTATTTACTTGATATAGTTATGAGTACGTTTTTTTTAATCCTACAATGATGCTTAGCACTTTAAGTGTATACCAGTTGACAGATGTTGTAACATAACTTTAATAGATTATTTTAACATAAGACATTAAACAATGCATACATCTTCATTGGAGAAGCTACTGATCCCTAATGTATTAATTTTTGTACAACTGAGCATTAAGACTGGCAACAGAATAGGTATTATCTCTTATTCCAAGGCTTTAAGAAAACGGATACAGCTATTTCCACTGTCGCACTAGGTTTTTTTTCATCATCCAATGACTCGCATTATGCCAAACACTGGAGAAAGCTGACATCTTATCATTATGCATTATGACGACTCTTGTTGTTGTGCCTCCAGCTCTTGGAATATATTGCTGCCTTCTCAAAGTAGATGGAAAAAACAATGACACTGCTTTAGCAATGTCTCCTGCTGAAATATCCTGTATGCCTTACAGAGAGCATAATACGTGATCCACTACTTGCGCCTCACATTGTCCTCAACGCAGAACGTGTAACCACAGAACCAAGCCTGACTTCTGTTACAAAATTCTCCCCTGCTGCCCACCACGCTCATTACCTAGTACAACACAGAGGACATACCTCTGTACTGTGCTTACCTTTCTGGAAACCAGCTGAATTGCATCTTCTTCAAATGCCTTGATGCTGTTCAGTCTGGATAAAATAATTTGCTGTAACTGTTTGTAGGTGTAGGGCTGAAAGGACATTCTGGTGAGGCCCTATAGTAAATAATACAATACAGTGAGAAGACTTGTAGTGCCTGAAAAGTCTCAACTGCTCAAGCACAGTCTGTATAGTTAGTTTTATTTTCTCTGGTAGGAGCAATCCCTCTTTCACATCTTTCCCCTGCAAGCAATATGCTTGAATCAATTCTTCCACTTCATATTTGTGAAATAAATCCATGAAATCGTGGCTGAGAACCATTGGTTGGACCTCTCCACTGAAAGGCCTGAGGAGCAAGTGCTGCTGCTGTTAGAAGTCAATTTTCTCTTACAAAACTTGTAAACAAATACAATCTAATACAAAAACCTTTGACTACAACTGTTTACACTTTATTTTTTTAATACAGTAACAGCAGAAGGTATGAAAAAATATTCATCTCTCCTTTAGCAAATCTGTATACGTGTGTGTATATATGTGTGTATACATACGTATACAGTCATACTATTGACTTCACCTTAGCAATCAGACAAGAATTAAGTATTTTCTCCTGACTCAAGCTAATAAAAAACAGCTTTCAGATGAGAAGGACAAGCTATGTCATAGATAGCGCACTGCCTTTCACATTCTACAGGAGGGCTGAGTTTTGCATTTCTTATGGAAAATTCTTTCTTGTGACTATATGGACTCAGCTGATCTGCAGGTTTGGTGGGTGGGGAAAAGCAATTCACACACTGTGGAACTACTTTTGAGTCACAGAAGGATGGAGGCACAGAGCCCTGTTTTTGCAAATCACTTTTCAGAGCAGTGATGAAAAGATGACCTAGGAAAACATATTCAATCCAAGTGTAGAGAGCATCCAACTTTCTATCCAAAGGTATCCAAAAGGAAAATCTACCAGCTGATAATGGCAAACAAAGTAACTAGGTGCCTGGAATGAAAAGGGAAAGAGGAAGGGAAAGCAGAAGAGAATTCTTCTCAACTCTAGAGTAAGCAGCTTAATCATCAAGCACGGCATTTGATTATCCAGATCTTAATATGTTTAAAAAGACATCTGCATTCTTAATTCATTCTTACAAGAACATAGTGTACTTACATGTTATAACATCTGACTAGCAAGCTGGCTCCTAAACTTACTTTGCTAAGATTCATGTGTTCCTTATTGGCCCTCTGGAAGAGGGAATTATAAAAACATTGTTTAACCTCTGATGTAACCAGTCCTACCTTTCTCCTGGATTACTTTTGATTGCGTACATTATTTAATCTGTTCTCATTTTATAGCATAGCAACAAAATGATTGCGTATTTAATCTGTTCTCATTTTATAGCATAGCAACAAAATTGCTAGGACATACCAGCCTGCTAGCCACTCTGTTCATCATTATTCTCTCTGGCAAGTCCATGGTGTTAGCAATGGCCAAGATGATTAACTTGGAGTGCTTCTGAGTTGGCCAGTCAAACAAGTTGTACATCACATTCTGTTTCCGGGTCCACAGAAGATCAAGCTGCAGAAATAGAAGAGTTAGACTGAAAAAGAATGGTCTTGTATTTATAATACCTGATGGGGGTTTGAGAGAGCTAGCTCTGCCACAGAAGACTTCTTACGTGATTCTGTACAAGCTGTCTCTATTGTGTTTCCTTTATCCATCTACGAATAAGTCTGCATTTTCTGAATTAGGGTTCTGATCTCTTTTGGAAAACCACAGTCCTACTAGCTGCTTGAACAGTACTAATCACAGTAGACTGGTTAAACAGCTGGAGTTTTTAAACACTACTGTGACATTAATACCTACATCTAACAAGATTAAAAGACCCTCCATGTGAGAACCTGAATTAGCTTAGAGCAAAAAAATAAGTACGCATTTGTTAATTTCTGAACATAGCACATTCAAGGAGTTTCAAAACTGGATATGACTTATTTCACTGTCAGTTTTCTCACTGGAAAAGCAGCAGCTTCCAGACAAAATACAGTTGAATTCTAAGGTATTGAGGCCTTGACAGAACAACTCATTCCATGACTTGGACCAAAACAAAACATAAAACCAACATGAAATCCAAGGCAGAGAACAATATGGCAACAGGATACATGCCCATTTAAATTCAGTTTCCTAATAAGGCTAAGAGGAACTATTTGTGTGTCTTCTCTCCTAAGTCTATTCCTTTTAGATAGTGTATGCTATACTCTAAGCATGTCTTTTTCCATCCACCAAAACCTCATTTCTTATGATACTTCAAGGAAAGAACTGAAGGATTCTTTGTCTCACCTCATCCACTATCAGCACTGTGGTCTTCCTCTTTGGTCCAGGTGTATTGAACAGTTTTGCCAACAGTACTGCAGCATGGGTTGCTGTCACCTTCTGACCTGTCAGTAACTGGACAAGGATTAAACAATGTTGCAGGTTAATCACACCAAAACTCAGGAAATAGGAAGTTTAACTCCTATTTGGTTTTAACTTTTCTCTAACAATCAACACCAAGCATCTAGATTTTTTTCTTCCCCCACAGAGGAGGAGTAAAAACAAGAAAAAAAAAAAAGAGTAGTTCATAAAAAAACCCTCTGGTCTACCAGAAACTGTCCATAAAAGAGTACAGAAACAAAAGAATACATAACTAAAAAGAAAGGCCATTAGAATTTCCTGCAATTTGTCTTAAATATAGATCAATTATGAAATCCTGAACCTAGTTTCAGGAGGACTCTAAACCTAGCATACTTCAAGGGTGTTTCTGAATGCAAAACTACTGAAAACCTAAGTCAGTTGACAAGAATAGCCTGACTTCAGTAATATTGGACTCCCATTAAAATATTAATGAATCACCAGCAGGATATAGAACTAAATAATTTATTCAACTCTAAGCTAAAAAAAATACCTTCAACAAGAACTGCTTCTGCAATAATCTATATGGCAAAACTGATGAACTGACTGTATGTTACCTGATCCCTTGCAGGTCCAAAGATATACAGAAATTAAAGCATGACATTTCAAAATTACACTATATATGCTGAATCAATTGTTCAATGTAGTTCAGAGTTAAGCCTTAAAGTAAAATGGAGATTGCATTTGAAAACTATTTGTTCGCCAGAATCCCTAAAAAACTAACCTGGGATTTCATAATTATTAAACAAGCCAGAGAATGACAATAATGTATAATCTACACTTGTTTCATGTTTCCAATTCAGTCAGGACAGTCTGAATCGGTCATACAAAGCAGATCCCAGAGGATCCTGATTCTACAGCTCTCAAACTGGGCATCCAATGTACCAGAGTTGTTTGTGATGGTGGAATTGGCACACTTATTGTACCCAGGTATTTAACCTTATCTCTTTCATCCGTTCAGGCCTTCCTGTCCCTGTTCCCCTCTTTATAAACTTTCCTATGACAGTGCAGTAACTGCAGTACTGTCCACTCCAGAATTTGCTTCAGTCATGCAAAGAAGTATCAGGAAACTGGAGCTTGAGATTGACCTGCAGCAAGAGATGCAGCAGTCAGAAAAGTAGCAGTATCTTCACTAGGGCACTTGGATAACAGCTGAAGCAGAAGGAACCAGAAAGTAAGTAGTTCATTTGACTACATGCTCCCCTGAAGGATATTTAACTGGGCTAGTTTAAAGAGTTCAGGGCCTGTGGGAGGCAACAAGTTTTACTTCCAAAGGCCTATTCTTTATTAATTTTAAAGATGTATGCTGAACAGGATAGGAACAAAGAGTGTTCAAACACATTAACAATACCATGAGATAAGCTTATTGTCATGAAACATTTCACTATGTTTTAAAGAAACAGTGATCTGGCTACAACAAATGCCTCGGCAAGACACTGCCTATGCTGGTTTAAGGAAAGGCTGCGAATGTCTAACTCCCAACTATGAGGATAGGGATATCAGAACAATGTATGCCACTTTCTGCTCAGATAGAAAATGTCAAACTTAAATAAATGGGACAGAAGTTTATAAGAAAAGGGATTAGATGCTTGAGGAAACCATCATTTCATTTCCAGGACACTGGCTTAAAGTTAGCCTAGACTGACAAAGGTCTTGAGCAGTTACTGTCTGGTGCCTATTGGGTGATCTTAATCCAGTCCTCAGAAGGTTAATTCACACCCATATAAACACAAGCACAGTTACTAGTCCCAGATGAGATGCTGCGGACTAGTTTGTCATGGAAATCTGAAATACAGGACTGTGACAGAGACGGTCCCTCTTTAGCTGGATTGCTATGATGACACGCCAATTAACCATTAAGACCCTCTTTGTAATCATTACACTGCTATGCTGACTTCCAGAGTTCTCACTGCTAACTTTTTAAACTTACATGTGCAGAAAGTTATAGCAGGGGAAAATAAGAAAAAAATCTGGTTTAATTTTATTTTTTTTAAAACCTGACTGGATGTAATAAATCAGGCTATTTCCCAGCCACTGCACTTGTGCAGCTGAAAGCAAAATAGTTCCAAAAGTTGGCCATGGCCTTAAGTTAATTATTTTTCAACCTGCTCTAAGAGAAAAGCATACTGTCTCTGAGAGGGACTACTTGGAAGTATTGATATGTTAAGTGCCTCGAATCCCATAATACATCGAGAATCTGATGGCAAAGCATAAGATTTCTTCTTTCAAACCAGAGCGCCACTGAAGAGGCTTTACTTACCTCTAGTATCTGCACGTAAGCTTGGTGAGGGTCAGTCAGCTTCATGCCATTAATCTCTACAAACTGGAATGATGGTAGGTCATCATTTTCTGCAGCTTGCTGAAGACAGCGAATTACTTCATGAACAGTTGCAGTTTTACCTGTTCCAGGCACTCCAGAAATGTACATGCACCTACAAAAGAAGAAAATCTTTTCAGTAGCCTAAGGATGAAACCTCCTCTGTCACATCAGGCAATTCCTTATATTTCAGTTACTTTATTTGCAAACTGGGACACATAACACACTGGAAGATCATGAGGATTTTTATTATTACTGAAGCAATTAGCAACTTAAAATACTTTATAAATATAATTTACTTTTAAAAAATGTTTTCCCAGACATCTAAAATTGACTAGTTATTTTGGTCTTCAATTTGAATCTGCACAATAAAGGAGACTGCATTATTCCTATGCACAACGCTTCTTAAGGAAGAAAATTACCAGAAAAATTCAACTAGGAACTTTAATTCAGCCAAAAGATGGTAACTTTTTAGAAAAAGTAGTGTTGCTTATCTGACTGCTGTTACACTATAGGTAGATGCGATCTTGGTTACAGTCTCACCAACAAACTCACCCTCCTGTACCATCAATAAGTTTGCTCTCCACAAAGTTATAGATATCCTGGAATTCTTCCTCACGACAAGGCAGAGATTCTGGGATAGCGGAAACATGCAGCCTTTTGATTAAAAAAAAGAAAATATTTTTTTTCCACTGTAAAGATCTACAATGATATCTGTAAAGCTTTTTCACACACTAAGAGGCAGCAGATGTACCTTTACAATCTAAAGCTAATAAGAAAGGATGTTTGTTTTTCTAATGTTGCACAGAAGACAGACAGATACCTAATTCTGAACAACTTTGTGTGAACCAATTATAATAATGTGAACTTGTAAAAGTGGTAATCTAAATACTTCTAGTATTTGTAGATCTAGTATTGTACTGTAAATTCATAAATGCTTTTCTAGTATCAAAACACCATGCTTTTTTACCAAATGTATTCAATATGGTAAAGATGGCATTGCCCTATTTCAGCATAGCCTACTGCTATTCATATCTGCAAAAAAGATGATTTCCTCCCCATAGCACACGTTACCTTAATCTGGCTTCTGCTAGTATACTGGCTGGTTTCTGTACTGCATGGTTGCGCCTGGGAATTTCAGGAGTTGCATTCCGGGGTGTCTTGGGTGTTCCTGGTAAAGGCTGCAAAGAAAAGTTACAACTTCAAACAGATTTTCTATATACAGCAATTTCTATTGGAGACTGATCGTTCATGCAATTTTCCCAAGTATTACTTATGCACAAAGACTACCCGCGAATGCCAAAGTACAAGATGAAAAAAGAAACAGTCTTTACAAAAGGAAGTTACCAAAACTTAATAAGTCAGGCCTAAGATTCCATAGCCTGGTATCTCATCTCCATCAGCAGCCAGAACACTATGAGAAACTGCTGGCCGCACTCTCTTGCATTCGCACATTGGTATGCCTTCAAGAATCAGGATAGCTCTACTGCCAAGCACAAAGTTGGTCTTACGGCTTTCTGATATATATATATAGAGAGAGAGAGACTGGACTCAGTGCAGACTGTACAGAAATAGAACTAAAATGTCTCAGTGCAGAGCTTACAACAAAAGTAAAAATGGTGGCCATAAATGGATTAATCAGTTTGTTCAGCTCCAGTCCAATCCAACATTTTCCCTGTTTAGGCTAGAGTTTTCTGATCAACACTGTCACAACATTCACAATACACAAGTGTTTTATACATTTGCATAACCTACTCACACCAAAGATCATATAAATCAAGATAACATTTCATTAAAAGCTAAGAGGTTCAGCTACTTTACTTTGGTACACAGCCATCAAGCATTCAAATAATTGGCTTAGAAATAATAAAAACAGCTCTTAAATGGAACCTTACAGTTTTCTTCAGGGTCTTAGCAGGAGTGTGAACTGAAGACTTCCTTGAAGACTTTGGGGTGCTGAGTGTCCTGCTTGACTTAGTTTTCTTTTCTGGTGTACAGAGCACGTCACTCTCCTCTTCCTCACTACTTGAAGAGTAAGAGCTATCTGAGCTAGACAGAAAATCCTCTTCCTGGTTCAATTCTAGTGTATTTAATATGCTATGAGAAACAAAAGTGACATGAGTTTAAAGAAATAATAGATATAACTCTACACACTACAGAGTGTAATTTGATACATTTTCAGTAGTTAACATAATCAGTAAGCCAACATATTTTCCACTTAGGCTGTTAATTTTCCATGGCTATTTAATAGACTGGTTTAAAGGAAGTCAGTTTTCCGATGAACACCATTTCTGAACATAAGACAGTTTTCACTCACACTGCAATTAAGCTGTACCTCTAGAACCATTTGCATTTGAATATGAAGCTAAACAAACTCTCAAGGCTTCAAGCTATCGATAGCAATCTAAGATCTCACGAAAGCAAAAGTTTACCTGATTTGCTCTGCAATGAGAGCTCTTGTCTTCTGGGCACACATTCTACGAGAATGAGGGGTCAATACAGGGCTCCGACTGCCCGCTTCCTGATGTCCAATTAAACTGTAAAGAAAGAACACAAAGCTATTTGTATTTCCTCTTTGCATCACACTTGTAAAGATGGAAAAAAGGCCTTTCAAACTTCAGGCTGTCAATCCAGCACGAATTCTTGTTTACAATTATCTACAGATAGGCTATGGCATGGACACTGGCAGCACAATTTCCCCCTCTCTTACACTCTCTCTTCAATGTACCTTTGCCAAGAAAAAAAACCCACACAAAATATTTACTATAGTTCATTCATGGTCTGTACTGTAAATATTTTTACAGTAAAGTATAAATGTTTCTACAAAGCTTTGTGAACCAGTTGAGGAAGGCTGCTAAGTCTAAAGAGAGACAGAGTCCACACAAGCTAAGAGTTGCTAGCTGACCTAAGATGCTGTGACAGCAGTGACTACACTAGCATTACTTCACAACAGATGTGTCTGAGTTATACCACTTTCTTTCCTGATGCACCCTCAGCTGACAACAGCTATTTATTTCACATTGACTGACAGTTGCTGCACATTAACGGCTTTCCCACCACTTCCCCAGTTAGACACATATACATCAGCAAAAACTACTGAATAGATACTGATAGAGTTGAATTAGCAGCCAAATTATTTTGCAAATATAACACTGCCAAACTGAAGGGACAGGGGGTCAAAACAGTTGTGGTTTTGTTTGGTTGTGGGGCTGGGTTTTTTTGGTTTTGTGTTTGTTTGGGGGTTTTTTTTGAGAGAAAGATAAGACAAATATGATTTCCTTTGGGCATCTCTCTGATCTGCCCTTTGGAGCAGATTTTTCTATTTGTGTTTTGAGATTCCTTTGCTGTCTTCTTGGGCACTTCCTCATCCCTACCGCTGAAAACATTTTACTGTTAATACAACTTTCCTATTAGTTCAAAGGACACAGTGAGATTAATTACTTTAATTATTTGTAGAGTTCTTAAATTTTTTTTTTTTTTTAGATCTATAAGTATCACTGAAATGCCATTATCTTATGAAAAGTAAATGTTTTTTTGCTACACAACGAGTGACAGAACTGGGGTGCAGATCCACCAAGTGTTGTACCCACATCTTTACTCTCTGAAAGGAGGAACATGAGAGAGTTTTGGCTTCTTGCAATGTCTTGCCAAAAAGCCTGATCCATTCTCCTCCTGCCCCAGCTTAATGCCATTTTTAAAGTCTGTGTGAAGATATACTTAAACAATTACGCTTTTTGAGTTTTGATTTCTTTTCTACATAAAAATTAGCATGAAAATATACATATAATTATCATGAGAACTCTCATAAGGCCAACTGCATCCCTTTCTATAGTTCAGTGTATCTCAACAGTTGTCACAAGTAGGGCACGTTGGAGCCTGTATGACATATGTACTGTAGTACAAAAACAGATTTTTATCCATGTTGATGATTACAAACCATAACGATCAATATGGCTTCAATTTCCTTTCATATCATCCTACCATTCCTATTTCCAACATCATCTCTCCGTTCTTGCAACCACAAACTACTTGTGTCCATCTTTAGTCAACTCCTCTTACCACCTCCCCAGTCACTCATTCACCTCCAAGATGCTTTCTAGAGCTTCACCACAGTGCACTGGTAATATCTAGGCTACCCCCCACCTCTCAGTGATCTCAACAGACAAAGCATGGTACATGCAGATACTTCATCTGCTTTTCTCTCCAGAAGTCTTTCATAAATGTGTTTTAAGAGAACTACATCCAAATAGAAATCCCATATGAAAATAATTATAAAAAGGCTATCACTTACCATATAGTGTCATCTTTCGTATTAAGATTCTTGGCTTTCTCACTGGAGTCTTTGACCTTACTATAGGGGGATAATCGTATTGTATCACTAAACCGCTGCCAGTGCTCTGCAGTATCAAACGTTGACTTTGACTTATCATTGGCACAAGGTATTTTTGGTGGTGAGCCTAAAATGCCAGTGAATTTCACTTTTCTTTTAGTAGCCGATGGTTCTAACGGTGATAGAGTATCACCGTCATCATTCAAAAGTTCCAAAACTTCACATCCCAGGAGCCTGCTTTTAGGAGATCTTGTGGGACCTAGGAATCGAGAGCAAAATCAACTTCTTTTAGGCTTTAATGTCGCGGGTTTGGTTAACTTTCAGAAGACATAGTACAACTGCCTCAGTGGCCGTCATTTAAATGAAAGGAGATGGCATTCATTACAGTCCAGAACAAGGAACCAAACACATACAGAATGCATATGCGCCCTCTAAGATGACTAAATAGAATACAAACTGATTTTTTTTTCAGTTTTCTAACCCACCCCCATCACTTGCAACTTTACTCAAGCTCCAGTTTGAAAATATGGCCTGTTACATAGGATTAACGTGCTTATTCAACCAGCCCAATGTAAGCATTCTAGTGCACCGTTAGTCAGAAAATTAAAGTGAAACCTTCTGAGGTCAAGTTAGGCTGATTGGTAGCATTTCAGCCAACAAGCATGTTAACTTGGATTTCGCAGTTACAAACAAAGCATTTGCAACAGCAATTGGATACAAGCAGTACAGTTGCTTGAAATAACAGACATAAGACAAACAAGTGATGTGCCCAAAAGGCTTGGACTAATCCCAAAGCCTGAGTAAGGTAGCTAAAAACACTGGTGTTGAATATTACCACTGTTTGAACTACCCAAAATGAAGAGACACAAAACATACTACATTCAAAACTACCAATCCGACAGAGTATTGCCATATACATACTGTTTAACTGTAACTTCTTCCTTGCTGTTGGAGTTTTGACACCATTAGCCATTCTTTGTGAATGTCTCTCCTTAGCAAGGGAGGATTTGGAAGCAGAATGTTTTGATTCTATTTCCAACTCAACATTTTTTTGTTTTGTAGCACTCTGAACATCTCTCTCTGTCTCTTTTTTCAGGGGGGAAACAACGTCCGAAGGAATAAATGAGTTTGAAGAGTTTGAGATGCCTCCTTTCTTATTAGCTTCTTTCAGCTTAGAGAATGTGTCAGGGGACAAAGCCTTAAAGCATTTCCCATCCCAAGACTGTTTTACATAGAAAGTTTGTTCCTTGTTTAATGTAATAGGTAGTTCCTCCCCCAGATGTAGTGGTATTACCTGTAAAAACAGAAAATACAAAACCACACATACCTTAACATTTACTGTTAATCTAGCATTCAACTATTTTCTAGTCACAGATCTTATTACTGGAATTCATGCAATCCTTCATTATACAGGGCAACACCTTTGACCTACATTTACAGTAGCATAAGTTTATTACACAACAGGACTCCCATCACAATACTTCCTTCCATGCAAACCTCCAAGTGAGCTGGCTGCCAATAACCAAAGTCATTTTGGGATGGAGGAAAGACAGAATGTCAACAGTTTTCAACTATCCTATGTTAACTGTGTTAACAAATACACGTCACACATTTGGTTTGGGAGAGAAAAAAGTAGCTGCACTGTTCTATTATTCTTTTCAAATTGTTTCTTTCTTCCCTCTACATGTAGAAGGGCTGCAGTACCTACCATGATGCTTTTAATAATGGTCTCCACAGCTATATCAGTGTCATAGCCAGAAACTTGATCAAAAAACACCTCCTGGGGAGAAACCTCTCTTTTAAGCAGTTTCCGTTTATTCTGAGGTATCTCTGTAATATGAGAGAACCACTGCACAACTGCATGTTTCTGCTGAGCACCTGTGAAAAAAAGTCAGTGAACATTAAGTATTTTATTGTATCGCAAATAGTTGTTATTCCCAGACCTCAATGACTTTAGTTGAAATGCCATCAACGATAGAAATCCTCCCCGGACACAGGTGAGAAAGCATCCGATAAGAGGTTGCAATTCCCATTTTCTAAGCTAAATTAAAACGTCTGAGACTTTTAAGGACTAAGATAACACCTACATAGGGTCTCAATCACAAAATGCACGCAGATCAGCTGATCCACCAGTTCACTATCACAGATGAAGAGGTTCCTTATTTGCATCAATCTGATCTAATTGTACCCCACTAACTGAAAGCGGTGACATAAAAGAGGAAGTGAGAAATTTCAGAACAGTATTTGTAATTTCAGTGTTATTTTAGAGGTAAACCAGAAAAACATTTATTAGCTGCCTAACAAACCAGAGAATCCTGCTGTTCATATGTCTAGAAGAAAGCATGAATAAACAGTAGGAACAGATTCAGTGTGGAGAGAGTTAAAAAAAACAAAACACACATTTGGAACATATTACAATTGAATATTAAGTTACTCTCTACATTTTAAAGTGTTCATCTTTCAATGAAAACAAAGCCAGATATCTTTAACAAAACTGTCAAAGATATATAAAAAAAGGAAAATCTTGTTTTCAAGGAAGTTTCACAGGTTTCATACTGGCATGAAAAGAATATTCAGTTATGTTACAATAAATGTGCATTAGTAAATAAATACACTGGAGCAATATGTATTTATGTTTAAAAAAAGTAAAGAATTTAAAAAACCCTCAAAACATTATTATGATGGGCCAAAACAAACAACAAAATCTGTTTAGAGAAAACAGACATAGCTAATGAATAGTTTCTAATTCAGACTCAGACATAGTCTTCGTATCACCTTCCATGATTTATCTTTTAATATCTACCTTTATCTATAAACAAGTAGTTCTACAAGGGATAGAAGTAATGAGCCCCATTTATTCAGCCTTGTGCCTTATTGCTAAATTTCCTGCTGGCTGATAAGATGCAAGTTCCAGGGCTGCAGTGCTCTTGCTCCATTTGGATTCTCCAACCTCTAAATAAAGCATGAGCTCACGCTGTCTTCCTCAAGGATCATTTCTTTTAAATTAGACACCTATGCAAATACATTGTAAAAATGGAATGCCTTTAAGGTCTCTGTTTATCTATCAAATTTAGTTTAAATTAACCACCAGCCCCAAATATTTGGGGAGCATGTGAATACAGATGCAGTGATTACCAAAGTCAAGTTTCCTTAATAAATTAGGAGAGTGATAAGGAGTTATGGGCTAAATACATCCCCATGAAATAGGTATCTTTAAAATATTTTAAGATTTCTCAGATAAGAGGTAAATTTTTATTTCTCTTACCATCTTCATATAAATCCAGGAGTTGTGCCACAAAAGGTTGATCTGCATTCTCCCCTTCTACTAAAACAAACTCACCAAGTTGTATACAGGTTTCTGTTCTGCGTCTTTCTGATTTAATAATGATTCCCCTAGAAAGTGATGCATACATGCAGATTAGCAGGATTTTATATTCTTTATAATTCATGTATCATTAAAGCTGATGGCCTGTCAATCTTACAGTTAGTTATGCTCCCTCTTGCGAAGTCTACAGTTAAGTTTCCTGATTAAAAGCTTTCATATTTATTTCAGACAGCTAACACTTATTCACAGATCTAATTAGTAGTTTAATTTAATGGTTTTTAGACATTATACAATTTATAATTCAAGAACTTTGTGACAACATTTTTGTTATACACATACAGTGTCACGACACAATGCTCAAAACCTTACTCATATTCTTACTGACTACCACATTAACCTAAATGATGTCAGAAAGGTAAAGAAGACTAAAGATTAAGTTTCCCTGAGCAAGTCAGAAATAAATGTTACTTACTTGTATTGGTAAGTCCTCAGTTTTCTGTCTGAGCTCGTGGGTTTTCCATACCAGGAGTAGATAATTTTGCTTTGCTGCCGGGTGTTCATGATTCCCAAGGAAGAGCTAAAACAAGTAAACAATTTTAAAATTATTATTTAAAAATAAAAGAAGGGAAAGGCTCAAGATGGCCAGACACAGAGAAATGCCATCAATTCTTTCACTGTGTATGAAGAACGTGGCGTCCATTGGCAATTCAGAGAACCATGCCCTCCCCAAAGCCTCCAGACTCCTCTCCTCTGAGGGAGGAGGAAAAAGGGAAGGCGTTTAGTAGTGGATTGTTCTTCAATTCCTTTTTTCCCATGTCCAGCGTTGACTAACACACCTGACAAACATGCGATTCCCTTGTTACTGGCTACTTTGCTTATTCACAGAGCGAGTTATCGGGACAGATGTCTTCTGCGTGTTGTTCATCACCGAGACACTCTGCCCGTTCACTACCAAGCCCTCCGCTCCCCCGCGCTCCCCGACCACCCGCCGCGATGCCCAGGGCACGCTGCCGGCCGGTTTAGGGCTCCGCCTTGCTGGTTTTCGTCTAAACTTCGCAGCGACCAGGCGGATGAGACGGTCACGAACATATCGTTTATACTCAGTTTTTATGTTTTGGTTGTGAGTTGTTTTTTTCTTTCTTTTTTCTTCCAAGTAAGATATTCCCTCTGGAAACAGACCGCAGGGCTCAGGAAAGCGCCACAACCCCCCCAGTGCCGCTCCCCCCTCGCCCACCCCAGCCCGTCGGTTCAGATGAGGTAGCGAAGACCCCAGGCAGGGCTCTGCCTCAGGGAGCCCCCTCGCCGCCCCAGGCGGCCTACGGGGTCATGGCGTCGGAAGGGGCCATTACCACCACGGGCTCAGACACGCAGAGAGCCACCGAGGCGCTCCACCACCCTCACAGAACTACTAACCCACCCGCCGGCCTCACGGGCCGCAGGACCTACCGAGGGCCACCGACCGAGCCCACTCACCGCCGCGCCTCAGCGGCCCCGATGCGCAGCAGCGGCAGCCCGAGCTCCTACCAGCGCTAGGACAGAACTTCCCGCCAAAGCCCGCTCGGAGCTCCGCCCCCTCGGCCGCGCGCGCGCACAGGGCGGAGAGGGCAGGAAGAAGCCGCGCAGGAACAGCGCCATGTTTACTCCTGGCATCCTGAAGCCGCAGCCGGAAGGGATGTTATAGCCCAAAGATAAGATGGCGGCCGGCGGTGGAGGCGCCCCGGAAGTGGAAGTTGCCGCAGCCCCTCACGGAAGGGGAGCGGAGCGGCCCGCCGCGGACTTGAGAGGAGCTGTGGAGCGGCGGCCATGGCGAACCGGACGGTGAAGGATGCGCACAGCATCCATGGCACTAACCCGCAGTACCTGGTGGAGAAGATCATCCGCACCCGCATCTACGAGTCCAAGTACTGGAAGGAGGAGTGCTTCGGCCTGACGGGTATGGCGGGGCGGGCTGGGGCGGGAGGGGGCTCGGCTGGGAACCCGCGCTGACGGCCCGTCCCTCTCGTAGCCGAGCTGGTGGTGGACAAGGCCATGGAGCTGAAGTACGTGGGGGGCGTCTATGGAGGGAACATCAAGCCTACGCCCTTCTTGTGCTTGACGCTGAAGATGCTGCAGATCCAGCCCGAAAAGGACATCATTGTGGAGTTCATTAAAAACGAAGACTTCAAGTAAGTTGGGAGTACATTTGCTTGTTTTTTCCTTCTTTTGGTTGTCATGCTGAATGAAAGGTGGATGTTCAAAGCAGCCAGGGAACCCTCAGTGCACAGTTTAGCTTTTAGTGGGCCCTAATAAAGTCTTCTTGCTAGAAAGCACATCCTT
This sequence comes from Grus americana, assembly GCF_028858705.1. Taxonomy (NCBI): domain Eukaryota; kingdom Metazoa; phylum Chordata; class Aves; order Gruiformes; family Gruidae; genus Grus; species Grus americana. Next base: position 29,329,663 of record NC_072859.1, read on the forward strand.
CTGCTTGCTTTCAAATGAGTGCTCCCCTTGTCACTGGGGCTGTTAGAACTGCTTGCCTGTGTGGCCTGTGCTCTTTGGGATAATACACCTCCATCTCAAGTATTTAGAATGAGGTCTGTTCAGGGAGGCATGTTAATCTACTTTTTCTTTAGTATTTCTTTTGTCTCTGTGAGTGATAATGCAGTTCTTGCATGCATGAACAACCCATATAGAGATTATATATGTATACTTCAGTATACCTGAGTACTTGAAGGAGAAAGTCCAAATGGTTGGTTATTCTGTTTATTTTAGTGTACTGATTTTTCTCAGAAACTTACAGGAAAAACTCTTTATCTAAACTACTAACTATGGAAAAAGCTCAGATATATGAAACGGTTTACTTTTTAGGTATGTCCGAATGCTCGGTGCGCTGTACATGAGATTGACGGGTACCGCCATTGACTGCTACAAGTATCTTGAACCGCTGTACAATGACTATCGAAAAATAAAAAGTCAGAACAGAAATGGGGGTAAGCACTTTTACATGTAGTTGTGGTTTCTTAGTACCTCATAGATCATGCCAGATAAAAGTAAACATTCTATTTAGTAATATCGACCTAAAAATTGTGGCATAATCATCTTTTTGAAACCTTATTTTTACTTATGCATCCTTTGGATAGTCTGTTGCTAACTTGTACAAATGAGAACTGCGCCAAGTGCTTGCGTCTTCTGTTGGGCACTGGAACACAGTTCTACAAATCCCAAAGAAACTGAGTGCTGATTTAAGCACCGAATCTACTAATCCTAGCTGTGCAGTAGCAAGTAGGCCTAATGATTTTCTTTGAGAATGATTTTAGAACTGTCATTTGTCCAGCTCACTTGACATAAATTGTCTGAAGCATTTCATCTGTAGCCACTAGTGTTAAGCTTGTCTTTTAAATGCTATTTTTCCGCCCCCCCAGAATTTGAACTGATGCATGTGGACGAATTTATTGATGAGCTACTCCATGAGGAACGTGTATGCGATATCATTCTGCCTCGATTACAGGTTTGGAAAAGTAGACGGTTACGGAATTCTTAACTGCACCAGAGTCCATAGTTGTATTGGCTACTGGCTTGTTGTGTAAAGCTGTGATACAGGCCCTTTGGGCACGTGAGATGCCTCCGTAGGTGGCTGTTCTTACTTGGGTTATGTAAGATAAAGTTATAATTTCTCCTAGAAACGCTATGTTCTGGAAGAAGCTGAGCAACTCGAGCCTCGTGTTAGTGCTTTGGAAGAAGACATGGATGATGTAGAATCTAGTGAGGAGGAGGAAGAGGAAGATGAAAAGGTTGGTGAACTGTTTTGCAAAGGGATGGTTAAAGCTGGTGCTGAGCCACTGCAGAGCACTTCATGGCCTATAAGAAATATTTGGGGGGAGGCACCAGCAGGTTGTTTGCAACTCTTACCTCCCCCCTTAATGTATTTCCATAGAAGCTGCTGGTAAGAACTTGTTAGCAGCTCCAAGTGCTCTGCATGTGTCAAGCTTTTCTGTCTCCTGAAGTTCACAAATCTGGATCTGTTCTGTGTTAAAATATTTCAGATAAATTGATTTACATGTATAATGGAGAAAACTAAAGGTGATGATGACTGTCCTAGTCAATTCTGCTGTACTTCTCGAGAATAGACAGTATGAGAGGTGGCCATTTTGATTTCAGTTGGCAAACTTAGTACCATTCATTTATGAATATGAAATACTTGAGGATGGGGAAGCTGGATTGCATGACTTTTGTCATTTATATTTAATTGTTCAGAAATCCTTACTGAGAGATAAAAACCTTTATGAAACAAGACTTACAGAACCTTCCTCCTGCCATTTCCAGCTGGAACGAGCACCCTCTCCTGACCACCGCAGAAGAGGCTACAGAGACCTTGACAAACCTCGCAGATCTCCAGCTGTGCGGTACAGGCGGAGCCGAAGCAGGTCTCCAAGAAGGTGACATGGCTCTTCTTGAGCAGTACTTCTACCTATTGTACTGCAGACAGCTCGGGCAAAGCATAGAAGGGAAGATGACAGTTCAGCCAGAATCTCTTAGACCTCTCAATTCCTTTAGCTGCTTTCTGAAGTCAGGAGCCACAGTCAACCTAGTCCTCCAGTAACTCTTGAACTTCCTGGCCAGTAATGTGGTTAAATTGGACAATACTGTGGACATATTAAGGAGAAACAAGTGCTTTGTTATCACATAAGATAGAGGCTGCAGGGAAGTCCTGTTAATTGTTCTAATAATAAGCCAGGAAAAAGTCATTGCTTGCCTCCTTTGCCCACTGTATGGGCCAGTCCAGAAGCACGTACTGCCTCTTGTGCAGGATGCCAAACACATGCTAAATGTGGACATGGGGGAGTGCAAGGGAAGCCCTGGTGCTGTTGCTAGAGAATATGGGAAATTAAACAGCTGATTCTGCTAATGATTTTTAGCAACTCTTTCTTTTCTCCCCTAATTACAGGCGAAGCCGCTCTCCAAAGAGAAGGAGGTATTATTTTTTTAATTACAATCTTTTATTATCTAATCTTAGAATGCGTGCATTTTTAGTCTGGCTGTCTTAAAAACTTCCTTTCTCTTAGTCCATCACCACGCCGGGAGAGGCATCGCAGCAAAAGCCCAAGACGACACCGGAGCAGATCCAGGGAGAGACGCCACAGATCGAGATCCAAATCTCCAGGTATTTTTGTTATTTACAGATTAACTCTGGCAAGTCTTTATCAACAGAACATCCGCTGCAAGAAGAATCTGTGTCACAGTATCAAGAAGGTAGCATAGGTGCTTAATCTGGCTCATAAAACTGCTAGCTATATGAAAGCACAGCTGTAGAACTCCTTTAATACATGCAAAATTGCCTTGAGTATGTTTTTCAAGTGTTGGAGTGCCTAATTAAGGCTAGGGTTGTTCTGGCATTATCTAGGACACTTGGTCACTACAAGCAGGTTGTATTAGCAAAACAAAAAAGAATTCCAGGTGGAAGTAACTGTTACTTTTTTATCTCATAGGGCATCATCGTAGTCACAGACACAGAAGTCATTCCAAATCACCTGAAAGGTAAAGGCTTGACCTGTTTCTCAAGGGTGTCTGTACTGCTACTGTAAGAGCTCTTACTTTCATTTAATTTTGGGGACTGAAGGTCTTCTTACAATGTTGGAGATTAAATATTTCATCTGGTGCCTCCCTCAGTGCTGTAGTCAATTCACACTATCCATATTTGACCATAGAAAACACCACTTACCGGTCTTTTACAGTTACTTTTTTTACAACAATTACTACTACTCTGTCATAGGGGTTTTGGTGTGGGGTTTTGTTTGTTCGTTTCAGATCTAAGAAAAGTCACAAGAAGAGTCGGCGAGGGAATGAATAACAAACTAAATCCAGCACACAGTTTAAGAACCTTGAACTGCAGTCTAATACTGTCCTATTTGCTTTATGGGACAGCTGGATATGTACTGGCTGCTTTAGCAGTCCATTTCTTTAATCCTTCTCCTCTTGTACAAGTGTTGTTTGTTTTTTAATTAAAAGAAAGCTAAGGATACTTTTTATGGAGTTAGTTACTCATCCTCCTGATAGAATTTGAGGATTGTTTTTAAATTGTCAAGGATTGTTTAAAAACTGTCAATTTATACATCAACAAGGCCTGTATAAACTAGTGAAGAGCAATAAAAAAAAAGGGGGGGGTTGTCTTTAAAGGCTTCTTGCTGTTTCTCTCATAATACTTTGTTTAGCATTCTAGTTGAAGCTGGTTTCATTCTTAAATCAGGGTGTTGTTTTGACAAACAGACACTGCGCTCAGTTGCCAAAGTGAAAATGCATTCCAATTATAAACAGTGATGAGCTAACAGCCTAAAACCATCTCAAACCTCCAGTACAGGAAAGGAAGTAAGACTGTCATAATCCCCTGTGTTCACTAAAAGCAAGAGCTAACTAAAACCAACTGTTACTGGTTCCTTTGTAAGAATCAGCCTGAAGTCAATGATATGCTGCTTCTGATGCTACTATCAGATAGTTTAAGAAGCTTCAGGTAATACAAAGTACCACTTAATTCTTTTCAGGCAAGAAATTATTCAGTGTATTTAAAGACAGTAAAACCACTACTTTGAGCATAGTTTGTGGCCTACCTGTGACTGGGGATAGAATGTGACACAATTATGCTCAGCTCTACCTTCTCTGAATGAAGTTAGCATTCAGCCAGTCCCTGTTTTTCAAATTAAGAATATTTAAGAATCTTGTCTTAGTACATTTAATTATCTATCACAGGAAATCACTTGTGTTAAACCCCTTGTGTACCATCCCTTTATTCATAGTCCTGCTTCAGGAGCAGAGACTGACAGGTTTATCTTGTGAACAATGTATTTATGGCTTAAATATTTTCCCATACTGTCCAATGAATGTTGACAAGACAAAAAGTATTGCCCAAATTTATGGGAGGTCCTCTTCAAAATTACCTCATAGTACAGCCTGATTTTTCTAGAGTATTTTCATATTATTTTGCAAAGTTTCTGAACAGAAAAGATAGTATACTCTTCCCTCAAATCAAGTACTTTACAAGACAGACACATCAGCTGTGAACAGCACACACAATGACATCGGCATGGGAAAAACAGGTATGCCGATTGTATGCCTCATTAAATCTGCTCATTTTTCATCTCTTCTTTAAGATACCCAAATTAAAGTTGTTTTTATTACAGTTAAATACAAGCATGCATATAAATAGGGAAGAGGGAAAAGGCTTGTATCCTTTTTTTCAGTTTTATTTTTCTTTTAAAAAGTTTTTTTGGCACTACATAGTTCTGTAAAGAATAGAAGTGACAAATTTTTAAACACATGAAATCCCCTTCTAATTTTATTTTTTTAGAACAATATATATAAAGTCTGAAGCAACCAAAGTATGAATACAGCTAATAGAAAATAAAGAACTTAATTTTAAAAATTCTCTCTCTTTACAGTTTTATCAAGATAAACCAAAACACAATTCCCCTTAAAAATAGGGTAATAAAATAGATGAAATTTGTATCACTCAGTTTTGTGATACTAGTAAAAACTATAGTTCATATCTATGTACAAATGATACAGTTTAAAAACAGTCTTAAATAATCTTGTATCTAAACATGTTGCATTAAGATTTTAAATCAGAACCTGAATTTTTTTCCTCCCCTCCCTCCCCCCCCCTTCCCATTAAATTTCACTTTTTCTGTTGAATGTAATTCAGATTCAAGTGTGGGTGTCCTTGAGACAGAAGCGAGAACCGCTGGTTACTCTGCATCAGTGGACCAGCTAAAAGAAAATGGATTACAATTACTTTAGCAAATTAAATATACTTAACAGTGCTTGGCTATATTCAATGTATTAATCTTACTTAGAAACAAAGCCATTTACTAGATGGACGCAAATGCTAGCTGTACGACTAACCCATTTAATGGGGCAATGCAATATTACTTTTATCCTATCTCCAGAATTCCCTCAGAATCATCACAAAGCATTGTTTTGTTGCATTACTTTAGTTATTTAACAAAAAGAATTTCAGGGTTTTTAAGTATGGGTCTCACTTGGAAACCTCGCTACAGCCAATAGAAAAAAGTCTCTTATTTTGTACTAGGTGACCCAGCAACACAGTAATTACAAAACCTCCAACTAAAATTTGGGCATAGTTTCTCTCTTGGTGGAGCCAAAGGTCCTTTCCCTACAGCCTTTTCCAATCCTGCCAGATGCTGAACACCTTTACCATTCAGTAGCATAAGAAAGAGTTGAGATTAAGTCAGTCCTTCAAGGTACCCTGAATAACTGAGCCTGATCTAACTTTGAAGTTAGCGGTTGGACTAGATCACCTCCAGAGGCCCCTTCCAACCTGAATTATTCTATGGTTTTGCAAGTTTTTCTGCATGTAAAGTCATTCCACAAGGCAAGGTACAAAAACCAAATAAAATTAATTAGGACAAAAATGTCTTCAAATTCTTAACTTGCTCATGGGCAAATCATCTTAACCTCTGTGGAAGCAGAGGTCACTCTACCATAAGACAGCATCAGTGAAGAAGAAAGAGGCTACAAGTGCAATAGACTGCAAATTGGCTCAGATTTCAGAATTTGATTTAACCCCTTCCCTCCCACAAAGATTTTCATCCATCCATACAGGAAGCCGAAGTGTTGATTTGACTCTTGGATTCATTATGGTTCCAGGGAGCCTAGCAAGTGAAATGTGATTCCTTGGCTTTTAAAGCCTTTGAGACAGTAAAGAGACACGTTGCATGAGCTGTTGATTCATATACTAGTTCTAGTACCTTGAGGGTAGAAAGGTTTGTTCGGTGGATAGCTGGCATTTCCCTGCTGCATGTAGTTCTGAGGCATATTGTAAGGCCACGCTCCTCGGAGGAGAGGAAAATGGGTAGGGGTCCCATGGTCCCAAGGGACAGAAGGAGGGTTCATTTTACCAAACTGTCCTTGGAAACCCTGATCTATTTTTCAATTGAAAGGGAAAAGCACATTGCAAGTTGAAATAATTAAACAGTAAGTCACAAATACAGTTTACATCTTAAATAACAGTTTGCAGGGGACTTAATGCGATTAGTCTGATGTGCTACTCATTTTTTTTTAAATATACATCAGTAAAAATTACCACCTAAATTACTTCATTATTCACTATAATAAAATTTAATGGGGAGGAAGACAGGATGAATCAGTATTAAAATCAAGACCTACAATTTCACTAGTCCTATGTCATTCTCATGATGAAAAATACAAGGTCTGAACAATGTTACTAATGCCTGATCCCACACAGATATTCACTACCACTGACACAGCTGTGATGTGAAAGCTATTACTCTACTGCAAGAAATAATTCTCACATGTACACTGGAATTCCACTAATACTTGAATGCTTAAGAAACTTATTATCTAGATCATCAGACCAACTTAAAATTGATTTTTAGAGAGAAAAATAAAAACTTTTGAAATAAATACACAAATTGTAAGCTATTCCATTTACAAATCCAGTATTACTGCAGCATTAAGGATGAGAAATCAAGCATCCAAGGAGGCAGGGGACACAACAGTTGATGCCAAACGCTGTATTACTAATTCTGCTCTTTTTGTTCATAGCTCCCAATTTTGTAAGACACAGCAATGCCTGCTAATTTAAAAACCTGATCAATGTACATTTAAAAATTAATAAATTTAAGTAACTATCCTTAGTATATCACTTCCCCTTTGGGCTCATCATAAAAAAAACCTTGCAGACAGCCTTTCATTAAATAAAAGCAAGCTACACATTTAAAAAGAATAGTAACTTTTATACAATAAAACATGAAGCATGGCTCTGGAGTAAGCATGAAAAAAAGCTGTCTGCCTGAAGCTTCTAATGATCCTACTTCTGATCAATCGTCTACTGAAAAGAAAGTAAAGTCGCTCCTTCCAACTCAAGGTTATGTGACCCAAAACAAAAGTTTCCACAAAATTGCCATTCGCAAATAGTCCTGAACAAGAAAGCAAGCCAGCTTCAGAGCACAGACAGCTCATCTCTACTGTGCGCCCACCCAGTGACCCCTCCCTAATAGCATCTAAGCCAAAAAGGAAACAAAACTGATTAAAATACAAAGAGGAAAAATACCAGGACTGGGAACTAGGAAAAGGAGTATGATGAGATGGGAAATAGATGGAAGCTGAACAAAGGGAAGAAAAAATACTGTGACTGACAGCACAATAATACTGGGTAACCTTCTGTGCAGGCACAGTAAGAGAGGAAGCACACAAGGATAGAGCGAAAGGAAAAATACTGCAGACAGAGACTGACCGACTACATGATGAGAAACAGGACTCGTTAAGGGAGAATGGAGCAGAAACTAGGATTTGGGGAGCTTGTCTGAAAGAAGGCAGCTACCTGGGCAAGAAGACTTGGATTGGAAGGAACTGCTCGAGGAAAACTCAGAGCTGGGGTGGACATGGAAGAGGGGACAGACGAGCCTGGACAGAGAATTAAGATCAGAAATGGAGACGTAGGGACAAAGCACACTGAAGGCACAGAAAGAAGACTGGTAGCAGTTTCTGTATCCTCTAAAATATATTCCCCACAAAGCTCTGCACAGAAAAACAGGCATCTCCAGCATCTCAACAAATATCTGAAACTCACTGGTGGATTTTCCTCATCCGAAACTGTTGGGTTGGCTCAACTGAAAATTTACTGTTGCTGTCAGTCACCTTATTAGTGCAGAAGATTCAAAATTTCCATCTCACGATGAACAACTGCATCAGTATATTGTGTGTTGGATATAGTCTTTTAAACATAGGAGGAATTACACACTCAGAATACACCAAAAGACCATTATCATTATTTCAAAGATCACAGTTAAAATTTAGGGACTGTCACATTTTATGTTTCACAGAAAACTGTATGGGCTTTAATTACTATACACTGTTTTTCTCAGCCTCAAACATACAAATGTACTTGGCTTTGGAATAAGACAAAAGGCTGTTGCCCACTTATCGCAGGGAAAATCTGTATGAAGTACTTTCAGGAAATGACACTGAGATTAAGGAAGTTAAATGTAGCAGGGTAAACTATAGGAAAAAAGACCACATAAGATCATGTTATATTGCACTAAATGCAAGCAGGCTATATTCAACTTGCACAACCATAATTCTGCCAGTCTCTAAGTTCACAGTTGCAGTCTCAGCATTCATCTAATAAACTACATAACATAAATGGAAACAGTATTTGTAAGCATATTCACAGAAATGTGCTTTAGACTCAGACAATTATTAGAACATTTCCCAGTTGAATGCATGATTTCTCAAGTGTTGCACAGCCATTAATGGCAGATAGGACCAATACCTAAAAGTTACGACGATCCACCTTGCCTAATTTTTTTCCTATGAAAATGTTAAGATGGTGAAGTAATGACTTAGTTTCTTAAGCATCGTATTTTTAATATAAAACAAGCTGAAAGAGTTAGCTGTTTCTGTAACACTTAACATTTGTACACAAAGTGCGAGAGGTTTGATACAACAGAGAAGAGTTACCTGAATTCCCCACAGTGCCATTGTTCACCAGTGAGTTTGGAGTCACGGGATTGTGCCAGTGTCCCTCATGAGAAGTGCTGGGGATTCCCATGGGCCTGGCAGCAGGCTGTGCAAAGATGATACTGGGATCATTCAAGCTTACGCTGCTCTGGTTATTTGTGGTGCTGCTGCTGCCAGATCTCATAGAAAATGGAACATTTGTAGAATGAGGAGGGTTACCCGGTGCAGAGTGAATAACGGGGCCATGAATAGGCCAAGAAGTGTTGGGAAGCTGAATTTGGTGCATCTGAAGTAGTCCCAGGTTATGCAAGGTGGAATACTGACCTGGGGGAGATTGGGGAAAGTTAAACAAAGGCAGCTGGACCTGATGGGGTGGCTGTGCACCCTGCTGTGGTTGCGGAACGTGCTTAGACTGGGATATTGGTTGTGGCTGAGTCTGGTTAATGGAGGCTGGCTGAGAGGAATTCTGTGTAAATTGTTGAGGTTGTGGAGAGTAAGATGACTGATGCGAATCAGACTGGAGGGGAAAAAAAAGTATGTATTTCTGATTAGTTCACTAGCTATTATATGATGTTTTTCTTTAATAAGCACCCACTGAATTAGACGATTCATAAAAAAGGCAAAGCACTCCCCAGCAACACCCCAAATACTGCACCCAAGTTCCTGCTGGTTTACATAAGTGCAGTTCAACTGACACTGATTTTCACCATCAGATAATTTGGTCTGTTAACGTGGCACATCCCACCATCAGAAACACCCTTCTGAGCAAACATTACCCCCAAGCTCTTCCTTATATTCTTCACACACCTGATTCTGATTTTTACTCAGTGTCTTCCCCACCCTACTTATTTACAGCCCAGAATCTCATTAACTAATTACTTTACTTCTAAATAGAGTGTTTCTTATTACTACAGGCACTTTTTAAGGTAATTCCAAAGCAATCTCCTAGTATTTCTTTAGTTTTTATTTAATCTGTTAAACAACAAATTGAAACTCCAAAAACCCAGTTTCAACCTCCATATCCTGATGTTAGGCCATGACTAAAGGCACAGAAATAGCAATTATTACAGCCTTTGCAGAGCTCTTACAAAGCTTTCCCTTTCACCAGCAACAGAAACAGGCATGAGCCTATTTCATCTGTTCGGTATTGCAACTAAGCAGAGAAGCACTTCAAGAACTGGGGTGGATGGGAAAAGAATTCCCCAGTTTATCTGCCAAAATTTATTACCAATGTCTGGATTAACCTAATCTGGTTTTAAGCACTGAGACAAGATGGTGATGGCATAAGATAGGTTCCTCCAAAGAGGAATTCAAATGACAGACAGCTACCTAAACCAGAGATGATTACCTGAATCTCAGATCTCAATCTCTCCCTGGAATTGCTTGTCTCCCTCCATAGACTATAGCAGACAGCTAAGCTCCAAGTGACTCGGCTGCTGTCAAAGATCTGAAGTTAAAGGGCTCTGCAGCTTGTCACTACCCAGGACTGCTCGCCTGTCTGTTTAAATTGGCAGTCACTTTCCTTCAGTAACCAGAGGTCTGCAGGACTTCCCCATGCCAGCCTTTTGGAGCGTTCCTTATAGCAGTAGTATGCTGTGTGTCTTTGCCTGGGCAAAAGCCGAAGCCCAGAAGCTGGGATTGCTCCCCACTGCTATTCCCACTGTTCCTGCATGAATGCCTCCTATGCCTTTCTATCAAACCAGGAAGAGAAGGTAAAACCTGGGATTTGAAAGACAACAACTAGTTTTAGTGTTATAAAAATAGAGCACATGCACTGACTACAGCCTTCCTGCAAACATTAAACCACCACAAGCAGGCACTGGACATGCCAGCAGCAGGAGAGGAGTAATGTTAAGCTCCAGCCTCTTGGTCTGCTTCCACACTCCTGCTTTCCCTTTTCTCTCCCTCTTGCTCCACTAACGTTCCCCCTTTCCATTCTCCTCAAACAATACCTGGACAGCACATATTCACCAAGAAATCTTGGCCAAATGACAACCATGCAACACACATACAGAGTCCACAATATCCAGATGACACAAGATGTGCACGTGTCCAGTGTGCATGATGTGCCTGACTGTGCGTGCACCCACATGTCCAGCTTCAATTTCCCAAGCAGAAATACAAGGCTACTAAAAAGATACTCCTGTGTCATGTGATAGCATGGTGGCAGTTCAGCCCTCCACTTAGATTAGGGCTGTACCAGTCCCTCCTTAACAGCATATTATTATAGTAAAAATGGTATCATAAAGTCTTTGTTACTGGAGCAAACATTCCAATAAATACTTGCTGACCAGTTAGGAATACTCTATACCTAAAGCAGTAAACTGAACAAAAAGCATGAGCAATCAGCAGCCCTGATTACTGTGTTTGCTTACTTGCCAGCTTCATTAGCAGGCACATGTTTCTCAGACTAATAGCTTAAAATTAATGAATTTCTGCTGTATTCTGTACTCCAAAACCATTAAATGCCAACAGCTGTATTTGCTCAAATACCCTCTGCTATCCATCTCCATTTGTAGGTTAAACATATTTTATCTCGTTCTATGGAGACTTGAACAAATTCTAAGAGAGAACTACCAAAAATTTCCCCATTGTTCTGTTTGTGCTTCTAGTGTGCTCTGGCAGACTTTTGCCCTGTGTATCACGTCTGAATTGAAGTACGATTCACCTGCGTCCCTGCCTGTTCATGACAGTCCCTTAAGACAGTTCTCTTAAACCACAGAGAATCATAGTAGTCACAAACCTAATGTTTGATGAGGTATACTTTACTTCCCCTAGTAACTCCAAAACATTGCAAGTATAACTAAGCACAGGACTTCAACAGGCATCCTAAATTAAATCTCAGAGATAGTGAAGCTTGCTTTTCAGAATTGCAAGCTATCTCATACGAAATTTGACTATGTAGTTTCCATATTGAAAGACACTGCATTATAAATCAAAGTTTCATTAACTGGCAGAGTGCAATGTTGTCATTATAAAATCCAGAATCTGTTGAGGAAAAAACTGTGCAAATCCTAGCATGGCCCAGGACTGCTGGTTTGCTACAGCTTGCTTACATCAATATTATAGCTAATTGAAACTTACACATTCTGATGACTGTCTAGTGCGCAAGGGTCGTTCCACTTGCTGCTGACCCACAGCCACTAGTTGTGAATTTACCATGCTTCGGACCAGCTGGGTGCCTAATCAAGGAACAATAATGTTAATAAAAAACCACAAGGTTACAGATGACAGAATAATGAACACAGAACTGGGAGTCAGCAATACCTTAATTCTCATGTGACACAGTAGGTAAATCACTTTAACCTCTCATCTCCTTTAAGTGGAAAGCTTTCCCTCTACTGGCAACAGCTGACGTCAATAGGTATAGCAGCTAAACCAAAATCTAATTCTGAGCAATACAAATTCTAGCATGAACAAAGCTCACTTTGCTAACAGGTAGAAGTGCTACTTTACACAGGTTTCCACGCTATTGCTGTAAGCAGTGGGATTTTAAATAGCAACAGCAGAAACTTTTGAGCAAAGAAATTGAAAAAAAAAGAGAGTAAGGGATATCAGAATACAGAAAAGCAGCAAGATTCTCTCTGAAGTTCATTTATGATTGCTTTCCCTACTTTTTCAGTAACACAGGCACCTAAGGGCCTAATTTGAATGGGTTTGCAATTAGACTTGTCTCTAATTACAATCAGTAATTTGAAAGCTAGATCTAGCTTCCTAATGCATCTGTATGCTTTTGGAAGTGTTACTTTAAGACCACTGATTTTTGGTGAAAATACATTTACTTACCTCTCAGAGATGATGGAGGGATAGCTAACATTTGAGAAACATTTGGAAGAGGAAATGCACTCAATTATTACTTACTACTCCTAAATGCACCCATTGCGAGTGGAAGACAAATAATGCAATACCCTGCAGTATGCTATACTTACTGCTGAGTACATTTTTACCCCCTATGCAAAGACTGTACTTCAAGAGGCATTGCTCCCCTTGAAGAAAAGCAGCACTTCGACTAAAAGCTGTTATGTGCAATGACTGAAATCATTAGTTGCAGAAATTTTTTAAGATAATTATCAGGTCTGTACAGAAACATGGAGAGAAGGGATCTCGGAACTTTCAAATTATACTAACACCACAAACTAACTTACCTGGCACACTATTATTTCTCTGTCGGGTTTGTTTGAATTCAGGACAATCTCTTCTAACATGACCCACATCCCCACAAATGAAACACCTTTTCTCTCTTGTTTCTCTATCATCGTCTTTCACTTCTTTTTCATCATCTTTCTCATTCTCCTTTTTCTTCAACCTGAACAGTAATTTTTATTAGCAATATCACAAAACCACAACAACAAAATAATCTCTGTAGAGTTGTTATATTGGTATGTTCAAAAGAAACAGTTACATAACCACAGCTGCACCAGAATACAAATATCTTGGGCATCTCAGAAAAACACTTTCAGAATCTGGGCTGCTTAATAACCTGTTTGTACAAACTTAACGAACTTAGAAGCTCCCCAGAATTGTCCAGAAGCTCTCTGACTGTATTAGCGCAGAACTACACCTGCAGTTAAGTGGGCTTAGCCTGCCAGTTAGTTTGAGAGTAGTGCTATGCAACAATCCCACCGAGTCAGAATATACACAAGTTAGCTGTATCTTGTAGATATAACCTCCCCCGACTGGAAATGACATATTTCTCTGTAAAAGTATATTAGCATCCTGAGCCTAGACAGGATGTGAAAGAAAGCACTGAGGCTCTTTCAAACACTCAGTACTAATACAACAAACAGGAGAAGAACTAGTGATCAGGACCCAAGACAAGAAATAAAGGTCTTTTTCCACATGATATCTGTAGGATTGTTAAATATTAATACTGTTTTGTGAGCTGTATATACAACTTGAGAGATTCTGTGTGGCTGTGCTGGTAGCAGCAGTTTGTGTGAAGAGCAGATCACAATTTCTTTTCCTGGGGCAGATGTAGGGAAAGAGGTGATGCAATTCAATGTGCTAGTGCTTGTGAGGAGCATGTTAAGGGAGTGGCTGAAAGAAAGAGTCAACCTGTGACCTTAGGGTTCCAGTCCAGTTTCATGCCTCTTGAACTCTGCTGACTGAACAAAAGGCTGTAAATAAGGACTTTGTAGCAGGAAGAGACCAAGAATCTTTTGAAGAATTATGAAGCACACAACTGAACATAGGGAGTAAATGAAAAAGCCCAGATTTAATCTGCATTCTAAGGCCTTCAACAAGTTTTAGGAGTCAGGCAACCTACACCGAATGGGTCATTAAAAATCCAAAGATGTAAAAGTGTGAGGAGTGCACATTCTCTGTCAATTCTTGCTGAACTCTCTTTGGAGACATTGACCTGCATGTACTAGGGACTCCTTCTGCAGGAGGACTGGATCCTAAGTGCAATTAAAGTGCAAGATCACTGGTGACTGCACTAGCATGATGTTACAGAAATGCACCTTAACTACATACATTTTAACTACTCCTACATTTTAATAAATGAACTTTTACCTGCCTTGCAGAAGTACGTTATCAGATCTATAGAACAATTCAAATTCAACACTGTCTTCCAAACATGATCACTACAGGAAATCCATTTTAATACATTACAAATTGTGCAGTCAGGTAATATGGCCTCTATCGGAATGTTTACACTATAAAAAGATAATTTAGTGATCTAAATTTTAAGGTAAGTTGTAACTACAGATAGAACATGAAGCAAATGTGTTAACATATTAAACACTTGATTTTACTCTGTGTGTGCTTGCATAAACACTCTAAGATTTAAAGAGATTACCAGAAATAGTCAAAGAAAATCAAAAACAGGGTGGGAAGTTTGGGGTCGGGTAAGAAGCTTTGATTGATTTTCTCTGCAATTCTGCATATTTTTCATTTCCATTAAAATTTCAAATATCCATATCTCTCCTGATTTAATCTCAAAGATTTTATGTTAGCTTTGTATATTTCTTACCTCCTCCTCTTTGGACAGTCTTTCATGTAGTGACCAATTTTTCCACAGACACGACAACATCTGTCATTGGGTGCCAATTCCCCATCTGTCAGCACTTTTGAGTCAAAAAAGTATTCCTATCAAAACACATCAGAGATACAATATATAATCCATTTACTTACAAGACTGAGAAATGAAAGCAAAATGGGCAGCTTTCATCTCCTATTGTTCCCTAAATTTTACTACTTCCTAGATTATACCAAGTCCTTTTCTTCCCCTAGAAAATAGCAGCTTTTTCAGAGATGTGCAGCAGTTTGGGCTAAAAAGGGGTATTTAGTCATAGGGCCAGAGGCTGAATTTGCAGAACAGCTTATCCAGGCTCCAGCCTGCTGCCTACCTTCCGCTTCCCCAAAAGCTCTTCAGAGAACAATTTCTGGCATATGATCTATTTTGGTATCTGAGTCACTACTTGTATGCTTTCCGAAGCAGTCCCTTCCCAAATGACATCATTATATCCCCCTAGACAGAACAAAGTTCAGGTGGAAAACAGATGGAGCATCTGCACGCTGACCTGTATCACTTCCCTTCCCTGGGATTTGCTAAGGACAGCTGCAGTTCTGATGTGTGTCAGTGCAAAGGCCACAGTTTACAGCCTCTGAGCAACATAAACATTGTGAAAGTACTTATCTTGCCTGAAAGACAGAAATGGAGGTACAAATAGAAATGTCCTAACCGCAGCTCAGGAAAGAAGTCTTACTGTAGATTTAGGTAATTTACTGAACCTTCTTGCTACAATTTCCTCTCTGTACCACTAAGCTGCAACAGAAGGCATTAGCTTAGAAAGGAGATCGAGAACACCTTCTTGTTTGGGCACTTTGGAGAAATAAAATGCTATGTGTACTATTGGCATTATTTCCTTCACGTAACAGACAGCTCATTTGCACGCTAAGGCTGCTTTCTGTCCTGCCTTTTATCCTTACGTAAAATGTTCACTGATAATCCGAGATGAGGCTCAACAATGCAAAAGAACATATTTACAAACACACAGTATATGTTTTCCAGAAGCACTACAGCATTGTATTGAACATGTATGCAAACAATCAAAAAAATAAAATTAGCAATAATATTTATTGCATATGGTCACATATTTGTCAATTCTAGATAACTACATCCATACTGTAATTCATCATTATTTATATCATGGTAGTACTCAAAAGTCCCAATAAAAGTAGGTCCTATTTTATTAGGCACAGGACAAAACAGAACACAAGTCACTGCAGAGAACATTTAATACAAACTCAGAAAAAACACAGATAAAGTAAGCAAATGGAAAAAAGAAGATAGGGAAGGATGAGGGAAAATAACAGTTTTCAAAAGATTTTCAAAATCCCTTAAGAAACACAAACCCTGTTGAAAGCCACTGGGAGAACAGTCCTCTAAAATGTCTTAGAAAACATCTAAGTACATTTAAAAAATATTAATTCCAGCTGATTTGCTTGTATAAAAAAGTTCTCTATTACACACTGATGACTGCACAGAGGAGTACTTTCTCTAATATGATGCTGCATGAACACATTCCTGACCTTGACTCACTATGCAAATTTTGAAGGAAAATACTGGAAAAATAAGTAGAATTTAACATCTCATGAGCCTGCTGAATAGCTAAAGTTCCTAAAGCTATTTCTGGGGTTTATAGCTGATTTTGCAGTTTTCTGCAATACTTAATGTCACACAATGAAAAGTTTTTTAAAAAACAAACAAACAAACCAACCAAAATAAGCTTACTTTCCCCCAAACTACCAAAAAATACCCATCACCCATCCAACTACTCCTATGAATTTTATATTGCAGGAGCCCAATACAAAGCTGTACATTTTATGCAGATGATGTATAATTACATACATTGTGCACACCAAAGTGATAAATACACACAAGAGATTTGCTCTGGATGCATCAATTCAGTGGACAAAGAAAAGTAAAAAACATTAAAAACTATGAAAACTTACAGCTTCTCTTCCAACAGTTGGGTAGAATGGGGTACCAAATAATTTTCTCCCATTGATAAATGCCTTCATTATGAAATTGGTCACTATTGAAGACAGACAAAGTTATTGGAAAACAACAGAAAAGGCACAACACTTTAGAAATTAGTGAACATTAATCATTAGTAGACATTAATAGCTTACTTTTCCTAGAGACTCCAGCACCAAGATTATGATTCAAGTCAAAAGGATCTGCATAAAGAAGGGGAAAAAACAGATCAGAGGTGGAAAAAATATGCTGCAACAAAAAAATTTATTTTAACACAGAATTCCATTTTAAATGCACTCACAGAATAGATGATAGCAAAGCAATGCTGAGTGTTTTAGAAATATGTGACCAACCCCAATAAAGTAAGAGCAATTTACTGACATATACTAAAAGTTAGGAGTCTAATCTCATTTTGTAAGCTGTAGAACTTGCAAACAATGATTTTTTTAAATATTGATGGTAGTTTCCTCACATAAAGATCCTGCGCAACAAGGAGAACAGATCCTCAAGCAACAGCGTTCATCACTCCCTCATAAATGGAAGAAAAATTCAGCAGATAAGTACCTTCAATGGCAATACATTTGGATGTCCACTGTTTCTCAAACGTAGTTAACAGCTTCTTCTGCCGGATACTGATCACATATTCCTTGAAGTCAAATTCTTCAGTGTAGAATCGCAGCAACCCTAGCCAGAGTTCTCCAAGTGATTCAGTGTTCTTTCCAAGAGAAGGCAGACGCTTCTTCTGCATGCAATTGAAGACACAATTTATACAGGTACAGTTACTGAAGTACTCCTCCTCCTCCTGAGCTACCTTTCTAATTATGAGTTTGACTACCATGAGCAGTTTCACTTGGTTAAAGTAAGGTTAAATCGCTACAGTTAACACTACCTCAATCCAGGACTATTTACTAAGAGTAAAAAGTATTTTTCCTAGTTTATGTTACTTAAAAATGATTTAAAATAAACCAAGAAAAAAGCAGATGCCCATTTCAGCAAAACAGGACTCATTTGGGAAGTTATAGTAATATGGATATGGAAGTTTATCTACTATTTTATATACTATACTGTTAGAAAGATATTACTTTCCCATGAAAAACAAGCTTTGAATTTTAGTGACTCCTCTGGAATTAGAATATTACCAATTCTTCCATGTCATCAAAGAAAAAGGCATTCCATCCATCCACCATTCTTTGTGGAATCTGTTTTCCATCAAATATCTGCCAAAATTGAGAGGGACACAGTTACCCCTCTAATTCAAAGTCATCATAAAAGACTTGCAGTTTTGCTGGTAGGAAATAGCACAAAAATATAAATATTTTAACAATTACTTCTTGTACAGGCAGAATTTCCCATTGGTAAAAACTTTGAAAGTCTTTTTGCATTATTGCTATGCCTCTCAAATTATTTGGATATTTTATTTGTAGCTGTTCTTTGCAACTAAGAAAACATGACTGAATTACCTCATCAAGATTCCGACATCCCTCTTGCTCACAAAATCTCTAAGGAGAGTTTATATGACTCCTATTACATTTTGACTTTAGCAAAGCCAAGGGGAAATTCCACTGTTATTTAAATGCACTCTCAGGGTAGCAATAAAATAACAACCCCCAACCACTACTGAAGTATCAGCAAGAAAATCTGAGTCTCAACTGCAGCGCTCAAGCCAATTTTCCCCTTGCATGCAGACGAGAAAAGAGTCAGAAAGTGACAATTTTCAGAAGTGCTTGGGAGTTCCAGAGCGTATCTAGGAAGAGGCAGACAGCTGACTAATTATATTCTCCCCACCAATGCAATGGAGGTACGGAATGTTACTTTTATTATAAAGTTTCCTGGCACATGTAAAATAGTATCTTTAAAGTTGTATCAAAGCAGTAGTTCTTTTTTTTTTTCCTCTCATCAAATCATAAAATAAACTTTTTCTCTTACAGATAAGGTGTTGAGCAATAAATATTACTTCTGACAATAACTGATGGCAGAGCTGGATTTGCATCTCAAGAGCATCTGGCGCAGTCTCATAATTACAATTCCCTTCTCTCCATACCACCTGCCAATTTTTTTCTATCCTGTTCAGCATATAAATATCATCATAAGACCAAAATCCCAAAGTAAATGTAACAGCAGAACTTAGGACCAACAGATTCCCGATTTTGTTGTAATTTTCTTGGTAAGTTTTACCCACTAAAACCAAGCTGGAGTTAGAAACCTGCTAATGCAGAAGGATCCCATATTACATTCAACCACCTGATCCTAAAAGCCCAAACTTCTCCTATTTGGCTTGAAGAAACACTGCATCTATTTTCATAGCCTCTTTCTCTGAAAACCTACCTCCTGAAGAACTGGAATAACTGGTGGATTTCTCTGTTGTAGAAAGTACAAAACCATAAGAATATAGGCATATGAAGACAGACTACCACGGGATGCATCACCGATGTCACAGCGCTGAAAAAATTAATGTTAAACAAAATATTGCATTTACATTTTATTATTCAAGACTAACAACTATGTCAGAGAGCAAACAGAAACCCCGCCAGTAACAAAAAATACATTCATCTCCTAACTAAAAATTATTATATAACGCCTGAAAAATGAATGTTCTCAGAGTCAAGTGCCATCTGGCAAACCCACAATACAATTTGACTAACATAAAACCAGAAAAGCTTCCCATAGACAAAAATATTTATTTTTGTTTTTAGTTTATAATATGCCAAATTGGAAACAAAAAACAAATCAAAACCCCCAAAACAGAAATCCCAACAAACCTCCACATCTGATGTCCAGGTTTCAACAGTGTAAAATTTAATTTTCCTAAACTCATGTTACTAGAGCTGTTTCTATGATTCCTTATTGTTTTGGTGTCATGCCGTCCCTTTCCTCCCCTTTTTTTTTAATAATTAATAGGTATTATTTCCATGTCTTACTGGCAACTTAGGCAATACCTGGCATTTTGCTAGCATACATACAGATTCTTAATTAAACCATGGTCCAGCCTACACAACACAGTGTAAAGCAAGCATCAGTCAATTACCTTCCTATGTTTGAAAAACTTATTACAGTGTAACCTTTCTACAGCACCTGCTTCTAGGCCACCCTTTGCTTCAAGCGTGTGTCATAACAAACAACACATTTTTAACCTCCTAGGTCTGGAAAAAACAGGGATTCACAAATTACTTTCACATTAGTAGCAGCAGTGACAGCTGTTCCTGATTTTTCCTGCCAGTGCAAACAGAGGAGGAAGCATTTTGCTTAAACACAGAATATTTGTATAGCTATGAAGTCACCTCCATACATATACATTCAAGAGTGTATATTCCACAATTTGGAAACTTGGTCTTTACAGTAAGACTTTTAGAATGTATACAATAGTATAAAATACTACCAAAAAAAAAAAGTAAGAGTCATTATCAACACAAGGCATTTTTAATCTGGACACAGAAGAGAAATGGCAATATTCTGCACTACTGTGACCACACCAATAAAAAAATCATCACTAGTCTTGGTGACAGTGTAATGATTTACGTCCATTCCCTTCTGGAACAGCTATTTTATTAATCTTGAAGCATTTCATTACATTAACATCTGGTAGCATGGTACACTCTCTATAACTCATTTTTTATTTGCCCCTGTTTCACTAAGCTTTCTTTGGATGTGTTTAGGGAGTGTAGTTGATAGTGCAGCTTGCATAAAGAGATACCCCATGTTTCAATTATCAAAGGATGTATAATATAACACTTTGCTACAATATCATAAGAAAAAAAAGATGGAGGAGATTTGGTATTTGGTATTTCCAAACTCAAAGTCAAGTGCATGTCATAGGCACATCAAGTAGAGACTTAGGCATTCATTCATCGACCCATTCCTACTCCTGACTTTCACAGGAAGTAAACAAGGCAGGTAGGCCAGAAGAAAGCTGCAGTAATCTCTGGGCTGGTCCCTGACATGGAAACTTGGGAAGCCCAGGCACAGCCACATGCTCCTACATCTTATGGTTATCATTTTTGGGGGGTTGATTTGTTTCGGGGTTTTTTTGGTTTGGGTTTGTTTGGTTTTTTCATTGTAGCTGGTTTGAAATTGAAAGCTTCCCTTTCATTAGCTTCCTCGTAGACAGAAATCTTTCAATAGATAGCAGAAGATACCAGCACTAAAGAACTTGATTCTGACGCACACAATCACATGGAGCATAGTCAGCTTAAAAAAGTGCACTTCATATTAATAGCATTCTACTGTGTCCTTTCCAGTTGCTATTAGCAAAAGGTAAACTCAGTGTATTATACAAATAAGTACCTTCTTTTTATATTACCTTTGCAAAAACTTTCATTGTGTAGCCCAGATATTGCACTCTAGGATCGATAGCTGCATACGTGGCCAGCATTCTTGTGTTATGCTGTGCCTGGGGGGGGGGGAATCAAACAGGTGTTTCAATGTAATTTATGGTTAATTATAGTACAGTCTGCAGTTCGAGCACAAGCGATGCATAATACAATTGGAGGCCAAAAAACCACAACAATATTCCGTAAAATTCATAAAACATTTCCTGCACAAACATAACTGAAAGGTGTAATCAGGACAGTATTAATGCAGTAACAACAGCAAGAACCTTGGAAAACACTAGCAAAGAAGTAAGTCTGCAAGATGACTTGCGTTGGAACAAATTCCACAAATTGCATCTTCTTCAGAGGTGAATGCAAGCCCATTACATAAGAAATCATGCAATTTCATTGTGCCAGATGTAAGCTGGGATGAGATGTACTATTCACGATGGCAGAAAGGCCATGGTGAATGTGGCATTAACAGCTTTTCAGAAGCATTCACAAAAATGCTCTGTGTGCCATGATGCTGCTCTGCCATCAGGTTATACAGCTATGTGGGTTGGGCTGAGGCTGTGGGCTACTGAATTTAAATAATGTAGGAAAAAAACCCAAACACACAAAGCATTTTAATTCTGGTTTCAAAATTATTCCCTCAAATGGTTATGTGAGTGAGTTACAATGAATTAAAAAGCTTTCTTTGAACACAAAGCCAAACGCAAATAGATGCTTACCAGTGTATTGTATAAACTGATATCTCCTTCTAAGCCACTCCGTCTGTGTTCAAATTTTACTATAGGCACTTTGGCTGTTGTTATAGGCAAGATGTTTCTCAAACCTGGGGAAGTAACACTTTAGTACATAAAACATTTCCATTAACTACATATATAGTAAATGTAAATACAAAACAAATAATATTTTTAAGACACCTACCTGGATGCTTCTTAAGAACTTTTGCCAAACCTTCTATAATTTCTTTACAGTTTAATTTCTAGGAAAAACAAATATCACAGCTTCAGATGTTAAAACATGGATCCTATCCCAACAAGCACATTTACTAGCAAACATATATTTCATAGAGGAAAAGTCTATGTACAGAAAGAAGCAATAAGCCAGCACATGAATTTATGTAAACTAGTGACTCATACTCTCTATGTGGGCATCTACAGTAAACCAAATGTGTGTCTATAGGGCATTAAAATAGGTTACATCTTGCTTCAATTGCTCAGGATGCAACAAACCAATGTGCTACTAGCAAAATCCTACCTTTTCTGTGTGCAGAAATCTTAACTGAATTAAAAAACCTTAAAGAATTCTTGAATTTAAAATAGTAAATTTTATCAATTTCAAAACTCTTACCTCTGCATTTTCATGGCCTTCCAACGTCATGCAGATATCTAGATCACTGTCCCGAAATCCAAACCCATTCTTTGAAGAGCCAAACAAACAAAGTCTGGCTTTGTCTGACCAAAAATAGTAGACAAAAAAAAAAAAAAAAAGAAAAAGGTAAATTCTTTTTCAGTTGAATAGTAAGTGCTTACTATGGAATATTGCTTAACTGAGATGTGTAGGTGCCCATTGAAAATGAGCTTTAAGAGAGAGCTTACAATGTCACTTCTAAGACTTCACCTTTGATAAAGGAAGAAGCACAATACTTTAAAAATTATTCATAGAAAGTAAGGGAGGATAAAGCCCATTTTATGAGTGAGGTATGTTACAGAGTTACTATCACCATTAAATGGCATCTCTAACGTGGTGCAATGTTTTGTGGTATGTGACTGCACTTTCCTGTTTTAAATAAGTCAAAATAATGTGCAAAGCCAGTCACCAGTACAGCTTTACCCCACAGATAACACAGACCTACTCGTAATGCAGTCCAAGCACTATTTCTGGTTCCACTCATACTTTATCTAGGCTGCATATTTTTCCTGTGACTAGGCAAATTTGGTCAATCAGTAAGTTTCTGTAACCATAACATACTGTTCAAGAAGATACAAGCAATAAGATTAATATAGTTTATGGGACATTCTTTCCCAATTATTTTGTTTACATTTTTGTTTGAATCACAATATTATAATGCATTTTCATGCTTGTAAAGGAAAGTGAAATTATGCAACTGAGAGGAAGCAATTTCTTCCTAATTGAAAAGGACACATTTATCTGTTCAACTGAAATCAGTGCTAGAAAAATATATATAACATCTATTCACAGCTTTTTCCTAACCTTTACTAGAATGGGAAATCTTAAGCCTTTCAAGGTTCTGTAACAGGTCTCAATCCTCAGCTGCTGCCAGTAAGTGGAGGGCACAGCCGGACGTGGATGGAAGTGCAGTTCACAGTTCCTTGACCACAGGCCAGCTGCAGCGGAACAGATGGCCTTCTGTGTAAAGCCACGGACTGGAATTCAGGAGACCTGGGTTTGGTACCTGGCACCAGCACTGTTTTACAACACCTCCAAAACATCACTTTTCATCTCTGTGCCTTGACTTCCATCATTGTGGTAAGATACGTTTGCCTTTTTTATAAAAGGGATGTGAAGATGACAAAGTCATTAAGATTTCCAAGAGACTTAACCACTGGTGACTAGGCAACAGAAGTACTTGGCCCATGACCCAGGTAACACTAAACTCAACTGGCCAGGGCCTATTCAAATTTTTTGTCCTGACTGCAATAGTCCTATATCTGCATTATTACTCTTGCACCTCTTCCTCCCCTCTAGGAACATTTCTGTAGAATAGCACTGAGGGATGTTCAGTTTAGAAGTCAGCAAGATAACTTTACATACAAAGGGAAAAGAGATGTCACTGCTTTACGCGAGGAAAAAGAGCAATAATGAGAGAGATCACATATTCATGCTCTGGGCAGCATACATGAAGAAAGCATTATCAAGAATCACTACCTACTGTTACATACCATTATACTCTTTTCGAATAAATCTTTCCAAACTTGCCAGAATTTGTTCTCTGTTTTGTTGCTCAGATAAAGGAGGGGATAATTCATCTAAGTAAAAACAAGTTAAAACACAGTCAGACATGACATTCAGCTACCTCAAAAATCTTTTTCAGCTAATTAAAAGCATTGGATACTTTTTGTTGCATTTATGTTCCTTGAGTATGTGTTTTTCTTTTGTATGATATCATTAGAGTTAGGATTTTACTTCAGACGTCTGATTTTTCTGCAATTATTCAAACAAAGAGTGAGTTGGTGGGCACCTGGCATCCAGCCAAGACCAACCGACCACAGCACCCAAAGGGTTTTGTTTGGTTTTTTTTTCCCAAAAGAAGCCATAGAATTTGACAACCACCAAAACTAGTTTTGCCCAGAGCCTAATTTCTGGGAACACTAGTAACTTTTTACAAACCCAGTGAAAAATCCTGTACAGTATTAGTTTCTTAAATCTCTTATAAGAATTTGATATCACAACCATGGATTATATGAAAACAAAAAAATATTGATCAATCTGTAGCCTAGGGTACCTGGAAGACCTTCTTCCCACTGAATTTACTGGAGTACTTTAACCCTACAGATTTTATTTTTTCCAGATTATAGATCACAGTTTGCAGTGGAGCACAAACACTTTTCCAACTTACCAAAACATCTTTTACACACTATATCAAGTATTTCTCGAAATCTGTCCGTCATCGGTGGTAGTGGTTTTAGATCAATTTTCTTGAAATCCTCTGGGCAGTCGTTTTTGGAATGTCCATCCCGTTTGCAGATGCTGCATACTATAGTTGGTGGCTTTTTTGGGAAAAAAAAAGTGCACAAATACGATTTTACTTTTAAGGTAGTTGAACACACCTAACATTTTCATGTAAACCATGCAACCAAGAACATTTAACATCTGAACAGCAACAGAGTCTCTACAAAGAACAGAAGAACGCCTCTCAGCAGGCTGCATTTAGTTCTCACAGTGCATAAAAGCACCTGGAAATTCTACAAGAAAGGAGGAGAAAAAACCCCCATGAAACAACCAGAAAACAAAACCCAGGTGGGGTTTTTTTGGGTTGGTTTTTTTTTTTGGTGGGAATTAGAAAGCTTTGCACAAGATGGGGGCAACAGAGCATCTAGTCTAAATGGCATACACCTTCGGTGTTTTCCAGCCCTGAGTAACAGGTACTCTAAAAAGGCTATAGCTACTATTCATAACAGAGACTGAAACAATCACTGGGAGAATCTTGTCATCCATCCATCCTTAGTTTTAGTGATTTAAAAGTAATGACTCACTGATACATGACCAGCACTGCTTAAATACAGAGCTTACCTTTCCCGAAGTCAAAATAAACTTATCAAACACATAATGCATTTCTTCTGTAGAGAGTCTGCCTTCATCTTTGAGATCATGAGCTTCCACCATTACTTTGCAGTTGGGCGAGGTAGCTGGTGTGCCAGTGCACTTATTCTTCTGAGAAGACTCTGTTACCAAACTCTGTCTACTTTCAGCATCAGAAAATTCGTTACTAGAATTTGTGTCATAGGTCTGATGTTCACTGCAGTTACAATGGTGGCTTAGCTCACCTTCAGTTACACAAACTGAAATTTCTAAATCATCCCTCCCTTTAAGTGATTTTTGCTTTACTTCACAGCATTCAGTAGAAATTAGGGATAAAGCTTCTTCTTTGTCTTCATCATAACTAGAGTCCAATGTTGAAAGTAGCAAAGAGTCTACGTTCCTGGAAGTACATCTTTTGGCTACAGCTTCTACCACTTCATTACATTCAAGTTCAATCTCTGGTATGTTACATCCACTTCCTATATTTTGTTTATCTACAACTTTTTCCCCTTGTGGAAGGCAACAGTTGGCTACAGGCTCTTCAGATCTCGTGGATTTCTTATTATTCATTTTCCCTTTTTCTTTTTTCTTGGTATCTGGCTTGGATTTAATCCCATCTTTACTTTGCGGACATGCAAAATATTTATACGCTGTCCTAAATCGCTCCAGGATGTACTCAAATACCATCTGGCTATTAAGACTTCGTGCAACATTCCTCTTTAGTGCAAAAGGATCTAGGAAGAAAAATAAATTAAAAATCATTAGTAATCTTCAATTTCCACATTTCACTAAAGCAGCTGAAATATCCAAGTTATGATACGGCAGTTAAAAAGAGATTCTTATAATTCAGAATTGTATTTGGATATACTTAAGAGAACACAGGGCCCACAAGTTTTTTTGGACTTCTTCCATACAAAACACAACACACGTGTGGCCATGAATAGTTGACTATCATAAACCATTCTAAATAACATTATTTAAAAAGAAAACCACAGGTATATTGTACCATTATATTATGGTCAATTTCTAAACTACAAATGAAAATAAACATACAAAGGCAAAATAAATGTAGGCCTGCCTGAATTTTTTCCTTCACTGAAGAAGGATTTGCATTTCCCTTAAGAAATTAATTTCTCTAAGAGTAACATTAAGGTTATAAGGATTATATGAACCAATCTCACCAGGTTTCATTCTTAGTCCTTCCTAGCGATTTCTAGATCAAACATGTTTTCCAAGTAAAAAGAGCACTTGCATAGTTGCTATAAGTTTGCCTGGGAAGATAGTATCAAACTGAGATTCTGTTACTTCATAATTTCAGTTACAAACTTAACATTAAAAAAAGGCAAAAATGAAAAAGAAAAAACATGAAACAAACAAAAACAACACAAAAAGACCAACAATAGCAGGTATCAGAACCAGAATGCAATCTGTTGTTTGAAATTATTTCCTGTTTATTCCTCAATAATTTGCCCTTTAATCTTACAGGTTTTAGTTTCCCACATGCTAAATAAACACTACTCTAGTTTTAGTTTTAAAATTAAACTCTCTAGCTAGAAGTGATTGAAGAAAATAATTGGGAGAGGAAAATTAAAGCCACAGGAGTGATCTCAAGACCCACTACTCAACATGTGCTTTAACAATTCATTGCTTGTTCTTCTCCTTTTTACTTTTCCTCCTTGCTTTTCTTGTACCTTACTGACTCGTCTGTCAATATACCTTTAGTACCTGATTCTTTGTCCTTATGATTCTTTGACCTATTTCTCCTTGTCCTCTGCATCATCTCACGTGTGTTGCAGAAAAACTACTTCTTCAACATCTCTAGGAGGTGTCCAAAATTCATTATTTATGCTTTTATAAAAATATGACCTTAAATGGCTTCTTAACCTTCCTCAAATACTCAATTTCTCTAATCTTAATACCAATTCAGAACGCCGTGCATTGCTCTGTGATTTTCCCTGTTAAATATTGTTTACGTATTTTTCTGAGTTGAGGAACAGAAATAAAGACATTATAAAGAAGAACTTTCTTTCTCTCCCCAACATATACAACTCAGGGTATGTATTATCATCCAATTCCTATGGTCTCACTCCCTGAAAAAAAGACTCCCCTCAGGCCCTGAAGGATAGCCTATGGCATACCACTCAGTCTCATAGAATGGAAATACTACCAACAGGGAAAGGGACAACAGAGGGTCTGTGTGTGTGTTACTTTGAGCAGTTTGCTCCAGTTCATTCTGATCATAATGAGAATGGAACAGATAGAGATAATTACAGAATGGTAAGAAACAGTGAGACAAATTTACGCCTTGTACGTCAAGGACCAGAGTTGCAAAAAGTAGTACTAAACAGAAAATTTGTCTTTAAATAGACTAAATAGCTGACAAAATACATAAAAGCCAGTTTACTTTCTCCTCAAATTATTGGTTTAGTTTACTGTCCAGACTTCTGGTGACAGACCTGTAAGTATTAGCTAAATAAAGATAATAATGCAGGATGACTACAGAACTAAAAAAAGGGTATTAGCCTACCTTCAATGGCTATTCGCCTTTTAGGCCAGTTTTTATTCTCTCTGGTTAAGAGTTCTTGTACCCGTATGCTGATGACGTATTCCTCCAAAGCAAATTCCAGTGTGTAAAACTTCAACAGTTCTAACCACAGTTGCCCCAGTGAAACTTGGTGAGGGGTTTTGAATGCTAAGAGAGACTGAAACACATGGACAAAAATGCTCAACTGCAATAAGAAATGAAAATTCCCATTTTTTTCCTGGTTCCATCCAACATTAATGTTTGCAAATAAAAAACATGGATAAGAGAGAGAACATGGTTTTCAGTGAAATAAAGCCATTACTTACATTGCCGTGTTTCTCCTTTGCATTACTTTGGTTGTCCACTTCTGAGCTTGTTACCTTTTTACCACCACCTTTTTGTTGTTCAACTTTTGTTTTACTTTCTGCTCCAACTGAGTTTTTTGCTGCACCATTTGTTGGTGGTTTGTACTCCCACCGTACAAACTCCTCTTCTTCTATACCTTTCAGCTGGTGGTCATCTGGCCTCTTTGAATCAAAGCCTTCAATCTAACAACAATTAAAGTAGCTCTGAAACAAGACTATATAATACATACAACCAAAAGTTTTCAGCAAATGTAACAGTGATAATTTTGAGATTTATCCCCCTGTGATATGAGATATATCACTGATATCAGAGAAATAAATTCATAGAATTACAGAAGAAAATATTTGCCTTTTCTCCAAAATACAGCATGACAATTGTACAGGCTATTGCAGCTGCCTTTTAAAAAAAGTCATCAGAATCATCAGACATCGACTGTGTGAGGATTAAGTACCAATGTGGTTTTTTTACAAATTTCTTAGGCAATTAAATTCTGCACATTTTATGACCTTGCAGAACACAGAAATAACCTCAACAATTTAACAATAACGTTACTATATTACCAAAGCACTTACCCAATTGCCCAAATAGGATGGTAAAATACGTGGTTTTCTTTGCTGAAGAAAAAATATCACCATTAAGGCAAAGGAATATGAGGGAATTCCACCTTCAGCCTGACAGTCAATGTGACAGAGCTGTAAGAGAATAAATCATTACTTTTCTGATGTAACAAACATTTTAATTTAAAATCTATAATGAAAGGACAAATACTAAAGAAATGAGAGATACGTACATAGAGTGAAACAGAAAACCTGATATCTCAAAATCTACAGTTGTCACGCCATGTCACGTACAGATAAAATGCAAATTATAGTAATTCATACAATGCCTTAAGTTATACTATTTTATTATACGTTATTCTCTTCAGTTTTATGAAATTTTGTGATTGCGGGACACATTTATGTTCCTATCTAGACTTTCAGTCAACTATCAGGTATTTGTTATCGTGCAATATCTCATGTATGGAGATGGGAATTCTATGCATCTGGCTGTAATCCAATTCTGATCTCTTCTATGGGACCTCAAAAGAGATGTAATAAACATCTTCGACTTTGAACAGTTCTTTGTAGTTTCTACTGCTGCTACGTTTATGTTGTAAATCAAGAATTTTTGTAAAAACGCCTTGCTAAATGAAGCAACAATAATAACATCATGCAACTGATTTTTCAATAAAGCCAAGACATTGTAAGTCAAGTATGGCCTGGCAGCAATTTCAGGACTGAATTACAAAACAGGTAAACACTGGCTGTGAACATTGTCACTTGGTTCCTGTGATCACCGTTGACGTCTTTAAGAAATACAGCAGGGTGTGATGACAAACCCTTTTTTGAGCAAGTCAATCTTTTTCAACATGACCTCAATAGCAGAAAGTTGCAAAGACCAGATTGCTCTGTTGAGCAATCAAGGATCAATTAACTAGTTTTAAGGAACTAGCACAACAGCTTGCTAACAGAATAGTGGAAGCTTCAAATATAGTTAGTTTCACACCAAAATCTTCAGTCTCATTCTGGCCTCTTAAGGCAAGAGGTGAAATAGTGGCACAAAGTTCTTTTCTACGAACATATTCATGGTGTATTATACATTACATTGTATGAGTACCTAAAAAGAGGAAATAAACATATTTAATTATACTCAACGTTTATAAACTTACTCTAGCCCAGTAGCGGAAAGCCAAAACCAAGGGAATAAGGACAGGCTCCAGTTTACCAAGTGCAGCCAGCAGGTCAGTTGTAAGGCAAGCCACATCATTTCTGGCACTTACTTTACACATCAAACCACTGTAATTACAAATGTAAATCAGGAAAAAAAAAAAAAACAGTTATTGCCTTGTGTACACAGATGATGCTTGGGGCAGGGGGAACATGGGGCATCACATCCACCATAATAAAAACATGCATCAGTGTGTAAGAACCTGAACTTTTTAAACAAAAACTACAGAGTATAATCACATTTCCTATTAACTCATCAGTTGGATCTAGAACTTACAGAAGCTCATTACAGCTAAAAATATAAAACAGCATTAAGAATTTGCTCTAAGTTTTGCCATTACTTAATTGAGCAACCTTACATAACTCAAACTCCATGTATATCTTCCACATACCAAATAAATAAATAAATAAATAAATCCTCCAGGCCTGCTGCACGTTAAGTGTTAGTAAGTCCACAAAACATCTTCTCTAAAAACTTTCGGTTTGCTTCTCTGAATAATTATTTGTATTCTCTTACAAGGCATACACATAATCTACAAACACAGGAAAAGATATGCCCACCCTTGTTGCATTTACTTCCCCAGAGTTTCAATCACATACCTCTAGCTGTCAAAGTAACATGGACATCATACAGCAATCATGTTTTGTTTTGGAGGTTGCTACTTCTTAGGAATTTACTGATACTGTCAGATGATGTGTCCTTTCTGGCAATGTGTATCTTATAAAATGTTTTTAAAGCCTTGTATTAAACTGCTGGCAGAAATTTTAAATATCAACTGAAAACCATTCCACTTTTCCCCTATTTAACTAACAGTAGAACTGGTATTTTCACACTCCTACAACTGACGAGCTCTATGGAGCACAAAAAACAAAGCTAAGCTTTCTTTCTAGACTGTATTTTCGTGTATGAGCAATTCCCCTTTAACATGAATGTTAGCTAAATGTTATAGTAATACTTCTCCATAAGGAGTGCAGGCAAGCAGCTGCTATGAACAAGCACAGTAGAAATCGGTATCTCATTAAAAATCCTTTTCAATGACATGTACCTTTTAACATCTTTGCAAAAGACAACAGGAACTTTGGCATGGAAATCTGACTCCACATCTGAGTAGACAGCTGAGCAAGGAGAAAAAAACATTATGTATTAAAGTCTTTTACAGTTTTCCCAATTGTGTCTTTAAAACTATTACATTTATACCATGCTTTTACAGAACAACTCAAATTAAGTGTTGCATAGCTAACCAGAAAGCAGTATTTTCTGGTTACTTTTGATGGTCACCACCAATATCACACAGCCAGCAGGGGAAAAAAAACCCAAAAAAACCCAAAACCAAATAAAACACCCTTGTCAGGAAACTGGGCTGGCATCTCTTCTAGAACTTTTTTCTCTTTACAACATTTGAAATACACAAGGTTGAACCTCTGACAAACCATCAGGATAATCTGAGAACCACTTACGGAGCTGACCTATCAAAATTTCCTGAAGGATCAAAACTGCAGTGCTACTTGTGTCACTTGATTCAAGATGTGCGGATTACAGGGTTAGATGACTTCTGACAGAACAAGGAGGCTACAAGTTTCAGGTCTCGCTAATGTTCGTACACAAGTGGAAAGTGGCTTTTGGGTCTACTGCTGAGAATTTCTCCTACAAAGTTAAATACTTTTTGACCTGGCATCTAACACTATTACCACAAATTCTGGCAATCTGAACAGGACTACCTGGGCTGCCATTCTCCTGCTGCAGGTTCTCATCTCTCACTTACACAAGCACTGGTATTCATAAAAATCACATTCATAAAAACAGCTCAGATACAAAAAAACAGATTAGTTTTCAACCTAAGTAAGTTTATAGAAAAATTAAGCTTAAAACCAGCTAAACAGCAGCTGGAATATTAAATAGAAATGAGGTGCAACTAAAACTTACCACTGTTCTTCAAGATTTCAAGCACCTGTATCAGAACATCTGGTTGACTCATCTAAAAAGACAAAATTAGAGCAGGTTACATAACTCGGACTAACCTATTTTATTTTATACTCAGGTTGTACAAGTAACACTATGTTGTTTCACAAAAGTGAAATCGTGTGTCAGTATTAATGAAAAAGTTAATTGTATCTCTCCATACCCTGAAAACAGGTACTAGTAAACACATTAGCCTGCATTCTTTTAGCCTTCAGCTTTTTTAGTTAATACTTCTGTTCTAGTTCCGTATTAACAGACTCCATAAAGTTAAAACACAATACGTGCCATATATTCAACAATTTCAATGTCAACATACACCACTAGAAACGGACAACAGTAAAGAATTTAATGTCAGTACTTTCCCAAGAGTTTTTAAGGGTTATAATTTTTAAATGTGTTTTCTTTTCTCCCCAGAAATCAACTTATGTTGTGTTTCAAAGATAAGCTGTAAATAGTTCAAATAAAAGCTAAAAATTAGGACCACCTTTGAGCCTTTGTGAATTGGTGACGTGGTACACTCCACACGCAATTGTTTGAAAAAGGGCTCAGTTTTGCTTCCTAACTGCAGTATCATTTCAAAATGCTATGTGTAAGTATGTACCCAAAACAGGTATCTTGAATTCCACTGTAACACATACAGTCAAAAAAAAAAAAAAAAAAAGCAAGTTCAGTAATTGGGCCTCTAACAAGAATGTGCTACTAATACCACGTACCAACCAACAATTTTGATGTTTAAAGATAAGTTATACTGCTCTGCAGGAATTTTGTACCACAGTATACTAAACTGGGATGTGACACCTACTTGCAAGTGACTAAAACATAAAAGGAAAATTGTCACTTTTAGCCCCACCTTTAAAAGGAGGGGAGGGGGAACAAAGACCTGTAAGATTTTTACTGTCTGAATCACGAGCACTTTTATTAAAGCACACTCATCCCAAGCAAACTATTTTCATATTGTTTGAATGCTTACTCAAAAAATAAAAAAAGTTTAAAAAAATTAAAAATGTAAAAAAATGTAAAAAAACCCCACACCAGAATTAAAGTTATCTAATAAGAAATGAAAAATGAAAACTTTATCCATTGAACTCATAGCACTCCTGACACCAAATCAAAGATTATATGCTTTGTGCTATTCCAGCACCACGTGCCCCAATAGAAGATGAAGGCAATGGAGTAGAAATAAGTGTTGATGGCCTTGATTTAAAAAAGTCTTAGTTAATACAAGATAGTATCTACACACCTTAGGGGGGAATTTGATATCAATGTTAACATCGCTGGTCTTAAAAGCAAATCTAGTTAAACAGGAGCCATACATCCTCAGTGAACAATCTGGAAGAGAGAGAAACATAATTATTTAACAGCTAGTAAATAAATTATTCTTTAATGGTTGATGCATACCTTGCTTTAGATACTGTACCTCCCAAGCGGTACTCCCAGATTAGTGAATATTGAACCACTTTCTCACTCCTGTGAAGGCTATGCATTTCAACAACACAGCATCACAGGAAAATGGATAATTCAAATAGAGTAATTACTAAATATCCAAAACTTTTCAAGTCGTTTTAAAGTATTTTTGCAATGCAGCTTTAGTTTTGTTTGTTCTTAATATAAAATTAAATATAAAATAGTAATAACTGTCACCATCTCAGTGCAGGATTTTATTTAACAGCTTGATTTCATTGTAGCAGTTAGCCAACTATAAAATTCTTTGTTGCCTCATACACTTTTGTCAAAAAATTTTTTATGTGTGCTACAATCTGTTAATTTCATTTGCAAGTTCCTATGCACAATTCATTAAAACCATGCATATAAAATGTAACTTCGATATAATCCAAGACACAAAGTACGGTATCCATTTAGT
This sequence comes from Grus americana, assembly GCF_028858705.1. Taxonomy (NCBI): domain Eukaryota; kingdom Metazoa; phylum Chordata; class Aves; order Gruiformes; family Gruidae; genus Grus; species Grus americana. The sequence continues at coordinate 29,363,712 of NC_072859.1, forward strand.
GATTTTGTAGTTAATACATTACCTTTCCTGCAAAGATGTACAACAGATCTAAACTAATTAGAATATGAGAAATGTCATTCCACTCCATAAACGAGAATTTATCCCACTTCCTAATATATTTTTTGTAGATTAAAACCTTCCTGTAATACATATTAGAGCTCTGACATATTTCTATCAGCTGAAAATTGAGACTATTCTCAATCCCTTTCAAATCCAACACTCTGCTCAAGCAGGGTCACCTACAGCAGGCTGCCTCATCCAGTTGGGTTTTGAAAATCTCCAAGAATGGAGAGTTCAGCACCTCTTTAGGCAACCTGTGCCACTGTCCAACCAGCCTCACAGTGAAGAGGGTTTTTCTTGTATTTTTTCTTAGTGCCTTTATTTGTGTTCTGACCAAACTCTCTCAAACAGAACCGTAACAAAATAATTCTTAAAAGAGAAAATAAATCTTACACATACACAGCTTCAAACAAACCTTTCTCTGTTTTTCACTACTTAGAAACTAGCTCTCTCAAAATGAATTTCTGTATGGTAAATAATAATGACAATAATAATAATGCATTGTAATTATTTCCAATGGCTTTTCATTGTAGGAAGAATTTTTGCATAGTTCTAATGCGAGCTCAAGAGAAAATCATGCCAGAACATCCCATGTTTTCTACACTGTGCATGAATTAATTTTTTCCTAATTTACAAGTTTGGAAAACACATTCACTAAAACATAGCAGGCTTTGAAAAGTGGAATAACAAATTGTTTACTACTACAGACTCCCCCTCAACTACTACTACACCTCCACAACAGCTCATCAGTCCAAACAAGTCAGCCAGCCAAGTAACACTAACAGAGCTATTTTCATGAGCATGTAAAAGAAATCATTTTCTTTATGCTAATACACTATCAATGGAAAACTCAGTAGCGTGTCAGAACAGACGTTTGCACTAGGAGCCACATATGGCAGTATTATAGAGCAAACAGATCAGCAACTTCCACCCTACAAACCCCTCTTCTATTCAGCACCTTATGTTTAAGCATATATTTAATACAGCTCCTAAAACTAAACATGATCATCCTGCAGCAAACAAAATCTTTCTTACTACTGTATTTTTATAGAGCAAAGGGAAAAAAAAGTTATTTCTAAAATAAAAGGACAGTATAGAATATCAACCCAGTTTCAATATATATGAAATAAAAAGTTTGAAAACTTATTTTTTGTCAATGAGATTAATACTTCCTTCTATTCAGATTAACTGAAAAATAAACCGTTATTAATATGTCAACACTACCGTAGCTCCAAAAATCAGCTCAGACTCCCAGTGTATTAACTATAGGAGATGATGGGAAATCAATGCAAAAAAGCAAATGTCAAAGATTATCTTATTGTTATATTATATTACTTTATTCTCCAATAGTAGTATAAATTGGATTTGAATATTTAACATGTCATATTGAAGTAACATACTATGCTACTGAAGGGGGGAGGAGGAGGATTCAACTTATTCAATTTTTTTTTTTCTAACTCTATTAATGCACTGAACTGTATTGCCACACAAGCAAAAAAATGGGACTAAGCATTTAATGTACTCAGACTTACTTTTTTTAATTATTCTTATTTTTAATCAATATAAAGCAATCAAGAAAAAGGCAGGTGAGGTATAATATTTATAAGTGGTTAAGTAAATGTAGTATTTTGACCTATTTAAGACAATTCAAGAGACTTTGGGAAGCTATAGTTGATGTCAAAGTACAGCTCTCCTCATTTTAGGACCCATTAACCGTAAATATACATGAGAAATACCTGTTAAACAATAATCCTTGTTGATTTTAATTACTTGTTTTAATGAACAGTTACTGATTAGTAACTGCAGATATTTCAGATCACAATTAAGTACTGAAAACGTCTCATATGCTTACCAAAATCACTCATAGCTGAGGTCTTTCCCCCCCAACCTAGAACTATGCTTTAAAAAAATTGCCTCATGCAACTTTCATCTGCCCTGGAAGATGTTATAAACAACTGAAGGACCATTAGGAAAAAATACATTTCAAAATCCTTCTCATTTTCCCTCCTGCTACGTTTATATTAGTTTAATTAAGCACACTTGCAAAAAAACCCAAAAAAACAATCTCTACTGTAACAGCCACAGATATTCGGTAATGCCAGGTAAGGTGCAGGTGGAAAGGTTTCTAGGACTACAGCCTGAGGGAGATCCTCAGTGGCTGAGGCTTTAAACACAACCAGGAAGGAAATATTTCATGCCCTGGAAATTTCCAATCTTCATCAGAAATCACTTTAAAGAGGACCAATAGTTTCAATAAACACATACCAGAAAGAAGCAAAAACAAGCACAATGATATTTTCCTCTTTTTGTAGGTTTGTTAGCTCCTTTTAAATCAATGCCAATCTGTATTAAAATGGCTGTATATATTATTATTTTATCATATAAAGATAATTTAACCCCAAATGCATTAATTCATCATTAATGAGGGTATCAAAATGTGTGTACAAATAAAGAAAATAAAAATTTTCACCTAAAGAAAATGGAGAATACTATGAATACCTGGTAAGGGCTGTTGAATAATTTTCTCCATCTCTTTTACAATTTCTTGACGAATTCTGAAGTCATCATCTGATATGCCTTGTTCATTTGCTGCCTCAATGAGTGTAAAACTCAGAGCAGCCAACTGTGCAGAAGAGGGGGGTGGGAGGGCACGCAGCTCATTTTCTTCTTGTTTTTCCTGAATAATTATTGGATGATAAAAGTAAAAACTGCTATTTTAAGAGAAAAAGGTTATCTCATACTATTGCACGATATTAGAACATAGTGTTTGCTGTTTGTGTTCTATTTACATGGTGTCCTGACCAAACACTTTCAAAGGTAGGAACTTTGCCCGGTCTAACTGGCAAATGTAGTAGTGTGGCTCACAGAAATGACAGTAGATGCTCAGTGTTTAAAAGAGAACATGTTGTTTCACAGCTGGCAACTGGGGAGGAAATCTGCTGTGTTACATTCCTGAACCACATTTTCTGACAGTTCTGAAACAGAATTCATCCAAGGAAATGAAAAGCTGTAATTGTTCCTACATAATAAAAGTAACTGAGCTGGGAAAGTTTTTCTAGAGTCACACAGAATTTTTTCCAGAGTGGATTGTACTTGAAGGAAGGATATCAGAGGCAGAAAAAGTATTCCTAGCTCCAAGAAATTTTGATAAATTGAGTCCCATTGCTGCCTTAACAGCTGGTGGCAGAAAGTGCTATTTTTACTGCACCAAATTATAATCAATTTAATCCAACAGCAAGAAATGCGTCAGATGCACCAAGTCATTTGGAAGTAAGTACAACAATCACTTGTTTCACAAATTCATCAACTAAATGAAATATGTGACTGACAACAGAAATAAATAATAACCAGAAAATAATTATGCACTAAGAAAACACAGTCTAGTATGAAAATGTTTGGTTAGTTCTAGGCTGCATCTCTCAACAATTCTGTTCTTATTTGAACAAATTTAGCACAAGAAAGGATATGTGCATTTTTAAAGGGCTGTGGTTTTTTTAATGTCACTGCTTTAGGGTTTTTCTTGAGTGGGGAAGCCACAGCTGCTGCTAAGCTTTTTTGATACTCATGTATCTCATAGTTAGAGCTGAAAATAGGTATCTGTTATGAAGTAACATTTAGACAGTTACATACCTCTTATCACTGTAATGTGGCACACAACATAAAGCTATTTGAAGACAAGTGTTAAAACCTGAAACCGCTCCCTGTCCTCTAGCATTTCCATTCAGTGGTAAAGAAACCTCATTCCTCAACTCTCATCTCCATGCTCAGATGAAAAGCATGGTACAAAAGTGTTTCCATATCAAACATGGGGCTGGTTTGTTACTGTTTTATTAATTTTTTTTCCATGATGCAATTTAGCATACAACAAGAGAACCAGAATCCTTTACAAATAATAAATGAACATAATACAAAAGTGTTATTTTCTGAGATGTAATGGCATTCAGAGTTTTCCAAGTGATGGCCTGCATATATGGTACATTTAGAGCATTAACTACAAACAGAAGTATGGTAAGAAATACATGGAAACAGGAGTAACTGACTAAATTTTGGGGAATGGTTGCAGGAAGAGTAATTTTAACCATGTGAATCACAAAACCCTAGATACTTGTCAATTTGTAGCTCTTCATCAGCATTTACAAAAACAGGTTGGCAAGAAAATCTGTGCACCTTTTACTGGATTTCATGCATGTAACAGTTCTTTAAAGCAAAGCAAACAGTAACACAGTGGTATCCAATAAGGAAACTGTTTTTCTCTTTGAAAGCCTTAGAACTCGTTTTCACATTAAACACATGCATAAAGCCAGGGAGATGACGAGTGACTCAGGAACTGAATCCCTCCCTACTGTAACTGCCTTTTTTTAGTCTACGCATACTATCCACTCCATTTGCCCATCACAGAAAGGATGTAGATAAAAACTTCACAAGTCAGACAAAGGAGTAAAAATGGGAAAAAATCAACATCCCCAACCCCACCTCCAATCCCTGGAGGTCTTGCTACCAACAATATTATTTTTGAAAGAAACGGAAAAACTAAATATGTTTCTCACCTAAGTTACCTTGCATTCTGTTACTAAAAGTATGATGAACTGCCCACTACTCAGAGACACTAATTCAGAAGCAATGACCAAAAACGTTCTTTCCTCTCTGCCTCGAAAGATCATCAAGCCCTTCCTCTCAAACAGAAAACAAGCAACAGAAATTTGTGGATCTCTGCTCAGCACACAAACTTTCACCTAAATGAAGATGACCAAAGAAAACATACCAGATAACAAAAAATTTTTTGTTAGAAAACAAAAAAGAAAACAAGAAAAAAAAAAATCAGTCAAAATTGTATTATTTTTTAACTTACCATTATATTTTTCTTATGACGTTTTTCTTTAATATGCTTGTGAGCTCCCTGGATATTTTCAATGTGAACTAAGCAGAGCTTGCATAGATACTGACAGTTGGTGTATTCTGGGGAGCGCTGAGGAAAAATGGCCATAGATTAAAAGAAAATGTTTCTGCCAATAGTGTCTGAAAAACTCAATTTTTCGAATAATAAATTGTATTTAACAATTATGTAACACTGGTAATGTCAAGGTGCTTTGCAAACATTAAGTAATCTTCAAAAAACACAGTGGAAATGGATTTTTACCCATATGACAAGTGGGGAAAGTGAAGAAATAGTGAGATGACTTGAACATTACACTTCTCAGGAAATTTTAGTGAGGCAAGATTAATACTGAAGAGTTCATGCCTCTTAAGGCTGACCTGAAGGCCAGTAAGCCGTTCCCTTGTCAGCTCAAGCTTTTAATAACTATGGATTTATTAAATCTCAGCATCTATCCTCCTTTCTCTGATGAGAAAATGGGAAGTATTCAGCATATTATCTACTATACATGTTATGACAGATGGTGTTGTTTGGCTAGCGTATTCACAGCGTACTGTGCAAGTACTGCATTTTTTGTTCTATTAAAAAGGGTGCGGCTGGCCAACACGGAGGAAGATAGCCAGTTTCTGACTTAATAATAAATATCCTCTGGATATTGTGGGATCCTCTGACAAGAGGTAAGATTATTCCATTTTGATGAATAATGTGGGATGGTCAGAATTGGAGAAACATGCAGAACAAACACCTTTTTCTACAGACAGGCTGGGAGAGATGGAGTGCACAAATAAAGAGCTGCCGCCTGGGGGACCCGAGAGTCTGCAAGAGGCTGTCAAGCCTCAGGAGATGATGGGTGCTGGGGGGGAAAATCACTATTTTCCTAGGGTCCAAGAGGGGATACTGTGTAGCTTATTCAACAGGAAACCACCAAGAACTACTAGACTAAAAGGCAGAAAGGACCACCTCTGCAAAGATGAGAGGTTGTTCGCAAGTACTCCACTTTAATCTGTCTCATGCTGCAGTTGTATTTTCTTGCTCTAATAAAACACAGCTATAGAGATTGGAAACCTTTTGATATGCTCACTGCAAAGACAAAAGGGCCCCAACAAAAAGCCTTCATTTTCTTCCAGACTTGTTAGCGTTTTTCCAATAGCTGCTATCAGTTATAACTGGGAGAGAGAAAAACCCTACTTAACATTTTCATCCTAATTCTAATACATCTATATTTACTAAAACCAAAAAGTATACTGAAAATACCAGATGTTTAAACAGTGACATAACAATGAATGAACAGAGAACACCATTTTAAGACACCAAGCTGGACTACAGATCAGTTAAACAAATTTGACTCACTATACGGAAACCTAAACCACTGCTAAATTTGGGCAAGTTTTTCCACTTACTGAGTCTGATCTTTAGGGTTTTTTGGGGGGAAGAAGGTCTAATATCCTCCAACTGCAGGGTAAATATCACTGTAAAATAACATGGTCATTATGTTTTTATTACTAATTCTCTTCATCCTTCTTTCCTATGAGACAGATACCTAGTAAGATGAAATTAAACATCCATTTGGAGAACAACTTATAGGCAGTTACACTTGGCTAGCTCAGAAGATTCAAGTATTCGAAACCTTATGATTGAAGTAAATCAAAAATATCTTACCACTCTTCTAAAGCTGAAGGAACATCAGCAATAATATTAAAAAGAATTTGGTATTTCTTTACAATACTGATCTGCAGTATTATGTCAACAGATGTTGCTAGAAAGGTTGAATCATGAATCATGTAACGCCTTTTATTTTACCTTTATTGTCAAGCCTTTTGTAAGCATCTAGTTATGCTTAACACCAATGAAATGGGCAAGAACTCAAAATAGCAAGACAAAAAAAACCCCCAACCAAACCAGACTACTACTTGAGTAAGACAGATGCATCCAAACAAGGCAGACCTCGTGAAATTTGTGCTTGGATATTCAGGGAGCTAATCCATCTCAGAGCCAGTTGTATTTTAAAGAAGTCACAGATAATGGGAAGGTTCCAGATCACTAGGAAAGAGAAACTTAAGACTATCTTTAAAAGGCTAAGGTGGATGAGCCAAGGAATTAGAGACCAGTCAGAATTAGCACCCAGAAAAATACTGTAATAAATTAAATTATTAATAAGCACATAAAAACAGGTCACAGGTGACAAACTGATCTGCTATAAACAAATTGCACTAAACCAATTTTAGGGTTGCTTTTTATAAGATAAAATCATAGGGCTTGAAGAAGCGGCAGCAGATGTTGTATCTTGAATTTTACAAAGTTTTTGTCACTTGTCATAGTATCAGTCTCAAAAGGAGACCATAAATACTATCTAAATAAAGAACAGTGAGGTGGGAGCAAAACTGCTCAGAAAACTGTCCTTGAAACACACATATCTAGACCGGTTCACCACCAGTCTAAAAGCACGTGCCAAGTATTTTTCAACAGCGAACCTTCTGGGGCCAGAAACATTCATATTTTTGTTGAAGACTTAGGAAATGCAATACAGGATGGGCTGACTACAAATGTGAAAGGTACAAAGTTGGGAGAGGTTACAGAAGACATAAGATGACAAAAATTCAGTGATCACAACAAATTAGAGAAATGGAATAAATAACTGCAATTAAATAATATCAAAGCAAAGTATCATTCCTCCTTCAGTATTATCAATTGCAAAAAATACAGGGCTAGGAACACCTGATTGGGCATTTCTTAATAAAAGGACGTGGGGATCACTGCTGGCCAAACCACAAGCCAACATCCTATTGCTGCTAAAAAAGCAGATATCCTAAACACAAATGCTGTATTTCAGACAGATGAAGTCAGTTTTCCTCTTTATGTGTAAGACCTCAGTTGAAACTGCACGTCCAATTTTGCACACCCGCTCCATTGTGGACGCCTACAGGAAAGCAACAAGATGAACCAGTAACTAAAAAAACCCTAAAACTGAAGAACAGTGAATCTAAAGAAGATAAGACTGCAGGAATGGTAATGATCTTCAAATATGTAGAAAGTTGCTTAAAAAGTAATAAACTTTTTTATTTTCCTAGGACAACATATGAGGGATTAATGAAACAGACACATTAGACATTAAAAAAACTTCCAGGTTACCTATAATGACTTTGAAATTTGTTTCAATGGAGATAATATTAAGAACAGTTTAGACGAACATTTTTAAGGAGTCATCTTCAATATAGGTGACTTGGACTGGTGGAGGGCTAATATACCGAAGACAGCGCAAGGCTCCTTTTGGTCCTGTACTCTGAGTTTCCAGGTAACCTGACTTTCTAGAAAATCTTAGGTAAGTAATGGAACTGTAAACCTTTAGGTCTGTAGAATTAAAAAATACTGTTCTACAAAGGCTACACGTGCCACAAAAGGAACACTAAGTTTCCAATCCATATCATCTGCCACGATGAATGACTAGTCAACTACTAGGGATATCTTAGATCACTAAAGTGATTCAATATAAAGAAGAAAGAAACAGAGGCAACAGGCTCTAGGAGAAATACCACCCAGCCAGAAATATGGTGATGATAATGAAAGACGACACCCATTTTCCTTTCTATCTGATAAATAACTCAACCTACTTTTTCAAGTCGGGAGATATAATCTCTTTCCAGACGTTCTTCAGCTTGTTTCAATCCTAGTTGCTGTTCAGCTGTCAGATTAGATTCATCAATAACAGTGGTGTTTTCCAAGTAATCAGTTTCCAAATTATGTTCTTTAGTTGATTCAGAATTCTTTATTTTACCTAGAGAAAGAAATAGTTATTTTCTTCAGAGTAACTCAAGGAGAGGAAAATTGAAAGTACAGACCAGTTAAGAGCATCTCACTAAGGAGCTGGACACAAATTAGAGTGACATTCCAGGTTTTTGTCCAAAGGCCGGCCAAAATCACCTTAGATGTCAGAATCTCTTCAGTATGTTAACCAGTATTTTGGAGAGACTTCAGAGACTGGTCTGCTACTAAGAGTGCTATCAAAGAGAGTTTAAAAAAAAATGGTAGATTCATTCATAACTTCACAGTCTCTATTAAGTTCTTCAAGGCAAGAAAGGGTTTTTTTTGTTATGCAGAACAGAGTACACGAGATCCTGATGCTCTACTATAACATAAATAAGAAATATTAGGCTTAAAATTTTTTACACAATACATTTTGTTAAGGAAACAGTCATAGAACTGCCTTAAAGACATTCACCCAAATGATGTTACAGAGCCAGCTGTCAGGCATTTCAAGCCCTCGATTTAGAAGGCTGCTGGAGTTACATCTGAACACACTGCGACACCTTGCCGCCCATGGCTAGCAACCACAGAGTTCTGGAATGCTGCTACTCATAAACACGCAGGTCAATTCCTAAAGGCCAGTTCCTCCAGATGCCTGTGAATTGTTCATAGTCCACTAATCTGTACAAACATCTACACCTTCAATTATTCCAGTAGTTTTTACACCAGCAAAAGTGAGGGTTACTTGTTTGGTTTTTTAATTTTTTCTTTCCTTTCAGATGAGATCTCTGCCCCCAGATTAGCTAGAAATCAAAACTGAGCAAGTTTTCAAGTCCTGGTTTCTCAGTGACAGATGGCCCCTACGGTACATGATGGTGGTCTACAAAGAGCCGACTGATCACAGGATTCTGCCATTTCAACTTGGTTTTCCTGTTAAATTTTATTAAGATAACTAAAAAAATACGCACTTTAATATTTTCCTAGTATTTCCATACAAGCAACTGCTGTAGGTGTTGCAATAGTGGAAAATACTTCAAATAGGAGGTCTGTACTGGTATGCTGTCTTAAAACAGCATTCTTACTAGAAAAAACTGCATTCTGAAAAAGTGTGACAAATCCTGAACTAAGGAGTTAACCTGAAGTGAGACAAAGGCTGAAATCGAAAAATATGTGTAAGAATTGAACGCTTGTAAAGGTAACCACTGATGGATGGTACGTATTCCAGAACTCCCTAAATTGAAAAGCCATCTGCCAAAACATATTTTATACGTTTTTAGTAACAAAAAAAGCATATCAATCACAGGAAAAAAAAAGGTAAATATTTCCCCCTACCTATAAAAAAAAAACCCACAACTTTTCTTGCAGATTTTTCCCCTGATCTTTCTGAAAAGCAGTAATAGCTGGCATTTCCGTAAGTGGCAATGATATCATGAAGGGCTCTCCCCTCCCAAGACGCTATATTCACAAAATTGCCTGAAACCCACGCACACTAAGTATCTTGCAAAGATGTTTAGGTCTTAGGCATGAGAAAAAAGGACAGCCATTACCATAATCTCTTATTCTCTAAGCAATATGCTTGTATTAATAGTTATGTTCTCTCTAAATGCAATCAGCAACTTACTACATGTGAAAAAAATATGCAAATAGAAACATTTCAAGTCCCATTTCAGATCATTAACAATTTTACCAGAAGAAAATTGAATAAAGCAGTGTTGAATAATACTCACTGAAGTCATCAGGCTTATGTTCCATTTTTCTTTGATCTGAAGCAGTCTTACCAGGATCACCAGCCTGATCAGCACTAGTCTTCAAAGTATGAACTCCCAGTGGATTTTCCAACACCAGTTTCCCTTTCTGTGCAGCTGTTAAGCTTTCTGTACGGACCCCATTCCCTGAAACATGGGAGCCTGGAAAGTTTTCTCCCACTGCTTGAATTTTTGTCTGTTTCAGGTTTTCCACTGCTGATGATAAATGAGAAAATTTTTTTGCTTTTCCGTGACTTCGATCCTGAACATTTGACCCCAGATCTTTAGTTCCAGGAACACAACTATTTACTTTGCATGATTTATTTTCTCCTTGTTTTTCAGAACAAACATCATTTTGTTTACTTTTTTTGCTGCTATTCCCACTTGGAGAACTTCTCCCGACATCCTTCACAGATTTGTCATTTCTATTATGTTTATAATTTTGATTATTTGTAACTTTGACTGCTTTGCCTTCCTCACAGACAAGACGGACAGACTTCCTTGGGTCATGATTTCCATTCTTTGAGCTCTTGGCCTCTTCCATTATAGTGAAGACCTGCTTCTCCCGTCTCTTGAGACCACTTGAAGTGCAATTCTTCAGCAATCTGCAGTTGATTTTAAATCCACTGTGCAGGCAAGGATCGTAGCTGATTGTCTACTGAAGAAATAATGATAGACATTTTTAAACTGAAGGAAAAACATCAAAGCTCTGTGTAGACAACACATTAAGATAAACCTCTCTAAAGAAAAGTGTAACTACAAATTATTACACAAAGGATGTTCCCCCCACAGGCATAAGTGAATTTTGATAATACATTCTGTATTGAAGTAAAACTCATGAAAATTTTTATTATCTTGACTTCTGTTTAAAACAGGAGTGGATATGAAGAGATGAAAAATGGCAGAAGATGGTAAAAAACACTTCAATGATAAACCTGCCAACAGCTTGCTTTTTTTCTTTCCTTCCTATTTTTGGCTTTCTGAAAAAACCAAGAACCAAGATGTCTGCAAGTATGCTGAAAAAAAAAATTAACACATCTAAAAAATACCACTCAATAAGCATACCGCTCAAATTAGCCACTAGAGAAAACTAATTCAGTTTCCAGCAAGCAAGCTCCATTTTATTAACTGATTTTAAAAAAAGTATTTAGAGATATAGGTCAAAGTATTAACAATACACCTGGCCTATAACCTGTATCTACAGATACTTAAGCACATTCCTGACACATACAATTCTCATGTAAGTTAACTGCCATCAATTAAATAAGATTTTGCTTAGCCAAAAATCCCCCACAAATACTAAATACTTTGTTTAGCTGCAGATTACTTAGCTGAACCTCTGTCCTTTAGGTGGTATATCATATGAGCTTTATGTTGGAGAAAACTCAAAGATTGTTTTTCCAATGGGAAGCTGAGCATGAGTAAGTGCGTCTGTCTGTAAGGAACATACAGAAATGACGGGGGAATCTGTAACAAGAACTTGGATTTACTTTTTAAATAGCCTTGAGATAGCAATAAAAAATTATGAGAATTAAGTATTAGGCATATACAAAAATAAATTTTATAAAACCACGGCAAGATATGGAGTTCAGGAATACAGAGTTTCTTACGTGTCCACCTACATATTTGGTAGGTAAATGCATGATTCATGGAAATTTCTGGATTTTAGAGAATCCATCTGAAGTAGCTTATCATTTAGCGAAGAAAAGAAATAACAGAAAAGTCAATGAATTACAACTATTAGAATTATCACAATATACCTTTGTACTTAAATAATAAGTACCAGAAGGAAGGATCAGATTAAAATGTCTGGTTGAAAAACAACTGTCTGAATATTATCAGTATAAAGGACAGGGGTTTTTTTCAGGCTATATAATGTATTTACTATCTCACTCTCATTTTAAAGAGACACAAATCAGAAAATACCTCAAGACACAAAGCACATACTAAAAATGGTTATCATAAGCCTCTATTGACATAATTGAAAATACATACTATCTTTCAAAAATTAAAACACCCAAACAAAACCTACAAGAATTTTCATGAAGTTAATGTCAGCATCAAAGTCTTCAGTAAAATATAAAAGAAAACAACTATGTATTACTAAATTAATTCCAAAGGCTAAGTATTTTATCTCACAAATACATTTAGTTAATAATACAACTATTTTCTATTAAACACTGATTATACCTGGCTCTTACTTCTAGACCAAAAGTTAAAGACCAAAAATCAAAAAGATTAAATAGTATTTGCCTTTGGATTGTAGTCAGTCCTTCCCACAGCAATTCTAAACTATCTTGGCAGAAGGAACTACTGCCTACCCGCATTACTCAAGTCTCAGTGTGGTAAGGGGTCCCCACAGGTTGGCTGAATTATTCTAGTCTCTGACCACCAGTATAGACTGGTGAGATGTTATAGCTACATACAGGACATCACTACCTTTAAACCATACTCTACTGTGAAGTTTTTTTATGTAACCAAAAAAAAAAGGAGAGTAGGATTTTTCAAATTCTAAACTATTCCTTATGTTTTAGTTGCTCAACCTGAAGAGGGGAAAAAAAACCCCAAAAACCACACACGCGCATCAGTTCCACTTTCATTTCTGGTTCATTTCTGACATCCATATCACCCTTCAACTCCGGACTGGAGAACGCTGAGGCCACACTTCCATGTTCACTGAAAAGCAGCGTAGGTCGGCACCAACTCTGACAGGAGCGGTAACACCTTTTCTCCAACCCCGGCTACTTACTCCCACTTCTCAGGCTGCTCCCTCCCTTGTGCAGTTCTGCAGTGAACAAAACCAGAAAACCAATCCGGCTTAACATAAAGCTGGCACAAGGAAGGAGGAGGAGCAGGAGCTGGCAATAACAAACAAGTAGTAGGGTGGGGACAACTTCTCTTGGCACCACTTCCAGCTTAAAGCTATCATGAAACTCCAGCATTGGAGGAAAAGCAGGGCTTCATTTTGCTCTGCTTTTTCTAACTGTCACATTGTTAGATTCATATTTTGCAAGAAGGTTTAAAAAAATCCACAAAAATTCTAATGTAGGCTCAAATGATTTGATCTCATCCAATAAAATACACACATATATTAATAGAGAATATATAAGCTTTAATCAAATGTACAAGTGTGATGGGGAAAAACAACTAAGGAAACTGCTAATAAAAACTATCTTTATAACCCAACTAATAAATTGAATACTGTGATAACATTACATATTAAGAGAATGAGTGTAATCAAATGCAAGTAGTTAAGGTTAAAAAGCACAGATATATTCTTTATTCCTGAGAAATAAGAATATGGACAGGTCATGAAATTTCCTAAGACAAGAATATTTTGTACAAAAAAAAAAAGTTGAGTTCTACAATGAAATTCAGAATCTGAAATGCAAGTGCAATAATACAGTTGTTGTACTTTGAGATTTTTTTTTCTTTTTTTTTTCTTTTGCTCTTTAATACTGAAATGATGTAGCAAACAAAAAATAAACCCAAACTGTTGTAACATAGTAATGTGGTTACTATTGACTATCTCACAAAGAACTGCAAAGTAAACCAGCTAACGCAACTTAACATGATAAACCAAATAGAGACTACTACTAAATCCAAGACAGTCTCAAAAAGATCCTTCCTCCTCTGTTAGATATTGGCTACCTACACGAGAGAGGGAAATGGGAGGAGGGAAAGGAGTGCCTCTGAGAAGAATAACATGGTTGAAAACAAAACACTAGAGTGGAGTGAATCAGTGCTGAGGTGGCATCTTTCTAGAAACCTGGATGGCATGACTTACACACAAGCTCAGGCTCATACCAAATTGCCAGACCTGGAATCAAAGAATTTGCTTCCAGGCAGGCTGGCAACAAAAACAGAGTTTTTCACCTGCATCTGCAAACTGGGGTATGATTCACCTGTTTAAATCATTTCAGCATGTTTCATTTATTCAATATCCTGGTGTTACAGGGGACTTGGTTTCCCCTGCTTTCTGAATGTACAGTGCCAGTTACTCCTCTGAAATCTAGCTCAACTCCTGGCACTTTGTAGAAGAATAATCTGGCTGAAATACAACAGCTTGAGGTCAGACAAGATACTATCTGACCTCAAACTCTAGAAAATTATTAAGCCTATACATACATACATCAAATTAAAAATGTTTAAAATCAGCTTCAATTTCACTACTGCAGAATTCATTTTAGGCTCATGAAATGAAGGAACGAGATTGTTTCGCTTTCATTTCTGCCAGTTTCTTTTGTTTGCTCCTTCTCTCAGAATAGCATTAGAAAATTATGCATTTGAATTGCAAAAACGCAGGGTAAGGCTTACTTCCAAACAGGAAAAAAAAAACCCACCACCTTCAAGAAGATATTTCTACCTATTTGCCCTTCCACTCCTTCCTCTCACGTTGCTCAACTGTATTTAACTCCTTCAAAAGCATACATTTTGGGTCAGATTTACTATAACAGGGCCTCTTCAAAGATGAAGGCCAAGTTAAACTGTGAGCTCTTGCATTCCGAGTTGCTCTTTTGCAAACTATTTCTTTTTGAATCATTTCAATAGCAGCAGAACTGAATATACCTGGTCTCCTAT
Organism: Grus americana; assembly: GCF_028858705.1. Taxonomy (NCBI): domain Eukaryota; kingdom Metazoa; phylum Chordata; class Aves; order Gruiformes; family Gruidae; genus Grus; species Grus americana. The sequence goes on from NC_072859.1 coordinate 29,378,712, forward strand.
ATATTAATTCTGTGCTCCTCTGTCACAGTCTTGATCGCAGCCTGTTGGGCACGCAGAGGACACGTGCTGTAGCCGAAGGAATATACACGCTGACTGGTTCTTAGCTGCTCCCTAAGAGGAAACATAACTTCCTCCTGCTTTCCCCTCATCAGAGACCTCTCCTCTACTGAGGCATGATTTTTCCAGAAAACATAAAGAAACTCAACAATCTTTTGACATTACTTCAAATATCTTCTAAAATTTTGTCCCAACTGGCTAAAATGTCCAAAAGTAAGAACAGTGTAGATGAGCAACCAAAGGGAAAGAGAACAGTCTCATAAGTTTCGTTTCCCCAGGGAGTACTAGATTAAATATAAACAGCACAAGTACTACAAACATAATTGTTATCTCCCTGTTTCTATAACACATTCCCTCCTTTTGAGATAGAGACCTGTGTTTTAGCTGAGACCTGCTTTCATCTCTCTCATTATGATTGTCCCTTAAGCTCAAATCTCCCCAGCCAGCCTTCCACCAGTAAATGGGGTGATTAACCTCAGTCCCCCCACTTGATTACCAATATAGCCCAGCTGAACTTCCTCAAGAAAAATAAAAGGAAATTCAGCAAACAAAGGTTACAGCCACAGACAGGAATGAAAGGAAAGGTTATCTTCTGTGCTCTGCTCAGATTGCAGCACAGGTAATGCCTACAGACAGCCCTAATGTGCTGGGGGGGTGTCTCTTTTCTGGACTGTTTACAGCTTTAGGCCCATTTTTGTGTCTGAGAACTTCTACAAATCATTCAAGCTTCTCCGGTGTTCTAGGCCAATAGGTTTAAAAAAATTATCATACTTTTATGTTTGGTTTATGATAAACCAGACATAACTTAGTACAAACTATTATCAACCCTTGATGTTTTTCCAAACTACTTAAAACTAAAACTATCAGAGATTACTGGCCACTAAAGCGCCTCAGGCTCCACCAGCAATAAACCCATCGGTATTCTTAGTAACAAACAGAAGTGCTAGACAGTGTTTCAGATCTTCCTGTTTCTACAGGCTATAGAATTTAGGCTAGTAAGTATACTACTACCAAAACCTATCTAGAAGGAAGCCAGTGCAGTGTACACAAGATTTAACACACAAAACAGGGACGCAACAAAACTAGCACTCTGGGCTTAGGAAAGATACATAACTCGGTAGGAAGCTCTGATATTGTATTTACAATGTGGAGGATTGAAAACTTAAAGGAGCAATCATTAGATAAACAAGTGTGTGTATGTGTAATATATGTAAACTGTAACAGGATTATATCTGAATTACAAAAGTACCACTGAGTAATGGAAGTAACAGGAAAGGCTTTGCTTGATAGAAAACGTAGTAACATACGTAGGTGCAAATATCTTACAATTAAATTATTAAATGAGCAGAGTATGCCGGATAGGAGATCCATACAAGATGTGTTTGTTACAGATTATTCTCTCTTTGCATTGACACCTGCTGGCTTTTCTGCAACACAGTATGACTCACTGAGAAGGCAAGAAAGAGGCATGCCACTGAACACCAAGAACTACCACTTTCTGAAACTACTACTGCTGATGACTCCCATTCCAAACCCAGGAAAAGCCATCCTCTCTCAGTCACACCAGCTGTGCAATTAAATTACAATGGTTTCCCTTACCTCTGTATTTCATATAAAGATTCCTAATGCTTTAGTACGTTTTGGTTCTGATCCTAGGTTTCACAGTAATAGTCCTTTAAACATTTCACAATCAACTTAAGCAAGCACTGAGGCCAGAAGAGGGGTACACCTGCCTCAAATGTCGCTGTATGCTGTAAGATACATGCTGTAACCAGATCAGGAAACTGATCCAAGGTAGCTCTAACTTCAAAAACAAACACACACAACATTTGTACCCATACAGGTGAGGAGGCTGGAAAAACACAGTACAGCACTGTATAGGTTTAAAGACTTTCAGAGGCTGAACTAGCTTCCAGAGACCTGAATTGATCATGAAACTGGCTTAAATGGCAGCCATGCATTTAAACTCAATTTATCCATCTTATTCTTAAACTTCCATTTAAACTTGGCACTTATGCCACAAAAACATACTGCTGTATTTTTATTTAGCATGTCTGGATCTTGTATGTAAACAATAGTGACCCCTTCACCCAAACTCCAATCCTTGAGGAAGGGACAGCCTTTGAACTACTTCATACCAGGCACAAACTAGTTCACAAACTACAGCTAAAGCAAATGGATCTTCTACCAGTATCCTTATGCCTGCTTTACCAGAATCCAGTACTTTCACTACTGAAAGATGCTGAACACCAGTACTTCAGAAAAGTTATCAAGAATACATCCATATAGTTGGCACACAGACTGAGTCACAACAGTTTGTAAAACAAAACTGATTTCAGACTCCCAAGTCAAGCTTTGCTGACACCAAAACCTAAAATCTTAGTTACTGCTTGCTGGAAGTATTATTTCATACATCAACAGAAATTAAGGAGAAAAAAAACAACAAAGAACATCAGATAAATTGGGGTTTTTTCCAAAGATTTGCTAAAACATTAGAACTAAAATGATGAACCAAGGATACAGTATGAGTACATACACCTGCATCTCTGGTTTAAAAAAAAAAAAGTAAAATCAGATTCATATGCATTGTTACTAAATTTAGGTAATAAGTTTTTAGTACTTCTAAGTTAAGAGTTACTGATCTATGATTTATGTGCAATTAAACAATTTATCAAACAATATACCCTGTTAGTCTTAATGTGCCAAAAGCATCAGAAACATTGACTTCCCCTGGATTGCTTCCATTCTACAAATTAATCCACTAAGCAAATCACAGGATTCTTCTTTCTATGAGTTCTCAGTACAAATCAGTACCACTATTATATTATTTCATTAAGATAGGGACAAAAATAAAGTTATTTTATTAGAAATGCTTTGTAAAATTTCAAAAGCAAGCATTATGACTAGAAACCAGAATATACGCTCAAGATGGACTGAGAACTGCCTTATGGTATCAATATGAATACACAATCCAAAACCATTACTCTGACAAGCAGATCCACAAGACATTTAAGAGGAGCTCCCCAGGGATATCTTGCTTTCAAGTAGGACACAAGGAAATCCTGCTCCCTTTTCTCTTTCTTCCCGTAGCAGCAATTCCCTTCAGAGAAAGAACCAGGTAAATGCTGCGCACCACACAGGTGCCCCATGGCATCCGGCAGTTTCTTTTCCTCTGCTAGTTGAGGTATGAGAGAAAAGTCCCAGCTGTCTTCTGTGCAAGAACAGAAGACAGAAGGAACTTTCTTATCCCTCTGAACGTATCTTCTGGGAACATAACCCAATACATATGTTCTGGGAAATGGCAACTTCATCCCAAATTCATTTTATGAAGGTATTTTCACTAAAGTAGAAAAAGTATTAAAAAAGCTCGCTGCAAAACTGATGTTTGTAAAGGAGACCTCTCACTCCTAATAGAGCGTCTTCTGCCAGATACTGTAATTAAGTCATACTTCCATGACAGGTTTACTTTTCTTGTCACGGAAATAATTACATCATATCTGGGATGAGACTATCCAAAAAGCACCTACTGAAACTGGGAGCACAAATCAAACAAAACCAGAAACAACACCTATCCTCTATTTTCAAGCAAATGCAATGACTCTTGAATCCAGGGCACAGCGCTCAGGAAGCCAAACGACATGGAGGTGGCATGAATATAAAAAAACTTAATAGATCCATGCTTAGATATAACTATCTTTTTAATGTACTAATCCCTACCTTAGCCTAAACCTGATTATATTGTTTCTCTGCGTGTTACCAGCTCATCCTCCTTTGATATACCCAGAAACAACCTCAAGAGCAAGAAGGCCTCAGGTAATATGACACATTCAGCCAACTGGCAAACTGCAACATATTGCAAAAGCAGAAAAATCATTCAGCTGTATTTGTATACAAGACAAGCCAACAAAAGAGCACAAGCACATAGGTGAAGGGATGCCTCTGGGTCATTTCAGGCACATCATAACCCACAGAAAGAAGACCCTCTTGCATAGGCAAGAATCGGTGGAGGGAGACGCAGTTTGTGAGGGCGGCCCGGGACAGAGGGGCTTTTCCCCGGGCAGCCTCACCAACTGCAACGGGCTCTCCCCCCAGGACTTAACTCCACAGGGCGTGAGAACAAGCAGCTGCGTGCACCCAGCCTCCAGCCCGGCAGACCCCGGCGGGCGCACACCGGGCACTGCCCTCAGGACTGTCGCCCGCCTGTATACGGCCGCGGGGCCGGCCCCGGTTCCCCGCTGACCTTGGGGCCGCCCGCCCCCCGCCACCCCCCCGGCCACGACCGGCACCCCCGGCCGGGTGTGCAGGGCAGCCCCAGCACCGCCACCCTGCCCGAGCATGGGGTCGGGAGGCCGCGATGGGCCGTCGAGGCGGGGCGCAGGCAGGAGAGCCGGGGCAGGGCGGAGCTGGGGAGCCGCGGGCTGAGGCGGGGGGCGCCGGCGCGGACAGGCCCCCCCCGAGCCCGCCTTCCCCCCGCCCCGCTCGGGAGCGAGAGAGCAGAGCGCGCCCAGCCACCCCCACCCCTCGGCGGAGGCTCACGAAGCTGGGCGGAGCCCCCCCGGCCCCTGGAGCCCGGTACCTGGCTGCGGCGCTAGGGGTGCCAGGGCTGCGCCCCCGCCATGCCCGGCTCCAGCTGCTGGAGGCCCCGACGCCAGTGGCTCAGTCCGGCCCGGCCGCCATGTCAGCCGCGCCGCGCGATGCATTGTGGGGCGAGGGCGGGAGGGAGAGCCTCGAGGGCGGGCGGCGCTGCCGGGCGGGCACAGGCGGGTAGCTGGCTGGCGATGGCCGGTCTGGGTCGGCCCTGGTCGCCGGGGGAGATCCCCCTGCGCCTCAGAACTGCCCCTCCGCTGGGGGGGCGCCCCTTCCCATTTCCCCGGCGCTCAGGGCCTCCTTCCCCCAGTGCACAGCAGGAAACGGGGGTGTGAGAATAAACAGCTCCGTTTTTTCCTTAACACGCACCCCACACACACCCCCTACCGCTACCCCATTTTTTTTTCCTTTTTTTTTTTTTTCCCCATTTTTCATCCCGGGCCTCTCCCGGCGCACGCTAGGCCCCAGGCCCTATGGAGCAGGGTTAGGGCCTGCCTGGAGGGTCTGCCCCACACCGCAGCCTGGGCCTTGTTCTCCCCCTTCCCCACGGCTTCCCCCCGCCCTTCCTCTGCTCCTGCCGTTCAGAGAAGGGCGGGTGTGCTCCACACAAAGCAGTCTGTGGTAAACAGGGACGCTGGGGGGAAATGGCTCCTGGCTCCTTGACCTTGGCTAGGAAGCTGGCCCCGGCAGCAGCTGGGGACAGCATCTTGGCCAGCATTTCTGCTGGCGGTTTCACAGGTCTCGGGGGAGAAGAGCCAGCCCGCCTGGCTCTTGGCAGGGCTAGAGGGTGACCTAAAGAAATTGGCAAGTGCTTGTGTAAGGCAAATCTCTCAGTGATCAGCACAGTACTACCTCTTCTTGGCAGTGAAACCTCATGGTGTTGGCGCTTCCTAGCCCAGGCTAAGGAGGCCTTTCCAGAAAAACAAGGCGCATAAAAAATTAATGTTGAACTACTAAAGGGGTTCAAAGGAAATATTAAAATAATGTGTATAGTAGTAATGGAAACACTACCTCAAGAGAGTCTATGTAGGTAAACAAAAGTTGCAAAATCTGTAATACTGGATTCTATAAATCCTGGCGAGACGTACTTCTGAATGTATAGTGAAGTCAGTGCGATCCTTAGAGCTAATCTGCTTTTTTGTGGTTCGCTTGAAGTTCACATTTTACGAAATGAGTACTGGATAGCTCAGGGTGTTGCTAATGGGATGTAGTCAGAGCTTTCACCTTTCGGAACATGGGGCAATCTGGTCCAGGTCAGCAGTCACAGAAATTCAGTGCTGCAATGCTGTTTGGGGACAGCTGAGGTTAGCTGGGTGGTGGTTCCAATCCAATCCTATTTGACAAAGATTTTTATTAGGTTTATTAGGCCAAAGAGTAAATTGCAAAAGTAACTATACTTGCTACTGGATACGGTCCTCCTAGATCAACATTGAGACATGCTAGTGAGCAAACACACACCAGTTTGCAAACCTGACTGGCATTTTTCCTGCAAGCTGAAATTTATTAGAATATATCAGATTTAGTTCAAATAGTTGGATAGGCTTTAATGTGAAATGTTAGTGCAGTTTGGCTCTGAAAACTTGAATCATTATAAAGCAAACATTCTTTGACACAGTCTCTCTGTGTGTATTCAGGAACAATTCTATCTTCTTTGCTGATGTTAAAGAATGTTTTATTGCAGGGAGCAATATAGAAACATGGCAGTAAAAGAGGAAGCTGAATTCTCCTGCCAGCTGGCCATTATTTAAAGAATTCCCAGTTCAGTGCCAGTGATCAAAAACTTACAGATTCTGGGCTCAGTTTGTAGAAAATATAATTCTGAAAGCCACTGAATTTTACCTAGAAATCAGAGATGATCATAAAGCTGTAGGAAGTAGATTTTATAAAGTCCCTTTCCAGAGCAAAAACCTTGCTTGTCTCATATTGCAGTATGATGCCTCATTTTTCAGTCTCCTACCAAAACTACTATATCATTATGCCTAGAAAATTTAGAAGTGTATTGTAGATTTATTTTTAATTTTCTGGCCCCAAAATGCTTATGTTGAGTTGTTTTCATCGTTGGAATGATTTTTTTTAAAATTATTTTTAGGATTTGCTAGGTTTTTAAAATTTATTTAAATGTATATACTATATTAAAGCCATATTCTCTGTTTCCAGCTGTCTCTGAAGAAACTCTAAAGCTTCTTAATTTATTTATAAAATGAGGAAATCATACTTGACTGTCATCTAAAGGAAAGTTTCTTGGTCAATACTACAGGCAGGAAAGTATACAGAAAGATAGCACTTACTTGTGGAGATGAGAACTTTGGATTCTTAGCACAGTGTATCTTCCGCATAGACAGCATAGTAGAATATTTTCCATTTATATATTTTTGTGTTTATATATATATGTCATTATTTCTTGATGCTGGATAACTACTTCAGATGAAACACATAAAAACATGAAAAATCTCCAATGTTTAAAAACTGTAATTAAATATTTCAACTAGTTATACATGGCTCCTTCACTTACAGTAATACCACTTATGCTTGAATTACCTAACCAAATTTAATCAAGATGTCAAAGATCTACCAAAACTCAGTTAAAAAAAATAGGATCAAAGTGAGATCACAAAAAAGCAATTTGCCCTTCAAAAGATAATTTCCAATACACCTTGAATGTGCTACTTAATTGTTTTCTGTAAATCACTACATTTTGCTTTTCTTTGCCAAGAATTATCAGAATCATAGGCATGGAAGACCAGTTTCTCAGTCCAAGAAGAAATCAATGGCCATCAAATGCTTTCTATTATTGTTACTTTATATATACAAATCCTTTTCTTCCAGCGGGCGTAGTAGCAAATAATACAAATAGCTATTATTCTAGCAGACAACCCAAGAATGGCATCAATGCACTCAGTGCACTGAAGCAGTGGTTTGGATATGTATATCTGAAAGCTTTGGAACCAAATTCAGTTCCTGATGCTTAATGCCTCTTTCTTGCTTAAAACCCCTTTGGTAATGTGGTTTCTCCCAGATGACACTGTGAAGACCGGTGGTCTGGCCACTCCTCGCCAACCAGGTGCATGCAGAGGCGAATTTCCTGAAGGCTAATGGTGCTCCGTTTCACACGATACTGTGCACGGCAGGTTCGTAATTCTGTTTTAGCTGACTGTACGCTGTGACTCTTGTTCAGAGCACTTGCATCAGTAACCACTAGCAACCAAGCCACTGGTATCCTTTGACATTAAACCGTAGTTACGAGATGCTATAGTTAGTATACTAAAAAAAGGTACTTGTGAATCCATCAAAGATCACAATAACTCTATCCCTTATTTTCCTAGGACATAGTTAAAGCAGATCTCTAAATCTGACACTTGCGTTATTACTGTTCTTGAACCAACCAGCACTTTCATTCTTCATGCACCCATAAATGGCCTTACTTCATACACCACTACCACCACGAAATACTCAATTTTAGAGTATCTGAATCCTTCATAAATACATCCTCCTGAAGTCTGGGATGGACACAGCTTCTAACCCTGTGCAAAAGCCAGACTGTTGCAAAAGCTCCGTTTGCAGCAGTCCTTTCTTTGCGGCAGCGCTTTCCCATCGTGGCAAGTGTTTGTGCAGCACAGCCGCGCAGCATGCTAGATCCTGAGGGCACTGTGGAGCACAAGCCTTCCTCTTCTGTCCCTAAAGTTTTCCTCATCCCTCTAGCCATGCTCCTTACAATTGCAGCACTCCTGCTCTTAGCATTTTCCGCTACGCAGCAGAAAGAGCCTGATTTTTACACTTTCAAAGTTGTAAACATCAGAGGCAAACTAGTCTCTCTGGAGAAATACAGGGGCTCGGTAAGTCTGCACGGAGACGGGCAGCTCTCACCCTGACTCACTAACCAGCCGGTCCTTGCATGTCTGCAAAACCCAAGTGGGGGTGGAGAGATTGTACATTAACTTGGTGCACGGATGCAGCTAGATTTGGGTTTATGAGTCTTCTTTAACTGGTCTGGAGCGTTCCCTGCATGCTCCCTTTGATACCGCTCTGTAGGTTCTTTGCAACTCTTTAAATAAAACGTTTGTAGTCTAATCTCTGTGCGTGTTGTCCGCGTCTTTTCCCTGTGCGGGCTGCTGCCTGTAGACGTGGCAGGCACATTCCCTGCCTTTCATTCATCAGGATGAATTGCACTGGGTTGTGGCTATTAAATTTAAAGCTCAGGAAGTTTCTACCTTTGTGTAACTTAACTTTTGGAGCTTATTTCTGCCTTTTAACTGCATGACTTTTACTAAATTATTTTTGCCTAAATCTCATTCCATTTTAATGTTCTGCATTAAAAGAACCCAAAAAGATTTAATCAATGGCTAATGGAGTTAACAGATTTCACCATAATTAGTAGAAAAGCGAGAGACATGATTAATTATTTTAATATCAGTGTATAGTGAAACTGTAGCAACATCACGCTACTCCCCTTGTCACTTTTTAATGTGACAGAGCAATATGAAGAAGGGCATGTAGACACACATACACTTTTATGATTTTTTTAAAAATTTAATTTACATATTATATTAAGGAGTTCTAGGCAGAGTTTTCCTTCCCATTTTAAGAACAATTTCCTTGAATGTAACCTGATTTTTAATTTTTTTTAGTGGTTTGACCATCTAGGAAAGCTGGTCAATACCTGTAGAAGAGTGAAAAGGGGAGTTAGCACACGGGGTGCATAATACTATAAACTCTTATAGCCACATTCACAAATTACAGAAGCTAAAATCAGCATAAAGCCCACAACTGCTACCCCTCGCACTCAAGTGACACATCTTATGTCGTACAGCCAGGTAGTCCAACAGCTTCACTGCTGCCCAAAAAGGCAGGCATCGCTTCTCACTTTCACGCTTATTCTCCAGGTGTGTGTTTCCCCCTCCTCAGGCACTTCACTGAGGTGTCTGAGCTCACTAGAACACAGCAGCAGGTCACTAGAACATTGGCAGGAAGGCAGAGAAGGCCCACGGGAGGAGATATAGAGTTTCCTGAGCTCAGTAGAAAGGGATACTGGTAGATTTGGACCAAATGAGAGGTCTGATTCTTACCTGGTCAAAGTCCTCCCCCCATTCATAATTCAGGTAGAGCAGAACTGGTCCAGTACACACTCAAGTATCTATATTGGAAAAAAACATGGAACCTATGTAATATTAAGCAATATTTGCTTTTTTCTAGGAGTTCTTTCCAAAGGCTCTGTCAATAAATCCTGTTATTGGGGCATGTTTTGTCTGCAGGTCATCTGCAAATCTGTCTGAATAAGCAAATACCACCTGTAGCTTCTCTATGTCAGGGCCAGAATCCACATGGATAGGAGTAAAGGGGGAACCGGGAGGAATTCCTTACAGCCACCCTGCAAAGAGCTGTTCATCCCCTCTGGCACAAGCTGCAGAGCCTGCCCTTGTATCTCATGAACACTCCAGGTTAGGGGTGTGTGTCTGTATCTCCAGTGGTGCTCTAATACCAGGCTGTCCTTGAGGCATGACTGGTTTCATAAGGGAGAGCTTTAGAGCCATACCTTGGAATAGGTAATGCCATCGGTGAATGGTGCTCCTTGATCTCTGCTGGGCCATATGGAATAGCTGATTCCAAAAAAACAGCTTCTGTATGGAACAAAAAGATTTGCATTCAGAGAGCCTATTAATGTTCAGGCTAGCTGCTGTTTGATAACACATGTTCACAATTTTAAATAAAATCATAGCAATAAAACACATCCCTTTCTGTTATTATGTTGTCAGAACTCAGTATCAAGGTAGACAAAGGTTAATTAAAACTCCCATTTATTTCTTAAAATAAACCTGCTTAAATCTGCAGTTAGATAAGTAATGTTAAGATGCAGGCTTATCATAATATTTTAAAGCTATTAAAAGAAAGCAAATAATATATAAGTACTACGTATGTGCTGCTGGTGTTTTAAAGAAAGTGAGTCACTACTTAGCCCCTGGAACAATAGTCTGCTAATTGCTAAACCAGCTTTTCACAGCCTTAAGCTTTCTGGCAGATGTAGAGAAAACATTTTCTCCAGTTACTCAACTATTTTAGTTAAATAACTACTTAATTTGTAGTTAAGAAACTAACTGGGAATTGAAAAGATCCAAAAGCTTCCAAAATATATATATAAAAAGAAGTCTGCTAATTCTAAAAACACAAGAGTCACACTAAGTAGAAACAATCAGTGCAATTAATGACTTGCAGAATCTTTCTTCAATAACCCATTATTAATATAAATTTTTGTGTATTCAGATCATTGAGATCATTTTTCTTAGTAAAAAAGACTGATTGATATTATTTCATTTTCCATTCAAGTGCATCTTGATACAAAACACAAGTACCCTCCATTATATAGTAAGTAAGAAATGTACTAACAATTCTGAAATAACAAAAATGAAAGATATTAAGAAATAGATTTTTTTTTTCTGAAATAAATGTACACAGACACAACCTAACCTCCAATAAAAATATCAAAAATATATGAGGGAGTACTCCCTTTTTATGGTGGCATAAGAAATTATATTGCCAGAATGCTAAAACTTTGGCATACATGCTATAAAATCAAGTATGACATTACATCGACCTGAAAGCAGATAAAGGGAGGACTATTACGACTGAAAAAAAGAGTAGCAGAAGTGAAATAGATCAAAAAGCTGCCTGTTTTACTGTGTTGTGCAAGAATGCCATCCTCCTGTGCTTTTTCCAGGCTACCATACTGATGTTGACCCATCTACATTAAAAATTAAGGGCAGTGATGTGTGGTTGGGAAAAAAAAAATCAACAGGACCCAAATAAGATTAGTTTTCCATCTAATCTCTCTACCTAATTCGATAAAGGTTATATTTTATGATCTCTGTCAGATATGCTGTAAGAGGCAGTATTCTTCCCCAAAATAGTATCTATTTGGGAGTCAGAACTCCCAAGCATCAGCTGTTCCCTGCTGTGTTTATACCTATCTAGATATAATAGTACCTACCTACCTGCCTGCCTACCTACTTACCACACAGCTAAGTACAGTGTGCTGAGGTGTAATTAAGCAGTGTTAGTGCAGTGCTTTAGAAATCTTGAACCAAAGGTACTATAATAATATGAGAGCATTACGCACTATAACAATGTAAAGTATTATTTTACTACTGGAAGTAATGCTAGGCACTTTGCATCGCTGCACTCAGCAACCTGAGAATGTAGCATTACTGAATGTGTATAAATACAGAGTATAGCTACTTAACTACTGTAGAAAGTATTGCTATTTTTTCCATGAAGGTAACAACTCTCTGAGTTGGTTAATCTGACACTTCTGGCTGGTTCTTCCATCAGTCAGATGGAGCCAGTTAATAAACTCCAGGTCTGAAAACCTAAGTATCTACTGTCTCTGCTAAAAGATCCACAAAGGGTTACTTGAAGCTGATAGTAGATTCATAAATCTCTCCAGGGATGTTTTCCTCAAGGAGGTACACTGGTGTAAACATTAAATAAACCAAAAACTATTTCTGCAATGTTAAATAAATGAGTTCATTACTAGAATGCGTGGATTTTCTAAGCAAAGGGAAGGAAAGGACAGTATTAAGAGATCAGACAATGGGTAATACAGAATTCAGCTTAAATTAAGTACTTCTTGTAAGGTCCAGGATGAATTGTTTACACTGCACACTAGGTGGTGTACTTGACTTGCACTCTCAGAGCTTAAAGTCAGTCAAGAGGCATACTGAACTTAATTTAAGTCATTAATAGTTGTAAGAAGTCAAAGTACAGCCTCTTCATGAGAACAAAAAGAGTGATCGTTATTTATTATTAAAAAAATACAGAGCCCCAAAAAATCACCACATTTAATCACTTGTGGTACCAGACACTTTAGTGATAACTTGGTAAAGATTTTTAAAAAGACATTTTAAACATCCCTTATGAAATATTAATAAATCCTGAATTTTTTTTATTATATCTGTTAGTTATACTTTTAGGACATTTGCAATATTAAATTAAGCAGTTCAGTAGTAGACTGCATCTTCCTGAGGAAAAAAGAGAAGCATGATGTGTCTGCTATTCTAAGAAATGCTGCGTGTAGTTTCCTCCTATTTTGTGGGAGAATGTTTGGAAGTTTGCACCATTTGCAGTGTGAGCTCTTGTGCCTTTCCACCACCATGCTGAGTAATCACTGTTTTTAAACAGCTGTGAATTAAAATTTTTGTTTCTTTTTGAGTGAATTCTTTCAAGCCCTAACTTCAAAATCAAGTAAAAATTATAAAAGCTTATTTTCATTGTTTTCATTGGCAAGTCATCTCTCATATCTGTTATAATATGAACATAATACCTACACAACCTTATTTCCCCCAAACCTCCAACAATAAATTCTTACATTACCATTGTATTTGAGACTTAATTTAAAATTTCAGGTAGAGCTTGTAAATGTAGTCTGAATGAATGTGATGCATTGGGAGTTAGCTAGATGGCTCCAGATCATACTTCATATGCAAGTGTACAGGGATTGCTTAGATTGTATTCTGTTGACACACTAAACCACAAAGATTATATCAACTTCTCCCTTATAAGATGATCTGTCTTCCAGGGAGAACAGTGCCGCTCCGAAAGCACCTTAAATATAGTGATATACCTATACAAGGTACAAAATACACAAAGCAAGTGTTAATGTTTAATGGACAAAATGATGATCACCAACATCCCATTAGCTTTTTCTTTACTCGTTCCTACCCCTTCTAGGGATTTTATCTTAGTATCCCATACCTTACCCAGACTGTGGGCTTTTATATGCCAGTTTGTTTTCTGGCCTTAGAAACATTATACACATGTAGTCATTTATTTTTCATATATTATAATGTACTTGCTGCACTCAATTCATATTTCCTATATACTTTTATATTTTGTATAAAAACATACACATAGTAGTATGGAACAATAGTAACATTAGAATCCAAAGTTTAAATTAAGCAAAGCTGGTGGTCACAGACACAAAAGTATGAGACCTGGAGTCAGGATTTGTTACTTCCTTTTCTTGCCCTGCAGCTACTTGCTGTATAATTTGATCAGGTCAGTTAATGTGTCCAAGATTCAGGCTTTCCTCTTGTGGCACTGGGCCCTTCAGCACTGCTGTCTCACACTGACAATAATGAGAGCAACATGCCAGGTTCTATGAACCTTCCAAACCCTTGTAGAAAGATCCCATGTGAATAGCTACTGCTGTGGTACTAGCACTGGGGAATGTGTTGGCTACTTTGAATTAAAACTTTTTTGCAATTTGAGAATGAAGGACCGACTTCTGGGATGATGTATAATCTGTAGAAATCCACTGGATTCAGTGTAAACCACGCAGAATTTCGGTTCCCAAATCATAATGCTTTTTCTGCACTATGTCTGATTTTAATCTAGGTTGGTAGGAACATTTTTAGTTTTATAATATTTGTATTGTCTTATGACTCCTACAAATTGATCTGCAAAAAGGAATAGAATGTAGTTACATGTAAAAGAAACATTACTATAAAGTGCACAATGCTATTTTTATTAATAAAAAAATTATATTTATCTAAAGGATCTATGACATTCAGCTTTAATCCATTCTTAAGAAAACATTAGAATGGGCTCAATTTATGTAGAACAAGTGGCAACTCATGCTTATAAAATTCATAAGAATAATAAAAATTGTAAGTCTAAAATAAATTCTATAAGTTATTTAAGGATAAAATATCTCCAAAACCAATTGAAAGCTCTTTGTGGCCTTCAGAAACTGTGTAATATGTGTCAGCTCAGGGTTAGGTCACTTAATTTTCCCAACAAATTCTTGGTAGAATCTGTTCCACCATGTATTCTCCTTACACATGCCTTTATTTTCCCGTAGCGTTCATCTGTGTTTGGCATCTTCCTCTCTGCTGGATCGGCACAGGCAGATAAACACCTGGTGGCAATGTCCAAATGACACAATGCACACAAGGTCAAAGATGATCAGCTACAGGAATAACTCTTTAAAGGACAGTGGGCACAGTCTTCACTTCTAGGAATCTCTAATTGATGCAGTAAACCTTTCTGCAAAATCTATTGTCATTTTGTCACAACTAAATAGACTTACTCTAGACATGGTGGGAAATTTTACAGTCCATACTGCATAGACCAACCCAAAATCTTGTAATTGCTTCTGTCAACTTCCAGATCAAGACATCTACACTAGCAATGATAAATGGATCAGCCAGTTCTGTATGAGTACTAAATTCTGTACCAGGAAAGATGCTGCAGTACAGATGCTTCACTACAGATAAATGAACTACCAAATATACATTCATTTGCAATCTTCTTTCAAGGAACTTGGTATACCTTAACTGGATGGTCATTTCTTAAATATGCTTAGAAACTATCCAAAAGGCAGAACGGAGAAACATAGATTCTCTGTAAAGTTTGAATTAAGATTGCTTAGCAGTTTATTGATTATCTTCATGGTTGCCAAATGGGAATACATAAAGGAAATATTAAATCTTCCTATTGTGAGCAGGACTTGATGTAGTTTCAAACATAAGTGTGCAGTCACAGTTCTCTAGACATACTCATTTTTTTAAAATAATCTGCATCCCAGCCTACCTGTTGGAAAACTGACGTGCACCACATTTTTTAATCTCTCTTGTTCTTCAGGTGTCGCTAGTTGTCAACGTTGCAAGTGAGTGTGGATATACAGATAGCCACTACAAGGCCTTACAACAGTTACAGAGAGACCTCGGCCCATACCATTTCAATGTGCTGGCATTCCCATGCAATCAGTTTGGGCAGCAAGAACCAGACACTAACAAAGAAATTGAGAGTTTTGCGCGAAAGACTTATGGTGCCTCCTTTCCTATGTTCAGCAAAATTGCAGTCAGCGGAGCCGGTGCAATTCCCGCCTTCAAGTACTTAATTGGTAAGTAATCTGGAACATTGGAGGGTTGTTTCCCCAGTGTAGAATTCCTCTGACATAAAATACCATCCGACAGAAAAAATTATATCTATGACTGTGTTCACAGAATCGAAGAGCAGAATTGTCAGGCTCAAAGAAGTCAGAAGTCATGTAGTCCATCCTCCTGCACAAGGCAGGATTTCTCTCTCTGTCACCCATGATACCTTTGTCTAACCCTCTATAAAGATCTCCAGGGATGAAGACACTATGATAACAAATGCCCTGTAAAAGCTAGACTAATAAACCTCTACATGGAATACAGGTCTTGAAAGATTCTCCTGTATGCATACAACACCTGATCTTCCTTTTTCCACTTTGCAGTGTCGTAAGTGCTTCTCCTGTGACACGACTGCTGCAGGTTGGATTTTTAAGATTCAGCCTCCATTATAGCTAGCACTGAGACCTGAAGAGGTTTTGCTGGTTCTTAGCACACAGCTAACAAAATACACTGCAAAGCAGGATATTCTCTATCAAGGCACTACTTTCTCTATCAAGGCACTACTTTTCTTGCACTGAACAAAATCTCTAATTACCATTTAAATGCCAAACTAAAATGTTGGTCTTTATCCAATGTGAAAGAAATGTCTTCCAGCAATGACATATAATAAAGCCCAATATGACATGGTTATCACCTGAGCTGCATTCTGCAAGGACCATATCGCTGCTTCTCTCCAGCACCAATGTTCTCCCACATAGCACTGAATTTAAAAGAGCGTTGGTAGTATTATTTTTGGCTACCCCGAGCACACCTCCTTCCAGGCGTCTGTAATGCCAAACTTCCCTTTAATCTTCTTCACATCCTTCCATTTCTGTTTTGCCCAGCGGGGTTGTTACTGCAGACATGTCACATGAAACTTTCAAAACTTCTGTTTCCCTGTTGGTCCACAGGCAAAGGGAGGCTGCTGGAGGCAGTATATTTATGCAGCATGATGACAAGATAGTCAACAGTGTAGGTCTGGCTGTGTCTTCATGATACTTCGAAATATCTTTGGATTCCTTCTGAGATTTTGCCCAATGTATAATCAATGGAAAAAGATGCTAATTTGTCTGTAGCATCTGTACTTGTGCTGTTAATGGGATGAGGATCCTGGTCTGATTGAAAAATCCTGAATATTTTGTTAGTCATGTAGCTGAATAGTAAAGGATGAGAATGGGACTCATGTAAAATGAGTATGTGGTCATGGAAGGAAAAACTGTAGTAGATGAGGATTAGGAGGAAACTCCTGGAACAATTTACTTTGTTATTTCTTCAGGTACCACTTCTTGAAACATTCTTCTGAAGCATATGATACTGGCTGCTTTTGGAGGAAAAATTCTGGATAAGCAAGCAAATAATCAGTCCTGGTACAGCTATATTGTTATGCCGAATTCCATTTTTCTATCAATGCTCAACTGTTTCAGATTTATCTATATAGCACAGACACACACACATGCATGCACACACTTTAACACCGGTTATAGTGTTTTCTCCTGTCTGTCTGTCTCAAGCTTGGCTGTTTCCATTAGTCTCCAGGGGTCTACTGTCTAGTTTAAGCTCCTTGTCAGGAAATTAATCAGTCTGAACTCCCTTTTAATTTTACATTCCTTCTTCTGAGGGTAATGATCAAATTGACATGAACAAATGTCAGGAATTGGCTAACGTGGTTTTCTTTTCTAAGTTTCCTCTTTTTTTTTTTTTCTTTTTTTTTTCCCCCTGTAGATTCTACAGGAGAAGAACCAACCTGGAACTTCTGGAAATACCTGGTGGATCCCAATGGGAAAGTAGTAAAGGCCTGGGACTCTACTGTCTCTGTTGAAGAAATAAGACCTTATGTTACAGAACTTGTAAGGAAAATCATCCTGAAGAAGAAAGATGAATTATGACTTTCAAAAATCCCAACAAGCCACTTACATCTTTGTTGAGAATTAGAGCTGGAGTTTGTCTTTACACATTCCAAGAGAGAGTATATGGGTAAAGAGAAATCATGACCAGTGGAATTTATATTCATCATCCTAAGAATGTAGAAAACAGCAAGTTATCATGGTCAAAATAATTTAATTTTTTTCTCCAACTGAATTCAATTTGACCTTTCTGGGAAAGAACTCATCAGCAATTTTTTCTTTCCCAATTCAAGTTACTAGTTGTTGGTGACACTATAGGAAGTCAGGTCATGTATCTGTAGGAAGAAGGCTCAGAATAACAAGAATTTCCTGATTGAGATCTCACTGACATCTGCAATTCTGTTGGCATATTTTGATTGTGAACTGAATGAACAAATAAAAAGAGCATGACTGAATTAAGGCATGTGCTAGGAAGAGGGCCAAAACAGATACCTTCAAATCAGGCAGACTTACATAGAGATATGTCTTTCTAGTTACCAAGGCTAAATATATTTAATTTCATCTGCCTAGAAAGTCAGCTAAGAAGGGCATGGGGAAAAGACATCTATAAAACTTAAATGAAAGAAATGGGAAGACAAAGTCTCTGTAAAAATTCTCCAAAAGCTATGAGAAGATTTTCTGCATTTTTTCACCCATCAAAATTATCAGATGATATTTAAATAGCCATTTAAACATCTGTAGAACCAGAGTCTATACAAAATGGCTATTTCTTTCTCTATTAGCATTTTCCCTTAGAAGAATTACTCTCGCCTCATATAGTTCACGTTAAATTCATTTCTCAATTTATAACACCATCCGATTTTGCTGCATGTACAGACAAACATTAGAGAATCAACATTTTTCCATGAAAATAATTTTTCAAATGTTTAATTGTTGCATAATGTTACATTGTTTAATACCACATTAATGTTACAAATGTTTAATGGCACCTTTTTCAAATGTAGCACTCGGGCATCTGCTCAGACTTCAGACTGCAGAACTTCTTAGCTCATACTAAAATAGTAGCACTAACAATTACAGCCTTATTGTTCTTTGACAGAAACCCTTTGAAAATCTTGTCAGCAAGCACTCTTTATCTCAACAAAACCACAATGTACAGGTCCCCTGCTCTTAACCCTGGAATGCTTCAAGAAGAATCAAGTCTTGTGCAATTGCAGTATTATTGATGAGTGAAAGCTGGTTTTTTTGCTTTGTAATGCTTTTTAAGTAGAACAAACAGTATTTGTCCATATAGTTGTCAGTACCCAAGTGTACAAATAAGCCTTAATTGACCTGACCACGGTAAGAATTTTTTCCAACTCAGCACTGCCATTATAGCTCTTCAGTATCCAAACAGGGTCTAGTTGAAATCAAAGGCAATTATAATGGCATGTACTGGCTTGCAGAATAAGAGGGGAAAGAAGAGTACTGAAAAACTATCAGAAATAGAAGGATTGATCCTAGAGTACATTATAGTTCCCATGCTGTAACAGCTGCTGTCTCCTGAGGTCTCGAACTCATTCTATGGAGTGGTCTAAGTAAATAAGAGGTTTTTTAGTTTTTAGTTAAAAAAAGAAGGGGGAGGGAAAGAGAGAATAAAAGGAAGAAGTAACAGAAGTACAAGAGCAAAAAGAGAGCTCAAGTATGAAGGCAGAAATGAGAAGAAATGAAAAGACAGTTTGCAGCCAGAGAATCTTTGGGACAAACAGGGCATGGAAATGTTCAGATCATATTGATACTAATGAGTATGTTCCAAGCTATATCAGCTACTCCTCACTTGCAGAGTAACTTAAGAGTGCAGGAAATTGATGCTCATGGCAATTGATGCTCATTCTCACCTCTGATGGTGAGAAAAGTGAACTCTGTACAGTCCATTCAGTCAGTCTATTCTTATATGAATCACTCTAAGACAATGGTTACTAAGGATATCACAAAGAAAGGAAAATCAGGCCCAACCGAGAGTGTGCTGAGACAGAGAATCCAACTACTAGAAAAGGAGGTCTTTTATTACTCTATAGATTGTTTCTCTTTTCTCTGTCTGTTGATTCTAATGCAATGCCCCAGCATGCTGTCAGCAAGTGCTGAAGGGCTTAAAATTTTCTCCTTAGAAAGTATGTTTTTATTTTATAACTGAAGCCTGGCTGAGCCCAGACCATGCTTGGAAAGACATTTTAAGCCCTCTCTATTTCAATTTTGGGTGTCCAACTTCAAATAGATCTCTGGATTTACATAGATATGATCTTGCATTCTCTATTAGACAAATTCTAGAAGGCTAAAGAGATATAATGGCAATGATCAGTTGGAAAGGGTTATACTATACAGACAAATATTGTTTGTGCTGCTTTTAAAGGCATTACAAAGCACAAAAAAGCTTTCACTCGTCAATAATACTGCAATTGGACAAGACTAGATTCTTCTTAAAGCATCCTGGGGTTAAGAGCAGGGGACCTGTACATTGTGTTTTTGTTGAGATAAAAAGAGTTCATGCTGACAAGATTTTCAAAGGGTTTCTGTCAAAGAACAATAAGGCTGTAATTATTAGTGTTATTATTTTAGTATGAGCTAAGAAGTTCTGCAGTCTGAAGTCTAAGCAGATGCCTGAGTGCTATGAATAACTTAATACTGATGACTGTTAGAGTTGGTGTTCTTACCAGTTTGGCAATTTAAAGAGAACTAAGGTAAGTATTACACATCAAAGCTTTGAAACAACAAATTTGAACAGGCACATGATTTTGAGCACATAAGTACTCTCTCTGAAGTTAACAGAACAATTTTCTTGATTAAATTAAGCATGTGGCATATATTCCATCCTTTGTTGCACTGGAATCAATTTGTAGAACAAATGCTTTGGCCTTTTAATCAAAGTCACAGAGTAAAAGTAAATATCCTTGGCTGTAAATTAATTCATATCTAGTCATGCTATAAGTACTTCATGACTTCCTGCTCAGAAAAATTGCAAAGCAAATTGTACTGGGTTTAATTTGTCTGTTGAGACTATATAGATGGCATGCAGAGATCAGAAATTATTTTTTTGGCTCATGAGTTCCAAGACTGTTTTAATCTGACAGAGATCTTCCCTGCAGCAAGTCCCGAAAACTGTAAAACAGCTCTGAATATATAGCATGAGACTATTTTCTTTGCAGCTTGTCTACTTTGCAGAGAAAATATTAGTGTGCATTAACAGATGAGTACCTTTATGCATGGAGAGTGATTATCTGGATCATCTAAGACTTGATCTCTTACAAGGTGTAAACTCTTGGCATGTTGATTTAAACGCTAAACTAAGCACCTAGACGCATGATTGTATGGAGTCATGTGGCCCATGCAGCATGCCAGAGGGAAAAAAAAATACTTTTAAAGCCTAACTATAAGTTTAAAATTACACAGCACACTTTTAATATTTCAAAATTTTGTCTCATAAAAAATGTAAAATCAGGCCTACATATATACAAAGCTCTGTTTTGAAATGGAATATGCTACATCAAAATAGAGCAATAGACAGGAGTTTAACCCCTCTTTTTTGGGCATTGTAAGGAGAACAAAACCAAATAGCCTAGTTATCCTTACAGCCACCTCTGGTATTCTAGTTATATGCTGGGGACATTTCACTCAAGTTTCTATTGGGATTCTAGTCTGAAACTTCAGTAGTAAACCAGACACAATTTCTTTCTACTGGATGGTACCCTGTTTATCATTTCAAACACATCAGCATCTGGCTCAATAAATAGCTGACTATAGTCAGTACTTTCAGAAGACCGGACATCCCTTTGATTAAGCAAAACAAATTTTGTGCTACCTTCAATTATTGGATCAACCTATACACATGTAAATTTATACTGCACCTACTCGGAGAGCCAAATGAAATTTAACAAGCTTACCTCTGATACATTCACAGAAAGGGTCAAATAAGCAGAGAAAAAAGGTATTCTCTGTGACATGATTAACAGATCCTGGAGTAAAAACACCACTGACAAAACACAAAGGAGTTTACAAACCCTTTGCTGGATGAGATACTGAGAGCACCAAGAGATTTGAGAACTAGTTCCACAGCAGAGACATACACAGAGCAGAAGGAAATAACTGAGCTGTACCTGAACATCATCACAGAGGTGACTCTGTGATCTAATGCTAGACAGCTAACTCATCTACCTAGCCAGCTCCCAAACATAGTAATGCCCATAATATAGGATGAGAAACAACAAAACTCAGCTACATCTTTTATTCCAACTCTGCAGCAGCTAGGCACAGGCAACAGTGGGGGCCTGTCTAGTGATAATGGCTGACCTATTCCAGCTGTCTATACACAGGAGCTGAAGTCAGCCCCAAGTAACTTCCCATTCTTAGCCTAGAAAACCTGATCCAAGCTGTCAATCTACAAGCCTAAGAGATAAGGCATGCTGTTTTATCTCAAAGCATTGCATGATACCTGCTCAACAAGAAGATCTTCTAAACTAATTCCAGAAAATGAGAACAGTTGAAGGATCATTGCATTTTAAGTAAGCAGACTTGTATTCTGGAAGGTAAGCACAGACATGAAAGTTTTTGAGGCAATTCTGCTTACATATTCTTTTCCCCCACTTAAACAGAAATAACAGCATCCACAGAGTCAGGGACAGATGCTTTCCTAAGCACTGACTGATAGAACAACAATAGTAAAAGGAAATAATAGTATTCTAGAACAATAGAAAAGACTGAAGTACAACTTCTTGAAGAACAAAATTCTGTAAGACCTGATCTATAACTGCAGTTCCGTGGAACACTTCCCCATCAGACAGAAATTACAGAAATCCTAGCTTCAGGATTTCCTTAAGTGAAAGATGCAGAGAGAAAGCTATTATTGTATTATATAAAATAGTTCTCTGTCTTTTTGTCCCCCTTTCCCTAAAGGCATTGCTGTTTCATCATAATTAAGTGCTTTCATCTGAATTATATGATAAACCATTATATTTTTATTTAGCAAGCAAGTAAATCTGACAATGATAAATAAAGAACAGCTGCAGAGGCAAATGTCCATAACCCAGAGATTGTTCATCCATCCTTTAAAAAAAAGGGCACAATAGTCAAACTGTTCTTGTAATTAAAGAGCTTGCTGAATTCCCAGTTTAAATTACAAATCAGCTTCTCTAACCGTTAATTAGAGTAACACCACTCATTCTGATTTGTCACTACTTCTATATTCAAAATACTAGTTATTTTATTACTGGTACTTTACTGTCCTCTGGAGAGACCACTAACCACTAGACATATGTAGGGAAATGTTTTCCTGTCATATAAGCATTTTACATTTGAAATCTCCTGTTCCAAATCTGGACAGAGTATAAATATTTTAAGTTTTCAAGCAAAAGTAACCCACAAGGCATCAGTTTGGTTAGGCTGAAACATTTTGTTTGGATACAATTGATGAGAAATGTTTCAAAGTTGATATTCAAATTTTCAAACTTTAAAAAGATAAATAAAATATTAAAAGTGAAAATAATTCCAAACCAAGAAATAGACTCTAAATGCCAATATAGAAGCTTTGATGATTTTAAAACTTAGAAATTGATAATGTTAATTTTGTCAAAACAGATATTTTTCCACAAGTTTCAGCTTACAGAACAGTTTGATTAAAAAATTTGAAAATTGCTAATAACAAAATGTTCTTTCATAAAATCCTTGCTAGCTTCAGAGGCTGCCAATCTATTCTGCACATAGCTATACTGAAGTCAACAGCAATAAATCATTGAGTAAAATTGCAAGATTGAGTCTCTGAATTATATGAATCATTTAGTCTTATTGAATAGCAGGAATTGCAGACACCACTTCTAGTTGTTAACTGTATGCACAGTAAATGTGTTTGTCAAGCCCAAGATTAAAAAACTGGTAACCAAGAGTTCATTGAAACAGTTTCAGAAAACCAAAATATTTCAAAGAACTGACTTAAAAATTAACGTAATGTGAATAATCCATACAATAAACATGTAATCAATACAATTTTAATAACTTAAATAGAAAAATAATGTAATACAGATAGTTTTTTAAGATTTAAGAAGTTAAGAGAACAGTAATAGACAGCCAATTGATTAGGAATAAACCTTTCCCAAGTTTCAGGTGTTGAAGTTGTATGCAATGAAGAGGTATCATTGCATGTGCAGATGGTAAGTTCAGGGTAAATGATTTCAATGCCAGAGGAAGATTACAAAGCAGAGGCATTCTTTTGTAATCAATTACCAACAAAAAGCTGTATTACTGCAAGTATGTCAAGTGGATGTATAATCATTTGTCATCTATCAGGAAACTTCTCTGCCCCGTAACTACATAATCTGGTCTGATTTAGTTCTCAGTCAATTCTACCTGTCAATTTTAAAAGTTCATTGCTTTTCTAGCCTTTCGCCTCTGACCATTTCTTTTGATTCTTTTCCTGATGTCTCTGTCTGATATAACTCAACTTGAAAGCCTTACTCTACAAAGTATGACCATGCCTATTAAAATGTATTCTTCAGTATGTCAAAACGCAATAGATGAAAGGAGGAAAAGGGGTCCAAAGGAAGGTGTCATTATTTGAAGCCATTCCTATTTTCTCTTTCTTCTGATTTAGTTCATAATCAGTGTTGATTTCCTCCTTTTCTCTATTAATAGTAGGACAACAGAGGATAAAAGAGATGTTTAAGATGCTTCTGTTGGCAACGTTTTGAAGGAGGAATCCTGTCTTCACATGGAAGAGGATCATTCTAGTTTGGTTCCAGGGGTAGTTGTAATTAGATTTTAGCACAATGGGGTACTCTTACTTGGTGGAATCATTCTGACTTGGCTCTCAAAGAATGCTCTGGCCATGTTTTTGTGCCATAAAACTCAGGAGATAAGCCTCACTCTCTGCCTCTGCTTCTGCTAGAAGAAACATTCCACTGATGTAGCTGAAATTCAGTTGGCCAGGATCAAGGTAGAAAGATTTCTCATGAGTCTGTCCTAAGATACTCTCCTCCTTAAATTCTCTAACAGACACGCAAGCTCCGTAGCTGCTACTGATGACAGTATCAATGAACAAAAATTACCTGAGTTTACTGTGCATTCCAATCTTACAGTGAATACTTGTCTGTTAATTTTATATCCTTCAAAATATCACTTCTAAGCTCTTTACTATTTTTTTGAAAATCCCCCTGAAGAATCCTTGTTTAAAATAATATCTACTAGGCTGAAATGCACCTGGTCCTTCCAAATAAGCTATACTCTGAACTCCTTGTTGAAGACTTGATGCTTTGTCAAAGACACACATAATTTTCTTCTTCCTTCTGAAAGCGCTACGTACACACTAAAGCACTGCATGTGAAAAAGCTGCTGCAGATTTCTGCATTATGTGATATCCAAACCGGGTACTATCAGTGTTGGACAACTTTGCTTCTTGCATTGCAAATGTCTCTTTTCTGATACTAAGGATGTGAATTAATCAGTCTATAATCTCACTTTCCTCTTATTTAATAGAGTTGATAATACTACACAAAATATTTCAGAGATCAATTAATGAGTGCATGAAATAACATCCTACATGGAGGCTGGTGCTCAAAAAATACAATATAATATGAACAGAAGTCATAAACCAAGAAACAAACAGAGCTGTATACTAGCAATAGCTACATAGATGCGTTGGAAGGGCCAAGTGCCTAGCATCTATAAAGATTTGGTCTTTTTTGTGTATTACATCACTAACAGCAAGTTATAAACTCACTTTTGTGCAGATCTCTATCAGCTTGAATGGCAGCAATGCAGGAAATCAGCTGTTCTCAGGAACCAAAATCATCTTGAGCCACAGCAACTGGGGAATAATGGAGTAAAATATGTTTGAAAAAACAGTCAGTTGTGCTTCTAGCACCTCACTACCAATATAGTTTGGTTAGCAATCTTAGTTTGTATACTTTAGTAGCTTCCAAAATAAGTTAAAAACCCCTCAATATATACACAAACTCTTACACTTATATACACTTACTGGTCCCCTTTCCTGTTTGCATTAATTACCCATTGTGAATAGCAGGATGACATCTCTGGGATTAGGTGGTGACTCATCAAAAAGTGACTTCATGGTGGGGGACTGACTTTGTTACCATTATTCTAAATAAATTTCAGCTCTTGATTTATGACCTGAGTGGTTTAATTTCTAAAAGGAACAGACTGGCAGCAGTAAAACATCCATTATTTCCAGAAAGGTAAGAATGCTCAGCACTCTCCTGTCAGGCCAGTTTTGCTTTTGGCATAGGCTTGCAGCAGTGAACCAGTACACTCGATATTTCTCTTCCTTTTACATTCTCATGTGGAAGATGACTACTTTTAAAGTTACTATAATAATTGGTCCCAGACTTAAATACAAGCAATGAAATGACAATGCATTATTTTGAAAGAAAGCCCCCAAAGTTCTTTAACACTTAAGGGCATATATTTCCATACTGCTGATATCATCTTGTTTGTATTCTGCCCCAAAACCTGAAGAATTTCCAGAGATAAGGGCTACTTTTGTAGTATAGTTAGGCTTTCAAAATTACTGCACCCGAGAGATAATGTGGAAAGTTTTAAAGGTTCGGAGGATTACCATTTATGTTTGGCCTTATATAGGATCCTGGCTTTAATTGTTTATACAACCACAATTCTTGCATGTCTCTTTATTTAAAATTTTTTTAAATAGATGAGACCTTCTGAGAACAAATTGCAATAATGTAAAAACATTACAGATTTCTTATGGGCATTATTCTGAAGCAGAAAAGAGATTAGAATTTAGAGTGGGAGCGTCTGATGTAAAAATGTCTAGTGTGATAACAATTCTGAATTTTAGACCTATAATGAGATAAAAATTCAAATTTCCTTTGGAATAGGCACATCAGAGCTTGTGTCTCAGTCTGAACATTTTGAATGTGAAATTATAAAATAGCAGCCAGTGAAGCAAATAAAAATAAAATTTAAATTCCATCCTCTATTATTCTTATCTTTCTTTACTTTGGTACAAATGCTGATTTAAAGTCAAGAATAAAAAGAAGCATTCAGAATCACTCAAACTGCATGATTTCATCACGTTCATATAGGTGCACTCACAGCTAAGAGAGTTATTGCATTGCTCTGAAGCAAAGGGGCTTTGTGTCGTATATATGTTTACAAAGCTGTATATATGCAAAATGGAAGCATTCCCCAATAACTAAACCAGCTGATTTGGAAAAACACCTGTGTGCTGCTTTAGAGAACTTGCTAATATGAAGTGAATCAACATGGACTGCTAGCAAACAACCCTGATCAAAAGTGATATGGTGACATCAGTCTTTTTTGTAGCTTTTTCCCACTGACAATATGACTTAATTAGCTATACACAACTCTCTACACAGGCTCTAGCTTTTATGAATCAATCCAGAATTCACAGCTCAAGACAAGTCTTGCAGTCCTGTCCTTATCTGAGGATCCCTTGTTCTTTACAATTCAGATTATGTAATTATTGTTTAACACCAACCAGGCCTTGGCTGCCTTGCCTAGATTTACACTATTTGGACAGTTATTCTGTGAACAACTAAGACTTGACTCTTGGTCCAGTAGGATGGATTCTTACTTATGCCAATAGAAAAGCAATTTCTCAGCAGATCTTTTTGTTAACCTTCAAATCCATTCCTAGTTACAGCAAACAAAACCAAAAATCCCCAACTCAAAGTTGTCCTTTTTTTGAAGTTTAGAACACTGGTTTTTTGAGAAATGGTATGTGCCTTATTCTAAATTTATTCCATACTGAATGTGATAAAGTTCAAAACATGAATATTTTTAGGGAGGTTAAAAATTACAAGAATGTTTTTTTACTGATGGAGGAACTATAGTAATAATAAGGAATAGTAAAGGGGAACATTTTTAGCCAAGGATGATACTGACTGTATTCTGTTACTGAGTCTCATAGAAACCTCACAGCATCATGAAAAAGGGCTTCATATTGATCTAATAGATGAAGCAACTAAGCATGTAGGTGACACCATTTTCCCAAAAGCATGTAACATGTGAAAGAAAAGCAAAGAACAGAACATAATATTCTGCTTCCAAGTTTGTACAGATATATCTATCACCTTTTGTTAATCCAACAGAGAAAGCAAGTTGTATCACGTAAAAGCTGATTGATTTGGCAGCAGTTAAAAATAGATGGCAACAGACAAATGAAGTAATTACATTCCCTTCCATAAGACAAACAGTAATGCTATTGTAAATTAAGATAATTTAGCTTGATTCTGCTTTGACTACTTCTGTTGAGATGTTCATCATGTCAGTGACAGTGAACTGCACAGATGCGTTCCACTTCGGTAGCAATACAGAAACAATTCCTATCAAAAACCCTGGTGCAAATTCCAGGTATGGAGGAATGATGAATGTCAGAGGCTTCATTACAGGTGTATTGGCTTAGTCTTGGCTGGAAGAAAAACTACATCTGATATTATATTAGTGAACACTCTAAACCGTATCTTACTCCTGGCTAATGGATAACACATCTTCTGTGATGACTAACTCCAATGCAAGAGTTATAAAGATATGCCCTACATTCCTTTTCAGGATTTGGACCTTTTGGTATGGCAATTTCTCAAACTATTCACCTTCTCACTTCCTCTGAAACAGACGCGTTTAAGTGTCTTTTTTCCTCAAGTCAAGAAACACTTCCTGCAAAAATACTGGCGGTATGTATTGAAAATTTTTTTTAATTGCAGGAAAGCAGACAGGACCTCATGTGGAAGATCCCTGTGCCTTTGATATCTCAAGCTGGCCAGGAAACAATATGGGGAACTAAAGGCAGAGTTGTATGTTGGAATTTGGCACTTGCTCATCAACTTCTTCCAGGCACTGACCAAAATGTATGCCAAACAGATGATAGGTGATAAAATGTGACTAAGAAGTGTTCTGTTGAAAGGCCAATTTCTTGTCTCTTCTTGAGCCACACATCTGCCATAGTTGAGATATATGAAGTAGACAATCAGGAATGAAACAGGGGAGCACAAGATACAAAATTAAAGCACTGTGTGGAGGAAGACATTGGAGATCCTATTTCTCCACAAGAAGTGGAGAAAAGTAGACAGAAATACTTTACTCAGGAGCAACTAGAGAAATTCCCCCGCAAGTTTCAGACAGATTCTCTGTCAAATCTTTTCTTCTTAGACTGAAAGGAAGTCACTTCAATCGGTGCTGGAGAAAAGTTTAATGAAAGGATTCATGAAATAAATAACAGTGACTGTTTGTCATCATATGTGTGAAAGATCTAAATGAAGCATACATTCTTCCACAGGATTTAAACATATTTGTTTATGTTTATGGAGACAAGCAGGAAACTTGGGTTCTATTCCAAGCTTCATATGTAAATGATCTCTAGTGAGCACAGACTTCTTCATGTTACTCCAAAGCCTAGTCCTCTTCCTTGTCCTTTCAGTTTGCCTCTGGTCACTCTATCCTACTCTCACCACTTCATCCTAGCCCTGTTCTCTATAACTACCAAATCCCAGCCCCTGATCCCTTTTCATGCCAGTTCCAGTTTCCTGGAACTTCCCAAATTGGGTCAGAGCCGAAACCTTTGGCCTTAACATCTTCTTTCACTCAATAGTTCAACAAGGACAAGTGTAAGATCTTGCACCTGGGAAAACATAATCCAGTGCAGCACAGACTGGGATCCACCTGGTTGGAGAGCAGCTCTGTGGAGAGAGACCCGGGGGTCCTGGTGAACAACAATATGAGTGAACAGTGCCCTGCAGTGGCAAAGAAAGCCAACAGGATGCTGGGCTGCATCAACAAGGGCATCACCAGCAGCGATAAAGAAGCCATTATCCCACTCTACTCAGCACCTATCAGGCCACACCTGGAATAATGTGTTCAGTTTTGGTCCCTACTATACAAAAAAGATGCGGACAGGCTGGAGAGGGTCCAGAGAACGGCCACCAAGATGATCAAAGGACTGGGAAGCCTGCTGTTATGAGGAAAGGCTGAGAGAATTGGGTTTGTTCAGCCTTAAGAAAAGAAGTCTTAGGGGTGACCTCATCACCATGTTCCAGTACTTAAAGGGAGGCTACAAAGAAGATGGAGACTCCCTTTTTACAAGGAGTCACATGGAAGACAAGGGGTAAACGGGTGCAAGCTACTCCTGAGGAGATTCTGATTGGACTCTAGAGGAAATTTTTTCACAATGAGAACAATCAGCCATTGGAATAATCTCCCCAGGGAAGTGGTGGATTTCCCAACATTGGACACTTTCAAGATTCGGCTGGATGGGGTGCTCAGCCATCTTGTCTAGATCGTGCTTTTGTCTAGACAGAGCTTTTGCCAAGAAAGGTTGGACCAGATGACCCTTGAGGTCCTTTCCAACTTGGTGTTCTATGATTCTATGAAACACTTTTGCAAACAAGTGTCAGACAACTCCGTCACTATCACAAAGTTACGGAGTTAAACTGAAGCACACACTGGGAAAGCAATTTGCTCACAGCTGTACATCAGTTGAATGGAGAGCAGAACCAAAGATGTATCATGTCCTCTTGACAGATTTCAGTCCTTCACTAATGCACAAGAGTCAGATAACACAGTGCCAAAGCAGATACTCCACTGTATAATGATCCTAGCATCAGTCTCTCTTTTTTAGTCCTCTGAGTGACAGCATCTCACTGTACTGCAAGTATGCACCCCTTAAACTTCTGTTCCCCTTTCAATTTTGAAGCTTATGCTGTCATCTGCCTTCCTGAAGCACCTACTATTCATATGTGATACAACATGTTGTCTACACTAACCCTGATGTCAGTTTGAGTTGTCACTCCTAATCAGGGCTAGTTACACCATCTTGGCATGACAGTTTCATTTAATTGCATAATTTGCCACCGCGTTACTTTTGAAGGTAATTTATGCTGCAGTTTGCTTATTAATAATTAGATTATGCTCTTAAGTAAAAACATTCCATGTAGGTCTGAGGATTGATGCTGATCCAGACAGCCCTAATGGTAGTTCATAATTAATTTTCTGCTTCCTAGAAGCTTGGCTTGTAGAAATGTGTCCCACAACTGTTAATATGAATGCTTGTTCTCAGCTTTTAAGTAGTGGTCAGCGCAGAGGTACAATTCACTTTGAGTTGTCTCCAAACCAAATGGCTGAATCAGAAGGTTTAGCTTCTTCCTCGAGTCCCCTTTGTTCTAAGCTGTATCCAGTCAGAAGAGCTCTTTTAACTTGCTGGAAAATTAAACCAGTCCAGTTCTGCTGGGCAGTATATTGTGGAGTCAGGATAATTAAATAAGAGACTGTATGCTTTTCACATTAATTGTAGTTTCAATTAAGATTACAATTATTTTTAATGATTACAAGAATAGCTACTGTTCTAATTATTGCATAGTACAGCATACATATGTTTATGACTTCATTGGGAAGGCTTGAAAACAGTTATAAGAAATAGAAAGCCAAAGACATAGTTCCATGGTATTTTGAGAAGGGGCTTTAAGTATAGACAAAACAATCTCTTGGAAGCCAATATGAGTACCAATAAGTCAGGTAAAGATTTGCTGAACAGTCTGGGCTGCATGCATCTGAGAAAGTTGGCAGGTTTTACTAGACTTGGTTCAGCTAGAGCTTCACTGCCAAAGAGACTCATATTCACAAGGCTGATAATTCAGCACTCAGAGAACAGAAGTATCCTGTTTTGGATACACTTCTGCAAGCTGCTCCTGAATTACCTAGATAATTTGTCTGTTGCTTACATGTGTTCTGCAAAGGTCTTTGATCTGTGTTTGTTTCTCTGACAGCTGAATAACCTCATTGTTAGGTTGGAACACAGTCCTCACTCAGTGGAGGGAACTGCTGCAGGCACCTGTGTAGTAAGTTCAATTTATGTTGACAATAGTGGAGAGAGAGGGCAACATATTTTAGGAGGTCCAAACCAATAGCTCTTACTGGAAGAAGAGGTCTGTGTTTTGTAATTGGAATGGGAAAACAAGTTGATGCGGTTTTCTTTTGACATAAAAGACTATGCACATGATCCTCTGGTCAGTGAAGAGTCTCCCACTCCCACTTCAAGTCCTGTTCCTGAATGTCTCATCAAAAGAGAATGCTTTTTTATTTCAATCCTCTGGCAATTACATAGTTAATTCAGTCACTCAGATAACTCAAAAGTTCATTTCTCATGTTTCATATAAATCATTCCAAATAACTGGAACAACAGAGTATGCTAATTATTATCACCCAAGAATCATGGCAAGTACAAATTAATTGCACTATATGAGTTTACTGACTGATAAAAAAAATTTTACCACTTCATAACATTTCAACCTTCTTCAAAGGCAAACTTCATTAGGTTTGGAGAAAGAATCCACCCTCATTCCAACTCCAACTCAGATCTGCCCTATACTCAGTAAGTGTGAGTGGAAGATTGTGTAAGACTGAGCATAAAACTGGGATAAGTAATTTTATTTGTTCCAAATCAGTGTAGTAATATTTCTGAGTAGAAAATTGTTATCTGAGTTCTGAAAAATAAGAGAAAAGGTAAAATACAAAAATAACTGAGATTGTTCTATATTCCTAAACATCTCTTGAACACTTAATTTGAGAATCCTGATTTGAAAAGGTGAATTGAACCACTCTTGGATTTGATTCTCTGATAAATCTCTTTTTGCCATGGTTGTTGAATTCTGGTATGAGCAGAAGGTCAATGGAAACAGACAGAGAAAGGGTAAGATGGAAAAAACCCCCCAAAACAGATGGATAAAGAGAGTCAGAAAGAAAAATGAGGATGGGAATTCAGGTTTTGGAAGAAAATAGCTATTAGCAACTGAACAAGGTCCATAAAGACATTTCAAAAGACAAATACCTATTAGACTAGAATTTGACATTCCTCCATCCTGGGAAGTTGTAGGACTTACAGGAGGTCTCCCTTTTGAACACAGTACTGACAGCCTCACAAAGTCTTGACTCAGTCTACAAAACCATGACATTTACCTGTATTTGGTTTGGTTTTGTTTGGTTGGTGATTTTTTTTTTCTCCTTGCATGTCTTCTGCTTAAACCTAACTTAATTAGAGAACAAGGTCTGTACAGCTATGCTGTCTGTGGGTCTGTCAATCCTTCAGTAATAAATTTTGAATACACTGCTCGGTTTCAACCATGTCACACGTTGATTAGCTGACTGATGCATACACACTATCTGGCCAGCCAACTGATGGCTTTTGAGCTGAGATTCGCCCATCTTTCCCTCACTGGAGACTCCTTCCTCAATCACAGAAACACAGTCCTCATATCTTTGAAAGACTAAGTTACTGTATTAAAATAAAACTCTCCCTGAATCAAATGACCAGGACCTCAAGTATCACAAAAGTCATGATTAAATCCTAACATGTAGTGATACTATTGACATAACTGAGGTAAAAAGACTGCCTTCTGGACTTTGATAACCATTTTCCTGTATATATTCTGAATAAGTTCATCCTCAATTTTATCATAAAACAATGGATCTGATTAAATCTGATTTCATCTGAACAACACAGGTGATGAAATTACAACTCTTATAAAATCTCATAGTAATCTGGCCTTTTTCTTTGTTAATGTTCAATACTCATTGATTCCTCATGGTCTCCCCTTTTCTGGAGTCTTTGCTCCAGCCACATCACTGTCATTTATTCTCTCACTTTGTGTACTGCGACATCAAGTGTTGAGCCTGGTTTTGAGGTCCCTAAAGACAAATTCTCAAATTGCTCAAGCTTAAGGCACTCAAGAGTGGAATAATTTGACTCTTCCCTTGCTATTCACATATATATAAAAATATTAGGAAGGCAAATCTGTAATTCAGCAGACTGACTCTGGCTGAATTTCTGCCTTCATTTCAGTTGCTGCTAAGTCAGGGTTGATTTCACAGAATAAAATCAACCAAGCAACTGAAGAATATTTATACTTTTTAGCAAGTACAGTCAAAGACCCTAATGTAGGGGATTGTATGTAGTACTGAAAGATATCAGTGTCAGGGCTTTAGGTGACCACTAACGGGTCCTAACCAGCATCACCTGGGTCCTCACCACACCCTCTGCTCATTGGCCCAGGAGCTACATTTAAGCTCATACCAGGCTAACCTGACCTTCCCTAAGCTGTACTAGAGTATGTCTGTGCTCAGTCCTGTCTCCTGCTGGCCTGGATTGCTTGCTGGTCCTCCTGGATGAACTTCAGACCTATGCTGTACGTAACTTGCTTCTTGTCCTGTCTCCTGGATGGACCCTGGAGTGACTCAATATCTTACCTTGCCTGGGACTGCTGATGTTGTCTGTCACTGTCATCAGCCTGGCCATGTTCAGATCCTGTAAGACTGTGCCCTGGTTGGTGAGGACACTGTTGCTCCCTAAGCTGACATCACTCCTGGCTCTTGCCTGACAGTTAGCTAGAAGACATGAAACTCCCACTTGCCTGGAGTTCATCTCAAGGCAAGACCTGAAATTAAAATGTAAAGTGTTAGTTGAATTAATGTGGTCTTATTAATTCAAGTCAAGCTCTATTGATATTGCACAGCTTCCCTTTCTCTCTAAAGCCTGAACTTTTCTGTGAGGAGGTCACTTGTGTTGCAAAGCACTTGGTCCAGCCTCTCTTGTAATCTAGAGCAAATTGACTGAGGACCAGCCCCTTGGTGGGGGTGGGTGCATCTACCTATTGTTCTCCTGGAGGCTTTTTATTATTCTTCTTTCCATGAGCCAAATCACATGCAGAAGTGCACATGACATGCATGTGTTATCTTGATCTGAGATCTACCCACCTTTCCCTCAGGAGAGTCTCTTTCATACAGGTAAGAAAATGACTGCCTGGGCCCCACTTTAAAAAAAAAAAAAATCTAAGATACTAATAGGAAATGCCCTCTGAAAAGAGTAGGAGACTGGTTTCTCAGAAACATTAATTATTATGTGGAGGTTTTTAACCCTCATAAAGCCAAGGGGTGCTGAGCCCAACTGAGATGCGATGCCTCTCAATTACCTCCTTGCTCTGGCTGTCCTGAGCCCCCACCGAGGCTCATGGGTGAGAGTGGACCCCCGAAGTCTCTCCTCGACGTGGGACTGAGCGCTGAGGGGAAAACCGAGCCCCAGAGACGCTGGGGTGCTGTCTTTGAGGTGAGCAACCAGGGGGGGGTCAATCCCGCACGGCCCTCTCCTTACCCCCCTCCCCCCCCGGAGGGGCGGGAAGCGTTCCGCTCTCTCCCTCACCTCAGGGCGCGGGCGACTCCCGCCGCTCCCCGCCTTGCGACGACCTCTGGGGTGGGGGGACGCGGCGGGTCCCGCCCGCAGCCAGACTCGCCCGCCGCCTGCCCCACTCTTCGCCGCCGCTGCCGGCGCAGCCCCCTGCTCGCCCGAGCTCCGCCCGCTCGCCGCCCTACCTCCCACCCGGGTGCCGCCGGAGCTGAGGCGCCGGGCAGCTCGGCGGGCTGCCGCCCCACCATGAGCGCCGAGTGCAGCAGCTACCTCAACGCCGACAAGGTGCTGGTGAGCGGGTTCAGCTGCCCGCGGACGGGCGGCGACGTCCGCGCCGTGTACTGCTGCGGCTTCCAGGACGTCAAGTACTGCTGCGATGACCCCCACAGCTTCTTTCCCTACGAGCACAGCTACATGTGGTGGCTCAGGTAGGGGAGCGGTGGCTCCCGGTCCCGCATGGCGGGCGGTGGGGAGGCTCCGGCCGGGCGAGGCTCGGCGGCCCCGGGGGGCGGGCGACCCGTGTTCGCCCGAGCTTGCCTGCGGGTTTGTGTTTGAGGTACTTGTAGCCGGGCACTTTCAGGTTGCTTTTGTCCCGCTGAGAGTAGCGGTAGAGCTGCAGCTGCTGCCCAGAGATACTTCTGCTTGTGCCAGGGTGGTTTCTCAAAGAAAAAAAAATCGTGGTCTTTGTAAGGAAGCGCTGGGAAACGCTCAGTGCCCGTGTACAGAGCATCCGGAGTGTCCCTCTGCCCTTTCCGTGTGAGGGGAACGGCTGTGTCTGTGCCTGAGCGTGTAAGATGCTGCATGCATAAAGTTCCCAATGACTTTAGCTACTTTTCTGTGTGTGGTAAGGTCTAGCACTAAATAACTTTCCGCTTGGAAGATGGCAGATAATCAGACTTGTGCTCTCCTGGGTCAGCGCAGGGATCCATTTAGCTCTGACTGGATCTCCAGCAGTGGCAGTGAGAGCTGCACGCAGTCAGCCTGGCTGCTGTCTGTGCCTGATTCCCCTCAGGCTCTTCAGCATCCACGCTGGCTGTGTCAGGGCGTTAGTACACCATGCGACACCTCTGCATGGTGCTTTCACTATCTTTTTATGCACTTGTTATCCCTGATTTTGTCTAATCCCTTTCTAGACTTGTTTCTGCAGCCCTAGTGGCAGCAGTCACTACCTACTGTTTGAAGATATATAATTTTATCTGTTTTATACCGTTTCCTACTAGTTTTCTGGAGTGCTCTCTAGTATTAGTATTGTGAGATCTGGTGAACAACAATTGCAGGTTCAGTTTATGCATAATGTTCAAAATTTTGTTTGGTGTATCAATTCTCAGCTTTCACCTCTCCAAACTGAACAGTGTTAGTCCTTTTGGATTATCATTGAGGCAGATGCTATGTCCTGCTGATCACTTCAGTTGCCTCTCATCCTTACCATTTTTCACTCCACAGCATTATTCTTAGAGGTGCATAATCTGGAAGCTGCATGCTCAAGATGTGAGCATGGCAAAGTTTTTCACAGTGGTAAAATGCTGCCTTCAGTCTTGCTCTCAAAATCCTTCCTGTTGGTGGCCAACATTTTGTTGCTCATTGACTCTGTGATTTCAGTGAGCTGTCAATGATGACTCTAAAAGTTTTCTTGAGTTCAGAACTGCCAGTTCAGAATTCATTGTCGTGTAGGCTTGGTTTTGTTTGTTTATACATTACGTACACTGAAGCTTATCTACATCACTTTTGCCTGCTCGCTCAGTTTTACGCAAGTCTTCTAACATTCCTTGCCCTCATAGCATTTGATCACTTGTAGGGGCTAAGGATCATCAGGAACTCAGATTTCATTCTTCTCCAGGACATAGTTGAAGATGCTGAATAAATCAGTCTCAGCACTGACCTCTAGTGACCTTTATAGTGAAGAGACCACTTAGCCCTGTGCTTTGCTCCTTACTCTTTTAAGCAGCCTTGAATCTGTAACATAACCTTTTCCCCAGTCCAGTGTCAATTTAGTCTTTTTAGTCCCAGCTTCAGTGCGGGGCTTTGTCAAAAGCTTTTTGAAAAATCTCGCTCTGCTGGGTGCCTTTACCCATCTGCTTATTGACACTTAATAGACTCCAGCAGGTTAACAAGGCAGTATTTTTCCCTCATAGTAATGCTGACTCTAATGAAAGATTTTTATGTTAGGAAGCAGCAAGTGCCAGCAGCTTCCTGAGGGCAAAATGTGGTAACGAGGTGGATGGGGGTTGTGTCTTCACCGTCAAAGGACCTGTCCCTCCTATCCAGGTGAGGTGAGCAGGGCAGGCCTGGGCATTGTGGCTTGGGGATAAGAACCAGGGTCAGGTGCAACCCAGATGCACTCAGCGCCCTGACACTGTTAATCTCTTGGCTTAGTGATATTATTCCTTTTTTTACAGATCTTTCTGTCTTGCCAGGGATCGGGGACAGGTTTACTAGTCTGTAGTTCCTGGGTTCCCCAGTAGAGCCCTGTTATAGATTGGAGTAACACTCCCAGGCTACCAGTCCTCTGGCAGAGTGGCCTTATGTAATGATGGGTTGCACACCTTGGCCAGCAGTTTTGTAGTTTTA
This sequence comes from Grus americana, assembly GCF_028858705.1. NCBI lineage: Eukaryota > Metazoa > Chordata > Aves > Gruiformes > Gruidae > Grus > Grus americana. The sequence continues at coordinate 29,415,863 of NC_072859.1, forward strand.
CATATGGTTTCCTTCTGGGATCTTGGGTGAGTGCTATCCAGTACTCTGGGCTTACTGTCATGTAATTTATCTTGTCTAATGTTTAGTGTATAATTATTTAAAGTTTAGTTTGGCACAAATAGTGGGTTCAATGTGGGAATCTCCCAGCCGTCTGCACCTGTGACTGACACAGAACTCAGCTTCACTGATGTAAGAAGACATCCTCAAGTATTCTTTTTACACTTTTCTCAGCAAATACCCATACTGTTTTAATGTTAAATGATTATTTTTGCATAGTCTTTGACTATTTCAGTCATGGGGAAGCCTTCTCAAGATGACAGAACTACTGAAAGATTAAGATAAAAAAGTTTTGCTCTTGCATCTGGATGAGATGTTGTAGTGAAGACTGTTAAAGCTTGATCTTTTAAGAAAGTACCTCAAAGAACTGGATCCCGTGAGAGGCTTTAATGAAGCACCTCTCTGAAGGATATTCCTTTACAAAGATTTTCTAGGGTGTGAGAAGTGTGACTGCTTAGTCTCCACCTAGGTCAGAAATTTGGGCCAAAACTGAAACTTCAGGATTTGTTCTTTTTTTTCTCCCCTCTCTACCATGGCCCTAAGCTGCTGAGAGGATCCGAGGAAATTGCAATTGGTGGGGTTTTGGTTGTGCTTAATTTCTGCCATAACTGTCTGTGTCCATCATAGAGAAGAGGTGAATAAATACAATTTACCTCTCTAAGCAAAGTTACTGAGTAGTTAGAATTGAAATTTCTGTTTTCAGAAGTGTTTTCCAGTAACGAATCAAATCACAATTTTACTAACACTGGAAACCCTATGGTATTATAGCACTTTGAAAACTGTATGCATTTTCACATGATAGTTCCATTAGGAGTTTAAAGAAAACATAAAAATAACATTTTCTGATCTTTCAGAATGTTTTGGTGATCACTGCATTGCTCGTCTTTGTCTCAGACTGTTACTTATGTCAGTATGTAACAACCATATGTTAAAATAATCCTTCAAATGCTTCTTACAGCTCTTGAGGACACAGTTTTAAGACTTGAAACCCTTAAGACTTAAAACTATTTAAAAGTTAGCCAAATCAGACAAGGTAAGTCTGGAGATTGAATGTACTGAGGAAGGGAAAGGAGTTGAAAGCTCCAATGGGGCAATTGTTGCAGGTTTTGCTTTATTCCAGACCTTTAAGTTTCTCATCCCATTAATTTGAAAGCAGTGACTAAATGCACCACCAAGTGGTTGGTGGTATCTCAGGGATTACTTGTTTGACACACCAGTAGAATTTCAGAAAGCTATTGCATATTTCAGCTGTGTTTTTCCTGCTGTGGGAGCCATGTTGCCAGACCACTTGGCAGCCAGCTTTGATGGAAGCAGGTCATGGAGAAACCAGCAGCCTAGGCAACCTAAAGCAACAGTCATTTGCAGATCTACGTGATTCTGTTTTGCCAAATCACTGCTGCCTGTACTATGCTTAAGACTTATATGCTACACTATCCCTTAGCAAAATGGAACCATCTTTTCCCTTCCCACTCCTGCAAAAACTGCAGTCTTTAAGTGCGTCCTAACACCCGCTGTACTAGCAGCTGCTGGACAACCATAAATAATTGACCTTTGAGCAACTCAGACACATTTCATACTTCCCCTGAATTTATTATCCATAATATTTAATTTCTCACTGTCTTTTTTTTTTGCTGGTACTTAAAATCAGATAGTATAGTATTGTTTTTGTTAGAGCAGCCTAGGTTCCTTTTGCACATTTCTTGAAAAGCTGAGCTCAGTGAAGAAGAGTGAAGGTTGTGGGTTTTTTCTCTCTCTTATAGCAGTCAGGAGCCCATGGAAAAGGAACATTAGTAAAAGGCAGAGGTGTACAAAATTCACCAGAAGGTTATGCAGCTCTTGAAACCACAAAACAAGATGCCATAAAACACTAGTGAGCAGAACACTGAACTCACCCTTCAGAGCCGTGTGCTGCGCATGTACATGTAGTCATCATGACATGAGCTTTACCTCAAAGCTGAGTGGAAGAGGAGAAATGCTGAGTGTGTAGTATTTGTACTGAACTGTGATGCAGTTAGGTTCAGTCAGCTTTTGTTTCTCATTGTTTTAAAATATCTTAGAATTATGTTCAATTAAGTTTTGCTTCACAAATTTAATGGCTTCTTTCAGTATCAAGTAGAATTACAGCATCCATTCCAAATCCATGCCTTTTGTAAGCTTCATGTAATGTTACATGTTTAAAACTCTGGCAGGCCAAGTATAGATTGTATTCAAAATGCTTTATTAATTAATACCCATAAAACCATGGTGACTTAACTCTGTAGCCAAGCTTTGCTTAGCTGTACAGATCTCCAGGACTGTTTTGGCTTTCCAAAATAGCAAGTCTTTTGTTTCGGTATGCCCATTCTTCCAGTCTCCTGGGAATATTTATCTCTTTAAGCTTTGCATATACTACATACAACACATCATTGCAGCAATTGCATTAGGAACATCTGATTCACTCAGATCCAGATGACTAATAAGCTTCATTTTAATCTATCTGTGGATGTACTGCATCTGTTTAGCCAATATTTAAATTTTTCCTAGCTGTACTTGGTGTGGATGGGCTAATTTTATGGACTAAAATAACTGTAGGTGTGTGATGCTGAGCATCCACTGACAGAAATGTCAATAACCCACTAAGCAGCTCTTTGGACAGCAGCTTGGGGAGCCCTGGAGAGTCTGCTGACAGAGTGGAGCCTCTCTGCTCAGTAAAGCCTTTGGCTGTGCAGAAATGTATGGCAGTGCTGCGAATGTGTACATGGCACTCAGTGTAATAGCAGTAGGAGCATCAGTGAAAAGTGACTGTCTTTATTGTATGTAGAAAGTAACTTGGGAAAGTTCTGTTTGGTCTGTGGGTCTTCTACCCAACTTAGCATTGCTCATGTTCAGAGAGTTGTGTAAATGCTACCAGGGTTACCCCTAGGCCTTCATTGCTGTTTTTATGCCAGATCATTGTTTTGGGGGTGGGCGGGTTGTTAATGAAGAGAATTTTGCATGCTAATGAGGCATGCAGAGTGACTTTTTAGTTTGGTTGTTTAATGTCTCTACTGTCAGAAGACTGATCTTGAAGACACACCCTGAGGCCTGTGGACTGCTGGGTGGACTTTAAACAGTGTTTAAGGTAAAGACGAGAAGATGGCAAAGTGGATTTTAGCAAGGGCTTTTCTAGATACATATGGACCACAGTAATTGCTGTAGTATCTAGGTGACATGCTGAAGGGCTGCCTCTGTTTTCAGTGGAGGGTGATCATTAAATGATCATTAAAATGATCAATGATCATAGTTATTTGGGTATTTTCTTTCTGGTAACAGTTTTAGATATTTAAAAAAAGAGAGAAAAGATTGTTCTGGTTAAGAAATCTTCAGTGTTCAGAGCTGTGGAAGACATACTAAATTCCTCTGAATTAATTCAATAAAATAAGAAACACACCCCCACCCCTGAACTTTAACCCAAAATTAACCTTAAAGAAATTAATCATATGTTCCTTAGATGGTTTAGCTTCAGCACATTGAGAACAGTCTGGTATTGAAACGTTTAGAAAGAATAAGTACAAACTGAATCTTAATTTCTGATTTAGGAGGTGGAATCCAGGGTGTCTATTTGGTTTTGTGATGCTGATCTCCATGTTTTGGGTGAGATCTTTTCACATTGCTGCTGGAGCACGATACACACTTTTAGTACCATATAACCTGTGATATAAGTCTTTAACTTGTAGTAGGAAGTACTGGAGAGTTCCCCAGGAACTGCTTTTCTTACTTGTGCCATTTATAACTTACAAAGCATCTTAAACAAGTTATGTGATGATACTGAAGATGCATTGTGCTGTACAATACACAACTGTATTGTTAATGTCATCTTCTACAACTGCATGGAGGAGAGCTATAAACAAGAATTAATAGATTTTGGAATAGAAATAAACATAATTGGTATGTACTTGATCAAGTCAGCTTTAAGACAGCTGACTCTGCTTAATGTTTAGATAATGGTGAGCAACCTGTTTTGTCCTGCACTGTAGACTGTTATTTAAAAGGAATTTTAGAATAGGACTAATATTGACATGACCAAAAAAGCACAAATACCTGTTTCTTGAAGAGCCTTTGGGTTTGTATTACTTCCTCAAATAGATTCAGCTGTGAAGATTGTTCTTGGTTTGGCTGCTCACCTTGGCCTTCTGTAATGTAGTGTATTTCTTCTGTCTATTTGGGTCAAGGTGTTCCAAGTGAAAATGCAAAAATGAGGCCAGAACCCAGGTGAGATGAGTGACTGTAAGGACATATTCAGATTCCATATTAAGCAGAATATTGCTTGCCTGTAAGTTTCTTGCTTGAGCAAAAAAATGATGAGGAAAAATTTGCTTAATACATGCATATATACACAAATATATAAAAGGACACCCTAGTTCATGCAGATAAATACCATGAAAAATCTTCATAAGGATAAAGCTGTTCTTTCCAGAGCCAATCATTTTGCTGATAACAAATTATTTTACTTGTGTGTGGAGCTAGATGTTGCACAAACTTCATTAATGGATCTGACTAATGAGAACTGCATCTTAAAGTCATACCAATATCTGTTCTCATCCTGCTGACATGAAGAGTTTCTCCTATGGACATACCTGTCTGTGTAATGGGAGCTTATATAGAAGCTTTGCAGTAGCTTGAATGTGACATTCATGAAAACATCCTGAGGCACAATTCTTCTCATCTCCCTGCAAGGCCACAGTAAAGTGACTTCTCACTCGTAGTGGTGATATATAAAGGCATTTTTATCATTAGAGGATGGAGTTCATAGAATGTAAGACACTAATCTCTCTTCTGTCCTTTTTACATCTGTCAAAATTGTAAATACCACAGCAGTAGTATAAGGATTCTCCATCCTCAGCCTCTTTTCATCTGTGACCAAAAGGCCAGTTTTAATTTCAACAGAAGTTGGTGTCTTTGGCTTGAGTGGTAGAACAGAGGACTGGAACGCTGAAGGCATTAAATGGCCCAGGAGAAGATAGCAAATGAGAGCTAGACTGTATTGCAATTGGTCCTTTAGGTCATTGTAAGAATTTTATATTAGGAAAAGACTTGAAGGGTGGAAATAACAAAGCTACTACAGATTTCTGTATATACATATATTGTCTCACTGAATGTCTATGGAAGCAGTATAAAGTAGCTTCTATCCTGCAGAGGTAGTATCTTGATAAAATCTGCATATACTACTGTATGTTTGGCCTTCTGAATATTCAGTTCCTGCTCCTTTGAGGCCTTTGATATTGTGTGTAAATGAATCTTTAGGTTTTGTTTTACCCTGATAAACGTCATGGAAGAACTCCTCCAATCTTGATTGGAGATTAATTGCATTGACACAAAGGCACAACAGTGATCACAGTACTCCACCCTGCTCTACAGAGCTGCTAACAGAATTGAATAACATAGCTTGCGTGTTTTTATCCCATTTTTCATGGGCATGGCATTCTTGGTGAGAAGTCTGACAAAGGTGTGTGTTGCTTAAAGTGCTCTAATAGGCTGCTCTTGCAATAGAAATGGCATTTCAGACCGAAAATATGGCTTTAATAGTCATGTTTGAGAAAAAGGAGTATGTATGGGCTGCCTGAAGTTCTGGAATCCCTCTTTGTGTGTGCATGTGATATTTATGTGATATTACGCTTATCTGGGAATATGCACTGCATTGGAGTAGGTTTTGATCTCATCAATGCTAGTTACTACACAAAGTTATTTTTGATTTTCATAAACACAGTTTAAATCAGACTCGGGAGTAGTGTGCATAGGTAACATGAAATGTCACTGAGAGCCAGATGTTCAACTGCTGTGTAATGACATTGACCCTTCTGAAGGCAATGAAATAATTCCAGTTTATGCAACTTAAGTATTGAGCTTTAAATGTTTGTTTACAGTAAAATACAGTCATTCCCCTGCCTAAGTACAAGTAACCTCTAGACATCATCCTGACCATTGTTTTAATGGGCATCCCAGGCTGTTTGTACAGTTAATTTCTTTTTTTTTCTCTTTTAGTGTTGGAGCACTTGTGGGCCTGTCAATAGCAGCTGTGGTCCTCTTTGCTTTTATCATCACTGTGTGTGTTCTATGTTATTTGTTTATCAGCACAAAGCCACGCAGCAAACTGGATACTGGTTTAAGCTTCCAGATGGCAGGTAAGCCCAGTTGTTATTGACATATGTTATCTCCTGCAGGGGAAAAGCCTTATTCTGTCTTTAAATGGATGTGGAGGAATCCAGCAGTGTGTATTTTCTTTCTGATGGGGACCTCAAGACATAGTCAAACTATCCTGCTGTTTTACCTTCTGAATGAAATCTGTACCAAACTCAAATGAAAAAACTTAGCACAAGTTCAGTATATTTATTTGGTAGTCGGAAGAGTGTAAAACCTCACAATACTGAGTAAAGGTGTAAGAAATAAGTCCCTTTATCAGGAAGAGGCTTAATGAGTTGCTCTGGATTTCCTGTCAAGAGTACATAAATATATAGTAGTGATTTCATTCTAGGAATAAGAATCTCAAGAGATTTTAAGTGTATTTTCTTGTGACGGGGAGAGATCATTCTTTTTTCTTTGTGTCATAGGATTCAGTCTTTGAAATAGACTCTTTGCTTCAGTCCCAGTAGTCAATACATTTGTGCCCAAACTGCATCAGCAGATGCCTGCGGGAACAGTGTATGTAGCCAGCACTAGCCCACTGGCATGGGAAAACCTGTGGCTGCTGCTACATTTCACTACATTTGTGAAATCTGACTGCAAGTTTGGATGGTGGGATGAGGTGTGATAAGTTTCACCCTTTGTCTTGGACTCCCTAAATGTTTAAATGTGGCTTCAGTAGTTCAGCCAGTAAGGTTGTAGGAAGTAAAGGGAATATTGTATGTACATAGGCCTCGGAAGTTGAACAAGTTAAAAAAGGGGAATAATTCTTGGAAAAAAAGTCCCCTCACCTCAAATTTTTTTTTACTAGTTTTTAAAATGCTTCCATGCCTGCATGGCAGTAAATGACCAGTGAGTTACTGTAATTATAACCTATTGTACAGCAGTAAGCCCCCTCCTGAGTGTCTACTTAACACAGTCCACTTCATACCAAACTTCCTATGTCTTGTTTTGCTCTCCAGAGAATACAGGCTTTGGCCTAAAAGTGGTTTATAGGGCTGTCAGGAAGTGCAAAGCCTTCCTTTGGAGCTGCATAAGCTGAGCAAGCTGCCACAGTAAAAATCACACATTCAGCAAACTGCTACTAATCTGCAAATTGACAACTTGACACCTGTTGTGGAGTGAAAGAGTGGAAATAAGACCTGCTACCTAGAACGGCCTAAATAAACTCTTGGGTGGGATGAACAAAATGCCTAGTGATCTTTTACAAGATGGTTGAGTTCTAATTATAAATTGGCATTATGCTTTTGAATGTGTTGCTGTTTAACTTCTTCCCTCAGGTTTTCCTGCTATGGCATCAGCTCTTGATCCATTGCTAGGAAAGCAGTGCTGGTTTTCTGATGCTTTGTATTTTAGTGCCAGGCATGTCTGGTGCATGGGGAGCTGGGAAGGAGGCAGGTGCTATTGCACTGCTGCGGCCAAGTGATTCTGTCTCTCTCTCCAGACTCGAACCCTGCTGCAAAACCACATCTTGCTTTGGCATTAGACATCATTCCTCTCTTCCTATCATGAGGTGAACAGCATCCCAAGATCCCCCACTGGTGACCCAGTGTTCACGTAGGCATCCTGTGTCTCATGATTCCAGGTGTTAGGACTCCAAGAAGCTGAAAGATCTTTGCTTTTTCCTAACCATCTCCTGTGTTGTTTAGAGCTTTATTCAAACCACATTACTTTGTATTTAAGAACTGTTTTTACTTTGCTCTCATTCTGTATTTTTCACTTTTATTATTCTGCTGCTTTGGCTGCTCTGAATGACAATTATTTCACATCTAAATTCTGATGGCTTTAGCTGTTGATGAGGTGGGCTGCCAGAAATTGAAATCCAGTTGCTTTGCCAAGGTTGAGATATCTTTGAAAATGTTGAAGGATTTCATTGACAAGCCTGAGTGCTTATCTTCATCGTACTAGGGTTTCTTTTGCATGGAAGTCATGCAAGGTCTGTGTGTCTTGAGAGGGCTAGTTAGCTGCTTTCAGGCCTGAGGAACAATAAAAGCAGCCTCTGTCCTGCTCTTTTTTGTTCTTCTGAGATTTAAGCATAATCATATATAGGTGATAAAAATGAATTAAAAAACTGCAGTTTTTAGAAGCTTCAGAAAATTTTAGGCATGAGGACTGAGTTTTAACTGTAAACTCAGTTCAACCCTGCTTTTTCTGAACTAGTCTCATCCTTAGATGAAGGCTGTCACACATTAGGTGTTGTGCAACATCTGTACCCCTGGAGCATTCAGAGAGCACTCATTTATGAAAGCAATATTTTAAGTTATATTCAATTTCACCCATAATCAGCTCAGTTGGAGTTTTGTATTTCATTAAACACACAATTGATTGTATGCTTTTCCTCATTCATGTAATAGTCAAAGTTGGTCATTGTTCTGTGGGCTCATCCAAAATCTCCTAAATATAGAAGTGGAGTTGTTGGATTTTTACAGAAATAATTTCAAGATTGATCATAAATCTAACAAACTGGATGTACGGCTTTTGTTAAAGCTTCTGATTTTGCAAAAGGCAGATCAGCTGGAATTTGCCTCTAATCTTGAACCAATGGTTTTCAATACCTTCAGTATCAACAGATATTACATATAAGGGTTCCTGAGTTAGCTGAGCATGTTGCTAGCTGTAGCACAAATTAGTATTTTAATCTGAGAAATGAATCAAGAAAAATGAGCTCAGTCACTGGTGTGGTGTAGATACATTGAAGTATCATAGCGTGGAGTGCAGAGCAGATCCCTTACATGCAAGACAGTGTGTACAGGCAAATGAGAAAATTCTGTATCTCAAGGAGTTTAGTCTAGTTTCTTATCAGATCTAGTATTAATAAAAAGCAGCAACATACTTCATCTCTTTCAATGAAATCTTCTCCTTTTACAGTCAAAATCTCAGATCTTTATACATTGCTTTTTTACTGTTTGCACTCAATGTGAGGTCCACCTAGGATTTGGCTCTTTGGTTAATAGTCTGCCTTACTGAAGTGTCTTACACAGTTTTTCCTCTAACCTCACAACTACTTTTCTGAAGTAGGGAGATACTATTAGCCCTGTCTTACAAGATGGCAGAACTGCAAGCAAGTGTAATATTTTAATGCTTTGTGTGTCGATCTAGACATTAATGTCCAGTGGAATTTTGAACCAGAAGACCTTTGTCATTTTGCTTAAGATGCCTCTAAAAATACATTTCTAAGACTAGCTTGACACAACAATTCTGTGGTACAGAGAATTGAGCCATGCTTTTTGACACCAAGGTGAATATTCAAATCATTGGAACATACTTATTAGCATAGCAAACTGGCTTTTTAATCATACAAGTTGCTCAGTAAGCTCTTTACGAGAGAAAGGATTTTTCATTGAACTTGTTGTAGGTGTTTTTCTCCCATTTAAAGTCTGGAGAACTATAATAGTCTTTCTTGATAAACAAAGGCCCCAAAGAAATCCAAGCCCAGAGAATGCAAATGTTACGGATTTTCCCAAGATGAAAGGGAATTTGGTTATATGCTTTGTTCTCCTTCTAACAATAAAACTTCTCTTTGTGTAAAAGGTTTATCCCCTTCAGAACGTAGGCAACTGGGGAGTCACAAGATTGCAAATGTTTTGTTAAGGCTGAGTGAACAATGCTGGAGCATCTAGGGAAGATGATGACGATTGGGTACAGATTGCATAATTGTCAGGAGAGGAATATTAGGCAGAAAAGGAAGAATCTAGAGGCATATCTGCTGCTCAGCTCTGAGAGAAGGTGTACATATGCTTCCCTTGAACAGGCAGCTGATAGGAGTGGCCATCTGTGATGGCCCCTTAAAATGGGTTTTACCATCAGAGGTAAAAAGGTAGATAGAGACTCTCCACCTTGGTGACCCAAACAGCTTGTAAACACATTTTCTGAGTTGCCCTTGTATTTCTGCCAGCATTAGTTTGTGAAGACCTTTGGGGCCAAGTATCCTATACCACTGCAAAGTGAGAATAGCAAATTACATTTTACGATGGTAAATAACATTTTGCTCTAAAACTTAGCATAGGAAGACCTCTAATGCATTCAGGCTCAGACAGCAGGGACCTTTGGGTTGAAGTGTGAAGAGAACTGTGGCCTTGTAAATTACTCATAAGTGCTGGCAAAAATGTGCTTTAATAGAAGAGATGATTTCCTTGTCCTGACAAAGCAGTGACATCATAGTATGCAAAAGTTCATGGTTTCATTACATAAGGAAAAACTCGATTCAAAAAATAGCCTGATGACTTTCCTATCCTTATTTCTCTCTTTAATTAAAAATTCCTCATGGGGCACTATTCAAATATATGAAACATTCAGATATTTTGATGAAAAATCACCAAACTCTGACTTTCTCCTTAGCTCGGTAGAATTATCTGACTCTATTGGTTCTGAAACCAGATAGCTGCTGTCTGAATTCAGAGACACTGTGCTTGGATTTTGGAGTATGCATTGATATCTTTGCTTTCAAGGTTTATCAGTAATTTCCGCTATATGGTCTTTGTGCAGCTGGCCTTAAATTTTTCTCAGTTCAGCTACTTTTCTTTTTGCCAACCATGTGCCTCAGGTATTTGTATATGGGAAAAATCAGCCAAATGGGCTCAACTATTAAAAAAAAAAGTAGGTTTTTTTTCCTTTAGGAAATGAAGTAATTTCCTATTTTGGAGCTAGGAATTCAAATTTAGTGGAAGAGTAGCATTAGCTCAAAGTTACATCACTAGGAAAGATTAAATTGGGAAATTTAAAAGCTATGGAGTCCAATTTAAACATTTCCAAAACTTTCTTGTAGCAGTGAATTTTTGCAGCTCATTAAGAACCAGGTTTTTACTGCAAAGATACCTGTAGATGCTGTAAGCTGATTTAGATATGAAATCTTGACAGGCTTCAAAAACAAGGTGTCTTCCTCTAATAAGGAGTTTTTACTTTTTGGGTTTGCTTTTTGGTCACAGCTGAAATAACTTACTGAAAAGATTTTGGCTTAAATATTATTGTACAGATTTTCTTGAAATGTCAAACTATCAAATCTCATTGATATTTTGAAACAAAACTGTAGGGTTTTCAATTCAAACAATAAAATGCAACTTTCAAAACACTTCAAAAACAAATAGTTCCTTTGCCCAATTTGCCTTGTTTCAGTTTTTTAAATGAAAATATTAGAATTCTCAACTTTTCATCCCTATTGGATATAGGGAACCTTTTTTAATCCCTTCCCCACAGGGTACTTGGGGAGAGATATGAAGAGGGAGCCTTGCAGGTGGGAAACATGCACAAGGTTGGAATAACTAAAGATTTAGGACAGAGAAAAGTGATAGAAGGAACTCAAAGTGTGAGCTGAATTGGTTGTTCATGAAGATGGAGACTAGCATGGGAAGCATAGTAGCAGAAAATAGGACTGGAAACAGTGAGGAAAGCAGAAAGGGAATGAAAGAATTAATATAAGGTAAGAAAGAACAGAAATGAAGTTCAAAGTGTGGTCAGAAAAGTTTTTCCTTCTAGAGCTTTGCTTTCTCTGCTGTCAGCAGGTATCAGTGAAAACCACTGGCAGAGCATCTCCCTTTTCCCTTCCTGACAGTGATTCATTGCAGACTGCTTTTGCTTTGGTTATTCTGATCAGTTGGGCGAACTCAAGTTTGCACTCAAGTCTGCCCTGAATATAAAGGTTCCAGCTCTTCTACTCCAAGCAGGTGTGTCTATTAGTTATCTGATGGAATTTTAATGAACTATTTATTCTAACCTATAAAGTTGTGCTATGAAAAACAATATTCAAATGCTACTAAGCTTCAGAACCAATGACTCAAAAAATGGGAGATGCCCAGAAAAATCTTAAGTTCTGGCAACTGGTGAAATGCCTAACTAAAAATTGCTTTATTCCTGTCATCCCTTCAATCTTTCTGAAAAACAACAGTGATGCTTCTTTCATGCAAAGAAGTACTGTGAGCCTCCCCCCATGCAGTTCTTTGGGATCACTTGATGGAAGGTAATAGTGACTGATCATGTTTAGAGAGGGGTGAAAGTTTGAGATTTCTGATCTGTTTTCTTGAATATGGGAAACTTTTCTGCCATTTCTTTTAGGAGACTGATTTCCTGCTACAAGTCCTACTTATACCACAGTGCTGCTACCTTAAACTGCTCTTTATCTTGATGTTTATTCCTTTTCAACACAAGTTAATAATTGCAGCCTCCCATAGGCTCAGGAATGGAAAGTAGAATGGCTCTGGTCTATCCCATCCTCTAAAGATTGTTCAGGAAGATTCCAGGAACTATGTTTTTTCTAGTGCAGCAGGCACATCTATGTATTACTCCCTGTAACTAAAGGAAGAATAATGCTATTTTACTAAAAATGCTTTTGTTTTACAGATAGTGAGACTAGAGGGAGTTCGATATGTTAAACAGAGGCACTGGATGGATTCTACCAATGCTGTAATGAAAATAGGTACAGTGAGAACATTTCTTTTCATCTCACTCTATTGTATTTGTATACCCTCTGCTCTGTTTTATATGGTGATGTAGATATGATAAGCATTTTTCAAAATACCATGATTCTTTATGTGGGTTTTTAGCTTTCTGAAAAGCACTAGCAAACTGCCCATTTGATTTACTTATACATTGCTCTGATGCTGTCCTTGCCCAGGGAAGTACCTGCAGAGACTTGAACAGAGTCCTTCCACAGAGAAATCTTTGATTTACTGTACGTGAATACTCCTTCATGGTTATGTGCCAGAGAAGATTACATTCCCCTTATGCTATCTTTGTCCTTTCCCTGATTCTGTCCAGGATGCACCAGAGCTTACTAAGGAGGCAGCCATTGTAACTTATCATTCAAAATAAATTCTTTAGCAATGAACCGCTAGAAAGGCCCCTGTGTGACAAAAGGTAAGAGCAGTGAAGTATCTGGTGGGTAGTTTAGTCATATTCTGCGTCTCAGGGATGCTACCTATGAGTGCTGAGTCAAGTCTGATAGAAAACTGAAGAGAGTTATCTTGCAAAAAATGAAGTTTCATATGCTGACTTAATTTTTATGCTGAAATTGTGTTTAAAGGTCAAACTGCCTATGGCACAGACCATGCAAAATAGTATTTAAAATGTACACCAGTACAGATGAATTGTACTTCAGACTTAAGAGGAATTTATGAATAATGCAAAAGACTTCGGATAGCATGAAACACGCATTTTTACTTTCTGCAGGGGGTGAAAGCTCATGGCTAAATGGCCACAGAATGTGAGAATAGCTGTAGATCAGCAATGTCTGTCACAGGAAGAAAAAAAGTGGGCCTGTTTGCTCAACAGTTGTTCTTAGATGAGCAGGAAAGTAAATGTATCAGTGTTCCCTGCTTCGTTCCCTTAAAAAGCCATCCTGTGCATCATAAGTGCAAATGCATTTTTCTCAGTACTTTTTATCAGCATAAGACATTGGTTTGGGCTGCTTGTCATCATGAAAATACTTAAGTGTAGCAAAGCTCATTTTGAAACTCCTAACCACCTCCACACATTTTTTTCTGCTGTTGCAAATGAAGTCACTTGTGGGAGAAAAATGCCATGGGAAGACTAAAAAGGATCCTGCAGTCAGAAAGCCGTCTGTAGTGAGAAAATCCAAAAATATCTGCCGCAAGTGCTTAGTACTGAGATGAGACCTCAGTTCAGGTCTGTGAATGTGGCCTTGCTTTCTGAAGGCCATAAGCCTCTCATTTCCTCATGCTTCAGTTTGCCTGCTTTCCACTGTGTTAGAGACTGACGTTTATGGAGTGCCCTGAAGTGTGGCCTTCTAACCACAATTGCTTACAGGAAAAAAGAAACAGAGGGAGAGCATTGAAAGGCCAGCTGCAAAGGACTTTCACAGGATTTGAATGCATGCATTATGTAAAGACCAAAAAATTTAGACGCTTTTTTGTGGATGAATTATCCAATTATTTTTTGTTGGCAAAATGAGGCTGATATTTTCATGAAGACTCAAAATACTTGAGACCTCTCCTCTGAAATCAGGAAAACTGTCCTTAGCCTGTGAGCCTTTTTGCTTCCAGATCCAGAATGGAGCAGCTGGGAACTTTCTGTGAAAATGAAAAGGGATGCCAGGATCTCTAATTGCTTTTTGTCTGCTGCTTTTCATACCGTCTGCTTGTTGCAGATTTCATGCCCTCACCTATTATGGGGAGCCACTTCACAGTGCAGCGATAAGCCAGAGTCCTTCAGTGGCTGCAAACCTTCCACTGCTGTGAGAAAGCCACATGTAGCAATTAGATTTGATTTAGCATGCATAGTTCCTCTGCCAAATTCACTGGCTTTTAATTAGGAAACAGGAACCACGTACACCCTTGCAACTTATGTAGTTCAGCATACAATTCAAGCTTGTTTGCATGCTCTTTTCCAGCAGAAGGGCAAACACAGCTCTTAGCTTTAAAAAGGGAAAGGAGAGGACCTAGGCAGCTGGGGGCATCACTTCTAACTTGGAGTGATGATATATCAAATTATTAAACAATCAAGTTATGCACAAGAAAAATCTGACACAGATTTCATGAAGACAAATCATGACAAGTCTAATTTCTCTTGTCTGTCAGATAAACAGGAAGAAGTAGCTATGACCTACAGGTCTTTATGAAAACGAAGAAAAGTTTTCAGTGGCTCATTCTTAAGCACATTTTTGGAGGGAAGGATGACAGTACTCTATCCCAGTACTAAGACTAGTAAGAGCTTGGCTGAAGCAGTAAAGTGCATATGTGTAAAATTTATGGATGACACTGCTCTGGAAAGGGTTGCAAGACTCAGGAGGATAAAACTGCCTTTCAGAATTATCTCAGTGCCCTGGAGAAATGGTCTGAAACCAAAAAGGTGAAATACAATAAAGATAAATGCAAAGTACTGTACTTAAGTAAAAATCAAATCCTCAAATATACCTAAGGGAGGATAACTAAGTAATGTGGGGGGGGGAAATATCTGGGGATTTACAGTGTGCCATAAACAGAGTATTGATGTTCTGGGCTCTTTTAGTCTGAAATACTAAAGAGGGGAACTGTATATAGGATGTAAGGTAATTACTTGCTTCAGTTAGCGCTGGCAGTGCCTCCGTTGCAGTAATGCTCTTAAGTGTTCATGTACTGGAGAAGAGAGAAAAGTGAGAAAATTCTGAAGATTTTGGAATGGCAGGACAGGCTTAAGCTGGCTCGAGTCTAGAAAAGGAAAGATGAGTGACAGTGTTCAGTTATATAAAATAGGACAGTGATTATTTTCTATGTCTGTGGTAGGCAGGGTAAGTAATGTGCTGAATTTCACATTGAAGTAGATCCAGATTTAGTAATAAAAAAAATCTTCCAAAACTGTAAGGGTAGAAGTATTACTGGACCAACCAATGAGGCAACTTGTGGGACTTTGTTCCAAGGGTATCTGGAACAGGCTAGACTCATACTTGTCAGAGGTGAGATAGAGGAAGGATCTCTACAGCCTTAGTGTGTGTGAGACTGTGTCTTAGCACCAGGCATTCCTTAGGCCACACCAGCAGCCCCTGGCTTTTGCTAGACTGTGTCCAGATCTGGGAAGGAAACGTCTGTCAAGCTGGTCTGAGTAGAGACTGTTTTGGGTGCTGTGTCAGGCTATGTGTGCATCTGCTTCCTGGTCTGGAGAAAGAGTGATGGCCATAATAGGAAGATGATCTAAGGAGCTCCTTTCTGATCTGGTATTTAATCAGAAATTCTGTATGTGGAGATAGAGTAGACTATTTCAGTTGGAAGGGACCTACAACAGTCATCTAGTCCAACTGCCTGACCATTTCAGGGCTGACCACAAGTTAAAGCAAATATTTAAGAGCATTGTCCAAATGCCTCTTAAACACTGACAGGCGTGGGGCATCAACCACATCTCTAGGAAGCCTGTTCCAGTGTTTGACTGCCGTCTTGATAAAGAAATGCTTCCTAATACCTAGTCTAAACCTCCCCTGGCCCACTTTGAGCCGTTCCCACGTGTCCTATCACTGGATACCAGGGAGAAGAGCTCAGCATCTCCCTCTCCACATCCCCTCCTCAGGAAGCTGTAGAGAGCACTGAGGTTGCCCTTCAGCCTCCTTTTCTCTAAACTAGACAAGCCCAAAGTCCTTAGCTGCTCCTCGCAGGACATTCCTTCCAGCCCTTTCACCAGCTTTACCCTCTGGACACATTCAAGTACCTTCACACCCTTCTTAAATTGTGGGGCCCAGAACTGCACACAGTATTCAAGTCGAGGCAGCATCAGTGCTGAATACAGCAGGATAATCACCTCTTTGGAGCGGCTGGTTATACCGTTTGCACTCCAGGATGTGGTTTGCCCTCTTGGCTGCCAGGGAGCACTGCTGACTCCTATTGAGCCTGCTGTTGACCACATGAAAATACTGGGTGGGGAGGGTACAAATCTAAGTTTATATGTGTCTCATACATTTTGATTTAAGTCAGGAATGTATAACCATCCTCAGAGCCTTAAGCAGAACAAAATCTAGAATCTACAAAAAGTATCCCTGATATCTCAGGTAAGCATCATTCTTCTCAATGAACCAGTATCGGAGTGATGTTCTTTGCTGGTTAGGATGCTTGTTGCTGCTAGTTGCCATCTGCCTTGAAATCCAAGATTTCACACTTCGGAACTTCTGTCAGTAGCTGAATTAGCTGAGATTTTTCTGGCCAAACTTCAGTGCATGTCCATTGTTTTTTTGCATATCCAGACAAACATCTGCTTCTCAACTCAGCTGTACCAACAGCTGTTGTGCTTCACTTCAGAAGCAATCCTTTTTTAATGAGCAGTAGAGTAATTTCTTTGTATAGAAATTCTTCAGTTGTAGTTTGGAATATATTTTGGTATCCTTCAGGATTAAAAAAGGCACACATTGTGAGTATGTCTATCATAAAGAAATAGTGATCTATGTAGATATTAGTGGTGCATTCTCCAAGAGTCACTGCATAGAAGTGTTAGATGAATGACTCTGTCTTGATCTGCTGAGCCTTTTTTTTTTTTGTTTTAGCACCATTGTGCCTTGAGCCTTTATCATGTGCAAGGTGAAATCCTTATTTGCACAGCAGAGGAGCAGCAGCAGATCTACTCCTCCACATACATCCTCAGAGGAGGCATTTAGTGTCTCATAGCTGTTGTGATGCCCTTCAGAGGTGTAATTGTTCACGTGATAAAGGTTAGGAATATGAGATGCTTGGAAAGAAGTAATCCCACTGAAATAGATTGAGATGTGTGGTTTGTTCTGGATTTGTAGGCTCTCCTTATTAACTCTGTTGTGCAGCAGAGGAAAAAAATTGTCCCCTGTTCAGTCTAATTCTTAACCGTTATTGGTATTTTGCAGATACAAAGCTGCATCTTTTACAAGGCCCCCACCGAAACAAGCTGTTGACAAAGCCAAGTGGCTTCAAGAGATTTCCTGAGCCACAAGGATGAACTGTGACTGTGAGCCACAAGAACCTGACTCATTCTTCCAGAGATGTTTCCTGGTTGTTACAACCACTGTTGATAACCAGAGGCCAATCTGAAGCTGTGCCAGGATTATGTATTTGTGTATGGTTACTGTACTGAGAAGTAGTATATTTTGATTTGCAAATT
This sequence comes from Grus americana, assembly GCF_028858705.1. Classification (NCBI taxonomy): domain Eukaryota; kingdom Metazoa; phylum Chordata; class Aves; order Gruiformes; family Gruidae; genus Grus; species Grus americana. The sequence continues at coordinate 29,433,593 of NC_072859.1, forward strand.
GTTGTCTTTACCCAGTGCAATTCCAGTGCGATAAGAGTTGTCAGGCAGAGCAGAATTTGGCACACCATGTTGACCAAGCTTTATTTTAAGCTTTCCCTGTGTGCCATCTTAATGTGGTGTCTTCATGTCATAAATATGGTTGTCTTTAGCCAAATGTGATTGCTCAATGGACAAACGTGAATGCAGTACCTCAATAAAATCTGGCATTTGTTTGTGTTGTATTTTTCTTAATGCATCATTTTCCCTCACCTTTGTTTCCTCAGAAGATTCTCATGGATCTTAAAATTACTTTGGGAGAATTTTCCAACACAAAAGTGAAGTTATAAAAAGTGAATTTATAAAAAGTGAATTTTTTTGGTTTCAATAGCTGTTTTCATAGGAAACAGTAAACACTGAAATGAATTGAAATAAACATATACAGACCCCTTGCAGAGTAGTCTTCATACTTATTTTGAAGCAAACTAAAACTTTTCCAGTAGTGTTCAAGGCTGGAGCACTAATTCATGAAGTGTTGAACTTCCCTCAGGTAATCAAAGAGCTCTAATTGCACATTGTATTTCCCCAGAAGTCTTAGGAACAACCAACATAGTCTTAAGTCTCGTATTTGAGCTTTCAAGTCTTTAGAGGTTTCAGGCTGCAAATTGTGAACTTCAATGATTTCTTTTTATCTTGTGAGGGTCTGTTAAGATCAGCAATCAAAAAAATTTCTGAAATATTTAACCATGCTGTTTATGTGAAGGTAGTAGACAGATTATATCTTCCATTTGCAGATGAAGCCTAAAATATTTACCTACTATATCAGTTTTGTCTCTGGTTATACTTGGGAGTGACATCTTTGTGCATGACAGTGCTTGAAATTTAAACTTCTTTACAGCTGTCTGGTGGTATGCATCAAAAAACTCCAAGTGTTTCTTGTCTAAGCTATTCTTAAGTCACATTATGTATGTGAAATAATGCACCGGTGCCTCTAAAAGAAACTGAGAATTGGTATATGTTCTTTCTACAACTGTTTGCATATACTATCTCACTAAACTGGAAGTTGTGAACTGTGGACTTCTAGAAAATTAAAACCATGTTGGATGCAAGAAGAAACTATTTTCATAACAATAGAACATAAATCTGGTCTTCCAGGCTTATAACTTTCTTGACTGGGACTGTCAAAGGCAGAAGTGAGAAAGATTTATGATGTTTGCCATCTGGTTTTCTTTGAGGATCCCAGTCCTGAGACACATTCTGGAAGTGTGTGTTTCATTTTAAACCACCGATAAAAGACTTACAGAACATGAGAGGAAAAAAAAAAGAGGATTTAAGTTATTTCAACTTCATACAAACTTGAATTAGTGCTTTTGTAATTTTTGAATTTTAAAGTAATAAAAGATATTCTATTTGGATGTTGCAGATAAAATTATCTTTTATTTTTGTCTCTAGGGCGATTTCTAAATCTTTGGCTACTCAAGTGATGAGGTAATTTTTCCCTCAGATATTGGGCTTTTTATTCTTTTTGAGTATCTTAAAATACCAAAGTAAGAGAAGTAAAACCAGAACGCAAAAATAATGTTTCTGGTTCTTTGCCTACATCCAGTGCCTGTTTATGTTTTCTGGTACTGGGTTAGGAACATCTATTTCTTTGGCCTTTTAGCTAGTTATTTTGTAATTGAAGGTTTCTAAATGTCACAATAAAGTACCTCCCACGCTGGTTTGATTAGGGGATTCAGTACACTGCCCATAACAGCTTTCAAACGTAATGTGTAGTCACAGCAAGGGTGGCTCCCTGTGCTTAATAGACATAATAAGGCTTAATGTACTCATTAGGCATAAGCCCTAATTTTTGCCCTATGAACATTTTAAGCTTAACTTGTTTAAATGACCATAGTAAAGCAAACTTGGGGCTGTTCTGCTACCGTCAGCCATACAGAAGCTAATAAAACTCTCAGGAGTTGCTATAAGCATTTTTTATTGTTTTTCAAAGTTAAGGAATTTTTCTAACTGTAAGGGCAAAATAAAAATGGGAGGAGAATTGTGTAACAGTATGCAACAAGCCTCACGGAGTGTGGGATATAGGAAGTGTGCTTTTTTGTCTGTACATTTATAGATACCAGCAGAGCAGCACAAGCAGCAGCCCCTGATTGGTTTCGCTGGGACCAGGCTGGCTGGGACCCACTGGTAGTTCTGGGACTGGCTGCGTCTGTCTTTGGAGTCACGCTGGCAGGGGTGGCAGCTTATTCCAAAGTGGTCTATCCTGCTCATCCTATCATTCTCTTGATACTTCAGTAATAATAACTGGCTATCTACTTGTAATCTTTAATCTGACTTTGGGTCTAGGTAGAAAATACCAAATCAATGGTTCCACAATATCAATCAATACTTAATGACTTTCATAATTAATCACCTTAAGTATAATTTCTGAAAGCTTTGGCCTTTGCAATTTCTAAGTCATGGAAGAAAGACCAAAGAAAAGTTACAGTTTTACTGAATGGAAATAATGCCTGTTTTAATTGTTTTCCTAACATGACAAATGCTAGAGATCCTCAAGATTGTTCCATCCTTCAAGTTTTGGAAAACATGAGGCAGGAAAAGCATACAGATTCTGCTACTCTGTAGGAATACAAATGAGACACTTTTAAGTTTTCATATGTTAGCCTGATGCTCACAGAAATCCTGTCTCTTAATTTGAGGTAAGAAATTTAAAATTTTGTCAAATAGATTTAGAAGTGATTATAGCTATAAGGTCAGAGGAGTGGTCAATTAGTAAGTGTCTATAGAAGATCTACTTGTTCTTTTCCTAGCCATTTGTTTAGAAATTTAGAAAGTTAAGAAAAAATATAAATAGACTTCATATTTTAACAGATATTGAATAGTTGGATAAAAATCCATTAAAATACTGCATTAAAAGCAAAGGATGAGAGAATTCTGCAATGACAAGTTTTTGGAAAGTCAGATCCTCGCCATATGAAGCTATTTCTGGTTCAAAAAAGAGATCTTTGCTACACTGAGAAACTGAAAAAAATGGAAAACCTGATCTGAACAACCACCAGCACTGGGATCTGTCCAAGTTTCCAACCACTGTTTATTTCTGGAGTACGTCTTTGGAAACAGGGTGCTGGTTTCTAGTGGTCAACAGGATTATTGCACTTTTAGCTTCCTTTTTCTGTCATTCTGTTGTTCCTTAGTGACTATGAAAGTCTGGTCTACAGGTAGAGATAATTGATTCATATATATATATGTGTGTGTGTGTCTATATAGCACATTTGTATAAAATGGCTTTGTATGGGAAGAATCTATCCATGTGTCTCTGTGCCCATAAGTCTCTGACCAATTTACTAACATTTACATTTTAGTTACATTATATGCTTGCTACTTAAAAACATCTTTCTAGTCTTCTCCATTATTCCTATGCTTTTTCCAGTCTCCATCCTTTAGAAAAACTGTGGAAGAGCCTTGCTTTATATACACAAGAGTACATTTTGATAGCTACAGTAATACAAAGCGTTAAAAAAAAGGTTGAAGAGCCTTTCTTTATATACAGAAGAGTACATTTTGATGGCAACAGCAACACAGTGTTGAAATTGATTAGTGGAAACAGTGTAAGTACAAAGAGCTGCATATAAGCGCCTTTTTTGCAGCTGATGTTTCAGAATACTCTAGCTGAAGAGTATTTTAGAAAATCACAGCTTCCCTTTACCCCTTGCTAAAAAGAAGCTAGTGGCAATAGGGGGTGTGTGTGACTGTCTTTAATGTTAAGGGGCATGGAGGTATTGATGGGTCAGCATCCTGAGCATCCTGAGCCCTCATTCAGGCAAAATTTGTATCAATTCCAAAAGGGTGTGCAGAAGCAAGACCCAGGGTTTGCCCCCAGAATTAGAGGGAAGCAGCAGGGAAGAGCAGGAAGCTGGCTGATGAGCGTTGTATGTTGTCAATTCTCACGTTTACTATGATAATCTGGATTCCACAGATAACACCTTGCAATGACATGGTCCTTTGCCATTATCTCTGCTTCTATGTTCTCCCTCTTCTTTCACATAGTGTGTAGCAGACAGAAACCCTTCAAATGTTCATGTAGGGTCAAGAGAGTACCAAAATGGCTCTGCAGATGGCTTTCAAATAACCATGGGACTGGACTCCATCTGGGAAACCAGAAAAACCTTATGGAAACCAGGCCTCAGGTCAGAACCGTCCCTGCCCAAAGTTGCAACTTACCCCAGGGAGAAGAGCGACATGTTTCTCTTGTTCCTGATGACTGCTTGGTTCTGCAAACAAATGTAAGGTAAGTACATTTCCCTTAATGAATGCACTGCAAAATGGAATCAGTATTTTGTCCTAAATGCATCAACCACAGAAATTTCAATAAATTGAGTCTGCTCTTTTTACAATGTTGAATCAAAATGTCAAACCAGCACAACTCAATTATAGGAGAGGAAATAAAGCAACGTGCTGAATACCAGCAAGTTATTTATGAAATACTTCAAATTGACAGTGCCGTAACTACCTGTGGGAAATGAGAACAGACAAGAGCACAGATTCAGCTGTGGGAAAATTGACTCAGAGCAACTTGTTTGCAAAGTTTCAAAATTCAATTTTAAACCCCCTCTGAGCTTTATAGACTGGTTGCACCCTTCAGTCTGATACTGGTTTTGCTAAAGAGTTTTTTTAGGTGCAAAGTGAGGGGAGGGAAAGGAAGAATCAGAATTAATGGATTTGGATTTTTAAAAAGGTAAAGGAACTTGATATTTTTTCAATGCAATATTGTTTTGCATTTTGCTGTTCTTAAAGATCAGTCACCCCAAAATCCTTTCTACAGAGGAGACAATATAATTTTTCTTTGCATTTTTAAGCAGAGGTAAGTACCTAATTCCTTATTTTAATGATGATGAGAGATAAGGTGCAGTGACTTTAATGTCACATGAGGTTGTATCTGAGTGCTTCATATTGAATGAAAAGCCAGATATTTCCAATGAAATAAATAGCTTTATTTATGATGAAGGCAACAAATTCAGAATCTCTCCACAATTAATGGGAGACATTAAGTAACTCCAAGAAATACATTTGGTATTCATGCAATACGTTGTTTTTTAAAAGTAATAACGACAGTTTGAGCCACAGTTGGGAAAACAATTAGTAAAGTTACTGGTTCTAATGACACAGGTCACCTCTGAATAATATCATTCTTCTGAAGGGCAAGTTATTAGGTCTGGTAATTTGTGAATATCTCCTATTTTTTATTTTCTCCATTGGCATGGGAAGGCAGGAGCTGGGAAAAGCAAAGGTCATGAGATCTGGTTAAATCTTTTGAAGAGCTGGGTAAAGTAGTACACATGTCCTGCAGATCCTTACCTCTGCACCTAAGGATGGATGTACTAAGCCTGAGCACAAGCTGGTGGCAAAGCTGGTACAATGCTGTGGTAGGACTGTGATTTTAAATATATATATATAAAATCACGATGTATCCGTATCATGATGCTAATCTCATGCTCCATGTGGGGCTGTTGGTGTGGTTTGCCTTGGTCTTGCTCTGCCTTGGCTTTCACTCTTTCCTCTGTCTCCCCAGGGCTGTAACGGTGCCCCATATGGCACCTTCACTCCAGCGGCAGAAGGGTTGGAGGCAAACAGCACTTTCCTTCTCTTCCCCATCACATCCTGCTCTCTTCCCAGCAAAGCAGCAGGCCAGAATTGACTGCTTCATCTGCAGTTGTTGGGTCCCCGGAGAGAGGTGTGCTCTAGAAGGAAATCCTGTGTGCTAAAAAGTAACTCTGCAAGATGGAGAAGTTTCCAGCAAGTACATTGTCTCCCTGTGATAGGATTGGGGTTTATCATGGATGATCGCAGTCCACCAGTGGGACTGGTTAGGAAAAAAGAAGTGAAATAAGAAAGTAACCCACAGTCCTTTGAATTTCTACTGACCTCTTCTTCAAAAGCTGTAATAGTGCTGTAGAGTGTGGGAGCAGTGCGACACTTGTTTGATATAAGCATCACGAAAAATTCAGCCCCGTCCACCTGTCCACCATTCTAAGTCTCAGTCTGACAACCACACACCATGGCCATGTTGATGACAACAGTGTGTGTGAGTCTGTGAGAGGCACAGATGGAGAGGAAATGCCTGGGTTTGTGCTAGAACTGAGGGAATAGATGCAAACACTGCTGTGAGTACCCACTTCTTATCCCACAAGAGCCAGGCTGTGAACTCAGCATCTGGCAGGGTAAGACCCACCCAAACTCCTTTCTGGCAGCTCTTGAGTTTCAGTCATGTTCTGGCACCGTTTTCACATTTTGGTTATGTGGAGAAAAAAATGCCAAAATTCACTCAGGATGATTTTACAGCAGAGAGAGTTTGTAAGATACGGTCTATAATGTGTGACTTCACTTCTCATTGACTAGATGGAGACTTGAGAGTACTCAGCCCTTTCCAGGATGGAGATCTAAAGAGCAGTCAGCAAGAAGTGGCATGCTAGCTCCTGCATAGCATTGCCTGTACCTAAGCTGCATTCATGCTGAGAAAATGTGGAGGTAAATGCACCTAAGCCAACACATTAGAGATGTTTCTTTTGTGTAAGAGACAAACATGGTATGCACCAATTGCATTTGTCATCTCATTTCTGTCCAGGTGAGAAATCTGAGAGTTCAATCTGAGAATGTGAAAACTTCATTCCTAAAAATCCCCACAATTTTTGATTGTCTAAAATGTGATTTGCTTTATCTGATGTAGAGTAATAGCTCATAATGCAGACCAAAGCATGTCTGTCCCTTTCAATAGCAGCAAACCTGGGACTGGAAGAAATTCTCACAGTAAACCCAATCCTCTCTCAAAGTTTAACTTTCCACCTCTGAGGAGTTAAACTACCACTTCAGAGACAGAAGCCTTTCCCTCTCAGATGTCCTGGTTTCACCTGGGATAGAGTTAATTTTCTTCCTAGTAGTGGGTATAGAGCTGTGTTTTGGATTTAGGATGAGAATAATGTTGGTAACACGCTGATGTTTTGGTTGTGGCTAGGCAATGTTTACACCAAGTCAAGTACTCTTCAACTTCTCACACTGCCCTGCCAGCAAGGGGCTGGGGGTGCACAAGAAGCTGAGAGGGGACATGGCCAGGACAGCTGACCCCAACTGGCCAAAGGGATATTCCATATCGTATGATGTCATGCTCAGTATATAACTTAGGGGAAGCTGGCCAGGGGTGCCACCATGGCTGGGGAACTAGCTGGGCATCGGTGGTCTGCAGGTGGTGAGCAATTGTGCTGTGCATCACTTGTTTTGTATATTGTTCTTGTTATCATCATCATCTCCCTTTTCTGTCCTATTAAACTCTCTTCATCTCAACCCACAAGTCTTACCTTTTTTTCCTATTCTCTCCCCCATCCCACTGGGGGAGGAGGGAGCGAAGAAACAGTGGTGTGGTTGCTTTAGCTGCCTGCTGGGTTATATCACAACAGATGTGAATACAAATCCCAAACCTGCAGCACAGCCCCACATCCAATATTAAGGCAATAAGTAGAAAGGATGAGACTATGAGGAAAATAAGTTGCTATAAACCTTCAAGCAACCAGGATGCACAGAGGATGGGGCTGGCATTCTGGGACTGCAGGGGAAATCTCTAATTCTTACATCATCTTCCCTTATGACTCTACTTTTCATTCATGAGTGGTGATTCACCATTGTCTCCTATTATTCTTTCTTCTGTGTATGAATTTAAAGCACCCAGTCAGTACGGAAAATACCTCTCACATAAATGTCATCTGCTCTGTGGAGAAAAACCAAAAAGAACATAAAGTTACAGCAAATCTGTGCCAGCCTTACTGGTGAGTAACATGCAAGTGATTTCCTTCAAGTTTTGATGAGTTTTTGGGTTTGGCTCTGACTCTTCACTTTGCTGCTGATTAGCATGTTAATATGGGTGGCAGTTAGAGTAAAGATCCCTCCAATACGTCACAACTGGAGAGCTTGTTCCACTTGAGGAGAATAATGTTCCTTGCAGGTTATCAACAGTCAATGTTTCATATTTATCAGCTTGGTAACAGTAAGTGGTATGAGGTGCTGAAAAGTCCTCAGTGGTAGCAGTAACATTTCAATAAAGTAATTTTCTAACTCATTCAGAAGACCACAATATCTTAAATAATTAAAAAAAGAAGTGGTAAAGTGGTTGTACTGAGCAGTCACTCTGTAGTGTTAGACAGGGAATGTGGAATAATACTTTAACTCACTTGGTAACTGTTAATTTTGAGGCAGGCAAAAATAAAACCATCACAAAAAATGACGCTTTGTGCAGCTGCTTGCATGTCTTTTTGGAATAGCATGAGTAAGCATAAAATATCCCAGGACAGAGAATAATGATAATGCAGATCTCTGTTCCAGTGATGTAATGGGACTAAATTAAATCTGGAAGTTACACCTGGGGAATTCAAACACCAACAGAGAGAATTCATTGGCGGATCATTGAGCTGTATCTGAACAGTGCTCAGCAACCGCAGCTAATCCCACCCAGTAACATACAGGAAAAGGAAGAGGGAAATAGAGGAGCAACAAGCATGCACAGCAGGGAGGATGGAGTGAGAAAGGACTCTCTACAGCATCTATCAGACAACAGAAAGCCTGTGGAAGGCATTGGTCTGTCTGGTCATTTACACCAGAGATAAAATCTGTAAAATTGTGCTGATATGTCCTGTCAAGGACACTGGGCAATAGACAGCCAGGTCCAGCTTTATCATAATCTCTAAAAAATTCTGGCATTCAGGCTTGTTTAGCACAAAGTTGTGAGGCACAATTCCAGGGGTACACCATCTGTTTTCTTGGGGTATTTGAAAAGCACGTAAAGAAAGAGGAAAAGAAGGACCAGGTGAGACAGAAAGATTCTCCACCTAGGGCTTATTGATTCAGGGAGGATGCAGATGTGCCGCTGAGCAAAAGAATTCTGTGCAGGTTGCTTTCATGTTATCCTCCTGCAACTGCCAAAGCTCCTGCTATTGTACTCAGCAATGCTTGCATTACAGTCACCCTTGTGACTTGCTTTTAATGGCAGATCACACGACAGCATGACACATTGTCAAGTGTTCATGTCCAAACATTCACGCACTTCTGTACCTTTTCTAGTGTCTAATGTGGCAAGAGAAATGCACAAGAAAGATTTTTGGGAAAGTTATTTTCAGCCTTACAGATTTCAAATTCTTCCTTCTTTCTGCCTCAGGAGGGAACAGTGTTTGTACAGATTTCAAGTCTCACAGCATAAGATGATTCAGGGAAAAGTATTTGGAGTTTTGGCTTCTGGCTCATACCTCCCCTAACATTTACACTTTTCCAATTTGTCCTTCTCTTTCAGGAACACTATGTTCAGTTCAGTACCTAAAACTCTGGGGTTTGACTGGAAAATGTTGCACTAATCCCTGGTAACTTTTGGAATCTAAGCGGTTTTTTAAAGTACGTCTTGAAACTGATTTGTAATACGAATATTTTAACAAATGTTTGGGTAACACATAGGCTTTTGAGTCTAATGACTAGGAAGAATAGGATCCCACAGTATCAAAGACACATAGCAGCCTTTTACAGAACAGGTTTTTAAGAGACAGGAATGCTGCACATGCTTAAGAAAGGAACTGGAAGGAAACACCCAGGAGCACACGTTTCTCTGGCAGTTAAGCATAAATTGAGCCTGAGAATTAGATCAGTGTTATCCATTATTTTGTACTAATGAGAAACATAAGATTAAAAAGATAGTATCTCTTAATAAAGCAAAAATATAATCACAATCATTGTTTCTTATTTTAATACAAGGAAATACAGTAGTTTCATGGTGCAATTACATTATTAGAAGCAATTTAAATGTCATTTCTCTATAGAACATAATTAATACATGTCTAATATACCAAGTTGTTGTTGGATCTTGTGCTAATTTCATTTTCAAAACACAAGAACTTTAAACATAGAAACCTTGAAACCCTAAGTACCCTCTAACTTTTCAGCAGTTTTACAGAATATCGCTTGCTTACACTGAAGCGATAACTTCTCACCTCACTGCTTCTGCTGTGACTGTGGTTCCCAGGAGCTCTGAACATCATATCCTAAAACCTAAGAGTGCCATTAGACAGGACTGTAAGCATTTCTTAGACTTCTGCTGTCTATATTGATTCTGTTCCCTTTCCTGCACTTCAAAATCCTTTGCTCCATAAGGAGCATTCCATAATGGCAGTACACAGACCTCTCAGTATGGAGAAGGATCCCCAGCAGCATGGGGCAGCTTAGTCCAACAGCTGTGGATGGGTAATAACAAGAAAAATACACATAAGATACACATAGCTGGTATGTAACCAGGAACTTGGCTGGACAGAGGGTTAGAGATGGTGGAATGAGGGATTCAGGTAAATATAGACTTTTGGGTTATTGCTATCACAATGGAAGGAATCTGGCTTCTCCTGTGGATCACTTCTGCTTCCTACTTTGAGTTGCTTTGAGGGGAGACAGTTGCATTTCAACTGCCAAGGGCTCGTAGCTGCAGGTTCCACTTCGTATATGTTGATTCCCTTTCTGCTGTGTACCTGCATCCTTGGCAGATGATGTTTGTAAAGCTGGACTTCTGGGGCACAATCAATAAGCAGGTCACTAGTGCCAGACATTAGGCAAGGTGGCGTAGCGAGAACGAGCTGCTCTTCCCCAGACAGCAGCAGCATGCTCCAGCCAGTCGCAGCTTTGCCGCCTAGTGCGACAAGCAGAAAGCTGGACCCTCACTGAATATATTCAGACATTTTTCTTTTCTGCGTACTGGGGCTGAACGAAATACTTAAGGACTACTAGGCAAGCATCGCATGCCCCAGCCAAATTAATTTCCTCTGTTTTCCATAGTATTTTTCAGCAGCTAAAAGTAATGAGAAATACTTGGTTACTGGTATTTTCAGCTACATCTATTCAGTCTTCCAGAACTGAATGGTTTAGCTGGATGCTAGAATATCAGAGCAAAAGCTTCCTCATCCATTAGTGCACTGAGACCAGCTACACTGACCTTCTGCTTCCATTGGGAGCTCCTGTAATATCTTTCAAATATTTTTCAAGTCTGTGTTTAAACTCCTAGGAAAATACACACTTGAGTCTCTCTTGGACAATGCTGGGTGGCCCTGAGCCTCCCACTCTGCATCTGTGATTCAGGAGTACTTCTGTCAAGTCGCAGCTGTACGACGAAGGATCCTGATGCTGCCCTTGTATGCACCAGTGTAAGTTGGCCTTGGTTCTTTAAACCCCCCTGGTATGAATGGCTCTGCGTCTTAACTAAGTATTGCGATCCTTCTAAATTAGTCACTTTTCTGTCTCCTATGCTTTATTTTCTCAAATAACTCTTAGCACATATTTGCACTGTGGGGATGTATCAAGGTCTGGGCCAGAATGTCCGCTCTGTTGTCCTTGGTGCTGTCTAGTCCCACCCCATTCCCCAGCCCTTCCAATATGTACAAGAGTAGACAGAGAAAGGAGTGTGGGGCTTTTATAAATCCACTGAGTTAGAGTTTTTTGGGGAGAGGGAAAAAGGAGTTACTTGAAGTACTTTTATACAAAGGAATAATATTTTTGTCACCAGTGTTTGATGCGCCTACCACTTTTGAAGTACCAAAGTCTCATAATTTACAGGAAATGTAGAATTACAGTAATAATCTTTTCATTCAGAACTTTCTATTCATCCAAGGACATCCTAAATACCTACTTGAAACTCAAAAGCACCCAAGCGATACATGTGAACATATAGGAGGAGAGGTCTACTGGAACACCCACAGTATGTAGGTGTTTCACTGCAGTTGACTTTGGGGACATTAGCACCTAGATGCCTTGAGACACCCTTAGGTGCTTACCTGTGTCCTTCCTGTCTCAAACATCTCTTCAAAAACTCATCTGTATGGGTGATGGGATGGTGGAAAATCCGGGGAAGATAAAGCTCCTCTAGAAGCTTGAAAAATGGGATTGTGAACTCTTTTAAAAGGTACTTTGATTGTTTTTCTGTGCCCCGGTCTCCCCATTTCTAAACAGAAGTGAGTGATCCTATGTAAGCTATAGAGGTAATGTTTAGTAGTCAAGTACTGTCTGTTCCAAAGTGCTTTGCTCCTGAACCCAGTCATGGTTGCTAAGTGACAACAACCTAATTGTCTCTCATAACTTTGACTATGCCAAGCATTTAAAAGCAAGAAAGTGAAGTGCTAAGGACAATGCAGCTGTCCATATAACAAACCAGGTTTGGTACTCATCTGTTTTCTAGAGCAAAGGTATTTGTGTGCTGTTCTTCTCCAGTAACTTTATTATTCCCAAAAGTATTATAGAGAATTGCATTAATGGCCATGGAAATAATAACAGGAAGCAATTACGTTCAGCAAATAGCAATTACTTCACCTTCCCAAATTTGTTTGTGACCACACCTGGCCTTAATGCCAGATTTATAACAAACATCTTTCTGGAAACTAAAAAAGAACAGATATTGCTTGCTGTTTGGTGGGGAAGGCTTGCAAATCTGCATGCTAGGGTCTTTTCCCCAAGGACACAAACAGTTGCTTAAAAATCTCATGATTTTTGTAAACATCTCATTGTATTGTCAGGGGAGGCTTAGGACTGCTTTTTATTTGTGACTGGTAGCTTGGTGTAGACAAAAATGCAAAACACGAGGGCCTGGGAAGCAGCTTGAATCCATGTGAAAACTGGGACTGGCTTGGTTTCACTTGAGATAATCCACTATGTTGCTGTTACTTTCCTATCTAAGGACTTTAAAGAAGGTACCTATGCAAATATCAATTTAGGAGAAAATATTACAGGGCAAAACTGTTTGCTGTGTTAGCATATGATTGTTACTATGCAAACTGGTCAAATACTGTGGCATTAACAGCACTAAAATGTCTCACAAGACATTAAATGTCTAAAGATCAAATTCTTTAACTTAATACTGTGTATAATAGCTTTCCTCTGTGTTCCTTTTGTTTTTTAAGCAAGACTTGTACGTTATCCAGTACTGCTTGATGAACTGCGCTTTTTTAATCCAAGGTGCCTGACCTAGAGTGAAAATTTTCGTTGATAAACAACTACAGCAGTGTTCGGCTATTCACAGCAGTATTCCTCAATGTCGCTAATATTCATTAAACCTGGCAGAATGAGAAATCCCTAAACTACTAATTACCAAGGTACTGTGCCGTTCACGTAAGTAAACTAGAAAACATTTTGTCCTTGTTTTGTACTAGGAAAGATGGATGGCATTGTCTGCTCTGTTTGTGTTCTCCAGTGCAAGACCAGCACTGGAAAATAACCAGGGGTATGCTAGCAAGGGATGCTTTCATCTAGCCAGGATGAAGGTGTATAGATGGAGGATCGATAAGAATCGACGCCCTGTTTCCCACCAAGCTTCCACATTCAGATGTGTTCTTCAGGGAGTCCAGAGAAGTATGATCCATAGCTGGAGGCTGGAGTCAGCACAGCCACACAAACCCAATACACAGGCTAAGAAAACAACAGGGAGTGCCCACTAAGTTGGCTCGCCAAAATCTTCCATATGTACGTGGTAGCCCAGATTCTGTTTGCCATGACACAAGTACATCCCAAATCCATAAGATGTGTTTCATCCCTATAGCAACTGTATTTTCTCTGGAGAGAGAGCTCTACAATGTTAACTAATGTTGATGTTTTTCACTGCTACTTATTTCTAGTACAATGATTTATGGTCCTGGGCCTGATAGCCAGACTAAGTAGATTCCCCATGGGTTTGCTTGCTGAGAACATTTCCCCAGCCTTGAACAGCACAACATATAAACAGAGTATTAAGGCCAGATTTGCTTTCAATCTCTGGTTCACTCTATGTGCCAGCGGTTTGGAGGAATAATTGACGTTACCTTGATATCTAAGGGTCTGCCTACACATTTTTATGAGCAGACATGATCTCACTCTGTGCTTGCTAGGAAAGTACCATCTCCAAACAATGGATTAGCAAAGCCCTGACTCTGTGCTGATATCTGCGTTTGCTCAGCTTCAGGACCGTGCTATCATAGCTGAATGGCTCACAGCCAGCTGGAAACACAGGCTGGGAGAGCTGAGGAGAGAGCTGGAGAAGAGAAAAGAAAGATGGGCCAGGCTTAAGGAAGTTGAAGTGAGGTTTATAAAACAGACTGTAGCCTACTTCTCCACCAAACCATGTGAATTAAGTGCTTTGCTGCATCTCCAGATACCTGAATGTAATTCAAAATCTTGCTTAATGTGAATTAATGAGATTGGAGTCAGAATTCATCTTGCTAGGTGCTTTCTTTAAATGAAATATAACAACTGTACATACCAATTATCATAGAAACTGTATCATAACTCCCTCAGCACAATTCCGGCATATGTTCCTAATGGTTTGGTGATTTGGATGGTGCAATGCTGCAAGTTTGGGCACCATGTGATTTTTAAGTGATATACAAAAAGTATGCGAACTGGCATTGTACGCACAGTGTCTTCCAATACCCATTTTTCAAATAGCACTTCAGTTCTCCAGTTTTGTTTATGTGGCTCAGAAAGGTAAAGGACTGAAATAAAACAGCTTTTCCAACAAAGCCATGTAATTAAAACCTGACACTCAGCCACCAAAGAATTCCCCAGTGGCCAGATGATGAAAACTGAAGAGTGTTGAGGGATATTAGTGATGTGCTAAGTCATATCTGGCTCCCAAATTCGAAACAGTCAGAATTAGTTGAGGAAACAAAATGCTTCATTCAAGTCAAATTTTAAAAGATACTGAATTATTAGAGTGAAGTAAATTCATGGGAAATGTGAAGGACAGCTGGGAATGTAAATTGATTAGCAATATGGATATGTAGATCATGAAAACCAAATTGTTCAACAAAATTGTAGCACTGTTGGGTTTTTTCCTCTTCCCAGACAATTAACGAATCAGATCACGTCTCCATTTTACCACTGATGAAAAAACTGAGAAAGTCCCTTTCTGATGTGCCAAAGGATTGCAAGAGGAGGCATCCAGTTGTAAAGCCTGGGTACTGCCATTGACTCATGCACACTTACCACTGACAACTGCTCTCCATTACCTCCCTGAATACACCAGGCCACTGGCTCTCAGTACCTAAATTCTCCAGATTTGCTGGGATTTCTGATCACCATTGTGGACTTTGTCCCCAGAATGAAATAAAGAACTTGAAGCACAAATGATGGGTATGATACTGTACCTAGTATTGCAGGGCTAGTCAGAAAGTAGGATACTTTATTCCTAAATTTATAAAACTAGCTTTAATTATCAGGATTTTAATGCATCTGCCAGATTACGTCAAGGAACGTGCAGTCCTCCTATGGGACTGAACCAGCACCCTCCAAAGATGAAGACTGAGCTGTTGCAAGTTATGCTAAAAATGTGACCATCTTTAACGTTGGGCATAAAGTTCTTATCCTCTAGGGGAAAGGCACAAGAAAGCTTCTAATACCCGATGACTAGTGAGTTACATCCGCAGGAACTAACGTCTGACTACGATCCTTTCACATTACCCAGAATCTTACTGGAAGGAGAAGAAAGCGTATCATTTCAGTAGCCAAACAGTATAAATAATAATGAAGTTATCCGTTGAACAAACTACTGATCCTTAATGTGTAGATGTACATTTTGGGAATATGGGAGTTTTTAAAATGCTTGCTAAGTGTATATCAAGACTCCACAAAAGTGATTTCATCTTTATTTTATGCAATGCAAATGTAATTCAATTTTGCTATTCATATTCCCTGTTCAAGTGACTAAAAAAAATCTTAGACTTTTAAAAATTATAGTATTAGCATGAAGAACAATAGGCATCTTTCTTTTAGCACCATGGGAAAGCTGCAATAACCATTTCTTTAAAGAAAAGACATAAGTGCCATTAATCTAAATTACCAGTGAGCAGGTGAGGAGGCTAGCTAACAAATCGTTTATTGTTATAAAATAAAAGCATCCTTTTATCCTTAGCATCACCATCAGTGACACTGGGATAGTTAAGAACACATTAAGAAGTTTAAGAACCAAGTTCACTATTCCAATTTCTTTGGCATGATCTCAGTGACTTTGAATTATTTCATCATGTCCATGTGGTAACTTCCTTATACAACTCTGCTCCTAGTCTCTTCTGGGAACCCTCCTCTTACCACGTTCTTTCTTTTTGACTAATGCTTTGCCATGGTTTGTCTCCCAGGAGCTTGCACAGATCTGGGAGGAGACACCTCTCTTGTACAAGAGTCACAGTCTCCCACTCAACAATGTTTGTCCCTAGACTTGGTGAATCAGATTTTTGTAATCATTTCCACGAGTTGGCGTGGTAGAGCTATCAGCCTCAGCGGTCTTTTAATTCTCTGTAGTTCCTCTTGGAATACTTTTTAAACCATGCTGTTCACCAGGGAGCCAGTAAAACACTTGAGCAGTTTTGACTGTCATTCTCTCCAGCAGAGAACAGCCCTGGCACACTCAGGTGCTGCCCCCCTCCCTGTACGCTCCCCCACTCCCTTCACCTGCCTTCAGCCAGAAAGAAATAAAAACAAGTGACAAAGTGAGATGGAATCATACAATGTTCTAGGTGAAAAAAAAAAATTAAAATATGAACTACACTAATTTTAAGCTTACATTAGCAAAGAAACCCCACCGAAACCATTGCCCACCAACCCAAACCCTGCTGTACAAGCAAAACAGTTACAACACAGCAAATATGTGTAAAAAGGCAAATCTCTCCCAGCATCAGTTGTGGACTATAACATATGGCTTTCCATTATGGATTCCTCTGAGAGTCCTGCAAATTAATTGCAGTTAGCAACTACCGCTACAATTAGTCTCTTATTTTTTAAAAGACTAGGGTTTTTCTCCATTGCATAATTGGTAGCAATGATGTTAATCGATGGGGCCTCCTTTCAGTTTGCAGTTCTAGTTAAGGACTGCTATGGATTGTCGCATAAATAGAGCACTAGACAGGAGTAGGGGTTCGCATGTGTTTCTTTTGTTAAAAGCAAAACCCAGTCAAGGGAAAAACAGCCCAACACAAATTTTACACTGGCTCCCTGCAGTGTAAACTCATAGAACAGAAGATGTTCGTTCAAACTAGTAATTGAGGAATGGCAAGGAATAGACAAATGTAAACTTTTCAGCGGTGTGCCTGTGCATGATTCCGTATTCATTTCAAACATCAGAATTGCTGGATTCAGAATTGCTGAATTTCCATCTTGAACTCGTGTGAAGGTTCATTTCAATCCAGCAGCTACCTCAGAGTGCCCACTATAAGGCGCTTTGCAGGAAGGAGGTTAAAAAAACCAGTGGTAGACGGCTAGGGAAGAATAACAATGTGCCAATGAGGGAAGTAAGTTTCTTCTTTAATCTTCCTGGCTTTGTCCTGAAAGCAAGCATCTTGCTTATATTTTGTAAAACCAAGCAGATCTTTTAAAAGCAAAGTAAAACAGACACAGCTGCAAAGGGTAGATGTGTCTCATCTTGTTTTAACTATCTAAAAATTATCTGGTTTCAGCTATTTGTCCGCACTTCTCCTGTAGCCAATGGAAATAATTGACAGTAACCAGCACTTGGCAATTCATCTTGGCCCAGGAGAGATATTTCACCCTGCAGCAACACGTGTTCCTGCCATTTGCTGTTGGAAGGGACCCAGGCAGCTGTCTTGGAGCAGGGGCCTGCCTTTCAGATATTTATAGGCAGGTGAGACAAATCCCAAATGGCAAGTCTGCAAAGTGCTTACCACTAACAGTAGGTGAACACTGAAAAGCAGAGAGATGCATAAAGATTTTGTCCATCTCTCACAGTTCCCACAAATGTTTATGGAAGATGCCAAATGCAGATCAACTCACACTTTGCTAAATATACTGTATTGATCCTACATCACTGAAATCAGCAGAAAAACACACAAGCAAACATCCGTTGGTACTGATACGAGTAAGCAAGGATCCAAAACTACCCATCATAAAAGCTGCTGGTTACTTTGCCTCATGATGCTCTCCTTGCTCCTACTGCTCTCCAACAAAGCCATCAAACGTTTGATCAGTGCTAGGAGGGAGGTGGCTCTGGTACATGGGTGCATCTCCAACTGAGAGTAGCTGTGGGGAGGCATTTAACATTGAAACCAAAAGCGGTGTGTGACATCCTAGCAGAGCTGTGGGATGGCATCACTGCATGTTAGACTATAATGAAAATCTATTGTCTAAGGAGGTGCCTCAGGCTCAGAAAGGTTGAAACGTTCATGCAAACTGGAGGTGGCTATTTTAGCAGAATATGATCCAGACATTGCATTGATTAAATGTTTTTTGCCTTTTGAATGGAAGAAATGCACTAAACCATTTAGTCATTGCTGAAACACGTACCAAAAAAAAAAAGAAAAAAAAAAGAAAAAAAAAGAAAACCAGTTAATTTGCTAGGAACATGAAAATTCAAGACAATCTTCCTTTTTAAGAATCGCTATTATCCTTTACCTGCAAAGTGTCTCTCTGCTTATCTGGAAAAGTTTTGAACACCCTAGAAGTTTTGGCTGCTTTAAGGAGTTGTTCTGAAATGCAAAGAGCGTGTAAAAAGCAATGTAATGGCCTGCTCGAAGAAAGAACATTTTGTCTTCTGACAGTCAGATTCTGACGATGTTGATCAGAGCAAAACCTTTGAGCAAAACTGGCCTGCTTCACTGAGTTTCTTTTACTAGCTCTTGTCCATGGCAAAATGGACATTTTATTTTATAGATGCGCATTACACTTATTCTTACCTGCCATCTGCAGTTTTCACTGCTTCTCATTGGTGATTATTCCTCTTGAAAGGAGAAGATCAGGCAAATTAATGGACAGCATTTGCCACAAATGCTTCCTCCTTTTCCTTTAGGACATTCCTGAAATGCAAATGATGAGAACAAGCAATGGTTCAATACTCTTTATAAAGACAGTTGTTTGTGTTGGGGTTATTTAAACTCTATCAGCTAGCCAGATAGAGATAAAATCTTTGTAATTAATAAACACATCTGGCTTGGATTTTGTAGGACACAGTCTGATAATATGACAGAATAAAAGATTGGTAGCTGACGTGGGCTTTCTTCCCAGCCAGATTTGACTCTTGCATTTAAAATGCATTAAGTTGATTTGTCTTTACTGAAGGCTGAATTCTGACTTGAAGCACAACCTGTGGGCCAGATTCCCTTAGGTCAGAGACTGGATTTGAATGAGAAGGGGTGGATCAGCATCCACTGTATAAATACAGTTTATGGACCCTTACTTAAACTATCAATTTGTCTCCAATAATTCAAAATTTGAAGCATGCAAATTATTTTCTGAAGCCCCCAAATGAAAATGGGTCTTGGGTTTAACATAAACCCTAATCTAAAACAGGCAGCATTTCATGAACAAGCATAATTGCGTTGTGATGAAATCTGAGCTAATGGAAGAGGTTATCACTGTAAAACCTTACTGCTCTGAAGGGCATGTCTGCTTCTGCTCTGCAGTCCAGCATCTCCTCCTCCCAGGTGATGGAATTCCATTGTAATCCTAAATCCTGGCGTTGTATAACAGGACAGTTGCATGCAGGAGGAAGCAGCGGGGGCGTCAGTTTGAGGCAGAGAGCCGTTAATGCAACACTGCCCAAGGGACTCAAGCAAGAGCAGACCTGAGAGAGCACCTCGGCAGTTCTCAGCCCTTCTCAACCTCTTCTCCACTGTGAGAGAAGAAGGTACATAAACCAGAGATACAGAGGAAGGAATCATGTAAGACATCTGTAGCAGATGTGGGAAACAACCCCAAATTTCCTGACTTTCCAGGCCTCTGCAAACATGAAAAGCCCGTATTTTCCTTGGCACGCTTTAATACAATTTACACTCTGAGGGGTGTTTTTCTTCCTCCAGGATCCCAGTGCCTGTTAGGACTGCCTACCTGCCAGTGCTGGCTTGGAGCAGGCCAGGTTTCAGCGGTTCGACTGCTCACAGCTGCCACCTGGCAGCTCCACAGAGCGTTCTGAGAGAGACAAAGCCAAACTTCCCCAAACTTAATCTCATTACAGAGATTTTAATAATTTTTAAAAAGTGCAGAATTACTACACCATGGTGCTGTAGCAGAGAGCTTGCCTTCAGTTCTCAGCAGGGCCACAGGAGTTGCTGTGCTCTCTGAGGCCAGTACTTCATCTGCTCCAGAGGTCTGGCTCCGGAAGCAGGTGGGATTAGCTCCCTCTAACAGGACTACCACAGAGAAGACTCCTGGGAGACTCAGAGGAAGTCATTACCTTTGGGGAACTGATTTAAGCACAGTCTTTTGCATCCTTTTCATGTTTCCCTTACCTAAGGTAATGACCATTCTTATTATCCGTGATAATAGACAAAAGGGACTTTTTGCTGGAGAATGCTGTGCCTGAGAAAGTATTATTTAAAGCCTTCCCAGAGAGCTGGTGTATGCATGTACAGGCACATTGCATTTCAAGCATTCTCTTACTGACACATGCTTCCTTAGCATTGAGATGTTCCATCTTGGCATGCCCAAAAGGCAAATGTTTTATGCAGGACGAGCTCTTCACTGAGTCTTTGCAGTACCCAGAACCATAGGTTCGAGGTGAGTGACAAGGAGTCTTAGGCTTTACTACAGTAAGAAGTAAAATACTGTAACTTAGTAAAACAGGGCCTCAGTCTGGCCAACTGGAAGGCCAAATCCCTAAATTCCAGGTGCTGTGAGAAGTTGTTTTTCTTCCATAATCTTTATTCTTTCCCTAGTTGCACACTTTTATTCGGTTTGTTTGGGAGATGCTCCTTGATGAACAAAACACACATCTTAGCATCCTTCAGTGACAAGAATTGCCATTTTGCAAGTCAGGTTCAGCCTGGGGGGAAGCAGCTTTAGCTGGAGGTTAGAAGAGCGGGACAGGAGGCTGTTGTGATGCAGAGGGATGCAGGGAAGAGCTGCTTGTGCAGAGGGCTCAGCCACTCCAGGCAGCAGTTATGGGGGGGATTAGTCCCTTGAGTAAACTCACTCTTAAATGGCTGTGGTGTTTCCATGGAAAGGTGCTTCAACTCTCCATCTGCATAAGCAGGGATAAAAGTCACCTCCCCTCAAATGAAGATCATGTCCAGTAGAAAGCTATTATGAAGTTGTTATTTCTGGAAAAGAAAAGCAAATCAGGTTTCCTAGCCTGATTTTAGTCCCATATGTGTTTTTAACTTCCCAAACTAGGGATTTCAATTGCAAGAACCTCTGCATGAAGTCCTCTTTTTCCCCTTGCACCTATGCTGACATACCCAGCTGGGCGCTGATGCACGGTTGAGCAGACAGCGGCTATGATTATGGCCCTGCAGTGTTTTGATAAGAGAAGTGCAGCAATTTTCTATGTCAGACTGTGATGCAGTATAAAAAGCCTATTTCTGTTAGACTATTTCAGCTTAAGTACTTGTGCACTGTTCATGCCAGCCTCAGCTAGAAAATAACACTGTGCCACATCATGAAAAATGTCTAAGTGAGGGCAAGCTGTTCCAAAAGCAAAAGCCAAGATACTCTGGACAGGTGTAAAACCACAACCACCAGCTCTGCTTTGAGATGGACCAGATGAAAAGACTTTGAGATAGACAAATGAGAAGTCCCAACGATATTGGGACTAATCTAAATTCCTGCATCAAAAACCTGTAGAAATGGGGATTAGTTACTATAAGTAGTTGCGAAGATGGAGCTAGTTGCAAACAGCAGTGCTGTACAGCAATGCCACTGCTGCAACGTGTTCCAGTTTAGCTCGAGTGGGGTGCCTGGCTCTCCCTCAGCTGTTGCAGGGAGCAAGGGCTTCTGCTTGCAAATTGGGCTCAGAGTTTTACAGCTCAGGACAAAACTCCTCCAAGACAGAGCATGTGTTTAAGCTGAGAGAGATGCTTTGCACTGTGTCAGTTTTGTGTGCTCCAGTTAAAATATTGCCAGATCAGGATGCTGCATTTTACAGATCCATGGTGAAGAGGTATATGATCACATGGTGGGTAGAGCTTGGGGCGATGAAGGGTGGTTTTGTTGGGAATGAAAAAAAAAAAGGAGTCAGCATTTAAGCGAAGGTGGGATGGA
The DNA here is from genome assembly GCF_028858705.1 of Grus americana. Classification (NCBI taxonomy): domain Eukaryota; kingdom Metazoa; phylum Chordata; class Aves; order Gruiformes; family Gruidae; genus Grus; species Grus americana. The sequence goes on from NC_072859.1 coordinate 29,455,577, forward strand.
GAGAGCAGGGAGTGGCTTTCCCAGTGCAGGGAGCTCCTGGGCCTCCCTTTTTTGCCAGGAGCCGTGGGGCGAGGGGATCTGCATGCCGCGGGTGCTGTGTGCTGTGGGTGCTGCACACCTCAGCTCTGTGGCGGTGGGTTCACCTGGCTGAAAAGGGTGTGCTGCTGCTCACCTCTGCTCTTCCATCTGCAGCCACGATGCAATCTGCTGGGCTTCTTTTTTTTTTAATTTGTCTTTGTTCTGATTTTAATTTTTCTTTCTGTGTTTCCTCTTCTAGGTGTTTCCCAGCACAGAGGTCTAGAGCAGAGCTGTCCCTCCACTCCTCCATGGCTGTCCCGTCCCACAGCGGCTGCTTCTTAAACAGGAATTCAACTGAAGCAGCAAGTAGGTTTTGCATTCTAAAATCCTGAAACCTCCTCAGTGATTCTTTGCAGATCTCATTTATTTCCTGTGTTTATTACTATATGTGCGGTTTCGAAAGCACAACTCACATGGAAACATGCAGCATATTTAATTTGGACATATTCTCAGAGCTTATTTGCTGCAGACAGAACTTGCTCAAATGAGTAAAGAAATATATTTAATTATTTAAAACTTAGTGGGTTGTTTTGTTAGACACAGACATCACCCACAGCAAACATTTTTAATTCGCGGCTCTCTAGCAGTCATGTTACCTTTCTCACTTGCCTTACATTGAGGACAGTTAATTTCTGTGTTTATCCAGTCTACTTCAGATGTACACGATGTGCTAATGAAGAGAGAGAACAATAATGATGCTTAGCACTTATACAGCACTTATTCCATTTTGCTGCATAAATATTAACTGATGAATCTTTACAAGAGCCCCAAGGAATAGATTAATACTATTATCTTTCTATTTAGAGAAATAGAAGCAGAGAGGTGAAAGACAATAATAAAAATGAAACAGAAGTGCAAAGATGTACTTTTCTAAGCTTTTTTATAGCATATGAAGGAGGCTTGTAGAGGTTTTTTATAATTCTGCTTGCAGTTTACATTTCGGTGTAACAGGAGTATTGCCTTCCTCTGGCTTTACTGGGAACTTGACAAATGAGGAGCAGAAACATCTTTAGAATTTAACCAAAAGGTCAGAAAGTTAAACCGTCAGGGAGGATTTTTCTTCCAAATGTTTTATTTCAACAGGCATTAAAGATAGTAAAGACTTGCAAACAGAAGGGATAAAAATCACTTATCTCAGTTGGGCACTGCTTCCTCACCATTCTGCTTTCTTCAGAAGTAATCATCCTGCTCCACCATGCACAGCCCTGCCTTAGTACTTCCTGGGCTGCTTTTGTGTCCAGTGCAGGTCCCCACACCACAGTCCTTGGACCTGGGTTTTAAAAGTAAATTGAGCGAGAAAAAAGGGACCTGTTTTTGGACAGATGATAAGCACTGGCTGTTCTATCATCCAGCCTTTGAAAAACTCTCCAGTACTTTAGTGACATTGAATATACTTAGTTCCAAGAGCAGAAATTAATCCCTCCAATTATTACAATATTTCATTCTCTGGTAGCATTACTATCCTTGAAGAAACACAATACATAAGTGACTTTTATAGCTCATATTCCTTGAAAGATGCATTTATCCTTTCAAAACAGAGACATCATGTTCTTAAAATCCATTTTTAATTGAAAAGCCTCCCACTGCCTCCATACAGGTGTGGATGTTTTCTGATTACCGCTAATCAGACTTAAGGGCTGATGCATTTCCTGATCAAGAGAGGGCAAGATAAACTCATGCTAATGAAAGAGGGGAAGCAATGTTATTCTCAGGGGTTAAAATAAATAGGCTAATCCTGACTTTCATTGAGTTTGCAGGGAGTTAGTAAAAACTGATTTTAGATAGAGCATGTTCAATTAGATGCAATGCTTTTATATATAGACTATATAATGAAAAATGTGTTTATATACTTCATGATGTCTACTCTGCAAGTTGAGGTATGAGTGTCACCATGTCAGTTTGCCTCCTCCGTGTATGAAGTGTGGTGCTGCAGCATCTTGTGGATTAGCTTGTGGATAGCACAGTTGCACTTTGCTGCCAAACAAGCGGCAAAGATGTCACTACAGCTGATTTGCCAAGACAGCATTTACTAGTGGGTGAAAGGATAAGAGTTTTCAGGCAGTAATGCTAAAATGGAAAGTGTTTCAGCAGCACCATGGAGTACCACAAGCTATGAGGTAACCTGGAGTTGAGGGCAGATTCTAGAACCCATTTCCAGAGCTGAAGGTGGTGCTGAGGACCCTGCCCTCTGCTGTGATCATCAGTCCAGGTTTGTACTCCAGGTTCATTGTAGTAGCTATCTGAATACAGAAGATTTTCCTCCCCAGAGTCTTTTCTCTGGGGTATTAGCAAATGTACAAATATTACTTTGACATCATAGGTAGACCTGCCTTCTTCAGGTCTTCCCTTAATGTACACCTTGCATACCTTAGGTAACACATTGCTATTTCTTTTCTTATCAGGGCTGCCAGGATGCTTTATAGATCATGCACCATGAGAAACAGGTGTTGTGCTTACACCTTTGTAGAGTTGTGGCTTCCAGCTCATTGTAAACTTGGCAGTGAGTCTCTGCTGCTGAATTTGCTGTCTCTAGTAGGTAAGTGCTTTTTCTCACTTAATGCTCCTCTCTCCACCACACTTACTGTTAGTCCTGACACCGCAGCCATTTAAGGTGCAAAATACAATGTATGACCAGAGCCACTTTGAGAGTTCCTTGTTTTCAGTAAAAAAAATTTACCATTTTCTCATGTAGCTCTTGCAGCAAATGTTGCAGTTCACTTTTTTTAGTGGATTTTGCCATAGAAAATGCAGTTTTGGGGAGACTGCAACCATGCAAATCTGCACTCACAGGCCTCCTTAGAGCCAGGGTAGCGTCTGCCACGTGTAGACTCCTGCAATGTCTGCTGCCTTCTTTGATGGAGTTTTTGCTCAGACCAGTTTAATGCTTTGTATTTTTTGGTTCTAGAAGAAAAACAGTGAAATTACTTTCAGTGATGTCCCAATAAATTTTCATTTCAGTAAAATAAACCGCAGGCGATTGCAGGACGAAGAGGCTGTTAATAACTCACATTGTTACTTTTGATTTTTTTTTTTTAAAACACCACCTGCACAAAGTGCTGCACTTAAAACTGTTCATTTGATCCCAATTGGCCGCATTCAATCTCCTGGTAATCAGAGGAACCGCAAGCCCCCTCAATGTAATTTTATTTGCTTAAGTGAGCAAATACAAGCCTGTACTGTGTCAGTGTGGTCACATTGAACTTCACTGCATCTTCTAGTCAATCTGAACCATTCACAGGCAAAAATCTTTCTAAATCTTTCTCTTCCTTGCAGCTCCCCCAGGTACTTTTGGGGAAGGTGCAGGGTCTGGTAATTGCCTGTGGTTTTCCAGGGGTAAGGGTGGGTGGATGGGGCTGCTCTCTCTTATGAGCCCATCAGCTTTTGAGAGAGAGACTTCAGGCAGAGACTAGAACATGTTGAAAGCCATGGGATCCTAGAAAGTATGAAGAACGTGGTTGACTCATCCCTCTGCTTTTTAATGGAGATTGCTCCCTCTAATATATACAAATGTATTGATCTCTCCTTTGAGTCAATGATAAAATGTGTCTCTGCAGCTTTTCTTCTCGTTAGGCTGCGTTTGTTACTTGCGTCAATAACTCATGATGTTGGGCTGAATGGAAACTATGGTCTGTTCCCCCCGGTGCTCTGAATGGGGCCATCGGTCTGTTAGGTCCGAGGAGAGCAGCGTGTGGTCAGAGATGCTCCCTAGGAGCATGGCTGTACCTGGGGGGTCCAGAGAAAGGGGGTTGGGAGTTACAGAGACTCTGGCAATCCTTCCTAATGTTTGCTGGCGCTACCAAGCTGCACTTGGGATTTTAAATTGTGAACTCTGAGACACGAGGGATAAAGTGAATATTAATTCAGTTATATATATGACCGAATCCCTTCTGGGGAGGGTGATAAGGCAACACTGACCTGAAAAGGGCAGCTCAGAGTTTTAATGCAAAAAGGGCAGGATGTGCAAATGGGATCTGGTGTTTTATCCCTTAGAAATCTGAGAGAATTGTGTCAGTGGAAGGGGTTTGAGGCCTTCTGCTAAATGAGTTGCCTGAAAGGAAATGGGCTGAGTTGTTGGGTTGCACCGAGAGCCTTTTTACTAAGCTGGGGGGGGGGGGAGTTCTGTTTTCACATGGTCCTCACTGGGCTTCCTCCAATTTCCTTTGTCTGAAATGGGAGTTTTCATGATATATTAAGCCATCTGTGCAGAGGACAATGTATTCTTCCCTATTCCATCTCATCAAACAAACCTTTAGAGGCACATTTACCAGATCGGGGCTGGAAAACTATCTCAGTGTACAACTTTTTGTCCACTCACCACATTTATTGCCTCACTTTCTCAACTTTGGTCTGAGCTCCGATGGCTTCTGTTCATCTGATGGACCTCTGTTCTTGCTTGCTCATCTACGCTGTCATTAGACTGGTCTCTGGTTTCCATAGAGACAGCAAACCTCACCTTGCCCTCTAAATCAGGGTCCCTTTGTTGCGTTTCATGATGCAGAAGGACATTAGCTTGCTTCAGGCACTTAAGTAGAGGAAAAGATGTATTTGATTCCCTCAGCATAAAAGTAATTTAAATGAGAGCAGCCTCAGACTGTGGAGGGACTACAGAGAGCAGGTTATTGTGCAAAGTTCACTGCGCAGAGGCTTTAATGAAACGGAGTTTCATGGAGCACTTGATGGCAAATGAAAGCGGGACCTTGAGGTCTGGAGAGACAAGACTATTCTCATTCCTCTAATGCGAAAGCAACAATGTCCTTAATACAGAAAGCCAGAAAGATTAAGAGACACTGATTACAGCTCCCAGGCATTAGCTGTCTCTGCTGTGACCTGCCCCTCCTCTTGGCATGAGACTGGCTGTGCATGTTATGCCTCATGATGTGCTGCTGCTGATGATGCATGTGGCTAAAAAGAAATACATCTGGCTGGAGCAACTGAAGGTAGCCTGTGCGATCTCCTGTGCACGAGGGCAGAGAAACAAGCCCCAAACCTCACCTCCTGTTAGCACTTCTCTGACATGCCAGCGGCCAGCAGAAATAGAGAGATCTATAGGAGCAGCACCTAGAAGGGAAAGGTGCAGCAGGGCAAAATCATGTACCTTGATGCAGTGGACCTGTTGCCTACCATAAACTGTCCAGTTATGTTCCCTGTGCTTCTGCAGGAATGAAAGAAATGAAAGAAAAACAGCAATGTTTTCATCCTGTTAGCTCTGAGTGTCCAAATGCCAACTATTAGAGGCCAGCACTGGTAGCCAAGGGAACGGTCCTCCCACAGGAAAATAAGAAAATAAGAAAATGACAGCTGAACAGCATGTAGAGAGGATAGCACACAAAAGGCTCACCAGATGATGAGAACATTTGGGTTTTGTTGTGGGGTTAGAGTTGTGGGGTTTTTTTAATTTTTAAAATATAGATGGCTAGCTCTAATCTTTTATCCACTCTGAGTGCTTAGACCGCCTGCAATCTAAAGTGCTGGGGCACTCTTCAGCCTTTAATGGGTTCTGGGAATGCTTCAAACAGCTATTGCTGTTCCATCAAATAAATGCACAGCTGCACCTGAACTAAAAACTTGCTTGGTTTCCAAAAATCAGACCTCTGTGTGTGTGCACCTACCCACTGGTTCAGCCCTGGCTACAGGCAGAAAGTGAAGAAGCCTGTGATGAAAAACCACCTTTCTGTCCCAGCCCTCACCTCCTCTGCCCTGCAGGGGTTTAAACTCTGTGTAGGCCCTTATTTAATAAATGCACATTAACAGCCATGTGTTGATGCTGTAAGGACATATTCCTACCGGCAGTTTCACCCCATATGGATTGTAGAGGAATTAACAGAGGAGATCTTGGACTTGTGAATGATTTCTGTTTCAGATTGTCCAGACACTTTGCAGATATCTGAAAGCTAATTTGATCTGGTTTAGGATTATATTCCAGGCAAGACCTGACCTGAATATGCCATGATCTGGATCTGGTTCCTTCATCAAATTAGCAAAATAGGCTTTGTATCATGATGATGTCCTTTATGAACACACATACGTGGGACCAAGCTCTGGAAATCTTCATCCATTTAACTCCAGAGGTAAACAAGTTAGTCGAGCATCTCTAAGGAGTCCTAGCAAGCTATCTGTTGCACAAAGTGTTATTGTAGATCTTGCTGCACTCTCAAGACATCAGGGAAGAAAGCAGGTTGATATGTTGCTTTCCTGGGATCGGGAGATGCTTCGAGGGCCAAATTGAATTACTTGCCCTTTTCTTTTACTGATTGAGCAATGAGGAAAAACAGAATTCACTTTGAATTAATTCATCAGTGATCTCATTTTGTATAAGGACAGGTAAGTTGTAGCTAGAAATAATCCCTCTGCTATGCAATTTATTCTGGCTCATTTTTGCTGTGAAACCACTCTTTTTTTCAGACTCTCTAGTATTTTCATCCTGCTTTCCTTCAACAGCTCTGCTGTCTTCTTGGAGTCTTTGGGCAAAGCTAAGTTAAGCTCCAGCAAGTCCTTTAAAACAACCTCACTGGTCCCAGCTGAGGGAAGCTGATGCTTGAGGTACTGCAAAAAGTGTGCAGAGTCCCTTTGGTTTTAACCATATTCATAGGCTGAGCAGTATTGCACATAGCAATTTCTAACAAGAAACAGCATTTTTGTTTGTCACTTATTAGTTTGAGCCTCCAAGCACAAAGAGTACTCAATCAATTCCTCTCCACACATTCATCTGATCAATTTGCAGTGTCATGACAAAAGCAGAGAAGAAATATCCCATATCCCAGATTGCACCAGGACCTTTCTGAAAGAAAATTTTCCACTATTAAGGTTCAATGCAATTAGTTTTCAAGGTTACATCTGTTTCCAAGTCTCACAATACCTCTGATTCAGCCTAGCGAACAGGAACTGAATCAGAAAGCTTTGTTCTTTCATACTTAAACATCAAAAGAAGTTACTAACTTTCTTTGTCACCTTATGTATGTCCCCAGGCAACTTTAACACCTTTTGAGAGCACTAGGCAAAGCATGAGCAGCCCGAAGCTTGCTTGCTCTTCAGCAGTGTTAGCAGTAGGCTCCTGAGCACCGGGTACCTTCTCTTGCCTCTATATGCCATTTTCCCAGGTTGCGTGTGCGATGCTGGCATCGCACTCTGGCAAAGGACCTCACCTTTGGCTCTCCAGAGGGCAACATTTTGCCTGGTGCTTCTAAGATGGAAAACTTTTCCACAATTTGGCTTGAAGTTCTCATAGATTGCTGCAAGGTATGTGGTTGTGGGATGACAGCAAGTATTCTGGCTCAGTATTACAAAATGCTGATGGAAAATATTAACTGAAATCAAGCAGAGCTTATTTATTTATTCAAGTCATAGATCAAAACCCTTGCTTGAAATTATTCCCCAAAGATTATAGTGGAGAAAATAGTATATATAAAATGTTTCCAGGACTCTGCTATGGTATAAATATAGCCATAGGTTGTAACTCATAACTGCACAGTGTCTAAGGCAAAATCATCCTGCATTTGAAAGGACTGAATGCTTTATATTCTTACCTAAAGATCACTAGGGACACATACAGGTACTGCATAAGAAAATACATTCTGACCATAGGCTTTAGTTTAATACACATATTAGGCTGGCATTAGATTAGGAGAGAAAGTTCATAGAGAATTAGAATTGATCACTAGGGGTCACCTATCTCCTATCATTTATAGAATTATATTAACTAGCTTTGAACTTGTGTTGCAGTTTAAACCATCAGTGGTTCAGCACTGTCACTACAGTGTGATAGTGTGATCTGGAAATGTCCGTAGCCTGTTGTGGGAGCAATGAACAGAACAGTCGGCAAACATCACACTTAGGTGTTTCATGCTGTAATCCACAGAAAACAGAAATTACAAAGCCAAGTACACTGCAGAGACATTTTGGTTAACTGTTAAATGGTGTGGGAAGGTTTTACTGTTTGCTATAACAAAACCTTTGTGCTGCTCCTATAGAAACCATCCCTTGTATAGAATTTGTTCACACGTTCTGTGGCTTTTGTGACTATGTCTGTCTCTGGCATCCTCTGGTATCAGCCCCTGGGTTCTGAGGAACATATAAACCTCACAAAACCCAGCAGAAAAGAGCTTAGAATAAGCTCAGAGTTTCAAAAAGATCTAAAGCTTTTTTACCTCAAATTACATATAATCTCTCTGAGGGGCGGTGTCAGTTCATCATAAATACCATGGTGTGCGAGCTGCCAGCCTGAGGCAGGTTTGGGTCCCTGCGACAGCTGATGTCACTCTAGCTCAGCCTACCTGACCAGTCAGATACTATATGTTTCCTTTGTACCAACTGCAGAACAAATAAGCAAAAAAATGCTGTAGAGAAAATGTTCCACTTAAGGCAGCACACGAAATAACTTCCCTGAAGGTAACACAGCCACAAAAGACTGCTTGCAGTGTTGACAGTGTCACAGTTTCTCATTTTCTCTTCAGCAGTTATTAGTAACGCTCGTGCTGAGGTAGCTATTGCATCTTTCTGGAATAATACTCCACACATATTACCAGAATAATATTCAAGGGCCAATTTCCCATCTTAGTGTTTCTTGGCTTGTAAAGAATTGACAAGTCCTCGCCATGCTAAATATTGTTTGGAGAATAATCAGTTTGAGCCCTCGCTGACAGCGTGTGACCTGAAATAAGTCAATAGCCATGCAGTGCCTTCTCCTCCTTTCCTGTACTACACAGATAATACAGGTTTCCTTCTCAGGAGTTTGCAAAAAAGGTTGTTGTAAGGCAATGAGATTTTCCTGGGCAGGAAGCTCTATAGGGACACGGCGTGTTTCCAGCCGCAGGAGAGCTGGAAGGAAACCAACTCATTTCTTTTCAGTGTTTTTTTTGTGAGGCAATGAAATGCTCAGGCCAGGCCATCAAGTGTGAAACGAGGGCTGTCAGAATAAGGAACTTCTAACATAAATTCAAGTTAGCCTCATCTTAAAGTTATGAAATCACATCACAGCCAAACAATTAACATTTTTCTTTTATGGCTTTCTTACCCTAACTCCGAATGTAATGGCTCTGTGAGCTGAAAAGCATCTCCATGTTTCTTGTGATTGGCAGGGTGAAGTGCACGAGAATGCTGCGGGTAACAACTGCTGTATAAACATGCAGGTTTTTCATCTTTTCTCTTTCTTCTGTTTTACCAGAAACCTCTCAGTTGCTAAGAAAAACTCTCTAGGGTATGTTTAAAGCACCGTAGTTCAGTTTTGCACAGACAGAATGAGATCTTACAGAGAACTCCCACCATACTCATGAACTGGAGTTTATATATGCATTACGATTATGCTGTTCACAAATCCCCATCTGAAATCACCACTCCAAAGTGGCCTTAATTTTATAATTCCATATCACACAAATTTCTTACTAGTTGATCTAGGGGAAAAAAAGGATTACAAATAAGACAAAACCATATTACAAACAAGACTGTAAAACAAAGTGCGTATGCAAGAAATATAAAACATCATATTTGGAATGAATATACCATTGGTAATTGTAACTAGAGTAGAAGGCAGTAACAACAAATATGTGATATAGTCTGAAATTAGTGTAATTAGTGGTTATTGTGTTTGCTTCAAGTGTGGATACTGGAAAATGAAAGCGCTGGGAGGCTACAGATACAGCACATGAAATTAGACATTGAAAATTTGGTACCGAATTGATAATTAAAGTGTTAAGAGTCTTGAAGAAATCTGTTTTGTGTGGATTCTGGGCCATATTGTTGATATGGTGTCTGGAAAACCAGAGCAGGATACTAGTGATTGATACTGAAATATCTTCTGGGGACTTGGTACAGACCTGAAGCTTAGATTGTGGCTCTCTGGATGGGGGGTGTCATGATGGCGCATACAAACAGCCCGATAGCGGGACCTGAACTGGATCCCTGGGGTATTCCCCAGCACAAATTATTGCAATAATATAACTGGAGATATTGCTTATTTTCTATTCTGTTTCTTGCTGTGCTGTGACTCCTTTTCCTCCCTCTGCTTTCTTGCTTCACCCCTGAAAAAGCCCAACCCCGAGCAGAACTGTCTCAGTCAGAGGTTTAGTGGACGAGGTGCTGGGAAGCACAAGGGAGGGAGGAATTCTTCCCTCTCCATCTACCAGAAGAGGAGAAGAACTACCTGGGAGAGTTCCCCTCTCTCACATGATGGAGTGAAAAATTGCCGATAGAGTGAATTTCTTTCTGCACTGAACAAAAAGTTTGTAAGCAAGCTACCAAACTGCTTTTATTACAATATAACACAGAAACAGAACCACCAGAACAAGTCTGGTTTTCTGTTTCTACAACGTCATGTGGCTTCTTTACTGGCCAGCACCTTTTGTCCAGAATTAATCCAAATGACACTTAAGGACACAACATGATGTGGTGCCGGTGTTTTTTACATCTCAGTACAAAACCAGCACTCCACTGGCAATCTTTTCACAGCTGCAGGAAGCATCCTGCAGCGAATGCTTTCATCATTTAAAGTCACGTATTCATAAGTCTGTCTAATTAATTAGAGTTGGTCACCATTCCTTCTGAAGTTTACTGCTGCTTTCTGTAGATCGGCTGTATGCTTAGCCCAATACAAAGAAATGAAAGAGAAAGGAGACAGTGGTTTAGGAGCTGTGAAGCTGAGATAAATTCCTTTATTTCTTAGACAATCCACTAATCCTGTAGAGATCAACAGGTCTTCCATATTTCCAAGTACGCTATTATGATCACATATCTATCACTCTTTCTTTATGACCTCAGAGGCTTTGGAGGAAAATTTTCTTCCCAAGAGGACATAAAATTTAGCCTTTGTAACATCAGGTGAAAAGAAAGAGCAGGAGGATATTGGCCTTTTGGTAATACCCTCATAATATGAGAGCGAGATGGTTATAAGCCAAGATTTGCAGTACAATTTTAATCTCTTGACGGATTTTGATTACGTCTCCTGAACATAATCTCTAGGTTGAGAACAGACTGCTATTACTAGAGTCTATAGTCTCTGCTATAGACTGCATTAACCACATATCATTTATAACATGCTGAAATGAGACTGGCTGACAGCTTTTATGAAAACAGTTCATTTTATAATATTTAAACTCTGCAAGTCTCTGAGTTCTCAAGTGCTATGAAAAAACCTCCCCACAACATGCACTTTATATGTGCCTTTAGTTATCTGCACTGTGTGCCACTTTTATTGAGGACGTTCTCAGGTGCCTGTTTCCTGTGTTGACTGGAAGTTCCCTGGTGGGATCACTGACAGTCACTAGTCCTCACGGAAGAAAGCCTGCTCTCGTGCGGCAGGTTCGGTGGGACTGAGGATCTGAACAAGCCACTCGGAGGCAGCGAGTATTATGAGCTCAAAGAAGATCAGGGCTTAAAATGTCACCAGATTCTCCAATGCCTTGAGCCACCTGCAACAGCTTACTCTGTACACATGGCTTCCAAACTGTTGTATTACTAGACTGTTACACTCCGCAGAGGTAGCATTTACTTACGTTTCCCAAGTGAAACAAGTGCCCAGAATAGTACCTTGCAAAGAATCAGGCCAAGGGTGTTACTCCAAAGAGCTTTACTTTCTTGAATTGCCATAAAATATTAACTGTGTTAACAGAGAAATTAATCTTCCCTTTTGTCACTATTTTTTTTTTGCAGGCTGCTGAAAACAAGAGCCATGGGCCCTACACCCGCAGTATGCAAAAATGTCTTTCATATACTGCCATCTGTGGTTAGTGTGTACCTCTGTCATCCCTACGCTGTGCCGCTGGAGGTTTTATTCCAGCAGTAAGCATATCCCTGCCAAGAAGTCTGCTAAAAGGGCAGTTAAGTCAGAAAAACTGCTTTTATTCATACGTGCTCTGCCTGAGACAGCATGGAATGAGATTCTAACAATTCTGCTTTCAATTGTACCACTAGACAAATTAGTGTTGCTTTTTCTCCCACTTAATTTACTTCAATACTGTTTGTCTCTTTATTCAGACCCTAGCCAGAGCACTCATGTTCTAAATTAGCAGCAAATTTACAGCAAAACATATACACACATACCACAAACTTTGCATATATTTATAAACACCAAAATTCTAAAAGATCGCCTGAGTGCATGAATGTATTTACATATACTGCCCTACTTATTTAGACTGCTGTTTCAGAATATGTATGTTTAGTTACAGTTTGCATATATGTAAGCTATGGACTGGAGTCCAAAATCTCATCAGTTAGCACCTTGTTCCCTAAGTCTGTATTATAAAAAATAGAATGTAATGTTTCAGCAGCTGGCAGGAAAGTAAAACAATTTGTATGTAATTGAGTAAGAGGTGATGACTGTGTGTGGGAGAGCAATCCCAAAGCAGCCAGGCACACACAGCAGTCACAGTGACAAACCTCTGGGCAAGGTGCTACAAACAACATTCGGGCTGAAGGTATTTAAAACCTGCGCATGCACCTCATCTGAAAGGGAATGTCCTGCCTTGGTGCTTACCTGTACTTCAGTAGATCTAGGCCAGTTCTTGAGTCCTTATTTCTCCTACAACCTGGGGCAGCTCTCCCAAGCTCTGCTCCTGTAGCTCATCTGCCCAGCAGAGCTCATTAAGTTCCTTTCTCTCCTGCATATTTCATTTGCAAGATCTATAGGCAGAGATGTCTCTATGTACATTCTGCCATACAGGCTCATCACTGTTTTGGGCTTGGCATCATCTGAACATGAATTAAATGTTTCTAGAGTGAAGCTGACCAGGGAAAAGCTTCACACTTTCAGGCCTAAAGCAGCACATCCCTCCCCAGACCTGGAATCGTCACAGACTGTCCATGACAACACGCAGCCTGGACAGCTGCTCACAGTTGACAGAATTTCTGTGGCTGAAGAGAGCAAAATAAGCATGGTTTGAAAGCGGTAAGGCTTAAACATCATGTGAAAGCAGCTCAAAATCTCTGTTTGTTCCAGCAGGAGGTTAGCTCGAAAGTATGTGGGATTCATGACAGTCTCTGAAGAGCTGAAACAGACAGCAGCAAGCTCTTCAGTCTGAGCCCCCCACAGAATTACAGGTCCTGGCTATAAACATTTGCACCGGGAGGGGTGGGGGGAAGGATGCTGTGGACTAATTTTTCAGAACTCACTGTGTATGATTGCTCTTAGCTCTGTTTGATGCTGGTCACCATGGATTTTTATATTCATAAACCAGGCTATATTCCACAGACTATTACTATATTCTTCATGTACTATGGAAATCTCAGGGCAATATAATTACACAATAAAAACTACATACAGCCACCCTGAAATTAGCTGCTGATACTGTTAAATACATTTGAAGTAGAATATACGTGAAGGCCTTCTTTCACTTGTATCTCTCCAGGTTGTCAGATGCAAAACAAACTCACACAGTATCAAGGTTTATTTGTACACATGATTAGTCTTCCAGTTTTCCTCTCAGTTTGCATCTTTTGGTGATTTAATAAATCACCTTACTTATCCAAAATCCACTATTAATGTAAAATCTAAATTTTGGATCTAGAAATATTAAAACATCTCAGTTAAAAAAAAAAAATCCTTCCAAGACATTTGTAGTGAGCTTTGTTAATGCTGCCTTGAAGAGTGACAGTTGCATATATCAATTAATACACTTTGAAGCTTTCTCGATACAGCGAAGCTTCAGCAACAGCGATGTTTAAGAACAGCTTTGAAAGAACTAAGAGGCCTTAAACTTTTAAGCCACAGCCTAAGAGGAGGAAGAGCCAGCTGCTGTTTGTGCAAATCTGTCACATTGAGTTTTTTAAGCAGTAGGTAGCAGGAAACATACTAACATACATACTTCACTATTCCTGCTAAAAAATAGTAAAAATCAATTAGAAATCATTCTTTAATTTCAGCTGTCTCTATGGCTGTGTGCAAGCTGAAATGCTGGGCATGCCGAGAAGCACACAAATGCAGGTACTTTGTGCTAACTTGACAAGCTGACGACCTTTCAGCAGTACAGTTGTAGCATAAACCAGTACCCAGAACTATCCTCTGGTCCTTCAAGTGTAACGTTCACCTTGGACTGGACAGCCCACACTGTTAGCAGCTCTAACAGAATCTCGTGATGTGTCCTGAACATAAATAGCACAAACCCAGCAACTGAGCACAACATCCAGCACTGGCACAGTCAATGTCAATGAATATATGAAAATGGCAGGTGGGACCAAAAAGCAGTCATCAGATTGAGCATAATACCAAAGCATGAAGTTAAGCAGGAAAGAGACTAGTGACAATGGGGTTTGCAAGGGCACTCCCTGTGCAAATCAGTGTTCCCAGTAAAGTGAGGTCTGTCAGCCAGGCACATACACCGAGCAGCAGCCTGCACAGGCTGGCACTTCAAATAAACAAGCACACAAGGATGCAGCTCACATCGTGAATGGCAAAGCCCCAGCATTCAGAAGCTGTCACCCAACCGAAAGCTGTTTCAGTTTTGTAGGCTGGACCTCCATTTAAGAAGACAGCAGCTTGGTACAACTCCATCCCCAGACTGCACACTGCTACAGAACAGCTTTTACATGTATGCTGAAGTGATCCACCCCTCAGTTTCTTCACAGCTTCACATGGCCCTCTTTCCTGAACCCAGGTTTTTACTGAAGATGTCCTTGGACAAGAAATTTTTTGTTTGGCTCTAACTGAATGCTTAATTACTTAGAAATCAAAGTATATCCAATAATTCCATAACATTGATTTACAATCAAATAATAAACATTTGCCAAATGAAGTAATTATACTCATAGCCTGTAAAACTTACAGACTGAATTGAGAAATCAAAACTTCTCTGATGAGATTACGACATTAAACATATAATTTAAACATCAGCAAGATATTAAATTATGATTTCTCCCTATATCATCTCTTTTTTTCTCCTAGTTACAAGTGCTGTTGTGATGGTATGATGACAAAGTAAATCAGCAAGTCTAAATACAACCTTAGGATAAGAAATGTTACCTTCAGCAAATAAACCTTCTCAAGTTTCTCAAGCCATCCTGGTACAAAGCAGCCTTAGAGCAGATCACCCAGATGCACACACTATCAAAGTACCGCAACTGCTTGTAAGAGAGATGGCACAGTTCTGAATGTCCACTTAGGATTACCTTGTAACTGGGATTTTGTGTGTGTGTGTGTGTCTCAGAATTGGTCCGAGCACAAGCCTCAGTAGTGAAGTGCTAGACACAAGAGAGAGCCTTTCATACTTGAAACCATGGGGACAAACTTCCAAAAGGCCAGGAGTTTTTGTCTTCCTTAAAGGAAAGGAGGGATCTAAGCAATACACTTAAGAACTTGTGTATTCAAAAATGCAGAAAAGCACAGCAGAATTAGTAGTTTGTTGCATCCAAAAAAATATAAGTTTATTTGCATATGCAAATACTTACAGGATAGTTATTTACTGTAAGTGAAAACTGTACACTCACAATTTAAATTACAAGTTCACTTGCCATTTAAAAATGCAGTCAATAACTGCAACTGACAGTTTTATTCCCCAAATGTTAAAGAACTTGCGGCTTCTTTCTGTTCTTTATGCAACTGTTTTGCCCTGTTTTTCAAATCCTCTGCCTTAACATCATTCTTCTCAATGCCATCTCCCAGTTTGTACATTCGACTGGCATTGGCACAAGCCCATATATGACCCAGCTCACACCCTTTCAGCGAGTACTTCAAAGCACGGTTCATGTCCTTAGGGACCCCAGGTGCTCCCTGCAGGTATATTACACTGAGGTTGAAGCAGCTAGGAGCATAATTGCCATCACAGGCTTTTGTGTAATAGTCTCTAGCGACAACGGGGTCAGGTTTATCATCGTTTACTCTCCCATCATGGGCCAACAGCCCAACATTATGACACGCATTTATCGACTTCTTCCCACCTTTCTCACATGACTTCATAAAAGAGTTGTAGGCAGCTTTCAAATCTGAGTCGAGTCCACCTGTTGGCCAAGAAATGAAAAGATTACTGTAAAGACAAGCTAAAACAGATGGGAGCTCTCTGCTTTGCAACACGCTTCCCTGTGCTTTTTGGGAAATACAGCATCCCTCACTGTATATACTACAGACAAAATTTAGGACTTGAGAGACACTCTTGTTGTCTCAGTTATGAAGATTTTGCTAACGTCTTCAAGTTAGGAAGCCCTCCCCCACTCCCCAATAATCACAACACCTTATGCAGACAAAAAACCAAACAAACCCAAAATACAAAACACCCTTTCCACTACTATATCTATGGATTTCTTAATAGCTTACACTAGACAAAAGTATTCTTTTGCCAGTATACCTATAGGTACAGAGAGTGTTACTAGTTTTGAACTACAGTAAAAAGTATATTCCTTCCTAGTATTGTCATTTGGAAGAAGACTCACTAGCTTAACTGCTTCCAATTACTGTACCCGCAAATATGTGTTGGGCAGAGTTGGGGCCTACTTATATGTCTGTAAGTATTGTTACAGTCCATAATTTTATTTCTTCCTTACTTTCTCTGAACAACCAGACATGAAGAAATCCAAATTTTAAGAACAGGACACACAACAATATTCAGCACTGGATATACTTATGACTTATACAGACATAATTCTAAAAAATAACACACGTGGTTAACCTAAAGTCGATTTTTCAGGAGAAAGTAATTTAAGGTTTTTTACCCTTCCCCAGCTTTTATTATGCATCCATAAAAGGCGCAGGACAGGTAGTTCCTCCTTCAAGGTGAGGAGGAAATGCCAGGAGGAAAAGCAAGAGCTGTTTCCCCACAGGCATCGGGCGCCCCCCCTGCCCCGGTGCCCGTAGACAGAGGAGCTCACGCTGCTGGCAGGAGAACCGCAAAAGAACCTGCGACACCCTCACCACTGTCCCAAGCCACCAGCGGCTCAGGCACGAGTGTGACGGGCAGCGGACAGGAAAAGGAACCGGAGGCAGCGACACGAGCGCCAGGACCGCCCACCCGCAGCCCACCTTTGCCGATGGCCTGGTAGGCCCCCAGCTTGTAGCAGCTCTCGCTGTGCCCGTGCGCCTCGCAGTTGTCGCGCAACACCCGCGCCGCCGCCACGAAGTCCTTCCTCACGGCGTCCAGGTAGTCGGCAAGGCGCTGGCAGCCTGTAAGGCACCAGTGAGGGGGTTGAGGCTCCCGCTGGCCCCGGGGCGGCGGGCAGGGGCTCACGGTGAGGCCGCTTACCGTCCGGGTCCTTCTCCTTGAAACACTGATAGCTGTACTCGACGTGCAGATTCTCCAAGTAACCCTTCACCTCCTCCTCATCCTCGAAGTTGACGAGCCCGGCCATGCTGGAGCTGACAGGGCCGCCCGCGAGCGCCGAGCGACCGATCCGGCGCCTTCCGCGAGCGCCGAGCGATCGATGCGGCAGGGCCCGCCAGGGCGGAGCGAGCTCCCGTGCACAGGTAGGCTCCTATAGGAGAAACCAGGTTGTCTATTAACGGCTGGAGCTAATTGCGAGACCGATTGCCGGACGGACTGACGGCACCGCCTGCCGGCCGTGCTGCCGAAATGCCACCTACAACTTCTGTTACTATGGCTATGGCATTTCCTTGACACTTCTCAGACTTGTCCGTATTTGCGGTGGAGTTAAGGCACATCGTCCACGTGAAGTTAAAATCTTGTTTTCAGACTGAATCGACCAAACCCACTGACCTGTCTGTGAGAACGCACGTAAGCAGATATATGTAGTTTGGCCCATGCTGACTGCTATCTGAGAATTTTTGTGTGAAGTCCTCTGTTCTGGAGAAGGCCTTTGGAAAATGAACTGCTTTTGTACCAGCAATACTGTTCCTCTGAAAATCTGGCTTTGAAAAATTTCAGTTTGCACAGGCTCCATAGAAACTCTTTGAGTTTATTGGCTTAAATCCTTGAAGAGTCTGTTCTTGCTGGGATTGTGCCTCTGCAGTTTCTGATGCCGATGTTGAGTCAGCACCCACGTAGCTGTACGGCCTCTCCATACTAGGAGCGAAGTGGCACAGCGAGGCTTCCCCTGCGGCCGCAGCCCTTTGGTATGGCAAGGCAGGCCAAGAACAGACACTGAAAGCAGGGGATCAGTCTGTCGCTTGGAAGTTTTCACTGTCTGAGCCCAGACATGAGAAAGGAAGACAGTTCCGATCATAAATCTGGGTGGAATGAGAGAAAGAAGGTAAAGACATCTGGTGATACTCAGGTTGGAGTGAATTTGTTAATAGGTGTGGAAAAAACAGCTTGGAAGCTCCAAAAGATGCAAGGAGGTGGAAGAAACATGCAAAGGACCAAGAATAACAGTACTACCCCCCTCCCTAATCTAAGCTAATTTCTGTGTCCATAATTATATAAATTATTTCTTCTAAGTAGCTTAGATTTTTAAGTGGTTAAATTCAGAACACAAGGACTCTTGATTCGGTTCCTGTCAGATCCTGAGCACATAATTTGTTTTCTCGACGTTAACATCCTAATCTAAAGAACTGAGACTACAACTGACCTTTGTTACATAGTCTCTATACAGAAAAATTGTGTTTGATAATGTTTGTAGAATATTTTGTCATCTTCTAATAACAGAAACATAAATAATTTTAGCAATTGTTCCATAATATTTATGTGTTTTCCTGGTTTTGTTTAAAGGTGCTGTACTTAAAATCAGCAATTCCTGAAAACATTTAACTAAACTCTTCACAATTTCATTTTACTTGGAATGGGTAATTGTATCACTCTTTACTTTGTATCCTGAAACAAAAACTAACTGTATTCTCTTTACCAACAATACATTATAGTATGTATTTGCTGGGAGACAGGTTTTCATCACTACTACTACTACTGTATCTGAAACCTGAAATTATTTTGTGTAAAAGCTTATGACAAAGCTCCTCTCCAACTTCGAAGCAGGCAAAACCTATTGTACTGGTGATCATTATTCATATTTCCAGAAGAACCTAGTTTGAGCAGGAAACATTTAAATTACAGAGGTTAATCTGTGAGGAACAAGCCTAAAGATGAAGTTGGATTCCTGGTTGTGAGAGGTTACCCAAAGACAAGGAACTGCTATGAAACTGCTTCAGTCCTCAACAGCCTCTCCTTGGACAGGCTCACTGGTGCTTCAGTGTTGCTTCACCCTTGCTCTGAAACGAAAGCAACTCGACGTCAGAGAGAGTCTCACACACACCATAACACGCGAGGCAAATGCACTTTGCTGAGTAATAGGCCGTTCTCCTCACATTTACACTTTTCATCCTTAAACCTGACAGCGTGTTACCTGGCGCGGCCCCTTTAAGGGAGGCGGGCTCGGCGCCGCTTCCCGGCCGGCTGAGGCAGATTCACTTCCAGGTCGGGGGGGGGTAAAAAAAGGGGGGGGGGGAAGGGAGGGGGAAAAAAAAAAAAAAAAAAGGAGTCAAGCTCCGGGACCCGGCTAGCTGGGCGCTCGCCTCCGGCACCCAGCGCCGCGATGGTGAGTGAGCGCCGCGGGCAGCGCTGGGCCGAGGAGCCGCTGAGGGGATGGGTGGGAGGGTTGCCGTCGCGCCGGTGGGGGCGGGCAGGCTGCCCCCCGCCGCAGGGTGACAGGGCCCGGCGGAGGGGAGCTGAAGTGAACCGCCGCCGCCCCGGGGGAAGGGGCCGTTATGGCGGCGGCGCCGCGAGTCCCGCTCTGTCAGGCGGGGGTGGGGGCTGTCGCGCGCCCGGGCAGGTGAGGCCGTTGGCCGGAGAGGGCGCGAGGCGGGCCTTTGGGCGCGCGTTTCCCCCCTCCTCCCGCCGCTGCCGCTGAGGGGGCAGAACCGGGAGCGACCCGGCGGGGTCACGTATCCCCGAGCCGTGCCGGCAACCCTCGCTCCCCTCGCGGTTGTGTAACCGCTGCGGCTGCCGCCCTCCCGATTATATAAAAGGGCGATCGAGACCCGGCAGAGGGGAAGTTTAAGCCCGTCGTGATGCGAAGGGGCAGCGGTAGCCTTGCCCGGTGCGCCCCAGCACCTCCACAGCGCCGCGATGGTGATGGTCGGCCCGGCCGCTGACCAGCTCCTCTCACAGCACCTTGTGGGGTCGAGGACCAGCGGCTGCGGCCGGCTTCCCGCCGCACAGGAGCGGCCGGCTGCCCGGCGGGCAGAGCTCCTTAGCTGGCCGGCATGAAGGGCAGGCCAGGACAGCCGTCTCTGCCTCCTCCGGCTCACGCCTCCCCCAGCTCTGGGTGCACTCCAACCCTCAAACACCACTTTTCCCACTGGGGCTTGTTTTGTCCAGGGGCTGTCTGGAAAAAGCCGTGCCACCGAAAGCACGGGGTTTGTGGTATGCAGGGTACGTGGGCCTTGCTGGTCTGTGTAATGTGCAGTAGGGTGCTTTTACAGCACGGAGCTGGCCAAAACTGGCGGTCGAGAAACAGCCTTTCTCTGTTAACGACAGGCCTCAGAGCAGAACATATGGGTGCTGTTCTGATTGCTCCTCTGTTTGAGAGATGAGTGTGCATATTTGCTTTTAAAGGACTAGCAGGAGATTCCTGGGTTATCTAGTCTCATCCCTTGTTATTAAAAGCGTAATTTCATTTAGTTCTCTAATAAAGTGTTTGATCTTTATTTTAAAAGTAGGTAGCTTTTGTGCCTGCTGTTCTATTCAGTGACTAGAGTAGAACTTCATTGTTTGATGTTTTGGAGCTATGCACTGACCTCTAAATTTGTGGCAAAAATTCTAATTCATGGCATTTCTATGCACCTTTGTTGCGGTGTTGGCGCTGTGCTTCACCTTAATAGCTTTTTTCCTTCTACAGTTTTTGTTCTCTATGCTGTATTTTTAGGCAGCATTCATATCTCTCACCTTTTGATCTGCTAGGCTAAGAAAAGCTGGTTTTGTTTCCTACTGCCACCATGCTTTTTTTCCCCCAGAGCATTCTAGTAGCTATTATGTACAAACTGAAATGGTGTGGGTATCTCTTAACATAAATAGCCTCATGAGATCTCCAAGTGTCTTGAAAATTAGATAATACTTCCTTATTTTTGCTTGATGCTTCTCCTGATACCTTCTTTGGCTGCCTCACATTGTTTTCTTGTGGTTAGGCAAACCATTCAGGTTCTTCTCTCCAGTCATTTCTAATTGATGAACTCATATTTGAAGTTCTTGATATTAATCTTGAAATACATGGCCTTACTATGAAGTTTTAATGTGGCACTATTTAATTTTAGACCTCTCATGATCTCTGCCAACTTTGTATCACTAGCAACTTTAATCAGTATGTTCCCACATGTTGTGCCAGAATAGTTAATGTTAAATTTGAGTTTTGAGCATAATCCTTCCTTGAGTCTGGTTAATAAATTGCCTACATCTGTTTTGTTCCATTTAATTTAAGTAGCATAATCAGAAAGCTTTCTTTGTAACATAAATCACAGAACTGTTTCTTTTTTCACTGCCTTTCCTTTATTAGTGCTCAGAAGAATTTTGATGACCACTACTTGAGTTGCTATTTCTTGATCATTTTAAGAATGTTCATTTTAAGTAAGTAAGTAAAGCATTGGGGCTGTGGAGAGGTGGAAAACAGTGAGAAACATGATATGTCCAAGACCAAAGATTAATGCTTGAAATGACCTCTTATTTTCCTGCTAACTTTTTGAGACAAATAACTGCCACGATTTGAAAAGCCCCTTATCCTGTACCTCATCTCCTTTTTGGATATTTCAGAGAAAAAAAACCAGATGGGCCTGGCATACAGAGACCTTACGCATTTGGAGTTTGTCATACAGAGTCAGCAATTGGGTATAAAATTTGGGGAGTACATCATAAAGTGGTTCTGTTAGAGCTGAAATTGCTATTTGTCTTCCAATGTTTTATACTGGTTTATTGAGGGAGGGGAAAAAAAAAAAATGCCAAAAACTGCCTATGGGGAAAAGAGGTTTGATTTTTAATGAGTCTGAGACACAAAGTCAGAAGGAACTTAGTCTTTCAGGCTGGAGTTGGTAGGATCACACCACCTATGGTAAAAAAAGCCCACACAGCAGCAGAATTGTTTTGTGCAAAGTTAGATTGCAATTACTGATGGAAAACATCAGTTAAACCTGCCTCTTTTTTAGTTATTGTTGTATAAGCAGGTGGTTGTGTGGTGATGCTTCCCCAAAGGAACAGGATTTTGGTTTGATGCTTACACTCAGCTAGTTAATCTAGGCATAATGTTAGGCTTAAGATTCTCGTATTCCATGTACTTTAAGATGTCCCCATAAGCTCTTTTTTCTTTTTAATTGCCTTTTGAAATACAGCGTAAATACATTCTAGCAATATTTAAAGTTGATTTAAGGAGCTTTTAAAAGAAAAGGTGGAGGATAGTGTTGTCTGTGAGAACCTTTCTAACTGCACTAGTGTATGAGCTATAAGCTGAACTGGGTAACATCATATTGAAATAGGTATTGCATTTCAGTCCACTAGTGTATTGGATTACTGTTAGATGCCAGTAGATATGCAGTTTACTTCCCACCCCCACTCGGACATTTTTTGTTTGTTTGTTTGCCTTGCTTATATTAAGCACTTGTTATCTTTTTTTAAAATAATAAATTGAAATAAGCCTTAACACCCATCTAAATGAAATTATTCTACTTTTTATACTATTCCATAAGCTGGTTGGTTTTAGATGTGTCACATTACTCTTACATGTTTTAGCTAATGAAGACAGTCAAATTTGCATCAGGTAATGCATAATTCTGTGTTTTGGGGAATTTATTTTTATATTTATTTTCTGGCCACTGAATTAATTTGATAGAATGAAAGAAACCATGAGGTTACATGGAAGTATCAGATAGTTAAGATGGCTATGAAAAAGTCAAATGCACATAATAAAAGTTCTACTCAAATATTGCTGAATGGTCTTTATTAAATTAAAACAGATAAGTCCTGTGCTATAGTTGACACATATTTACAGCGTCCCATTAGACTATTAGAATCAGAAAGTGAAATGAGCTGAAAACAAATGCCAGGTTTGTTTTCAAGTTGACTTTCAAAAACACAGTTAGAGAAAGGAACCATTTAAATCCTAACCTATTAAGAGCTTAAATACAACTGCGGACTTTTACTGTGAGGTCTTTAAGTGGGCAATATTCTCTTTAAGTAACGAAAAGTTGAGAAAAGGAATGCCTCTGGCTGTCATAAAAAGTTTACAGGCTGTATTCAAGCTGTTCTATTTCAGTAGCAGACTGTCTAGGATCGTTTTCATGATGCTTGTTAAGGGACTTTATTAGATATAGATAAAAATGTTTCGCCTATCTGCCCAGGTTACCTCAGGAGCCTTTGTTAGGAGTGTTTCTTCAGCCTTTTTGTAGCAAGTTGAAAAAACATTACAAATGTCTCCTGGAAATGGAGTTAATAAAAATTATACTGTGATGTTTTTAAGTGTTACTGATCCCTGCTTGTGGATTGTATTCCTTTATTGTATGGAAGTGTCCTGTATGGAGTTCTAAAGTGATTATATGAAAATTAAAACAATATCTCCAAATTATAGATTGACCAGTAAGAGGTACTGGTTGAAAAAAATAGTTTTCTGAGTCATATGCTAACAGCCTATCTGCAAGGCTAAAAATTCTCATTGGAGTTAGCTCACTGATATATAAGTGTTTTAGCTTTTCTGGCAGAAGTTATGAAACAGTGCCAGAAGGAATGAAGACAGCCAGTATTCTGTTTTGTCATTTTTAAGCATCAAATTAGAAACACAAGATCAAATGGGAGATGAGGATGTCTTTACTTCAGTGGGAATAATTTTCATATGCCTTTGAGTAAGGATTCCGATTTTTGTTTGAATTGGCGGCTGTCATATAAGTCCTGACTGTGTGTATTAATTTCAGGTTAAAAAGAAAATTTTCCTCTTCCCTTCAAAAAATGTACTATTTTAAAATAATTGGTTATTTTTTCTCTTTAGAAGTATTTCAGGCGTTGTTGCACATTATAAAGAAACAAAAGACATTAACAGTTCCAAATTCTGTCCTTCCTTTTCATATCAGCTTAAGATGGGAGGCAGACAAAATTGCTGTTTTCTGGTAATGAGAGCAAGTCTTGTCACAAAATAACTCCTGTTTCTTCAACAATAAAATGTAATAATCAAGCTTTTTTAAAAAAATAAATTAAGCACTTAGTGAAATAAAGTCAAAGGAGTTGGAAGTTGCATGTCAAAAGCCGCAGAAGGAGCTTGTATTTGAATAATTTGGAATTTCTAGTTCCCAAACCTGTACTTAAGTCTTCAGGAGCTATTAAACTGCAGTCTCTCATTGTTGTCAATAGGTAATTCATTAAAGATAAGCTCTGTTCCATCTTTGCCCTAATGTGGTGCCTCCCAGTCTTCAAATATATGCACCTTATTTTACAACACATTTCTGTCATTTTCATTATATTTCTTTTATATAACCTTTTATATATTTCTGTACTTCTGTGATGAGCATATTAGGCAAATGAAGCAATAGAAGAGAAGTTAAATGAACTGGGAAAGAAAGGTGAAATTATCCAGAACTTTCAGTATAAAAGGCAAGCTACTATTTTTCCTACAGATGAGATCTGGCACCAGTTGATGCTGTTATTTTCAAAATTGTCTGGGGGAGTATGTACCAGTCACTTGGCCTTCTTTTGTGTAATGCTGGGGATGATTCACAGTGCTGCGAGTCATTCTTTATGTTGATTAATCTGTGTGACTGAAAACAGTAGGCTATTATTAGACGTTGAATAAAAAAAAAAGAAACCTTTGAGATTTCATGTATCAGTGTACAATCTTAAACTCTGAAGGAGAAGTTCACGTTTATATTGTCTTGTCGTTTGTACCCAGGGTTGTGTTATGATTTCCAGGTGCTTAGCATAAAAAGGGGGAAATTGGTATCTATAATCAGAAGGAATACCATAATAGTTGTTGCTTTAATTACAAATTTTGTGCAGCAACGTAATAGTTCTTTCTGAGTTTCCTTTTTTGATCTGAAGCTTTAACTGCCCTTTTCAGTATCAAAAATTGCTCCAAACAATATATGAAATTGATCTACATTTCTCCTGTAAGTTGGTAGTAGAGTTGAAATGTGGGTTGACCTAAACAAAAGTTTAAAATAAATAGTTTAACTCAAGAAATAAAATTTTGATTTAAATCTTCTTTCAGTCTGTCTTGATTGATTTATTCCCAGTAGACTTCAGCAATTCAAATAATCTTATCAGCAATTACTTTTCTTTCTCTGTGAACACAAGCAGGGCTCATGCACAACAGACCAGACTGGATGTGGTTCTGGGAGTGACTGCGAGAGGAGGCCGCCCATCAGTTTGGCCAGTCGTTTATTGTGCGACCTGACTTACACGTTTGCGTGGCTCTAAGGGGGACATCTCCTTTTGTACTATTCGCCTGTTCCAATGAGAATGAGACCAACAAAAAAGAATGATTTGCCTAAACCCAACATTATAGAGGAATGGGAGATTCATAGACAGAATGATTTGACTAAATCTCCTTTGTTTCATTGTGTTTTGTGTATGACAGGAGGAAGCTTCTCCTTATTCTTTACTTGATATCTGTTTGAATTTTCTGACTGCCAACCTAGAGAAGTTTTGCACAGAAAGGCAAGATGGAACGCTATGCTTGCAGGAGCCAGGGATGTTCCCTCAAGAAGTGGCTGATCGATTGCTGCAGACGATGGCATTTCATGGTAAAACCAATTATTTATGGGTCATCAGTGAAAATATTTTATTAGAAAGTGACACTGCAGTTCTGGTGTATTTTCTAGTAAAATCTGATGTTGCAGCTGTTAGAAGTGTGTTCCTTAATCTCTTAATAGAGAAATTCAGCTTCAGCTGAATGTTGCATTGCAATATAGATAGTTCTAAATAGAAAGTTCTTTGTCTTGGGTTTATGATTTTAATTTAATGTTTTTGTAATTGAATATTCTTTAATAGATCTTCTTTCAATAACTTTAAAAAAAAAAATTTGATTCTATTACTGCCAGCAGCATTCAAATATTTCAGTATCTCCCACAGAGCAATTAATTGAATTTTCTTTACTGCGTGTCCTTGTGATTAAACTGGGAAATAATCTTATGATTTTCATTAAAATAGTTTCTCATCTCTTCTGGCACTTTTGTTGAAGTGGAATTATTTGCTCAAAAGCAGTTGGTTTCAAGAATAGTATAAACATCTGTGAACACAGCAATGTGATGTTCTTACGTTTTAGGTACTGGCCTATCATGTTCTCTGTGAGCACATCTTTGAGGAGAGGGCTGCCCTCTCCTTTGCTTGCTTTCAGCATGACAAAGGAAAATGTGTTAATGAAAGCTGCTTAGGATGAAAAGAGTGACTGAATAGGTTGCTCTAGAGAAGAGGCAGGAGACCCATTCCTGGAGATCCTGGAGACTTATTTAGAGATGAGACGTGACACTAGAAGAATTACTTTAAATAGACAAAGCACCCTATCCTATAGGTTTTTAGATTTGATTTGGTCTTATTGTGCAAATACTGGTGTTCTAGTTTTCTCAAGTTGATCTAGTCAGATATAATGGAAGGAATAGTCCTAAAAAAAAAGGCAACCCCCAAAAAATCTCTTCATCTTCAACATACATTACTTTCTGATAAGTAATTATTCAGATTAGTCCCAAGAAATCGGATTCAAGGAAACTGAATTACCGGAAACTTATTACCAGTGCTAGTAGTGATGAAGTCAGTTCCAGACACCGAAACATCACGAACACTGTGTCAGAGTGCAGCATGAAAAAAAAGTGCATGCCAGATAAACAGGGTATGGCTAAGGTAGGCCAAGGAGAGAGCCTAACTTGATCCTTAAATGAAAAGATGAGCAAAAATTAAGAAGTAATTTAGCAATGCTTTAACCAAATTATAATTATTTATCACATTTAATTTTTCTGCTGGGTACCAATTGTTTCACCCCATATTTTTGCTTTCTGTGCAAAAGAGAAATGCCTTGACTAGTTGTTCAGAAACACCTAAACCATTTTCTCTTTAGAAAGGTCTGAAAATCTTAATTTGACTTTGTCACAGAGGCAATTACTAGCTTGTGACTTAAATCCAAACTGTAGGGGCAATGATGTTTTATTCAAATATATTGCATTTTCAGTTTCTTTTCTATGTGCAGTATGCTTGAAGATCGGAGATAAAAACCAGGAGTGTTGACATTTATAGCCCTCCATAGTGAAATGAGAAGGACATGTTCTTCCTACTCCTTTTGTATGCATGCTTGTGCATCCATACCCTTTTCATGTGGCTTTCTATAATGCAGTAATCCTTCTGTTGATAAGATACAATAAGAAATTTTGGTGTTTTCAATGCATTTTGGATAATCCTGTGCATGGAACTAAATGTATTTCAGTTTGGATGTTGCCAGTATGCTGCAAGAGACTACTTATGCAGTCATCTTGCTGCAGAGCAAAAAGATAATAATCTCAAACTAATTTGTTGCATTTCCTGTTTTTATTGCTGTCTTTCTCTCCTTCCCTCCCTTTCCTCGTCCTCCTCTTTCTCCTCTTGGAATCACTTTTTAGGTTTCTTTCTCACATTCAGCTTGTTTCTGAGCAACACTCCTACCTTCTGCATGAGGGATATATAGAAGAACTTAATTAGCTTAGTTTAGTGTATTGATCCTACTTATGAATTCAATCAAGTGCTAAATTATTCCGCTGAGTTAAAGCAAGATGAGAACTTGTCATTGATTGCTGGTACTATCTTGAGGTTAAAGGAACTGTGACCAGGGACGAATAACTTCCAGAAATTTTGAAATTCTGGTTTTAACATATTTCTATCCAGTTCAGTGAGAAAATCCAGAAAATGCAGGCAGCAGTCTGAATGTTTTTGAATCATATCCACGTTTTATTTATTGCATGTTCCATGTTCTGAACCAAATAGGTAATGTGTGTATACTACATCTTAATTTATCTGTCCTATTCTTAAACCTGGCATTTTCCAAAAGTGAGATCATAGTCTTAAAAGTAGAATCTCAAATATGAAACTGTGGGATCGTGGCATAATGATCCAAGACAAACTATGCAATTAATTTTCTTTGTTAATACTTTGTACCCCTTGGGTTCTTAAAATAAAAGTGGTGTTCTATAACACTGGAGCCAAACACTAATGCTGTTTTCCAACAGGGCTTCTGAACGATGGAACCGTGGGCGTCTTCCGAGGCAACCAGATGCGTTTGAAACGAGCTTGTATCCGGAAAGCGAAAATCTCTGCTGTGGCTTTCCGGAAAGCATTCTGCCATCACAAGCTAGTAGAACTTGATGCTACTGGGGTGAACGCAGATATAACAATCACAGACATTATAAGTGGACTTGGCAGCAATAAATGGATCCAACAAAATCTGCAATGCCTTGTGCTGAACTCACTAACTCTTTCTTTGGAAGATCCATATGAGAGGTGCTTTAGTCAGTTGTCTGGCCTTCGTGCATTGAGTATTACCAATGTTCTGTTCTACAACGAGGACTTGGCAGATGTTGCTTCACTTCCTAGATTAGAAAGCCTGGATATATCGAACACCTCTGTCACTGACATAACAGCACTCCTCACCTGCAAAGACCGACTCAAGTCTTTGACCATGCACCACCTGAAATGCTTGAAAATGACCACAACCCAGATTCTGGATGTAATAAGAGAACTAAAATACCTGAATCACCTTGATATTTCAGATGACAAACAGTTCACATCAGACATAGCACTTCGTTTACTGGAACAGAAAGATATCTTGCCTAACCTTGTGTCTTTGGACATTTCTGGAAGAAAACATGTTACAGATAAAGCTGTAGAAGCGTTTATTCAGCAACGGCCAACAATGCAGTTTGTAGGACTGCTAGCTACTGATGCCGGCTACTCAGAATTCCTAACAGGAGAAGGAAACCTAAAGGTTAAGTGGGAGAATTAATTTTACTGAAAAATTACAGTGTGCAGGAAAAATAGAACTAATCATTTGTAACAAATGTACGTGGGTGTTTCAGGAGGCTGTAGGTTCATTTTTTTTAACAGTTAATTGTAATTACTGACTTTATGTCAAATTCCTACTTAATTCTGGCATAGAAACTGCTAAATTTACATAATACTGTTGTAAGAAGCATCTATTTTCTGTGCCTTTTCAGTGAGCCTTAGATCGTGATGTAGCATATCGAATCTGAAAGAGCTGAACTTTGTCTAGTCTGAAGTCATTTACTGGAATAATATTTTCTGGATTCCAGCACAGTATCTAGCATAAGGCAGCAATATGTAAGAGGTGGAGGTACAATTTGCATAAGCTTTGAGCAGCTCATGATTAACACAGCAGATACAATAAAATTTAATAACTGAGCTGCTGTTGTACTCCATCACCACTTCTATTTCCTATTACAATATTTCTACCCACCTTGAAAGGTCTTCTGGTGATGAACATGTAAAAAGCAATTACTTAGGATGAAAAACTTCCTTTGCTTGGATAAATCCTAAATTACTTAGCCCCTTAGGATGAGGTCGTGTTTGCTGAAGTGCATTTATTTATTAGTGCCAGGAAACAAGACATCATTCCCTGTTTTGTCGAATATGCATGCACTTACTGGAGAATGAGCCTATCCTGTCCCTGCTATGAAGGGGTCAGAATTAAAGAAGAAAGAGATGTTTTAGACATGTCAGTGGTATATCATCTTTGAGTTTTGTTTTTTACTGTGCCATGAGGATGATGGAAACTGCAGAGGGAATGAGGAAGAGTTTGCATAATGTGTCCATAGTTTAGTCTGTATCCTGTGCAAGTTGAGTTTTACAGTTTTAAAATTCAGAATGCCCTAGTTATAGGCAAGTGAGGTAACACAGCTACACAATTTTGTAATTTTTTTTTCCCCTGGAACTTTTGACAGTTGTTAATGGCTGAGTCTCTTGAGTACTTAGTTGTCACAGCTGATAGCAATGTGTATTAATTTTGAAATGCATCGTTGGAGAAAGCAAATTCCCATTTGGTGTGATGTATAGCATCAGGAAATAATACCTCATGTTTGGTATAAAATAGTTCAATATAATCCTTGCTATTTAAAATACGTGTTTCAAACAAGTGACTATGCTATGAAAAGGCAGGAAGGAGGAAGGTTCTAGTAATGTGAAAATCATGATGGACTTGTAGCAGTGCAGTTAGCAAAAAAGTTTGTATTTTTTTTTTTAAGGCATAGATGTCAAGAAGAGACTGTAGGCAGTGATTTTTGTCTTAATTTCTTTTTTTTTTTTTTTTGTAACCTGAAATTCATTAGTGAATATACTGAAATATTCAGCTGCTTAGTCTAGATACTGCTAAAGAATAAACAGGACACAGCACTCATGGAGACAGCAGAAGTAAAATATTACTGTCTTTACAGCAGTCCTGTAAAATTTGATTATAGAAAATTCTTGAAAGATTGAACACTAGGCAGATACTATAGCTGAGAACATGAAGCCAAGTGGAAATTCTTCATATGGTGTATAACTGGCTGCAAAACATGTCAGTAAATATGATTGCCCTGTCCTAATCAATAGAGAATATCAAACAAAATCCAAGACAGTATCAGTGCTCTCAAGGCTGTAATGTATTCCTGATCTAGCAAGTTTCGAAAAATTTGGCTCTGTACAATACAGAATGCACAGAATGTGATGCTTTGATCTAGGAGCATTTGCTTTCCCTTATGTGATGCACTAAGTAGAACAAGTTCTGCATGCAAGAATTTTAGAAAACAGTGATTGCAGCAATGATTCATTAAATAGTAGGACTGAGGAACAAGCCATCCACAGTTATACAACTTAGAGTTATAAAGTAGATAAAATATAGTTAAATGGAAAATACAGCAGATCGGGAAGTGGGAAAATTTGTAGCCAGTTGCTGATTTAATATCCTGCACTTCAGCTCATATTAGTCAACAGCTCATAGCTTCTAATGCAGTCTTCGCCTAAGCTCATTGTTTGGTTTTCACGTGTATTTAAAGTCTGGTTTTAAGAATGACTTCTTTTGCAGACAGCATGAGTTATTTCTTTAATATGGTGCTGGAAAGCTATTGCTACAGATACAGCTTATAGGAAACTTGATGTAGGCAAAGAATGGAAATCTTTTTTTATTGCCAGAACTAGAACCCAGAGCCAAAAAATTACAGCCAAAAAGCCAAAATCCCATCTTCATCAGTTTATCTGCTGCACTTGACAGAGCATTCAGTGACAAATAGTGCTTTTAGGCATTTGGTGCATCATAAGTAGCTTTTGGTTATGAAGTGCTACTTTTACTTGGTGGTTTCATACAGTTCTGATTAAAGACATGACTGAAGCCTAATTTTGGCTTACAATGTGGATTCTTCTTTATGTTTGAAGACTGTAGTTCTGGATTAATATGGCCAGATAAAGTAATCATTTGCTTACTGAAGGATTTGGCTAAAAAATCACCACCTTTGAAACAGTTCTGCACTTTTTAAGAACAAAATTTTTTAAAGTAAAACGATGACATTGTGAACTAAAGATTATTTCTCTGTTCATAGGTGTCAGGAGAAGCAAATGAAACTCAGATTTCTGAAGCACTGAAGCGTTACAGTGAACGGGCCTTCTTTGTGAGAGAAGCACTCTTCCATTTATTCAGCCTGACGCATGTAATGGAAAAAACAAAGCCTGAAATTTTAAAGGTAAAATAATATAGCTTTGACAATTGTCATGCATTGTTCCTTAAACCAAACCCATCCCCAAAACCCTGGTATAAATTATTTTAAAAATTTTTACACTTCTTGGTTGTGATTATTAAAATTTTAATAAATAAAAATCAACAGCTATTTTTAAACAATAGTGATGTAGAAGATGCCCTGTAGTGTTTTACGTTAGGTAAAATTGATCTGGACTAATGTATAGTATTTAAATTCAGTAGCATCTAATTTTTTTCATGTAATTTTGAATATGATATGAAATTTTCTTCAGATGCTGAATTCTGTCATTGAACATATCTGTACTGGATCAAATCAAAGGTCTGTCTAGTCTTATTCCTGAGGTACAACAGTGCCTCTGCTGATGCTTACAAACCAGTAACAATAAGGAAGGCATTCAGTGGTATTTTGCTCCGCTGTCACCTTCCAGTATGATAGCAAGTGAATAAATATCATTAGTGTTCTATATTGGGCTCTAATTTGGAAAATCCTAGCAACTTCCTTAGAAATCCATTCTAGGTATTGGCAGAAACTCTGTCCTACCTCATTCATCTCTGAAAGGGTTTGGTGATTTTCTTTTTTTTTTTATTCCAGTGTATAGAGCAAACCTTGGATCTTTCTAGGAATCTCTTGCACTCCATGCAGCATCTCCTTTGAGAGGCTGCCACAACCAGTGCAAAAGGACTTAGAGAAATAGAAGTTGTCAGCTTTGAATCACAGCAGAAGGAAATGTTCTTCCTGAGAATTAAAATCACACCAGATGGATTTTTCTTTTAAGTAAAAGAGAGGCAGAAATTGGGTGCTGTGAGTCATTGTTGTGGCCTCAAGCAGCAGTGGATTGCTCTTGGGGTGTGTGCACAAACTTGTAACTAACATGGGCAAAACTCTTGCATTTCAGCTTGTGGTTATTGGAATGAGAAATCACCCCCTGAACTTGCCTGTGCAGTTGGCAGCGAGTGCGTGTGTCTTTAACCTAACCAAGCAAGATTTAGCAGCAGGCATGCCTGTGCGGCTTCTGGCCAATGTCACTCACTTGCTCCTGAAGGCCATGGAACACTTCCCAAATCATCAACAGGTAATAGATGAAATTTCTTTATTTTCTGTAGGATTCCCTGTCTTGTGGATCTTTCTTACAAAAAGTTTCTCCACATCTCATGACCTCATGGAAATATGTTCCATGATTCATAGCAAGAAAGTGTTCTGAAATATGTACGTCTCTGAAGTAATTCCTTTTCATTTCTCATAGCTGCAAAAGAATTGCCTTCTTTCACTATGCAGTGACAGAATCCTTCAGGATGTCCCATTTAACAGGCAAGTTTTACATGTCAGTTAAAATGAGTTGTAGCATTGCAGAATATTTTTCTTTGTCTGTTCCTTCAGAAGGTTTATTTCTGATCTTGGTTTTGCCCAGTTTAAATCATTCCAGTGTGCTGAATTTGTCTGGCCTGTATTATTTTGGCCCTGTAATTCACAACTGAATATGGGTCTGACAAAAATCCTTTGGTATACAGGTATTTTTTTTACTTCACCTGGATGGGTCTATCACTAATTGCATGTAACACAAGTCAAGATTTCTCTGGGGAACTATGGGATTGCTTTTTGCAGAGATTTTTCTACTTAAATGTTTTCCCCAAATGCTTTGAAGTGTTTTGGTCTGATGTTTCAGAAGATTGTGCCAAATTTTTCTTCCTTCTTTGGAAGCAATTCCTGTGTACTTTGATAGATAATTAGAAGTAAGAGACCCTGAGCAAACAACTCCAAGCTGACTGAGACTCATGCAATACCTGTAATTTCACTGTGTATTTCTACTTTTTTTTTGTACAAGGCATGCTTCTTCCAGTTCCTTTTATCTTGCATGCATTTCTATCTGATGTGTTGTCTGTCTACACC
This sequence comes from Grus americana, assembly GCF_028858705.1. Classification (NCBI taxonomy): domain Eukaryota; kingdom Metazoa; phylum Chordata; class Aves; order Gruiformes; family Gruidae; genus Grus; species Grus americana. The sequence continues at coordinate 29,489,067 of NC_072859.1, forward strand.
TTTATTCTACTAAGACTTGTGAGACTTCTGAAAATTAAATTTATTTTTAACTTTCAGGTTTGAAGCAGCCAAACTCGTTATGCAGTGGCTGTGTAATCATGAAGATCAAAACATGCAAAGGATGGCTGTAGCCATAATTTCCATTCTTGCTGCAAAGGTACAAAACTTAAGCTTTGAGACAATAGGATAATATTTCTAAAATCTAAAAAATTGTTGATATGGTTTTGTTTTGTTTACAGCTTTCAACAGAGCAAACAGCTCAACTTGGTGCAGAGCTCTTCATTGTTAGGGTAAGTCAGATACTTTCCTGACAGTCAAAAATACCATACCATCCAGCTGTTCATGCTAACAGTATTCCTAAAGGTATAAAATAAACATAAGTAGATAGAATTCTAAGAACACGTTAACCTGTATTCATCTGAAAGCTCTTTAGAAGAGAAAAGCCTAGAGGATTTGTTAGACATAATATCAGAGACAGTGGCAATGAGACATATTAGCATAGATGAAAAGAAGCCAAAGTTGAAAAACTTGACACAATTAATACAAAGTAAAATAGTGAGAGATCTCTTGATTTCAAATCCATTGTATAAGATGAAAGATGCTCAAAGAGAGTATTTTAAGTGAATGGTTAGTGCTGTCAGTGTTCACATGGGGTCCAGAGTTCTGTGGATGGCTTTGTGCCATCTGTAATAGTACTACACGTGTAATTACAGTGAAAAAAAGGAATTTCTGTAGCAGGCAACCATGTTCAAAGGGGAGGCAAAAAGTTTAATAGCTGTTTTATTTTGTATAGTTTGACCCTAAGCATGTAGATCTTTAATCTGCACATGAATGATAGCTACGCATTACCCCAGTTGGTGCAGAAAGAAGCAGAGGAGCTAATACGTTTTTTTGATATGCGATCATAACTGGGACATTGGGATTTTTTTTCCAGCAACTTCTACAAATAGTTAAACAGAAAACGAATCAGAATCTTGTAGATACTACCCTCAAGTTCACACTGAGTGCACTTTGGAACCTCACTGATGAATCTCCAACAACGTGTCGGCACTTCATTGAAAATCAAGGGCTAGAACTTTTCATGAGAGTCTTAGAGGTGAGGAGTACAGTTTTGGTGATGGATTATCAACATAGATTTATAATTAACATTGTTTCAGTAATAAGCATAAATGGTTACCTATAGTTTGTTTCTTTTTTCCACAGTCTTTTCCATCTGAATCATCCATCCAACAGAAAGTTCTTGGACTTCTGGTGAGATGAACAAAAAACCCCAAACAAACAAGCAAAAAAAAACCAACTAAAAACTTTGCAAACCAAACCCTGAAATATATAGTTTTAAATTTATTTATTTATTTATCCCATGTTAATCTGAAAACTTGCCTAATATTTTTATGATGTTCTTCAATCTTTATAGTGTGCATTATTCACAATTGATACTGTTTTAGACTGTTTTACTGGTTCTCCAAAAGCACTAGTTACATTGAAATTGATGGTTACAGTAAACAAAAAGAGCTTTTTAAGAAAGGGCAGTGAGTGAGGCTTCAGATGAGTCCAAATGCAAAAAGTAGGTTGAAAATCAGTGGAATTCAGAATTGTGCACTGCTGAAGTTTACTGAAATTGCATGTGTTTGTTAAAACTAGCCTTTAATTTAGTATAATCTGCATGCTAATTGCCTAAAATTACTTATGAGAGAACCTCTTTATTTTGAGGCAAATTTCTGCATTAGACTGGAAGAGTTTTCCAAAGCAGAAGTAGTATTTTTGCATGTGGTGGTCACCTGGATATATGAAGATTTCAACCTGGTCTTTATATGTGTTTATTTACAAAATGTAGTTCAAGTTTATGTTTATCTCCCTCATATCGTATTCTTTCTGTTGATATTTTCTCTTTTTTTTTTTTTTGTTTTTTCCCCCCTCCCTCCAGAATAATATAGCTGAAGTTAAAGAACTCCATTCTGAATTAATGTGGAAGGACTTTATAGACCACATCAGTAAATTATTGCACAGTGTGGAGGTGGAAGTTAGCTACTTTGCAGCAGGGATTATTGCTCATTTGATATCTCGAGGAGAGCAGGCCTGGACATTAAGTCGCAGCCAGAGGACATCTCTCCTTGAACAGCTGGTACAGAAATGATGGTGAATTTTATCATACTCTCTTATATTTTTTCAGTGTTTGTATTTAACAGTGAGTGTTCTTGGTTCTGTATTTTGCAGCATTCTGCCATTTTGAATTGGCCAACCCCAGAATGTGAGATGGTGGCTTACAGGTAACTATTGTCTTGATTTAGAGTTTGGAAAATAAACTGAACTAGATTTAAAATTGTTCCCAAAGCAGAGTGAGCTGCTAGCCAGATGTGGTTTTGTCCAGTGGAAAAACACCTACAGGCTTAAAATATGCAGTGTGTTAATTTTCCTTTTGTGACCAAAGAAGGTTAGGGACTCCTGCAAAAGAAAAATGTAATGTTGTTCTGCCTGTTTTTCTCTTAAAGGTATTCAGCTGCATGTCTAAAAGATTTAGAGAGAAAGATTAGCCGGTAAGGGTTATATTGGATAGCACTAGGTTAGCACTATCTGTCCTAGATGAAGAAGCTGGCGGCCAAAAAGTACAATTAGATAATTACTGTCCATCTAATCCTTGTAATTTCCACTGTTTACTCCTGTTTTTAAGCAGTAGGAGGCATCCAAATGCTATGGTAAAAGCATACCACATGTCCACTGTATATGATTTTTGCTAGTAATTGTCTTAAACATTAAAAGGCTTGCCTGTTGCATCTAAAACTCTAGATTATCAAATGTGTCTCTCCTAGTTGAACTTGTGGCTGAATGATTAGAAAACATATGACCTCTTAAGTAATAATATCTAGTAGCAAAGCAAATTGCTGATCATCTTTTTTTTTTTTTTTTTAAATAGGTCTTTCAATCCGTTTTTTCCTCTACTTGGCTGTTTCATGACACCTGGTGTCCAGTTATGGGCAGTGTGGGCCATGCAGCACGTCTGCAGCAAAAATCGTATGTATTAAGATAAAATTACCTTTAAAATTCTTATTTCTTAGCATATTATGCACTGGCATGAAGTGAGAAAAATAAGAATTCCTAGGGTATTCATTCGTAATCCTCTGGAGAAACTACATTTAGGCTTTGACTAAATGAGGCGGGAAAAGAGAGCAGTGAGAGTTCTTTATATCCTTTTTATTTACTAGAATTTTACTGTTAAATGCACAGTATTAATTACAAAATGTGGACATGTGTTAAGATTAACTACATTTTAGGCTTGCAAAGGTGTTTTTATTCAGAAATGTAAATATTAATAATGGGTAACAAATTTCTTTTAAATTAAGAACAATGATTGTAGCAGGTAGCTATCTCTTACCATCAGAACATAAGTTTTAGGTAATTGCATCTGTAATCACCTTTTAGCAATAACTTACTGTGACATGACGGTCAGTTTCTTCATCTGTCTTTCCCATCTGCAAAATGAGAACACCAACATCTTGTTCATAAAATGATTTGAGAGCATGTAATGAAATGCACAAATGTTGGGAAAGGAAATAAATCCCCTGAGCTTGGGAAAAGAAATAAATCCACTGAGCATACCTAAATGTAAGACTGGACAAACCTTCCTGGCTTTTAATGCCCCCCCCCCTTTTTTTTTGACATAAACTTGTATGACGTGAATGTGTGTATTGTCATTAACTTCTACCAGATATAAAGCAGCTTCCCTCTAAAGTATTAAAAGTATTTTCTGTGCCAGTTTTTTCATGTTCTTGACAGCACTACATTATGCTTGTTTATCCCTGTCCCATAAATCACTATTTCTACAGTGAAAAGGCATCTCTTCAGGACCAAACAATAACATGGCATAATAGATAACTGCACATAAAGTACTGTTTTCCTGCTCTTTATAGAGCTTGTAACTGTATGAGACGCTGTTCCCAGGGTACACAGTCCAGAGATCTGTGAGGACTTTTCCCATGTTGAAGTAGGACTATTCTGACAAAGTTGTTTTACTGGTCAGACTCTGAATAACAGTTTTTGATTAAGACCCTGTAATTCTGTGCTAATGAAATTAAAGCAAACTTTCTCCCCCTCTTTGTGCCTCAGCCCTGTTAACTTAGTACGGTCCTATTTGTTCTATTTATTTTTAGTGTTTATTTTGTGCTGCCCTAACCTCTGGGCTTTCAGCATGCCATAGAGGTTTGTACTGACAGTGAGTAACTGCTCTGTAGAATGGAGAGGCTGGAAATACTTGTATGGCTTACTCCTGATTTGAGATCAAGACAGTGTTCTTGAAGTTTAGTTCTAATGGTAGCTGGTGCCAGAAGCTTATAGACAAAGTTGCAGAGAAACCAAACGTTTAGTAGCAAATGTAATAACCTACTCTGAGGGAAAATGTGTTTAATTCTGAAATTGGAAATTTATTTGGGGGCAAAATCTTAAACTCTTGGTACTTGGCACCAAGGAGGCTTTTTGTCCTGGAGAGGAGATGCATTTTATTTTGACTTCTTTTAGATGAGGGTGAAAAGTAGACTGGAGTTAATGGGATTGATTCTTCTTGTGTGGGGGTTTTTTTTTTTCCTCCTTTTGCTGTTTCTCTATCATATCCACCTCAGCAAGCTAACCTAAGTAAAATATTAGTAGCACTGCAGTAAATGTGATCCCCAGTGAAATGATTAACATCAGCATTTATGTAACTCTGGTGTTGCTTCACTGATAGAAATGGCAAAATTGGGCACATCTGAGGTAATGCTCTGTGGATTGCATTACAATCATCCTGACCTTTTTGTAACAACTTCTGTAGCTGGCATGTTACATTAAACATGGCTCTCTTTATACCTGGTCCCTGCACATAATAACACTGGAACTGATGTAGGTGCACTTTCAACTTTTTAAAATCAATGATGGAAGTGGAAGGAAAAGTATAATTTTATCGCTGAAAAGGCATTCATAGGAACTTACAACTAAAGGCCATCATCAATAGTATTTGGCAAACTGTTTTTGAAGGAACTAGTTCCTATTCACTCTACAAGCCTGTACAAATGACATGGTATATCTGATACCACTTTTTGGTAACTGTTCTGTACCGAGGGTTTTGGTAAAGGTCATATTTTTACCTGGATACTCATAGATACTATAGTACTTTTGATTCCCATTTCTTAAAATTTATATATGTGCATTTAAAAGGCCTGTAAAGGAGGTGGGGGGAGAGAGGGAGGGAGGGAATACTATGCATATTACAAAGCACTTCCCAGTCAGCTAAGACAGACATGGAAACAGACCTGATTACAATCAGAGTCCTGTCCAAACAACTCTGTCATCACTTGTTAAGTACAAATGCACTTCTGCAGACACTTCAGGGAGTGTCCTAAATGCTACCTGGTCTAGGAGATGAAAGTGGATTTGAATCAGTGTTTACTGTATCTGCTACATTTACCCTAGATATTTTTTTTAATTCCCTTTTTCTTAATCTTATTACAGCTGCCAGATACTGCAGCATGTTAATTGAAGAAGGTGGTTTACAGCACTTATACAACATCAAGGAAAACGTTCAGACTGATCCACATGTCCAAAGGATTGCTATTGCCATCCTAGATAGTTTGGAAAAACACATTATGCGTCATGGGAGACCACCGCCGTGTAGAAAACAGCCACAAAATAAACCAAACTGAAAGCTGCAGGTATAGGAGAGTGAAGTATTGTCTCTGTAATAATCCTTTCTGATGTGTGTGTAGTTGGAGTAACTTGTAATATAGTGGTCACCATTAAAGAGATTTGCCGATAATTGTGGTACCCAGAACCATGTATGGTAACCTTTGGTGAATGTCAACTTTAATGGCAACCACATATGCAACTTGTAAAGGGTTGCTGCTTGAGCTGGTCATACCTGTAGGATTACTGCTGGCTACAAAGAGATGGGACTTGTACAGATCAATATGCACATCTGGAAAAGACTTCTGGGAGAGAAAGTTACTTCATCCCTATGATTGCTGTTCATAACACTGTTTACCAGTTTGGTGTTTGAATAGAACTGTGTGTGGTTGTGAGATTCAACACTCTTACAGATTAAAACAAAAGTACATGCATGCAGGTTACAATGAGACTTGTAACTAAGGCGACCAAAATGTCCATTGTCTCATAACCCTTCTAAACACAAACGGGGTCTTCAACTTCCTTTTCCTTTTGCTTGCAAGCTGTGTTTTGTTTTCCTTACTGCTAGAACAATGCCGTTTCGCAGTTCAGCTCTTCTGAGTCCTCCCTACTCCTAGTAAGGTGGAGATCAGCATTGCATCAGGGAAAGGGGAAACCTACTACAGTAAAGCAATAGAAACAGGATTAAAAGGAGACACAATACTAAAAGGATGAAGTAAGCTTGAGATTTTAAACTTGATAACAAGAAGGGGGGTTTGTTGTTGTTTGACTGCTTTTGGTTGTGTGTGATATCTTTCTTTTGTTTTTAGAATACTGATAGGGAAAGGAGAAGGCTCATCAAAGCAAAATACTGACTTGTCTTCATCATGAAGGGAATTGCATGTCTTGATAGGAGGCCCAGGATATTTGGTCACCTTATTTATAAGAGACTAATGATTGCTCTGTTGTTTTCTGTAAATATTCTGTCAGTATTGTGCAGTGAATTATATTTCCAAGTCATCACAGTACAAAATATCACCCAATGTTCTATGTAAGCCCTGTGTCACTTGCATTGTTTTATGGAGTGTGAAATTTTACATAAAGATGCTAATTGTAACAACTTACTTTCTTGGTTACCTATGGGTTTCAAATGATGTGTTGAATGAAACATTGCACAGCATATACAGATGCCTGATAAAATACAAGTGATGGAAGCAACACTGCATGTCCATTCAAATTCAGTTTAATTTCAGGTATTGTTTTTGTTTATCTGGTTAGTCTCCATATTTCCATGGCAACTGATTGATATTCAGAGATTCTTCTGTAAATATATTGGTAATTGAGTTTAAAAAGAAAACTTACGTTTGGTAGTTTACTAGCAGGGATGGCTTCTTCATGATGGCCGTATTTTACTATTTTTAACTCCTTCCCTCTCCCAACTCCCATCCTTCAAATAAAAACATCACCTCTAATCTTCAATAATCTAGTTATTGTGTATTTCAGCAACTTCAAAAGGTACTGATCCAGTAACTTAATCAATGTTGTGCAATTGTTTTTTGTATGAAAGTATAATTTGGCTAGCATCATTTTCATGTGTGTATCTGGTTATATACATTTTTCTTCATTTGGAAGGAAATAAAATTGGTTATAGCTTTGAATTATGAAGATGGTTTAAAAAATGAAAAATGGCCTGAAGCCTTTACCCCCCACCCTTCTGAGATGTCTGATATGGGACTTCCACTGCATAATTTCTGTTATATGAAATGGAACACAAAACTTGTCAAAATTGGTGTTAATAGAATGAATATAAATTAATTGCTGCAAGACTTTAAAATAAAGATGACAACTCTCCTTACAGTACTGGTTTTTCCTAACAGGAGAACTTGCTGAGGCATCTTAACTAAAACTGTAGGAAAAAGAAATAATCTACTATTGCATGCAGCACCAACTGAATGTGATAAGGGGATCAGTCCTGATGGTGAAGATGTCACTTCATGAAGTTCTGCAACCAGCAAGCACAGAAATTGTAAATGACTTTTCCATACCCTTCTTGTTTTGTTCCCACATGCTTCAGGCAAACAGTGAGCAGAATCCTTTTAAGCTGAAAAGTATGAATGCCTTCAAGGTATAAATCCACTAAGTTTAGTTGCATGCAGAAAGGTCTCTTCACATTCCTGTGCAGCTTCAGGAGTTCCTGCTAGGGTAGAATAATTCTGGAAGCAAGTTTTAAACTTTTTATTTCACCTGTGGCATTTGCCATCTTTTTGTAAAGGCTGAAGACTATGACTCTGCAGTAAGTATATTTTGATAAACTATAAAGTCTTTACTAAAAATACATTTCTCTAACTATACTAACTCACTTTTGCTTGAAAGCCCCAGTCTAGGGAAGTAAGAAGCTGTAGACCTAAATTGTGTGGCACGTCTCAGTGCTGGAGAACCTCTAAGCACAGGGAGAAGAAAACCCCCTTCAGTTTCCAGTCAGGCAACAGAGGAAAATAGGTGATGAGAGAGAAGCATCAGGCATAGACTCATATGGTGGCTATATATACATGCACATCCAGGCATTGCATTTTCTCAAGCACCAATACTAAAGAGAGGTAAGTTCAGTTGGCTGGAGCAACAGCTTGGTGTTTTGCTCTATTCACAACAGGAGCTGGGGTGGAATGCCATTGCTCTGTGTTAATAGCGCTAGTTCTGTCTGATGAGTTGGAAGAGCACTGTTAATGGGAAGCAAGCTTAGGAAGGTTTTCTTTCTTTGCAAGGTGACTTTTTCTTCAGAGTGGTGTTTTTTTTTTCCTATCAAGCATCTTTCTGCCTTTTTTTTTAACAAAAAAAAAAACAAAACACTTGCTTAGGGTGAGTCAAAGCTTCTCCATACTCCTTACTTGACATCTATTTGAGAGCCATAATCAAGATGTACACTTTTTAAAAAGATGACCTATACAAAGTTAAATCTTTATTTGGGAATTCTTACAGCAAAATGATCCAGTGGAGTATTCAGAAATGCAGTTCAAGGCAAGGACATAAGTACACAGAGTGGAGTCATAAAAACAATCCCAAGAAATCAGTGGGTCCTCTTCAGTCCTCCTTTACCTTCAGAAAAAATCAAGGGGAAGGTAGGAAGCATTATTTGCCGATAAACTGAGGTGGTCGTTTCTCCTTGAAGGCAGCCATCCCTTCCTGACGGTCTCTTGTGGGAATATTCTGGGTTTTTAAAAAAAAAAAAAAAGTGATATGTTTTTCATTGAAAAGTCTAATGTATTTTAAATACTGACTAATTTGGCAGTAGTTGTCTAAGACTAAAATTGCTTTTCTTTCAATGATAAGTCCCACCTTCCGCATTTTGCAATTAGGAAAAATAAAGAGACTGGGTTGTAGTGTAAATCACATGCGCAAAGCATCTAAGACAAAGGCTGTAGAACAGAGAACGATATAGGAAAACAGTTTTCCATAAAATTAATACTTTACCATCTTGAAACAGACTGAGAAGCACAGGAGTTACATTGTTCCATTAGCTGAGAAAGGTGCGTGCTCTCAAAACATGTCAGAATGACTAGAGAAGAATCCATTTTTTTTTAATTTGTTAAACCTAAAACCATTTGTAAAGCTCATCCTGTAATTAGCATATTGTTGAGACTAAGAATATACAATTACTTTAGGCAGAAGGGTATTTAAGGAAGGACTTTGGTCTCAGGCAGGCTGAGAGAGGCTGCTATGCATGACACATTTGATATTCTAAAATAGGCATCTGGAACTGTGCTCCAGTATGTTCTCAAAGCTTTAGATTTAGCTGTTAGTGTTTCCTTACAGAGAGGAAAATACAAGAGGACACTGTCAATATCTGGCTTTAGAAAACATACCATTGTTCCTTTCAGGAATGTACTCTGAAGATAACCTACCTGGGCATAGCACATCCCCTCAATAGCCATCCCTGACGCAATGTCAACCTGGGAGTGAGAGGGAAGGAGTGAGATTTGACTGAAGTACAGCCTTCAGAACTACTTCATATCCCTCAAATCAGTAAACATTCACTTCTCATGAGTGACCTTCGCTCCTGCACTAGAACTACAGTGCTAGCATCTACAGAAAAAAAAAATCCTGCCATATTAATTTTGTCTTTAAAGAAAATCTTTAAAACCCTTGAAATTGTTTTAAATGCCTCATCTAAACAAGGATTACAACTCATCTGTTCTAAAGTTTTAACTGTAGTAATTTTTGAGAGCTGCCTGTCTGCTTAATTTACCTCAGTATTTAAAAAAAGTAGTTTTATTACCTCCATTCCTCTGTTTATTGCCAGTTTTCCCATTTTCACAGCAAATGGAGCCTTTATTAAAAAAAGCCAAACAAACCACAACAAACATTTAAAAATAATTAAAGCCACATCAGTTCATAATAGTGTAGTTATTATATTATTATCCTACCTCCAAATAACCTTTTAGTCTATAGAAATTTGCAGGAAGTTAACAAGTATTTTTAGAAAACAATTTGGTGTTATCTACAGTTAATAGATGTCCGCGGTGCAAGGTTTCAGTGTGTCCTGCAGGTCTGCATAACTGCAACTGGGAGGTAAAACTGTGCTATGGGTTAAGCAGCTGGATGTTACACTTGTTCCTACAGAAACTGCATTCACAAAAAAAAGGATACAGTCAAGAGACTTAAACATCAGGAACCAAGACTTTAATACTTCATAGAAAGCAATTTTGATTGTTTGCTCTCTCTTAAGGGAAGTAGAAATGCCTTCTTTACATTGACCACATGAATAACACACTTACCTGAGGAAGGATTTCTTTAGCCAAAGTTAATGCTCTCTGGTAAGCTGCATCTCCCTCATTGTTTTGTGGCACTGTGTGATTTACTAATCCCATTGAGAAGGCTTGTTGTCCATCAATCTGCCTACCCGTGAAAATGAGTTCCTTTGCAAGACCTATTCCAACACATCTGGGCAGGCGCTGGGTTCCACCTTGTGACAACAGCAGAAACACCATTTTCCATTTCTGAGAAATGCCCCAAAAAACAATAGTATTTTCTCTCCTTATATAACAAGGTTTGAAAAATAAAGGGATCACGTGTTTCTTTAATAACCGCTAGCTGAACACGTCAACACTTTGCAAGGCACCTGAAAGGCTTCAGCATCCTTTTGAGTATTTTGATAAACAGGAAAAGATATAAAGGGACTTTCCTAAATTCATAGCAAGTCTGAGACAGGGCTTGGAACAGAACTCTTGATTCATAGATATCTTTGGTCACTGTAAGATGCTACTTCTAATTTAAATTCAAAACACTTCAAGTGCTCTAATGGCAAAATATTTACTATACAGCTGAGAAAGATTTCATGAAGGATACCTGCTCCAGGAAGAAGCCCTCTTGTGGTCTCAATAAGGCCCATTTTAGCTGATGAAGCTATTAAAAAAAATAAAATAGGTTTTAGTTTCTTTTTGATCCATATAACTACAAATTTTCTAAATTGAACTGATTAATAAAACTACAAACTCAATACTGAACTGGAACTCCATTTCTCAAGGTAGCTAGAAAGTCTGAATACTACAGCGCTTAATGTCCATCTCAAGTCAGGGATGTGTAGTATGGCTGCTTAACCCTAGTAGCAATTTTATCTCAAAAAATGAACCTTGGGACCATAGTTGATGAAATATAATGGATGGAAGAATGGAAGCAGAAGGAGGAAGGCTTCCAGTCCAAGCTGATGTAAGTAGGCAAGATCTAACCAGAGTGCTAATCCAATATTACATGTTAATAACTATTTAATTCTACCAATAAATAGTTTTCTGAAGGAATCCTAATCTTGTCTGAAAATAGGCTTTACTTTTTAAGCAAGGAAAGTGCTTTCCCAATAGTAACTAAATGTCACAATTTCTGGACAAATGCCTACTCATTTCCTGAACTGTTTAAGTTCCTCTATTAGCCTACTGGATTCCATTAACAATCAGCTATGATACGTTCTCTTCAAAATACAGTCACAGATTTCAAGAAGAATCCTATATGAAGCAACACACAAACCTGCTACTCGAAGGTCACAAGCTAACGCCAGTTCTAGTCCACCACCCAGTGCGTAGCCATCTATTGCAGCAATTGTGGGTACAGGCAGGGCAGCTAGAGAAGACGATACAGATCATATAGTTTTGTTCCAGAAGTTCTGTTCCACTTGCTTCTGGAATTTAAATGTTTAAATTCTAAAGCTTTTAATAGTTCTCCAATTCAAAATTGTTCAAGAATTCATTTTCTTCTGCCACAAACTTTCTGACTGTCTCTAAATAGTAGAAACTGTCTTTTCACACTTCTCCCTTCTCTGTAGGAATGGGAAACATTCTTCTTACATGCAAAGCAGCATGCAAATACAAAGTACTGCAACACAAAACAGGATGAATTGTCTCCTTGCCAATTTATGATGTGAATATCCAGCTGTTGGAGTTAAACAGTCAAAACAAAGACACCATCCCTAATCACTGTTACAAGGATTACCTTTTCTGGTGCTACCCTGTGTGTGCTTTGTGAGACAGGGTCATTCTCTCTACATTATTGTTTGGTTTTTTAATTACTGCAATTCTGATTGATTGGTATTTTAGTCAGATTTCACTTTGGTATTCCTCTCTAGTGAGAGCAGAGTAATTCATGAATAAGGGATGAAAATAAATTGTAGAAGTCTGTTTTGGGTTTTTTTTTTGGGTTTTGTTTTTTTTTTTTGCAAAACAAAAGTGGAGGGGGAGTTGTAGGTACAAAACCCCTGACGTTCAACAAATCCATTTAGCAAATCCACTCAGAGATCCAAATCCACATTCTTAGGTCATTGCCGTATCATGAGTGCTTCTGAGCATGTATTGAAAGCGGGACAACGAATGTAGCTCATTTTGTCTAGCACTGCCTCCCAAGGATTACACACAACTGCATACAGAATGCTGTGTTATGGCAGGTACTTCTTATATGCATGTATGTGTGCTGCTCTTCATCATGGAAAAGGCAGTACTGAAATGCATCTTGTCCTTGAGTAGCAGCAGGATATGTCCTTGGAGTAGCAGAAGGATAGTTGGTATTTAATTCTAATCAGATCTTTGTTTCAGGCAGAAGCTGGAGCCACTTGGGAAGCTACTCCTAACTGGATAACCTGCTGGGGCTAGCATCCTTTCCCTCCTGCACCATTTCTAAATGTCTCAGTACAGGCAGTCTAGGACAAATTTTACAACTGAGATAATAATTTACCTATTTCATCCATGAGATTTCTCAGCCTTTTAACAAAGTGTCCAACTTCTGCATCATCCATCTTTGCACGTTCCTTTAAGTCTGCACCTAAATAGAGGAGAAAAAGGTTAGAATCCAGGAACAGGGAAAAGACATCCCAGAGGACAGGCCATTTTGCAAGTCTTGAAGTAGAGTGTTCTGATTAAGTAAGGTCAGTGGAAGGTGGAGTGTGGACACTTGGGCTGGAGCAGCAGCTAGGGTGCTCCTCTGCACCCTTCAAACAGATTTCACAGAGCAGCACCAATCACTGTATATAAGATGATAACCCATAAAATGGGAAAACAAGGACTCCGATACCAGAGGCACCTGTGCTTGAAGATGGTTATAAATGGAAAACAAGTAGCAGCACCACACAGGCTGCACAGATCACTATCACACATCTTCATCACTGAAACTGAGAGGCAAACAGGCAAAAGAGACAACAATGTTATTTACTACACAAAAGCCAGCCCACTTTTCTTTTAGCAGGTGTTTCAAACTGCTTTTCTGCACGATCTGACACACAGCCCTAAAAGCCATCAGGTTTTTTGACAATAGTTTGCAGAGCCTTTGTTACTTACCAGCACAAAATACACCTTTCACCTCACTCTTGAACACCACCACCCGAACATTCTCATCAAAGCGGAGTTGTTCCAGAGCACTGAACAGCTATGAGGGAGGGAATACAAACAAGAGAAGAAAAACTTTATGCATATGGATGGTATACACCTAAATTATAGCAAGCTCCTAATCTATGATAAAAGTGGTTTTTTTCTCTTTTTTTTCCCTCTGCAGGTGCCAGGAATCTCCTGGAAATCACATATGTAGAGCCTTCAGGATCCTTCCATGACAGCCTCAGAATGACATGTTTCCCCATCTCTTATTTTCTTCCATTCAGAGATGAACCTTTGCTGTACCTTAAACTCCCCTTCCTGTCCAGGCACGAGCCAGACTTTCTCTAGAATCTATCAACCTTGAACAGATCATCTGCTAAGGTCTGACAATGAGTATATTTTTGTTGTAATTACAACAGCAAGTGAGGACATGAACTTGCATCCAAGTTAGCTAACTTAAGTAACTCCAGTATCTCTGTCCAATCTGCATCTGAAGTTACTGCAGTATAGACATGTCATGATCTCTTTCTCTTCAGGTTAACCTGCCTTGCCCCAATGTAGTCTTCAGCAAGAAATTAAGTGTTTGTTTCAGATTTCCCACAACTATTCTTATTGCATTTAGTTATTGATCATGATTCCAAACATGTTTACAGGCCAGGCCCATACTCACTTCATTTACAAATACTTTTCCCAATGAATTTCTCGCGTGGGGTCGGTTCATTAGGATTTCAGCAATACCTTAGTAATAGGAGACAATTTCAGTTATAGTTCATTTAATTCTCTGACACAGGAATTCAACTGGGAACAATATCTGCATATGCTGCATCTTCTCTCTCCTGAAAATGCATATAAAGTATATTCTAAAACAATCAGTTATTTTAAAAGTGGAGGTGGTAGACCATGTCTACAAAACCTAGTTATGCAGGACAACTGTAAAATTCAGTAGCACTGTGAATAATAGAAATAAGCAAACTTTTAAAAAATTAACATGACATCCAAGAATGTATGTCTTAGAATCACTGCAGGAATGGAAAAAAAAAAACCCAAACCCAAATGATTCACCTTTGGTTTCCATTTCAAATGTTACTTAGTTCAGTTTTGATTGTACAGTCTTACTGTGTTCAAGTATATTCCTTAATGAAGAAAACCATCCTCTTGGGATTGCTGTTTGCACAAGACTAGCACACGCTGGTCACTCACAGTTCGTGTTCCAGAACCGTTTTGAAATTGCAGCTCCCTTTAATTTAAAGTTAATAAGCTCATCAGTGCAGAGGACTTCCCTCAAAGTTCCTAAGTCCAAGCAGAAAAAGATGACCACAACATCTACCTACTTCTCCCTTGCAGTTGTGCTTTGTAAATTCCTATCCAATGGTTTCTGTATGCTTTGGAGAGAAAAAAAACCATCTCCTGTTTCCTTGGCTGGACTTCTGCTCACTTCCCAGGCCTTAACATTGTAAGATGCTGTTGCTGCTGCTGCCGTAGGTGCACAGATGCACCTTGCATCTGTCGTGCTTGGTCATTCTGCCCTGCTAGAAGGTCTCTGTCTTTATTCCTCTGCCTGTGCCAGCGGCCAGTCAGTAAACAACAGATGTGTCACACAGGAACAAAGACACGGGTAACAGCGGGCACCAGCAACGGAAATTCACAATTCTGGTAACTACAGTCATGTATATGTAACCAGCAAAACTACCAAGAACTGTTTATAAGCTCTTGCAATAGTTACCCCCACCAGAAAGTAATTCCAGTGGCAATCTGAACCAAAACTCAAATTACTCAGTGATTCTCATGTATAGATATGCAGACATGCCCTGGTCCTATCCTACCTTTAGCACTGCACATTACTGGTATCAGAAAAATCTAAGGTATGGAAACCAGAACTTCTTGTATTAAGATTTCCTGCATACATAACAACAACAAGGCATCTAGCTATTTATTTGGCAGCTGTGTTCTTGAGAAAAGTATCAAGGCATAACTTAGAGACTCTAAGCAGCCTGCCTGCTACGGCCTCTGCAAGCAGTCGGTCACCTTCTGGGCTACGAGGGCATTAGAGCAAAGGGAGGCTCGGCGGCCCCGGGACCCCCGTCCCGCGGGGGCCAGTACAAGGTGCCCTGGCAGTGCTGTAGGGACAGTTCGGGTGTTTCCAGGGCCCGTCTGAGGGACAGCAAGGCCTGGCAGAGCCGAAGGCTGGGGAGGGGCTAGGAACACCCACGGTCCCACTCGCGTCAGGTCGGGACCTGCTGTGTTTTTACCAGGAATCGGTAAAATTCAACCGGCTTCTGCCCCCTCCTCGCAGCACCTGAAAACCGGCTCTGACACCCACGGACGCCTCGGAACCGGCGTTAAGTGAGCGCCGGGGCCTAACCCCGGCCCTCCGCTCTCCCCGGGCTGCGGGCGGGGGCCGCCGCACTCACCGCTGCTCTCCCCGCCGGCCGCGCCCACCAGCACCTCCGCGCCCCGCCGCGGGACGGCCGCGAGGACCCCCCTGCGGCCCCAGCGCAACAGGTCGCACCCCGCCCGCCCCAGCTGCATCATGACGCCGCTTCCCGGGCTCCGCTGCTGCCGGGCACGGGCAGCGAGGGGCCGGGCCTCCGGGACCAGACAGAGGGGCGCTGCGCCTTTAAGAAAGAGGGGCGGGAGGGGAGGCGGTGGCCGTTCTCCGCCTGTCGGGCGCTCGCCACGCCCCTTCGCTCAGCTGTCGCGCGCCGCCGTCCGCGCGAGGGGTCTCGGCATCGCCTCGGCCTGGGGGAAGCGGGAGGAAGGAGGAGGGGGCGTGCGCAGGCG
Organism: Grus americana; assembly: GCF_028858705.1. Taxonomy (NCBI): domain Eukaryota; kingdom Metazoa; phylum Chordata; class Aves; order Gruiformes; family Gruidae; genus Grus; species Grus americana. The sequence goes on from NC_072859.1 coordinate 29,505,317, forward strand.
TCTATCGCCGCTGTCATCATGCAGCGCCGGGTGTTCGTGGTGGGCGTTGGTATGACCAAGGTACGGGGCTGTCCGCCGCGCCGCCAGCCGGCGCCCTCCCCGGTAACGCCTGCGCGCTGAGGCTGTGCGGCAGGGCAGAGCGAAACTTGGCGCTTGTGTGTGGAGGGGGGTTGGCCCAAGCGGATCTCCTCTCGGCGGCGCTCCTGAGGCGTCTCCTTGTCGGGCGTCCACTGGTGGCTGCCTCTGCTGAGGGGAGCGCGGGAGACGGCGGCGTTGTGGGAGCCGTGCGCTTCCTCCCCAGGGGGGGATGAGGCCCCTCACGAAATACAGTTGCTGTCTCAGGAGCGCGTTTGCAGAGAGGAGAGGCGCGTGGTGCCAGCCTGCGGGTCAGGCCTGGGCGATAGCGGCTCCGCGCAAAGTTCACCTTTGGTTGGTGTGTCGGGGAGGGCGGATCGGCGGCCAAGTCAAACGTTTTGAAGCTCCGTTGAACGGGTCGATATAACAGGCTTATAATGGCCCCAGTGTGTCCCCGTGTCACTGCAGTCCCTGGTGAAGGGCTCGTCCCCTGCTGTGAGGGGCCGGGGAGCCGATGGGCCCGGGGAGACCTGGGCTGCAGAGCAGATGTCCTACAGATATTCTGCGGTTCTGTACCTGGTCACTCGGGTGCCAACACAGAGTTCACACAGCATGGCACGTTTTCAAAGAGGAGCAAAAGCTAAAGGAACCTTTTTTTATCTTGGTAGATAAAACTTAAGATGACTTTGATATTTACCAGAGTAGTCAGAAAAAAACCCTCACTTTTTAAATAACTTTTTTTGCATGGGTATTTCTCCAGCATGTGGTGTGATAGGGGAGGAAATCAAAGGCGAAAGACTTTGTTCTGTTAATTGTGCTTATTGAACTGGGTCACAGAATGTAGTTTTGGAAGTTACTGGACATCACCTTAATATCATTTGTGATGTACTCGAGGAAGGAACAATAGCATGGAAGACACAACTAAAACTTGTCAGGCACCATGTTGCATCTTAAGCATTTTATTATAAAGTCTTTTAGTATTCTCTTTTTTTAATCTTTATGATGTAATGTCTGCTAAAAATTGGTATACCTCTCAAAACACCAATCCATGTTTCCTCTGTGTGTAACTGTCAGTTCCACCAACCATGCCTTTCATTTTCAGAAGTGGATTATCTCAGTTACCAGTTTAGTGTGATTTGAGAAATTATCAATACTCTTTTTTTCCTCTTTGTTAGCCCAAATAACCATAGTCACTCTTAGAGACTTTTACACTGATTGATTCACTGACTGATTTTTCTTATGACCTTCAGTATGAAGGTTCTCTGTCTAAATTAAGGAAAGGAGGCACTACAGAAAGTACAGCTAAGTGTTGCAAAAGACTGGAGTTGGGGAGGTAAGCATAAGGAGGCAGCAAATTAGCTTTTATATACTAACAGTGAACAACAAATAATTTGTAGAACTCTAAGTAGTTAGTAGGAGGATTTTTTTCACCAGTGACACTTTTTGTTAATAAAAATGCAACACATGTATTTGTTGGTGGATTCTAATGAGTAATACTACAAAGAAAGGAGAAATACCACCTCTACTCCAGGGGTGAGGTACGATGTGATTTGCAACAAAGTGGAATAAGCCTTGAGAATGGGAGGCTTATGTAGAATTAAGTTCCGTACAAAGAACAAGCATTTTCTTGTTACAAATAGGAGTATAACAAAATAAAATAGAAGGGAAGTATTTATCAAAGCCTTAGTGAAGATTATGTCATGTATTATAATGAATCAGTGAAGACCACAGTTATTCTGTCCCACCCACAGGCTTTGGACAGGGTTATTGTCCATCTCCATACAAGTCATGGATCTTCTTTAAGACTGAGCAAAAATGGCCCCCAGCTTCCATAAAACTGGACTATTTTCTGTTTTTAGCCATCACAGTGTCTGGCACTTGGGAATCGTGCAGATTTTGCGCATGCGCTTTTGGGTCAATTAGATTAAATTGTTTGTATTATTTAAAACTGATTGTTCACAAACCTGTTTCTAAGTTAAATATGAAGCTTTTAAATATACTGATTTGAGCAAAAGATATGTTAAATCTCACTGTGATTTGTTCTTGGGGGTTTTTTTTGTTTCCTTTTCTTTTTTTCTTGTCAGTTTGCAAAGCCTCATGAGGAGAGTGTTGATTATCCTGACATGGCTAAGGAGGCAGGTAATTTAGTAATAAAGCATTTTGTTTGATTGCTGACACTTTAAGTCTTACAGTTAATCTTTTTCTTATACATATGAAGGAACAGCTACTGTTCAGTAAATAGATACATATAAAAAGGAAATTTAAAACTGATAAAAACCCCCCACTTTCACAAAATCCATAACTGACCTGTTCAACTTGCTGCCTTCCAGTGCTGAAGTCAGAAGGATACCTTAAAATTGCATTGGACACTTAAATAATTTCATATCTACCTATATTATTCAGACATACTTTCATTTGGACAACCTTTGTGCATGAACACAGAATTGATTGCATGAAATTTTCTGATAAAGGAGCTTGTTTAGAACTCAAAATACTGCAAAATTGCCCTTATGAGAATTAAGATGCATGACCATATTAACCATTCACATCATCTAACAAGGAATTTTTACAGCTCGCTCTCTTTCTTGTTTGTGAAGGCATGAATCATACATACTGCTCTAGGTTTGCTTGTTAGGGTTGCGAGAGCTGCTTTTTTAAAATTTTTTTTCCCAACTGTTAAACTTTTTTTTTCAACTTTTAAACTTTTTCTTAGGCAAGAAGGCTTTAGCTGATGCTGGGATTCCTTATTCAGCAGTGGAGCAGGCATGTGTGGGTTATGTTTTTGGTAAGTAATGTAATTTGATTGGGATGTGACATCCATGACATTTGCAGACATCTGTATCGATGAAGCTTATCCACATCTGTGTGGATAAAGTATGGAGGATCCCATCAATTTCAGGTTATAATATTTAATTGTGTCAGTTTGATCACTGAAAAAGGTCATTTTGAAAAAGTTTGAGACAGTTCTATGTCTGTTTATTTGTGTGTTGTGTGGAGTTACTGGGGACCAAAGCCAGCTCAGGCTGGGTCACTGCTGCACTTGCGCCGCTTCTTGTAAGGCTTGTTCTCTGTTGGTTCAGGTGGTTCCCTCTCAAGCAATTCCCATAATATGCAACTTAAATCATGGGTTACAACAAATCAAAAGTATTTCCATTATAATCTCCACCCCTGGTCCCCTTGGGCCAGGTTATAGGATTTTAACATTGCAATTAACTCCTCACTTTCCTCCTAGCCTGGCTAGCAACATGGGGTTCCTGCTATAGTAATTCCCATAACATGCAACTCAAATCCCAGGTTACATCAATTTAAAGGTATTTCCATTAAAATGTCCACCACTGGTCCCTTTGGGCCAGGTTATAGGGTTTAACATTGTAATGAACTCCTCCCCTTGCCTCTGCTCTGGCTTGGACTTAGCCACAGACTGCAGTCCCTTAGGGGTGTACCTGCTCCAAGTGGAGCCTCATCTATAAGGCACAGTCTCTCCAGGGGTGTACCTGTTGCAGCTTAGAGTTATCCACAGCCACAGTCACTTTGAGGTGCACCTGTTCCAGCGTGGCCTTCTCCATGGGCCACAATCCCTTCAGAGAGACCTGCTGCAGCACAGACAAATCCGAAACACATCCCCATACTAGCTACTATGAAGAAAATTAACTCTATCCCAGCCAAAACCAGGACAACCCTCAAACACATTTCTAGTAGACACCCTCAGCAGGAGCTTTTAACTTGCAGTCACTGCTCATTGTAGTGAGAGGAGATGGTGTTAAATGATTGGTTTGAACCTTTTCCTGTCACTTGACAGATGTCTGATGTATTTCTCAAAGCAGTCAAAATCAGATTTCTATTACGGGGAAATATGTTTCCATTCCAAAAAGAGTTTTCCATTTCCTTTCTTCCTGTTTCTCTGCTAATGACTGTACTGTGGCAACTGAAGTAGGGTCAGTCAGCTGTGATACCTGTAGCAGCTTCCAAGCCACACCTCTAAGACGTTTCTGTCCAGTTACTTTCCATTGATTCACGGCCTGTTATCACAGAAGCAGGACAAACTTCTGTTTTTAAAATCTGATGATTTTCATCTTGTTTCTAAGGTTCTTGTACTGTGGATATTTGAGAGACATTCTCAAGATGACAGTTCAAAAGTTCAAGTTTACAGTTTAAGTGGTAGCATTGCACGTACACGGTGGGATTTCTATTTGCTAGTGAAGTTTGAGTATGTACCTTATTTTAATGTTTTGTCTCTATAAAGGTGACTCAACCTGTGGACAACGGGCCATCTATCATGGTTTGGGTTTAACTGGCATTCCTATCATTAATGTTAACAACAACTGTGCTACTGGATCAACTGCTTTGTTCATGGCCAGACAACTAGTAGAAGGAAGTGAGTTGTTTTGCTCTGGGGCTGGGTAATACATATTTGATATTTCTATAAATATAACTTGAATGAAGAACGGAACTAAGGAATGTGTGAGTACTCTGAGTTGTAAATGTTCTATCCTCCTAGGCAAAATTGTGTTTTCTCCCTTGCTCGGCTGAAAAGGTTGGTCAGTTGTACATACAAATATAAGATTAAGCACTTAAAAGAGTAAGACTATCACTATGAACTACAGTATTATGTGTGCACTTAAGAGACTATGTCTGTGATGCAGTAAGATGGTGTATATGGATATAAATGTACTTTCCTGTGTCATAAGCAGTATGAATCTAGTAAGTAAAAGCCAATTAAGTTTTTTCTGGAAAAATTGTTTGGAGTAGTGCAGAACAAGTTGCAGTATTGCACTGCAAGACACTGCAGGATGAAAAGGAGAGAAGAATCTGCTAAAAAGCTTAGCTTTTTTTTTCTGTTTTTTTAACTTGAAGTTAACACAAGTGTTTGAGTAATGCATTTTTGGAAAGGAGGAGAAGAGAGCAATGCCTTGTGACAGACTACACTTTGAACTGACAGATGAGTGTTTCCTTCTGTTTCTGCATTTCCTTTGTGGACTTTGATACTTTCTTGCACTTAAATGCTAATGTTTCTGTAGTGAAAACTATAGTAACATTCTGGATTATTATTCCAGTATTTGTAGCAGCAATGTAAGTGCTTGGTCACCTAACATAATTGCTGTCAGTTTAAAAATAAACCCAACCCTCTAGTGATCTGTCATTCTTCAGTATCAATATGTTTGTATCAATACCATTCCCGCCCCAATCTGACTCTCTTTCAAAAATGAAGAAAGGCAGAAGAGGAGCTGGTAGGTGTTTATGTATATTTCCTGTAATTGAATAGTTGGTAGTACATAATGTCATTTATAATTACATTGTGTTTTAAATAGCCACAAATTTTATTTTAAGGTTTGGCAGATTGTGTTTTGGCACTTGGCTTTGAGAGGATGGCAAAAGGATCCCTTGGTTCAGGTGTAAGTGTCTGAAACACTTCATACATTTCATTGTATTCATAGATGAAATAGACCTCCTCATTCTCTAAGACATATTCTCATAAATATCAGTTGCTTTAAGATGTTGATGTAGATGATTGCAAAATAAACCATTATTTTGATCCATGGAAACTTTTAAATGAGTTTTATGATTCTGGTTGCAGCTATGATATACAAATTTTGCATAGAATGTTTTAGAATTAATTTTATGTAGTATGTCATGCTTTTAATATTTTGCCAAGAGTACATTAAAGGCAGAGTTAATAGGGAATAATGAAAATACCAGATAGAATACTGAAGCATTGAACAATCAAAGTGTCTTTCTCAAAAGGACACAGCAAATTAAAGAATCTGGGTCTTCTGGCTTTTGGCTTGATGCTTACTCACTTGACCAGTTAACACACTTTTCCAAAAACTAAGGGCTTCTGCAAACCTTTCTTTCTTGTCTCTTCTTTGTTTTTACTGGAGAAGTGTGGGGGTTTTCTTTGTATTTTGCATTATGGCAAGCAATATTAGAGTCCATATGTCATTTAACTACAGAACTGTAGTCCCTGGAAGGGCACTTATTTTTTGGTGATGTGTAGGATCTTGACAGGCTTGAGAGGTGGGCCCATGCGAATATCCTGAAGTTCAGCAAGGCCAAGTGAAAGGTCCTGCACATGGGTCAGGGCAATCCCAAGCACAGCTACAGGCTGGGCAGAGAATGGATTGAGAGCAGCCCTAAGGAGAAGGACTTGGGGGTGTTGGTTGATGAAAAGCTCAACGTGACCCTGCAATGCGCACTTGCAGCCCAGAAAGCCAACCATATCCTGGGCTGCATCAAAAGAGGCGTGACCAGCAGGTTGAGGGGGGTGATTCTGCCCCTCTACTCCACTCTCATGAGACCCCACCTGGAGTACTGCGTCCAGCTCCAGGGTCCCCAGTACAAGAAAGACATGGAGCTGTTGGAGTGAGAACAAAGGAGGCCACAAAGATAATCAGAGGGCTGGAGTACCTCTCCTGTGAGGACAGGCTGAGAGAGTTGGTGTTGATAGCCTGGAGAAGAGAAGGCTCCAGGGAGACCTTATAGCAGCCTTCTAGTACCTGAAGGAGCCTACAGGAAAGCTGGCGAGGAACTGTTTATCAGGTAGTGTAGTGATAGGACAAGCGGGAATAGCCTTAAATTGAAAGAGGATAGATTTAGATTAGATAAAAGGAAGAAATTCTTTACTGTGAGGGTGGTAAGGCACCGGAACAGGTTGCCCAGAGAAGCTGTGGGTGCCCTATCCCTGGAAGTGTTCAAGGCCAACCTGGGCTAGTGGAGGGTGTCCCTGCCCATGGCAGGGGGGTTGGAACTAGATGATCTTTAAGGTCCCTTCCAATCCAAACCATTCTGTGATTCCATGAACTGCCAAACTTGATAATATATATAGAAGTTTGGGGAATAAGAAATGTTAAATTTAACAGCTGATTGAAATGAGTAAGAGTTAGCTTTAACATGCTTTATGATATTTCATCTAAGCTTCATTGAAAATACTAATACAGTATTAATTTTATAACTTGGAACTATATTAACTACATGATTTTAAGCTGAGGTGGAAAATACCTGAAGTCCTCTGCTGAAAATAGTGCCTGTGATAGAAATCACATGGGGTGGTCTTTGCTTTGAATCCGTGCAGTGATTATAATGTTAAGCATTTTCTGCTTATTTACTCTTTCTTATGTTGGGAAATTCTGAATGCTTCAAAACACATTACTGAAGTGCAACATACTGTCCAGTGGGATTGTTAAATTATCAGAAAAACCTCTATTTTGCTTGAAATTCATGGCACTTTTGTGGCAGCGTTGTAAAGAAAAGGTAATTGTGACTTGCTTTATAACTATTTCTCTTCCTTTTAGTTTTCAGACAGAACTAATCCAATAGACAAACATATGGAAATTATGATAAATAAATATGGGCTAGCAAGTGCTCCAGTAGCACCTCAGATGTTTGCAAGTGCTGGCAAAGAACATATGGAGAAATATGGTATGTTAAAATAATTTTTTTTCATTGTCCTCTTCTAATGAAGTGATTTAAAAAAAAGTATTAGGATTTCATTTTTTAAAAATGATAGCATTCAGTGTCCTTTTTTTCACCCAAGTATGGCAACTGCAACATCTACAGCTAACACATATGGGAATACATTTGGATAAAGAGTTATCTACAGAAAAGTTGGTGATGTGTAGGCAAACAAAACCATCAGGACACAGAATTAAGGCTGTGATACAGAGTATCTGGTAATCATGCTAGTGGTATGATTTGTGCTTCTGTAAGATCTGTGTGATAAGGTTTCATAACTTCTTGCATTTTTTCCTTGAGTCTTAGGATGGGTAGATAGGCTTGGGACTGAAGTGTTTTACAAAAGCTTTCGGGTATTTGATTCAATATATAGCACTAGGTTGCTGCCACTGCTGTTCTTAGCCCCTTGCCAGACAAGGGAATTGGCTTCAAGGTAACAGGCTGGCCTGTTGAATGTCTTTTATTTGCACTTATTTAGACTTAGACTCCAATATTTCACTGTAGCTGTTTTGCACTGATAGGAAGTGAACATTCAAGTTTCAGTAATATAATACTACCTCAAATAAAATGCACTTATTTTCTGTATTCTTATGTTAGTAAGTGTTAAATATCCAAGTAGGATGTTCTGTTAGCTAAAACTCAACCATATTTAGTAGTCTTTATCTAATTTTTAGACCTAAGTTGAGTTCTAAGAAAAGCCTTGATAACAATGAGTCTCTTGTAAAGATGCTTGTAAAGAACAAATTCTAATGACACAATATTTAAAATGCTATGTTAGCACTGTTTGGGTAAACAGAGCATTTCAACACAGCTTTCTTTCCCCTTCCAGGGACAAATCCAGAATACTTTGCAAAAATTGCGTGGAAGAATCATAGCCATTCAACTAACAACCCGTGAGTTATGTACTCTACCTCTATGTTGAACATATACATCGCTGTTGAAGTCATGCAAAACTGAATATTATTTTTAGCAATACTTTGCAGAGTATATTCTTTATTATGGAATGAGAATTATACCCAGCATAGATTCTCTATCTAGTGCCTTATACTTTGTAAGAACAGCTCTATAGCTGCCTAATATTGTGATATTAGTATGTCTACTGCTAATGGCTGTGCTAAACTAAGATGGCATCTGTATGTTTTCCTCAGGTATTCCCAGTTCCAAAAGGAGTACACATTAGATGAAGTTCTGAATTCTCGCAAAATTTTTGATTTCTTGACTGTCTTACAGTGTTGGTAAGGAGAGGACTTAGCATTGTGAAATAAGTCTTGATGTTAAGACAAATATGGTAGAACATCTACTTAAATAAAAGTCTGTTTGTGTGTAAATTAAAATTTACAGATTATTTTAAGAAAAACTTCTTATAAATAAAAAAAAGTGGAATGTCTGTCTTGACCAAACACTATGTAGGTCCTTGTTCACGGTATAATACAGTATGCTGAAATACATTTTCTACTTTGGGGTGCTCACATCATTCTTTATCTTTTACCAATGTGCATCTGTTGCTGTTAAGTGTTACTTCTTCTCTTCAGCCTTTCCTATATACTCCTGAAAGGTTTGTTGTTAACGATGTTTGTAGCCAAGTAGTAGCTTTGATTTTTTTCTAAATTCAAAAATCTTAATGATATGTTTCTATTTTGATGTCATGCTTTTCAAATGTCTTTTATAAATACTACTGAAAGTGTCCAGCAAACACTGATGGAATTTATAGTTTCAATGGCATCAGCCAAAGAAAAGGGCTTTTTGTTTGTCCTTTTTGGTTTTTTGTTTGTTTTAAAAGATAATTCTATGGAAGATTGACATTGCTAATTTAGAATAATGACATCATTATCTTTCTTTCAATCAGTCCAACATCAAATGGTGCCGCAGCTGCAGTTTTGGCTAGTGAGGAGTTTGTGAAAAGGCATGAGTTGCAGCCAAAAGCTGTGGAAATTCTAGCCCAGGAGATGGCTACTGATTATCCAAGCACATTTAAAGAGAACAGTTGTATAAAGATGGTAGGTTTACAATTCTGCATTCCCTGATACTCCTCAGAGTTTTTTTTTTAAATACCTGCAAGTCCTAATGATACTGTAAACATTTCCATGTCAGTAAGCAAACAAATTATACTTTGTGGTGAATGTAAAAGTAATTTCATTTGGGCAGTAAGCAAAAAGTATGGTTGTGGAATAACAGTAAGAAATTTATAAACAGGCCATCAAAAACCTAGTTTTAAATAAATTATTTAAAGGCTACTTCTTAAACAATTTGAACAGCAAGAAACACATTTCTTTATTTCTTCCATTTATAAGAGTAATGAAACTTAAAACAATTTTACTTATGTCTGTGTAATACTGAGCTGAAATAACCTGTTGGGTATAGTCTTGATTACTTGCTTAAGTAGAAAGAAGGGAAAGAGCTGAACTGCAAAATTTGGATCCCACTGCGAATTGACTAAAATAATTGGATGTTAGTCAAACCATTAGAATACCCAATAGTTTCTACTGCAGTCATGTTCTGTTTGGGTTTCAAATACAATTCTAGTCAGTTGGCTGATAGAAAAAGGTAGCAAGATAGTTTGTGGATTTGTTTCAAGGCTGTTGATCTGAGTCATGCAAAGGAGCAATTTGGCTTGTGAGCAAGGTTGAGAAAATAGAGAATATTCCCCAGAAAAGTTTCCTCATGCGAACAATGAGACTTGGAATGTTTTATTTCTTTCTATGCAACTCATACTGTATGAATATTAAAGGTTGTGTATGTGATGCATTAAAATAAATTAGAATGCCACCTCCTACAGGTTCCTTTCGCTTACAGGATATATAGAAGCACGTTTAAAACTAAGTGTAGAAATAAAATTGCTAGCTATGTTTCTTTAATGATATTTTAACGTACAATTTCTTCTTGTTGCAGGTTGGCTATGATATGACTAAAAAAGCTGCAGAAAAATGTTTTGCAAAAGCAGGCCTAAAACCTACAGATGTTGATGTGATCGAACTTCATGACTGTTTCTCAGTTAATGAGTTCATTACCTACGAAGCTCTGGGACTCTGTCCAGAAGGTAATAGCATCAATGGAGATCATTGTTTTATTAAAATGGAAAGCATTAAAAATACCTTTTTATCTGTTCATATAATTAGAACTTTGAGTTGCCTACTGGACAGATCTTCTGTATTTGGAAGTCTTATTAGCTAACTTCATTAAGAGGGAAAAGCAAGTTACCACTGTAGTAACATAAGGATGACCTGCAAACTCTGAAATTAGTTTAACAAATGTGCATGTTACTGTGATTTCTGAAGAAGTATACAAGGCAAATTGAAGAGCTGGACAGCTATGTGAAATCATACAGCTAGCTTGTGCAGGGGTGGCTCTCTTAGCAAGCAAAGCAAGGAAATTGAGGACTCTTGTGATCTTTCTCAGTATTATGCCCCTTTTTCAGGGATATATACTTACCTACCCCAAGATTTCCATCCATCCTTGTATTACCTTTTAAGAAGATAAAAATCAGACAAGAATTGCCTATAGAAGGCCTAACCAAGTTACTTAGCTTTGATAAGACTTTTTAAAAAAACTTGAAACGTTTTTGCATTTGAAAACAGAGTTAGCAAATTGTGAACATGCCTCTGAAGTCAATTGTGTAACAATGCACAATCTGTCCAGATTAGTTTAATTTCATTGAAGTGAGTGGGTTTACAACAGATTAAATGGTAGTGAAGTTTAGTTCTATGTATGTAAGTCAAACCATTAAAATTCTCTACTGAACATGTTTTTGTTTGATTTCAAATAAACAATGCATTGAACTGCTACTTCACTATTTGATATATTTAAACTCTAAATATATTCTTGTTTTGCATAAATAATCTGATCTAATCTTTCTCTAATTTTAACTAATTTTCAGAAAATATCGTACTCTGTCACTAGATGGTGTACTGTATTCAGTCTAAGCTTTCTTACTGAAACAGAGAAGTTCATAGATCTTCAGGAAGACTTTATGCGTTTGTAGGTCTTCAAATATTTGCCTTTGAATGCTTGCTTTTTACTGTCATCTTTGCTGTGTTTTTATGGTGTCTGCAGTAAAAATGGTAAATATTTGACATTATTTAAATAGGTACATTAAGCTTTTTAGCTTCATTCCTTTAATCAAAGATAAAGAAGAATCCTAATGGTACTCATCTATTTAACCAATAAGTCTTGTGTATGGTCATTTAATAGTGCAGTTCTTACCGCCTTTCAGTCAGTCTGACCCTAATGGTATATGAAACTTATCTTGGAACAGTAGACTAATTAGACACAGAGATTAGTGAAATGGCATAAACCACATTGCAGATTTAGATGTGCAAGAGTAACCTGGTATTCTCATTTAATGTCAGAAGTTATAAGTACAGGAAATGTGGCGGATCTTAATGCAGCCCAGGAAGCTATTACCTGCTTTTGTGGCAAAGGCACATTATTTGCTCATGTTTAACTTGGTGTTCACCAGGAGCCCCGTGTCCTGGGGATCACAAGTTATGACTAACCCCTCTAACATAGTTATCGCTGCAGGTTCAGTAATGAAAAATGAACAGCTTCATTATATTGATTATATCATAATACTGTGTATCAACAAAACAGTTCAACAGCAAATTTAAAAAAGCTTTTGTATCAAACACTAGCCCTTTTACTTCTGTTCCATGTTATGCTTTCTCCAGTGGTGCAAGCAAGTCTCATTAATGTAGTTTGGCTAATTTCAGCCTGCTCTTTGTAAAATCTGAGTTGTAGTATTTCCTAGATTTTAACTGACATGCAGCATCTTCAGTAAGTGACAGCAGAATTGAAAAATCACTTAAAGGAACATTTTTCTGTTATAAATACTGTTTTATAGGAAAAGCATGTGACCTGATTGACAGAGGAGACAATACTTACGGAGGAAAATGGGTTATTAATCCTAGCGGTGGCTTGATTTCCAAGGGACATCCACTTGGTGCTACAGGTAGGCAAAACCATTTCATTTAATCATGCCCGTTAGATATGAGATACAGTTCTTGAGCAGGCAGATGCTTCCACTTGTGTTTGTCTGTATGAAACACGAGGGCTTCGTCAGGATAGAAGGAAGCTCTGGAGTTGATTGTAATTTTCAACTAACTGAAGCATTTGGGCAGGTTGACGGTGTAGGATTGCTAAACCAAAAGACTTGGAGGGTGAATTTGATCATTAGCACTTACGTAATTCTATGTTGCTTTTTTTTTTAATGTTGTTATTAAAGCAACCTGCAAAACAGCTTAACTTTTTTTCTAAATAATTGCTCAATAGTACAACTTCTGCTGAATGTAGTTTGAATAACGATTTTCATATGTTGTCATCCATTAAAAATTCAGATTTTGGAGATTTTTACTGCATCTGAATAGCCTGTACCCTTGTTAGCTGTAATAAAAGCTATTTCTGTTTAGCCTTGGATGTCAAAATATTTATCTGATGTTTACAACAGAAGCTTGGTTAGTCACCGTTTCCCAGCAACATAGCTTTTCCTTTTTTGTTGTTGTTTTGTTTCTTTGTTTTCTTTAAACTGCTGCACTTGCTTCCAAATGAGATGGGTCTTGAATAAAATCTGTTTAGATTTATGAAGATAATCCACCTTCCTTGTTTGGAAAGGAGAAGTTGTCAGAAAACTGAAGAAGAGGAAGCCTTGCAAAACAACAAACCTTAATCTAACCAGCTGTAAGAGCTAGAAAATCTGCAGTCAGTGTAGGGGGGGAATAGTAGGAAACTTTGGAAGATAAACGTTCCAGGTAACCGAGACTGTGGGTGTAACAGGATGAGAATATTACATTGCTAGGTTTGTGTTAATTTTTTGTCAGTTACACAATGATAAATGTAGAGGCAATTGCTGGTACTCATGCCTCTATTGCCAAGGGACGGGGGGAAAGTCACTAAAATGCAGAAAATGACGTGTCTACACACTGTCTGCTTAATTTCACTATAAACCAGTCCTGAGGCTAGCTATATGCTAATCAGAGGTCATAGAAATGGTCTTAAATTTCCAAACCATTCCAGGGCAGGTTGTACCACAGTACACATTCTCTCCTTGAGACTGAGAGAATGCAAATGAAACCCGTTAATTCTCATTTATGACTGGAATTAAGAAACTTCTTGCTCATCCTCTTCGTAACGTTTCAGTTGACAACGCGTAAACGTTGGTGCATAAAATGCAGATTCCTCCTCTGCCTTGCCCAAAGGCCTATGCAGTTGTCTAGGGGAAGGGAGAGGGAGGGACGGAGGTCTGAGGAGGATGGAGGGAAGACGAAATGTGCATGCGGGGGAACTGGATCATAAGCACAGAAATAGCTGATGGAATAGCAGGGGGAGACCGAGGGTCAATGAAATCTGAAATCAGGGCTATAATGAAAAGGGATTCAGCTTCGCTTTGGGCCTCCCAAGAAAATATATTTCTAGGTATCTGAGCTGTCAAGAATTAACTTTCTCAAATCCTATTGCGTGTATTCACTTGATATCTTACTAGGGAAGGAAGTTTATGGACTATACCTGTAGTAGGTTCCTTATTCCATTTACTCAGCTAAGCTCTGTGCTCGATTTTTCAGGCCTGGCTCAGTGCGCCGAACTCTGCTGGCAGCTGCGCGGTCTGGCCGGGAGGAGGCAGGTCCCGGGGGCAAAGGTCGCGCTGCAGCACAACCTGGGCCTCGGCGGGGCTGTGGTGGTGACCCTCTACGGCATGGGCTTCCCCGGAGCCGCCAGGTGAGAGCCCCGCGGGGCTGTGGCCGCCCACAGCGCTTAGGCGAGACGAGACGGTCCGATTCTACCGCGTCATGCGGTGGGAGCAGAAGTGGTGGGGCAGTTGAGGGTCTGCCCTCTGCATGTAGCAGACTTCTTGAGGAGATAAAAAGCACTGTGTGTACAGAAAGGCCATACAACATAGTCACCTCTCAGACTGTATAGAGCAAGAAAATGCACTGCTGAATGAAAATGGACGTTCAGCGTTCCTGTACAGGTCTTGGTTATACTGTCATTGGCAACTTTTGCTGTGGGTTCAGTAGTAGTGTGAACTAAGATCACTTTGTGTTAACTGCGCTCCCCTATCTTCATGTTTCAAAATTTATTTTTTTTAGAATTGTTGTTTGCCTGTGTAGAAGAAAGAAATTGTGCAGTAAACTAACATTTGTTCAGCAGTTGGAACTGTTGTGTACCTACAGCACTGCAGATGTATACAGAGAGTATAACTTACACAGTATTTTATTCCTGATAAACAATATGCACTGTGAGTTTTATGTTATCAAAAAGGGAAAACTGGCCCATAAAAATGGCTTACATGATTTCCTATAAGGAAAAGTCTAATGTTTGGAGGAAAAAAAGCCAACAAAATAAAATGAAAAACCCTTCCAAGAACAAAACAGGCCACGTTAAAATGAATTAACCGAAACTAGGGACTTGCCAAAAAAAGCAAGACATCCATGGGAATAGAGATGCCCACTGCTTTCACTGCTAAAATTGTTACTAGTTTGGTTTCATGAAGAATTCCTTTCAGCCGTATGTGTTAGATGTGGTATTCTAAGTACTTGCTAGAATTTAGGCATGTTACTCATGCAGTCCTGGCTAAAGAATTACACTTGCAATTGTAGCATCCTTCAGAGTCAGAGGAGAATTCTGCTCTGAAGCTGTCTTGCAATCTGCTATAGCTCTATGCTAGGGTGGACAGGAATTGAGAGAAAATACTTAAAATTTGTAAATATACCAGAATTTCATGAGACACTTTTTAATTACACAATTCTCTTTATGTTTTCACTTTCAACCTTGCTTAGAAAGATTCATCTACTCTTTGTGGGTATTATGGCTTTGGTTTTAAAGCTCGACACCAATACTTTGTATTTGCTCTAAAAACCTGTGAACAGTAAAATTCATCATGTGCTGGACTTCCAGAAAGAAGCATTCCCCTTGCAAGTCATATTTGTAATGTCCACTTTAGCTAGACCTGTACAATTCCTGTGAGGTGACAATATAATCTGTGGAAGAGGTAATGAGAGAAGCAATTGAACTTCAAAGGGCTGCAGCAGTAGCTTTTTGTCATACAGTGTCCTGTCCTATCACTTCCGTAGTCTCTAAGAAGTTAGACCATATGAGAAAATAGGTGTGATAGAGGAAAATCATGTCTCGTGGATTCTTTTCGATCATGCTCACACAACTTGGCAGTGGGTGTTGGTATACAATTCTAAATCAGAGGGGAAAAGACTGTTATAGGGAATATACTATTTTCCATTGCTTTGAGCTCTGTCTTTTAAAATATTGTGATTTTGTGGAACAGGGGACCTGTTGCTATTTGTATACCATTAACATTGAGGTACTGCTAGAAGTAGTGCCTGCCTTTCAGGAAAAGCTTTGCATGTATAGGTAATATTTCTCCTGAAGAAATTAGGTCTAGTTTACTACAGCTCACTTCACCTTCATTGATATTGAGAATTTTTTTAAGTCTTTCTTAGGTACAACTCAAAACAGAGAAATCTTAGCAATACTAATTTCATCTTGCATTAGAGAACCTTAAAAACCTTTAATTCTGCCAAAGGCTTTGTGTGTGGGAGACACCTGACACCAGGAGTTGCACCAATGTGTATCAGACTTCAGAACGAAGCAGTGCGGCTAATCTGTTCAGATACCACTTATGTAATTGAATGATGGTGTCTGTTGTGTAATTAAGGGAAAGGTGATGGCATTTCATGTTTATGAAGATACTTCATACCAATTTTTCTACAGTAATGCACGTAGACTTAATCATTGGATTCAGATCTAGCCTGTAATTAGTGCCTTTAGTAATAGCTGCCAAGAATGTACATCAAGGTAAATTCCAGTAGGACTTGACCCAGTTTGAGTTGATCTTTAAAACAATTCTGCTCTTTTTTGACACCTTACAATTTTACATCTTGTTAGTACAGCCTTAGTTTATTGGAAAAATTGATGTGTCATCTTCAGATGAGACAGTCCCTGCTAATGCTACCCTAGGGTAGTGTTAGTACCACACAATAAGTTCTAGCAACATTTCTTAACTTTTAACAATATCAAACCTGACCACAGTTTTGAACTCTGCTGCCAAGAGACAGTAATAATTGTAAACTTGTTTTTCTTTCTACTTGAATTGCCATTTCTTTGGACATCTCTGTACTTAACTTTGGCTCTGGGTGCCTCTGCAGAAATGAAGAATTAGGCTTCACACTGCATTCAGGCCATGCAGGGTGACTGCTCCAGAGAATCAGGATTAATGCTTAGTACCTCTTGTGACAGTTGAGACCCACATGAATTGGGAGGGAAAAGGGGGATTTGTCTTGCCCCACCCCAAATAAAAGGTATTTCTCTGAGATGGTGTGTGTGCTACTCTCTCTTCACACAAGGTGTAGCAATAGTGTTGCTGATTTATCTTAACAAGATTAATGATTTACTTTCACTATAAAATTAGTGTCCTGTCCATACATGCAAAAACACCTAGATACTTGCAGTGATTGTAATTCAAGCTGTCAAGCCCATCAGAGAGTAAGCTTCATTTTCCTGTCATATAGTTGCTCTATACTGCTAAAGTGTTTCAGTGTGGCTGTTCTCGCTGGTGTTAGGCCTATTCATGATAACGTGAAGATGCTGAAAATGTGATTAAAGATATGTAAATAAATGTTTTTTTTCATTTCAGCAATGGCCGTATTGCAGCTGTGCCTCTCAGCGCAGCTGTTGATGGATTTAAGTCACATTTGGTCTTCAAAGAGATTGAAAAGAAGCTCCAAGAGGTATTTGTCTACTTTCTACCTACAACAGGATTTTAATTTGTGACAGAACATGTGTGAAACATGATGAGAATATAGTAGCATCAATCACTTTCTCAGTACTGCTCATTGAAACAAATATTACAGCTTTGAATTTCACTGTGTCAAAAATCTTTCTGTGCTGGGCCATGATTTTAAATTTTTTTTCAGACAGTTTGTATCTGCTTAAGGGTATTTCAGTAAAGGCAAGTTTAGATTGTATGTGAGGAGCTTGCAAACTAACAACAAGAAACATTGTGTTTGGTGTTTGTCGCTTGCTTTTTAAGTGTGATTAGAAGAAGAAATCTCATTTTGTCAGACTTACATCAAGACAAGACTGTTAGGACAGCAGTCGTTTTTCTTAGTTGATAGATTTTAAAATAGATAGTCATAGTTTGTGTGTTTTGTTTTTGGGTTTTTTTAAATGGTTGTTTAAATGAAGCCTAATAGAGGGCTTAGTTAGAGGGCATAGTTATTTCTATATTAGTAGAAAGGGTAAAGGGTTTTAAATTACTTTCTGTTTAATTGGGCAATCTTTTTAATTTAATGGAGCAACCTGGTCTAGTGGAGAATGTCCCTCCCCATGGCAGGGGGGTCGGAACTAGATGATCTTTAAGGTCCCTTCCAACCCAAACCAGTCTGTGATTCTATGAATTCAGACTACTTTAAAATTATTTTGAAGTAAACAAATAATTTGCACAATACATGGTCATTACAGGATGGAGAGCAATTTGTCAAGAAAATTGGTGGAGTCTTTGCCTTCAAAATAAAAGATGGTCCTGGTGGGAAAGAAGCAACTTGGATAGTAGATGTCAAAAATGGTAAAGGCTCTGTGGCAGTTAATTCAGGTCAGTGCTATTTTCTTATGTCATTGCAGAAAAGACATAAAACTAATGAAAAGAATATAAATTCATATTCTGTTTAAGCTATAGTGACCTTGAGCAAAAGTGGTGAAGAGCTATCTTAATTTTAAACTTTTCTTATCACTGACACTTTTAATCCATGATGTTTTGGACCAAGAATTAAACATCTTCTACTCTGAATTCTGTCTAAGATGATTGCATGTTTTCTTAGAGGCTCCAGACCAATCTGTCATATGACTTTTACAGGAATCAAAATTAAAAAAAAATAATAAATTCAAACCTCAGGGGTTTTGTTCTCACCTCTTAAAATTTGGGCCAGAAGTGTAATTCATAGCTGTTTCTTCACTTGCTTTGTGGGAGACACTGGTAGGCGGTAAGCTGGTCTATCTTGTCAAGTTACTTCTGCTCTGCAGCTAGTTAAGCAATGAAACTTGACTGATTTCAATACCGTACCACATAAACTTCAAATTCTGCTTTAAAAAAAGGCAGACTTAAATAAGACATTCCATAAAAGTATTGGAAACAAAGGATTTGTAGCCTTGCTGTGAAAACGGCTTGTCTCGTATCTGGTCATACATCCTAGTAATGTAAATAAAAAGCCAAAGACAACAGTCTGTCTTCAGAATCTCATATATCCATGAACCTGCATCATAAAGCTTTTAATTAAAAATATGACAGGGGATTTGATTTGGAATTCATTGATCTAAGTTATTACAAAAAGAAAAGCACTGTTTTCTGTTTTAGGGACAACATTTCATCAAAGAGTTAAGTTTAATAATGAGTGTAGGAAAAGATGTGTGCAGTTTTTAGCCCTTTGTTGTATACATTAATATTTCTATCAGAGCTTATTAAAATAATTTTTCAGTTTATTTCTGACAAAAAGATCCTAAAAATTTCTGGATCTGAATTAATTCAAATGAGTGCTTTTAGAACGCACATGTTGTTCCCATTGAAGGAGAGGGCAGGAAATGCCTGAAATTTCAGTGATGAATATCTTCAGAGAGTGTCACAGGGCAAAACACATTTATTCTGAGTTGATCTCAATACTAGCAAATTTAAGCTTGATAAAACTGAAGACAATTCTCTTGCTTGCAATTAACATGCTGTCTGATTACAAGTAGATTGTTATTTCTTTTCAAAGAATGAAGTTGCTTAGCACCTTTCAGAAAGGTCCATCTTTCTTCAGTATTGGGGTGGTCTGTACTTCAGGGTGGTCCAGAAGCCTATTGGCTATTGGGTGATGTCTTGCTGATATCTTTATAATGGCCCTTATTTGTATGTACTTCAGGTACCGTCTTGCTAACCTGTAGTATCAACAGATTCTTCATGGAGTTGCAGCTTCTATTACTGTTTCATCTCTCAGTTTGAATCTTCATAGTCAACTCTGTCTTACAGATAAGAAGGCGGATTGTACAATTACAATGGCTGACACTGATCTGTTAGCTCTCATGACTGGCAAAATGAATCCTCAGACAGTAAGTATAGCAAAGATAAGAGGACTGACTTGTTTGTTCGTTTTGTGTGTGTTTAAGATGAGATCATTTCAATAAATCCCCTCCTCCATAACTGCCACAGCTGATCTGAAAAATGACAATTCTTGATTTTCTCTGAATAAATTCGCCCAAGTAAGATTAATCAAGAAAGACAGTATCTACTCTTCTGAACAGGTACAGATCATCTCAGACATCCTGTAGGTAATCCGCAAAGGGATATATAAGTGCTTGGTTTGCAGAGAAGAGAGGGAAACTAGTGTTTGCAGCCTGACTTAAGACAGGAGGAATGTTGGCCCTCTGTTCGGAGAGCTTTATGCTTATAGCTGGCATTAGTGTAAGGAGTAATCTTGATGCTGAAAAATAGGAATTGAGGTGATCATTCACTGAATGACTATGACTATTTGGGGTTTTTATTCCTTAGTGTGTCAAAAGCAGCCACAGTATACAAGTAAACCAGAAGTTTAAGTTAATTTTAAGTTGCTGTTCTGTACTTCTAAATTCGAAATGCTCTGGGTAACATTCTTTTAAGTTTTTGATCTGGTAATCACAGAATAAACAAGAATTTTCACAAACTAAAGTATGTCTAGGAGAAGTCTGAAGGTAAAACACATTATAGAAATGTTGTAGTTGTACATGTAGGAAATTCAGAAGCAACTGCAATTTTACACCTACAATTTGGATAATTTACATTTACATTTTATTACAAGGTTCAGAGGAAAAAACCCAAATCTGTAGTGTGTGCTTCACAAACTAGATTTGTAAAATTGAATTCATCAGTAACAAAACCAGTAATGGCTGGGGGGGATTTGAGTAAGAAATCACTTGTGGCATCTACTGTACACTATTGCTTTATCGTCTTCAATTGAAATAGCGAACTTTTATTCTATGAACTGTCATCACCAAAACATTGGGTATTCTGCCCTGCTTTATATACAGATCCATCATTACGATAATCCAAGAAACAAGCAACACCAAGTTTATTCTCTTTAGGTGTCACAAATATAGTAAGCGTACAACTTTCTCAGTTTACTATTCTGCCTTCTAGTGTCAGACAATAAATTTGTTGATGAATGTGAGATATTTGCTAGAACTGCTGGAATTATAAAACTGCAGCCCAGGACATGCACATACATAATAGCCCATAACTTTTGGGAGGGGTGCATTTGGGGTAATGTGTTGTATTGCATTTCATATAATCTTTCTTTCTTTTTAGGCATTCTTTCAAGGCAAATTAAAGGTTTCTGGGAACATGGGCATGGCAATGAAACTTCAGAATCTACAACTTCAGCCAGGCAAAGCTAAACTTTGAGCTCATTAAAGTAAACAGTTAGTTCTTGATATTCTTGACAAAAAAAGTAGAATGAAACTAGACATTATCAATAATATGGCGCAGGCTGGGTTTGATTGGACCTCTCACCTAAATTCTGTGGTTAGAGACCTTAATTCTCTTAATGAATTCCATCATTTTCTCTGTGGCAAAGACTTTTAGGCTAAGCTTGAAGCACTAACTCTTACAAATGGTATATGGGGGGTATTTGTGACAATTTTTATTTTAATCAATATGAACAATTTTATAAAAACTTAGAGATGAATGAGGCTGCTTACTGTTGATCAGGTTAGTTGGGAAGGGAATGAGGAAGGTTATAAATAGTTTGACATATCAATCCAATAAGTTGCATTTTTTTAAAAGCTGTAATAGGTCATACAAATGCTTTCAGACTTCCAGTCTAACAAATTTGCTTAAATTAAAAGGATCTTATAAAGGGGATCTCTAACAGCATTTTTTTAGAACAGGCTTTAGGAATTTGCTATAAAATACTTTTCTTATTACTACTTTGGAATTAAAAAATAAATATCCAGAAGTAAGTAGGAACTAGAACATTGCTTTGAGATTCACAGAATTTGAAAATACTTCACCTTGAAAAAAGATCAGGTTTGCCAGGAGAGCAGAGAGGGAGTATAACCAACATTTTACCTGTTTTCTCCTGAGAAAATCTGATGTTGATCATTATGAAATTCTTATCAGTAATGTAAAAGCTTTAACTTCTGTTTTGGGAAAATGTATTCTGGTTGGAAGTTTAATAGAAAATTAAATATACTTTTCCTGTTCTTCTGTGTCTGTTCCTCAGATTTGTAAATCTGGATTTCACGTTAATGCACTGAATTGACTGTTTTATACAGGTTGTCATGAAGGGTGCCTGCAGTCATCCATTTTTTCCTCCTCAGGCATTGTCAGTAGATACTCTATAAACTACATCTCAGTCTGGTATATACACATCACATCCTCATGTAGGTGGGGCATGACTGAGGAACTTAGGCAAAAACTTTCACTTCCCTGGTTTAACTAAAATCATAATAAAATGAGCTAATTCAAGCCAGTCATTCTGTTTATTTGGTGTGAACTGTTAGCAGATTGCTGAGCAGTAAGAATAACTCTACTGAATCAGATCAAAATTTGATCTAGCCCACTGTATTTTCTGACTGCTGGGAGGAGTATTAAGATGGCCCAAACATCTGTTTACCCAGAATACTTTCCTAGCTGCCAGTGATTTTAATTTTTTTTTTCCAGCTCACAAATTTGAGCCAGAAGTGGTATGTCACTATCTGAAGTCCTTGGTGAATAGTTTTTCATGAGTTTGTCCAGTCCCTTTTTGAATCCTTGACAGCTTTTTAGCATGGGTCAAGAATCTCTGTAGCTTACCTATACATCATGTGGCATTAAATTTATTCCTTTTTATCTTATACACTGCAGTTTTATTTTATACCTCTTAGTTGCTTTTTTTATTGTTTTTTTGTTGTTGTTTGTTTGTTTTACTGGAAGAAACAGTGAAGAGCTTTGAAGCACTCCTGGTATAATCTTGCCCTATCACCTTCAGGCTTCACAGCTTAAAGAATAGGACATTCTATTTAACTGTATCACATGGAGAGGCCCTTGCAACCTTTGGTGATCCATGTATCCTTCCTGTATGCTGCATTCCAATTGTCCTATGTTAAAAAGCTTTCAAGATCCAAGAGCATTTTCTGCTTTTACTTTTCTTTCCCCAGTTGTTTTTCTGACCCCTACTAGTTTTGAGCTAATGTTTTCTTAGATATCTTAAAACTAGGGCCTCATTTCTTTCATATTAACTCAGTGCTTATTTCTACACTGTGAAGCTGAAACTTTTTTTTAAATTATTCCACATGCATTGTTTTATTTATACTGAGTCTCAGCTGTCTGTTTTACTGTCTGTGCACTCAGTGTTTAGACCCACCTGCAGCTTTTGTACTCAGCCCTCATCTTTAGTATCTGGATGAATCAACTTTTATCCCCACTGTTCATCTTCTTTTCTAAAGGATTAGTTTGGTGTTGAATAGCACAGATACAGCCTTGCTCCAGTGAAAACTTCTTAAAAGGCAATCTGCTCATATGAATCGGGTTTCCTCTCGTGTACTTGTTTATTGACTTACCCAAAGAATTGTAGTAGATAGAAGTCATGTCTTTCAAACAAAAGCAGCATTAGCTCTCTACAAAATAACATTTGCTAATGTATCCACTGCTTTTTTTCCTAAATTCTTGCCATTTGTCTTGTGGGGACATTTGTCTAAAGGGGAGTTAAGGGATTGCAGCAGTAATTCCGTACTGAAAAAAATTTGTTTCTCTACACAGTTGCATATGCACCTTTTCATTAGCAAGCTTTGTCCTCCTTTTGAATCACTGATACCACCAGAAGAGCTTTAGGTAGATGTCTGTTTGCAAGCTAAGAACCTGCCTTTTCCAAGAATTTTGAGCACAGGCAACGTATTTTTGGCCACTGTTAATTAAAGAAGCAAATTAATTTTGAAGTGCAAACAAGCTAAAATGGATCATAGTAGTTCATACCAATAAAAATTTGGCTAAGATGTGCTCACCTGCAGATTGAGATTACTTTTTCAGGGATGAAAAAATGGCACAGGAATATTTAAAAAAAAAAAACACAAAAAGTGCAAAAATAACTTTGGAGTTTGTTCACTACCACAAGAAAGAATATCCAAGTCTGAGACCCTGGCCTTCAGAGACATCTCCAGGTTTGTACAGGCCCAGGACTTTTGGGTTTGGGCACTTGCAGATACAATGTTATTATAACATATCCCAGATTAAATGCAGAAGTTTAGTTCACTTACCAATTGTAGCTAGAGGGAGTAAAGCAGAAGTTAGTACAGCCTACTTTCTCTGCTTGGATGTAAGAGAATTAGACAATTCTGTATTTCTCCTGCAGTATTTAAGAAGATGGAATAAAGGACAAAGCTCTATATTTACCCCATCTATCAGTTAATGTCTCATTTAGACATCTGTCTTGTGTTAGTCCTTCATTTTCAGCACCTTCTTTGTGTCATAACTTGCAGAGAATTCTTAAAATATAATACTTTTTCTGGGAGTGAGATATGTGCGTGGGCTGTCTTTTTTAAAAATCCCAGATCGCTCATTTACATTCTGCAGTCTTAGAGGCTGATAACTTTGAGTAAATAAATTCCACGGTGGACAGAAATCATTTGCCCTGATCATCATGAGAGGAAGTAGGCAAAGCTCTGTGATACAGAGCAGATTTTGATATTATCTTTAAGTTCTCTTACTTATTTTTTGCATAACTCAAAGCATTACCTAAGTTTGTGCCATTTTAGAAATCTCTTTACAAAGGTTTTCTTTCTCGCTCCATAATGCTCTCTTGACCAAGCAGCATTAAGCCCTTTTCTCCAGCTAAAATTCTCTGTAACTTTAGATCAGCCTGTCTTCTGAAGTTCATGTGTTATTGCAGTTCTGTAATGTTAACTGATTCCTTGAGGGCAGAATTAGCAAGATAGCTAGAGATACCAAGACGTGGCTAGTCACTGAACATAGCAAAGCTTAAATTTTTGGTTTTAAAGGCCTAATCCTCTGGGTTTAGTGTTTTCAGACTCCCAGTTCACATGAGAGGAAGTTTCAGCTTTAGACATTAAAATGCTCGGGAGGGTTGTTCTTCCTTCATGGACTCTGGTAAATGCTCATTGCAGCTATTGGTTTGGGGTTTTTTTACCACCTATGATAAATGCATTAATCGTTTGACAGCCAGAGACCCTGTCAGGTTGGCAGGTATATCTTATCTTTACTTTCTTTTGTAAAAATCATGTAATTCTTTCATATATGAATTTTCACATTAAAAAAGTAAAAGACATTTCATTGCTATAAGAGAAGCAAATGGATTTGTCAGAGTTGGAACCAGGGAGCAGAGCGATGCCTGACTCAGCAGATCTGGCTTGCAGGAATTTGAGTGAATGCTTTGGTTTTGAACCACAGATCTTTTTAAACTTTTGAGTTTTGTGTTTTGGTCCTGCTGCTTTGCCTAGTCAGAAATAAGTACAGTGGAGTACATTACACTTACATACTTTATACCATATGCATTTTCAAAAGTGATTGCTGCTTTTCTTATAATTAGAGTCATTAGAAGAAAAGCTGATGGTCAGGACATGGCTCCTTTCCTTAAGAAAAGAGCCATGCTACTTCAAGAAATCTCAGTTCCTATGTTGATCAGGATAACAAATAGGAATTTTTTATGAAATTCTGAATTTGGGATAAATGAGGGCATATCTATGGGCAGATGAGGCAGTCTAGGGCGAAGGCAGTTACTCCAGCTGTATGTTGTTGTATGGGGCTGACCTTACCTCCTGAATAACTGGGGGGGTGTGACACAGAGTGCCTAGTACAGGTGTTCATAACTGCAAGTGTTAGAAGGGGAATGGGAGAATCTGGCAGGTGGCTCATGATGGCTTTATTTGCATAAAGCAAGTCCTCCGAGTAGGTGGTAATTTGGGATCCCTTTGGTAAGCAGCAGAGAGAGATTAGTTCGCTCAGGTGAGGAGGCTGTGAACAGCTGAGTGTGGTTTGTGTCAGCTGGGTTAAGGGGCTGTTATTTGGGGGATAGATCATTTCAGGATGTGGGAGGATTGGACAAAGGGACTTGACTTACATCTTCCCTCTCACAATAGAAAAAATTTCAAATAATCACAAGGCTGGATTTGTCCATTTCCCATATGTCCAATTCATCTGAGGTCAGTTTAAACTATTACCTCCTTGGAACAGGAACTACATCGCTTCCTGTTTTACAGAGCACTGAGCTGGATGTCAGCTCTCATTAAACAGAAAAGAATAAGAATGCAATTAGCCTGGTGGATAAAAGGCAGGAAAAAGTCTCTTAGCTATGAACAATCAACACTTGAGGAAGCAAACCACATATGGAGAACAAATGCTGGAAAAAAAACCCAACTGTTTGGAACAAATTCCTTTATTACTTAAATAAACAGCACTGTAATTTGTTGGAGTGACAGTGTGAGCTGTTCTGTACCCTGTATCTGTAAGAAGAATTCATTGCTAACTTAAAAGCAGATGGCTTTATATGGCCCTGGGTGGGTTCTCTGGGAAATGTTAGTTATATACTGTGATATAGGAACAGAAATACCCTAATAATGCTGCAGCAGGCTAAAAGGAACATGAATAGTATGAAATAAGTACAAAATAAGTTGTGTCTGTATCCCATATTTCAGGTAGATTAAAAGCAGTCATGGATTTTTATTTTTTTTTAAACAGTACATGTCCTCTGGGGGAACAGACATCTTAAAGTTCATTCAGATCAAGACACAGATGCCAATAGGCTCATGGCCAGGCTCTGTTGTGCGTTCTTAGGTTTGAAAAATACTTCCCTTCCTGCTTTGGAGACAAAAACCCCTTTTACTCTTTGTGTTTTGATTATTCATTTTTTGAAGCAAATGACAGCAAGTTACTTAAAAGAATTTTAATGGGCTGTTTTCTCTGCTTTCAAACAAAGGCACAGTATCAGCACATAGCAGTGGACGCTTCAGGAATGCCAGTATTTCTGTAGAGTCTTATTTATATCAGATAAATAAAGGTGAGAGTAAAGAACATTTTATTACCTTTTAAGATACAACTAAAACTTAAATCTCCCGAATGCCTCATGCCTCACTCCATGCTGATCACAAGTGAGCTGATGCCTGTAGAACCACTGCTCTTGGAGCTCATGCTTCTATAGACCTGCTTAGACCTTTTCTCTGCCATGTTGTTGCTTGAATAGGGTGTTTGTTATTTGAGTTTATCATATCACATCTAAATTTAGCCTATAATCTCTTTAGGACAGTGACAATAGTTGTAAAGTCAGAGCTGAGCAAGTCGTCTGAGTTTGAACTACCTCTGTGCTGTCCTGATCCTCAGTGGTTCCACAAAGTAAGTGCAGCCTTGGTGTAACTGTTAAGTCATCCTGTTTTCTCAGTTATAGTAGTGGAATATAGTGTACTGCATACTGCAGCTTGGCCCTGGACACGTCCTTGTGCTGAGGTCTGCAAGAGTATCTTTGAAAAATAAGAGCTCAAGTAAAGTCTGTCCTTGACCACCACTGGGGCTTTTTTCTGCTGGACCCAATGCAGAAGGTTGGCTCTTGCACAATGCGCTGTGTGCCAGGCTCATTGCAAAAGCACTGTGATGTGCTGTGGCGCGTGCTGTGTGTAATAGAATCACAGACTGGTTTGGGTTGGAAGGGACCTTAAAGATCATCTAGTTCCAACCCCCCTGCTGAGGGCAGGGACACCCTCCACTAGCCCAGGTTGCCCAAAGTCTCATCCAACCTGGCCTTGAACACTTCCAGGGATGGGGCATCCACAGCCTCTCTGGGCAACCTGTGCCAGTGTCTCACCACCCTCACAGTAAAGAATTTCTTCCTTTTATCTAATCTAAATCTATCCTCTTTCAATTTAAGGCTATTCCCGCTTGTCCTATCACTCCATGCCCTTGTAAACAGTCCCTCTCCAGCTTTCTTGTAGGCCCCTTCAGGTACTGGAAGGCTGCTATAAGGTCTCCCTGGAGCCTTCTCTTCTCCAGGCTAAACAACCCCAACTCTCTCAGCCTGTTTGCATAGGAGAGGTACTCTAGCCCTCTGATCATCTTCGTGGTCTCCTCTGGACTTGCTCCAACAGCTCCATGTCCTTCTTATGTTGCAGACCCCAGAGCTGGAGACAGTGCTCCAGGTTGGGGTCTCATGAGAGCGGAGTAGAGGGGCACAATCACCTCCCTTGACCTGTTGGTCATGCTTCTTCTGGTGCAGCCCAGGATATGGTTGGCTTTCTGGGCTGCAAGCGTGCATTGTGGGGTCATGTTGAGCTTCTTGTCCACCAACATCCCCAAGTCCTTCTCTTTAGGGCTGCTCTCAATCCATTCTCTGCCCAGCCTGTATTTGTGCTTGGGATTGCCCCGACCCGTGTGCAGGACCTTGCACTTGGTGCATGAGGTTCACATGGGCCCACCTCTCAAGCCTGTCTTTTAGTTCAAAGAAACTACCTGCCCTTGTTTCCACCCCCTGTAGGCTTCCTTTTTGTGTTTGAGTTTGTCAGGAGCTCCTTGTTCATCCATGCTGGCCTTCTGGCGTTTTTGCCCAACTTCCTCTTTGTTGGGATGCATCGCTCCTGAGCTTGGAGGAGGTGACCCTTGAATACTAACTGGCTTTCTTGGGCCCCTCTTTCTTCCAGGGCTTTGTCCCATGGTACTGTACCAAGCAGATCTCTGAAGAGGCCAAAGTCTGCTCTCCTGAAGTCCAGGGTAGTGAGCTTGCTGCACACCCTCCTTGCTGCCCTGAGGATCTTGAACTCCACGATTTCATGGTCACTGCAGCCAAGGCTGCCCTTGAGCTTCACATTCCCCACCAGCCCCTCCTTGTTGGTGAGAACAAGGTCCAGCATGGCACGTCTCCTCACTGGCTCCTCTGTCACTTGGAGAAAGAAGTTATCAACACATTCCAGGAACCTCCTGGATTGCTTGTGCCCTGTTGTGTTGTCCCTCCAACAGATATTGGGGTGGTTGAAGTCCCCAGTGAGGACCAGGGCTTGTGAATGTGAAGCTGTTCCTATCTGGCTATAGAGGGCCTCATCTGCTCAGTCTTTCTGGTCGGGTGGCCTGTAGCAGACCCCCACTATAGTGTTCCCTGTCCCTGCCCTCCCTTTAATCCTCACCCATAAGCTCTCAGTCAGCTCCCCATCCATCCCCAGGCAGAGCTCCATGGTCTCCCTTGCCTGTCCTTCCTAAAAGCCTGTATCCTTCCATTCCAACACTGCAGTCATAGGAGCCATCCCACCACGTCTCCATGATGCCAACAAGATCACAGCCCTGCAGGCAGGCACACGTCTCCAACTCCTCTTGTTTATTGCCCATGCTACGTGTGTTTGCATAGAGGCACTTGAGTTGGGCCTCCGATGAAGCTGACTGACTGGCTGGAGTGGCTGGAATAGCTGACAGTTGTTTAATGAAGTTCCCTAGCCGTTGTTTGCCCAAAGACCTGCTTCTCTGCCATCAACGTGATCTGAAGAAGTAATGTACCGAAGTTTAAACTGAGCCTACAGCTTCAGTTTTTAAACTTGAAAATGTTTCTTCATTTATGCTGCCACCACCACTGTCACCTATCAGCAGGGAACACGTAGAGTACAAAGACTCAAGTTTGACTGGAAAGGTTTCCTGCAACTAATTCCAGTAATTATACAACAAAAACACAGATAAAATGCACTTGTGGGGAAGGGTGAATCCTGCTCTCTTCCTCTATCCTGTGGGCTGCTCTGGCATCAATAGTGAGCCAGGTCATCACCCTACTCCTCCTCTGCTCTGCCTGCAGACTGGGGTAAGATGGGGTGGTCCTCCAACATAACCACGCTTTTTTTCTCCTGCCTTAAAACACTGACTTTACAATCCAGTGTAACACAAAATTTACAATTTTGTTGTATGAATTCAGGGTACTGGAATATAGAAAGGGTAGCAGGCAAATAAATCCTGGATCTCTGAATCACTAAGAAAAAGCAGCCAGCTTTGTTTTGTTTTTATTTTTGTTTTAGTAAAAACACACTTCCCACACTAACTTTTGAAACTTACACGTGGCACAGAGGGGGATCAGTTCCAGTTGATATGAGCCTGGAAGAAGAGAGGGAGGAAATAACTTAATTGCTTTAGACTTCAGTTCAGCTGGAGTCGAGAGGAAAGAATCAGTGTCCCTTTTCTGGAATTCAGCAAGAAGGTCGTGTTCTTGGTGAGGACAGATCCTCTGCAGATTTTGTGGAGGTACTATATGGGGCACTGCGGGGCATTCACAAAACAGGTGGCTTCATATTTAAAATAGTAATGTTGCTCTCTGTGACAAAAAGCCGTGTTGCTTTCTTGGAAGTATTGCTGCACTTAGAGCATACTGTGTTATAAACAGCATGTTCCTCTATTTTTTACCAAGAGAAATAAGAAATGTGAGGCTTCTGGGCTAAACATGACCAGGGCTGGAGTGTGTGTGTGTGTGGTGGAGGGTTGTTTTGATGTTTAGTGCTGTAATATGGGGCTTAGAAGATACAAAAGAGATTGGGTAGATGGGGTGTTATATCAAATTTGGGGACTTTGCTGCTAAGACATTTGTAGTTTCAGCCAATCTACCCCTGGTCCCTGAAGATCAGTTGATGATTTGAAAACCAGGGGGAGTTAAAGGGGAGGGAGATGAAATGCAGGAAAAACTGCTGATCTGTCTGTTCCTGGCTAATTTGAACCAGACCCCCGGGGAATGGGAGGACATTCCCACCTGGAATTCAGATTTTGTGTTGAATGCAGCTAAAATTAAAGATCTAGTAACAGATAGTGCAGCTCTGGTATCCTGCAACAAAATGCTAAAGCATACACTGTCTCTGCTTCTGTCAATTCCAGCATGCTTGCTTTTGGCATCTCTTATGGATCTTGCAAACTATGTTGACAAAAAGCAATGGGAGATTGTTTCTTCCTGAAGTCTTTATATCCAGACTATAGCTGCTTCCTCTTTCCTACTCACATTTTCCCATATGGTGACTTTGGAAAATTCCTCTCCGATTTCGTTGGGAAGTGCAGGAAACTCTCGTTGGTAGAGGGTTGCCTATTACTCCCTCTAATTCTGCTGCTCACATCTGGAAAGGATCTGGCTTGGAAAGGGGAGACTTGCTGTGAGCTCAGCTCATGTAACAGACATGGCATGAGCTGAGGGAGCCTGTGGGGGCAAGAGAAATGTTCTTCATTCATCTGATTTCTGACAGCAAAGGTGAGTTGTACAGCATTTTATTATTTTTTTAAATGCTGGGTTGTCAGACAACATCCAGCAGCCTGCCTTTCAGCTGCAGCTTTTAGAAAGGATATTAAATGTAAGTAATAAACTCAGTTAACCTGTTGATATTGAAGGAGAGGATGTTTTTCCATCTGTGTGTGTCCTATGAGAATGTCTGCAGAGAATGATACAGAGATGAGATATTTTGAATATGATTCTGTTGTTTATTGAGGCAACTGTAATCACTGAGAAGCATACAGTAACTCCTGAAACTTCAGCTGCTTCTTGAGACTGTGCCTTTTGTAGCACTCTGCCTCTGGGGCTGTGTGGCAGCAAAGTGCAGAAATCAGTGGTGGTTCTGTCTGGACTCAGAAAGATGCAACCATAGATACTCCTGAGCTGGTTTTGGTGTAATTTCAGTCTTTGGGTGGAAGGACCTGATCCAAAGCCCACTGCCAGCAAGGGAAGAGTACTCTTTCTAGTGGGTTTTGAGCCACTC
The DNA here is from genome assembly GCF_028858705.1 of Grus americana. Classification (NCBI taxonomy): domain Eukaryota; kingdom Metazoa; phylum Chordata; class Aves; order Gruiformes; family Gruidae; genus Grus; species Grus americana. The sequence continues at coordinate 29,536,523 of NC_072859.1, forward strand.
CTTTAATAAGGTTTCTTAATAAGGCTTTGGATCAGGCCCACAGGAATGAGTTTAAATGGAGTGAGTTACTTCAGACTTTCTTTGAACTAAAAGAAAATAAAAATCATGCCTGGTTTTACTGCCTGCACTCCAGGTGCAAGCAGATGTTTTCTGTATCCAAAGTGTCTCCCTGTGGTACCGAAGCAGCATTCACTTCAAAGGCATTGCAGCAGAAGCATGTGTATTGGTGACAATGGGGTGAGATTGCCTCAGAAATTTTAGTGTGCAATAGATACACTATTTCATGTTAATTTTTTAACATCTTTTCAGCCATATATGTGGAAAAGTCAGCATGTTGCAAATCTATAGAGCCCAATACCAACCACGATGTAACTGTGTGCTATGGGAATAGTGTTGGCATTGTTACAGCAGGGCTGGTTGTCACCTGTGTGTAAGAAGAGGTTTTTTTCTTTAGTTTCTTTTGTAAATATCTATAAGGGTAAGCTGATATATAGGAAAAATACTTTGTTAGAGATCTGATATATCATACTTGCTGAGATTATTTTCTCTAAGATTTCTAAAATATTTTCTGAGGTTAGGTCTCCAAATACTAAGGATTTTACTAATCCACTGTTGGCATACTCATATGGCCAATTTTGATCTCACTATTAATATCTAGCTGCCTTATAAGGAACACCATCTGATCCCTGGAATGTTTTATAAAGGAGATTAATTTCATTATAGTCAGCTTTTACAAATATGGAAGCTGTGGAATAGCAGAGCAGGGGGAAGAGGGATCAAGCAAACAGTGTTAAATGCTTAAAATCACCCAGCGTGTCAGTAGACCATGAACAAAGCAAACCCATCCATGTCTTGGGATGCTCTGTCCTGTAGTCTCACCTTCTCCCATTTCTTCAAGTGTAAGTCAATGTTTAAAGAAATTATTTAAGATTTGCATGACACTGACTGAGAGCAGGATCTCTCCAATGCTTCCCAAGAGAGCCCCAGAGAGTTTCAGCTGGTGCAAAGCCCCGTGGATGTAAACAGAGATGTGCCAGTTCTGACGGCTGCCAGTCTGGCTCTGGGAGGTTCTTGTTTCTGATGCAAAGAAGGAACCTGGGCTGGCGGAGGTGAACAGCGAGTACTTATTTCATATTGTCATGAATCCATTGTGTATTTTCACCTTAAAAGATCAGCCTAAATAAGAATTTCTCATCACTGTTGAATACTTCTGCAAAGAATAGCCAAAAGGACAAAAGACAAGCCATTACCAGCCCTTACTGCAAATCATTATGTATGAAATCTGAGAAGGGCAACAAATGAGACCAAGGGGGCTGGATTAGGACCAGCTGGCCGGTCTAGTAGATATTCAACTTCTGTTTGAATTATTTTAACCTGCTGCCAGAAAGATAAAAGCTGAACATTAGCCAGGCCTCTAAGGTTCAAATCAGCACTGTCCAAAAATCAATAGGAAGCCTGTTTTGTTTTCAGTAGCCATGAGACATTGTTATTGTTCGATGCTTGTGAAGCAGCCTCTCCAAGAGGCATCCTGACAGCCTGAGTCACTTTTTTCCAGCATACCTTGGTTACATTAACGAGAAATTTCTTCCCGATGCAAAACTGTGAGGAAGAGTACGACTAAGAGTTACATGGAAATAACATTGCATAACCTCCTCTATAAAGCTCCGGGATCAGCTGGCGTTTCTCAATATGAAAAAAGCAATAAATAACTTGAGGAATCAGGGACGGTGTGGGGGATGCTGCCAGGCCCCCGGCTGCCTGGGGCCGGGCAGCGCTGCTCCGTCTCATCCCGGTTCCCAAACCGCCTTGAAAGGACGTGAAAGCACCTAGGGAAAGCGGGAACGCGGGGCTGGTGCCTCGGGCTCCCGGGGCGGGAGCGGGGAGCTCAGCGGGGCCGGGCCCTGGCGCTGCCACCCTCTCCCGCCCGGGCCCGACCCCGCGCCGTTCTCTCGGCTTTCAGGGGCGATGCCCGCCGGCGGCCGGGCGCTGCTGGCGCTGGGGCTCCTGGCGCTGGGCTGCGCCGCCGCCCGCCCGCCGCCGCCCGCCGACAACGACTTTCCCGAGGGCGCCCCCGAACGGCGGCGGCCGCCCGGTCCGGCCCCCGCCTGCCCCCGGGATTGCGGCTGCACCCAGGAGGGCGTCGTGGACTGCGGCGGCATCGACCTGAAGGAGTTCCCGCTCCTGCTGCCGGAGCTGACCAACCACCTCTCCCTGCAGGTAAGGGAGCCGAGCCCGGCCGCGGACCACCCAGCTCCCACACGCTGCCCCCCCGCCGCCTCCGGGGTCTCCCCGGGCCGCGGAGGCCCCTGTCCTTGCCTTCGCCTGAACCCGCCACCTTCCCGCTTCCTTCCGTGGCTCCTCGGCTTTGTGTTGGAAGTGGGAGGTGCAGCAGGCCCTTGTAGTCGACAAACACACCTGGTTACTAGCTTTAATTCTCTCCCCACAGATCCAGGGAGAAAAAAAGTTAGGAAATTTTTCTCCTCTTTCTCCCTCCACCTGTGAGAAAATATTTTTTTGTCCAAAGTAATAATTACTGTTCCTGGTGAAGGCTTTTCATTCTGAGGTGTCTTGGAAAAGGATGGGCAAAATTACTTCATTAATGAGAAATTTTCTGTCAGCACTACACCTTAGCTAAAGCATTGTAAAGACGGTGTAGTGGCCCAGCCCCAGCCAGTGGCCCTCAGGGTCCTGTCTCCCTCAAGCCGGCTCCCTGTGGTACATGGACTCAGCCAGGAGCAGTGGCCGTAACATGGCGGAGCCAGCCGTCACTCAGAGCGGCATTGCCTGTGACATGCGGACAGCTGGTGCTGCACTTGCTGGGCCACCTGCCGGCGGGAGATTCTTGGGTCATTTTACCCGGGAAAGTCATGACTGCAGCAAATGGTTATGCTGCAGAGATGTCATGTCTTGTCAGGACAAAGGCATGTAAGATTCAAATTCAGGTGGAAGCAGTGGCCTGTCCTAGATGGTCAGCAGGTTTCCATGCTCTGCTGTTAGTTAATTGATCCCTACGACGAGCATTTTGGCAGGCATCCTTTCCCCGCCTGTGCTTTGACACCTGAGGATGTGGGCAGGGCCAGAGCATGGCAGCCCTGTGGCCCTTCCTCCTCTGAGCCATGGCAGTAGTTCCAGGCTTCTCCACAATGCCTCTTTGGCCCTTAACCAACTGCTTTTTGTTTATTGCTCCCATTTGCTAATTGTCTTCTGTGGATAAATTGTAGATTTTGTTCAGCGCTTTCCATCCAAGTGCAGCGTAGTTAGAAAAACTGTAACGTAAGCTGGCACCTTCCTCAGCAGATCTGTCCCAGGCGTGTGCTAGCCATGGCTCCCGCCTCTACTGCCAAAAGCAGAGAAACTTTTTGGAGCAGCAGCTGTCACTTTCTGTGTATTGGCCTGGCTTCCAGCACAGTGGGTCCTTGACTGGTCCCCTAGATGCTAAAACACTGGAATCACTCATTAATGGTCAAATGTTAGTCAGCATGTTAATGAAAATGATGGCAGTCACTCCTGACAGTAAAACTGGAGAAAGTGAGCCCAGTTTCACTCTCCCTGCCCATGACAAGTTGTTTTTAAAACAACATGTAAATAACAGAAGTAATAAACTCGGAAATGCATGGTGCCAACCTTGTAGCAAATGCTTTGCTGCAGCTATGAGGTTTGGCTGTGGCAGATGGCATATAGGCCTTGCCAGGCATAATCACACTCTTTGTGTGCTACCAGTGCATAAGCTGGATATTTTTGGAGATGAGCACAAGCTACAAAACTTGGTTCAGGCCTTCAAATGCTGCTGGGTTTGGATGTCTTGGTTTTGAGATCTGAGTTTGGCTCATTACAGAGAGAAGTCTTGACAATGATTTGACATGGTGGTTTCATTTCCAAATTTTATTGGAGTTCACAGTCTGGGTTTTTTGGGATCCTTCTTGAATTACTTTGATGATGATTAATACTCTCCATTTTCTTAGAATAACCAGATAGAAGAAATCTTTCCAGAAGAGCTTGCTCGTCTTTACAGACTGGAAACTCTCAATTTGCAAAACAACAGGCTAACTTCAAAAGGTAAGGCAGCAGAGCCGTGAAGTGGACAGAGCCTGTGCCTCCACACCACCAGTTTATGCAGTGAGGCCAGCAACAGCTGATAAGGAAAGCCACAGAGTGATGGAATGACGTGATTGGAGTGGTTAGCTATAAGCCTCACTCCTTTGGCCATCACACAGATCACGGAGGCACTTTATCATCTAAAACATAATACTCAGCGTGTAAGAATGCAGCCGTACTGAACCAGTGGAGGAGACCTGGCAGCAGCACTGCGTACTGTGGCGTGAGATCTTCTCGTCCAGGAAACTCCCTCCAGTCCCCCAGGCACATCAATGCAATGCACTTGAGAACCAGAAATGTCTACATGCTGAATGATTTCCTTCTGACTGACCTTGTTTCTTAATCCACTTGTTTAGTTCAGTCTAGTCACTCAGTGCAGTTTAGTCCAGTTCAATCCTTGTCGAATTTAGTATAGATACAAATAATATGTATTACAAGTAAGGCAATTTCTGCTATTCTTCTAAAACCATTTTGATTTTTGTAGGCAGGTTTTGCTTACTAAGTCATATGCTTATTAGAGAAACTTGACAAGGAGTTAGTAAGGAAAGGAAAAGAAACACAGGAACTGGAGTAAATAATTGGACAGGAGGATATACAATACAAAAGATGTAATCGTTGTTAACTTGTGTGTCACCCAGTTGCTCTGAATGCTGTTGCTCTCCTTATTCCAATGATAGAGAACAGCCTTTATTGAGAATGTGGGCATATTATGCATGGGACCCAAAACACATCACCCGTACACAGCACAGGGAAGGCTGTGCTTAAGTAGATTCAGACTTTGACATTACTACCTTTGGGGCTTGATGTTTCTTTCACAAGCTTCAGTGCAGTCCTGAGTTTCCAATATGTTCTGACGTGGGAAATAGCTTCACCTTTGACTTATGGTTATCTAAGTGCCAGGTGAAAATGTTATTTTCAGCCTTTCCATTGTGACAGCAATTGTACTTGTGTGATCAGCTGGATGTGGTGATTCAGCTGAAAAGTAATAATTATTGGGGGAGGGTTAGCTCTGAGTTGGATTAGCTCTCTGAGCTGGCTACTGCCTGGATTGTGGGGGAGCAGAACAAGAAAACAGTTATGACATGCAGGTACTGGTGTTGTTTTGGCAACGTCATGGTCATAGATCAGATTGATCTGATCATTAAACAATGTCAGATGATGTCCTTCCAAGAATGATCTGCAGATTCATGAGCAAATGACAAAAGAAACTTCTCAGATAGCATGCCTGCTGTGAGGACTGATGATCAGCAATACAGCAAGTCTACACAGCTCTGTACCTGACCCTTGCCAGTGGGGTTGGCCACAAGCCTTGCAAGCTTAGGTTTTTTTATGGTCTTCCATTGCTCTTAACAGTCTGGGGGGGGTTAATTTTAAAAAAAAAACAAACCAAAGACAACAATAAGTCTGAGCCAGGTTGTTTCAGTGGCAATGAAAAATATTCAAATCTCACATTAAAGATATTATCTGAGAGAGAAAGCTACTCTCAGTTATTTTCACTCAGAGAGGCAATAAGGTGCCAGTGTCACTGATTAGAGTTATTCCTGTTTCTGAGGGTTGCCGGAGGAAGCATTTGAACATCTGGAGAACCTGAATTACCTGTACCTGGCAAACAATAAGGTAAGAGGCTCACAAGACTTTCAGAATTCTTTTCTAACTGGGTTCTGAAAGTGAAGCAAGCAAGTCTTCAATTCTTTTAAAATATATATCCTACATAAGTAAAATTGTGCCAAAGTGATATTCTAATGCAGGTTCATCTAAGGTCAAGACAATCAGTATGCTAAAACATTAGAGGGTACATGCCCAAATATTTTGAACACTTATTTGTGCAACTGGTGAAAAGTTTCCTTTCTGTATGTAGGGACGTACACGGAGACCCTGCATTTATAAATTACTACTGTCTTCAGTAGGCTTTGGATCAGCTGCATGCAGATTTGGTAACTGTCTGTATGCAAATAAGATGTGGGTTAATGATGTGAAATACCGCATATCTCATCAGATGAGGCCAGATGATACCTGTGTTTGAGCCATCAAAATCTGTAAAAAGCTATCCAGTTTTCCCTGACTCCCATTCTTACTAGGTTTGATGTGGGGGGATACCCACACACGGTGAAACTGCGCAAGTTGTGAATTTACTCTTTTAGCTGCAGTGGTAGGAGCTGACTTTCTTTTTTAATGGAGAAGATCCCAGGTGCTTTCCTATTAATGACCCAAGTTGGATGTCATGACAGAAGCACATCTTTCCTGCCAAGGCTAGGAAATGAAATAACTTCTCACGTACCCTTGCATCTGGGTGGTTCCCATTATGGCTTTCTTTTTCCTCAGTTACAGTCCACAAATATTTGCTACAGAAGAAGCTGGGATGCCACAGAAAAATACAAGTTAAAACATTAGGCAGAGCTGCTTTTGTCTGCAAAACCCCTGCTCTTCCATCCTTCTCTCTCTCTCTCTCTATATATATATATTTATAGGCATATCTATATATATATTTTATTATCCTCTTAAAATCTGTGACCTTTTGATGTTTTGTTGATATGTATGTGGCCACATTCAGGTTTCAGTCAGGCCAAGACATATCCAGAATCACTCCATAGATTTCCGTATGGAGTGATTGAGAATAGAACCCATTCCTTAGTACAGTAACATTGTGTTCTTTTCTCTCTTTCAAGCACCATTTCCATATAACAATCTTGGCAGTTAATAGCTCCATAAAAAGGAACACGCCAGACTGTGACTAATATTCCAGAACTTTGCACTCCAATTTTCCCTGTGTGACAAAACAAAGTGTTTGGTTTTTCTGGCTTTACTGCAGAGAGAAAAAGATCCCAAAAGAAAATGCAAACATCAGCGAATGTCAGAACTAGTTACAGTGAGAAGTTGTGGACCCACAAAAATAACACATTTCTTTATAAATCACAAGCCAGGACAAACCAGATTGGCTTCAAACAGCATCCAGTCTGCAGCAGGAAACACTGCAGATCAAGTAACTGTGGTGTCTGGAGGAGAGCAGGGATTTGCTGGTAGTTTGCTCCTTGTTTTATGGATTATCTTAATGCTGCTTTATCTTCAACTGCAATCCCATCAGATGTAGCTAAATTATCTTTCGTTAAACTAGCATAGTTGGTTGGAGAAAAGAAATATCATAATAGACTAAAAGCCTTCTGTGGCTTATGAGAAACAAGTACTTCAAGTAAAGAACAGATGCTGTAGTTTCTGTTTTAATTTTTCACCCCACTCATCATTTCTATCTATCATGTAGTATCCACAGTAAGCCTTGTTAATAACGGAAATTCTTTCCACCAAGCTGTAGACCAGGTCCTGAGCTGTCGTTACTATTTACTATAAGCTGGTGATTTTAGTGACAGTATCCCCAAAGTGATACAGGATTCACATGGATCCAGTACTTCTGTTTATATCAAAGCTTGTTATAAGCAAGAAATCTTGTTCCAAAACTGGTGATAACTTTTGTATAATCCTTATGAGTTCATTAGTTAACTCATTAGTTAACACTGGAGAAACACTATCTGCCATATGGAAACGAAGATCCAGCAGTAAAGCTGCAAGAAAACTGCAGCTGGAGAAATGCAGATTGCTACTTGTTAGGCAATATGTTGGATAAAGCTACTGAGTGAACTTTTTTTGCTAAGAGTTACAACAATCCAGCATTAATCCTTCAAGCAGTCAACCAGTGGATATCAGTTCATCTCATGACTAAGTGCTGAAGTGCCAAAGCAAAGTCTTGACCAAGTAAAAACTTTTTGGGTGAAACTTCTCTTTCTCTTTCCTCTTTCCTGTGGTTCTGATGTCTTTCGTTGCACATATCCAAGCCATGCCCTTTGTTTTGTATAAAAGTTATGACCTAATAGACTGTGTTTCAGGAGAAAAGCTGTAACGTGCCACAGTGTATGAAAGTGATTAAGTCTATTTCCTGTGTCTGAATTCTCGATATTATGTCACAGTAGAGACTTACTTCTTTTTGAGGCACAGTCAGACCTTCCTAGTCAGATATGAGTGCCTTTATCCGTTTCCCTGAAATTAAATCTCCCAGGTCAGGAGATGAGAGATTACCAGTAAAGCCAAGAGCAGAATTGTGGCAACTGTGGTTATATGTAAAATGCCTATTTCTACTGCTTATGTACTACCTGGAAATACTGATAGGAGTGTGATCTGTGGGAAAGATCTTTCTTGCATTTATGACCATTAAACATTTAAGACAGCTTAAGGGTGGAGGTTTTGGCACAGGTGAAAATGAAAAACAGCAAATAACGTACTTTCATCATTTAAAAAATAGGACTGTATTGTCTGTCCAGTAAATTGTGAGTTCGTGGATACAGCACGATCAATGCACACTTGACAAACTAGTACAGAGAGATCTAGGCACCCTTTAGATAAGTACATAGTTTAAGGCTTGGGTTAGGCAGTTCTCCAAGAAAGTGTCTGTTCTCTCTCACATTGTTTATCTTTTAAATATTTTTGGGTTTATATTGTTATTAATAACCAATTGCAGTTTTATTGTAATAAAAATTTGAAAAATATGTTTTCTCATTGTGTGAGTCTAGCTGTGCCTTGCTGGCTGTAGGACTAAGTTCTCTTTCACACAACAGGGCTGTGAGGAAGAAGCTTTACAGATTCAAAGAATTTCAAGCTAGAAAGCAATTCTCTTCCATTGCTCAGCGTTTCCCATCCTGATCTCAAAGCTTTAGATGACAAAGACTTCAGTATCTCCCTAGAAAAGATGTTCTCTCCAGAACTACTGCAATTCGGTAGTCTTCTGCTTATGTACTCGAGGATTATGTCTACTACGGCAACATGTTAAGAACTTGATTTAAGGGCTTAATCTTGATGCATAAATGTTCTGGGTTTATGCTTTCCAGAAAACTGTCCTCCAGCCTGTATCATAACCTGTATTCTTGGTTTCTAGATTGATGACTTGGGTATTAGCAGCCACTCAGTGAACCTAGCTATTGTATTATCTGGATGGTCTCTAAAGCTGAGCTTTTTTAATCATTAGTTTTCACTCCACCAATTTTTGTTCAGATGCAGACATTCATAGCGTTATTTTTTAAAATCACTGATAAAAATAGCAATAGATCAAGAGCAAACACATTAAATCCTATACCTCTCCTTGACTATAAAGTTTTGGAGACAGGACCTTTCTGTATTTTGTTTCTGATACGTCATTTATTCAATGAACAAAGTATCACTGTACAGTAGGTCTTTGCTTTGAAGTCCCATTTGATACTCCATCATTTGACTCAGATGCATCTGTGTCCTGTGAGAACTTGAATCTTCTATTGAAAAGATCATTGTAAAATGGATGCGATATTGGAACAGACATATGAAGTGATGCTTCCCCCCCAATATACTTTCATATGGGAGTAAGTAGTAGGCCACTGTGAGGTGGGTCAGATTTTTTTTGGCACAGCAGACTGAGGAATTAGGAACAATAATAAGCAACATGTTTGCTCTCTGAATAACAATTTCTTGATTTCTTCCATCAAAAAGAGACAGGACTCTTCCAACCAAAACAAACATGCACGTATCTTGGAGCAAAAGTCTGTCTCCTTCCTGGAGAGATTAGTGAGTGAGGACAATTTGTTTTTGTTCATGAAATCTGCATACAGTTCATTTATTTTTGCCGGTTTAGAGAAAATAAATTGTTTTGTTGCTGGTCTAGTACTTGGTTAAAACATTTGTTGCATTTAATTGGAATTCCCCTGTATATTTCTTTTACAGCTAACAGTGGCTCCGAAATTCCTACCAAATACCTTGATCAGTGCAGATTTTGCAGCCAATTATCTCACTAAGATATATGGGCTCACCTTTGGACAGAAACCAAACTTGAGGTAAGGGATCAGGAAGTAAAACAATAATAGTGTTCTGCCACTGCTTGGATGCAGTTGGTGAGTGATAAGAAACTATTTAGCTAAACCATGTTATTGCCTACTTATGTTTTTTGGAAAGAAGCAGACTGTTTGTTATTGTCAGCATGAAAGATCAAATAATCTCTCAGACAAACACATTCCAAGGGCTTTTACTGGCTGCCAGACAGTTTTGCATAGATAAAAATGAAATTGTCTCCATTTTATTTGTGTATCAGTTATGAGTTGAAAGGAACAGCTTTGGTTTCTCAAAATGGAGATTAACTATTTAGAAATCTCTAGTTTTATTATAGTCCATTCATTAAAAAAAATAGAATCAGGTAGAGAGTACAGTACTCAATGCAGTTGACTATAACTCAACTATATTAAAGCTAAGCACTTTAGCACCTTCAGAAGTGATTCATACCCTCAGGTCTGGTTTCTAAGGTGTCTCTGCTAGTTTTAGGTTGTAATTTTCTCAGCTAGATCCAGTGCAGCATGTTCTCCCATCTCAAATTCAGATGCACATAGACCACCTCCTGTGAGATACGGTCTTTTCCAAAGGCATTTTGAGTAATCTATACCGGACACTACAGCATCTAAATCCTGCAAAGACATCACAGACTCTGTTGGTAGCAATTTACGCATCCAAGTTTGGAAGCAGTTAATAATAGCTGACCCAGTTAAGCTCCTAGAGCCGCCTTGTAATGAACTGAAGAACTTTCGGTTCCCCCTGAATTCGTTAAGAGCTGAAGCTGCTCTGAACTTACTAGGCCTTTAGTCTTGTAGGCTCTTGGTAACTGAAGAAGCTGAGTCAGCCACTAATTTCTGGCAATATCTCATTGTGAAAGAAGCTAGATTTATACATGTGTTCTTCCTTAATCTGAGTTGCAGAAGCTGCTGTGTTTTGATTTCATATTAAAATTCTTGCACTGTTCCGAAGTGATCTTCACACTATCCTATACCAACACTAATTTTAATCAGAATAGTAACTCGTTGGTTTCCAAGATTGCTGATATAAAATCCTAACACTGTTGTTTCAGTTGGTTTATTTGCCCTCAGTAGAGTTCATGGTCTCAGACTGATTATTTGGAAAGCAAGTTTTTCAGAAAGGCAAATATTTGTGAGCTGAAAGTACAGCTGACCATGCAGGGTGAACAATATTTTCAGTGTGGCTCTGAACTCCCTGGAGTGTGTGATCACACGATTCTGTTTGCATACTGAGCCTTTCCTTCCTTCCAGAAAGATATTGCCAAGTTGTTTGCAATTGGTAGAGAACCCAGGAACAAGTTAAAAAAGCACACTTTGATACTGTGCTCTTTTGCAGTTTAAACCTCTCTATGCAATTTTAGCTGCCTGCTGCATCTTGGGGTAAACACAGGAAAGGAAGGGGTAATAGAAGTCAGGAAAATCCTATAATTTCTTTTGTTAAAAAAGAATGGAGGGGTGAGAGACAGCCCTTTCTTAAGAGGTCTACAGACTGATTTTGCAAGCCCAAGAAGCCCAGATTTGATTCCCAATAGAAGGTAAAATTGGGGCCATATCTAATAATCAGATATGAGTTCTAACTCTCTCGAGTGAGGCTACCACACCAACATTCTTTGTTTCAAAGCACTGCACGATCCCAGACTTACACTCAGTTTCTTGTTAAGAAGATAAAGCTACTTGTGAAATTTGTATGCAGGTTTGGATTTTGAATAGACCTAAATTTCAGAGATTATTTGGACCAATCATTTGGTTTTGCATCCATATCCCTTGCTAAATTAAAGGGCACGTTTAAAAACAAATGTAATTATCTCAAGGAAAGAAGAAAAGATTGAAATAGAGTTTTTGAACAGCTTTCTCTTGGTAAACAAAACCCCCCCAGATCTCCCTATCTGTTTAACTTCATCTTTTTTCTCCTTCCAACAGATCTGTGTATCTTCATAACAACAAACTCTCAGATGCTGGGTTACCTGATAATATGTTCAATGGCTCTGATAATGTGGAGATACTCATCATGTCCAGCAATTTCTTGAAGTATGTTCCAAAGAATCTCCCTCCAGCACTATATAAATTACACTTAAAGGTAACAACAGCAAAGTTTTGTATTCCTTCATGATTGTGACAAAGTACTGTTTTGTATGGGATTCAGACTACACAGCCAAGCCATTTCAATGCACTTGGAAGCATTCCCAGGCCCGTCTGCTATATCCTCAACAGTAGCTGTCTCCCATGTCCATCCGTTTTTGTTCATAAGTAACTGTGTGTTTTTGCAAAACACTAAAATGCTCACAGGGGACAAAAATGCTTTTCTGTGTTTTCAGGGCAGTGTATTGCAAATGCCTGTATGGTAGCATTGTTGGTCTCTTTCCTGCACATAATAATGTTAACACATATTAGTACATGAAGGTAGATCATTCTCCATGGCCATCCAGTGACTGGCCTCCCAGTTAAGTTTGCCACTGACAATGCTGTTTTTCCTGACAGCTGCTTATCAACTATGTACTGGTTTTGCTCACTAACTCATTTCATATAGGCTACTGTTTCCTAGCATCAGTGACTTTTGTTTGCTACTGAACTGGCAATTCAAACAACACAGAGAAAATTTGGATCAGTGATTCTTTACTGCTACAACTTCTCCAGCAGTATTGCAATAGCAGAAACTGTGGTATTAACTAATCTCCAGCATTTTTAATTCCATGTCATCTGATTTTGATAAAAACACTTCATCATGTCTGTGCTAGAGATCTCAGCCTTGTTAACAATGGGAGAGCTGCAGCGGTGGGGAGTCCTGGTTCCGCTTGTTCCTGGTGTTGACAGCTCCTTGGACGTATCTGTTATCAGCCCCTGGACTTAGGCAGTTCTGTGTTGCCTCCCAGCTTTCTTTTCCCTTGAAGGTTTCACTGCTAATTCCCATTAAAGTCTTCCAGAAAACAGGCTTCTCCAGCTTGAAGAAAAGGCAAACAGTCTGATCCTTTAAATTGCTGGAATTTCTGTGCAAAGTATGAAGTTACTAGTCCCCTGCATTTTATTGCTGTTCATAGGTAATCATTGTCTTCCAAAGGGGTCTCAAACTTTGAGGACTATACTTTGAACTCGTATCCTTCCCTGCTGTCACCAGTTGTGTTAAGGGCAGAGAAGCTGAGGAGAGAAACGAGCATTTTGTTTTCAAGTGCACTGCCTGTCAGTAGTAACATTTACCTTGATATTTTGATTGGGAAAAAACCAGGACAATAAGAAATGAGAGACATCCAATAGTGGACCAAAAGTGTCCAAAAGGTGTACTTTAGATGTAACAGATCTTTTTTTTTCTTTATTTTATAGAGCCTTTTATAATTCCTGGTGGTTTATATATCCTTTTATAATTCCTACAATTCCTGTATAGAATTTCTAAGTGGAATTTAGTTTTATATTTTGTTTGTGTCTGCCTGCTGGCTACTCCAAAGCCATACTAAGGCAATAGGAGTAATTATTTTGGAATCTACATTGCAGGAACTGTACCATTTGGAATGCCATTAATGCTGGAAGGATGGCTGGTTCCCAGCTTCCAACCTAATTCTTCTTTATGGTGAAACCTCTCTTACAAAATCCAGAAATTTTGAGCAAACTCCAGAGGTAGTTGCCTAGATTACATTATACGTTTGCACATAGGTGGAAGGACTACAAATACAAAATAAAACCATCTGGGGCGGGGTGGGGGGGCAAATTCTAACTCCTTAGCCCAAAGATTCCATGGGGAATCAATAAGAATAGATTGTAATATTTCAGTCTGGTATTTGTATTTATTTCTTAAGCAGAATTATAACGCCTCCTGAAATATCTTATGTCTCACCCTTTTGAAGTTTAATTGCCTGATGTTAGTTGAGCAGAACCTGAATGTCCTATGTTGTTTCAAGCCAAATAATGTGCTTTGTGCTTCTGGTGACTCTAGAACAACAAACTGGAGAAGATTCCCAAAGGAGCCTTCAGTGAACTTACAGGTCTGAGGGAGCTGTATTTACAGAATAACTACTTGACTAATGAAGGAATGGACAACGAAACTTTCTGGTGAGACTGAGATCTGTAGTTTACACCTCTGTTTCTGTCTGTCTGTCTTTTCTGGTACAGTAGTATATCTGCTGAAAAAAGTACATCTTAAAAAGTACATTTATTAAAAGCTGCACGACATTATGCATTTCTCAGCTAAGCCTCTATGAAAAGACCTAGATTCAGATGCTGCCATTCAAAAGCAAAGGTCTGAGTGAGTGGTTTGAATTCACACTGCAGAATACTTTTATACAAAAGACACAACACTGAACGTCAGCCTGCACTGCTCCCTGATTGCCACAGACCCAACGCACCAGGCACTAAGTGCCTTCTGAGAAAAGGCCACCTAGAACGAGGTTGAAAGCTGGTCTCTGTTGTTCCAAACCAGTCAAATGTGAGGTTACTTGGGACCTTTCAGTTTCAAGGACAGTTCACTGGAAGTTAAGGCCAGACCTTCATCTTCCCTAAAGCCATTTCCGTGTTTCAGTGAAGGTGACTTGAAAACAGCTGCAGATACACAGTTGTGAATTCATGTGGCACAGCTGTACCCCAGTGCAGATAGATTGCTGGAGCAGGAGGGGATGCAATGGTACTGCTCAATAGCCAGATGGCTGCAAAAGCTTTGCTACAAACTGGTGCAACGGAAATAGCCTTTGGCTGTCCTAAATTTAGCCTGGGACTTAGCAGTTCAAAAAGTTGAAATTTGTGTCTCTGCTTGCACTGAGTGCTGCCCTTGTTCCACCTGAAAATCCAGATCACATAATCTGTCCTGCCTATAACTTAATTCTGTAAACTTTTCTGATCTTCAGACATGAAAATGTATTATACTGTGCTTTCCTTTTCCACATCCCACTCCCAGAAACCTCCCTTGGTAATTTACCATAGCTGCGTGGTGTCCGCCTCCAGGTCATGTTAGACATACCATTTCTGTTAAGATTTTGATGAGTACGGTGGCTATAGCTAAGGCACCAGTCACAGTCAGCAGAGGGGGTGGATATTGCTCCTTGCTCTCATGATACTGTCTGTAGAGCACAGCATAGTGCTATTAAGATGTACCCAAGCTGGGGAGGCATTACAACGTGCAGCACTGCAGTGCTTTACCCAGAGAGTATATTTGCTTATTCAGACCATGCTTGGATAGCTGTGAATAGCAGTGTAGTAACTAGTAAGTAATGTCTGTAAGGCATTAGATCGCGCATTTCCTGAAAACTTCCTAGTCGTCTGCAGTGGATTATGTAGTGCCATGCAGATCAAAAGTCTCATTTGAACTGAGAAACTGACTTGAAGTACAAGGGAATAGAGGGCTCCTCAGTCCTGGCATGTAATACCATTGATCCATATCCAGTTGGTATAAGTGGCTGGTCTGAGGATTTATTTTAGCTTCAACTGAGTCTGTGGAATCCAGATTCAGTAGCTTACACAAAGCAGCTCTAGCTCTGACTCACTTCCATAATGCTGGAGGGTCAGGAGAAGTTCACTACCTTAGCCTAGGACAGTGAATTAACATTTCTGCTTTCCATAAGAGTAATATTTCATCATCTGAGAAGCGTGCCTGCTTTTCAGTTCCAATATACCCTTTCAGAGAGACAGAAATACTCCTGCTACGTTTCTATGAAACCGAGAGCTAAATTTTGTGTTCTCATGGTGCTCCCATGTCATCTTTCTGGTGGTATTTGTTCACTGAAATTGCTCAAATGTTGCCATCTTTGGTGTCAGTTGAGAGAACAGTAGACTGCAAAACTGATCTCAGTTGGCAGCCTGGTGGCAGTTTGGATGTCTGTGCGTTCTAGGAGGTTCTCTTGCTAGTGTGGCTGGGGAGCAATGGCAGCGCCCAGGCCTAACTCCTAATGGCAGCATGGGAGCTCCTTGTTTTGCCGTACACATCAGTCATATCATGAGACAAAAAGGGGCAGTAGTGGGAGCTGTGCCAGCTAAAAAGACTCTAAAGCAAAGACTGTAAAATCCTAGGGGAAGCTGGGTTTCGTTTCACCTTGCAGAATCTAAATAGAGAGTGTTTTCTTTCCTGCTTTCCTAAGGAAATTGTCTAGTCTTGAATATCTGGATTTGTCCAGCAATAACCTCTCACAAATCCCAAGTGGTTTACCTCGAAACATCGTCCTCCTCCACCTGGAGAAGAATGCAATTAAGGTGATTGGCAGAGATGTCTTGACCCAAATTAAGAACCTGGAGTACCTTCTGCTCCACAATAACAAATTAAAAGCCCGAGGTATTCACCCGTTAGCCTTCCAGGGCTTAAAGAAGCTGCACACTGTCCACCTGTACAACAACATGCTGGAAAGGATTCCCAGTGGGCTGCCCCGGCGAGTGAAAACACTTATGATCCTCCATAACCAGATCTCTGAGATTAACAGGAATGACTTTGCTACCACTTACTTCCTTGAAGAGCTGAACCTGAGCTACAATAAGCTCAAAAGTCCCCAGATCCATCGGGAGGCCTTCCGTAAACTGAGGCAACTAAAGTCCTTGGATCTTTCTGGAAACAATCTCCACACAGTGCCCTTTGGCTTTCCAAAGAATTTGCAGATTCTGAAGCTGAAGGAGAACGAGATAAGCATCATCCCAAAAGGGACTTTGTCTGGGATGACAAAGCTGCGGGAACTGTATTTGAGCAACAATAAACTGAAAGTAAATTCCATTTATTCAAGAGCGTGGAGAGAACTCAGCAGTCTCCAGGTAGAAACATCACCTTCTCTAATTCTTTTAGTAATGCTGATGTCCTCATCTGTCTGCCTAAGCCATTTGTCTAGCACCATACTAGATGCGCTTGGTCCTCATGTTTTGGGCTTGCATTGTTTAAGTGCTACACCTTCTGTTTCTAGAGTAGAAATGATATGCTGTTGTGCCAGAGGTGGGTTCCTCCCACTGCTGACCAGGGTGGTGGTCCACCATGTACTGCTAATTCTGGGAAATGTAAAGACATCTTTGTTTCTGAACCCTAACAGTGTCCTATATTTTCAGATAAACATTAGTGAATGTTGTCATTAAAACTGAAATGATGCCTTTCAAATAGCTTGTCTCTCAAAAGATTTAAGATCAGCTCTGAAGAGAGACAGCAGGAGGAAGGAATGCATAAACAAAAACACTCTTAATTCTCAAAGCCCCATCAGCTTACAGTCAGACAGGCCAAGCTGTAGGATTTAGCAGCTCAGCTGGCTAAGGCACCTGGATAGCAGCTAGGAGATCTGGATTCAATCAGCAGTCTTCTCATTTGCTTAATTGTTGGAGAAAGTTAAACACAAACCATAAGGCAGGCAGGAACAATCACATTTGTGCTGTGCAAAATGACCTTTCAAAATTGTTACACTGGCTGAAGGATTTGTCTGCATTTCCTTTTAGGCAACAGTCTGTTTCCTGCAGTAGAAGGTATTACCTATGTCATATGGCAACCATCTATGGTGCATATGGTTAGGTCACTGTCCAGGCAAAGTTTGTACATCTCAGAGCAGATCAGGGATAAGGGACATGGAGCAATATCACACTGGCCCCCAGTGTGTTTCCAGACAACCCAAATGTTTATCTATGTGAACATTTCCCTTTCTGTTGTTTCTGGGAATAAACAATAGCTTGCTTTTCAGTTAATGTGAATCAGCAATCCAGCAATGGTATCTGTAGAGCTGTTGGTTTGCATCAGCTGCACATTTGGTCCATGGTTTTAATAATACATTTTGCATTTCTTTGGTGCCTCACTGATATGTATATGTGTGTGTGTGTGCATGCAAATATATCTAAGATGAAAAGTAGTCTGATGAGAATTATAGATGCTGGAATTGTTTCAGGGCAGTAGCTTAATAAAATGTAGTCACTGTCACCTGGGTTGTTGTTTTTCAAACAAAAATGGGTCATGAGACCTCTTAGGCAGCTTTAGCTGTTGGTTGGAATGATAAGCTTTCCTTCTTGAAAGACCTATTTCATAGCTACTTCACGTTACTTTTATTCTACTGTCACTCCCTTGTAGCCAGTCTGAAGCCAGAGTAATGTGTTGCTGAATCAAACACTGGCCCTTCAGTTGTACCTACTCCACAGCAAACCCTTGTTCATAATAAAGAAGGTAAAGATAATAGCACATACTTAAAATTCTGTTAGACTAATGGTGCATTTTTCGCTGTTGTTTTTTTCTGGAACAGCGTTACTACTTGTGAGTTATTTCCATGGTAGTATATATGAATCTTTTTTATCATTAAGGGCTTAACTGTGCAATTGGCTTATGAGTTGGTGCACTGGGGTGGATTTGACAAATAACCATCACATAAGATCCTGATTGTACATGTACTTAGCATACGCTTCAGTCCACACTGTTTCCATGGAAATCACAGATGACTATCTGCAACTGCAAAGCTAGACATTTACATAATTGTTTGCCAGACTGGGATTATGTGGAGAATAAAAACACTGAAATCAAAACAATCATTTGCAGAAGTGTGGCTTTGAGTAATGTGTAACTAGTGTGTCAGCTTGGCGCCATGAAAATGCTACAATACAGGATAACCAAACACTTCTATTGATCTGTTTTCTTGCATAAAATTAATCTGAGAAATTATCACGGCCTTTAGTCCTGGTGTCTTCATACATTTTCCATGTTAGAATATGTCCAGGTGTTTTTATGTGCAACTCTAACTAGTCACTAACCTTAGCTAGTGAAGTGTTTGCAGTAACAGCTTCCAAGGAATTCTCATGCATATCTGAAACCCAGTCTGCTTTTAATTCACTTAAAGCAGGCACAGGCTAAAGCCTGGGGACAGAGATAAAGAAATATTGGGACTCCTAAACAAAACAGCGTGATGTCTCATGTGAAATCATGATGCTAAATAGTAGTGTAAAAGAGCAGAATTATCATGACCACGCTTACCTTGATGCCAATTAGAGGTAGATTAAGTTAGTTTATGTTATAATAAATATCACTTCAGTTTTTCCACCATGAACTTGAACTGAACCTTTCTGCATGGCTGACAGTTTACAATCTCCACTGTACACACGGTGTTTCTCATTTTCCTGACCTCACCAGAAGGGAGAGGTTCAGAAGCAGACTCACCAAAGTACCATCTGAAAAATAAAGCCCGTTTCTGGATGATTTTCAAACACAACAAATCCTGGATAAGCTTTGCATAAACTATATGTATTTTTATAGATGTGTATTTGTGTGTGTATATAAAACAATGGAGAAACTTCCAAAGGAGGGGAGGGATGTATATAGAGCCAACCTTTGGATGCCCATTTGTTATCAACTCTCTTTTTGGAACGCTGCTAATATTTAAATTCAATTATTTATTTGACCCCTTGTTGTCTCTTCCTTGCAGTCACTAGACATGGCTGGCAACCAGCTGACTTCTATCCCACCAGGCCTGCCAGAATCTCTAGAATATCTGTATCTTCAGAACAACAAGATCACAACAGTTTCAGAGAATGCATTTGAATCGACACCCAAAATAAAGGGGATTTACCTCAGGTAAGGTCAGGTTTCTGCTTCAACACATAAGATTTTTTTCTTCTTCATCCACTTTGTAATTGTTTACTTTTTAGAACGTATTTCAAATCATAACTTTCTAAATAAGCAACTTTATTTTATAGCAATGTATGATAAAACTATGTTCATCTGCTCAGAAAAGATATGGATACACATAATAAGCTCTTTCTGTTTGGAAAGTTTGTCCTTTCTGTGCTTATTAGAATGGATTAGGCTTGTTAGAAATTCTGGGAAAGTAATATTTAGCATTATGTCATATTCCAATATTCAGCTGTGAGCTAAAAGTTTACATTCCACTTGTAGGACTACAGCTTTGCCTGTGGCTGTTAGCCCTGGATTTTGACAAAATCCCCCTCTAGTGAGGCGTGAATGACTGATCTTGAAGTTGTGCGCATTCCCTTGATGGTTTGTCAGAAACAGATGACAAGTTACAACTGTGACAGTTATGTAACTCTGTTTAGAAGGTTTTCTGGGTTTTTCCCCACTCTGTCAGTTGGATGAGGACTTTGTTTTTGTAGGTGACAGATACTGACTTTTTTACATATAATGTAAACTCACAGTAATGTAACTGATTTAAACAGAGATTTTTAGCACAAAAAGTGAAGCAAGAATCTGGCCTAGTAATATGGAGCAATATTGAATATATTGCTTAGAAGTAATGTATGAACCCCTACAGAATATTTGATTAAGTTGATCCCATGGATGTGTTCAAAAAGCGCAGGCCGCCTGCTGCACAAGACTAAATATGGCCTTATTTTGTCTGTATGTGACTAAACTGTTCTGTAGTTCCGAATAGTTCTGAATCATACCTTTTTGGATGAATGATTCCATACCAAGCAAATAAAATTACAAAGTCTGGTGTAAATTAGAGCAGTCTGTCTATTCAGCTGCTCACATTTATGAGATTTTAGTGAATGCTTGGATGCAAACCAGAAACCACATACCACATTCTATATTTCTATATAAAGAGAAAAAAGGAATTTGCAAAACTGTTTTGCTAACATATTTAGGAGGCAACTCCACCCATGTATTTCTTAATGGGAGGCTATTAATCACTGAAATGCTGTGAAACAATAATATACATCTGGAATATCACAATATGATTTTAAGCATGTTCAAGAGTAACAGACCGTATATGTCAGGAGTCCTTAAATTGCAGATTAATTTATTTCTATTCTTGGAAACCCAAGTAACAGATGAAAAATTACTGCATGTTGCTTTGTTTCTAAAAGGATACTTTGTACCAGTATTTTGAGTTTTGTGGGAGAAAAATTAAACTATCAAGGGATGACACAGAATCTCATGAAAAAGCAAGTTACACTTTGAAATGTGGGCTATGGAGCAGATGCCTTTCCTCTCTGGAAAGGAGAAAGCAGAATACCAAGAGAAAGAATTTGTGGGGGAGGAATTCCAATATTATGATTTTTTTCCTTGCAGAATACAGTTATAGAAGGAGAAAGAGGGGCTGGGGTGGAGGAAAGTAGGAGTTCTTTGAGAGCTTGGTTAGTGAACTTGAAAGCATGGGAGATACTTAATATTTCCCATTATTTTCCTGCAAGGTCCTTTGTGATGATGCAGAGTGCCAACAGCAAGCTTTGTTCAATCACTGCGTTTGCCTGCTTGCTAATCAGAACCTGCTTTCCCTTCCTTTTTCCATCCAGAGGAGTCAGTACTCCCAGAGTGCTGTTGTGGGTCACTGTAAAGTTAGAGTAACTTGGGTCAGTGTGAGTTAGAGTAACTGTACAGAATGGTTTCCTCCTAGTCTTCTCATTTTTGTGTTGGATATAAAAATGGGTTTATTTTAACAGGAAGGCCTTTTTGTTTGTTTAAAGGTTTAATAAGATTGCCGTTGGAGCACTGAAGGAAAGTACCTTCCAAAACCTAAAGCACTTACAGGTACTGGATATTGAAGGGAATCTTGAATTCAGCAACAGTTCAAAGAATAAGGATGACTCAGAAGAGGAAATGGAGGATGAGGAAGAGGAAGAAGAACTGAGATAAAATGTGAACTCACACAAACACATCATGTGGGAGGTAACAACTGTAGTTTAGTTAACTCAAGGACCCAGTTCTCAGTCTGTAGTGTAAATAATTCCAATTTACAAGTATGATTGAAAAATAACAAGTGGATGTCAAAGACTTTCACTAAAACATGACTGGGAGTTGCAGAATCAAAAAGGGTTGAAAATACATTATTTTGTAAAATGAAACGGTCAGTATATATCTATGTTTTATCAGAGGCAGTGGACTGTTCATAGTGGCTTCTGCTTATGGCCACAGCAGACCCAATAGGTAAATATGAAGGTCATTATTTACTAGTTCTGACAACAAAAAACGAAAAGGTATTTCATTATATTTTTAAGCAACTAGTTAAAAAGGAAAAGAACAAACTGTGAAGCTTACTGATGCAGAAGACTATGTGAGCTGAAAATGGATTAAAAAAAATTAGACAAATTAAAGGAAGGTAGACCCATCAGTGTCTGTTAAACATGGCATTAAGATTATGACCTCTATCTCAAGCAGTCCTTAAATCACTGACCACTTGGAGTGGGAAGATAATGCTATATTTGGCATATTTCTTACAGAAAGATTATCTACTTCAGGTCACTTTGGGAGATGGTATGCAAGACTGGATTGATGCCTGTTCCAGGATAGCCAGTTCTCACAACAGCCTGTGCTTTCGCTACTGAGAAGTCTTGCTGAGGGTTCATTGCTCACTTCACCCAGATTCACTGAAAGGCCTCTGGCCAGTTACAGGTTGTGATTGCTGCTGACTTTGATTCCAGATTGGTAATCTTGAAATTAAGATCTCAGTATTCCATAAACTATCTGGCCAGCCACTCCATCTCTCTAGTTGAACCTCTTTTCTTTTCAGCTGCAGAAGAAAAGATGAAGGGAGAATGATGTTTGAAGAATATGCATTTTGCCATAAGAGAAATAGGGATCTGCTTTATGCATCTCTTAAGTATTTTATGTTCAAAGATGATGAGGTTCAAGACACTCCTCTCTACTTTTGGAGATCTAAACTCTAAGACTTGAAAAAAAAAGTTTTGTTTTGTTCCTAATCAACATTTTGTCATGGAGGATCACACAAGGAAGTGCTAGGAATAGTGCTGATATGCTGAAAAGTTGATGGGGCTTGAAAAGGGCAGAAGCTACTTGGAAAGTCAAACATTAGACCTCCTGGCTGGGCTATGTGAGAATTTTGTGAGGGAAGAAATAATTTATATCTACAGACTAGAGTGCATACAATTTCCAAATCAGTGCATCTCTGGTTTGGTTTGGGGCACGTGTGACATGTCAGCAGGTACTAAGTTTAGCATATTCTGAATTCTGTGTTCCATTATGTAATTGATTTTGTTTTTCTGATGTTTTGCAGGAAAGCATATGGAAAATTACATATATGTCTATGTGTATATATCTATATAGATATACAGAGAACACTTAGCAAAACGTGCAATGAATTACGCAGAAACTGTCATGGCACTGGGCCAGGCTCATGGAAGACAGTGTGTTACAGTGCCTTATTCAGGGAGAGACCCTGAATGCCTTTCCAAAGCTTCCAAATCATCTTATACAAGACCCAGGATCATAAGGGATTGCTCTGGAACTCACAAAAGCTGGCTTTTGTTTCTTCTGTTTCTCTTCCTTCACTGTTTCCATCTGTAATAACAATATGGGACTGTTTTGAACACATGCCTTCGAATGCTGTTTTTGTCACTGCATTTTAAGTGAACCATGTATATGCTGCGTTTCTTTTCCTCCACCCCAAAGAAGCTGTTGTTGATCAGGCAAGATGGATATTTGCAGTAGTTTCATGTGTGGAGCAGTATATGAGGCATTTTGGTCATCAAGCAGCAGTAATAATTCTGGATGCAACAATTCGTCTGTTATAACAATGTGTATATTTGGATGAGAAAAACAAAATAAGGCTGGATCCCATAATATTTTATCTCTACTGCCAAAGCCTGCAGTATATGCCTGTTTTAGAAAGAGTTTAAGATAAAACAATTGCTCCTGTGAATATATATAAAAAAATCTGTATGTCTGCCTTCTAGAGCTTTGGTAAAGTTTCTGTCTTGTTGTTTGCCCATGTGGCAGTTGTATCCGAAAGTATGTCCAGAAGATTGAGTAACAGTATGCAGTTTAATATATGTCATAGAATTTTTCACATATTGTATATCATTCACATTAAGAGTCAGAAGTGAGACTAATGAAGCAAAAAAGATAAGTGAATGTGGGGTGACTTAGGAGAAAACTGTTAAGCCTCAAGAGAAATTTCCTTGTTTAGTTCAAGTCTGGAGGCAGTGCCTGCTGTCATACTCTCTTAAAGCCTCACCTATCTTATGGTGTTGAGTATTCTCAGCTCCTGTTGGAATCATGGAAAATAAGGAAAGCAAGGAAAAGAAGACCTGGATGACAAGCTGCCTATTTGATTATAAGGTCCTTCATCTGAGGTAGCTAATCTGCTTGAGGAAATGGTCTTTTCTTTTGAGGATTTCTGATGAAACACGTGTTGTTTTGCATACTGCATTCCAGGATTTACTTGGAAACACAGTTGGCTTAATTTTTCACCAGCTGTTTTTCCTGCTGGAGAAGATCTAGTTGTACTCTTTCCCTTTGGGTTCCCATAGCACATGACAGTAATTTCAGGCTGATATTTCCTACCTTAGACAATTAAGGACAGTCAGGAATCATAGAAGGAAAGATTGCTTCCTCAAAAAACTAAAAGCTTGGCCCTAAAAATTGCAAAAAAACCAACATTTTTGAATATCAGCTATACAGCTGAGCAATAAAATAGCCTTCCAGCTGACTTTTGGGATAGATTTCTCTGTAAAATGTTTACAGAATATAGCTCAAATCAATTAGCTATCTCCAGCAAACCCCAGTGGAAGTTTTGCCAGCCTTTGGTGAAACAGATCAATTTATTATACTCCTGAACAAGCTGAGAATATGCAGATTTGTATGGTTTTATGGAGAACTGTTCAATTATCTTTAAATTTCAGTCCCTTACACTGACATGCTGTGAGAAGTCAGGTGCTTCAGACCCCCTTTGAATCCCTTGAGAGTCTGATGTGGTAAATGCAGGAGTGAGGGTACATTTTTAATACCTTGTAGAATCACGCCCAAAAATTCAGGGTGATACATACACTGTTAAACTTCTTAAATCAAACATAAGCCTTTGCCAAAGGAGACCCACCTACAGTCAAAGGGGAATATCCTGTAGACAGTAGAGTTAGGCAACCCTTTTCCAAGTTTATTTCAAAATAATTGTGCACTGAATCTGTCCTTTAAAGGGGACAGTGTTTCCTAGCAGCAAAAAACCCCCAAAACAACCACCAACCAAAACCACCCCTTCCTCCCAGTAAAAGCCTCAGTGCTCCCCCAAGAGGAATGTCTTTTGATTGTCACGTAAGAGATGGATGAGGCAGAATCACAGGCTTGATTCCTCGCTTATCTGGTATCATCGGCACCTATGACATTGGGCATAAAACTATGGAACCAAAATGGTAGTTTGTTTCTTTCTTTCAGAGGAATAAGAGGCTCCATGAGAGAAGATGAGGAAGAGTCAGAAGTCCACGGGACTATGCCTACATTTTTCTTGGCTGTGGGTGGCACCTGTACTCCCAAGGTCCAACCGAGACCCAGGAACAGGGCCTTTTTTATTCCCTTTAGTGAAAATGAGGAGAGTTGGGAAGTTGGCTTGTCCTTAGGCTACAAAGTTGGACCAGAAAGAGCCAACATAACTGTGGTTTTCATGTAACTTTCACAGCAACAGGAGTACAAATGCAGGACTTGAGCTATAAAGAACCCAATGGGCACCAAAAATAGCCCCTGGATAATAAGCTTTTATTTCAGACGGTGGGCACGTAGCCTGGCTGTGTCTGCAATGTGGACGGGCTGTTCTGCAGCCATTCTCCCCCTCATGCCTGTTCCTTCGGGCTCCTCTCCCCCACGGGTGTCCCCTCCCGAGGACTGGGGCACCTGGCACCCGCTTCCTCCTCTTCTCACCCTCCCCTTGCTCCTACCCTGCACTGCTCCCTCTGAGTAATCCCAGGGGCTTGTTCTTTGGGGGCTTTGGGGAAAAAAAAGGCCAAGGATAATTGTATCTTCCCCAGAGGTTTTATCTCCCCGCAAGGGATTCTGGCCCCTTTTCCCTCCCTGGCTGCTGGGAGGGGCTGCAGGGCCCATGCTGAGGTGATGGGGGTCAGACTGGATCGGAGGAGCCAGTTTCCCTCTGCTCCCATGTTCATAGAAGTGGAGGGCTCCTCCTGCCCCAAACGAGCAAAAAGGTGCCACAAAGCAGCTGGTGCTGTCCCATCTGCTGTGAGGAGGAGAGGCAAGGTGAGGCCCTGGCCAAGGTGGCTCCTCTGTGGAGAGGGAGGTGGCACAAGGCTGAGGCTTTCCTTCCTCCAAGATGGCGCCCTGCGAGCTCCACTTCAAGGGATAACAGGACCTCACAGGTAACCAGCAGTCCCCAGCCTCTGCTGGCAGGAGGGGTGAGTTGTGGGGGACACCAGCGGCCATGCTGTCAGGGAGGGAGGCAGGGTGAGGGGCTGGGGGGGCTAGAGGGGGTCTTTGTAGTGTGGTGAGGGGGCTCCTGCTCTGCCTCAAGGGCCTTACCACACCGTGCTGTGGTGTTTGGGGTTTAAGTGTTATGTTTAATGAAAAAGGTGCTTTACACAGTAAGTAGATGCTCTTCTAAGGAAAAATGAGTTAAGGAAGGAAAAAAAAACCTCCAAAGGAAAACTTTTGACCAAATTTGAACAGGGATGTGGTGGGGCAGGAAGGAGTCTGCAAAGTGTTCCCTTGGGGGAGCAGCAGCAGCTCCTAATGAACTGCCAACTGCAGACCTCTGGCAGCAGCACAAGATCTCTGCAGGGCTGCTTCCTCTGAGGGTTGCCAACCGCTCTCCTCACAGCCAGCTCTGGCTCAGCCAGCCATGTCAGGGTGAACATCTACTGTATCTTCTGAGCTTTGGGGACTTGGAGATTATTTTCATTAGCTCCTTCCCATAAATACTACAGGATTGTCCATTAAAAGGGCTGTTGGGGAAAGGATCCTCCGACTTCTGCAAGTGCTGAAGAGTTGGGCTGGCAGGCCAGCTCCTAAGGCATCTGTGGTACAAACCCCCTCCTTCTGCTGCTTTGCAAGAGGGATAGAGGGGACTTCTTCCTTACAAGGCTGAGGATCTTGAGTAGCAGAAGTTAGGTACCTGCAGGAGGGAGGCTATGGACATGCAATAAGAAAGTGGACAAGAATGGGAAATGTCCTCCTCCTTGGGACACAACTGCCATTTCTTTTGCTCCTTGCTGGTCCACACAGAGAGGGGAGGCAGGAAGGGTCTCACTGAAGCTCCAAGATTGTTTTCTTTTGACAGTAATTCCTGATAGTAAGAATTTAGTTTACAATGTTATTTGTCACGATGTTGACTGAGCCCACGAATATGTTTACAAATTTTGCTTACAAAAAAGTAACAAGAATAAAGACACATTTTACAACTAATATATCTGATGAAAAGCTTCTATGATATAGTCCAATATCCTATTAATTGATTTCACTCTATAGTGTAATATTGGTGAATCTTTCTGCCTGGGTTTGGGAATAGTTGTCCTAAAAACTTAAAACATATATAGAGTTTTATATAATATGAATTTAGCCTTGTTTTTTCAAGATATTTCCTTCTCTAATGGGATTAATTTATGGAGATCATTGTAATTGTTTTATTATGTTGCTAATATAAGAACAGCGAGTAAATTCCCTGAAGAGCTCCATTTCCTTTAGTGAGGAAAATATTGCTGTGCCCCATAGCTCTGATTCATACTGCTATTGCAAAGTCAGCCAGCTGTGAGATATATGTGGAGGCAGTGGATGATAAATGTGTTCTAATAATCCAGTATACAAACTGTTTCCATAAAAATTCTTCAGTAGTATCCAAGGACATTAAACAGTCCATCAGTAAAGTCCTTCTTTAAATGGTTTTGAATCAGGCAAGGGCTGTTTTAATGCACAGTTGTACAGGCTATCTCAAGTTTTCCCCATGGTAGTTCCAGAATCTGTTTTTAGCATGTGATAATGATACTGTTGAGAATGTTGCGATAAAAATTTAGATTGATTTGCAGTATTCTCAGCTTCAGTTGCAGACAAGAAATGAATGAGTTTCATGCTTTTATTACTTAGAAGATAATTGGGTGTTTGTTGACAGTCATCAAAGAAATTAGCTTTAAAAAAATCTTTACTTAGGGTATATATTTTCAGGATTGAAATTAACTTTGGTTACTTATATAGCACTCTAGATCTCTCTTCATTGTGGTTGACCTCTCTTTCGGGGCTGTTTAACCAAAATGCAGCAGTAGGATAAAACCCAAAGCACTTTACTGATATCCTAACGAGTTGCTACATCACAAGGCACCCTCATCATCCACAGCTTAAAAGATTTGGCACTGAAAAACTCGCTTTGGTTGTTCCTGCCCTCTCGGTAAAGCAGGTAGGAAGAATCAAAGTGAATCTTCCAATGCCAAACCAGGCAGGAACAACTGAAGTCAGTCTTCCAGGTTGTTTCCACCTGATTTCAGAGAGAGGACGAACAAAACATCTGGGATGCAGATAAATTTTGTGAAATTTCCTCTGGAGAGATGCAGATTACTTGTGCAGTAAGTATGGAGCTGTACGTTAGTCCTGTGCACAGCATCAGTGAGGAAACAACAGCTGAGAATGAGGAGACACAGTGCAAATTCTCTCCACTGGAGAGCTTTGAGACTTCCTTTTCGAACTTTCTGCTAGAGCTAGCTTCAACCACAGTGCTGGACTGATACCCTCCTGTCCATTCTGATTCCTCCCTCCCCAGGTATTTGGTTAAGAAGGATTTCATGTCAGAGAAATGCTTTTTTCTATTAAAAAACCCTAGATGATTGGATGATTTATTCTAAAATAAAGATCACACATTTATTGATTAAACTAATGATAAAATACAGACTACCCAAATCTCTGTACTTTAAGTTTGTTTTCAAGAAAACTCATGAAATATAAAAGAACTATTTAAAGTATTTAAATGGAAAAGAAGATGGAAGATTAGGGTTGAAAATACTCAGTTTGATTTAGTTCTGTATAATTTCCACATGTTTTTAATAGCCTAGTGGTAAAACCCAATAAAACCACTAGAAGCAATGAAATCATAATGAAACATCTCAAGGTCAGTCTTGTTTTTCTTTTGGTTTTGCCATCTAGCCCATACAGTATTTGTAGCAGATGTAATATGAGATATCTGTGAACATTAAACACTTCTTGTTTTGCTTCCCCTTCTTTTTCCATCTTATTAAAATACCCCTCTTTGGGGAAAAAAAATAAAAGCTAGAGATATTATATCCTTATTAGGAAAGTTCAAAAGCAACAATTAACTACATGTGGTGGGTCAAACCCTGGCTTTCAGCTAGCATTGTGTGCGGACACAGACAAGCATACGTTTCATTCCTAAATGAAATGCAGATACTTCTTTGTGATGAAAGATGACTTCTTTTAAAGCAACAGATGCAGAACGCTGTACCTTACAGAAGAAAAACTCCTGTGATGGAACCTGAAAAGCAGAACTGTGACCTACCCTCAGCACATCTGTAATTCCCAAGTGGCATGGGAAGTCTAGGGTTTTGTAGGGACTTAATTGAAAATACTTCAGCAGCAATATTTACTTGTTCTTGTGCTGGACTGAATGCTGTATGCTAGTTTGGAAGGAAGGAAGGACAGCATGCCCTACCACCATAAGTCTTTATGGGAGTACAAATAAATTTTCATTGTATAACAAACAAATAGGAGAAGGAAAAGAGTTGTTCCATTAACTGCATAGTGTGTTCCAATAGTTTTCAGTGAGTGAGAGGTAGACAATAATTAGCTGCAAAGGGGTGACCAGAGAGTCACAGATGCTTGTGGATAACTGCAGACCTGTCTGCTTTGTCTTTAGTGGCTGTCTGCAAGCAGAAGCTTTGCAAGGAGATGGGTGGCTTACTCCACCCCTACATCTCCAGCTGTTGGCACCTTCTTATCTTGGAGCCAGCAAGGAAAGGAGGCTTGATTCTATTGCAGGACAAGTGACTAAACACTCTGCCTCTTCACCTAGCAATACTCACCATCTTGTCCTCCTGAAGCCTTCTTTATTCCTTCCCCAAAATACCACTCTCAGTAACAGACTGCTATGATTCTACTTTGACAGCCTGTAAAAAACCTGAAATATCCTGTGACACAAATCTGCCAAAAGTCTCAGCTGTGCCAAATCCATTCCCATATATCATCTTCTAGGCAATGGAGATGCAACTGTTGCTGCTTTATAAATGATGGAATCTGAGGTTTTGTTACTTGAAACAGGAGCCTGGCAATTCGTGTGAATAATGTGGGTAGTGAGCCCATGCTTCCAGATAGAAGTGGCTAATCCAAGGTAATCATATGAGTCCCCTTTAATGTGTTATGTAACTGTCTCAGTCTTCAGCCGATTTATCCTTACCATGCAACACCCTGTTGAATTAGAGACCTACTTTTTCTCTGTTTATAGATGGGAAGCAAGCCCTGCATTCTTGTGGTCACTTGACCATGAGATCACATGAGAAGTCTGAGATGATAGTGAATAATGAACTGAACTTAAGCACTGACCAGCCTTCCTGTTCCATTGATCTCATCCATTTTGGGTTTTGTGGAACAAACTCTGTTATAAATTCCAGAAACATCAATCAGTATGCTCCAGAGTAGTTAGTGAGAAATGTAATTTTGAGCACATACTGCCTCCTTAGCTGTACGTGAAATCATAGGCTAAAGTGAGAAATTTAATGCATGTATTTCATTTGCAGTTCAGCCCTTAGTGAATGAATGCACTACATTTGTCTATTCTGTGGCCTCTTTTTCAAATGTGGCAAAGTCAGATATTTTCCAGCCATTATGATTGCAAAAAGATGTGTTCCCCCACTGCAAGATATGCAGCAGTAGCATCCCTGTGGAACAACCTACATTGCTTTCTCCCCTCACTGTATTTAGTCCTAGGGGGCTGTGATCTCAGCCAGCTTAGTGCCTGGAGGGGAAAGCCAGCAATTCCTCATTGCCACTGTGACTGTAATGAAAGATAGCTATCTTTATGTAAAAGTGCACCTGGTCATTCAGTAGACGCAGACACAGGAGTACTTAGCACTGGGCAAGATCAAAGGCAGCCTGAGTTTTCCAGATTCGATTCATTTCCCAGGTTACACATTTTGCTTGCACACATCAACCACCTCCTGCTAGTAGTTACCTCATTTTTATGGAAAGCACAGAAAGGACTGAGGTCACTTCCAAGACTATCCATCTGGCTTGAAGATTAAGCTTTCTGTCTGCTTTGAAAGTATTAAAGACCAGTTTGCTGTTGTTAAAAAGGGACTAAAATTAATGTTTGTTGTTGAATTGAGAGAGCTCATCAAATGGTGATGTTACAGAGCTACTGTATTTTCTAAATGCTTTAGAATTGCTAGTATAGCTTGGAGGGAGTCTATGATTTAATGTTTTAGCTAATTATTTAGGTCATCCTATTTGTATGTTGGGATATGTATACAGGTGACACAAATAAGCTTAGCTGCAATTAAGTCATTTAAGTGGCATCAGTTAAGAGTAGCTGAGAATATGAGTAACTGTATTAGTTCCATAAATTTCTATATTTGGGTTGGCAGCCAAAAGCTCTGGGGAGTCAGTGGGATGTGTAAGTGCTCTGGTTGTATCTCCTTCTCCCAGTTCTAATTTTTGCACAAAAATTTATTACAGCAATTCAACACTTCAAAATGTCCTTGGCATTAGCAAAATCCTCAAGAACCTGTTTTAAGATGTCTTTATTGATGTTTTATGCCACAACAATCTGCAGTGGCTTCTTTCCTCTCAGTAGTATCTTTAGAGAAATGCAGTTGCAAGTTCACCAGCATAAAATGACTGTGTCTGATAATTATGAGTTACTTCCCAAATTATTTCTACCATAACTGTATATAATGCACCACCCTTCTTAATTATCTTCTCTCCCTCCTCTCAACACTCTCCCTTAGCGTGTCTTGGATATACTTTAATTGGCTAAGTTCCCTTTCTTTTTAGCAGGGGGAGGCAACTTCAAAATAAGGCTGAATGTTGCTAGTTAAGAAATATGTTCTTTCCACAGATACTTGAAAGTTTTCCATGCAAACTGTTGTAATTAGTGATAGGTTGATTGATTGATTTTTTTAATATAAAAGTTTTGAGACTATAAAGGTCACATGTTTGTTTTTATGCTCTGAATGTAGAGGAAACTTATTTACCAACACAAAGCTTGCACTCTAACTGGATAATCAACAGCTTCATTATTTTTGTTGGAAGGAAGTGTGATTATAGCTGGAAAATGTGAACAGATCCATACATCCAAATATGATATGGACTCAACAGCTAGCCTAATTGCACCGTGTGTCAAGCTGCTTGATAACAAACACCATGAAACACAGAAAATAGCTAACATGGAGGAAAGCTTACCATAAAAAATATTTTAACTTCAGTGTTTACCTCTCCACATTCAACAATGATGTCTTGTGTTGTTGTACAGAATGACTGTAGTAGTCAGATTCTCCAGTCAAGATCACACTACACTAAGCAACGTATCTTTACCAGAACAAAGAACTAAAGTGCTGTAGGCCTCTAATTAGCAGTATTCAATACCACAAATGGTAAAGGTCAGGTGAGAAACTGAACCACTGCCTTCCTCCCAGCTGGTTCACATTGCAGCTGCCACTGTGGTGCAAGTTCCTATACAACATCAACAGAAAG
Source organism: Grus americana (assembly GCF_028858705.1). Taxonomy (NCBI): domain Eukaryota; kingdom Metazoa; phylum Chordata; class Aves; order Gruiformes; family Gruidae; genus Grus; species Grus americana. The sequence goes on from NC_072859.1 coordinate 29,568,752, forward strand.
TAAACTTGCCCCAAAAAGAGTTTGTAAAAGCAAAATGTAAGACACCAAACAGTAGTTCCAAACTACAGGAGACAGTGACTCACAAAGATAATGGTAAGTTATGATTGGTGTAATTTTTAGGGTGAATGGGAGGCACATATTGGTATAAACCCCAAGTTTTAAAGATCTGAACAATATAATGTAAAAAAAACCCCAAACCCCCAAACCCTGCATTTCAAATTTGCAAAGCAAAACTGGACAGTCTCTGAATAGGGTCTGAATGCAGAGGGCTAATTTTAAAACAGCCTCTGGATTCCATAAAAACATGCCTTCACACATGAGACTTCTGCATTCCCTACTTGCCAAAAGAGTGTAAAGGGCAAAATTGTGGTGTTCTTTATTGTGTAGGACTTGTGTAGCACAACTGGCTGTTTCTTCTGGTCTTTGATGCTTTATCTCATCTGAAGTTCTCCTTGTAGAAGTTGCAGCTTCTTAGCTCTAGAGTTGGTTTAGACCTCTTGAGACATGACTAAGCTGAAGAGTGTCAGACTAAGTAAGCTGTCTCAGGCAAGCAGGCAAAAGGATTTGCACTTTGTAGTTAGCCAAAGGTTGTAGGTGGCTGGAGAAGAAGGTGGTGGTAAGGCTAGCAGGACTTTCTGCCTGGTGGACCATGGCACCTTGGCATGGTGTGTGGGCAAATTCATTCAAAAACTCTTAGTTTGGAACTACTCATCCCTTTTAGTTTGGAACTACTCATCCCAAATCTTGGATCTGCTTGGCCTCTTGCTTCATCATTTCTGTCTATACAAAGTGTCTATGTAAAGAAACAGAAGACTGGCAGGATTTTACTATCACTTCACATAGCTGTAATTGTGTGAGGTTGAAACTTTATGTTACGTTCTCTTTGCTGGCAAAGTCAGGATGCAGAGGTCCTGTTCTCTCCACATGCGCTCAGGCTGTTTCATCCCTGCCTGCTTGTTCTTGTCCCTGTGTCACCCCTTCACTTGTGTTGACACAACTGTCTGTTAGGACTCTGCTAAAAACATATGTGAACTGGTTTGAATTAAAAATACTTCTCATCTGATTCTTCATCTGGCCTCATAAATAATTGGGTCTGTACAGCTGGAAGAGGAGGGGAGGCAGTGCAGGGAGGAATGGACACCTGGAGAAGGATGCAGGGGACCTCCTGGAGCTGCCAGTGCTGCTGAGATGAAAGTATCAGATGCCGTGTTTGTCAGCTAGTGCATCTGCCCATTCAGAGAGGGACATACCAGCCTCAGCTCTCCCAAATCACTCATTTTAATGACACTCTGTAGAGCAGGTCCATTATAGGACTTGTTCAGGAGCAAATAGTTCTGAATAATTTCAGTTCTTCCCTATTTTTTGTGTTCTGTGTTTGTTGTTTTCACTCTAGGATCAAACTGTACAGTTAGCAACTGTATGTATTTGCAAATTAATACATCATTTCTGAGGAATTATAGGCAAATAAGATGTATGTTTGATTTAAACTACCTATGCTACTGCCCTCTGAGGCAACTAATTAGTGCACGACAAAAGAAATAGTCTGAACAAGATCCCTCAAAGAAGAGTTGAACACGCACATCCCAGGAAAACCATTAATCATGTGCACAAAGCACTTCTGCTTCTGGTGAGTATAAAAGTTATCCTTTTTGACTGGGTTATTTTTTCTCTACAGATGAGAGGAGCATATTATAATACCAGGCACATGTTATCTGAAACTGATATGCCACAAGTAGCTAAATACAATATGTCAAGTGTATTGGTATGAACTAGTACGTAATCTCTGGATCGAATCCCAACTTTTCAAAAGGTCTCCTCACTTCCACTCTCCATTTTGGCAGAGAAATAAGAAAACACTAATAGTAGAAGTGCACAGACAGCCTGTTTTTGAAATGGCAGGTTTATTAAAAATGTTCTCTATCACAAACAGTGGAAACATACTCAGCAGATTTTATTGTAACTGAAAGATTCAGTAGATAGTGGAAAGGGAGTAACTGTGAATGTAAATCAACCACTGAATTATGACAAATAGCAGGCCAGTTTCCACACAAAACACCTCACAAAGCCCCAATATTACTTGTTCCAGTTTGTGTTCAGTCTGCCCTTAGGATAAAACGTATGGTTCAAGAGCTTGAGCTTTGGGTTTATACATATTTACAGTAGAAGAGCCTACAGATTACAGGAGAAGACACATTAGCACCAGTGCTTATGGATCAGGGCTCACATAGCCTCTGCCAGTGCATGTGCATGGTACTGACTCTACTGAAGAGTTAGGTTAAAAAAAGGTTAATAAATCTGGCACTTGGAAGGCAAACTGTGCTCTGCAGTGACCTAGGAATTCTTTGTGTTATGTATCTCACTTGAATGCCTGTCTCTGAAGGCTGCCCATCAGAATTACTTTAATGTGCTTTCTTGCAAAAATGCATGCTTTGCTTCACCTCTGCTTGAAGTGTTATTTAGCAATATATGTAACCCCTTGAGATCAGGAAATCAGTGTGATTTTCTTACTGCTGTTCTAAAACTAAGTACAAACTCTATTATTTAGCGAATATTAGACAAAATTAGTATCTTTAGCAGTTTTGGTGAAACAGTTTCACATAGCAAAAAATCTACATAAATACAGTGTTCATAATTACTGAGATTCACAAAAAAAGGCTTTGGTTAGAAAATCAAAAAGGGTCAAATAAAAAAAAACTTTAAAAAAAGAAGCCAAAGGAGTGTCAAATGCTATATTGGAGTCAAATGAGTGCAGAATAAAACAGTAGTTGTCCATTAGTTGATTTTTCAGTATTAAAATCTTCCACCTAAAGAAGCCCATGTCTCTTGCAAGCTGTGTGCCTTTCCTGACGTTCACAGCTGGTCTCCTAGCTCCAGTACAAGCAGGGTGGCAATAATTCCACATTTTCCTGTTCAAGGCAAAGAGTCCCTCTTCCAGCTGTGAGGTAGAGATTGGGTATCAGGTCACTGGGGTATGAGATACCACTGAGTGTAGCAGTTACACATTTGTTTCTAGTTCATTTATTTCAATAGTGCAGTGGTCTTTACTGTTGGATTTCTTAGTGTGATTCTCCACTGGACTTTCTTCTTGCTCCACTTGTACGGGTATGTGGTGCTGAAACCCTTTCACTGTTTCTGGTCCACGAGATTCATTCATGGTCTTCACACAGCCATTTCTCTGGTAAGCCACAATCTGATGGATGTTAATAGGCTTAGTTTCACAGATCAATGGCACCTATGTGAAAAGCATTAAGATTTGGAATACTGCCACTGTTTGCTGTATACAACAGGAAAGGAATTTTTACTTTGAAAGCCTGTGGTCTGCTTTACATTCACCAGGATTATCTAGGGCCTCCATAGATTTCCAGGACCTGTTTCTCATATACACTAAAGCATCTTTGCACCATCTGGATCAAGTGAAGATGTCTCTAAGTATGTAAAAATGCAAATTCTGTCACAACTTTAATTTAACTTATACCCACAGTAATAACTGCTTGCATCAGTAAAGCGATATAAATAGGGTAAAGACAGACTAGAATTTCAGGGCTGAGTTCGAAAGATATGGTCTCTCAATGACCAGTATGATAAGCTTTGGGCAGTGCTTGCTCTTGAGTGCAATTACATAGACCAGTAAGTATCTGTTGTTGTCTTCTTTTTCTTCTAACCCAATAAACTAACAAACACCTGTCTTTTCAGTTTGCACTATTTCAAAAGAGATATAGGGGTTTTTTGACTGATTCATAAGTTAAATATTGAAGTGTCCTTTAAATCAGACCAGAAGTTCTGATGGGGAAAATAAGACGTAAATACTGGCAAAGAAAAGAGGTGGTCTTGCAGTTGAGAAAATTTGGCCTTTGGGTATACATTACTAACTCCACAAATTATGCAGCCAAAACGTATGGCAGACTAATGGTATATTTTAATACAATTATAGAGCACGATGCAAAGAAAAATCTCATCATGGATGACTAAATAATCCCTTAGGAGGGATTTTATATTCTTGAAACATCTCTTCTTGAGTTCTGACTGAGTTCTAAATACAGCAATGAAATGTCAGGAGGCCTGTGTTATGCAGGAACTCAGACTACACTTCTGGCTTTGTAATGGATGACACCCCTTACCATTACGTTGTATATTTAGTTTTTTTGCAGCTAGCTATATGTGTAGCCCATATATTCAGGCCTAATCCTGTCATCGGTAATTATTGCAGGTGCTAAGTACCTCAGAGGATAAGGACTGTCTTTCTATATAAAACTTGAAAGAACAGGAATTTTAAATACATGTTGCAGGAAAGCCTGAGAATGGGATTTACCAGAAAGACTGTCTGTAAAATGGGAGAAGTAATAATAGAAATAAAACTTTGCTATTAATACTGTTGTTCTTTGTAGAATACTACAAATTATGCACAAAAATAAAACATGCCTTGTGAAAATCAGTCCTGATGAAGAAACTTTTCTGCATAAACTATTCTGTCTTTGTGGAAGAAAGGTAGTGAGAGTCTGCCGTGAGCTGACATGGTTGGAGATTAGCACCTCCAAGCATGAAAGGCTCGTGGAATTAGGAATCTCCTTTGTCAAGGATTTGATGGAAGAGCATGAGGAGTTCCTGGTGTAAGGAAAGACTGAATGATGCATGCCAAGGAGGAAAGAAAGAAAGCATAGGAGTGGAGGGAGGCAGGGGGAGAATACAGAGGTACGTGTGGAGTATGGAACAAGATACAGAGAAAGAAAAACAAAGATGTAAGGAGGGACTTGTATTAAACGTAGAAGGCATGAAGATGCCTGAGAACGAAATCTACAATGGAGCAATGTGCTTGTGCTAGGTCAGAAAGGAAATTATTGCAGTGGTGGCTTCAGATTATGCTAACACAGAAGTTTGAAACACCCAGGGTAGTTGCTTTTGTTGTGAGCTTATTGATGATGCAGATACACACTCATAGATACTTTTACCTCCCCCTACACACAAATACTCAAGGACATTTGTCACCCTGCTCTGCTGCTGGTCACATTTTTAGAAGGACAACTTACTGCCCAGTCAGGACTTGGGTACTGAGTGTGAGACTCACAGTTCTAGCATCTCTTGTGCATTTGCAGGACGTTGCAGTTGCTTCTCCTGCTCCCAGCCCCAGTGTGCCAGACACAGCTGGCTGGCAAGCTTTGAACTTAAGTGGCTTTTTGCATGACCTCATGGAAAAGGACCCCTCCACCCCATCTGGCTAAGCAACACATTACCTAATTCTGTCCTTTCTCTGAAACACCTTTTATAAACAAGATGAAACAAATGTGGGAGGCTGAGAGCTCACAGGTTCTCTGCCGTAATACGGCACACGCTGGCACACCCTGGCTCATGGCGTTGTTACCTCATCACCGTCCTTGACAAACTCCTTCCGGCAGATGTGGGCCATGATCCCAGCAGCCAGCGCATCTCCCAGGACATTGATCATTGTTCTAAACCTGTCTCTGGAAAATGAAATAGTAATGGTAAGTTGTTGGCTCTTTGGGTACATACCTATGCCTTTGTCACTGCAGTAATTATAGCTGAAGGGCAGTTTGGCTGTTTTTATGAGCTAACAAGTTTAGAAATGGTAGTAAGGAGTTTGGCACGGGGCAGCCACTAGTTACTGAGCTGCTCAGTTGAGTTTTCCAGCCTTTTCAGAGCTCAGTGCCCTGTGCTGCCACATACTTTAATTTGTAACTGAGCTAACTAGAGCAGCTATGCCTCCCTACACATGCAAGCTGATTCATCACTAAAAAGGTTTAACACAGCAGGTCGAGATTGCATTTATGTCTGAGTTTTTATGTTAAGGTCCAGCATTATGGCCTGATTTGGAGGCTGGTGCTGCAAATGTCTTAGTAAAAGGAGACAGCAACCAGTACAACCAGTTATCAAGACTGCAATCTCAGCAACCAAAGTGCTAGTTAAGATTATTGTATTGGAAGAATGTGAATACAATCAAAATTATTCAGAAGATTGCTAAATGACTAGACTCACAAACTAAGCAGGCACTGACCATATTTAAATCATGTTCATTTCTGAAAAAGCTATGGTTGCTATGACTATCAGTGGCTCTTAAAGATTCTTCATTTTCAGTTATCATCTTTTCCAATTTATATTTGTATGCTTGACAGTACTTTGTATATATACAGTTTCACTGTTTTTCATTTATTCATTTATAGAATCATTTCTTCCCTGTTTACACTTTCTACCCACTGTCTAAAACATAAATCTATTAAAATATAGACTGTAAATACACAAAAGTAAGTGGTTGTCATAGGCAAGTGTTACATTTGAAACAGCTTGGAATCTATTAGTTAAAATTGACAAAATTTCAAATACGTGATATACCTTTTAAATCTGAAATATATCACATCTTTTCCAAGAAAAACATACACATCTGAAAACTGGTAACTTAATTTATAAATGTGGGTTATAAAATGGAGGTTCAGAAATCTCCAGATGTTTGGCTTATTAAAGTCAGTGACGGTCCAATATCAACACTGCCCAGATTTCTGATCCTGTATCTTAATATAGAAAAGAATTGAAACTGTGTGCTGATTTTTTTCAGATATTTTAGGCATGTACTCTGTGCATCCAAATGTTTATGTGGTTGCTTGCCTAATCACTATGAAAGTTCCTGCATGAAAGGTTATTTGCGTGTGCAGTTACCTAAATTGTACATGCAATTGCAAGTAACTTCAGCAATAATATTCCGCAGCCTACACCTAGATGTGGTTGTGAACTCCAGGACCCAGTCCTCACTTGTTTGCTGAATCCATTTTTCTAATTCCTACTGTTCTGATTTTGGGTTTTGCCTTGAGGAAAATTCCCACAAGAATATGTTAAGCAGGGAAAAATACTGTTAGAGCACATATTGATAGATGTTCCTGTTACACATAGGCTTTTTTTTTTCCTTGGTTGATCATCAAATTTTGATTCTTGGAAAGATTTTCTGAGTTGTTAATTTTGGATTGTGCAAAGTGTCAGCTGTGGTAGAGAAGAAGCTGTATAAGCAGAGCTCCAGTCTGCACTCCCTTTTGGGTTCTGATTAGCATCTATTCTGAAGACAGAATGTTTCTGAGGAAACAGTGCACCATACTGAAACTCTTAAGAAAATGGATTGCCTGGCACGTTGTCTGACCAGTTCTATTCCATGTTCCTGTGTGTAAGGAGTAGTCTGCACCAGGCATGAGCTGAACCACACTGCACATCACCAACAGTTCTCCGCTCAGGCCACCCTGCTGCTAGTGGCATTTCTTTTGGTGCAAACAGTCAGGTAGTGCCGTGGTATTTTAGCTTTAGATGATATTATTCAAGATGCAAAATTAAAGATGCAAACTTTTACCTTGTGTTTAATAAATTAGCTGAGAAACATTTTATTTTCTTCTTTATGTCTGTAGGCACTAGCTAAAGGTATGAAGTTCACATACATGTTATGGCTACCTAAATGAGTTGTAATACCTGCAGTGCATTGTAACGGGTATTTCAGTCTCGTGAGATCATCTAACCAGCCTTCTTTAAGCATTCTTCACACTCCAGTACTTCCAAAACTAATAATGAAAGTATTCATCATGTCAACCATGTTGACACTTTGCATCTGCAGGCTCTTGAAACCACCAAGTGCCAAAATATAGAAATATACTTTTTGTATGAAAGGTCATCTGCAAAAGACAGAAAATTGGGTCTGTTCCTTCCTTGCTTTTTAATACTATCTGGAACTATAGCCTGAGAATTTTTTGTCTGTTGTTTTGAAAAGTTTTGTAAGAGAAAAAAAAGTATAATTCCCATAGACGCTGGAAGACTTACTGGAAAAACAATGAAATGTTGATGTTGCAAGAGCTGGGTGAAAACAGAGCAATATAGAGGGAAAAGGCTTTTGTAATACAGCTTAAAATACTTTGATTTTGTTGTGCTTCATTAACTGTTGAGCTTCAGTGACTAGCTTTATTAAAATCTGAATTGCCGTTCCCATTTAGGTGCTCACAGCAGATATTATTTATCCTTCACAGAAGAATATTCCTGATATTCATAAAATAAAATAGATCTTAAAATATGCATACAACACTCATGACTCCTATTAATAATATTCTGTTACACTGAACAGGAAAGTAAATAATTTCTTCTCACAATTCTTTGTACAAAAAATCAGTGGCTTAAAGGTGAATAAAATAGGATATGTAACAGAATGGACTTGTAACACATTTTTACCCAGAACCTTGATGTAATGAAACTCCACTGTATTAATGGAGATATATTTTATATAGATTAAATAAAAAAATAATTTGGGCTGTTTCCTTGTGGATGCACACACTAGTTATGTAGTTAATTCAAATGCTAATGAGCTGGGGACCAGTATTTTACGATTCATCTTCCTAGACTATTCAAAATTGTTTCATTGATTTATGGGCATTTACATAAAAGTTAAGAGTTCAAATAAACCACTCCTTATGAAGTTTTAAAGTGGCTCTTCTCACGGGTGACACAAATCTCTTTTATTCTGAGTGTGTTAAGTTTTAGCCTCTGCCTCTGATGTTAAATACTCAGTGATTAGGGATGCAGCAAAGTAACCTCTCTACAGAACGGCTGTGCTTGCGAAACACAGCTCCACACTGGGGGATACAAATTGCTGCTGCCTATTTAGCATTGAAATCAGAAAGCAGAATTGCATCAGGATCTGTGATAAAAGGAAGACATTATTAGTCCTAATGCAGCACATTGCAAGTATTACATTCGGGTTGACTATATCATGGTTCTGGTTACAGTAGTAGTAGCTATATACAGCACAAACCATTACTGTACTGTCAGAGCTATTTCAGGCAGAGTGGTATCTGTGGTGTGGGAGTACTTGCCTGCTTTAGCACTGGCTCATGCCTCTTTGCAGAGTGTTTCACTACATTGAGATGATGTTTTTTAAGTGTCAGATGATGTCCTTGAAGTGTCAGTGGGCTGATAATCAGAGTGCAGGCAAACCACGTTCCTTAGGAAGTCATTCCCTTGCCCATATCCAAGGCAAGGTGCCAGAGTTGCACCTGACAGGCATTTGTCTGGCCTGACCTTAAAACTTCTCATGAAGGTCATCCTCCAACCTGGCTAGGTGCAGCCACTTCCATTGCCTGACTATCCTTCTAGATAAAAATCATTGTTAAGTTTTCCTGTGATCTGAGGTAGTTACTTTGGTCTACTTCTTCATCCTCCCTCCCTGAGAATGTGAAGAACAATTGATCACTGTCCTGTTCAGGACAATCTTATCTACATCAGAAACTGCTGTGGTGACCTCTTTCAGCCTGCTCTGGTTTTAGACTAACCAAACTCTGCTTCTTAAGCCCTTCCATGTAGGTCATATTGTCCAGGTCTCATCTAGACTCTCTCTCATTTGCCTATGTCTTTTTTTCAGTATAGTGCCCACTTTGGCAGCGTATTTAATCTGAGGCTGCATTAGCACCAATTCAAGCAAAATCATTACTTCCCATACCTTTTATGTATATTTGTAATACTATATTCCTGGAGACCATTTGCGTTTTTAGCAATGATGTTGCCACACTGGAAACCTCAAAAACTTCATGTTACTTACAGTGCCCAGTCGACAGCAATAATCAATGTGATGTCATCTGTTGGGAGCCCAACCGAGGTCAGAACAATGACCATTGTCACCAGGCCAGCTTGCGGGATACCTGCAGCACCTATGCTGGCAGCTGTGGCTGTGATACTTTAACAAAGAAAGAAAGGAATAAGCTTTACCAGTATGGGTTGCTCTGCAAGAAACCACACCATGTTTCTACAGGAGCTTTCCTAAACCATAATCCTTCTTACACAAGTCACTGCACAGAATTGCCAGTGTTTTGTGGACAGAAGCCAGGTCAGAAAGCAAGAACAGGCCGAACTGTCTGCCCAGTGCTAAATTCTCACCCTCTACCTTTGCAGCCTTGGTGCTGGTGGGGCGGTTCTGTTATCTCTTAATATCACAAGTGCAGGCAAAGCGGGGCAGCCAGCCTGTGCGCTCTCTGAGTTATGTCAGCTTCTTGTGGGTCATGGCACTACACAGCGCTGTGTGCCACAAATCTGCCAGCACTCCTCATCGCTGCTTCACCCTTGGCAGCAGAGCTCCCAGCACACATCTGAGTCATCAGCAGCAGCTCCTGTGCCAGGCAAACCATGGCTGGCTGAGGCTAGGGCCTTTAATGTCAATCCATCACCAAGAGGCTAGGCCAAGGAGAAAGAGGCTGGGCCAAGGGTGAAGTCCTTGCATAGCACATGGCTTTGCATACTTGGATCTAAATATGAAGCAAGCATGAATGTGACTGTACCTCTTCAGTTTCTGGAAAGTATTTTTACTTGACCTTCACACCATTTTTTCAGCCAGGCAAGCAGAATGAATGGGAGACTAGGGCAAGAGTGGACCTGGCAGGCTTAATATTTTTTTCATAATGCTATTTTTAGGGGAGGGATTTCATTCCTATTTCCAGGAGCAAAAGTGACTGGATATATTAATTTCCGCCCATCTGGCCACTTCCAAGAGCTAGGCCATCCAACAGAAAGGCAAAAATGAATGTTGACAATTGTAAAAGGATGACATAAAGCATATACACTGATAATCTACTGCATTCATCAATCCAGAATTTCAGAGCTTTTGGCAAGCAGTTAAGTCTCATCAACCTCCTGTGATGGAAAGTGAGGGTAACAATATTCACCCATATGGAAACTGAGACACAGAGATACCCAGTATCTTGCTCACAGCTGTACAGTGTACCAATACAGCAGCATCAGTATTTATAACTAGACCTCTTTCCTGCAGTAAAAAAATACATTTGCATGCAGGTGTGATGAGGAACGAGAAAGATTTAAAACTACATTTTGAATAAGTCAGCTTGCATAGCATCCTAATAGCATTGTAGTAGGCAGAGTATAGATAGAAAGGAAGGGACGGAAGCTCAGTAGTTGAATAACAGATAAATATAATGAACATTAAATGTTCTCCAGTTAGTGCTCTAAACTGGCTAGCTGATGAGGACTGCTTCTGCCTCCTAAGACAGTTCAGGCCACAAAGTCTCAAAACTTAACTTGGAGCAAAAATAGGAATGTTTAACAAAGATTGTACAAGCAAGCTGCTATTGCATTGATTTTTTTTAACTTAATGTAGATGTTTCTTCCTATAATATGCTCAATTGATGGGAATAGGATCTTTACTCTCTTTTTCTGCTACATAATCACGTTGACATAAATTGTCAACCTAGATTTTACAAATTATGAGCAAAGTAGACTGATTGTTTTTCTAACATTTTACCCTCTCTGGCAACAATATCCTGGCACTCAAAAATATTTGAATGTCAAATCTCCAGATCCTAAAGTATCAAGATCTGGGACAAGTTCGGCCCACAGAATACAGTTAGAATTTGGCTTCAGGTACTCAAAGTACTGAATCCACTGTGATTTCCTATTTACTCCCTTCTTTTGTCAGTCAGTCTTTTTATTTCTTTTCTTTTCTTGGATTGTTCCAATCTTCATTTGTATTTTCCTTCTACTGTCTTTACATCTGTCTGGTTCTTATGCACTAGCACTTAATACAGGCAGTGAAAATAAAGAGGTAAAACAGGGTCCTGCTAAGAGAAAGTTAGAACTTACCTGCTATCCATTTACTATCACCCTCCTTCTCCTTAATTTTTTCAAATCACCATTTTCTGCTTCAAGGTGTATGTAATGTCTGTCTATGCTCTGGGCCTTATTTTGGGACCACATTCTAAAAACATCCCCGAATTCAAAATCACAAAAGACTAAATTTTAGCACAGGGTCATTCCAATAATTTTCAGAGAGAGAAACAGCCTGAAGCAAGAGCTCATATGGGCACAATTTATTTCTTCTGCTTCTAGTCTCACAGATCTTGACAGAAGCCCATTAGCAAACCCCAGCTGTCATCTGGGGTTAGTTTCAGGACTCTAGTCCTCTTGTCATGAACGTTTTGAAGTCCAGAAGAACATGGGCAAGGCCCAGCAGAGTAAACAGGGCAGTGTTGAGATCACTGGGTGGGTAGGTAAGCAGATCTCAAATATGTTGCACAAGGCTCCGACTATGACAAATGTTTTTCTAATAATTTGTTTCCTGCTGGAAACCTGCAGGTTTCAGTCCCTGAGGCATTCTTTGGCAGCCACTGGAGTTATTCTGGCAGTAATTGTTCAGCTGGATCTTCTAGTCTTTTGGATCCATTACAGACCTTTCAAGGACCAAGTATGCAGCTATAGCACTCTGTACCCACTGACAGCACAGTTGTTTATGAATATTTCTGCTTTAACAAGCAGCAGAGAAGAAATTTAAAAAATATCTGAGTGATATGACATCTTCATGAAAACCTGCCCTGATAGTAGCACCTGTCCTCCTTCTCCATTCCCCTATTACCCCGAGGTTTGACAAAGAGCTTCCTAACACACAGTATTCCCTGTTATCTGATATAGGACTTCTAGTTTTGTATTTTTTTAACCTTTTCCTCTCATGTAAAGATGCAAACCAGAGTTAAAGTTGAAAAGCATTCTGACATTTAAAATAGTGTTTTAAACACCAATAATAATAGTAAAATGTTCCGATCCTAGTAAATGGGTTGCCTAAATGCAAAAATTAGACAGTTACCCTCAAACAGAAACACGTTTCCTGGTGTCCACATGTTTCTGTTGAATGGTACCAGTGCAATTTCCCTTTGTACAGTCTGTGATTTCTACATTACTTAAAAATAACCATCCTATGAGGAATGGATCCTTTGGTAATAGCAAAGATGAGTTTTGTTCTGAACATTGCTACATACAAGAATCGTAAGAGTGTCAGACTCAACAAGACAAGCAAAATGCAGCATGTGGAATTTGAGGTTTATACCTTATAGTAATAATCTGCCCAAAGTCCAGCTCATAGTTGTTTACTTGCGCAATAAAGATGGCAGCCACCGCCTCGTAGAGTGCTGTCCCATCCATGTTGATGGTGGCTCCCACAGGCAGCACAAACCTCGCAATCCTCCTGTCAACATGGTTATTCTCCAACAAGCACTTGAAAGTGATAGGCAGTGTGGCTGAGCTGCAAAACAGCAGAAACTTTCAAAAACCATCACAGCAAAGCATGCCCCCCCCCGAACTATATATTAGATGTCATTGCTCTCTTGGGCATGCCTATCATTTTTTACACATTCATTAGTGCATGAATGAAATTCTCTATGTTTTATTTACCATAAAATGTTCATAAAAGAAAAGGGCGAGGCTGCGGCTCACAGATAATGTGGAACTGAACCCCCGGTGTAGGTGTAACTAGGAGCAGACCACCACAGTAACACTTCTAGATGTTCTTCACTATCAGCATGGCCAGGAACTTACTATTCATTGCCTTCCTTCCTTGCAGCTACTTCCTACAACCTTGCTAATGGAGGGTTACTTATTTTTAAAGACAGTCTTTCCTTGGCCATTTGGCTTTTCTGTAACAAAACTCTTCTCTAATTTCTTTGAGGGAAAAAGAGGAGAAAAAGGTAATCTTACAAGTCCTTTTCCACCTTGCCCACGCTTTGATATAGCAGAATTTTAAACCTAAATGTCTTCCTGTTCCGAGGGCAGAGAGCTGAGCTGTGAAACATGTAAATTTTAACTGACTGACATCTTCTGATTTGATTGAGATGCGACAAACATTGTGAAAAACAATCCCATAATACCAATGGCACAACCAGCAAAATCTGTATCTATTTCCACTGTTGTAAATGGTATGTATGACACTGGTTTTGCAAGAATTAAACTTTTAAACTTGTGCATTATCTCACAGAATCAGGTGTTTCTTTCATTTTAATTTTGTGCTGTTAAGTAAAATTTCTAGGGCATATAACTAGATTTTTTTGTTGTTTATTAAATATTGTTTTGTTGTTTATTAAATATTATAATATTATAATATTATAATAAAAAGAATATTATTATAATATTATAATATTATAATAAAAAAGAAAAAAACCATTCTCAAATAAATAATTTGTCTTTCCAGTTAAATTAGGTGAAGTTTGCTTTCTTGAAAGCTGCTTTATCTAGTGTTAAACAGTGGAGCAGTAACATGAAAGCCTGATGTGTAACATTTATTAGGAGGAAAAAATACTCTAAAGCACTGATCTTAATCTCTTAAGTCTTTTAAAAACTGTCCTAAAGCTTTCAGCTAAGAGGAGAGGTATCTTCTCCCACCACTAACTCTAACAATTAAGAATACATTTTTAGAGTCTTATCTCAATTTTGGGATAAAATGCTGCAGCTGCAGAGACTGAGCATAAGCTAATGCTGGATCAGGCCAAGCTCTTACTAGTGTGAGCCACAAAGACAGCTAGTCACTGTGGAAGAACAGCTGTTCAGCCTGCTCTGTTTATCTTATCATTCAAATGCATTTTGATATTTGCTCCAAAAAAATCAACAAACTGATCTCATCTCCCTTTTCCTAAGTCTGCCTTTAATTTACACTGTGCAATAGCCAAGATCTTAGTGTTTCATAAGCAGCAAAACCCTTGAAAAACTCGCTTGTCTTCAGAGAAGATGAAAATTGCTTCTTTTGATGGGATGTACCACTGAGAAGATGCTGCTTTAATTCATTAATGATATGGAAAGATGACCTAGAAAAATAAAATTCCCTCTTGCCATTGGAATGAGGAAAGCTAAAACCAAGAGGAATTTTGTCCGTAGGCCAAATACTGCTTTTTTCAGTACCGTAAGAGGTGACAAGATCAGGGTCGATGTGGGAGAAAGCAAGCAGCAAGTCAGAAATCTACAGCTATGTGGCCTGAACACCACAGAGCAGGGCTAGGTGGGCAATGACAGCATGTGCAGTACACAATTTACTGATGTAGTAAAGAAGAGCTGTGTACATTGCAATGGATGCCTGTTGCCAAAGCCAGCTTGTACTGGGGCCAAGGGTTTGGCTTCAGGGGCTGGCTGGCCAGGTGCCTGCTGCAGGGACTTGGTGTTAGTTGTAGGGATCAAGTTCTTTATGTCCTAAATGATGCAGCAAAGGAATAAGATCGCTGTCCCTGCCTCTCCAGTAATGTCTGTGCAAACTGAAATATTGCTGTGACTGGGATTTCTGGAGAAATATAAGGGGACTGAGAATGGAGTGCAGAACCTTTTGCTAGAGGGAAATGGGTTGAAATAATGCTCAGATTCAATAAAATCATTGCCATGAGATGGCTGTTTAGGGGCTTTCAGGCTCCCTTGTGTTACATTCTTGGGTTTTATACATGGTATTGTTTTTGATTCTTGCAGTTTGACTTTTAGCTTACAAAGAAAGCTTTCCAGAGGTGCCAAGTAGGTGGAATGAATATCAGGGCACTGATCTGTGGCTTGCTTTCTATCTCTAGATGTAGACATGAACTGACACAGAAAGATCTCCAAGAAACAAATCAATATGCTTAAAACCAACTTTTTGTTCTCCTCTAAGATGATCTGAAAATCCAATACCCACATTATGAGTGTTATATAATGCCCCTGTGGCAAGTATTATTTAACCAAATACAGATGTGTTGACTGTCAGGAGAAGCAGCTCTCCTGTCCAGCCCCAATTATTTGTGCATATTCTTTTGGCAACAGCTCAGTTATGTGCAGTATCCATTCCTTTCAGTGAAACAAAGGTGAAAAGTTCAGCTATCTCTAGAGAAGGCACTGCTATTTGAACAGAAAACCATTAAAACCTATGTTGGACCTGTGTTGGATTTGCAAAATATACACACTGTTAAGAACAGGCAAACAGAGCTCAATCCATCAAACATGTCCGAACCCCAAATCTGTAAGTTCAGAGCCTTTCCTCAGGACTCACCTTAACTTTGGTGGTATATTAGCTTCTGACAATAAAGATACTAAATCTGGTAGCAAGTCCTGCTGGTGATTCTTGACAGGCTGAGCTGCCTGCTGGTACCAGAGATCTGTTCATGCCCTTTCTGGGCCTATAAATATGCAATTCTTCCTTGCACAGTGGACGGGGAGAGAGTGCTATCTCAAAGTACTGGATATCCCCAGGAGAGGGGCTGTCTCCTGGGAGTCGAGCCCAGGAGAGTCAAAGTCAGCACAGGTTTAAGGGAAAGCTGAATTCCCCTAGTATTCCCCACTGTGAGCAGGCACTCTGACACCATCTTGGGGTAAGGGAACGGGCGTGGAGAAAACCTTGAGTAAAGATTGGTTTACCTTGGAGAGACTCAGCAGAGAGAGACAGCTCCCTCTCACCACTTCTGTACGTTGAGACTTTTGCTTTATAGCTGTGCCTGATGCCTGCCTAGCTCTCCTTACCACACTGGCTTTTGGGGCTCTTTCCTAGGAGCCCAACTGTCCCAATGAAGCGCTAAGTTCCAAAATGAACGACAGGCATCCTATGTGGTTGAAATTTTCCTAAAAGTTAGGCTTTGCAATGACAATCACTGTGATATGCGCGTCTTTTAAAACATTTGCTAGAAAGCGTGCATGTTCTTTCCTTATGCTTCTACAAGTAATTGACAGAAAAAAGAGCTGATCTAAAAATTCTCAGACCAACCAATGTTGGACTTTCTCCAAGTAGTAATATAACTTAGGCACTCATATGTAGAACAGAGACTCAAACCCCTGCATCCCTTTGTAGAACTGGTTGTGTATTTTGGTGACTACATACCATGTCTGACTTTTTGTCTTATTACACTGCACATGGGTCGGCGCAATCCCAAGCACAACTACAGGCTGGGCGAGGAATGGATTGAGAGCAGCCCTGAGGAGAAGGACTTGGGGGTATTGATTGATGAGAAGCTCAACATGAGCCGGCAGTGTGCGCTTGCAGCCCAGAAAGCCAACCGTGTCCTGGGCTGCATCAAAAGAGGCGTGACCAGCAGGATGAGGGAGGCGATCCTGCCCCTCTACTCCGCTCTTGTGAGACCCCACCTGGAGTACTGCGTCCAGCTCTGGGGGCCCCAGGACAAGAAAGACATCGAGCTGTTGGAGAGAGTCTAGAGGAGGGCCACGAAGCTGATCAGAGGGCTGGAGCACCTCTCCTGTGAGGACAGGCTGAGAGAGTTAGGATCGTTCAGCCTGGTGAAAAGAAGGCTCTGGGGAGATCTAATTGCAGCTTACCAGTACCTGAAGGGGGCCTACAGGAAAGATGGTGAGGGACTGTTTATCAGGGAGTGTAGTGACAGGACAAGGGGTAATGGGTTTAAGCTGAAGGAGGGTCGATTTAGATTAGATGTTAGGAGGAAATTCTTTACTGTTGGAGTGGTGAGGCACTGGCACAAGTTGCCCAGAGAGGTTGTGGATGGCCCATCCCTGGAAGTGTTTAAGACCAGGTTGGATGAGGCTTTGGGCAACGTGGTCTGGTGGAGGGTGTCCCTGCCCTCAGCAGGGGGGTTGGAATTAGATGATCTTTAGGGTCTGTTCCAACCCAAACCATTCTATGATTCTATGATTCTATGATTACTATGATTGATGACATTGGCATTGGAACATTTCTAACCTCGAAATACACTATAAGCAACTTGGACCTGAATATATTATGAATTGCAAAGAGGGGCCTTCATGATTTTAAAGTGGCTTGATACTCTCAGAACTAGAGACGGAGTAAGGAGATGAGATCCAATGAAGAAACAACGAACTGCCTTGATAGGAATGGGAGATCACTATTTAAAAAAGCACAAGCCCTGACAGTTGCCAGACCAGTAAAGGACTAGTAAATTGGTTATAAAATCAAAATGCAATGCTTATGTAAAATAAGGAAAATTAAGGTAAGTAATCTGTTTTTGAAAATGATGGAAATATGTGCTGATCTTTTAAGTCTTTATTAAACCTCCCTTGATAAAGGGAACTATACTGGTAAAAAGGTTGGTTATTTTTGTTGCTTATTAACAGCAAAGAAGAGAAAAGGACAGACTCTTCTATAGATGCTAAAGGTAGAACAAGGAACAAATTTTTTTTTTCTAAAAAGAGGAAAATTCATATTAGATTTTGAGAGAAAAATTCTCTTTTTCTAGAAAAAGAGAATGCATGGAAAGGCACAGATTAAAAACCCCAAGCTGTCAGCAATAAAGTTCTTCAGAAACAGAATTCTTAGAGGAGCAGGGCAGATAGTCAAGCGTGTCAAATGTGAACCTGATGAGCCTTTTCCAACACTAACATCTCTGAGTGCAAAATTAGCATCTTGAATCTGGGGATGTGACAACATCTCAAGCTACAAACTTTTTCTGTTCTAAAGAAAAAGCTTGCCTTAATTATTTAAACCTAACTAGAGTTTAAAACACCACCCAGCACATGATTTTTTTCTTGACTTTGTATTTCACAGTGTGTTGCTCATTATAGGTCGGTTTGGAGCAAACTGATATATGAAAACACCTTGTAAAATGAAACATAGTGGAAAGCCAATACCTTCCAAATGTACTGAAATAATCATTCCCTCCTTGCCTTTCTTTTAATTCCTATACATTCCTTCTGCTGTGCTTACTCCTGCCCTAACCACTGTGCATATATTCATGAGAGGCATCTGCATTTGACCTTCCTGCCCCAAATTACCTTGCCAGACCTAGCTAGAACTGTAATGAGCCTAATCAGGCCAATGGGCCGGGGATAAAAGTTTTAGGCTCTTTTCCCAAGCCTGGCACAGGTCTAGTACAACTTAAGTTTTCTCTTTGTCATTCTCACTTCAGTAAAATAGAGATTATTTCTCTTTTAGCATTGATGGTAATTACTGCATTGCAAAGTAATGTTTTATTACAAAAATAGTTTTGCAGAAGATTATAGCAAAAATGAATGACATCAACTAATCTGAGTTCAGGGAATTTACATTGTTACTTCTCCATCTATTTATTTACTTAGATAATTCGCGTAAGAGTTCCAGATTTCTGCAAAACTCACATAATTATTTATCAGTGATGATGCCCTATGGAAAGCCATATGCGCTGATTACATAACAGCCCTTATGAGACTATTAAAAAGAAATTATTTAAATCAATATTTGTTTGACTGCTTTCCCAGAACTTTTCATCTGTATGTCATTCCTGCCTTTTCCTTCTGTAATCCCACCAATTACAAATGCACTTTATTTCTATGTGGGTTACTCCATTATAGGAGAGATTACACTTGGGAAGTTATGGAGAAAAGTAAGATTAGAGACACAAGGGATAAGAAGCTGGTACAATGCTATTGCCTGAAAGGATATATTAGTCATCAGAGCTCAACTTATTATAGAAATTATTATAGGATGGAAGAAGGGATCAGTATTTAAGTATAACTAGATGAATTACTCCTCAGTCATTATTGTTAATTAGAATAAATATTTTGGGGTTAATAAAACCTTTTATTTTTTCATTATGTTTCTTTATAAATAGATGTTCCTAATTTATCATTGATTTTGTAGTAATTACTAATTTGAAGTCTAAATTAGGTAGATAAAGGTAGGTGTTTGTCACTAGCTGTCATCATTTCAAAATCTGGATAAGAATTTAGTATTTTCCAGTCTCTCTGTAAAGTAACAATAACTTTAAAAATCCAAAAGCAAAAATGAGATAAAAGAAATGTATCTTTTCCTTTCTTAGTCCTCTTCATTTACAGCTGACAGTAGAAATAATGAATATGTAAGATGTGCTAAAGAGACCTATTTACCTGGCATTCTCTGCTTGTACTGTGGCTTTTATTACTGCATAAAAAGTGGTAAGTATAGCTGCTCTTGTTACTTTAGAGTAACAAGCCTCCAGCCACAGATTCCATGAAACTGTGTTTTCATGATATTGGCTACACGGAAATGTTATTTTAGTTGTCATTCTTGTCTCCACTCAATGCAAGACAATTCCAGCCCTTTCAAGCACTTCTCACGCACCAGTTTATCTATGTTGGGAGTCATTTTCATAACCAGTTCACAAGCTGTTTCCCACTTTCACAGTACCTTTGTTCAGCTATGGTTAAAAATCGTTGTACATTCTCCTTAAAAAGGATGCAAAATATATTATTCCTTGAGCAGAACAGCTAAATACTTTCCCAGTGCTGGACAATAGCTTGCAACTACAGCCTTTTCTTAATGTACCAAGAAACAAAGACTAACATGAGTAGAAAGGCTAAAACATTTCCATATGGCTGAATTAGGAGGTTCTCCACTAATACCATAAATGAAGTCTGGAGAAACTATGTGTCCCTTAATATATATTAACTTTGTAGAGGCACAATGTTTGTTTTTATGGAAAAATACCCTTATTTCCTTTATAGTCCTCTAAGAAAGAACATTTTTGTCCAATATTTTTTAAACTGAGGGAAAACAATGTGACAAACATTATTGTCAAATGGCTCCCACACATAACTTCCAAATGTTGAGACACGCATCTTTTACAAGTATACCAGCAAATTTGACACAGGCCATTGTTCAGATACAAATATATCTGCTCCAGTACAGCTATAGTGTGCGGTTCCCAAGAGAAAGCTGTAGTAAGGATCCAGCAAATATTTTGTTGCATCTGTCTAGAAACTGTATAATACCTGGAGGATGTGGCCAGAGCAATGAGCAAGGCTTGAAGAATCCCTCTGATGAAGACAATGGGATTCTTCTTAGTGATGAAGAAGTACATCATTGGCAGAATAAACAGCCCATGCACCACCAGGCCACAAACCACCGTAATGGCATAGAAACCCAGTTTCTTCCCAATGGCTGAAGGGTCATCCATTTCTAAGATTTTACCAGCAATGAGGAACACAATTCCGAATGGAAAATACCTGAGCAAAAAGACAGACAGTCATTATTAAGAGATAGCTCACTTCCATCAAACAGTATGAGATGGGAAATCCTTGTACTTGCAGTAGCAGTGCAGTAACAGCAGCCTGTCTGGAAGTGGCACAGCTGGGTTCCGTGGTTTTATCAGACTAAGCCCCGCTCTCTCACACCTGAGGAGTGTGCTTGAAGCACTGGACTAAACAATGTTTTATGTGGGGTACTCCTCAGCATAGCTGAGGTTATGGTGCTGGTTGGGAATGGCTTTAAAATGTTTTGGTTCAGAATGTAGCTCCGACTTTTTAGTTTAAGGCAGGTCTTTCACTGGGGAGAGGGGGAATGAATCCTAAGCTCCTCTCATGTGATTGTGCTTGTGTAGCTGTTCATGGATTTTAGTTGGAAGCTGTTAAGTAAATGTTTATGTTGCCTTTGGAAGACATAGGAGAAATACCAATATGCACTAGACATGCTCTTGGACTGCCTGGGAGTTTGATTTGGGGCAGACAGGCAGAAAAATAACCTTGTTTCTGAACCCACTCTGGACCGGATGTGGGATAGGTGCTTTATCAAAACTGTTGTGCTTGTGTGTGTGGCTAGACACAAAGCCACAGGTGCTGAAAGAGCTTAAGATTAAAAAATAAATAAAAATAGATCTGGGGACATCCAGCCATCTTCCACTTGCAAGCTGTGCCATCATCAGAGACTTGCCCCTTCCCTCTCATCCTTCCAGAAATTACTGCGCCCTTGGACCCATCTAATCAAGTGATCATTCCCTGACCCAGTTCAGTCAGACTCGACCAGGTAGCTGGAAACAAAGGCTGGGTGCTGGTAGCGGGATCCCCACACACTGGGCTAAGCCACGTTTGGGGACCTTCTGAAGGATGGGGAAGATGCTAAGCTGATAGTTTTTGTTGTTGGCAGTCACTTACTGTTGTTCTGATCTTTGGGGCAGGTGAGTTGGCAGGTCTAGCTGCCTCTCAGTGTAATTTAGGATTGTTCTGAAGGCATTTCCTAAGTGACATGGCCAGATGGTTCATTGAGGGCTATTCTGCTGACTGGAGACATCCCAAGTGCCAAGCACTCTGGGTATATCATCTCCACCGTGCTGTTCAGTGCAGAGATAGCCAAGCTAGCAGCACCACGCTAATGACAGTAGTCCCATCAGCACAAGAGCCCAGCCCTTTCCTGAGCTAACTAAAGCCAGGCTAGTATTTCTAGTGGAGCAGCGCTGTAAGGGATGGAAGTACCAGCTTGAGCATCTCATCATGCTCCTTCCTTGTAAGGGCTGGATATATCATAATCCCTCTGGGCATGCCCAAGGATTGGCAGTGACCCTAGTGCATACAACACACACACACCCAGCTATACCATGTTTCGTTATTTGGGGGTAATATATGGGGTGCCTCTGTCAAAATGACAGTACAAGCCAGGGACAGGATGTGTGTGTTTGTATCTTCCTTCAAATGCTGGGGCAAAGCTAAGGATCGTTCACCCTAATTTATTTCCCTGGAAATCAGTTTATTACATTTCTGTACATCCTCTTCTGTTGGAATTTTCTTACTCTTTAAAAAAAAATAATGGATTTTCTTACTAAAACAGTTACTTACCAAACAGCAACTGCCACTATCTTCATGACAGATTCGTTTAAGCACTGGCAAAAGCTGACTAAAGGAACGCCACTGTTCCCCATTCTTCCCAACATTATACCTGCAGACAAAGGCATTCAGGTTCAATTTCTCAGGTGCCTTCATGCAAAGCCCCAGTGCTCTTCCTCCCTGCTGTAGTTCAAAGTGAACTAAGTGGGAGTTAACTGGAAGAATATAGATCTTCGTGCTGTATAAACAGATGTGCTGTCTGAAAATCTCACCTTAAACACACGAACACAATGAGACTGTGGGGGAGCCACGCCACAGTCTTGTGCTTTGGCTCCATACAGGGCACTCTCCCCTAGCTCAGTGTTTTTTCATTTGCAGTTCCCTGAAAGTTTCCCTGTGGCAGTATAGACTTGTGTGTTGTATATTTACCCCCCTGTTAGCAAGCCTGATCTGAGGGATCCATGGAAGACAAACTGAAAAACATTTTTCTAATGAAGGAAGCTGTCTCTGCCTGCAGTCTGCCTTACCACTGTGCTCTGTGTACAACTGGGCAGCATCCATAAGACACTCCTGGGGTAAAGCCAGTATTGAGGTTTGTTCTGGTAACAGGGAGTTAATAAGGGGGGTCTCCATCCTATTTTTAGTAGGTATCTGTTAGGATGGGGGGGGTCTCCATCCTATTTTTTGTAGGTATCTGTGTACATAATAACAACCAACCCTCATAATCAGTCAGGCTTTGCAAACTTGGGGGAGATAAGTAAATGCAACGTGAAGAAAAGCCAAATTGCTACACAGACTAACCAGCAAAGAAAACCCATTTATCTGCACCCAGTGCTCAGAAAGGAAAAGAATACAACTCTGTGATGTGTCATCTAACCACGTATTCACCAGACAGTGTTAGTTTCCAATAATGCATATAAATAATTTTCCTATTTTATTAATTTTCTGCCATCCCTTCCTGAAAGGATTACAAGTGAGCAAGTTAATTGCTCAGGGAAGCACTTCAAAAGCTAGCTGCCTTTGAAGAGAGTTTCATGGGGAAGCAGGGGGGTATGAGTGGGGTGTGTGCTGCCACTGCGTGCTCTGGATATGCAGCGTCCTTGCTTTGAGCAGGAGCCCGGGCTCTGTCCCTGGGAGACCACAACTGCACTTGCAAGCCACGTGTCAGGCAGCACCGCTTCCAGGGCAATCTCCTCCTGAGGCAGGGAGGGAGCTCTCAGCTGTTTTATCCAGGGATTTCACAATAACAGTGGATTCAAGATGTGGATTTGTAAGCCTGTTAATATTCATCTAAGCTGTAACTTTTAAATCAGAAGACAACATTCCTTTATTAAGTATGTTGCTCATCTTTGGTAATAGGCCATTAAGTATAGTTCAGCTCTTCTAGTCCGGTTGGTGGCAGTTTTACAAGTCTTGGCTTCTTATTCTGTATAATGCCAAAAAGAAGAAATGCCTTCTTTTTAATTTTATAGGAATAACTGTAATTGGCTCTATAAATTACTGTCCTACTTAAGCATGTGGCTATTGGTGGGAACAGACAGGGGAGCAGGCAGGACTGGGGCCTTCTGCCTGCAGCCCTGGTGTACCAAGTTCCATTTCAGTGCAAACATTTTCCTTGTAGAGAATAAATAATGTGTGCTCCTCCAAGATAAAAAGATCAGATGTTTCAATACTTAGCCACTTGTGATAATCTCTAACAGAAATTCCTGCACGCTGTGTGAGAAGAGGTAATACAGCTAGTCACAGCTGAGCCCAGCATCAAGGCTCTTCAGGTGTTTTGACCTCACACTCTGCCTGTCAAATGTTGCCCATTTTAATGCATGACTGGCAAAGAAGTCCAATCGTTCATGTACAGGATTTATTCCTGGACTGAGATTACTAAGGAATTCAGCTCCACTTCAGGAAAAGACAGTTAGCTCAAGTCTAAATTCTTGTCCCTTTATGCTATTCTGATGCTGTTCAAGGACCTTAAATAAGGTGTAATAAGAACTCATACCCACCGTAATGCTGTTTTTCTATGCCAAAGTGGTGTAAAAAGACCTTTCTACAAGTAAGACTCAGCCAAAGCCAGCAAAACTGTTACAAAGTAACAAGGCCTGTATACCATTTTTTTGCACTAAATATAAACTTTGGAAGGATGATCTTCTTTCACACAGATTCAAACCATATGTCTTCTGTCTCATTGCTTCCATTTTTTTGGGGAGGTGCAGAAAGGTGATAAATGCTTGGCTGCTTCCTTTGTTCAAAATGACAGTCTGAAATAGTCATCGGTAGATGACAGATTTTGAGGGTTTGGTGTCTCAGGTTTGTTCACAGCTAACAGTCACAGCTGACCCAGCAGCTGGGGCTATGCTGTACATGGCAGTACTGGCTGTACATTTTCTGTACATCAGCCAGGAAGAAACCAGCTCGCAGCTTCCATCTCTTGAGCCCCAGGCCAGCAAGACTTAGGAGCATGGTAAAAGTAATACATTCAGTTCTGGAAAAACAATGAATGATCTTCTGTACTCAGAAGTACAAAATTGCCCTTGATCCTAATAAGCACATGTAATTAATTCATTCATATCCAATACTTTTTGGCTGGAATAGTGTTTGTTGTGACATTGTACTTTGGGAATTGACTATAAAATACAACAAACTGGGGCACAGTCAATTTCCAGCAGTGTTGCATGTGAAATACCACCCTCTGGAGAAACTAAAAAAGAGAGAGATAATTCCAGACTTGATTTTTGACCCCTTGTGCTGCTATGAACCATAATATACTAAATAGAGTCAAAGATGTTTTATGGAACTACCTCTGCTGACCAAATTAACTTCCAAGAATAGATTTAGATAAGGAATGTTTGATGAGTATCTGCTTGTAAAAATCATCAGAACTTTATGATTAACTGGGGCATGTTTGTTTGAATTCCCTCTTCCAAATCCACAAACGTAATATAACACACATGGCACCGCTGAGTTCCTCCAGCAAGTGAAACTGAATAAAGTAGCCAGACAGAAGCTCTTAGAGTCCACTGTGATAAGCTACTAGATGGTATATAACTATCAGCATTGCAAGATGGCAAAAATAAAATCAAGAAGTTTCAGTCAAAGAGAAGATCCACAGATTTAAAACTGATAAAACAATATACCTTTGTAGCTCACTTAATCAGGATATCACTGATGTTCGTTATCTGAATTGTGTTCTTACATAGACAAGTGACAGTTATATTCTGCACTAATAATGTGGTAAAATGTGACTAAAATTGGGCAAGAACAACAGATGGAGCAGATTCCAGGGCTAAAGTAATTTTCTGCCTTGTGGAGGGAACTTTAGCCAAGGAGTTGGTTTGGGAGCAGGTTTGTCTTGGTCTGCCAGCTGCAGGGCTGAAACATCCGGCCATGAGAGCAAGGCGTGTCTCAGCTCGATGCCCCCTGAGCCAAGAGCAGTGTGGGAAGTTCTTTGTTCTTGTATTACAACACCTGGAGCTCTGGGCATTAGAACTGTACAAACTTCTTGGGATTTGGAAAGAAAGCCTGCTACAGATTTGTTTATCTCAGAATTTCTTGAAACTTTCTCTGGGATTTGTGCTACTGGCCAGAGAGTGAAACAGAATATTGGCAGGATCTGACCTGGTGTAGTAATTCTTACCTCCTCTGAGCACACTGTATTAGTGTTTCTTACAGTCAGGAAACAATGGTTCATAAATAAAAGCTCAAAATAATCCAGAAAAAAAAAATAAAACAAAAAGAATGTAAGTGCATGCACAGAAGACACAACTGTATGGAACAAAAGTCATCAAGGATTTTAAAGATTTATCTTTGAAAGGTTGGAAGAACAGCTCTGTAACAGTCTTGCCTTTTTCCCCACAAAGTTTAGATAGAAGCAGTTAAAAAAGATGATCAAGAAACC
Source organism: Grus americana (assembly GCF_028858705.1). Classification (NCBI taxonomy): domain Eukaryota; kingdom Metazoa; phylum Chordata; class Aves; order Gruiformes; family Gruidae; genus Grus; species Grus americana. The sequence continues at coordinate 29,594,916 of NC_072859.1, forward strand.
AAACAACCCAACCCCTATTGTTTTCTCTTAAATGGATACTTGGATTATTACAAACCAAACATGTCTGAAACCTACCCATTGTGGCAGAGAAGATCACAATCCCTAGCACATTCATGCCGTCACTAGTGCCTGGTTCTGACTTGTAAATCACTTCAGGAGGGGGAGTGATATCCAAGGCAAAATTCTGGACATTGGATCCATTCTCGTCCTGGACTCCATATATTATAATGCGATGAGTGGTGCTTTCAGATGATGCTTTGTTAGATTTAATGATGGGAATACTCTTGGTGCGATACTGAAAGAAAACAAAATAGTTTTTATTATAATATCACAGCAGGAATTTATAGTTAAATGAGACCTCCTAAGTGCTCTGCTTCAACAAGGCTGCATGTTAAAAGGACAAGCACGAAAAGAAGCATGACAGTTCCTGTCCCTATGCTGCTAAAATCTGTAAAAAGTGTTGAATTTTTGGAAGAACATAACAAAATCAGAGTTTCCTATGATCAGACCCTTGTGCAATGAACACATCATCTCCTGACAGAGCTAATTCCCTATAAGATCTAGTCAGGAATACCTCCCTAGAGGTTCTGAGGGCCCTTCTCTTTGCCTCATCAGAGGTAAAGTTCCCATGAAATATTCCTGCAGGTGAAAGAAATAAAGCCATGCCTCTTGCTCACTCAGAACTTTTAGATAAGGTTTCCTCGCCAAATTCCAATGTGAGTAATTAGATTCTTCCCAAATACATAATTTTGTTGCTTTAACTGGACATGGTATTCTGTTCTTCCTTTGTGCGGTGTTACTGTGTGCTCTTAAAGAAATTCCAGCTACTCCGTGACTACAGTCTCGTGGTAAGAGAAACCATGTTCTAGGCATACTGGCATAAATTGTTCTGCTTCCCTACAGCACCTTTCTCAAGTTCCTCCAGGTGGAGGTGGAGTTGACATAGGTGTGCTTGTCTACTCTCCAGTCACACTGTGCGTTTTATGCTTGTTTTGCCTTCAGATACCAAGGCTGCTGAGGCTAATGGGAAGGGACTCATTAATTCCTAAATGCTGAAGGTACTAACAGTATCTGAAGTAATATGCAATGTCTTTATATGGATTCTGTTTTACGAAGATACATGTTTTATGTGATGCTGCCTCATCTCTTTCACCAGTGGTAAAAGGAATATAGCCACTTACCTGCTTGAATGTGGCCTCAACAAGATTGGCTGGAAACATGTTCCTAAAAATGAACAAATAAAAGAATAATTTCTATGGAACTGAAAACAACTTCTGTTTACTGTGTCTTGGGTCTCCCATGATAAATCAGTTATTTATCCTACTAGAGAGCAAGGGCTGGATGGGTGCAGAAGACTGTCACTCTCTCCCATTCATGCCATACACCTGTACCTGACTGACCAAGACTCAACAGAGACACGGTTCCTCCAAATTAAAGTTTGGGACTTCTCTCTAAATACCTGGAACGAGACCCAGGAGCTCCAATTTCAGTTTCTGGCTCTGCCACAGTCTCCATGTTGTAACTGGGGCAACATAATTGCTATCATTCCCTTCCCCATCTGCTAGCTGGGGAGAAGAATATTACTTTATTGCATATTTTGTCTTCCCTACTTAGATAATGAACTGTTCAAGACAGAGTCAGTGTTCAGGGATGTATTCCTGAGACCTCTGGGTGTTGCAATCTACTTTGGGCCTTTTAAGTACTCCTGTGAGATAATTCATAAACTGTAGAACCTCCTGATACACTTTCATCACTAAAATTCTAAATGATGTAGACTTCGCAGTGGTTTGGTCAACAACAGTTTGCTTTTCAAAAAGAGGATCTCGTTCCTGATTAAAAGAATTGAGATTAGTGCTGTACAGTCTCTGCTAAACTTTATTTTAATATGGTTCTGAGACTTCAGAACAAGAGTCTGAAGGGAGGCAAACAGCTTCATCTTTGCTCACAGCTGAGCTACAGAGGAAGGCAATGACCATACACTGCGAGATCTGCAGTGAGAATGATAGATTTTTAATTCCAAAAGGGACTCTTGTTGTCATCTGTTCTGACTTTCTGTGTATCTCAGTCCATAACATTTCACCCAATAATATCTGGAGCAAATTTATAACTTCAGTTTGAGCTAGGTTACTACTTTGCAGAAAGACATTCAATCCTAATTTGAAATGGAGAGCACACCCTCTACAGGCTTCAGAGAGGAATCATAGTATAATTGGGCAAAAAAGTTAAAAAGTCATACATTTCTGTGAAGCGTTGGAGAATCAAGATTTGTGTGATGATTCTAGTAGAATCAGTTTCAGAACTGATTTATTTTCAGCCCAAAGCTTCTGAACCTATGGGCAGAAGACAGTGACAGCCTATGACCCAATTAGATGCTTTCATATACATAAATTTATGTGAGGAGAAACCCCTGAATTCTCTAACCAAACGACATTTGACTTAAAGTTCAGCTCAAGCCCCAAGACAGGACAACACCTAAGTATACATGAAAAGCCCATTCTCATTCCAAGTGCTACATATAGGAACAGTTAAATGCATACTGAACTGAGACGTTTTCCAGACCTGCTTTCCTCTTTGCAGCAGCAGCATATGCTTGCTGCTAATGGAGTCGCAGTAATAGCATGCTGTACAGCACTGGCTTAGAAGAAACAATTTTATTGCTATTTTAAGGGATCATAATGTGACATTATGGTTGCACTTAAAATTATGAGGCAGAATCTGTTTCAGTGGCATCAGGCACTGAGAGCAATTGCTACAAAGAGATAATTAATTATCCTTTTCAGGGTAAACAGAGGGAGAAGAGTTTTAATTAAAGGGTAGTAGTGCTGTCTAATGATTGAAACGGAAGACTGAAAGTGAGGGGAGTTTGTTGGCCTTCTGTGTGAGAGCAGACAAGTCACATAAAGGCATCATTAATCATTTTGGTAAGGCTGTAGCTTTAGGGCAAACTAGTGTTACACAGACAAGTTACTACCAGGCAAGATACAAGGTTGATGTGCAGCAGTTCAGTTACTCTTCTTTAACCGTCCTGGCCTTTCCTCACCTCAGTGCAGGCAAGACAATTCAGATTACTCACCCTCGCAACGTGACCTGCTACCTGGCATTCCTGCAGGGTAACAGCATACACTATCTGTGCTGTACACTGCAACATCGCTTTCCATTTTACTAATCCTGCTTAAGAGCCCCAGGTGTGATGATGACTGTGCGCTACGGGGACGTGATAGCAGAGGACAGCAGCTTTGACCATATAGAATCATAGAATGGTTTGGGTTGGAAGGTCATCTATTCCATCTTTTCATGTAAGGAAATGATCATAAGTTAGCAGGGTTTAGCTAAATTAATGCAGTCCCTTTGTACACACTTTCATTTAATTGGAATGATTTAGCTTAAGACACTTAAGACACTGTTGCAATGTGGTTAGCGATGAACAACACTCACTACACCATTGTAAGCAGTGCTGCACGGCTGAGTGCTGTGCTGCCATCAACAGAGCTTTCACCCGGGTAACAACAGCACAAAGCACTGGGTTATCTCTGCAAATCGTCCATAAAGCTGATGATTCTCTGGTTCAAATGTTGAATCTGTAGCCAAAGCAAGACACAGACATCAGCCAGCTGTGCATCACTTTCCTATCAGATGCAGACACAACCTTCTGCCTGAGCCCCCGGGGCTTGGCTGACACAGGGGACTAACTGAAGAACAGCTGGATGGAGCTGGACCTGGGAAGACAGAGAGGATGTTTATAGGAGGGGGAAGCACTGGAGAGAAAAGATGATTACTGCCTTATTATGCCTCATAAGGGAATTCTGCTTCCAGATTGTTAAAGGCTTCATTAATATTAAATTTGAGATAAGCAGATGAAAGGTGCTACAGGCATGCATGGTGTTAGTGTGATGATTGTGATGTGACCTGCTGTGTGAATGTGAAATATTCTGAAAGCATAGATCCACGCTAAGTATTCCTGCACAGCTCTGAATATGAATGTCACCTATGAGCTGTAGCTTTACAAAGAAATATGAATTTAATTGCTGATGATTTCCACTTTCTCCCTTAGTTTTATAGTCCTAATTAGTAGAATTAAGAACAAATTAAGACTGCTTGAGAAAGGAAATATCATATGGTTAGTAGCTAGATTAAATGTTAGACAAATTTGTGGAGGATTAAAGCATTTTGTTTCTTTATCATTCTTTATTCTGCAGGAATTACAACTACCCACTTAATACTGGATACTGGAATTCTCCCAATATTTTTTAATATATTATGCACTGTGATCCAGTCTTTGAGACTAGCCTTACCAAAGTTACACAATTTATCTAGTGAAGGGCTGACCTGAATGTGTTTGCCAGAGCTTCGGCTTATTTTTTATTTTAAGCTGGTTTACTTGGATTGAAAAAATCCAGTATTAGCCAAAATTTAGTTTTGTTAATTAAAAACATTCAAGAGAGCAATTCATGGATGAGAACTCTAATGGACTAAAAACAAATACTGAGAAGAAAGTATCAAACTGTGACTTAGAGCTGGGAGATGACTGGGAGTGTTTGTTGGTTTAGTCAGGCCTCTTCAAAAACACTTGAGAAATTCTTGCTTTAGGGGTATGTTTTGCTGCATGCTGATATTTCCAGTCATAAGCTGGATGTTTGGCAGGGATCTCCTGGGAATGTTTCAGAACAAGAGACTGAAGTGAGACGGGGAGGCAGGGGGACACACGGTATTTGACTTCTTATCATGGAACTGGGATGAGGAGGGCTGGTGGGATCCTCATAACTGCCAGCCAGCCTGGCTGCCTCAGGGCAGCCCTCCTGCAGGTCTCTGGCCCACCAAACCTGAGCACTGGGCTGGGAGCTTCAGTCTAGCACAGGATGCAGACACTTGCATTTGCCCAAACACTGTACAAAATGAATGGCAGGGTGCTGCAGCCTGTTGATCTCTCCTTGTGCTGCCCACCTATCTTCCAGGCATCCAACCTGCCATCAGACTGGCCCCTGCAGATCTCTACTAGCTTTACTGCAATTCTTGACAAGATAAAGATCTATCCACATGGATCTGGTATCAGGATCATAAAGTGAGGCTGTCTCTCTACTCAGAATAGGCACTGTGTTTATCACTGACAACTATTGAATTAAAGACACTGTTAGTACTTACAAAGTAATAATTCAAGCTGAGCTACTCATTGCTGTCACCGCCTATAAATGCTGTTGTGTTTATTCAATTAAGAAAGCTAAATAGATAAAATACCTCTAAAATTCCAGCATCACATTCAGATTGCTAACAAGATACAGAACATAAAATAATAGTGTGGGAAACTTAAAATAATCTGGGATTCATTTCTCTAGTACAAGCAACATTATCTCTAACCTCAGTGACACAATTCAGCATTCCTAGCAGAAATAATTTCACATAATAATAGGGAATTAAATATAGCAAATAACAGCAAGTGAGGCTGGTGTGGAACATAGATAAATTTAGGTCTAAGCCAAGGATATGACTGTAAACCAGAAACTGAGACATATGGTTTCTGGTTACATAAAAAATTAAGAGCTAAATATTGCCTGCCCTGAGGAAGAACATTTCCCAGAGCATCTTCTGCTTCAGGAATTTTGCCAGACAGAGCAGGAGCATTCAACACAGGCTAAAAGAGTGAATGTGCATGAAACTTCAATATCAGCTCAGTGAACCTTCTACAGGCCATGAGCTACTGAGCCACAGCTGGCACAGCATGCCTGGCCTGTGTTTTCTGTGATAGCAGCATATACGCACAGGTGACCTACTAAACACCTTCTTTGACTACATCCTGCTGTGATACACAGGCTGGTTTATTGTACTAGCAAATTTCGGACTCCTTCCCTAGTTCTGCATGGGATAAGAGGATTCAGACATAAGGATGTCTCGAGTTAGAAATGTGTCTGTATGGCTAAGGCAACATACGTTCTGCAATTTGATAGCCACAGAATTTGAAGAAAATCCTGAAGACTTGTATCAAGTATAGACACGACCTGGTCTAAGAAGCAGCTCTGAGGGTGCAGCTTCCCATTACACGTAGGAGTACTTAGCACCTTACCACTGAGAGAAGTGGGAGGTCCTTTTTCCTTCTCCACTGTCTCCCAGCAATTAACCTACCAATTAACACTATTTTTTTTGTTTTGCTCCTCTAGTTTTCCACTGCTTTAGGAAGCTGAATTGTGTTAGGAAGCCATTTTTCAGCTCAGGCTGTGCCTTGGCACTCTCCCCAGGATGTGGGAGCCTTCTTGCTCTCTTCAGAAGGTTGCTGACTCTGACAACTACAGCAGTGATACAAATATCAGCACTGTTAAACTGTTTTACTGCTCATGCTGTTAGCTGAATTGTCCACAGAACATCAGCCTACAACTACTGGGATAGCCAGTTTGATGGCTGCTGGATAACTTCTATTAGAAATAGTAGGCCAAATTCTGGTTGCAGTTATACTACTAAATATCTGAAATACTCATTCTAAGTCCTGACTACAACATCTGTTAACTCAAAGCATTCAGCTTTTGCAGATCTTTTTAATAAGAAATTAGGCCTGCTGCTCTAGCGTAAGAGCAGCCACAGGTATGGCAGATGTCGGTTCCTTGACTCAGAACACCCATTCCCTCTGGGGCACTCTGTGCAGCAATCTGGTTTTGCTCTCAGACTTTGATGTTATCAGTACCTAATCCCTGCCACACCAGACAGTCTTTGGCTGCAGTCTCCCATGCTGTGGAATTAAAGCCACCAGACTGGGGTTTTGCTACATACGTGCGCTCATCATGTTTTATTGGCCTATATTTGCACTGGGCCTAAAACAGCTTTGGACACTCTGCTCTCAAATTTGAACTAGCATAGCTGAGCTTACAAAAACATTGTTTTAAGAACTGGGAATTTGACAGTATTCTCATACTTCAGTGTTTGAGATCTTACCCTGTCACTCTATACAGCAAGGGTACAGAGTGAGTAAAAATGGAGTCTGACTAACTTGACATGACAACTGTAAAGTGTCCAGGTTTTACAGCTGTGCACAAGAATGAACAGCACTGTGGTTCCTATTCACTATAGGCTAAGGTCAGATGCATCTTCTTTCTCAGTGACATTGTCTTAGTTTCAAAAAATTCCTTGCTTTTGCTGTCCTCTGCATGATTTCATCATCAGTCATGTAGATTCCTGACTACTGTTACTGTACCACATGAACCACAAATCCTATCCTCAGTCATATAGGTATACATGTGAAATAGCTTCCTGCTGGTGTCAGTGGGATCCATCAGAGTTTGCACTCCTGAAATCAAGGGCAAAATTTAATTCAGCAAGACCGAACAAATGACGTATCTCAGGGCCAATGGGAAGATGCATCTTGCACATCAGTAGTCACCTGACTACTGATCAGTCTCAGTATCAATCTTACTAGCTTCTGCACGAAGGACCAAAGAAGGCTTTTGCAGAATTAATGAGGCATTTAAATCCTCATTATTGTGATAAAAGATACCAACAGAATGCAGAAATCACTAATCAGCTCTAAGCCATTTTGTCTTGCTTGTCTTTTTTGCAGATCAGAGCAGAACTCATACTGTGGAATCATTTTGCAAACACATGGACTTTTTATCTGTTCCAAGGGTGACACTATTGCATGGCCTTTCAGTTCCAGTAAGGAATCTGGAGGATGAACCTCCTTACCCTACTTCTTCTGAAAGAAAAGGTGACACAGCCCCAACGGGGCTCTGGCTTTCTGAGAAAATCATTCTTTGGAGTGGAAGCACAAGTACATCGCATATTTAGGAATCTTGAAAAAGGCTGAATCATATCAAAGGTAGCATGACAGGCCCAACACATTTCCACTATGGTTACAGCAAGGCAAAGTTATTTTATAAAAAGTGTATGTTTACATTGGAAGATGTCCAGGCCAATTGTCAGGAGGATGGATGATCGTTCGCCTTTAGGGTTGAAGCTTTCCTAATGCAGTTTTAACTCCTGGCTCTCATGCACCTCCATCTCTGTGACTAAGGCCTCCTGACCAGAGAGCAGAAACTACTTCATAGTCCATTGTCACAGAGTGGTTTTCATCATGGAATTATCTTTCTTCCATGTTGGTTTCCTTTTGTGCCAAATAGGAACTACATATTTAGGGGCTTCAGAGTCTTTTGTAAATGCTTGAGGTTCGGGCTTCTGTGCATCTTGAACTGCTTAAAAATTAACCAGAAGTGAACATCTGGTCACATACAGTGCAGAACAGTGCTGGCACCAGGCTGGTTCTGTGAGATAAAAGAAAACTAGCCATCTGAAATGAGTAAAAAATGGTAGTTTGCGATAGGGGACAGATAAATATTTCTATCATTGTACACAGTGGCTTTTGGCAAAAGAAACATGAATGTAGGGAAAAGTTATTTAAAAAGTTCTTTCATAGTTTAAACCCTTGATTATTTAATGCAGTCTTAAATATCTTATTGTGTGTATATACAATTCAGTCTTCACCTGTAAACTTCTTAAAGTGTGATTTCTCGTTCTGCACAGCCTGGACTTTTGCCAAACTACAGCAGATACTGGGTTTCTCCTGTCCTATTTTCAAGAAATACAATTTCTATAAAATAGACTATAGCCCTTAGCTTGAAAAGAGGGAAAGAAAATGATTTTAAAGAGTGCTCAGGATTCCCATGAAAACATAAATCCTCTGCAGTGTTTATATCCTCTTCTAACTATTAATGGTATAAAAAAAAGCCCCTCTCTTGGTTAAGCCAGATTGAGTTTCCAGGTACCTCCTATTAAATTGGATGCAATCCTGAATATTCAGTGGTAAAATGCTCTGACTTATCCTTCCAGTAAACTTCAGAAATGTACAAATTTGTGTGGCAAGCTTTAAGGCATGATTTAATTCTGACTATATTCACTGAATTGTTTTATTGGGAGCTTTTGAAATGAATAAGTTTGCAATGCCATGCTGTCTGGTTAGACTTGAGAAAGGCTAAAAATGTATGTGAACCCTGCACTTGCTGGTGCCCAGATTTGCACACACAGTCAGCCTCACATAAAACAGGAGGGTAAAACCCCAGTTTAGCTGGGATTAGTTTCCTCATGTGAATGTTTATGCTGTTTGCTTCTTTGTTTTTATCTCATCAGCCAAATTTTGTTTCCCTTGGTGACAAAAGTGACTAGCATGATTTAAGTTGCAACAAGATTTACCCTTCTAAATCAAAGGTATTTTGATAATGGCAGGAGAATGTGGTGGAAATATTAACTGCTAATGGAAACTGTGTGGTCCTGAGTCATATATCTTGTTTTACAAATGTTAATCCCCAAATTATAGGCATTTTCTATTCTGCTTGTCAGGTGAATATATGTTGCAGAATTAAACAAACCTAATATTTTAAATTGTACGCTATTCCTGTGAGTATGTCCCATTTTGTCCTTTTGAATAAAACATTCAAAGTCTAAATTATTTTTAAAAATTGATACCTTGCCTTTATTCATTTCTTAACTCACAAAAGGCTACTAAAAATTCACTCTTTTATTTTTGGGGACATAGTACAAAGTTAATTTCAATAATTCACACAGGAAAAAGAAGGTAAAGATATGTGTTGATTCATTGTTATTACCTCCACTGAGGTGCCCCAAAAGCCGCATTCCTAGAACAAGACCCCTACTAGATCTCGTATGAGCTGGGAATATTTCCTGTGGCACCACAGATATCTCTGAACAACCCTCAGTGAGGTAATTTCTTTTCCATATGTCTTGGTTCTCTAGCTGTAAGACAGGAAAATGGTCCTTGCCTACCTCACAGAGGTATTGCACATCATGAGAATACATCCGTTAAAATTCATAAAGCACCAGGTAGTTTGGTGCATTAAAGAGAACAAGATGATCCTTAGCCTGAGGATTTATAGTTTTAAATATGGAAGAAAATGAGCCATGCAGTGCTTGCACCAGAAACCTTGAATATAATTAAGGCAGATTTGTACATCTGTGTCAATGTAGTAATAAAGTGGCAGCTAAAGAGAGAAGCATCTTCAGAACAGCATCTCCTGCACAGCTTCAGACTCACAGCTGCCTTCTGAATTACTTGTCCTTAGCCTGGATCCTGGCACACTGCTGATAGAGAGGGGCAGGTTACGGAAGGGGAGATTCCTGCACAGGTACAAAGGTGAACTACCTAGTTAAATGGATATCTTCTACAGACAGCAGAAGATATATTTGGTTTGAAGCTGGATCAGATTAAAGCAAAAATTCAGACATTTAAGGCCCAGAAGGCACTAATGATTTTAGGTATAAAGACTAATTGAATGTTGAAAACACTTGTATTATGCTGCATTCAGTGGCCTCTCTGTCCAGATTAAATTTAGGAGGAAATCAGTAGGGGCAGAGTCACATCCACAGATCTTGTCCCCAGTCTCTTGGGGTTCCCTTTAGAAAGGAAGTCTTTCAAGTACTTGGTTGACTTGTGGATACAATTTTTGAGGCATGAAATTCAGTATGTTGATGAGATTATGTATGTCCTGCTTGATGTGGGGTTTAGAGCCATTTCAGAATTATGCAGTACAGTGTCACTGATATGTCCTAATCAGCTCATATACACTGGAGGTTTTATTACTGGTCTTTTTTTACATAACAGACAAATATACAGGGGAAGCACCATCTGCAAAATAATGCAGAATAATACTGTGATTATTGATTAATGTTGCAGGTGTTTAGGATGACAATGAGGCTCTGCAGTAGTTCTTGGTTTCATTTATTGCTAAGTCAGTAGATTCTTTAATTTTTGATTAAAACCACTTCTAAAAGCAAAATCCTCACCCAAAAATTCCAGAAATTCAATTTCTAGCAACATCCTCCCTGCCAAAAGTCCCAGACCTGACAATGTCATATATAACATCACAAGAAATAATAATGTATGTCATCATTTCAAAGTGTCTTCAAATCTGAAATCGGTGAGGATGAATATGTGTACCACCATGCCAAGATTCATGCTTTTAAAATAAACCCCACAATTATGTCACATATATCATCTCTCCACTTGTACATTTAGCATTCTTCATTTGCAGAATACCAGATGTTTCCTGTGTAAACTTCTGTGCACATGTGCAATTGATAAATTGAGAGGAAATTAATGAATTGAGAAGATAAGCCAGTCTGGGCCTAAAAAGATGGTCTCCAGCTGTGAATGGAAGTGATTTATCATTGAGCTAAAGGATCAGCTTTTCTAGCTCAAACCAGCAGATACATCATTACATTTAATCCAGACTTCCACATAGATATTTAGGAGTTTTGCAATTGACTTCAGCAGAGCCAGGATTTCACCCATAGTGTTTGCCTAGGCTGAAAGCCCATTCCCCACAGTTGTGTTATTCTTATTTAGTAAATGTGATATTTCTGTAGTGGAGGAATAAAACCCATCAGTTTGTGCACTCAGGGTAGAAAGATTGCAGCTGTGACTGCTGCTTAGCACAGCAAAAGGAGAGAGCTTTATTCTCTCTTTTTAAGCTTTGGTAATGAGAGTGGCTTATTGGCCTGTTGTTGACACCAGCCCAAACCGGTGAAGACGTTAAGGTTTTGCACACTAAAAGCACATGCCTGGTTGGAAACATGAATACCTGCAATATGCATGCAAATTATTATACTTTTCTCAGGTAAATGTTTGTAGGAAGTGAAATAAATTATAGATTATATTTGCAAATGTTTAGATCAGGACATACTATTTTACCTGTAATGAGGCTCAGCAGAATAAAGTGTTCCCAAACCTCACTACTAAACCTGCAGTGTACAGGGACTAGCCAGAGATTAAGAGATTAGGTTGTAACTCAGATCTCAAGTTCCAGTTATACAGCCATTAGGTCACTTTTTGCATGCCCCAAGTACTTCTCATCTCCATGAACTAGACTCTGGGTCTCAAAAAGCAACTGGGCTAGTGTAAGGAAGGAGATGGGGAGACCCTTTCCAGAGACAGCTGTGAGGTCAGTTTGGATGTAACATTGCACCATATGTCTCACTGTGCCTTTACTTGTTTAAGACTGAGGCCTTAGAAACAGCTCAGCACGCCAGGAAGGGTTTCCAAACACTGCCACTATGAAGATAATCATTAAGATAACCGTTTTCATAAATCCCCTTTTACTTCTTAATGCTACTCCGTTGTACTAAGGGATTCAAAACTCCAGTAACTTGCTTAGTTCCTTCCTCTTGGTGTAGGAATTATAGTCCTTTATGCAGCAAAACCAGAATAATGTGACTTAACATTATGTCACAAACACACACACCTGAATTCCACTGCATCTATGTCAAGGCAAAGTCACTGGGGAGATATGGATGCCATGAAGTGGGCATCTTCCCACTGCAGATGAAGATGGTGGTTTTGTGGAAAGCTACAAAAAAGAGTGCACTCAGCTGCTGCTCCATGACTAATAGAATTTGTCCTCTTCTCAGTAAGACATTGATACAATAGGAAAACATGTGGGTTTCAGATGGCCTGGCTAAGTGCAACTTGGAGGAGGAAAAGAAAGATTTTTATAAGGTTTTCATCACACTTCCTTCTGATTTGAGGTCCAGTAACTCAAATTAAAGTACTTGGTGTGCTGATGGCCTGTCAGGGTCAGGAATTTGGGGTTTTGAAAGACAAACTGTGCAACATTTTTAATTTTAATGTCAAACTCCAAAGAGAACTCTTCGTCTTTTAGATACATGCTGGGCCTAGATGCCTCTGCCCAATATGGTATGAGATCACCAGCTTGAGAAACTATCAAATAAAGGCAAAACTTTGTCTTTCTGCATGAGCAAAATAAATCTGAGGCACATACTATGTTCAGTCAGGAAACTAATCCCACTAGCACCTGAAATGTTGAGATAAAGAGGGATATTCAGGCAAGGCTATGAAAATGCCATCAGTAGTCTAATGCTGGTCTGAAAGAACAACTCTCCCTTCTGCCAGACAAAGTAAAACAAACAAGAAAAAGGCATGAACCAGAAGAAATAATGTGATAAAAATAAGGGATAAAAAGATCACAACAGTGGTCTTTCTAAATGTATGGTTCATTTGAGAGTTGTTATGAGCAGTTGTAAGAGCATTTTTAAGAGTTATTTCCTGAAAAATGTGTATTTCAGCTCTTATATTTAAGGTTTTGCCTATTACAACTGTCTGCCCTTATTTAAATTAGTATTACATTCAGCACTGTCTTGGCCTTAATAATAGATGTCATGATGAGTTCCACGGGCTACATATGATTCTGTGGGAGTGAAAAATAATAAACCTACCCCAGTGTTCTTAGTACTTTTGATACATTTGGTGGCCATTCATTTAAATTTTACTAGAAACAGCCAGTATAAACATCTGATAACTTGAAAATCATCTTCTGAAATTTTCATGATTCAAACAAAATGTTCATCCTTAGGTTCAGAACTTATCCTCAGGCCCAGTTCCTCATGCAGTTACGTACAAAATGTTACCTTCAGAAAGCAGAAAGAATGAATGTAGTTACCGGATTAAGTCAAGCAGTGCATCTGCAGAGCTCATGATGGGCTTTCCTCCCTCTTCAGTGCTCTCCTTCTGTGCCGCTCCACCAGGATGGATAATGGAGACCATAATTATTCCCACAATCACAGCTACAAATGTTGTCCACAAGTAGTAAGTGACAGTTATGATACCTAACCGACTGGAAGTCTTGGCATCCAGGGCTGCTAGCCCAGACATTAAGCTGTGGAAAGAAAACACAACATATATAGTATCTTTTGCATAACATTAATGCAGCTGAAAACCTAATTTCCTAATTATTCCAGTTTACCTGCTTCTGTGAGGACTGCCTGCACATCAGTGTGTTTAGAAGCTTGCCAGTGACACTAAAGCTGTAGCCTCTGTGTCTAAGGGACATTTCCCAATTGCCATGTGAGATCCTGGTTACTTGAAGGAACTTGCAAGCTCAGGCTGCACACATGAGGACTGAATCCTATTGACTATTTGCTGAAGCTCGAAGGATAGTATTACATGACCTGCACATATGATGGCCCAGTTCACAGGAGCAATAGCAATAATCAGTCATAAAAACTTAGGTATGAAACTCTACACATAATTTTACAGAATCATAGAACAATTCAGGTTGGAAGGGACCTCTGAAGGAAATCTGATCAAGCCCCATACCCCTTCCTGTATGAAGCCAGACCACAACTTCAAAATGAAAAACACTAAGGGGAAATTTTGACATGTAGTCTATTTTTTATCTAAAAGAACAACTTTGTGTTCCTTTCTAAATCAATACAAAGCACAATATATTTTTGCTTTACCAGGGGGTACATTGGGGAGCAGACTGTGATTCAGTGTGCTTCCTGTTGAAGTGGAGACAGTGTATGGTGTGCAGACGAAACTCCTTCATGGGCAGGTGTGGCTGCACAGTGGTGAGCAAAGAAAATGGTATGGTCGCTTCGCCCTTTTCTTTCCCCTTTAGCTCCCTGCCCACCGCTGCCAGAAGATGACCAGTATTCACCTCTTGCTTGTATGGGTTGCCTCTGCAAAGCTATACAACTTTCTGCCAAGTGCTTTAGCTCCCACAGACCCTCTTTTATAGGCAATTTAGACAGGGCACTGTTTGGTCCCTGAATTTGCTCCAGGCTGCTTTGACATAGACTCTGACGCTGTTTCCAAGTGACCCAAAGCTGAGATTTGAGTTTCCAGTGACACCAATGTTGCTTGGGGCTTCTGGCTTGTATGAGAAATAGTGTGGCCAGCAGGACCAGGTAAGTGATCATTCCCCTGTACTCTGCACTGATGAGGCCACACCTTGAGTACTGTGTTCAGTTTTGGGCCCGTCACTACAAGAAAGACATTGAGGTGCTGGAGCATGTCTAAAGAAGAGCAGCAAAGCTGGTGAAGGGTCTAGAGAGCATGTCTTATGAGGAGTGGCTTAGGGAACTAGGGTTGTTTGGCCTGGAGAACAGGAGGCTGAGGGGAGACCTTATTGCTCTCTACAACTACCTGAAAGGAGGTTGTAGTGAGATAAGGGTCAGTCTCTTCTCCCAAGTGATAGGACAAGATAAAATGGCCTCAAGTTGTGCCAGGGGAGGTTTAGATTGGGTATTAGGAAAAATTTCTTCACTGAAAGGGTTGTCAAGCATTGGAACAAGCTGCCCAGGTGGAGTCACCATCCCTGGAGGTATTTAAAAGACGTGTAGATGTGGTGCTTAGGGACATGGTTTAGTGGTGGACTTGGCAGTGCTAGGTTAAGGGTTGGACTTGATAATCTTAAATGTCCTGTCCAACCTGAATGATTCTATGAATAATTTTCTGTAAACTCTTCAAAGCATACATCTCAAGAAAATTGCAGGTGAAATAAAATACCATGTTTGCTATTCATTGTTCCCCACTGTCTAGCTTTCTCATCAAAACGGAACCATTTATCAGGCCTTTCCTCATCAATAGTCACGTACTGGGCTGCACCTCCTTGAATGAGATCTCCTGGATCTGACTCTGCTGAGTGAGGCTGTCTAGGGCTAATGCTAAAGTGCAGCTTAACCTTTATAGTAGATATAATGAAATCAAATGGGTGGGATTTAGTGCTCAGGTTCCTGCTATCCACTAGATTAATTAAGAAAATGTATTGCTTTTCTGCATTGCCAATCTCTCATCTAGCATGGGTTTTGTTAACACTATAGGAGCAAGGGGAAACACTGGTTGCACTGTAATATGGATCATTTAGAAAAGGAGCATCTTGATAACTCTCACTCTTGTAACCATTGTTCTTCTCTCTCTTTTATAATTGTATTTGATAAAAATTCCACCTTTCTGTGTGTCTGTAAAGTACTATATACAAACACAGCCCTACATATTAAAAAAAAAGTAGCAGCAATGATACTTAAATTCCTTCGCATTTCCCTTGGATGGGTCCATACAGAAAAGTAAATATTCTAAAACATTTTTTTGATAAAACAGTTGAGTTAAATACATTTGTCTCAAATTAATGTGTTAGTTTTTTGTAAAACAATCTCTGTGTTGTTATTAGATTTCTAGGACTAAACTCTTCTCGCAGGCTGAGGTTTCACAGGCCATTGAGCCCGTTCAACAGCTCATTGATGCCCAAAGGAGATACCTGTATTGCACTAGACTTCAGCACTGTTCCATCCTGCACCTTAACCTTCCCAGGAAAAAAAAGAAAAAATGAAAATCAGGTTGATTTTTAACTAGCTGGATGTTTTCATGGTAATAATTTTCAGTGTTCTTTATAAATATATTATGCAGGGAAACAGACACCAGTGGTATGAAGGCCTGACTGTTGACCAGCAGATTTGTGACTTGTAGGTAGGACACCATGCAGAGTGATTACTTGAAGAGGGCACTACCCAGGAGACAGACAGTACACTTCTCTTCCTGGTACTGCCTTGAAGCCACTATCAATGTGGTAAAGCAACACTGTTTTGGTTGTCCTTGATGCCACTGTGTTGTGTTTGTTCTACAGAACAACAAGGAGATGAACCCTGCACATAGCACTTGAACTGTCTTAATTGTTCACGTGAGAAGTAGGTCCAGAAGTAGTGACAAAAATTCTAATTAAATTTGTCTAGTGCTTACACATGCCTTTAGGGGTGCTATGTCAGCCTCAAGATGTTGGGCCGTTAGGATCCGGGAGGATGTTGTGCAGCTAGAATCTAATCATACATTGGCTCTTAGGTGACAAATCCTGAGGGGGCTAATAATGAGATTGCTCTGTCTTGGGGATATTCATTAACAAGATCATCATCTGTAATGAGATTATCCTGTCACCAGATAAAGTCATGCTCAGTTCATGCTGTGATGAGAAAGTCCTCAAAAGTAATTAACTATGGAGGTACAACAGGGGTAAGTGTGGTGTGACAGAAGCATGAACAAAGGTCTGGGTTCAGACAAAGCCCTGTGTTTTTCATGGCCTGCAATGATCAGTTTTAAGAAGGGACTGGTGGAAGCAGTTCTCCAAAGGCTATGGACTAACACTGGTCATGTCATTGCAAGCAATTACTCAGAATAATTTCCAGAAAGAAATGCTAGTATGAGACAGTAATCACTCATTAACTAGTTTTTTTAACTACAACTCATTAACTGTTTTTCATTTGGCTTCATAAGTTTGATGTCCTAGGCAACAGGACAGAAGACACAAAGATTAGGAGACAAATATTGATTATCAGAGTTATTGTGTGAAGTAATACACAGTTACATCATAGGAGTTTCTCACTGTTAATCTTCATAGTTCTAACATTCACATAATGTAGCCAAAGAATGACAAGAAAAAGTACTTTTCTTATTTCCTAGGGAACAGGGAAGTCAGGAGCAATAAGCTTCCAGATGGTTTAACTTAAGATCACTGTGTCATGTTCAGGTTTTCCCTTTAAATCTAATTTTCATCAGACACTCTTGGCTGCATAAAAATTTCCCCAACAGTTTCCCAAGCTGCTTCTAAGACTGAACAAAGATGTTCCCATGCCATCTGCTACCAGACTTTCCTGAAATACAATGGAATGAAAAACAGTGTTCTTTTAATTCTTGTCAAGCCTCAGAATCTGGTTAGGCTTGGAATAATAGGACAGATATTTGATTCATACATTAAAATTATTTGACTTACCACATAGCTAAGTAGCTTGCACATATATGTTGCATGCATAGCTTCCATAACATGTTTTAATGATTACCAAATGGACAAAACAGGATTAAGACAATGAAAAACAATCTGCAGCTTTTCTGAATAACTACAGTACATCTCACTCATTTAATCAGTCTGGCAAAAAAATTTCTACAAAAGTGTAATTTCATGTTCAGGGACATTTCTTAGTTTGTATAGAAAAAAAATTATGTCAAGCCTAAGGCTTCCAAAATATGTGTTAATGAGTTTTGGATGAGATATACTAAATCTTGTAGTGCAGGATTTAAGCGAAATCTCTGATTACTATGATTTAAGAGGTTTCTTGCACCTTGCTTTGAAACAGCTGGTGCTGGATATAATAACAGACACCATAATAAACTAAGTAGCCCCATGACCTCTTTATCTCCTGCATAGATTATTCCAATTACATGTAAAAATGATCTTCCTATGGCTTTTCCTTCTGCTATCCAGAACAGTCTGCTTCATTTTTTTAATTATATCTTGTTTACCCAACAAATCTTGGATGAAATTGTGCATTCTCAGAGACTACACATGATTTGAAGAATAGAATCGAAAATTATTCTATATCTGCTGTATATCTGTGCAAATATCTGTCCTATGGTCCTTATATATCAGTGGCTTTCAAGTCTCTTCAGAGTTGTGTTTTGGTAATCTGAAGATCTCTACACAATGCAAACCTGTGTAACAAGTAAAAGGTATTTGGCTTTTTTATTGGGACTTAGGTAATTCTAAATCTACTCTGTTTTCTGGGAAATAAGTTGTTCTGATGCAGCTAAATCTGTCTTGTCTCTTCTCTGAACTATCTAGCCACATTTTTAATGGAGAAATAAAGTCAGAAAGCCAGTAAACTAAAGAGCAGCATTTTGATCAAAAGCTGGATATGACCAATAATTCAAAAAAGTTTATTTACTTGCAGCATTTTAGTGGGACAGATATTTAAGACAATTATTTCATTAAGACCTCAATTGTTTCATTGCTGATTGTTAGTAAAAAACATCCTAGCCAAATTATTTTACCTAGGATGGCTTGATTCAAGTTCGTTTACTTTTTTTTGGACAGCCTCCATGTGATTTATGAAAGGTTACAATAAATTATTTCTTTATGGGGCCCTTGTTGAGGGAGGAATGTGAAGAACGAAGCCAGGATTAGTGAAAGATCTAATGAAACCTAGATTAAGCTTTTAAGGGGAAACTAGAAGGGAAGAGGAAGACCTCAACAACTCCAGGAATTATTCTTACGTAAGACTCATTAAAAATGCCAAGTCAGTTACTAGGTTGTTTTAAGTATTGGTAATATTACAAACCAATGAAACTTTTAAGTAGTAAGTTTCATGTCTGCTTTGAGAGAAATCTGCATAAACCCTCCAAAATTACTATAGCAATTTTGACATAATGAGGAAGGGAATTCTTTCAATATCTTGGAAATCTAATAGGTCTATGCAAACAAGTAGCTAAACCCTTATGAGCACCTCTAGGCTTGTTCTGGCTGTCACTGATAAGCATCAGAGTACTTATGAAGTATTTTATTTACAAATAAAACCAGGACTTTCTATCTTCTCTGCAATTCTCTAGTTTTTTCATTGCTCTCTGATAAAAAGCACATATTTTTGATCTGTCTCAAGATCAAAACCTATATCCCCAGAAAGGGAAAATACAAGAAGCTGCTGTTAAGACCCCATTCTGCATGTTTATTTTGTCTTCCTCTCCACCAGAAGCCATCTGGATGTTGCTTTGAAATAGATGGATTATGGATAAAGTTATCAGAAGGGATTAGTGTGATTAGAAAGACATTAATCCTGTCAAGAAGTAATGGTCAAGTATTAACCACCAACAGTTGTTCCTAGAATCATGTTTGTTTTCATTCATCCCGTACCCTCCCTCGCATTCTCATTTTGTAATTGCATGCTGTAGAAAAGACCTTCCGAAGCAAGTTCTCCCAGTGAGGCCAGGAAGCTCCTCTAACAGCTACATTAGAGATGATTATATTACAGTTGAGCATCATGAAAGTGAAGTGCTGGCTTCACTAATGCTGCTTGATCATGCAGGCAGGCTGTCGCTTACCTTTTTGTCAAGGTCAGTGCCTTCAAGTTTCAACCTGGTAATAATCTCCATTTCCATAGCACAAGCCATTTAATCATCTTAAAATGCTTTACTAATATAACCTACTATCATACAGTAAGGCAGTATCTCCATTTTACAGACAAGGAAACAGAGAAATTAAGGCACTTTACATAAAGACAAACAATTTGCGGTGAAGATAGATGTGCCTGAAGTGATCTCTGTAAGGCAGTGGACCATCAGACTTTTCCTCATCTGTGCCCCGCTATCTGTGCTTTCATGACAGGCTGCTTCACTTCCATGGAGGTGGAGTTCCATTTATGGAGGAACAGTGTGAAACAAAGAAAATAAGACTCTTTACAGTAATGAGAAATGGCTCTTTCTATAGTTTGATGCTTGATTTTGCTCTTAGTCTCTAGTGGAGTTAAAATTATTTCAGCAGTGAGAAAGAGTGATCAGAATTACTTTCTTTCCAGGATATTCTTTTGCTTTCTTCTAACATGACAGAATAGCTCCAGAGCAAGACACTGGTGGGAGGACCATAGCCTGTTCCTGTCTCTGCTTCACCCTACATGGTCTGCCCTTACTTACAGTGATATGTTATTGTTTAGTTTTTTCATCTCCAGATGTCATATCACATTGTACAGGAAAAAATGCCTCCTGCCCATACATGCATAAAGAGCTAGTTAGCACATCTGTTGGTCTGTACCTTACACATATTACAATCAAGTGGCATCTTGGTTGGAAGCTGGTGCCACCCTACGCCTCCAGTCCCATCCACCCACTTTTGAGTGATGCCAGGACCTCTTATGTGGCATGACACCATTTGTCTGAGTACAGAGGAAGATAAAATCCTGATAAAATCCATGTTCACACCCTGAACTAAGCTGGATCAGGTATGCGTTGTGCACTTGTAGAAGGGCAGCCCATTTGTACAGATGAACACTCTTTCCATGTATGTTCGTGTACAGTCCAGACAGGCAATAAAATGACACCTAGGCTCTCTGTGAATTTTACTCAGACTCCAATAGTTTTGCAGACTACTGGTTTACTAACAGGCTTCCGCTGATCTGAACACAACTAAGGAAATAGTTGTGTTCAGATCAACTAAATCACAATCATTTGTAGTCAGTGGAAGGATCGCCAAGGTCACGTATTATTATAAGTTTCATAGTATTACAGTGTGATTTTCAAAGGAGATGAGAAGTCTAGAATCCTCCTGAAGGTCCCAAAGGTTCATCTCCTTTGAAAATCTGGTAATAGGAAACAGCATTTTAAAGTTTAGATATCTTGATACAAATGAAAATAGTGTCTATGCTCTAAAAAAGAAATACAAAAAGTGGAAGCTGTTTTACAAATAGGACTGTTGCAGCAGTTTCTGTTAGATTATCAGCCATCAATAGCACTTGAAATGTGAATTAGCTTTTCAGAAAGCCTCAGTATATATAGCTATTTTACTAAACATAGTGGGAGCTCAAAGGTGTCAGGCATGATGGAAAATCTGGCTCTTGATCTTCAAACAATGAACAATATGTTAGATCTCGCTGTCTGCAATAAACAATTTGCAGTGATTGTGTTTAATTTTACAGCTAGGTTGCTGGAAAAGAAACTGAAATCTACAAAAGAAAACAAATCTACATTTCTAGTATGTCATAACATGCAGCTTTTGAGATTCCGTTTTTTTTAAATAAAGCTTGATAAAATAGGAAGAGTTTTATTTTTTTACCCAAAATGTTGAGATCTCCTTATCCTTATTATCTACCACTTCTAGCTGTTAATGATAAACTGACATAAATAGAAAAATCCTGCCAGGAATTCACATCATGCATTGTATTTTCTCGGTGTCCAATGGGAAATCTGTTTTTTATGGATGAATGTAAACAAGGCAGGACTTTGTACAGCACACAGTGAAGATCAATGTCCAACAGCTATCCTCTGTCACTGCTTCCTCTCAAACAGCTCAATATGCAAGCTACTGTGATACATCTATGAATGCTGGAAGGGACAAACAGCAACCTTTGATCACTGACTGATAAAGGAGATGTGAGACATTATAGTAGAGATCATGCAGAATTCAGACTGGCTTGTTCACTTTAGCTGTTCTGATTGAAAAAAAAAGTATTTCCTAAATTCAAAGGTCAGGATGCAAATGAAAGCAAATTATCTAGTAAATATGGATGTGCAGCTTCACGTCTGTGGAAAGAGCCAAGAATCTTAATAACACTTGATTTTCTGTTCTGTCAGTTCTTTCAAGTGTTTTTAGATTAAAAAAGGGGCAAAAGGATTCGAAACACAAATTTGGATTATAAACAAATGTCAGACTTATTCAACCATTTATAGTTCATACATGTTTCTGTCCTAAGGAAAGAGAGGGAATCCAGCCAGCCCCTCAAGCTTCACATGTCATTGCCGTTTCTTTTGCCAGGTACTAAGTATTTTAGAGCTCTTAGAGGACTACAGAAAAATTCTGTTAGGTCACAACCTGCTCATACCCCACTTGTAATCACTGCAGTGCTTTCCACACCCATTCACTTTGTGACCATAGATGTCTATTGCACCTCACTAGATCCCTACTGACACTGCCTAAATAATTTGTACTGAGCTGGTCCAGTTTTGTCATTACGACATGCATAACTCTGCAACTTGTCATTTTGCACTGAAACAGTTTGGACTTCTAGGTTGCACAAGCAAAAGAAAACACTAGAAGACAGTATGAGATCTGACCATTAGACTCTGTATTCCTAAACACAGCTAAGAACATTGATAATGTTACAGATAAGAATCTAGTGAAACTTCTGAAGATGCCTGAGGCACAGAGGAGGAATTCTTAATAAGGTTTCCTAAGAATGTAGAATGGAATTTTCCTCTACAGGCTCAGGCAATCTTACAGCATCCTTTGGAGAACTTTTGGGGTAATCTGACATCAGTTCTGCAATATAATAGCGATATGGATAATTTGAAGTAGTATAATGGTGTCGAGCAAGACTGCTCTCTGACCACTTCTTCTTACCCTTGGGTAATCCTTCCCTTTCAGTTTCATCTAAGTACAGTTTTGCTTTTCACTGTGAAAGTAAATATATTTATCCCTTCTAATAATTTCCTTAAAACTCACATCCCTGACTGACTTTTTCCACAAGAAAGACTGTAGATCGCATATCCTAGGAAAAGGCTAGCAGCTTGTTCTCACTGGGGTTAAACATATTTTTGTTATTATTTACATTACAGTGATACACATGACAGGTGGTTCAGAAATGGGACATTATATACACTTTACGTTATCATTCAGGTACCCCACAGATTTTCCCAGGCTAACCCAAGTAGAAGGTTTACCCTCTGTTGGGGAAGACCTGTTCCTGAGTGCCAGTATTTTTCTATTGGCAAAGTAACAGAGGTGAAATAAAGGGAAAAGTCCAGAGTCTAATAATGTGAAGAAAAAGCCCTGTGTTTCCAAGAGCAATTTAATTCTATGGGAAAATACAGCTGCTGTGGTACATTATAAAACATTGTTCTGAGCAGGCTCCTCAGAGAGCCATAGGCAGCATTTTGCAGCTGCTCCTGAACACCTCACTAGATCATACAGTGCATAAATTTGATTGCACTTGATTGTGCCCCAGTTTGGCAGCTGCACAAGCATAAGAACAGTGACTGGTATTTAGGAAAGAACAACCAGAAGGAATAGTTTAACTCATACACAGCGGAAAAGACCAAGCCAAAACTGACCAGAAGCTTATGTTATCTATCCTTTCCCATTCAGTCTTCAGTTAAGTTGCGTGAATTTGTCAAAACAACATAGAAAGTATCTCTCAGTTCCAGGAACGGATTAGAAGAAATAGTACTGCACATACTGTCATTCATATAAACCAGTATTATTGAGTGAATTAATTTTGGCTGTTCTCTAGGTTTAAATTTAATGATAAGTAAGAAAAAAGATAGATTTCATAGCCTTTTAGAGATCTGCATTTTCCTTCTGAATAGACATTATATTGACCATATCAGGCACTGATTTATAATCACGGTAGAAGATTTAGATTGCAAATTTCAGTACTGGCCTCTGAGTGTTTGGGTCAAATTCTTCATCCCTAACAAATTGTAAGCTTAAGTAGTAAAACAGACAAATAATCTCCAGTCTGTGGTCTATTACCAGTTTCATCTACAGCTGACAGCAAGCAGAACAGTGCATGACACAATTTACCCAGGCTGATGGTCTATCTCACAGCATGTTTTTAACCAAACCCTAAACTCCCAAAGAATATACTGTTGCCATGAAGTTATTTAGGGTATGTCTGCACAGACAACTGCAGACAGACATGAACTCACTCTGCCTTCGCTCTGAGCTGCCAAGGCTGGTCCGGAAGCCATATAGCCACATTAGTCCTTCACATACGAGCTTGGGCGCAAAGCCACGCTAATGCGGCTATACGGCTTCCGGCATGGATCTGGCACTGGTCTGCCCAGTTTGGCTCGTGGGCTAAGTGAATTCACATCTGCTTGTACCCAGAGCACCTCCACATCCTCTTGCAGAGTTTATATAGCTGTCCACTCTTCAAATGCAACTAAAGAGTCCTGAGAGGCAAAATTTGGTATGGCACAGTACAGCTGAACAGTGACAGAATTCCATTAAAACAGAATAAGCAATATTTTTCATTAGTGGCATGTTAAAATGCCAATGCATTCTCCAAATCAGAGAACTGCGGAAAAAAAAAAGACAGGGGGAAGAGGGTACTATAATGGAGTAGGTTCTAATTAAATACTAGGCTTTAACAGCATGAGTAAGAATGACCCACTCAGGAATCTGAGCAGAAGGATAAGGGATTACCAGAACTGATGGCATTATGGACAGGAATCCCCTTAAAGAAAGACAGTTCTATATATAGCGTATCGTATTTAATTCAGCAACAAAACCCCAATAGTAATAAATATTTATTACTACCCCCAAATGAGCCTTCAAATAAATATAAAATTTTATTAGCATGCACTTGCTTGTATCAGGCACAACATACTTAGCAGAATGAGCTTTATAATCTTAAAAAATACAGGTCAAGTCAGTTATTTAGATTTGACTATAAAGGGAACAATCTTTAACAGATTTTGCACATGGAAAAGGATCAAATCTCTGCTAAGCATTATTTTTTAATTGTCTAGAAAACAGTTAGAAGCAAATACATAAAAAATGTAATAATTATCCTAAGCTTAAACAAAACAAACTGCTTTTTCTAAAAGGAATAGTCACGGGGGTTACAAGCCTGTTAGACAGCCAAACAGTTCAATTCTGCCCTGACAAGTCTTTCCCACAAGTAGTTTCAGTGCTTACTGCAAATCACAGTCTTAGAAAACTGGGTCCTATATCTATTACCAGATAAAAGCTTAATCATATAAACAAGGAGGGTGTTGAAATAAAGGACGCAATATTCTATTGCATATACAGGTAGATGTATAAGACAAAGAGAACTCAATAGGTTCACCTGGTGTAAAGCTGTGTAACTCTGGCTTTAGCCTGCTTTTCTGAAGAAGCAAGGCTTATGCAGTCAAACTCTGTGTGTGTGAGCGCCCTTACTAATGACATTTTAATTAATTTTTCTCTCAAATTATGCAGAGAGGTTGGAAGGCTCCAAAAGAAAGAATTAGGTTGCTGTAAGGTCTGTGAAACTATATGGCTGAATACAGGAAAGAAATAATCTCTGCGCTTTCAGTATTATCTTGAAATAAGAACCAGGGGCTACAAGCCCTGCCTCATCTCCACACTCCTTACATATCTGCAGCACACACATTTTGCGTTTAGTCTTTGAAGTTGCAGGAGGTCTGGGGCACATGGTGGTTCTGCCTGCCCAGAGCTCTGTAGTACGCAGGGAGCCAGACCTCCTCCTCCTCCCCCCCTGTGGGCTCACTGGCACCTCTGCGTTTTGAACAGAGTTGAATTTCCTTTCTGGGGTAAACGCCACAGCATAAGCTCTCTGCCTACTGGAAGGAATCCATGCCAAAAAGAAGCATTATAAATGCCTCACCAGTGGAAAATTTTTCAGTCAATTTGCAGCTTCTTCAAAACCTCAGTCACAACAAGATATGAAGTTGTAACAGATCAGGTTGCAGTAATGGCCTTCCCCAATAACTTAAGTCAATGCAGTTACGCTTACTGAAAATTAAGTTTTTGGCCCACTGGAAGTCAATCAGGACAAAACTGGTAACCTGAGATGAAGATGATGGGGCAGGGAATGGGCACAAGGACAAAGACACTCCGAAGGGTGGTGACAGCGCATGAGTTATGGCACAGTACTGCCAGGATGGCTGGCCTGCGCTTGAGCCAGCGCCCACGCCTGGCACTGCTGGCATGGACAGGGTTTGGTCAGAGGGTCTGTATTATCTTTAGCAAATGTGAGAAGACATTAATGGGAAAGTTGAGTGTTTTTTCCTCTCCTTTTTTTGTTGCTTTGTGCAGAGCACAAAGTCATTGACATCAGCTTTGATTATTTCAAGCATTTAAGAAGTTGAGAAACTAAAGCAATGCGCAGGTGTCTCTGCCCATTGCCTTGGGGCGGGGGGGGGAAGTGGGAAGAGTTTATAATTAACCATACTGAAAAAGAGTAGGTATTTTATAATTTTCTGGGTAGGCAGCACTACTAGAAAATGCCTCCATTGAACGGCCTCCCAGACGCACAGGTCCACCCTGCACTGGGGTGACTGAACATCCCTAACAACTCGTGGTTCCTCAGTCTTCTAGACAGAGCCACCTCCTGGCTAGAGGGTATAAAACAGACTGAGCCTCCCCATGCCCGGAAATGCATTAGATGGAAGGAAAGACTGTTAACAAACTTGAGCACCTTGGGCCAGCTGATCAGCAGATGCCTGTCTGAAGACCTGGACCCAAAGTTTTTTAAACATATCAGAGAACTCAGGGCAGGATGCACTGAGATTCACCTCTGTCACTGCCAAGTATGTGTATGCCTGTTTGAAAACCTGAGATATGTGCTGAAACCTTTTGCGTATAAGGGAGAAAATATATTATTTGCATTGCAGCTGCAGTATGAGGCTCAAGGCCTCTGTCCCAAAGAGAAACAGGGAACTTCAGATCTCCTGCAGTTGATCTTTCAGGCTTGTTGAGAAGATCCCCTTGTGCAACTGCAGTAAGAGCTCAGGCAGAGTGTAAGTGTATAATTATGAATTCAGGTTTGGCTCCCGTTCTCTCTGAACTCTCTTAATATTCCCATTCCCAGGTTTAAAAGTAGTATCCTATGTTTATACACATAATAAGTACTGTACATCTGGTAACTGCAGGGCCTAAATTTGATCTTGTAACACACCCCTCCTGAGTATTCCTATGGCAGATACAAACTGTCAGATATTTGTTACCATTTCTTTCTTTATGCTGCTAGCTGAAGCAGAATCCTTTGTTATGTGGGTACCTGTTCTCATCACTGAAAAGAGCAAACTCTATACACGAGATACTTAGTGGATACTAATAAGTATGAACAGGACTAATCCTCAGGCAGAGGATGGAGGAAATCAAGATATACTTCTTTTAGAGTCATTGTATGATGCTATGAAGCTTGTTTATGTAACCAGATAACTGAAATAATATCAACCCCCACCCTTAATGAAGGTCCATGTCACAACAAAAAGAAAAGCTCATGAAGGGCTCAAACTGGAAGGCTAGTTTTACTGGTGGTTGCTTTTTCAAGATTTTTCTGTCTGTGGAAAAACAAAAAGTAAGACCACAGGTGATAGGAGATATCAGAAACAGGTCCAGGAGCTCTGGGATGCAGCAGTTCCAAGTGCTGGGACAGAGCTGGGTAAGACAAGGAACTGTACATTGAAGAAACAGTCTCCTGTTGTTTGATTTATTCTGCATTCAAGGAACTTTTAAAATAAACACAGTTTGATATCATCAGCTTCTCCTTCCTAATGGATACAATCTGCAAAGTTCCTGTTTTAACTCTTAACAGGTCAAAAGAGGAATAGCACAAATTTTCAGCCACTTCTGTTTAAAGTTGGATTTGTGCTAGTGACCTGTAAGTGCAGTATTTTCTAGTCTATTATCAGTCTTCTGAGCCACACACTGCCATACTTCTGCCACAACCCTTCAAGATAAACTCTGGACTTGGACACAGTGTATTTTGAGTGCCTCTTTTAACCCTCCTTTCTCACCTTCCCTTTTCTTTACAAGTATTTTTTTACTTGTTTGTTGGAGAAAAAAACTTGCATTAACTTCACTAGGAGAGTAAAATTAGAGCTTGGTGCTGTACCCCTTGCTTAATTTATCCCTGGAGTAATTTAGAAGATAATTTAAATGTTGTTGCTTCCACAGGACAGGCTGCGAATATTCCAAATCCACAAAGAAATTAAGTTTAAATGTGCATGCAGACTGGTAAAAACACAGAGCACTGGTTTACTCATTTTATGAAATACATGTGTGGGAAATACTGTGCTTGGAAAAAAAAAAAAAGGACTGTACAAGAATGTAATTATATCTAGAATATTTTTTGTTTGCAAACCCCTGAAATATCAGTATGCAATAGCAAGTGATGGTTAGCTTTTATACAGGGAGATAGACTCATACTGTCTTACAATGAGAGTTAATCCCTCCGAAGTTCTGTAAAGTTTCTTCTCTTTCTTCCTCAGAGGATGAGTCCATCAGTTCTAACAATGCAGCTCAGAGACTCACTCCTGACACTTCTATAACCTAGAGCTATCACAGGCTGTGTCAGACCAGCTCTTCCCTACTGTGCTGCTTTTCCTCCTGGTATCTCTAAAAAACAAGGGGGTTTAAAGAACCATACATTTCAGGGAAGGGCATGTGACTCTGCTCCAGCCTTTTTCTGTCCTTACTGTCTCACTTCCTCATGTGAGATTCTTGTTGTCCTTGGAAAACTCTTTCACCTCTCAAAAATAATCTAACTTATTTTGTCTTGATGTCCTCTAGCTGCATGGGACAGAACCAGGTATAAGTGTGTGGTCATACTACGGCCAGTTCTAGGCATACAAGTGCCATGAATCAGCTTCATTCTGTGAAAAACCATGAGAAGGTAGATGTAAAGGTAGATGACTGAAGAATAAAATCAGTGCTGGGTTGTGTTTATTTTCAGCAACTCTCAGCAATCTGAAGCCTAGAAACTTATATTTTTTCTTAAAATGGAAGATGAGGTTTTGGCATATGTATTCAGTTCCAGAAGCTGAGGCTTCAAGGAAAGGCAGCAAAGAGTGCAAGATTTTTTTCTCAGATCTGGTTAGGTAAAGTTAGCTTTGCTACTCTCCACCTCTCCTTATCTCTTCTCCCAGTGTTGGGCTGAGAGCTTTTGGCCATCCAACAGGTATTTGTGACTGTAGTCAGTTCGAAGACAAGACAAATTTAAAGGAAAGCAAAAGCTATCCTAAGTTATGCCCGCTCACTACAAAGGCAGCTACCATGCAGCATCCCTCAGCACCAGGATCTAGATCATTAATCCTGCCACCAACAAAGTGGCACCAGTAAAGGTTCTGCCTTTAATGCACTAAGAAATCACTTTCACTTCCAGCTGAAGCCAGGGATATATTATTATGTTCACTCCAGTTCACCGGAGACACGTCAATATTCATCACACTACAGCACATCTCTCAAAATACTGCAGAAGCTATAAATTAACTGTGCTTTTTCATCTTATTTGTATGGTGTATTATTTAAATTGTTTAGATTTAAGGTATGCTTTTTGATAAGGTGCAATATTTGTTCCATATATTTAACTTCTAGTTAGCTTGAAGGAAAAAGTCCTCCCGTTACAAGGCATCAATTAAAAAAACCACTAGTTTTTAAGAAAATAATACCTATATAAGGTATTGCATAAATGTTCTTATTGATTAAAAAATATGTTGATAGCTCCACTATAAATATGAATGTACAGCAGTCAGTAATGGTCCTGGCACTCTGATATTAATTCAGTTAAACCCAAAATAGTGGTGATGATATGTCTCATTTAGGAAACCTCAAAAGTTATTGGAACAATCATTGTCCTCACTTACCTTGAGACAACCAGTGGGAGAATCAGCATTTTCAGCATCCTCATCAGTAACTCACCAGGAAACTGGAAATAACTAATTTCCTAGAAATACATGGAGAGACACTTATTGTTTTGAGGTAACGACTGACTGTCTTCATGAGTCCTGCTAGAGCTGTGGATCAGATAACTTTAGTAAAATCTGCAACTTTACTATATAAGGTGGCAAAGATAGTAGGCTTTAAAAGATAATTTAAAAATTAATTAGATATTGTGTTGTAATTCAACAAAAACATACTACATTGTTCATTCCTTTACAAAGGAAGACAAAAATGAAATATACCGTCTCTTGGGGACTACTGTTAATAGGTTGCCCTGAATAATCTCTTCATTCTGCATTTTGTGTGTTCTGCAAGATGTGTATGAAGCTACAGCTTGGACATAAAAGATGTTCAGACTGCAGTGAGCAGTAGCAGAACAAAGAAATGTTTTTGTTTAGTCACATTTACTAAGTGCCATATTTTTTAATTGAGATTTATATTTTGTACTCAAACAATGCACTCAGCAGTGCGTGTTGTCTTCTATATTCTGTCTGACTAGTACATCAGAAAGAAATGAGTACCTGCAAAGAGTTTAGTTGAAGTATGCTGGAGGAGAAATCCCCAAGTGACTTTAATAACATGGTCTGTTAATGATGGGAAATCTCAAATTTATTAATACAAAATACTGTTGATGTAATATAAACATCTATACCTCTGTACATCTGATGATGAAAAATATTCCCAGTGTTTTCTTTAGACGTACATGTTCCAAAGAAATATAAAAATCCAATTAATATATTGTGCTATCAGTTTTTAACAGATCTATATTAGATGCTACATTTCATCTAGCTTAAACACCCACTGTTATTATCCATACTTACAACATTATAATATTCTTATGCTAGACTTACTAGGTGTCTTAAAGACCAGAACCCTTTGCAAACATATCGTTTGAGAATGTGTGAAAAGACCCAAAGAACAGCATAGATTAACAAACAATCAAACAAATTTAACAAACACATTTATGTGCTTTTTATCTTCAAAAGTCCAACCTGAAGTTCTGCAAGTTGCTAAGTCTTTTGTTACATAAGTACGATATTTTCTCTGTAGTGATACACTGCCGTGCCACACATACCTGCTGGGATAGCCGTCTTGTCCTCAGGAAGAATCCGAGAAGACAGCCAATGGTGACCGACAACACCGAGAGAATGAGCAAACCATTTCTTTTACAAACATCCTTGATCCGAGCGAGGATTGCATCAAAAGCCACTGCCATGCTGTCCTCCGTGCTCTTTGGAGAAGAATCAGCATCCCATGGAGAAAGAATTCACTCGCTCCTCTTGTTCGGGTGGGCAGATCTAGCTCTGTATAGATCAGATCAAAGCACTTCCAGTTCTGCTTAGCTGACCTGCAAGGTCACCCCTCTGCCAATAGCCACCAAGCAAGCAGCTGGCATTATTGTTCCAAATTAATACCAACAATCCTATTATCGACTACATCATTAAGAGCCTGGAAGAAGATTAGGGGGCTCTGGAAAATTAGAACAGCAATGCAGTAGTATTTCTAAAACAAGACTGGTTCAAAACAAAGTGACACTCCTGGGAGAAAGACAGTGTTTGAGTGCATTCCTCAGTCTCCCCAGGCTGGGGTCTGGACATCCAAACCTAGAAAGGGAACACTGCAAGTCATGCATTCAAATGGGTAAAAGTAAAGTTACTGCAGTTTTTCTAAAGGGCAGAGCAGGTAACATTTTGAACTGGACTATCACAACAGGGCAAGCTAGGTGAAACTGAACTTCATTAATTAAAGCAGGCTTGGGTTTTTTGTTTTCATGGCAAAAAAAGGCTGAGTGAGTAGCCTAAGAGACACACATCAAACAAAAAATAACTGTATACTGAAATACGCAAGGACACCTTCTAGCATTTGGCATTTATTATCTTGGAAGTGAAGTGATTTCACTTTTTCTCCAACCACTATGTTGATTAGAGTAGGGCCAATTTACTTTCAGAGGATTATCAGACTAAGCCACAGGGATTGCTTTCCTTTCCTTTGCCGTGTCCGCATTCAATCCCAATGCTGATGTTGATGCTAGTATCTGATAAAAATACACCACTGTTAAGTGTTCACCATGGCACACTTTCTTACCATTTCTGTAGTTTCTGGGTTACTGTAAGATTATTCAGTGTTTCTATGGAAAATATTCCATACAGTACAACAAAATTGTGTGTTTACAATATTATATTTTATACTGTATTTGTTAGTACATGCTCACGTATGAGTAAAAAAGGTCATGAGAGATTTAACCGTTCTCTTTGGAGGCAGGATGTGAATGCTGTATGGTCAGTAAGACATGCAGGGACACACACACACACACAAAAAGAAAAAATAAAAGAGAAAAAATACGTGGAGTCTATATACTGAACAAGAGCGCTGTCAAATAAGAGGATCACAGAAAATTTTATTAATCCACATGTAGAAGAGGACTGAACTAACATTGCACCATCCCATTCCAGACATTGTCTAATACCAGATAACTCTGCTATCTCGATACCGAATATACTTTCCAAATGAAATAATAATAACAAAAATGCTTCGTGAAATGCCGTCGAGCTCTGCGCAAGCTGCAACGCTCAGTTTTGCAGCTGGGACTTTTCACCTGGCCGCCGTGCGGGGCGGAGGAGCCGATGCTGCCCGAGGCCCGCCCGGGCAGGAGGGGGCTCAGGGGAACCTCTCCGTGCCGACGGGCCTGGCCGCCATTTGGCTGATCCCCCACTTCCCCGCTCGCCTCTTCCCCGGGCGGCTTTCGGGGAACAAGCCCCAATTCCTCCGACGCGCCGGTGTGAACGCGCCGCGAGGTGTCTAGCTGCCGCCTCCGTCCCGCCGCATTATGAGCTCATCCCGAACGGGGCCGGGCGTAGCGCAGCCGCTCAACGGCACTACCGGGGAGCTGGCTAGGGTCGCGGCAGACGTTCCCTCCAGCCCCGGGGCGGCGGCGACGACGGGAGCGGCGCGGGCGGCGCCTCACGGCTTCTGACGCGGGCATCATGGCGGCGCGGCAGCTGCTGCTGCGGCGGCTGGCGCTGGCGGCGCGCTGGCGGCGGGGCTACAGCAGCGCGGGCGCTGCCGAGTACCTGCACCGCAGCATCGTGCCCACCATGCACTACCAGAAGAGCCTGCCCAGGTATGGCGGGCCGCTGCTACGCTCCCTGGTGCGCCCGCCGGGCCCCCTGCCCTCCTGGACCGCCCGTCCCGCGGCCTTCTGGGGCGCCGCCGGGCGGGAGACGGGACAAGGCCCGGAGCGGGCGTCCGCCGAGGAGCGAGCGTTGCTGCCAGCCCCGGGGCGGTCGCCGAGGGCACCCGGCGGGCCGGCCTCCGTGGGGACGCGGGCAGAGGTCTTCGGCGGCGGCGGCTGTTGGCCGTGTGGGGCCGGCGGCCCTGGGTTGTCCGCTGTGAGGAGAGGGGGGAGAAAATGCCCTCCCTTCCGTTTCTGTATAGCTGTGCTCGGGGTGTGCTAACTCGCTTCTTGTTGTGTGTGTTCTTCCCAAATCACAGTGGAGAGGAATGATTTTATTTTTTAAAGCATAAATATGATTATAAACCCACTATTGAAACGTCTCTTCAGGTTGCAAAGTAACCTTCGTTGGTGTAATAGGATTATTTTATAGTAAGAGGAGCATTCTCATGTTTAGGCTGAGGGGAAGATGACAAAGATACTGATTAGGAAATTTGCAACAAAAAGTAAATGCTCAGCACCCAGCAGTGAGGGGAAGTCCTGATGCAGGGGTTGCTACCGAGCTGAACCTTCCTTCTGTATAGCTGCTGCTTCTTGCAAGGGTTTGTGTCATTGCTTCCCTGTAAGGTACTAAGAGCCTTCACTGCAGTACCTTTGTAACAAGACAGTCAAGTTCGTTTTCTAAAACTTGTCTTCCAAGAACCTTATGTTGTGATGATGTATGTCCATCTATTCCTGTTGTTCTCCTCTTCTTCCACAAGCAACTTTTGAGCCATTTAGATAATATGGGGTATAAGGGAAGATAGGAAAGAGGGGAGGCAAAGAGAGACTGCTGTGTAAGAAACTGAGGCTTCATTAGTACCACTGTTCATAAAGTGCATGTCTCTCTGTTCCCCTTCCTTCAGACTGCCGGTTCCCAAACTAGAAGATACAATTAGGAGATACCTAAATGCCCAGAAACCGCTTTTAAATGATGACCAATTCAGGTATGAACAGACATGCTATTGCAATATCATGTGCTGCTTCAAAGCCAAGTGTTACATATTAAAAATATGGCTTGTCACAGCATTGTGACTCTCTTACTGATTGCTTTAGGAAAACTGAAGAACTTGCTCATCACTTTGAAAAGGGAATTGGAAGAGAGCTGCATGAGCAACTGGTTGCTCAAGACAATCAGAACAAGCATACTAGTTACATCACAGGTATGTTGACCTACTGAATGTAAAAGGAGTCTGTAGATCGTCATGCTTGATGACAGGCAGCTTATAATGCTACAAACAAAATAGGCTGAAGCTTAAGTTCTCTACTCCATAAACTTGGAATAACATGCTGTGACTACTGACTGTCACTGTATTTGAGTAAATTCTGAGTGTCTGGTGGAAAGAAGAATGCCCGTTCTCTAACTTGTATCTATCTAACCAGAATTCTGGATAGATGGATATTGAAGAAACAGTATTTTTCCATGAGTTACTGTATTTAAATTTGCATTTACAAGGTTTATCTTTCTAACTGCTGTCTATTTATGTTTAGGTTAATAGAAGAGCTTAACTAATAACTCCCTTAAGGAAACTAAAGCAATAATTTTCAAATATTTTCAAGTTAATTAGCAAGAAAACTGAACTCTGAGGGGGATCGGAGGATATGACTAAGTTTCGGGAGGCAGGTGTGGTCAGTGCTCCAGACTTAAAACCCCCTAAAACTACAAAACCGTATTCTTTGAAAGAGCAAAAGAAAAGGGGAGACACAAAGAGGAAGACGAGAATAAAGAAAAACAAATTAAGAGAGGGAGGGTATACATAAAGTTTTTTGATTATTCATCCTTATTGTTGCTTCCACTGACTTCCAAATACAAGCATCTGCTTATGAAAGTATTGGATGGATAGCAACAGAGGTGGAAATATTCAGATACCCATGGAAGTAGGTTTGCATATTGCCCAGCACTTATATCCTTGCCATCTGTTGTGACTACCTGTAAGGGTGTTAGCTACCACAAATTCTGTAGAGAATTATTTTACAAAAGCTGCTGTTCACTGTGTTATCTTTTACTTTCCATTCACTTTGAACAACATCTGGGGTTTTAACTGGTAGCTTTATGGTGTTTGTCAACACTAGCCAGCATGCTGCTTTGTGTCCATGAACTGTGGGGTGTTTCTATTCGTTTTTGTTTAGTTATTAGTCTTTTTTTTAGGCCTCCTAAAAGATGTGTTCCACTTAAAATTGGTTTCTGAAGGTATGTATAGTTGCCTCCACCCTTGACTTTCAAGTCCAAGGTAAAAGGCTACATGATGATGACAGATGGGGTTTTAAAACTGTAGATGAATGCTAGTTATTCACCTGTGAGGACCTGGAATTAAAATTATAACTTAGATCCTTGAGTTACCTGTTGCCCTTTTACAGCCCAGCTAGAAGGTTCTACTTGGGACTGATCCAGGCTTTGAGTAATAATGAATACATCAGCTCCCTTGAGATGAAGTTGGTATGCGCCTCCTTCCTTGGTCTGCGTCCAGTCAGTGTGCAATACCAGAGCTTACAGAGCTTGAAGTTGTTAATGATGATGAAATAGAACTTACTTAAAAAAGTCCCTCCTTTGCCAGTGCCCCTGGGATTTTCATTTACTCATACGCAGGTGTAAAGGCATGACTACTTTTTAGAGCTATGATTGATTCCCTTGATTTTGGCAAGCACAAAACCTTTGGGTCACATTCATGCTTCTTGATATGCTGACAGACTGTCTAAAAGATTTGTGGGTATCGAATGTAATTCTGCTTTCCAAAGTCTGTTCGGGGCCTGGAAGAATAACCATGAGGTCCCCTCTAACCTCATCTTTTTGCCAGCTTGAGAGACTGACAGTTTTGTCCTCTGCTGAT
Source organism: Grus americana (assembly GCF_028858705.1). Taxonomy (NCBI): domain Eukaryota; kingdom Metazoa; phylum Chordata; class Aves; order Gruiformes; family Gruidae; genus Grus; species Grus americana. The sequence continues at coordinate 29,630,657 of NC_072859.1, forward strand.
CGTTTTAGTGGATAGAAAGAGGAAGGAAGTGGAAATGCAAGACAGCAAATGTAGATGGAGGAATGCTGCCAGGAATGAGGGAAATAAAGATGGTTCTAAAGAGAAGCATGCCCTCAGTGACAGAGAGCTGCAGGAATTAATAGTTTAGGAGTAGGTAAAGACATGTTCCACTCCAAATGTAAGGTGTGCACCAAAACACAGTGCTGGGGAGCTGCATTGTATGTTGCGGGAGTTACGGTTTATCACTGACCCATATAGAAAACACAGAAATTGGCCCTCATCACTACATTGACACTCTTGATATGGATTGCTCCAAATACAGTGTTTTTACAATTAGCCAACACTACCTTTCTTCCTAATTGGAGGTTGGGAGAATCCTTGGGGGTAATTACTGCTTATGTTTATTTTGTTTGTATGCACTTCAGTAGGTGTTTATTCATGATCGCTGTTGGAGGCAGGATATTGACTGCATGAACCTCTGGCCTGATTCAGTAAGCTGCTTTTATGTTCTGACCTATTTCTCAACTCTCCATTTTCAGGTCCCTGGTTTGACATGTACCTAAAATCACGTGAACCTGTTGTTTTGAATTTTAATGCATTTATGTCTTTTAATCCTGATCCGAAATCTGAATATAACGATCAGCTCATACGAGCTACGAACATGACTTTTTCTGCTTTACGTTTTATGAAGACCTTCAGAGCTGGTTATCTTGAACCAGAGGTTTTTCACCTCAATCCGGAAAAAAGTGACACTCAGATGTTTAAAAAAATTATCCGATTTGTGCCTTCTTCACTTTCTTGGTTTGGTGCCTACATGGTCAATGCTTACCCCTTAGATATGTCTCAGTACTTCAGGCTTTTCAATTCTACACGGCTGCCTAAACTCAACAAAGATGAGCTTTATACAGATGAAAAGGCAAAACATTTACTGGTACTGAGAAACGGGAATTTTTATGTATTTGATGTTATTGATAGAGACGGAAATATCCTGAAACCTTCAGAAATACAAGCACACTTGAAATACATCCTTAGCAACAACAGTCCAGCCCCGGCCTTCCCTCTTGGCTACCTCTCCAGTGAAAATCGAGATACATGGGCATTGTTGAGAAAGCATCTACTGGATAATGGAAATGAAGAAGCTCTTCAAAAAGTAGACTCTGCAGTGTTTTGTTTAAGTTTAGATGATTTTCCCGTTAAAGACTTTGTGCACTTGTCGCACACTATGTTGCATGGAGATGGTGCTAACCGCTGGTATGACAAATCCTTTAATCTTATCATAACTAAGGATGGCACTGCAGGAATTAATTTTGAACATTCCTGGGGAGATGGTGTGGCTGTGCTCAGGTTCCAGAATGAGGTTTTTAAAGATAGCACCAAGACACCAGCCATCAGCCCCCAGTCCCAGCCTGCTTCAGTAGACTCTTCTAGAGCAGTACAGAAACTTGACTTTAAGCTGAATGATGCCTTAAAAGCAGGAATTACCAAAGCCAAACAGAAATTTGATGACAGTGTAGAAGCACTGTCTCTTAATATGATTCAGTTCCATGAAGGGGGCAAGGACCTTCTAAAGCAGAAGAAGTTAAGTCCAGATGCTGTGGCTCAGCTTGCCTTCCAGATGGCTTTCTTTCGACAATACAATCAGACTGTTGCTACATATGAGTCTTGTAGTACTGCAGCTTTCAAACATGGTCGTACAGAAACTATACGTCCTGCCTCTATCCATACAAAGAAATGTTCGGAAGCTTTTGTCGGAGAACTGTCCAAACATAGCACAGAAGAGCTTCAGAAGTTGATAGCAGAGTGCTCAAAGTACCATGGCCGTTTAACAAAAGAAGCTGCTATGGGTAAGTAGGAATGTATTAAACACTCTTGTTTTTGCACTAAAATGTCTATTAAGGTTGCTGTAAACATTTACTTCACAACTAAATAATTTAATTTTGATGGAAGTCTAATGTTAATGTAAACTTGACAAAAAATGGTAGCAGAAGGCTGCAGTTTAAAAGGCATTCTCTAAGACTCGTTTCTTGATGGAGGAGAATGCCTCTGTGCTTCCCATTTCACCATTAACGTGTTGAGAATTTTTTATTCTTTAGTTTTTGTCCTTATAGCAGCTGGGCTATTTGAAAATTTGATAAATACTTAGTGCATGTTGTACTCCCCAAGGCAGCCAAGAACTTTGGCTTTATGTCTGAGGAGTTACTACTGTATCCCTGCAGGGCATAAAGGCTTTAACAACTTCCAAATCAAACCAGTTCTTTGGCTCTGCTGCTCCTGGTATTTTTCTAAATGCTTGCTTTTGAATTGTCCTTCCCAGAAGCATAACTTGTTGTATTGTTTCAGTAAAATTGACTGAACATTACCACATAGAGTCTAAAATTTGCCTCCTTTTGTTGATGCAAGATCCTCTTCCTCTTTCAATTAATAAATTTTAGGAAAGTCTTTCTCTGTTTTAAACAACTTGGATATGTTCAGATAAATAGTTAATCAAAGAATGCAATGTATTATTAAAATTGTCTGTTAACATTGCGCTTTTGATTACTATCATGATTCCTGATTGAGGCTAGCAGTAAACCAGCAAGCCCTCATTCCCTAGGATATGTGCATTAAAAGTGCAGAATATCTTGAGTTCTGAAGAATGATTCCTGCTAATATGAAAATAAACCCCGGTTCTTTAGACCTCCTCTTCTGTAGCTGAAGAACAATGTGATGTCAAAATACATGAGTTTACTTCCCACAGAAATTAGTCATCTCTCTAATACTTGTACTTTTATTTTAACAGGTCAGGGATTTGACCGACATCTCTTTGGCTTGCGCTATTTAGCCTTATCCAAAGGCATTGCACTGCCTGATTTCTATCAAGACCAAGCTTATGCTCGGCTTAATCACAACATCATTTCTACCAGCACATTGGTTAGCCCCGCTGTGCAATTAGGAGGGTTTGGCCCAGTGGTATCTGATGGCTTTGGAGTAGGATATCAGGTACATGATGATTGGATAGGTTGTAATGTTTCCTCTTACCCAACTAGGAATGGTAAAGAATTCCTTCAGTCTATATACAAGTCACTAGAAGATATCTTTAATGTTTTAAAGGGCAAGAAAATCAGTAGTTAAAACATAGTTGGAACGCTTTACAGTTGCAGTACAAAATACAGACTATGTCTAATTGGCATACTAATCAGTGTTCAACATGGCTGAGCCTGCCCAGCTTAATTGGCTTCATTTATCTTCATTGAATACTGTTAGATTCACTATGAAATTTGTATCTATTGTAAAGAAATCAAATACAGACCTTGAATGCATGTTTCAGGAAATACATTCACAATGTCAAAATTAAGTAACAGATCCATCTGTTCCAACAGATCCATCTGTTCTTAAAATACATTATTTAAAATAAAAAGCATTGTTACTGAGTTTATGAACTCAGAACATCTGTGTTCCATGAGTGTTCAGACAGACAACAGCACTGTGATACCACTCTTAAGTGGTTTGATTTTTAAAAAATATATGCAATAATTTTAAGTATGAAAGAGTGGTTACATTTGCACTCTTGCAGTAAGCTTGCTTACTAACTTGTCACACTTTTCTCTTTAAACTTGAATCAATATCAAAACGGATTGTGCCTCAAGTGCTTGAAACCTTTCCACTGTAACAGCTTTTTGAGAAACAAAAAATGAGGTGGGAGGCTTTAAGTAATCTGCAATCATCAACTGTGTTGTTAAATTGACTGGAAAAGACTGTATTGTAATAAAGCTATCTGCTAATAACTACAAAGTTCTTTTGTTGCCATATCAAAATATCACAGTATGGGTAGTCCCTTTATCAATATTTTGTGTTTCTTGTAAAGGTTGAAAAGAATACTACGGAAAGCATGTTGCAGTGTTGGCTCTCCCCTTCCATATGTGGTCTGTCCAATAATCTGCTTTTGTTTTGTTACATAAACCTGTGCTCTTGTGCCTTAAAAAAGACAAAATCACTGAAGTTTATCTTTTGGGGTTCTCTCTTTCCAAACTTCCTCTTACTGTGGAAACGTAACCTCAGCAGAACATTTTACTGTTTCCTCCTTGTTCTATCAGCTAGAAATTTTGATGTCATTTATTGTAGCAAATGCCAGAGTCTTAGTGCCTAGAGCTGCGTCTTCAATGCTTTGGGGCTTGTTGCAGTAGTTCTAAAGACTAATACTTACCAGAACTCTCTGAGGGTTTGCAGGAGAGCTTGAGTGTAGACATCAATAAAACTTCATGATGCCGTGAATGCGAGAGGAAACTGATGCAGACAGTTCCTTGTGTGCTGCTCACAACTGGGACTCGGTGGTAGCAGAAGGGGAAGAGGCCTTTGTGGGTCAAGGAACCAAGGTTGCTGGCATTCCAGCACAGATGTCCTTTGCATGAGATAGCCCTTTTTGCACAAATTTTGTTATGGTATAAGTTGAACTCCTCTGCCTTCTAAACCCTGACATCTTCCACTCGTCTTCTTCTGGGAAGATAAGTCTTTCTCTGGAGCCAAATAGCACAGTAGTGTTTGCTTCTTTCTGCAGCTATGTAAAACTAATGTAATGTAGCTCATGTCTTTCAGCACAGCCCACTGTGACCTTGACAACCTAATATATTAGCAGAACATAAATTCTGAGCACGTTGGTTGGATGTGACAGATTAGGTTCAGAGGCTCAGAGACCTACTTGCCTTTATTCTTCCATTGGATATCTTTGCTCCCAGGTTCTCCCAGTGTCTTTTCTCTTTCTCACAGTAAGTGTAAGCCATACTGTATCTTGAAGTATGAAGTGCAAGTGTTAGGAAAGGTGGAGGCATGCTTTAAATACGTAAGCCGAATGGCGTATAAACTTTTCCTAGTGAGGGCTGTTTCCTCTGCAGCCTGTAATATGTTGTTCCTATTTTTAAGTTGAATTATTTTAAAATTTCCTTTAAAACATACCATGATTATTCTTGCTCATTTAAACAAGAAAGGAAGGTGATCATTTACCAGGATGAGGGAAATAATATATCAGGAAACAATAATCAGACCAAAAGCCTTTGAATTAAATTCACTAAAGAAAGTTTTAGGATTTGTGGTTTTGTGGGTTTTTTGGTTGGTTTTTGTTGGCTTTTTTTAAGCATAAGAACAGCTGGCAAGATTGTGAGCCAAGAAGTAGAAAGACTGTCTTTAACTAGAAATGAGTGAGGTTTACTATGACATACTCAGAATTTCAGAAGATCTAACAGCTATGTATAAGTGTCAATAGCAGTCAAGCTTATTAAGTGTTCTCAGTGAACTCACTTGAGTGTCTTTACTTGAACTGGCAGAAAGCTATTACAGACATACCTTTTCACTTGGACCAGTTAACACAGTCCCTAGCCATTTCCTGATGATCTGAATGGTGAGTGAAAAGACCTTACTTGCTTATGTTAGAGAACCAAACGTGGTACTTCTTGGTGATAAGCTATTAAAAACTTTAAGGCAGTAAATTGTCTAAATAGTTACTGTAGTTCCGCTATAGTCCATCACAACCATATATATTCTGAAAAAAGACAACATTAAGAAAATGGTACAGTTCAGTCAAGTGTATATATTATTTTTAGTTTGTACTGAGGCCATCTCAAAAGTGCTCTGTGGAAAATACTTTATTAGGATGTCCTGGGGACAGTAAGTACAACTTAGTTTTCCATTTCTGAAGTACAGCCATGTGAAAAGTAACTCCGAGGAAACTGCATCTCTGATGGTTACAGCTCCTTCATCAATAAGCATGTCGAGATTATTAGGGGTATGAACTTTAGCATTTTACAAATTTATGGGTAACTTCATAGATTCCAACAGATTCCTTTGTTTTTTCATCATAGTCATTCCAATCCTATAGGAAATGAGATTTCACAGTATTAGTCACAGAGGATAGAATGCAATAGTGTCTAAACCACTGACTGGAATTCAAACTGAAACTAAGCCTTACTCAAAGTTCGGGTCTTAGATTTCTGTGGAAAGCTCTGTGCAGTCACTAAGCTAAGTTCTGATATCTGAGAGAAGCAAGAGCACTGACCTGAAACTGGGCTTCAGTCTCAGTGTTTGAACAATGATTTTTTTTTTTTTTTTTTTTTCAAATGTAGTCCACAGCCTGTAGTGGGCAAGACAGCAACCACGGCAGATGAAAGGATTATCTATCATTCACAATACCCCCTAGTCACATGGGTAAGCAGACAAGCAGATCCCTGCCAAGTAGGATATCAGGGAACAGATTTGACCTTGAGATTCTTGCTCACAGCCAAGGAAGATTTGCAACGCTGGAGTCATCCTGAGCTTTGAAGGACAGTGTCTTTATATTACTTTTTAATATCTTTGTGCACTAGAAAAAGTGCAGGCATCTTCCTAGAAATAGCAGTTCACCACTCTGAATAACCCCAGCCATTTAGTATTCCAGGTGTTTGCTTTCTGGAATTCCTGAGTGACTTAAAAGAAAAGTTGCATTTCTACCTTTGTCAGCTGCTAAGCTATTAACTGTGTACTGTTAGTAATGCTGGTTGTTCATAGTTGATTTAGTTTCTTTCTCCAGCTATGACCTTCCCATGCCTACATGAAAGAGCAAAACTAGTCTCTTGCATGTTCAGGGTGTGTGCTTTGGACTAGTGACTTAGGGAAAAAAAGCTAGATAGATTTACTAATGAAACTAAGACAACATACCTTTTCTAGTAAGTTTATGTCATTGAAAGGTGTGCCAGATTCTGCACCTTCAGCAGCAAACCCTGCCTGCAACACATTTGCAGTAAGTTTTTAAGAATAAGTTGTACCAAGACAATAATAAATATGATAATTGAAACGTTTAAAGGAAGTAACTCAGCACAATATTTTACTTTATTTCTTCTAAATTAGGCAGAAAGAATGGTCAAGCTCCTTCCTGGTTAAGGGTCAGTGTAAGGTTGTGACTCTGTGAGTTGGGAAAATTCAGTCGAAACAACCACAGAGTAAACTGAGGGAACACTGCTTCTCTATTTTTCCTGCCAAAAAAAGTATTTCCAATAACTCCATCCAGATAATGTTAAAATTGAGTTTCATAAGTTTATATCACACCATCTAGCTACTAATAGCTTTAATTTGTGTTCAGAATCCATACAGGCATTATGTATAAAACAGCTTCATAATCAACTTACACTGCAAGAAAACAATAGAAAGAAAAATGTGGAAGAGAGTTAATAGTTTTGGCTTAAATATTGTCAGAATCCAAGACACTCTAGAGAAGGAGCAGCCTGTACTGGATTTAGGTACAGAAGTGACCAGCAAGCTTTACCTGAAAGGAGGATCAGCTGGCTGAATGAACAGATTAGTAAACCCAAACAGTCATTTCAAAGGGGAGAGTTGTTCACTCTTGTTACTGTTGCTGTTTTTGAAGAGTCAATGACAGGAAATAATGTATCAGTGGACTATAGCACAGGAACAATGTGTTTTTTATCTTTGATGGGAACAGCTCTCTCATTCTAGGGTTTACAGTTATCAGGTGTAAATTAAGCTTTCTTAGTTTTAAATGTAAATTCAAAAATCTCAGCCATCTCTGTAGAATACAGAAAGGTTTCTTACTTTGCCATTTCTAACTATAGAATTTTACTGAGAAGTGGCTAAAGAGCAAAGGTAGCTTCTTCCTGGTTTTCTGCAAGGGATCTACACTTGCATTTTTCATAAAGAAATCCCCACTAGTGCCAGTCAGACATTTAACTGTAAGAATGTGTGATTTGAATGGAAGGTTAAGCACTTGGGAGTTAAATAAACCACAAAGCGTGGCAGACGTAACAACAGGAGAGTTATCTACAAGGCACAGTGTGAATATGGCCTTTATATAATTGTCAGAAGCTGGTCTGAAGGGAACTGTAGGGCTGGAGAGATCAGCATCATGGGACAAAAATGCAGAGCTGCAGTATAAAACAAACACTAGAAAAATAAAAGAAGCCCTGCTTTTGCCACCTGGAGATGTTCACCAGCCCTGCAAGGGAAAAGAAGCCATGTGACTGGAATTACAAGCTTCTGTACAGGACGCCCAGCGGGACTTGCATTCTTACAGCTTAGGCGTCAGAGCCTAGACTCGTTCGATCTCCGCAGAAGGGACATGCAGTGACTTGTCTGCCCTCTGCTGACTGGCGAAGGACCAACAGCTAAAGCATAAACACGCCAAAGACGCAAACAAAGCCTATTGGCCTTACGAAACGGTTATTTGTCACACTTTTTTGTTACCAATGAAACTATTGTTTGTGCCACAAAGCAAAGAGGCTTAAGGAGGTTTAAGAGAAATTTTATAAAGAAACCTCCATTTTTTAGCTGAAACATTCACTTGAGGGACAAGGACAGGAAAGGAGCCGAACTATCCACAAGTAAACCCAAAAATTTTGCATCAGATTTGCAGTAGATGTATCTGCTTAAGCACATTAAACAAGAAAGATAAGTAATTGGGGGAAAAAATGGTCCTTGCCCATTATTAGAACACACAAGTACCTAGTTTGAATTTGTTGCTGCTACTAGGTAGGAAAAGAGGGCTTATATCAGGGAATCAAAGGATACTTTCTCCTCTTTCAAACTCAAATGATTTTTTTTGAGAAAACTACTGTAATTTAAATAAGACATGCAAGCATTAAGCCACTCTAAATTGACTTCAGGTATGGTTGTATTACATCTATCAATAAATACAAAGAAAATACAGTAATGCTATGGCCTTACGCTATGGTGCTGATCAAAAGCCAGATACAAGGTTGTGGGGAAGCCAGGCTGGCTTGAATCATGTCAAATACAAAGCAGTTTAGAGAATTGTTTGGATCTGCAGAAGTCTATATATTTGCTCATTTAGGCATCAGAAAATTCACTGAACTATCTTCTCAGGGATTCAAGTGTACTCTCCAATAGAGTGCACAGACCAAACTTTGAGAATATTAAATTAAAAGCTTCATCACAGCTGTGAAGTCTTTGTTCTGCAGAAAAAATAAAACTGACAGCTAGGATGCAGAGTTATAAACATCTCCTACATTTTGTAGTCTTCTCATAGATTTTTCTTGAAGTGTAAGTTCCTAGGTCTGGCTGCAAAGCTATCAGACAGGAATAAACTAATAACCATTCTGTTCCTCAAAAAGATGAGCTTCAATAAATAAACAAATAAATAAAAAACCTCCTGCAGCATACTGTGGTGATGATTTTATTTATACTGCATTTGTTGTAGGATCAGCTTTTTTGGTCTGTTTCTTAGCAGTGTCACAGTCTGAGGGAAGGATAAGACAGGTTTATATTTGTCAGTCTATTTACACCTAATCCGACTGGAATAATAGGTTAAATATAGTCGGGAGTTAACTTGCATACAGCATGACCATGCACAAGCAAATGAATCACTAAAGACTAGCTTGGCCCTGAAGAAATCCTTTAACTCTGAACCTTGAGGAGACTTGAGACCTGCAACAGTCTGTAACTGCCATTGATCTTCAGTCTTTGTCTCATCAAATTTCAAATGGAACACCACCAATACTCATTCCCTATGGCTTTGGCGATATCAAATCTCAAAGAAAATGTGATGTTTTTTAGAGGCCATATACTGAAGACTGTTCATAACCTGAACTTCCTTTACTCCCTGTAACATACCAAGAAGCAAAGTGGTGCTCTCCTGAACGTGGCTATCTACTTATACACTCTCGCAGTTCCATTTTGGGAAAGACTCTTTTGCTATAACCTCAGCAATGACGACCTTGCAAGTGAATTCAGATGAGCAGTGCCGAGTCACCTGTAAGGCAATTTGAATATGACTCCAAGGCATGTTTAATTTTAGATTTTACTGGCACAAAGAATACCAGAGTTGTTAGTGTTAGCTGCTTTGTGGGGGTTTTTTTTGGAGTCAAATGAAATAAAGAACTGTGGAGAGGATGGAAAACTGGGGAGGTCTAGGATGTTCCAGGAAAAGCAGTACCATTTCAAATAGTGTGTCTTTTATCACTCTACACTCTATACGAAGTGCTCTTAAAAGCTGAGAAACAAGTCACGAATAAGATCTCACCTGTGGTTGAAAGTCAACCGGTTCCAGACCTCGGCATTCAAACTCCACTATTGTTTTGAATTTCTCACTGTCTTCAGCCTATAATTGAGGCAGAATACCATTAGTTTTCATCTAACAGAGAGAGACAGTGACAAGCATTAGTCTGGGAATGAATTGCTTTAAAAGCAGTACTATCAACTCCCGTGTCCCAAGTGACAGCAAAATCCTAAGGCTCATTTAATAGGTGGTAATTAACTAGAATTTCTTAATCTGCCACAAGGAAGCCTTCAAAAGGAAACTAATAGGGGCACTATATAATCACCTCTAATTTGAGTGATACAATTTTGTGGTTTGCTTATGAAATGTATCAGATTATTCTACACTTGAGACTATACTGGAGTCTACAAGAGAGAATTTTCTGTCAGGGGAGAATACCAACTTTTTGAGTTCTTGAAAGAGGAATGTAATAATAAAGCAAACCCGCAAAATATTACTAAGCCTATTTATCTTTCACTTGTTATATAAAAGAGAAAACAAACTTACGTTGTAAGGCTTGATTGTCTGACTTAAAATATCTAAAAAGAATAAAATCAGAACAGTAAAAGCATTATGTCTTCAGTTTTATTCAGCACAAACCAAGCACAGGCTGCTTCTTTCAAAGAAATTTCCTTATACAGAGTAAAAGAAACAAAGTAAGCAAGGAGTTCCTGCAGTTGGCCCTCAAAAGGTAGAATTCAATTTTTCTCACTTCTCCTGAGAAGTCTACCTTACACTTTGTTACCCTACCAACCCAAAAAAAAATTGCATGCTTTTGTAAAATTACATTATGGATATGAGTTTTGTTCATGCAGAATCCCAAACTCACCAGGAGGCCTTGCTGTCTCCTTCATGAGCATGATGACAAGTACCTGCCTGTTGTAAACTCACGCACCAGTGTACAAGGAAAAAAATCCCTGGTGAATGCTTTTTACAATGTCAAGCAAAAACGGGGACTAAAAAATAAACAAAATGGATGATGCCTCCTAAATTTCTAAGCACGCACCAATGGAGTTCTCCCTCGAGCACAGCTTGCATTTCTGCACCATAGTGGCACTTCCTCTGCCTCCTTTCAGGGGAGCGCTGTCCTAAAAGCCAGGACAATAGAGACATCATTTTTAACTGCACAGCTGAGCCACTGGAAACCTCTGCAAAGGTAAAGGAGTTTTTACAACAATGGTGTGTAACTTTTTAAAAATATTGCAATGAGAAGGCTTTTTTTAAACTAGAGAGATCTATAATTCAGAAAGCTGTGATTATCAAGGAATAATTCTGTTCTAGACTTAAAATAGTGAATAATGGATAGTCATGTCTTGTCCATATAGGCATGTTCCATTAATTCCTCAAAATACATTCTTACCATTCAGTAATGTGCAACAAAAAGGGATGATTATTCCTAAGAACAGAACCTTCTCTTATCCCTGACAAATTTTATCCTGCTTTTTCAGTTTCCATATGCTAATTTAGCATGCTTAACTCACCTCCAATTACCTAAGCTTGTCCAAAAAGATTCCATCAGCATCAGAGAAATACACTACAGGCACAACCTTATTGTGGTATCACTTCAAAATTTGTTTTCAAATTATATTTCTACAGAAAAGCGTCTTTTCAAAGCAGATGTAAATACTTTGTCACCAACAGTCACCATTCCAATGGCATATTTCAATTATCAGTCTCCAAATATTTTGTTTAATATGGAATATGATAAGATTTCCTGAATGCATATAGCTATTAAAATACTATCTCATCTAAAGTGCAATTCATCATATCCCTGATGCTAATATCCCTTGCATGTAAGAGGCAGGTTTGTTTTCTCATTTTTGTTCTGATACAGGTTACAACAGGGAAACATACCATCAATCGCAGATACTGCCATTTTTCAGAAACTTCACCACAGTTCCCACATTTGAGCTGAAAAATAAATCAGAGAACTTAAAGCTGCCAATAATCAAGGATTAAAAAGCTGAAGGAGCTGATGTGAGCCCCCCAGATCCATGCTCCCCACTGTTTCACAGCTGAGAGGAGCCGGAGGCAGGTATTGGTCACTGTCTATCCTGACAGCCCCGTGAGCTGGCTCAACCTGGCAGGTACGCTCGCCGCAGAGGGTCTGCCCTTCAGCGCGCTGAATGGAAAACGTGTTACAAAGCACGGTCATGGAATAAAAGATGGGAATAGCACATCTCACCACTTACCTGAGCTACCTGCCAATGGGTACTGGATTACCAACCACCTCACCAATGGAGGCACTAACCAACACTTGAACTTAAGACTTTTCATAATTGCAAACTAATGTATAATGCAATGCATGTACTAATGTGTACGTGCTTACACACTTATACCATCACATTCCTTGCTCCTGTAGCAGCCTGCTTGCACTGTGTGGAAAAAACCACATCGCTGATGTGACACCAGCCCCAGAGGCCTTCACCGCCAGCTGCCCCGCTGGACAGTCCAACAGGCTCTTAACACCGAGGACGGGCTCTCCCCGGTCCCGAAGGCCCCGAGGCCGCCCCCCCCCCCCGCCGCACCTTGAGGTACCAGCGGAAGTCCTCCCCCTCGGCCCGCAGGCGGGTGATGTTCTCCAGCGTGGCGCGCAGCTGCAGCCCGATCCTCTGCAAGGCAAGAGGCAGCGAGAGAGGCCGTCAGCTCAGCTCGGCTCGGCCCGGCTCTGTTCGGCCCGGCCACGGGTCCTACCTACCCCCATGGCAGCTCCCGGGGCCGCGGAGGCGCCGCGCTATCGCGGCTCCCCTGACGGCTCCCCCCGAACCCCGTCCCGCCTCTCGCGGGAGCAGCTGCTGGTTGCAAGCCGCTTCTGCGTGTTTTTAGTGCTGGTTTGTCGTGGGTTTTTTGTCCCCACCCTTCACCGCGTTGGTGCCCTCAGCCAAGCTGGCGGCGGCTTGCCGTTGCTGTCTGCAGGGCTGAAGCCGAAGCTGCCCTCGGCCAAGATGGCGCCCGCCAGCCGCGGCCTGTCACCGCCCCGCCGTCCGCCGGAGCGGCCCCGGGCGGGAGGCGCGGCGGGCTGGGCCCCGCGGAGCGGGGCGGCCGGTTCTGGGGATGAAAGCGGAATGGTGGTGGTAGGGAAGCGGGGCTAGCAGGTGGGCAGGACGCAGAAGGATGCCGGCGGGAAAGGCAGAGGGTGCCTGTGGCGAGAGGAGGGATAGCAGGAGGTGCTCGCACAGGTAATAGGGGTTAGATGTTTTCACCTTTTAAAGTTATTTAACAACAATCTTTTTTTAATCGCAGTCGCTACTGTTTTAAGACAACCAGAAAGAGATGCTAGAGAAAGCAAGGGCACAGTTTGGCAGAGCTGCGGTGGGAAACACCCTCAGAGCCTGCGGGGAGCCTTGGATTGCTGTAGCAGTCTCCCACCGTGCTTTGCAAAAATTAATGCCTTGAAGTTGAGACACGTTTGGTCCTCCTAAGTCTCTTAATCAGTTCTGCACAACACATCTGCTAGTCTAGAACTTAACTAAATACATTCTACTTTACTATTAATTTCAGTTTTTCTAAAGCTGGATGGGAATACCAGTGAAGATCCTGGATGGCTCCCAAGTGGCCTGTTGTCTACTTCTCTGAAGGCAAGTGGGGAATCATAGCAGCAGGTTGTTATGAAGTTGACATGGGTCTTTGCTGTAACAGTTATCATATGCAGAGTCAGGGCTTCAGTTGTTTTGCATATTTGGGCTGGCCAAGGGAATATCCAACTCAGGATAGTAAAAAAAGTTTATCTTGACAGCTGGCAAAAACTTCATTTCAGAGCAAGACTTAATTCAATTTTCTACTGCTGCATAGATTGAGAAGTGAAATACAGCATCACAGACTGGTTTGGGTTGGAAGGGACCTTAAAGCCCATCTAGTCCCACCCCCCTGCCATGGGCAGGGACACCCTCCACTAGACCAGGTTGCCCCAAGCCCCATCCAACCTGGCCTTGAACAATTCCAGGGATGGGGCATCCACAGCTTCTCTGGGCAACCTGTTCCAGTGCCTTACCACCCTCACAGTAAAGAATTTTTTCCTTATCTCTAAGCTAAGTTTACCCCCTTTCAGTTTAAAACCATTACCCCTCATCCTATCGCTACATGATAGCTTTGTGTGACACGAGTGAAGTAACATACCCTCAATGTACCACGATAAAAGAAGTGTTAGGAAGTCAGTTTTTCCACCAGAACGTATAAATTAAAAATACAGATCTCACCATTTTATTAAAACAGTCACTGACAGTTTGTAAAAAAAAAAAAAAAACAAAAAAACAAAAACTAACATATATCAAAGTTTCAGGCCAGAAATAGGAATTGAAAGAGCATCCCCCCCCCCGCCCCAGACATTGCAATACAAACTTCAGTTTGTTTGGTTTAAATTGGCTTAATCTTGAAATGTAGTCCAATAAGACTGAACACTAGACACTTAAGGTCCTGGACCAGGTAGTAGAACACTCTCAAGCCTTCTGGATCCCTGCAGTGCACAACAGAAGGAAGGAGGGGAAAAAAAAAAAGTTAGATCAATGTTTTAAGAGAAGAGTTTATAGAACTAACCCATTAAAAAACCCCAAAGCCTATAGGGAGATTTTTTAGAGGTTATCTTAGACGTTAACAGATTTGTTTCATCTTGCATGGATTGGTAAAACATTCTACAGTACAAGTTTACAAGTGTGCTTTTTTATCATGGAAGCAGGTAGTAAGATCCCTTTGGATTTACAAAACATGACATCCAGTCTTTTCAGCTTAGGTGAATTATAGAAGTCATGGTTCTCCCGCAGACATTGGTGTGGACAGGCTGATGACAGCTCAGTTCAGACTCCGAACACGCCTAACAGGGGTTCTACAGTAAGGTTAGCTGCTTGGTGAGTTTGAAAATACAGCACGTAACGACAAGATGTAAAAGCATTTGGTACATTACGCAGGAACATGGAGCACTTGTGCCCCAGCAACTGATTTGTACTTTGAAACAATATAAAATACAAGTACCTAATAACCAGAAAGTTCCAATACCCATTGTTACGTGAAAACCAACAGCAACATAAAAAAGCAGAGTACGTACTTGGATTGATTTACATCAATGAGTGAACCAATTTTTGACGTGGTAAAGGAGATGTGCTCATCACCGATTACTATTTCAAGCTCCTGAAAAAGAAAAGATTACAGGAAGTCAGACTACCCCTTTATGGTATTAGTTTCAGAAATACTTAAGTACTGCGATGATGGCTTTTTCATTTTTATTACGAAGGTATTGAATGCAGCAGGTATGGGAATCGCATTAACTCTCACAACTAAATTGCCATTTAGGCACTGCTCAGGTTTTAAAATACTATTTGTTTCCCTCTTGGCTAGAAACAATACTGGTGTGAAGAAAGAGTTGTCATGTTTCTAATGAGCTAACGCATTAAATATAAAACAGCAAATAGACACTGTACACCGACCTGTCGACCAACTCTGTCAGGAGGAGGCCACAGAGCGTCATCTTCTTTTGTGATTTCACTGTCGTCGATTATTCTCTTCAGCTCCTCCATCACGCTCTTATGCACGTAAGCCTACGAACGACATTCCAACATGAAAACCCGACCCCAAGCGCTACCCAGCGCGCTGCCGTCGTGACTCTGCTCGCACGAGCGCGTTGCTTTGCTGGTTGCCGTCACAGCACCCGCTCTAGGCGCAGGGTCGGGAACCCGCCGGCTCCCCCTGCGCCGGCCGCCTCTCCCTTACCTCCTTTCGGATCATGACGTCGTTCTTGTAGTTGCTGTTGTTGGCGTAACGCAGCTTCCCTGGCGAGGACAGGACGGACGTTAAACCCCAGCCAGCGCAGCGCTAGGCGGGCACCGCTCCTTGGCGGCCCCCGGCCCGGCCCCGCATCCTCCCGGCAGCAGAAAGAGCGGGTCCCGCCGCGCTCGCTCCCTCCCTCCCTCCCGGTGCCGCCCCGCCCCTCACCGTCGGGCCGGAACTCGAACTCGAGGAACTCGTGGCCGAACTTGCCCTTGTGCCCCACGTAGTAGCGGAGATAGAAATCGCTCGCCATGGTCCCGCCACCGCCCCAGCATGCACCGCAGCGGCGCGGGCGAAACGCGTCACCGCGAGCGGGCGGACGGGGCGGAGCGGAGCGTGCTCCCCACTCCGATTGGCCAGCAGCGCCAACCCCCGCGAGCCGGAGCAGCGGCGGCGGCGGTTGTGGCTGCCCTCTGGCGGGCGCCGGTGGCTGCAGCCCTACCCGTACCGTGAGAGCGGCCCGGGGCTCCCGCTCCCTTCGTCCGCAGCGGGAGGGGGCCCCTGTGGCGGTGGCGGCGGGAGAAGGGCGGTGCCTCAGCCAAAACTCAACCGGGGCGGCCCAGACATCGCCGAATCCCTTAACGACACGATGCGGTACAGGTGAGGGGCCTCACGCGCCCCGACCGCCTTCCTCAGGGCAAAGGCCTGGGCCTTCACCAGGCGGCTCCTGATGGGGGGAGCCCGGGCAGGTGACACAAAGCTGTTTTCTCGTAGTAATATTTACAACGTTTGACAGCAAAAAGTCACGCTGGTGCTTGATTATCGCATCCGCTTTCCCCACACCGCAGCTGTGGTGCCGAAGGCTTGGGTGCCACCACTGAAACACGGAACGGAGCAAAGTCCACATGCAAGTACTGGCCTGTCAGTCAGGGCTGCTCGATGCAGTCAGTGAAGGACACACTCCATGCTTTGCCCTAAAACTTGCAATTTTTTTCTAGGTGGAAAATGAAAATTATTTAGTTGTTACTAATAAAGGCTTTCTTGTAATATTTAGACATAGTAGTAATAAAAGAAAAAATGAGGTGCAGCTAGGCCTTTGCTATGAGTCCAGACATTAACATTTAGTGTTAAAATTTGAAGCAGTTTGTGCCTCCTGAGGATGAAAGCAGTAACCCAGCTGAGTGGTTCTCTGGGTTGGGTTCGGCCCCATGCAGCCAGTGCACGCCTGGCTCTCCTCACCAGGACTGGTTTGTTGAGTAAGCCTCACCACTGGTGGCCTGAAGTCCGAGAGTGAATGGACTGGTGGTAATGTTTGCCTTTTTGCTCTTTCTTTGGGGAACTGCTGAGAGAAAGGAAATGGCCAGAGACATGGCCTTTTGTAAAATATTCCCTTCTGAAAGGAAAATTTAGAAATAGGGTGGGTTTTGCATTGATCCCTAGAAGGGGCACTTTTTATTGAGGACGCTGAATGGGGGAGGACATTTTGTACTGTGGTAGTACCGAAAATGGATTTTACAATGATGAATTTGATGTCATTTAGGTGGTGCTGTGTCACATCCCAGGTGTAGGCAGTTAGTGCAGGTCTAATGAAGTTCACTCAGCTTACTTTAGAGTTACAGCAAGATTAAGTCTGGCAATATTTACTATTATGAACTGCTTCCAGGTTGAATTGGTCCATGGAAATAACATAGTCTTTGGTATGGTAATGTGTAAACGAGCAAATACACCTTTTGATCTCAGTTAATTCTGCATGGAGGAAAGCCCTAGGTGTCCACATCTGGACATCATTCATACATAAACTGACTAACCCCCCCCTCCATGATAGGTCAGATTTGGCTGTAGTTTGTATTTCAGGAGCACTGTTTGTTTTGTGATCTTGCTTCCTCTTCTGACTACGTACTGTCTCAGCTTTCACTAGCACGATCAAAACCAAAAGATGTTGGGATTGATGGTTGATTTCATTTAACATAAATTATTGCAGTGAGAGGCAATACAGTAATTTTCTGGAAGAATACAAATGTTTAAATGTAGGCACTCACAAATTAGGGTTAATGAACTACTTTCGATATATTTTAGGACTTCATTGGATTAAAATAATGGAGCAAAGAAATTGCATCTTTGTCTCATTTAACTTAATTTACTATTTGCTTGGACCTAAAGACAGTATTCACTGGACACACACAAAATAAAGAACAATTTATTATACACTCACCAAGAGTGAGAGAATAAAATAAAAAGCTAGGTATAGGAAGACGAAGTATTTAAGGCTCACTCTTGAACAGATCATGGGACTCCTAGTGTCATTCACTGTGTGGTAATAGGTCAAACTCCTTCTCCTCTGCATCAGTTAGACAGCTTCTCTTATGTTCTTTTCCCAAGGGAATTGGAGGGTGTTGAGGGACAATGATTAGTAGTCTGGAGAAATCTATTTATTAATAAAGATTAAAAACTAAATATGTACAGCTCAGCTACATGATGAAGTTGAGCACTTTTTCTTAAGTCTAATGTGGAAGTACTCATTGCATTTGTATTGGAGTTTGATTGTTCTGTATGATGTGGCATGTGACATGCTATGTTGTACTGTGTTTATTCAGAGTAAATTTAGTCCTTACCTGCAGTTAAAAGTTAATACAACGATATCTTCAGAGTTCTGCCAGATGTCATTACAAAAGCGAAGACATCTTTTGACGCTAAAGTTTTTTCTGTTTCTATGGTTCATTTTGAAGTAAACTCCACAGAAACACCTCAGAAGGTGTTAACAAAACAAGACAGAAGTTCGGCAAACTGAAATAGCATTAGGTTAAAGATGTTCACTAAAGAAACTGTAAAGGGTTGGGTTTTTTTGAAGTTTCACAATATATAAAGGGAGATTTGAGTGTAAATTTTAAAATAAATGCTAAATCACTTTTCTTCTTGCATTTTACATTACAGTTAGGAATACTGGAAATATTAAATCTGGCCGGGTTTGACTGGAAGATATATTTGACGTCAGAATGTACGTGAGTCTTTTCTGTTCACAGCAGAGATGCTGGGAGGCAAAGTCAGAACTGTAAAGGAAAGCTGACCTGCACGAGGAAGTTACATTGCCTGACTTTATGTCTAGTTTACTTCAGTTTAGCTTCTCATGGTTGACTGGCATATGTAAAAGATATTCACATAGTGCACTCACTCCTCTTTAACAAAGACTGATGTTACACTAATCTAATTAAATGGCTTTCTGTAAGGCTCATAGACTTCTCTGGTTTACAGCTTCCTAACATTTAGTCTCTTTGGGTGTCATAGTCCCACTAGAGCAGTTATGGTAAGGAAGACCTCAACTTCTGTGAATTAAAAAAAATAGTACTTAGCCTGTTCTGCATATTTGCCCTAAGTGTATGCATAAGAAGAGGTTCAGTGTTTTGCAGGAAATGTTGAAATTCCTTTTTTGCTGTTAAAAGTAAGTTGGACTTGCAGTCTCTCACAGCATTTAAGGATCAAACAAATGCCTTTTCATTCCATTTCTTCTTCCTGAGTTTTTCTATGTAAAAAAGATGTAATGTGGTTATATTGCCTTATTCTGTTACTGTCTGTCTACTTCTAGCACTGACAGGAAGTTGATGCGGTTCATTGCTGTTGCGTCTATCCAGTCAGAAGCACTTTCAGTGTCACTCCATGTACGGTGTGAATCTTTGTTTAAATAGGATTGTCCTTTTCTAGGAATATTGTCTTGAAACTGATCACTTAACACAGTTCTAATTCTTTAAAACTAACAGAGTACCAGCTAGCAAAGCCCTCTGATGCAAACAGATGGGAGCTGCTGCTAGGAAGCCTTGCCAGACCTGGGCGTCTGATGAGAGATCTTTTCTGGGGTGAGTTCTGTCTAAATGACTGGGACAAAGTCATGCCTGTCCTGCTGGGCTTAGTAGCTTGGGCTATTGAATCAAAGGTCCCCATATCTTTCCATCACAATAAACCTATCCGTCTGTCATTCTGTCACTTAGGGCACCTTTCTGGTAAAATTTTTGAGTTTTTCTCCGGTCCTCTCACAATTTAACTGGCTATAGATAGTATCCAAAGTGTTTTCATTCAAGATAAGTGTGTTCTTTTGGAATCTCAAAGGGCTGTTTATAATTAAAATAGGTGGTTTAAAATTACTGATTTATTTGCCATAGTTTCACGGGTTTAGGCAGACTCTTGGTAATAGCTATATAAACGTGAAGAAGGATTCATTATTTTTCATATCTTTGGGCTTGAATATTCACAGTTGCATTCTGCATTCTTTTTGAATTTCCATTCTACAAAATATGTAAAAGTTGGGCTTGAGTAGAAGAGTCCTACTGATACAGAAATAGCTAACCATGGCTTTCTAATGTTTACAGGTAGTGCAAAGAAATTAGAACATGAGCCTAAAAAAAGTAACATTCATATTTACACTAGGTTGAAGGACTTTTGGCAGAACTATTACCCTGCTCATTATATGAACTCGGTTGTCTGATCTAAAGGTAATACCAAGTACAAACTTTGTATGTTGCTCAAGTGCTGTCTGGTTTGACTTCAAGTTCAGATTTTTTTGTGAGAGAATGACTCCACTGTCATTGTCTAAATTGTTTTATAAACCTTTTTAGGAATATCGGTGCTTAATGCGTTGTTCTTTAAATTACTGTGTTGGAAGGAAGATTAATCTGGAATATGAGTTATCCTGAGAACCTGCATTTTAATTCATCTGGGAGGTGTCAACTGTCTTTGAGTTCTGTATACTAATTCTAACATATTTTTTGATGAATGCATATTATGGGTGAGATAAAAATGTTTTTTGCTGTGTGTGTATTTTTTTTTTGTCTTCTTAAAATAAATGTCATGTTTGATGGCATTACAATAGATAGTGTATTGCTACGACAGTGGTGTTTGGGTTATCTTGACACATTTATGATCAAAAGGCATGCTATGCTTGAATGCATTGGCTTAGGGTTGTATTTGTGAAAGAGAAATGTGTGCATATACAAACAGTAATTGTTCTGTCTCTGAAGAAAATATCTCTATAAATACACATTTTTAGCATATTTAGATACAATAGAAGGACTGTAATATAACAATGTGCATATCAAATCTTGATACTGGTTTATTAGGTTTTTGGGTTTTTTTGTTGTTGTTTTAAGAAGAGCAAAATTTACATGATTTTCACTTCTGACCTGTGGGGAGCAGGTATCTATGGGACTTGGCAAAATGGGAGAAATCAGATAATCATGCTCTGAATATTTCTGTTGTGTTGTTTGTTTGTTTCTTTCTTTCTTTATTTTCACATATCAGCGAAAGCTGGCAGAAAGCTCTAATAAATCAACCTACTTTGGATCTCTAATTTAGGGATCCAAAAACAGTTTTAAGGTTGCAAGATTTGCAAATTGTTTGTATTTTCCTGAAATCTTGCTCATGCCATTGAAATAGTTGTATTTCTGCTATTTTTTTCTCTTCACAAGAAATGTTGAACCCTTTGGAGAAATGAGTGACAAATTTTTTTTCCACAGATTCCAAATAAGTCTGGTTCTTTTCTGATATTTTTCATGCCTGTAAGCTGTGAAACTATGTTCTAAACAGGCAGAATTTTATGCAGTTGGTTTCCTTATATCTACAGAAGCTTTAATTCTTATTGATTCCCTTATCAAAGAAACTACTTTCACTGACTAAATTAAGACAGTATAGTCTTTGGAAGTTAATAAATTCATAAAATGTTTATTTAAAATATATTTGATAGCATTTAATGTGTTCCAGGGTGTGGATCTTGACTTTACACATAGATCCCTGTTATACCTGTTACTTCTTTAGTTGCTGGGAAGAGAATTATATTCTAGCTTTGAAGAATGTTAATTTGTATGCCTCTGCATTGTGTGAAAGATAATTAGTATCAAAATAGAGCTGAGTCAGCAGTCTGTTGTGGCCATTAGAGACAAACTGAGTGTGGGTTTCTATGTTAATACTAAGCTATTCATTGTAATCTGCTGTTTAGAAAGGATGTCCCTTTTTGTATCTTGAAACTGCAATATGGATAAGTTTTATCTACTTGGTTAAAAATATAGCTCTGTAAGAAGTAACATCTACTGTTTTGGTGCCAAGTAAAATGACTTTATTACTCTCTGAGTTCAGGTTTTTCTCTGCTGTGCTATGCTGCTGTTGCCAGCTATTGACTGAAAGATATTCTTTGCAAATGCACATCCTTGCTTACAAAACAATACTCCCTGAGTAAAAAAAAAAGCAGTGTATCGACAGCCATATTAGAAGAACAAAAATCCTAAGCCTAGCATGAACTCAGATGTGTAAGTGAGTGTTTGAAAAGGCAAAAGATTAGTGGAAATTATTATAAAACAAGACTGGAAGGGACTGTCATAGTTGCGACGTTCATCCCTCTGTCCTCAGCCAAGATCAGCTGTCTCTCATGTGAATCTTTTTGTGAATTATAATGAAGCTTTTTGATTGATTCTGATTCTGCTTTTTCTATAGGTTGTTTTTGTGGTAAATGCAAGTATCATGTAATTTGCTTTCTCATTTGAAAAGTCAGGACCCATATGAATCTGTTTGGTTCTACCCTGTTTGGTTTGGCAATGCTAGAAGTTGGTGTACTAGAACTGCTATCTGTAAAGAGTAACAGGGGTGTGGTCCAGATGAATCCACCTCATTATAGTTTATTTCCACAGATAATTAAAAAATAAGTATTATTTAAATTGGCTTTTCTCATGGTAGAACTGAGGCTTCAACATACACAAAATATTATTTGCTCTTACTTTAAAATAGATGTGTGTTAATTGTCACTTCAAAATTTTACAGAGATATTTACAAGGGCTAACATGGGGAAACTTGTCTGCAGTGGTTTCTTCTGAGATGCAGAAAGAATCTGGCATATCTTGACTGAAGTTAGTCTTTGTTTATTGTCCTCTAAGTAGTTCCCCCAAAATGTTGGTGTTACATAAGAAAGAGTATCTTACGTCACTGCATGTTTCAAGCTCTTCTTTAGAAATTATCCAAGTGCTGTATTCTATTAATGTATTTCTGTGGAAGCTGATTTTTTTAAAATAAATCTGCCAAACTGTTTGAAGGTTCCCCAAGTGGAAGGGATCAAAGGTATTTAACCGTTAGCCCACGACCTTCCTATAGGGACAGGTTATGTCTACAAAAGGGCTGTATGTCTGTGGAAATAATCAAAGGGTTGAACATTTTACCCCTTTAATTGGAATGTCTAGGTTCTAGTCCATGTCACTTGAAACAATACCTTACTTGTGTCAAGCTGCTCCAGATGATGCTTCAGATCTGGGCTATTAAGCAGCTGTTGTTTGCTTCCATGTGGCCTTGCTTTGTGTTCAGTAAACATTGTGCTAATTTTTTTTCTTTTATTTGAAGTGGTTTGCCAAATCTGAGTTTTGATCATCTGAAAGAGCCTGTTGACACAGAAGAATTTCACAAACTTTACAGAGGTGACAGACGTGGGGTAGTGTGTATAAAAGAGAAACTTTTAAATTTTACCTTTAGAGACGTGCTTATGCTGCTCTGAGTGGACCTCATGTTCTCTGTTATGCTTTGACATGAAGTTGAATTGAATGTTATTTCTTTCTACCATTTTAACCTGTGTTTCTGCATACTTTTAAATTGTTTTTGCATTTCCTTTTTCCTCATGCTTGTCATCTCTAAAAAACACATTCTTCCAACATCTTTGATATTTGGTTCTTTCCTTTTCCCTTATTCTATAAAGAAGGAAACTAATCTAGTAGGTCAGGAAATCCAAACATAAGTCTTCATTAGCAAAAAGGTAGAGACCTCTGGCATGTCCTGTCTTCTCTCAGAAAACTGCCAGACCTTACTTGTCCCCTGCATGCATTGAATTTTCCAATGTCTACGGCCATTTGAAAACTTATGTTAAGAAAAATACATTGCTTTCCTCATGCATAGATAATTGTACCTTTGAGCAGTCTTAGATCTGGTGAATGCAGATGTACTATCCATTTCCTGTGCAATCCTTGTTTGTAAAACCTTTATATAATTTTCAGGGATCTCTAGCAAGAAGCAGGCAAACCCTCAACTTTCAAGAGAGCCCTTGCAGATAGACTTTATGTGCAGGTGATGTGCTGAATTCATTCAGCGTTGCCATGGCAACCCTTTTCTTCTTTATCCAGAAAGACTGCTTTCTCAGTAAACGTACCCTTTCACAGTAGCCTGTTACTTTTGTTCAGGGGTCTTATAGCTCTTAGAAGTAATAGATAGGTGGGCCCTGAAATTAGCAGTGCTCTTTATTCATCAGCTTTAATTATACCAGTATTTATTCCCTCTGCCTTCTCTATGGTTTTTGGCAAGACTGTCCCTTCCATACTGCATGGGGGCATATATTTTCAGATTCTGGGTTTTGAGCACTATTATTTTATAGCTAGGAGATACAATGCTCAGTCCTGCTGTTCTCCTGTCCACTTTCCCTGATCTCAAAGAGTTCTTGGTCATGTTTTCAAAGAGTCTACTTTGTTGTGCACAACTGCTTTCCTGCCCCTAGGAGCCATCAGATTAGTTCTGTTTCATGTCACTGCAAATGTTTTTTCAGAGATAAAAAAGAAAATAGGAGGATGGAAACCCAAACTGAGATGAAAATGATGATACTGACTGTAATAAACTAATCCTCTTCCAGAAGCAAGGGAGAGTTTTCTCTGCATGTAGATCTCATAATAAAGTGATTTGACTCTCACAGAAAATTATTCTTGATTTCCAGTCAGTCAGGATTACTGTGACTATAAGTCTATCCTGTTAAACCATGGGGATGGTGCATAAGCAGGACCTTATTGACAATGGTTTAACAGAGTGGTGATGGCAGCTGAATGAATTAATGTATATATTCTTATATATTTCCAAGTCCATATGCATATGGGTTTTTCTACATCAAATATCTTGCCCACAGATGACTCTTGGGATCAGAAGGATTGGAAACAATAACACATTTCTATTTTCAATCAATAAACCTATTTTGCAGTTATCGCAGTCAGCAACATCCATCTGTTGAATGTTACTTGGGCACTGCACCCACAAGAGAAGAAATACAGGTAAAATGATGTTTAAACTATCATTACATTAATTATGTAATTATAATTCATTTGCATTATATTTTTATTTCATACTGTTTATAAAACAGTTTGTGCAGAGAATCAAATAAATGATCAAGACCTCATCTTGTGGTAATACCACGGAAAAGGATAATTTCAGGAAATATATTTTGTGCTTCTGATTCTTTGAGAATAGCATACACAATGGTATCAGTATTAGGTCTAATATCTCAGTGCTGACATAATACATATAATATCCCATAGACGTCTCTCACTTTTAATGATCTTCATTGTACAGGCCATGAACTGGTAGTTGTGTGTTGTAGGATCCTGAGGAGGTACAGGGCTGGTATGGATGGCCAGCCATAGCTCAGCCTTCATTGCTTTTGGCCTCTGGGCCCCCAGCCCAAATACCCACTCCTATTTCAGCACCAGCTTTTGTGGCTTGTTAGCCTGTGTGGTCTTTCACCCAACTTTGAAGGAGATCTTACAGATGTCTAATCGTACTACAGAAGCTCCTGTGTTGAGGTTAGGGAAGGTGTGCACTTTTTTTTCTCTGTGGTGACAAAACCCTCTGATTTAGGAAGAACAAAAGAGCTTAAATGCTTGCCCAGTCACTTTGCATCCTGCAGTGGAATAAGAAAGGTCAGGCAATAACTTATGTTCAAAAAGAAGACTTCAGTAGAATGGATTTGGTTTATTTAATAGTAAAGAAAAGGTCATGTCTTTTGTTCTTTTATTCTCACATAAATTGATTTTGTAAAGTTGAAGTTGGTTTATCACCATTTGTGTTCTATGGCTTTGTTATTTCAGTACTGGAGAAAAGGTCATTTTCTTAGTGGGTACCTGATATTCCATGGTCCATTAAAACTGCATTATTTCTGCTGAAGCTTAAGGGTTTTTTTCTTGCATTTTTTTTTCTCTTTTCTTTTTTCCCCCCTAACTTCACCAGTCCCAAGTCAGCCCAGCTCCAACTGGGTACTTTGTCATGCAGTCTGGTTTATCAGAGGTGCCTGCTTATGATTATATCTTTGTTTTATTTGGGTTATAGAAACTGGAATGTCTTTGGTGTGCTAGCCTGATACGCCATTTAGATTCACATAGACTTTTTTTCATGTTTTATTCACTGTGCAAGAGCTAGAAGAGATTCTGTAGTATCTTTCCTTAGGGGAGTGAATCGCATTATCTGACTCAAAATGACGTGTCAGTAGAAGACAGTGACTGAGTATTGGCATTCTTATTGTTTCATTGACCTCTAACTTCTTAAGATGAAGCTGCTCCAAGAACTGAAAGCTGTTCTAAGAACTCAATCTATTTCCTCTTTTTTTTTTTTAATACACTCACACACCCCACCTCCTGATTTCTAGATGAGATCTAACTAAGAAAATATGAGGACATATCATATTTTAAGCACCTGGGAGGAAGGAACCAGTTTGGGGCTTGCAAGACTGGTAGTAGTTAAACAAAACCAAACCAAGAAAGTCAGAACCCCCAACCCAAAACCTTGTGACCCTTCCGTCTCCTCAAACCTTCATATTTTCTCTGTATACTCAGAAAATACTACCTGGAATCACAGAGACAAAATACAAAATAAAACTCTATTACCATTGTTAGTATAATGATATTCTGTAGGATGACACTTTAGTTCTTATTGAGAGACTTTTTGATGTAGCATTTATATATGGTAAGAAAATTTTTTGTTACTGTTTTAGAGGCCGTTTTATTGCTTTTGACATAGAAGGGCAACACTATCATCTGTAAAGATAATGGAAACAGATAAAGACATTATGTCAGTCTTGAGCAGTTTACAAACTGAGTAAACATTAAATCTTTTTTCACCAGAAGGGTGGCTTTTTCTGTTCTTAATGCAGTGACTACAATTCTAAGTTCTCTTTAGTTTTAAATGTAGTTCAAAGTACACAAGTCGGTGTAAAAACAAGTCTAGAGGAAAAGTATTTGTGTACTGGGATTGAAGATGACAGTATTTATGCAGCCTTTTTGCTTTTTCCTTTCCCTTTTCCTTCTCCTTCTCCTTCTGCTTCCCTTTTTCTCTCTCTTTTCCCCCCCTTCCCCTCGGCTTATGTACATTTCCACCTGATTTCTTCACAGGTCTGCAGAGAGGTAAGAGTATCTCTCTATAATCTGCCTTGCGGACCAAGACAGGAAAAAAAGTCTGTGATAAAGTAATACCAATTAAAATGTCCAGTGCAGGTTAAAATAAAGACTTCCCTTCTTTCATTTAATTTTCTCTGTATCTTGGTAGTTATCTTCTGAGGAGGTAGGCCATTGCATACTTTTGCAGGAGAAAGGAAATGCATATTAGGTGTTAGTGCAACTGGTTCAATAGGAAAGTAATTTATAACCCTTATGGTAATCAGAATAATCTGCTAGAACAGAAAGCTATCAGAGCCTCTGCTGGAACAGGCCATCAACCATGGGCAGCACTTTCAACAAACAGTGTGTAGCTGTGGAAGAAACTGATACAGACCTGTGGTAAAGTGTGTGTATATTGCATAGTCTTCTGCTTGTAACTCTATGAATATATTACACACACACACACCCCCCCCCCATGTAGCATGCCTGCTAACCTTTGATCCAGACTGTCTGTTGTAAAGAATTGGATAGTAGTTATACTGTAAGATCACTAAAGAGCTTTATGCAAGGGAGAATAATGTATTTGAAATATCTGTATTTCACCAGGCCTTAACAATATAGGTGTTGAATTTTAAATAGAAATGCTTGATTTTCATACTCTGGGGTATTTCACAATTTTTAAGGAAAGATTCCTTCAAGCGATAAAATGCATTTGTACTTACTTTGACTTTATCACGACCACTTCCATTTCAGATAAAGTTATGAATCTTCCAAATGTCTTCTCTGCAGCTACCTCTAACATAATTTTTTAGCATTGTTAATATATAGCAAACACATTTTACTGAGAGTTAATGTAATCCTTGAAACTTAATTCTTTATTCAAGGTAGGTGTTATCCCTGTATACTCTCGAGAATGCTGCTGGTAATCATACACTGATACCTTTTTTTTTTCCCTTTTACTCTGGCATGCAAAATTTCTAAGTGTTGTGCCAGAAAAACTACATTCTTGTGTATCCCCTGAATGAAAAAAGTAAGATGAGACTAGGTGTTTCAAGGTCTTAGCCTGAACAACTTCTTATTCTTAGAACTAGTGACTTGAATGTTTGTTTCTTTTCTATGTTGATTCCCACTCTCACATCCTTTTTCGTTCATGTAGTGTAGTCCTTCTAAATGCTTTTGTACGCATCCTGTCTCTGAATCTGTCAGAACCAGCATATGGAGCTGATACTGCTAAACTGGAGAACAAACTGGTGGCTGGAGAGCATGGTTTGGTCGTCAAAGTGAACAGATTAAATCATAAGATACCTGTAAGTACTAACAGCAGATCGTCCTTAATAGAGTTCAACAAATTGTATGTTGAACATTATTTTCTACATTAGTCAGAAGCCTGAAATGCTTAGGTTTATGTTGCAACTCATTAATTCATAAACATGGTTTTAAAGACTACAGAGGGATAATGGTTTTTGCATATAATAAAGAACCATGTGCATTTTTTGCGAAGTACGTCAAAAACTAAAGTTAGTGAGGTGAAGACTTATGGTTTAGGGTGGAGACTTTATGACATAAATTAGAATGAGTGTGGAGTAAAGGCGGCTAAATACAAAGCAATTGGTCTTTGACTAAGGCAATGTTTTTTGCATGGAGTTAGAAATAAAAACAAATGAAAACGTTTAAAAATACTGAGGTCTGATGTGAAATTTATGATGTGACTCTTCTACAAAGGAAATAGCATTTTCTTTACAGCTGGCTCATCATTGACCGTTTGTCTGACTTCTTCAGTTTTACTCCAGCAGTCTTTGAGGTGAATAAAGAGGAACTAAAAAAGACTTACTTCAATATGCTTATCAAATCAGAGGTGTTAGCCAAATGAGCGTCACTGGGGAAAGGCTTAATTTTAGGGTAGTGGCAGAAAGAAAGCAATCATCTTTGTTCTTCCTGTGTTGTCATAGTAGCGTAAAGTAGTGGCTTGAGGAGTTGCCTGTCTTTTTATCAGAAATTACCATGCAGTTCTTTACATAGTCTTGTTGAATATAGAAAATGCCAGCACAATAATTATATGTGAGCACAATTTTCAAACTGCCAAATATTTTTGCTTTATACTAAGTACTAGTACTAATGATCAGGTGCCAAAGGCTGACATGAATTCACATATAAAAAGTTATCCTGTGTATTTTTTTCTTACAGTTGCCTGCGTTTCTTCTGTCAGCAGCACCTGTGTGTGTGCCCTTGGAGGTTAAAATTCCTTGTTAGAGAATTATCAAATCTTCTGAATAAGTGTCAGCTGGGGTCATTCCCCTCCCAGAGTTCCAGCCCAGCTGCCCGTTACTTCTTTCTAATTGCCATTGGTCTCAGATCACTCACATTTCATGCTCTTATCAGTTCCTCTGATCCTCTCTGAAAGCAAACTTTATTTATACTTTGATAATAATTTAGATTGTTTTTATTTCCTTTCTTTTTAAAAATTCTGGTAGAGAAGAGGAGATGCTTGAGGCCTGCTGCTGCAGAGGTAGGGGTAAGTAGACAAAACTGATATTGCATAAAATCGGTATCAACCAGCAAAATTTCTCCTTGATTCAGAAGGGATGATTTACTGGGGTCACAGCCTTTCTGCAGCCCAAAAGAGCAAGAGATACCTAGAATTTTCTTCAACAGGCCGTGAGAAACTACACTGCTAAGTCTCGAGAAAAGACAGTAGCTAGCATTGTATGAATATAATCTGACATTTTATTTGATATTCATTGGATCTGATGACATAAATATTCTGATAGCACAGTGTTGATTTTTCACAAAGGAGAAGATGTCAATCAAAATAATATATAGCTGTAGACTCCTGATCTGCAGGAGCAGCTGCAGTTTGCTCCTCTTTGGCCTTATTCTTGTTACGAAGGTAGAGCACACCCCAAAAGGGAGACATTAAATCAAAGCTCAGTGTGTTCTGTAGCCTTCATAGCAGTAATAGCTATTGACGCTACAAATTATGTTGTCTTCATTAGGATTTTGGCTTGAATTGACTCACTGAAATTAAAAGACTTCTGTATACCTGCAGATTAGAAGGCACTGCTCCAGTATTTAGGATTAAATTGAGCCTTTTGTGGCCTGCTGTTTAGGTAGCACAAACAGTGCATAGGTCCCTCAGGAAAGAGGGAGATAACTGTGCATCAAATAAAGATATATACTAATATATATTTGGTTTTGGCTAAGATGTGAGCAGGTGTTTGACACTTTGCTGTTTGGGCTCCCTGCAGAAGGCTCTAGTTCGCT
The DNA here is from genome assembly GCF_028858705.1 of Grus americana. Lineage (NCBI taxonomy): Eukaryota > Metazoa > Chordata > Aves > Gruiformes > Gruidae > Grus > Grus americana. The sequence goes on from NC_072859.1 coordinate 29,660,765, forward strand.
CCTCTGGCCCATCCCTGCCCTGTTCAGTTCCGGGTGGTGGATTTGCCAAATACGCGTCTGCTCTGTAAGGTGAAAACTCTCAACAAGGGTGATGCCAGCTGTGAAGTGACATTGTATTACCCGGTATATTACTAGAGATTTGCATGTAATTGCTGGATTTGTTTGTTTGTTTGAGGCTGGTGTGAGGCATTTAAGAGAATGTGTTCTGACCTTTCCTAACAAATGTTAAATGCTTATTGGGATGTGTATAGGCTGCATTTACATACTATGCAATGCTTGGTGCTTAGGAAAAATAATGGTTAATGTTAAGATAAGGTCATAACTTTGACATACACACTTGTTATAGATTACTAGCATTTTTAAGGTGCAAGTATCTGGGACTGTCCTGATATGGTACTTCAAACAATGTATTCTTTCTCTTAAGAATGAATAAATATTTTTATTATAAAACATAAGTGGGTTTTTTTTGTGAACAATTAGTCCCATATACCTTGTTGCTATGGGAAATCATAACTGTAGCTAAAGCCTGGAACAGCGTAGCTGAGAGTCTGGAGTAATGTACTACAAACAAATGCAGCATTATCACTAGATGCTTCTGTCACAGCTTCTCAATTAATTTATCTAGGTCTACAGATGGGCCCAGGTCTTATCTTTGGTCGTGTATAAATCAGGCTTGGGGTCCATCCCTATCTGTGTATATTTGTATTACTTACAGTCTGAATCTAGGCTAGTGATCACACTTTGAATATCATACCTTCTTTAATTTAATTGTTTTGGTGTCCTATATATTGAAGTTATATGAGCTTCTGTAACTATGAGTGCAGAAAAAACCCACAATGTTCTGTATTTGGTGGTTGTCCACGTAAGTTGTAACGCTTAAGACCTTAGTGTTCATTTGTATTATGTTCTGGGCAAAGAGTGATAACTAAGGCAAAGGAACAACCTTAACTGTTGTTTGGGATTGCGAGCCAAAGCCCTGTGTTTTTGTCTCTTAGGCTGCAAGAGATAAAGTAGGTATTCATGATCAGAGTCTGTATTGATAGTTCTTAATGGGTAGTTCTTAAATCACCAACAGAGAGGAAGAAAAAAAAAAAAAGAAACAAAGATGTAGTTTGGAGAGTTCATGCTTCACCACACTGGGATGGAGCTCACATCTACTCAACCCCAAAAGGGCAAAAGGATTTGAAATTTGGCCTGTCCTGCAAAAAGACCAGTGCTCGTAGACGACAGTCTGTCGACGCATCTCATATGGCTGAGAGAATGAACTTATTCTCAGAATGAGTTTATCCAGCTAGCTGCTCTATTTAAAATTTCTTGTTCTTACAATGCTTGTATTTATGGTACAATGATACAGATCTTGGAAGCTCATGTTTATCTGTCAGTTTTGGAAATGAAAATAATTTTACACAGTTCTGTAAAATCTCTGCTGTGCATACTCAACCATGTTTTGTAATGTTGAGATTGCACAGACTGCAAGTGACTGTCTTTTTTATTCCTTTTAGTAAACAGATGTTCTTTTTTTCTCAAGTTTGTTGCCCTTAAAATTTTGCTGTTCCCCTTTACTCTGTTAAGATTCTAATATTGATTATAAAAAGACCTGTGTGAACAACAAAACTTCCTAAAATAACTATTTTGAAATTATTACCATTGAATTTTTTTTTTAAATTATTTGTTTGTTAAGCACAGTCAGTTTTAGTGCCTGAGCAACTCTGCAGGTGTCTTTTTGGGTGATGATACTTCTGTTTTGAAGACTGCTCTTATTTCATAAATGAGTTTTGCAGTTTCACAGGACTGTCTTAAAGGAAGAGAGGAAGTTAAACATCCCAGCTGGAATATCTTTCTCATTCAGCTCACAGGGGTAGGATTAGCAATACTATGTGACCAGAGTGACTCCACTGATACTGCCTTTTAAAAAAGGGATATTAGGTATTTATTGGAGAAGGGTGCTCCAAAAGAACAACAAGAGGCAATTGAGAGGAACCGAAAGGCAGACATAGGTGTAGAAGTGCTACTGTCACCTTAATAGCAGCCTAGAGATAATGACCTTTGGTCAGGTGTTGCCTGAAAGCAGTACACTGTGAAGGTTTTCTTTCCTTCTCCTACAAATACTAAGGAATAAAGGAAGGAAAAGTGTGTAATTGTCTGGTCTGGCTCCACATGAAATCAGAGCTGCCTTTGAGGTCCATGAACTGCTTTGTTCATATGGGCAATATGTCTGTTCAGCTTCAGTTATTTTCTTTTCTAAAAAATATTTTCCATGATCTATGGTAAATATGGCAATGATAAAAAAGAAAAGCAAATATGAGAAATTACTCATCTGATCATCAGGACTGTCATATTGGGTCAGACTAATTCCATTTACCCCATGACCTATCTGATAGTAGCTAGTAAGGGATGCTTAGGAAAATAATTACACCCTAGTGCTTTCTCTGCACCATGAATGGTTTATTATACATAGGTACTGTACATCCTCTCAGTTGTGTCTTTCCATATTGAAGCTTTGAAACATGTAAAATCCTTCTCACTTATCCTTGTTGACCTTCTCAGTGTCTTTTCTAGCTGCATTAGGACTTTTTTAAGATGGGAAGATCAAGGTTGTATGCAAAATTAAAAATAGATAGTCACCATGAGTTTTCTCTACAGCAACAGACTCTAAACCTCAGCTGCTCTTTTGCAGGCTTCCAGCCTCTGATGCATTTGAAAAAGTTTTTTTTTTTTTATTAACTTTTTCACAACTTTTATTGCTACTGATGCTTTTGGCATCAAAGTAATATGAAGTCAATTCATGAGGTCGGGCTTTTAAGTGTGGTGCACGTTTCAGATATTGCTAATAATAATTTAATGTAAATTTCCAGTAATTTCATGTCAGTTTTTCATTATTACAGGAAGTCTAAACCTCAGCTTAGCCTTTGTCAGAAAATTCCTGTCATCAAAGCTTAGACCTAAAGATTACTTTCCAAGTATTGTTTGTCTTCTAAGCATTATTGCAAGGTATTTTCTTTGCTTAGCTTTTGTTTAGGTCTGTGCCTTATTAGCAAAATACATAGATTCGAGGATTTTTCTTGAATGTTTGGTCATAAGGCTTTCCATTATCCTTTATGTGTAATGGCTTGAATTAAACGAATGTATGTGCTTTCAGCTAAGTCCCAGTGGGGGAATGTATGCATGAAAATAAATTACTACAGTTGGAACTAATTAATTCCTTGATTGGCAGACTCAGCAGATATCTCACACTGCCTTGTGCAGGATTTTGCCTTTGTTATTTGGCCTCGGTTGTACCTGGCCAAGAACTGTAGTTGTAACCTCTACTTTTCCACTGGACTCCGTAGCCTGTAGGTGAGGACTGAAGAACTGAACTGCTGTGAAGACAAGGAGAAAAGTATCGGTTCAGCCTCTCTCTGCTGTAATCCTGTGTAAGCCATCCATGTAACCAGGCTAGGGCCCATCAGCATGTCAGGGAGATATGGTTATTACACTATCATTCAGCTCCCTGTTCAGCTGGCTGCCTGGTCATGATTGAAAAGACTACAATGTTTTCCTTAATAGTATGGAGAAGTTAGCAGGCAGCTGTGGCTTAAGAAAATGTTCTCTCACTGAGATACACAGTGAAATTTGAATAATACAAATAATTTGAAAAAGATTATTTTAAAAATCATGTTAATGCTCATTCTGCTTGTTGTACAGATAGATGTTAGCATTACTAACCTCCTGTAAGAGCTAAGAACATAGCCTTAACTAGTGCTTGTTGGTTTCTTCTGGTAGATGCTATGACTGTGGGTATGAGAAACCTAAGTTCAGTGTCCTGAGGCAGATGGCCTCACTTCTGGGGACAGTTAGGAGGGAATATTTTGTAAAGCTCGTCTTTTGTGTTACTGTGCCTGCTGCCATGGTATCAAAAGCCAAAAGTTGATCTTTATCTGTGTAAAATTTGATTCTGTGAGACTTGCTTAGGCTGGGGAGCCCATGCGTGTAGCCATACACGTAAAACAAGGTGTGCTAGCTCAGTGCATTTCCTACTGAGCAAGATGCCACAAGCTCGGCAAACTATTCGCTAAGCACATTTAACCTAGCTGAGCCTAGCCAGTTCGGTCTCTGTCACTACCCTGAAGAATGTCAAGCTCCCATTTTCTCTTACAGGCACTTCAGATTATTTACTTAAGTGCACAACCCTGCGTATTTGGGGGCCTGTGACTAGGATGCCCAGTGTATGCCTTTCCTCCAGCTCAGTGTAGGAGGTTAGGGTTCAGTCTTGCTCTTTATGTGCCATCCCTGGCACAGCCTTTGAGAGCCTGGATTTACCGCACTTCACCTCATCATGAAATGCCAGTCTGGGCTAGGACACACTTGTTGCCATTCCATGGGGATGATAATTTGCAAATTGTTGCAGAAACATAGCTGCAAAGCTGTGGCCCCAACTTTTGTCTTGAGGACAATTGACAACAACCCTCAAATTATGATTGCAAACAACTCTGGCACCTAGGGCTGTACCAATACCTTAATCAACCAGTGTATTGTTTCAGGGCATCCTGGGTCAGTGAAACTGTTACAAACAGTGCTCTTGTTATAGGAGCTGTTTGAGTAAAGGGCACCAGGACCTGCAAAGTAAGAGCGAGGGAGCATGAGTGTGGGCATTTTGTTAATGAGTGTTTTGAGCTGGCCACCGAGCAGCCAGCATGTTAATGTGCAAATGTACTGTGGCTGGAATCTAAAAGGTGGGTTACATATCCTACATCTAAATTCACTGTCTCTGCTGCCATCTCGGTGTTTCTGCTGCTTCTTCATCCTCAGGGGGAGGACTCCTCTCATCGTTCCCCTGCTCCAGCATGGAGTCCCTCTCACGGGGTGCAGACCTTCAGGAGCAAACTGCTCCAGCGTGGGGTCCCCCACGGGGTCACAAGTCCTGCCAGCAAACCTGCCCTGGCGTGGGCTCCCCTCTTCACGGGTCCACCGGTCCAGCCTGGAACTTGCTCCAGCATGGGCTTCCCACGGGCCGCAGCCTCCTTCAGGTGCCTCCACCTGCTCCGGCGTGGGGTCCTCCACGGGCTGCAGGTGGAATCGCTACACCCCCTCATCCTTCCTCCATGGGCTGCAGGGGGACAGCCTGCTTCACCATGGTCTTCACCACGGGCTGCAGGGGGATCTCTGCTCCGGTGCCTGGAGCACCTCCTGCCCCTCCTTCTTCACTGACCTTGGTGTCTGCAGAGTTTCTTACATCTTCTCACTCCTCTCTCCGGCTGCAAAAGCTCTCTCTCTAAGTGTTTTTCTTCTTCTTAACTATGTTATCACAGAGGCGCTGATTGGCTTGGCCTTGGCCAGCGGCGGGCCCGTCTTGGAGCCGGCTGGCATTGGCTCTGTCAGACACAGGGGGAGCTTCTAGCAGCTTCTCACAGAAGCCACCCCTGTAGCCCCCCCCGCTACCAAAACCCTGCCATGCAAACCCAACACACCATCTTTCTCCCTTTGAACCCTTCCAGTGTTGACACTGTGCATTTAAAAGACAACTGAAATTGGCACTGTTCAGTAAACTGCACTGAAGCAGTGAGAAGGCTTGCAACAGAGCATGGCCGTAGCGCCCTTCTTGAAGGCTACAGTGCCAATTAGGAAGACAGATTTAAAACTGTTTCTCAAAGTTAAAGGACTGCTTTCCTGGAGAACAAACTCAGTGTGAAGACAAGACATGTACATACTGCTGCAGAGGGCAGAGAGGTAACCACATTACATAAATCCCTTTAGTGTTTATAAGAGTATGTGTAGTTGTACAGCATCTTAATCAAAGTAGCAGCATAGTATTAGTATGGCTTATCTCATACTGTACAGTTACTATGTGTAAAAAGTGAAACAAAAAAAATTGTTTTATTGCTAATTTTTAAGAACTTTTATTGCTAATACAGCATAGAGACAAAAAAAAAAGGAAAACAAGATAGTTGTTTTGGCAGGCATACCTGAAACCTCAGTGCCCCAGATAGGTCTTGGGCTCCTTTATGAGGCTCTGCTGCTTCTTTTCATTTGTGCTGTCCTCTCTGTTTAGACCTGGAGAGATTTTTTGTTGTTGGTTATTCTACTTGCTACCATATTATTCTGCTAAAATGTTTAACTTAAATGAGGATGTACTTTAAAGTAACAAAACCCTCTTTTCAGTTAAATAGAAAATTAAACCACCAATATTTGCCAGTACATAAGTCTGTATTAGTTTGGTAATAACTATTTGTGTCTGAGAAGTGCTAGCTGCTTAGCAGTGTTCCTTTAGGGAGGAAAAAGTGACTAAAAGATCCGTTCAATAAATGCACTGCTTCAAAAGTTTTTGGAAGTGAAAGGTGGCATTGTCTTCAGAGCTCTGATTTCTAATGCTCAAGTGTATCCTGCAAATTACCTGGGGTAGGAAAACAAACAGTCATTTGAAGCCAATTTGGTTGTCTTGGTACGTATCAATGGATATTGGTATTTATGGCTACTTTATCCCATGGCTGATTACGTGAATGTTAAGTGAAGTTATGCAGTAGATTTCCCACAAAGACAGACCACAGGGGACGTACAGCAATAGCTAAAAGGAGAAAAGTCTTCAAGCATTTGAGCACCTGCTCAGGGAAACATCGTAGGTAAGTTTGTGTAGGAGCCAAACTGCCCATCCATTTCAGAAAATGGCTCCAGTCCTCCCTCCTTGTTCACAGTAGCCTTGTTTCTTACGTAGGATTTCACTTTCACAAGAGAAGGGGAAGAGCGAGCGAGCTACCGGCACATTTAGTTCTGACACACTTGCATCTCCAACTAAAGCTGTCATTGTACTTCTAGTACAGCGGATCTCATTTCGGCTTTATTTCCACAGAAGAGATTGTTTGTATGCTTAAGAAAGAAAATGTAAGACTGCCTGTTGTCACTCCAAGAATAGCAGCATTTCTGCCTTTTTCTCAGGATTGCAGAAGACTGCGTATTTGGCTGTAACGAGTTTTTCAGTTTCTGTAGATCTGCTTTACCAAAAACTGTACAAAGAAATTGAGTAGTTTGCAGCTAGCCCTTGAACACATGTAATAATGTAATAACATGTAATAGTTTGGACAACTAAGAGTAAAGGAAAACTCAGACCAAAATGATACTGTCCCAGGTCTAGGCCAGTGTTTTAAGCACTATAATTAGTTCAGTAGTCCCAGATAAAAAAATTTAATCTTTCTATAGAAACAGTGCACTGTTTTACAAATGTGTTCATTTGGTTTTCAGTAACCCCTATTGATGTAAGTACAGCAAGTGTTACACAGAGCAGATCCCTCCCCCGCCCCTCCCTGGTCCTGTCTGTAACATAAAAACTGAAACACAAAAGGCACCAAGCAAGAACTTACTCTAACAGAACTTCAATATGACAAGACAGATCAGAAATGATTACAATGTTAAATATCATCCTAACAATCTGAACCATTATTTAAAATAATTAATTTCTTAAAAAACAAATTTGGTGTTTAACTTCTCAGTAGTTACAAATCTGTAAAGGTTGAAATCAGCACTGCACATTGGGTTCATTTACAATGGTTTGAAAAAAACTGCAGCCTTTTGTACATGGTTTATACAGGTTTGTTTGTGTGTATGTGTTCTTAAAAAAGTATCAAAACTGTAGAACTTTCAAATATATTTACATTCCTCTGTTAGTTACAGTGTTATCACATACAGCCTTTCTCAGTTTTTTTTCTTCATGCACACAGTGCATGGATTTGTAGAAACAGAGCTTCAAACCTTAAAACAATAACTGGGTATCTCAATTTTTTCACTGCCTTAAAATCTAAAATTGGAATAGAAGGATGCTTGATTATTTCTGTATTGTCTATGCAGGCCACAAAGTATTGGAGAGTATGTATTATGTTTGTGATGCGTACTAGGTCTTTAGACACTTTCTTCCTTTTCTCAGTCAAGAATCAACTTCCAGCTCACATTACACTGAATTTATTCTAAAAGAAAGAAAAACAAAAGGAAAAAAAGTAAACCCCAAACCTATTCAGGCTGAGTTTCTTCTACTCACTTGAATACAAAACCTTGGACTGATGTAAGAATGCTGGGAAGATTTCTCTAGGTTTTGGTACAGTTCAGGAGGTACTAGCCTGTTATGCAGTGATAGGTAAGTGCATTTGCTTCCCGTGGAGTTCCCCGAGAATCTTACTGAATGAGATGAGACAAGACTGTTTTTTCTGCAGGACACAGGATGGCCCAGCCACAGGCACTGTTCCTACAGCTGTGGATTTTTACCTCCTTTAACCTCCTTGCCTAGTGCTCTGGGGCATGGGAGATCTACCATGGTGCAGAGTGTTCCTTTGGCAGTAATTTGGAAGAGAAGTGCTGTGCTTCAAAGGAGTCAATGTACAGGGAATTAAGATGTTGCCCCATAGCATCTCCTAAATCTGGGCTCTTAATCAATATGTGTAGGGGAAAAGGGCAAGGAGGGAAGGAATTAACTTCTGTTACTGTGTTGGGTTTGTTTTCCTGATGAGCCAGGTGAGAGCGCTCACTTTGGGCGTATGGAAGTATACGGCTAAATCTTTGTTTCTACTCATTCTAAGCTAATTTGAGAGGTGCAAGATTCCCAGTGGGGAAAAACATTTAGATTTACATTTAGAAACAACCAAAAAACCTAAATCAAATTTGTTCCAAGCTGTAAAAAGCAATGATACGAACAAAAAAAATTGGGCACTGTAGGAGTTTCTCCTGACAGCAATGCTCTAAAGCAATAGCTCTTTAGTTACAAGCACTGCAGGTGAATCGTTCTGGGTAGACTGGAAAATGGAAAAACCACCTCTACGAGCAAGTTTGGAAGAGGAGGTCTGTTAGGGGAGTGCTTCAGCAGTCAGCTCTCTTACAGTACAGCTCACTCTTACTCAGTGTCTTTAGATTTCAAAGCAAACTTCTCAAAAATCCTGTAAAATTCAATTATCCTTAATTTTCATAAACGTAGGCTAGTAGATTTAAAATATATGTATATATTTATAGATATGTATATATTTATATTCCTATATATCTATCTAGACTAGATAGATATATACACAGATAATCTATGCACAGCAAGCCAAACATACAAAAAATAAATACTCTCACCCCTCTACTATATTTACAGAACAGATCTTATAATCCAGATTTTGTTAATAAATATTTCTAACCTGCCTGTACAAAATTTGTTTTACTTATGTTGATGGATAGCCACAAAGCATATTCAACATATTTACAAAATATCTATAAATATAGTCTTAAAATAAAGCAATAGCTACTGAACCTTCAGCCTGGCTGGTTATGTACATTGAGTTAGTAGCTCAGCTGTCGCTTATTCACTATCACAAAGGGGTAGTGCAGCAAGTTAAAATGTGTATAAAAGATTATACATACAAAACTCTCACATCCTTTGGATGTTTGCAGTTCATTATAACTTTGTGGTTACCCTTCTGCAACATAAATAATGATTAAAAAGAAGTAAGTTCGGCGATCCAGAGCAAATCTGTTCAGTGTGTTGTTTGGAGCAGCAACTTCATCCTCATGGCAACCCATCATCTTCTAAGCTTAATGCCACACGCTGGGAAGGAAGAAAAACACATTTGAGGAGAACGTTTGTGACTTGCAAATTTTGATGCATTAGAACCAAATTCTGATACTGTTACTAACTTGCATTTCCGGTTAAAAATCTCATTGTTTTCCCTTGTGTAATGGTGACAGAAATCGGTTTTTGATCTGATTCTTTTCCCCAAATGGGGTCGCTCACTCAAGTGTTCCTGAAGAGGTGTTGGAAACTTTACTTCACTTGTGTATTACATGGATGCAGTTCCTTGTAAGGGATGACACCTTGAGAGAGAGGTCTTTAGCCGGATCTTTTGTTAATGCAGGGCATTAACTCTGTGCCTGCCTGCCTAGAGGAGCTACATTGCCTTCACTCATTGCTTACTGATCTTTATGCTCTCCTCTAAAATACAATGCAGTTGTAACTGCCAGTGCTTCATGTCACCAGGGCTGCTGCTTCACAGACAGCCTGCAATGCAGAACACAGCTTGACTTTCTTCTGCATATGCAAGACTTGCTATCAAAATGAGTGTTGCTCTTTGTAAAGCTTAATCTTGCCAAGGCAAATTTCCTTAACTTCTCACAGAATGTTACTCACGCCTCCCTGTGAGGAATCTGACTCTTCTGTACACTGTTATAGTATACAGAAAATATTCTCCTTGGTTTGTAGAGAAACTCAAGTTATCCTTAAGATACTTTAGACACTTGGTAGCCATCTGAGCCCAGCAACATGGAATCTAGTAGACGGTAAGTAATCAGCTTCTCACATACTGAGCTTTACACTTGCCAGCTTACTAGGTGTATCAATTTAGGACAATTATTCTTCATTTGAACAGAATATCATATTATATAGACCACTATATTCTAAGACAACTGCATGTGCTGCCTACAAGTTCAGGCTTCTACCTATTCAATGATTATTAGAGATGTTCTGGGCTTGGTCATTATATGGCAAATAAGCAACACTGGAACTGGCTGGGGATAATTCTGTATCTAAACTCTCCACAAAATTAATCTTCTCCATCAGCAATTTCCTCAGATACTTACCGCTGGGTAGACATGTCCAATTTGGGCAGTCCGCCCAATGTGGATCTCGTCTTCATCTTCCTCTTCCGTTGTCTTCCTATACACTGGATTATCAAAATTCATGCTTTTAGTATTCTTCCGTTTCCAGTTTCTCCAGATGAGGTATCCCCCCATGCACAGCAAGCCAATGACCACTGAGGAAAGGGGAAAGAAAGGGCTGTTAGCCATTTTTTTGGGGCAGGCATTACTCTGCTGGGATGTTCCCGTGTAGATATCCACCCTTGTGTGATTTTCTCAAAGCCAGGCTGCTTTTCCCCATTTCAACAGTTCCTGTTCTCTTTCCTACCCCCAACCCTGAAAGACAGAAGAGTGTATTTACACTAGCATTTTGGTATGAGCTCCTTCAAAGGTTAAATCAAATTGGCTTACCAACAGGAATGACAATTCCAATAACAGCTGCTGTCACAGTTGAATCAAAGCCTTGGTCATTATTTGCATCTGTAATTACAGAAATTGTTCTGATCATTTAACTAATTTGCTGGTTTTAAAGCCACATCTAAAGAATGTTTTATGTTAGTAACCATGTTGTTCTGCCCATCAGAAAGCATTTGTAATCAAAGAGTTTACGAAAAGTTTTGCAATAACATTATTATGGAGAAGATAAAGAGCATGTACACACAAATCTGGGCTAAGCTGAGCTGTTTCTTCTTAGGAGTGATGAACAGCCTGGCCGTAGAGCATTGCTGCCTCGCAGTGTGGCCAGTTAAGGTACAGTGTTGCCAGAGGGAGCAGCCTTAACCAGAAATGAGTAAGTGACTGTGCTTATGCCTCTAATTTTCAAGCACAAAAAAGGAGGCCAGTTTTAAACCCTGTGACATTTACTGGAAATTCCATGCATGGATCAGGGGATGGTGAATAGTACTCTTAAAAATCCACAGTAGAACACTTTCTAGTACTGACACAATTAATGATTTATTGAGCTGTCAGAAGAAGAATGTAGTTCAAAGCCACGTGCACAGCTTTTCTTTTTAATTATTTTTAAAATTTATTTACAGCTAAGGAGTTAGTGAACACATATGTCACTCATTGCTGCAGTCTGTCTCAGCATGCAAGAACGACCCCAAAACTTGACATTGTATTTACAAGAGAAAAAAACAATTATAGGAAAAAAATAATTTAAAAAAATAAAGTTATATACTTAATGTTTGCTCTGAGCTCTTATAATAGGGGATGAGCTCGGAAAATTTAGTTTTGCTAAAATATCAGGAATTGAGAGAGGGGGAACTAACTGTAGTTTGTCTTTTAATACACCAATTCATGGAACTTAAAAAGCAATTTATCCTTTTAAATAGCTCCCTGTGGTGAGTTCCCTGATTATGTAGTTATTTACTTAATAATAAACCAGACTATTTTGAATGTGGACAATTAAAGTACCTTGCTTCCATTGCTTATTAAAAAATTAATTATTGCATTTGACAGAAATTTGCACAAAAAGAACTTACAAGAGTGAATTTTAGAAACTGGATTCTGGAGGACATGCAGTACCGAGTGCTCTGCACCTCTACTACTGCAAAAAGGCACCCTCGTCAAACAGGGACGGTTTATTTTTGCTTTCCAGATGCAATGGGAACTGCCTATTCTGCTCAGTGAAACATTTAGTAAAAAAAGTATTTTACTCTTTTTAAGAGAGCCTCATAGTGCTCTCCATTGGGATACTTCCCTGATATTGTAATGCAAAACTTCCAAGGTATGGCATGGATCAGGCCACATTACTGTGCAAAGCACAGCCACACAAAACAGATGCAGCTTGGCTTGGGCTGTTGTAATCTCAAATGCCCAGCAGGGCTAAAGCTAGACAGGAGGCATCTATCTCCCACAACTTGTGCTGGATCACATTAATAATTAATTAAAACAGGTGAAGCGCCTGTAGAATCATCCATATTACGGTATGCAGCACTACAAACAGCACTGAAGCTGGGATGAACTACTATTAGGCACAAGGCAAGGACTAGTATGAACTCTCAGGGCCTCATCTTGAGTCAGCTTCATGTGTGTTGGATGAAAACCCTATGTAAGTTCCTTAACATCCTGAGCAGCTGGAATGACATCAGCGATCATAACAGAGGTGTCTGCAGGAAGAGCACCTGATTTCTCCCACTAAACAATAGCATGTGCCTGCATCTGACCTGTGTATAACTCCGATGTTACGTCAGGTCTCCCATCAATGCCTGAGTTTTTGTGATACTCTCTCTATATATATAAAAAAGAGGAATCTCATTCTCTTACAGTGCTGTGATAAATTGCTGTTTCCAGTGGTTATCTCAGTATCTATAAGGATGGATGTGGTTGAAGGTAAATGAAAACTTGGGGTGGTGATTGTAGCTTCTGATACAGCTTTGAGGATGACTTCAGCAGTGTTATTGGCACTGCCGATTACAGTTGCAATGGTCGTGGTACTGGCAGTACGGGATGCTGCAGTTGTAGATGCCAGAACAGTAGTTGAAGTAGTTGGAAGATCTGAAAAGCAAGAGCAAACGTGAAATTTGGTAAAAGTAAGTACACAAAGCAAATCACAAATGGTGATATAAATCTAGGGAGGATTGTTATGTTTACTGATTAGAACCAGAAATCAAATTCCAGTTCTATTTACCAGGTAGTCAGACTATTGATAGTTCTCTGCCTAAAGCTAGAGAAATGATTTCCTGAAGTCAAGCTTTATTTATTAACAGTAACAAAGCACTCTGGATGGAAGGTAGTTAAGAAGTTCAAAAACTTAGGGTTTTTTTCAGTACCTATCCTGAATTTGTACCAGGAACTATTTACATGTTAGGGACAACTACACTGAAACCACTCCTCTCTTCAGGATATTATCAGCAACAACTGTGGCCTCTCCAGATCCAGAATCTATAGGCAATAACATGGCAAATTTTAATGATTTATTGACCACTCACACTTTCAGTGCTGGGCATTATCCCTTTCTTGTTATGCTTTCAAAAATGGGCAAGTTTTCAATAAAGGACACCACAATGCAGCAACTATGTGGAATACACCCTAAGTATGATTTTGTTGGAATAGCAGAACAGTGACATGATTGTATTTACCTTTGTAGCATTTTTTCATGTCAGGACCCAGCCACATATTGTCAGGACAGGCACATGTATACTTAGGAGAATGGGGGGAGATCTGAGGTGCAGGAAGACACAAATACTCGCAGCCTCCATTTGGTTGGGGGCTGAGCTCACAGGAATCTGGAGCTGTTCAAGGATGGAGGAAAAAACAAGTTATTTTTCTAATTATTTATTTCTTGTTCTTGGCAAAGAAATATCAAGTCCTGTAACATGACGCTCTTCCACTTCCTACCTCAATTAATCAGGCTGCTTAAGTATCTTTACAGTAGTGAAACATTACACACTACTATAAAAACTGCCCAAATATATAATGAATGGCAAACATCATAGTGACAAGAGTAACTCACTGTTATCAAAGATGCTAATTAAACAGCTATTAACAAATTGCAGACTTGTCAATAAATCTGCTGCTGAATGAATTATGCAGGAACTTCAAACATGAGACATTGATTTCACATTATTACCTGTGCTTTTCTCTCTCATCAAGAACCATCAGGAAGCAATTTACTAACTAAATAAACCTGATTTAGGGCCATAGTACCCCGAGGACATGTCTTACCTTTGGGCTGCTTTAATTCATGAAATACCACGATGTCATGAGGATTATTGAGATTTTCTGCCAAAACGGAGATGTCCAAGCCATTCAGCCTGTTTGCGCTGAAGATTGCTTCATTCTCCAGGTCAGTCCAGAACACTCTGTCCTGCAGGAAATGCATCAGATTTCTGACCTGGCCCTGCTCAAATCCAACTCCAGTTGGATTAAACTCCAGTAGTCACAAAGTCAACGCACTGTGTTCCTACCTTGGGGCACCTTTGGTTCACGCTACTTTTATCTGCAGCTTTTTTCTTGGATACTGTCATTTCTAATGGTTAAAAGCACAGCAATCTGACACGTTTATAAAGTGCATAGTAATTCTGAGTAGCTGTGAGACTCAGACAAGGGAGCAGAAATTTGGGTAAGTACAGGAGAGTTGCATCCATTTGGTTCTGAACCTTTTTTTTTTTTAAAGTCAGGGTGGATCATGGGCAGAACTAAAGGGCCATACCAGAAACTTGTTATCTCTGCTGATTTTTTTCTCCTTTCCAAAGATAAAACCTGCATTAAGCAGGTATCTACAAAGAGGCCAGTGCCTACGGCACACCTGGAAGATAAGTATCTACTTCTTTTTTTATTAATATTTTTGCATGGTATACTATGATAGAATCTACAAGATAACTGGTCAAGGAGGTACACGGGAATTGCAGTTATCAAACAGTATTTAGTTGCTTGGTCAGCTAGGTATGCTGCTGCCTGCTAAAAACCACAGGTATTTCAGTAAGGAAAGCCACATTGCTGGAGAACAAGGGCAAATTATCAAAAGCAAAAGGGTTGTCTGTTATGCTAACCAGCCATTCACCTAAGGAGGGTGTACAGAGGTTAAATAACCCAAGAGATCCTTCCAAAAATTGCTGATGAGGCTAAAACTAAAGAGCAGCAATGTCTTGGGGAAACCTGCACCCAAAGTTAGATGCCTAGATATCACACACGTTGCATGGCAGGAATAAGGATTTTAAGGAAGAGGGATTTGCTGAGTCAAAAGCCAACGTAGTTAAGCGAAAGGAAAAGAAAGGAGGCTGTGACCCACGCCTTGACAGGGAGGCAACCAGACACCTGTGCTATAGCTTACCAAGACTGAGGTGCCAAAGTTGAAGCTTTTGTTCCCATTAATCATTTAAATAATCACAGAAAGGAGCTTAGCTACAAGACAGAAGACTTCACTGCCCCAGGCTAGGGATACATAGTCATCCTCTACCAGGGGAGCAAGAGCTGGATTGTGTCTCTGCTTCCACCCAGGCAAAGCGAGGATTTGAATTATGTCTTCCATGGAGTACTCCTGAGATAGGATGGGGAATGCAGAGTTTCGAATGCATGCTTAGCATGAGGTACAAACTGGAAGGAAGCCATTAGCCCTGGGCCCTGCCACTGGGTAACTGCGTATACACTAATGGCAGAAAAGTGGATGCCCACTTACATAGTAATTTTGGCAGATCTCAGCAGGTCTTAGTTCTTCCTTGACATTTGAGGATCTGAACAGTACCACTTAATTAATTATTGCACTGCTCTTAGTAAGGCTACAGTGTGACACTGAATGGTACAAGAGTACTGAATCTACAAGACTAACAGGGTTTTCAATAGAACATACTCAAGTAGGAGTTGGAAACCCAACACCTTTGTGAAAATAGACTTATGTTTTTGTAGGATCACAGCTCTATTTTTTTTGGACAAGGAAGTTTCTCTGATGTGTGGCAGGGTTTATGTGTCATAACTGGAGCAGCTCAGCCTGAAAAAGAATTATCTGACCCTTTCAGGACTAGGTGAACAAGCACCTTTTCCATGCCAAGTCCCCAACCTCAGCAATGCACTGGTGCACAGTGACTGCAGGGGGAGCCCCATGAGTGCCTTGCTGGCACTGATGCTCCCAGCTGGAGCCTTGAGACTCCTGAGACAAGTGAAAGTGTTTCTGACGATACTTCTGCAGATGCTGGGGTGGGCAACAGCAACAACTAGCCAATACAGCAAAATTTAAGGGGCTGTCCTCCCCTGAGGGTTCCGTTGGCACCAGAAAATGCAACACAGGGATGCAAAGATGGTGTGAAACAAAGCTGCTGAGAGCAGCAGAGTGCTCTGCTGCAGGCTGAGAGGTTGCTCTGAGCCCAGGCAGCTCCCCTCAAAATACAACTTTCAAAGACATGTTGCAGTGTCACTCAGTGAACGGTTGTCCCACCTGCTGATCACAGGAAGTGGCTTCTTCCTTTCCCTTGCCTATAGTTTTGGCCTTTGCATGGACAGTGGGCTCAATTCAAATCAAGGAAAACCCATTTACCCATTTTCCAATTGGTGTTAACTGGGCACCACCTGCCCCTCACGGACACACTGGTACTACATCAGGTAAAAGCCTGAAACAACGCATTGCTCCTGATTAAGGGCTTTAGAAAACAATTTTCCCTGCTGAACCCACACCAGGTTAATCGGTTTCTATAGCAGCAAACACCCTTGCTGAGCTTTCTGTGCTATGCAAAAGGCAGAGCTTTCAATCAAGAAGAGCTTTGAGACCTCTTGCAGTCTCCAGTCTGTTCTGCATCCGTTTTTGACTCTTACCTCAAACACTGCTAAGCCGAAAGGATGGCTCAGATCGTCAACAGAAGAGATTAGAACTTTTCTGTTGCTGCCATTGAAATCAATGCAGGACAGTGAATGCAATTTGGAGTCTACCCAGTAGAGACGCTGATTCAGCAAATCTGAGAAGTGAAACACAATGAAGCAAAATTACACACAGCTCCTGCAACTCTTTTTCTCTTGCCCAGCATGTTTTTCCTGCTGGCAGCATGACTAATCTCTTTATTACTGGGCCTTTTTTTTTTTTTTTAACACTAGTTCTGATTTTGAATCAGTGCCCAGATATGCTGGGATAAGACCCTATAAATAAGATTAAAAAGGAGGAACATTCTGTTGTGTGTGTGTGGGGAATGCCTGACTGACAGCTTTGTACAATGAGGTTCTTTTGTTACCAGGAGGAGCAGGCCAGCAGCAGTTTGGGCTTCCCAGAGTCACTCCATCAGTGCCTGAGCGAGAAGCTTCATCCCTTCTCAAGGCTATTCAGTCCTTGGCCTCTTGCTGGAGAATAACTGTGATTCAAATGAAACACCTCTCCAAAGGAGCAGTGCGATTTACATGTTTTCAGTGAAGAATTCTGGGTCCAGAAAGCTGCCTTGTGCTGCAGGCTGGGGGAACGCTGGTGGTGGGGACACCCCTACCACAACCAGCTGGGTTTTGGGGAGGGTGCAGGTAAGAGTGGGAGGGATGGATCCAATGTTAGTTAGAATGCTAGGCACTGAATTTCTCTCCTGGAGCAAATTCACTCATTTTGGATGAGATTCACTAAACAGAATGTGAGTGGATGAGTGCCAACACAAAACAAGTTCTGTAATTAAACAAGTCATTAATTAATTTCTTAATTACTAAAGGATAACATTATTTGTTCACAGCAGCAGCACTTCAACACTATGCAATGGTAGCAGCATTTTCTCCTACATCCTTGTCATGGCCAGAATTTTCAAATATAAAACCAAGCAACGAATCTCACATCAGTTGTAGGCTGTAACTCCAGAGGAGGGTGTTCCCTGCTGCCCCATGAGGGCAGGGAACCTCCTTTCCACTCCTGCAACTTGGTGTGGCAGTGAGAACGACCACAGCCTTCGGTGGGCCAGCAGGATACGGGCCAGAGCAGTTGGGCAGACGTGTGGATGGGTAATGGGCTTTGCAGGCTGTGTCTCTTTCCTTGATGTGCATTAATCAGTCCAATGAAGTATCTTGACACTGCTGCTGAGACAGGTCCAGAAACACTAGCACCAAGCACTCTCTGATGCTTCCTGGACTTCCGAATGGTTGTTGCAGCTTTGCATCCTCCCCCAATATTTCCCTTTGCCTTAAGGCACACCTAAAAGCAACTCAAAGCTCCTGCAGTATGAGGTTCTGACTGTGGCAAGACTTACTGCCTACGCTTGCTACTGAAATAATATCACTCATGTTGATGAGCAGTAAGTGACAGTATTTCCAGGATTTTTGTGTGCAGGCGTCTTTGCACATTTACAGTTTTGTTTTCCTATTTAACAATAAAAATTTAAGTTAGCCACGGTGGATGCTGTAGCTCTAACCTGGGCACTTACCAAGTGTGATGCCATTTGGCCACTCAATGTTGTCAGTCACCAGCACTCGCCGCCCCACGCCATTCAGGCCAGCTTTCTCGATCTTAGCTTTGTCTCCCCAGTCAGACCAGTACATGAACCTGAAAGAGACAGATGCAAGAAAACGGTAAATTGGACTCCAGTGTAAGAAATCTGCACTACTAATTAGAGTAGGAGGTGCCCTGTTCTCTCATTATAGCAACGCCCCTCAGCCACTTCAGTTAGTTCTGATATGCACCTAGAGGAGCCACATACTGTCCCAACAGGATACTCTGCCACAAAACTTGCACCAGAATGCAAAATCTCACCTTAGTAACCCCATGCAAACTATCTCCTGGTGTGTCTGCTGGGTATGTGGACTTCACTTATCCAAGCAGCCTATATACATGTCAGACGGACTACTTCATTTCCCAGCACAACCTATGTGCCTGGACAAGCTCAGGCCCATTGAACGTATGACTTGACCATGATTTTCAGAACTTTAACAGCAGTGGCCTTGCAAAGATCTTAAAGGGCATCTGAAGTCTTGATGAGATGAAATCCACCCACAAAATTGTGAGAGAGGCAGAAAGACGACTAGAATGTCTCTGTTGGCAAAGGGAGTGTTTGTGGTCTTTACACCTACCTCCGTGTGGGATCAACAGCAATGGCTCTTGGCTCACTGAGGTCACTGTTGAAAAGTGTCCTCCTTCTGCTTCCATCTGCAGTGGCCACTGAGATGGTCTTGTTTCCAGAGTCCGTCCAATAGATATTCTTATGAACCCAGTCTATTGCCAGTCCTTCAGGAGAGTTCAGTTGGCTGTCTATCAGAATCACCTGCTCAGCTGTGTCACTCGCTTTGTCTATGTAGGCACTGCAAAGACAGGACTTGTCACTGGACTCACACATGGCACAGAGAGCGCTGTGCACATGTGCGTGGGGTTGGGCCTCAGACAGCTGAATGCCAGGTAGCACCGCTGCAACCCCGCGGAAAGAAAGTGTGCATGCAGCAGCACGATTGACATAGAAACCCCTATGGCTGCATGCTGTAACCTTCTGCTTTCTCCTACAACTTGTTCTTCTTTCCCTGTATCTGGATGGCAGGTGTTTCCAGAATAGGGAACTGTCATTTTATTTTTCTACCTGCTTCCTGCTGTAACTGCACAATTCAGCAAAACATTTGACTTGAGGCATGTTAACTTCAATAGCATCAATTCATGGGATTCATGGACATTAGAGATGTAATCTCCAGTGCTCTGCTGAATAGAGTTGAACTTAGCATGCAAATAAACATGCTTAAATATATTGCAGAATTATGACCTGTGTAACTAATCATGATTCATCAAAGGAATTCATGGAGCTGTACTAATTTGGCAAGCGATCTTGTTACATACAAAGAAAATGTTCACTAAGTATCAGTGGCAGCCTCAAAATGTTTGAAAACGCTACTGAAAGGCAGCAAACTCCACATGGGTGTTTCATAAATAACTCAATGTTGCTCCTACAAGCGCACAGGCTGATTCTGCTCTGTTGCCCCTGCATCAGTATCAATTGCACTGGGTGAACTGAAATGGAGTCATTCGGAGATCTTGTTTCCAAGATCTTAGTCTGGCTCTTAGAATAACTTGGTACATCTTTAAAAAAGTTACAGAACAGCAGAAACTGGGATTTACTGCCAGCAATTGCCTCATGTACCATAGTTTTCACCTTGCAATAGACTGTCAACTACAGACTGCTTTTCCCCAGAGGACTCCTGTTCTCTGCTAAAAGAACATGGTGGCCTTTTATTTAGAAGCATTTGATGTTAGTGATAGTAGTAGTATCTTAAACAGGAACATTAATTGTTAAGAAGTTATTGCACAGCTTGCTCTGCAGAAAAGATGGCACTTACAACAAAGCTAATGATTTCTCTGCCTCAGTCTTCACTGGCAAATGCTTGAGCCACACTGCCCAGGTCGCAGAAGGCAGGGACTGGGAGAATGCAGAACTGCCCACTGTAGGAGAAGATCAGGTTCGAGAATATCTAAGGAACCTGAAGGCGCACAAGTCCGTGGGACCTGATGAGATGCATCCGTGGGTCTTGAGGGAACTGGCGGATGAAGGGGCCAGGCCACTCTCCATCATATTTGAGAAGTCCTGGCAGTCTGGCGAAGTTCCCGCCAACTGGAAGAAGGGGAACATAACCCCATTTTTAAGAAGGGTAAAAAGGAAGACCCAAGGAACTACAGGCCGGTCGGTCTCACCTCCGTGCCTGGCAAGATTATGGAGCAGACCCTCCTGGAGACTATGCTCAGGCACATGGAAGATAAGGAGGTGATTGGTGACAGCCAACACGGCTTCACTAAGGGCAAATTGTGCCTGACAAACTTGGTGGCCTTCTATGATGGGGTTACAGCATCGGTGGATAAGGGAAGGGCAGCTGACGTCATCTACCTGGACTTGTGCAAGGCATTTGACACTGTCCCGCACAACATCCTTGTCTCTAAATTGGAGAGACATGGATTCGATGGATGGACCACGCGGTGGATACGGAATGGGCTGGATGGTCGCACTCAAAGCATTGTGGTCAACAGCTCAATGTCCAAGTGGAGAACGGTGACAAGTGGTGTTCCTCAGGGGTCAGTACTGGGACCGGCACCGTTCAACATCTTTGTCAGTGACATGGACAATGGGATTGAGTGCACTCTCAGCAAGTTTGCCAATGACACCAAGCTGTATGGTGTGGTCGACACACTAGAGGGAAGGGATGCCATCCAGAGGGACCTTGACAGGCTGGAGAGGTGGGCCTGTGCGAACCACATGAAGTTCAACAAGGCCAAGTGCAAGGTCCTGCACATGGGTCGGCGCAATCCCAAGCACGACTATAGGCTGGGCGAGGAATGGATTGAAAGCAACCCCGAGGAGAAGGACTTGGGGGTATTGATTGACAAGAAGCTCAACATGAGCCGGCAGTGTGCGCTTGCAGCCCAGAAAGCCAACCGTGTCCTGGGCTGCATCAAAAGAGGCGTGACCAGCAGGATGAGGGAGGCGATCCTGCCCCTCTACTCTGCTCTTGTGAGACCCCACCTGGAGTACTGCGTCCAGCTCTGGGGGCCCCAGTACAGGAGAGACATGGAGCTGTTGGAGCAAGTCCAGAGGAGGCCATGAAGCTGATCGGAGGGCTGGAGCACCTCTCCTGTGAGGAGAGGCTGAGAGAGTTGGGATCGTTCAGCCTGGAGAAAAGGCGGCTCTGGGGAGATCTAATTGCAGCTTACCAGTACCTGAAGGGGGCCTACAGGAAAGATGGTGAGGGACTGTTTATCAGGGAGTGTAGTGACAGGACAAGGGGTAATGGGTTTAAGCTGAAGGAGGGTCGATTTAGATTAGATGTTAGGAGGAAATTCTTTACTGTTGCAGTGGTGAGGCAGTGGCACAGGTTGCCCAGAGAGGTTGTGGATGCCCCATCCCTGGAAGTGTTTAAGGCCAGGTTGGATGAGGCTTTGGGCAACGTGGTCTAGTGGAGACCCATGGCAGGGGGGGTGGAACTAGATGATCTTCATCGTTCAGTGCCCCCCAGCGCCCCAGGGCATTCACTGTCAGAGAGCTGCAGAAGGAGCAGTGTGTCTTGAATAATTCTCTGTGTATGAACGCGAAGCCCTTACCCACCTGGGCCTGTGCTTACAGAATCAGACACAATGAAAGCAGCCAGTTTCTTCTGAACCATCTCCCCATTTTCAGAGCCCCACAGGCCCACCCAGGGTACCTGCCTAGCTACTTGAGTGTTTAATACTCAGCACAGCCTGGGCAAATTTCCCTGCCAATGGCATGGGAGCTACCGCAGCCTGCAGAAACCCTGGCTGGGCTCCCACCCACTGAAACCAATCAACCTTTGCCTGATCATCAGCTAAAATCCAGAACAATCACTGTAGAAGCTGCAATAGGGTGAAATAACTATGCAAATCGGAATATACATGGGGGATTTTCAGCACATAAATGAAATGCATTTTTGACTAGGCACACTCACAAGCCCTGGTACATAATACTGTGATGCATGCCATAAAAACAGCTGAAGGAGGAGGGAGAATGAGAATTACAGAATGTGAATTACAGAATGTGTACTGTGGTCAAGTGCTGTAAATTTAAATCCAGTCTACCAGGGACTACAGTATTTGTGTTGCTACCTCCTTGCTCCCACCATTTGCCCTCCTTTGTGCTTTCAGATGCCAAGTCCTTTGTGGTTTCATGTACAGCAAGCACACAGCACAGCAGCGGTCTCACACAGCATTGCTTAGCAATACTATGATTCAGTAAATGAGTCTATGTGTAATTGCACACATGCAGCAGGATCTATTATTGACGAAAAGCCTTCCTGTATTATCAAACCAGATAACTGCACAAGCCCCTGATTTCTTTATCAATTTCTAAAAAAGCTTACAAAGTCTGGGCCACAACAGATAGTCTAGTAAGGGAAGAAAAGCCCTCAGGTTCACTGTACCCTGCATTGTTCTCTGCAGAGTGTCCTAAAGGGGTACAGACTGAACCACAGCTTTGGAAAGGTATCAAACCACACAATCTCTCTTGCCCCTTACCTGTAGATTTTTCGGTAGAACAAATCACACCAATATATTCTGTTTGTTGACACCTCCACATCCAGCGCCACGACATTCTTCAGCATGGGAATGATGCGAGAGTAGTCCCTCTTCACCAGGTCTATCTTACGGACTTCGTGGCGATTGGTGAAGATTAGGTATGGACTCTTGCCTACCACAGAAAATAAGCACATTTGTCATTTTAGCAGCTAACCCAAGGGCTGGCTTTGGCTTTCGTTTCTCAAACAACAACAGAATGATCAGTCACTGATAGTTCTGCTTCATAAGAAAGCTTTACACCACACCAGAAGCAAGCGTAAATGGCTTCCAGAGGCAGAGCTATCACACGTGGACATGGAGGACCGCAGCAACTCTGTGGTCACTAGATGTGCATGGCCCTTGGTCTGCCCATTCTGCTAAGCCGCAAGCAAAACTCTAGGGAATGTCCTCACCTTCAATTACATATTTCAGATACAAAATACTTGGGCCAGATTTTGGTGACTCATGGCCAGGGCAAGGAAGAGACAGCCCTCTGGGCTGGCTGGAGGAAGGGAAGCAGCCAGACTTGAGGTATGATAGGGTCACAATGAATCCAGCAAAGCCAGGACTGGTTGCCAGGGAGGAATTCTAGACTGTCACCTACATGCAGAACTCACACAGTTCACCTGACACTTGGGCTCAGACAGTTTACATCTCTCTTTTTGTGGGTGCTGGTGGTACTGCTACTGCAGTCGTGATCTCAGGCCAGCCCAGGCTAGAGCCTCTCAAGAAGGATAAAGTTGACCTGAATTTTCCGAAAGACAG
Source organism: Grus americana (assembly GCF_028858705.1). NCBI lineage: Eukaryota > Metazoa > Chordata > Aves > Gruiformes > Gruidae > Grus > Grus americana. Next base: position 29,684,514 of record NC_072859.1, read on the forward strand.
GAAAGCAAGACACACAGAAACCCAATACTTATTTTGTTTAGAAGACCATAGGCAGCACCTTAGCCTCCACAGTTATTCACAGTGGGCCCCATGGAGGCCGGTTTCCTGCTGTAGGAGGCAGACACTTATGTCTCCAGGTTCAGACCAAAGGTGCACTTCCTTGCCCCCTGCAAGCAGCAGAGCATGCGATTCACTGTGTTCTTAAGTGTCACTAAAATGAGCTGCGAGTCAAACAGCGAAAGCTTTAGTTGGCTCTTTGTGCACCTTCCTGTTTGAGGTAGGGACAGGATGGGAAGCTCAGAATGAGCTGTAGTGGGTTAGACTGGTTTGTCCCCAACAGTGGCCAGTAAAAGATCCTAGCGAAGACCATCATTCTACTGGGAAGGACAAAAGGGGATTGAGGAACACGATACTGAAAGGGAAGAGCTGGGACAAGTTGTGCTGCATGGCTCTCAGCACAGGCTCTCACGCATAACAGAACTTTTCTACCTAACAAGCAGATAAGTGTCCCAGGATTTGGGTCAGTCCTAACTCACTGCAGGTGTGAGACTAGCAGACTTTATGAGGACAGCAGGACACTGTGCATACCATATAGAACCTGTGATGAAAGAGGCCACATGGGTATGCAGGATAATAGTAGAGAAGCAATTTTGTACTGCAGATAACCCACCCTTCTCCAAGAGACCCACCATTTCCATTAAAGAAAACCCCAGCATGGCTAATGCTCAGTCTCGCACAATTCAACTTTCTATCCCTCTGAGATTAACATTGATTTTTGCAATAAAGTCGAGCAACCTGCTGGTGTTCACGTTGGTATTTGTGTAAGAGTCTGGGAGGGTGGAGAGGCGACTAACCTACAGTGTTTTAACTGGGATGTCGTCTTCCTTTTAATATAACTACCACAATATTTTTGCTGCACTGTTTTTAATAACACCTGTCAAGAGACCTTCTTTTCTAGTTTCAGCTTCAAACAGCCAACTAGCGACTGTAATCTTGCTCTGTACACTGTTAAAATATTCTGATCTGCATGATCAGTAGTTCTTGCCTAGAGATGCATCTGCTATCACTGCAGCAGTTCTGTGCTGCTTGAAATGAAATATCTTTGCTTACTTGCTTTGCTAGTTTCCTTTTGTTTCTGTTCCCCTAGCCTCAGCCCTGCAAGCATGTTTTCTTATCAGAATTGTGATGTTGAGCAAGCAGAGTTTAAGTGCCTGTGGCGTTGTCTTACCTACAGCTTTGCAGTTCTTGGACAGGGTGTCCATCTCATATCCCTCGTAGCACTCGCATTTGTAGTCCCCCTTGTAATTAATGCAGATCTGGCTACAAGCGTCTGGATTCTCACATTCATCTATGTCTGAAAGGAGTGTTTGAAACCCATCAATAACTTGAAATCAAACCATCTGTGATGGAGCAATGCTGAAGTGAATATAATCACATCTCTGTATGGTGAAACACAAGGGACTGCTGTTTGCATGTAAATTACCTCCACACGTTTTTTTATCCAGAAGCTTGTATCCGGGCGGGCATTCACATTCATAACCAATCTTCAAGTCTTTGCATATGTGTGAGCAACCACCGTTGTTCATAGAGCATTCATTAATACCTGGAAGGGATATACAGATTATCTATGACAAAGGAGGGCTTTAAGAGGGGTCGTCAGAAGTTTTCCCATATCTATCAGCTTTTGGTAGTCAGGAACTGGCTTCACAGATAGGAAGCCAACACCGTATCGCTTTCTTGCTCTTTATTATTCCAAACCAACACTGTAGGATCATTTGGACTGAAAGCTAGCTGCTAAATGAACAGGGAGCCCTGGGGATACAGCGCATGTGAATCTCTGCATCTCATCCCATCAGGGAGCTGCTGCTTTGAGTATGTTCTGCCACATGTGAGAAACTTCCAAGGGACCTAAGGGGTCTCTCCAGGAGATGACTCCTTCCCTGTGCGCTGGTTCATGTTGACTTTTCTGAACAGTCTCTCTGAGCTGTAATAATTCATGCTGGGGGAGTCTCATCTCTCAGGGGCCAGCTATTTTGAAATACTGTACTATTTTCCCACCTAGCTCCAAAATGATCTATGTAAAAATTCCAGAAAACACCAAAGTACAGTCTGTCAGAGAGGTTCCATTAGCACTGAGATACAGTCCTCCCACAACTACCTCCCACATGACAGTCTCTGCTGGCAGCTTGCATCAGCCCAAGTGTGCGGCTTATGAAGCAACAGCCCCCATCCTCTCCTGGGTCCCTGACTAGTCCAAGGCCACCTCTCTGATCCTGCTTTCAAGTGCTGAAATGAAAAACAGACTAAATGGATCCTTGTAACTAGAACTGAATGAGAGGACGAGGAAAGCTGGTTTCCTGTCAGAAATAACATTTCTTCTTGTTGTAATTAACCTACACAAGGTGAAGAGAAAGTCCTCTCCCTAAGTAAGACTGCTGAACAGATGCTGTGGGATTTCAGGGATAGTGGGCTCACTAGAACAAGCAAAACTGATCTGCTTCAATCTATAATGCAATTTAAAGGCAAACTTTTCATTTATCTTTTATTTCTTGCTTCCTTGCACACTGCAGGTGAGCAGCAGAGCAATGCCATTAAACCAGTGCTCTTGGAAGAAAATGAAACCAACGGCAAGCCAGTTAAATCAGTAAGACTAGGAAAATACCATGCCAGAAGGAACCCCATCTCAGCTCTGGGATGCTTTCACCTTCCTACCAATGACGCACACATATACGTTTCAATATGTTATTAACAGAGCAAGTTCACCAGGCTCCAAGAAGGTGTTCACAGAGTCACATTGTGTGATGTCACTGTTCAATGATGTTTATTAACAGATATCACCTATTCTTACACTTGCATAAGCCTTTAGCAAATTGGGTCATAAACATGCACAACTGCTCTCTGCAAAATACTACAAAGGCTGTTTCGACTAACGAGCAAACCCCCACTCTGATGATTCCCATGGTTTCAGAGGTGCTTTGTGGAATGGATTTAGAGACGGTAAATCAAGAGCTGGTTCACTTGCTGCACTTCTCAATAGGAGCTGAGGAGGAGCCCAGCAGAGACAGCCTGTTCTCTTTCTGCTGGGCAGCTGCTGCCCATTACCCAAACTTCAGCAGTGTATATTCACTGCCTACCTAAAATAAGACAAGTGATGTTCTGTCTTCTGTCGCGCTTTTCTGGGGAATCTCAGAGGGCACTGCAGTGTCTAGCACACAGCTAGACAGACACGCCAAGATGAGGAGCATGTCCTGCACCTCCTGCTTTCTGCGTGGACTACTTGTGTTACGTTCACAGCAAGCCACATCATTCTGCACTCTTAAAGAAACATGTTTCCTTTGGGGGCTATTCTCTGCTCAGCTTCCTAACTTAAACAACACTTCACTGCCAGCCTGGGGCTGCACCAAGTCAGCCATGGCACCACTGTAAGGCTGAGCACCAAGCCCAGCTGTGCCGTGCCACTGCCCAGTCTCCTAAGACAAACTGGGCTGCCAGCTTTGTTGGGAGATGTCCACAGACAGACAAGTTGCAACACCCACTCAGAAAGACAGGGAGATGTGGATTAGTGCGGAAGAAAGCAAGGGCATACTGAAAGCACAAGTTAAGAGCATCCTCGCTAAGCATGCACACACATTCTTGTCTGATATAGAGGAGAGACTGACAGTTCTTCCTGAATGTGAGTTATTTTAGAGGCAGGCACTGAGCTCCGTGCTACTGGTGCTCCATGTCATGGAAAGGGATGCCTGTCTGAGACATTTCTGCACTGGGGAAAAAAAAACACATGTGTTTGAGTAATGCTCCAGATTGGGGCTGGTGCCCACAATGCCTGGTGGGAAAGGTGAGAGAGGGGCTGCCCTAGGGAGAGCGGCACAGTTCTGCTGACTCTGACAGCCCTGCTCTTGTGGCTTGTGCATCCTTGCTAGCCCAGAGCTGGCAGGATGCTGCAGAGAGCAACCTGCTGTCATTTCTAAGGGAAGCTGCAACAACATGTAAAACCCAGAAATAGCTGAAGTCATCTCTCAGTGATTGCTGCCACTTTATGTGTTTTCACCTTCAAAACATGTTCCCAATGCTAAATTTTTATGATGTTATCATGATCTTACAATTCAAAGATAATTTAGGCAATGAGGTTAAATAAATCGGTCTGTGCTGTGGAGGACACTAGTATCTGGGGAGAGGGAAATTCCTGGTTCCTAGTCCCGTGCTCAGTTCCTACATCCCTCCAAGAATAAAAACTGAGCTGAGAAGGGCACAGTTCAAATTTACAGATGATCAGACTAGGCTACTAATTATATTCATATGAAGGGTGACGAGAGAATAAAGGCAAGGAAAGAGGAGCAGAGTGAGAAATAGCATTAGCAGCTACATGTGGTTACACTCAAAGCTGTGAGCACCAGATGGAGGAGAGGGGAAGCAGTTACAACAGGAGCAACACATAGAAGGCAAGTACTGTACCACATTCTTTCAGAGGCTCGTCAGACCAGTCCCTGCAGTCTCTATGTGAATCGCACACTTTGCCTCCGTCAATGCACTCTCCACTCTTACACTGAAACTTGCTGGGACTTTCACATGCTGACTCTGTCACGTCGGGCAAGAGAGGAAAGCAACTAAGTTAGACGAGGCTCATGACAACAAAAAGCCTGACATACAGCTTCAAGAGTGTATCATTAGCAGAAATGGGATGGGATTAAGCAAATGAACATTAAGCCTGAGTATCATGCCAAGGAACTTTTCAAGTCATGCAGTCTGCCTGGTCACCACAATCATCTCTCCCAAGCAACCTCACTGCTACAGTAGCTTAAAACTCTCTACAGGAAGCAGCTTGCCATGGCCCAGGGGAGCAGCACGGGCCTCTTCCCTTTCCAATGGCCACACAGCTCTTGCAGGCTTACACCATGGAGCATAAGGAGTGCAGAGCTGTCTGTACCTACCTTGGACGCAGCCTGCCTCGTCACTGTTGTCAGGACAGTCGTGCACTTTGTCACATTGCTTTGCTCCGTGGATACAGGTCCCATCGCCACACTGGAATTCATCCGGTCTGCAGGTCACCAGAGCTTTAAGACAATACATTCAAGCATTAGCTACGCAGGACTTGAATCTTTTGTGTGGTACCTTTTAGTCACATACCTCTGACACTGCTGGAGTTTTGCACCCTCTGTCAGCAAATGTCACAGAGCATTGGCTACTCCCACCAAACCAACAGAGGCAGCAGCTGCCTCAGCCACTGTCCTCCTGTTCTCCTCTGCCATCCCAGATCACCCCCTACATCCTTGGGAAAAGAGCCCCAAAGCCCATATGAGCAGATCTAGTCAAAACAGAATCAGTGCAGGCAGTAAAGCTTCTTGGGTGAGACTCAAGAAAGCAAGCAGGCAGCAAAACTATCAGCAGTGGAGTCCCTCTGGGGTCTTCAGTTTATGTGAGAGGCCAGGCTGCTTTCCAGCTAGGAGTGCAGAGTCGCACTAGGTAGGCAAAGGCTCTCCTTTACTTCAGAAAAAAATATATTTAACATATATTTCAAAATATGTTCAGATTAAGGGCATGGGCAAGAGGCATGTATTGACTGTCTCTGCCAAAGCCAAAGTAGTCACATTAGGGACGAAGCTAGCAACACAGACACGATCATTTGGGTTACTAAATGCCCATGCGTGAACAGACCACTGGAAGGCAGAAGAGCTCTGCTGCATTGCGGCTTGGTGTTTCTTGGGGTTACAGGCCAAAAACACCTCCACTGTGCCACGCCAGGTTTCAAGCCTGAAGCTCATTTGCCCAGGTCACATTATTACAGACTCAAAACAGATCTGATGAACAGCAAAGTTGGGAAAAAAAAATAAAACAGCTGCACTGACCATATTAAAAGAGGTCATGTTTCCCTCCCAAAAGGTTAGACTAAGTGAGAGACCTCCCTAGCTGGGACCAGACTTGCACTGACAAAGGGTACAGGCACTCGCTAGCCAGCAAAGGGCTGCAGCCTGTAGTTCACTGGCAAAACAGGCTCCTCATTCCTGAGGAGCTAACTTCTGAGGGGACTGTCTTACAGATGTTTTCTTAAAATCCTATTAAGGCAGCGCATCCTGGAGAGCTCTTGATTCTAGCCTTTCCGTCTTGCTGATTGCGTCCTGGTATCATATGACAGAAAATCACTGCCTCTGAATAGCTAGAGGAGGTCAGCACTGATGTTACTACATGGGAGGCAAGAGCTACGTGGCAGACCTTCCTTGACAATTTGACAACCTGGTTCTAATAAAAAAATTACTACTTTCAGATATCCAGGAAGAGCCACAGACATGAAGTGAGCTAGCATTGATACCATAAAGTATTAGTTGCACAAAGGCTTAGCATTATTGGTGATTGCAGGATCTAGATTCATGACTGCCTCACTGAACATAGCTCTAGTGCATCTTCAGCTGGCGAAGGGCACAAGAGACAGGAAAAGCCACAACTGCAGGGCTGCTGGGGGAAGGGAGAGATCCTGCCTTTAGAAATACACAGTATTCACATGAGGAAAGTTTGGAAATAGCACTGCTCCTTGGAGAGGAAAGCCATATGCACTATATTCATAAAAAGCTGCAAAGTGAGAAAAAAACCCCAAGCAATAAACATAGTTATGGGACCAGCTGTGTCGCCACATTTCAGCTAATAAACCCAGGCACAGAAATCGGAAACCCCAGTGGGACATCTGGGACAGCAGCTCCAAAGTAAGCATGTGGGAACTGCTGCTCTAAATAGAGAAAAATGAAGGAGAGGAAGAAACAAAGCTGTGGTCTGGAAGAATCACAGACCACAGATCTGGAAGTTGCACTGAGAGCTCCTGCAAGGGAGGCAGAGGCACTTCTGCTTGAACCGTTCCTGCTGTATACAACCACCTGCCTGCAGAAGCCCTGAGGATGGAGACCACCTTCCTCCTAGGCAAACATGACCTCTGCCAATCTAAAACTTAGCCATTGCAAAGTTTTTCCTACTGTCTGATCAAAAATTCCCTTGCCACATTTATTTCTTGTCTTCATCCCCAACATGGAAAACAGTTTACTTCACCTTTACTGTAGCAACTTCTATATGTAGAGACAGGAAAGGATGGTCCTCCGACTATAAGTATTAAGCCCGCACAGAAGTGTAACGTAATTAAAGCCAATGGCTATCTCCAAGTTCCTGAAGCAGGAACAGGCTCCAGTTTATGAAGTTAATCTGCATGACAACAGCTACAGATTTGGAAGGCAGTTGTTATACAACCTACTAATTGTCTTCAACTGTAATCTTCAAAGCTCTTCTAAAAAGCAGTTATAGCTAGATGCTAAGAACAGAAATGTTTCTAATCCTAAAACAAATTAAAATGAAGGAGAATTTTGCAGGAACTGCAAAGACAATGTTACACAAGCACCACAAGACTGAGAGAAAAATGACAGCACAGCTCTTAGCTCGGTTTCTACAGGGACTGCAAAACACAGATGTGGGACTGTACAACATCACTGCACAAAGCTTTTGCTTCAACAAGAACAGACAGAAGTTTGGAGACCAGGCTTCGTTTCCTGGCTCACTTCTCACTCCAGTAGAGTTGTGGAAGTTCAGACCTTTGAGGAATGGCCCCTCAGCCTCTTAACAGACATCTAAAAAGAGCAGATACAGTAACAACTCTTACTGATCAGAAAGATATTAAAATGCATATACAGCATTTCTATTTTTTGGGGCGGTTTTCAGTAGGAGGAGAGAAAATGCTAAGTTTATACCCGGCCTGGAGAACATAAGTTTGAGGGGAGAGGGCCAGTAACTTTGTTATCCTGAAGCCAGGACACAAACCCATCTCAGCACCACTGGCAGAGCTGACAGCAGGTTCACATCAGGGCCATTCCCAAAGCACAGCAATATCCCAAGAAGAGGGAAGAGCTGTGCTGTTTATTTGCACAAGATGTTCAGAAAATTGCTGTGCTATTTTGGAAGGTTTAAATCAGTGAAATCTCAGCAGTTTTATAGCCATCTCCTCTGCTCTGCAAATCAATTATGAAACAATTTACCAAAGCTCTACTAAATTAACAGGTGCACTCAGACACACTTCCCATTTGCAAATACAGGGCACAAAGCTCTATTGCTCAAATTCAGCAGACATATTCCTGATTCCAAGTCTAAGCCTGTGTTTCTTCTGTCTTCTATTGTTTCTTTTTCCCCCAAAATGAACTTAATCTCAAGAAAACTCCAGCATTTGCTAAATGCATCAATCCCATTTTACAGATGGGGAGACAGAGGCACAAAAGTGTGAGGTGAGGTCTCAGGGAATCTGTTTTCTAGCTGTCTGTTGTAATCATTATTTATTCCTCCCTCCTGGATGCCCTAATGTGAGTTGCAAAGGACATTTTAAAATATAACCATTCCAGATTTGGAGACTATTAAATCTAACCTAACATTCATTTTATAAATATATATACATATCTGAATATATATGCTAGGGAAAAAACCCCAACCACTCAATGTTCTCACAGAGCTTTCCTGAAATGACTCATTCCCTCCTATTTATTTGCTGTCTTGCTGCCAAGACCTGTTCACCAATTGTCACCCTTCATTTCTGCTCTACTTGTTTATCATCCCAAAATGATTATAACAAATGACTGGTGATGGCCACATTTTTTTAAAAAGCATTAGCTCCCATCCCTCTATTTTATACTATGCAACCCCCATACGATTCCCATTTGCAAGAGATGATGTAGTGTTGGTATCTGCAGTTTTAATCAAGTCAAACCTAGTGGTACTTGTGCCATCCCTGTTGCTAAGGGAATGGAGCAGTGTCATACACCTGTAACTCCATCTGCCACGTGACATTGATCTCAAAAAGAATTTCTGGGGGAGAAAAAAAAAGGTCAATCTCTAAACTCTTCAGTCCACCAGATGAACAGTGATGCTGAGTTTCCAGAGCTCTCAAATGTCACTTTTTTACCCCAGGCATGTTCACCCAAGGAAGAGCTGCATTTAGGATGGGGAAGCAAGATTAGTTTTGACTCTGACCCAGTTGACACATCAGCTACACAAGCACTCAAGCGCCACAGGTCCTCTCCGGGCTACTGCCTTAGAGATTGCCCTCCCCATGGTGTAAACAGCAGCAGGCTTATGCACCTCTGTGGCACTGGGGTGACTCGTAGTTTGCACGGGTGTAAAGGACAGAACCAGGCACTCCGTACGGAGAAGCACTGCAGTAGCTAAAACATTGGGCTTTGAATCCCATTGTCTCCTGGCCCACAGGACTGAAAGCAGCAAAAGCAGCTCACATGCTCTTTTCTCCTGGGTCAATAAGCTGCATGTTGTGCTGTACTGAGACTTACTGGGAAAAAAACCTTGGGTGCTAAATCTCCACTAGTCAGAGATATAATTGCCTCAAGTCACTTGTGCCACATTTCCTCCTTCCTCCACTGGTTGTCATCACTGTGTTGTGCTGCAGAGGTGTCCAGCTGTGCCCTCTGCCCCAGGGAGGCTGCCCTTGACATATCTGGATGTGCTACTTGGTGAGGCTGCTCTGTAGCTGAGGGATTGCTGTCAGAGCCATGCTCCTCTTGGGCCTCACATCTCGGCAGTTTGAGCTCAGCTGGATATTGCTGGTGTCTGTCAGATCAAGGAAAGAATTTGGGGAACAGAGCGCTCCCTTTGCCTCAGCAAGGTACATGGGCACAGTACCACTCCTCTCACCCAGCAGAGTGTCAAAGCAAATGGGGCCTGCGAAAGACTTGAAAAAAAATCCTTTCAAGTTGAACAACGGGGATTGAAATTTTAAAGACTTTTCATTGGAAAACACCATGTGTAAGCTGTTCCCCCCTTTTACCACTTGGAAATAGAAGGGACCTCACCTTTCCCTCTCCTGAGTTGTCTAAACTCAGCAATCCTGTCAGGTTGCCATCACTGCAGGGAATGCAACCTGTGGGACAAAGATCAGTTCTGCTGGGAGTCCCCTGCACCAGATACCAGTTCTTCATCTGTGTTGGCAATGTGGGCCTAGCCACTGCCCCCTGATTTGGAGGGGATACAAGTGTAGGATTGTCTGCAGGAGGTCTCAGAATTAAAACAGGCACCAAATAACACAGGCTGTCCCAGCTAGCAGTGCACATCTCCAACGGACACGCTCCTGTCTGGCTTTCTTACAGTCACTTCATACTGAGATGGATGCCAGGAACCAGCTTTGTCTCTTGACTCCACTGTTCTTGTGACACTTTAGACACTGGAAGTACTGCCTGGGTACCTGCTGCCCAAGAGCTCTGTCAGCTTCTGTATCACCTTCTTGAAGATGATGGAAAAGACATCCTACCTAATCCATCCCTACTCGGAAGGGAGTTGACAGCGATGATATCCTCGTACCCAGCCGTCAAAGCTACTCTCTTCCTAACAAAACTTACTTGGCTTCTCCTACTCTGCTCTCACCTCTTTTTTAAAAGAGTCCTTGGCTCTTTTAAAGACACAGCAGTCCCAGTGTTTCCTGTGGCTCATCCACCTGCTCTCCTGCAGTGTAAACAGTGGTGTCCAGGACTTCCTACACCCTCCTCCTCTTGCTAAAGAAGCCACTGAATTTACATCTACCTCTCTCTGCCTGGGAGAGAGGAGCCTGATCCCCTGCTCCTTGAAGGGCTCTCCCATGCAGCTGCTCTGAGCTCACCAGCCTGGACTCAGTGTTGCCATGGATATGAAAAGATGGTGCTGGCAAAAATGGTAAATTTTCTTAGGTACCTTTGCAAAAATGTCTGGTTTCTGCAGCTGGTTGCTGCCTTCCTCCCCAGAGGTGGCCCAGTGTCAGAGCTGCTAAATATATACAGCTATGTAAATATTTTATTTTATTTCAATCTTGTGATTATGAATATTTTAGCAAAACATTTTGCTCATATTTTCTTGTCTCTCTCTCTCTCCCTCCTCAGGTAAGTGACCAGCTTGAACAGTTTAGTGGCTAAAAATGGATGAAACATGCAAAATACCATGCACACCAACAACTCGCCATATTAAATGCATAAAGCCAGCAGAAAAGAAATCCATTATTTATTAGCTCTGTGCCTTTATCAAGCCAAGCTCAAAGTGCATTTCAAACTAGATTCTTCAGAGGTGCTGCTCTTGACTGGCTTGTTCAGTATACTCTAACTTCAGAGGCAGAAAATTAATTATTTTTTTTCTGCTGATCATATATTCCCTTTAGCATTGTGGCTTCTAACCTCCAGGCTGTGACTCCACCATGCAGCCTGAGGGCTTTGAACATTTTTCCCATTTTCCATTCCTTGTCTTTCTAGTGAAACAGATCTCTTCTGAGGCACAGAACCATCCAACAGCTCTTGCACCTCCTCTCTGAATCCTCAAGGAAAAAGCATAAAAGGAGTCTGGAATATATGTGACCCTGCTGGGTTGCACACCCAGCCATGCCATTAGGGACACAAACGCTCCTTGTCAGGCACACAGTTGCCACACAGACATCAAAGACTTGCCTTAAAACACAGCTCACAGCAGCCTTCTGGCCCCTCTCCCCCACAAAGGAGAGCCCTCAGCCCTTCCCTACCCCTCAGACACTCACGGCAATCCTGCTCATCAGACTTGTCCTTGCAGTCTTCATCCCCGTCACACTTCCAGTTCAGGTGGATGCATTCACCATTGCCGCACTGGAACTCATGAGCTGCACAGGTGTTGAGGGCCTTAGCATCGTAGCCACACTTCTCTATGGACTCGTCCGACTGATCCTCACAGTCCGGCTGGTTATCGCAGACCCACAGTTCTGGGATGCACACGCTGTTGTTACACTGGAACTCATTGGGGTTGCAGGTCAGAGGGGAGCATTTTCTTTCATCACTGCCATCCCCGCAGTCATTGTCACCGTCACACACAAAGATGATGGAGATGCATGACTTGTTACTGCACTGGAACTCATTGGGAGAACAGGCTTGGGAATAAAAACAAACAGGTGAGCTGTGAGGTCTCCAACCTACCCCTCACTACTGTGCCAGCTTTAGCACATTAGGAATGTCTGAGACAGGGAGAGGGCGAGGGCACAAAAGCATTATCTTGGCTGTCCTAACCCAAAACATTTTTCCCAACGGTAAACTACATGGCAAGGAGCAAGTGAAGACACAGTGGTCATCTCCCCAGCTGTGCTATAGGATGCATCCTCTATGGGCCATGGGCAGCCCTGAAGAAGAAGGGGTAACAGGGCTGTGAGAATTGCATGTAAGAAAAGCAGGGGGCCATCTGCAGTGCTGCCCTGGTGTTGGGGCAAGAGCAGCCAGGCAAGCCCCAGTGTATGGGGTGACAGCACAGAAAGAGTAGGGAGATAGCAGGGTGTGCTGGAGGTCTGCTGGCACACGGTGGTGGACTCACACAGCGCTTTGCTTTGCTCTGCGCTGACATTACCAGCTTCCTGACTTTCACAAGCACAGAATCAGGTTTCAGGATTTCACAGTGTGCCTGGTTTTGGACATATTAAGTGGGATGTGTAGGGTAAATATTTAGTGAGTCGAGCATCAATTTAGCTGCAATCTGCCAGTAAGGCCCTTTACAACACACTGAATGCCTTCCCTGGAAATCACAACTCAACATTAACATACAAATGAGGCGTTTGTCAGATAGGAAGCTGAGTGGAGTACTCTCCTCTGCAAGCCTAATGGACAGCTGAACCAGAGAAGCCTGCTCAAATTAAACTTTCAGGTACTCCAACAATGTGCAGGTCACAGTCACTTTATTTCATCAAGGCATGGGGGAACCAAAACCCTGGAAGAAATTCTCCATAAACACTTTTAGTTAGTTACTTAAAAAAGAATTCTGCTTCTGCAGTTTCAGTTATCTGAAGGAAAGTTATGGTTTTGGTAAATTAGAAGTACAATAAACATACAAATAAATTACTTTTTTTTTTTTTTTTACATTGCAATTGGAAGTCTTTTTGTCTTCAGAAGCAGAACTATTTACTGCCATATCTGCAGAGCCCCTGTGATAAACCACACAGTTCAGATGGTACCCATCGCTGCAATGGCACGTGCATCTGGAAAGCAGGAGAATCTCTGTTAAGGAGTTGTCATATCCCAGCTTTCAGCCAATGACAGTAACCCTGTGGTATTCCACTGAAATATTATGTCTGTTTTAAACCTGGTAACGAAACTCTATTTATCTAGCAATTAAGAACATATTCACTTGTACATGGATACTTATTTACATTCTAGCTTGCAAACTTGCTGGGGTCTGTCTGATAAACTAAGCAGCCTGTAGTTTTACATCAGAGCATGACAATACATATACTTCTCCTCTCCTGCCCTGTGCTCTGCCCCATTTAGTCCCAGATTTTCCACACGTTATTGTGTCTACCACAGTAGCAATCTGCCTAATTAGAAGAAAAAGAGGTTTGCCTTCCTTGGTGCAATACTATCATGCACTGGCTATGACCCAAGCTCCTTCCAACAGGGATAAATGTTAAAGAGAACCTCAGCTGCACACTGCTCTGTGCCTAACTTGACATCAATAATTAAATGCAACAGAGTGTGGTCACCAGAGCAGCCCCTAGCAAAGACATCAAAGTATCATCTGGTCCAAGCGGGTTGCTCAGTCTCCTTCTGTACTTGGTAGAGTATTTTGCATAGAGAGACGTCCTCAACAGGCAACTCCTGCCACCTACTTTGGGATAAGAACTGTCCCTTGGAGGGGCTAACATTTATCCTCTCCAGAGGGACCTGAGATGAGACAACTAATATTAGGAGATGAATCCCTCTTATAAGGGGCCTGAAATATGAGCACAGTCTGGTGGAGAAGCATCTAAAAAAACTCTTTTACATGGCAGAAATGAGACCATTTAAATGCTCCGGTTTTCACTCAAATTCTGCTCTTTTTCTTCCATGAGCATACTTTTGTATCCTTATCCCATAACTAGAAATAAAATAATCTGTTAACTGTACTGATCAGTACACAGCTGTATAACCTAACAGTCTCTTCGGATGATGCGCAATACGGAACTGCCAAGTGGAAATTTAAAGCAATAGTTGTAGTCTTACCAATCTATCTAAAAAAGGAAGTGAGAAATATGAATATTTCCAAGGCTAGGTACAGTTTCTGTAACAGATCAAGGCTGAGAAGAAATTGCTTTTCTGGCATTATTTTGATGAATCTCAGAAACAGATCAGTGAACAAAATGTTGCGTAGTCCTTTGATCCCTAATTTTTGGGGAAGGTTGTGATGATTTGCACACTCCAAATGTGCATTAATTTCCTTTCCCCGAACTGTAATGAGCCCATCTTTTTTTCCCTTGTTGTTTTCCTGGTCTCCCACCTCCACCCCTCCTTCTGTCTGTACGCATTTCCCTTCAGAAATCTGCTGCATTGGCAAATTAGCAACCGATAAACATATGCGTGGGATACAGACAATGGAAGTTTGCACAAAAGCTCCTCCTCTGCACCTATAAATCCCAGTACAGATATAAAATTACTGATAATCGCAACCAGAAAATAGAAGCAGTTCAGCTTTTATAACCTCTCACGAGGACTTTTTCAGTGAAGCTTGTGAATTACGAGCTAGAAAAATTGCATGGTCATGATTATTTTATTTCTTTTTAAAAATTAAATTTAGTGCGATGACAGCACTAGAGACTACAAGTTCTCCCTCCACTGAACAAGCACAGCAGTTGGGCTGTTGCTAACTCCCCCTTCTCACCATGGCAGTCCTTACGTGGGGATCAATCTCTGCAACTCACTCACGCAGCCAAAGCCAGGGGCAGTAGCACCAGCACTGACAAGGCATCATCTGCCCTGGGACAAAGCTTAGGAGGCAGAAGAGCAGCACTTCGTGCTCTGGTCTTCCTGCCGGCAATTACAGCAGCCTTATGCTGCTAGGACAACCAGTAAGACTGATGGGCTGCTACCAGTGTGCCATGACAAGGAGGCTGCTGGACAGCAACCAGAGCTGTCACAGGGGCCACCGCAGTGCACGCGCTGGCAGCCAGTGGCAGTGCCGAATGGGAGCACATGGTCCCTTGCTACAGAAGGCTGCTCTATGCACCTCCTCGTGAACTCAAAAAATAAAAATGCCCTTTTCTTCATTTATGGACCTAATGACCATCTTCAGGCCAGCTCAAATGGGACAGTTCCTTCTGGGTCACACGTGCCTCCAGCAGAGACCTCCATCCTCGTGTGCAGCCGGCTCTCCTGCTGGCCATGGGAAGGCAGATAACGTCCCAATTCCTCTCACCCTTCCATTATCCTCTCTGACAGCTACAATCTGCAGGTCATGCCAGGATAAAGCAAAGTCTGCGGCTTCCAGCCACTCAAGGACTTGCTCTGGCACAAACAGGCAACAGAGGAGAAAAGCTGCTTACAATCCCTCTGTACCTAGGCAAGAGCCAACACGCTCATGCTCTTCAGGGTCCCGGCTGCATGGTTTGGTGCTGGTTTGACAAACCTAATAAAAAGCAGCACTACAAATTATTTTACATAGCACCTGGAGAGATGAGAATGGGGAAGTGAAATTCCAGGGACAGTTTACTTTACATCTCCTTTCATAAATCTGTCATTGTACCTAGGTAGTCCCATCACTACAGCATTTCACTGCCTCCAGAGCATTTCAATGGAAAATGTGCGAATAGTAATTACACAATCACTGAGGTATTTTTTCTTTGACTTGAGCAATTTGTTTGCATTCTCTGATTTTGCTACCTGTCCTATGGTAAGCTTATTCATGTAAAACAAAGGAAACAAGTATTAGCTTGCTTTCCTTAGTGCCAAAGAAATTATTAAATGTCATACTCTAAGGTGCAAAACCTACTACAAATATGAAGTGATCCCAGTAGAAATCTTGGAAATGTTTGTCAAGAAGTGTTTAACCAACAGGCTTCAAAGCAGTAAACAAGCATAATTACAAAAGCAGTTTTGTAGAGCATTGTAATCCGTTAAGGTTCTTCACAGTTTTAGGAAGCAAAATAATCACATCTAAATGATAGTGTACATGTGCTTTGGCCTATAGACAATATATACCAGAGGTGTTCTGCGTTAATTTCTGCCTTGTACTATATGCCAATACATAGAGCACAACTGTCACAGTTTTTGCCTCACAGTGTCCAGCTGCAGTCTCGTCACATCTCTTGAGGAGAGTGGAGCAGAAGCAGTCTTTGGATAGAGGAAGTTAAAAAAAAGAGAGATTGCAGTTGTGGAGTTAAGTGTTTCAGTACTGGCTAGTTCTTTTTTGCCTGGAGCCAGGATTTAACCACAGGCTTTAGTGAATAGTCTGGTGCAGCGGGGACAATCTTAGCTCAGGCGCTGCACCAAAAAATTAACATAATTCTACTACATGCTTTTTAAGTGCTTATAGAGAAAAGTAGAACACTCTAAAGATACAGGGCACTCCTTGAGAACTGTAATTTCAAAAAAATATATATATTTGTACATAGCAATATTTCTACAATGGACATGTCTACCAAGCATGGATCCTCAAATCTGGATAAAACTCAAAATATGAAATAAACAAGCTATCCATCATTAATAGGAGCTGGGAATTACGTACAATGGACTGTAACTGCTGCCATTGTTAATCTTTAATTAAAGATTTTCTAGCTTTTCAGCAAGAGTCAGATATTTAATTCATCTCTCTCCTCCAAAAAAGTCAGTTCCACTTGAAATTACATGAATGGCTTAAAGAAAGATAATTATTTGGTAAAATTTGTGGTAACGTGGATAACAGCAATTACTGAAGCTGAAGACAAGAAAATAAGATGAATTATTGCATTGCATTTTTCTGACACTCTCCCCAAAGCAAATTAAAAAAAGCATGGCTCAAAATTTGTTTGCTTAGATCTGATAACGGATCTTCTAAAGAAGGCAAAGGATGATTTGTGCATACTAACGTTTGCATTGGGGAAGCAGAGTTCTGCTGTTCATTTATCACCACTTCAACACTGGCAGGAGAGGCTGGTGGACTTCAGAACCTCTCCTAAGCTGTGAGGTTTAGGATCTGAGCTCCACATGGCTGCAGGAGTGGAATGCCTGGGGCTCCATCTGCCCAGGTATTCTGAGCAAAGTGCAAACCCAGCTACTACAGCCCACATAAATTAATCTCTGAGCTGGACCATGCATAAGGAGGTGACAGAGTCCAGACAGGCTAAATTAAGTTGGAACTCCCAGGCCAGTTATCAATGCTGCCATCATGTTAGTTTTATTTAACTAGTATTTATTTTCAGGCTTAATTGTATCTAAATTATTTGGTTTTGTCTGCAGACAATTGGTGTGCTTACCAAATATCTGAATATTTCATACAGATCTTCGGTCAAATGCCAGTCATTAAAGCACGGATTCATGCCTAGAAGGACAAGTTTCCCACAGAAAGCTGCCCTCCAGGAAGGGCAGCAAAAGAGATGGAAGTAAATGAAGATGACCTTGAAGCGCATTGCTCTGAAAAAATGACAGGCCTCCCATGGAGGGAATAATGCAGCTGAATTGCAGTCTCACTACTAACGGTGGTTGTTGCTATGGTGATTGATACCGAAAAGCCTATATAGACGAAGACTGCTGAAGGAATAGTAATTCCTGATATTGTTCAAATCACTAATGTAGCTAAGGAGCCATCTCACGCACTCTTGCAAATTAATATTTGCATGTGCTCACTGCCTTTGCCACACTGCTCCCCTCAAACACAAATGAGTTATTTTTCCATTCTCTGCAGCAGTATTTGCATAGTATTAGTTAATTATAATGGAGCAACCAGATGCCAAAGCCCCTGCTGATAAATAATAGTTGGTTCAAAAATATATTTACTGATTCAGAATATATTTCCTGAGAATCATACATTCATTCAAAGTGGTTTAATTTTCTGAAAATAGAATTAATTATGACCCCACAATTTAGGGAGAGAAGCAGCTTACGTACAAAAGGCATACACATTCTGAATTTCTTCCCTGTCTTATCTTTCTTACGTGCAATAAGGTTGCCAACTCATACTTGCAGTCTCCTCAATTTTACATCATACCAGGAAAGTGTTAGGAAGTTTATCACAAGTTCTTCTGGTTAAATGACTGAAAATGACCTCAAAATAAGAACGAGTCCAGTGTAGAGTGTTTAGGGGTAAAATAATGCAGCTTGGGAGAATGAAAAGTGTGATGAGAATGCCTATGGTTGATACTCAAATCACTGTATGATTCTACTCCCTCAGACATGACTTGCTTATTAAAATGGCAATTTTACAAATTACACCAATTTGGCAAATCCCTCAGAAACATCCGATAATATTCATGAAACTAACAGCTGCGCTAATATTATCACACAAAATTCTGTATTTCTGAGGAATATATAAATGTTCTTCCAGCAACCAGAATAGAGCATTACTGAACAGGGCCTTGCTCCTATGACAGTACACACAAAAACCACATTGCTGCATATGCAGACCTCTTGGATTCAGCAGGACTCCCTGTGGTTATGAGGATTGTCTGCACAGAACTTTCTGCATGACCAGGAGTTAATTTTGCCATTGTAGAATTAAATCACAGACGCTTTGCTGGGAAAAGCCTACTCCATAGATCTCACCTTCCATTGGGCAAACTTCCACTCTTTGCTCATCTGCTAATAAAGTGACACAAACTGCCTTATTATATACCTGCCTGTTTTCTCCATTGTTTTCTGGTTTCTTACATTCAGCTCAGGAGAGAGACTTCATCAGAATCTTAAAAGCTACATTTTAGTCACATTGGCAAATGACGGCATAATTTGTTTTATTCTCAGAAAATCTGCAAGCTCTGTTTTTTTTTCTGACTGGGAAAGGCAAGGAATTCAAACTTGTATCTGTTGGTCCACAGCTATGTCACTGGCCTGCCACTTCCTCCTTACCCACACGCTCCCAAGCACAGGCATGCCGCCAGTTGGAAAACTGAACCATTCCACCAGAATCAATAGAGTCTTTTACACTGCCATAACTAAGAAGGGAATCCTGGAGGTATGTAACAATCTTCAATATTTATCTTTATTGAACACAGATAAGGAACAAGGGAGCAGCAACTGACACTACAAAGCCACATGCACTGCTAATGCTTGTGCAGCTACTCTCACGTCATGAAAATTGCACACCACAAAAGCATTTGTAGAGAAAGAAAAAAAAAATTCTTAGGTAGAATTCTTTGTTGATGGAATCACTGTGCAGGCCTATGTGTGAAAAACAGAGCAAAGAAAAGCCACCTTGGCCACCCTCAGGATACATTTCTGAACCAATGGACCAAACAGGTAGGGCAGAGAGAAAAGCCTGGCTTCAGCATGATAATCTGGTAGCTACAGCAGCTGAGGGCTCACAGGTTTTAACTCAGGTGAGTAATGTCGGACAAAGCAATGCTCACGTTGCAAGCAATGAGTTCACTGCCCCATAAAATCTCCACTTCCACTAATTTACTTTGCTTGATGGGAATTCTGTGTAAGAGGAGATATTTCTTCTTGTTGCAGTTTGCTTCACTATTAGACTTAAGTATTCATTGCATTTAGAACATGGCACTATTAACTCTTCTGGAGCACAGACAAAACAAGGAAACACTGAGAGTTGTCACATCTCAACCCCTCCAGTTTACCCAACTGCCTTTCACAGTTCTCTAGCAATAGCGATCCAAAGCAAGTTTGAAAGTACATTCAATAATAATTAAAAAGATGCTTTTAAAATAAAACAGCTTGCAAGGCAACTGATCTGAAGGGAAGAGTACCTTAAAAAAGAAGCATTGAGGATACAATTGGCAGAATTCCGTGAGTGTAACCAGATTCAAGATTATGAATATAAGCACATTCTATATTGACCAAGTCTATAGAGACAAGACCACTGTGGTGGTTTTGGGAGGGGGAGAGATTGACAGACTTTTCAGGAAACAACCAGCCCCTAATTATTTTCAATTATGTGATATCAGGGGGCACAGCTTTTATTTGATATAAACAAGTACCCTCATAATGTACCCACAATTCCACAAAAGAACAGCAATAATTTTAAGAAAAAATGTCTTACATTTTCTGCTCAAATGGAAAATTTAAGCACTGAGTGACACTCACTGCAATTAAAAGTGTAAGGGTCGTGTGCTAACTGCACGCATTTTAATAGCAGGGAGATTTCTATGGCATTAGGATTTGTGCTTCAATTTCTACAGCTCTGAAATAAAAGGCAGCGCTTTGCTGGATTTGGGCTGAGATGAAGAATCAATTGTAGAACATGCGCAATTATTTTAAACTCGTTGGTAAAAAGAAGTATATCAAAGTGTATTTTATTGTGAGCTAAACCTTCCCAGTTATATTTTATCAAATAAACAAATTTCTTTGCAAAATATAAGCAAAGTTTATCCAACCATTATGTCTTCCTCTGTATGAAAACAGTGTATTTCGTTCACTAAGATAACTTTCAGATGTTGTTTTATCCATTAACATGACTCATAAACCAGTTTTTTGGTTTTGCATCAAACATTATGTAGTCCTCTCCTGCGTAGGACTGTACTGAGTTCAAGCTGATTTTGATTCAGTCTTCAGATCATATGCTCAGGAAGCAGAACGGTTAAGCACTCGTTAATTAGCGTAACGCATATGTACCCATGGCCACTGAAGGAAGGAACTCCTACCCACGTATCTGCCATCGTAACAGGATCGTTGGCACTGACAGCTACAGAAGATTTCCCTTAATAAAACTAAACAGATTCTCGCCTTTTGGATGAATAGGCTCAGAATTATAGCTCCATTCTTATGAAGAAAGCACTTTAGGGACATGAAATACAGTCATATTTGGCAATAAGAGATGCAATTTCTGGGCTATTTCAATTCCAAGAGCTCTAACTGTTGAAAGATAGACTGCCCAGAAGATAAACATAACTACAGACCAATTTTTGCTCCTGCGACAGTACGACATGTGAGATTGGAAAGAAGAATCAGAGATAACTTCTCCTGCTAAAGTACAGAAAGAGCAGCAGGACAAAGCTTTTGTGTGTGCACACAGGTAACGTGCAGTCCAGTAGTACTAGGATTTCGTTTTAATTATGCACAAATCTTTGTATAAATCCTGTTTCTTTCATACCACTCTTCCACAATTCTGTGAAACATTATCATTTGGGGTGTGTAGGACTTGTGTGTGTGTGCTGCAGTGTGTTCTTTGCATGTCTTTTTTCCTAGTGTACCTGCAGGGAAACAACGCAAAAGTACCAAATTCTAAATTGTCTTGTTTTCATATTGTGTTTTCGTCTATTAAGCTTTAAAGAATAAATTATTCATGGAACATACTGATACGGACAATTTATCTGTAACTGAGGGATCAGCACAGAGCAAATCTACAGAGAACACCACCAAAGGCTGCTGTCATGAGCGAGGCACCACTCAGTACTGGGAAACTCCATTTGCTGAATGTTACGCGTCTCTGTTCTTTTTTAAACCTAAGCTCAAGAGACAGCAGTAGGGAAAACAAAGCCATTTTGCCCTAACCTTCTGAAGGTCAAGCCCTGGCACAGCTTTGGCCATGGCTTTAGGGTTTAATTCTTGACTTACGCAATGACTATCTTACCTCTAACCTAAGTTCATGCAGTTTTTATATTTAATTACAGGCATCCAATATATTAAAAATGCAACTACCTTCGTTTTTCCTGTAAGAGTGCAAATTAAAGGTAACTACCAATCTCATTTTTCTTGCTGTTTTGTTCTAAAGGAACTCAGGACAAATATGATTATGGGCTGAGATTTTTCCGAAACAACAATGGGGATTTTTCTGCAATTACTACTGCTTTTGAAGGAGCTCTAATACTTTAAGCAGTGATAAAGTGGCAGCTGTACATGTTTAATTTCTGAGAGCCAGGGCATAATGCACCAAGCATTAAACCCTCCAGCTGTCCAGTAATTAAACATCATGTAAAGCCCAGAGGATATCATTGCTGTGCTACCTTATTTATGAAGGACTTTCATTTGTTAAATCTATAGTCATTTTCTTTCCATTCTTGGAAATAATTGTAGATTTCTCCACCATGGCAAGTGTACTCAAGTTACAACTACCTTCTATAAAATGACAAGAATTTCATGTCTCTCTTCATCACATGCTGAAATAATAGTGAATAGTGATAGTAGATAAATATTTTCTCTATAGGCACGAATCCAATACTATGGGCTTTAACCTCATTAAACTTGGTGGGTTTCTCGGGAGAATATATGGCAAAATCTGATCCTTTGGGTTTGATTTCTGTCTGACCTGACTGAGGAACAGTACATCACTGTGCACCTGGCCTGTAAATGAAGATAATGAATGGAATTCGTACCTTTGATGAAAGCATGTATTAATCAGGCTGCAAAAGAAGATAAAATTAGTGCTACATTATCATCAAGTAAAAAATTCCCAGTAGGATCTGTGGAGGTTTGGAATTAACAGAATCAGTATGGTCAAATCCCCCTGGGTAGCACTGGAAGCGTGACTCAGATGCAAACCACAGGTACCTTTTATTGCATGAAGAAGAATATGATGCTAAGATGACATGATGCTCCTTATTGCTACAGGACAATGGTAAAAGATGATAAAACAATTTAACTGTCAACAGAAAGGTCAGCATGTGAGTGTAGGTGCAGGAGCAGTGTGGAGGAAGGTGGCTTTAAATCAGCTTTGTAATTTCTCCGCTTCAGCTGGCTCATCAGCAGGTGGATCTGCTGGAGGGATCAGACCAGCTTTAGCCTGCTTTAAATTCTGCCTTCTGCCACTGGTTCTCAGGTGACTTGAGGGCTATTAAGCAGGGCATTGGAAGGAGTTGACTCAAAGTTTTCTGCACTTGGACCTTCCAAGAAAAGGACCCCTCACTTGTAAGCACTGCTGCTTTTTATGGAGAATCACACATGTGCCTGGACCTTTGCCAGGAAAGAGTAAGCGAAAAGCTCCTGCCCTGAGGATCTTGTGAGTGATATATATACCACGGAAATGTGAAGGCTGTGAGCTACCATGGCCAGGACATGTGGCTTACAGCTGAGCAAGACCGTGCTTACTGTTGTTTCCCTTACTAATTTAAAAAATTTTACCAAGTTTGTTCACTTTTAATCTGGCATATGGTATCATACGGCTGAAAATCTAGAACTAATTCTGAGGTATGGTCAGCAATGAAAAGCCAGAAGACCAGGATCCAAAAGATGCTCTTGGTAGTGAGGTTGTCATTGTCATGAGACTCCTGCAGAAATTACTGGCTCTCACTCTTGGACAACTTTATAAGTATGTCTGTCACCTGCACAAGTTCCCATGGATCACTGTCTCTGTACTATAGTTAAGCAGAGTAACTCATGGTATGGAAAAACAGCTTATTATGCTATCACTATATCAACAAATACATTATTTCACTGCATCTGACTATTTGGAAAGGGGGAAACTGTACACTTCCAACTCCTCATCTGCAATACAAAATTTCCATACTGGGTACAAGAAGTGGTCCAGGTGAGAACCAGTAACACAATCAGAAGAGATGGGGCCAGAGCCTTGCTCTTGACCATCCCAGAATCCTGTCAGGAGGAACAAGTGATGTGTGCATTAAAGGGGTGCAATGCCCATTTCAGCTGTTACAGAATGTTCTAAAGCCATGCTGAAATGCTCTCTGCATTCCTGAGCAGCTGACAAAACACTGGTTAATATATCTCTTAGCAGAGATTTAACAAGTTCTGCAGTAGTTAGTAAAGTCCAGACTGACCCTGAGTTGTGATGCTTTAATTACAGTCTCTCATATTTAATTTGTCTTTTTAGTCTAAGTAAATGCATTCCTAAGCTTGCCCAGTCAATTATGACAAAGGTTAGGTATGCTGGGAGCAGAAAACCTCAACCAGGGAAATAAGAGAGAGGAAGCCAGCACCTTCAAGCCAGTAAATTCAAGACTTCTCTTACATTATTAACTGTTGATGTCTATTTTAGAGGACTGAACCTGACCTATGACTACAGCACACTTAGTATTGTAAAGACACAAATTGCTTCTGCTCCAAAGAACTGAAAAATAAGGGTTTTTTTGTTTATATACTCTCTTATTTTAAAAAGGCAGATATTTCCATTTTCAAAAATTGTTTGTGCACTGGAAGTTAGCAGTGGACTTAAAGTCTACCTGCTGGAAGCAAATTATTTAGGCAGACAGGCACTTAGCTACCTACATGCAAGGATTAATAGCCGCAATTAATCCCTGGTGAAATTACAGCCTGTGTAGACACAAATCTGGATCCTTAATCACTGGTGCTTTATCCACTGCACATTAAATAATTCACAGCTTCCATTGCTTCCTTGGGAAGTTCTTCCACAGGGTGGAAATCACACCATTTTTCCTCCTTGTTAATGGGTGAACAACAACAATAAAATGCCTTACCATCCATTGATAATGGCTTCCAAACAGTATGTTGGGGTCAGTGCCTGGACTGCTTATGAGTATAACTGCTTTCCTAATGCTGATACCAGACCAGGCCTAACAGGCCAGCAAAGGCTATTTTACGCATCTTTCTGGAAGTTTTTACTTTAATGAATTTCACCCATCAGATTGTTGTTTCTCACTCCAGACATGGCAAACAGGATCCTTATTTCAGATGAATACAGTCTGCTTTGCTTACTCCTAAGGCTAGCTTTTTATGGGGCTAGACTGTACAGGAAGAGATCCTACACTGAGAGTGCCTACACTGACTACGCTGGATAAATTTCACATTGATTCAAAAAGCAATTGCACAATTCTGAGAAGAAAAATCCATCAAGAATTATCAAATCCAGAATATTATCTGAAAAGCAAGGAGGCCAGAAGCAGACATAGGAGAAAGAACTATAATACACTTGCACTGTTCTTAGTTTTGGATGATTCTACTACCATAATCATTGCTTTCCTCTCCTGTAGTAGATCCTCCCTTAACTCGGACTGTGAACATTTTGACATAGGGAAAGGGCTTGCACAGCCTCAGCACAACCAACCCTGCTCCTGTATCTGGATACCAGCAGAATATTGCTAGTGGTACAAATTACCAATGCAGAAGTGCAGGCTCAAGTAATGTTCATAAACTCTGTATTAAGTTCTTTTGAAGAATTATAATAATAAATGCCAGTTATTCCTATCAAGAAATAGGAATATCCATAGTTAAAATATATTTAAACTGTCACATTAGCTTGAAGTAGTAGCTTTATTAACATGGATTTAGAAAGAGCTTAGGGCTTTTCTTCTGGATGCCCTCACTCACAAGTCATCTTCTACTTCATGCACGTGCAGGCTCTCACCATAGAAATTATCCTGAGCACAAATAAACTCCCTTCCAAACATTTATCCAGAAAGATGTGTTATTTATAGACAAGTTGGTCAGCTCTGAGAGAGGTGCAGCCTTAGCTATGACAGGGTGCTCTGCTCCAAGGGGCTGCACGTGACAGTCAGCACTGAAACTTCTTTTAAAATGAGAACAAAAATGTGAGTGCAGCACTTAAAAAAAAAATCTGAACATAGGAACAGACTTTTTTTTTTGTCAGGATACTGTGTGCTGCTGAGATAAGAAAAAAACTGATTCTAAACAGAGAAGAAATGGGAATGTTAACAGAGTATCAGTGGATAGACTTAGTGAGGTTTATCAGATTTGGATAAAGGAGAGGATAGCTATCAATTCTCCACAAGCTCTCAGAGTTTAAACAGCTAACACATTCTCATCCATGAGGAAAACACCTTAACTTGACAAGCAACCTCACTGAAAATGCTCCCACTACAGCCATTCAGCAGTGCTTCCTGTTTCCTTCTCCAAGTGACTTTAATGCCTCTGAAAGGTACTGAGTCGACAGATCTTAGGATTGAAAGCTGCTGACATTTGCACCCACCCAGGAAGCTCCAAGTTTGCCTGTCAGGGCCTTCCTGCCTAATTCCCTGGCCAGAGAATGACCCATCCCACATTCAGATTCAGCAGCAACCCCTTGGCAGAGATTGCCAATGTGCTCCCACCGAGGTGGCACGGGGACAACACTCAATCCATAAGGAACTAAATGGAAATCACCAATTCATTTCATGTGAGTTACCCAACAACCATCAGAAGATGGTAATCTGTCCTTGGATTAAATTTCCATTTTAAGAACCTGCATATGCACTAAAAACGTGGAAGATAAGCAAGACTAGAGATGCTGAAACATCCAGAAGAGAAACACTCAGCTATTTCTAAATCCATTAACAGCATCATTATGCTGAAATTATGTGACATTCAGAACATATTTACATTCTTTTGGGGGGTTACCTAGAGCCTTGAAAAACAGAAGTTCAAAGCTCTTTCAAGAAGATTTTTATTATAAATAAAAGACTCCATGAGACAACTCCTACTGGTGTAAGCAGCAGCATTAACTAAGTGGAGGCAGCCACCAGTGTAAAAATTGTTTTAATTTCATTAACTCCTATTGGGAAAAGAATAATTTTTCACTAGCAGTTACAATTCTCTTCTAAACTTGCCTCTAATTCAAGCCTCCCATTCAACGGGGAAAAAAAGGTATATGCTATAGAGAGAACACTGAGTTTCATACAGAAAACAAGGAAGACTTTTGAAAACTGCCAAAACATCATTAGCTTAAAGGACATGGGACCAGGGGTCTAAGCACATCACCAACTTACCACATCATAACAAGTTGTAACAAAAGAAAAAGTAAAAAAGGACAAAGGAAATATATTTTTACAATGAGTGGCTAAACACTGAAACAGGTTGCTCAAACAGTACAATCTTTGGTAATACTAGATTTTGTTTGATAAAGCTGACTGCAAAGAAAGAAATTTATCCACAGTGTTTTACTCAGAACCACAAAATGTTCACATAAAACATATTTCATTACACAACTTCAATAAGAAAATATAATGGGGATTATGAACTGGCTAGGTATTAGAGGCCAAAATTCAGTTTTCAAATGAAGAAACACCAATGTGTGCTTGCATAAGCTTTCAACCCTTTCAGCAGTAATCCGGAAGTAAAAATAACATTGCTGATATCACTCGCAACACCAGAAATATTGATAGATGGATAACTACACAGAGCATAAGATAGCTTCTTAACAGCTCGGGACCATTTGCACACAAAAAATTTAATAACGACAAACAAAGTTATATAAGAACAGTATTAGAAAGGTGATTTTACTTCTGCACAGACTGGTAAGACTGATATTTCTTAAGTTCTGGCGGTCTGTACAAAAAGAAAGTTGGAAAATCAGCTGGGATACCAAAGGGAACCACAAAAATGAGTCAAGCATTCATTCAAAAGAAAATACTTGACAACAAGAAGCATAAAGAACTAAACATGTTTAGTCTATCAAAAAGACAGTTTGAGAAATGGCTTGATTACACAGTGTAGGAGTTTTCACAGAGGGAAAATGCTGTTAAAGAGCTCTTTCATTCAGCAGAGAAAGGCATAATAAAAGGCAATGGCCATTTAGGGACTGAATTTAAAACTGTTACAGTAAATAGTATATCATTCTCTCTGTGTCCAGTGAAACCAATAAGCTATTAATAAAGAAATGTCCAGGCCTATCTATTATATCCCGGCAGAAGCTAGCCTTAGTCTATAGGGCTGCATTCTGCAGGAGGAAGGACGTGGTGGGAAGCTGCTGAGCTATCACAGAGGAAGGTTTGAACATTGTTATTTAAGTCCTTACCACATCATCTAGGTATTAACCCTGATAATCATGTTCCAAACTAACTATATTGTACTACGGTAGTAAAAGAATACTTAATTCTCCATAGAGTTCACTTTATATTCTCCAGCCAGCTCCAACTGGAGAATCCTTCTTTCCTCTCTTTTTCTAAAATTAACTACTTAGCATTGCAAATGTAGAGTGGATGAATTTGTTGGCAGGAAAAGTCATCCCTTCACATGCAATTTGTAATAGTCATTCTAGGACTTTTATAGTCCTAAAGGGAGATGTTGCATACATATTAAAGTATTACTCTAACTCACCAGGAGTGCAACCAGCCTCGTCAATACCACTTTCACAATCCTTCTGCCCATCACATCTCCAGGACGACGGGATACATTTGTTGCTTAAGTCTCCACAGCTAATTTTTTCAGCTGGACATACTTGCTTGGCTGGAAGAATAAAATAAAGAAAAAAACCAAACATAATTCTAGACATTGCTAACATTGTTTGCATTTTTAAAGTTACTTTTATTTCGCATGGCTCAATCTTGAGACACACTCTGATGAAATCCCAAGTCAACACTGATTTTTGAGGCATGGCTGCTTACATGTCCCATATGTGTTCCCCAAAAGAGATCACAATACTTCCGCAGGAAAGAAAAAAAAAAAAAAAAAAAGGAGGCGGCAAAAAAGCACCACTGTTTATTTCAACAGAATCCCAGAAACTTAACTTTAAACTCAAAGGAATTAGGGGAGAGGAGCAGAAGCCAGATTCGTATGCAACTTCTACTACCTAGCATTTCTTTGCAGGTAGGCTCTTGCTTCCGGCCAACCCAGTCATGCCGAGTTGCAACAAACTGCACGTAAGCCCCATAGCTCTTCACACATTCTTGGTGCCTGGTTGCCCTTTCTCACCTTCCCCTTGCCATCTCAGTCAGCACGTGGGCTAGAAGTGCCCAGCTTTGTGCTGTGACCTTCCTCCCTGCAACATTCTGCTGCCTCTTGAATCAGGTCTCCTTGCACAGGCTTCTCCAAAGACAAGGACTTTCCCATCCTTCCAGCCTGTACCTGACCCAGCCAAAGAGTCCCAGTACTGGATAAACTAGTCTGAAAATACTACCTCAAATTAAGTCAGAAAAAACAAATTGCCTAATTTTACTCTAAGGGTTTACTTATATGTTCGGTATTGCAAGGCAATTTCTAAATTTAATGATCTAGGAAGATAATGGTCAGTAAACCTGGGAACAAAGTGGCAAGCACAAGCATAAACTCACACATGTCAAACAAACTTAACTGTAACTACCTAAATTAAAGGTGACTGTGATCTAAGACATGGAAACACAGGAAGACCTGCAGAAGCAAAATCCCCAGTACATGCAAGAATACAGCTACGAAAAAAATTCTGCCAAATTTATCTGGAAGCAAGCAAGCTGTGAAAGCTCATACTCTTACAACTACTTTGCATTGCCAAAATTCCTTTTTTTTTTCTTTCTTTTCTTCATACTAGTGTAAAGAGCAACAGACCTACATTTATTGTGACAAGGCTGCTTGAATGCATAATGTTCCACAGTTTAAACAATTGTTTAGTATTCTGGAATCATCACCCAGTTTGGCAAGATTTGCTTATGAAACAGACAAATTTATCTCTTTAAAAAATTACATGTTTTCAAATAGTTCTTCCATTGGTATTAACGATGATAACGCTATATATAGCTGCAGGTCTACTGAAAAGGTAGGAACCTAAATTCTGAATTAAAACTATCTGTCACATTACCCTGCCCTGGTAAAGGTATTTATGCAAAGTCAATCAGCTTCCCAAGGACTGAGCAAGAGAGGATGAAAATTGTACCTCTTCCTTTCCACCTGCACAAGAAGGCTGTAGAGGGGCATCTTATAGCCCCAAAACATCAGTCAGCCACTTAAAAAGCAATGCCATTTAATCCCAGGACTTCTCTGTCTTAGCACCTTGAAGTGCTATAAGAAGCAGTTTCTAGAGTCTGGGGGCAACCAATATATCAAAAAAAATTAGGTCCTGCAACAGTCAGTCAGTTAATAACAGATGTAATGAAGTTTTATAACCCTGAAGCAAGACAGCACTTTTGTTGAAATGTGCTCACTGCATACCTAAATAACATTCATAAATGTTGCATGATCCACAGAGTGGGGGGAAAAAAGGGATCTTTACTTAGGCTTTTAATTATTTTACCAGCAGGTCAGTAATAAAAATCACCTGACACTGGAAACGCTCACCAACAATACCACCCTGGGGTCAACACGTCTGCCAGCTCAGACTGGTGCCCTGCCACAGGCCAGTAACCATGTCCCAGATTTTCCTCACAGCCCTGGTCCCTCTAAGCTGCAGGTTTATAATGCACGACTGTAGGAACGCTCGGTGGTGCTGAGCACTCGCATCCTTCCACAGAAGTCAGACGGCACATCTGAAAAACAGGTCACTTGCCAACTGTGCAAAATGGCGTCAAACAAGGTGCTTGCCCTCACCCTTGAGGAAGCTGGCATGCCTCACCACAGCCAAGGGCTCCGGACATCGTCCCCAGAGCTGTATGCCAGGGCACACTATCTTTAAACATGCCTAAATAATTCATAGATACAGAAGGAAAAACAAATTCTGTGACAGCTGATTGGCAACCAGCAGCCTCCTCAAAGAAGAAAAAAATGGAGCTAAAATGGTCCATTTGGCCTAGAAGCACCACAGCCCTTCAGTGCAGAGGGCTTGCACCTCAAAAATACCACTTCTGCTGGCCTTACCCAGCCCTCACGTGCATAGGTGTGGAAAAATAAAAGTGTGCAGCCAAGTCACTATAACTTCCCCCCCCGCCAAACCTCTGAGGAGAGCCACACAAGGATTACAGACTGCACTCTGGCAGGAGGAGCCTGCGGGAGCCAGGGAGGGAAGGTGCCGGAGGCCTCACCTTACTGCCACTGGCCCCTCTGAGGAGAAAGTGGCAACTCTGAGGAGAAACGGAGAGGGATGGCCACAGGCTACACACAAGGCAGCACAGGAGGCCTGGGGGTCCAGAGCGGCACAACGCCTGACTGCAGGGAAGGGACCCCAACCCCAACAGCAGGGCTGCCTTGTCTTCCGAGGGACCTACCAAACAGTGTTGGTGAAAACAGGGTGCTTTACCACAAATACTGTAGAGAGGGATTCCATGACTGGGGTCTCCAGCAGCTACCTGGGCTTTGCATTCCTCTATCAAGGCCTCCAAAGCCTCTCAGCTCTGAGGTGCGCAGCTCCACGGCCACCGAAACCCAGCTGCCCCCTCCCAAATGTCTTCACCACCAAACCCCAGCTGCTGAGGAGCTGCCTCAGAGGACTAGACAGATGGGAGTTTGCTGCCGGGACAAGGAAGTCACAGCTCCCCTAAGCCTGCACAAGACAGAGCACTTGTACCCACTGAGCCCCTCTTCTCCCTCCATTCAATTCAAGGTTGGGCCCTGCAGTGAGGTTTGCTTCTAGGCCGCCCCATGCTCTAAACCAAGTTTTTACTGTAAGCAAACACATGTTTAGAGATAAAAATCACTTTCTTTGCTAGATTTATTATTCCAAATGGATTCCCATGCTTTTTCACTTTGAAAGCTTGTCTCCTGCATATGTGCAGTGCATTCAAGAATAAGATTTGCATACTGGGAAAACCGGGAGACCAAAAAAAGTCACAAAGACATTTGTTAATCAGGTTATTGGTCCACATCCCAAAAAATTGTTCTAGTTCTTCTTGCTATGGTGACAGAAAGGAAAATTTGTTCTGATGCCAAGTAGAAGCAGCTTTTTCCTCATAGTAAATCTCCATTGAGAACTAAAGTGGGTCAGAACAGATGAGAACACTTTCCACACACCTGATTTTGAAGAAGGTGAAATATAATTATAAAATGGTATAACACACTGGGATCATTAACCAGCAAAAAGATTATTTATTGGTCACAGTTTAAGTATGGGTATTACTTTTGCTTGGCTACTGTGGGCAGATGCTTAATAGCTTTAGGAAGCTGAAAGGTTTGGAAAGGTATGGACAGAAGACTTCTATTTATGGAAAGCAATCTCTGTGTTAATCATCTTGCTGACAGAGTGATTACAGACATTTAAAAAATTTAAATCAAAGCTTGAACTTGCAGGGATGCAGCAACAGAAGCTGCTTTTGGTCACAGTTCATCAAATCTCTGCATTCCAATGGTTTCTGCACCCCAGCAATTGTTGCATGGAAGCCACCAACTTGTAAGCACTGGCAGGTACCTGGGGATCTTGAATAAAACTCAAAGCAAAGTTTTGACGAAAATACTTCTGCATTTTTTCAGCAATTTGTTGGGGTCTTTTTTCTTCTCCCCTCGAGATGCTGCAGCAGTGTAAGTGGACTCAATATTGTTGTCCACTCTATGAAACAGGCTTTTAGCAACTGCAATCCAGACTTCATGTTTCTGCATACCGCTTACACAAACCCAGGCCTTTTGGACTTACGTGACCAAAATATTTACTTCCTACTTTCCTCTTCATCCACCCAGAAAGGAAAGGGTTAGTGCTGTACGTGATGGTGGCTGCTCCTACCCTGGATGTATTCTGGACCAATGCATGTTATAGCAAGATCTGCCTTTTCAGAAAAGCACCATTAAACAACTTGGTTGAAATGTCAGACACATCAAGACCAATTTATCACAATGAACTGCAAATGCCAAGGATGGACAACAATGGTTTATTTATAAGGAGACAAGAGCAAAGAAGACAAGAAGGTTCCATTTACTCACTACCGCCAATGGCACATTCTTCTTTTTCTTTACAGGAGGCTACAAAGTCTTTCAGAGAACCATAGAGCCTAACTGGCGCCCCACTGTTTGCTTCCTCTTGTGCCACTGCTGTGCTTTTCAGGCTCCGGACATCATGTATATTCAAGAAAGCCCAAGAAAACAGAATTGATTTACTTTCAGAAGACCATTTGTCAGGTTCTCACCAAACAGGTACTCTAAGAGCATACACAAAATATAATTAAGCAGCTTCTACTGGTGGGAAACCCACAAGACTTTTCATCAGCAGACTGAAAAGAACACCCTTTGTGAAAACACATCATCTTACAGGTCTGAACGGTTTCTCTATATCTGCTGAAAAAACTCCCCATCCTCTCCAGACTGCCCCCTGTGTTTTTCCCAGGTTCTTCAGAAGAAAAATCCCAAAACTTCATTCTGCAACAGAGAAAATACCATACTAAAATGGTTTAATTAATTTCTGACATGCCAATAAGTCGTTCTTGCAAAACATCCACTACTACCTTTATTACGGAACTTAAAATTCCTACCTCTCTCTTTCCTCCAGCAATGGTTTAGTTGTCAGCTTTTTTTTTTAAAGGAATAGTTTTTAATAAGGACCTCCCCTCCTCAAATATTGCCCTTAAATCTTCTTTTGTCATAGCTGGCAGTCCTATCTCAGAGACGTACGAAGAACAAAATAAATGTCCATACTCACCATACACAGGATTAGCACCTCTGTTTTCCAGCCCAAGCAAGCACAATTGTTAAATGAGCAAAGAAGAGAGGAAGGGAGCTGACAGGTAGAGATTGCTTAGGGAAATGCACCAGTGTTCCCAGTTCCTGGAGATTTACGATTCAGAAAAACATCTCAGTAACAAGTCTGCATATATAGTCAGGCTTTTTATGTATATATGTGTGTGTGTGTATATATATATATATGAATGTATAGCCCAGTCTATGCCCACTGCTGACTTGCACCCATTGAAGTATTTAGGGTGTATAAGAAACACTTCAAAATCCATCTTGTGACTATTACTATCACAGCTGAAGGTGTGTCTGCACTGGTACTTTCTTTCCCTTGCCTCTTCACCCACCTGAATGTGGGTGCTAGGAACACTGGCTCCTACCCTATTCACCCATTAGTTCACTCCATAGCTCAGAACAGGTTGCTGTTGCCTTAGTTTACTTCACCCTGCAAGACACATCAGATTTTCTGCTAAAGAGTGTCATATAATCATATATGTTATATTTAGTTAATCTCCCTTATCTCCTCCTTGTGCCAAGCTGGGTCCAAACTAAACAATATCAAACAAGAGCTTCACTTACAGTGAGAAGTATTTGTGTGGGGGCAGCAACATCCACAGCGGATGTGTCTCAGGAACTCCTTTAGCATTGGTATACAGAGCACACACACTGTGCCTACACAGGAACTCCCCTGAACCCACAGCTTCACTGGGTGCCCCTGTTTGGATCTATGCATTAGCAGTACACAAAGATGGAACACTTTATGGGGAATGTTAATCAAAGGATTGTTTCCACAAAGGTTAGGACTCTGCAGTGAACTTCCCTTTCTGGCATGTAAAGCAACACACTATGAGCATCAGCCTGCTGGGATGGGCAAGCTGTACATCAACTTGCAACTTCTAAAGCTGGTGCAACTGCATCCAGTAGCAGTATTTGGTTTGCTCACTGTATCTGTATTATGCGTACACTTAAGATCACTGAGAAAATAAAGGCAACTTTACATTTCCAGTTGAAACCAGCCCAGGCCATAACAACTGTCACGGTTAGTGGCTTAAGTGAATTAAGATTACAGCACTTGGAGGCTTGGAGTGAGACCAAACCACCACCACAATTGATGCCTTTGTTGACAGAGGAAGCCGACCCATTTATCTGTGAGCACAGGATGGTCTGTTCAGATCAGAACCGGGGCATGCTGACAACACTGATTCCCAGGACCTGGGAACTTGGAATGCTGCTACCTGACTCTACAATTTGGAGTATCTAAGAACACACTTATGTGCAATAACCCTTGTGGGAGCACGCAAAGGCAGAGAAATAGTGAAAACATATGCTTTCTGCACAAAGTATAATTAACTTATGGCTGTTACCTTTAAACTCTGAACATAAATTACTATGAGTGACTTAAAAGACAGATTAGGAAACGCTACTAAAACTATCCTATAAAGGTCAAGAAATCATACCATAAACAGCATTAACAGTTGATACACCTGATAAAAAGTTAGATTCTGTGGTGTGATTTGTTTGATGGTGACTTATGTTCAGAAGTTCCCAGGGGAATGGAAAAGGATTTACACAGATTTAACTCCATTCCACCACATAGTACAGCCCTTAAGTCCATTCTTGTGTTCTTGTAAGAAAGGCTTCTTTACAACAGCATGGGTTAGGTATCAATGAATCTCCAACTCCTTCTCTACCTAGAAACTGGAGGGATAAAATAAGCTTAGCATACAAAGGGGTCAGCATGTCTAAAATAGATAGCATGTACCTTGCTTTTGTGCAGATTATCACATTGGTGATTATCACCTCTGAGATCAAAGTGAAATAATCAAGAATTCAAAATCCCAGGATTAATCCTAATTACTGAAATATAGACTCACTGTCAGAATAAGAGTGAAGTAACTTTTACAGGAAAAGCATGTTTCAAATACAGACACTACAAACAACCTCAATGAAGAAAATGATTCTCAAGAGTAGTGCCAGTAGTTTTAATAGGTAATATAAACTGTGTTTGAGCACAGTGTGAAGAGGTAAAATATTTTTATAGTAGGCTGAAAAGACAAATGGCACCAGGTTTTAGAGTAATGAATAACTAAGCTTCATGTCCCACAACTTGAGTCATCTGCATGGGTCAGGAAGGGATTTTTTACCCAAGTTCAGAGCTATCCCGGCACGCTTACGGTTTGGTTTTAAACCTTTCCCAGAATACTAAATATTAGCACAGCTCAAGATAGTATGCTGGACAAAGTACTAGTACTCTTGGGTTTACAGCACATCATTTTTCTTAGATTCCTGATTGCTATGTCTTACTGGCCCACTTTAAAAATCAAAACTACCATCAAACTTGGATAAGAAAAGCATTTCCTTCCCTCAGTAAGACTGGCAGGACTTCAGCTGATTTTGTTTTTCTGTAAACATAGCAAACGCTCACTTGCTGCGATGCATCTGAACATGTCTCACCTAATTAATTTCATAGCTTTGCATGATATTGTTTTGATGGCACTTCTGTTCTCTACCTGATATGCCTAACAGGCCCTGCTGCTGAGAACTGAAGTCCTTTGACTCAAGTCATTTGGGTCATTTCGGGTAAATCCAAGTCATGAACCACGGATTTACCAGTGTTTTGGCTACTGCTGAGCAGTGCTGGCACAGCACCAAGGCTGTGTCTCCAACATTCCCTACCACCACCAGTAGGCTGGGGGTGGGTGAGATCTTGGGAGGGGACACAGCTAGGAGAGCTGACCAAACTGACCAAAAGGTTATTCCATACCATATGATGTCTGCTCAACAATAAATGCTGAAAGAAAGAAGGGGGGCATTCATTATTACAACGTTTGTCTTCTGGAGCAACTGCTACACAAACTGAAGCCCTGCTTCCTGGGAAGTGGCTGGACATCATCTGCTGATGGTAAGTAGAGAATAAATCTTTTGTTTTTCCTTTGTTTCTGTGCATAGCCTTTTGCTTTATTAAACTGCCTTTATCTTGACCCATGAGTTGTTCTGCCCCCCCCCCCCATTTTCTCCCCTTCCCTGTCCTGCAGAGGAGGGGAGTGATAGAGCAGCTTAGTAGGCACCTGGCATCAGGCCAAGGTCAGCACACCATGAGAATTCAAGAACATATTGTAAAGGCTCATTCCCTACAGCAGCTTTTGTGCCCAAGCAACTTGTTACAAAAAAAGTTCCCTTCCCAGGGGACACACCATCTCTACACAGAGGGTTACCAATTCCTTAACAAGGTCAGTCCTTGGACTGTCTTGGCCTTTCTACTCCACCTAGCTCATTCACCCCAGCTTCTTAGGATCGATAGAACTTAGATCTCTCTTAGATATTAGGTAAATGTCTCTAAGCATTGATTTGGTCAGAGATGCATGAATCCTTTAATAAACTTGAATGAGACGTAACATAACGCAGGAATTCCAATCCGTAGTACCATTTTCTATCAATTCTGAACAGTAACATACAAAACAACTATGACTACCACCTACTTGTGGTGTGAGAAGGTGTTGATCCTATTGCAGAGCTGAGCATGAAGGGTAAGACTCCATGTGGCAAGGCAGAAGAGGTGTGCAATAGAAACAAGGTTGGTGTAGTCCAACTCCATCTGAGTAAAACACTGTTACAGTGTGTGTAGCCATATGAGATACCATGAACCACTTGCCACTTCAAAATGCTAGAGTTCTACATCTTTCCTGACACCACAGCCATATGGCCACTAGAAACACTTACTCAGATTAATCCAGAGGAGAAATTAATACAGCCCTGTAATGACAGGCTAGTGCTTAGCTTAATTACTATGAAGCACAGCCCTCGTTTAGGGGTACAAAAAGGGGATTTCAACAAACTGAAGTCTGAGGTCATCTGCCAACTTTTCTCTCTACTTCTACCAACTTTGGTCCTTTGCATTTCTTCTCTATGGATGAGACAAATCCATGATTTACCCTGGTCTTAAAATGGAGAAATGTTCAAGCACGTATGGAAAAATCCTGGCCCAAGAAATTTGCTACTGAATTCAACTGAATCAGGAATCAAGTCACAGATCATGTTGAAAATTTGCCAAAATGGGTCCAGTGACTGCTCCATCCCAGTCAGTCTCCTGATGGAAGCCAATCAAAATATATCCTTGCCAATTGTGCCATTTTCTTCCTTATATTAAGTCACAAAAGGATATTACTGCTACACTGATTTTTAAGAGAAGACTAGCTATACAGATGATTTAGTTTTGTCCTTGTATTAGCAGCAGTCATAAGGCAGACCAGCCCTTTTAAACTCAAGAGGGATAAAATCTTAACTTGTATCTGCTTACAGGAAGAGTTCAAAGTACAAATTTAAATCAGCACAAAAGTAGACTCTGTTGGTATTTATGGGTAAAAAGTGCAATGTCAGAGACTTCAAACAGGTGGGTGCTACAAATGCCACTGAAGCCCATCGTGCAGCCAAGCAGGTGGAATGGGCACGGAGTCAGAGTGGCTGGATCCTTCACCCTGCCCTGCTGAAACCCTAACATGGTCCCTCCCTGTGAAACCACCAAACCTTCTTGCCTTCTCTCTATTCCACCTCTAAGCCAGGGCAGAACTTGTCTTCAAGAAGAGTTGTGACACTAAGACATTATTCTGGCTACTGAAAACCTGAGTTTCCATGTTAGAATTCTCCAGATCATTTTGCACTACTTAAAATTTTATTTTCTCTTCACCGATGAGCATCTCTGACCTCAGGGATCAGCTGGTCACATCCTTAGCATGGCACCAAGGAAAGGAGAGAAGATACTAGTAATAAACCCAGGAAAAAACTTAGACGTAACAGTAAGAAACAAGAACAGCTGAAGAACAACCTGGTTTTGGTGTACCTAAAGTAGCAAAGTGCACTGCTGATCTCAAACAGTTTAATAATTTAATAAACTGCCAGTTGACTTTGTTAGTTAGCAAACACATAGGCCCGTCTGCAAAACCCAGGACTCAGTTTTCTTTAGAGATAGCTTTCTAATAGCAAAGCTATCAAATATTCCCTTTTGTCAGAGGCATTTTTAATGCTCAAAAGATTAAAAAAAAAATCCAACAAAGAAATAGCTTTAAGAAGGTCAGTTAAAATACTCCCGTTTTTTCTATCCTGAACATAACATCTTCTTTAAACTCTATTGTTTTTAGAGCCAGTTTGAAAGTGAGTGATGTACAACATTGTTCTGTCAAACCTCCCATCCCAGCACTGTCTACATCAGTAATTACCCTGTCAGTCTGTGCACACATTGCCAGCTGTAATGCAGTTTAGTCTCCCCTCCTTTTTGTATTAATGGTGATGGGTGAGGTTGGGGGCAGGGGGGAAATTAAATTATTTTTTATAATTATTTGCCTTTCCTATAGCCCAGAAATCAAACTGAACTCCAGTCTCTGGCATGGTTGAGAGCAGAGCTCTGTTCCTCAACGCAGATCCTCTACCTCTGCTTATATCCAAGGATGCCTACTGTGAAAACCTAAGTCTGGCTACAGATAGCCTTTAAAATCTATGATCATCCACTGTGTTCCCCCATGATTTGTGATGCATGATGCTTTCAAGGCAATTCTGATTCAGATAAGCCTCAGGAGAATAAAACATTCGAAGGTAACAGCTGACCCAGCACAGAGTGGTAGCAACGTAGCTGGGAATCAGCAAGTTCAAACACAGACATGCTATGGGAAGAAAGGAAAGTGTCAAGGAAGAAATGAGAGTCAGGAGGTTAAGGCGGCACCAGCAAGGCATGAATCGAAGTCAGCTAATTAACCCTGAGAAATGCAACTTTTGAAAGGAAAACTTGTTCACTGCCCTAGATCAGTGATTTTGAAGCCTTATGGGCAAATAGATTTTTGAACAACTTTCCAACTTTCTCACGCAGCCACACAGCTGACAAATTGATGCATTTAGCTGGTGAATATAGCTCTCGGGGCCTGCAATGGCCTTGCTGAGCAAAGGTGCACAACGGGGGAATGACAGCCTTAGCCTTCCTCCACTGAAGTGTGACTTATTACAAGTCTTTTGTCATCTATTCAGGTATCAGCCTGGTTGTGTCAGCTGTGTGCCTAAGTAGCACAGCCTAATGCCCATTACCTGGGCATCCCATGGGCACACCAGACCCAACTCTGTGGCCTTGACTTATGAAGCCTATCCCTCATGGCCTGACTTAGCAGAGACCACCAACAGAGCTATTCTCTACAGAAACACAGGTAAATAACTATATTCTCCTGATCTGTAGTAATATAGTAGCGCTTCTTTCTTTATTCCTAGAGGCTTTTTGATCTAAATACATTGCAGCTTTATTAATGTCAACCTTCTTCACTAAAGATTCAGTGATAAAATACTCCAGATTGCAGCACACATTAAATCAATCATACCTCCCCATGTGATTTGTAACTCAACAGTTTGAAAGCATCTTGGAACAATTTCTGCACAGATACTTTTAGACAAGAGACACATTTACTTTTTATTGTATCAGACATTATTTGACTGGTTTTGGTTTACAGATACAAACGACAGAGTTTTCTAGACTCTCTTCAAATCTGTGGCACTGTGACCCTAAACTGTTAAAAACTAGTTTCTAAAAAGACTTCATTCTTTTCACTAGCAATAATCTTGCTTAGTACAGGCCTACCAGCCACAATCGCCTTGGTCACTTGTCAAATTCTTATAGAAGCAGCTGAGCAGAGCACCAGGACCAATTTATCTATTTCTCTTATTAATTTCTAGAATTCCCCATAATATGCATACCAGAGTGCTCCATTCCTATTACAGCAAATCTAGAAACATATTCCAGAAGAAGGCTTATTTCATACACATTCTAGCACATTTAAGCTATCGACTTCTCCACTTCTTCTGAAGCAAATTAGTGCTCAACAATAGGTTTTTAAGCACAATTTAAAAACCAGTTCACCAGACTGTATCACACAATTAAAAAAATCAGTTTCCAGATGTCAGTCTGAACTTGAAGATAGAAGAAATATCATTATTTTTTAAGTACTGAAAATAATTACAAAAATCACTGAAGTTAGAGAAATGCCTATGTAAAGGTGGCTCTCTTTTAGGGGGCCAGTAAATGGACTGGAATTGAGAGTACTAAACAGATCAAAGCAAACATCTAGAACAATACTAGGATGAACCCGCTGGCCAGCTACCTTGGTAAAAGGGGTGTTGTGGGAACAAAAGATACAAAAAACCCTCTTGTAATGATCCTTACAGTAAGTGGCTATACACTGTGCCCATTTAGCAGCCCTGTAAGCCAAAAAATACGTGCAACCAACTTCCATCTCTGGTTCTTCCACAAAACCCCACTTCCACAGGAAGGAAACAGGAGAGTACTTAGCCTGTAAACTGAGATCATAGAATCATAGGATGGTTTGGGTTGGAAGGGACCTTAAAGATCATCTAGTTCCAACCCCCCTGCTGAGGGCAGGGACACCCTCCACCAGACCACGTTGCCCAAAGCCTCATCCAACCTGGCCTTAAACACTTCCAGGGATGGGGCATCCACAACCTCTCTGGGCAACCTGTGCCACTGCCTCACCACTCCAACAGTAAAGAATTTCCTCCTAACATCTAATCTAAATCGACCCTCCCTCAGCTTAAACCCATTACCCCTTGTCCTGTCACTGCACTCCCTGATAAACAGTCCCTCACCATCTTTCCTGTAGGCCCCTTCAGGTACTGGTAAGCCGCAATTAGATCTCCCCAGAGCCGCCTTTTCTCCAGGCTGAACGATCCCAACTCTCTCAGCCTCTCCTCACAGGAGAGGTGCTCCAGCCCTCTGATCAGCTTCATGGCCCTCCTCTGGACTCTCTCCAACAGCTCGATGCCTCTCCTGTACTGGGGCCCCCCAGAGCTGGATGCAGTACTCCAGGTGGGGTCTCACAAGAGCAGAGTAGAGGGGCAGGATCGCCTCCCTCATCCTGCTGGTCACGCCTCTTTTGATGCAGCCCAGGACACGGTTGGCTTTCTGGGCTACAAGCGCACACTGCCGGCTCATGTTGAGCTTCTTGTCAATCAATACCCCCAAGTCCTTCTCCTCGGGGTTGCTTTCAATCCATTCCTCACCCAGCCTATAGTTGTGCTTGGGATTGCGCCGACCCACGTGCAGGACCTTGCACTTGGCCTTGTTGAACTTCATGTGGTTCGCACGGGCCCACCTCTCCAGCCTGTCAAGGTCCCTCTGGATGGCATCCTTTCCCTCCAGCGTGTTGACCACACCACACAGCTTACATCTCTTACAGAGATGTAAGTTAATATATGTGTGTGTATATATATATAAAAACTGGCAGATAACAGATATGTAAACTGTATTATATAAATTTTCCTGTGGCAGTTCCTGTCTCTCGCTTTTATCGCTTAAACAACAACTAGGAAATTGTCAGATATTCTAGTACTATCTTGAAGATAAGTGTAGTTTGATAACTGATCAACTCCTAATGAATATACTGTTAATTGCATAACCTTCCTTCAGTACAGGAACTTTTCTGTTCATCAAGGCCATGGATTAAACAACTTCTCTGCTTTAGAGCATCCTTGTAATTAATAATATATTCTTCCCACTTCTAAATATAACCTATAATGAGATGCTTTAAAGAATCCAAGCTGCACCTTTCACCAAGTACTTTTGATCAGAAGAAAATGAGCCAGAGTTTGCTCAAGACAGCAGAGCCTGCTTTAACTGTGACTGTCAGCTTCCCAGCAGGCCCAATCCTGAAAGGCAGCAAGCCTACTTCAAGCAGGTGACGGCAACAAGACCTGCCAATGCCAGAAAACACATTCACTCTACCTAAAACATAGCATCTCTACCTCTGGGGATATTCTGTGCAGATCAGAGATGAAAAGAAGTATATAGAGATCTATTAGATGTAGATAGTAGATATAAGATAGTATATATAGATATCTATTAGATAATTTTTCTTCACTAAGCAGAAGTTAACTCCATGAAAACTCTGCCATCAATGTGCCTATCAGGCAGTAAGCTAATACACTGTGTAAAATCTCACCAATTACAGTTTCCATCCATATGACATGTCCCCTCTCAAAGGTTTTTCCTGGTTTCCATGGGTTGAGGAAAGACAGGTCTCCAAGGATCACAGAACAGAAAAAAGGTTTCTTGATACCTATGACTGCCTTTGGAGACAGACGAATGATGATTCACTGTTGGGGAGGGGGAAGGAGAGTGGCTCTCCCCTGCCTATGAACAAACCATTTTCCCTTAACCAAACAAGACTATTTTTGCCCTGAAAGTTCCTTTCCAGTGATCTGGATGCCCGACTAATTCCCAGATTGAGTACCTCCCGATGGCAGAACTCACTGCGGCTTGCGGCAGCTGGGCCAAATGTCTTTATGGATAAACCGCACAGTCTCAGTGACGTCTACTTGCACTGGCTGAGAGAGCTTCCCATGTTTAAAAGCTACAGGACCATTAAAATCAGCTGAATGTTTGCACAGCAAAAGGTTGTCATTTCTACATCAAGACGCCACTGAAATGGCAGCATATCTTTAAGAGGTATCTATTTTGATTTAAAGACTTCAATTGGTAAAGATTTCTGAACAAGTGAATCCACTTGTTTATTTACTGCTACTGTTAAGAGCTTTATCTTATCTCTAGTTCTAGTCCTTATCTCCAGTTCTCTCATCTAGTTTCGGCTTCTGTTCACCAGATCAAATTACACTGTTTCTTGCTAAGCTGAAGAAACAATTGTGTGATGAAACCTCTTCTCTAAGGAGACAGGTGTAAATTGATAAAGGCAACTCTCAACCCTCTCCAGTAAATCAAATACCCTACTAATAAAGCATATGTTCCAACTCTATAATCACGTGAACCTTGTAAGATTGTCCACAACCCCTTCTCTAATAACCTTTCCACTTTATAGCACCTACCCAGATCTTCTACCACCTCTCAATAACCTGTTCTTCAGTTTAATATGGCCTCTAATTATTTTGTAAACTACATTTTTATAACCTTTATGCTATCACATACATATCACAAAATACACATAGTAGCTTATTAACACACACAGTAGCTTATTAACAAGGTCATGACTCAATCAAGAAAATGAAAAGTGAGACAATTCCTGTTTTCCCTAACATGTTAACACAGATTTTTATTTTTTTAAATCTTGATGTATTCTATTCCATTATCAGCCTTTCTATGGGTTTGTCCAAAACTAACAACAGCACAATCAGCACATACAGCTCTTGGAACTGAATAGTGTACTGCTGTGGCAGTTAGGAACTCAAGTCTTGAACTGCAGACCTTCCACAGCAGGTTCTGTACAGTGCTCTGTTTAACTTTTAAAACTACCATGAAAATACCAGCTTTTACTAACTTACTGAAACTTCCCCAATATTCCAACATCTGTAAAAAATTAGTAACAGAAGTTTCTTAAAAAAGAAAAATCAAAATACAGATCAGAAAACTCATTTGTCTTTCAATGAGACTTTGCCAGTACTTCTGTTTTAAAGACACAAAAATATAATAGCTGCTGTTTAGTAGCAGGCATGTTGTTAAATGTGCAGATATATCTTCATCTGTCTGAACAGAAATTAGAAATAGCATTTTCTCCCACTGCAGCTTACTGTTTCACTCTCACTGACCAGTATCACATTATATGGATTGGCTTTTCATACAGCTAAAGAATTCATTTCAATCCTTAATAAACCTGGCCATAAATTTTTCATGCATACTTCTGGATTTCCTTATTCAATGTCTTTATCCAACTACCCCTTGCATCCAGACTGTAATTCAACTTCCAATACAATAGGTTCTTATGCTGATTTCTATGAAACAAAATTTCCATATATGATTACCACCCCCCCCAGAATCTATTTCTCTGCCCTCATAAATTCTAAATGCAGTGACCAAATCAACAAAAATAACAAAAAAGACAAGAGGTCTCAAAGAGAGTTCCTGTGAGGTCAATGAAAATACACACCTGGGCAGAATACTCCGACAGAACAAAAGGCTGCCACATAAGCTCAACCTATATTGGAAGACAAAGAATCCATGCAGGAGGAAACTGGAGAAAACTTTTAATTGGAATTATTATCCTCTTCTGCACCAAAAAGTCAATCATGTCCAGGACATAAATGAATGGGGAGGTGGGTAGGAGGGGAAAAAAAACCCAAACCAACCAACCAAACTCCCCCCCCCCCCCCCAAAAAAAAAAAACCCCCGAACCAAAACCAACCCCAAACCAAAAACCAAATGAAAAAACCTCCACATCAAACTTCACTAGTTCTGGTGCTCTGGA
This sequence comes from Grus americana, assembly GCF_028858705.1. Lineage (NCBI taxonomy): Eukaryota > Metazoa > Chordata > Aves > Gruiformes > Gruidae > Grus > Grus americana. The sequence continues at coordinate 29,728,759 of NC_072859.1, forward strand.
AGCTATTTGCTAACCCAGTGATTGAATTATCTCTATTTGCAAGAATCTGACCCATGTAGCAAGGGGGGGAAAAGCTCACAGAAATAGAGTATAATGCACTGGTTCTTACAGGATGGTACATGGCTTGTTAACATTTTCAGCAGGAAGACTTTCTTCCCGCCCTAGCGTAATTAAAAGAGGTAGCATAGATCTCTGAGACAAAGATCTGCAGCCTACATAGTAGGTAGAATTGCACTTGATCTAGATAAGTAATTTTTATGACTTTCAAGTTGAAAGTACACCTCATTTCCTATGCAGGTCAGCTATAATTTCCTATGCACCCAAGACTTGCAGGAGTCTGATGTCAGAACTTTAAATAACTTGCCACACTTGCAGCGTCTAACCTTTCCAAAACCTTCTCTGACGACAAGACTGAATTGTCTTTATGTAGGTTTTTCCACTTGCCAACTGCAGGAGAGAAAACACACAGAGCTCAAGGGGAAAGGGTCTAGCAGACTGCAAGAGCTTCACAGTAGGAGTGACAGCACCTACCCAGTCCTGCTTCAGACTAAAGTCAAGAATAGCAAGAAGCCACCATCCCTCTCTGCTAACATCAGGGACATGGGATGACTGGCAAGCACACGCACACCTTCCATTAATCATCCTACGCCTTGCAGAAAAGTCAGCTATACTGCTGTGAGTCACCTCCTCTGCAGTATGGGCATCTGCACCATCTTCCCCGAAGAAAACAGATGCTAGTCTGCTAATCTGCTTTTAGAAGAGGGAAAGGATAGCTTGGCAGAGATTTTGATCTGTGTCACAATTACAGTCTAGTCCTGGAACAACATACACTTCTAATGATCCCAGGCTGGAGTTAATAGCAAAGGCTGAGCTGAACCAGTATAACCTTCAAAATGGAAAGGAAATAATCTCTTACATTCCCCCCAGAAAGCAACTGAAAGTAGGAAAACTGTCTAAAAGAATTCTTCATTCTGTTTGGTTAAAAAAACCCCCCACAAACCAAACAAGAGTAGCCATGTGAAATCAGCAAAATCAAACAGCATTTCACACTGTTTGAAATAACACCAATATCCTGATTGACTATAACGGTAGAAGTGTGCTCATAACCACGTTCAAATGTGTTAATTACATCAGCCTTTTCAATAGAGGCAATACTGTGAGGTCATACAAAAGAATAAAACCAGCCTACAAGTTGCCCCAGCATCCAAATTCCAGCACTATTTTGAAATAATGCCTAGTCTCAATGAACCAGGGTATATAGAAAGAAAATCAAATGTAAATTCTGTGAGAATATTCAAGAAAAGGATATAACATGCTATTGTTATCAATAGAACAACCTGACTTGCTCTGTCCAGTCTCTCTGCTGTCTAGGTATAGTTCATAATATGGTTTTAGCTGACAAAACCTACATACTACATGATGTACAGGAGCTCCATGCATAGTATATGTTTTTTAAAAGACAGATTTGTGCATCCATGTATTGTGTGTATTGGCATGTGTCATCCATGGCTATCCTAACTGTGCATTGAATCATCGCACTGAAGGACTGCATGCTGCTCTTCCTCCTTCTCTTCTCAAGCCTCTCTATTCTCTCCATTCAGGCAGTTTTGATCTCTGAAGACCTCTAGCATTTGGGAAAGCGCTTAAGTAATTACAGTACAGAGGAAGTAAGTCAGGACATGTGCAGCTTTGAACTATCAAAATTTTTCCTTTGGCTCAGTAGGAGAGAAAAATCTTGAAAACCAGAAACATCAGCCCCAGTTCTCATAATATTTGATGAGCAAATAGAGATGTATTCACTCCTTCTGGAATGTATGTTACACAACAGCTTCCAATGGCAGCTGCTTTACACTCTTTGGAAAAAAACACTTCTTCCAAGCCAGGACCATAAGAGATGAATGAAAAAAATCCATGTGAAGGTGAAGAATATGGAGAATTGTTAGTCTATGAAAAGGTAAGAACTGATTCCACAGCTGTGAAGTTCCTGATTTTGCATAATCATTGAACACACTTTTCTCAGGAACCTGAATGCCAGACTTTTTTTTTTTTTTAAATACTTTTGCACAATTTTAGAGATCTCTCCTCCATTTATTATGTATAACAGGGATTACTTTTTTTAATTTAGTTTAAATTGGCCTTTTCTAAACATCATTCTATAGCTTCAAGGTATTTCCCTTTGAATTTTTTTCACGGTGGTCATCTCCCTGGTATTTAGAAATCTCCATGACTAACTCCTCATAGCTTCTTAAATATATGCAAAAACAAAAGGACTGTGATTTATGTTACTAAATGCCACCACATCACAGACTGTCTCCTGAAGCCAACCTTTAAAAACAGTAATAAATATTTTATACCATATGATGAAAACATTACCGGCTCCCATCTTATAAAGAAAAGAGTCACACATGAAAACTCCTTGCTCACTAGTCTGTGGAAAGAAACCATAATGCAGAACTTGGACGTGTGTATAGCAGTTGGTATGCATAAGCACAATGCAATGGCCACTATTAGGTAAACAGAAAATCTTGCACATTAGGACTCAAACTGTGCTCAGAATTCAGGCCACCAGCGATCTGAGGCCACCAACAGTTTAGATCTGTTACTTTTTCTGTTTTTTATTGCAAGTATCATTTAAAAGGATAATTCTACATTTCAAATGAAACAAGGTGTGATGTTTACAGCAGCACAGTCTGGCAATGAAAGGAAGGGAAAAAACCAATCAAAATTCTGCTTTTTCTCTGTAATCCTGACATATAACATTGCTTAAACATTTCTCCTTAAACTGGCTGATTAAAAGTAACAAGGAATAGTTCAAAACACACTAAACAATGGAGGGTGACTGGTACAGAGACAGTGTCATATAGCTATTCTGCAAACGTGCCGATTTCTAGACAACCCAAAAATCCATGCTCCCAGTCCAACAGCAGCTGGAAGTAATAATAGTGACCTTTACATTTCAGAACAATAAAGTCCAGCTACAGCACACATTAGAACAGCACGATGCAAAATCTGAGTGCATGTATGGAAGCGATGATCTGTGCCTGAAGGCTACACAGATTCAAAACTTCCACTTTAAAAAAAATAACAAAACAAAAAACAACAACACCCCCCACCCTCCCCCCCAAAAAATCCCTTTCACATGGATAGTTTTGAAGAAGTTGCTTAAGCTCAGTTTTTGTCAGAACCTGTGCATCTCACTGCCCTCACTAAACTACTGATGCATGTACACATGATATTAAAGCATGGACATGGCCAGATGCCCTCCCCTTCCCACTAGCACTACAGAAGTAAAGTCTGCAAAAGAAATTGCTTCCTAGAAGCCATTAATTTAGGGCATTCAGCTTAAAAGAACTGCCTACGCTAAAGTATCCCAAAAAGGTGCATTTAAATGTTGGAAACCTTTTTCAAAGGTCTCAGCTCAGAGCCTATGGTTATTTCCTCGGGCGCTTCTCAAAGTCTAGGCTTTACTCCTTGACTTCACTTAGAAAATACCTTACTAAAGAGGTGTGAAGAAAATGTAAGTAAGGGATTGTGAAAGAATAACATTCAACTTAAAATGTCTCCATGTTCTCATCTTTCACTCAGTTAATAAAAAAAAAAAAAACACTGGCAAGAAATTAGACCAAGACTGAAGTTAAGAGCTTTGAACCCCATGGTAAAATTGAACCACAATTCATAGCCCTATTATTTACTGGTGTCTGTCAAAGAGGAATGTAGTCAACAGACTTACTCCTACCACCTAGTAAGATGCAGTGGTACTAGCGTGAGCAGCTTTGACAAAATTACACCACTCCACTTTTGCGGATGGTGATCTTTGAACCACTTCTTCACTCACCTATGGTCCCACCACGAGGCAGCAGAGCCAAAACCCAAACCCAGGTTTCTTGACTGCCAGACCTGCATCTCGACAACTTTCCTGAGCAATGTCATGCAATTCCCCTGAGAAACATGTACCAGCATCTTAATTTCCTACCACTATGTGGAAAGCAGAAGCAGCTGTGCTTCACCACTGGGACCAGACTCCTGTTTCTCCCAGCCCTTCCTTTCACCCTCCTACCTTAACTGCTGCTCGCCCTGCCCTTTGCACAGAGCATCATCTCATACTTCTTGCTCACGCTCTTTCTCTTACTCAAATCTGCCCTTACAGGCTGCTTTTGCCAAATCTGTAATAATATTGTTAATAGAATTATATATATATATATATGGGTGTATATATATAAAATAGATACATATGGGTAACAGTCAAGCCATGCTTGGCATCAGATGAGGGACCCTTTGATCTTATTACTATAATCTTTGTTTCACTCCTGCTGCTATTCCTCTGTCTCATTAGTCTTGCTAACTGAGTCTGTTCTCCTATCAAACCAACTCTGCAAGCCCCCAGCATGAGTAACTTCACCACAGCCGTAAGCTCTGTGCTAGATGACAGTTGCACAGGCCTGGGCAGAACCCCACTGGCTTCAGAAATGCTCCGTTGCAAACACAATTACTTAATTATAAAGGCAATGGTGAATGCTAATACAGGACCCACATTTGATCTGCTTTTCTGAAGCACCCTCAAGCACCTTTTGGTGCTAAAATAACCACTGAGTTTAATCACAGTTTGTAAAGTACTTGGTGGTTATCGGATAGAAGTACGATATAGAAAGGGTTTGCAGTAGTTAAGCGCAAAAAGGATTTTAAAATGTGATTTTAAAGTTTACAATTTTTCTTTAATCCCTTTAAAGCAGTTTATTTTACTGTCTGGCTTGAACATAATGGGTCAGGAACTGTTTCTCTGAGTTTCCCATCAGATAAGCAGTTAGGTAATTACGGAAACAGAATGGAACTTTAATTATAAAAAACCCCATAGATTGTTCTATTGTGATTTTCCACAGCATTGCTGTTTCTTATAAATGAACATATTGTGCAAGCTGGGAAGACATCATTGATTAAAATAATCAAAAGCCCTACTAGAAACTTAGACATGTTTTCCTTTGTGAAAAAACAAAACACTGTATCTGACTGGTTGAGAGATTTGAATTACCTCTTCTAAAGCCCACTTTAATTTTTCCTCACAGATTAATTTAATTAAATCTATTATTACAGGGTAGGCTTTTTTTATTTTTACATAAACTATATGAAAGCTTGGTGTACTCTGATAAATCTAGAAGATTAGAAAATTTTACCAGTAGCTTTTTATCTTGATTTCCTACCAGTCATTTTCAGCTGAAGCAATTTGTTTGACTAACATGCTGTTTCCATCATGCCAGCAATCAAATAGAAGTGAAACATCAGTAGTTGCACTTACAGGTACCTGATAAGCAGAACAACTTTTCAGTTCCTGCTCTGAAAAGCTGGAATATCATTAAACACATGGTCAAAGAGGTCAGTCGTAGGGAGGAGTCTATATTGGAGTTATCAACCATGTCAGGCTACTAATTGAATAGTCACCACCTTTTCCCCAAATGACTGTTTTGTCAGTGGAGCGGGTGCTCTGCAGTTGACGCCAACCCAGGATAGCCACATACGTCCCAATATTTCAGGGAAGATCAAGGTCCAGTGGAGGCAGCACCACTTCTGCAGGTGCTCAAGAACAAATGAGACTGGGAGGGTTCATGTACAAGTGCACATGTGCACGCTGGGCTCCTTCCCTTTATTTCTCTGGTTAATCAAGACACAATTCTGTACCCTGGGCACTGGGAAGAAGGAACGCTGACAGACTGCATGCTAGGCTCCATTGAGAACCTGCTGGTTACAAACGGCGATAAAAACACAGCCTCTTCAGAAGTCTCTCAACTGTGGCTAAGAGTCCAGCACGCACCCGTGGGGCGCTCTGAGCCTCTGTATCAGCAGCTGCTCTTTCATTTTCCCTCTTCCCAGGCTCATTTTCCTTCTCTCGTTCACAGAGATTACTCCTATTCTAATCAAAACAGGGAAGAAAAAGCCCCACAGAACACTAGGGGGACAAAATTATACAAAGGATAAAGGAATTGAGTAGCATTGAGACCATACCCATTTGTAAAAGAGATTATGGTCACAAAAGTGCTTCTTATCAATAGGGAAAATAAAGCCACAAAAGGTCCCTAGATGAGCAAACATAATGAAAGCTGCCAAGATGAGTGATAAAAATTATAGAAAGAAAAGTTATACAGGTCTCCAGGAAACTGCCAGAATTAATCATAAAACACTTTTCCCTGCTACCTGAAGTCTGCACCTTTTTTAATCCACATGAAAAGCTGACCTAAGTATGTTGCAACATTGGTATTTCACCTTGTATCTGCCATTACAGTATAACCTCTCTTCTATCAAAGGATTGAGTATACCAAACAGCATCCAGGACTTTTTAAAAATTCATACTGCAGAGGAAAAAAAAAAATTGAGTGCAGCGTCCCACTCCATGTTAGACCATCTCTGGCGGCTGAAAGGAAGCCATCCTGCACCGTTGCTGGTAATATCTGCACGGCCACAAAGAGGCAATTGCTTCATCACGATCCGAGCTCACACCAAGTGAAGACGTTGCTTTTTCATGCTAAGGTGACAACGCTTCTGAGGTGTGTTAAAGGTATCAACAAAGGAATTGCTGCTCAAAGGGACCAATGGAACATGAAGAACTTGTGGCAAAAAAAAAGGATTTGGTAGACAAACATAGACTTAATAACTTGTAATATGTCCTCGCTCTTATATGTGCAAAAGAAAGGAAGTCTGAAAAGGCTCTGCTGCTATTAAATAATTGTGTTTCTTATCTCGGAGTGAACATTTCATCTTTTATATACATAAAAAGAAACCTCCACCTGTTTTCTTTTTCAGAGGATAGAACAGGCAGCTTAGATAGCAATTTTAATTGAATGTGTTCAGGCTGTTGCACAAGAATAGTGGTGTGTAGACCTGTGGCTGAGAAGAAAAGGCTTTCCCCTACCACCTACACCTTTACTTCATTACAAATATCCCTGCTGGTTCACACAACTCAGCTCCAAGTTTGACACTTGCAACATGTCTAGAGACAGGAACTGAAGCAGAAACATACACATTCTAGTGGAATTCAGTATGTTAATCACTATTTCTCATTTCACATTCCATACAGGGCCAATATACCTGCTGAAATGCTTGAATGGCATACCACCATAATTTTTTTGTGTATGTGCATATGTACATTTCTAAATACACATGTGTAATTTTACCCATATAAATGCACGCACAATGAATAGAAATGAAATTGTTGACTGTCAAACATGCTAGACATGCTTCTCCCTGCAAAAAAAAGGGGGGCGGGGAGGGAGAAGCATGGTTATGTTTGTGCTGAATGTCTAGTGTTTGCAACCTCTATGCCAAAATACAGAACTAAGAGTCTCCATACAATAACTGGAGTCTTGCACAACAGTACACTTAAAGAACTCAAATGACACATTAAGATGACTACCCTAGCAGTATAACCAGAAAAATGGTGCAATAAGTAGCATGAGTCCATTCATATAGGAATGTGTAAGCATGCAAGGTCTAATAAAGCTACTAAGTCCTCTGTATTTCAATGCAAAGGATTCTTTACATGTAAAATACAAGACAGAAAGGGTGAGCTGAAATCTGTCACTCGGAATATAGCCACTGAATAGAGCATCCCTAGAAAGGAGGCTAGAAGCTATTGCTAAAGCAAAGTCCTGATTAAGGCTCTCGGCACCTATGGAAGCTCATTGCACCCCAAAGGCACAGGTGAAGATCGCCATCACCCTCACACATGCAGACAGCACTGTCAGCAACCATGCCTTACCCCAGAGCACTATCTGACTGGAAGCATTTCAGAGAATTAAAAATCTCCAGTGCAAGGTTTAAATTACATAAATTATCTACCAAAGCACACGGAGACTGCATATTAAACCAGTCTTAATCATGATCCTAATCCTCAAGGAAGCAGGATGGAATATCATGAGGCCCTTATTAAAACTGCAAATTATTTCAGTGGGAGTTTGTCCTGAATGAAAACATGATCCTGCAATTGTAGAAATGGAGAAAGAGAGGGGAAAAATATCTATCAAGGAAAAGTGGTGGAACTAGGGATCACAGCTACAACATACTAAAACACAGAAACTATTCAAATGTGAAAAATGTTAAAATAATGTCATTTGATATTCACTTATTTTCCTCATACCATAATTCATCCACTAAAGGAGAAAAGGTTTGCTTTCTGTGCTTTTGCAATGCACTACTGCTTCACTCACTTAGCAAAACATTTCAACTTTCAAATTATTCCCAGAAATTATTTCCTTTTCACATCAGCCACGGTAAGTAAACCAACCATGATTCCCCCCACCAATAAAATAACAAAAATATAAATATAAAAATCAGGTAATCTGAATTTCAGAAAGCAAGCGGCAAGAGAATAGGAAAAATGAAAGCACTAGGCACTGAAAAGCTGCTTGAGTATTTCTGAAAATCTCTTCAGTTTTCACTAGTTCAATATTTATGACCTGTTAAATAATTACACATACAAGAGCTTCACATGCTCAACTTACATATTCCTGCTATTCTCTCCTATTGAAATAACTAGGAGATTAATTGTAGCCATAAAAAGGCAGCATCAAACCCTTTTATGATCATTCCTGTTTATGAACTGCATGAACGCATTAGACCAATAGGAAAAATATTTAAATGCCAGTGTTTAAATCTTCGTAGCAGTCAACTAGCAAAAGCTCAAAGTCTATCTGAGGTACGGGAACACAGCAAATGTCAAAGCTTGCAATGCTACCTGAAAAAGTGACTTTCTTGTAAAATAACATTGCTTAAGAAAAGAACAATAAAAACATCAGAAAAGACCCAATAGATATTTTCTGTTGGTTTTCCTACAGGACTCAGCCCTCTGAAAAGGTCGCAGCATCTGAGATATAAGCTCTAAAAACCTTCCTTTAAAAGGAAAACCACATTTTGTTTTGAACAGGTATTACTTAAAAGTCTTTAGCACTGGTAGAATTGGAGCACAATCATTACATACCCTAAATTCATTTACATCTCTAGGTACATAAAATGCTGAGTCCACCAAACGCATGTAATCATCAAAAAGAAGATGTAATTCACTGCCCATGAGCCACAGATAAAGTTATCCCACTACTAGGGAAAAACAGCTGGGCTTTGAGTTTGTTGAATTTCCTTTGATGTAAAAAGGATAATTTCACACATCAAGAAAAGGAACAGGATGCAGGAAAAACTGGATTTGGTTCCTTACCCTGTCAAAGGCTTGTTGTGTTAGTTCCTACAGTTTTGTGGGATATTGAGGTCAACGTGGGGTTGGCTCAATAAGGACACACCCGGAGACATTCAAAGCCGTTACAGTGGGTAAGGAACCAGAGGCACTTGGGAAGCAAGTATACACTGGTTGAGACAGGACAATTACATCAGGAGTAAAGGTACATTCATGAGAATTTGAGGAGTTACATACACTTAGGATAAAAAGGACTTCTAAAAATCTGCACTGGACTACAAACCACAGTCCATATGAAACTACTAGTCTGCTAACAGGCCTTAACAAGTCTTGTCCATCTCTAGTGTACTGTTACACACTTCCATGGAAATGAGTTTTCAAGAGTCTGGAACCCTTTGCTAAGTAGACCTGGAAGCTAAGTAACATACTAAAGACATAAAAATTATTATTAATAAAGTTATATTTTGGATGTGGTAAAGCTTTGACAGGTGAGTGGACAATGCAAAAACTGTATCCTCGTCGTAGAATTGTGTCATTTCTAATTATCTGACAAAAAAAATCTGAAATGAGAGACTACATACAAGGAGAGGCTGAAGGAACAGCATTTGTTCAGCCATCAAAAAAGATGACTAAAGGGAAGATTTTATTGCTGCCTTCAACTACAAAATGGGAGGGACTAGAGAACATGGAGCCAGACTGTTCTCAGAGGTGCACAGTGACGGGATTGGAGGTGACAGACACATGCTGTGACAAAAAGGAAGCCTGGTGAGATATAGGGATTTTTTTTTTTCATTAATAAGGGTGGTCAAACATGAGGACAGGGGTCCATTTTGAACAGGAGATTGGACTCTTCTTTCCTAAATTATTCTATGACTTCATGGAGAGATGATCATGGGCTGTTTTCATTTTTTTCTGTCTCAATAAATAATCTGATCGCATTGACAAATCAAAGCTTTCATCATTAGCCTTACAAACTAGTCTGGGCATCCAGAAAATGAGACTGCCTCTTCGCTACCTTGTCACTGGGAAGATCCTGTAGCTCTGGAAGCATTCCATATCCTCCATCTTGTCCTATATTTGTTTTACAGATGCAGTCCTCAGCTGCTATACTTCAGCAGTGCTCCCAAGGGTCCATGAGGGACAGTGACAGGGGAACAATTGCAGGGGGACAGTGACAAGACTATCAAAGCTGTTGTTTTTTATTTTGGCAATAGCCACTTAGTGTAGTGAGAGTGTTGTTAAAATGTACACTTGTACACCTGACTTTAACATCATCTTATTCAATTTCCTGAATGATCTGTAACAAATTAATCCAACAGAATGGTCTTTCATTTACATGTTCCACTGCATTAAAAAGTCCCCCACCATCTTATTGCATAGATACAGACAGATCTGCTCTTAATTTTTGGGGGAAGAAATAAAAATAAAAAATTCTCTGTGTTACTGCACTAGGTCCTAAAACCTGGTATCAGGCTGTTCCTGGCTGCTTTGGCCTAGTTTTTTTGTTTGCTACTTGAAGTTCAATGGCCCAGTGTATGTGTTGCCCTGAATGAGACAGTCTACCCTTCTCCAGGATAAATTCTCCAAGGGCAGGGAACAGTTTAAGTCACTTTCCACAAAAGCGCAGTAATATCACCAAACTCAGTCATGCAGGAGATCTGGATCAAAGAAGAATAATAAAGACATAATATCTTTTGGGGTGAACAGAGAGCTAGGAGAGGACTGTGCATTTGGGGGTGAGCAATACCATCAGCACTACCAACAGCTACAGAATTTTGCATTTGGGCAACCTATCAGAAAATGAGGACAGAACTGATCACCACTGTGAGAGATCAGCATACACAGCAGCAGCACATAAAGTGCCTAGGACCATGGAAAATACCCATTAAAAATATAACTGCCAAGTTTGGATACATCTCCCTGAACGACTCATGACATGTACTTCAAAATAAAAGGAACTGCACGAACTGGTACTGTATTTCAAACCAACATCCAGGGTTTGATTTTATATTCCATTTAAAAATCTATTTCCAGGACTGCTGCTTATTAAACTTGTCCTATTAAATCATTCCCTATTACACACAATATGAATTCAGATCTCCCCTTTTTCTTCCTCGTAACACCCTACTATACCTTTCCATATAATAATTTCTGCTCTTAACTAGGAGAATGTCACACATCTGATGAAGAAATAAGTGGTGAGTTTATGCTGCCTGCATTCCTCGATCTCATTATATATATAACGTCCTAAGGCAAGAGTTTGTCAGCTTAGATTTTCACTTGCTCTATCCCTTTAATTTGTGTTCCCATCAGTGCTGCTACTGTTTGTTAGCATTCGTTTTTATTTTCCCTCTAGAGATTTTTCATTTAAAGTCACTGGGTTAAATAATCAAAATACTTCTGAGGGAAATTTAAAATTTCTTTCTTGTAAAAAAGCAGAATGATTCAGTACCTGCGCTGGAGCAACATTAGGTGGATAACATTCATTTTGCTGGAGGTCTCCATTAGCTCAGTAAGAAAAATTACTTCCCTTCCCCCTCTCTCAGCTTCAAGAAACTGCACAGAAAAATAATGAGGAATCTTTTCATACGCACAAGCAAAGCCTGTGCATATCAGCAGCGGCCGCACCACAGCTCTAGGGTGATCACTGAGCCACACTGGGTTGCTCTTAGGGAGAGCAATGAAAAATAAGTCCAGGGCTCTGGCGATGGTGGGCTCCCCAATGGGAGAGTATGTGTAGGCTACCAAAGATATCCTGCAGTTAGCAAAGGCATGCTGCTTTATAACCTTGCAGCAAATTGTAAGATCCTCAGCATTCGAGCCTACTCTGAGGTCAAAAATATTTTCTGTATTTCAAAACAGCTGCTGGTGAGGTACGTGGGAGTTGCAGGCGTTGGGCTGACAAAGGCACTAACTCTACTCCCACTACTTCCAGATACTCTGCTATCCTTTATGGTGATTTGTGGGGAGCTCCTTGCAAACTAACAAGCCGGTACAACAAAGATGAAATCCATTATCATTTCAGAGCACCTTCCAACGATGGCAGTGTTGCACCCACTGCAGGGTCTCCCTTGTGGCAGGCGGGGAGAAGCAGCAATGGCTGATGTCAAACAGGAGGACAAGCCTGCTCCTCCTCCAGCGATTTTCTTAGCATGTATCCTGCAAGGCCACAGTGATTCATTTGCTTTACATACAAGCAGCCAACCTTTGAACAGAGACCTAGTTCAGGCAATTGAGGAACCTAAAGAGGCTTTGTAAAGGAAGACAAGGCTGGAAGTTGGCATGCCCAAGTACCAACTCTTCCCCTTCCCCACCAGGAGCACTTCTGCAGCACAGCTAAATGATGTTTCTTTGTTCCCTCTCACCCACCATCTCATTTCTTTTCATTTAAGTGTGTTTCTCAAAATAACTTTCTTCTCTTCAATATTAAATTCCTCCTCCCTCTCCTCCTGCCTTCCCCAGCCTCAATCAACTCAACTTCTTAAAACTATGATTTCAGTTCTTTCTGCCCCTTGTGGACAGCACTAATTCCTGAATTCACATGGATTTGCTTCTCCTGATTTAGAGGCTCATTCTGCTTCCACACAGAAACAAAAAATATAATAAAACCTCCCCCCCCAAACTGACAATATTTCTGATGATGACTTCAGAGAGAACAGATCCAGCCCACAAGATGCCCCTGAATAGATTAGCTCACAGAAAAGGGGGACACATTTCTTTGAAACCTTAATATAAGTTCAGACAAAATAAATTCAGCAGCCAGATAATAGCACTGAAAACTGACAGATGGCAGAATACTGAGTTTTAGTGGTTACACTCACGTGACATGAATAATTCACTTGGTCAAACCTATGGATGCGAGAGTCTGTTTAGGTTAAGGATCTGGCTCAAAGAAAAATGAAGAAATAGAAGCAATTTCTTCTTTGTAGTGACCCATTTCAAACCAAAATCCTGGATAACCATCTTCTCCAAAACCAGCCTATTCTAGAAATTAATCAACTTTCAACTAGCACCAAAATTCACAACAGGGAGAAGTCCAATAGATCTCATCATTTGAGAATTCAATGGGACTCAAAAGATACCCTTACAGCTACTGCTCCTTGCCGCATTCAGTGGCTTGAAGAAAACGCAGTTTAAAAAAATAATTGCATGAAGGCCCCAGACATCATGGGTCCAACAGAAGTCAGGACAGCTGTGATGCTGTTTTACCTATCTGACAGGAGACAGGTCATGCTGTCCTGAACACCTGCAGATGGGTAACATCCCTATAGAGGATATGGTTAGATACAAAGATGAGCAACTTCAGCAATCTGGGAAACAGAAAAAGCAAAGCGCTGTTTTGGTTTTGCAGCAGAGTTATCAAAAAAAAAAAAAAAAAGACAAACTATTACCTTTAACTGAGCATTTAGAGATAGGGACACAACATCCCTAACTACCAATAAGTGAGCACAAAATGTATTTAAAAACATAGTCACAAAAGCATTCAGAAAATAAAAAGGCATTTAGCAGGTGGCTAAATGCTGAGAGGAATTGGCTTGTTTTCATCACGTTCTAAGCTGGAAATACTCCTAAAATGCAACAGTCAGCATTATCAATGCTCCTAACCTCCCTATCTTGAATGGACTATGGAGAATGTCCCAGCATTGCATTAATTGAGGAATAACTCTAGATACTGGCAGAGGTGCTGGCAATTATGTGGCCTGTCTGAAAGCAATTGATTTTATAAAGCAGTTTGATCTTGCCAGAGGTGAGAAATCTCCGTTTCCCAACCTGCCCCTTTTCCCTAGGGAAACTCTGCAGCGCAGGCTCCTCCAAAGGGCTGTGTTGCATTTCTAAACAGGAGATGGTCGTAGGGTCATTACAGCCTCTTCTTTGCCCTTAAATAACATTTTCACATACAAAGAGCTAGGGTACAAATTTTATGTACCCTTTTATGTGAAGGGTACAAATTAAAAGCAAAGCCTAACACTCCAGTTTCTTGTTTAATAGTCCACCAGGTTTATAACTCACTGCTGTCTTGACTAGTGGTGGAAGGAAGATCTGCAAACATATGTGAATTAACCCCACAACCAGCACTGCACTTATGCATTACCAGGTTGATTCCATTTCCTCACAGAGTAGATCAGATCTGCCTTTGAGATGACACATACTTTGACAAGAATACAAAGTATCTGGAAAGAATGTCCTTACCATGCAAATTAAAGCCTATAGCTATCAACAGTCATAAGATTAAAACTACTTGATCTTCATCTGATTAAGTGTGAACTTCAGATCTGAATAATCCTATAGAACAATGGAAGTTCCAAAATTCTAATTGCAGATATTTTTAAGATTCGAAGGCAAGCTTTTAATTGGTGCAGACAGACATTGGCTTCTCTTGTGAGCTAGCCACAAGTCAGACATAGGCTTGTATCATATCAAATATCCTGTGAATGCTGAGATACAAGTTCACACATCCATCACACAAAAATTGATCTGTTTTGGCTAAAGCTCATAACAAAACTTAAATATCTTATGCTGAGGCAAAGCATGGCAAATCTGCTTGAGACCACTATAAACATATAAAATATGGCATAGTTATATGCCATAGTCTTTGACCTGGTTTCAAAGCCCTAGTATTTAAAAAATAAATTAAGAATTGGTCCATACAGGTACTGCTAGTTTCACAAGGAAGCCCTGATTCATCTGTTAGGCATGTACTACGGGATGGGAACAAACGTCTCCCTGTGTCGAGGTGACACTGGCCCACTCCCATTAGCACCAGAGAGACATTTGAGGGCCATCTATTTTTCTGAACCACCACAGAAATGCAGACTTCAGTCTCTTAGAAGTTTTCAAGCAGAAAAATCACACAAAACTGAACAAATTACTTTCCTCTCAGGATGGCAGTTCTGTACTGTAACAATCAGAAGCTCAGGTCAAGTCTCTTAAGATACGTAAGTTTTAAGGCCGATTTCCCCAGAGGATGAACGTAAGTGGGGGAAAAATGGAAGGTGAAACGGCTAGAAAAGGAATAGAAGATGATTAAGACAAATTGTAAGGGATCTGAGCGCTGCATGGTCCAGGCTACAGCCTCTGACAAGAGATTTACAGACACAGACTGCAGGGAATGGAGCTGCTTAGTTATTCAGCCCTCCTCCAGGCAATCAGGTAGTGGAAGCAGCATTAATAAGATAGTTTTTGACTAAGGAGGATGCAGGGTGAAAGACCAACACATACAATACATAAATATGTTAATGCAGTTACTGAAGTAATTTTTTCTGTAGCCTGTATATGGCTGCAAAAATTATTTCATTCATTTTATGCAAGAGAAGCGCATTCATCTTTCTTAATTAGGGAGAAAGTAGGACTGATACTAGGCTTAAAAATGAAAGTATGGTTAATTTTGAAGTGCTCTGTGTGCCCCATTCTGGTGAAATCCAATAAAATACTTCCTCCAACACTGCTGCTCATTCACGGGAATATATTCGTCCGGTACATGACTGGAAATTCAATAGAATGGCTTGTACTAGTTTCTTGGTCTGTCCAAGAACAAATCCACAGACTTAAGTAAGCACGCAAATAGAAGTCTACATATTAGTTAATGTTTTCATTAAAATATCCCTGGGATTCCCTTCAACTCAACATCCCACGACCCTTTGCAGTTCTGGAACAATGGAGCACAAATGGACCTCCTCAGAAAATCAAAAGAACAAGATTAAATGCACTACACAAAAATCAAGCATGTCCTTTCACTGACCAAATCAATGGGTTTTTAAAAGGTGTTACCTGCAGCTAACATCTGTCACACTTACTCTCAGCTTTAGTTATTTTACATTCCTCATCTTTCATCTGCTACCTTTTTCTTCATTTGTTCTTGAAGGCAAAAAAAAAATGAAAAATAATTGAGCAACACTCTAACATTGCAAAGTTCCTCTGTAATGACAGAAGTGCTGTCTGCAGTGATGATAAATCCCAATACGCTACCATGCAAAATGCTGCAAATCTGCACGTCCAAAAGGCCTGATCCTAGGTGAGTGTGAATCTTCATGCACTGCTGCTGATCATGAGCTTTGCAACCAGATAGACTGTAACAGAGCTAGAGATGTTTTCAATTCCATTACAGACAGAAATACACACTAGATAGCACTGCCTGTATCATAGTCTGGAAAATTGGTACATTTGAAAGTTTGGAAACCATCTGATTTGAATGACCTAAATCTTTATGTCTTTAATTTCTGCTCTAACAGAAGCAAAAGTTGACAGATCACCCCGTAAGTGCTGGGAATAGCACCTCCAGTTTCTCTATGCTTTGATAAGACATGTCTGAGAAACACCACTTTTTGTGCTACTCACTGCATGCTGCTTCTGATTCATCTGACCCATCAGGACATTCTTCTTCACCATCACATTTCCACCTCGCTGGGATGCAGTGGCCATTGTCACAAGTGAAATCTG
The DNA here is from genome assembly GCF_028858705.1 of Grus americana. Lineage (NCBI taxonomy): Eukaryota > Metazoa > Chordata > Aves > Gruiformes > Gruidae > Grus > Grus americana. The sequence continues at coordinate 29,745,365 of NC_072859.1, forward strand.
ACTCGGCACAAGTTTTCTTTGCTACAAGAAAAAAAAGAAAGAAGTGCTTGACATGAATATAAGCAGTGCAGAAGACCTCCATTGCATCCAATCCCACTACGGATGATACTGATTGCCCTGTATTGAGAGGATTCATTTCACATTAAACATTGCTTCTTCATGACAGGGTCAAACAGGTACCAAAGATGGGCTTTTCTTCTCGCTAGAACTCTTCTCTCTCCATTATTTAACACAGATTCACTCTTTCATGTCTTTTTCCAGACATTCAAAAACCAGGGATGTTCGTTTCAAAATAATTTTCTAAGGCTTTTACTCAAAATGCTGCTGCCTACATGGAACTGAAAGCGTGCTGCATGATTTACAGACAGGTAAGACAAATAAGTCTCACCTTTGGAGTACTATAATCTAAGTAATAATGTTTTTATCTATGCAATCTATTCACGGCTTTTTAGTACATCTGTCAGCATAGTAATGCTCATAAAGCACTCCTCCAAACACTCAAAATCATTTCATTAAATGTCAACCACTCCACACAATTTGCTTTGCTTGCATTAATCTAGGGCTTGAAAAAGATGCAAGACATGAACTCAAGTAATTAATTGGTCTATTCCTATCTGCCAGTGGCGCAGCACAACCAGTGCCCTGTAATACAAATTAGCATCTTCTCACTGCAGCAGAAAGAAATCTACAGATATCTGGCCCCTTCAGCAACGTCACCAGTCACTCACTGCTTTTGCAATAGTGACATTAGTGGCTTTTCTGCTAGGAACTGAAAAGCCACTCCACAAGAATCTTAAGCAACGGCTCAGGCTCAGTGTTTCCACCCTCGAAGTGCAAGACTCATCTACCTTTGTTAGGGATCAATTTACATAGCAAGTGGTGGCGGGAGAAGATTTGTTTCCTCCCTCTGCAAAGCTGCTCACAACCTAATAGGATCACAGGAAAATTCAGGTAGTAAAGGACCTCAGGAGGTCATCAAGTCCAACCTCCTGCTCAAGACAGGGTCAGCTCTGAGGTCAGACGAGGTTACTCTGGGTTTTACCCAGTCTGGACTTAAAAACTCTCAAGCTAGAGACAGCACAACCTCCTCGGGCAATCTGTTCCATTGCTTAGCCGCCCTCATAGTGAGGTTTGAGCTTGATAGCTATTCCCTGATAAAAGTCATGCACACACATCATTGCTACATCAATATTTCTTCCAGTAAACATTTTCAAAGCATTAAACACAACAAATAAGCCTCCAGAGTTTGATTCCCCCCCTTCTGTTTTTCTTACACAAGCTCCTGTCAGGGAGGGAGCCATGTTGAATATAGGTCACACAGGTAACACTGAGCATTACTGTGTGAGGTACTGGAGAGGTCTACATGGCTGAAATCAAGCACTCCTAATACACAAAACAGGCAGCTTCCCTGAACAGGCATCCAGCAGGAAAACACTGCGAAGCATCACTAAGCAGCTGTACAATGTCTGAGGACGCACTTTACAAAGAGAACATACATTTACGCCCCTTCTGTTGCTAAATGAGCCAGATTCGGGGGGCAGGGGGAGACAATTTTCTCTTTGGTCATTCAGAACCAGATATTACGAACTAATATAGGAAAAAACCAACCCTATATAGACCAAGAGTTTTACAAGAGATGAGCCATACTAATAATCCAGCCTGATCTTCCAAAGACATTGCACATCCATTACCAGAGGGAACAACCCTTCTCCTGAACACCTCTGGTTAGAAACCTGAAACTTGTGAAACTATCGAGTGTCACTTCTGATTTAATGTAAGTTTGATTTAATTAATCTGATGTATTTAATGGTCGGAAACTCTGACCAGATACAGATGGGATATGAATGGACAAGCAAAGTCAGAGCCCTCCCCTGCTCGCTGTGAAGCTGACTAGGTAAAACGTTGGTATCTGCTGTTAGGTGAAGGTTATGGCATCTACAAATCACATGTTCATCCAGAGAGCGGAGACTAGTATAATACTGGAGACATTAGAATCTTAATTTTTAAACTGTATTTAGTTTTATACTAGCTCTCTCAATGTCCTAATGTCTTGCATCCCATAGGAAAACTGTCCTTAGACTCATTTTCTAGAGATCCAGACAGCAACACAACTACTTTTCCACCTCAAACTAAACGTCCCCTTTTTCCATCAGTCTAACACTCTGATCACTGTTATTTCTGGGACATGTGGACGCAAGTGCGAGCAAGGGGGTCAGCCACAGAGAGGAGCGTAACAGGCATTCCCTTCAACATGGCCAACCTGCTCACAGCAGATGGTGGCACTGATTGCTTTGTTCCCCTGACGCTGCTCTTCGGCAGCGCAATTAATAGATTGCCAGGATTCACAAAAGGGGGAGAAAAGCATTACTGACAGTCCCGGAGTGTCATTTGGAAGGTGTTAATGTGCTCTCCGAGTGCGCCTAGTCTTTACAAAATGAAGTTGGGCACAACCACTCATCAGTGGTGGCCTAACCAAAAAGCGTCATCCCTGTCCACACGCACACCCAAAGGTCCAACAGTCCGGTGCCAGATAAATCAGCAGGATACAAATGTATTTGGTCCTTTGTTTGAATCTAAGCTGTCTAATCTCTTAAAGGAGCTGGATTAAGAGAGGGGGAGCTCAAACCTTTCTATGATGATTATATTTACTTTATTATTTCTTTGGTTTTGGTGTTTCTGCTTTTTATTATTTATATTTTATATACTATATTTTATTTGCTATTACTTTTCACTACTGTTACTCTCCAACACATTGGGTGACAGCTCTGCAGACTGTCTTATTTCCAATAAACTCTGCTTTGTCTTACAAACAGCAACCAGATTTGAACTGCAAGAATACTGAAGCACTGTCTCATTTCTCACCTCTAATGCAAGACTGGAATCACTTTATTTCCAGATTCACCTTCTGGCATTCAATCGTCATGTCTCTGGGATCACAACACAAGCAGGGAGAAGTTAATTAAAATATCAGCTCTCTGTCTTTTTCTTTTTCAAGTTCGATAACCTTTTCTATTAAGCCCCCATGTTATACACCTTTATTCTATCAATTCTCTATTAAAAATTCATTGAGGCTCACAACATAAATTGTCAGTGGTGCATTAAAATGTAAAATAAATAAATACATCCCTTTTAGACAATGGGGATGACACAGGTTCATTTTATGGTTTCACCTGGCTCAGAAATAGCCAAGCAAAATTAATTGTTCCCCTGAGATCCATTTCCTTTGCCGTAAGCAGCCCTGGCAGCTCCGCTCACATGTCTCTTCAAAATGAACATAAACAAACAAGAGTAAGTAGTCACAGCATCCCTGCGCCTCTGCTCCTCGGGGGGCAAACCGATACCTGGAACAAGAAAAGAGGCGGCTAGCACAGAGCCTTTCATCTCCTCCACTGCTTGGATGCAGAGAGTGACACCAAAGAGACTACCTTTCTTTTGACTCTTGCTTGATTTGCCTTTGGTACCTGCTTTTCCTTTCTCATGTTTGCAGCCGGACAGATATGTCAGAAACTCCAGGGTGGAAGCTGGCGCCTGTGCGACCACAGGGCTCAGCCTCCACGGGGAACGAGCCCTGGCCAGGGCAACTTTCCAGAAGAAGGCTTGGTCAAAGGAAGCAATTCCTGCTTCTCTTCACCCAGGAAGAAAGGCAAGGGAGAAAAAGGTTTCAACTTTATCCAGCTATGACAGAAAAATACCCTAACACACTGAATTTTAAACTGAACTGCATCAAACCAATGTGGTCCCTCATTTCACAAAATACCCTTTTCCTTTCCATTACTCACATCTTTTATCGTGAACTGCAAGTAAGGATTCAGGGTTCATCCCTGCAGCAAATTAAAAGAAGAGAACCCAGGGTGATTGGTTTAGAATATGAATTTATAGGGGGAATTAATAACAAAAGCAATCATTGGGGATATGTATAATTAGACTGGAAGGAAGAAATAAATATATACTGAAAGGAACAAATCTTGTACTAGGTAGGAGCAGGGACTGAATGATCTAAATGTGACTTCTAATTTCCAAAAAAACCCCTCTCTGAAAGGTCAAATCCCTGACCCTAAAGCCAAATAGGTATCTGAATCTAATTGAAAGGTCCAGGATTTTTTCTTTCTTCTTCTTTCTAATAAAACCCAACATCCTCCCACCACCCTCACAAGCCCTCAGTCACTTCATTTAACCTCACTTAACTTTTGCCTCAGTTCTAGACGCTTTTTGGGGCAGGAACATCTTTACAGTTACTCTTTATAAGATACCAGACCCTCTGTGATTCAATTTCCAATTCATGCCTCTTGTTTATTCCTATTTTGCACATCTATAATCTAAACAATGCACCACTCTACAATAGTTTCATTTTTTGCTACTCCTAATTTTCCTAAACACAGCTGAAGAGCAGAGTGAATATATTTCCTCTCTTATCATCAACAGTTCTGTGATCAAAGCTGTAGTTGTTCAACAGCAATAGTGATGTAAAAGCACACACAAAAAGCACATTTTCTGATTACAGCTTGCCTGTAAAGGACAGTTAATACAAAGATTCCCCCCTCCAAGAGAATGAACCCCTATGCAGTAATAACAGGCTATAAACATAGGATTTTTAGATTATGGGTTTTGTTCACTCTCTGGGTTGTATATTGTGGTGGCCAATTTCCACCAATTCTGAAAGGAGGGAAAGATGTGAAAAATAAGTCTACTCCTACAAGTTTCATAAAATGGGTAGCTGAATAGAGAACAATCAAAATTACAGCTCCGCAGAGGGAGATGAGGGCAGAAAGTAGCCATTCGGCTGGTATTCGGCATGTGCTGCCAGCCAGCCCAGGCCGCGTAGCTTCTGTATCTCATACCCAAGATAGGTTTTTATTGCAGAGAGGAGGCAGCAGCTAGGGATTAAAAAAACCAAATGAGCAAAACCCCCAGACACTAAAACCTTTGAAAACTTTGGTTTCATTTGTTCTACTACCCTCATTCCTTTACACAGATCCTGCTCTTATTTTAACTTCTGAATCAACACCAGACCTCCAGTCAAACTGTGTATCTGTTCTCATTTGCAGCCAGTATTCAGCTTTCTTGCAGAAACTAGTTTCACCCAAGCTGCTGTAAAAATAAAATAAAGTAAAAGGCCACACAATGAAAGTTTTGCTGTGATCCTTCTGCAGCAGTAAAATAGCAGAACCCTGTAGGACGTGAGAATTGGAAGATGATGGTAGGCCAGAAAGAAAAATTGAAATTCATAAAACGGTTTCATTTCATGCTAGGAAACTTCAATGGCAACTTTGATCACTGGCTTATCAGAGCCACTGACAAGACTCCATATGAGAAGAAAAGCAGCATCACAGGAGTTCAGGAGCTTAACACAGACTATCACCATCACTCAGCCCCAAGAGGTGCCAATGGCAGCTTGGAGTGTAACACAGGACACAAGTTAGCTCTTCCCAGAACAAAATACATCATTATTATGGCTCACTCTGCACTTCTTGAGGACCTCAATTAATCCAGTCTCACAGTGAGCAAAATTCACTCCAGTTGAACCATTTGCTTGGTCCAATGAGTTTTGTAGGGGCTTGAGAGAGATTCCGGGCTATACAAACCTTGACAGCAAACGCCTTCAGCTTATAACCTCAGTCCACTCCTGATCGCGGAGTCACCGTGACATTGCAAATGCCACTCCCAATCAAAAATTCCCAGCAACAAGCAATATTTTTTTTTTTTATTTGAAGTTTTGTTCACTGCAAACTTGATATATACTCCCAAACACAGCAAATTCTTGGAGCAGGAGACTGAGCCCCAACCACTAAGTTTGTCAGAATCCCTGCCCTTCAAAAGAAGTCTGTGGTATTCATCCCAAATCCTTTGGCCAGGTTACATAACCAAAGGATGAAAATGGAAATCCCAGGAATGTGTTGTTTTGCAGCTACAAAATGGCAACAGATAAGATCTGAGAGTTGAAATGTCAGGAAATCCTAGTGGATGCGGACTGTCGAGTCCTTTTAATTTTCAGGCAACTAAGGACACCCTGAAGTAATGGAAGGGATTATTAACCACTCTCTGAATCTGGCCACTTTTTTTGATGCTGCCATCTCAGCAGGCAATTACATTTATAAAGCAAGATTAATCAGATCACCTCAAACAGCCAGTGTTCAGACATAGACCACAGTCCCTTTGATACTCCACCAGAAATATATTTTTAAAAAACTTCTCCCCAAGACCCCCTGACCCAGCTCCAGAAAACAATGCCTGACTGAGAAGTCTAGTCAGAGGGTTCAGGACTGCCTGAAGCTGCTATTACAGTAACCAAAACATCGACATGCAGCTACTGAGCCTAAGCTAGCCCTTTCTGATCAATCAAAATCAAATCAATTAAAAGGAGAAAAAGAGCTGTCACCTGTGATTTTCATTAGTAGCAAAGGTATCCACCTTTGAGCATTTTAAATAGTAATATGTGTAAGCCCCCTATTTAGAATTATTTAAATACATTTTCATGTATAATGTTGAGTTTAATGTGAGGAAAATGTCAGCACCCAATTGCAAGCTACGGAAACCTATGGAAAACACAGAACCATGAAACAGCATTTCGTTCGCATGTATGAAATTAAAGTGACTTCAACTAACAATGCATACCTTCATTGCTAAATTTACTCATGTAATCAAGGCAAAAATGAATAATTTTTTTCCCCAACCTGTCTTCAGGTTGCTGCTGTCATTTCAGACTTTACAGGGATGTACACTCAAAAGTAGCTCTATTTTTTTCCAAATATACAAATTGGTCTAATGAATGCAGCGTTTATTCCTGCAAACCATGCTTCACCAGTAGGAAAAGCAGGAATCCCAGAAGAACATCCAAGGACAAAATGACCCACTTGGACTGGCATGTTCCTTCAAGGGCATTGGAGATCTGTAAAATGTACTACCTGGGTATTCAAGACAAGTTCTCCTTTGGAGTTCACAGGCTTTGGAAGAGCTCTGGAGCTTTGTCTTGGGGAGCTTCGCAGCTGGGAACAGCCTGGGCAGAGACCTGAAGCGCTGCCTTGCGTCAGAGGAACATGCTCCACACTCCTTCAGGCAAGGCTCTCTCCAACATCTGCTCCCTCCATTTCTCCTTTAGCTTTCGCAGTTGCTGGTTTTTTGGTTGCTTTTGTGTTTGTTTTGGGTTTGAGGTTTTTTTTTAAGATTCGCTCATAAAGCATGTCACCTTTCAAGCTGTACAAAAACAGGTTTTGTGGCAATCTTCTCATTGCTATTCTCCAGGAATCCACATCACCTCAGTGTCTGAGTCTCTTGAGTTTAAAAAAAACCCAAACAAACCCAACCTAAAAAACGAACCCACAAGAAAACCAACCTCCCACTTCCAATTTTGTAAACTGGAAAATCACGTCCTTCTGCAGAGGAAGGGACAAATTTTCCTACGAGCATCTTAAATACACCCCCGGCTTTGCTCAGAAATAGGCTGACAACCCTGTTCAGCCTGCAGTCACTTCTGGATGCTACCGATCAACCTCACTGAAATGTGGCAATTTGGCAGGCACAAAAAGTACCTGCCATTTAGTGTCAAAACAAGCCCACCGTCAAAATCTCACTGATGCTCATTCTCATGCAGCAGCAACAGTGACAAGGAGGCTGGCAAGCGTACAGACAGGGTCAGGCTTCAGAAAATGTAATTTTTATTACAGCAAAGATTATATGAGTACAAAAGTACAGGACAAAAGGATTATTAGAAAGCTTGCTCCTCTTACTTAAGAGATCTGAGGACTTGAAAGGCACAAGTCATGCATGTCCGCAGTTACAGGTACATGGACACAGAGACATTAAATGATGTGCCAAAAGTCATGCAGCAAATCTGTGGCACAGGGGAGGATGTGACCCACACCTTTCAGCCACAGCTGCTAGTGAGGTATCTTAAGCTCAAGTCAAAATTTCCTCTTTACGGAAAAGAGCAGCCATCACTCTGCCGTGGAAGCTGAACGTGTTTCCAGAACTCCATATTGCTGCAGTCACAACCCCTTCAAAGAATTTGGTATGCTCCGAGTTTCCAGTTTGTTTCTAAATATTTCTTTGACTAAAGCTCATCCCCACTGACTTTTGCTGACAGAATTGCCAGCTTTGTCTGTCTGCTCTGGGTTTTGTTTTGCTTTCTTTTAACAAGCAGCAAGACATTGTTGCAAGACACAAGCTCTTGGGTGGCACCTACATGTACATTATTTCACAATGAAAGACGGCTGCAAATTCCCCAGGAGGCACTTGATGTTATTCTGTCTTTCTATTTCTGGGAATTAAACACTAGGGGCCATATTTTATCCTGATGAAACACAACCAAAGCCCATGAATAATTATTGGCCTCAGTAGTCTCTGTGCAAAATTGGATGCAGATGTTTTCATGACACTATGACGTCTGTTTTCAATGTAGGTTTTATAACCCTCGCCTAAGTCAGAGCTCTGTGCCTCGAGGAGGCACCTATAAATACTGCTGTTCAACAGGACGGTCACAGAGATATGAAAATGTTCCTGGGCAGATGTGAAAAGAGTGAAAATCTCCCCAGACTCTGAAACTTGGGAGGGATCACAAGCATCAGACTCTTCAGCCAGGCTGATACTGTGCTGCAGTCCATGGAGCTTGAAAACTCTTGATACCCCCAAATTATTAATGGTTATCCTTCTCCACAGAGAAGTTAATTAATCAAACCCTGATGAAAAAAGCCAGGCTTCCTGAGGACAAAACATACTGAAGGCCATTTCTGTGAAAAACTACATTAAGACAGAAAATCCAAAGTTTTAATTTTAGTTTATGGAGCAATTTTGGTTCCCACCTACAAACATGCCTATAGCTTGTAGGTAAGCACCAGGAAAACAGAACAGCCATACTTTTAAGGCTGAATTTGCCTTCAGTTATTCAGAAAAGGAGGGAAAGGAGGAGACCAAGACACGTGAACACAGATCCTTTCACTAAGTAATACTGAGAAGGGATACAAGGAAAAGGAGGGCCTCCCTTAAGAGGAGATTTCTGCTCTATTTGATGTTTTTAAAGTATTATTCCTTTTTCATAGGTGGTGATAACAAAATCTCCAAGACCAGTGGAGAGGATTGCAAAGAACATCCCCAAAGCCTGAAGGGTAACTAGTTCTTGCCTGGGTTATGCCATTGCATGGAAGCATTACAACACTGGAATTCACAGGGGAGACACCATCTTGTGGAAGTTGCCTTTCGCAGCTTGGACACAACATTTAAGTTCTCATCACCTGAATTCAGTATACATACTTGTAAGGTCAAAGTACATCAAAGCAAAACATGGCACCTTCAGCGGAATTTCAAGCCAAGTTTGCTGAAACTCAAGTTTACACGCGGGAGGTAAATCCAGGAGCCCCAAACTCTGCGCGGACCCAGTTACGACAATTCCGTTATGCCCCAGCTGTAGTTGCACGATGATATATGCTGTGTTTGGGGTTAAAATCAGCAGGAGGCATTTCTGGCAATCCTCCGCCCCTGGCAGCACGTTTGCCATTTTGCTGCTAGCGTCTGCCCTTGCACACACAGCTGCGTGCGCATTTTGCGGCCCAGGTCACTCGGCCGACACAGGCTGTGAGAGAATGAAACATCTGCTTGGGAAGCAGCAGCAATTTCACCAGTCACCTTTGCCACCAAAAGCAGAGCAGTGTGATTACACACTGGGAGTCCCAAAAATTGCAGGCAAAGTCACTTCCTCTGCAACTCAGCCTTAAAACAGACAGAAGAGAAATCTATACCATTTAAGCCTTGTTTTGCAGAATTTGGCATGGGTCCAGGTTGCATACTGTTACTACAACTGTGTGGAAAAACAGTAACCTGATATTTACACCTGCAAGCTCTGTGTTTGTAAGCACGGTAAAACACACACACCATTCCCATGAACAAGCATTATACGTTCCCAAAAATGTGTTAGTTGCTAACAGTCCAGGTATCTCTGACCTGTAATATAAATTACCCAAGTCTAATGACACACTGGAAACCCAGCAGAACTCAACACAAAACTCACAGTCCCTTACAAAATAAAGGGGGAAAAAAAAAAGGGAAAAAAGCAAAGGCTCTTGAAGGAGTCAGGATCAATGACCTATATCACATACTTGAAGACTCAATCCTCTGGATGCCTTCTGTTGGTAGGAAACAGGGAGAGGAGACGAGAGAAGCGTAACAGATCTGGGATGACTGAGAAGGTGTTGCAGGTCCCATGCACAAATCCGCCTGGGTGGCCAGTAAGGAAAGGCGACGTGGGTCTGTGCTCCCAATTAGGGAATTACATGTGTAGTAACACACCTGAGCATTCTGTTTGGCAGCCAACAGCAGGGGAAATGAAGCTGTTACTTTGCTTGGGTCTGCTGCATTTATTTTTTTTTATTAGACACAACACTGCATTTTATGTCACTTCTATACACGGTCCAGTTGCTTAATATTGAATCAATGTTTGCTCTTTTTCTCCTCTTCCTACTTTAATCAGTAAGTTGTAGGGTGAAAAATGCAAGAAATTCTCTATCAGTTAAAAAAATCCCCACGTGCCATGTTTTACTTTTCTGGGAGGCTAAAATACTACAATTAAAACACCCACTGCGTCTTGGAAGAATGAAGAGTCAATAGCAATGAAAGGAGTGGGGATTTTTCTAAAAACTTAATCCACCGGTTTTAGCTTTATCCTCTTTTTCCATTTGCTTTGTTTTTAGCAAAATTATGGCACTTTCTGGAGTAAAAATGTATTTCTAGGAGTATTTTAAAAGAAGTTCCCCTTTCTGACCATGCATTCACTGTCCTGAATTCTTTAACTGCTTCAGACACCAAAAATAGAAATGGAAAATGTAAAGTAAGAAGTGGTATGCCACAGAAGAAAAAAAATATACACAGAAACCCCTGTGCTATAATAAACACTACTGAAAAGCATTCTTATACCAATATGTATGGTGTAGGAATTTGCATTGAATTAATTGGGTAGCAACACATCAGGAACATCCAAGATGATTAAAAAAAAAGAGACCCTGGTTTTTAATGATCTTTAGACAGACCAGTGCCACAGATGTCCCTGTGTATGTACCTGTGAAGATACCTTTTCTACAGCTCTGTTAGCTGCTCTGTAAAGACAACATGAATTGCATCCAATGACTAATTTACCAGGAATCTTGCTTTTTAAGACCACTGAATCAGAGCTCTGGGAATTGTAAGGGATCACACACAAAAGCATTTTCAAAAACGTCTCCAAAGCCGGCATTATTTCAGACTGAACAGCAGGTTCATCCTCTGATCCAAGTCTGTTACAGCGGAACAGCGCCAAACAAACGTCTATTAATATTCTGCCAGGACGCACGAGCGGATGGGCTCTTGCATTACATTAAGTGAAGTGGTCAGGTTAAGAGTTAGGCATCAGTCACGCGGTTCCTCCATTCAAGCACAAACCTCTTCACCCATCATCATGTGTTGTCAAATGCTTTTGTGCACTGCAATATTAAATACTAGTACCCTGGGGATGGGAAATGAATAGGCACAACATGGAAATTATGATCCATGCAACAATACCCTTTAACCTATTAACAAGTATGACCAAGCTTACTTATTCTGAGCTCTACAATCATCAAGACAAGAAGACATCAACAGCCACTGTGTCACACTGACAGGGCCCTCAATGGCAAGCGTGGTTCAAAGGTCCATAGGCAACATAAAGAGGCTTTCTCTTTTGATGTAAAGAACAAAGCTACCATGTGGCACAGCATCACACATGCAATTAGCCAGGAAAGTTAATACAGTAGAAGCAGATGGTGGAACCATGTCAACATTTTTAGCGGGCACATTGCCCCTTACTCTCAAGTTGCTGTGAACTGAGGTCATGGGGGAGCAGCAGGCAGATTGTCAATACGCCGGACCACACCAGGGATCAACATTACCCTTTTATCTACTCGCGTGAGGTACCCGCGTGCTCCCACCTCTACTGGAATAGCTCCCATCTTTCAGACACCTCCTTTCCACCACATCCCCATGCCACAGGGCAGCGCCATTAACCTCACTGCATACAGAGGAAAACCGAGGCAGAGAGACAAACAGTCTCTAACCCTGGCTGTGCTGGGAGATGCTGACAGGGAAAGGCATTAAAAAAAAATACACCTTCGGTGGCCCTTACGCTGCTCGTTCTGCTCATTTCTGCAGCAGAATGAGTTACCAAATGCTATACGATTCACTCATACAGCGCAGCCACAGCACACGTCACTCCAAAGTACTTTATACGTTTGCAAAGAGTGACTGCTCCTCTGATGCTTCTCACCCACCAGCCCTAAAGCTCAGCTAACACAGGACAGGAATGAAAGGTTTCTTGTCCACCACCAATTGCACTGGATGCACAGAAAATGTAAAACCCAAACCAGAAGGATCACACAAAGAAATACAATACAGGAAACACTGAGATTTGTATCACTTTGAAGTAACAGCCCTGCCGAGCCTTCAGACAAAGCCTGCTCTGCTGTTATTGTCAACCAGTTCTGCCCAATTCCCCAGCTCCATACCTCATGGATTTCAATGGTACCCAGGTGAGGATGGCAGGAGCTTTCAGGTCCTTAAGTCATTTAATTAAAATAAAATGAACAACCAGCAGTTAGTCAAACTGCACGTATGCTCCAGCCACTACAGCTGCAGAATTCTGCAACCCTCAGTCCAATCTGATTTCCTTTAAAGCTCCTGGCAACCCGTTAATTAAAACACATTATTTACAGCTTCCAGGGGCTTGAAACCATGGGATGCACTTGATGGAATTTATGCAATTACGTACAGTCAGTCCTAGTGACAGGCTCCATTCTTGCCCTTGCTCTTGGCCGTTTCTTTCCCTGCGGCTTGTCCACACGGCGCCGTTCAGCCCGGGCCTGCCACGGTGCGATCGGCTGCCATGGAAATAGGCAGGAGGCAACAAAAGAACTGCAAGTCTCTCACTGGAGATGGAGGAGTTGCAAGGCGATAGCGCGGGAAGGCCAAGACAAAGAGAAACCAATTTGCCTGCTGCCTCTAAACACAAACAACCCTCCCCCTTTGTGCAAGGAGATGTTGATGAATAAGGTTTTCCCCTAATTTAAGAAACCAAGCCCCTTCCAGCCAAACGCAACCAGGCTGAGTGGATAGAGCATTCTGCCTTCAGTCCTACCCAGCAGTCCATCTGTTAGTGCTTTGTGGCAAACATCAGTAACAAGGTGATCCCTAAGCAAACCTGGAGGATGTGTAGTTTAACTTAATAAGCAATCCCCATGTCACTCGTATGGCAGCATCAGCTGCAGACAGATCTCTACTTTCAGAAGGAGTTTTTCTTTTTTTACTCCATTATTAAGTAGTCACGCTCATCAGCAATTCCCTTGACTTTGTAAGAAAAAAGCATCTTAAAACATACATTAGAAGGTATGACTGACAAGCATAACAAAGTCTACTGTGTCTTTGAACTGATTTCCAAAGGTGTTTTATGAGAATAAAGGGAACATAAAGTTCTATGGAACCATGAACTTTTTACTGCTTAAGGAGTCCCACATGAACACTGCTCAAAGATCAAGTACCATAAGACCAAGACATCCGTACATATAATTCTCCCAATGATTATTACCTTTTTTTCCTCTCTCTGTGTTTCTCCCTTTTTCTTCGTGAGGCCAGTGGCTTATCTATGTAAAACCTATGAAACCATATTTAATGAGACATAAAAGGGAGAAAACTGTCAAAATAAGCTGCTATCAAAGCCTAATAGCTTTCTTCCAGCAATACAAAAGTAGATTTTGGCCTTATTCTCCTGTGGTTCATTCACAATAGGAAAGAAAGCAAAAAGTAGAGAAAGCATTTCTTGCATGATGTAGGAACAGCTCCGCAGATTTCAGTCTGTAATTCCAAATACTCAACCTGCCTGCACCATGCCCTCAGATGGAGTGAGAAATAGCTTATCTGCTCTGAAGTCACTGTAGCCACTCCAATTCAGATTAGCTCTAAAAGCCTCTTTCAACAGGATGCACTGCAACAGTGTATTGGTATTATTTAAGTCCAGATTTAAATACGTACTAGAGAAGAGGCATTTTTTACCAAAAGAAGCCCCGAAACACAGGAGTTTGTGTCAATAGTTGACTCCTGATTAAGTCTTTTGTCACTGTGATTTTCATAAGTACAGCTACGAACGGATTTATAGATCAGTGACCATAACAATGTCTCCAAGATGACTGTCGTATTATGTTTTCTCTCTTTTCCAGCATTGCCCATTCTGTACTGGGTCCTTGTATGTGATAAAGTACCAGCATCTTCTATCCAGGGCAGCCAGAATGAAATGCCAGACGCTTTTTAACAAGAAAGTCAGCAATATCTTTTTAGACTGTTCAAAAGAGGAGTTTGTAAAAACCCAGCCATTACAGTATGGAGTCCTAAACTTGCAATGGTTCAGTAATTTTCTGGGTCCCCAGCATTAACATACACTAAAAACACTAATCTATGTGTACAATTTTAATTCAACAGGATTTTTTTTTTTTTAAGTTATCTTTTAAGTATGTTACATCACATATACTGGCAATACTGTGTGGTTACCACCTTAGTGCAGGGAATGATCTGTAGCCCCCAGCTAATCAGCACCCTCTAGAAACTAAAAAGTAGCATCAGAACCAGGGGTGAGAATTCTGTCTCCAGCAGGAGGGACAGCATCCCCACACTCATCATGCCAGAAATTAAAGAACAAGCAGAGGAATCATTTTCATATATTCTTCCAAATTCTTTTCTCAATAGCAGCATAGGTAAGACCCTATGAAGAGTATAACTACAAGGTTTCATTACTACTAAACACCGTCCAGCCTGTCACCACGAGAATTGGGACCGGTGAGCAATATCAGAATGAAACTTCCCCTCTGCAAATGGTTTCCAGTCACCTAAGTGTTACCAAGACAACTCCAGCAATCAGAATACAAATTACCTTTGGGGTACCACGGTAAACTCTGAGCACTTACCAACTCTGCATGCAAATTTAAATCACAGCAATTTAAATGACAAGTGTGTAAACAGCAGAAACTATCACAGGAGTCAATGGTACTATAGTCAGGAAAAATGTTACTGGATGCAGCAACAAAATGGAACAGAAGGAGGAGGAGACACACATAAAAAAGTTCAGCCTTGTAATTCACGAGTGCCAGGCAAGGGCTTCTCATTCCCTAGGAAACATGACTTTTTCTTTGACTTCTTCTTGTCTTGGATATCAACTATAAATAAGTCCTGATGTTGGGGCAAAACTTTACATATAAGAAAGCCAGGCAGCTTTGGGTGCCGAGAGATGCCCGGTTATAAACAACCCTGGGGCTGTGCATTTCAATTGTTTTATTTCTGACAACTGCAAAAAAAAGGAAGAAAAAAGAAATACACTTTCTTTTGCCTTTGGCACTGATGTGTGAGGCAAACTTAAAACTCAGAGAGCTAAAGAAATGCTCTGGATGCACAAACTGTACTGCAAAAATGCTGATAAACCAAGCACAGCGGTAGTTATGTTACTGGCCTGAAAAATTAAGTTAGTAAACAGCTTCAGCAAGTGTAACTAAGGACTTAGATAACATAATTTCAAGAATTTTAAGATGCATGACAAGCTCAGAGACCAAAATCTGAGAAGGAAGGAGGGGTGATAAACACTGAAAGCTGCACTCCCCATTAAAGCTAACACAGTAATTTTTTTATCCTGTCAGAACATTTTTCACTGGAAAGTCCCAGACACTTTACGACCAGAACAATTAGAGCAAGATTTTCAGGAGAAAACTGCCAGTGCCCTCAATTTTAGGCTTCTACCAGGAGGTAACTTCACTTGAAGCTTCTCATGACCAGCAAGAGCCAAGAGACTTCTGGCCAAACTCCTTCCTCACTCTGCCATCCCATCTTCATGCAGACTGTAACAAAAGACCCAACAACAACCAACCAAGCAAGCAAACAAAAAACCCCCCAAAACCCCAAAGCCCTGCATTTTGGTGGGAGAATGAGAAACTGGATCCCTTGAGAGCAAGCAGTGGGACAATAAGAGTGAAAAAGATAAAAAGGTAAGTGAAATAAACCACTCAGCCACCAGAGCATCAACAGCCATTTAAGTTGTTACTTGTTACATTAGATATATAAATAAGTAAAATTTATTATTAGGTTCCATATTCCTCTAGCAAGACTCTTGAAATATTCCTGACAGGAGGTCTGGACCCTCTGGCAGCTTTACAGATCCCCCCTCACAAATGAAAGCCAGCACAGAAGTCCTGTTGTCCACAGTCACATAGCTGGTTGGGTGCTGCTGAAGTGTTCACACGCCTTTATTTTTCCTCTTACAGCGATGCTTTATCAATTGCTCGGCTACAAGAGGATTTACTGATTAAAGTACGAAGTGCAAGCAGCTCAACTGTGGAAAGGCAAAAGCAAGGCAATGTGAGTTTGACTGCTTTGTTCCACCTTTCCTTTTGCTAAGGTGAAGTCCTTTCTATCAGATTAATAAAGTGCAGCTTTTAAATAGATATTCTCCTTCTCCTGCCAGGTTAAATTACTGTTGGATAGTCTGTGTGACCAACTTGCCTGGTGGGACTCTCGGTGCAGCTACAATCACTTGAGATGTTGATCATTCCACAGAAGACGACGTGGGATATGATCTGTTATTAGGCCTTTCCTTGCCTAGCTGGGAGCAATTGATTAAATCCCAGAAGAGTTTATTTCAAAAATGAAGAGAACTCTCTTCGTGTCTGCGTGTTAGAAAACCCTCACATTTTATAGCATACGAGCACTCAGAAAAATATTTTGTAGGGCCTACCACAGATATTGGCTGGCTGGCCCAAAGATAATGAAGTATGCTAATGAGAGAGGACTCCAAGGGGTCACGGCACATAGTCATCAGAAAGTCTGTGATGCTTTGGATCAAATAGATGTCACAGAGACTGAAAAAAAATTGGTTTTCAATTAAAATCCAACTCATTGGATGCTCAACTTGACAGTAAAAGAAGTAGACTATATTTGCTCAAATTCTGTAAACTCTTTGCTGTTTGTGGAAGGAGCCAGGCAGCACACAGCGGTCATCATGACAGTAAGGCTGGATCTGATGGAAACCTAGGTTTTTAGTGACAACTCAAGAGAAGATAAAAATGGGATTGAACTGCTATGTTGGGCTACATGAACCCACTATTACTTGGATGGTAAGCGCAACTGGGGAAGAGGAGTACAACAGAGTATGATAGTCATCAGTTCTAATGACAATGTGCTGAACTGGCTGCGCCATGCAGGCTTTCCTCTGCAAATCCCACAGTTACTCCAGTCTGTGGCTTATTTCGAGTGATCACCAGAGCTAGGAGAGGTGAATGGAGGTTTCAGGGCAAATTTGCTGAGCAATCACCCATTCCTTGATGGCAACATTATAATTAAAACTAATAAAAAACCTGGAGATACTGAACTCCAATTTCCCAAAAGATCACTCCCAACTATTCGTCACTGTCAGAAGCTGCCCACTGAATGGACAAGCCCTACCAGAACCATCTGCAGGGCTTTCAAGGGGCTGAATATCTAGATCAGTAGGATATTCAGAACTTGCCAATCATTCTCACCATCTTTTCATCCTCAAATGAATCTGGCAGCTGACTGAGGTGATAAACCTCAGAATTTCCCTCAGTCTTTCCATCTCATAAACAACTTATCGGCTCCTTCTCCCTCCTTTCCCATTTCAAATCAAGTTGTAAGTTTTAGCCCAAGCAATACAGTCTGGCCACATCTCACACCTGCATTGATCATCTCACTTCTGCCTGGTTTCATGAGACACTACATTTTACAGCAGAACTGAGTCTAAATAGAAAGCTCTTAACTCCCAACCAGATGCAGCTCAGTACTCTGCTCTGCTGTGGTTCCTGGCCAGCCGAGCAAAATGAGACTTCCTGAAACCTTTTGGTCACCTAGAACACGGGAGAAGCAGCTTGAAACAGGTCCAAGGATCAAGCTGCATTCAGAAATGCTTTACTACTGGAGTGGTTGGCCACTGTGAGCAAGCAAGAGCAGGGGAGCTCAAGGGCACTGAAAAGCGACCAACTCAGAAGAGAAAACGCAGTTTGATGAACAATAATTCCCACCAGACTCCTTAGGCCTGACGCACATCCACTGTAACTCTAACTTCACTAAAAACACAGCAAGACTTAGATCTAGCCCTATCTACGCCATCCCCTCAACAATGATACGTGCAGAAACAACTGCTAAAGACTGGCAGCTTATTAGTGAATTCCCAACACTTAGCTTCCTTAGAATTTTTCTTAGCTCCTTCACTCTCAATTACAGGCATTTACAGTTTGAGGTTCTGCGCACTTTCCCGCTTGCTTGTTCAAGAGCCTCAGATCATAAAATCTTAAGTGTCTGTAGCTCTGAGGATAAAACATACTGCTCTTCAATAATTAGCTAGAGTCCTTCATAAAGTTACTGAAGCACTAAAACCAAAATAAAAAATAATGGTTTCAGCATCATCTTGAATGCAAGAATAAAACGAGATCTGTTTTCACAGTACTTGTCATATTCCAGGAGGCTGAGTGCATGCTGGCAGCTGGCGCTGAAGTCACAGCAATGCAGTAATTAAACGCTCAGTGGTGTGTGATACAGGGACATGGAAGTTTAACGAGAGGAATTGCCTCTTCCCCCTATGCTGGCGAGTCCTTCATTCTCAGACTGGAGGCATGATGGAGACAGGAGGCACCTCTGTTGCACATTCTCTCTGCAAGTCAGTACACGAAAACAATACAGAGTCCCTCATTTCTCTGTCAGTCCTTAAAAACTACAATAATCAAAGCCAAGTGGGAAGATGAAAGAGCACTATGCTCAGCCATAACTTCCCTGCTCACCAGCCATTACCTGAAGGCCACAGCCCCCTCTAATTATTCTGAGAGGGGAGAGGGAAGGATTTTTCCAATACATGCTGCTTCACATCATGGGAAGAAGATGCTGTTTCTGCACATGCACAAACCAAAGACACTTCTAACTCACTGGGAGGCGAACGTGGCTATGACATGGTGTAACACATTAACCTGGCCCTGCTCATAAGCTCGCAGCAAGAACATGACTAACTTTAGTACCAACTGGAATTGATGTACAAAGCACCAGTGGTTTCCTGCAAACTAAGAAATAATGGCAAGACTTAACAGAATCAATTAAAATCTTCATTCTGAAAAGAAAAATAAAGAGAGCATAAAAAGATCTTCATGATTCCCTACTCTGCAACAGCTACAAGGAACAGCTGTTAGGAAGAAGCTGTGTGATGTGGTTCATCTCATCCCTCCATTACCAAGTACTTGTTTTCCCAAAAGCAGAAAATGGGAATAAAGAAAAACAAATCCCTCAGCCTAAAGAAGTCAAGAACCACAAACTACTATTGTTAGAAATAATTTTGTTCTAATGACTCTGTCCTACAGTAAGTACTCGGCATTAGGAATTTCAATCCCAACATCGTTACTCAGCGGGTGACTTCTCCCTTTTCAGCTATGTGCACATTTCGCCATTAGGTGACTCCAGCAAAGGAAAGGGAACTGGTAAAGGAACATAGAGGGAAGGGTCTATCTGCACGGAGGGGAAATAACCGCACACTGGCTTTGATGCTCTTTGCTTCTCACACATTTCTTTGGCTGTTATGGGCAAAAAATAAGCAAAATAATGAATATGAAGTTAAACCCATTGCCAAGTCAATAGCAGCTCAATTCCAGGTCAGGTAATCACCTAACAGGTATCCCTGGACATGCACGTAGCAATTCATTATGAAATGAATTATTAATGAAAACAGATCTCTAAAAACAACCACTTCCCTCCCCAGCAAACAAAAAACCCAAACCCCAACTGACATCAAACATGGAGCAAATGCAGCTGCAAAATTTAGAGGGCAGAAGTTTCTCCAAATGGCCATATGCTTAACAGTCCTGTTCCTTGAGACTACAGCCACTGGCCAGTGGGCATTTCCCTTCTGATGGACAGAGTCATTCACATGCCCAGCACAAGCAGGTAACACACAGCCTGACCCATCCTCCCTCCTCTGCCTTCGGCTCGTTATTGGGAGAGAGGAAGAAAGCAGGAGTGGGTTGGCAGAATAATTAAAGAAGGAAAGGGGCCTATGCACGGATGTACACCAACTTGCAAACTTCCTTTCTCATGAAAGGATAAATGATTCAAGGATGTGAAGGTGCCAACGGATAGCAGAACAAAACCACTTACAATATTTTAGTAAGAAAGCCCCTATTCCCTGTCTTGTGAAAAGACATTTTGTTTCTCACAAAGCTGATTCTACTCTTTCCCTTTTTTTCTTCTCAGCTCCCATTCCATGGCAGTTCATTACAAGATATGAACATTTCACTTTGTTCCTGGGTCAACTAGGTCCTGTCATACAATTCAATTGGCAGGTGAATTTTAAATGGGTCAGAACTGATAGTAAGCTGTTAAAATAAGTTGATTGTCCCTGGGAATAGAAAAGAACAGAGGGGACTTTCAGAGTATCTGTGTCTTCAGATAACCTTTGTTATGTAATGGAGCTGCCTTACACTGATTTTTTTTTCTTTTTCCATGGAAGCCACTATGTCAAGGTTTGCCAACAGTGGAATTAGCTGTTTATCAAGGAGGAACTTGGTAAATGCATACAATGCCTGGAAACCCTGCAGGACTCTCAGGCTGTGAGAATCACAACCTCTGAATTATGCACCCAACTCAGACCCCCCGCAGGGGTTGTGCTCCTTGCACGTGCAGGACAGGGGCCTCTCACATCCCTACAAGGCTGCTGCATAGTGAAGAAGGACAAGCCACAGGTCTAAGGCTACAACACACAGCAGTGCCCAAATCCAAATTAAGGACTGCTAGCAGTCACCAGTCCTGTGTAGCAAAAATTTACTGGTTTGCTGGCAGTCTCCTGAAGACTAAATTTGACTCTCCCCTAAAGCCAGATGCACTATGTACAAGGGTACAAAGTTATTTTGGAGACGGATGAATTTATAAATAGTTGCTTAGAAGTCTTCAGGCTCATGACAGTTTTCTGTGAAAGCACAGAGTCCCTTGCTAATTCAATTCAAACACAGGCTCATGATTTAGATCAAACTCTCATTGTCCTCTCCAAAAGTCATCCAAGGCCAAACGGAGACCAGCCGCTAATATTTAAAACTTAACTGATGATGGCTACTGGCTGCTTAGAGGCCACTGTTCAAAAATTGTATTGTCTCAAGAAATCCTCACGGATCAAAATCCAAGTCAGAAGACAAAAACCTCCTGCTTCCCGAGTCATGCTGTGCTTTCAAACATAGCCTGGAAGAGCTCTCCTAACGGGTTAATCTGAATTTACGTAAGCTCAAATGGAGAACAAAATCTGGTCTTCTGTGTTTTAGCTGCAGTAAAACAAGAAGAAAAGTGGAAAGCCATAGATACTTGCTGTTGCCCTCGCAGTCACAGTCCATTTTTCTCTGGACCTTTTTTTTTTGCTTTGAGACCAGAATGGTTAACAAGTTTTTAAATAGCAGAGCAATAGAAAATCTGCAATTATTTCAGCTTCAGGCCTGTCCTTAGAGATTCAATATTATCTAAAAATTAATAAAAACATTCAGAACACACACACACAACAAAATTACAATTTGAAATATTTTTCCATAGTCAGCAATAAGAGACTAAATTTGATTTATGTAAACATAAAATTGTGGAAAATATAGAGCCTGCAGTGATATTTCCATCCCCTTCCCAATCACCACCTTGAAAAGTACGTATTGTTTTCTGCTTTATTTGAATTCATTCTTAAAACTGGATGTTAATGTCAGTTTTTATTAGTTGTTTTCACTGCTGTTTCTCAGTGTGATTTTACTGTACAACTTGCCACACTGCAGAATCTTTTTTTATTCATGCAGCAGACGCTGCCAGGATGAAGCTCTAGTTTGTAGTTTAGTCCTTTTATTATTAGTCTACATTTTTGTGATGATCTTTTATAAATCAATAAAATATTTTATAATAACGAAAGTGAAAAAGAAACAAAAAATGAAAACCACCCTCTAAACTTGCAAGGACACAGCAGAGTCCTGAATGAGTGGCAGCTGAGGTGCATCACATTCGGCCCAACCCCCCTTCTGTGGCTGCACTGCCCCATGGCTTGCTTCCTTCTCTGGGCCCCACGTGTCCCCAGGAATAACTCCCAACAAGGTGGAACAAGTATGTGAGTGAGCACACACACACCCACCAGTCCACAACCTCTGCTCTTCAGGAGCAATGTGTTGCCAGCTCCAAAATAAGCTGGAAGAGGTGGCAAAGAAAAGAAGTCAGGCTAGTCTCCACATTCCCCCCACATCTTTCCTTGCCAGGATTCATGTGTCACCTGTGGGATATAAAATCTGCTCTCTGCAGGGGCAAACCTCATCTGGAGCAGCTGCATCCTACATGTCTCGAAGCTGGCCATTCTGCCAACAGCCACAGCCACGCTCAGCTGCTCTCCCATCCCAACCAAATGCTCTGTGGTGCTGGATGGAAGCAGGGTGAGATGCCATTCCCACACTGTAGCACTTCGCAATCTATATTATGACAAGATAATAAATCAAGAGCGTCATAACATCGCATTCAAACAGTGACAATGCTCTCAACCTGCCCCCAGGGCACCTATAAATCACAACCCCTTTTCCAGAATGCATGCATCTATAATTCTACAGATTCAAAAGGTCAAAACTCTACCTGCATTTACTTTAATGCTATTCATACATTATTAAAACCTTTTAGGAATCACTTGCTTGCTCTAGGCCCTCCCACAGGGCTGGGCAGCAAGGGCATGCTAGCTAGGGAATTATTATATATTCCATGTCAAGGACAACAACTCAAAATCGAGCACATACGAGAAAGAGGCTAAAAATGGTAATATCTTAATATTTCTAATTTAGCTCCAAAATAACCATTTTTATTTAAACTTCTGTGCATTACACAACTAACACCAGACTCTCTCATTTGAGCACATACAGCCCTTTACCCGAAAGTAGTAAGATGCTCTAGAAACCTTCTCACATGAATTGTAAGGAGCAAGAAAGAAATCAATCTACCTGCACAAGAAATTCAGCTGCTTCTAATGTATTTATGAGAGGTCAAAGCACCAAACAGCCTGTGGAGATGGAATAATACCACATTCATCTGAAACTCTGAGAAAAGATCGATCCCAAATATTCAGTCCTCCTTCCTCCTCCCGCTGTATGTATCAGAGAGCCAACACCTGCCACAGCTTACACCCCCTTCCCAGAAGGAAGGAATATTGATATTTGCCCAGGGGAAAGGATGAGAAAAACAGAAACACATAAACAATGTTTAACAGCATTTCCTAAAGACTTTTGTTTTAAGACTCCCTTTGAAGATCAAGTACCTAGTTCATTCCTGATTAGTTTGAAAGATTTAATTCAAAACATGGCAGAAGGTGGCATGGCAAATCAGATGTTGATTTTAAACAAAAAAAACCCCAAACAAAAAAATATGCCAACTTTTCAGGCAATGTCTTATCCAAATAGCATTATACACTTGCTAACAGGTACTAAATGCTGCAAACTTTAGCACAGAGGATGGTCACCGTTTTGTGCAACAGCACTGCCTACACCTTATAAGGGGAACAACCCATTAACAGAAAACAAAACTTCCTGCGGAGTTTTAACCTGCTTGCTGGAAATCAATCTTCTAGCATGCGTATGTGTGCATGCGCAAACAACATAGTTGTTATGGCCTTAACTATCCATCCTCAGTTATTCAGAAAGTATGCAACTCTTCAACTGCTACAACCACCTATCCAGCAGAAATACACCTTTCCAAGCATCCTCAAACTCAGAAACATTACTTATGTGGTTATATCTCCTTGTGTTCCAGGAGATACAATTTACTTACAAGCCAATAAACACATAGGCGGTCACTGTTTATAATGCTCAATTACCTGTTACTGCCTATTGATTCAAAGATTGAACGGACAAGAAGTGCAACCTTATGACCAAAGGACGGAGACAGGATACACAGAGAACCTCCCCACTACCCCGCAGCTCCCAAGCTTCGGAAGACCCTCCTAGCCACTTCTGCAATATCATTCTCTAACAGAAACCTGTGCTCCACTTTGAGTTTTCAAAACTCACTCAAACAGCTGCACACAAAACAAGTCAGGACTCGGCATGTAGGAATATTCAGTCTTTGTGACAGCCCATTAGAAACTTTGCTGGGGTCTTATGAGCCCTGCTGGCAGGCCATCCTTCTGCAGCACTGAAGGCAGTGAACAGCCTGATTTTTAACAACACAAATGAACCCAAGTGACACATCGCATTTTTAAGAGCTGCCAGAAGCCTCAGTCTACTGCTAACGGCAGTAGGTATTTGAGCACCAAAGAAATCAGATTTCACTGCAAATCTGGCGAATTCAGGGAGACCTGAGGTTAGTGCTTCCTCCTCCCTCGTTCCCGTCAATGGACATACACTCAGTGCTGAGGGCAAGGACTGCCAAGCCCAGCTGTAGCTGTGGGCAGTGCTTTATGAAAACAAGTAATATCTGAAGCAAGTTTCAGACCATGTACTGCATTTTGACCACCCTCTCATCCATTTGAAATTGCAGATGGTAATCCTGCTCCTTAGTAAGAAAAATCTTTTTGACAATGATGAGGAACTGGGAAGCATCTGGTCTGCCTTCCCCTATCCTAATCTCATGGGAACAGTAGCTACCACTCAGTAGTCTGACCTTTAGACTGGGTTGTGCTTGAATTATTCTGGTAGGCTTACCCTTTCAACCCATCTCCTGCTTTCACTTCATCTTAATTTATTGCCTGTTTCCATAATGTGCTCCTTTGGTGACCTGTGTATAAACAACAGTCGCTTATACAAATCAACATTTTTTTCATTTGGTTCAAATGCTTTCATATTTATCTGGCATCTACTCAGTATTTTGAACTAAAAATCTCTCACTTCAGCTATCCCAGGTTTCATCCTAATGTTGTATTTCCTTCTCATTTGCCTTGTAACATTCACAAGAATGAATCATGAAATACATAAAACTGTTAAGTTACAACGCTGCTTATGTTACTGTGCTTGGAATAAACAAACTTTATCATCACAACATACTGAGCCATCCTAGCAGTCATCAAGACCATCATAAACTCACCACACTGCAGTATCACACATCCATTCCTAAGTGTACAGGCTGAGGCTTCTCCAAAGCCTGAAAATTCCAAATACACTTTATTTTTTAACGTCCCTTGAGACGTCATTGTCCTGGAAACACTTCCTATGAACAGTCAATACCAATAGCAAAGCCAAACAGGTTTAACTGCACTCCCAAGCAGTTCTCCCCTTTTAAGATGTTAATTGAAAACATTTACCGAACTGCTCCCTGTAACTCACAGGATGTTCTGAGTAATGGTTTGATGGACACATCGTCAGCAATGGATGCTGCTAGCAGAAATGAGTGATGTTTAGACTTTCATGTTCTACTAACATCAATTATGAGTTCTTGTACACAACGTATCATGTTCTTGCACTTGTCAATCCATAAATTGATCATTAATGTAGCACCAAGGCCACATTCATATCTTTGCTGTAGAGAAGGACAGCACAGCATCTCATATGAAAATCTTAATGAAATCAAGTAGATAAACGTGTTTCACAGACAGTATCAGAACCCCCCATGATCCAGCCTTATCGATGCACATGAGCTCAAGTTTGGAGCCACTCACCTCTCCCTCCTACCCCCTTGCCACACAGCACATACAGTATACACTTGTACACAGGCATCAGGAGCTTTATGATACTGTACATGGCAATGAGCATGAGTTTAAACTACAGCTGAGTTTAAAATATAACCACAAGAATCTATAACAAATAAACTACAATGAAATTCTGGGTCTGTCAGGGTGAGCATGCAGATTGTCTCAGGTTGTAGAGTGAAGCACACAGGAAGCTTCTGTGGTTTACCTTCTTTCCAACAGGTAGAAAGCTTCTTGTCTGCATTTTATTACCTACCCTTGAATAATTAAGACTATTTGCTCAATGGTGCAGCACCACAGCACATGAGTAAGACTAAAAAAAAAAAAGTTATTCCTAGTGAATCTCCACTGACTTTACTAAGTTTTATTATAACTAGATGTCAGACTGGCAGAAGTGTGAACAAGCATGAATCTCATGTTCTAGGTCCAGGCAGCCCAGAGAGTCTCCACTCTAAGCTGGCTCTGATCCCAACAACTTTATCACTTAACCTCTCTTCTTGGTTTCCCATCTTTCATCTGGAACATTAATACATACTTCACAGCCCTGATAAAAACAATTCCACTATTTCAAGTTTGCACAGTGCTTTGAAGATGAAAAGGGCTATGTTTTGTCACTAGCACAACTTCAGAGAGATGTGGTTTATTTTTGCTCAGGAAATTTCTGCCATTTAGTTCTGTTTGAAGAATGTATTTATCTGGAAAAAAAATCTACTTTATATGATTATAAAGTATTGTATTTAATAACATGTCTGCAAAAAAAAAAAAAAAAAAAGGAGGAAACATGGCACAACAGGAAAAGATCCTGACATTAAATGTTGGCTGGATCAGAAAGCTGCATTGTCTCTCCAAAGCACCCTGGAGATTTTGGGGATCGCTGGAGTGATTCTACGTGTCCATGACACAAGCCAGAGCAAGCAATTGTATTGCATCAAAACTCTGAAGGTCCTAAGCTTCAAGAACGGTTTGCCTTTTGCTTATATCCCCTAACTTCACGCTTAAGATAACAACGTAGTAGACCCTTCCCTGTGAAGTCAGAACCTCATCTGTTGGTGTCAACAGAGATTTTTTTTGTCTGGATGAGCAGTTCTTGCTCCTTAAGTAGGTTCCACTTCATCAAAGCTGCATCAGTACATATTGCCATAATAAAGTGCATGTTGCAGAACGTGACCTAAAGGAACATCTTATATGCTTCCTTGACTTCTTGCTGGTCAGAGTCATATGACAGCTGGGGCCTGAAGCAAGGAGACCACATGGATCTAGACTTGCCTGTTGTTTCCACACACTGACCCAGTCCTGCTGCACAAACTGCCAAGTTCACACTACTTTCACAAAATATGATATCATGTGATTTCCCCCCCCTTTCTTTCAAAGAGGGGAGGATTGCTTTTGTTTTGTTTAATTTGTTGTAGCTGCTGGCATGTGTGAGGAGAACAGCATCCCAGTTACAATAGTTTTGGAAGCTGGATTCATTGTGTTGTGACGGGTTGCTCAGGGCTCTCTCTACATTTTTCCATTTCCTTGGCAGAGCTGCAAGCAGTACAATGTCAGGAGACAAATTACAGAGGCATTTACCCAGTTCTGGGGCTTGTCATTTCCTATTCAGCCTTGACCGAACTGGCATGATGTACTGAGTGCGCTCCAATGCTTGTGGGACAATTTTCTTGGCACTGCAAAGAGACTCATCATCATATTTTTTTGGACAAATGCACTGTGCTAAACATACCTAAGTATTTTAGGCTGTAACCCCAGTCAGTGTAAACCAGCATAGCTTTACAGAAATCAACACAGCTGTTTACATTCACTGCTGCTAAGAATCCAGTCCTTTAATATTGTATCAGTTTGAGAACAGGGACTTTACAACATACAGCACTATGGGATTTGTGTAGGTTTATTGGTGTACAAGCTTTAAAATGATCATAAAAGCTTCCAATACAATCATCAGCCAACATCATTCATGCAAAAGCAGTATGTGAACTTTGCCAGCTTATAGATAACAAGCACGTGTAATAATAATTGCTGTTACCAGATATTTTTGTAAAATCGTCCACAGCTCAGCAATGGTAAAAGTCACACCAGGGCAAGTTTACCAGAGAAGCCCACTTCATTCCCAGTAACCTGAGTTGCTCTCGCATCTCACAGGGTGTTAATTCTCCTTCAGTAGTCTTCTTGCCCCTAACACACTTTCCTCTTTCCCCCCAGAGCATTTTTCCTCTATCACAACAGTCATTTCAGCCTCTGACTTCTGTGTTACTTTGCAAGCTTCTTTTAATGCTCCAGTTCCTGGCTATCTGAGGTACAGGCAGGTACCTGCGTATTTTATGCATAACCAGCCTGGTCACCTCTCAGGTCTCATGCTCCATCCTGAGTTTCAGAGAGATTCACTGAAATATTAGCCAAAGTGCTTCAGCTTGTTCATGGACTCACAGCTGCGTAGCAAGACCATTAAAGCAAAAAGGAACCTATTTTTCATGTTTAAATGAAATAATGTGAGAAGTGAGACAGTAGAAACAAAGGGTCAAATTCTTCACCCTTCCACATATCTCCTCCAGTTTGACCTGTCCTGCACAATCAAGGTAATGCTGTATCTAATGTTGGGACAAGATACCAAGCATTGGAACCAGGATTTAACTCACTCTCAAAGTACAATGGAGCTATGGAATATCTCTAGGTAGATACTGTTATTTTAGGATTCAGCTCTTTTATCCCTAAAACCATTCAAAAGCAAGGAGAAAATAAATCACAGCTGTTCTCTCAGGGAAGAGAGGATTCCTCCTCTTCTACTGCTGTGGAGTCTCCCCTAATCCAGAAAGTGGTGGTTGGGCTGCTTGAGAAAGGAAAAGCCCAAGCAAAATCCCTTCCTCTTTAGAACAGAAGAGCAGGAAAATGTAAGTGAACTTCAGTCTAGATACCAGGGCCCCTTCCAGCACTAAAAAAATGCTTTTGAGAACTAGACATACTTCTAGAACAATAACAAGGTACCTGGTGGAGCCCTGAATGCCACTCCAAGGAAAGGTTTGGGTGAGAAACAAAACAAAAAGCACATTTATGGAGGTGTAATGGATCAGATCCACTGTGGCAGGTGCAGTTCTACAAATGTAAGTTGAGGTACGTTCCCTTAGAGCAGTCCTGTGTTCATACCCACATCAAGCAACCCCATCAAGCATGCAGCCCCGATGCAAGGAAAATATATTTTCTCAAATATGCAGCACTATTATGCATTTCAAAGCCTTTCCTAATATGCTATAAGGTTCTGGAAATTATTCCTTGAACAGGTTAATTTATTAAGTGGTTGGAATGCTTTCCATTCTTTGCTTACATAAAGAGTTTATCCTGTGGTTTTGTTTTAATGATTATTTGTATAATGTATTAAATTGACAGGTAACAAACAATTTAAAGAAAAAAAATGTATTGGCTAAATCTATTTAACTTAAACTAGGTTTCTGCACCAACCACAAAAACATAACACAATTCTGTTTCCTTTCGCCACCACTTTGATGGATGGTGATATTATGTAATAGGGATATTATGGAGGAGACGACTTGCATTAATGCATTACAGGAGTGCATAAAGGCTTCAAAAATGGCCACATTGCTCAATCTGGAAGTGAAGAGGAAGAGCTGATCTTAGAAGGAAAAGCTATTACAGGTTATAAAAAGGAACAATCTAGCTGGGGATTCAAAGCAAGGATAACAGCCACCTGGTTCATCTTCCCGGCTGCTTCCTTCACATGGAAAGGCTCAAAATTAGCAATGTCTGCACTATCTTTAAAGCCCTCTGTCATACCAATATAGAAACACACGGATTAGGAGAAAACTCTGTTTTAATGTGAGCCTCCCATTCTCTGTTCTCTTCTGTTCCTCCTCCACCATTGCCTGAATCATTCGGTCCCTACACCCTCTCCCACCCCAGCACACTCATGGCTCTGGGACAAAGATTACCCTTATTGCATCTCTGCGGGAAGCCCTGAACTACAGGGTCCTCATATTTCATGACAGTTCCCTTGCAGGCTGCCTCCATAAAAATTAACAGTTATTATCACCAACTAATCTATTAGGCTTCTAGATCCCATGCGTATGGGCACACACATGTGTGTGTACATCAGAAAGAAAGACTTTAAGAAAAACATTTCCTGATTTTGTTCTTTGCTGAGACATAGCCACTGGAGACATTTCTGTTTGGGAAGCACTAAGATGAAAGATCAAGTAATGCAAACATGCTGACTCTTCTTAGTTTTAATCCTTTTCCCAATTCTTTCTTCTAATATATAGTGTCACTCTGCAGCTAAGTGAACCCTAGCAATGTCATGGAGTCTTTCTTGCAGAAAATGTTAAAATAGTCTAAATCATAGATTTTAGGAAGGAAGTGCTAAAGATCAACAGATAGAAAACTGCACTACTGACTCAGAGCCCAGAAAATGGTTCCTGAGACTTCAGCAAGCCTGAGGGGATCTCAACAGAGTAACACTAATAGGGATGCTTTCTGAATTATCTGAACAAAACCAACTGGAAAACAGAAGTATGGAGGCACTGAGTCATTATCTGAACAAGTCTAACATTGGGGATGTCTCCTCATCCCATGAAGAAAGCAGAAGAAAAAAATAATTCTACTTTCTAGGAAATAACAGCTGGAAACTGCAATGGGAATTACGTTGTTTACTGTCTCAAATGCTTTATTTTCACACAGAAGAGTTTGCTTCTACACAAACTCTTTCCTATGCCAGGGATCTTCCAGTCTTTCAGGGACCATCTACATTGTCCCTGCCATAAGACAGGGACCATCACTTCTGTGTCATGCATATCCACAGTGAATAATAACTGGAGCCAGCCAGTCTCCCCCCATCAGACTGTGTGCACATATCCCAGGTTGAAAGTCTCATTTTCTTATCAGAGTCTATTTTCCTTCAGGCTAAATCCTTCACCATCTTTTCTCTGACTCCTGCCATATGCAAGTGTCAAAGGGTCATATACAAAACAGAGAGATGGAAAGGAACAAGGACAGAAACATCTACTAACCAGGGTGGTGCTGCCTGCAGACTCTCAGTCCCGGACCAGAGGGGTTTTCCTCCTTGCTGTCTTTCAGCATAAAGCAATAAGCACTGTGGAAATAAACAGTAATAAAGGAGATCCCAAGATGCAAAAGGATTTTAATGACTGACTTTCACTAGGATCCTGATTATGCTTTGCTTGCAGTGTTCGCTTGTTTGGAGTAATGTTGCATCACTTCCCTAACAGAGAGAAGGAAGACTTTCGATCTTCTGGATTCGCTGAATCTCAGAAAATGCAGATTGTTCCTTTCAGTTCAGAGAAGTGGCAGTGACAAATTTTCTAACAGCTATTCAGGGACTTAAAAGAGCAGTTAAGCTTCCACACTCAAATATATCCCTTTCCCTAAAAAGATTTTGTAGACCCCCATACCATTTGTGTATTTGGAATGGATTTCCATACTTTTGAACTGAAACAGATGGAGATTAAGTGACATGCATAAAGGGCCCAGAAAATTTTCATTTAGCAATCATAGATTGAAGAGTTTTGAGGACTAATTCAGAAAGTACTACAGAAGCCATGACAAGGCAACGCTTTTGCTGTTTGCGCTGGGTCACGACAGAGCTCACTGCTCAAAGTCAAACATCCTCCATGAGGCTGAACTTTCCAATGTCAAAACCCAGGATGGTTTTTCCTCCTGGAATTCTCCCTTTCCTTTTTACTTCAAACATATACATGTTTGCACATCAGACATAAACAAATGAGACAAAGGTTCTGTAAATTAACAGTCATGCCTTCTGGAAGTTTGAAAGGACAGAAATAAAGAACAATGATATTGATAACTGCTCAGACACTGTGGTGTCATGGGCTGAGACACAGGCTTTTTTTGCTGCATTTTATGCTGGAGCATTTCTGTACCTAGCTGGACGGGCCGAATTAGCATAGAGATGCCATGTCTGCTCATCAGATGAGCAACAGCCTGTTTAGCCAATATAACTTCACCTTGTTTCACTGTGATCCTACAACAGCTTCATTAGTTCTAGCGGATCTCCATGAACACCACTTCTGGAGACCCAAATCTGGAGGCTAAATCATTCCCTGGCTTCCTACTTCAATGTCTTTTCTGCCAACCTTCATGCTTCAGATGAGCAGGCTTTACACCAGCAGCAACCACCAGCAGCCTGGGAGCATCTGTTGCCTCCTCTCTCCAGTGCCACGTTATAAGACCTCTCAGGAACAAAATGTAAAGGCCCAGAGAAAGATCCTGTGCTGCAACAGGGTAGGAGTTTCCCACGAGTGCTGGCTGCAATCACCATAAAAAGAAGTCATCCTCTTATTTGAGATGAAGTTGCATGAAGAAACACAACTTCGGTAAAAGCTGCCTGGGGCTATATAAAAGGCCTTTGAAAAACATTCAAATATCCTCATGAAAATTACCCATCATATATGCAGCTCCAGCTAACATACAGCACCTGTCCTAATGTACTGAAACTCACTGTGGGTGCTTAGGGCTCCTTCTGACACTTAAGCCAATGTTTTATTACAAATTTGTTGCAGAGTAGTGTACACACACTAGGAGTCATCCCACAGCACTGACACGCAGATTCCCAATACCAGTGACACACTCATACCCTTGCATCCTCGAAGTCTCCAAAGAGAGAAAAACACGGCCAGGCTCTAGTACCTGCATCCTTATGGAGTAACAAGGAAACCTGTACATCCTCCAGACCCTCACAGGAATCCCAGGCACAGAAAAGCACTCCCAAACAGAGGGATGCAGAGATGGCTACCTCTCACGGCTGCCCAGGATGACCTTAACCCCCATGCCACTGGCTCTGAATAACAGAACTGGATCTTTGAAAGAGTCTCCACAAGTTTAAGAGCAAGTTAGGCAGAGAGCAACTGTAGAGAAGAACAGAAAAAGGTCTATTTCTCAGGAAGATCAGCCTCCTGTACAGGAAGGACAGGGTGCCCATTGTGCCAGAGATGTGTTCTTTGCCAAAACACCAAAAAGAAGCAATAGAAAGCTGTACATCAGTCTGCCAATTCCACAAGCACAAACTGACTTCCAAAGCTAACACTGGATTACAAAGAATTACTTTTTTGTTTGTGTTAAGCAACCCTCTCCCACAACACCGAAAAGAGCTCACTATTTAAGCAGTGAGTGTTGAGACCACAATAGTTAAAATAAAAACCAAGTATAATTAAGAAGAGGCAAGCACTTTGGTTACAAGTTCTGTACTCCCCCCCCGCGCCGCCCCCCACCCCACCCCGAAATAGTTAGTTTTCTACATAGAGAAACAAGTGTTCTGGTTATGGCATGCATTAAGCACCCTGGGAAAGAATAAAAATAACCAGAGCACGGAAATCACAAAGCAGGTTAAAACAAAAGCAAAGAATTTTCAACATCCTGACACACAAAAAAATATTTAGACGTTTAATTAGCACTGACCACCATACATTAGGGTTGCTATTTCCCAAGGGGCTTGACATTTTGGATACTGCGAGAACACTGAGAAATATCAGCTCTTGCAGAAAGAACTGTTGTTAAAAATCTAAAACCCACTTGGAAATACAAAGACTAATGCACAACATTAAAATAATAGCTGGAACTGTCAGTCTGGGCTCAGTGAGAGCAGAACTACTCAGAGGAAGCACGTGAACCTGCCAAGTGATGTACTGCGGAGGTTTTTGCAAAATGTTGCCTCACATCCTTGTGCCTACAGCTGAGGCCATCGACGAGCAGAAAAAACTGCATCTGCTCCAGGGCAGCCAGTACTAACTGACTTGTGTTTCTCCATCTACCTTCAGAAAGTCACCTCTGCAATGCAGTTGACCACTTCTGACCAATAAAAACTTAAAATCTCCTGCAAATCCCACGCACAAAACTGTTCCTGCAGGTCTTCTTCCATTAATGTCTCCTACAGAGTCATCGCTACAGGGTAAACCAACCACCCCACAAGCCGCAACACAGTCACAGCTGGTCTATAGGCAGGCAAGGCACA
Organism: Grus americana; assembly: GCF_028858705.1. NCBI lineage: Eukaryota > Metazoa > Chordata > Aves > Gruiformes > Gruidae > Grus > Grus americana. Next base: position 29,779,030 of record NC_072859.1, read on the forward strand.
CAGAGCTGCTGCTGCCAAATTTAGAGAGGAAATTTCCAAAGGCTTTCCTTTGGAGGGCAGCGGAATTACCGACACTGAAGCCAAACTCTGCAACAACAGATATTTCCTTGAAGCACTCATGACAAATTATATCGCCTTCTGAAATAAACATGGCATCAGTCATGACAAATGCAGTGACAGTGACTGGTTGCTGTATTTTCAGGTAAATAAAAAGGGGGTTTGATCTGCTTAAGGTCAATTCCCATATCAGTTTATGTTTGCATCGTCTTTATTGTCTTATTCATTTATTTCATTTGCTTTACATTCCTAGAATCCAAGGTCTTCACAACAAAGACCTCAATGTCTTTTTTTGCTACAGAAACAAATAATAGCGCCCAATTCTGCTGATGCAATCACAAAGCCATAGGCACATCCACCCAGGAGAATTTTTCCATGCCATACAGCTCCCCAATGTCACAGGGGGTCTGGATACAGTCACTACTCCTGTTGATCTTTAGGATCCAGAGATCAAGAACCAACTTTATCATTCTACTTTTTGATGAGCCTAGATATCATGGCCCCTGGAACTGATGACGACCATCTTTGTTTGCCTACAGTTATTACAGAGTCACACTGTATGAATCAGAGATCACTGGAAAGGTTCACTGACTTCAGAGCTTGTGTCAACATACACCAGGTGAGAATTTGACTCTTTCTTTGCCCAAAGGAAAGACAAAAAGCACAGAGCTTCTGCTTCTGAGCCCGTGAGACAAAGATTTGTGCACCTTGGCTCTCCTGATATTTCCACTTGGCTGAATGAGCTGAATTTGTGCTTAAAAACAACCAACTCTCCCTTGAAAACCAGTATTTGTCACATTTATCATAGAAAAAAAGGACAAGTTATAAACACATACCTCTGTTCAGACAGCACCAGTGACAGCAATAGAAACACATGCATTTAATTCATTACGTAAAGTGTCGTGCAATTTTTGTACAAAATTCTGACCTGGGCCAACTGCAGACCCAAAATAGGTGAACGAAATCTGCATGGAAGTGATACCGCTTTGAAACTTTAAATGTTTTCTGAAAGCAGAATATGTCAGTGTAAATCCACCCTGCACATCAGCAGACAGAGCCCTATTAAACTTTGAGGAGATGTGAGAGGCTGCGTTTATTTACACTGCAGCATCCCAGAGATTTCCAGATTTCTCTCAGAGCACCAGATCACTGGGAACTATCACCATGCAGTCCCTCCCTCTTGATTGTGCATTACTTAGCAGGGAGGGAAGAAACAAGCTTGCCATAAGCAACAGCAAGTAATTAAAGATATAAATAAAGATATGTATGTGCAAGAGTACTTTAAATGGCTGGTTAGAAAGCTGGATGGTTTTCAGCCCATCTGACTGCCAGCAAGTCTTCATAAGTTAAGACATTCTGAAACCAAAGGGAGTTCTTTTCTCATTTCCTCCAATATTATAAAATCATAGAACAGTTTCAGTTGGAAGGGACCTTTGAAGGTCATCTAGTACAGCTATCTCTGGTGTAGGAAAAGGGTGTGCTGCCCACGTGGGTTTGACCTGCCTCCAGAAGAGCCTGCGTGGCTTCCCAGCTCTGGGATAAGCTCTGTTGCTGAAAGCTTTCAGGGTGATGTTGGAGCTCCCAACCTCAGCCCCTTCTGGCAGCCCCCAGCTGCCAGCCCTCCAGTTTGATCCCAAATGAGTCTTTTTGGTCCAAAAACATTTTGCCCATGGTTCCAAATGAACTCTCCCCCTACCCATCTATCTTTAAGATCAAGTTAAGTTATATCTGCTACAAAGAAATCTAGCTAAATCAAACCTGTATTACAGCTCTTAAATCACTTGAAGACAAACTAAACTGCAAGGTGCATTCAAAGGGTTAAAACACGTGCCTAGCTCTCGTGCTAGTGCTGTAATTTTGATTATTTTTAGAGTACATATTTTTTGTAATTTATAAAAGCAACTTAACCAGAAGTTATTGGTTTATAGCTTTTTTTATTACACTGTAATAAAAATATGAAAGCATAATTTTTTACCATCTCAGCATATCGATGCCTTGCAATGATCCAGTACATTACATTAAGACCAAGAGAATAAAAAGGCAATAGCACACTTGTGTCAAAAGCTAATATAGACATCTGCATGTACTAAGTACTGTTATATTTAAGTGGTCTTCACAAGAGCAGCCAAATTTTCTTTTATACGCAGTACAACCCTTGTTTACATGTCTGCTCAGAGCGGCATGATTAACTTGACCGGGCTTGGTAACAGAGCAGTACTCTTTAGCTCAAAGAGTGAGATACAATATAATTACCCTCCCAGGAGAAGGCTAAAGGCAAGCCTCAGAGCTAACCTTCTCAGACACTCACGTACAATTGTCTCTTGGCATTTAATTAGTCTGATCTGACCTGAAAACATTTGCTGTCACATCAGCTCTGTGAAGAAACGCGCAGCACAAAGCCAAAGTGGCAGTGACTCAAAACAAACCCAACTTACCACTGTAAAACAGAATTAAAAACAAAAATATTATAATCAGTGTCTTAATATTTTTAAAATCACTAAGTGTTGTCAAATATTCATCTCTGACAAGGATCAGCAGCGCTGAGCAGAAGACACTGAACTACCTCTGGTCCCACCAACTGTAGAAGAGCTCATTAAAAATGCATCCAATAAACAATTTTCTCATGCTGCAAGTCAAGTTTTATTTAAACAAACTAAAAGCCAGACAACTAAGAAACCACAGGGAACCAGGCACCACACACATCTCAGAATCTGTGCGGCTTTGTGCTAGAGAGCAATCACTCAGCCTTGAATGCCTGGGCTGGACTCTCCATGAGAATGCAAAGAGCTTTCCACTTCCCTCACGAATCCTTAATTCCTCAATCTGAGACAATGCTGTTAGGAGGTTAAACGATTGGCATTCGAAGCCAAATGCAAGTTATTAAACACAAAGAAAATAAAGGTTTCTAATACTTGGGTTTCTGTCTTAGTTCATACTTTGCTTCCACAGTGTCATGGTTTAACCTCAGCTGGCAACTAAGCTCCACACAACTGCTTGCTCACCCCCCCAGGGAGGATGGAGAGAATCGGGTAAAATACTCATGGGTTGAGATACAGTTGAATAGGTAAAGCAAAAACCGCCCATGCAAGCAAAGCAAGGAATTCATCCACCACTTCCCATCGGCAGGCAGGTATTCAGCCGTCCCCAGGAAAGCAGGGCTCCATCACACATAATGGTGACTTGGGAAGACAAATGCCATCGCTTCAAATGTCCCCCCTTTCCTCCTTCTTGCCCCAGCTTTAAATGCTGAGCCTGACATCGTACAGTATGGAATATATCCCTTTGGCCAGTCTGGGTCAGCTGTCCCGGCTGTGTCTCCTCCCAACTCCTTGTGTACCCCCAGCCTACTGACTGGTGGGATGGTGTGAGGAGCAGAAATGGCCTTGACTCTGTGTAAGTGCTGCTTAGCCATAATGAAAACAGCCCTGTGTTATCAACACTGTTTTCAGCATAAATCCAAACCATAGCCCCATACCAGCTACCATGAAGAAAAGTGACTCTAACCCAGCCAAAACCAGCACACGCAGATATCAGCAGGTATCAGTACCTTGTACTCAGAGTCCAGCATTGGATGGCATGAACCTAGTGCCACATGTCACCCAGGATGTATTATCTCTTGAAATTCCACAGCTCCTCAGATTTTCCTCCATCTGCTGCCAGCACTCACCTCCTAAGATGTGGCCCTTCAAGCACTCATCCTAAATGCTCAACGACCCCAATTTGAAATCCCCTGGTCTTGTTCTTTCAACTCCCTAGGTTTGCTCCTCACCATAGAGCTTTGTGTAGTTTATTTTGGAGGCAGCTTTATTACAGTTCTTCTCATGCAGCCTGAGAGCTAGACTGAATGCTGACCAGTGAGTGAACAGGGTGGGAAGTGGAGCAAGGGAGGCATGAGTGTGGGGATGGAGGAATCACAAAGCTTCCTATGGTGAAGAGGAATCAGCTTCCTTCTTGGTTGCTCCTTGCAGATCTTTGGGTTTTCACCAGAGTCTGTATGTCCAAAACAAAATTCTGATCTTCACTCCAAACTCCCCATAAACTCATTCCTCAGTCAGCAACTACCTTCACATTATCCTACTTACCTGTAGTCCATGCCCATTTTTTGACTGATACCTTTTTCTATTTTTCCCCATGCAAATAACAGCTTGCACACCCTGGGCTCACCTCCACTTACAGGTACAGGTCTTGTCTCATCAGTCCAGGTCATTGCAAGATCCTTTTCTCTGTCCTTGAATAGATGCAGACTTCTGTTTTGGCTACCTACCTCCAGCCAAGGACTCGTACAAACGACATGAAAAATTGACCAGCACTTTGACCCATCAGCCCTCTCTGTGCATCCCTCCACTGATGAATTAACACTCCTCTCATCTTGCAGCAAGGGACAAACTTTCACCTTTTCTCCAGCCTATTTTCAAAGCAGTCTCTTTCTTTGCTTTCCTTCACACAGTCACTAACATTTCAGAGGAGCTGCCATAATTGTAAGGAACTGTATTACTGTTTTCAAATACTTCCTTGAAGCTGCCACTTGCCACAACACCTAAGAAAAACTAAATACAGGTAAGTTTGTAACGTGTTCTTTCTAGCAGTTATTACACTGACCTCAGCAGAGTAGCATCTCCTTACACTTCCTCTTCTGGGGGGAAAGCCCTTCTGGGCTTCAGAAATAGCCTTTTTGTTCTGCAGTAATACAACAGCAAATACAACAGTCCCAACCACACTAACAACAAAAAACCCCAAGTAACATAAGTTATGTTACCATAGTCAAGCTAGTTCTTATGTCTCTCATGCAACACATTGGCCCATCTACCTACCCATTTCTAATACTACTCCAAAAATTACAAGTAATATCTTTTTGACTAGCTAAAATAAATATGCTTGTCAGCCCTACTATGTTTGCATCCACCGTAAGTTTCCAGAAGCAACAGATCAGGCCCGGACTGACAGAAGTCCCATACAGTGGAGCATGAAAGCCCAGGTAAGTTTCATTTTGCTTTTACTTTCACATCCTCATTTTGGTAGGACAATCTCCAGAGACGTCTATTCATATGCAATGTGAGGTCTCCTCTTCCTTCCCTGTGCCAAAAATAATGCATTACCATCTGTTCACAACTAACAGACATGAACTGCTTTCACAATGATCTTGTGTAAGAGCTGGAAAACTCACGCCAGTCTCTGCCCAACACAAACACACACTGAGACAAAACCGATGAAAACACAACAATGCCATCCCCTTAACCATGCACGTCCATCCCCCCTCTCGTGTCACCAGCAGAAAGACGAGAATTAATAAGAATGCTGCTTCCCAAGAGCTTTGCTGAACTGAACAAGGAATAGATCTGTCTCGTTCTGTTTTATTATTTATAACACCCCAAATCTCTCTCGTAACCAGTCAGTGCAAAGGCAGTGACAAGAAGGGAATATGAATGGAAAGCTTCATAAACATACAAGAAATAATGCCAAAAACCCCACAATACATTTCTTAGAAATGAGAACTCAGAACTTCAAAGTCAAGTCAACCGAAAAGCAACCTGTCAGGGCAGTAACAAAGGCAGTCGGTGCCACATGCACGGCAATTACTCCATCTGCAAATTCTGTTGAAGAGCAGAATTGACTATAAAAAGAATCACATGCAGCAATGAAGGCCTTCCCCACTAGTCAAATGAAGAAAATACATCCTTCCAAAGACAACATAAGCAAATGAGGGGAGAAAGCTAAGTGAACAGAACAAAAGGGACATCCCAAAATATTTGTTAGAGTCCACTTTAGGATTTTACATGCGTAATTGAGAGCTCCTGCAACTGCAGAGTCACTATTCCTGCATGGTTATCATTAGCTCAAAATGTTTCTTAAGTTACTTGGCTCAGAGGGAAGAAAAAGATCAAGGACACATAGTTGTGCTGCTGGCATCAAAATGTTGAAATAGGAGTAATGTATAATGAGAATTTCTCTTGGTATACTTAACACTGCTGCATATGGAAATAAAAAGGAATTCTGCCTAGAGTTTGGATTACCTATTGATTTTAAGGCCTAGACCAAATAATGACAATTGTTTTGAACTGACTTGTACAGAAGCACATGCTCCAGCATAGGCCTAAGCCCATATTAATACAAAAAATAGCTTTTTTTCCTAGGATCTAAAAATATTCTGCAATTCCCATACACAATCATAGAACTATCCAGTAAGATTTGTGGTTCAGAGCACTGATAATCTACACACACATCCCCTCATATTAAAAAAAGATGGAGCTAAAATGATTTGATCCTATCCCAGAAACAGGAGGATGCTTGTAGTACTTGTAAGGCTGCCAGCTGGCCTCTGCAGGTTTCCACTACAGATAGCCTGCAATTTCAACTTCAAGGAGTTATCTGACATTCACTTGTGAAAAAAGTATAGAAAGAGATATAGTGGTTTCAGTGACCAACCTTACAGGTCCTTCTTACTGCTCAGACAGTGGCTGACCAAGTAGGCACCCTAGTCTGTTTTTACTGCTTATGTTGGTGCTCCTATTCCAGGCTGAACTTCCAAATGCACCCTCAGAATGGAAGAGAAAGAACATTGCCTCTTCAGCTCTCACTCGTACCTCTGGCCACGTGGAAGACAGATCAGCAGAAGAGGCAGACAAGTGCTCTTGAAGAGTAATTGCAATTTACTACATTGCTGCTCTTTATACTTACCTCAATGTTCAAAACAACTCTTCTTCAGGAACCTGCCTGACTTTGGATGCTGGTATATGAAGGTTTTCCTTATTGTTTCCTATCCTGGGGAATCACTAGCAAACACCAAATAGTTCATGGATAAGAGATGCATGATGCCACTTGCTCTGTTTTTAAACCACCTTAGGGAGAATTATTACAAGATTTACAAGTTAGCTAACTCACAGGGAAGATCAACTGCGTGTTTCTCAGATGCCATTACGTCCAAATAAAATAAGACCATTTTCCAGATTAAACTGACAAATTCATATCCCTGACAATGCAAGTTAAATCACTCCTGTTTACTTCAGCCCTCTCAAGGTTTTACCTTAATATATTCATGCTTCCATCACCATTTTAGCTTAACAAGTATGACTTTGATTAGGAAGCTCACATCTTTTTGGAAAGGCAATGGAGGGGAGATTTCCACTTAACCCTGCACATATTGAGGCAGAAATTAGTTCTTTTGCTCCATTAAAATGAAGCCTAAAAATATATATTTTTTTTAAATTATTCCTGCTGTTGCAGAACTACCAGCACATATGTCACTGGAACAGAAAGATCACTCTTGTAGGTAATAAGTTTTATTGAGTTCTCAGAACCATATCATCCGTCCACAAGACTTTTTAATTTGCCACATGAATAGTTCGGTGTAACGTCAGCTCTTAGAGTATTTGGGTAGGATAGAGTTCATGCTGAGTGCTTTCCTGAGCCAAACAGAAGTATTCTCCAATGTGTACACAGATTAGAGAATACTTTTTTTTTTTCCCTCCACAGCAGTATTTACATGACTTTTTATCACTTTAGGAGCAGATATCTAATTTATATATGGTTATTTTCATGCAAACTTTACCTGCATCTTGTTTGACTACACTAAAAATAAATGGAAAATCTCCAGGGCTGACATTCCATAGCATGAGAGGAAAAAAAAAAAATCTTCCATATTGGTAACTGAGACCAATTACTGGGGAGTTCACACCACAGCCTTGTAAAAACCACAGTCCACTTGAATGGAGAGTACTCAGGGCTGAGGACCAAACGTTTTACTTACTTAGCTTAAACGAAAAAAGGTAACCTATCAAGGAGTTAAAATCGGTCAAAATTAAAACAGAATGAATCACAGAACTCCACAGAGTTTGACAGACGTGAGCCCTTGCAAAAGCCTTCAGCATTTTCCTTTTTACCTGCTCGTATGAATCAATACTGCACAATCAGAACAAATTCCTGCTTAGTGTTCCACAGGTGTCTCAGAACCAGAAGTGGTCCTGGGGTGAGACAGTACAGCAGGCAATGGGACAAGAGGACAATAATTAGTGGCAGTTCTGACAAGCTGTGATACCTCTGGAAGTGATAATTCCTGGGGCTTGCACATGTCTCATATTATTAAGAAAAGCCAAGCATCCTCAGACTCGAGCAACATTTGAAATCCATGTGTGGTTTCAATGGCCATTGCTTAGCTTTACTGTCTTACCACCCCACTCCTCCCAAAATTTTACCCTAAAAATATAACCAAACATGAAGTTTGGGGGAGTGGAGGGGGGAAGAGTACTTAGTCAATCTGTCCTTCCCACCATCAGTAAAGTCAGTCCATTCAAAACACCCAAAATATTCAAATAGTAGCAGGTACTCAAAACCTAGGTAAGAGCATCTTTCTTTGCATGAGTAGATTCCTTATCCCTCCTCCTCCCATCCCCATCATCTTCAGTTTCACCGAAGGTTCTTGCCTTTTCGCTGTCTTAACACATTTGAAAAGTTTAAATGAATCTAGTATCAATATCTCAGTATAAAAGTGGTGGTGGGGAAATCACTTGACTGGACATTCATAATCTTGATTTTGCAGTATTTTAATTATGTTCAGTGAGGAAATTATTTAAACTCAATCAATATAAGCCACATTTAACTCAAATTAAGGACAAACACAAAATTCTATAGCAATTGGCTAGAAGGATTTAATTGAAATTGATGTGACTTCTGCCTATGCATAAGCCTAGGGTAAATAGAATACCTGCATACTAAGCAAAATATTTATCTGCAAAAAGGGATACATTGAGTAGTATTAATCCTAAATAGATGACAGTATTGTAATTGGTTTTGTGGAGGAAAGAAAAAGGCAATTAATTCAACTTACATTGAACAAGATACATCAGGGTAAAATATTGACAAAGCAGATGATTCTGTTCTCCTATGCAGAATGCCAACTGGCATCCAGTTTCAAAATGCCAGTTTAAAGAACCAAACCAAAATAAGAATAAAGAAATCAACCATTTGAAAGACTACATTGCACATAACTGGATCACAAGCAAATTACTTCTCTCTGCAGGAATATGAGAGGAGAAAAACTCTACTGTAGTTAAGGGAAGCAACCATCTACTTTTTCAAAACACACATGTATAAACATGTAAATATTTACATGTGTGTATGTACTTTCCCTTTGTGGCCAAGACCTATGTGACCTCAGAGACTGGGTACCAAAGGCAGGAATCTGGACAATTTGGTCATCCTGTCTCCAAAAGACAATAGCACAGTACTTGGTGGTGTGATACTTTTATGGTATTCTGTATAGTTCTACGATAACAGAACTCTGTGTTATTAACGATTTGAATGGTATCACCTCTCACTACCCTTCCAGTTAACAGGTGAAGGAAACCCATAAGAAGAGGGCAGGGTCACCTTTAAACAACCCACACAATTGCAACTATCACAGACATAGCCCAACATACCTGTCACTGCAGAGCCTTGGAAAACAAACCAGAGTCCTCATTCACTGCCTAGAGACACTCCTACGGGGAAGCTGGAGCCAACTGTCATGCGTACAGATCCTCTGGGCCGTACCCAGACATGTTTTGCCAAAGCTGCGGCATTAAGAGTGCCTTAAACTGCTGCCTTCATACAGGCAGCGACGATCCAGGCCTCCATTTTTCATCTACATAAGGTTTTTAAACATCCCCTGGACGGAGCAGGGGTAGCAGCAGCAGTGGCTGGACTACTCTAACCATCTGATTGCTGCCACCACCAAAGGTCTACACAGCAAGTCCCTTTCACATCCACTTTCCACTCCCCATACTGCCTACGAAACACAGGCTTCTAAAAAACAATGACATGCCTGAATAAATTCAGTGCCGAGATTTCTCCACTCAGCAGGAAACAGGTATGATCAAAGACCACATGACGGGTCCTCTCCCAACAGCCAGAGACCTGCATACATCAGTGTTGACTTTGGACACACTGGCCTCCAGCACAACTCAGACTTCTCTGTTAGCAACATCAGCATTTTGTGAAAGCAGTCCTCATATGAGCTGACTATCTCACAATTCTTGCTTGCAGGTATACTATACCTGCTTCAGGGGGAACATTTCTTTAGAAAACAGTAATTTAGAAACCACTGTTCTAAAAGAGCATTAAGTTTATAAAAATCACACATTCAAAGCAAACTGTCAAGCAACAGTTCCTCAACCTTAATTGAGCTCCCTTGTGTATTTACAGTATAATACAGACTTATATATTCCTGGGCTATTTTCCTTCCCTACCAGCTGTGCCTCATTTATGGAGCAGGGAGTTACTGAATATTTCTCTTCACCATTTTAATTCTATATCTGGTTATTCGATCTCCAGTAAACATTATCCAGCCTCTCCACTGAATGTAAAGCTGGCAATTCCCTTGTGACATTTTATAGTGCTCTCCCAAACAGCCTCTAACTCATTTAAACCCCAAATGTGTATGTAATAAATAAATAATAAACTGCTTGAAAAAACACATCAACCGCACACAGAAAAGGTCAGACTAAAAGGTCACAGTTTGGCAAATGTTAAAAAAAGCCCAAAAAACCACCCCAACAACTTGTCGTATAAATGGGAAGTTTCAGAGAAATCCTTGCTATAAAACTACTACCAGCTATGTGTAATTTTAAAAAATGATGACCTGAGGCTTGAGCTATTAATCATTCAAGGCAGAGAATTTCAACTGTTGCTGCAGATGCCTCCTGGGCACCCCTTGCCTGGCTGAGACGGCTGTGCCCCCTGCGACAGGAGGTGCTCAGGGACTCTCACTCTACCTTCAAACCTAAGAGGCTCTCAGTGTCACACAACAAGAGAATCCCAAAATGCACCAAACATGATGTTTCCAGGCAATACAGTGTCAGCAGTTCCTACAATCACTTGGGATTTGTTCTTCTCTTACTGTCTGGGTTGCAAATAAATTTCTTTCTGTGCTATTTTTTTTTTCTGAAGTCAGCAGTATGGTAATCCTTGGAGAGTTACCAAGCTGCTCTTTAGGGATGTAGTTAAAAAACCTACTGTTTGGCAAACAATATTATTGCTATAGGACTCTAAAAAACTTAAAAAATCAGAAAGCAAATTTCTGTAATAAAGAGTGTTTTGAAAAATATAATCACATTAACTGTGCATAGATTTGCAAGTATTTTTCATACATTCTGCCTTAAGATGAGCTGTAAAAGGAAGAAAATTTATTACTGCACCCTTTTTCTCCCTCTTCGTGGTTTTATGAAGTGCAAAGGAAGTTTTCCCACACAAACCCCATTTTTTTCTGCCTTTCTTCATAAAATTAAACATTCAAGTCTCATCTCCCTCTGAACATGTCAGAGCTAGCAAGCTTATGCTATCATGGGTAGCAAACGAAATCTGATTAACTGAAATGGAGGGGATTTCTTTTTAATAGTATTTAAACCTATTAGATGGCGACAAGAAACTTCTGATTCATTAAAAACACTTGAGAGAAAAAGCTTGTTGCTAAGTATTCAGCAACACTGCTCTGTCAGTAATGCACAGAAAGCTCTTAATCCATAACCATGGATCCCGCAAAGAAAAGATGAACCAGCAACAGCCCTGCTAGTTCAGGCGACATGTGGGGGGGAAAAGCCGCATAAAGTCAGACAATGAAAAGAAAAAAGAAAACACATAAAATATTCAAAGGGTTGGTGTGTTTTTTTTCTCCAATCACAAGCAGAAGTAAACTAATTTCTATTCTCTAATGTGCTTTCCTTTACAAAAAGTGTTCCAACTTTATCTGTTTTCAACAGAAGTGCTAATAGGCTGTGTACAGAGTGGAAGTGCACATGTAATTTAGATATAATTTAGCAGCTAAATTATCTTTGTAGTAAAGGTCTGTTACTAAATCACTTCACTGGAAAATTAGTAACAATGAAATAGTTATTAGCATCCCTTGGACATATATGCCATCCTCAGCATGTTTTTGATAATAAAGTGGTCCTTAGCCCTATGCCAGCTAATGCAGTAAATGCATATTAACTTGCTTTAGAACACACAGGACCCTTTGCTTGAAAACTAGCTAGAAACCAAAGATGAACTGAAATCTTTGCCTCACACTTAAAGGCTACAACATTTTGTCTGATGCTCATTCCATAGTCAATAAAAATGCAGACTGAATTTTTAAAGAAAAAAATCCAATATCTACAGAAGAGAGGAAAACCAGAAAGCAAATTGATAGCACTAAGTACAGGGCAGGAACTCTTGAAAGCAACGTTCAGACTAGATGATACAAGAAGAAAATCTCCAGGCAGCAAAACTAAAGACTAAAGACATTTTAAAATACACTAAAAGTGACAGTAATAATGTAGAAAGCACTCAAAAATAGTTTCCATTCTGCAGCAGAAGATAACAAAATGCTTCAATTTTAACAAGTAACACAGGGGTGTTAAAAAGTCTAAATTTAATAACTGCTGTTTAAGGCAAGTAACCTGCACTCAAGAGTTTAAAAGAGCTGGCTGAGGGGAGGCAATAAACACCACCCCCCACCCCCCTACCCCCCACCCCCGTTTATTTTCATTAAATCTTAGAATACTCATGTCATTCCAGGAGACTAAAAGAAAGTTAATGTTATGTCAGAATTTAAATACAGTGAGTGAGTGCTTATCAACCTGTCAATGTAATATCGGTTCTAGCTAATCTAAGGAAATGAATTACATTTGTCTTAAAATTAAAGACAATCAACATAAACTTATAAAAACGAGATCTTGTCAAATTAACCAGTTGTCTTCCTCAGCACACTACAAGCCTTACAAAAATATCAGGTTTTGTAGCTTATTAAAGCAGATGGGAAGAGCTATTTGATTATTGACTGGGAGCACCTACCTAGCAAACAAAAATGAGGTATTAGAAGGTTCATTTAGCCTAGAAGGAAAGTACTGTGCTCCAGTGACTTTAGGTTGAAGGTAAGTTCAGACTTGAAGTGTAACATCACTTCTAGGAGGTAATAAATCTCTGAACAGCATTGCAGAGCCCACTGCCGGTTCTGCAGCAATAAACTGTTAAATGAAATTCTGATTTTTGAAGGGATGAAAAAAAGAAAGGGGAACTACCTGTCCATGAAGCAAAGAGCAAATCCTGGGCAATCACACAGATGACAGCTCTGCTCTCACCTGTGCCCAAACTCATTTCAAAACATAAGAATAAATGCTCAAGAAAGATTTATACTTCCACATGCACTTCCTCTGCAGGCTGCTCACACTCTGACTCAGGGCAAGAACAGCCCCTCGCAGACAGAAAGACACGCGTTTCAATGAGGAACAGATGTTAATGCACCACTAGTGCTGCCAGACTACTGGTATTAACCTTCTAGAACAATTATTAAAGCAATAAAATGAAAATGAATAGTTACCTAGCTACTGCAAATTGATATTATGAAGATGAGTCCTGAAGTTATTACAAAATTTTGCGTGCTTCATAAGCCATTAAATACTGAGATGTAACAAAGTAGTCAGGAAACGATCACTGGAAAATAAACTAACCAACTGTTTAGCCCAGGCCCCAGTTACACAAAGCAGTAGCCAGCTAGCCTCATGAAGCAAAAGTCATCATCTATTGCATCAAAACGCCCAGGAAACATGAGCTGGAAAATAAATAGGTGAAAACGCATCTCCATGAGCATCACACATGACAGTCGTGACTGCCATACTTTCCATCAAACATTATCAAGCAGAGCAGCACTGATACACCCTGTGATGTTTAGAAAGGCAGAAGGGACCAAGCTGGAGTTATGTTAGGCTGGGCAGGAGGCAGAAAGCCCCCGCAGCAGACCATAAACCATAAAACCAACGGAGTGAATCAGGCTCAAGAAGCATTGCATCCCAAGTGAAATGAAATCTCTTAAGATACTTGCAGGCTAATGCAAAGGGAGCAATACAGCAAGAGTGTTAACATCTGACAGTAATTCAAGAGATGATGCATTTAGTTTAGTTACACTTTCCTGATTATCCTTAAAGAACACAAGTTTCCAAAGGATTGGCCCATTTTTGCTTCCACTGAAGCCACTATGGTATTTGCCATCGATTCCAGTGGGAAAAGGCTCACAATCACTATCGGTGAGTGTTATATGCCTTCTGCCTACTTACAAAGAAGACAATAAGCACGTCTTTGGGTTAGACACAAGCAAGATGTATTGTCTCTATACCACCTCTCAGCTGCTTCACTGCCCCTCTTTCAGCTTCAGACTACTTGAATTCCTCCAGAATATTTGTCTATTCACCAGGTATGCTGCAAAATTTCCTCAGACACCAATCCTAGCAAAATTCAGGGGGTTTTTTTGGCAGAACAAGGCCACACAGCTCTAGAACAAAGACCAAACAGCCTTTGTAAACTACTAGCCAGGTAACCTGTGAAGAGTTTTTGGGGAAAGACCAAATAAATAAAACTACCCATAGGTATCAAGAGTGCCCAGATATACAGAAATACAGCCAGAGGCATGTTTGAGGCTTTGATAGCTTTAGGTTACATTTTGCCTCATCTTTCAATGTATTTGGAACATTAAGGCAGTTTCTCTGTAATATATATATATAAAAAAAACTTGTGAACACAAGTGTGTATGTTACAGTATAGAGTTATTTTTACTTGAACGTGTTTGAAATGGCCTACATAACTTATGGCTAATGTATTAACTATTATAACTCTCCCAAAGGCATGTTGATAAAACCTTGATGTTTCATCATGTGCAGCGTGTATATAGCAGTTTGGACATTCTATCATTTACAACTTTTCCAAACAAATAATTTTAACTAAAGTGTCCTACATGTGGTCTATAGCACAGGCTGCACATTTTATTCCCCCACTTTGAAGTCAGACAACAGAAATATAAGCTACAACAGTCTGCAAAGTCAGAGGAAGTGTGGTTCTCCCAATGTAAAAAAAAAAAAGTTTTAAAATTAACATTTAAAATCCAATTTTAACAACTGTTTTCTTTGGGTTTACAATTACTTATGAACCAACAAAGGAGGAAAATCAGATTTTCTTGCTTCTACTCCTCTCCTTGCAGTAGTGAGGAGCTGATTCAGGAGATGTTACAATATACACAATTAGGGTCACAAATATTTGCATAATCTAAAAGGGCAGAGTTCAGCATGCAATAGTCACTCATGTTCCATTATTCATAAATGCTCTGATAGCATTTTCACAAATGCCCAGTAGTTAATGAATCCTGAAAGCTTTTATTCAAACAATTATTCCTCATGAAAATGTGTACCAAAGCATATTATTTGTTACTCTATTTGCTTCTCCCCATTTAAATTTCAATTGCTGGGCGGGAAGCAGAAACAAAACCTTCACTGTTGGGTGACAGACACAGTAGAACAAATTATGAAGGTGAAGGAGCTGATGAGCATACACTAAATAAAAATAAGTCCTTCAAAGTACATCATTGTGAACAACACTACAAAATAAGGGTCAGCTTACAAATTATTTATCAGCCAAAAGGGGGATACAACTGATGAACATTATTTGCTATTTTCAGTTCAAAACAGCTGCAATTAACTCTGCCTTTGCTATTACCTGAACAGTTAATCTACAAAGTACTGACACTAGGGAACAATGCAGCGATGCCCAGTTCCAACTGATAACTATGGGAATTGCATTACAAGAGCCACTTTCAACAGCGTCTCTAATCCTGCCTCCTACAAGAAAGGGATATTTTCTGGGAATGCTGGAGCTCAGGGCTAGCAGCAGCCACGTAACCTCACAGCCCTCCACGCTGCACCGGCCAGCAGCAAAGAAAGGTGTTCAGGAACGCTGAAGGCAGATGCTCTACATCCTCCCAGTCGCTCACAGGGGAAGCAAGTCATGGCTTGAAAAGAAACATGTTTTATGCACAGAACTTGGATTGAAAGAAGAGTGGAGAGGGGCAAGTCAGTCCGACTGGCTTTGAAGTCTGACCTGCCTGATAAAGCAGTTTCTGCCATGCCGAATAACGGTCTGCGCTCCCCCAGGAGATAGGCCAATCTTCATGCATCACAAGGGAGAAAAATCTGGTCGTTGTGCTTGCAGTCCTATCCGCGCCACGGGTGAAAGGTGCATCAGGAGACGTTACAATCTGTTTCCATCTGAATTACTTGAACTGATAAGCATTTTCAAGTGCCTGAGTTTCGCCTCCCAGGGAGGCTGGATCTGGGAGCTGCCCCATTATATCTGCATGCTCTCTCACACACATACATCCTCCCTCTATGGAAGAAACATTTGTTGTAAACATATGGAGAGGCCCTGCTGGAGGCCAGCATTTAATGCTCTAGTTAATAATATTTTTGAAGGAAAAAAAAAAAAAAAGAGAGGGAGAGAAAAAACTAAATTCAGTAGGATGTGAACACAAACGGGGCGCTCAGGTGTAACAGGATTTGCCAAGGTTTGAGGAAGCAAGCTTGAAGACATCCTAGGGCTCTAATATATAAGGGACATGGCCCCCATACAATACACAAGACAACTGTCTGCCTACATGTATACACACAGAGGAAAGGGGGATTCATCCTATTTGTGGTCATTTTGAGGCATGCTGACAGCAATTTGCATTCTCAAATACAACAGAACAGTTGTTTTTAAATGTCAGACAACATTTAGCTGACTTATCTTGCATGGTCCTCCTCTTCTGTACAGGGAGTAGCAGCCGTCTGGCTGATGCTCTGGGTTGTTTTCCTCCTGGCTGAATTTTTCACTTTAGCTGCCAGCATTTTTGTTCTTTGATGACTGGGTTTTTAAGCTGGTACCCACTGCTAATGATAATGGCTAGTCAGGTCTATTACAGTGCAGTGTAATACCGACAGCCTACATCCCAGAATGGGGAAAAAACCAAGAGGGTTGGATCACAGAGAGGCAGAATGTGTGGGTATAGATTTCGCTCCAGGATCAGCTGCGTCTTCCTTGACTAATTAATCTGTAAAATCTGAACAGTCGGTACAATGGAAAAAATGGGTCAAGTTGGCAGCATGGGACTTAAATAAATAAAAATGAGGCATTAACTTAGACTGTGTCTGTGCTTTGTTCAGGTTTGAAAACAACACAATATAAAATAGAGTCTTAGAAAATGCAATGAACTGATGACAAATTAGATGTGGGCTCACTCTGCGAGGCAGCTTGTTCTACACACAGGGAAAACATCATCAGTACCCTTACAAGAGACTGGACCGTGACACTGTTAGGATGCAGAGATGGACAATGCATGCTTAATGTATGAAAATGAAACAGGCTTCTGGCACGGAAGGGTATTGCATAAAAGATAAAGGCAGATATAATCCATATAGCTACAGTTTTACTTCAAAATTTATATTTAGCATGTGTTTCTTTTCCAAAGTCTGGGAAGCTCAGACAGACATTCCCAAAGAAGGAAGCCCAGTATTCCATCCTGTGTGTTACTACTTGTTTTGCTCATTCAGTTTGTGATTTGTGGAAGCAGAGCTGAAGGACTGACCACCATGGTGAATCTCATCATTCCTTACTGCAAAATGAGCTGGTGTCTGACTGAGGTAAAGCTGACTGCTCACCACTGGGACATGGATCACTGCTCAGGAAGAACAACTTTGGTTTTGGTTGTGGAAAGCAAATTAGTTTCCTGCACTTCAAGCTCAGTTTTCAATGGATTTTGTGTAAAAGATGTTCAAGAGATGAACAAAGTGGTTTTTGAGACTGGAACATGACTCCTCTGTGCAGATTTTGTAATGTCCTATACAGTTACATAAGATCCTTTCTCCAATTCCCTAAAAAACCCAAGAAATTTAAAAGGCAGGAGACCTACTTCCTTACAGCTTTGAGACCTCCATCACTCACTCAAACACCGTTAAAATCAGTCCACAACTAAAAGAAGCCAGACACCTATATGCTAAGAATGAGCATACACAAGTCTTGTTTTTACAGGAAAATGAAGTTAGGCAGCTGAACATACCTTGTGACAAACTGGACCTAATCCTAATCAGATTCATAGTTGATAGACCACTTCTCCCAAGAAGGGAAGCTGTAGCGTATATTGAGTCACTCAGATGATGCCAGCTATGTTAATGTCTGGCCACTGAGTTCTTCTACCTCTCTGAAATAAAGCACTGATTTAATCTAAGCAGGTTTACAGAAAATAACTTGTTCTCGCCTTTCTTCACAGTGTGCCTCTTTTCCCACTTGCCTCTGCCCACTCCCTTCCTACCCTTAGAGCACGAGCAGACTTAACTCGATCTGTTACCAACTCTCATTTGGGAGAAATCTTGCCTTGCACAAGGTATCACAGAGTAAGAGCTGGGGGCTCAAGAACATTTTAAAAGGATCACTGAGCAAGACAACACTGCAACACAAATTCTGGCTCCCAGCCGTGCACACAGACAACTGAGCCACCTGCCAACATTTAAAGCAAACGAGTAGAACAAATTTCTTTGTGAATTTACTGACCAACTTCCCTCCTCCTCCACAAAGGGAATGCTGTGCTCCACCCCTGCCCTCTTTGGGCAGCTCACTCCCATCCTCTGCCCAGGATTTTATTTCGGTCATGTAACTGTTGTCTGCTACAGAAGTTACTTACAGCTACAGAAGACAAATGGCAGGCAAAAGGAGCTAAGAACCACTGAATTTGTCCAAAAGCATTACATGGTATATATTTCATTCTGTAACTTAACTAGGAAGCCACAATAAAAGCCCCAGACTTCTCTCCTTGTCCAGAAGCAATTCAAGCCCTGGGGAATGATCATGAATAGTGGCTAATGTGGGTGATGCCATCTCTAACGCAACAAGGTCAAAATATATAATTAGCATTTTTCTCTTAGGGTTTCTTTTTCTTGCTATAGTTTTTGCTCAGCTTGCTTTCCTGGGCTGGGAGCCATTCTCACTTGCTGCAGGGTAAATCAACAACACGCTCCAGTGAGGACAATAGTGATACCCCAACGAAGGAGAAATCCAGCTCTCAGTTTTTAAGGGTACTCAGCATTCACTAGTGCCAGCTCAAATGTTACAATGAAAACTCAACTCATCCACCCAAGAAGCTGGTCTCCCATTCATAGCTGATATTATCAGATCAAAATTTACAGGAAGAAAAACACCCCATGCAACCTTGATCCACATTAAAACAAAAGCTAAGAGCAGAGCATGTGAACTGGGTGAAAGGAACCTCACAAGAGCTGTTAGCATACCGGGAACACAGCAATGAACTTTGACTGGGATCTCTGCACTTCTAATGGAGTCTTACAGATACTAAAAGAGGAAAGAGTTGCCATGACAATGAAACAGAAAGATGTATCTATGAGGCAGGGCTTTACCAGCTTGGATGGAGGGTACTTGCTGCTGTTCTATGGGACAATGACTGTCTTCACCTCCCTGTTTAAAACCACTGCCCTCCTTTCTGCACACAGCATTGGTAATAACTGGTCATTTATATATTTCACAGGCATCACCAAAGGACAGATTCCAAAGGGAGGGTGCTGGGGAGGCAACCAACACTTTATATCACAATCTAGATTTGTTCTTTATACGGAGGCCTGCTATTGTCTTTAGTAGGCTCATGCCCTCCTCTCCCAGAGCATACATTGCAGCGCTGCAATTTTATCTCACCCACCCGCAGATCTGCTGCGCCCCTTTCAGTGGGGTCAGCCTGCTGGGTGCATTCTGCTGTTAGTTCCTTGGCAGGAAGGGGGCAGTTGGGAGGAGAAAAGGGTCACTGGCTGTGGCACAAGAGTCTGTAATGCATTAAGACAAGTCTTCCACACTGTCACCTGAAGCAAAGAGCACATCTTTAATTCTGTCTCTCAGTAACCACCACAACCTGTGATGTCTCCTTGATTCATATATGTCTCCCCACATTTCCCTCCCTGGCAGCTTTCTGCTCTTTTCCTCTACCTAAAACTCACAGCACACTTAATCTGTCAAATGGTTTCCATTTGTATCCAGGAATCTCAGTATTAATAATACATTTTTACCCTATTATTTCTACTTTCAGTGAAACTTCATAGCAAGCTGACAATTTCTACCTTATAAAACACTCCCATGACATGATTTCGTGAAGTCTGGATGGCACCTAATGCAACAACAGGAACTGCAATTCAGCCACACAAGTCTCTGCTTTGAGGAGGGATGCTCACATCCTTCATTGTGGTACCTGGGGTTTGTTGTCATCAAGTCATTTAAAGTAGTGTGAAAGGTACACATTTCAAAGCCCAGCTACTGGGGAAAGGCAAGTCCAGCCTTCCTCTGCACTAAGAGGCAAGGAATGGAAAGCAGAAGCCACCTGCTCTATTCTCCATATAACAAACAAGGCAATAAAACAGGAGAATATTTCTCAAGAGCTAAGCAAGAAAATCACTCTCCCTTTCTTTCCAGCCCCCCAAAAGAGAATCAAAGTAGCAAAAGCAAGAACCAGCAGACAAACTTGCAGAGCAGTGTAAGGGAGACATTACATGACAGGAGACCCTAAGGAGGGTACTGATTAGACATTACAGCCCAAATAATGCTGGGATTCTGCAGCGGGCACAGGGGACAGCTTTGCATGACACAACACACAACCTGGTGGTTTCTCTGAGGAAAAGAGAATTGATTGTATTCAGTCTAAAGCCAAGGGATCATAAAAAGTGAGCCTCAAAGTCTAGAAGGCTGGTTTCAGATTAAATTCAATGTTCAAAAGATTACCATTCCTTTTCAAGTTGTTGTTTTTTCCTGCTCTTTCACAAAGCCCCTCGAGCTCCACAACATATCCCTCTGTGCCTTCCTACAAATCACAGTGATTCAAGTTCACCCACATCCCCATCTTTCTTATTGCTCCACTCCAGCCCTCTAGCCCTCCACAATCCTGCTTGATAGGGACATGCAAAAATGCCACCCCCTTCTCTCCTCCTCACCTTCCAGAGTGTTATCTTTGATAATACTAAATTTGGGTTACACAACCTGTATTCACTCTGATCCTGGCAACATTTCCTTGGCTGTTCCTGCACTGAGCTGCTCACTTCCACTTGCATAAACTGCATTCTCCTCTCCAAGTTCACCTGAGTCCTTCCTGTACCACACACTTCCAGCAGCTCAAAAGGCACACCAGCCCCACAGGCATGTGATCCATGACTCACAATTCAAGTCAGCACTTAAGCTGCTTTCCCAAATCCAAATCATCTGACCAAGCATTCTGCAGAGTACAAACACAATCCACCTTAGAAATCAAGTTCTGTGACCAGGCATCGTTTGCTGAAGGAAATTTCTCCCTGGCTACTTCAGATTGTCTAGAAATTCTGCTGTGTTCCAAGTGCTACAAAAATGCCTCTGTAGTCTGCTACCGCTCCAGCTCTCCTGCCATGGACATGCTTCTCTTGGCAAGATTTTTTACTTCTAGTACCCCATGTGAAAATGAAATGCAGTGTGAAACAAATTAATAATAATAGTAGATAAGATATACAAATTAACTTGTTACTGACATTAGAACTAAAAAAGACAAAGCCAATTGTTGCTGGCAGCCAGATTTGACATTTAAGTATGCATCACACATAGCTAGAGTTGCTCCTTTAATATGAGTGCAGATGAGAAATCCTCATCGTCTGACAGACATGTTCATAGAATCATAGAATGGTTTGGGTTGGAAGGGACCTTAGAAATCATCTAGTTTCAACTCCCCTGCTGCGGGCAGGGACACCCTCCAGCAGACCATGTTGCCCAAAGCCTTATCTCCCGGGGCAGATGCAACTGTGAAGTGGATTTTGGTGCGGTCCAGTCCCCCAGTATGGCAACAACAGGGGATGCTCAGAAACACATGCTAAAGCAATGGGAATTCCTAAACAACTGGAATATGGGTAACTGTGGGTATACCAGCAGAGCTAAAGAGCTGTATTCTGGAATCATTATTTCATCAGTAAACACAGGGGGCCTAATTTTGTTCTCAACTACAGTGATATAAAAAGTTACAGTGAATCAGAGTAATCACACTGCAAGTAAAAAGTGTTCATAACAGAATTAGGTTTGTGCCACCTGTGAATCAATGGGCAACAACATCTGTGCTGCTCTATCTTATTTTGCTTCAAGATTTGTAGCAGTCCCTACACTTACAATGGGAGGTAGAGCAAACAATCGCTTCTGTTGGTAGTAAATGATACCTTCTAGCAGGTGTTGCAAAAATCTTATGAATAGCTGTCTCAGTGCTTCTCAAAAAGAAAACAGATATTGTACTTAAAAAAAAATAAAGCCAAATAACACAATAGCTTTGTTTAGACATACCCTTCATAAACAATTACCAGCCAAAATTATATGAAGGTGATGTTCAATGTGTTCTCTACTTGAGCTTTTAAATAACATCATCCATTATTAAAAAGCAAAGACATTTACTGAATTGCTAAAGTTTCTTTACAACTCTGACCCACTCACAAGATTTTGGACTCTGAGCCCATCTCATTACCAGGCCAGAGACACGAGCAGCTTCTTGGTTCCCAACACATGCTACCACAAGCTAGAGGTATGTTTCCTTTTACAGTGTAGTTTTTTTAAGTAAATGTCACCAAAATTTTCTAACTGTCTAACTGTATGTTTTTCCCCCTCTAAATCATCTGTCATATTTTCTCTATTGTAGCAAAGTACAATGCCTTTTAAGGAGCCAGAAATTGCGGAACTCTGTCTCCAGGTTCAGATCACATCTAAGATATTTAATGTGCAGATAAAGAGTCAGATTAAAATAGTATTAGAGGTTGCAAAACCCAGCTCCTATTGTCAATTCTGACAATATCTAATTTTTAAGTGCTTGACTATGCCTTCAACGTTCTTTTAATAGAAATGCTTTAAGATTATTCTCAGGTTTTGGAAAGAAAAGAAGAAAAAAATCAGACAGAAAAATTACAATTCCAGGATGGAAGCTAAAATGCCTCTACAGAGATGTGCACAAAGGTTCATGCCCAGCTGAATTTTAATCGGGCTATTAAAAGCACATCCTGAACACAAACGCATGACAGATTTCAAGTCTTTAATGACTCAAGTTCTTCAGTGAAGACCAAACACACACACATAAGTGAAACTATTTTCCTTAAGTCTCTCCAATAAATAGCTCATCGTTCGCTTTATCAACAAAACCTGTCTGAAGCAGATGCAGAGTATATTTGGGTCTAGATAGCTGAACTAGGACAACTGAAAGCAGGGGTTTAAGCTTCTGCTAGATCCATTTTATTCCAATACAGTTCCCACAGCAGTGATACGCAGTTTCCAAGCCAAACCCTACAAAAGGGAAAGGGAATATATGGCTTTGTTAAACAATCTGTGAGAAAAGAAAGAATAAATTGAAAGGTAAACAGTTCCTATACCTTTTGTGAATTACCACTGCAAAATGCTGTGAATAAGAATAGAGCATCCAGCTACTTTCATTACACTCATTCTCATCATTCCCTTCCTGTGAGGGCACGCAAGGAGAGCTGTATGCAGATTGCATATAAAAACCTCAGACTTACACAGGCAGCTGTGCATTTTGTGAGCTTCTGTAAATATCCAGCAGGATAACTGGATAGACAATACCTCTATGTATAAGCATACACCACCTAGGAAAAGTCACCATCCCTGTGAAGAAAGAAACGTATCAATATAACAAATGCTTGTATTCCTTTACTCTCAGACCACAAACTACAACTCCTAAATACTACCTCTCCACTTACCTTAGCCTATTAAACCAATGTTTGTTGCAGTACTGGATGATCACTTCATTTACACAACATACAGTCCACAAAATACCGTTATCAGAGATCTCACGTAAACTCATGCAGCAAAGGATATGGTCTTGCATTACATTATTATATTTTCTCCAGTGCTGTTTCTTTAAAAAGCAAAAAAAACCCAACCAAAAATCCCAACCACAAAACCCCAAACACACAATCATTGTGATGATCCAGTTAGAACACTGCTCCTTGCAGCAGCCACAGGGAGGGTGCTGTGGACCAAGGTGTGGGGTTAGCACAGTGGGTGGGAACCTGGGAGGACAGGAACTTCTGAAGGTAATTTTTTCCACCTCTGAAAATGTAACATTTAATTTGCCCATAAATCAAGTAGCCTCCAGTGTATTACACACAGAGAATATCCATTACCTCAAGTCCTAAACAACATCTCCCAAATTAGGGGAAATAAACTCCCACAACCACATCTAAACCAATCAAATCTAAAAACCATTAGAGAAATGTCTTTCCACCCTCCTTGTTTCAATTTAGTTAGTGTCAAAAGAGTAACAAGTAATCAGGAAAATTCCTGTTAGGCTTATCTCTTGGTCCAGTAGGATCTCTAAATCCTCTATCAGCATTCACAATGAAAAATAAGATAACACCCACACTTGTTTAGCCCAGATTACGACATACTCTGATACGCATTCACCGAGTGACTGGAATTTACATCTTGTAGGAACCCAGTTTCCCAAGAATCTTCCTGCACCCTCACTGTGCTGAATTTTGTGTGTAAGCATCCAATGGAGCAACAGCATCTCACAGTTTCCAGAGACCTTCTATGACCCTTTTTATATCTGCATTTCAACCACTGGTGTATGACCCCCTCACCTCAAGATAAATGTCTTACTGGTCTCTAACTTGAGAAACACAAAGTGCCAAGGCCATGGGGGCTTTATGGTAATATTTGTATTCTGGAAGAACCCTTGTGCCACTTAAACTCGCATAAGACTGTAACTTTTACAGGCGTCACCAATTTCTCTTGGAGAGGTATCAGAATTACTGCGACTCCTTTGCTGACAACAGCTGCATCTGTACCAAAGGCTGCCTGGGCTCCAGCTGATGAGTCATTTGGACTCTACAGAGCTGTGGTCTGAGGCTCCCAGATGGCCACAGATTAAAATTTATTATACAGACTGGTATTCACATGCTCAGTAACCTCTGTGAATGAAATTTTGAGACCTCTTGACTCTCAGTGAGTTTACCATTATTGCTAACACCAATATAGCTGAATGGGCAAGCCTTCCATACGGCCGGAGACAGACTTGGAGAAAATCAAAATTCAGTGGACTAGGATCCTCCAACATCATGTGGCAATAGCTGCTTCACACCTTTCTTTCTGTATAGGAGGAAGGCAGAAGAGTCACAATGCCCCCCATCACACACCATCCACATGGTGGAGCATCCCTTGCATGGATATTGCCACCAGGAAGAATGCTTTGCTCTCTTCATACTTGTCATAGTCATCTACTCAGAGAGACCACACAGCACATCCCACATGAACCAAACCACAGTTTTAGTTTACCATTTTACACATCTCTAGATCAGAACTGTACAATTAGGTGCCAGCAGTCAATGCCTAATTAAATCGAAAGTGAAAATAATACGAAAAAACCTAACAACCTAAAATTACTAGCAAAACTTGCAAGATTGATTTGCATGAGGAATATTCATAAGGTAAGAAGGAAAGAGTACCAGGAGCATAAATACTCTGGAAGCTCACCACTTGGTCACCTATCGAATGAATTTCCACCAGGCACAAGAAAGCACTGAAAGATCTGGAAAAACCACAAACTTCAGGAAATTCTGCAGAGACCAAGTCTCCTGTTAAAGCCGGGGGGAAAAAAATTAAAAAATAAAAGACCTCATTCATCTTACATACTTTGCCTAGAAAACACAAAATATAAAGTCCCTGGGTTAACCTGAACCACAGCAGAGTGAAAGGGTTCACAGAGGAAGAATTACTCTTGTAGACACAAACTGGCTTCAACAAAGCAAGAGGGGAAATTTTCCTGTAACAGCCTGTGCATATTACTCTGAGGGAAAAAGAAATATGTTATGAAGTAATATATCCAGCACTGGCTACTGCTGGAGGCAGGATGTCAGCCACAAAGGGCCAATAGTCTGATCCCATATGATGATCCTGTATTTCTGTGTATTTAACCATATAATTAAAACCTGCTGCTGCTACACATACTAATTAGATGGACAGCATTTATTTCACCATTTATTTCAGCAGTCAGCATCCCCTTGACTGACAGCATGGCAGCACCAGGTGACTACAGCAGCTAGGCAAACGCTTTGCTGTTTGGAGATGTCAGCACTGGCTCATCAGAGGACACCCTGGTAGTGCTGGATGGGGAGTTAACATGTATCTCCACTGGACTGTGTAACTATCCTTAAAATCACCAAAGATTTAATTGCTTCAAGCATAAGAGACACTGCCCGTGACCATCTTGCACAGAACCAGTGACAAAACCAGATCCCAGGGAACATTCACTGGGGCCTCAGCAGAGGATGCTCAACAGTAAGCCTGAGAAGCCCTAACTCAGGACTGTAGCTAACTAAAGCTTCAAGTACCTGCTTCCAGTCACAGTGCAGTGTCCAGTTCTGATCATTCCTATAGACAGTGCCATTTGCAGTTTGGTAATACATCCTAGAGCAGATTAATCAGTGCATAGGAAAATCTGTACTGAGGAAAAATATATCAGCTTAAGTCATGTTCTATCTACCCCCCTCCAACAGCGCCGGTGACATATCTGCAACCAAATGCAGAAAAAAATTCAATCTTGCCTCCAGGTGCACCTTACTAAGCACGCCCCCCACGACCCACTGCACAGCCTCAGCACCAAGTGCAAGACTCTCCTGCAGACCTTCAGCTGGTTTTCAGACTTCTAATGGCCACTAATGTTTACAATTAACCCTTTCAGTTCCCAAGAAAAAAGACACTTCCACATAAGAAACAGCAGCCACAAACCATACAAGAGCAGCATTCTCTGGGTTGCAGAACAACACAAGCATCGAAGGCCAGGGAAACTTCACCACTCCTGCATGCATAGAAGCTCACAAGGTAGTAACTGGCCTGAATAAATAGTTACATTAACCACACACATTCATTTACACATCATCCTGTGCTGTTAACCTAATTGCTTTCTGCATACATTAACCATTTTCCCCTTGAATTTCTCTCATACCTCAACTCATCACAGCAAGAGACTGATCACCACAAACCCTGTGGGCTCAGGCCAGCGCTGGTCTGACTGCTGAGGAGGTAAGTCAGCTCCACACTGCAGTACAACCTTTGGTCATTAAACGTAGTACAGTTGCCTCCCTCTTGTTAATCCCTGCTACTCAGCTGCCTTCAAGGAAATGAATGGCTGTAATCATCACGCTGCCTTTTAACTGAGAAGACAGCATTAGATTTCATCAGCAATTTCACTGTCACACTGCATTGTCCGCAAAGGATAATGAGCCCAAAGGCTCTGCCACTCCAACTGCTTTGGTTTGATAGCGAACATATTACTTCATGGCACATAGTGACAGGAGCACAGGAAGAGCCTGCAGACACTTGTAGAGACAAGGCACACCTGCGTCTTCGCTCCTGTATTTTCTCTTGCAGATTTGTACTGATGCTTGGGCTTGAGTTTTTCCAGTTCTCACAGCAGAAACTTGCAACCCTCATGGAAACAAAGACATAGCAACATTCCCTAAGGGTTTCTCTGGCTAAATAAATAAATAATGATAAAGTATTCCTTGAGGAAAAGAAATTCTTTGTTGTGTTTAGTAGGAACTTCTGGGTATCTGTAAGGGAGGTGATTTTTAGTTTTTACTTACCTGACCACATCTTCCAGTCTTTTTGGTTCATCCTGGATATTACAAAATTGTATTGTTTATACTCTACGCATTTTCACATCCCTAAAACATGCTAACAGGTGGGCTATAAGCACTGCAATGAAGCATTAACTGAATTTTTCCAGCACCTCTCCACCTTTCCACTCTCCACTGACAAAAATCTTTTCCAGCTGAGTTCAGCAAACATGCATTTCTGAGCAAAGGCAGCAAGACCCCACAGAGTCACAGCAAGCTTAAGTACAAACAGTTCCAAAGTGGAATTAAAGCAAACGAACAAAGCCAACAACAAAATCTCAGATGCTTATTTAAAGCTACAAACTGTTGATCTAAAAGGTTGGTGCTGACTAGGAAGAAAATAGAGTCAAAACATTTTTAATTTGTGAAATATTAGCAAAATTTACTGATAGGGGATACCAAATTAAGGTATGCACAATCACAAGGCACTGATAAACACCAGTACAATGAGCTAGGCTCAGAGCTCAGTGACACTGGGATAAATTCAGTCTCAATTTACAGTGGCATCACTAGGTAAGCTCTGTCCTCCCAAATCTATCCAACACACAGCAGGAAGAATTTTAGTTGCAGAGAACACAAGTCAAGGAGGACTCAATCCATCTGTACCCTGTACCACTCCTGCCTGGATGCGGTTTAAATGGAAGCATCATTCGCATGCTGCCATCACCCCCCCTTTTTGCACCGCAACATAGTATTACAATTATTTAATCCTACATTATGTCATCTTGAGCTCCCTGCCTACACATGGCTTCTAGAAAGCAACTTACACATAAGCCATACAGCAACTATTAGTCCATACATTATGTAAGTACTACTCTGAAGAGAAAAAAAACCCAAAACAACCAAAAACCCCACAAAACCATAACATCAGTATGATGGCTAAGCGTCCCATTTCCAAATAAGTGAATGTTAATTTGCTGGTTACCTGAACAGCTCAGGGATTACAGATTTCACCCATGCTGAGAGATAGTATTTTATAGTTTTGATCCATGACACATTTAAAGGAATGCATTTGTGAAGCAAGACACATGAGTAAAGGATCTGAAACAGGAAAAAATGGACTGTATTAAGCATGCAAGATTTAAGCATGCAAGGTTTCACTCCAGGACTGATCCCATTAACATCCACGGGGACAGGCCAGACTTACTTAATTGTAAACAATCAAAATGAGGCCTGTGGATCGAGTCCAACAGAGCACTTCATTTAAGCATGAAACCTGCCATCGGGGCCATACCCCCACTTATAGCCAGGCACGTACTGCAGAGATTTGCTAGAGCAAGCTGTGGTGTGCTCAGAGAGGACATCAGCGCCACAGTAGAGCTCCCACATTGACCAGGCTAATCCTGCTTTCACTTTATCCAGTTCCTTATCAGAAGTATTATAGGACAAATAAGGTAACTTTACTTATGATGTGGGAGCAATTAACCAGCACTGGATCCAAGTTACCCAGCACACTGGTTAAACAAACATAAACCCCCTAAGGATCAGCATAAATATGACAGCATATCTTACTGTTCCCTAAGCAATCAAATATCATCCTGAGAATTGTTTCTATCCAGAGGTGAGTGTGCAAGGGCAGACAGAAAATACAGCATCATTAAGGATAAGGTAAAAATACATTAATTAAAAGCATGCTACTAAATATCACGTCCTTACATGACAAGGAAAATTTCCAAGGTTCCTGTTTGAAGTCTAAACAAAACACACCCTTATTTACACTTAATTTCACTGTCTCCCCTTCCTCTGTATTCCCAATGACTGTCAAAAGCTTCTGGCTAGAAACTCTCTGCTCTCATGCCCACATTTCACTTATTGGCTTTCACAATAGTTTAAAATTTTGTCAATTAGTTTTACATAAGCCACAGCGATCAATAACGAAGTAAAGGATATGAAGTAAAAATGCAACAAACATTATTGCTGGTCAGCTGCAAGACTATGCGAGACTAGCTGATGGCATTACTCCAGGATCTAACAGAGAAGTGTATACCTTCACATCAACATTAATCGGCATCCTTAACAGCAGCACGAGCAAAGAGGCCAAGGACCAAATGGGCCAGGAAAATCCAGCAAACCACTCCTCCCTCGGTCGAGGGGGAGGCAGACAGGCAGCCTGCAGCAAAGAAACTTCTTTGTTATTCCCAGGCAGAGGCAGATACACACAGAGTGCCCTGACAGGTCTCTGCAGAGGGTGTCAGATGATTTCATAGACAATGAAGTTTTAAACAAAACAAATAACAATAATATAAAAGACAAAGAGAGCAGATTGCCTCTGATGTGACCAGAGACATCCTTTGAGGATGCTAATGGAGTAGAGAATTGATTTTAAAGCTTGCCTTTTTTGCACCACACACAGTAAGAACAAGTGCTTGAATCAAACATGAGCATGCATAAAGATCTCTTTCCCTGGAAGACGGTTTTAGACTCTGAATTTTTGGCAACAAGATGTGCAAAACAATAAAATATTTATCAAGCAATTTTAGGCCAAAGACCCAGGCACAGGCTCTGCACTATTTTGACATGGGTCTCTTGTGGCAGGCCAGGGAGCTCTCAGTACATCTGAAAAGATTAGCTCCTTGCAGATTGGGCTCTCTTTGTTAATCCAAAACTACAGATTTTATTTGTCCTTGCTGACAGGATTCATTGTAAATGCAGCTGTTAGGAAGCTAACAACATCAGTGACTTCTACTCTGTTTATTTGGAGTTACCAGGGGTTTTTTGTTTGGGTTCCTCTCAGAAAATTCTGGTAACT
The DNA here is from genome assembly GCF_028858705.1 of Grus americana. Lineage (NCBI taxonomy): Eukaryota > Metazoa > Chordata > Aves > Gruiformes > Gruidae > Grus > Grus americana. The sequence goes on from NC_072859.1 coordinate 29,809,315, forward strand.
TTCTCATCTGGACAGGAGGCAGCACAGCAATATGTGGTCTTGTGCATCAACACCCGGGCATCACACAGGATTTTGGAGAAAGTAAGATCATCTCATGCAAAAACCTGCCACCCTCCCGCATATGCACAATACGCTTGTTAATACATCAACTTGTTAAAAAAAAAAAAGTTGCAGATCTCCTTAAGCTCTCAGGATCCAGCTCCCAGAAAAACTGTCTATCACATAATTTCCCAGCCCCTGACATGTCAGCATTTAAATGCTCACGGCAGGAGCCTGCTTGTGCCTGCTGCTTTCCCCTCTCCCCTTTGCCCCCTCGCCATCCCAGAGGCAGCACTGGATTAGGCACTGTGACACAGAAGCAAAAAGCACCTTTTCCTTGGAGCCAGCACTGTGCCACTGCTGGATATGAACAGGAAAAGCTGTTAGCGATATAGTCACAAACAGGGTTTGCACTTCACAAATTAAGTTGGAACTATGAATTCAGACATATGACTCACTGTATTTTAGACTAGACATTTTTTACATAACGTGTTCCCTGCAAAGGCCGCTGAGTGCAGGCAGAGGCAGCACAGTAGGCACCTGCTCCCCTCCGTACCTTCCTGTGGTCAAGCTTGTACTGCCACATAAAACACAAAGAAAAAGGCTGTCAAAAACAGGGTGTTGAACTTGGAGCAAGTTTATCACAAGACTTGCCACTGATTCACATGTCATTCAGATGATCCCATGATGTTTTCAGTTTGGTAACAATGGGATATCTTAAAGAGAGTCTTGGGCTCAGTGAAGGCAAGAAGCATCAAGCGGCTGTTTCTAAGTGTAATAAATGGTCTGGGGAAGGACCTCAGGAACTCTCAAGCTGCACAAGCAACACCATCTCAGCCACCACCTCATGGTGTCCTGGTCTTTTTGGGAACAAGATCCCACTGTGTAGGTACAAAGCTGCAACACAGGCAACTAAGAGCCCACAACATGGACATAACTTATGACCAACATAAAAGTGATCCTCATTACCTAAGAAGCCAGGCTATGCTTGTCAATTCAATCAAAAAAAAAAAAAACCCCAAAACAAAACGCTGGCGAAGAATCATTCTCTAAGAACTACTTCGCATGCAAGTGTGTATCAGGATCCAATTAATTGAGGAGATGGAATATACTTTGCTAAGAAAGCAGTCCCATGGGTAATGATGCCTGTACCAAGAGATCGGCAGGGTATGTGGGAGAAGGAAAGAGGTTAGGGAGACTCGCCAGGCTGCAGTTCAAGGAAGAAGCTTTGATCTAAGACAGAAGATAAAAAATAAAATTTAAGAATCCTTTAGACTATATCAGCATGGTTTATTTATCAAGGTAGAACCTGTTATGACTGTACTGATTACTTTGAAGTTCTGTGGCCTGTGTCAATTGTTTATTTATGATTCCATAATTGAATTATGTCAGAAGTGCCAGCCTGGGAATTAGAGTGCTTCCTAAGGGACAATGAACACGAGTACGTTTTAACTCCACAGTGCTTCAAATGTGTGCTGTCAGGATGCACAGGTTTCTGTTCCAAACTGGGCTCCTCTTCCCTAAGGGCTGATGTTGAGTGCTTCATGACAATGACACTAATAACTTGATCGAGAGAGGAAAAGACTGCCATTGTAAAAACCAGCATCTGTCAGACCGTACAAAATTAGGAATGCTCATTTCACCCATGATATCAGAAACATATGGAGGCTGATGCTGCTAGTCAAGGGTGGGAACTGAGCTCCACTGGAGTCATGATACCAAGCAGTGGCAGTTGGAAGTGAAATTTTTATTTTTTTTTAAAAAAAGTTGCCTGGATTTTCTCCTCCTACCATACTCTAGCCACAGGGAAAACAAACAAGGAAAACCCCAACCCACAAAACCAAACCCCATCCCACTCAACCCACAGCAACAGTGATCTAAACTGAGCCCACAAAAGATCTGTTTCTACAGGTGATCTATTTCCACCAGTGCTAGGCAGCTCCCCTACAACACATCCTAGGGCTTTTTACACTTCAGCTGCTGGCTGAATATTTTTAAAATCCATGAGAACAGCCTACTTTATTTCCCAACTTCTGTTCTGTTTCTTCTTGGCAATATATTTATCAAATATAACTCGGTCATTAACAGTCTAATGCTCTTTCCCACTTTGCAGTAGTCTTTCACAGCATTATAGCCACTCCTTCCCTCCTCACAACATATGTTAACACTGGCATTTTCTATTCCTCCTAACATTCCTCTTCCTTCCTTCAGCTTTCATGCTGCAATCTGCCTCCATTGTTTCTCTTTCTTCCCCTTTGGAGTCTCAAAGTACAGAAAACAAGTACTCCACTTTGCAAAGCCATCATTACCCCCTTCTTTTCTTCATCATACTCTGGAGATGTTGAATATTACCAATAGGCCCCAATTTTATTTGTTTTTTTAAAATTCTGCTCTCTTCCTTATCCAGTAAATTTTGCAGTTCTCAAAGTATAGTACCTTTTCTGTTTTAAGCGTGACACAATTTCCCATTGAGTTTTAGAAGCCTAGTTAGTTCTATTAGAGGTCATTATCAACAAGGTATGAGGGATTCACAAACACTAGTGACTGTGCCCCAAAGCGCTCCTGTGACACAGGGGCAATGCATTCAGTTTCTACATGAGAAACTGGGGCTCAGGGACCAAGGTACCTGATTCATGTCTCACACACAGGAAGGAGCCCAGGTTTGTAGCATGAAAATAATGTTTAAAAAACACACACACGCCCCTCCCCCCCCCAAAGAAACCAAAACACATGATAATTTTCCTCTCAAGTACTTTGTGTTCACTTATGAGACATCTGTTGAAATACCTGAATTCTAACTAAATCCACAACATTCACTAATTTTAATTCATTTCTTCCTTCAGTGAGAGGATGGTTTCTGCTCCACCTGGGTCCTGTTTCCAAGGTACAACATGACCAGGGGCATTTAAGAGTCACTGGGTATCACACTAGTGAGGGAAGCTGGACATGTTAAATGCAGCTCTTTTACTGGTGTCTCATTCGGTCTTCAAAGTCCACATCAGCTGCCAAATGAAATTTCTTCTGAGCTTTGAAGTACTTATACCCTAATTTCAAAAATATCTCTGCCACAATCCCTCACTGTCAAATCATGACTCACCAGCAACAAATGTCATTAACCTGGCCCTCCCCTTCTCTTCTTCAGATGGCATGGCTTGACACCATGCTTGGTTTTAACTATGCCCACTAAAATCTCATATTGTAGATTTGAAAGTATTTCAAATTCTTATCATTCACTTTTTCCATATACCTTCCATTACCATACAAAATTTCAGTACATCAACACTTTTCTAACTCATTCTTCATTAAAAAATAACTCCATCTTCAGTCTATCTTTCTGTACAGGAGGAAGCTGCCAGAATTTAAAAGTACTCTCTCCTCTCAGCCAATTTAAGAGTATATTTGATGAGCAGTGGCATGTCCAAACCCAGCATAATGCTTTGAGCTTGAGACATTCTGCATATTCTAGAGCATAACCTTGAGTCCCACAACACTGGGCACCCTAAACCTCATGTTTTCTGCACTGGGTCTGCAGTATTCGTCACCTCCTTTCTTCCTTTATCTTTGGCACTAGAAACATGTCTGAGAAAACTGCCTTTTTTTAACCATCTGGATGACATCCCATTGTTTATTTCCACAAGCAATCAAGGGAAGTCCCACCCAACCATCTCTCCCTTTCCCAGGCTCATGAGTGGCTCTGTGCTGCTTCTGAACGCTGAGAGAGCAATTGGTTCTTCTGTTTGTGATAGAATGCTGAGAAATGGCTTTGCTCTCTGGGGCAGTCTTGCAGAGTAGAAATAGCGATGAACCAGAATTCAATTATGTAATGAGAAATTGCTTTAATTAGCCAGTTAATTGACTCCTCAATTGCAATAAGTAAAATCACTCGTTTTTACAAGGCACAATATTTTTTTTCCTAAGGGCTCCCAGGAATCGGCTCTGCATCTTGCTTTCCCCCAAGCCCAACTAAAACTAAAAAGGATCCAAGAGCACTGGCATGCTGCTGGAGGATCGCACATTTGATTACTGTTTCAGAGCAGCCCAGAGAAAAAAATACAGAAGAGGTAGGCAGAGGTGCAGAGACTTCCACTAGGGTAATGAACTAGTCTTCCTTTGATGGAAAGAAGCCTGAATTTGAGGCAGGATGAAATGTAAATGAATTGAGCTGCTTTAATGCTGCTGTCTTTTTATTTTTGTCGAAAGTATCCCAACTCAGAAGGAGGTAGACTTTTCAACACAAGTGAGATCCAAGATCCATACACACAATGAAGCAATCTGATCAAATGTCAAAGAAGGGGTACATAGTGCCTTGGCAGATCTCCCAAAGACACAGTTCAGGGCCAGTTAAGCAATGATGTAGTTCCAGTTATCTCAAAGATAAGCAGAAGAGGTAATCTAGGCCACTTCTGCAGCACACTGAACCCTAGCACCTAGTCTAGGATTAGGATACTGCAAGTCAAGACCCAAGATCAATGGCAGAATTTAGCCAAAGAAAACCAGCTTCAGTTTACTGCAAGTTTGAATTTGGCAACCCATTTAATGAGCATGTAAAATTCTACTCTAAAAGAAAGAAAGAAAAAAAAAGAACATGACTCATGAGTCAAACAATGTATTAGCACAAGGGAATTCCCTGATCTGGAATAGGAGGTATTGCTGGTGCAACTAGTCACTGGACTTCACACAGCAATGACAATCAAGAAGAGATAAAGGGTCAGACTGGAACGAACCACCAATCTCTCTGTCCCAGGACCCTGCACTCTGGTTATCACCTGGAGAGCTACAAGGGCTTAAGAAGAATGCTTCTTGTAGCAAGCACCACCACCACACTGGCAGTTCCTGAAGTCTTTACCTTCTTTCCCCCTCTATCCTGACTGATAAAGCTTCTGTGACAAGGTTTCCTGGTGTCCCACAACATACGCCTCTGCCTGGATGTCTTACCCATGATGAATCTTCACAGGACAAGCCTCTGGCCTTAGGGTCAGTCTGCCCTGAGGCAGTCTTCCTTTTCACCGAGACAACTGCAGACAAGCCTTCGTGCTAGCAGGGTTCTCCAGCAGCTCCCATCAGTAAGTCTCTCAATGCTCTCGCTGTGCTAGTGACCTTCCATCTGGGAGGTGACCTTAGGCCTCATGCAATTCACCCACTTCCCATTCTCTCCAGTCTTGCAGCAGGTCATCACCAGGAGGCAAATGAATAATCATAAATGAACTGTGCAAGAGGCAGGCTGGTAAGTTCCATGACATTTTAAACATCTGTTTAAGAGCAAGGGATAGAACCCTGAATGTCTAACAAAGCAGCAGAACACATTGCCTGGATGGAGGACTGAGTCTGACAGCACTTTTTAAAAAAAACAGAGAAAGCATGTTACCTTGGTGAAAGGGAAAGTTAACAGAATCAGTGGTGTTGTATCTTCACTGGAGTTCACACAGGACTTGCAAATATTGTTTATAAATAAACTCCTCTTGTAGGAAACCTTAGATATAGTCAACAAGGAACATCTGAGTGTTTGATTAGGACTGACATTTTAAACTAAAGCCAAACACTCTGTAATAACACTAAAATCAGCAGAGTAGCAAATAAGTCCCTGCTTTCGATGCAGACATGCCAGGAATGATTTTGGACCAGCATTCTGCATCTAAAGCAAGATTAAGTATCACCAAAAGAACGCCTTTCAAGATTTGAGCAGCAGCAGCAGCTCCTGCTGGAGCCTGCAGAAAGCAACACACTTTTATGAGTATCTAGGCAAGCAGCTCCCCAGATGGGGGGCAAGAATCCCAGGTGGGATCACAAGTTGGATGAAATTCAGCTGCAGAAGAAGAGTTTGCAACAGAAAATGGGGACATAAGCAAAGAAGTTTGAGAGCCGCTTCTGTACAAACCTTCCACTGAAAAAACTAACATTATAGCTCAATTAAAAAAAGCAAAATCCATCAGCTTTTGAAACATATTTCACTGCAAAAAGCCTGGAGAACTGGCTTCCCAACAAAGCCTTGGATTTTAAATGAACCAGTCAGCTTAGGGAAGCACATGTTGAAATGGATGGCACACCAAACCAGATATTTACAGGACCAGCACAGACTGGGCAAATGGACCCTAGATACAGAAATGTCCAGAATCTGCCCGGTTCCCTCTCTTACACCACTGTCTGGGGGTACCTAACACATCTGGCTGGCACCAAAGAACAAGAAGCTTTTTCTTCCCAAGAGACACTGTCACCAAACACCCAAAATACATTATATAGCACTGAACTGAGTAAAAACAGGTTTAATTACAAATTACTATTAAAATATGTGGCAGATCTTAGATATTTTTCCCTTTTGCCTGATGGCATTCCTCTGTTTGACAAGAACACCACAGAATTTCCATGACAGAATTACAGTCATTATGGTTTTCCTTCAATTGAGAATATACTGTCAGGACCCATTCTGCACTAAGTCAGTTCTTTAACCTTTATAACGCCAGATACTCAAGGATGGACTGCAGCAGCCTTTAAAAACAGTACAGACTTTGCCATAGAAGAGTTAGAGACAGCAATAAGCGTCATGTCTGAGGTGGTTGCATGGAAATTTAAAATAGGCAAAATTAAATTACCCATGAGAAATCCAACCTGAAACTCTGACCTGAATTTGGTCAGAAAACTTGCTTTGTCTAACTTAGTCAAATCAGGAGCTAGGCATTCAGTGCAAGACTGAAAAGTATGAAGGTTAAGAGGACACAAGTGACAAAGCATGCAGGGTAATATGCAGAAAGCACTGTGCCAAAATGCAGAAGGTGCAATACTGCACACACTAAAGTCTACCACAGGATCTCTACAAGAGAAGGGTGTTTGTAAGAACCCCTGCAATAACCTGGGAGACCAATGCATCCAAAAAAATTGAGATTCACTGAGCGACCAGCAAGGGATTAACAAAACCGTTGCAATCTAACAGAAGTGATAATGGAAGAATAATCTTGAGAATCTCAAACATGGTCAGATTTCTTCAGTAAAAAGTGTATGCCTGTATCAAATCAAGCCGTAACCTACAATAAAACAGCACTGGTACTTTTATGAGAAAAAAACCAAAACTATTAGATGATATGAGTCTGACCTGATTAATGGCTCTGTGGTACAGCCAGCACGTGAAGCAGGCCAATCCCCACCATGCTACTTTATTAAGTAGAGGTCCATCAGTTGTGGGACAAGCCACGGTGTTTGAATATGCATGGCCAAAGGCCTCCATCCTCCCTTGGTAAAACCCTACATGCCATTTTGTACAGAGCACACAATCTCTCCCCACACATAAGCTTCTGTGTGTGTGCACGTGTTCATAGGCAGCCAGCCTGCACTGGGGCGGCTCAGTCATCCATCCTGCCTCTGGCACTAGGGCACAAGTGGGCAGCAGCAGAGGAACCGAGTGTTGAAGAAGAGGAATAAGTATGTGTCCAGTTTTCAATGAGCATTTCTAAAGGAGCAAAGATGCTGGGTGCACAGACGGCGCTTTACACTTCACAGCAAAGCCCTCATCTGGGAAAGGAGAGCTGACAGACGGCATTGTATGTACTGCAAGGGGCTACATTCATGGAAACAAGGGAAGAGAAGCAAGCGACCCCTCCAGAGCCAGCAGAGCCGTCTGTTCCTTTCCCTGTTTGTTTGCTCTTTCAGACTTAAATGCTTGAGCAGATTTACACAAGTAAGTGCACTCAAGAAGTGGGCAAACTGAATATGAACACTAGGCCAACTGGCTGCAGTGTCCAAGAAACAGAAAGTGGTATTAATCCTCTGAATTGGATACCAAAGCACCGCCTGTGCCCCATGGAGCTTCCCAGTGGGGTCCCCTCCCCATCCTTCTGCAGAGCTGCACAGCAGGGAGCTGCGGGGCACAGCAGCCGGACAGGCTGGCTGCAATGCCGACCAGATCTGTGCACTGTCCGTCCCCTCCACCCCCACCTGTCCTTCCATATGCAAGGGATGGGCAATTGTTAGCAGGAGCCTACGGCAATTAGTGGAGAAGGAAAATAAGGTACTTAGAAGTAATCTGCACTTGGAAGTTTACCAAAACAGCGCTCCCAAAACACTTACACCAGAAGAATTACTGCAATGATTTTTTTAAAACACAATCTGCCCCTTAGCTGGGCAAACTCTAGGTTACCTAGAAAACTTGCCTCTTCTAGCAGCAGCAGTCAAGAGATACCCCTCCGGGCACATTGTTGCTTTGTGTACCCCATGCTACAGCAAATCTGATATTGTTTGAAACACCAACAGCACAATTTTAGACTTCTACACCATCAAAGTTGAAAACTAGTTTGCAATGGGAACGCTGCCTTCATGAGTATTTGTGCATGTGCACACAAAAGACGACTGAGAGTCCAGAAATGAAAATGAGATTTCAAAAATGCTGAAATCCTGCAGCTTGCATGTCCTCCCCTGTCTGTCAAACCCAGTTTCTTAGGAATATATTTACAATGCCTAGACAACTGCTCATCAAACCCAGCGCATGTTTTTGCAATTTTTGACAGTTAGAAGAGCATGTATTTGTTCAAGTTTATTTTTATGGTGTTCAACACTATATACCAAAGACTTGATAGTATGGAAGCCAACATCATTTTCTTCTACCCAGCTGTAATTTTTACCCTGCCTCAAGCCTGCACAGGAGGATAGAGAAAAAGATACCTATTCACATCTTCACATCCTTCTGCCTTCCTCATGCAGTTTTCACACCAACAGAGAACAGAACTTCTCCTGTCCAACCAGAGACCACTAGTGAAAGACGAGCTGTTCTTCAAAAAAGAACCATCTACAGCTTTCTCTTAGACCAATGAAGTTACATGATAGATACTCATCACTGACAGAAGCAACTGCTTGATGTTAATCATTAATTAATGTAAAACTGAATTTAACTAGAAGATAAAGCACCCGTTACTCACCTCTAACCCCAGGCTTCCTCATAATTCACCAGCATCTTCCAGATCTGCCAGTGGCAGTGACGTTTGCCCATTCTGTCATTCCCGGCAAGGATGCAGTAACTTTTCCCTTTCGCACGTGACTGCTTTCAAGTACCAATTTCAAGGGATATCAGGTTCCACCCCTATCTTGTCCCTATAATTTTCAGCTCTCTGTGCCAGCAATGAAGCTTCCCTTAAGTGTAATAGATATAACTGTATCTTCTACCTTTGCATACTATAATCTGCAAATTCTAGTAAGCCTTCCTGCTGTCATTGCTCCAGGCATAATCTTGAAATATTTGTGTTACCATAAATAGTACACATTGCATTATCTAGAGAATATATTTTTAAAAAATAGTTATGTAGCAGCATCAAACACATAGAAGAGTTGTACAATCTTAGTTCTGCCCTCTTATGCATCCAACACATTCACCAGTGAACAGAGGAATTTTATGGGGCAGATCAAGACGCATCATATAACTGAAGAACATAGTCCCAGAAGAGGAGAACATGCAATTGCAAGCAGTATTCACAGGCGCACAGACACTCTTGCATATGTTTTTGTTCCTTTGGCAGTAACATAGGCCAGCATTTTTGAAACATCCTGCTAGTCTTATAAAACAACCCAACAAAAGGAAAATACAACTTTTATCTCAACAAAACCTGAAAAGAATTTTATAGTTGGACTTTCTTGGTCTACAGGCTTTCTTCCTGTTAGATTTCAAATGCCTGCCACAAACGGAGGAAGAGGGAAAGGTCATTAGCACCCTTCCCACAAACCCCAGGAATCCTTTAAATTGAGTTGAAAAGCATTAGGCATTCAGAACACAGGAACTACTGCTGGCTTTCCGCGGACTTGCGGTGTTCTGTAGCCTTTCTGTCCAGCAGCCACAATAGTTTCTCCATCTTTGCTCTTACAGTTTAGTACTATACAGCTCTCCGTAGGCCACAGCTTGAGATGTATTACTCCAGGCAATCCAAAGTTATCAGGTGTTTCACACTGTCACTGCTACTGCCTTCACCTGTCTGCATTTTCCTGGAATAAACTCCTTTCAGTAAATCCTAAGGCTGGACTGCAATCCAACAGTGAACAGTAAGTAACTCAGTCCCAGAAACTCAACAGCAAGCAGGTTCCCTTTGGCCTTTAACAGCTAACTTAACATTTCCAAGGGTTTTTTCAAATTTTGGTCAAGAGTTGTACCAAATGCACAGTACTACAAACACAATTTTTCTAATTCTCAAAGAACTTCACAAGAAGGTGGAACATCAAGATGCCTAACTAGAGCTGCAGACACCATAGTGCTCTACCCATTCCCTCCTCTCCAATGTGAAACACCCTCTGCCCTTTCCCCAGCTCCTGTCTTGCTGTGTCTGTCTCCTCAGATTTCTTTCTGGTTGCCAAAACAGTCTCCTGACACAGCCAACTTCCATTCACTCCATCTGTCACCAATCCAACGTGACAGAGTCCGTGAACCGAAACCAAGGTGTCCTCTTAACTTTTAACCAAGCTGCACTTTATGCCCTCTCATGCTGCTCTTCCAAAACCATCATTATCCCATTTCCAGCCAACTAGGCTCTGCCAAAACAGTCAAACACCAGGTTGCATCCTAGGGATGCCCAGAAAGCTGCTGCTCACTCCAGAAGCAGCAGCTGGTGAACAAGGACATGAAATTCCCTCAGTATTTCTCACGACTCCAATTATCATGACAGGTGTATGTTCACCCTCCCTGAAAGGGCAAAGAGTAGGACAGCCAAGGGAAAGAATACCTAATAGAGACCAGCAATCCTGCAAACAGACTATATTTATAGTTTGCAATACAGACTATAAAACTCTGACCGTCCTAAAGCAACACTTCAGTAGAGTTATGCCAACTTATCCCAGCATGGCCTGAAGATACAGGATTGTCTTAAAGCCTGAGAGTTCATACCTTGCACACCCACGTTTCTGTGCAGCTGCAAGCACAGGGTTGCTTGCACAGCAGTAAGGCTTTCATGCCCTTCAGCCAAGTACATTCAAACCAGCAGGGTTTGAAACTCCATGGCTTGTTTTTCCTCAACAAACAAAAACTCTTGGCTTGACTACAGTCTCAACAATACACATCAAAAATGACTCAACTGAATTAAACATATTTCAGGGGAATACAGGATATACAATATAAGTATGAAGATCTGGCCAGAGAAGGTATGATAAAAAAAGGAATAAAATAAACAGGGCACCTTTTAATAATTCTTTTGAAGCCAAATTCAGTAGTTACTGGCTTGTTTTGAAGCACTCACAAAAGGCAATGAGATGCCAAAGGACACTGCTTCCAAGACCTACACAGCCTCTAAATTCATACAGTAAATGAGTAGGTATATGTCTGAGACTGGGGGGGTGAAGCCTGAAACTGAAAAGTCATTCTTCTGGATACGCGAAAATATTTGAGAAGCAGTATAAAATCTAGTAGGATTCCAGTCTCTTACTAAAAGCTATTCATTTTTTCTAGTAGCTGCCCCTATTAAACGCTTTTTAGAACAAGAATGTGTTTTGCAGTGTCCACAGAGAGTTATGCATCATACAGTATGTTCCCGGAACTTAAGCAGAAGTTTTTCTGCCTAACAGTCAGGAAACAATCTAGTTGCTAAAAGTTGTCTTTTCCGTTAACAGAAATAAGTAGAACACAGAAAAGACAGACCACAGGACACACTGTGCATTGGGGTCCAAGAAAGGACTCTCCTCCCAGGATCTCAGTCACTGGAGATTTCAGACAAATTATTTTTCCAGCTCTCCTGGTTGCTTGCCAGATACAGACTGGGAGGCACCTTTACCCTCGAGTCAGGGTGGGCTTTCCCAAAAGCATCAGTTTACTTCACAGAAAAGAAAAACTAAAAACTGTTTGGGGATCTCAAGATTCACTGGGGATTCCTGCAGTGCCCCACTCACATGGCATTCCTCTACTAAGCTATAAACTCAGTCTGCTGTGTTAATGAGCAACATCATTATATGTCTCCGTTGTAGAATTCAAGCATTTTTACAAAGAAAAAAGAAAAAACCCACAACAACAAAAAATATTTTTAAACATACTGAGCCTACAGGCAGCAGTAAGGGCTCCTGGTAAAAGAGCACTAGATACAGTGCCTAACCTGAGAAAGCTGCTGAAAACAATCCCTCAAGCTACCTTGCTTTTATTATTGCTAAAAAGAAAGAAGAAAGAAAAAGCAAAAAAAGCACAATGAACTAAGACCACCTAAGATGAACAGATTTCTGTCTTTTAAACATGATGACTCATCAGAAAAGGCTCATGACTGTTCATGCCCCACTCTCTTGCAACAAAGATATACACCCACAAGCTCCTTCTTTTCAAGAATTACCAAAATTGTGGGCTTGCCTTTTCAGGATCTGATTTTCTATGTATCAATTGTAAAAGCTTCAGTTCCACCTTCAAATAAGAAGTCAATCACAGTTTGATCCCAGAAAGGCACAGACCATCAGGGGGCTATACAATTTAGAGCCATCTGTTCCCACTCCCTCTTCCTTTTGCTTACAACCAGGGAGAAGCCATCCCCCTCATCTTATTTCCATTTGGCTTTTCCACCCGTCTCCAGCTTACCTGACTCCATGGCTCCTCAGGCTCCTCCATGAGCCTCCTATGCCTGTGGGCTTTTTTTCCCCTCTCTCTCTACCCCCTCCCACTGATCTATTTTATGAAACACACCTGTCTGCCCCTTCATCCAACTGTTATTTCCCTTTATATTCATACAAATACCCAGGCACACATGCTGCTAGTTAATGCTAACTATATTAAACCACTACTGGTAGATGCACCTGTCAAAAACTGATGAGTAGGAAAGAAAATAACATTGTCTAGCTGGGATAACACTTGCTAACCAAGTACTTTGAAAGCAGTGCATCAACACTGCATTCACAAGACACCCCTGGGAATCTGGGTCACCCCATCACTGCATGCTGAAAGCAGAGCCTCAAACAAGACAGGAGCAGCAAAATGGGATTCAGCTCCTCACCACCACCAGAGATGAAGGCAGCTTGAAATGAAGCAAGAGGCATAAATTATAAAGTCAACTGCATAGTGATGCATCCACAGAAGTTTTTCTTTCCTAGATGTTTTCAAATGTGAATATGTTCTCTCTCCATGACGCATTGACAGCTTATGCCCTAAGGTAAAGAAATCTGAGCATGACACAGAACCTGGTGAGACGCTTGTTCAGAGATTTCGCAGACCCTCCAATCTTCTCTTTACCACAAAGTGTGTAATAAAATTCTATCTAAAGAGCGGATTTCTCTCCGCCATATATTTGCCTTTGCTTCCCATTATTTTAAACCACACTTCCCTTCATAGGCTTAAATAAAACTGGGAAACTTTGTGCAATTTGCTGTCAACAACTGTTCAAAATTCCATGTTAGTAATGTTGAGAGCCTTAGTGTACCAGCTCCCTCTTAATATTTTAAGCATCAAGCAGCAAGATTAAGTAAGTGGTATAATACAAACAGCAGGTACATAAAAATTCCCAGTTTCAGGAGAAGCTGATGGAGCTGAACTGGTCTTAAAAACCTGGAAAAATCTGCAAAATAAACTTAATGAGCAAACACTCATTTGTTCATCTTTCTTTTCACAGTTCTTTTTAAAAATAATTCAATGATCAGTGTGCTGCTGCCATTCTCTTTATAACTGCTCTTAGGAAAATCAAAATAATGAAAAAATCACAGTAAAGATGAATATCCAGAAGAAAACACAAACTAAATGAAAGCAAAACAAAGAAAAGCACATGTTCAAAATCACTCTGAAAACAGACTGATTAGGTAATTAGTACCTGTATATGTATGTATATATATATATGGATAGTCTTCTCCCTCATAAAGGGAGAATGGACAGAGTTTGATATCAGTATTTGAAGTACGTCACACAACCCTTCAGTTTTAGCGAAACAGTGGAACACAAAGTTAAGCCTAAATCGGAATTTAATCCACACCATAAATACAATAAAAAATCTGAAGTAAAGGTGAGATGGTTGGAATATTTTTTCCTTGCAACGCAAGATGGTAAATAGATGAAACGTTTCATTGTAAAATTTGGAAGGGCTTGTTTTCCTGTGAGCTAGATTAATTGCATGTATACATAAAGCTTCCCTATAAAAATGAATCGTGCCTTCTTGCATTTAAAAAAATCCAAACCCAAAAGACTACAAAAAAAAAAATCACACTTTTCTGCAGCTGTGATGCAGCCATGGAGTAAAAGACAGCACAAAGTTGTTATCTGCCTCAAAGGAAACTCAGGGAGGACTACTTGGGCAGGTTGCTTATAAGTGAGCTAACAGCATGCGCTAGTTCATCCAACAAAGCAGCAGCATACTGCTCAAAAACAGCGAACACTAGAAGCGTATAAATCTCTGGCTATACTACATTAAATTTGTGTAAAGACTGGAAATTAAGTTATACATAAGGTCTTGGAATAACATTGTTGAGTTCTCAAATTTGCATTTTGTTATATTCAAAGTTTAAGATTTATTTTGTTAGATACAATTTTTTTAAACTTCTTTAGTTTTAAATTAATTCTTTACTTTAAAATATTTTCCTGAAACTACTGCAGTACATTTACAACATAAGCATCAATTTTATACAATTTTTCCAAATCTGTTTCTAGACATTTTTAATATTTACTTGATGCTTAGTGATTCAAATACACATTACTGGTTTGAAGGATTAAGTGTGTTTATTCCCATTACATTTTTAATGGTATAATCCACTGCAGAATCCATGAAGGATTTCAAAACTCCATTTTGAAGACTGCGAAGTCTGTAGTAGTTCTGTAGCGCTAATGAGCACTGCCGTTGTGTGAGGCATCGAGTGGTTACTGACTACCCTCAGTGCAGAATAGCCCATTACTCTGAACTCAGGTCCCCTCTGATAGCTTCCAACTTATGTATCGAAAGAGATTTTCAAAACTTTCAATTTATCATCAGAAGGCTAAAAATTTTATATATTCCTTTTGGTAAAGTTGCCACCATACCTGAAATTTATTCTGTATCTTTTGGCATATTTTGATCATTTCTTTCTATTACCAGCATTAAAGACATTTGCACATCTTTGAATGTAAAGGAGATCTTGTCTGCACGCATCTCTCTTGCCCACAAACTCCCATGTTACAAGTGTGAATACAGCTGAGGGACACTTGCCAGTCAAAACAGATGCTCAATTCCTTTACCAGGGAATGGAGTACAAATACAGGATTTGATTTAATGTATTCACAGTGCATCCAGCCCCAACTACTTCTGAGACTTTTCAGTATAAATTGCAGCAGAAACTGGCTTAGAAATAAAGTTCCCATTTGGAAGCTAGCATAAAGCAAGGTACTTGGGAGGCAAAAATCTGCCCACTTAAATGCAAACCATGTTCTGAGCTAAAACAAATATCTAGGTAGGTAAACAATTTTTCACAGTGACAGTTTACTCTGCTAAACTTTACAGATTAAACTAGACTGAGTCACAGAAAACAAGTATTACATCTCAAAACTGGTCATGTCCAAGCACAGCTCAATGATTTTCAGGCTGATGCATACTATGGCAATGGCTGTAGAGTCCCCTCAGGAGCAGGGGACCAGCTGGAGAAGGAAACGAGAAGACCAGGTACACCACAGATGTGCAAGAGTGACATTAGATAGCACTACAGTGATTTCTGGCCAGCGGACTGACTTTTCTAGATGCCACAGAGCAGAGCAGCCCTCACCGTAAAGGCATGCCAGGAGCCAGCCAGGCTCTGGTGCCACTTGAAGATCAGCATAACAAAGTCTAAACCCTCCCTTCCCAGAGCCTGAACAAAAGTGCTGTAAGTCAAATCCAACTTCTGCACCCTGTGCTGAAGGCACTCAGTGAAATGCTCTGAGAGGTTAGAATTCAAAAAACAAATCCCACAATAACTTCTAATAAGCACCTTCTGCTCATCAGCGAGCCATGTCAGCCTGAGCCCAACTATTTTAAAACTGGCATTTCTAGAATAAAGGATTGTTATCCTTTCCAGATAAGATGATTATTTTCCTCAGAATTTATGGCACATTCCCTAAATTATAACTAAGGTTAATAACTGTTATGTTTATCATTCTATGCTTTGTCCTCAAACTGGTGAATACGCTACAAAATCTTATACTATACTAATACTACTATTGCTGGGGGGGGATGTGGAGGGATTGTTCTTTTGGACAGCTCTAAACACTAGCTAGGATTACCCCTTTTCCAGTCATGTTCGCAGCTCCAGGATGCTAACATTTGCTTTGTCTCCGAGCACAACTTTACAACAAGCTTTATCTTACAAAGCACAGCAGCCAGCGCCTAGCTGATGCTTTATGTAAAACCCTTATCATTAACATTTGAGAGCTGTACTAACAATGCGAGCTAAGTCATAAGGAAAAAAAATAAAGTCTTTTGATTCTAGCAAAAAACTTGCAATAAAAAACAAACACTTGATTCACAAGTGCTATAGTTGGAGAGGGAGAGAGTCAAGGACTAATCTACCATAGTAATTGGATTGAAAGATTCTGAGTTGGTGGAATTTAGTGGCTGTATTAAAAAGCCATCTCCTCTTCAAGGCAAGGAGCCAATATAATGAAGAAAAGACAGGAAACAAGTTAGGGAGTGCCATCCAAGGTTAAAAGAAGACCCTGTTATCTTGAAAATGGAAGTGCAGCCTATTTCCATGAAACTGAGTTTCTCTGTCTTTTGCAATCTAAGGCTGGTTTTTATTACCAAAATCAGCAACTGGAAAATACATTTACCAGAGAATTATTCCCGTCATTATAATAATAAAAGGGTCAATTAAAACTCAGTTAAGTGGTAAATCTGTTGTGTAGTGGACTGACTTTAAAAGAGAATTTCAGTTGCTTCAATTAAAACTGAGTAACACTGGGCATAGCGCTGGTTACCTTTCCAAATTCTGATTCTCTACTGCTGAAGAAAGTCAAATACTTTTTAATATCCTTTTCCTCCCCCCCCCCCCCTCCGAATGACCAAGCCATTCTGAACCATTTCTCAGTTCAACAGTGGTATAAATTTCCAGAAAGAACTGGTTTTCCAGTATAATTAAATAGAACTTAAAAAAGCAATTTCATATTTACAACAGGAAATAACCAAACTTGTCTCTGGTTACCAAAAAAGAAGAAATAAGATTAATTTAATGAATTGGTGTTCATATTACATCTATTAAATGGGATTCAACAGTTCTAAGAATCCATTGCACAGCAAAAAAAGCAGTGAGGGCCCAATTTTTGCACAAATAGATTACATTATAATATGCTAGTCGCTGCTGCAATGTGCAAACAAACCTGAATTCATGCTACATCCAAGCTGTATCTGGAGCTCAGCTTTGTACACTCAACTTTGTACACCAACAAGCTTTGTACACCCAACTGTCTAAATGAAATCAAAGGGAAATTTTGTGCATTACAAGAACTTGTCCCTTTAGCTGCTCCAACATAACATGACTTTCATACCCAGGTCTATGTACATATTTTTCAGTATAGTTTTTTCTTTCATTTTCTACTAAAAAAGGATGAGAAAATGAGCTTTGCAGGGTTAGAGAAGGGTAGATCACATCTTAGCTCCTTACAAGACAGGATAATGACACAGCAAGTATTAAGAACAGTGACAGAAATAAAACTTCTCTTGATAACTTAGACTAAAAGGTTAATAATAATGTATTTCACATCTTACCACCAAACAGGTGCTTTACAATTCTTACCAGGAAGAGTCTGCAATACCATTTACATTTGAGAGTTCCCTAGTAGGAAGTAAAATTTCCTGTAAATTTTATTTCATCACTTCTCTTTCTTCTCTGTTTCAACATTAGCACTGCTCATTGGCCAAAACCCAAGAGCTCAATACTGCCAGTTTCAGGAGGACTTAAAATACACACACAAAACACCCTCTCAACCCAGGCCTGCATTCTGCAACGTGGGTCCACTTTTAATTAAAAGCAGAAGCTCAGATTATCCCACCCAACCATTAAGCAGTGTAACGAGTTTTCTTAGTGCCACTTTAATAGCCTGCTTTTTTAAGCAGCTTTTAGTTCTGTATTCAGCTTCAAGACACCAAATGCTGCCAGCACTCTCTGATCTCAGCATGACAGGGAAAAGTACCACTAGGTCTCTGCTCCAGTATTTCTAACAAACATGGCTGAAGAAAATTATTTGCCTGGATTATGAGGCTAACAAGTTGTCCTGGTTTTAGCTGAGAGGGTTGATTTTCTTCATAGTAGCTAGTGTGAGGATATGTTTTGGATTTGTGCTGGAGACAGCGTTGATAATATAGAGATGTTTTTGTTCTATGGACTTATTGTTGAGCAGTGTTTACACAGGGCCAAGGCCTTTTCTGCTTCTTGCACTGCCCTGCCAGCGGGATGGCTGGGAGTGCACAAGAAGTTGGGAGGAGACAGACAGGACAGGTGACCCAAACTGACCAAAGGGATATTCCATACCATATGACGTCATGCTCAGTTTATAAGGAGCTTGGGGGGAAGAGAAGGGGGGGCGGTGGCGTTCAGAGTGATGGCGTTTGTCTTCCCAAGTAACCGTTACGCGTCACAGGGCCCTGCTTCCCTGGAGATGGCTGAACACCTGCCTGCCCATGGGGAGTGGTGAATGAATTCCTTGCTTTGCTTTGCTTGTGCGCGCGGCTTTTGCTTTACCTATTAAAATGTCTTTATCTCAACCTATGAGTTTTCTCACTTTAACTTTTTCAATTCTCTCCCCCATCCCGATGGGGGGGGGAGCGAATGAGCGGCTGCATGGTGCTTAGCTGCCGGCTGGGGTAAAACCACGACACAAGTATTCCCCAAATCAATGATGAACTGCATTGGTTTTATTTTTCACTCTCGCTGGTAAGAAACCACCAAAGCTTTCTTCTAAAAACTCTGCTTCAGCCACAGCAGGGATGACTAATTATAAGCACCCTGTCTGGGGTAGAAAGAAAAAGAAAGAAAGAGTTTGTCTAAGCTTATGGAAATGTGGCTGTGTTCTTCACTTTCTGCCTTTTCTTCTTGTCAAGCAAACAAAGCAGAAGGGTGCGAGTGGGAATGGCAGCACAAGCAATTAAACAGCCTCAGAAATTCAAAGCTGAAAAGATGTTCCAACTGATGAAAGGCAACAAGAGGAGGCTGCTCAGTTCTTACTCCGCTGCACCAGATAAGAGAACTTAGGACAGGCAAAATCTGTTCCCTAAGCAGGGTTCATCAGGGCATATCAAGGCTTCAGAAACGTTATTGCATTTTTAATAGTTCAGGAATCTGCCTGTGTCCCTCTTGATTAATGTCTATGTAGCAATTGTCCAAGCTTCACCAAGGTTGTCATTTTGCTGTCTGGAAATATCTGTAATTGCTTATACCAGCTGAAATGGTTATTTCAGCTTTCCAGTGTCTTTTAAAGTTGGCATCTTAATGAAGGGGCAAATTTTTTGACAGCAGATGCCAAAATATGCCTGGAAAAAAAAAATCAGGAGAGGAGAAACAAGGAGAAAACAGAAAAAGTCATCTGTATACATGGAAATGCACATTGTACAGAAGCCTTTGAGAGTATACACTGGCCTCTTTAGACCTATAACCACCTGCTTGCAAGAGAGTATCCACAGGCAAGAATTTGCACAACTGTTATGGGTAGCTCAGCAGTAACCAGTATACGCATATGCAGCTTCCACTGAAACCACAGAAGAGGAATGGATGTCCTAGAACCAGGACTCATTCCAGATTTTTTTAATGGCTGCAAAAAAGTGATAAAGATTATTACATACCACAATTAGCAGGGGAAGGGAGCCCATTCATTTTTCTAATAAAATCTGCTGGTCTAAGCCATACATATGTTACAGTCTTCAGATCTGTTTCAGTTTATGTGTCTAGATATGCCAGGACACTTTCTGCCACATTGTATTTCACTGCTGAACTATTTATTTAGCTTTGAACCAAATTCTTCTGTTAACTAAGGTCTGACAACTGAACTGAACAGCGGTCCAAATCCAGAACAATTAACTTAATTAACTAATTTCTGACACTCTTTAGAGATCTCCCTAATAGCTCTTATATTCATTTAGAATAGGTGATCAAGTTCTTCTGCTCACTGCATCAAAATTGTTTGGTTTACACTTAAATGAGACTATAGAGCAACTTCGTTACTCTAAATAATATATTTTCCTAAGACTGACAGGTAATCAACACTTTTTTTTCATGGCAGCCCAAACAAGCCAAGACTTGGAGTCACAAAAATATCAGACACAGAGATAGTAGGTAAGACAGCCTCCAGATCAGGAAGGACAAACACCATCTATCTTCAGCAGTCTGGAAAAAAAAATTTAAAAAAAAAATTCTTTTGTATAGACTACAGCAGTCTAATCTGCCCTGCACCATGAGGGGTGTGACAAGGTCCCTGCATTCTTACCAAGAAACCTAGGAGGTCTTGGAGTCTCCCAGGAAAAAAGGATTCACGTTCAGCTGAAAACTGCACAATGAGAACAGGAGCAAGAGGTGTGGTAAGCAAGTTCCCCATGATACTAGTCCTTTGCATTCTCCTGAATCCTTCTGATTACTAAGGGGGAGACCATGACAACAGCAGAAAAGCCATTCACTGCTGACACTGGAGACACAATGGCCAACTAGTACTTTGGGTGAAATAAATCACCCACTAGCTATTTTATTAGTGACCCAGCCAGAAAGCTCATACTTTATTGCAGAAGATGAAAGGGACAAGTAAACCAAGCTGCTAGTTGACAGGAAGGCATTAATATTCATTTAGCTTCTTATATGCTGCCAGTCAGATCAGGAGAAGAGCTGGGCATTGCTGCTATGTCAGCTCTTAGCAGGTTTTAGGTCTTGATTATATATTGAATTCCCATTTAAATTCAAGATAAACAGTGAAGCCAGAAAAAAGACGGACACTGAAAACCACATACATACCAGACTGATTGCTATCTGCTAATTAACACAAGAATAAGAGTCAACACAGGCATCCTGAAATTCTACTGTCTGCTCTTGAATGTGAGCAGTAATGGGAAGCTGATACTTCTGAAAGGAAGCCCTACTATCAGTGAGTACATATATACTTTAATGAGCTTTTCTCTAGGAAGCAAACTTTCAGAGATACACATGAGGATGTGGACCAGGCTATCTGTACACACACGAAGACTTTGCCCTCCCTGAGAATTTATTCCTGCAGCTGTTCACCCATAACCAAATTCTCATTTCACTTCTCCCCAGTATGAGTGCAAAACAGAGGACAGGGAAGAAAAATGAAGCAAAAATGTCACTATGGCTTCATTATTTTTTTCCCTTTCGTGCTTTATAGCAATGCTTTCACAGGTACTCTACAAACACTCTTCAGTCCATGTACATTACTTTTCTCTCCCAAAGTATAAGTCAGCATCAGAAATTCACCATACATAAAATGAAAGCGTTATCATTATGACTTCAGACAGTATCAAACATATCATGTTACCCATCTATAACTCCAGGACTCAAAATATCAATGGCTCAGACATCACCAAGTCTGTCAATGATGAAAAATCAATATTGCAGTAACACATAACTTAATTACCTGTCATACAAAGGCACACACACACCTAGCGCTGTTCTTTACTTTTGAGTGTGTGTACATGTTTAAAGAAAACCTACCACCTTTGATTTCAAGCTCTTCAGGACAGAAGCTTCCTAGAAACTCAGTAAGCTTTGCACTGGACAAGGTTACACATGCAGATTTGCAAGTCATTACAGTGCAACACTACTGGGGCACAGGTTCATTCCACTTCTATTAGGAGGCTATTCCTGTTTTCAAAAAAGAAAAAAAAAATTGTGCAGTGTTCTGCATGCTCAGAAGAGCCTCACCTGGCTTTTTTTTTTTTTTTTAAAAGAAATATGATACTGAGACCCACATGAGATTTTTCTGAGAAATAACATACAAGAATCAGTATGTTCCAAAAATTGTGTATAAAGAGGTGAAATCTTTTTCCTTTACATTTACACACCCTTATTTATGCATTGCTCATGAAAGGTACCAGAACAAAGGCTTTGAAAGTTGAAGTTCACAGGCTAAGTACACCTCAGACAACAGCAATTCATATATCTTCCCATTTCCTCCAGCAAGCCTGAACTGTTTAATGTAGAGAGGAGATGAAGAAGAGAAAGCATGGGAAAGTATTTTAATAAAGTAAATGGCACAGGAAAAAAAGGAAATTAGGAACTCTGCAGGCTCTTACAATGGATGGATCACGACAGACTATGAAGCTGAAGAGCTACAAATGAATCAGTGAAAGATTTTAAATACCATATAGATTTCCAGTAGAAATCATGACCACATATCCCTGAGATTTGGGGTGAGAGGAAGGAGGAGGTTTCTGTGGAAAGGGAGAAAAGAAGTTAGACAATTATTTTGACCATACGTACATTCATAAGGTTTTTTTAACGGGAATTCTAGTTTTAATGGGATATAATGTCTTCAGTTTCAGAGCCTAAAATAATCAATGAAGGAGATTATGTAGCAACTTTCACGGATGGTTTTCTAACTGGCTTCTGGCACCATCCCTTTAAGCCCACCATACTGGGTTCTTCACAAGACAGAATAATGAGGATGGGCCCCTGTGGCAGACTTGCTGTGACAGGTCCTGCATGTCCTGCACCACTCCTAGAATGACCCACTAATGGCTAATTTCTGTGAGCACCACTTTTCCACCACTAAAGAAAAAAAAAAGATAATGACAATAATAATTGGAAAATAAGATTAACAAGGATACATTAAATTTCAAATATTGGTATACTTTGTTTTCAGTTTAAAAATAATTTCTATGCATTGAAAAGTAAAAAAGATTGTTGTGAAAGAGGCCTGTTTGATTTGTCCTCCATGCAGTTCTCACCACTCTATTTAAAACCACTCATCCAAACACAAGGTATTCTCAGAGGCACTATTGATAAAACACTGCACAGAAGCCAAGCGCCGCAAGCAGCTATTTTTAATTATCCAAACTGTGCACTGAAAACATGCACAGCTTTACCAGCGAACTTAAGGTTGGAGAGGGAAACAAGGGTTAAAAAACCCCAAAAAAACCAAAACCACAGCAACAAGCTACACACTAAGAAAAATCTCCCTATGGAACCTCCCTGTCTGGCCTAGGACTGTATACCAATCCAGGTGAAACATTTTGGGCTATTGTAAATGAAGATAAAACATGTTGGCATCTGTGTGACAGACATGGCCACAAATAAATCAAGCAATAAACAGCACAGCATGCTATTTCTGGCTTTGTGCCTCCTTTTTGTCACATTAGGGTAAAAAGTTGCATTCAAAGACCACTACTGTCTCTGAAACAAGAA
This sequence comes from Grus americana, assembly GCF_028858705.1. NCBI lineage: Eukaryota > Metazoa > Chordata > Aves > Gruiformes > Gruidae > Grus > Grus americana. Next base: position 29,832,601 of record NC_072859.1, read on the forward strand.
GCCTCCCAACAACCCCCCCACCACCACCATCTAGGCAGAAAGACAAATTCAAGTGTCTGAAGGGATTACAGGATAACAGGGAAGCTTGCTAACAAAAGCAGACAGCCGTTGTGGCTTAAAGAATCAAAATGAACACCCCAATGTCTTCCTCCTAGCTTAGTGCAAGGGTTTTGCAATGACAGTTCTTGGCCTAAGACAACACTGCTGGCTACTGAGTCTTTCCTGCACCAACTCTTCCCTGTTATTCTTCTCTGAGTCCTAGGCAAACCTCAATAAGCTTTTGAGGGACAATCCGAGACAGCCGTTGCCGATCACAGCTCGAGTCACACTACATTTGCCACACAAAGTTTTTCCAGCAGTGAGAAAACGTGATCCTACCAGTACGTCCAAGAGGTTTGAAGAAGAAATAGCAAAGGGTCATGCAGACAAGGAGATGGACTGAGACTCAAAGGCATTTGTTCTGCCCTTACTATACTCTCCTCCTACAAGACACTGTAGCTTTGTGCTGCTTCTCACTTCTCAGCTATCAGCACTTAGCTGAGAATTAAAAACCTCAGAGCCAGGTCTTTGCTATGTGTTTGTAAAGTGCCTAACACCATGGTGCCCTGGATCTGTGCAGAACTGCCAAGTGGTACCGTACGAGCCAGATTTCTCAGATGCGTTGCCCCGACAAGTGCTTACTACTCTCCCCAACTGGGTCCTTATTTCCATGGGCTGTTTTGGCTGAGAACAGCTGACAGCCACAGGCCATGTATTTTTCCAGTGTAACTGTGCCCCAGAAAAATGCTGTGAGATTTTTCAAGTCACTCTGAAATAGCGACTGTCTGATATAGGAGGATGTGTCTGAACAGCACAGCAAACAACCATTTCAATACAAATTCTGTAGACATGAAACAACCTGGCAGCAAAACTTACTGCTTCCAAGAACTGTCCAAGGGCTGAACATCAATCAGCTCAGGGACTGAAACAGCACAGCAGTAAGCAGGAGGATCAGGTGATGATTCCACAACAGCAAAGCAAGAGGATAGTGTTACATACAAGAAAAACAGGGTATGGGGCACCCTCAGAAACAAGGAAGTCCGATGGACAGGGTTCAGTGTGGACTACTAATTTTAAGCACACACGTGCATAAAGAAATATGTCATCTTGAACAGAATCCCAGATTACTCCCCCCTCCTTTCTTAAGGATCTAAATCTAAATATTGTCTTAAATTTGCATGTTGGAGGTGGGGAAAAGCAACACCTTATCATCAGGAAATGCTAGCACATCAAGTGATCTTCAGTACCTGCCCATGTGTATGCCGTTCCTCCTACATGGAGGACTCTGAATTACCTCCCTTTAAAACACTTTTTCTTTCTTTGTGACAATTTGCCACTTTTCATATTAAGGCTCTTTTTCTCCGTAGAGGCAGCTAAGTAGTTAGATACTATTTATTATACTTATTGTCATTTTAAATATTGTAATTATAATGAAAATGCACAGGAAAAGTTTCCTTAAAAACAGGAGGCTAAAGACAAAGATCCAAGGAATTAAACGAATAAAGCAGAAGGTTGGTTATTTGGAAGTATGACAATTTATTTTCTATCCCTCTGCCTACCCAGGTTTGCTCATGATGGCTATGGTTGTCAGTGTCAGTGTTGTCTTCCTAAAGTTTTGAAAGCATGGAACTCAAAGAGTCCATTAGAGAAAGTGGAGTTCTGCACTACATCAAACTTCAAACACTAAATAAAACCTATTAAAAATAAGTTTCTAAACCAATCTCAAGCATTTATAGGTAATCTTAGTTTTGGAGCTATCTTGACTCAGGCAAACATGGTAGGCCCCCTCTCACTTTTGGCAGTTGTGACACTTCAAGGTAGCCCAGCTGCTTTGCAAGTAAACGAGATAAAATACATCATAAATGATGCTTACATTTTATACAGCAATTTTTATCCATTAATCCAGTGATAGCTCACAAAGGTTGGCAAGAATATTGACATTTCCATTTTAGGCAACGATGCCCAGAGAGGTTAAGTGATTTGTCTGATGTCACATAAAAATGCAGCTGAATCCAAGGACAGACCAGTTTCTGAAAAGCAGCGAAGCACAGACACCTTGCCTCAACTCACTCTGCCATCACATCACAGCCATTCCCACTCAGTTGGAGTCACGCTTCTTCCAAAAGCTAGTAGATACAGACTTTGCAAGTGATTTACACCTCTACGTCTCACTGTACATACTGCTACTTATTATCTTTCCCTGGTATGCAGACCTGTTACAGGACAGTGAGTTATACAACCATCAATCCTATCCACTTGTGTACACACCAAGTCCTGTTGATTTTTGTCATTGATTACATGGACATATCACAATTTTGTGAACACAGCCCAGTCCAGCAGAGCTTCAACTGCTGGATAGCTCAGGCCGAGCCATGGGCTACTATAGGTTGCATATCCTAAATCCCACTGTGGGATTTTTCCTGGAGCAGCCATATTCAGCACAAGGATACAGTGCCACACCAACCTCCTAAATTCTACCCAAATTTGTGACAGAGGTTGCACTTTGCATGATTTTGTGAACTAGTTGAAACCTCAGGCAAAGAGAACATGTAAAAGACTGGACAGAGTCACATATTGGATTGGTTCACCAGAAGCTCATGAACAGATTTGTTTCCTGTAAGGCCACAGACTGGCTGCACACTACTCAGGAGGCAGTTGTCTTCAGCTATTTTTAGGGCTGAGTGTCCAGATTTTCTTTAGGAAACGCATGCCAATCTTCAGCAAAAAAAAAAAAATCAATAAAAGAACTAATCTTTGCAGAATAACCAGACTGTGACAACCCTGCATGTGGACGTCTGACACCAGCACCATCTCCTTTAATGAACACATTTCAGCACTGACAGACACCAGAAAATCCTAGCATGGAGTTACCAGCCCCCTTTGATGGAGCCTAGCAGCAGGCAGGCACAGCCCTGGACCCAAGCTACCAAACACTACTACCAATCCGGCCTTTTTTTTCCGAGACTAAATTAGAGTTTACAGTCTTTAATTGCCAGGGCCTCTGTCTCAGATTCAAATACAATTGGATTTTCTGTTCAATGAGCAGACTGGACTTTTACATTTTTAATCTGAAATCAGAGTCCTATGTATACTTATTTTCTGAGTTTACTACAATTTTACCATCCTTGCACTTTTCTCCCCTTTGCTTTGATGAGCAGGTATTCCTAACACATCTGTGTCACAGAAACCAAGTGTCAAAACACCCCATACCCCTGAATTGCATTTACTGTGGGAGACACAGACTTGTCCTGCAGATTCCTGGAGAAGAAAAGGCTCCATCAGACCAACATGAAAGGAGGAAGTGTTCAGCAATTTACACAATCAGAACCAAAAAAAATATAAAACATGCCAAATTATATTTTTTGAAATAAGTACATACACATTCCAAGATTTTGCTCATAAAGAGTATTTTATAGTCCTCTGTTCCAGCCTTTCAACTCGATATCAAAGTGTAAGAAAAACTGCTGGTTGCCTATTTCAAAGTCAAACAATGTTTCCAAGTTTCATTGTAGCTACGGAATATTAGGAAAGAAAATAAAACAGCCTTTAGAATTAGAATTCTCACCTACACTAAAGCTTTGATGAATTTACTGTATTTTAAACCATCCACGTACTGTCATCATCGTTAGTAGGTAGGTGGGAATCCTAGAAAACACTTAAACTACCAGGTCAGCATGTTCAATTCCCTGCTGTGACTGGTTAGAGATGTTCTCTACCTACAGCTGACGCATCCTGGCCAGCATTGTGGCTTCATTACCAAAGGCTGCACTTTTGAAGGCCCCCAGGGCTGGGGAAGAAGTGGAATAGTGAGGCCTCTAGCAAACATCCACCAAACCGAGCACAGGGGAGAGCAGATGATGACTGGTTTTTGTACAGTAAAGAGAAGGAAAAACAGCTTGAAGAAGTCACATTGCCATAAGAAAATCCAGATCAACAGAATCAAAAGAAAATAAATTAGATCTTTACAGTGGAATAAATGTAGATCAAGGGAACAGTCACTAGCCTGAGACTTGGTACCAATGAAATGGTACCAATTTCACAGCCGTGTCAAGACCTCTGCTGCCAGAGGTGTGTCACAGGCATCAAGTCTGAGCCTCAGGGCAAATGTTCCAGGATTAAGGGCCAGAAACTGCCTAAAAGCTGCTCTATCCAAACTTGAACAAAGTCAAGTCTGGATCACCTCACAGCAGTCTGACAAGTGACCCTTGGGCCAATATGTGACAACTGCACTTTAGGAATAAGTAAAATTTCATCCAAATGTACATTAAAAGTATCTATTATGAAGATAAAATATAATATAAAATCAAATCAGAGGGAGAAAAATGTCTGTGGTTTACAGAAAGATGAACAATAAAGGGATATCTGCAGCACTGTGTAAACCAATTAATATCCCATGCCAAAACATCATCACCTTCCTCCAATTCTGAACTGCATTTCTTATAGCGACCTTAAGCCCTGAACTTAACCTGTCTACTTCTCTATAACAAAGACCAACAATGTAAGCAATAAATCTGCTCTCATTGGCAATCTACCAGCTTCATGGGTATTACAGGGGATTTCTGCATTGATTCCCACTCTGCGGAGTGCAACCAACTGCACCCATGAAGCAGGTCCAATTTTTCATTATTCTGGAGTTGTGAGCATTGATAGGTCTTATATTTTGGAAGTATCTTTCCTGTATGGCATCCACACAGAGCCAGGACCTGCCAGTGGCACCTCTATTCGCAGTATGGTATTCAGCCACTAGATGTCTGTGTTAGATATCTGTAACTTACCCCTGGTACTGGCAGAGACAAAGCTGGAACTCCAATGAAGTAGAAGTCTAGTCTGTTTGTAGACTGGTATGATTCTGTGATCATGCTGGTTTTCTGTCTAATCAAACCAGTTGATTAATTTCAATCAAGTCTGAAAACAAAGTATAGGTCTCAAAGATGATTATCTTTACAGGAACTTTACTAAAGATTCAGAAAATGACAGCCTGTGTGAGATAGCTCTGAATTAGCATCCTCACTGAAGGAAAGCAAATCTCGGCTTGTGCACACATCCCGTTTGGTGCCAGTCAGTGATGCACTGAAAACCCAATCCAAGTATCCATAACTTCACACAGAGTAACTGGCTTTTTCTGCTCTCTTCAGAGCAGGACACAGAAATCAGGCTGATTGCTGGGGACTAGGAGGGTGAAAACGCAGGTAAGACATATAGGACAAAAATATGTAGCTCAGATTTTGTTAAGATGAGTGCTTATGGAAGATACTGTGCTGTATGTCTAACTGCAATTGTCTTTAATAAATACCTCCTGATTAAGAAAAACCCTAACCTCGCTGATCTTGGCAACTATGAGCTAACAGAATAAATGGCCAAACCAACCAAACCAAGCAAAACTAGGGACTGACTTATAAACCGAGTATAGAAGATTCAGCACTGAATTTCAAAGATACAGTGAGAGTAAGTACTCAAACAGACAATTTCTTTTTCAGTTTGCAAAATGGAAAAGATTCACTCTGTGTTGATGTGTGGCATAAAGACTTTATGCTTCCAGCCGGGACCAGGGTGCTCACAGACCTAAAGAAAAGACAACAATTGTCTATGGCCAAACTTTGAAACATTAAATTTTAAAACAATAAAAATATAAAAAGCAATAAAAACTGAGCAGTAGCCTGAAACATTGCTAGGCTGGTTCGGATTTGCTTGTGAGAATGCTTCAAAAAACACTCATTAGCCATAATTAGTGGCATTAATGTCATGGATTGGTTGTGCTTTTCAGGTACTCATCTCAGAAAAATACAGAACAGGAGGTAATCAGATGAGGCACCAGATCAAACTTTTGTATAATTTATTGCAAAATACAAAAATGAAATGGAAGAGAAAGCCATTAGAAATCTTAAAAGCAACCTTGCTGTGAGTGATACAACTTGGACTGGAAAGATGGGGCACATATTGAAGACTTAAGAAAACACCCCAAAGGGATAGCTGGATAGCTCTGGTTCGGTAACTACCTGTGAAATTTTTCACATTTAAATCCCTGCTTCATCTCAAGTCAACATAAGCAGTGACCAAAAAATAGTATTCCTACCTGGGAGAGGAACGGTCAGAGCCTGAACTCACCCAACAGCTGTTCGCTTCATAAGTTCTGCCACCACACTTGCACCCTTTCTGCAGGAGGATTTTAAAGGCAAAGAAAACAAACCACATTTTTCCCTCTGGTTTTGGTGCTGCCAAAATAAGTCTGTAGAGAAGATTTTGTCACCACTCTATTTGACATCAAGACAAAGATGGCACAAAGGCCAGACAATTCTAAATGTAAGAATTAAGCAGGGAACAGGAACACAGCTGTCCTTCCTCAGGCTACTCATTATCTTTTCTGGTCTGCCTACACCTGGGACTACCAGCACAAATCACACTGGGCCACCTGACCTGTATTCCTGGCAGGTGTGCAAGCTTGCTAGGTTGCTGAGTCACCACTAAACCACAGGGTAAGAGGCGAGCTTTTCCTTTGTCATTTCTACAAAATATGAAAAGCATTTAAAAAAAAATTCAGACCAGACATTCAACATAACCACCAAATAGTACCCACCATGATGAAATGGAAAAACTAAATTAAAAATGTCCCCTGAGTACAGGAAAGTCATAAGCCAAAGAGCAATGACTTGATAGGAATGCAGTACCATGCCAAAAACCTTGGGGAGAGAGAAAAGCGTGAGCATTTGCCACATGTTAATGGAAAAAACTAATGTCCTCACAGCTCCTGCATAAACTCCCACCAGATGATCCCACAGGAGTAACAGCGCTGACTTTAAAACAGGAAAGCCACAGAAGTTCAAATTCTGACTGAGGATTAAATTGGACTTATTATACTGACCAATAACACATCAACACAACAGCAGACATTTTAGAAGGCCCAGGGGTTAAATCAAGGTCTTGTCTACCCTTAAGATTAATGAACTTGCATCTGGAAACATCCCAATGCCTTCAAAATCACTGTGTTAGCCTCAGACACCTTTGGCTGCATCAGATTTAAGGTTCAGCTCTCAGTGCTGATGATCAGCCACTGAGTTTCCAAATTGTAAGTGCCATACAGCTTGGTGAGACTTTTCTGCCTCAGAGATAAAAAAAATAAACTGTCCCAGCAGGTACTAAAATACTACAGTGCCCCTTACAAGATATTCCTGCTGTTGCTAGCAGAAGGGAGCAGTGCACTGTTCCCTCTCCTTCTTGCAGCAGCTGCCGTTGCATACGGGAAACACTGACTGTAGCACTTTAGGTTTTGACAGTTCATCTAGCATCCTTGGAGCACAGCCCTGACAAGATATCAGAACAATTTGGAGGGATTCTTTCGAAAGAATCAAGGGAAAATTGAAACAAACTTTGCCAGCAACAGAAATTGTATATGCATAGCAACCTCTGCCATATTTATTGCTTCCTCTCTCGCATACACGGCAGCTGATAGATCACTGCATAAACTACTGGAGGTAATTGAGAGGAAGGAATTGAACCTTCCTGTGCATCAGGCATGAGGAGGATTCTTCCTGTACTGAGGAAGAGAGGAGAGTCACTCAGATGACTCAGTTGTCAGGATGTCTTCCTAATTACTGCAGTATTTAAAGAGGAGAAACGTGCAGCTCTCAAACGTGATTCTGCCAAAAGTGATATGAAAATTAAAATCCTCAGAAGAGTGCCATGACAATGTGACCTCTGGAGAAAGAAAAAAATTCTCCGACCAGAATTTGGCAGAGACACAGATTTCAGGTGACTCTTAAAATTGTGACTGCTGTTGCAAGATCAGCATTAATTGTGAAAATTAACTAGCTCTTCTGTGATTTTATTCTATACGTGCCAAGTAAAGAACAAAATATTGATTGAGTGAGCTGCAAGATTTATTTACATAAGGATCTGATTGCCAGGTTCATTCTTATGCAAAGCAGAGAGAGAAAGCTCTTTCAGCACGCATTTCTAAAAATCAGATCTAAAAATAATGTTATGCTTTAGCTTTACATGTACAATGCCTGACAGTGCATGCCCATGATTCTTTCTTCAGTAGTCACTATGAAACGCAAGAACTAGATCGAGGAAATCCCTGCAATTTCCATTGATTTCAAAGTGGAGATGAGTTTGCTCAGAATTACTATGTAACTGACCCCAGCTCAGTAGCAGTAAGATGGAAACAAGAAACTAGTGTCCATTTCTGATTCTCAGTTGAAAACATACCCCCCAAAACATCTCCCACTGTATCGCTTTGAATGTGTAGTATTTTTTCCCCATATATACCCTCCTGTGAAGCTTTGAAAGCTTTTATTTTTAGTGCTGTGTCTCCAGGTCCTTCCTTGAAGCTATTGTTGTTTCTCATACCACATCTTTTTGAAGTTGTAAAAACAAACGTGCGCGCTGTATTGGACTAATGCCAGAAAGAATGACCTAGCAAAGTAACTTTTGAGAGACTTGTGTCTGAAACGGAATCAAATTGGTGGCCTTTGAAAGGCAGAAGATCAGCTGCCTAAGCCCTTGTCTATGATAAACAGGAATACATGATGGAATGATGAGGGAAATCGCAGCTGCGTATAAATATTATCTGTTCAGTAAAGAGTCAGATGTAACTTCTTGATAAAAAAGGCTATCCCCAGTTAAGAGGTTTTTTGCATTTAATGCTTTTCAAAAACAGAACACTGCCTTTTTTGTAACAGCTACGTCGGGAGAAGCATGCAACCTTGTGTGATGTGATAAAACTGAACGAAACCACATCTCCAGACCAAAAAGTGCCATGGAGAACATTTTGTATTTTATAAAGCTAGTCCTAGGTCACTCTTGGCATACACCCATATTCACAAGTCATATCCTTGTTCCTCTCTGGCTATGTACAAAATCCCATTTCTTCCTCCAACAGGCAGTACAGCACAATGTAGTACACAACAGAATGCAATTCTGGGATAATGGTATAATTCTATTTTCCCTGGGGGCTTTTTTTTTTTTTTTAATTGTTATGCCTCAGGAGAACAGAGTGAAAAATCTCACCATCATTAGTTCTCTGGAAACACTTCTGCTCATTTTGAAAAAGGCATAACACATTTCAGTGCAGAGTAAAAACTCAGTACTAAACAGCTAAAATAAAGTCTTGGGAGCAAAACTGTTCCTTTCCAAAGCTTTTAGTGAAGCATTTACTGATTAAATCTGGTATGAGATCTTGAAGTCCTTACTGGATACAGAAGACTGTTAGGGAATTTGCCGTTCTCCTACATAAAAAGGAAACAAGTGCACCCAGGAGTAAATCTTTGTAGCCAGAAACAGCCAGGCATACTGCAGTGCAGGCTTCCAGAACATCTGCTCTACAAACCTAATTATCCCTCATTGCATAGATGCAAAAGCCATCTGAAATGTTAGCACCTGAGACATGGAGATGATTTTAAGTCCCTTTAAAATGGACTTAAAAAAAAAAAAAAGCCATGCAGATATATTCCTGTAAGCTGATGCACATTCTGTAAGTCAACAAAGCCTGATCCCATTTCATTCCAGTATCAGATAAGTCACATTCCCGCAGCTGTCCCATAATGGGTGTTTACTCTTACTGCTCTTTAGACTCAGTTCTCAGTGGGATGATATGAAACCGAGGTACTACAATCTACTATAATGCAATGCTTTTTCAGGGATTTGGCAGCTCCTTTTGAGTCCAGAGTGCAACAACTTCATTTAGTCTTAACGTGCAATACAAATACCCAAGTCCTGAAGTCTAGATAAGAACATCATTTCCAGAAGGAAACGTTAAATTAAGCTCACCTTCTAATAGCTACAAGGGCACTGGTCCAGCTATTGGAGACCCTTTTATTTGCAGTTTCCTTCCTGAGAACAAGTTACATGTGAAATTTGAGAGAAGTTTTAAATGGGTTTGTTTATACAAATGTGGCAAAGAAATGTATATAAATGAGGCTGAGATACATGGCTGTACAAGAGCAGACAGCTTAAATCATTTAGGAAACAGTATCCACAAATCTCTTTTATCAAGTGAAGACATCTTTCTCTTTGTCTCTCAGGAACTCTATTTCATCTCATTGCTCTTAAATTTTCACTAACAGTCAAGTGGCAAGCTGCCAAATAACTCACAGTTGGCTAGAAGCATGGTCACCTGCAAGCTAATTGATGCCACAAAACTTCCCTCCAGGATGCCATCTGGGTTGCATTCAATATTCTTACTGGATTCAGAAGTTTGTCCCTCTAAACTTGAAAGCTGCTTCTCTTGACCAAATGCCAATTTGCTGATTTTGTTTGCAAGCACACACATTTAACTAAATAGCAATACCAAGCTCCTATTCCACTCTTTTGACCATATATCAACTGCACTATTTTACAAAAAGAAAGACAAACCATTTCCCCATCTCACAAGTAGGTAAATTTGGAAAATGAGAGCTGAAGGGGCTTGTCAATGCAAACTGAGAATGACACCAATATAAGACAAAAAGGTATTTTATACCAGGTCCCTGCCCCTGCCTGAATAAATAGTCCACATTTTAATAGAGCTAAGTACCCTGCATCTCTTGATGGCTATAATGAGACTTCTTGTTTTCATTTTAAAAAATAGGCCATTTACTGGGTAACCTAAATATTACTTTGGGGGCCTATCTACCCCACTAATAGTCAAACAGGTAAGACAGGCATTTTTATTTTCCTATTGCTACTTATTGCAGCAGAAAAACACCTTACTGACATGCAGTTGCACCCTTCCAGTTCTCTGCACTGACAGCAATAGTTTTCTGTATGCAAAGCCAGTTCCACAGCAAATAGCAACAACAAATCAACACAAAGGTCTCCTGCTTTCCTCTTTTGTATCTGTTGCTCGGCAAGTTTCAGTAACTGTGCTGTCACCCCATCACACTTGGTCATGAGATGGGCAAAGCCACTCACGTTCACAGCATGACAGCTGGGATCAAACTAGCATCATCTGATGCTGGAAGGGAACTATCCACTCCCAAAGAACTGGTGAGGTCTATGTGATGCAGAACACACCATCACAATTATTGTCAGCAATCTGAGGCTAAGGAATGAACAAGCCTGAGCATAAACAGCTCTTCATTTCCAGATGAGGACTTCCTCTGATGACATTTGAGGTTAAGTTTACAGAGTTTCTTTGGGTGAGGAGGGGAGAGCCTGCCAGAGAGCCTGCTGAAACAGGGACAAGATTTGTCAAGCTTTCAGTCTGCCTCTCCCATCACATCCTCTTTCTGCCCTTTATGGCTTCTCCACATTGGGCATATTTTCTCAACAATCACACGAGCTCCATTTATTAAAACCACAAAGTTCAAGCATGGCCGAGTTCCCAGCTGGCTCACCAGACCTTGCACAGAGGTTTCATTCTCAGCCCTGGTGACATTCTATTTCTCTTCAGATTTCCCTTGTCTTCCAGTGTCTGATCCCGATCAGGCAAACTTACAGTACAAGCTCTCTGCACAGGGATGCACCTTTCCAGTGGAGAATTGCAGGCATAACTGTCCAAAGCACCCAGATCACCCTTCAGCAGGCCTGGCTCTCACCTGCATGTTCCCTCAGAACACAGCCCCTAAACATTGTCCCCAGAGGGGCTGCACGAAGCCTTTGTAAGCAAGGATCCTTGCCAAGAGCAGTACAATTTTACTCTATAGCCACTTTCCTAGAAAAACTTTGTAATACAGTAGATTTGGCAGGAGTGAACCACGGTTACCTGTTCTGCATCTGCAGGAGAGACAGCATGCTGGAAAATGCAAAGGCAGTTTGACTCATTTATTCAGACATAATGCTGTTTGAACAGAAGTCCAACCTGGCAAAAGCTCATCAGAACAGATCTCCATCAAGTTCATACACTTATAAACAAGTGCACATCAGGGACAGAAATGTTGAGTGCCTACTCACATTTGGCAATTCTTGCTGGCCATTTTCTGCAGTCAAACTAAAAATCTAATACTCTGCAGGTGTTTTAGTATCTATACATTACAGGAAAATCCTATTAATATTAGCTGAGGAATGGGTATGTAAAAAGCCGGATGTAAGTTACAATACTGACGTAACAGAATTAGAGAGGTTTACAGTGACTCACTAAACGCTCACACAGCAACAATAAACTCACTTTGAACTCAACAAGAGTTCTGCTATGCAATCTAATAGCTTGCGGCTTAGCAGGAGAAACCACCTCTCCAAATGGTTCAGGGTTGGGTTGTTTTGGGGGTTTTTTTTGTCAGTTGAATATATTGCACAATATCCAAAACAGAACATGAACTTAAAAATTTTTTTATAAGCAAGTGGATTAAAGCAATACTATTGAGGCTTTGCAAGCCATATTCAGGCCAGGATACAAGACTGTCAGGCAGGAGAAGGAATTTCAACTGAGGATACTCAACCCAAGCGGTGGTAGGAGCATAGTCTGCACACCACTTTGTGGGACTGAGAAACGCCACTTATTTCCCTCGGGTCTATCCCTGCTATGACAGATAAGGCTGCAAACTGTGGGCCAAGCCTGGAGAAACCTTAGCTACAGCTATGCTCATTGTCTCAGGCAGAGTGAACACCAGAGGCACTAGCAAGTCAAAGCAACTCTGAGGATTTTACTGTCACAAGCAGGCTCTCAATACAACGTAAATATTATGTCAAGCCTTGCGATTTCCTGCTCTTCTAGCCTTCCTGTGTTAAACTTCAGACCTACACACTACACCTATACTACACTGAGAACTCTGGGTCCTTCTGCTCCAAAAAGCAGACACACCTGAAGTTTAGCACACGGAGAACCTGCTTTAGCTGTAGGAATAACACACCATCTGTTGGAGTGAGCTTGGCCCCTTCCACAAAAGAGCAGAGCTGTAAATGCAGACTATACAGCCTACCAGCAGGTGACAGGGCAATTTTACAATCTCCAAATTAAAAGCAAGACCATTCTTCAACTAGGGATATGCCTGTGATCTTCTCTTCAGCAGGACACTGGAGAACACAGGCAAAATAAGTACTGGATACAGACTGAATGGTCAACAAAATATGGATGGTTTCTATTTTCATGGCTTGCCTATGGCAAGGCCATACACAACGATGTAGCTGGGGGATGCATGAGATCAGGAACAGAATGAAACTGTATTTTCTTTTCCAAGACAGAATTACAGAAGAGTTAATCCTCACTTGGAACAAAACAGTGGTCCAAGCCCAGAAATTACTGCCAAGTCTACTCTGCACATAACTAGGTGGGAACTGATCAAGGAGTAGTCATCAAACATGGTATCTCCCCAGCAAGCCTGCTCTTCTTCCTGCATGCCAATTACTCCTGTCTGCAGTACTGCAAAAACCACTTCAATCTGTACCATTACAAAGCATGCATCATGGACCAGGATTGGACCTTGATTTTTTTTGTAGGTCCATGATGATGCTCCATGCCCTTCTGGAGGAAAAAAAAAAAAAAAAAAAAAAAAAAAAAAAGAGGTAAAGGGGTAATACCCTAGTGAAAACTGCTACAGAAAACATTTTCGTGAACAAAATAGGACTGAAACCACTGATTTTTGAGTTCGAAAAGGTTCCACATTGTCAGCTGTGACTTTTAACTGTAGAGGACAAAAGATCCCTTGAAACATCACTTAAAAATGTGATGTTTTATCCAGTATATTCCCCTGACAACATTGCTCCTCTCACCGTTATTTCACAAGGCTCACCTCAGAGACAAAACCTACCCGAGGTGAAACTTTGCCTGGCCAGGAGACAGTGGCCCTGCATGCACTGGAGGAGCCCCTGCCAGCACGGCTACGTGGGTACAGCCCCGCAGGCACAGTGAGGCCAACCAGGGCTCTTCTCACAGCAGCACCTCACAGACCACACAAACCCATCTCCTTTCAGCCTTTCTGGGCCCACAGCAGCAGTTGTTCCAGCTAAGAGACATCAATCTCAACAGAGCTACGCCAGCAGGGAGAAGGGTCAGGCCTGCACTATGAAGCTATAGGGCCAAGTTGTTAGTCAGCAATCTCAAATAACGGATCGGCATTTCCTCAGAGACTTCTGCAGCAGCAAGATCAGGCTGAGACATCATACAGGTAAGATGTTTTCTTTCTTCAAATTTCAACATCAGGGAATGGTGCTGTCCATAGATTAAAGTAATAAGGAAACCCCACCAAACGCCATAATTAATTAGAGCAGAATACACTGCAAGTATCTTCCCCAAATCCCAAGATACTCAACCCTTAATATTTTTATTTTTGACAATTCAGAATGAAATGAGATCCTTGATCTTCCAATTCATATCCAATGAGAAATATTCTCTTTCACACACACAGAGCACTAACAGGTATGAATCTTCTCTTTTGCATCTATTGACGAGAAATTATCCAATGTAAGACAGTAAAACCTGCATCATTCTTATATATCAAACTGCTGTAAAAATCTCTGCTATTATAAAAGCAGAGAAAAAAACCCAACACAGTAACAGATAATCCCAACTGATTACTGTAGAAAAATGACATTTACACATGCCTTTTTTCTATGGTAAAGGTCAAGCTGATGCACCAAAAGACTTCCTCTACAGGAAATTCACCCCCAACCAGCTCAAGGAGAGATGACACCAGCTTTCAAGTGTACCACAGTCACAAAAAAGTTGCCATAATTTTTAAAGAAAAGCTTTAGGGAATTTCAGTTTGTTGTTCTAGGTCTCATCAGGCTTGTGCTTTCCCTCAAGAATACCTAAGAATTCCACAAGACTTCAGCAAAAACAACTAGCAGGGAGAAAACACTATTCAAAAATGATACAGCAAGATTCTGCCTTAAACCAGTCATTGAATATGTTTCTAATGCCACATTCAAACTCACACTCCCCCACAGAAAGAAAAAAAAATTCTTGTGGGAAGGGGGCAAATTAGGTCCTGTACTTGGCTGCCTTCCTCCCCCTCTGTGGTTTTCACTGCCAGAGAAGCATCTTCTTTGCACTCTAAAATTAACCCTGTGATATGATAATGAAGTCTGCACAACACGGTACAGAAAAGAAACCTGTTAGTAACAAAGATCACTGCTCAACCCTTACTATTATGGACAACTCACTGACAGCTATCCAGCTTGCATGGAGAAGGAAGGAAAGAAAACACAGTCTCCTAAAAGGATATTTTGGTTTCGAGTTTGTTTTTTTTCAAACACTCCTACAGTGTGCTGAGCAGGCAACAGCCCTGTAAGCTGAGGACCCTGTAAACCCCAGCACAAATCTGATTCACTGTAGGAATGCAACATTCCCCATGGTGCTGAATAACTCAGTCCTGACCTTGAAAGCTGGAGGATCAGAACTGCTCAGTGACAGGTGATGGCTTTTGTTCTGTGAACACACATCTTCTGGGTTATTGTTTGCCAATACACTTCATAGTATGGCCCAACAATTTGGTGCAAAACTGCCCCAAACTGAATTGAAGTCAACAGTAGGTAGGTGTGAAGCTCCACGTCAGCTCCGGTCTCTCCAGCACCATCACCCTAGCAGCCTCAACGGGGATTTCAGTCTCAAAGTTTAAAAATACTGTAAATGAACTAAACAGATCCAGGCAGGGTGAACTTAGCAGCTTCTAGCCAGCTGAAGTACAGCATTTGTGCAGGAGCTATTAATCCTTTCAACACGTATTTGCACAAAATAAGGCTGGCAGCATTCACACAATTGTGAGCATTATCAAACTTGAAGAAATGCCTGCTGCTCCCAGCCAAGCTTTGCAGAGTCTTCTTCAATGCCTGAGCGAGAGAATGTGTTAACAAAGGCTTTGTGCGTTGCTGTTGAGGACAGGCACTCTGCAAAACAAGGCCATGAGAAGTAATGGCTAAACTCATGTGCAAGGACTTGAAGGAAAAAAACTCTCGCAAGGCAATGAGATGCTGCGCGCAAGCCTCGGCAGGGCTCCACATTGCCGCACATGCTCATCCACAACCATGAAGAAAAATTAACTACATTACTTATCATTTCCCTCTAGAAGAGGGTGCCTGGATTTATACCACAGGCCCCTGGATTCTTCCCCTGCTCTGCACTCACACTCTTTGAAGTGCCATGCCACAATCAGAATCCCTCCAGTCAAGAACTGGATGGATGCGATTCTTTTCGGCACCTGTCAACACACCTCCTTAATCCTTATTTAACTCAAGGGATCAACATGCACCGGCACCTTGGGCAAACATACATAACACATTATTTTATAAAAAATAGGACAAAATTCTGTGTTAAAGAGCTCTTGTGTAGAGGGAAACAGAAATCACCCAGTAAAGAGCAATTCCTTGAAGTAAAGCATGCAATGTCAATACACCAATGTGATCCTAGCAGAGATTGTTCCAGAGCATCCCTTTGAAACTCATTATTTATCATCCACCAAACAATTGTGCCCATATAGGTTACCCCTTCTAAACTGTATAACGAGCCCAACAGGATCACCCAATAGGGCCCAGCTAATTTAAATGCTACCTGTTATTGCCACCAAGGTAAGGATGCAACCCTGCTTATCAAGCTAGCAGAAATGAGTATCTGTATCTTTATTGTTTTACACAAGAAGAAGAAAAAGAGAGGCAGCAATAAAATATATAATAGCAAGCTAAACATCCCTAATCATCTTGGTTGTTGCCAGCCAAGGAGATGTTACAAATAATTTATCAAGGCAAGGTTGCACTAACAATAAATTACTTCAATTATAAGCGCTCAGGTAACAGCAAGGTGTGGGCATGGAGGTAAAGGAGAGGCAGTGTCCCCATGTGAAACGGAAAGAGCCTCTTTAGCCCTGAAAAAAATCCGTCACATGCAGTTTCAAAATGGGGACTTTTGGCCAGCTGAAGAGGTGGCTGCAGTGATGACTGCCTGTAGACAGGCTGCACTCTGTTGTTCTTTAGCATATGTTACTCTGTTACAAACAGAAGTCAATTTTGAAAAGCAAAGCTAATACCTCCTCAAGCGCCTGTATTTTATGTGTCTTTATACTAACTACAAGAAGTGATTCATTTGAAGTATTTCTTGCACTTGACCCAACGCTAAAATTTTGAAACAGTGAGTTATCTAAATGTTGGGATTTTTCTGAGTATTTTACAAACTGTATATGACAAAGGCCAAGCAAGCCCTTGAGCAGTCATTTAATCCAAGCAACACGATTATCTGTGTAAAACAATGCGATAATGGACCAGAAAACAAGAAATTGGGAACATTCTTCATGAGTCACTAATGTTCACAATGAGTTGCTGAATCACTCTACAGCCTTGGGCAAAGGATAACTTGTCTAAGCATCAGTTTTCACATCCATAAGGATAATATTTAGTCCACCGGTATGGTGAAGATTTACAGAAAGCTAAACCGCTAACCAGCCACTGGATGACAAATGTGTAATCAGCATAACACAACTACACTAACAATGGAACCACTCAGTTACAGAGACAGAAGGTGTATTTCTTGGCCTATATCAGTCAACACTGACATTTGTTATCAAAGAAACTGGGGCATTTCTCTCTGTTTATAAAGTAGGTGCATAGATGCAATTGTGATTCAGGATGAGAAGACTACAGGAACAGTTGTAAGTTTACATCTAAAACAGCCATCATCTGTCACTTCTTATTCTCAGTGCAGGTATATTCACTACTCCTGCTATTGCTGATTTTTATGCTACTACTCCCCGGATCAGACCAAGTAGCATCATATCTGGACAGCATAGGTCCAGCAAGATTTACTGATATACAATCACTGCTAAATCAGCAAGCTAAGCAGCTGGTATTGTTGGAAACCCATGCAACGCATCTGCAAAGATACCTACAACCTTACTCATCTAGATCAACAAAAATAGAAAAAGCCTGAAAAGTCACCAAAGAAATTAAATGCAGTAACTTTATACATGGAAAGCAAAGACAGACTGAAAACCTCTACTGCGTAATGCAGAGCTGAACAAAGACGTGGGATCAAAAGAAAATTTTAATTCACCCTTTGACATGAAGTAAAATGTCACCTCAATGTACACCGTACAACACATTACGTCTCTAGGAAGGAAGCATGAAAAAAGTACAAAACAAGGCCAGTTAAATACAAAAACAAAAAAGTTAAAACCTGGAATTGAAGCAGTTATCTAAATGAGGAGAAAAGTACAGCTAAGAGTTTACTGTCAGTTGTACACACTAGTTTCTTTAACAATCTTTTTTTAAATGGATAAAACTGTGCTATAGGCTACTTGGAAAGGGAGAGGAGTCTACAACAACATAACATATTCCAAATTTAATCAAAATCAAGAGGAAATTTCCATCCATTTCAATGGATTTTAAACACACTCTTTTTCCCCCCTTTCAGTGTTTTGCAAGTAAAAGAAATTACACCCCCAGAAGCTACAGAAATCAAGCTAGAACTCCCGAAAAAGATAAAGGAACTTACAGCAGGCAAAATTCTCACCCAGGATGGACAAGATTCTGCAGCACTAATGAATTAGATTTTAAATTATATATATCTAGCTTTAAAAAGAAAAAGTAATCACAGCAGAGAGCAGTTGCCAAAAAGAGCCCTTCTGGTTCTGCAAGTACAGGACTCTGCTCCTGCTGCCATGGAAACTGAGTCCCTGACTACTCTGGTCCTGGTACAGTGCCACACATGCTCTCAAGCATTTAATAAATATTAGTAATGCAAAAATAATATTGATGTATCAAGAACAGAACATCTCAGAAAAAAAAAAAATGGCACTAAAGCTCGCTTTACATGGCTGCAGCCCAAAGGCTATTAGCCTTACTCTAAGCCAACTATAAATCCTGTTCTCTCTTAGTTTCTAACACTTGCTCTTGGCATTAACTGTAAGGTTAAACTGACCGCCAGGCCTTAGCTTAGACTGGAAAAAGCCAGGAAACCTGGAGGAAAAATTGAAACACTTCCACTAGTCCGACAGGTACCTCTGCAGTAAGCAATATGGTTGAGCGTATTGAGCACTGGACTGGTAGGTGGGAGACCTCATTTCTGTTCTTGGCTCTGCTGCTGACTGCTTGTACAACCACAAGTCACTCAGGGCCAGCTCCTGCCTGCAGAAGAGCTCTAACACTGTTTATTCACCTCTTCATGGGGAGCAAGGCATAGGGCTGCCAGATCAGCTTCAGCTCTGGAGAAAAAGTCATGGTGCTTGCCAGGAACAGAGCCACAGTCTATCAGGGCATGGTTATTAGGGCAAGACACAGAGTATATCTCACCCTGAGAGACCATTAGTGATAGAGCTCACATCCCCACTTCAAAAGTCTTCTGGCTTCTCCTAGGTTAAAATCTGGCTTTTGAAAATATTTCAGTTTGGATGGGTTTAGTTTTATTTTTCAACTAGCTTACAGCATTATTATAACTTTTAAAGTCTAATCAGTTTGCTATCTCTTGTATTTTAGCCACAATTTTTCGCAGAGCAGAAAATCTGCATTAATTTTATCACAGGGCCTTTTACCTCCTTCCCTTCCCTTGTGGCTTCTAAATATTAATAATTTTAACAGGAAATAGAGAGTTAGAAAAACTACACTTGACATTTTCAACACTTCCCGCACACGCACTGTAAAATAGCGGAGGCTTCCCTTTGGCTAGAACCAGCTGTCTGCACTGGAAGCAGAGCACGCTGGAGCAGGCATTCTGTTTTTCTATCAAGGCCGTGCCACTGCATAAGAAAACAAGCAGCAACACAAATCTTCATTCCCATCACTCAACTTCATCTTACTGATTTATTTTCCTGGGCAAAGCAGAGAAAGAAAAATTGACATCTTACCGCATTTTATAAGGCATGTAATGACACCGAATAGCAGAGCTGAGCAGTAACATGCTTTGGGAATATCCTTGGAATTACTGGGGAAAAGCTGCAGGTAAATGGTAAAGTTGTATAGAGGAAAACACCATCAGAGAAGTAACAGCACAAGGAGCAGGAGAACTTCATGCCAAATCAAGCCCACAACAAACACATCTCTAATACAACACCAGAGTCTCTCAAGCACACCAAAGACAGGGTAAATTTGCCAAGGAATTAAAAAAGCTGGTGCCATTAAAAAAACTAGCAGAAACAAAAGCTGGGTGTCTGCTGTATTAGAAACAGCTAAGAGAATCAATTGTCAGATATTTTCAAGCCTTACAGAGTGTTTAACGGTCCTTTAGGTGGACAATGGAGTCAAGAAAACTCATTATTTCTAGCACTGGCAATCTCTTAGTCTAGGTGTGTCAGATTAATGTGTTCACCACCACATTACATTTAGTTCTTCCAGTCTCATCACTGTAATTTGTTTTAGTTAATCTCTAAACATTTTCTGATTAATATTAAATTTTCCTAAGTATCTTCCACTCTAACATCAACCAATAAGAAATCACATCTCAAACCTGTGCTAATCCTGGGTCTGTAACACTGCAGACAAAAGAGAACTGGTCTACGTTGACTTTTGTTTTATCTTTTTATACATTAAAATGCTCTGGATTAAGCTTGCCTACCTTGGCTCAAAATGTAGAATATGTTCATATCGTCTGAAATGAGAGGTCTGACCTCTTTGATTAATAAACCAAATCACTGTCGGTTTTGACTGAACTTTCGTCATTTCCTTCTTAATCATTATTTTCGGTCTTCCCATTCTCCCTGACCTGAGGAAAGCTTTTCAGATTACACCTTGTTCCTGTAACCGTATCTAAAGCAATCCATGTGCTTTCTTGCTACAGCACAGCAGCACTCCATAAGATCAAGTTCTCTTCCCTCTGTAGCCATAATGCCCCCAGTGGCTACCCCATGCACCCAAGTTCCCTCTTCTGTCTTTTCAGCAGTCCTATTCATATTCTATCTCTGTTTCCCAGACCATTAGCAGGAGTGATAGAAAAACACCACCTCCTGGAAAGCAGTTTGTATCTAGAGATGATAAAACTCCTCAAGCAAATGTGAAATGAGAAGGGCATGTTTCCCATATGTACTTAATTCTTAGTTTTCTACATAAAGGATGCAGCACAGGGAAGATAACCCCAACCCAAAAAAATACGTGTTAGTTTTCTCAGAACAAACAATAAGAATATAATGGAAAAGGGAGGACAAGCGAATAACAACATTCACTGTGGAACACAAGAGAACAGTAAACTGGTTTTGAGCCTAACTTGCACATGAACACAGTACAGACCAGGACAAGCAGGCAGCAGGCACACAGGCAAGCAAATGAGCCCTGCCTCTCTGTAGCACTCTTCCCAGTGCTTCCAGTTTTGGGATGAGCATGCAAGCTGGCCACGCAGTTCAGCTAAACTACCACTGACATAATCAAGAGCACATGAGCGTGCATATGTCAAGGAAACTGATACCTGTGAATATTGAAATATTAAGATCAATTCAAGCAATTAGAGCCATTGCTCAATAGATGTAACCAAACAAAAGGGAAACCATTGTAACTTAGAAAATAATTAGTTGTAAGATAAGCAGCTCTGGAACAATCTCATTTTAAACAGCTCGGCCTTGGAAGAACAGATACGCAAAGATAAGAAAGTTACAAGGTGATCACAAAACCAGCCTTGAGGGATAAGGTATAGGTGATACCAGGACTGACTCTGAAGACCCCCGACCACCACCCGGAGGTGCCAACAAACATGCGCGAAAGACATTAGCATATGCTAACGAGTTCCTGGAAAATCCATGAATGTGATAAGCACTACTCGAAATATACTGAATATGTATATTAACATAGTATAAATACTTGCTAGTTTTGTCTTTTGGGTGCACGTTAGGTGGAGTTATCCCCCGTGCACCCAAGCGCTGCAATAAAGAATGCCTGCTTTCTAAAACTTCAAAATAAGTCTTAGAGAGTGAGTTATTTTGCCGCTTTCTGGTAACAAAACCTAAAACTCTCCACATGGTGACGTGCACACATCAAAAAGACACAGGCATCTCCAGAGTAACATGCAGCTATCACTCAGCACAGAGAATACTGCCTCAACACTGAACATGAAGAAAAATTGGAGCAACAGATAACAGAGGACAAAGTTACAGAATGTATTTGGCAGTTGTGACTGCCTGCTGTCTCACTTTGTCATGTCCCAAAACCTGCAAGCATGGCACACCATTATACTCCTGCATTTCAAAGCCACTCAGGCAATATTTAACTCTTCACAGCATCCAGATTTTAGTTCTCAAATAGTCTTTTGATATATTTTTACTCCCAAATTCCATCTCCAGTGAAATTTGAACTGAAAAGCAAGGAGAATATTAGGCTGCCTCCAGGACTTTCCACATAGGCATCAGGAGTCAAACTCTGCACAAAGCCAGCAGGAGAACAGGAGTCCATCTTCCTCCAGAAAGCAAGGAAGTGTGTCTCAGCTATACAGTCACATACTGTGGCCCCAAGGCAGGGGGAAGTTTGCTGACACCACATGTTTACCCTGAATTTTGGGCACATAGGAACAGTCTTTGAAACAGTAACTCCTTTCAGACTGCATCTCATACCTGAGGCAGCCTCAATCCTGTCCAGTATAAAATATCCCTATGAACAGTACTCACCAGAAAGCAACACCACAGAAAGGATCCCAACACAAAGATGGAAAACCGAGCTTTAAAAGAGAAATAGTAATTCTGCATTTGGCTGTGTCCCCCTGCAAGCAGGTATTACAAAGCTGAAGTGGCCTTGCAGCTTGTTTCATTTTAGGAAACTGGTTAAGGTACTGCTTACTTTTTGCCACTACATTCCTTGCCACATTTAAGGATTAATTGACAGCGGAACACTTAAGCAGAGGTCTTCCAGTCTCTTTTACCCACTCTCAGGTCTGGGTTAAGATAATGTGAACCCTACTTGCAGCAGAAAAAGAAAATCCTATCAAACACAAGCATCAAACTAAGAGCTTTTATTTTGTGTTAAATATATCATGTCTGGCTGCAATTTGCAAGTTATTCCTTGTTTTCTGCTGGCTGCAGTGGCAAGCAAGAAGAAACTTGCAAAACTAGGCAAAAAGTCTCCAAGAGCCACTCCCCCATCAAAGCAGCTCTCTAGGATTTTCCATTCTGGGTGACATGTCACACAGCAGCGGACACCCTGGGCACACAGCTTGTGGGCCCCTGACCTGGCCCTGCAGCATCCACCTATCCTCAGGGAGACAGAACAAACCCCAGTATCCTCCATTCTGAGTATCTCAGCAAGGAGCAATCCTTTGCCAAAACACTGTGCCTCAGAAAACGGACATTTTTCCCACTATAAAAACAGCTTTGATGTTTTAGAATGTTGCTGCTAAACCGTTAGGGAAAAGTCTTGATGACTGTGTATCTGCAAACATTCTCTGAAATAGGTTATAAAATTCAGTCTTGACTTTCCAGAGTTTCCTGAGAGAAAAAAGCATCACTTGCTTGTACAGGGGAGGAGTAAAATGCATCTAAAAAAATCATGTTCAGAACTGCCCTGGAGCCCTGTCCGCATTGTGTGGATCACACATAGTGCGGACCATGACAGTGCAAGCTGTAAATTGTGACTGGGTTTTTGTCCTGTCAGGCCTATGCAGACTGGATCGAGCTCAAGCAAATAATTTTGCATAGAGCAGAGTCAACAGTCTTTTACAGATTTAAACTCTGTAACAGGTACCCAAGATTTCTAATTCCAGAGCTCAAAAATTTATTTCCCCAGCAGTCCAAACACTGTAACTTTCACTATTTTTCTCTTGGGAGTTTAGTTACCTTCTAGTAGATACAAAGGAACATTTTAAGGAACTTCTCCCTTTTTCTTTTCTTTCCCATAAACTGCTATAATTTTCTGAAAACATGACAGGAAAAAGGCATCCTCATAATTAAGCAATCTACATACAGCTTTATATATTTCCACCATGCACACAAATTAGTATCTCCTCCTCTCGTTAACTCTTCACAGGCCACACACCTACAGACAAATGAGCACTGTCTCCTTTCTTTCTGGAAGCCTCCTTTGCTATAGTTCTTTGCTACCAGGATTTGTTTCCTTTTACTTCTTGAAAGGCAGTAACTATATTAGTATTTACTTGCTACCTACACCTATTTGGTTCTTTTTTTACCTTTCCCCAACAGGCAAGGCACTTTCCGCAATCCCTGTTTTCCTGCTCTTCCCTAATTCCTCAGCACTTTGTCTTGATACTGCGAGAGTCATCTATTTTTTGTTTTAAATCATCAACATTACTAAAAGGACTTGATAAAATTGAAATATGTGATATGAAATATGTACCATATGCAGAACTGACACTTGCTCATGAGGAAGACCAAAGAGGCACTAAGTTTCAACTCTAAAGATGCTTCTTGGAGTATGCTAAAATTGTAAAAGTAATTTAAATTGAACCAAAGTGATATACACAGTCTAGTCTGTACTGCAGTGGGTATCTTACAAAACCAACCAATGCATGATAATCCAAATAGTATGAGCAACAAATCCCATTTCTCTAATACACATCTAGTCTCTACTGACTGCTATCACAAGTGAACATGTGGCCAGTGAGCTCATAAATTCATCAGCAACATCAGTTAAAATTTAAAAAAAAAAATTGTGTTAAACCACTTTTTTTTCCCTTTTTTTTTTTTCCCCTAAAGAAAACCAAACCGGATTCCTTTCATTTCATTCATTTCCCACAAGTAAAACCTCTAAAGTCAACTGCCACATACCGAGAAAGAATATGACCCTATGATATACAAGAGGTTATAGAGCAACCTAGGATAAACTTAACACACCTCACAAACCAGTGCTGGGTAATCTGATTTGTGTAAGAGTGGAGATCACTACTTTTTCATGCTTCAGTTCCTACATTTGCCATATTCACTCACACATCAATCCTATGGCAGATAACTTGAACTACCAACCACAACAGAAAAGAATTACTGAACAGAAAGCAAATTCCAAGGAGATGATACAGGATGATTACTGAGATGTTCTCCTTAGAGTCACAACTCCTTTTAAAAAGCCAACATTATACCAGCAAAGCTCTAGAGGAAGGGAGGGGGGGAAAAAGAAACGAACAAAAAACGCCACGAAACCCCAATGTCAGTCTTTATGACAAGATGGCTTCTAGTAGGAAGCACACAGTATTGCCAGGTCATCAAGTCCCTGTTTTGCACAAACAAAATAAAAATTATCTCCTTCCAGAACTGTTTAAGATACTCTTGGTTACAAAATCTTCCAGTGTATATAAACTGTCTACCACAAGGACAAGCTTGTTTCATAAACCAATTCTTAACGCAGATGAAGATCATCCTGTCTCTTCAACAAGGGAGGATATATACAAGCAGCAATGAGCTATTACAAACATGTTACCAACTCTGGAAAAAGCATTAGCAAGTAATCACAGGGGTTATCGGGGTCCGTATCAGTACTCATTACCAGCAGGCTACCTGAATTTTCTTTTCCCTCTCCATCACCGCTCCAGCACGCTGAGTTTCCCAGAACAGTTTCTTCCACCGCCTACATACGTAAATAGGGGTTTTTTTACCACCCCCAAACCCCACAACTGTAAAAACCCTCTGAAATAAAACTGTCAGGTGCAATTGTCCATCTAACCATTCTAACACAGCACAATTCACACAGAGCTGATAATTCAACAGGATGTTGTTTCACACTCTCTTTTCTGACATAGTGCTTAGAGGGTGGATCACAACAAAAAGAGAAAGATAAAAAAGGAGGCCAGATACTGACCCACTCACTCGTGCTAGGCAAGGAGCTCAGGCCACAAACATACTCTTCAATGTGGAGTGTGGGGTTCCTCAGGATGCTACTCCAGCCATGATCCCAGCCTCTGAAACAGCAGTTCCCAAAGCACAGCTCAGATCACCTGCAGCTCACCAAGACTTTGTACAACAGCACGCAGAGGTACTTTTAAATAGAAGGATTCAAGAACACCATTATCAGTCTACTCAGATATTGCCACTGCTTCCACAGGTTAATGTCTCTGAAACTCATTCACTTCTGAGAAAACTTGCCCAGTTATGACTACACACAAGTCCAAGCTAGTTCTCAGTCAGCCATGGTTCCCTGAGTCTTTTGTAATTTGAAACATTTCAAGTCTAAGTTACCTCTAACTAGTGCAAATATAACTCCTGCATAAGCCATTTGTATATCTGAACTAAGTAATGCTGCTAACTCCCCACATGATAAACTTAGGCATATATAAAGCCTATCAAGTCTTCTGAATACAAAAGCACCAGAAATCAATGTTATGTTCTGTTACAACATCAAGATGTTTCCCATGAAGAGTATGGGGATCACTGCTCTCCTTAAACTCCTTAGACTTCACTCTGAGTATCACCTGACACAGATTTATAGGTGCAGCTGTTAACAGGATAGTCACACACTGAAACACACATAACCAATGACTCTTCTTTTCTTGATACATCCCGCTGGTCTATGAACTTATAACCTGATGCACATTCAATGTCTATTATCCTACAGAGATAATTCAATAGACGTGATACTTGCTACAATATTTTCAACTTTAAACTCCAAATTCAAGATACTTCTCTTTAAGGCTTAGGCATCATAACGTCTTTTACAGATGCTTCTTACACTCCATGGTTGAGACAAATTCTCCTAGGCTGTCAGAAGCTGCAAGCAAAATATCAGAGAGGTAATAACAGCACAACCCTACAAACTACCCAAAGTTTACTGGGTGCTACTCACATGCACCAGAGCCACGCCACAGGAGACGGCAAAACTGCCATCTTCCCAGAATTAAAAGTACATATCTCCTTGCTCTCTCTTCCCTTACACTACCAGGGAAACAGTGTTACGTGGCTGACACTGCCAAGCAGTGCTACTTGTTCATCTCCCTTCTCCTCACCATGACTGCAACCATATATTTAAATGCAAAACCCACACCAATCCTACATCTTGTGGTCATGCTTAAAAGTAAGCAGTGTTTCACATGAGGACCTGTCACTAGCCCTGAACACGGACCTCCACCGGGGTCAAACATCTCTCCCAGCTCCCCTGAGAGCACAAACTGCGCCGCTCCCTTTAAACACTCAGAGCAGAAACGCTGCTGGAGGCGAGGGCGGAACCTCACGGCGGGCTTGAAGCGGGCAGGGAGCTGCCAGGTGCGCACTTCCATCGGACTCGCGCTGCCGCACGACCCTTCGGGTGTCCTGGCCGAGTCAGCCCGGCCACGGCCGGCAACGAGAAGGCGGCGCTACCCCGCGGCGCGGAGTACAGCCCGCGGCGGGCCCGGCCGCCGCGTCACGGATCTGCTGCTCCCAGCAGCCAATCGGCGCCGGAGCCGGGGACGGCGCGACTTCATTCATTCATTCATAAAAAAAAAAAGAGGCGCAGAGCAGCTGGGAAACGCGCCCTTCTAGGCTCGGCGCGGGGAGGGCCCCCGTCCCCGGCTCCCCGCCCCACCGTGCCAGCGGACGGACACTCACGGCAATCCGCCTCGTCGCTGTTATCCGAGCAGTCGTCGTCCTCATCGCATTTCCAGACGGCGGGGATGCATCGCTCGTTCCGGCACTGGAACTGGTTCTCCTCGCACTCCTTGACGGCGCCTGCGAGATACGGGGCCGCGCCTGGGTCAGCGGGGCGCGCTCCCCCGACGGGCGACGGGGGCATCCTGGGGCCGCCTCCCCGCTGCGCACAGGCCGGGCTGGGCGCCGGGAGCCGCCGGCCGAGGGTGGGGGCTGGGGCTGGCTCGCCAGGGCAGAGGGGCTCAGTGCGGGGCTGGGGTAGATGCGCCTCCGCGGGAGGACGGCGGTGATCCCGAAGCTGCTTTGTGCAGGGATAAAAGGGACCATTTCCGTGCTTCCCCGCATTGTTTTAACAGCGAGGGGAAAGAAGCCTGGAAATAGAAGATGGTTAAACCCGAAAAGACAAAGAAAAATTATAAAGCACACCGATGCTGGGACCTCTCGCGTGTCCGTTATCGGGGCAATACGCACAGATACCCGGGGACGCGGGGGGGAACAGGCACCACGCGGTCCCAGGAAAAAGGGAACTGACTCAACTAAAGTTGAAGGCGAGGGGGGGACACGGAGCAAATCTGCTTTGCAGACACGGTGCAGCGCTGCTTTCATGAGCCACAAATCTCCTCAGAAAGGGATTAAAGGTGGCAGCTCCTGTCACCAGCGGTCGGGTTGCATTCGCCCACTGAAGAGCGTGCCCGGCCCTCCGCAGGTCCCAACCCTCGCGCGGGGCACCGCGACAAGCGGGTGCCTGTGGCCGCACACCCCTGGGTGCCCGGGCAGGCAGGACGCTCGCCCTCCTCCCCAGGAGCGCCGAGGCGAGGCGCGTACTTGCTGCACGCCCCGGCGCTGAAGGAGAAGCCGCCGGGCCGCGCCGGACTCACCTTTGCCGAGATGCACCTTCAGCAGCAGCAGCTGGAAGAGCAGCAGCCGGGCGAGCGCTGGCCGGCACATGGTGCTCGCTCCCTCCGTGGCAGCGCGCCGTGTGCAGGGTGCGCGCAGCCAGCGCGCCACTCGCTGCCCCGTGCTGACTGCGGCCGGCACCGCCCCCGCCTCGCCGCGCGCCGCCGCCGCGCCGTGACGCGCCCCGCTGGGCGGGCCCCGCGCGCCGCCGCTCGGCACGGCCCCCGCCCCTCCCGCCGAGCGCCACCGCAGGGACGAGCACCGAAGGGGCAGGAAGGACACCTGGGGGAGACCTCCCTCGGCGCGCCCGCGCAGCGGCGGCCCGCGGAAGCCCCGCAGATGGCACACGCGGCGCTCGGGCACGCATTTCCAGGCCTGTCTGCGGAGGATCGTGGCCTTCGCCGCGGCGGCAGCCGGGCTCACCTGCTGCCGCTTGGCGAGGGGCGAAGCCCCGCCATAGCTGCGGGAGATGACGGCACTTCCTGGCAGACGGGCCGGCGGGTGCTGGGCAGCCAGCAGTGAAAGGGCCCCAGGAGAGCTGGTCAGGCCCGGGCCCCGCTGCCGTGACCCTAGAGCTCTTACTGGAATAAATTGGCCTGCGCCGCTCTCAACAACGCGCACAGGGTCGGGCCCTCCGGTCATGAGCCACTCTCCGGATGCCCGGTTACAATGACGGCCTCATTCATGACCTTAATTTTATTAAGTCAATTAAACACGTGGACTCTTTTAAATGGCCTTGAGTCACAAACTGTGTGCTCTCCTTATTACTTCAGGCATCCCACTGAGGGATTTCATTATGACCATACTGATGTGGTCATCTCCACTTAATCGTGTTCAAATTAGTGAAACAAGAAACAAGTATGCTAAAGTGGCAACCTCCCGTCACAGGAATGGCTTGCCCTTGCTACTGCTTAAACACATGGAGTTTGATCAGTAAGTACAAAGGAAATGTTTTACAAGCTATCAGGGGCTGTGTTTATCACTTTGTTTGCACAGTGCTGATGAGAAAGTGGTTGACTGTCTTTTAATTAACACTGCCGTGTTGTTCATACAGTCAGGATTAGGAGCATTTCAGTAATCATATTATGAAAAGATATTTTTCAGGAGTAGCTTGAATCTAACATCACAACAGTATTAACATGATTATATGTGGAGTGTTATTTTTTTTAAAAAATCCACTAATTTTATATAAACTTATGTAATGAAACTTTTCTGTTTCAAACCCTGAAATGCCATTGACTTCAGAACTGGTCCGCCATTTAAAAATGCACCTGTGCCTTTAACAAAAATTTTGCAAGTCATTAGTCAGTAGTGTCACTAATGCGTTTGAATCATGTGAAGAGGAGAAGAGCTAATCACTGAGGTATTTCACTAGCAGCTTATAGAGTATTAACAATTTATTCAAGCCTTTTTGAACAATTTTTTAGCATGCAAAACATAGCACATGTTTGTTTTGGCTGGATCAGTGTGATAGATTACAATAATTGCTTAAAGCAAATGAGGTATTTATAATATATCAGGTCAAATTTCTCTTTTTTAAATGTGCCAAAACACAGATTCATAAAGTTACTCTAATTCCTGGCCTCATTCTTCTCTTTCCTAAATTAGTATAAATTGAAAGTGGCTCCAAAGGCTATAACAAAGCTGTCTGGTATGAAGCTGGTGTGAGTGTGCAGAGCATCAGTCACAGCAATGATGTTACAATTCTTATCAGAAATTTGTTTTATTAAAAAAACCCAAACAAGTATTTTGGCCTGAATGCCTCTCACAGAAAACAACATTAATAAGCTTTTTTTGAGTGGTTTGCTCTGATGACACCTGACCAACAGCAATATCAACAGCCTTCACCGACCAGCCATTGTAGGGGCTACTTGTAGCCTAGTACCCTCTTGTGGACATGTGTGTCTCCAAGGAATTGTAGAGGCAAGAATGAAACTAGAAGTGCTAAATAAGTAAATTGGGCAAGGGAAACCATTTGGTATGTGAGAGAAATTAAATCTAGTTTTATCCACTATGTTCCAATAGTTAATTAAGACTGTTAATTTACCTCCCAAAGTGTGTCTCTTCCAGGAGCTCACCTCTTGAGTCAGAAACTGGAACAGGAACTCACGGTTCTTTTATCCAGACTCTCTGGAAATCTGTAAAGCAACAGCACAGACATATTTGGCCAAACAGGCTCCAACAGCTAATATGCAACATTTAGTAACTATCATATACAAAATACATTCTAATATACTGCATTTGCTAGTTGGCAACTGAGTTTGCTTATACAAGTGTGTGAAGTACCTCTGCTTCATATTGCTCTGCCCCTGCTTGGTCCTTACTGGCTGCAGGTGTATAGCACAGTATGTGTGCTCTTGGCATGCATGGAAATATGTCAGCTTAAAAGTAACGTACGAAAACTTAGGAACACAGTGCCATTCCAGGGATTTTATAGAAGACCAGCACAGAGCAGAACTGCATGTTCCTTATTTTTGGTTGATTTGTAGCATAAGGGTGACCCAGCTTTATTCAACGCTTCTCAGGCTCCTGCTGTAGCACACTTGTTATCTGCTGGCTGTTACGTACAGTTTTTATTTAGGAATTAGGCTCAGGCTGCTGTGTCAATTCTTTTTTCTCTCCAAGTGACTCACAAGTTCTACCTCTCTCTACTAGCTAAACATTCAAAGTCATCCTAAAAGTTCAGGCAGACCAACCAGCACTGGGGCAGCCTGAACTGGCACAGAGATGAGGGGAGAAGGCGCTCAGACCATGACAAAGTGCTGTGAAGGAAGGGACAGTTCAATAACCTGCTGTATGTGTAATTTGCTAACTTGTGTCTACCTCTGGTCACATACCACTGCACATTAAACAATACTAACACAAATCAGCCCGTCACTAACACAGCAAGCAGGTACATCAAAACAGTGAAATGCTGCTCTATAGATAGAGCTCCACTCAGACGGAGCTTCTCATCAGCTAGCTCTGCATCTTTCATCATCCATACCATTTCTTTGATCTATTTCACAAACTGATTTTTATAGCTGGATTTTTTTTTCTATCACAGAACCCAGAACTTTTTTCCATACTTATGTTTTTCAACAATTGGTCACTTAGATCCTTATGTATCTCATGATAGCTACATCAGAGAAGTCTCCTCAGTGTCATGATGAATAATTGATACCCTGCACACTGGATCTTCTGCAGGCTTTTATTAGTATATCAGATTCTTCTGTTGTTTACTTACCCTGATGTGCATATACACACCCTCCCAACCACAGATGGTATTTGAATTGGAAAAATCATCCAGAAGCATGTCAAAAAGCAATGCACCAAACTTACTTTAGTGAAAGTTCATCTGGTGTTTCCAGCTTTTGTCTACTATATGTACACTTGCCCTTGTTTTGCAGAAGAACACTACATAGGTTTGGATCAAAGTCCATCCTGAGCAATATGCTACAAGCACTTCCACCGGGTGTACAACACCCAGGAGCATTTTAGCACTCACCACATAGCAGCTGAAGAGGCCACAGACTAGCTGTGCAAGATGAGATGACCAACAGCATCTACATTGACTTACAGGTGGGCAGCAGATTCCATCTAGTTTAACACTGGTAACGTGGGCATGCTGGTGCTGTTAGAGCAGTATCAGATTTACCCTGGTTTATTTACTGCCACTCACAATCAGCAATATCAACAACCTGTGGACCTCCCCTGCCCTGTGACCACCATCAGAGAAACAGCCCTAGCTAAAGAGAGCTCTCTCAAGTATGGAAGAATGGAAGCTGCTTCATTTTTTTGTCAATAAAATATTTGCTAAATGTAAAAAAAGTCAGTCAGGGAAGGGTAAGAACAGGAGTAGTGTACTTCCACTGGGAAGTCTCCAGTCTATCTGCTGAAATTCTTCAAGCTACAGAGACCAGGTTTCCTAAGCTATTTGTACTAACACCCTCCCTCTGCCTCATTTTCCCCCAAAACAACTTAATGTCCTTCCACGATTTTTTTTTCATTTGAAATGGACATTTAAAAGACTGTCCTCTTCTATTTGTATAATAAGGTTTGAAAATACTGCTTGTCCATTAGGCTGACTTTTTCAGTCTTGTCTTTCAGCTAGACAAATCTAATTCCTTCAGTCCCCTCATGGCTTTTAGATATGCTAATGTAATATGTTTTGCAAACATATTTAAATTAAACCTTTTAATTAAAGTCAGTTGAACCAATGTACTAGCAGCCACATTCCTTAAACTGCCAAATATACCTGCAATATTATTTACATTTTAAAATAAAATTCTTTTGCCATAACTACTGTTAGTTTTCAGCTATATGTACTATTGTATATTACTCTTAAAGCTAAAATTCTTTTTCTGCTGCTTCTACTAAGTGAGGCACAAAACACACCACAAACTCAGCGGAGCATAAATACAGGTTCACTTCTGATCAGGACTTGTCCCTAAGACTCTTTTCACAACCTTCCTTCCTACTTTTGGGATTACCAAACCTACTTTTGTTTGTACCTTGTTTAATACTCTGTTTTAAAATGTTCTACTTACTGTTTTTATCTGTTAAGATACTTTAGTCTTTCACTTTTGATGAATTTCTTCAAAATCTGCCCATTTTAAACTGCACAGAAAAGTTTCTTCTACTTCCCCTCTTTTCATAGTTTCCCCTAGACTGATTTCCAACAGCTCTCAATTAAAAATTTTCCCCTACTAACTTCCTTAAATACTTCCACTCTTGTCCATGTGGCTATAGGAATTTCTTCTAATTCATGCATCTAACCACTGTTACTGTAGAATCGGTGTCCATTAACATTTTACCCTCCAGCCCCATTACATCATTGTGGCCATTCCCATCTGTCTCTTTGTAAAGGCACTTTTAATGACAGGTGATATTACCTTTCATTTGCACAAATCCTCTTTTGTGTGTGAAAGCAAGTTAGGGCTCTGATTCTTAGAGGTTTTTTCCAATTCATGTTTTTATTTGTATCTGACTAAATGGTGTCCATTCATTGATCTCCCTTTTCTGGGCTCTTATTTTTGCAGCTTTTATTGTTTTAAAATGCTTTGTTCAATATCTTCTATAATTTCTTTTGTTTCTTAGCTTAATTTTATTCTCTTTTAACTTCAACTTCTTTCCAGAGGACTCCAATCCCCTAAATCAGCTGTTTGCTGGTTTGCTCTTCGTATTTCTTATTTAAGTCCATGCTCTGTACTACTTTGTCTCTTGGATACGTCTTCCCCTTTCACATTCTAGGGAACTTTCATAGCCATGGGGACTTTCCTTTTGCTTGTTTCATGCCTAAAAGGTCAATTTAAACCCCTTAGCACACTCAAAGTCCTCTGATGATATCCTTATTTTAGTTAGCTCACGGCATAGTAAAGAAAGGAGGACATCACACAGTCGGATTTAAATCAAACTACAGACCCCATCAGTTTATCATCCGAGAATTGTCTCTCTTACAAGCCAGAATCTCTCACTTCTATAGCCATAATTCTTCTTTGTCCTAAAACTGTCACTCAGTTCTCCTTTATTCAAGCATAAGCAGCAGTATGATATAACACTGCCACACTGCTGGCCAAACAAAATCTCAGTGGTACTTATTGTCCAAGTATGAGACTGCAACATTTAGTGACCAAAGCTTCCATTTAAAGGTAAAACACACTGCATCACACATTCACTAACTGCATGTACACATGCACAGATAACAGTCCGTATCTCACACTTACGGATTCTTGTCCATGAGCAATTCTGACTTACAACCACTCTCTTAAACTTCTTTTTTTTATCTATCTATCTATCTATCTATCTATCTATCTATCTATCTATCTATCTAACTGCAAACCCAAGTTAGTCCACTTTGACTACCACCTCCTGGTTTTCCTTAGCAAATCAACTGAAATATTACCCAGCAGCATTCAGCAGTATTCTGGCTGTGTAAAAGCAGCTGGGAAGAGCCACTCTCTGGGAACCTGGCTTCCTGGAGAGCGCTGAGTTACTCACAATACTTGTCCAGTATGGCTTCAAATCCATCTTCTTCCACTTCATGCTCTCACTCCTGCCTCTCTATAGTAGCTCTTTCAAGGGAGTAGGGGGAAGATAAGAGATTCTTTGCAGTCCATTGGTTAAGTTTTTATTCAGCTAAAGAGGAGTTAACAGAGAAGGCTTCTACCCTTCTTTCCCATCCCAAGGCTGAACACCCTGCCATAGCAGTATCCCTAGACAATAGATCTTTGAGTGCAACCAAACCTACAGTCACAATAGGGATCTTTCCCATTAATTTTAATGAGCATAAGAATGAAGGGACCAAGAAGAAAAAAAGTGAGGATTAGGTGTCTGGCAAGATCTTTTGCATGCTAGAGAAGCACCACTATAGACTGATCTACTCTTTGCTGTTGTACAGTGACTAATCACCGTGAAAGCTAACAGAAATGCAGACTTGAGGCCATAGTTACTAACAAGTACAGTGGGATTTTTTCAAGATGTTTCACTTCTAACTATTTATCCTGTTACTACTAACAAAGGAATCATGAATTGGAGCAAAACTGAAGTTGACGGTGTCCTCGTGTAACTCTACAGTGACCATATACAAACGCTGTAAAGCAGCAGATTAGTACCGCAGGCTGCTGTTTGCTCTATGGCTCCCAAAGGGCTTAGACACAAACAGTGAAACCTAGTAGCAGCACCAAGCCTGGGTTTTTTTTCTCCCTCTTTAAAAATTCTGTGAGCTAGATGCTTGCTCCATTTTTCTCCCACACCTTATTTGTTTAGGCCCAATGCTGCAAAGAAGTGGTATATTGTGTGTGGATGGAGGAAGCGGAGACAAGGCCTGGTTCTGTGAGGTGCAAAATTCCCTCAGCTCCTAGCAGCCCTCTGGAAAGCTCTAAGCATCTTGAAGGCTCACAAATTATTTAGCATTAATTACAACATCAATGAGAAAATAATACCCAAATGGGAATTTAGGATGATGTCTGTATGGAACGTTTCTCATTATTTTTGTATGGACTTTGTGTGACAGCAAAACACTTTAAAACCCATCTTGCTTTCAAGCTAGTGCTGAATCTATTGCCTTCATGCTAAGCAGCAGGCAGAGCCTAAGTTGTCTAATTTGTAAATTCTTATAGCTGCTTGACAAGGCTGTCTTTCTTTATGAAGGAATATGAACCCAACATTTGTTTTCCTTTTTAAAGTGAAAGCTAATTAAAAGCAAATTTTTCAAGGTCGGATTCTGAATGTTCTTTCCTTGCTTTCTCTTCTGATTTACTAGCTTGTATTTAATAATTTTATTCAAAGCTGTCCCATTAGATATTGTCATCTCGTCACTTTCAATTCCTAAATAAAAAGAGAATGTATGGAGTCGTGTGCATAACCAAAAGATTTGAGTTTAGAGTGAAATTATTTGTTTTTCAAGGTGGATCAAAGTAGTTTTTAAAATCCCCCTGAAAGAGGAATGGGGGTAGGGGAAGAAAAGGGAAACACTGGGAGATCTTTTTTCCAGGAGGGAATAAGAATGTGATTATTACCTTGCAAATACAGACCTGATGTTCAAATATCTCCTCAATTTCCACAGTGGTTTGCTTACTCAATCATAAAATTATTCTGGATATCTCTATGCATAGCTTCATTAGACATACATTAGAGTCACACAAATGCACCCTTGTTTACATATGTTTGAGAAGAGTTATTCATGTAACTGAGTTTTGAAAAACTTGTTTCTTTGAAGTTGAGAAACCTTTTCTCACAAATGTTAGGACAGAGCTCACACCATGTGTAGAATCCATGCCTGTATGAGTGATAGACGTGCATATGTGCACTCACAGAGCCACAGTTCTTTTAAACAAAGTTTCAGCAAACATGTCCTTTCAGATTTCCTGCCTGTAATACCATGTTGCAACAACAGCAGTTGATGGATCAATCCCTGTGGCATTTTGTCATATCACATAAAGCATCAAGTGATAGATGCACTTCAGAATAACATGTCCTAGAGACATCGTTTCTAGAAGCACAAAACAGCTCTCCTCCTACCCTTACTAGTACACCCTTCAAAATATTCCCCTATTGCCAATTCTTTCTTCAAAAGCAAAAGTGTCTCTCAGTTCCACAGATGTTAAGTTCTAACCAAGATGGGTTGAGCCTGAAAGAACACAAGCATATAGATACTTGTAGTCTAAACCAACCTAAACCAAGTCCTACTAATTCAGCTGGTCCTTGATTTGCTGCACCTCTTGTGCTTCAGCCCTGGGTTCTCCTATGGCTCTGATAAAGCACAGTATTTATGCATTTGTATGTCTGCACAGATCTTGTCAGACTCATACAGTTTGGACTTCCACAACCGCTTGGTCAAAGCACTTTAATATTTCCTCATGACACTCCTGCTATTGTCTCAGAAAGACCTGGTCTCCCTTTCATTCACTCTTTACAAAGCTGAAACATGTCCAAACTAATGTCAGAATTACTATTTTTTTAAATAACTTTTCTATTTCAATACAGCCTGTGCCACCTGCTAGGATTGCTAGATATTGGTTGCCCATTAGTCATCAAAGGCTGGTCTTGGTACTTGTGAAGGAGGCCCATGATCCCTAGGAGGACAGAAGGGCAACACCAGACCAACACAAAGCGCTGGAGGAGAGCACTGAAAGGCTGCAGCCAACATCACAGCCCTGCATAGCTGTTCCCTTTCTCCTGGAAAATGATACATCCTGTGGCCAGATCAGGTTAAAGCAGCTTATATTCTTCAGCTGGTTTAGAGGGCTAGAGCCCAAACCATGGGCACACTCACCTGCTAGAGGGCACAGGTCTCAATGACTAACATGGGCTCCCAAAGATCATGACAAGTGCATGTAGTTCACCTGAAATTTGATTTGGGAAATGGATTGTTTCTTTTACCATTACAGTTCAGACATTGGAGGAATTCAGATATTCCCACCCAAACATTTGGAGTCTGTTTTGATTTAATACTAGCCAACTCTGTGGGTCCCAAAAATGTGGCATCGTGTTTGTAGCTCGTAATTCAGTGTAGAGTAACACCCGCTTTCAGTCTGAAAGTGAAACTTCAATTCAGCAAATCACCCAACCATCACAAAGACACAGAGGGAAGTAAAGGCCACCTCCCTTTGTACAGGTTCACAATCTTATCTTTGCCTTGCCAAAACAAAATCAATAGAACAAAACACCAAGTTTTGGGCCTTTTGTTAATCATTTGACAACCAAAGTCTATAAATTCATTTCCTTATTTCATTCCTTTATTTATCCTGCTGCTCTGAAAGTCCTGAAAGGACAACGAAAACTGGCCTGACTCTGGCTGTCTCAGTCGAATAAAGCTGGCATGGACACGGAGTTACACTTAGCCACCCACCCACACAATTTGAGCTTCCCAGCCATCAAAGCACAATCAAAACTGCATTTTACTGACTGTCAGTTTCTCTATGCATTTTTTAGAGCGCAGATGTAATAGGTTTTACAGGGAGTCCCTTTGATTCGTGCCAGCCCTGCACATTCTCATTCTGCCCCTAATCTCTCCTTTGTGGCACATGGACTCGGAGCAGTGGGCATGGATCCCAGCGGACACTGATTACCATCCAAATTCCCTTTTGGAAATGATCCCATCTGGCAACTGCAGAACCTAAAGCTTCGACCCTCAGCCATTGTTCTTCTCCAAAATGAGCAGATTCAACTTTATTACAGATTAAACATTTGTTGTATTTTATGTTTAAAGCTAATTCCAAGTGCTATGTCAAAACACAGAAGCTTTCTCTGCTGACCCTCCTGTAGTGGTTTTTTTATTTTAAGGATGAATAATAATTAAGCAGTCCAAGCCTTTTTTTTTTTTTTCTCAGAAATCATACAAAGAATTGCTCCCCAAGCTTAAATTTTGCATGTCAAGTTTCATCTGGGAGCAGATTCGTTTTTACAGCTCAGTTATCAGCTGTGCAAACAGGCTATTATTCATGTTCATCTAGGGTCTAACAGCATTATTGGCCTCTCAAAAATTTGCCAGGCCAGGAAAATTTATGCAGGACCCGTTTTAGAGAGGGAAGAAAAATGAGACAGGGCTGAACAGGCCCACAAAAGGCAACCAACAGCCTTGTACATGTAGGCAGTTGGACTAGATGATCATTGTAGATCCCTTCCAACTAAAATTCTATTCTATTCTATTCTATTCTATTCTGTTCTGTTCTGTTCTGTTCTATTCTATTCTATTCTATTCTATTCTATTCTTTTTTACATCTTACCCACAGAGCTGAGAGCAATGTAGTCATCTCCTGTTGCACACTCATCAAATCCACATGCAGTTCTGCACCATGACCTCTCTCTCCCCCGCCGTGGTCACATATGCAGGTTGCAGATGGTCATACTGCTCTGTGATCCACTGCGGAGAAGACATAGTTGGTATATAGACCATGGCACTGCCTTGCAACTAGGGAGTGTACCAGGTAGTAGGGCTCTGCATGCACTGAAGCTCTATCAAAAGCCCTATTCCCCATCAACTGAGCCACTCTTCTTACCATTCAACCCATATCTGATGCATGGATGATGACAGGTCTCAGTTCATGACTCAGCTTCCCCCCAAAATAGCCAAAGTGCACAAATCCAATCTTGAGCACAAGTGTCCAGTCATGTTTCTTGCAGTGGTGCTAATGGTATAAATGTTTCATGCATAAATATCGCTCTTCTTAAGCAAGGATAATCTGTAAAGCTAGACTGTGCAAATAAAAAAAAAACCTAATTAAATATTACTGTGCCTTGTATGCTTGTGTTATGATCCATTGATCATAACACATATCATACACTTGAAAGTTGTATCAATGGCAGCAGTAATCTTTTCTTGTACATTATAATCTTCAGAGTTTAGTAACCTGTGGTTACTTATCTTGCTGAAACACATAAAAAAATCTGATAATATAAAATCAAAGTCTTCCTTTAACAAATAGAAATCCAGTAAAGTTCTCTCTGGTTTTACCTGCAGTGTGGGGTGGTATTTTCATGGATTTTACTATGTCAGTTTTTCACAATATCAACATGATTTCTAAATCAATTTTAAGAATCTGAAAGCATTGTATAGTGTGTCTGCAAATCAAAAGTAATCTTTTGACTTTTATGCAGCAACACTAGTGAGTATTTCATTACAGTCTTTTAAGACAGACTGTCCTAGTATCTTTACCGTTAACATTTGAATTGGTTACAGTCCTGCTGTAAAAGTTTGCCTCTCTACATAGCTTAAACGATTCTTTTGTCAGTCTCTTTATTAAAAATGCAGAAACATAGTATCATCCCTTATCAAAAATTAAACCATCATGGTTGGCACCCTCATAAAATTTTTAAATTGTCATTGTTCTCATGTTAAGTTAAAGTCCCCTCATTTGCTTTAGACATCTCTGGGAATTCATCCATCTTCAAATGAAACTCAAAAGGCAAGACAGAGTTCCTGTGATTAAATGCAAGAGTAAACAATGAACATACTACAACATGGTGGTTTGTTTTTTTTTTAAACCAAGTGCACAAGGATTCAGATATAAGAGATACCAGTACTTAAGAGAATTTATTTTGAAATAAACCAGTGTCTGAGTCCTGCATGGCAGTATGGGAATTTGTCGGTGGACAAAAACTGAAGAATACCCCTAAAAAGGCGGAAAAGTAAAATTTAACTTGAATGGTAGCCTTTAATTATTGCTGTGGGCAGAGCAGCTTATTACATAATGACCTGAGGCTGTTCGTGGCTTTCAGC
Organism: Grus americana; assembly: GCF_028858705.1. NCBI lineage: Eukaryota > Metazoa > Chordata > Aves > Gruiformes > Gruidae > Grus > Grus americana. The sequence continues at coordinate 29,872,549 of NC_072859.1, forward strand.
AAATCCCAAATTCTCTGTCTTCTGCCATATGGGAAGTTAGACTGACTACCATCTTCTGACACCTTCATCATCAGCAGTAATATTTATCTAGGCAACAGTGACCTTGATATAAATTCATCCTCACAACAACCTTGTGAGCAACCTGAACACCTCACATGATTCACTTCCATCTAGTTCAGATCTCTATATACTGCGTTGCTGTCTTCCACATAGAGTCTCCTTGAAATCCCATCAGTGTCGACCAGTATTTGTTTACAAAAACTACTTATAAAATCAGGCAATTCATCCTCACCACCTGGAAGCTAACCAAACCCTCTATCCTTGAAGGTCGATAACTACCTGTTTTTCTTTCTGTGAGTAACAGCAGCATAGGACATAAATATAAACAAGACTGGTGACTTCACCAACGAAAACACTAGTCTGGCATCTCCACTCACTACTGTTGTGAAGTGCATGAACCACCACCATGTTCCTAAATAACAGTGGTAGAACAGGAAACACTGAAGTCCCCAATGGATGTCTTAGCCCCTGCCCAGTACTTTCCATGATTGAATTCTGTTTTCATTTACAATATTAATAAAATTCATCATGTGAAATACCTGCACTGGGCTGATTCTTTATTTTTTTTCTTAGTTTCAGACAAAATAGTTCACATATTTCAGAGAACTAAAGCAGGGAGAATATATTGTTCCCCCACATGAAAGAATAGAATAGCCTTAGTACCATTTAACTGAAGAGGCTTTAGAGCCTTCAGATCTTGAAATAGGGACTTCAAATGAGTTAAAAACCATGTAACTTATTTATTGCACACAAAAACTATGCTATGCTTATATTATAAAGGCTGCTAATCAAGCACATAAAATGGTGTGGTTGCCTGTGAAACAGTAATTCATGTGCTTCATGCACAGGCACCACGATAGCACTGTAAATGACGCTGTCACATATGCTCTTTTCCATAAGACCCTTACCTCATTCAGTGCAGAGAATGAACAATGTTCAACTAATGTGTAGCTTTCAATAGTTTATTTTGCCTTCATTATTCACTCACACCAGGCATTATTTATTGCACACTATTCAGATTCTGCTTTGAAAACAGAATTATTCATTTCTTCATAGGCTTTTCTGTGGTGCTTATCAGAATACTATGAATGCTTCAGACATCAATGCATTCATTTCTATAAACCTTCTGGGATGTTAAGGTTATGGTTTTTGCCAATTTTACAGAACATGAACTGAGTAAAAAGTACCAGCTGAGCTTGGGTACCTAACACAAGCTATTTAAAACCCATGTTTTCAGATGATTATACAGTACTTCATATATTCAAGATTAAGATCCCAGTGGCTTCAGCTGGAACTGTGATTGCTCAACAATTACCTGGTTTATAACCCAGTGATCTTAGCTGTGAACCACAAAAAAAGACAAACTCACAAGTAGAAAACTGCCTTGAAAAGTTTTGTTTGATGCAAGTAGGATGCTCAGAATCAAGAGTTCTCTGGCACACGTGGAGATAAAATCCATTTCTCTGCTATTCACTTGCCATAAGAGAACGTCATCACAAAACCATCATTTTTCCTTCTGCAGAGATCATTGCATCACTGGCTATGTGCTTTCACTTTCTGCAACAGGAAAGGCTTTGGTGCTCATTCATCATATAGTGTGGAATCTCCTAATTACAGATTAACTAAATTCAGGTGTGTAACATAGCTGAATCAAGGCTGCACAGGAAACATAGGAAAGCTCAACTTTTGTGAAATTAACTGTGTCATTTTTAACACTCCTTTGTCATAGGTTTTCTAAACATGTATGTAAAGTCTGTGCTCTTTTTTAGCACAAACCATAGACCTAGCTGTTATTTCCTCAGACTCTCAGTCAGACAGCTTGCTTTTGCAGTTGTTGGGCTATAAGAAGGAGTAGGAGTGCCCAGCCTAACTTAAAGTATCCCATGATTGCAATTAAACTCTGCTCAGCTAGAGCAGACCGTGCTCACTGCGCACAGAGTCATAGGAGGTTTCAACAGTGATGCTCTGGCAAGCCTTTTTGGACCTCATCCATATGGATGTTGGGCTGTCAGCATGCAGATGACTATCCACAGGAAAATTCAAATGCGTAAAAGTAACACTCCAGCCAGACTTTAACTGATGACAGAAATATGCTGGTCCTTCAGTGCCTCTACAGCTTACAGCTATTTCTGGATCCTACTGTCCTCTCTGTTCCTAGGCTGAAAGCAGAAGCAGAGCTGTTGAGTAACAAGAGGGTTTGAGAGACTAAAATGTTTTTTATGATGAGTTCTAGGATTGATTGGTTTGTGTGTTGGTAAATCAAGTCAGTCTTCAGCATAAATGAGTTTTCTCATCATCCATCTTAATATCCAGCCAGAGGGAAGTTTGGACCGCATAAATGGCAGATGTGTCTTGGTTATGTTGGCTGAGAGCTCATCTTAATGAGGAGGAGATGAGACTGAGGCAACAAGCACCAAGATAAATCCTTATTATGGGAGACTGTCTGAGGAGCTGAATAGCTGTTACAGAAAAGGTCTAGCTGGGTGCAGAGGCAACCTGGATCTGCTCTTGTAAGCATTTGCAATTGTCTAACTCTATGAATCACAAACATGTATCTTGAGAAGTGCCCTAGGCTTCTGAAGAGGAAAGATTCTAAGCTTGTATTATACGCCCACCACCACCTTCTCAAATACGTTCATTGTAAAGTAGTGCATGGGCAACCAAAAGAACAGCTCACAAATGGCAGATAATTTCCTCTTTGCACATATATTGGAGGGCTCCTGTTGGGAAACAATAGCAGCTTTGAGCTTGCTCCAAATAGCACTTGTTGGGAGATACCAAATTTCAAAACAGAACAGGGGTGTGAAGAAACCCAAACCCATCAATACCAGTTCCCTGTATGGCAAATGAGTCATTTAAACTAATCACACCAGCAAAGCTTAAACTTCAAAGCCTGGAGGATTCTCATCGCTTCACTAGTTACTCTTTCAGAAATACCTTTCATATTACATGAGAAAGAAAATGAATTCTGGATGTATCCTTTTGCACAGCACAGATACAGGCTGTTGTGCATATAAGCACAAGATAAAGGGATATGGAGCACCAGGAAATCACGCTTATATTAATGGAAACATTACTGTGCAGTGATGCAATATTCCTGGCCGGTAGCTGGCACGAAGCACAAAAAGGGAACACACAACAGGGCACCTTATTAGGCAGGTTGGTGTTGTTGGTTAAGATCGGAAGAGGGGGTATTCAGAAAACAAAAGAGCCAGAAAGCCTGCTTGCCATGTTCTGCCTGGAGAGTGAGAGCAAACAGGATCAGTGACCAAACAGCACAGAGCCCATCATGGCCAAGAGGAACTTGGTCACATCTTCAGACAAGGGCAGTCAGAGAAAAGGACACAAAAAGCAACGTTCAGGTCTGGGGATCCCTAAACTGCTGCTCATGCTTCTCCTCATGTGCGATTTTGTCAACTGAGCTCACTACAAAATTGTAATGCTTTCAGTGGAGGCAGTGCACAATCACTCTTTACTCAAAACTCTGTGGAGACTAACGTCCTTGTCCAGTGGTATTATAGTATATGCTTCCCTGGGACAATATTTGGTTGCACAGATGTTGACCTGCTTGTTCAAATAAGAATGATTTTTTTCACACAAGGATTAGTTTCTCTGGGTATAGAATTAGTCAAAAATCAATTACATGCTGTGAAAGACAATGCTGCTTACTTATTCTCCTAACTGAATGGATTCAGCCATCTATATATTTCCTCTCTTTTCACAAAAGAGAGCAAAAGCTTCTCTGTGTTATTGTATTTCTTATTAGTGGGTCTGAAAAATCACTTTTTTTTCTATAATATTGGTGATTTCTTGCTGACAAATATTGATTTTTTTTCCATGCTTTCTCCATTCTCCATAGGTATTTCCTTTTGCTACTCTTTTTACTGAATATAGTCATCATTAACACAACCACAGCACTATGTGTTACAGTCATGGAACAAGGAGCATTTAAAAATTAAATTGCTGGCTCATATTAATTTAGATCACTTGAAACAAGAAGTTACCCTCAGCAGGCAGCTGATTTGAGGACATCGCTTCTGCACTGGGCCAGGCAAGAATCTGCATAGCACAGTATCCCCTTCCAGCAGTGGTCAGCAGCAGATCCTTGGGGAAACAATATATCCTGTGCGATCCTTTTCCAACATAGGCTTTGGAGAAACAATACTTCAGGGAATTCCTGGTCTACAGGTTTCCCCTAGACCGTTATAATTACTACCACCAGTGGATTTACTTCTAAGTAGAACTGTTAATTTACATAGTGTTAGTTAATAACAAGGCCTTGTATGGTGGGATCGGATGTTCCCACTGATACTAGAAAAGCACCCAAACTACAGAAACTCTTTGGCCCCTAGTTGGTATTAACATTATTTTTGGAAGACTATGGACCACTGTGCAAGAGGTTGAGAAGAATATCCATCATCGCTGTCCGCACTATCTTTGATTGATAAGGAAAGGATGTACAGTTTCCAGGACTACCCAGTACCATTCATGAACAGAACACATGATTACAGAGAGGTTTATCAAATCAAAGATGATTTACTGTTTTGTTGTCATAAAAGTCCCCAAAAGTCATAGTGAAGGATGCAGTTGGGTGAATGCAGGAGGCTTACAGCAAGAACTGAAACTGATGATGTTGCTATGGACTACACAACCCATTTGCTACGCTGTGCAGAAAGCATTGTGGCTGCTATGCAAATCTTAGAGCTCAAGTGCAGGAAAATAAGGACATAACTAAAGTAGGATAGATTATTTAGGCAGCAGGAGAAAAGGAAAACATAGCATCTTGGATATTACTTTAGAATCATTTCCTTTCAGAATGCAATGTTGACATCCCAGAAATTCAGCGTAAATCCATGCCACTGAGGCATATCTGACTTCGAAATAACCTGCTGTTACAGACCTCCTAAGAAACAGCAGTACACAATTTATTGGAGTTATTTCAGTTCAAGGCAACAAAGCTCTGCATTACACACATCGTGATTTAGCTCAGTTTGAATGATTCAACAGTTAGCAGGTACTCTTGCTGATGACAATGTCAGCTATCTGCCATGCTGGGTTTCCCAATACAATAGCAGAGAAAACACCTTTCTCTACTTCCAGGTACATTACTTCCAGATGTTCCAGTAACACAAAGTAAATGCATATGACCAAATCCATATGCCAGCAGCACTCTCAGGAATGGAGCAGCACAGGATCTGCAGTGAAAAGGCAAGGGATTGTTTTGCTTCAGATAGATACTTCAGATACCAGGCAGGGTCTGGGCACCCTCTCTAGCTGCGGTTTGGTCAGGAAGCCTTGCTGCAGCTCTGAAAGAGATGCTCCTACTCTGCAAACTACACTATATTACCAATCCAGTGGCTTCAGGTTAAAAAATGATGGTAGATTTGTTCAAACCATAGTGGAGCACTGACTTGTAACCAGAAGTCTGAATGAAAAATTAACCCCTTTAAAACACTTATTTATGAAACTAAAAGTACAGTTGTTCAGAAACACAGATGATCCCTATCAGTATGTCTCTGATAAAGTTGCAGCAAGCTGTTTTAGATTAGCCTTTCTTTCCATGCTTTATCATCCTTTCTATTTAATAATGGCCTAGATCTCATTTATATGGGCTGGGCATGTCTAGAGACTTTACTGCATTAAATTAGAAACTGTATTTCCATATTATCTGTGACATTCAGATGCACCTCTATTGATATTTTTTCCTTGGTTAATTAAGCACTGACTTGAGTATTAGCTCACATCCTGGCCTTCCTCTCAGAGGTGATAGTAAGCTCTACATTCTCTCCAGGAGCTAATATACATCAGCTGTGATAATAAGTGTATAAATTCTCTTCATTATACCTTTTGGAGAGTCTATCTTCTGTCCTGTATTCCCATAGCTATATTTAATATTTCCTTATTTCCACAACATTACATAATCTGCACCAAATTTTTGTCCTCTGAGAAATCACAGAATAGTTGAAGTGGGAAGGAACCTCTGGAGATTTTCTATTCCAACCCCCCGCTCAGAGCAGAGTCAGCCTGAGCAGGTTGTCTTGGGCTGTGTCCAGTCACGTTCTGAGTATCTCAAAGGATGGAGACACCATAGCCTCTCTGGGTAACCTGTTCCAGTGTTCAACCAATTCATAATAAAAAGGTTCTGACATTCGTACGGAATTTCAATTTGTGCTCATTGTCTCCTTCCCTGTCACTGGGGACCAGGGAGAAGAGTCTGCTTCTGTCCTCCTTATTCACTAAGCCACTTCATTTAAAAGAAAAAAAAAAAAGAAAAGAAATAACAAACAAAAAACAAACCCCAAACCCAAAAGCAGATTAAGTAGAATTTGCATTCTGTCCTAAAAAGCATCTTTGATGATGTGACTAGCTCCTGGGTACCTGGGTGTCCAACTTTAAACTTCTGAGTATCATATGCATTTGTGTGCTTTAAAACACAAAGCCTGGTTGGGTATCAGGAGTCTAGGTAAAGCTTAGTATGTCAGTTCCCATAGTTCTGACATTTCCTAATGTTATACTATGGAGGAGAACTGGAAATGCTTTTGGTGTGCCTTATAGTTTCATTAGTAAAATGACATAACACTGTTAATCTCCAGAAAGTATCTTCTTTGGCCCCCATTAATTTGACAGAATTAGCAACACATTCCAATGCCTTTTTAAGGGGAAATCACCATCAGCCAGGAACATCATGAAAAGAGTCACTGTGCATAAAATAATATGCTATTTTCCTGAAGAATTGAAGAAACTGATACTGATCACCATTTCCGTAGGTGCCAGCTGGCATCAGATGTTAACTAAAGCCATAGGTAGCTATACTAGCTATAATATCTCCTGAGCGGATGCAAGTACGCAGCTGCCCCTCACGCTTGCAGCTAAGATACTTGACGTTAGATTCAGCTCACCTGTCACAGAGCTTTAGAGGAATTAAAACAATTCTGGAAATGGAGGAGGACCTTATCTATGAAAACTTGGATGAGTCATCTTTCCTGTGGTGCAATTTAGCTATGCATGAATCACAAGACAATACTATTCAGCTATGGATGTCTTTAACGGTTATATTTAAAGGACTAAAGCTGAAGTTCTTAACAGAGCTTTGAACAGGTAAGAATGCTCGATGTGTGTATGAAGAGACTTACAAGTAAGGCAGTGTCAGTGCCGCTGCACTGGCTCAGGTCACTAGTCCCATGCTGCACAGGAGGGCTGCAGTAACAGGTGAGTGGGAGAGTCCCTGTCTTTTCATACAAAAGCTCACTGACTAAAAAGAGCATGACCCACCCACCTGCCTTTTAGTATCTCAAATTGCTCATAAGAATTCCTATGAACAGGCATAAAGTATTATTAATAACATTTGCCTACCATAATACTAACAAAAATCTGAACACATTATAGTATTAATGCTTTATGATTTCCCTGGCACTTAATGAGGTCATTACTGTACTGATAAACTGATCTCTGTTAGACCCCTAAGGGCTTTGTATCAAGATGTCAACAGTGAAATGACCATGCAAGTAGCCTTGCTGTACAAGTGGCTTTTTTTCACGCAAGTCAATGAAGCATAGAGTGACTGTCATAGCCCTTTGTTTGAAACCAGCAGCAGTAGGGCAGACTACATATGCAGCTTCACAAAGCATTAATCAGTTGCTTGCACCATTTAATTGCTATCTATTATTTTATGGTTTTGGTAAAGTATTCAATGGAATTAAATCCTGAGCATCACTTTCAGCCATTGTTATGTGATTTGGCTTTAGCAAAATTGCATAAACAAGTACACAATCTCAACATATTTCAGCACAATTTATGGCTCCAGGGATGTAAGTTCCAGGAACAATTTAATAGAAAATAAACATGATTATTAATAGAAGTGATAAAGCAGTGGGATGATAAAGCAATGTGACTATCACACAAATTACCTAATGGAATAATAAAGTATCCATTCTTTTCACCCAGCTACATAGATTTTAAATCTCTTTTTGTCCTCTTTACTAATAACCACTACAGTTTGCCTGCATGTCCCCCTGAAGAGGAGAGAATGCGACTTTTATTGCTGATGTTTTCCCAGACTTGTACAAAACAGGTTATAGAACAGACATTTACAGTGATGCCAAAAGCAAAGGAATGGAGGAGACAGAAAGATGAAACTACCATCTAACACATTAAGGAGCAGTAATGTAAAAGCAAACAGTCCAGAATAGAGCACCCATTACTTCTACTGTCAGAGCTATTGATAAACTGAAAAATGAAATTGTTCTGAAGGAGGAAAAACGTGAGACTGTATGAGTGGCAAGCTCTTACCATGGATTATAAATATACAGCTCTCTCTGATGAGATATTCAGCAGTGAATGTGCTTGAAGTTATGACTTTAATGGGACTGAACTGGAAACAAAATATAGTAATAATGCTAATAAAACACACAAAGGAGACTTCAAGGTAATTTTTATCTGTCCTATGAAAAGTGATATGGAAAAACTGCTCAGGACATAAGATTGTAGAGTTTAAAACTGTGGATGAAGTATGCACCATTATCAATCATGCAAAAAATTGCTGCAGGGTATTTCCTATTAATTTATAGAAAGACATCTCAGAAAAGCTGACAAACTACAAAGAAATGACTACATCTGTGCATCTAATAAGTTGGGAATTTATCCCTCCTTCCTCTCCTCCCCACCACTCCCCAAGTAAAGGGGAGAACCCATTTTCCCATTCAGAACCATTAGCTTCCTTGCTCTGGTCATCTGCCAGTGTGGCTGCAGGAGTGAAGAGCGGCCTGAAGTTTCCAAGCAGCATATAGAAGAAAGTAGTTAAAGAATTGTTCTCTGCCCTGGTCTGATCAATAAAATCTGAGGGAATCATCAGTGAGCAAACGGAGATGGCTTCACCATGGAAGGCACAGGAGCCTGCATAAGTAGCATCACAGAAAACTGAACAGATTTAAGGTTGTCCTTGATTAATTTGAAATACTTCAAAATTTTTGGAAGAAAGATCCTTTGAACATGAAAGGCATTGTCATTAGAACAGAGCACTACCAGCAGTTCATTACATTTAGCCACCAATAGTTTTAACAAAATGATACCTTTGCATGTCAGTACACCCTTCTCTGTGTATAAACCATGACCCAAGTGCAGGTACCCCCGCCAGGGCACAGAAACCCAGCAGAGCAAAGCACTTCCTTCAGCATTTCCACATCCTGTTCCTTACACTGCCATAACTGGTAACCTCATCATGGTACACACTAGGACGTCACGCTCCCTTCTGCTGTCTCACTTTAAAGAACATAAAGGCTGAGGTTGCCTGGAATTTCGTGGGGCTTTAGGTGTTTTTCCTACATTAGCACTGGTCCTCCTTCTCCTCCTCCTCCTTTTCCTCCTTTTCCTCCTCTCTTCCTCCTCCTCCTTTTTCTCCTCCTCCTTCTCCTCCTCCTCCTTTTCTTCCTTCTCTTCTTTTTTTTTCTCCTTTGTTTCTCTTCCTAATGTGGCATGTGCATTCTCTAGTTTTATTTAAATATTCTTAAAAGAACAACTGTTCTTTTAAATATAATAATTTTAATTACAACTATGTACTTTTGTTTAAAAGTCATCCAGATGTACAATAGTCACAGCAGTCACTTTTAAGAAATTTAAATCAGAAATAACTTAGTTACATTTTTCTGGTTTTAATTGTTAACTGACAAGTGAACACATCCCTTTGTCAGTCTTTTGCTGTTACTAACCATAATTAAGTACCCTACACAAATTCTGTCTTAGTATTGCATCCTTCCACACCAACCTGCTGATTTCTTCATACAAGTAGAGAAGGTATGATTTTCAGCTGGTCCAGCTCTTCACATGTACACTTGCTATGGGTTTCAACAGACAGCTCCTCTCTGTTTGCCGGGCAACAGCCACTGCATATCCTAGAAAGCTTTTCAGGATTCAGACAGAAGCACTTGTTAGCCAGGCCCATTCTGAAATGGCATATGAATTGATGCTTCAATAGGGCATCGGGCCAGGGAATTCAAGATGCTTTTCCTTTTACACCAGTCTAGAAAATTAAGATTTCCTCAGTTCAAGCCATAAGACAGCCCTAACAGAAGGTGGGAGACAATACCAGGATCCTTTATGTCAATCATCCATTTGGAATCTGTTCAGAGGCAGAAATGGTTTTTTTGCCCCTTTATCTTTTCCTTTAAAGGCCTTTATTTTCCATCCTTTCATCTGTCTCTTTTCTTTGGTTCCCAGTACTTTGGGCCAATACAGCAGGATATTAGTCTCTCCCAGAAAATGCTGCTAATTAGTTTATTTCTGTATTCACTGCCAGATCAATCTTGTAGTGTGCAACCCAGCTATCAGGCTATTTAGAAGAAATCCTGCTCACCTCAATTTCTGCAACATGTTTGCACCAATCTGTCTTGTGTTTTCTTCAGGATTTATAAAAGTAAAATATTAAGACAGACTTTTCTCCTCCTGTGCTTTATCTAACGACCAGATTTTGTCATCCTTACTGATACTGAATGGTCACTTATGACATACATTCTTTAATTGATTTAGTGGGACTTCTTATGTAGTATGCACGGTAAAATCTGGCTTCATAAGCATAAAGAAATGCCCTTCTCTCCCAAGCAAGGAAGGGCTTCAAAAGAAAGATTCTTTATGCTCAGAAAAAGACCCTTATGTTCATTCCAGAAAATTAATATAGCACACTAGCAGGACCCCAGCTTCTAACATACAAAACGAAGAGGTCAGTTGTATTTTTCAGTATAAGAACTAAAAGCGTTTCATCCAGTGCAATGGCTTGACATCCTTACCCTGCTCAATTCACTTTTATGTTATCACCCGGTTTGTTTAAATGGTTCTGCCACTTCCTTCTATCTTCATTAAAAGTTTAAATCCTTCTTCAATCCCAATGACATCCAAGCCTTTTGAAAGCTAAAGATTGCTTTAAAGTGTCATTGATGCTTAACCTACCCACCAACTACCAGTAAATATGGTAGGACCCACATTATAGCCCCACTGTCAATTGATAGCTTTTGTGACACAACAATAATACAGGTCACTGTTTGCTACACAGATTCCTAAAAACAAACAAACAAAAAAAACCCAACAAAAAACCCCAACTTCAAATAGAATTCAGGCCTAAAGAACCACAGGAAAGCATTATCTGAACCTCAAAGAACAAGCAAAAAAAATTCCTGATGGTTTTTGCCTTCTGTCCCTCAGCCAGAAGCAGTCTGGGGTCATCAGAGCAGCTGGCCCCATGGCCACCTTTTGCAGGGGATTTGGCATTCTAGCACCCTTTAGACTAAAGCTCCAACTGCAATTTATTATCCTACTGTGACTTTCCCCAAATAAAAGCTGTTCAGGCAAGCAAAGGCTGCAGTTCTTATACCTCAACTAAAAAGGGAAAGGCTTTCATACTATAGCAACCCAGTTATTTTCACCAATTTCCAATTCTTTTTATCAGTTACATAGAAGATGTACATCAGGCTGAAATGGGGCTGGAGAGACAAGGAAAAATGTTGATGGCTGAAGCAGCAGGGTGCAATTCTTATCTCCCTGCTTTTGCACGCTCCAGCATCTGCATCTCTGAGCAATAGGAATGAAAATGCTTAGTTCACAGGATGCATAGGAGTGCAGCATTACTTAGAGGTCAAACTGCTGCTGCTATCGTCTTGGAAAGTACTTTAGTCATCTACTATATTAGAGTCGATAGATAGGTACTGCCGCAGCCTGTGTGCCTTCTAAGTCCAAGGTACGTCAGCACATTTGTATCGATTGCAAAACAGTATATTCCAAGATTTCAGTTCTGAAGTTTTCTCCCAGGGAAAACTAAAATACAAAAAATTCCTTCAGTCAAATGAGGGAGGAGGGAGCTGGAAATGACTGCTGAGTTGCACATAGCATTGGTTAGATCATGCCCATGCCACATGCAGTACTGCACAGGTTAAGTTAAGGTTTGGTTTGCCACACTTGCCTCAGCTCCATGCCAAATGCTCCTGCAGTGATGCCAGAGCACTCCTGCTGGAGCCAGCCACAGAGGCAGCTGCACAAATGCCTGGTAGGCAAGCAGGGAAGGCTACCTCTGGCCCCTCTGCAGGCTGAGTGGCTCCCAGGGAACTCCATGGCACAGGACTCATCCATGAAAGGGGACAGCAGGCAGGGCAGCCCATGCATGCTGGCATCTTCATGGGACTCAGGAGTCAGGGATTTGGACGCATGGAGGTAAGTCTTGGAAAAACCAGCTGCAGGTGCACCAGCACTCATCTGCACTATGCCCTCTTGAGCAAAGTGCTCCCTGGAGGCAACATCAGCCTAAATGCCAGTCTGGCTTATCCTCTGCTGTTGGATTCTCCCCAAAAAAAGATAAAAAACTATTGAGCTTGCTGTGGAATATCTGGATTCAGGTTCCTGCTAAATCACAAACATCTTGTGGAAATCCACATAAGAGACAGGGAAAGGTCAATTCACTGTCAGTTAAGCTTCTATATCTCCACCTGTAAAGTGCTACAATAGAAGGCACAAAGTAGGCAACATAAATAAAAAGATAAATGATCTTATTCTAAGAGGTCAGTACAGCTTGTCTGTGCACCATCACCCATGCAATGACAGAGGCAGAGAGAGTGTTGGCACACAGACACTTCTGAGATACTTTACAACATATTGAGGCTTCCCGACAATGCAGAAATACTCTGTAAGTTGTTTCCAATCATTCTGCTTTCCCATTCTCAACTGAAATAGAGGATTTGGCTCAAAAATATTAGTTACGTGGAAGTGCTGAGATAAATACCAGGGTAACAAGCTCAGTATTGTTAAAACCTGTGAAGTAGATCAGGAATATTCATGTAAACACTGTAACAGATTTAAAGAATTAGAAATTAATTTGGTCAAAGTCATCCGAGTCAAGATTTTCCAGAAATCAGCAATAATTTTAGAATAATTATAGCCATCATGTTAGAATAAAACTTAAAAAAAAATAAATAGAAGATTAATTTATGACACCTTAAAAAATTTTAAAGGGTGGTCACTCAGTGCTTTGCTAAATCATATGACTTTTGCAGACTTGCATTTCATGCACCCACCTTAATCTCATGATGCATCTGGAAGACATTTGGAGAGATTTTTGGAACCATTATGAATGAGCAGGGAACTGCCAAATTTAACCGAAGTGGGGAAAAAATTAGTACAGGCACCTTTCAAAAGCATTGATCAAGGTTAGCTCTTTTTTTTCTTCCCACAATTCAGGGTGACATTTTGTGTCTCCCTCTGTCATATTATACCAGAAAGAGAAGTGCTAATATGCAGCAAGTAGATAAACCTCTGAAAAAAATCAGGAAAAAACAATATTAAAATTTTCACTAGCAGCTTCTTCCTTGAGAGACTCCTGGACCAATTCTTCAAGACCGAAAAAGCCTTGATGGTTATCTCCAAACTCATAAAGGCTTCCACAAACCTAGAGCTTTGTCTTTTTACAAATATGTATCATGAAAATACTTTTAACTTATTATTATTTTCTATTATTTATTTCTTCAGCACCAACAACTCATACATAATTCATTTGACTCATACAACAAGGAACAAGGTAACGTGAACTCTTTCTACTTGCCGGTGATAATAGGAGATTTTTGTCTCTGTAGACTAATTTTTATTTCATGCGTCTAAGGTTTGAGCTTTACCACGAGGTTTGAGCTTCAAAGCAGCGCAGCAAGGAACAGGACATGTTTGCCGCACATTTTAGCACCAAAGGCAGCTGCTTCTATTGTCTACTGGCTAGACCCCGTTATACAACACATGGTACAAAGAGCAAAATAGATGAAAACATTTCATATGGAAGACAGCATTGAGAACTTTATATAGTGATCGCTGACAAAATATTAATTAGATATGGCAAGCTATCCAGGGGAATCACTGACAAAGAACAGACAAAACCTGGTCGTTCTTACCGGCTTTGAACTAATGACACATAAAGCAGGAGCTTACTGCATTCAGAACCAAAGTCACGAACAATTTGACACTTCTCAGATGACTGTTGATTTTGCCAGGCATTGAAAGGCAGTAAAAAGTTTTCCCTAATGACAGAAGTGGCATAGCTGCCACTGATAGTATAATTCAGGCTTGAAGTCCTGGAATCAAATGATTTGAAAGTCTTTTCAATTGCAGCTTTTTTCCTGCCTAAGCAATTATTGAACACCCCCACCACTATATTTCTTTTATATTTTATAAATATTTTATATTTATATTTCTTTTGTGTATTTCTTTCCTGCCAACTCCTCCTTTGCAGAAAGTGGCAAAAAATGAGCCTTTCATGACAAAACCATTTAAGTTGCTAAGATTAGTATCATTATTTGTTGATCTTTTTTCTCAGCAAATTTGCAAACTAGCACAGTAAATATAACAGATATAAGCAAGCAAAAGAGGTGCATTAAAGAAATAAATAATTTTAATCAGTGTGACTAGATTAAACAGCTTCTTAAATATTTCAATGTGGCAATCCTTTAGGAAGTGTTTATGACAAGCTTATAACAGTGCCAGGCAAAAGACAAAGTGGAATCTATCCAGGCTCATCCATATTTAAATATGTGTGCTCAGTGCAAACATGGCTTAGGGAAAAGTGATGACATCTCCAAACTTACGATAGGTGGCAGGCAAGAATGCTGGCAGAAGCAACCAGGAAAAATAGAGGAGATAAATAGTGAAGCTGACAGCCAGAAACCATTTGAAAGTGTAAATGAGCTCAGGAGAGAAAAATACAAAGACAATGCAAGTCCTACAGACCAGGATAGACTATACCAAACTTCTTGCAAAATTTTTACTTGCCTTTTGAATACTGTGAGTGAGAAGCTAAGTGAAGAAAAGACACTAGCTATAAAACTATTCGGTTATCAAAATTGTGAACAAACTATTCAAGGAACAAGAAAGGGAAAAAAAACCCTGAGATGCAAGAAGATGGCCAAATATTTCAGAAACATGAAGAGCTTCAAGCTGCCAGGAATAAGAGGAAGACAGTGGGCATGGATCAACATGATCAACAGCCTAGGTGAAAAAGGAATGGGAAAATATTTCCAACATTTTTTCTTTCTGAACTGTTCCAGGTGCTGTGACTACAGCCTGTCTTTTTGAGGTGGAAACCTCTTCGCCTGCTGCAGACATCTAACAAAGGGGCAGTTCAGCATGCCCTGCCTGCGTGGCACGTACAACTTTAATAGTCATTGCAGGGAAGTAGGTGTCCCTAAATTGCTGGAGGCTCGGGTTGCAGTATACACATGCCAGCTCTTCCGTCTTTCATTTCAGGCCAGTAAGTCAGTTATAGAAACAAAGTACAGCTCATACCTTCTGCCAGCTCAATCTATTCTCTCCATCTGGAACATAGTCCAGCATTACAATATAAGATTAGCCTTTTCCAAGATACTCATCTGCAGAACATAAGCTATCAAAAGGTGAAGTTCCATTCTGTCTCCAGCTCCTTCCACTTTTAAACACTGAAAAAACCTCAATTTTTCAACCATATCATCTTGAAACTAGCCAGTAGAAGAACTTCGTCCCCAATAAGACCACTGCTTGGCTTCCATCTCAGAGGCTCCCTTTGAGATATGACCAGATATCAGATGTCTGGAGATAGACAGAGCAATGTATATGTAATCAAGTATGTCTGAATATGGAGTTGGCAAACTTTATTTGGGGGAGTGAATCACCAAATAGCCAACAATCCAAGATGAGGAAACAGTTGTCATCACAAGTCCTACTCCAGAAGTCACATCTGAAATTGCAGTGATATTCTACTGATAAATGGAATTTGCTTTTAGTAGGCCATTTAGTAGGAAATTGAAAATGCAATGGGACAAAGGGATGAACCTCTCAGCAAAGTACTGGTAACAGTGTCAGCACTAAGGAGAAAACCACCACAAAACTACTGACCACACATGCCAGCAGCTGACCTATATACAGGAGATAGAACATACTACCATGATCAATCATGTGGTTTTCAATCAGTGCCAAAGGAAAAGAAAGCAGCTACTGCACAGGTAAAGAAAATCCCTCTCTCTCCAAGTCATTGGGTTCACTCTGTAAGATCTACTTGTATAATTGACGTGCAACATGGAGCTTTGTAATGTGAGCAACAACATATGAGACGAAAATGTGCCTCAAGGAAGAAGGGAAGGGGCCAAGCAAATAGAGCTGGAAAGGAAGCAAAAAGGAAGGAGGACTATGAAATCTGCCTATATTTCTGCTCCTCAGTATTTCCTTACTGCCAATATTTTGCAAAACTGTTCTGCAGAGCTTTCATTCCTCTGCTTTGTCAGTTATAACATTAAGTCAAAGACCTCACAACCCAGAGAGAAAACATGTCAACAGTGGCATTTTCCATTTAAATTTACATAAGCTTTTAGGAAGAAAAAACGAACTACCAACCAACCAACCTTCTGAATTTACCTGACCTCTAAGTTTTGGGTTTCTTTTTTAAAATTTCTTATTTTTTTAACACCAATTAAGGTTTTAGGTCAGAAATCTCTGAAAGCTAAGTATTTAATTAGCATTAGGCACATGACCAGACACGGCTGTATCTGACTTGTGGTTTGGGAGTTACAATTGTAGGCTTCCCACTTGACACAGTCACCCTCAGGAATTACATTTTCTTTGGTATGAAAACCCTCTCTGTAAATTGTTTTGTAATCCCAATTCTGTTTTTAAAACACTGAACGCAAGAAGAGCTGTTCCTCACAGTACAGCTACCTTAGAAACCATTAGTTTTAATATATGTAGACACTGATGCTTTCTTTTGTAACACCGTATGCACAAAAAACTTTTTTTGTTCATGCCAATATCCCAATTTGCATGCTTTCTGTCACATCAAATGAAACTGCTCATTGGAAATTGGGACATAAGCTACTACTTGCATTCATGAGTATGTGCCGCCCGCTTTCATTTAGCACTTGACATTCTAATGTGCTCTTGAGCAGTTCCGCAGGTGAAAAGGCCAGTCATTATCAGCAGCCATGAGAGATAAATATATGGGAAAAGCTTATCTGAATCCAAAGATTTTCAGCTTTAGCAAGTTTTTCACACAATTCAATCCTTAAAACTAAACCTGGAAGAAGCTTTTCTCCCTCTCTGCTGCTAGAGATGGATCTCTGCATATTCACAGCAACCTCAACAAAGGATTTCTGTACTGCACTTCCACTCTTTCCTGCATTGCACTTTACATAGCAAGAATCAAGACAGCGATTCTCCCATAGCAACTACAAGGGGCTTCAATTTATTAAAAGGTGCTTTGGTGCAACAAGACTCAGAAGAGCATGTGGGTACCAATGTCTCTTCACAGCCACTCCACATCAGCATTAAACACTTTAAACTGTCAGTGTAATAACAAAAATAAAGCCATTCCTCTTAAAGTGACCCACTGAAACAATTTGTGCAGTCTAACATAATAATTTATTGATTTGTAATTTCTCTCCAAATACACACTGAACATAGCTATAAAAGTGTACAAAGCACTCTTCCCTTCCTGATTAAAATGTATATCCTCTCATAGCTGTGCATTTCAAAGAAACAGCCCCGTTACAATTCTGTGGAAATGGAGAAGGTTCACCAGAAAATCAGTCACACTGGTTTTACTCACATGATGAAAATAGATCTGGGTTAGAGCCTTGGGCTCTAATCCACCACACTGGCTGTCACGTGTATCTGATCAACTGAGTGGTCTGCAGGCTCATTTTGTATTTAGCTTAATCAATGAGCTCAACCAACTCAAAGGACTCTCTCTGTTTCTGCTGTGAAATTACCTGGTAAGAAATATGTACCCATTTTCACATGGAACCCTGCTCCCATGGAAGACAGCCAAAACTCCCACTGACTTCAAAGAATTCAAAGTCAACTGTGTTGGGTTTGCGTGGCAGGGTTTTGGTAGCGGGGGGGCTACAGGGGTGGCTTCTGTGAGAAGCTGCTAGAAGCTCCCCCTGTGTCTGACAGAGCCAATGCCAGCCGGCTCTAAGACGGGCCCGCCGCTGGCCAAGGCCAAGCCAATCAGCGCCTCTGTGATAACATATTTAAGAAGTAGAAAAACACTTAGAGAGAGAGCTTTTGCAGCCAGAGAGAGGAGTGAGAAGATGTAAGAAACTCTGCAGACACCCAGGTCAGTGCAGAAGGAGGGGGAGGAGGAGCTCCAGGCGCCGGAGCAGAGATCCCCCTGCAGCCTGTGGTGAAGGCCATGGTGAAGCAGGCTGTCCCCCTGCAGCCCATGGAGGAAGGATGAGGGGGTGTAGCGATTCCACCTGCAGCCCGTGGAGGACCCCACGCCGGAGCAGGTGGAGGCACCTGAAGGAGGCTGCGGCCCGTGGGAAGCCCACCCTGGAGCAAGTTCCTGGCCGGACCGGTGGACCCGTGAAGAGGGGAGCCCACACCAGGGCAGGTTTGCTGGCAGGACTTGTGGCCCCGTGGGGGACCCCACGCTGGAGCAGTTTGCTCCTGAAGGTCTGCACCCCGTGAGAGGGACTCCATGCTGGAGCAGGGGAACGATGAGAGGAGTCCTCCCCCTGAGGATGAAGAGGCGGCAGAAACACCGTGAGATGAACTGACCGTAACCCCCATTCCCCGTCCCCCTGTGCCGCTGAGGGGGGGAAGGTTGAAGCCGGGAGTGAAGTTGAGCCCGGGAAGATGGGAGGGGTGGGGGGAAGTGTTTTAAGAGTTGATTTTATTTTCTCATTCCTCTACTCTGTTTTGCCTAGTAATAAATTAGATGAATTCCCTCTCTAAGTTTGGTCTGTTTTGCTCGTGACAACAATTAGAGAGTGATCTCTCCCTGTCCTTATCTCGACCTACAAGCATTTCATTATGCCTTTTCTCCCCTGTTTGGTGAATAAGGGGAGTGAGAGAGCGGCTCTGGTGGGCACCTGGCCCCCAGCCAGGGTCAACCCACCACAGTCAACCTACCAGCACTTTAGCCAAAGAGATTTTAATCTTATTTTTAAATCCATGAGATTCAATTTTACACCCAGTTTTTAAGTTTTACCTTTCTTTTATTCAGCGCTTTGTTCTTTTAATTTTCATTGTTGTTGTTCCTTGCCCTGGCATTGGTTTTCCAAGGAAACCCATTCATCTCGATATTTGTGGGACTGACAGAGCTCATCACCAACTTGCAGAAATGATGGAGATAAAAACCATGCAGTCTATTCAGATTAATGGGTGCAATGACAATGAGCTCATGACAGGAGCAAACAAAAGGTCTTTACAAGGTAATGATGACTATTGCTATGTTGAAGTATTTTTACAGGCTGAAAATTGGCAATAAAAAGATTCACTATCTGCTAAGGGATCTATTAATAACAAGCCTTCCTAAAGAAAACTGGGAATTTTGAAGACAAATTGTCAGCCACAACTCCTTTATCTAGGGTGCTCAAGGAAGTGGTTCTGCCGACAGAGTAATTCAGTCTGCAGCAGCGGACAGCTTTCAAATAAAGGAATGGTGCCTGAGAAGTAAGACTTAGCCTGCAGCTTGCCCAAAAAACTTACTATGTTAATACACGTGCTAATAAGCATTTATTAAAACAAAACTAAGTATGGCAAGTTATTTTAATGATGACTGCCTGGTAAGGTAAAAGTTAAGTAACACACTATCCCCAAAATACCACCAATAATGAATATGGTGCTAGGAACTCAGATTATCTTCAGAAAAAGCCAAGGATAAAATCATCCTGGAAATGAAACTCATGGTCAAAGTCCTCCACAACTAGAAAAAGCCCATGTAGAAGACATGACAGAAGTTACCAGCTCTGGTAAAAGCCTTTTGAAACACATTTGAAATCAGCTTCTGAGACATGAGGAAGAACCGTGTTTTGCAGGGAGCCATATAGGGTTCTGTCCTTTTGTGGATCAAATTCAGCCAATGAACCACTGGATCACTGGATCAATGGATCTGAACTTACATATCGGTCCAAATTGGCTTCAGCAAATGGCTCACCATTTTGAATGCGCTTTCTTTTATGAGAGACACTTCAGCAAATCTAAAGCATAAACAATGGCAATTCTTTAATAAAATGCTCTCACTAGTTTTCATTGTTAATCATATACCTATCTCCTCCTCCTAATCTAACAGTCCAAAGCAAATATATGAATGTCCTCACATGTGCTTGCTGTAGTTCTCCAGCCCAGGCCAAAATACAAGCTGACGCATAGCACACAGAACTTACAGGAGGAATCCAAGAATGCAGGGCCAAACTCTGGTGCTTTAATTCATGACACTAGTTTCACCTGTTCATAAAAATGCAAGAAGAATTAAACAATTTGGGATCAAGTATTTGAATGCAAAATGGCAATGCCGAATATTTCAAGATTTCACATTCTGATGGAGAGAATTTTATTTACAATTTGACAGCACTTCAGGTTTGCTGGGAATAAAAATAAACAGGTCTAAAATCAACAACTGAGAAGTGATTTTGCGTGGCCATAGCTCTATAGTACATTTATGGTGGTTACTTTAAGGGCTGAGTTCAATTGGATTGCTTTGGATTTGTATCACAGCACTATATTCTATTCTCATTTGAATTGGTATAATTCTGGAGTACTTTCATTAACAATAGTGGAATTACTCCAGATTTGCACTGAAGGCAGGTTTCCTTTAAACTACACCATATAAGCAGTATAAACTAGGACACTGGCTACTTAAACACATGGCACTGATCTAAAAGCCTTTTTACAGTGTTCAGGTAAGGCAACAAAGAGGAGAAAGAAACCAACACAAATAAAGATAAGACTAGGTTATTTACAGGAACTTTCAGATTCACAAGGATTAGAAATATGCCTATGAAAATGATACTTTTTCTTATTGTTTCTGAAATCATTAATCATGGTGCTGAATATGAAAACAATCATTTAGATGCAGCTGGAAAAATAACTTAACCACAGCTGAACTGGAACTGACTCCTTAGAAAATCAGTAAAAGAGAAAATTTTTAATCATTACTAAATGCAAAATTATGCAGAAGTGCTCAGGGCTCCCAAGCTGCACTGTCTCCAGCTGTCTTTAGCAAACTGGTTAGGAAAATGGAGGAATGTACTTTCACTGCAGCTATTGCTGTCTGTGCATCTATCTCTTATCCAGAACATTATGACCCTTTACTTCCTACAGAATATGGAAGGATACTCCAGTGAATCCTTTTCAACCATACAGGTGTAGAAGTAGACTCTGTGCCCACATGGAGATGCTCTTCCCTATTAGTCTCAAAAAAGTCTTCTGTTTATAACCTGAAGTTAGGACAGAACCTAAGGGCAGAGTCAGCAGTGGTTAGCTACCAATACACATTTTCTTGAAGAGCTCTTTTTTTAAGCAGAAAAACCTAGAACTATGCCTCAACTTTTTATAAGACTCAGAAATCCCCTTTGTTAAGTACATGAAGCAATCTGGATTCTGATGGGAATCCTCATTAATTAATTAGTGTATAAGGTTCAAGAATTAATGGTGAATTTGTGTCCAAAAAATAAATGCAATTCAGCGCAACCTTCCCTGAATCCCACACTATCTGAGTTCAATAGTTACATAGTTCTTAAGCTGATATATCATTGTTAATGGCAGCACCTCCAACACACTAGATAATGCTACAGCAGTGATGGGAAAAACAGCATTTCTTGAGATTAGGTTTCTTTTTAGACCACATGCAAGACTGCACTGAGCTTCATTGGTAAGATCTTATAAAAACTGCACATGCAGTATAGCGTGCCAAATGATAACGGTCTAAAAAAGGAGGAGGTTTTAAAGTTACCTGTGCACAACTCTCCTCTTCCTGGTCTCAGTAAACCTGAGCACATATAGTAGCACTTGAATAAATTTACAGTGGCTTTATTTCCTCTGTCAAAATCTAAGACTGAGAAGAAACAGAGCTATTTCTTCAGCTGAAGTTAAAGCAGTATACTTTAGCATAAGCAAAACTGTATTGACTCAGATGGCCAGGTGGGAGGAACTGCTGAGTGAGAAATGACAGAGGCAAAGAGAAGGTTCTCCAGAACGCAGACTTACGTGCATTTGCTGTAAAGAGGGCAGGTGGGAAGGAGGAAGAAAAACATCTGGATTTTTAGCACCAGTCCAAGAAAGAGAAAGGATACCCCTTTGCTTTCCTCTTCTCTTGTTCACTGTTAAACCTCTGTTCCTCCTGGCCAGACTCACTGTTAATCAGTCATTTAAGTAACTGTTACACAGCTAGCTGTGCAGACTTCCACTTCTGTTGCTCTCATCAGTGGGGACCTCTAGGTGCTCAGAGAACATGAGGAATAAACCTACAATCCAGGGAGGGTGAGTTAGGTGGCAAATGTCTGCAACCGGGAAAATGGTTTCAAAGATTAATTCTGGCTGCTTAGGGTTTTCCTCCTCACTGGTCAGGCAGCAACTGTATTGAGCAAATGCTCAGTCCAGCACAAACCAAGCAGTAAGCTCCATTGAACAAGTGAATCTGCAGTCACCTCAGCTTGATGGGAGAACTTCCTCACATGCACTTGCATCTCACAGAATGACTGTGCATTGGTTGGTACCACCGGCCTTCTTTGTCTGGGTCAGAGTTTAAATCATCTCATGAAAAGTGAATGGCCTAAAGGTTAGAAAGAATGTAAATCATATATCACCCTACACAGGCTTTTATACACCTCCTTGATCCAGGCCACAAAGTTTCTCGGCTGGGATGCTAGTGAAGGCTTTAAGATCACTCCCTAGTTTGGATGAGAACGGTGCAAGGCCTGTAACACAGAATCCCTGCTGGAGTTTAGCCAAGCTTTCTCAATACAACAAGGCAGGATCCACATAGAAAAAAATTAGTCTCTCCTTCTGCTACTCCTTTTCTCCCCTTTGTTCTAAACTGATTCCCACAATCTCTGCTTTGCTGCGCTCCACCATTCCTTCTTGGGGTGAGAATTCCCCACATCTTCTCTGCGTCCCCCTCCACCACCAGCACCGCACTCAAGTCTCAGCTGCCCTACGATTTCTCCTTGTTCTTCTCCTGAAAAGCCTTCTCTGCCAGGCCCTGGCACCTTCTCTCTTGACAGCCCCAGCTCTGCCAATCTGGGAATGTCTCCTACATCCTAACGAGCCTCCTGCCTTTTCCGTCAGCAATTTCCAAATCCCATGTGCTGTCCTGTTCTCTGTTACTTCTTCCTTTTGCTGCCTTCTTCCTTTTGGCTAGAAGCTGCCAGCAGCATGAAGGAGGCTGTACCAGCACTCCTACTGCTGGCAGGGGGACACAGATTCTGCAATCCTCCCTCAAAAGCCTCCTTCCAAACCACTCCTTCCAACCTCTCCCCCACTGTCCCCCAGAGCACACTTGTCTACAGGAGCAGTTTGCCAATTCAGTAAAGCAATCCATGGACATACCACTACATCTCTGTACGTATCCAAGTCCCCCATTTGTACATTCTGTCCCACGTGTGTCCCTCTTTGGGACAGGCAGTGCTTTCACTTTGCATTTTAAAGCAGGCAGCAAACTCTGAATCTCGAGTGGAGACCCTAGGCACCAGTTCAAATAAGCAAGCAGATTTGAAAATACCTGCACTAAGGGATATACTCTGTCCCCATTACAGAGCACAAAGAGGTGTGATCAGTCTGGCCTGTTATTAGAGCAGGCAGATCTTGCCCTGTGGCAGGTCGATCTTACTACAACAGCATCTAAGGGCTCCTTCCCATGTATACAACAGCAAGATTAAATTTGATGATCAACCCAAATATAGTTTGAGAGAAACGTTGCTTTTATTCATAAAACACAGCCATGAATCAAATAGCAAGTGTAGTAATAACTCCTGAATATGAGGATAATTTTCCTTTAAAATAACAAACCAAACTGAGGTAAATTTTCTTTGAAATTTAACTTAATTGAACTATGCCAAAGTATGTATTAGATATTAATAAAATTTACCTACTAAAGTATTAACTCAAACTCTACAGGAGCTCACTGATGGAAAGCTCCATACTTTTTAAGATAGCAACCTATATGTAAGACATGGCTAGTAGCAGACTTGTTTTGAATCTTTCACAAAAACAGTTTGTTTGCTAAAGCATAACAAATTTATGTTTTTCTTTGTGCTGTATACTCAGGATTTCACAAAGTGAATAACAAATCAGACCATGTTTAATGTTGGAGGAGCACCATTAAAATCCCTTGCAAATGTCCATGTCACAGGTGTTTTGCTGCAGATTCTACCCCAATGAACACACAGCTGCTTACCATCACATAAGGTAGAGTTCAGATAAAAGGAAGATGCGACATGTTGGTTAATCAGGGAGAAGAAAAAAGAAAAAAGAATTTTGTTTCTGTCTCTTCTACATCACTGAACACTGAGACATAATGTCATTTATTTCAACTGTATAAACCATGACCACATATTTGTGGATGCAATTACTTCAACTTTATACTCACTAGCTTGGAAACAAGCCCCATTTGTCTCTTTCCTCAAGGAAAATAAGAGCCGTAACGCAGAAGTGGAGAATAGAGATGTCACATCCATTCAATTCACCCTCACATCTTCCTCATCTCCTATACCAATCCCTGTTCCTGAGTTATTTGAGACAGGTTTGCATTGGCCTTACAGGAACTGATTTGCAGTAGGATCAGTTTTGTGGGATAAAGATATGAGGAAAGAGGGAAAGATGAGAAGGTGCCAAAGTGGACAAGCATCCAGTATACAAATTCAGAGCTTCTGTAGGAGCAGCTCTTGGAGACGAGCAACAGCTCTAATGCTCTTTGCAAATACTGTTCCTTTGCTGTTGGATGGCTAAATAGCATGTTGAAGGACATTTTACTTACTCAGACTTCACCGTATTAAAAAGTGGCAGTTAACTACTTAAGAGTAGAATACTTCAAAACAGGTTTTTGTGCATTTCTTCAGTCTTTAGCAACAAAAATATAAGCCCCTCTTTGGACAAATAGCAAGTTTATGCAGCATTATAGCAGGAATCATGCTGGAAGGAAATTCCCAGGATTCCACTCCTGCACCACTGACTCTCAGTTTAAGGCAGCTGAGGTATTTGCCCAGAACAATCTCTACAGTAACATGAAGTGCAATGGCCGTTGCACTATTTGAGCCCACGCAGACCTGGTTAGGCTGCTTGCAAGCACTGCTGAAAGGGAAGAGTGAGCAATTCTTTAATTATTTTTCCCTCATACTCTCTTACCAGTCTTTGGGGGCCAGTGACTCCAGCTGGCCACCTGCATCAGTTGGTGGAGCCCTATGCAGTGAGAAGACATGGTTAACCTGCTTACAGTGAAAGCTGGCTGCTGTCCCACTCTCCTGTCCTCATTCCACTTACAGCTGACCTAAAACCAGTTGGTTTATGTTACAGGATGAACAACTGCAAGGATTAATGGTCAGAGAATAGAGGAATTAGCAATAACTGTGAGCAAACAGCTCATAGCAGGTAGTACACAGAGAATTCTCACTCTTTCTTGTGGCAGGCAGTATGCAGAGAACACATACAAAAAGTTGCTACACAGAAAACTAAGAGTAGCACGAAGCAGGATCATTTTTCCTGAACCCATATGGACTCAAGCTGTACCTTTACTGCAGCCACTGTGCACGTAGAGCTGCTGGTAGCACAGCATATCATGGCAGAAGGAAGGGGTTTGGGGTTTTTTAGGGGAAGTTATGCAACCTCTCTAAACAACATGAAGTCAGCTGAAAAAAAATCATTCCTGGAATAGCTGTGTTCACACTAGGGATTTTGCTACTCTGAGTATGCCAACCAAAATTATAAAGTTAGTAACACTGCTGTGTTGTCATAGCTCTGTCTGCACAACTTCGTATTGTAGAGCTGGACATAGAACCATAGACAGGTTCTAAGATTATGCGCATTATTTGAGACGGCCTTAGAGTTGCTCACATATATAACAGGTCAGAATATAACATTGCATAAAGCAGAATGCCTTAGAAATCTGCTTGTTCACAGCTCTCCAACCAATAGTTTATTGGGCTGAGTAAAGATTCCAGTTTTTATGGTTTAATTATTATTGATTATTATAGGAGTTGAAATTGCTTGCTCTGCTTAAGTCAGCACAACTAAATATGATCTTCCATACAGATCCTTGAGGCTGTAGGTACATTCAGGGACCTATGTGATAACCAGAGATAACCACATCCTTAGCGAGCTCTTCCCATTCTTAATTTCTTCTAATTTATTTTAAAAATTTCCATAGTCTCTGTTTCATGGTATTGTCTGTCTCCTCTGAAAGACAAAACCTTAAGTAAAGGACAGTTACCTCCTAAAGGAGCATGATATCACACACTGGTGCTGAAGTCTCATTTCCTCTGTACCTTGGGGCAAAGTGATTCCAGTGATTTTAGCAGAGTTTCTCACATTGGTATTATGTAGCTATGGCTTCCCCTTGTACTGCTATTCCCAGCAAATTACTTCATGTATACAGAAAGCTGTAAAATCCTTGGAATACATTAACACATCTTACATGAGACAAACAGTTGCTTGAAATTGTTCACCATAGTTTAGGGACATTCCTTCCAATTTAACTTCTGTAACTGGCCAAGACATTTCCCTATATTACTATTCCATTCAGTAACTTGCCTTCATAGTATTGTACTTGCCTGAAAAGAAATTAGTTCACACACAGCTGCCTTTTGCTATCATTTTGTTGCAGTTTGCATATCCTTTTCCAATGGTGCTGCTATCTCCTTCCATGCCTTATCATCCCTATCAGCAGACACCAATACACATTGATCTCCTTTTTACTATTCTGGTTGAAGAAAACATAGTTTGTCCTGGGCCAGATCCTCATAGTGAGCCTTCGCCGGATCCTCAGCTAAAGCACAGCAAAAGAGAGTTTCATGAGTTCCTTGTTTACACCCAGATGGGTGCAATTTATTTATAATTTAAAATAAAGATTCAGATTCTTTTGCAATCTTCCTTTGGCCCACTGTATAAAATGGGGGTAATCCCAGATCATCCCAGCAAGGGTCCTCAGTTGTTGTGAGGCATCAATAGCCTGTCATTGCCAACCTGATTCCCAGGACCTCTTGTGAAACACTGGGAGAAGAGCTGGACTAGTCCTACGATCCCAATGATTTGAAAAAGGCAAAACCCACCTATAAAAAAAGACAAAGGAGGATTCAGGGAAATATAGGGCAGTCAGCCTCACTTAAGTGTCTGAAAATATCAGAGCATGGTCTCAAGGAAGAATCGAAGAACTAGCAATTGCTCATGTAAAATTTCCAAACCTCATTCAGCTACAGGAAGGCAAAATCCAGTGTCAAGATCTAGATTCATTTCGTCCTTGAAGATTATTTAGTGAGAAACATGGAAGACTAAAAAAGGGGAGAGATCAAACCAGAACATAATGCAAGAAAAGAATAATTTTCCTAAAAAGAGTATTGGGGAAAAGAAAGATTCGTCATGTAAATGCATCATGAAAGACATCAAGGCAGTATACTACAATGAAGTTGGAGGCATCTGTAATGATGATATGCATACTACTCCTAGGATAGTGACAGAAAATTATTTTAGTATCTTTGCTGCAGATACATTCTTAAGACATTAATACTTCAAAGGCTGAAAAATTAATAAACACACACACAAGGCATTAGCATTGTATCTGTATGTTGAAATGCATTTTCACATGGTCATGCTGATAAAAGCAGATTATCCAATTAATGAGATAAATAATTACAGATGCACTTCATGGAAGAGCATGTTATTCTAAGAAAATTGCTGTAATTACTGGAGATGCCCTGCAAAGTATTATCCATTCCTAGCTGTTTGAATCTTAAAATTTTGACTCAGTCAGCTCTTAATAAAATATCCTAAGTAGAAGTGTTAGCTATGCCCCTAATAAGTGACCTTGAAAATAAATGACTAGTTTGTCAATGAAGGGCACTGTCTATCTCTGTGTGGACAAGTCAACTCTAAATACCCCAGACATCAATCCAGCACTCATCAGATAAAGAGAAGGCAAGCCAAATTAATTGCTGGGAAAATACCTGTAATGTGAGTGAATATAGAAGAGGCTGAGGATTATCAATAGACACTGATAGACACAAGCTGGCTCTGCAGCCCTTCTACACTGCTTGGGCTGATACTTCAAATGCTAGATAAGTGTCAGAGATTTGGTGCTGAAACAGCTGAAAAATAGTTAAATGAATTACATATCACTCTGTTAAAAATAGTTAAAAATTACATAACTGCACAATCATAGAAGTTTCCACATGCCCATGCTGACACAAATGGTCAAGGGCAAAATGACTGTGATGCTCTGGGAGAAAAGTCCACCTATGTCTACAGAATGGCATGATCTCCTGCCAAAAAAAAATCTTTTATCTTAATCTGAAAATTAGTATCAGCAAGGTAATGGAGACTCAGAGCAGCAGTGTTCCCTTTTTTTTTTCCTTTTTTCTTCATTTTGTACTTAAAGACATAAACCAAGGAAAATAAGTGTGTTTTTTGTTAAAGGGGGAGAATTAAGTGCTACTGTTCAAAGTGTGTTTTGCTCACCTACCACTCTGATGTCTGTAAAAATCCCCCAATTCTATCCTCTTTTGGAAAAGACAGTGAAAGGGAAAATCGCTAAAGCCCTAGTTGGTGTGTACCCCAGAATGATCTAAGCAATAAAATAAAATAAACAGTTAAAATAAATGTGAAATGGTAACAGGTCATCTACTACCAACATTAATAATTTTCCTGTTGCTGCTGAGCTAGATACTTGAAAGTAAGTACAGGAAACCTCTTTTATTACAGGCAGCTAAATACAAAGTTTAATTCCAACTTTGATATTTCCACCACAAAGTCAGTCATTTTTACTGAATTTCAACTTTAAAACCATACTGGCTAACAATAAACAGAAATTTTGAATTATTTCTGTCAAACTGGCCTAGAAAAATGGGACTTATTTGACATCATCCTATCTATTCAGCTAAGAAAACTGATATAAATATTTTAATACTGTAGGTGAGCAAAAAAAGCTAAATGCTGCTGTCTAGAGATATTTCCTTAGAAGTCCAATGATAACAGAACACTGCTGACAGAACACAGATATAAGAAAGAAGATTCTTATTACTACACAGCAATTTGTTTTCACTTTCCCCCACCCCCATCAGCCCTGACATCCTTGGATTATCCCAATTTCTTCAGTCTTTCCTCAAAGTCGTTTTTTTTTAAACCTGTGATCTTTCTGACTACCATTGTTCAGGACTAGTTGGTCTAAATCTTTCTTGAAGTGCAATGTGCCAAATGGGTCAAATTGTTCCAGTAGAGGAGAAGGAAGCATGGAGCATTTACATACCTTACTTGCTGTGCTTCAGTCTGGACAGCTGAAATGGTGTTTGTTATTTGCACAATAGTACACCACTTGACTGAAGTCCAATTTATGAGCCACTGAAGTTCTTTAGACTCTTTTCTGCAGAACTCTCTCTAGGCAGTCATCCTGGTTTTCTGATGCTGTAGCAATCATTCCTACCTGTGTTGCATTTGTTCTTATCAAGTTGTCTTCACATTTTTTCAGTTCATTTCTCTAATTTATAAACATTGCTTTGAATACTAATCCTATTGTCCAAAATGCTTGCAGCCCTTCAGTCCTGGTGTTAATCTGCAAATTTAATCACCATGTTCTCTAATACCTCATTGAAATCATTAATGAAGTTATTAAACAACATATTCAGCTTGAGCAGCCCTGGTTGACATTGGGATGTGGCTCCATGTATGGCAAATTTAAGCTTCCTGATAAAAGGGTTTTTTTAACTACCTTTTCTGATCTCCCAAGCTGAAGCATATTCCACAGGAAATAGTGCAGGATTTCTGACTCGGAGCTCTATTCTCAACCCATATGTGTGTCCTTTCTCTTCTGATGAAGAGGTAATAGTGTCTCCTTTTCAATCTCAGAGTCTTAGTTCCTATTGACTGGTGGTTAGTGGAACCACTGATGCACTTCCATAGTGAATTTGTGCTCAAATAGGCAAGGAATAGGCAATGAAAGATTCAAAATATTTTTATGCCAGTTAGATAACTGATAAGAACACAATTTTTGTCTTCCCTGCTGTCTGCGAAGTTATATTTTGAACTGCTATATGTCAGTTCCTTATGTTTTAATTGCTGCTTATAAGTTGCACATACCTTAAGACTACAGTAAGCATATTTTATTGAATAGAAAACAAAATATCCAGGAATCACCAAGTTTTAATATATCACATCAGTGAAAGAAGATAAAGCAAAGGATATACTACACAGCAAAATTATTAATCTCACTGCTGGTTAATTCTGTTAGCTACAGGATCTGTGATAGCAAAAAAGCAAGACGCTGAAAATGTACAGTATGCCCTTCAACTATATGTCTTTGTGTCCATTAATCCCTGCATTTGTTTGGGTCCTGTAACATGGTTATGCAAGTTCTTTCTGTGTCACAAAAGACCTTTCCTTTTTTGCCCATTGTTGTCACTTCATTACTTACTAGCTGTAAACTAAGCTATAAGTGCCCTAATATGCACATCTACATCTCCCGAATAAAGGGTCTTACCAATTTAATTTGCAAATGTGGCAGTCACTCCATATCAGTCCTTAAGTCCACGTACAGTCCCACTTGTCTCTTCAGAGATTCTCCATGAGAAGGTCTCTAAAGTTGGCATTGACTAGCACTGCCAATGGAGGGCAGATGACACGCTTCTCATAAAGAAAGAATAGCTGTGGTCTCAATTAATACATTTATTTTTCTCTTTCCAATATGCTGCCTCTCAAGCACTAGCCACGACAAACTCTATTTTATAAGACTTCTACATTTGTATGCCTCTGGTGCATTTGGAGGATGTCCACAACGTACTGCATGCAAATGGCTCTCCCATGAAATTTTCAAAGAAACCCTTATGATAGTGGCACATGAAGATGAGTTCCAGTAGTTCTGTGACAGGTGAAAACCACTTTTGCTCTGTGGTGATGAAGAGATGCGTAAATGCGTATTATGGCAGGAAGTAAGACTCTGTCTTTGAGTCTATATTAGCAGTGAAAAGGTTTCAGTGTAAGAACTGTGTTGTTTTGCGTGCATCTGCATCAGTAGAAGCTGGTTCTTTATTTACAAGTATGAATTACCTGCTGTTGCAGCTCAGTACTACTATTAAGAATTGCTTTGGCCAGCGTGATGGGGGGGGGGGAAGGCGATGAATGGAAAACTGTCTTGACTCCAAGCAGGTGTGAAGTCTGAAAGATGCAGATGACGTTTTGATCAAGCATCTTCCTTCAGGCTGGGTGTTTTAGTGTAATGTAACAGACTTGCTACACGGAGAACTTCTAATGCTGCTGAATGGTTATTTTCAGAGACCTAAATAGCTTGAGCTCTTGAAAATAATGAGCATAAACATGAGAGTTCTTTTTATAGGACCACCTATTCTACTCTGCATACATGTGCGACACAAGAGAGACTTAGTAATCTCTGTATCTTATGCCTGAAAAAGTAGAGAAAAAAAGTAAATCAGTCAGTGACACCAAATATGCTATAGCAAAGATTCACTTTGACTTCCAAAACATGTCTGATGTTTTGGGATGCTTCTCTTTTTGAACATTCAACTTGAAAGACAAGAGGGGAACTTCGCCTTCAGAAAGTGCTGAGCATGCACCGTCTGTAAATCGTATCTTTTCTAAGTTACTGTATGTCAGGCAAAAGATAGCTATATTTGAAAATTTGAGATCAAAGTTTTACTGACCCGCTTTAAAATATCACTTTGTGATAAGTTACTGCTGCAACAGAAAAGCAAAACTTGTAACTAAACTTTCCTACAACTTCTGAAGATGAGAATGTACAGATTCAAATAGAAATCTAGGAGCAAGGACAGCTACTTATTTTTTTCAAAGTCTCGCTCAGACAGTATTATCATATTGAGTCTTGACTGGACAGTTCACCCGGGTGGTTTTTTTGCAAAAGACTCAGTCCCTGCATCAAAGGAATTACACTTTAAGGCCAACATACAGCTCAAACCATGCAAAAATAAATATTTCATAGGTAGAAATTTTAAGAGATATGACTTAGATGAGGGAATATTTTTGGTGAATAAGACAATTTAAAAAAAACAGGGAAATTGCTGAATAACTGTGAGAAACTGTGTTTGTCAATTTTTCTGTCTCTTTGAAGGGGAAAACAAGATTCAGCTACTTGTAAAGCAGGGTGAAAACTATTGAGAAAGGAGCTATACTTCTGAAAAAAATAAAATTGAAGATATCCAGGCATCTTTGAGAATGTAATTTAAAGAAAGGACTAATGCTCATTTGTTCATTCTCTTTTTCTTGCCTATCTGCTCTTTTGCTCTCTTTCTTACACGTACACACTCACACATAACTTGTACGAAGACATCACTGGAGAAAAAAACTACCAACCAGGCAAGACCTCAGCAACTGTACCCTTAAAGCAATGAACAAAGACAGAGCCACCAGATCTACTTCTTAAATATGGAATTAAAATTACACACGTGACTAAAGACAGAATTTACAGTTGAAGCAGGTCTAATGAAAGTAAGTAAGAGTTTTGGAGCTGCTGGCTAATCGGGAAACAGTAGTGACCAAGAATGGACACAGAAATCTTTCTTTGTTGTCTTTCACTGGCTGGGCACAATCGATCCCCATGCTCTTGAGCGATTCCACTCTGCCAGAAGGTGTCTTTCCAGTTTTGCTTTGAGTGACGGCATATTTTGTAGACTTTAGTGACATGGAAAACTCAATTCGTATGCATTTCTTATAACGATGTGTTTAAGGGACCTCCTCGGGGCACTTTCATGTTTGTACATTGCAGTAATCATTGCTGTATTCTATCAAACTATTTCTACTTATGATTTTATGTATCATGGAGTTGGTTCTAACATCCTCAAAAACAGGTGTGAGATATAGGATATGATATTAAAGTACACAACATTAGTAACTAACTTTATAACATATATGAATTAAAGAAAGACCAAAATATGAGTCTGTACATTTACCATTGTCGGTTTTGATTTAGAGTGACAGGGATACAAACAAATAGAAAAATCCATTAAGCAGTTTCATCAAGTTACCCATCAGTGGCAGAAGTCTAGGTCTCCATTCCCAACTTTCCATGTTGTACCTCAAGTCAAGCTTCTCTTTATGCCCACATCAAAAATACAAGTTATTTTCTACAATTATTGCAAAAAGCGATCAGTTAATAGGAGTGTCATACGAGTAAGGAATAGTTCTGATGCCCAGACAGAAACAAAAGATGACTGTGACCAATGAGTTGAGTCATTGAATTATAAATTAGAATGAAAATAAGTGTACGAAAGAACATATTTATTCCCACTGAAAGGGCCAATACTGAGCCCAAGGGATACTGAAATAGTGCGTAGGTCTTTGCACAGAAGTGAAATTTACTGTAAGTGAATAGATGCTAACTCAGTGAAGATTGTGAATGCACTATTTCATTGGTTTTTAGATGTCCATCCTAGCAACTTTGGAAAGAAGCATGTGTTTTGTATGTGAACATTTTTATCACCTGTATCATTGTTCAGTCTGCACCTTCACTCTTGCACTGTGGTAAGGAAGAAAAGGGACAGGGTACAAAATTAATTGATTGCTTTTGCAAATTATCCGCAGTTTTTCCTTCCTAACTCAAGAGTGTCAGATGTTCATGCTCCTCCAATATTTTGTGGAAGCCCTCTGCCCACTGAGAGAGCTTGAACAACAGGACCAGGCATTTAGTCATCAACTTAATAATATGAAAGATGATGCTGTTACAGTACTATATAGTGAGAATGCTGCCTAAGACAGATGTAGGCTAAAAGAAAAATATGAATGATAGATTTCTTGCTGCCTGCAAAGAAAATGAAGTAAAGGATATGTATAGTAGTCAGCCAGACCTGCATCTTATCAATAAAACATTAACTATGTCAGCTGCAAGTGGAAATGCCATTCCACTGAAGTGTTATTTTTTTTCCAAGCCTTCTCTTCTTATATGTGCTTACAGATTGTATAAATATTATCATCATTAAAGAAAAAATCACGTAGAAATACATATCAGATGGTCTCCTAGGGCTAGCACAAGGTGTCTGCAGCGTTGCCTAATTTTCAATAGGGCATGAGTAGGATTTGTGCTTGTAAGTACTTGTCTTTTAGAGGGATGATTTTCACCCACTCAAAGTAATTCACCTTTTGAAATGCACCAACTAGGAAGAGGAAATATATTGTCATAAAATATTGGGAAATTAAATATTACAAAGACCAGATACTCAGCATCAGAACTCAGCCCCATTGATTTGCAGAAAAAAAAGTTTTCAGTTGCTGCTTGTTAAATCTTCATAATATCAAATAAAGTTTTATTTGAAGTCTCATTCATGCTGGAAATTAAGAGTCTCTGTCACGAAACAGAATTAATACCTTTGAAAATTCATTTACATGTCACTAAAAAAGGACTTTGGAAGTGATGGTGTACATAACAATCCTGATTGAAAGGCATAGCTACACATTAGTATACAGCAAGACATGAGGTTAAGCAGGTGTATCAGGTTAAGGAAAACTTGCTTTTTGTTTTTTGCAGTGCTCTCAGACCAGCTCTAATCTAGCACAACTTTTGCACTCACATGATTTCATTGGTTTCAGTGGAGTTGCTCCACCTACACTGATGAAATAAGGAGTCTCAGATGCCATGTTTGCACTGGCAGCCAGGGCAGAATGTTCGTCAGGATTGTAGTTTGTAACTTGCTGTGGTGGGAATAAAATGATGTCAGGTCAAAAGTCTCCAATATAATTGGTATGGACAGCTATTTAGACATCTGATAAAGGTGATTTGGGAGGACAGCTGAAGATACATAAAAGAGCACTAATTTCACTCTTCTCCATATGGTTCAAAACTATTTGTCATGTCAAAATTGTTGATAGACAGTTGTCAGTCATTGGTTGATTGTTTTTATTGACTATACCTATACAAGTAGATTTCTGAGGCAACCAAAAATGAGAAGTTTCCTTTCACTGTAATTGCACAGTTAAATGCTACAACAGGGGCATGCTGGAGGTATCAGAATACAAAATACACATCGCTTAATGTGCAGTACATGCATGTGGCAGCACATATGGCACGAAATGTGAACACCAAACAATATGCTCAGGCCCCAGTAAGTTTGCAGGAAGTCGGAGAAAACACAAGTAGGTGACAACAATAACATGCAGTGTAAGAGGAAAGTGTGGACCCAGCAGAGCATGAAAATGCATTCACTCTCCCTTCTCCCAGAATGGAATATGGAATACTGCTGAAAGCAGATCCATGGGCTGTATCTGAGACTGTCAGGATAACTACAATTGTTGGATTTATTAGTGTTTGTGTTCCCATCCTGGGCTTCTATAGATGCTCAACATCCTCTGTGCTTCTAGAATGGTGAAACACTAGAAAGCAATAGTAATTTTTGAGAAGCTCAGCTTGTACACAATTGAAAATGTACAGCAGCAGGACAGTGTGCTGTACAGCAAGTCTAATACACCTCAAACAATGCTACACTATAAATATTTGAAGTAGCTACACTTACAGTTTCACCACAAAGACAGTGGCTCTATTTCACAGATGCACCTTGTACCAATATTATTTTGGAGACTGAGATAAAACTCTATCAGCAATGTACTGCCTTCTGAACTGCTACTCCCAACTGATTTTGAATTTTTGACATGCTTTCCCATTATTTTTTTGCTATTCATTTCATTCTCTTTTTCCACAATTAAAGCATAGCTATTTGATGTGTTAAGCATAGACTGGCTTAAGATAAACAGATAACTAATCAAATATTTACATCATGGTGATTTGAACATATGCAATACTAACATACTGTGTGTTTCTTGTACAAGGAAAATGCACAGAAGTGACAGACCATTACTGAACACAGCCAGTCATATCACATAGCAAATTTGCTGTTCAAGTGCAATTTGGAATGAAGGCAGTAGCAGTTCCTAAATAGGGAGAAGCACTGGGGTCTTGCTAGAAATTCTTTGTATTTTCTTAATAGAAAACATTTGCCTCAAACCCATAAGTAAGTGTACTGTTTACAAACCTGAAAGATTGCACTATAGATCCATGTGTTTCTCACTGGCTGAATTAAAAACTTCTGATAGAGAGATAGTCAATTAAATAGAATTTGCTAGATGAGGGCTACTAAAGCAAGGAAAAATTACTGGTGTCTTCCCTATGTGGGGTTCTGTATTGACTGCATGAAGAGGTGCTCGCAGGATTACAGCTGACAACGCAAAGGGAAGGTCCATTTCAGGTCCTGTGCAAAGGGAATTGAGGAAAATTTGATGTTGGCTTTTCTACATCTCTGATGACGGGAATTCTCTCTTCTTCTTTAATGTTGGGGGAAGATGAAGATGTCCAATGGTTTAGTGGTTTTCAGAGAGGTGCCATAGCAAGCAAGCTGTAAAGACAAACTCCTCACAAGTGGTAGCTGGAACCTGGTACAGTACCTTCTCTCTCTGTTTAGGGTTGGTTGGTTTGTTTGTGATAATAAATTTATTTGGGAGTTTATTCCCTGAGCAGATAATAGAAAGGTTTTGCAGGTAAGCATTTTTATGTCCTATCTACCATATCTCAACAACATCTAAAGATATAAAAGCTTCACATGCATGATAAAAGGCTTGCTTATGCCTACACAATTATTTTTCAAATTTAAATGTCTCTGTTATTTTAATAATTTTTTTTACATTCCCTAAAGGGCTTTAGCTAGCCTGAAGAACCAACATCAGATTTCCCTTTTAAAATGGAAGACAAGTATAATTTTAAAATGCAGTATTTACTTGGCTCCCATTTAACTGAAATTTGATATATTTAGAAGCCTCCTAATTTATATTCAGGATCACCACTTCAATACCAATGATCAAAATTTCATACATATTTGTGCACAGAAACTACTGAATGCATACTGATGAGCACTTTTCAAGGCATTCCTGTTGCACTAACATTGCAAATGATGTGCTAACATGATGGTCTTTCAGGTAAAAGCACTGCACATAGACAAACTCTTCCCAGACCACTCCAGTAGTACTGTCAGTCCAAACCTGAGATAAAGTAGTGAAAAGGGGCTGCAAAATGCTGTCTGAGGGACAGGGTTCCTGGAAATTCCTGTGCATGCAAGTCCGTCTCAGTAAAAGCAGCCTCTTCTCTTTTTCCCGGAAACTGAAGTCCTAGCAGTTTTTGCAGTGGCTTGTTATACATGATTGAGGAGTCTGCATTTTGTTAAACATGCTTCTTGTGAGACAAGAAAAATCAAGGCTTCTCCCCGAAGGAAAGTAAATTCACGTTACCACTTGCCTCTGATTTGTATCACATACGTTTAAGAAAACTACTGAATATCACCTCTGCCTTGGGATGAAACAAGGTTAGACCATTCCCACATACACTCTCAAAGCTAGTGGCTACAGTTTTCATTATCAGTGACATGTCAAGCCCCTGCTGAGATCAGGGCCTGCCACGGGAAGCGAAGCATGTAGACACCGTGAGTGCCCCAACCTCACAGAATTGTTTTCTCAGATGAGGCAGATAGGAGTAAATGTGAGCACCTCCAGGAGGAATTACTCCAGCTAGTCAAAGAAGGGTTTCTCAGAATGACCCATCATGGCTTTTTGAAGCTCACACCAGAAATCAGCAGAAAGGGGCACTGAATTAAAAATTGTATGGATGTAAGCCTGTGCCTTTACCACATGACGTATGAACTGTCTGTTAAGTCTTTCTTCCTCAGATCCCACAGTACTGAAGGATCTCTTTCCTTCACAGCTACTCCTAAAATAGAGAATAATTACAACAGGTTTTT
Organism: Grus americana; assembly: GCF_028858705.1. Lineage (NCBI taxonomy): Eukaryota > Metazoa > Chordata > Aves > Gruiformes > Gruidae > Grus > Grus americana. Next base: position 29,910,312 of record NC_072859.1, read on the forward strand.
GACTGTTTCAGGCTCTGCTGTGCAGAACATGGCCAAATCTAGTCTCTAATAATGTCATTTCAGATGCACTGTAGCATACACAGTTTTGCACTGTACATCTGTGGTTCTGCTCCTCATGAACTGATTTATCAGCTTATCATTGTATCACAACTGGAATGATTTTTCAATTCTCTCTCGTGTCTATATCTCATTACATGAAGAACTTAATAAAGGACATTAAGCTGTTTTCATGGCAAAAAGCATAGTCCAGACTGGTGACTAGCTTTCCTAGTTATGCTTCCCTTTAATTTCTAGAAAACATTCTTTCCTCAGCCATCCTGATTTCTAATACAGAGCTAGGCTGACTGCCTGTCTTTTTTTTTTTTTTTTTTTTTTTTTTTTCAAGGAAAGACTGGTGAAAAGAGGTTAGTATTAGGAACTGCAATGCAACAAGTTTACTCTTACTGTAAGAGTGCTTATTTCCCAAGGGGTGACTGGCTAGGAAAGCCATGCTGGTGATTTCTGTAGCAACGTAGCAACAGCCTCCCTGTCACTCAATGCCTCTTCTCATAGCTTGTGCCACAGGTGCCCAGAGACGGTTTTGCCCCAAGATTGCTGTTGTGCCAGAGCAAAGGAACATTAAATGTGCAAGTCAAGTTCTAGGTGCTGTGTAATCCCACCTGGCTGACTATAACCACAGTGACAGGACCCTTTAGGAGCTGCTATACAACACTGCAATTTTTTGGTTTGGTTTGGTTGCTTTATTTTGCAGAGGCTTACCCTAGTGCAGTGCTTTACTTGCACACCTGCTGCTAAAACTACTATTTATGAGTTTCATAAGACATATAAAAATTGAGTAATAACATTGCCTGTGAACAATATGCCCCCCTTTAATAAAAGTATTTCTCCATTTGAAAATAATCAGGCATCATCTTTGTCTTTAATAGTTCTTTCTACAGAAGCTGTCCTGGGCAGGGGCAGGAAAGCGTGTGCTGTTTTTGCTAAAGATCTTCAATCAATTACACAGTCTCTCCATGTAAGTTGATGAGACCTTGCTTGGCAAAATTTTTAGATCTCTGGATTTGTTCTCTGTCGATCTTTCACAGAAAGCTAGAATGTTCTGGTACATGGGATATGGTAGTGGATATGAGGATCCATAGTGCTCATCAAAAAGCCCTTATTTTAGCAATTTATCAGTATTCTTCCAGATTTTCTTTCAGTCTTGTGTATCTGCCATGTAACAAATTCTAACTGGGTAGTTAGGTTAGTTATTCAAGCAAATTTTGCCCATCTATCTCAATAATTCACTCCGTCCTTCCATTCCCTCATATGCAGCTATGCTGACACCACACAAAGTCTCTTTACAAATTACCTTATGTAGACTGATGGGCTCTCCACAGTGGTGCAGAGCACTCCTCCGTGAGGAGAACAACATTATTATATCCTCCATTTCTGGTTCTTAGTACCAGTAGTGTTTATACACTGGAAAATTGGTAAAAAGAAGCTCTATTGATCCTAACCCTAGATATGGAGTTGGTTAACAGACTAAAGGGAAAAGATCTGTAGAAATTAACAAGCTTTGGATCACAGCCTTAGCAAGTGTCATGCTTGCATTTCCTTGTATTTCCCACTATCACCCCACTCAGCTTTATTTTCACTTACTCTGCCTTTTCCTTGCATTTTGTACAGTCCCTTCTCTTTTTCACATTGCACAGCTGTTCTGAATTCTGCAGGAGCCTTAAATCATGTCTCAGAGGAAATAAAAATATTCCTGTTACATTCAGCAGAGGAACCCTGCCAGGTAGGGGAGGGTTAGTAAATACAAGCCAACACAAATTCAGTTTTCCCCTCAAGGCTGCAATACCTGCAGTGATAGGGATGACCATACACCTGACTGCTTGCTTTGGCCTTTCTGACAAGCTGGGATGGAAAAAGTCAGCCCCCAATATATCTGATCAACCAGTCCTGGGTTTAGAGGTGCCATGCTGAATTCAAATCCAATTAATATGCATCTGTATGTTAACGAGGCAAAATATTTTATTGTCTTTGCTTCACCTTTCTCCTCTCATATGAAGTTCTGCCCTTGTCTTTTTGGGGTTTTTGCCTCACTGGGAGACGCCAGTATCTTTTAATACAGAGATCTTGGGATGGGATATGAATCCAGCTGTCAAATACAAGTGTTAAAGTCTGGACACCTGGTTTCATCTTCTGGTTCTATCAAATCAGCACTCAATCTCTTAACATGGCACTTACTTAGCCAATAAGATTGTCAATGGGTCATATGAATGTCAGCATCTGAGTTTGCAGAGCTATGTACTAGCACAGCTCAGCAAGTCTCTCCTTTGCAATATTAGATTTTGGGGGAAATGTGGCTTTTAGAGGACATCAGTGCAAAGCTATCAATGTGCAAATGCATCAATGCAAACCCTAATGTAGTTTGGAGTGCTGTAAAATAGCAATTACTAGCATGTGCTGTGAATAAGAAATTCCAGTTCCCCCATCTGAAATATGCATAGATGTGTGTGCACGTTTTCCCTCTCTGACTTCCCTTGCGTTTTTTTCAGTGGCAGTGACTTAGCTTTTTAGCACTGCATAGGGAAAACTATCTAATAACTGTTGGACTGTTCACCTTTGGCTCCACTGATATGTTAGTCTTGTATGCCACGGTTTTTGCTGCAAAATCTTTCCATTTCATGTGATTGATACCTTGGGGATCTGCAAAATTAAGGTCATCTATATGCTCGTCCCTAAGCACCAGAGCTCCTGTTCTCTCCCTAAGCATTCTACCATATAACAAACAAGATGAAGAAGGAAACAGATGAAACAGATTTTACTCTGCAATACAAAGCAGCCTCTATTTGTAGAAAAACTTATCACAGACAGGAACCTTCTCATGCCAGGGAATCTCTGGATACTTCAGGGAAGATGAACAGTTCCCTAATAAGGAGTTGCAGCGCTGAGCTCAGAGTTGAAAAAAATCAAATTTACTACATCCTATAGGGCATAATAAGGAAGCAAAATCCCAGACATCTCCAGGCGAGGTATCTCTTTGTGCCTTAAACTTATGTATAGGAAGACATGCAGATAAGTATAAGGCATGCTCCATGTGAAGAAGGGTGTGGGAATAGGAGGGAGTGTGTCTGATTTTTATTTCCTGATGGCCAATTTACTAATCAGCTTTGATTAACTTAGATTTTATTCAGTCTAGCCTGCGAGCTGCAGTATTCAGAACAAGGGCTTTGGCAGCTTGAGCTAAACAAGGATCAGACTTTAAAAACCATTTCAGAACAGAGAGATATGTATCCAGTGTCATACTTTTCCTAGTAGGAAAGATCTGCCTAAGTATCTTCTCTCTTTAGGCATCTGGAAAAAAATTACTATCTACCTAGCAGCAGCTTCCAGCATTTAAATACCACCACAAACCTTGCCCATTCTACAGCTGATTCATAGAACTCAAATATAGACTGAGTACACACGGACAGAGACTAATGCTTACCTGGAGTGAAATTTCACTCAAGACTGGGTAGATCAGGGAACTGCAATCCATCAAGATTTTCTGTCCAGCACTCTGCATTTCCTAGCTGTCTTTCCTTTCTCTGGAAAGCACTGACTTACTTGCCTATACCTGGAGGCTTAGTCTGCACCTCTCACACAAGCTCGTCTGTATTGCCATGCAAATTTTCCACTCAGAAGGATAAAGCTTGTGGGGATGAGTGGGTTGTTATGGCAGAACTGTGCTGCATGGTTTCCTATGTTCTTCGAAGTGCTCTGTGGTGGATGTTTGTTTTTACTTCTTTCAGAATCCATAATGACTCCATCTTTTCTGCTTTTCCCCAGCGTTACCTGCTGCACATGAAAGCAAAGTCAACAAGATCAGTGGAACTAATATCATACTGACTTTCTGAGGGTAAGTAATCAGAATTCAAGCCACCAGGAAACACCCTAAAAAGTAAGATGCTCGAAAATATCTGGCAACAAAAGGTCTTCACAGACATAAACAAAGAGCTTTTTTTTTCTAGCACGCGCACATTCTTTTTAATCTTTAATGGACAAAGATATAAACCCAGCTATCTTTGGGGAGAAACCTGGACTGATAAATGGTGTGATGTCAATTAAGCCCTAATATTAAGATGCTGATATGATGATTCTTCTCTGACTGAAGTGAAATGGCTTGCCTGCTTATACCAGGAGCGAAAGAGAACCTTTGTGAAAGCTTTTTACTGGTCTTCCTGCAAAAATGCTATTTATTAAAATAGTAGTTCACTGTTTGAAGTCTGGTGTAGAGGTTGGATTCTATTCAGATTCTGAAACATATGGATATTTTTGCTTTAGGATTTCCTCTGTATATTCTCTTTGCAAGGATGGATAGGATTTAATTTAAACTCAGGCAGTGAAGATTTTAATGCAGACTTCAGACCTCGCAAAAAAAGCTGCCTAGAGTAGATCCACATGGCTGTGTTGAGAGAAGAGAGTTACAAAGTCCTGCCTTCTCTTAGTGGATGAGCTTATGCTTCCCAGCCATTTCCAGGTTTTACTGATAGGACTTCACCCTTTCCAGACCTTCTAGCTAAGTTAAGTGGGCCAGATCTATCTCTGGTGGAGGCCCACTAAAGACTGTGGTATTAGCATACTGTGACTGACATGCTGCAAAATCAGATTAGGCACCAATTTCTTCAATGGCTGATCTCGCTAACTGTCATGCTGCCACCCAGACTTAAAATTGCCCTTCTCTCTTCCTTGTAGAACTCAATTTTAGAGAGGTCCTGTAAATCATCCAGTTTGGCTTTTTACTGAAATGAGCAGAACATAAGCTATTTTTCTCTTCAAAATTGAATTATGCATTTTTGTACAGTACATTCATTATCTAGAGCGTGGCTGCAGACAAAATGCGTAATTGGTCTTTGGGATGTATGAAGCAAAATACTGCCCAGTTAGAATACAGCTTGAAAGAAATTCTCCTGATTAGGAATATAACTGAATCATGGTTCATTAGCAGATTTCTATCTGGAGAGGTTTTCTAAATTGTGGGGTTTATATTAATGATGTCTAGCCAAACAGACTGTCTGGCTTTATCTTTGTATATGTTATCATGATCTCTGACAGAACAAAGCTACTGACTAGGTATCTCTTAGTAATTACTCTGTAGAGTGAGAGCTGAGGTCTTTTGCTTTTTTCTCCCTACAATTTTCCACTGAAAATGGTATCATTTTACTTATCTTTTGTACTGCAAAGTGGGATGGAGTTTTTGATCAGCCTTTTTATGACACTTTCTTGAAAATGAGCAGCTATATTGCATTTTTTATTGTTCCAAACTAGTTTGAATTCTTTCACAGACAAATTTATTTCTCTTTCATTATGTCACTACTGTAGACTTCTACTTGTGACACTTTTCTCCTCTTAGCCACAAGAACTGGGCCTGTTCTTACCTCTCTCCAAGAAATGGAGTGGAGGGGATACACTACCCAATTATGATTTCACAGGATTCAATCAGTCAAGCTATGCTGATTTACACTAGCTGAGGTCTTGGATGACTATCTCTGAAATAAGCTGTCCTCTTGCTCAGAGAGATTTCAGGCATATTATTTTACATGGGCAGTTTCTCCAGTAAATGAGCCTAGCCTGTCTATCTTTGAAGTTTTAGTCTAAAGTGGATCATGTCCTCAATCATTCACTGTATTGTCAATGGTATTTCTATTAAAAAACCCCCTCACATGACTGTAAGTCTTATCAGACCATTAACATTTGCCTTGAAATTCCAGCTAAAGCTTAGGCTGGCAAGCAATTTATGAGAGGAGCTGGAATCCTGTTGCCGGATTTTTTTCCTTATTACTTTGCTCTTCCCTAATTCCTTTGAAACCTTTCCAGGGAGAGACTGCAGTCCTGAAGGATGATAAATGGGGAAGTGACCAGAGTACTCCAGGATTCCCAGGCAGAGGCTGCAGAAAGACAAAGCATTAAGAGGAAGCGACAGATCTGTTATGCAGTTTTGTGCTACAGCTCTTTGCCTCTCTTGCCTTCTGGCCAGAGAGCATTCAATGTCTGTGGGTCCAGCTGATAGGATGTAGAAGAAAGGATATGGTATATAGTGTAATTTTTTCTTCTATCAGTAGCACATTGGTCCCTTCCCCTTAGGCTTTCTCTCCTGTTGCTGCTCTATTTTGGCTCAGTACTAGATTTTTTACTCACATTAACAAACATATGAGAGAAAGCTCCCTGAAACTTCAGTATCTGTGAGGAAACATACCTACTCAAGAAAAACCAAATAAGCTGTAGTTGGTTTTGACACTTTTGCCTGGGACTGCTTGTTTAAAATTCTGGACCAGTTTGGCCTTGGGGCAGGTGGTGCAATGAAAAAAATGAACATTCAGTATCTTTCCAGTAGAATTTCTCCTACAGCACCACTTATAATGAGTGCTTGCTATGCTGCTGGTTTATGCCAGGCAGAAAAGGAAATGTCAAAGACTCCTGATTTATCCTGTATTTCCTTTTTCTCCCTGAAACTTCTCAATATCATCCTCATCCAGCTTACTTCTCCACTTCATGTAACCAGATCGACTTGAAGGACTGAAAAGAAATGTTTTACATAGAAAGTACTTCACTATCTACTTTTTTCCCTGCTGGTACTGCTCAATAGGTACATGGAGACTGAACTAACTCTGATCATGGAGTTCACGGTCAAATTAATTTCCATCTGTGCTGGCTTAAGAATTCAGGTGTGTTCCATAGCACTTTCTTAGCAAAATCATATGGCTTTTTTGCTTAAACTTCATCACATATGTGTCTGTCCTTCCCTTTCTTTTGAAAAATCCCAAAGGATTTTAAAGGATGGACATTTCACCATTAATATATTTCAGGTATTAGTTTCACTGAAAAGCTCTACTTCTTAGCTCTCATCTGATTTTCAATGTTTACCTTAACAATTAAAAATAACAATCAACTCTAAGAGTATTTCCAAGGGATGGGCAACCACCTGTGACACTGGATCACTGAAGGCAAGGCCAAGGGCTATTAGCTTCCACAAGCTGCTCCCCAGCCAATGTTCTGTGACAAGGTTGCTATTGCTATTTTAACCTCTTTTTTAAAAAAAGAAATCCAATATACATGTTTCATGTTATTCCCAACAGAACCATCCCTCCTCCAAGGCATAACGGAAGAGCGGGTTTTAATAGCAAAGCTGGACTGCGGTACAAAACATAGCTAAAAAAATCAGTCACAGTTCTGATTAAAGTTGCTGTTCTGAGTATCAAGGTTTACAGTTATATGGAATTGAATTTTCAAACAGCAGAAGATGTTTTGCTTTTTCCACCTAATTAATTTCCTTTTTTGAAAGGCTTCCCCTTTGAGGTCTTTTTTTTTTTTCTGGATACTCAGGGATTTTGGTGAACGTTAACTGTGAGTGGCATCAATGGAAATCCTACCTGTAGATCTCTTGGGGATTTACAGGGCCTCACAAGCTTAGCATTTTCATAAATATTGCAAGGAGGTTGCAGCAGGGGAACTCTGCAGAACCTCACAGAAAATTTCCACTGCAAAACTCTAGTGAATATAGCTTATGCCCAACCCTTTATATGCACAGACGCTCCAGCATCTTCCAAGGTCAGTGGAAGGGGAGGGAGCTGGTCTCCTAAAGCACAGCCATTTTGCAGCAGGGACTCATAGAAGGCTACAGATCTGCATTTTCCTGCTAGCCTGCAGCAGGGCTGCACCATGGTGGAGCAGGGAGCTCCCTCACTTAGGGGTTCTGTCCTCTACATCTCAGCATTGTTCCCATGGGAGGAAACATTATCTCAACTTTCACTGTCAGGTGTGCACTCTTACTCTAATGAATGCCCTTTCCAAGAAACATTCATAATAAATCTATGTCCGATCATTGTCACTGTCAATCTGCTCTTCTCACAAAGCTGGGTTTCATTCTTCCAAGGGTACAGGAGGGTAAACTGGGATGCAGTGTGAGGTGCAGCATTGGGAAAATCACCAGAAGGAATCTAAGATGGAACCAGGTCCCTGAGGTGCGTGATTCATCATCTCCAACAATTCATGTTACTAGGGTTCACAATGCATTCCCAGCATCTTTCCATCACCTGCCTGAAGATTACTTTCCCTGTGAGTTGGAAGAACAAGCAAGAAATCTTCCCTATTGCAGCCAAAGTTCAAAGCCCAGCCTATTAGCTCACATCACTATTAATTTCATTTCACATTAATACATAATATTGCTAATGCTTCTCTGTGGATTTCTCACACATCAGAAGAAGCAAATACATATTTATTTAACTTAGTAAATTAGTATAGTAACCCTGGCTTCACTGATATTTCATGAAGTTATCAGACAGTTGAATACAAGACAAAACCAGCAGCATTTCCTATCCCACATTGTGAGCAACTGGACATTAATTCAGACCTAATCCAGGTTTCTTACAAGAGTAAATCCTTATCTTGTCTTTCATCTCCAAAAAGCTGGGCCTCTTCTCATAATGTCCTAACCCTTCCCAATTTCACTTACCTGGAAAGAAGCTGCACGGCAGTCTTCTTGCTATGTTCTAATTAGTCTGTATCTCTCTGACAATTATTTTACCAAAGTGCAAATTCTCATAAAACAAATCGTCATTCTTATCATATCCTCAGTCATTTTATTAATAACTTTAAGACCATTTATTTGTGCTCTGACATTTTATCTTTTACTGCTGCCACAATAAAAATATTATTGGAAAACTGCATCTTTTATAGACACCACAGTTTAAGGGAGTAATTCTTATTGTTGATGTTTCTTCTGTTTTACTCAAAGTGGTTTTTTATCAGGCACTCAGCAGTCTCCTCTTCCCGAAATTCTCAGTGATGGATTTAAACAGTGGGAACATATAGCAAATACATGAACAACAGAGGTCAAAGATAATTTGAAGAATAATGAAAAGTGCATTAGAGGGTCAGATTTTTGAACAATGACTATAGCACTAAATACAGACCATAATTTGGGAGACCAAAGGCCAAAATGGTAAAGTGGAGAAACCACAGAAGTCAGTACTATCTGTTCATAGTATAGGGGGGAAATGCAGTTAATTTAAGAGGGTGAAAATTAAAACATATCATAAGCAGGTTTCTATAAACTAGACTGTAATAGGCAGCTGCAGAAAAAGCACTGAAGCCAAGAGTACATGTATGACTTTGGCTATCATTCAGGGTCTTCTAAACACTTGTAAAGACACCAGAGAGATCTGTCACAGAGGCACAGAATGATTTCTTTTCTCTCTCTAACAAACCTCTATGTACGTCTGATAAGATTTTTAGAATAAGATGTATAAATCCCTAGTGATTATTTAAGGATATAATTTAGTCTTGTAATTACTGTCATGTCTTAACAGTTGTATGTTTAATTGATTGCAATGCTTCAGGACTAACTAGAACCATTTATCTTGGAGCTCCATCTGCTGATTCAAAGGTGGCACGACGTGTTTAGAAACCATCCTGCTCAGCCTTCAGACAGATCTTAATCTCTGTTTTAAATCAAGGTAAACCCCACTGTAAGAAGGGGGAAATAAACAAGTCTGAGAACTGCTGGTGCATATAGCAGGGCTATAGGTATATTCTACTTCATTGCTGCAGCTAACTCACCCTGTAGTCTGACAAGCATTAATCGCTGTAGTGTCAGCACAAGCGCTCTCTGCCCCCCAACTGCACGTGCCCAGTTCTTACACTTCCCAGTGCCATGCTGTGTCACACCTGTAAAGCTACTTTCCAGGCTTTGTACTGAACACAGGGAAGTGATTCAGAAAATATGGACTTGTTTTGGTCACAGGTTCTGGGATGAAGGCAACCTTTGGTGGACTAGCTCACACCCTCCAGCCCTGAGTTAGAGAAAAGCACTGCACAGACTGAGCAGATTAGAACTGAAATAATGTATGTCACATACTGCCATACATCTTTAGAAAATGAATAAAAATAGATCCTCTTTCTGTAGAAAGACAAATATCTTTGCATAAGATTTTACTCAGTTCCACCTTCACTTCAGTAGGACTAAATGAGATATATCAGAGTAAAATCATTGTTCTTTGGTTCATTATCATTTTCATAAAAGATATTTAGCACTCTGTTTTAGAAAACAGAAAACTCAAGCCATCATCTCGGGTATTCAGCATGAAAAGCACTCAATATAGGTTTAATGCCAGCTCTCTTTAAAAAGAACTGATTTTTTTCAAATAAGCTATACCAGATTTCTTACAGAGACACCAAGGAAAATTAAACCTATATGAAGAATAATAGGGCATTTGGAAATAGACTGTGTCTGAAATTTCAAACACTGGAAACAATGCAGGCAGAACAAACGCTTTCAATAAAATTAACTGTGTAGACACAGAGCAATGAGTGTATATTGGGATTTGGGGCTAAATTTATCCTACTGTCTCCCTTTTCTTGAGAAAGGATGGATGAGATGTGACGTGTACCTCCCTGACCGGGCATCTAGCACTGATTAGAGAACTTCTGAGAGCTGCTTCATTTTGCAAGTAAGTTGCTTGCACCCCTATAGCTTTACATGAAGCAAAGTGCCCAAATGTAGTTAGTCTTTTGCCATCCTAAACAGAGCTCATGGGGTAAGAGTGGTCTCTGGAAAGGAATATGTATCACTGCAGTACGTAATAAGGAGGTAGCAGCAACACTTCACTCCATAGCCTGGGGTGCCCTGCTGGACTCTGAGTTTTATGAGGAATTCACTGCAGGAAAATCTCTGGAATTACTCTGGCTGTGCTAGCACTGCACACAGCCTGCCAGCAGCAGAGAGAAAAAAGGATGTGCAGGAGAGAAAAAAAGGATGTGCAGGGTCAAGAATACACCATTTTACCAACAAAGAGAAAGATTGCTACAGGCAAGTGCAGTTACACCTGCCAGCAAAATGACCCAGCCAGACATCATGTGCACTAACCTCTGTCCAAGCTGGATTCTACTCAGCGCAGTAAGAATATTCAAATAGAAAAACTAGGACATTAAAAGTCTCCTTTGGAGATTTGTTCATATAATAAAGCACAACAGAAATCTTTTTCTAGGATTCTATTTCTATCCTGAGGTCTTCACTGGCTATTAATTAAAATCATATTGCCTGTTTATACAGACAAAGACATCCAGGGACTCAAGTAAAAGATAAAAAGTAGACCCCATATAATTAAAAAGAAGGCTGAAAAATGTTTAATTATGTGTTTTATCCTCTCTGAAAAACAATTTAAGTATATTTCCTTTGCTATCAATAATGACATTAACTAGATGATTTTCAACTGTTGCAAGAACCCAGTAAATCAAGGGCCCCTCAGGCATATGTACTGCACTCTGAAAACCAGGGCCATGGACACAGAGCATGCATGCGCAATGCAGGAGTTTTTTCTGGGCATGGCTGCGCTTCCAGAAACAGTGCTTTCAACTCAATCCTTTCCAAATGTATTGTACATTTACATTTCTCTTTATTAATATGCCTGATGCACTGTAAACACTAAAAGCTGTGTTGAATTTAAAGGTCACTAAGAACGGAAGCAGCAGTAGGACAAATTAATCACTGCAGCCTTTTCTTTCACCTCATGAGTTGTGCTTTAGTTCTGCCTTGCAGGGAACACCCACCTAATCCATAATACCCTGCTAATTAGTCCTTGCAAAGACTACTTTTATCCATATGAAACTTCCACTTGCTACTGTGACAGAACCAAAGCATATCTGCCTGGCATGAAGGAATAAGATCTAGCAGAAGTTTATAATATTTTCTTGACAGAACTGTCTAGTTTAATTTCAATTTCTAGAAACAGCATTCTGTTGAAAAAACCATACACTCCCAAAAAACCCCATTTCATTAATTCTTTATCTAGATCCACATGCAACACAGCAAAATCTTGTCATGAGTTTTAAGAGACAGCAAGCGGCAGCACATCAGCTGCAACCAGGGAGGGCCCTGGCTGCCAAACAAAATCCAGCAATGCCATGGATGAAGCTGTCAGTGCTGGGCTCCCAAGCAGGGCTAGCGGTGCCAGGGCCTGCTAGCCCTTGCTGCCCCTGCCTTTTTATTCTCGCAAAGGCAGAGTTTATAACCGCAGCACATAAAAACTCGGCAGTGCCAGGCTAAGGAGGCTGAAGCAGCCTCCTCACCCAAGGAAGGGCTGCAGAGCAGAGGGCTCTAGAAGAATTATTTTTTGACAGAATATAACCCCCCAGGTTTATCCCACCTTCCTCTCCTACTCTCATTTTTGCCCCTGAATTTCAGTCAGAATGAGCCACAGGAGCCACCAGCTGCTGACACAACCCCAGGTACCACAAAAACAGCAGGCGCCATGACAGCGCCAAGTTCTTAGCTGCACCTGAGACCCTCGCAATGCTAGAAGAGCCACAAAAAAAGCCCTCCTCAGTTAAAAAAACCCCTAACCTTTTCCTCAGCGGCTTCTCCCCCTGAGGCTTGGGATCCTCTCAGCACGGTGCCTGCTCCTCCTGTGCGCTGCTGCCCTGCAACATCTATCAGGCTGGTGAGAGCTCTCCTCTTGCCACCTCAGTGACAGTCATTTTGTGCTTCCCCTGCCTGGGGCAGCACCTCTGTGAAGGATGGGCTCACGCTTCCTGCATGGATCTCCAGCAATGGGCAGCTGCTGCTTCACATGCTGGGATGGCCCTCGGTGCACAGGACAGACACACAAGGCCTAAAGACAGGAGGGTGAATAATGGCTCTCCACCATGCAATGTCCCATTTAGCTACCCCATATTTTGGTGTCTTTTTTTCTATTTCTTCCTCTCTTCCTGGGCATTTTTCACTTCAGGGGTGCCATACACAGCTGTTGTCCCCAGCTGCAGCACTGGGCTTCATGTTCCCCCTGAGGTGGCCACATTATTTTCCCACCTCAGGCCCTTCGCTGTGGGTGCAGGGAGGGTCCCACCAAGGCACCAGGGCAGGGAGGTATGCAGGGACCCCTGAGCAATCCCAACCCACACATGAGCAAGAAAGCTGCCATGATAATCTCCCTCACCTTGCCCTGAGGAACATACCAGCCCCTAGATGCCAGGGAGACTCAGCCGAGGGCCGTGGGGAGAATGCTCCATCATCACACCTCCTTCTGTCCAGCAAAATGGCTGCTGCACTGCAGGGCAAGGAAGGAGCACTGTCAGGGAGATGGGGGGCACAGGGTGGCAAGCAGAGCTTTCTGCTGCTACAGTGCTGCTTTCGTTAAATGGAAATGCTATTATTTGTTTAATCTAGGCTTTCATTGTTCATACACAGAGAACAGTGGAGAGTGGGGGGGCCCAGGCAGTGAAGCAGCAACATGAAAGGCAGGAGCTGTGCTTGCCCCAAGTGATTTTGGGGGGGCGGAATTTGAGGAGGAGTCAACTGCCCTTGTGGTTTTCTACACAGCATTTTGACTAAAATTTTCAGGTAATCTATGTCTCAGTTCCATGTTTACACAGAAAGAGGCTTGTTTTTCAGAAAATGCCACAGTTCGGGATGTTCCTTGTCTTTACAGTCAAGTCACTCTGATATCTGAAAAGATTTACTGGGGCACCAAATTTTGGAAAAAAGTATCTGAGTATATACTGAAACTCTCGTTTTAAGTCTTTTGGGAAATTCAATTATGCTTTTAACAGTCATTGTATATGCCTGAATTTCTGTCCTGTACATGTATTATGAATGCATGCCATCTGCCTGCACGTGAACATCTGTGAGCCAGATTCTGCCCTGCTGGAAAAACACACTGGTATGATTCTTTTATGAGTTCTTCTTTGATGTTGACTATACTGATATCAATTTAGTATAATTTCATTAAGTTAAGAAGAGCTTTTTTTTTTCTTCTACTCTGGTGAAAAGTCAGAGCAGACTTTTCTGCATTATGTCACTCTAAAATGATCATAAATAAGGACAGATTTCATTTTTAATTATTTTTGCTTCCAGTAGTCTTTGCTGAAAGAGATACAGTTCAAACTTCGAATCTTCATTGGAAGAAGTTTATCCTCACTTCTGCATGGTTTAAGACTGCCTAAATTGCATGTGTATCAACAGCACCAGGACTGTTATGTAGGATTACATTGATGATTGCTCTGTTTTGACACCAGATAACATGCTTTAGGGGGGAGTTCTTTCTGAGCAACAAATCTATTGTTTCATGAATTGCTAAAATGCTTGTATTGTTAGACAGTTTCATGTGATGAATGCAAAGGCTTTCTGCCCAATAAATTAGGATCATCTATAGTAACTTTTATTAACAATACATTGCTATATTATGGAACCCTTATTAAAAGCATAAAGAAATTAAAAATAAAAAATCCCTCCTCCTTCAGCGCCCCACATAAATTTTACTTTTCTATTAATCATCTACTGTAGGACTGATCAAAATCAGGCTGAAAACCCTGAGCACAACATCTTGCATTTTCACTTAATTCTGTAAACCTAATCTCCATTCTTTTTGCTACTCCTACATATATTCATTCCCTCTCATTTTTTTCTCAGGTATACATTTTCTCTCTAAATTATTCCTCATTCATTCCATCTGGTCTGTCTTTCTTCACCACATACTCTGTTCTTCACCTTTTTGTTCTCATGCTTTTCTCCCTGTGAACCCCACTTCCATACTGGAAATGAGTGTAAAAGGGAGTCATTTCACTTTGTTATTTTTCATACACAAGTGCACAGAATTCAAACTGAGAAAATTAATAATAATTTTTTTTCTTTAATATAATTTCTCTAGATCTTACTTTGAGACTAAAGTGTAATTTTCTGCCAGGCAACAGTGTCTTGCATTTTTTCCTTATTTCCTTGTTATAGGTATACAGTGTGTAAACTTTATACATGCCATTACAGCTGCTCAATAATTTGCATACAGAAAATCAGATACAGGCACAATTTGAGAAAAAACAAATCAGGATATCCCAGGATCTCCTTATAAGGTCTGTGTTTCATTTTTTCTTTATGTGAGTTTCTTTACATCAGGTTCTCCAATAACCCAAGGCTGGTGGAGTAGCCATTTGCCCACACCCACTTTCTGAGTATCTAGGGCTTGTATACAGGTAGCTCAAGGTGGAAGCTAGTTATCATATGACAAATACCAAAGAAACAGACTGTTTATCGATTGTCCATTTGTTAGGAAACAATGCTAAAAATTATACTGTCCTAATTCACAGCCCTAGCCCAGTGACTCTTATGAGCCTTACCCTGGAAAACTTTCAGAGTAATTATAACTGTTTCCTAAACAGCCCACAGGAACTCAGCGTACCCTGGGAAGTACCTCACTTTAGCCCAGGAGAAGCCATCCACAATCCTAAATTCTGGTCTCTGCAGTTTTGTAATTCCCAAAAAGTCTAACTGTTCTGTGGAGCTCAGAGGGATGCGGTGGAGGCTCCTGAATAAAATAGTCTGATAACAGACTGAAATCCCTAATCCTGCAAGTCATTTAATTGCAGTGTTTTCTGTTCAGTTCTGCCATTTGCACTTCACAAATCCAGTTATTTGTATTCTAAACAGTGCATGATCTGATAGTAGTAACATTGTCATAGCACTAATACATTCATGGATGCGTAACTGTTTCTTTCCTTTCACAGTGAAGTTTATATATAGAATTGGCTTTAAGAACCCCCACGAACGCCCAGACTATGGGGTTTTTATTTATTGTGGCAAAGCCTAATAATTAACGTAGAACTGTGATTATCAAAGGACCTTTATTATGAAAGTAAATCCTAGTAAGAGTTGCTTTGCCAGGCACTTAAAACTATCCAGAAAAGAGAAATGCAATATGCAAATGGAATGAGGATATAGAAATGGAAATTATCATATGTGAAGTGGAAGAAAAACTCAAAGCGCTTAAAGCACTGAAATTGGAGGGACAGGATAATCTCCATCCCTGGGTTCTGAAAGAACTGGCACAATGAAATTGCATGTCCAGCAGCAAGGATTTTTAATAAAGCTGCCAACTGGTAGCATATCACTACTGAAAAGCAAACCTCTTGCCTGTGTTACAGAAAGGGGAAAAAAGGATAGCCAGCAAACATTAGAGTGACCTCAACAATATTCAAGGCTCAAGAAAAACATCTATGTAAGTAGACATAAATGCAAAATGGGAAAAAATGCAAACTAAGTTTACAAAGGTGAAGCAGGTTGAGTGAATATATTTCTGTTGATTAAAACCATTGTTTTAATCAGTAGAATCATAGGATCATAGAATCATAGAATGGTTTGGGTTGGAAGGCCCCTTAAAGATCATCTAGTTCTAACCCCCCCTGCTACGGGCAGGGACACCCTCCACCAGACCACGTTGCCCAAAGAAAGTGCTGTAGATACTATCTATTAGGCTTCTGTAAAGGTGTGAATAAAATGCTAAAGCAGGAAAAAAAACTCTGGTTGTGCTAGAAGAGGAACTGTTGTCTGGAGGGAGGGTATCACTGTAATTATTAAAGGATCAGTATTGGAATCTGGCTTATTTAATATTTCCAGTAATGACTGTGACACAAAAAGTGTATGCTAATGAAATTTTGGTGAAAGCAAACACTGAGAGATATTACTAATACAGAAGAGGATTAAAGGCTCATATAGGAAAGAAATAGATACTGTGGCAACTGGAATAACAGAAATGGAATGAAATTTAACAGCATACAATATATGTATGAAAAACCAATAGCAGGAGCTCAGTACTTTGAAACCAAACAAGGAAGAGACACATTAGTTGAATACATGCTACCTATGAATCACTACTGTGAAGACATCTGTGGAAGAGCTAAATACAATCCTAAAATGTTCTAGGTCTGGTATTGCTAGTAGATATATGAAAATAGTAATACCATTGCACAAGGCATTCCTGAAATCTCATGTTGAATATTCATTTTTACTCTCCATGTTTGAGTGCTAAGACAGGTGGAAAAGACTGCTATAAAAATAGGAAAGCTTGTCTTAGTGAGATAATGAAGATAGTTCATCTTCTTTCCCCAGGCTTATTATCAAGTCCCTAGCAATCTATAATATTCACCAGTTCACCATTTTGAATCACAAGACTGTTGGATAGATCACTGTCATGATAATGTAGACAATAAATCAAATCTAAAATACATAATTTTAGGAAGATGGTTGTCTAATTATTGGCCCTGTATAATCACCCATAACTATCCATATCATACTTTATTTACTATCTCAACACAAATATTCATGATAATCTTTATTTTTACAGTAATGCAAACTCATGTAGATAAGATTTCCTATAGATAATGATGTTTTAATTTTAACTATTTTCTTTTAAAAATGTAGCACTTAAGAAATAACACTTGGGAAAAGAGAGGATTGAGATATGTGTAGTGACTGGGACTCATCTGAATGAAGAATGTACACAAATACTTTATTTAAGATGTTGCCTTATTTCTTTATTAAAGAAAATTAATGACATTGTTTTTAATTTGTACTTTTAAAAAGCTATGGGTTTTTTTAAGAGATAGATATTGCATCTAATTAGCACATATATATTATACCTTGTCTTCTATCCCTGGTTAATTATTTAAAATACAGTACAGATTTGCACAGTACAGACATGTACAGATTTTCTATTAAAGAGCAAGGAAACTTTTGGTTGTCTTCCAGTAAATATTCTGTGAACATTTCTGCCAACTGCAAATAACAGTAACTATCATTAATTTTTCAACCTTTAAGAGTACAGTGTGCTCAAAAAACATCAAACTTGTTTGGTTTTGTGTGAGTTCTGAGGCAAAGAATGCTAAAATAAAATACAAATATTATAAATATGCAATTTCAATAAACTGCATAGATACACACTTTAGTCAAGAACATAATTATGTGAATTTATTAATTCACTTTATTATATGTAGCCATGTTAGTGTTTTGGTTCCATTAAATATTGAAAGATAAGTCTTCTGTTAAAGATATATAAGAATTTTTACTACAGTAGTGGAATACAGCATGTTCCAGTTCAACATTTTCAGATTCACGGTCCATGGAAATCAGGAGTCACATGTTAAGAGACTGGAGTCCTAATAAACTTTAGGACAACAGTCATGTATAAGTTCACATCTTTGTGAACTTAGTGCCAAATTTGTGGGCTCAATCTACTTTGAAAACAAACTGTCTTTCAGGAATAAAGACATTTCTGGTGGTAGAGGCTGAGGAAGCCTGAGGTAGACCTTAGCACACCCTGCAGCATATTATGCCCAAATGGAACACTGTGCATGAATTACACTCCTCGTGCTGGGGTTACTGTACTGACACGTACTTCGCCTCCTCCCAGAAATGCAACTCCTGCCCTCAGTTTAAATGTGTACTGGAAGTAATTTTGATGAGACTTCAACCTTCCATTATTTTATTTTAAATAAAGTAATAGCCGGTGCTGTTATTTTAAAGATTAAGACACACATGTAGAAAGATGGAGGACTGCTGCTCAGCCAAAACTAGGGATCATTAACGGGGATCATTGCTCACCATCAGCCATCAGGTAGCAATGACTTCCCACCACTGCTGACCTTGTATTTCCTTTTATTTCGTATGTGTATAACAGGCATGGGAAAGAAGCATAAGTCTGAAAGGTTTCAGGCAATTACATTACACCAGTGTACGGGATGGGTGAAGGCTGTAGGGTCAGCTGCTGTGCATTCAGCTGCCCTTTTGTTTCTTCCTGCTGTAGTTTGGAGCCAGAGCACGTTGATGGCTGCCATGGCTGCCCAAAGCACGGTGCTTTGGAGGAGCTGGGTCTCAGAGCAGAGCAGCTGCCCAGAGAAACAGCCTGCTGCTGAGGAACAAGCTAAAGAGGGGACTGCCTGGAGGAGCCACTGCTGTGTAGGTCAGGCTTTCCAACAGCACAACCCTGCAGCAAAAGGCAACCTTTTGTGACAGTTAGGTCCCACAGCTTCAGGGAAACTGAAGAGATGATTTGGTGTCTTTTTCTATTTGTTTTCTGGAATTGATCAAACTAAACTTTTCTGACTTAAAATCAGTTTTGGTTTAGATTCAAAGGAAATACTTCTAAAAATCTATGGTCTGATTCTGTTATTTTTATGCTTCATAAAAACTTATCTTGCAAATAGTTCCATTTATTGTGATGAAAGATGGTCTGATTTTATGATCATAAAGCATGAAATGCCAAGGAAATACGTCTCTCGTTTCCCTCTTGCTTCCATGGTGAAAATGCTTTAGTATGGCTTCACACCAGCGTCCTCTGCTGGTCAGCCCTCTGCTACTTTCATGTCTTTGTCCATAATCTCTGCTGCCACAGGTGATTTGCTGTTGAATAAGTCTCTCCTTTTTTAATTTGCTGCATCAAGGAGGTAGAAGAGGAGCATGTCCTATCAATGCATTCATTTTATTTGCAATTTCATTTTTTACTTTCTACATCGTGTTAGTGGGCTTTGAAGTTCCAGGAGCCAGCTGAGGTAGCTCATCAACACATTTCATGTTGGAAAGAGAAATGCAAGTTGTCTGAACAGAACAAGAAAGTAAGTCTCTCAGGAGATGAGAGCTTTACTTCCTCAATCTGGAGAAAGGAAGGCATTCTTTCAACTTGTCTTTTTATGTTTATATTTGCAGAAGTCTTCTCCAGTGAAAATATACCTCAAATAGATGTACTTATACATATATGTATGGTGTGTATATATAATCTAGAAGATTCAACTAAATTGGAAAGATTCTGTTGTCATTGTCTGTAGGAGAATTTTATGGAAATAACATAGAAGAGAAGGAATGCTTGTGAACAGCATCCTTCGGTATACCTGGCTGGAATCAGCTAATGTAAATTCATCAGTGCTAGTGCTTGTTTTCTCTTCCCCACTACAAACCACACTTGGTCTCTGACATACGGGGTTAAGGAGCCACCAAGAAGCTTTATCACCTCACTGGGAGTCTATCAATTCCCAGAATTATGCCCAAAGAGCACATGATGTGCTATTAGTATGAATACCAGCAACCAATTCTAGCATGCATGCCAGGGGTTAATCATCACTACTCTTGTCTGTTCTCTCTACCAGGTAAACATTTTGATGATAGTCTTCATGCTATGCTGATAAGTAACTACTATTTGGTCATTTCATTTTTATTTGCTTCATTGAAGTATCTGTGAAGAGGCCAGGCTGAAGAGGAAGAAATTATCGCAAACAGCTGTTTTTATTTATTTTGCATTGTTTAAGCCATTTCAGATATTCTGAAATCTAATTCAGATGTGAGGTGGAGAAATGCAGTTAGAAAATGTGGGATGTATCCCAGTGTTGACAATCACAAATGGAATCCTGCCCACAGCAACTACACTTGATGTTTGTAGTAGTCTTTCAGCTGTCTCCTGCCTCATCCATCTATTAGCATTTCTTTAGGCTTGCTGACAAGGTAATATGACAATTTCAGCACAAAATAGGTGCTAAGTAAAGATGACTCTAAACGGGCCACATACTTACTGTGGTGAGTGTGACTGTTTCTGCATAAAATCCCTTTTTTGCTGTTTGGGAGAATTCAAATGTGATTTTGTGGGTTTTGTGTCTAAGAGATTATGACAGGAACTATAGCTGAGGGGAAGGAGAAGGAGGACTCGGGATTAAAAATGTGTTTATTTCTCCAGGCAGAAGACTGACTGACAAGCCTAGCGGTATCCAGGCTAAAACCTGCTAAATTTGGGAGCTTACTAAAGCAGAATGGTGTTGTAACTAAGGCATCCCTGCAGCTGCTGTAGCACTTACAGAGTGGACTATTCTTTGGGTTTTCACTTTCTCTTTTGTATTAATATCTACAAAGGTGACCTTCTAAAGAAACAAAAGATTTCTTCTGAGGGGATAATTGTTAAGTTTCTTAGGGGAATATAAGGAAACAGTGATAAGATGCTACAGTGATCCTTATTTATTGCAAACTGATTGAATGTCTTCCACAGAAGGTTTTTAGCATAGATCTATTTTTTCCAGATAGGGAGTTTTAAACACTCCATCACTTATTTGGGGAAAAGATCTGCAAGTGTGTATTTATGTCAGTCTCATTCTTTTCCCCTTAATACTTTTTATTTCCTGCTTATACAGGAGATACATCAATGCAGGATAAGAACTGTTACGTATTTTGTTTCTTTGCTGGTGTTGATTTCTCTCCTGGTCCACCCTGCCCTTCTGGTACTCGTGAAATAACCAGGTCACAGACTTTCCAGTTTAATCACTATTGCTTTTCTCTTAAATAAAGATCTTGTTACAATAAACAAACAGCAGTCATAGTAATAAAGTCTCCACTGTTAATATTTAAGAACTAAGTTTTCCTGTTACATATAAAACAGATCTACAATTTTAAGTACTCAAGCTTTATTTGTGTTTGTTAAAGAAACCAGAAGTGCTTTATAAAACTTTTATAAATTTTTGAGATTTAAACTTACGTATGAATTCCATCCAGTTTTCTCTGATCATAGCATAGAGTTTCACCTTTTTGATACAGCAGATGAAAATCAACATCTAATTGTGCTCCAGCTAAAAGTTGTGTAACGACAACAAAAAAAATCCACCCCAGCAGAATTCCTGTTTGAATTACTGAAGACAACATTTTAAAGTAAAGAAATTGACACTGAAAGAGAATTGAAAAGGTGGATTTGTTTATATGAATTTAAACAACGTAACTGGAACCAGTTTTAAAAATGTTGTAATCCAAACACATTTTAGCCATTTCAAATCTTAAGGTAGCTATGATCTAATCATATTGAACTGTTTCTATACGGCACTTTTCCTCACATTTTAAAAAAATGTTTACTACAGTACAATTTCACAGTGATTAGAAAGGTGGAAAATGCAGTCCACAGAAGCAACTCAAAGAACTTCATTCATTGTCATGTAGGCTTGCTTTGAGCAGGATTAGACAACCTCATAAGCACATCAGCAGATAGCTGAACCTTGCAATTCTGTGACAGATAGCATCGATGGATACACACTAGTGGTTAGCTCAACAGTGAAGGGGAGATTTTTGTCATGCAGGTCAGTCAGAGGATCTTTTAAAGGGTTTGATGGTTTTTATATGGAGCTTCTAAATATGAGGATGACTATAGAAGAAAGCATGAAGGTGTGTTATCAATGCTACTTAGTAAAATTATATTCCAGGAAAGGTGAAGGTGAGAGTCTGTATCTTGACAGTAAACGAGAGCTGATAGATATGATGGGGATAAAATGTGAAAGGGATTTTTCTTCACTTGTGAAAGGGAAGAGAAGCAGGATGTAATTAATGCAAAAGAGAAGTGGGAGGAAGGCAAAGGGATGCACAACATAATCCAGAACAATCCTTGCTGAAGGCTTCTGAGTGTGTAAGAGTGGGAAAAGATTGCACATGTGGAGTTCAGAGGAAAGAATACTGCAGTATCCCAATCTAGACAGGAGGGGAAGGAAGCCTAGTTTTCTACCTGACAGAAGAGAGTCCTGCCTGTGCAGGTAAATGTCCTCATGTTGAGTATACCATAACTGACAGCCATAAACATGGGACTAATCAGTTATAATGTAGAACAGCTAATAATACTATCAATATATCAGTTTTTATATAATGACTTATGGCAGTACATAATGGGCACTGCCAAACTATTAAGATAAGGATTTTATTAAGAAAGGATTTTATCTTCATATGTGATGTCTTAAAAATTCAAAAGATATTATTCACTGTTATGCATAAGAAAACATTTATTTTGAACCAAGTTTGCAAATATTTGTTAATGGAGATCTCAGACTGAACAAATATGATTATGTTGCTGTTGCTCTGTGAAATGTCAGATGTAAGAAGAAGAATTTCCTTGCCAAAAAATGTTTACTGTGTAAAATGTTAGCTGGAAAGTCTGAGAAGGAGGAAAAAAACAACTCCCAATTTTCTGCTATTCAATTTAAAGGCAGACAGTCTTTTGATTTGTTCCCTTTTAGCTAAATCATTGTTTTTCTTCACTGTTTCACATACAAAGCAAACTGCATACCAAACCCACACACTTTATATGATTCAGAAGTTGGAAAGAAGTAGACATTCATTATTGCTATCGATTTCAACATGAAATCAGCGGGTTGCTTTCATTTTGGCAAGATAATAATACTTACAAATGCTATTTTAATACACAACTTTGTACACACTTTATGTTACAGTCCCGCCATATGTTACATAAAATGCGAGAGTGAAATGAGTAAGTTTTAGAGAAAAGAGTCTTTACTGTGCCTCATTTTCTTTCAAATATGAAACAAGGAGAAAATGACAGTAGACATGAAGCTGTATCCACATACAATTCTACATCTCTTTCCAAAAATTTATTTTGAAATTGTTCTGTCTTCTCTGTGGGATGGTCTTGCTAACAGTGTGTGATAAGGTAAATCAAATGTATATATAAACACCTAACAGGATTGCAATAGCAGAATTCTTTGAACTGTCTGCAGAAATAAATATTTACCTCACAAGCAAAATAAAATGTTCACTTTTCTATAAAAAGCAAGTCTAGTTATGTTTGAAACAAACTATATGGAGAGCATAATAAATCCTGAATGCTTAGGTGAAAGTTGTTCAGAAGAAAAATCCACATGACTGTGAAAGACATGGTTTATTAATGGAGAAACTGTTGCAGCCCATGGCTGGTATACCTTTTCCGAGAGAGAGGGGAGATAAATTTAAGTATGTTTGAGTAAATGTCTTGGGTAAATGTAGTATTATGTGACTCTGAAGATTACTGAGGAAAATGTACATAGCCTACCTTTCTCCTCCAAATGAACACATGCTGTGTATCAATGGAAATACATAATTATAGTTTTTTAAAACGTGTCATCCATCCTCTTTTATTCTACGGCTAAACATGCACATCCTCAACATACAGCAAAAATATGGTGCATAAAATTAGGAATATATTATCTGTTTATATTTAATACAGAGTCAATGTTTAGAATGATTACAGGAACATCAAGGCCCTAGAACAAGCCAGCGGCACAAGACTGCATTTAAGAGTAGCTTCTATCGATGGCATATCAACCAAGTACCTTTCTGAACTACAAAGAAATGGTAACATTTTCAGGTCAACTTTTCAAAGCTATTTAGCCACAATGCCCATGCACATGAAGCTGGCTTTTTAGGCAGCATTTTGGAAGTCTTCTGGGGAAAATGGTCTGCAGCTGAGGACAGGGAGTTGATTACATTTGCATGTGTGCTTTGCTGCCTGCCATTCACAAAAGGAGATGCTGTGCATGCAATTCAGCACGCAGTTTCTACAGAGCACTGTGGTGATCTCTGCTACATGACCTGCTGTGTGCCTGCACAGATTTGGCCTTGCTCCTGCACAGGATCCCTGAATGCATGAGTGCCAGGGCATTGCTGAGAGCCCCTCACAAAAAGCAGCTACCAAAACCTCAGTCTGCAACTGGGATACCAAAAGCTGCAGGCTGGGACTGCTGCTGTGCTGGGTGGTCTAGAGACTGCGCTTTTGAGGATTTGGGTCTGAATTGCCTTCAAGAGCAAGTCTGGGCTTGTATGTCGGTATTGCACTTAGCAAAACATCTCCCTAGGAGACGAAATCCTACTGGAAATCTGTAGGACTCAGACGCAAAGTCCTAATGAGTCTTTTGCAAAGTGAGAAGCCTGAATCTAGGCTGAGCCTTGGGGCCTTGCAGGGCACAGGGGCTGGCTGCTCACTGCTAAAGCAAACCACACTGTTGCCAAATCTCTTACAGGGCTGTTATGCCGGGGCCTCGCCCCCCCCCCCCAGGTGTTGAGGAATGCACCTAAGTCTTGCAGGAAGGGTTGCTCCAAGGGAAGGGCTTCTGCAAGGCTGCTGTGAAACATACTCTGTTGCATATTAGAATTGTTTCAGAGCAGCAGATATGTGAGAAAAATCAGCAGTGTTGTGCCTTACATAGCAAAGTGGAGAGTTTTCTCCTGGAAATGGGCTACTGTGTAAACCATGGGTTTTAGCTACCAGCAGTAACAAATAACAAGTGCTTTCTAAGCAATACTGAAAATGGAGCATTCCTGTATTTCTAATTGTAAGCCTGTCTTTGTTTCCATAGAATAAGGAATTCTGAGAAAAGGAGACAGGTCTTTCAAATGACATTTGCTTTTTGCTTTCATCTTAGTACCTTGTTTTGAAAAATGGAATGATGAAACAGTGTGGGTTTTTTTCTCCTGAGGCAGTCACTCCTCCTCCTCAAGAAAGGCATGCTGCAAATTGGAAACAAAACGGAACTGAAATCCTGTGCATATTAAAAGCGAATGCATGAGAGGTCTGAAAGTGAGTGTGGATGTTACAGTGCCGAAAG
Source organism: Grus americana (assembly GCF_028858705.1). Classification (NCBI taxonomy): domain Eukaryota; kingdom Metazoa; phylum Chordata; class Aves; order Gruiformes; family Gruidae; genus Grus; species Grus americana. Next base: position 29,935,485 of record NC_072859.1, read on the forward strand.
GTAAAAATTATCACTTAAGGCAGTACTGTAAGGGACATTGCATTTCTCTCCCATGCACACCCCGCCCATCCAGAACTCCCCATCTCTGCATGCACCAGCCCAGGGGAATGTACTAAAACGTGCAGCATGTTCCCCCTGCTCTTGCAGACGCAGCCCCCGCTCTGTCTCTTCCTCCAGCCCCCCATGGCTGAGGTCTGGCTCCAGCCCGCTCCAGGGGGCTGCAGGGGGAGGTGGGCAGGTACTGCCATGCCCGGCTGAGGGAGGGGAGGCCTGCAGGGCCAAGGCAGCTCCTGTGTCGCAGGCTCTCCAGAGCAGGGCATTCCCCACCCACTGCCGTGGGCTCTCCTGCCCCGCCTGCCCAGGTTGCTACATGCCAGGGCAGCAGTGGCCATGCCCTATATAAAAGCTGCGAGGTGCCAGTTGCGTCGTGCCAGGGTGGTTAGCCAGAACTGGTTTGTCATGGAGGCCGAGGAAGCCGCAGCGGTGGCAGCGAAGGCAACACTGCGGACCCCCAAGTGCTCCCGCTGCCGTAACCATGGCTTCGTGGTGCCAGTGAAGGGCCATGCTGGCCACTGCCGCTGGAAGCTCTGTCTGTGCGACAAGTGTGCCCTCATCACCGAGCGCCAGAAGATCATGGCGGCCCAGAAGGCCCTGAGGCAGCAGGTGCCTGACCCCCCGGCTGGGGCAGCCACAGGGCCTGCTCCCCTGGGTGAAGGCCCCGGGGTGGCCACCGGGGCAGCCGGTGCCCCTGAGCAGAGCGGCCATGAGGGGATGAAGGGCACCCATTCTGCCAGCGGCAACAGCAAAGGCATGGCGTGCAGGGCACCGCCGCTGCCTCCCAGCGGCCCTCCCTTCTGGGACTATGGTAAGGGCCTGTCCCCAAAGCCTCTTCCCCTGTCCCACCATCTTTCTTTCTGCATTCATCCTCTTCCCATCAAATGCTGCCACTTGCGCAGTTTGCACCCGCTGATTCCTCAGGCTCCAGCTCCCTGGAGAGCCGTTCCTGCTGTCTGTCCTTTTCTTCCTCAGTGGACACAGGTACTCTGCTTGCATGTTGAATGTGCAATCCTGCATTTCTTTTCCCTTTTGCAGGGTCTGCAACACAGGTCACACGGTTCTGCAGCAGCAGGAGCAATGTGCTCAGGCTTGCAGCTCATTGCAAAGTTGAAGTGGCCTTTGAGAAGGAAATTAGTCTGGGAGGGAAACCAAATTCTGATCCACTGTGCACTGCAGGTGCTCGTGCATGTTTCTCTTAGTGCTGTCTCACTGTTTATAAATTCACAGGCACAAGCCTTCAGCAAAAAAAAAAAGCTAAAAAACTCAGTGATGGCAGGTAAATGGGGAAGTTACTGCTGCAGTTGCCTGAAGCAAGCATTTTATGATAGCACTGTAAAAGGAAGAGACCTCTTGGCCTTAATTCCTGTAGCAAAGACTATATTTGGCTGGGATCACTTGGTGTAAAAGTGCATTTGGTATTTAAGAGCAGAGCCTAGATTTTGCAGGTGGAAAAATTGTATGGTCTGTCACCTCTTAAATTGCTTCCTTTAATAGAGTCTTTCATGTGACTTGTCTAGTTTATTACTATTTATTACAGTAACTTCATACTATTACTATTTATTATAGTAATTTTACGGAAATCCCTACTGACTGCAGTAATCATTAGTCTGAGCCTTTGGAGAGTTGGCAGCCTGCAAGATAAAATGCTATTTTGAAAAGCCCAGAGGAGAGACTGATTTCAGACATCTCTAGTTCCCACCTAATCTGTCAATAACTGTTCCCCTTTTTTTTAGCTTTGTTTCCTAAGAAAATTATGTTTATGGATGATGCTAGCTGTAGATGTGCCTGTCAGTCCTTCCCTTAATAACATTTTTAACCTGCTGACCAATTTCAAAAAAGGTTAGGGACAAATAGTATAATTCTAGTACTCCAGAAGTCAACCTACTCTCGAATCAAATTCTTCCACTTGCCTACCAACAGGAGGATGTGCGGACAAGAAAGACCTTATTCGTATTCAAATAACCACTCTGTTTTTTAGGATTTCAGAGAGACCATATAAGATTCAGACGCAAGATAAAAACCAAAGGAAGTAACTGATTCCTGCACCTGAAATTGCTGGTGTATTTCCCTAAAATTGAGCCTTTGTAAATTAACATAGGAAGTGACAGATAGGACTAAAGTTAGAACTCTATGGTTTCTGTAGATTTTTGTTCTAAGTTCTGCTAGAGTTAAAAGTCTTAAGGTAGGTTGTTTTGCTGTTGCTGATGTACTGAAAGAATAAGACTCTGCAGCCAGTGCTTTACTAAGGAGTAGCTTCACAATTCATAAGGCAGAAAAGAACGCAGATCATTCTGTGTTACAGTATCATCTGCTGCATCTTTCCTTAGTTCCTTAAAAAATCATGAAGTAAATTCTTGAGGTGCTAAGCATGAAACCAAAGGGCGAGATTCACCGGCCTGAGAGTGGAATTTGGTCCTGCAGCTACTTCTACTGAACTCCATAGAATTACATGGATACTTTTATTTGTTCTTTTCTTATTGTTTCTTAGCTCACCCTGCTTTGCCTCCAGAATACATGGTCAACCCAGAATACCTGGAGAGAGAACCTCCGAAAGTGTACCCTGGGTGTTCTGGGGTATATCCTTACCATCCATTTCCCATGGGATTTGCCATCAATCAGTCAAGCTGTAGGGGAGCACCATCACCTCCAGGGATATCACTTCAGAGAGGTTTCCGACACATTCCTAGCAACTATGGGCGAGGGAATGCAGCTTCTGTGTCAGTAAGTAACAGTCTTTTAATTGCCCCTGGAAATATTGCTGTCTACTTTTAGCTGCCTTCTTGCTGTTAAAGTACCCATGAAAAGTTATCCTGCTTATCAGTTATTTCACAGCATTTTGATATATTATGGTGAAGAAAAAACATGAGCAGATGGTGACGTTAATTAATAGTCTGTCCTGAACCCAGAAGACCAAACCCATGCACTTGCAAGGGAACGGATATTGTGAAGTGTTTTGGGGCTTATACTTTCTGCTAGCATTTGCAACAGCTTTTTGGAATGATGGCAGTTGGACACTTAAAATGGTCATGTTGTGCCAGTGTAGATCACACAGATTGCACATTGGGAGGTTCCTCTTCTTCCCATGCAGGACAAATCTAATGGGGAGGGAGAGCGTCAGGGCTTGGCCAAGGCACCACAGCTGCGGAGAAGAGTGGGGCGAAAATCAGCTTCCACAAGGAAGCAAATCAGCATGGTCAGATATTTCTGGTTTGAGACATTTGGTTTCTCAAAAACAGTGGAAAATTGTTGTGGTTAACAGAAGTTTCAGATGAAAAATGTTTAGCATCATAGGTCTCGCACCTTCAAACCACACAGATGTGGTAAGAAACAAGATGTTAAATTGCCTGTCAGTTGTAATGGTGTGTGTGGGCACTTCCAGTTCCTTTCAGTGCTGTCAGTCATGTTGGTTTAAACTGGTGGTGTCCAGTTTTTGTACCACAGTTGGGCACATTATCAGATCTCCAGCTGCCATACGTCATCTGTCTGCATTGAGTACAATTCATCAGTTCATGTTAAGGTAGAGTGATCTGCCTCAAGACTACTAGATTTATTATGCTTGCATAGAAATTCCCTGTCACATTTTAGGGGTTATTGAGAAAGAGGGTGGCTAGCAGCAGTCTGAGGTCCAGATAAATTATCCTGGTGGGCTGGATATACACGGGTTGGGAAATGCCTTGTCTAGACCGTCACTGTGTGTGGGTTTGAACTTAATTTTTAACTGTCCTGAAACAGATGGAAGGATCTCATACAAGCTTTATCTGTACCAGGGTGCGTGGCCAAATCCAAGAGAAAAATGCTCCTATTTCTCTGATGCTAGTGTTTCTGAGGAATGGAAATATCTCCTTGCACATGCAGTGAATTTTATTATGCTCTAACAGGTCTGGTGATCACAGAAGACGAGGGCTGTGGGGCACCCTGTGGTGCACACCAGCCCCTCAGTGTAAGTAGAGCCACTCATTTCACTGGGCTCGGGGGAGAATCGATAACTAGCAGGGAGGTGGTGGCAAGAAGCATTCCCCTCAGTTGCCTCTCTGTTGCATGAAGACTTCCATCTGGGTCAGTGGCAGGTGCACCGGGTCAGTGGTGAAGGTGAGCTGATCGTGGTTTAAACCAGCTGCTCTAATGAGATGCCAGAACAGGTGACAAGGACTTAGAACATCAATTTCAGCTGAGACATGGTCTAAGAAGCGGCTACTTCACAGTTTCAGCGCATTACACTATGCACAGGCTTTGCCTGTGCTAATACATGCATAGATATGGCAGCATATGCCCACAAAATGGACAAAAAATGTAATATTCACAGGTAAAAATTGAAACAGAAGTTGTTTGATACTGCAGATGTATCCTGGAGAGAGTCTGTAGATGGAAGATGATTTGCTTCATGTGTTTCCACAGATTCCAGATGGAGGTGGCGATTTCCATCAAGGATACTACACTCCTCTGCCTCAGTTCATTGCACCAAGTTTTCTGCCAGGGATTCGTTACATTCCACCTCCCCTTTCACTGAACATGTTGGCTGAAACAACCAAGGAAGCACATGGTAAGGAAGTATGAGATGAGCCCTGGGAGATCCAGTTTTAATCTGCCTTCAATACCTAACCACAGAGGTGGAAACCTCACGAGACCATGATTCTAGCTAGTGTACAGGGTTCCTAGATCCTTGCGATGGAACCAGGACTGAGATCCTGAAGTCCCAGGACAGATTGCCAGCTTGTACAGCTCTGGGAAGGGCTGGTTTAGGAGAAGCAGCCTGACATGCCTGGGCTTTCCTGCTGACAAGCACCTCAATCTCCTGCAGACGTTGAAGGCCCCAGGACTCAGAACTGTTCCAGAATATGATCCGTTGATATTCTCAAAATGGAAATATTTTTCTAAATAGCTAGTTTGCAGGACATATTTTAAAAATTATTTGGCTTGGTTGCAATTTAGACAAAAATGTTAAAAAAAGGGTGGACAAACACTTAGCATGAATAATATGAAATTTCTCACTCATCTGAAAATCCTGCATTTTAATTGCTGTAAATGAAAGATTGAATCTTCAAAATCTCAAGTTGTTGTATTGAATCTCACAGGATTTTAAATTTCTGGCATAAGTTAAGTCTTTGTGTTCCTCTCTTTTGGTCTCTTTAATGTATTGTGCCTACATGTGGACGTACTTGTGATTATATTTGCAAGTTTTTAATTTGTCTGCAGCTAGCTGTGACCACAAGAGGGTAGAGCTGCTCAGAGAATTAACCACTAGCACTGGATGAGTGAATCGGCAGTTTTATTTTAAATTCTTTTAGAAAATGCAGATAAATAAATGCAACTTTATTTCTCTTCTTGAACATGAGAATAAAAAATTGTTAATCTTTTTATGAAACAGATTACAATAATCACCCAGTGAAAAATCAAATCTCTTGTATAAGAGTGAAGAGAAGTAGAAGAGTATAATTATCTCATTTGAATTGAAAAGATGTTGTGTGGGACAAAATATAACTTGCGGGGTTTTTGGCCTGGTTTCTTGACAACATAGGGCTTGCGCAGCCTCATTTTCTATTAATGTCAGTCCTGTCATAACTTTTCAACCCATTAGTTATTTTCTGCCAAACATACCTGTTGTGATCACAGGCCTACACAATATTGATCTGCAAGGGAAGCAGATGCCTCCCACAAACCCATTTGTTTGCAGCCATGTCGTGGTGTTTGGCTGTCAGCTTGCACTCAATTCCCGACTGACGTGTGTACACCTTTGGCCAACAACCAAGTGCTTGCCAGTCAACCCAGCAGTGGGCACATATCTCCAGAGCACTCAGAGCATACCTGCTTCTTGTCTGGCTGGAAAGCCAAAGAAAAGTAAGCAGGAGATATGGTGGACAAGGGGAATATGATGAATATGGCAGTACAGACATCGTAGAAGTGTAAAGTTATTTTAAGATACTGAGGAAGGCATTAGGATTTTAACGCAGAGTGTAAGAGATACTGGTGTGCTGGATGTGAAATAATATGGGCTATGTTTGAGGGGAAGAGAGGAAAATGAGGGCTGGTAGACAAACCAGAAAGTGTATGTGTGGATTAATGGGGTTTGTGATTTGGAGGGGACAAAATATGTGGGGGATACTGCAGTGGCAGAGAACCATGTAGGGAGCTGCAGCTATTCTGTTAGAGCGTGTGAGAATGGGAAGGAACTGGCAGTAGCAGGCAAACGTGGGGGACATGGAGAGAAGTGGTGGTATTGCGTGAGGAAAACAGAGGAAATCCAGTCCTGTATTGGCAGAGTGAAGTTGTACTGGCCAAACAATCATGAAAACAGGCAAGTGGATGGAGAAGAGAGGTCATGAGAGCACACCCCCCCCCCCCCCGGAGAGCAAAATGCCATCTAATGACCTCAGCCCTTATTACACACTAGGGAAATCACAACCTAGGCACAAAGCCATAGGAAACAGTGCATCATAGATTGTGCTGCTCAGAGAACAATCCAGTTTTCTTAGTACTACAGAGAAAGTACAAATTAATTCCACTACATGGTATTAGTGCTCTAGGATATGTAGGAATTTGCAATTGTGACCCAGTGAGGGGGGGGGTACTTCTGCATGAGGTCATATACAAAATAGCCTGCCAGCAGAAGATGCAGATGTAGAGGGAAGCTACAGAGAAACTAAGAATTCTTCGATTCTGGTATTCAAGATACTTGAAAAAAGAGAAAAGCTGTAACATTTAGTGCATAGGGATGTGTTAGGATTGCATCATGTCTTTTTTCCCAAGAAAGGAACTGATGTAAACCTACAATTAGACTTGGGAACATCCTTCCTCCACAGAGACCTCCAGAATTGAGGCGAAATGGGCTTTCTGGCAAAACAGTTGCAGGAAAATGGATGTAGAAAGCTCTAGCAGGGGACACCTGGTGAGAAGAAATGTCTGTGATCTCTGCCCCAAAGGGAATCTGAGAACAAGACAAATAAATAAATAAATAAATTTTAAAAGTCCTGTCTGAAAAAGATTTCTAAGGCTAGAAGCTGCTACCAGAAAGATTTGAGTCAATAGATGACTGCAGTTAAATAACTGAGGCCAGTTAGGTTTACAGTGGTGATGTGAAGTATAGGCCATGTTGTTACACAATTTCATGCAGTATTGACTAGTAATGTTACAGAAATTTGACAAAATAAACACAAGGTGTATCCAGTAAAACAGCCAGTACAGCATCTGAGGATAGAGCCTGATTGCAGATTGTTGGCTTTCTAAAAGAGCAAGCTACAGAAAAATAAACAAAAACCCAAGTCACCTGTGAGGAAATGAGGGAACTTTTCATGCAAATTGGCAAGTAAATACCTTATAAAATAAAAATCCCTAGTTGGATTTGAAGAGGGGATTATTCAGTCTGTCAAGGCCTTTGAGAATTCACAGGAGCGCTAAAGAGGCATGGCATAGATTCACTGCAGTTAAGTGGGCAAAAGAGTCTGCCTCATAATTCTCTTCCAGTGCAGCTTCAACATTTGCCATCTTGAAGCACTCTTGGCTACATTTCTTGAAGCATGGCTGAAGCAATCCACTGCTGTCTGAACTGCAGTATCTCAGTTCAGAGAGCTCTTGATGTCAAGTGCCTTTGAAAAACAATCTGGATTGACAAAAGTAATTTTGCATTGAGAATTTGCCTCTGGAAATGTGATTGATACTAGGTGTAATTCAAACTGAAATACAGGGTTTGGGGTTTTTGGCTTCTGTTTAACTCTGACCTTTTTCTATTCTTCATTTTTATTTCAGCTCCTGAAGGTGACAGTCAGGATTCAGGGATGGCTCATGAACCTGGCCAACCATCTTCTTCCCCAGAAGAAACAAACAGAGACCAGTCTGTATATTCTAAACAGTAAATGGGCTGGAGAAGAGCTGAGTAGCAGGCAGCGCTATTTTCATTATTGAGTAGAGTGTTAGTTAATACAAAGGTAGAGTGACACTTAGTCACTGAGCAGCCACAACAGCTAGAAGAAGGGGATTAGTCCCCTGCCTCACTTTATGATCATGTTAGAGCTACCAGGCTCACAGCTCTTCCTCCCTAGCACTGTAAAGCCCTTGTTCCCAAAAGAGGTTTTCCAGAGCCATCGTAAACCCCTTCCCCCTTAAGCAGGTGGAAGCAACAAAAGATTATGACTCTGAATTTATTTCCTTTGCTGAGGTTAGATGGCTCCCTGACTTTGGAGTGAGGTCTCCGAGCCATGTACATTCTGTAGCCTTCTCATGTTCATGACGCTAGTCAAAAATGTGTTGTTTCTGTATCAATTTGCTGTAAAGGAAACCTGGTTCTGAATATTATGGAAGAGTTAAGTGAGGTGGAGCCTGAAGACTAAGTGAGAGAGGATAGGAAGACAGCCTGGGTCGCTGATTTACTTGACTGCCTAAGAACATGATTCACTGGATTCAGCAGGCAACAGTAGGTGCTCGCTATGCTTGTCAAGCAGGGCGTAGGAGGAATTTGCAGAAATTTCAGGTGTAGGCTGAAATCTAGTGCCTCCACATTGTTTTCTGGGTGAACTGCCTTTAAGGCACCTTCTGTTCAGGTTGGGGACAGACTGATTTGGACTCGCCTCTTGTCACACAGGCTTCAGGATTTTGAATGTCCTTGATGGTTTAGACATAATTTCAATGTTGTTTAACTCAGTACAGCTGAAACTAAACAGTACTATTTGTTTCTAAAAGGCTGGCATGGACAGCTTTATACACGTGTATTGGAAGTGCGCTGTGGCGTATCAAAGGTGTGGAGAGATTGCCTAGGAAACTGGGACAAAATACCATTTAGAATAATAGTTAGTCAAATCCATACATACTATAATTTTCAATGATGATGTTTAATTCAAAGTGAAAGGTACGTTCTTCTACTGTTTTGCCTGGAGGAACTGGTTTTGTATTAAGTGGATCAGTTGTTAATGTTTGAATAATTTGTGGGGGGACTTTTGTATAATTAAAAAAGATACATTAAATTGTTGGTATGGTTTTGATGATTTGAGGCTTGCACATCTATATGTAATTTTTCTGGCCAAATGTCAGATGTTGCCCTGAACAGCTCTGTGTAACAAACTGGTCTGGAGAGAGATTTAGGCTTCAGTATTTTTCTTCTACATCTTTTGACTGCTGCTGTAGAGGTGAGCGCAGTAAAATAAACATTGTTCTTTTCTGCTATTTGTACTAATAATCCCTTGCTCAATGCAAGATGTAAAGAAATTATACTAAACTGAAACTTTTTTTGTTTTAATGTAGTAGCTGATCTGCTGGAATACTTTCCAGCACACAGGGTTTTGGGGGACAGTGAGTGAAAGTGGCAAACTTAGAACTGCCAAGAGGAAAAACTGAAAAGCACATGTATCTATAGCAAATAATCTGATTTACAACTTGTTATATACTAGATTTACAACAGCATCTCTGCTCCCAGGAGTGTCCCAAACCTCCTCTTAAAACTGCTGTCTGCTTGGGAAAATCCAGATACTTCTTTAAGGTGTCTGGATAGAGCAAAGCTGTTTTCAAAATAAAATAATCTACAAATAGAAATACCAGCAGCACCCACAAAGCAAGTTCCTCTGTGGATGGAGGGTTGGTTTTTTATATGTATAATACAATGATTTAAGGAACTAGTAATGTACAAGATGAAAAGTTGAATAGTCTCCTTCCCAGATATTTTTCTAAAGTCATATTCAGTGTTGTATTACTCTTTTAATCTCAAAGCAAGATAGACTCGTAGACATACTGCTTATACAGTACTGTTTTCTCTCTGTGTTGCTGTGCCAGCGACTGCTTCCAGGTGGCCAAGCCAAACTCCGTATTTTCCTTTTCCTCTATCTTTTTGAACTATCAGTGAGTGAACCAAAGCCTTCACTTTGGCTGTTTAACTGAGGGTATGGCACTCCAGCAGGATCTCTCTCACTGCATTGCTGTAGACCAGTGTTCATCTCCAGAGGGATGTAACAAGTTTAAAGAAGAGCCAGAGAAAGGCAGCTAAAACTGAATAAGGAGATGGAGGAGTTGCCTTACAAGGGGAGTCTAAAAATAGAGGAGAGGAGAAAGTTAAGGGGGGGATATGACTCATTTTTAGAACATCATGTCAGCTGTGGCAAAGTAGATGCAAAACCATTACCAAACCTTGCTACACGTGAAGGGCAAGAAGGTGACCAGGGGCAGAGGCAAATGACGCCTGACCAGCCTGACTGCCTTCTGTAAGGAAACCCCAGTCTAAAGTCTTAACAGTTACAGTTACAATCGGCTTTCCTAGACCATCAGTAGTGAGGCCAATACTGTTTAATATGCATAATCATATCATCAGTCAAACTTTGTTTGGTGTCATTTCAGATTTTTACATTTTAGGAAATTTGTCCCCAAGTTCTTGCACCTATCTCTGCATGGAAAAGTAAAGGACTTGGTAAAAGAATTAAAGTGAGTAACTCCTCAGTTGACAGGAAGGGAAGAATTATCTTATGTGGATAATTCAAGGTTTCATTCTTCCATTTCATGCTCAGCTTGTCCTTTTTAACCAAGGAAAGAATGTTCCTTGACAACTGGTATTGTCATACTGTGCACTTAAGAACTTCAAAGTGAATAATTTTAATTCCAAACTTAGTGCCAACCAATGTTTCCAATAATTAAACTCTGTGATCTCTTCTGACTCCATTTATTTAAATAAATGACTTAGGGATAATGAAATCAATTTGGATTGAAATGGAATGATTTGGATTAGACAAGTCACTCAGAGGTTGTTCCAGCCTAAATCATCCCAGAATTTTATTGGTTTTTATTAAGGCTGAAGCCACATAGTCTTTGGTCAAATTCATAAAATTTGGGGAGAAAAAAGAAAGTTATGATATCCGCTTCTGAAATCTTTCTGCACGCAAGCTGTTACTGACTGCAGTAGGAATTCTGCACATAGCATTCATTGTCATTATTTTCTGATTTCTGAGGATTGACTCCCTTGCTAAATAGATCTGAACTGGTGAAGATGTGACTCCTAACACCTGACACATCTGTCAGTCCTCTGTCTTCACTGCAAGCCCCTAGGTCATCACAGAGCAACAAGCTTGCTTTGTACACTGAATGGGAAAACCTGAAATTAGGAACCAGTTCTTTAATGTTTACTCACACCACTAATTTCATTACTTTCAGTGGAATTATTTGCGAGGGTACAGAATTGACAACGTTGGTTAGGTATGCAAGTTTAGGATCCAAGTTTTATACAGAGGTGTCTGTGACACTGTCCAGAACCTCAGATTATTGTAGATTTGCATTTTCTGTAGGAGCTTTGGAAAAAAGAAAACAAACCCAAGGGATTCTAGAAGGATCGCGTAATATGTCCATTCTGCAAACATATGTAAGATTCATTTGTCATTGCCCTGCAGCAAACTGCTAGATGGTAACATTTCTGTGGTATCAGCTTCTATATCTGGACCGAAGCAGGTTTTCGTATGACTAATTATAATACTCTTTCTAGGTCTTTTTATTTTTTCTTCTTGGAATTAGATGCACCCAGTTGGAAACCTCTGAATCCACAGCAAGACTATAGCTGTTTTTTCCACATTAATGAGTAATTAATTTTGAACAGCAATCCAAAGAAATATTTAATTGCCTACCAATAAAATCAGGTTGCTGCAAACAAAATTCTCCCTCCCCTTAAAAAAATAATTTTCATGACAGAAAAATTCTTTATGATGTGAAACATACCTATTTTGGAGCAGTGGAAACTTTAATTAAATAATTCTGCATCTGGTTTTCCTATTTTTTGCCCAATATTTTACTACTGCAACATTAGCATTAGTCACAGTTATGTCTCTACTTAGCTTGCCAGAATGCAAGGGAGAAATTCAAATGTAAAGAAAGACTCTGTGGAATCTGTTCCTGAAATCAGAGTGTCACCGCATGTTTTATTGTAGCCCAGGCCATTGAGAGAGCTCCAGATCCACCACAGATGACCAGGTACCCACCTATGCATTTTACTTACCTGTATCCTTACAGATATGTCTTATCATACATGACTAAGGCTAGAAGAGCCTAGGCTAGAACGTTTCTGAAAAAGCCCCCACCCAAAGCAGCAGGCTTATTTTGGTTTTAGTTTTATGTACAGTGGGTAACATTTTTCTCGTTTGTCCTTGCTGGCCCTTCCCACTGGCTCTTTGGATATTGCCCTCAGCAGGGCAACAGTAATGGCAACCTTGCTATTGACTTCATAGGGTGATCCCCTATGGATCTAATGATGGGCCAGTTGCAATCTCACAGTTTTCACTTTTATTTTTATGCAACTGTCTTTAGTGGAGGCATTTCTGGTTTCATTTACTAATTACTGTCAGGGTTTTACAGTCTTACTGGTACAATCTACTCAAAAGTGTCCAGGCTACATAAGCTAGAGCAAATACAAAACATTTTTCACAAAATGTGGTTTAAATAACAGTCACATGCATAGTTCCCTGGGAGAACCTTCCCAGTTTTTCACGACAGGCTGTGTTTCCCATTTAGAAATGTGTTCTTTTGATCAAGGTGTAAATCAACTGTTTCTCATGCTCTTCCAACAGTAAATACACACTTATATTTGAGTAATTCAAAACTCTCATGTACCTGCAGATAGTTAATTTTTTACATTCCCCTCCTCATGAACTGTCTCACATCATGAAATAGTTCTTTACTTCCTGATGTTCCTCAGTCCTGGGATTACAAATTCATTTTTAAATATCTCTAGGCACTTTGGCCATCTTCCTGCCTGCCTTTCCAAAGGCAGGCACAAGGCTCGTAATCCCATTCCCCAAAGCTGCCCAGCTTTGCAGAGGGATCTGCAGAGGCCACACCTGCTTGGTTTACTTCCCTTACTGACCAAGTCTGCAGCTGTGTTTTGTTTTTCTCAAGACACTTTACAGTATTTTTCATGGCCAGCGCAGTGATGGCATACAAATGAATCAGAGAGACAAAAAAAAAATTAGAGAAATAACAAAATAATTTACATCTAAAGCAAAGCACCTGGCCTAGTCAAAGGGAATACTTTAGAGGAAGATGGAAAATCAGAACTGGGACTCATGTTTCTTTGTAGGGTTGGGAGCAACTTATGGAGGAGAAGGCCACATCTCTGTCATCAGCATCCAATGGTTGTGTTCACACAGTGGGAGATGCCAAGGTGCCATCCATACACCTTAGCAAATATGTACTTTGGAGGCTGTGAAAAAAAGGAAGTGTCACTACACCCTTCCCCCAGCAGTACAGCTAGGACACCCCTGGCTGCCCCCTCCAGCTCCCCTCAGCCCGGGGGGACCGTGCCTGCCCCTGAGCAGTCTCGGGAGACCGGGCTGTGAGAGAGAGCGGACAGCCACCTCTCCCCGCTGGCATCCCACTCCCTCACAGCAGCCTGAGCTCACCGCTTAAACGGGGCGGGTGGGGTCGGCCCTTCATTAGCGGGCACTAATGAGTGGGGCGGGGCGGCGCGAGCTGTGACCGGCCGTTGGGGATCGGCGCGCGGCAGGACCGCGTGCCCCAGGCTCCCAGTCTCGTGCGCGCTGAGGCAACCGGTGGCGGTTGGCGGCGTAAGCCCGAGCCCGGCGGGTGTCCTGGGCTTCCTGTGAGTGTCGAGCCCCCACCTCAGCCCTGGGCGCGACAAAGTGTTCGTTTACTCACGTAGATGAAACACGCAACCGCTCTCGGTTTGAGGTCACGATTCCCTTGTGGTTTTCCTTGTGTAGTAGCCACACATGATGTGAAATTCCTCAGTGTGTTGTGGGGGGGAATAGAATGCAAATGATGACTTCATGGTTGGGCTGGGCTGCTCATTTGCACTTTATGATGCATATGCTTTGCTACAGCCTTATTAGTGTAAGGGGAAAACAGTCCATGAAGAAGGTTATCTTCTGTTCTATTTGTGTTTGTTCACGGGTACAGACCAAACCGCTAGCCCTCCAATAAAGTTCCAAGGAAAGTGTTTACCTGTGTGAGAGGGTAATGGTGGCAGGATGGTGGTTTGCCACTGCTCTTGTACAGCGAGACTTGGGGGTACATCAAATGCTTGGCTCTGTTCATGCCAGGAAAAGCTGAGGGAGCATTGTGTGTGCTAGCAGGTCAGTCATAATTGGACATCTCTATATAGTAGCTTAACTTACATGTGTAACTTTTGTCAGGGTACCATATCTAAGTCCTTACTAGCATGAAAAGGACAAGTTCATGTTATAAGGTGTCTGTCTGACTGCTTACATAGTAAGTAATAGCTACATTTTAAAACCAAGTTTTGGAAGGCATATATAACACTGCCTTTCATGGTATAAATCAAGCCTGTAATGCATGTTGCCAGTACTCGATATAGCTTTACATTTGACAACCATTTAAAAAATTGTTTTCAGAATATTTTTACCATTTGAAAAGTCTAAAAGAAAAAAACCTGTATCTTAAAAACAGGAAAGGGAAACATTTAATACTTAATCCAGAATACCTTTATTTTTAAAGTAGTTTGATAGTTATTTGTGGCTTTGGATTCCTTTGACTTAAATTTAGCCATAATGGCCATTTAGCCCTAATGTTAGCCCTGTGAGACTTGTGCTTATTCACGTTGAACTTCTTCAGCCTAAGAAGACCCAAGGTCAAATGAAATCTGACTCTTTCAGACCAATTTACATCTTTACAGTGCTTCTTAATGGCTAGACTAATTTGGTTCATTTATACCAGTTTCCAAGTGCAAAAAGTGAAACTTCAGAAGACAGTTAACCAGTGGAACAGATCAGCAACAGAGTGGTGTGAATTTTCCGTTCCTTTAAGTCTAAAACAAGTATGCATGTTTGCCTAAAAGAAATGCAGGTGGTTGTGTTGAAGAAATCCAAGTGAAACGTGGCCTGTCTCATGCAATAGATAGTTCAGAGGATAACGAGTGCTCTTGGTGCCACAGAATAGACTGGAGCTCAGGAAGGCACTTGCCTTTTAGGGTAGGCAACTCTTGATCTGCCTGCTAAAAAGAACTAGTAGTATAAGAAAGAGCACTATAAGAAAGAGAAGAATGCACTGTGAGGACTGTCCATTGGTTTCAGTATGGCAGACAGTGGTATTCATTCTCTCTAGAGCATGTTCAGTGCAGTTGGTGTAGTTTGACCTATATAACATTACCTTCAGTTTAAGACCCCCTTTTCTGAGGATCACTCAGTACTAGAGTTACATATATTTATATAGTAATATAAAGAAATAAACTTCTTTGTGTAACTGTAGGGAAAACATTGGTCAAAGATATTTTTATACCAAGTTTCTAGCTTTCCCCCTCTAAGTTCGAGGTTGTCAAATTGATTAGTGATTATTGCAGTGTTTAAATCATACAGCTTTTAAGTAGACGTTAAATAAGCTAGCTTTTAGTGGATGATTCATGAAACAAGGTGGTATAGTAGTTGAAGCTGAGTCAGGAAGGCTTTGTTCAATACCTGACCTCAGTCCTACTGGGTAAAGTCAGGCAGTTAATTCTCTTCTTATCCTGGTTTCATCAGATCAATGGTTTTACAGACCTTTTTTGGACTTGAAATGTTTGCAGCCAAATGATGTCTGAGAACTGTTAAAATTGTGTAATACAAACCTGGGGCAGTACAGCCTGTGTACAGATCTGGTTTGCATGGTATCCCTTGTGCTAGTGTTCTAGAGCAGTAGATAATAATTAAGGCATTTCTAAAGTGCTTATTTTTTTTGTTTCTCCTAGGATATAAACCTCCCTCCCAGAAAAATGGCACTCTGTTTTCAAACTTGAGTGAGAGAATGAGGAAACGAAGAATCTTTGCGGATAAAGAGCTAGAATGTATCATAATGGCGCAGGATCTCTAAAGGAAATGGCACTAGCTCAGAGCCTGCAGACACCCAGTGGGGACCTTGTAGCAGACACACAAACTTACTTAGGATTGGCCACAGTTCACTTCTCAACTTAATGTATTTCAAGTGTGATTTCCTACATTTTGTCGCCTTCTGATACATTCAAACACAACAGTTCTAGAATATTGACTTTGTCCATACCAGACACAAGATTTTCTCCCCTGAAATATAAATGCTTTTACCTCTGACTAAATTGAGACCCACAGATTAGAGAAATAAATTTGTCTAAGAAACCAGAAACATGCAAAGAAAGTGACCATGGTTGGAGGGAATTAACTTGAGCTAGTATGTCATCCAGTGATTTCAGTTCCTTTTAGAGGGATATGCAGTCAGAGGCAACAAAAATACAGGCTAGCTCTGAAAAATGCAAAGAAAAAGATACATTGAACTATGGTCAGAATGCAGGCTCAGAACCTTACAAGATGCTTGTTCCATGGAAGAAAAGCAACATGTGATCCAGAATGCAAAACCATAAGTGTCTCTGGCAAAGGACAGTATATGATGTTTAGCTAGAATATCCCAGCAGTGTTATTCTGAAATGAAAATTCCAAAGCAGAATTTATCATTTTCAATAGAATCCTTGTTAAAAGCATAAAACACGCATGCGTGAATATGTTGAGGGTGTTTCTCAGTAGGAGCAGGACTGAGTCACTGTTTGGAGAATGCATGCGGAACTAGTGCAGTTCAGAAGTATCTGACTTGGGGTAAGTGAGCTACATCTTCTATGAGAAGCCATCGAATTACAACAGTGCAGCTCTCCTTGTTAGATCAGCCCAAGAAGCAGAGTAGATCTAAGACACCATGCTTTGAGGCTGCCTCCAGTGCTTCAGTTAATGTGAGTTTCTGTACATGGCATTGGTTCTCTAATGCTCCATCATTTGTTTTCCTTAACTTGAAGTCTGAGCATAACATTAACCACTTGCCATCAAAGCAAGATTTTCACTGGGACTCCTGTCTCTGACAGTAAAGAAGCTTGAAACTACAACCTCAATGCACTGCAAAGTTTCAGCAAGTAGAATAAAAAAAACCCTGTTGTGAGAGAGGATGTTCTGTAGGTTTTGAGGGACTAGTTACAGCATTGTTCAACCTGAGCAGTGACTGAAATGAAGAGGCCAGGCTGATATCTTTCTCTAGCGAATTTCTGGATTGTCAGAAGATAGTTTTGTCTTCTTGGCAAAGTGCTGGACTCTCAGGTAAGACTACCCGTATGAATAGGTACTGTGTGAGGTAACATAATGAAGCTCATGTTGGAGAGGCTGGTTTTAGTCTGCTGACTGGGAAAATAAGATCTTTTCCAATAGGTGGTTCATTTTTCTTGTCTGTGTGAGCAACATCAAGTAGCCAGTTTTATTCACTATTTTAGAATACTACTCATTAAACAGAGCTACTGTATATTTTACAGCTTACAAAAAAGTCTTGTCAGAAAAAGCAGAATATTTTAGCTATCTTTCTGTTCCTTGTTAAGGAGTATTTTACAAGATGTAAATGGGTTAAGAGTAGTGTACTGAATAATAAGTGAGAAGTGAACTAAAATGGCTTTGCTTTTTTTTTTTTTTTAAATACCCATTTTAGTCAATCTTTCATGAATGGTTCTAATGCTTACAGAAGTTCTCACTGAACTGGGGTTTGTTGATTGTATTAATTTTTCTGGGCCTTTTAAACATGAAGTCAGAGCTCCATGCGCTTCAGAATACTTTTCTGTGTAACTGGTGAATTAAGTGCTGAAATATTAAAAGGAATAAGCATACGCTTTCTCTTTATAATGATAGTGACCAAAGTGACAATGGAAACATTCATTTTGTTGCACAGTCACCTAGCCATTGAAACGGGCTCTCAGGGTGCCTCTCTTTGCCTTTTCTGCAGTGATCAAAGTGAAGTTAGTATCCCCATAGCAAATTGGATATTTGAATACAAAGTTTGGTCTAAGAGGGAGAAGGCCATTCTTCCCCTGTAGCAACAAGTCTATTTGTGTTAAAAAGTAAGAACCTGTAGCTAAAGGAAGCAAATTCAGTGCTTTAATATGTAGTTCATAAATTACTGTCCTTTGGTGGAAAAGCTAACAAAAGGGAAGGTGTCTAAATGCAGAACAGTCACAGATGTGTGTGGATGACAAGTAGGACAGAGCAACTCTCAGCCTGGCTGGGGTCCTACCTGCTAGCACCGAGCTGTGCCAAAGCGTCCACAACTCCCCCTCCAAGAGCCTTGGTCCCAGGTGCTGTCAGAAGTGTGGGGCTTTTGGTGGCCTCAGCAGCTCGTCCATGTCCCCACTGTGGAGAGGGTGGTGGCAGCACTGAATCACTGCGTGGGCTGTGGCTAACGGAGCTGCAGGGAGCTAGAGGAAGCCTGCCCCTGTGTAGTAAGTGAGGGTCCAAGGGAGGATGCGGGAAAATGCATTCAGAAGTTTGGTGTTTAACCTCTTTGGGACTGATGATAGGTATGCATTTGACTGCAGAAGAGGGGTTTTTAATTTTGCTTTTTTTGTTTGATTTGAATGTGATGAAACTAAAAACAAGTATGGAAAATATGGGCCCCTTCTGGAGGGAATGTACAGAAATAGTACTGGTGTGTACCTCAGCACCCTTCTACTGCCCTCCACTCCTCTTACACATCCATGTTGCTTATTCTCTTAAACAGGTAAGGACTTGGCAGTTCAGTGAGTCTGACAAAAATTCTCCAGTTAAATTAAAAATAAAAGCCAGTTTCTTCAATAATTTATCACAAGAAACACTAGCATTGAGAAGACTTTTTTCAACTAAAGAGAAATGTTTAGCACAGATTTTCCAAATGCAGAGACACAAACACTTGGCAGTGACTGGAATCAAAAAGACAGACCTACTGGTATAAAGAATGTATTTTTGTTGCAATATACTTTCATTTTAAATTTCAAACATTTGTCTATTATGTTCATGTTGATTAAGCACTCTGGAATATTTTGTCAGGTTTTCCAGCATTGTTGAACCGAGTTAAAATGTAATCGACTTAAAACAAATAGAACAAAACACTCATCTAATAAATGTCAGGTTTCATGCTGACTAGAAAGAAAACACCGTGTTCCTGCCCTGTGACCCTGGCGCTTGCGTTAAAGCACAAAGTCTCCAATCATACAAATGGAACATAAAACCTTTCACTATTCACTTCTTTCTCCATGTAACCAAGCAAGCATGCGATAGCATGGGCAATGTAAGAAGTTGGCTTTTTATTTATGTGGAAATTTTATAGTGTACCTCTAAATGATAAGCACCATAGACCAGATCCTATAGTCACTGACGTTAAAGTTTGGTTTGGATTGAGCTGCCCCAAGGGCATGTCTGCGTGGAGCGTGTGGCAGACATCTCTGTGCTGATGATGGCAAGAGCTGCAGCTCACGAGCTGCCAGAAGTCAGCAGCACGGAGCTATGCTCTGTCTCATCAGCCCAGCTCAGAGATGTGCAGCCCTGCTGCAGAGCACACCTGAGCTGATCACACAACGCTGGCAGCTGTCATATTCTTTAGAAGACAGACAGGAAGATGGTGGCAATGATGACACCATTGCGATGAACATCGTCCGGCATGGCTTTAAGGGCAGGGATGGGCAATGCCTGTTCTTGACTCCTGTTTCTTCTTCTTTGGAAAGTGTATCTGAGTAAGCATTCATGCTCTGTTTAGTTAAAGTGGATCTTTGGAGACCAGGTGGTTGCAAAGAAATCCAGAAAGAGGCGTTGGTTGAAGCTATATTTAAGCATTTCAATAGCATACTGATGAGTAGAAGATGAAAGCCCAGATTTGTAAGCAAGGGTTACAAACTTTCAAAGTGAGTATCTTCTGTTCTTGGGTTTAACCTCCCTCTGCAAAATACTTGGTGTTTGAGTTGTAGTGGCAGACAGGTTAGTTTGCCTTCTTGCTGTCATTAAGGAATGTGTCAGTATTGTAGGTATCCCACTGTGCGCTTTTCTAATTTTCCTTTCAATGTAACTCATTGCTTCCAAGTGAAAACTAATGACCTTCACCTGTGCACTTTGCCTTGTTGTGTGCTTTCTCCCGTGCTTTGCACTTTCTATTTAGACAATAAAAGGACCAAAGGGAAAACAATGTTTCTTTATGTTAGAAGTACAGTGGCCTCACATGTCAATATTTCTTTTCCCCCTATGCACTCTGACTTAGTTTATTTTTTTAAACACTTTGGCTTCTTTTAAGGAGGTTTGAGTTCCAGAGCAAACCAGTTTGCACAATGTGCACAGCTTCATGTTGCACTGGACTGATCGCATTTGTTATGTCTACCAGCTGATAGAGTTTTCTGAAAATATTTAGCCTGTAATGTTATCCTCCCTGGTCTTCTGTTTTTATTGCAAACATGCAATTAATCACCCTAATTGTTCCAATTACCAAGAAGCTCAAGTGATTATGATGAAAAATAAATAAATAAAGATAGTGATGGCATGGGGTGGCTGTAGGACTGAGATGAACCTTCAGCACAGCCCAGGAATCTTCCACTGGTCCTTTTATGTCTGGGGACGTGGTTTGATGCACATGCTGGGTGTCACATAATCCAACCTGGGTGCTGCCTCTGTCTTTCAGGTGATCATTGCATGCTGCACTCCAAAATGTTGCTGTATCTGGTGCTACTAGAAACTGTTAACTGTCAAATAATTGTATGAGAAAGAGTTGAGGAAATAAGCACATATTTTCTTAGAAAATTATGTTTAAGAAATACTACAGCTGTCATTTGCATCAACAAGAACAGCATCATTTAGAGGTCAGGTATATAGGAATAATTCTAATTCCTGAAGATATCTGAAACTAAAATGAAACCGAAATGCTGTTTCTGTTCTTTGTAAATTAAAAACAGTGCAGATTTCCCCCCCCCTTCAGATAATTCTCATGCTAGGAGCTTGAGTCTGTAATAAGTTTCACTTGTTTGGCACATCCTCAGGGCCAGTTAAAAAATGCTTGGAAATGGTTCTAAAATTAATGTCCAAACACAAACCTGCAAGCAGCGATTCTGGTGGGTGTGCCAGGGAGAGCTCCATGCTTCTAAAACTTCTGAAAATATCTGCAATGACTCTGACCAGCTCTGAGGAAAATAAAGCCAACCATAGGCTGAATTTATTCTGTGTAGAAAGAAATGGCATTTTAATGTTCTAGAAAAGTACAAGCCGCATGCTTTTATTTTGCTACTGAGAGGCTATTTGAGGAGTTTTCAATGTTCCCTAAGAAACAGAAATGTTTTATTTTTTATATATATATATATTTGTGTGTGTATATATACATATGAGGATGTAATTCTTCTCTCATACTAGCATTACATCACTGTTTATCTATTGTAAATCTGGGTCAGTCCTGAATTACATTACTGTGAATGCAGATGGAGCTTGTACTACAGCATGGACCTGAAATGCTGTTTTCTAATAGGATTAGTGAGTCATTTGTGTCCAGATGTGGATTTGTTGGGGGGGGGGGGGGAGGGATTGGGGGTAGGGTGGAGTGTCCTGACTTCTGATCCCCGCAACATCCATGGGAATTTCCGGCGCTTTGTTGCCTGTCCTTGCAACTCTTCCGCAAGCGCAGTGAGCTGGTACTCTTCCTCTCTGTGACTTGAGGCTGACCCAGAGAGAGGGGAGGGGTAGCCAGCACAACTGAGCTGTTTCCATGCTAGGAGAGATTAAGCTGATTAGGACTCTTGAGTCCTCAGAGAGATGTGGGAATAGACGTAACAGAGGTTTACAAAATCCTAATCACCAGGGAGCCAGCAAATGCAAAATAAACTCAGTTGCAAAACGTAAGGAGACCCCAAGGTACACACTGTTAGGTGGCAGAATGCTATCAAGACCAAAAATACTAAATTATTTCAGTAGGAATTGAAAAAAATCGTGGGGAGAGGCTCACGAAGACTATTACACACCACTACCCAGGGCAGAAGAGGGTATTGAATAGGAGGTTTGATGGATGCAACCCCAGAGTTAATGCTGACGCTTTTTCTCTCTGGAACAACAGTTCCTTGAAAATCTTTCTGCTGAGCAAGTATGGGCTGGCTAATGCTCTCTGTAATTTCAATAGTTTTAATGAGGTTGGCAGAAGTCAAAGGGTACAATAATCTTTATATATAGGCTTTTCTTTGCTTCAACTCTAAAGGCAGTTTCCCATAACTTGCAGTCTAAGCTGGCTGTACACAGCTAGCCTGTCATCTGACAGAAAAAAATTAATTATATCATTACAGATATGGACATGTATATTTTATGGGAAAAATTAGTATGCCACCCTGTTAAGTAAATATTTACAAAGATCTGTAGCCCAGAAAATGCTAGGAGGGACAAAACAAGTGCCAGTTAATTCTGTATACTTTGGATCAGATTTCAGCTACAGTCAATGCCAATTATAAAACTGAATGGAGTGACACAGTATATTAAGGAACATATAATTTGTCATTCAGTGTCAACATTGCTGGCATTTTATATTTCTTGAGGTAGCACTTTTGAGCCAACTCTTGTTAAGTGTCCCAAAATCTCATTTAACACGTCAAAAAGTACTTTCATTGTTAATTCTCTGAATACGGGAGAAATAGGCCTTGTGATAGACAGCTTTTGACAATCATAGCGAGGCTAAACCTCTTAATGGTGGGATTTAGCTTGTTACAAGTACGCAGTGTCTGAAGCCAGCCCTGCTAGAAAAAGCTGTTCACTGCAGCTGTCTGACTGAAATAGCATTTACTTGGAATAGTATGTGGATATCTTCAGACTCTGACCTGCTGTATTCATCACTTAATTTAAAAAAAAAAAACCCTCACCAACAGATCATAACAAAATGGGCAGAAATTCACATTTTCTAAGAGCCAAGCCGAAACCATAAACTAAAATTATTCTTTATTTGGTGGCTACTAGAATTGGAGTCTTATAGTCCTAAACACATCCTAAATACTTATTTTATGCCACTTCTCTGCTCCACATCCCAAATACTCAAGACAATTTTAGCATGAAGTGTGAGAAGGCAAAGCAGTTTGACACCTGAAGTGGCTTTCTTACCTAAAGCTAGGGCAGCTCTGTGGGAGTAACGCGACTGAGGACCCTTTTTTTGTGCTATAGATAATTCATAAAAGCTGAAGTCAGCTCCGTGGCTTCAGTGATGCTCAGCGCTGGGAAGGGATAGCAGGCATGGGCTGTGGGGCTGCATGCCGAGGATACAGCACGCTCCTCCAGGCACTGAGTGGGTGTGTGGAATGGTGGGATTTTATATTTTTGACATAATATTTTGAGGTTTTGTGATGTGAGAGCCAGATCCAACAAAAGCTACAGCCTTCAGGGAAAACAGAACTAGTGGGAGTGCTGACAAATGGATGTGCCCAGAGATTGGGGCTTGACCCAGGTGTCTGCACAGGTGAATTTCTCCTGTCAGCTCCAGGCCACTTCAGCTGGTTGTCTTCTGGTGCTGACCTATATTACATGGCAGCCCTGACATCTCCAGGCAGGAGGCAAAGTGGCTTAGTTGGACTCAGTGAAGCTTTTTACCTTGTGCTCCCTTTTGTTGATCAGCTCCCTTAAAATCTTGGCCTGCCCAGTGTTAGGTGCCATCACCGCTGTTTCCCCACTGCCTGATGTTTTGGCTCCCCTGCATCCCTTGCATGATGCGAAAGCGTCAGCTGGCACCAGCCAGCACCAGAATAGCCTCAGCTTTACTCATGGCTGTCCCTTCCGTATACCTGCACTCCTGCCTCTTTTAATTCACTGGTGTTGCAATGTGATTTCAAGAACTCGGAACATAATCTACCCGTGTAAGCTTAGTGACATTGGATACCCTTTTTTCAAATTAAAAAGACAAAGTTGTTTTGGCTGCAGTAAAATCTAAGAACAATGTTTTACAATGAGGGAGAGATGTATGACATGCATGACTTTTCTTAGTACACTGTTCTTACACAACTCATTAGAGGATCTAAAAGCCCATTATATTCTGGGCTAAGCCAGATTGCTATGTTTCTCCTATATAATATTTTATAAATTCCCATAAAAGAAAGAAACAGTAGACTAAATTAATGTTTTTAAGTACTAGGACTTTGACTGCAAATGAGGGATAGGACTTTGATTAGTGCATTTTATGAGAAGTGTTCTAAAATGTTATTTTACATGTTATCCTAAGTCAAGGCTTATTTTAAAAACAAGCTTTTGACAGCAAAAGTAAATTCACATGACTATCTGCATAATGCTGGATATATTTTGTGATGATGGTTTAAATTACCATCATCTTTTCAGCACCTTTCGATGCCATGAAAGAAAGCTTTCTTCACTGCTTTTCAGTGCAATGAGTCTGGCATAGTAGCCACATTTGCTAGGAAGATTTTTCTGCAAAGCAACTACCTGTAAGTCTAATCAATATTAGAAAGCTGTGGGCCTGAATTCTGCCACATGCATTACTCACTGTGCAAATTATTCCATTGAAGCCAACACGTCTCTTTGTGTAAAATGATTTTGTAAGCCAGAGGATGAAATTCTGTAAGTTACGATTCTGACTGTGGTTGGTGCTCTCATATCTGCTCCGAGTAGAAAAGACAGTTAAAAATTCAGACAAAAGAAAAAAAAACCCTCCTAACTTGCATTAACTTTTATTTCATTTTTGAAACTTTTTAACAACCTGCTAAATGACAGTGAGCAGGAGTCTTCCTTGACGTATGTTCTTTGAAATCACAACTGAGTGTGGGTCTTTGGTTTAAGGAATTTTTACTGAGTTTTCATTACTTTTTTAATTACTCTGTTACTTTTCTGCTTGGCGGAAAGGAAAAAGCTGGTTCTAGTCAAAACACTATAATTAAATGTTCTGTAATGCAAACTCTTGCATAGTGGGAAGACCTGGCAAGTAGTGAGGCACTTCACAGCTTAATGTTTGCACTTGAGTATCTGCTTGTGTAACAACTGTACCCAGACACTGAATGAAGTCAGGCTCAGATATTGAATTTACTGAAGCTGCTGAAGTTTCTCTGAGTTTCTGACATCATTTATATCACTCTGCAGCCCAGCACTTATGCACATCCTGCCCCTGTGCACAGTTTTCCATCAGGTATGGTAAAAAAACCAAAACAAAAAACCAAAACCCTTTCAGATGCTCAAAAGTAGAGTTAGTTGTGGGGGTTTTAGGGATTATCCCTCTGGGATATTTAAGGTAAAGCAATTGCATCACTCACTGTTATCAAGTACTATGAAGAAATCTAGAAGCCTGAAAATGGAGGTTTGCTCCTCATCTTTGGCCAGGAACATATCATCCATAAGGCACTTGTATATCATTATCATGGATTGTTACTTGTGTTACAGTAGTGTGCAGTGAGAGCAAATTCAAGACCCAGTTAACCACAGCTGTAAAAAAATCCTTTTGCTCTGAAAAATATATAGGCAAAATGAACAAAACCAGCAGAGGACTGAAGAAAGGAACTGCAACTAGACACAAATGGGAACCAAAGCTTGTAGATACAAAAAATATTTTACAAAATACCATATATATATATCCAAATAAGTGTGCTCAGGCTGGACTCGGAGCACAACTGCAAACATTTGCAGGGACAAAGCATGGTCTCTCTCCTGATTTATGAAGTGGATTTTTTTTCAAAACCGAGAGTTTTTCCAAGTTCTCTGGCCTGCCTTTGAGCCTAGCTGGTCTTTTGAGTATCTGGTTTACTCTGTGTGGGTGTTTACACCAGACTTGTTAGAGCAGCATCTGAGTGTTTACTTGTAATGCATTAAATGGTATAGCTGGCATCAGGCACATGGTGTGTCTTCTCCTAGTCTGTCCTTGGGGCAAAAACTCCATTTAGTGAGGTGACTACTTTATCTTAAGCTTTTTGATTTGTCTTTTCTGTGTCATCATTAGCATGTATTTCTGTTAGAGAAGGCAAAGCTCAGAGCATCCTCTGCACTTGGGAAAGTCCAGGTGAAGGTTGTGGTGCTCTGTAGCTTGGGGTCCATCCAGACCTCACCAACAAGGTAGTACAGGTCAGTAAGAGCCTCGGGTCCTAGCGTGGTGCCCAGAGGAATAATGAGGCTATGCTGACATGCGAAAATTCCCAAATGGATGTGACCATCCCAAAGTAACAGGAGGGGGATCTCTGGCAGCATTCAGTGCCCAGATCTGCTGAGAGCAGGATGCTGAGAACCAATGCAGCTCATTGCCAGCCTGGATATCACCATGGGTTTTGTTCTGTGTGTAGTTTTGTGGAGTTTTCTCTGGGAAGAAGGAGGTAAGGCTTCCTCGGTGTTGTTCATCAGTTTATTGGTTTTAATGAAAAATGTTTAATTTGCTACTTTTGGTAGCATCCACTCAGTAATCTGTTGATGCTGCATTTCCTTGTATTTCGGATTCACCCCTTTGGCTTTTCCCTCTGAGGCAGCTCAGTCTCTTTCCTTACCTTTAAGCTTCTCACAGCATCACAGCCATTCAGGGGAGCTTATGTTTGTGTCCCCGCTTTTCCCAGGCTCCAAACGCCGGTCTGCATCTGAATTGCTTATCCCAGGGAGAACTGGTGCCAGTGAGGAACCTACATTACTGAGAGGTTTCTCTTTGGCTTCCAGATACGTCTCCTTTTCTTCTATCCTTTTCAGTTCTTAGCCTGTTACCAGCATTATTATCATCCTGTGATTCTGCTGAAGCCACTGGTGTCTGTGCAGCCTTAAGCCTGGTTTATCCAGTTCATTAAGCCAGTTTTATAGTTGATTCATTTCACTTTAGAGGCACAAAACTGCTGAGCATGGGGCAAATTGCCGTCTGCTGTGGGGAGAGGAGCATCATTGCCAGCCAGGGGCTGGCTTCTCTCCCCTCCTGAGACATCCAACAGCCGATGAGAAATTACTTCTGTTGAAACTTTTGGTGAGGAAGAATGCAAGCTGGCCAAGACCTTAGGATTCAAATTCTTTCTTTCTTTTTAAGTAACATTAGGTAATCACTGAATAACAAATGGTAAAGATTTTGGTTGTATTTCTTATATGAAAGATTGTCTTTCCAGCAGCTCAATTTCCCCAGCGCCAAACTGGGAATTAGTTCAACACTAACACAGAAGGGGAGTATCATATTCTGAAAAATCCCCTGCAGAACCTGCCTTTTCTTTTCTGGAGGGTTGTGGTGTTGAGAGCTTTTTCTGCATGTACTGAACAAACTTAAGAAAACTTCGCTTGTGACCAAAGAAACTTTAAAAAAACCCCAATCTTAGATCACAGCCCTCTGTTGCAGGCTGACTTCAACTGGGAAGCAGGGATCAGTCATTCAGGATGGATCTTCAGATGCTTGCTTTGTAGGAATATCTTTCTTGCTGCTAATCTAGCTCTTGTATTTACAGTAATGCACAACATGGCTCAGTGTCAATTCTGTTAGCTTCAGGTTTTGGACAATTCCCATTCAGATCCCCCATTTCTGCTTGTTCTGGCTCCCTCCGACTGCTCTGATTTATTTTACCACTCACCTTTCTGCACCAAGATGGGTTGCTTCGAGCTTGCCCTGCCTATGAAGAGCAGCTCCTTGCTAGGACAAGTCCTTTGGCATGTCCCACTCCTTCCAGCCCTTCTACATCCTGCACTGTCTGTTCCTTTCCCCATGAATCACTGGTGCTCATCAGCCTCTGCAGCTTTATCTCAAGCAAATCTGATTTTCTCCTCTGAATCTGCCCATCAGGTTTTCAGGGGGGGGCTTGACTTTTCTGTTTTGGCCTTTAAAAACTATTGATCGTCAGGGGCCTCGCTCTGCAACCCACATAGCAGTAGGTTCACTGTAACTATTTTTTTTCAACTTGTTCACAGTCCGAGGAGTGTCTGGAAACAACTTGCAGGGTGAGCCACCAGGACCCCCTCCTTAGCCATCCAGTCTGTACTGCTGGGAATTGCTTCCTCACTTGCATCACTTCTGATAGATGCAAAAACTTGCTGCTAGGGGCAAAGACTGTGGCCATATTAAATATTGCTGATAGCATCATTTGCTGACTGTTCTGCAAAGGCACTGATGACGTCTGTGTGTAACTGGAAACTGTCTCGTGAGCTGGTTTGGGATGCTGAGTCCCAGCTTTAATCTTGTTAAGTAAAACTTCTAGAGGTATTTATAGCTTTATTCAGTATGTAATGTTCAACAAAAGGTCACCGGGCAGCATAACGTCAGTTAAAATAATAAAGGCACTAATTAATTGACAAGATGTTTTCACTCCAATTTAATCTGCCAGAATTTAACTCTGCCTGGAGGACATAAACTGTCTTCCCTTTCTTTTTGGTTTCCATACCTTCCAGTTTTAGCACTTGTAAGGCTTTACTTAATCTAGTGATTATTGCTCAGGTAGTTTGAGCAGCCAGTGTGAAAACAAACAAAAGTATCAAATGCATCTCTCATCTTTTTCAAGTTGTGTCTTTTTGAAGGAGCACCGTCTGACAGCATTTCTAAGCTGCCATATTGTATTTCTGTCTGTTTCAAAGACTCTCCAGTGAGGAGAACATAGAAGACTGTCACAGCACTAAAATATCTTCAGCAATATTGTTTATCTTTCCATAACATCTCTGGAAATCTTACTGCATCATTGTTTTGCCCTTAAATTAATATTAACTTGTTAGAACTGAAGCAATTTTCTTCAGGGTAATTTCTGACATACAGCTGTTACTAAGTTATGTTTAAATGTTGTCTAATAATACATTAATTAAAGCTATTAGCTAGACGTTATAAACTCCCACATATCAGTTCCTGGTTACACTCCTTGGCCTCTGTAATCCTTTTCCCCACATCTCTCTGCCATTACCTTTAATTACCTCTTGCATTACCCCCAGTACCAATCTTGTCTTTTCTCAGGAGATGACCATTCAAAATTTGCTTTTGGTGCTGTTTTCATGTATGCTTGCAGACAAGCCAGGCCGAACAAGAGGAGTACTAATATTTTTTTAGTTGATGATGTGTGCCAGTAATTTGGGAGGTAATTAGTCCATGCTTCTCATTAGCACAAAGCTCTGCAAGAAGCAAGGATTAATGTACTAGAGGGCAGGTACAGTGAAGTATGTGAGGTATGTGAGATGCTAGAGTTTTTCTATCCATGCAAAACTATTATTTTCAAAGGGGAGGTAGAGTCTGAAAGGAATAAACTATTTTGGGTGATGAGTTTCATTACGGTTACCTATTTTGCAGATCATGTTATTTTGAATAGTGTTACTGACTTTAACTGTTATTTTTAAGTGAATGTTTAAAGACATGACCAGGTAATCTGAAGTGATGGATAAAGTGATGCCAGAGAGTGTGTGTACACATCTAGAGAAATAATTATTTAAAACAATTGCTGAAAACTTCCAGTATTACAGATGTTTAAATCATCAGACATATTACAGCTATTCTCCTGCAGTGTTTTAATGCGTTACTGTGTTTTCCCCTTACTGAACGTCTAGTGAGTGAGAAAAGTGGGATATCAGAAGTGCATGCAGCTGGACAACACTGGGGAACTACCTTGCAGACTGGCTTCTGTCCCCAGTCGGGAAATAGGCATTGCCTAGTGTTCCCACTGACCTGCAGCTCCTGCCCATGGCATTTGGAGAGTGCCAAAATCCCTCCAGAGCCAATGGGAAAGTACTGCAGAGCTGCTTTTTTATTTTTAAAATATTAATTATGTTAATAATTATTGGTTTTATTAACAGCAACAATAATAATAGTAATAATTTACATAGGGAAAAGCAATCTCTGCAAGTGTTACCCATTTTTCACTCAAACCCGCACAAATCCTTCGCTGTAGAGGAGGAGGCTTATTCACATTAAGAGTGTTTAGGCTTCCAAAATGCTGCTTCTGCTTCAGGTAGGGGCTGCATGAGTATTAAATGCAATGAACATGAAGTAAATATTGTATATTGTATGGAATAAGCAAAGGCTGTAGTGCACACCATGAATGTCACATGTTTCCCATTAGCAAAATATCTAAAAGTGAATTGGAAAATAAGATTTAACAAATATTACCCTGAAATCAACCATAATTTTAATTAAATTAACATAAGCAGAGTTGAAAATCAGCTCTGAAGTCTATAGTAATGAGCACCATAACTGGTCAGATACCACATCAGCGTTGGTAATTCATTAACAATACTGGGAGAGATCATATAAAAATTACAGTTTCTATTTCAGAAAGGAAGTTGATGAAATGTTGGCATATATGTGCTGCTGCAGAGGAGGGGGGATGTATCCCCCTGTGGCAGCATGGTAACTAAAAATGAAGCCCTTTCAAAGAACCAGATTAAAAATTAATCCTTGCTAGGGGCTGTGCCTCAGGCACTCGATCTGAACCCCTGCTCCCCCATATGCTTGTCCTGGCATGCTGAGTGCTGGGTTTGGGAACAAGCCCTCCTCTGGCCCCTGCTCTGCTGTTCCTTGCCCCCAAGCAAGGCAGATGTCTCACCAACTGCATTAATGACAAGATCCAGTAGGAAGAAAAAACCCAAAACCTTCCAAAAATTAAAATGTGTTTTTCTGGTTGTTAATGAGTCTCCCCAAGTATGATGTCCAAATATCTCCAGGTATCTGGTACCCTCCACTCTGGCAGGGATGGGCTGTGACCTTTTTGGTCTCTGTTTGCTGTGACGGTGTCCCTCTGGCACAGTGAACCCTAAAAGTGCTAATAAGAAAACTCCTACAAAAAAGCATTTTTTAAAATACAAGGTAGGTAAACTCTTCAAAGAGCTACATTTTGTGCTGATGTAGAGCTTAAACCACCAGCACTTTGGGGACAGAAAATACCCAAAAGGTAAAGCAATGATAGGAGCCTGTAGCTGGCTTCACAGTGCAGGGGAACCCTCCCCCCCAACAAACCAACAAAAAACCCAGAGGAAACAAGAGAAAATAAAAGAAGAAATAACAGTAGTAAGCCATCTGACTGTGAACAGCACACAAAAATGCCAAAAATGCCAGGGGAAGTACCTGCAGTTTATAAATTGTAAGTATCTATTACTTTTCAGAGAAGAAAAAACCCTAGGACTAAAGTACTCTAAAAGTACATTAAAAAGTGAAGCCTTATTTTGTTGACTTTGAGCTGTGACACGGTGACGTACACCTCCATCAGCCTGTAGGCAGTATTTTGTGCTAGGAGCTCCCTTCAGCGCTGTGAACTGTTCAACCTGGGCCATCCTGGGCTAGGGGAAATATCTCACACCGTCCCAGAGGGTCCTGGCAAACCCCATGGGCAGAGCAGGACTGACTTCCAAGCAGCTTGCAGACACTTTTGGAGCAAATCCCCAGAGCTGAGAAACGCTTTCTCCAGGCTTGTTGTCCTTGTTCTCCTGGGACATGATCCCTAAAGGATCAGCTAGGAGGTTTGGGGGAGCGCTGGGCAATCTGCTAAGCTGCGTTAGCTGTAAAATCCCATATATAGAGTGAAAGAGGTTTAACTTTGTGTATGTTTTCCTTAGTTTAGGCAGTGCAGAACAGCAGGCTGTCCTGATTAACCAGCGTTTCCCCTGACACAAACCAAATGGCTTACAGCTTGAGTAACTGTCTGTTGAGTCCCGTGTTTGTTATAAATTCAGTAGATGAAAAAAATTATTTAAGTTTCTATGCTTTTTATGGTGTTTCCCACTAGAGAACACTAACACTTGTAAAACAATAAATGCTATAGTATAACATAGTAAGACTAGTAAAATGTTGAACAGTAGATAAAATTATTTAGAAAAGACCATTATGGTTTCTTTTAGAGAAACAGTGTAGCATTTAATTTTAAGATACATGTGCCAGGCATAACTTTTAGATGCTACAAAAAGGAACATAAATATAGAAGTGCACATGTGCAGTAAGGTACATTCACAATCTTAATTACTTCCCTCACTAAAAATAATTTGTCCCTGCTCCACCTATTTCTGAAAAGTAAACTACGTTGCTAAGCCGTTCAGTGGAAAAACATCAGCATCTAAACTTCTGTGTCCCACTTAGGCTGATTTTAAAACAAGGTTTCATGGTAGGACTGGGTGTGCAGAAGATCAGGGAGAAGGTTGTGTTGTTTTGGAGCAGTGAATGGATCAGGGACATTTCTTCAGTTAAGCTAATTTGTTCCCTGACGAGGTTTTTTCCATTCTTGCTGTAATACTGAATTCCAGTGCAAATGTTGACTGCTGCTGTCACAGGATGGTGGTTGGAAGGGAAATGCTTGGCGCTGCCTCCTGTTACTCATTGTGCAGTCAAGTCAGAGCCAGCTTACAAGATGGGAAACTGTGTATTAGCATAAAGAAATTTAGTCCTGGAAGCAAAAGATTGGCTGACGCAGATCCATCAGCTACCTGCACAGTTCAGCCTCCTTTCTCCTTCTTGCTAGAAAAATGAAGGTCAGTGGCTTTAATGGCAGAGAGGTGGTACCTGTGTTTCACATGGTACTTGAACTCCACCAGCTTTTTCTATTGATATTGCCTGCAGATGAATTTCCACCTCTCGAAAAGCAAAAAGTGGAGACCCAACACACGAGGCTCTGTCACTTGCAAAATCCACAAAGGTGGCCGGGAAGGTTTACTGATTGCTCCTGGGGAGCACTTGTTTCCACCAATATAATCCCTAAATAAAGATTGTTCCAGGTACTTTCAGCCATACTAGAAAATCATGAATTTCCCAGCATAACAAGTCTGAATTTGCCAGTTTTCCTTTGATTTTCATTGCATCATTAGGTAAACAAAGGTGTAGTTTGCTTGGCTGTGTTGCAGATCTATCTGGGCCTGCAGCTGCAAGGGCAGTTGCCGTGGGTTGGTATGTGCTGAGCGCAGCCAGTGCTGGGCACAGCCTGCCCAGTTTAGCCACGGGAGTTGCAAATACAGGTCTGGGCATTGCTGCAAAGTGCTGGGAGAGGAACAAAAAGATCTCGTAGTTAGGGAATATTTTTCTGGCTAAAATACACTGGAACTTCAATTCAGAGCTGACTTTAATTCAGGTAGCTGCTTTATCATGTGCAGTCAGCCAGTTTGACTTTTCTCTAAAATTTCAAATTGGGAGGGGAAAAAAGTGACTCAGTAAGAGCTGCAGGACTCCCCCCCCACCCCGTGAGCTCTACCCTTTTTTGTATACTTTGATTTTATATGACTAAACAAACCACTTTGGCAAAAAGTTCAACATTTGACAGTTTTTATTTAGATGTCAACATGTGGGGTTTATATTCTTGAGTTTAGAGAGATGGTAAATTCTGTCTTTTGGATTTGTTTGAATGTTTAAATTGTAACTATTGGAATCTGCTGGGTGTTTAAAATGGATCTGAGAAAGGAAGTAGGGTATTAGTTTTATTGGAAAAACCAGAAAAAATATTTTGAAAATTCCTTTAAACCAATATATTTATGACATAATATAGAAGAACATATTTATATTGATCATAGTATTTGATACTGTGTAATATAAATTTCAATTCAGAAATACTGCTGCAATGAAATATTCTGTATTTATTGTATAATAAATGTTTCATAGAAATAGCATATGCTATTTAGAAAAAATAAAATAGGATTAGAGGGAATCTGTTGCATCGCTAAAGGTTTTATGTGTTGCTAACAGTACTTCAAAAACCATTTTGTATTAAATACAGTATTTGCAATAGACTGTGAGCAAAATAGATATTATTAAAGACAGACTTTTATCATTGTCTGGAAGAAGCCTTTAGCCAACACCAAATTCGCATTCCCTCTCACAGTTAATCATAGTCTTAATTAAACAAAGCTGAGCTGAATAGGAAGGCAGTGAGATAATTTTAGACCCTTAATCCATGGATAGAAAATAATTTTCTAAAATTGGGAGTGAGCATGATAACATGTTTTACATGTAGGGAAACTGAGGCAGACTGAAACTGCAAAATTCCTTGGGGTTATGCAGAAGGTGGCAAGGCAGAGAGATGCTCAGGACCCAAATATTGCCCTGCATGATTCCCAGGTGCCCTTGCTGCCTCTGGCAGAGGCGTCTGAGACCAGGACTTGTTTCCAGCCTGCAAACCTGTCTGGAGCGTCTGTGCTAGGAGGCAAGCAGCAGCCTTTGAACAACTTGTTTTAATTATGTGAGGAGCACGCTAGCTTTCCACAGTCGTCTTTTAATCTTTTTTATATTTTTGTTCACACTATGTCACAGATATGTACTGCATTTAATTACTCCAACTTAGTTCAGTATGCAATAGAAAAAGCGCAAGCCTGGAAATGGGCTGTTGCAATTGCCATGCTGACCCTGCAGCAGAGCTGCCACACAACATTTATGCCTTCTTAACCTCAGGCTTAGACGAATATGAAATTCTTTTGGTTGCTGGTCACAGAAAATCTCTGCAGATTTATATTTTCAAGACAGATTTGTTGTTTAGAGTAAATCAGAAGGAACCGATCTGCCCCTGCGGCCTGGACATGTGCTGGGATGCCCCGTTGTTGGGGCCTGATCCAGGAGGGCACTGAGCCTCAGGCTGCATGACGGTTTCCCCCAGTCACTGCTGACTGCTTCTAAGGTTTGTGAGGGGTATTTGTCCCTGTCTGGGCCACCTATGGGGCCCATCCTGGGTTGGTTTCCCTAGAAAATAGGAGCTTCCAGCACATTCCTCTGCTGTCTGCCCCAGAGGAGCCCTGTGCACCTGGTATCAACCTGGGGGTAGGTCTCTGGGTTATTGTACATACTATTGGCATCACTGTGATAGCAGAGCACTTCATGGGTTTTGTATGTGTAAATAATCATGGGCTCAGCAGAGGGAGCTCAAGGACATGCAGTCTTGATTTTGGATTTCAGCCCAACAGAGCTTTCTGGGTGCTGAAGTGTTCCTGACACAAACTGTCTGCCTTTGGATGCTGCAATAACTTATTTTTAAGCCCCCAAACTGTGCAGTGGCTGTGTGGGGCCACCTGGGTTGTGCTGGAAGGAGGAGAGCTGAGTGGGAGAGGTGTTACTAATAGGAAACCTTTTGGGAAGGGACTTCTTTTGTAATATTGTTAATAATGAGATCAAGACAGAAATCCAAGATGTGCTAACATGATCCTCTGGTGACACCAGTTCTGACTGAAAAATCATGTTGGAAAAATTGGCTGGTCTTGCAATGTACACTAAGAGAAGTGGGGAGGAAAAGCAACAGTATAAAGTGTAAAGCTGTGCCCATTGCATAATGTATATACATATATAGGTAGGAGGTAGCAGGCTATCACTAAGCACTGATGTAGAAAAGGTGGGGAACAACCTTCCATACACAGAAGGGTCAAAAATACTGCAGCTACCAAGTATGTCCCACTGAAACCCATGGTAGCTGCTCACAACTTTGCTTGGAAACTGGCCGTTACATTTTTCAAAGCCCCCTCCATGGCTGTTGGTCCAAGTGCAGGCAGACTTGCAGCTGTCCTGTATATATATGGGGATTGCATCTGCAATTAACCTTACCCAGGGACAGGGGCTTTTCCCTCTTCCCTCACTTAGCCGTGACGGAAAGCCGTGGCCGTGGCCACTGGTGCCTGAGCTCGTGTGCTCATTGTCCTGTGCCCAGCATGGCTGGCTGCAGAGCCTGAGCAAGAGGCAGGAGTGGACCTTGGCGGGGGGGATTTAAGCAAACACCATGCAAAACGTTACTTTAGTTGGGATTTCTGGGAGGTCTTAACATCAGAAAAATACCAATAATGGACATTATAAGGATTATTGGAGTTCTTGTTGTCTAATTCCTTGGCCCTTCTGACTGATCAGATTTCATTGCTCAGCCATAATGCCCATATGATTTTTGAGGAAAAAATGATTAGACATTCACTACTCTTTCTGGCACTGTTCAAAAACATCAAATTTGCTTGGAAAATTTCTGGAAAAGTTTATGACAATGGCACCTTTTTGATCATTGAAATTCATGTTGAGATTCAGGCTCTTGCTGATGGGTTTTTAATTGCAAAAGGAGCCCTGTAAGGCCGACTTCTGACAAGAGAGAGGCATTTTCAGAGGCAGCAGAGCAGCAGGGTCTGGGCAGGACATTTTCATACCGTTATTCCAGAGCCGGAGCTCCCTCTTGTGAGAAAAGAGAAATATCGGAAAAGTCCAGGGCTATCAACTGGAAATGTGCAGGGAAGGTGGTTTTCAACAGGCAAGTGATTTTCAGTAGCTCTTCCTGTAAGTCTGCACACACCTCCATCCACTGGGACGAGAAAGCATGGCATTTGTGGCTTGGTCTTGCAAAATTTGAAACTGGCACTATAATTTGTAGATTGCCATGACCTGTCACAGAGTTCTAATGACTGATAAAAATACAGAAATAATTTTCAATGGAAATAATTTTCCTGTTTTTTTCCCCCCTCCTTTTAATGACTTCTGTCTCTGACAAAAAGAGCCTAACTTCACGTCAGCTAATAAAAAGCAGAAAATAAAGGAATCTGTCAGAAGTGATAAATACTGTTTGCATTTTTGTGCTTGCTGTGCTCAGCATCAGCCATGATGAATGGGTAACTCTTCTGCCATCCTCTTGAACGGAGCACCGGAGCTGGGCTCTCTCATGTCTGTGCCAAGACCATCTTCCTTTGAAACGGCGGGCGTCTGGCCATGCACTGGGTGAGCAGGGTCTAATGGGACACATGTATACAGTATGTATGTACAGTCATATGTATGAAGACCCTGTAGATAGCTCCAGGTGTATTTTAGCCTGGGAACATTTATGGAAAATACTTGGTATTTACTGAGATCTGGTGCACTTTGAAGGGGAAAAATGTGTTTCAGAAGTATTTTTATGAGCACTAGGATTAAGTTCTTTCTGGCAAGTGTGATTTAGCAGCAGCCAAAGGGGAGATGGTCGCCGGCCATGGCTGCCCTGACCCTCCCCTGACATCGGCAGTGAGTCCTGTGGCAGTCCATTTGTTTATGAGGGCCTGGGCACTTGGGAGTCCTCCACACTACTGTGGTGAAACCTTGCCCCACGCCTGCTGCCAAGCACACGTTGCCCCTCACAGAGAGAAAACAAGTGTTTAGGGAGTCTTCTGCAATGTTTGTTGGGTTTATTTTGCTGCTGATAAACAGAGCCCCAGGTTTGCCATCAGTGCAGCTGCCATGGCTGTAACACCACAGCCAACATAGTTGGATTGCCCCCTCCCACCCTCCATCCCCACCAGGACCTGTCATCTCTGACACCTCTTCACCAGGCAAAGGAAGACTCTTGTGTCTTTGTGACCGTACCCCCAAACCGGGGTGCACCCAGGTGGTGGCATCACCAGGGATTGATGCACTGTTTTTCTGGGATGTAGTTTATTAAACCAACCTCTTTTCCCTCTGCACAGCAAGGGTTAATTGTGCTAGTGTAAGAATATTATTCCAAGGGATTATATAAAAAAAAAATTATCGTTTTTCTTACAGCAGGGAACATGTCCAATAATTGATGTGGGAATATTAATGCAATATGTGTGTGTTATCAATTTAGAAAAGCAGAAGACATATTTCCTTAAGCTTCTAATCATTTATACATACGACCTTCATTTATACAGCAGAAGGGCTCTTCCAGAGAGCTACAATTTGCTTCAGATGTTTAGCTTGGGTATTTTGCTTTACCTTCTAACTGCCAAGTTTGGGATTATTTAGCAGTAAAATTAGAAATGTGGATTTGAGTATGTACCAAAGTCCTGACAGGTGTTAATGGAACTCGAGTTGAATATTTTATTCTTTAAATAGTAAAATGTAAACCTGCATTTGTTTAGCTTTGCCTTCCTGCCAACCATATCAGGTATCTTGTGTGACTAGAATCACTGTTTTCTGTACATGGTCTTCATGGCAGTTTCCAATGCCTGTTCCCAGCTCAGCCTGTATTTATAATCCTAACAGATTTCAGCTCCACGGAGAATTCCTTAGGCAAATGTGTGGTTCTCAACCCAAAAAGATAGGAAAGAAAAGTCATTATGCAATATAGCCCAGGTTTGCAGAATGTGCCTAAAGATGCAAATAAGCACCTAAGAGGATTTTCAGAAGGAAATAAAATCCTGAGATGAAATTAAAGCAATTAAGGCAGGTCTGAAAAATAGCACTTAATGCCCTTTTTTCATTTGTAGGTGTTCAGACACCTTAAAAAATCTGTCCCTCAGCCTGCTGCAATACAGCAATGTTGCTTTTGGTTATTCAGGGAAAACTCTGATTCAGAGGGGTTTCTTTTGGTACCAGTGGTCCCCAGTTTTGCTCAGAGAGGTGGTGCAGATTGCTGTGTGGGTTCACGCTCTGTTTCGGAGATGAGCACTGGCTGCTTAGGAAAGGATGTAGGACACTGGCACACCGCAGGCTCAACCTTGTTACAGGAGACATGCTGGGAGGGACTTAACGTTGTCTGAATTTTTATGTCCATCAGTGGAGACTGCGGCTCCTCAATGCCTTCCTGGGACACACTGCCTCCCCTTCTGGAGGCGTCTTTCCCTTCCCAGCACCCAAGAAGAAGCCAGGATGCTGGTTTGACAACTCATGGATGCCTGGAGTAAGGTGAAATGAAGCTATCCCGTAGTTATTTAAAAGGAAAATTCTGAATCTGGTGTCTGAACCACATACTGAACTGGGGTGCTGGCAGGGGAAGAGCTGCTCTGGGACTCTTGGTTGTTGTTGTCATTGC
This sequence comes from Grus americana, assembly GCF_028858705.1. Classification (NCBI taxonomy): domain Eukaryota; kingdom Metazoa; phylum Chordata; class Aves; order Gruiformes; family Gruidae; genus Grus; species Grus americana. The sequence continues at coordinate 29,973,823 of NC_072859.1, forward strand.
CCTGAGGATGGGTGGTGTTATGCTGCCCTTCTGAAATGAAGGAAACCTGAAAGCATGGAAAGGTGGGTCTCATCTTCCCATAAACTAGCCTGATGACTCTCTAGCCCAGTCCCTGGCCAGTGTCTCGGAAGGGAGAAAATCCTTTGAAATCAAGCAGGCCAAAACTTGCAAAAGTTTTGAAAATTAACATCATGCTTTTCTTGGTGTCCTTGATTAATTGAAGAGAACTATATAACACAGGGCCAGAAATACACTTTTAAATTCACTTGGTTTTGAATGAGAGTTACTGTCTCTGACCAGACAATCTGTGTTAGCACAAAAGAATTACTTGATTTTTTTCTGGCTTCACCACCACTACAAAAATCTTTTTGCCAAAGGAATGGGCAAATTTCTTTTCATCTCAGTACAAATCAGGTAGAAAGCTCAGTCTTGTAAGGGCTTTAGCCAGATCAGGACTTTCTATGGTTTACACGCTTTAAAGAAAAATGTCTGTCATGGCTTGACTGGTTTTGCAGCCGTAGTGACCGACGGCCCATGGAGCAAAGATATGCGGCCTTGCAAGGCTTTGACAATCCAGAAGCCTACAGTCTTTTTCTGCTGACTCTGGGCCATGGACTTCCAAATCACTTCAGGGAGTTTGCAGTTTGCTTTGAAATTTAAGTAGAGAGGAGCTTTTCGTGTAACTCTGCAGATCTCAGAAGGGCTTATCTCAGGAGGGAATATTCCAATGGCTTTTTGCTGTCAGTGAATTAAATGATATAGGCTGGCTATTTTTTCATCTTCTGTTGCGCTGATCTAATTTAATACATTACTGGAGAACTGAACTAAACTCTTGTAGGTTTTAATAAGATCATAACAAAACCAATTGAAATCTTTTACTCTTATGCAATTTAAATTCAATTTACAGTCACTGTTTATTTTCACATACTTGGTTGTTGTTTTAAGAACTGGGGTTTTTTTGCACTGCTTGCGTAACTGACAGCTATTGCAGTATCAAATCGGTGCTCTTAATGTGCTCTGGAATTTGGTTTTTTGGACTCTTACCATTTAGAAAATGTATCAAGTTGAAAGGACAGTCTCAGAAGCTGAGAAGTCCTTCCACAAGGAGCAGCTGTCCCTGCTGTTTGGTGTGTACATAACTAGAAAATATGATCTGAAAATGTACTCACCCCACCCTGTATTCTTTCCGTGGGAGTGTATCTGATACCTGCCACAGGCTGTAACCATTCCTACTGCAGAGCTGAGGTTTTGGTCTTGCAAATTCCTGTGTCATGTTGCCACATCAGAATTATGACATTAAAATAGTATTATTTTGTCATGATATGCCACATGTGTACATTTCATTTGCTCACTTGCAAAGGCACCTCTATAGCACTGAAACAACTGTTACTTCTATAGCTTGTGAAGTACTGCAGCTAGTAAACAGGAAAAGAACAAGCATCTTGGTCTTCTATACAATGAAAAGCTTGAGCTTGATTATATTAAAAATTTAGAGGTCCTGCTGAATGTTTGGCTTGCATCCCAGCTAGTGGAAAGCGCAAGACATGCTTTAGCTGCTTCAGTGTCAACTTGAAATTCATTTTCTCTCTCCCAGCCTGATCAGCCACTGAAGGTCATCTTATTTCAGTCCTTCCTAGAGCCTACTGCGTACACACTGAGTACTTACACAGGGGTAAATGGGGTTTTCATTCACTGGGGAAATGATTTGTGGCTATTTATAAAGTAGTGTTGTAATTTATTGTTTGAATTCTGTTGCCTAGATTGAAAAAGTATCTGACAGTCAACTGGAACCAGCAGTTCCATTTTAATTCCACAGGGTAATAATTTTCTACTATTATAAAGCCTTATTCCAGTTATTATACATATTAGTTGGTGGGGTTTTTACAGCATCACAACGAGAAACTCGCCAAGCTATAAATTCCATTGAAAGGTTTCTTTGTGTCTTTAGGAAAAGCTTACATGAGATACTTCCCTACTTACATGTAATAAAAGGAAATAATGAAGTACACAAGCACACAAGTAACCATTAACTTGTGCTATTGTATATTTTAATGGTTTTATTATGGATAACTTTCCAAACCATACAGACCCATATGAGTGCCTTTGCATTTCTCTGAATCTATCCTTTTAATTTACAGAAAACCTGATTCACACAGATTCTGGAATTAAATCATCACTCCAGCTGCTATGCTTTAAGTTTCCCAGACCTTTGTGAATCATTGTGTGGTTTTGAACAGCCTGGTTGTTGTGACATAAATATTTTTGTAATTGATCAAATATGTTTAGGTTTGGTTGGTTTGTATTTTTAACTAAAAAAATGTCATTTTTAGAAGGATTTCTTTAATTTTTAGGAAATGAGATTAATCATGTTTTTAAGGCACGATTTCCTTTTAATGTCTCCAACTAATTGAAGCACAGGAATTATTTTGATTTTTGTCTCAGCCATTACAGCATTGTTGGGCTTTGGATATGTTTTTTCTGAGTCCTCCTTCAAAAGCTCTAGAGTTTTTACTGCTTGGCGGTTGTTAAGCTACCTGCCTTCTTGTTTAATGTTCAGACCACTTATGTCTGAGATGATTAAAAAAAAAAAAAATCTGACGCATCAGAGTAGATAAGCAACAGGACAGAAAGCCAAATGTGGCAGCGATCAGAAGCAAAGCCACGTGTGTAGGCTTAAAGCACAATTTGGAGCCTTTATACATTTTAATTCTAGGAGAGGAATGATGAGTCAGTGCTGCCAGGGACTGCTTGGGACAAACAGGGCAGCCACAATTAATGGGTTTGCAGCTGGGATTGAGCATCCTTGAGAGCCAGAGATCTTGAGGAACCATTTATAAAAGGAGGTGTGGGTGTGTGAGTGATATAACCCCATGCACCTTGTTCCCTAGTGACTAAAACTTCCTGAATGTCTAAGTTTCATTCAGATTTCTTGAGGACAGAAAGCTAAATTGGATACAGAGGCACCTTCATGTATACTAACAAGTTGCAACCAGGCCCTGGAGAAACAAGTAAAATGCATCCATGTAGGCTTTGCGGTTAGCCCAGGTCAGCCTTGGGAGTGGTGCTGAACGTGCCGCTGTGACAGCATAGCATCCAGGGTTTTTCCCGTCGTCCTCCTTCAGTGTAATTTTGTTGTGTCTTTTCTCTGCTGACACCCCAGCAGTTTCCTTTGCAGCAGACTCCCCTGCTGCCCTGTCTGGGTTTTCCTGCTGCTCCACCTCTGTTCGAAGTGCCCGACAGAGGCAGGGAGCCATCGGCCACAGGCTGTTGACTGGCCGCTGGGGTTAACACCCTTGCAGAGGGCAGGGTCTTGGTCCCCCAGGAGAGCCACTGTTCAAGGGTTGCCTGCGAGTGTGGGACACCCTCACCACACCCTTCTGATTCCCTGCAAGATGTTTGCCAAAGCTAGAAACTGCCAAGAGTTACAGCCGACATTCCCTGGTAGGGCTGCAAAGGACACCGGAGACCTCCAAGTTTATGCTGCTACTGTGTTTTCCCTGGTACTTTGACTGCTGGGTTCACACGTTGCCACCAAATTGTGCTTTAAAATATATATGTTCATTGTGGTTGTATAACTTTGTGACTGTAAGGGGAACCGCAGTCCTGTGGACCCAGTAATGCCACTTCTGCAAATGCTGCCAAAGAATCGCCCCATTCAGCTTGGGGTCTGCTCTGTGGATTCTGATTATGCAGCTGCAAAATGTGGTATTTTCTTAACATGCCACTGAATTTAGCAATTTTTTTTCCTGCAGAACTTGCTATTTTGCTGAAGCCAGGTGCTTTACATTTTTCTGTCAGTCCTTTGGGGGTAGTGGGGGGCAAGAAATCTTCCAGCAGCTGCTTCTTGTTTTAGGCTGTTCTCTGGGGAGCAGCTAATTAGATTACAGGACTGAAGAGATGTGGCTTGGCACTGGCATACCTGGCATGAGGGAAGGTCCTTGCTAGCACTGTGTGGGCACACTGCTGCCGAGCACATCCTGGTAATGGGGAGAAGAGAGGAAAAAAAGAAAGTACTGTCCTCAGTCACTGACTGGTTTCAACCCAGTGTGAGCTTTTTGGTGGTGCCTCATGGTAGCTTGGTTAACTTTGAGCTGTAAATGAAGGGATGTTTGCCAGACATCGACTGATGCTCAGTCTGGCCGTCCTTTAGTGAATGGTGTTGGTGAAGATTTGCCTGGTGGTGAAAAACTAAGGCAGGAGCAACATTTCAGGTGTGCACCCCTGGCTCAGATCAGCATAGGACAGCCTCCTCTGCAGCTGCAGATGTGGTGGTGTGGGAGAGGCTTGTCATTGGTGTGGGCATGGTGTCCTTTTGCAGACTTCGCTCTGCGACCTGCTGTAAAAATGTCCTTCAGCTTTTTCAGAAGGGCTCTGTCCTGTGGCCAAGCTCAAGCCCTCTGTCCTCGGGCACAGGAGGGAGAGCCAGTCACAGCTGGACACTGCCAAGGGCAGCTAGGACATTTACTGTCATTTGGTTTCCATGTACAGCACAAGACCAAAGCTGATGCTAACTCTAAGTGTGCCCAGGGACCTGGCACATCTTTGTTTAACCCAAGCTGCCAGCATCTCTTTCCTTCGTGAAGCTGCACCCATACCTGCAGGAGAGCAGGTTCTGCATGCAGCAGCATTTCCTGAGGTTGGGGGTTGCGTATTGACAGAATAAACCCTTTCAGATAACCATACTTTGCTCCTAGGGTGCCGTATTAAGCCAACTAGCAATGGTTTGCAAATGAGAACAAGTTTGGGGTTTTTTTTTTAGTTAGTTTTTCCTTATTGTTCTCCCAAACCACCATGGGATATTGTCAGGAGCTCACGTCCGACATGCCTGCATTGGCACGCATTGGGAGTGCCTGTCCTCTTGCAGGATGCTGGATGCCTGTCTCTCCCAGGAACCGTGACTAGCCTGGGAAATGCAGCCCAGTGGGGCCAGGGCCACAGTGACAGTGCCCAAGCCACTGCAGGTGACCTCTGTTCCTTTAGAAGCACCTGATGGCAAGTGCTTTGGATGGAGAAAAGCCCTCTGAAGGTGTCCTGCTCTTTATTACCCCGTGCTGGAAGGCTTCTGGTCCTTTCACTGGAAGTCTGCGGGCTCCTTGATTTTCTTCACGTACACTTGGGCTGCTTTAATTTCACTGTTACTGAAATGTCACTGCTTTGTTTAAATCACTCTCAGACATTTTAAGAATGTAATATTAGGATTTATCAGGCAGACTAATGATGTTAAGAAATGACAGTACACTTGTTTCCAGTTTTTAATGCTTTCTTGTAAAACTGAAAATATAAAAACAGCCGAGCAAATGAAGATCTTTATATACATGAGGTCTGTGATTAAAGAAATCCTTTTAGTTTAAAAAAAAAAAAAAGAAAAAAAAAAGAAAAAAAAAGAGAAGAATTGACCAATGAGTTAAATGAAAACTGATTAAAGGAAACAACATTTTCAAATTGAAACATATTTTTCAGGAAAAAAACCCCTTCTTTACAAGTTTATTATATAACTTACATTTACACTTTACTGAGAGAACTTAAAAAAACCAAGCTGCTTGAAATGCTCCTCATTCCCTTAAAGCATGAATTTCAAAGTGCCACAGCAAAGGAACAGGTTCCAATACTATCTTATACAGACTATTCATGTATAAAATGGTTTGGTAAATGTGAGGTGTTTATTTAAATGAGCACATATAGGGATACAGACTAAATAAAAGTACTTGAACAACACATTTGTTATTACATACACAGTTATAGGTATAATAAAGGAAACAAGGTCAGCACTGCTCTTAGGTATCTGTATAGATGGAAGGAATGTGATTCAAGCAGTGATCAAAGGCACTGTTTTGGAAGAATCCATTTTCATCGGTTCCGTTGGAGACCATGTCTTCAGATACACACTGTGCTTCAGAGATTGCATCATAGCCTGAAAGCGTGACAAGTTGTATGGACATGATTTAGTACCACAGGACATATAAGGAAGGAAGCATAGTTTGAGGCCTGGGATTATTCAGTACAGCACAGTGTTAATGAAAAGACAATAGGGTTTACCATCAAAGCCTTACCCAGGAGATACACAAACTAATCTCCATGGGCATTTGTGTCATAGTAAATGCAGCTCCCATTCATTTCTGCGGAAAGCAACCCATTTGCAAGTGAAGTGCAAGTATCAGAGTATGATTCTCATGGGACTTTACAGTCATTATCTGAATAGGATGTCAAAACAATGAGTGGGCAAGGATCCTAGTAAGTGTGCACTAAAAGTGATGCAGTCCTCTTGTTTTGTGTGTTTTTCCTTTTAATGACACTTAGGAAAAATGTTCCATGTGTCTCCCAGCTGCTCTTAAGATCCAGAAGAAATCTGGATCCTACGTTTATTGGATCTCCACGTAGTGCAGAAGTGAGGTCTGCAGAAGCATGTCTGGGTCTGGCCAGGCTCACAGGATATGTGGAAGGAGCTGTGCACCACACTGTCCTCAGCCCACCAAAGCCCACCATGGGGGCCCTTTATGTTCATCCTTTATCATACCTATTCTGTTTTACCCTGTACTGCCTGATTTCGGTTTGATTTTTAGAAAAGTGTCTGTGAGCTTCAGCACAAGGTTCTGACCCCTGCCCCCAGCCCACAGAGCCCACCTACCACAGTTTTAATAATCAGCAGCAGCATTATGTCAGCTGAGGCAACACATGGAACAAGATTCTTCTAGTTAAGAACATGCCTGTGAATTAAGTGTCTGACATACATAGAAAATATATCTGTCACAAATCACATTGGTGTGAATTGCAAGTCAATGTGTGGATGGCTGATCCTCGTGGCTAAAGCTCCATTCTCTGCTCGACTGAGGAGCTCTTTGGAGCCACTGGGAAACGCCTGTTTTTCTGTGCCTCAGTTCCCTGTGTGGAAAATGAGGCTGTTTCTTCTCTTTAGCCTGTCTCTCATCTCTTCTGGCTGCCTCACTCTGCCAGCAAGTGTGTCTAGAGAGGGCAGAATGTAGCACCGCACCAGGCCTAGCTGAGCTGTGCAGTACCACAGTACTGACAGATCCGGTAGTCTTATACAGCCAGTCCTGATTTCAGAAAGAACCATTGGCTCAATCCTTAGAACTTAATTATAGGTATTTTACTATTAGGTATGTTTTCATTATTTGAGACCAAATTCTCTACTTGTTTACATTTCTGCATTTTCCTATGACGTATTAATTTACTGTTAGTTTACAGGTCAAATTCTGCTGTCTGCAGAATTCTGGCATGCAGTGTATGTCCAAAGTCTCTGGAAGATGAACTTGGCCTGTTTATCTGCCCTGTGCTGTGTCACTCCAAGTGGAGTGACCAGTATTTTGATAAGTTTTGTCAGTGTTTATGTTATGCTAATTTCTGTTTGATGAGCCTGTATACGGGGTGGATACACAACCACAGATGGACACAACCCAAGATAAGCATACACCCCAGAAATCATTATTAGATTCCAGATAGAGTAAACTATCCAAAGTCCTGAACAGAAAATAAAAATTTATTGACTGTTAATGTGATTCATGGAACAGCTGTTTGCCAGTCACATTTGGCATTCCTGTGAGATGAGATCTCATTTAATATTAATGGTGCTATAAAAGCCTGAAAAAAATTAATGCATAGGCTTGATGAATCTTGCAAACCTGAATGGTTCTATTTTACACACAAAAAGATGAGATAAGATTTATATATTTCATATATATTTATGTTTCAGCCTTTTAAGTATTTGCATACCTCAATAACCACTCTAAAAACAAAAATATTACACAGAAACATTTCATAATAGTTTAGCCCCAGACAGAAAAATCAACTGTTGTTGAAGTTGGTGTCTTGCCACAGTATTATTCTTTGCTCCTACAATTTCTTTTGGAAAGTTTATTTAGTCTGTTCTTTAAATATTGCAAGCTGTCAATCTAAACTTGAAATTTGATGTTAACATGAAAAAAACTATGTTTTGGTAACATCAAACTTATGAATAACACAAAAGAATTCAAAGTTGAAGTTGAAACTTCATCTTAAACTCTTCCCTGGTGTTTGTTACTGATGCGTACACTTTCTAGTATGGAACAACAGACAAATGTGTGCACGCTCTCTCTGAACAGAGTCTCCTTTAATGCAAAACAAACAGGAAAGTCAACTCTAATTTTGTGGTCTGACTCAGGCCCCATTTCAAAAAGCATTTAAACATATGTTTTCAGTATCGTCCTTAACCGAGATGCCCTCCTGAATTCAGACACGAAGAAAAATTTCTTGGAGATATGAAAGTAAAGATTGCAGTAAATAGTAGTGTTCCATGGCTCTGACAATACTCACATTTTGTTTGATTTCAGTAATTCTGCCAATTCTTAATTGTGGTTTTAAAAGTAGAAAAAAATGCTTTATAAAAATGAATAATTAAATATTGACATATTATAGTAAACTAGCTATAACTTGTTGCAAATTTTATATTATGCAAATACGTAGCTAAATGGCAAAATACAATTGCCATGAATGTGCAACAGCGCAAACACAAAGAGACTCCTGAACAAAAAGGAACTAACCAATATTTTTGGCTGAATTTATCAAAGCAGTGCCTTTCCATTTTGTAAACGTCAGTATTGCAAAAAAGTGCCATCCTTTTATACTTAGATGGACAGGAAGTCCCTGCTGCTGCTATTTTCTTCAGAGTTGTGTTAACTATCTTCTTAACTTTGATCTGATTATTAAAACCCACCTGAGCCTACCTGAAGAGATGTACAATGAATAGCCCACAAAATAAATGTGGGAAGTGTCTTGTTTGTTTGCTCCTGAAGGTGTCTGTCACCTCTGACATCCAGCAGAACGAAAGGAGAATTTGTCCATCACTCAAATACAGGAGGATTAAAGAAAACAAATTTGTTTTCCTTTGGGGGTTTTTATAGATGCAAATGAATTTCAGTGACTGAGTTTTTAATATAACCATATTTTTGCAATAACACTGACTATAATGTGTACTTTTCCCCTCCTACTAAAAATAGCGTATAGATAATTCTTTATAGGCAGAATAAATTACCTGTTGAAGCTAAAGGTGCATTGAGTATGTGATAGCCATTCTGTCTCAGAGGATTAAAGCAATGGGATTCCCCTGTTAGCACATCGCTGGTGACAGATTGGTCCATTGTTCTGTAGCAGTCTCCATAGTGGAAACAGTTTTGTATTGAGTGAAAGCTGCCTTGGTAACCTGAAAACAGATATTGCACACACATTTTAACACTACTGCAATGGTATTAGCCCCATTTCTGTCACAGTATTTCATTATTGTTGTGGGGGTTTTTAGTTCCTTAGTTTTAACTATGGAAAAATGATCATGCTATACTGTAAGTCGTAATAATGTAAAAGCTACATCAGACTCGGTCCCACAAGGTGCTGTGAACTGTGATCCCCATCAAGCAAAAATCTCAAGGATGTGCTTCATTTCAATCAATAGGTCAGCTGAATGCAGTCAACAGCCCACTTGTGTTCAAAGCTAAATAGTAAGTACTCCACTGGATCAGGTCCAGGATGCTCAGCTCCTCAGGGAATGTGTCTATAATGAATTACTTTTAATTTAAATACAATAATACAATATTTAAATTAATAGCACCGCTTTGTTTGCAGTTGAGTAAAGTCTTTTCCCATACAGTGTGCGTTACGCACTGCTGGAGATAGCGCTATTTATTCAAAACACCTTTAAGAGTACCTTAAACCTCTCCTTTCTCAGACTGCTCTTACTTGAAATGAAACCCCTTTCACCAAACACGGGGAGCCACAGTCTGCAAGTAAAACTGAACTAGAGGTGCAGGACTGACTCCAGATGGAAGTCAGGTGAAGACTTTGAGTTCAGCTAGAGGCTCTTCCTGCTTCTGAAAAGTGCTGAGATAAATCTGTATGGTCTCTGGCTGCCTCGGTCATTCTGCTTTTGGGGCATGTTTGACTTGTGTCCCCCGCATACCCTACATTTCTTATCTCCTGCTTTTTTTTAATGTATCATATTACCAGTGCACCAGCAGTTTGGGTTTTGCCAGCAGAAGTTGTGAATGAGTTGTACACAACAAAAGAAGATATTTAACAGTAAATGATAGATGAATTGCTGAGGAAGGAATTTTACAACTTACTTACAAGTTTGTGCCAACATCCTAAAAGAAAATGTTATTTACTCCCATAAGGATGACCTCAAAGCATGCCAGCAGATTTATACCAACCATGGGCTGATTTAATTCTCTTCCTTTCTCCTGCCTCAGTAACCTCTTCCTGATTCCAGGTGCATCGCACACTAATTGCACATTCATATTAACTATCCCTTTTCCTACCTTCTCCAAAAGTCCCTTCAGAAATTATGCTCCTTCCCTTATATGCAACCGAATTCAACCAAGTCAGGCTTAAAGTTTAGTAGAATGTGCCATCAGGATTTACCTCTAATTGCCAGAAAAAATACAGAGCTGTTGTCTTTCTTCCCTCAGTCCTATTCAGACCGAAACATTTCCTAAGGAACTACTGCAGAAGTTCCAGGTACTTCAGTCAAGCAGAGACACAACCACATCTTCGGCTGACAAAAGTCAGCACAGCTCCACTCACCAGTGGCAGACTTGACTTGCTGGGCCAGTTGTGCAGCTATTCAGTCTGTCTAGAAATGAAATACCTGTGCCTATTACCAGAGTGCCTGGGTGCCACACAGGGGGGAATTTGTCCCTTAGAAATCACGCAGTGTATAAGCTTTTCCCTGTTAAGAAAGATCTCCTGTCTTTTTCTACCAAAGTTTGACCAAGTAGATAGTATCAGGCAAAACTCAGGGTCTGTCTGGTCATTCTGGTTGTGTTTTCTAAGGCTGAGCCAATTCTTTAGTAGAAATGCAATGAACTCATCAAGTGGTGAAAGATTTGCTCTGAAGTTTCACAGTTTAATATGTGTTTTGGCAGAATCTGCAAGGATTAGATGATTCATTTCTCGAGAACCTACGATCCTCCACCACAAAATACCAAAATTGTTGATATCCATGACTGGTAAGGTACTAATGGATGACTATATTAGATAAAGACACTATGCACACTGTACCAAAGCTGTTCATATTTGCTCCTATGTAGAAGAAGGCCCAGAAATTTGGAAAGCTGAGTATTAAATGAGGCATGTCCTTCCTCAGAATAAATAGACAGCCACCTCTATTTACTGCCTGGAGAGTTTGGCTCAAAAAAACCAAAGAGCTCTTATGAGAAGCAGCAAAGCCATCTTTTGATGTGGTTTTAGGTACAGTGCTTTATTGATTGGTTTTTGATAATTATCCTGACTTTTCTGTTTACAAAACACGAACTCCTTGCTAAAAATATAAACTTTTGAGACGAGCAATGAAAAAAAAGTGAGACACTTGGCTTCAGATGAGGTATAACTGGTTGCAGAGAGCACTTATATGCATTGCTAGAGAAAAAAACCTGAACCTCTTCCAGAATGTCTGCTATACACATCACTTCTAGGGAAGGCATGACGTGTATTTTCTCTGTCTCTGTAATTGCTGCCCTTTCGTCATGCTCCCAGCCTTGCCTTTGTTAAATCAATTAAATATCTTTATGATCTACAGGGCTGGCACAGTGGCTTAGAGAATCAGAGAACAGCCAAGCATGACAGAACTGGATTGAAACTAGTTGGATCTAGGGTTTTCTCAAGACCTATGGGTAAAGGTTTCTTTTAAAGTGTTTTAAGTTACACTGCCTAGCTGCTCAGGAAAAAAATACCTGAGGCCGAGAACTGTCTCAGAATTAGAAGTCTGGGAAAGAACTGCCATAAGCAATCAAATTCTCCTTTGGATTGCAGTATCTATCCCTCAGCATCACTGTGTGATAATCTGAAAAGGCAGTGCAAAAAGTGTTACTGGAACTATCCAATGAAGAGACACGATGTAGGAAAACATCAGTGTTATAGCACCAGTGTATTCACCAGGATGAAATTTCTGCTAAGTGCTTCCCAAAGAAAATATAGAGAAATGCACCATTCCTGTTCTAATGTGCTCACAAATGGGATAAATGCAGGTAGCAAACTAAAGAAAAAACACAAAGTGAGGAAAGGAAAGGTTGCAGCAAGAACACTGGTCTGGTAAAACAAGCCATGGCACTAAACCCAGGACTTTTAACCCTTCTGACCTGAGCAGCATAATGAAAGCTTTCTTCCTTTTTCATTAGCTTCATAGAAATGATGAGACAGCAGGCCCGTGTAAGAAAGGGATGGAGGCTTTATGGAAGGCATTCTGTGTGAGTGGAAAAAGGCACAGGGATAGCTATGGGAGGAGGTTCCATGGGGAGTGACAGTAGTAGCAGTTTATTCAGGAGGACTCCGGCCTTATGTCTGAAACACTGAAGAACTGCAGTTGCAGCTGGTGAACCTGATCTGCAGTTCCACTGGATGGATAGGAAGAATTTGGTGCACTTAAACTGGGCATGAAACAACACTTGGGTAGGAAGAATTGTGCTTGCAGTATTAAAAGCTCTATTTCAAAATGCAACCAGCTGAATGTTAATCCTGGAAGGTGGAAATGCATCTTGGAGTGACTGAAATTGCACACCCTGAGGTTGAAGGACTGCAGGATCAGGGACTTGCTATGTCAGTATGATTTTTTTTCATGACTTTTTATATACTTTCTGTACTCCCACCCGCTGCTTCAGAGGCACAATTGGAGCATTTCTTTTGGTACCAAGGAGGCTGACTCTTGCTGATGGCCGTCAGTAGCCTGGCATGGCTCGAGAGGCCAGTCAGTCTGAGGATCTGAGCCTCACGCATCTTTTACGCTATTAAAAAGGGAAAATTGCCAGCTTGTTTAAACGCTAAGTGTTCCCGAAAACCAAAGCCATTAGAGAAGAGATGGAAAGGCCATATGAGTTAAAGCAACCACAAGGACTTTTGTAACAGTGGGTGCTCTTGCCAGATAAGGTTTCGTTCATTTTACACAACCACAGGAAATGAAACTTGTTGCTTGCAGGCAATCCAATGTTTGATTTGCATATGCAATACAAGGCAGAACTTTACTGCATTTATACATTTTTAAAGTGTGCAGTATGAAACAAAGGTGCTTGTGGTTCATGCCATTTACTTGTGGTTCCTTTAGATTTTTTGAAATGCTTTACACAGAAAGTATTAGAAATTAGGATATGATTAAAATCCCATAACCAATGCTTCAATTAGCAACCACATATGGTTGATTAGAGTAAACTAAACATGGAGTATTTTTTACAAGTTCTTAAAAAAGACTCCCTTCAGTGGTTAAAATATGAAGTAAGCAAGAAGGCTTGTCTGGTGCAAACGTCCCTGCCCCTTCTAGGAGAGCAAAAGTGTAGTACCAGTTTGGCAACAAGTGTTTCACCAGTATTTTTTTTTCCACATGGATTTTGGGTTTTCCTTCAGTTTTTATTTAAATCAAAAATTTTCTGAGGTTAATTTTCAAGTGAAGAATTTACTAAATGTCCTGTCAGTTTAAATGATCACTATTAAATGTTTTATGTACAGTGGATGTAGAAATATAACAGTTAATAAAGGAATAAACCAAGTTCCAAACATAACATTTAGTTAAAATTTTGCTTTGAAATAATTTGTGACAGAAAAGCTGCAGTTAGCCACTTCACACAGTGCACTGGCTGCCTCTGTTTCTCTAAGGCATGGCCTAGAAAACTTCAAGCAGCTTGAAAATGAATGATGTAATGAGCAAATAATTGGAATATGCCTATTAAATGCCATCTTGTTATGTCATGTCATTTACATGTATGTGCAAATAAATCTCAGCTTTTCAAATTCCATAAAATTTCTGACAAGAAATCATGTCAGGTATAAATAACTACAGGATTCCATTGCCTGCCAAATTCTTTCAGCATATAATAATTTCCATGTGATCTTATTACAACTAGGTTTAAACATATAAATAATGTCAGCTTATTCTTTCATTATCAATATTTCTGCTACCAGCTGGATGAAGCTTGCTGTCTTCTAAAAATTTCAGATCCATACCATTTATATGCTTCTATGCAGATACCTAGTTCTACAGCTGAACTCATAAGCTTTCCTTTTTTTGGGGGGGCAAAAATTCAAAACTCCCAAATTACTACAGATTCCATTAGAAAAATGTGCTATTAATGAACTGAGATGCAAAAAAGATGTAGAGCAAGTACAGCTAAGTACAGGTTACAGATCAATTGATTTCAAAGGCTGCTAATCAAAATTGATTTTGGAATGACCATTTCCATAATGAATTTATAATAATACTTCAACATTTGGCCAAAGTGGAAAATTATTGCTTTTTCAAAACCACACGACATAACACTTAGAAAGCAACAATTCATTCAAAAGGAAATGTGGTTTTCTTAAGGAATAAAGTCAATTTATTTAAGTGGTTCAAAACTTGTTCTGTCTATGCATTTGTTTCTGCTATAGTAATGAGCTGCTAAACTTTCCTCTTGTGGTTTGTAGTTATTTAGCTCATTATAGTAACATAATCATATATCATTATATGCTATCATAAATCTGCCACTTTTCCCTTACAGAGTTAATCTTTTTAAATTGAATAATCTGTTGAGCATCAGGTTGAGTTAGTTTTTCCTTCATCACAAATCATTTAATATAATACGCGTTAACTTTTCAGACTAAGTCAGTCCAACCAAAGAGCAAAAATACTCCTCAGAGAATGAAGGGCAGAGGGAACTGTTGGGATACGGAACCCCATTACAGCTGCGAATTGCTGTTCGGGTTTGTGTTCAACTCCTGTGTTTCAGACCCAGCCTTAGCATAAATTGAGAGAAAGCAAACCTCCTTTTTTGCCCACTGGTAAATTGATCACATGTGATACTTTGCCAGCCAAAAAATGACCTTATACAAATGACAGTACAGCTGTGAAACAAGTTTCAAAAAGCTGGTTATCTGCCTGTATAAACTTACATGCTTGGTTATACTTGCAACCAGACAGATGTCCTGCACACTTCTTTACTGTGAATATTTACCACACTTAAGCAGCATACCATCTGGATTATATAACATATTTCTCAAGTATGTATGCTCCTTATACTGGAAGAATCTGTGATAATAATATCTCTTGCTAATTTATACCTCAAAAATTGCAGAAACCTTCATTAGTTCCCACAGCTCAATTCCAGAATAGGTAAATAAGCTCCCAATTAAAAAGGCTGGGTAACTCAGAACAAAAAATGTTTTAAATTAAGCAGTGGGACAGCTGCTTAACTGCTCCCATTCCTGTCCTCAAATCACACTGGCACTCTATAGTTGTACACAGTGCCTTTGCATCTTATTATATAAAATAATACAGGTGCCAGACTTCAAAATAATAAATAGTAAAATATTTTTTCTTTGTCTAAGCTCATGTCTGCCAGTGGACTAAGCAGGACATTGCCAAGGTGTGCATCAGCCCATGTATTTTGGGACTAGATGGCTTCTGCTTTGGCAGGGTCACTCTCTCCAAGCTGACGGAAGGCTGGATGACCGGTCAGGTGACATGCATTGCTTGTATGCGTCTACTGCATGGTGAGAGTGATCTGTTATTGACAATCAAGGAGTGAGTCTGGGCTAAATATTTCACTTCATCTTTGAATGAAGAAGGTATTTGAAGTTATTTGGGGGCATAATTCATTCTTGTAAGGACCTTTTTGAAAACATGTCCAAAAAACCTGAGTAAATGCAATAAATCTGGTGTTGTGAGAGCTTTCCCTATTATGATAACATATCACAGCATGAACTGGTGTGAAAATTTTGCTATGTATATCAAGCCACTTTAAAAATAGGAGTTCCCATTGTCAGTCCCTTAATAAGACAGTATTGGCCGAAAATACAAAAACTGAACTAAATTCTTCCTCCCCAACTAGGAATTAGGAAAGGCTTTTTTTTAAATAAAAAAAAAAGGAAAAAAAGAGGGAAGAGTTACCTTGCGATCCCTGCTGTACAGACTGGTTTTGAAATTGAGCGTATGGTTTATTTGGTATTCCAGAAAATTGCTGCCCATTTGGTGACTGGCTGTGTGATGATGGAGAGCCGTGTTTCTGCAATAGGGAAGGTGGAACTAATGCTTTCAGGGGGCTGACAAGTGGAGAGATTATGTTGGGAGCAAGCCTAGAAAAAGAAAATACAGAAAAACGTCACATAGCACATCACAATATGTGAAAATGAAATACTTGACAGGCCCTATTTCTATAATGGCCAAACTACAGAAATGTTTATTTTGGAGGTAGAAATTATACTGTAAAAAAAAAAGATAACAATGCAGTGCTGCTTTCAGTTATTCGTTAGGAGGAAAGGGAGTTAGAAAAGGATTTCTATTCCTTTACACTGACTTCCTGTACTAGCCGTAATGACAGGATCACAATGACACCACTCCTCAGTAAGCAACTTAAACACCGCTCAGTTTTAATTTAAAATTTCATGAGCTGAGATACATGTCCAGAAAACAGAAGTGGAAGATGTAGTTAGAGTGAATAAATGCAAGTAAATTGTTTAAGTGCCTTTGTAGCTGTAACGGGGTAACGCTTTACACCCAAGTTTCAGCCAAAACAAAGAAAAGCATTAGTCGCAGTTATTCCTTATGTAGGAGTTTTTAGACTTAGAAATACAGCACTAACTGCAACAGATGGTACTGTCCTTTCAAAGAAAAAGTCTGAGTGTTTGCTTGTGGTGGCACTGCTCAGTGGAAGACAGAGACATGGTTGTATCTGAGAGATGGAAAATTCCCCCCAGATGTCTGGGACTCTGGCCAGCATAGGAGGGCTGGGGCAGCCCCGCTTGGGGAACAGACCCTGACCCAACACCCCCACAACGGGTTAGGGCAGCTGAGGAAGAGCCTCGCTAACCCGCCTCTGTGAAATCCCCGGGCATTCTCTGCTACCACTGGAACAGAGAACTTTCCGTGGTCCCTCCCCGCCACAATGCGATCATCCCACCAAGGGGAGCTACAGCAGCTGGCCCGAAGGGATGAACCCTCTGCCCGAGAACTGCCAGAAAGATGGCATGGTGCAGAAGATGGGACCAAAAACCTGGCCATTCACGTACAAGCCTCTTTTAGAGCTGCATTAAACTAACCCTATAAATGAGTAAATAGGTAGAAGCTGAATCTTTTACCAACCTATGGTAGCTATGACAAATGGCCTTTTGCTCCATAGCCCAGTGTAACAGTTTCAAAAGCGAGGGCTGTGTGGACTGTATGTTCTCCATATAGTCTCTGCTGCCCCTGGAGCTTTTACTAAACATAAGACTTGGCTCTCTGAGCAGCACTAGAACCTTCAGATGCCAGAAAAGCCACCCTGCTGAAACTTCACAGCTACAGGTCCTGAGGCGTAGAAATAAAGATACCCCTGCAGGGTGTGTGTGTATATATATATATATGTCACCTAGCTGGGGAAAAAAATTGAGCACAAAGCATTGCAAGTGTACAAAGAATCAACTAAAAACCAAATTAAATCTCTCACTGGTGTCTTCCTCTACCACTGCACAAGCCATTCAAACACCATAAACCATGATTTGCAATAGCAGCTCCTCACCGGTTACACAACTGCTTCTTGGAGCAGTTAGGATTAAACTTGGGGAGCAAGGCTATGCCTGACATAGGGCTAAGCACTACGTGGGAGTGTGCAAGAGGTAAATATAGATGAACTGTGAATTAATGGTGACAACAGCTTAATCAAATTTAACAGGAGAGGCAGAAGAATGCTGCCAAAAGCTGTCACAGTGACACTCTATTAAAAAGGGTTTAAATAAATCAACCAGTCAAAGCCCATCCTATGTTGAAATAATTCCATCTCCCAAAGCAAGAAAATAAGGCATATAATACAAACCACAGAGACTCTGAATATCCCCAACTAAACATTGTTAAATGAAGACAAGGATATCAAGGCAAATATGGAAGAACAGGAAAGTAAATCTTTCATCAGAAAGATAACACTGCCCCAATAAGCAATGATCAGAAATATATAAAATAGAAACTAAAGTCGAATTTTAAGACCCAACATGCAAAGAAAAAAAATTATTATCTGTTGGGGTTTTTTTTAAGCACACATTAAAAAGAGCTCAGCAACAGAGCTGGGATAGCCCTTGCCTTACCCAAGGGTGAAGGCCTGGGGCTGCAGAGGTGGTAAAAAAGGTATGCGGGGGATGCAGGGGCCACCAGGGCCCTCTTCAGGTCCGAGACACAAAATGCTCTCTTGAGCCTGAACTGCTGAAGAGCAGATAGATGCTCGGGGGAAAATATTGAGTTTATTTGCTAAGCAGCAGCTAAACACTAAGGTCAGCTCCCATGTGGCTGTAGTTTTTCCTCAAAGGTCTCAGTAGAGAAATAGCTTAATACAAATGAGCTGTCGTGCAGCCCAGCTACAAGTCATATCTTCTGCAAATGCTCTCAAATGCGTGTCTGTGGTGAACTATTGCATTAAGATGGGGCTGACGTTACCTTCTGGGAGTTGCAGAAAAGTCTTTGCTATGGTCTCTTCCAAGGCTGCAAGGGAGTGCCGGTGAAGCACAACCACAAATTACAAAATGCTCACCAGCCCCTTCAAATGGCACATGCGGAGACATAGTCCTCCACATGCCAGAAATGCTATTAGAAGCCTGGAAATGGTTCTATCTGAAAGGAGATTAAAAAGATTGCAGTTGTTGTCATTGGGAAGATAATAGCTAAAAGAGATCATGACAGTGACATTTATGTGGATAATGACCACACACACATTTTAAAGAGAAACAAAAGATGTACTAAAAACTCCAAGGCCTGGATGAGCCAGAAACCACTCTGAATGAGGGAGGAAAATACTTCTGGTGAGCAAGTACTCTGCAACTGCCTGTGTTGGGTTTCCTCTGCCTTCTCTTGCAATGTCTTGTCCTGGCTACTGCTGGGAAATGCAGCACCCCACAGAGACCTGCCGGGCTGCTCTCCCTCCAGTGCTTTGTTAGGATGGTCGAGTAATTGCATTCTTCAATTCTGTGCAAATATGTTGCATGTCAAAATGGTACATTTAAGGTGTCCAGCTGTGGGAATATGGAAAACCCCACCTTCCCTACCCCTGCTCCCAGAGGCTATTTAAATCTTAACCATGTGAGAAGAATTTAACAGTTTTTATTGTTATTTTTAAAGCAGCCGCTTCTCCCCATTCACACTCCCTACGCATTCCTGTTTTTTCCCCCTGTGTGAGCTTAACAGTTGTGATAGTGTTTTTGCCTCACAGCCTTTGAAACTGGTTAAAGCAGGTGAGATCTCCCATGCAAGGCAGGAGGGGTGCAGGGCTCTGCTCCAGCTGGGCGTGCTGAGCGGCCAGCACTCGTCACTGCTGTCACGGTGCTGGAGCTCAGCAAACATAGCTCTCTGCGGGCAGCCAGTATCCTAGGAGCTTACTGAGCACAGGAACTTGAGCTGAATCCCTGAAAGCACCGTGTAACATTTGACCATCGCTGCTGCCTCTGCATGAAGAGAGTTTCATACAGTTAGTTGAGCAGGTCACCGTAAAATCTACTATGTTCTGCTCAGCCTCTCCCAAATAGGGAATTTAACATGTTGCCTGTAAGTTAAGGCACAGTTTTTAGCTAGGAAAGAGCTTTACTCAGCAGAAAAATGTGGCTATATTAGCAGAAGTGGCCAACATTGGGATTTGTCTCCTTAAAATATTCATCCAAATGCCTACAGCTCAAGCTGGTCCCTAAAATTTTATTTTGTCTGTGCGTATGCATGTGTGAATGTGCTCTGGCATGCTCATGGAGAGTTTTTTCATCAGCTAACTGTCCAGTTCCCAGTGCTATGTTTTTAACTCTCTCCTGAATATTTGCCTACTAATTAGGTTGCTGTGATACTCAGGTTGTTTAAAGAAAGGAGGAATCGTTTCTGATACCAATTAAATAGATACAAATTACATTAAATAGTAAAGAGCTTAAAAGGAGATGCCTTCTGTGTGGAAGAAGAAACACCTACTTACACCAGGAACTCAGCTGGGTACATTAAAAATTCCCAGGCAGTAGTTCAGGCATGTATCTTTCCATAACTAATACCCTGAACATTTCCTGTTAATACTGTACTACAACCACAGTTTGCTTTGGTTTGGATATTAATAATAAATATATACCATATATTTTAATTGTAACTTGTATAATTCAGTCAATTTGCAGGTTCTTTGGGGGCCTTTTAATATATATATATACATCTGTGGCTATATATAGCTATATAGAGAGATATATAAATAAATACTCTCACACAAATGTAAAAAAAAAATCCTTATCCTTCCTTAATTCATTAAACTTGAGGGTTCCTGGCTATATGGAATATTTCTGTTCAAGAATGTAAATCTTTTTGCTATCTCCCCAACCTCGTGATAAAGCTTAGAAGAATCAACAGCTCTTACAGATCTGTAGATATAATCTACCCTGTCTTACAAGGATCCTTGACGGTAAAACACTTAGAAAATCAAACAACAAATTAACCCATTATTAACCAAATTACTCCATTATCAGAAACCCTTATGTGAAATGTAACCTGTTAACTGTGCATTTACTTTATTCCTAGCCATTATCTGCTACAGACACTAATGTTCCTAGCAAGCCCTCTCTGAACCCAGATTTCCAGTTGCCTACTGATGAAACTGCTATTGCTAAAAACATTGCTGTATGTACTATATGATGCAAGGAGGAAAGCTTTTTCACCCGAAGATTCATTTTAGTCACTTCAAACCTAATGACAGTCGGTGCCTCTCAGTCCAAAAGACTCTCTGTTCCCTGCATGATGTTGACTGGTTTCGAACTTACAGTATCTTTTGGGAACAACAGTGTTGTAGGAATAATGTGCAACTTTCTTGATCAGTGATAACAACAGAACGGGAACTATACAATTGGATGCAGTAAGAATCTACTTATTAACGACCATATATTACATAGTGGTAAAACCAAAAGAGTGGTATTCAGTTTTGATGCATTACGTTATCGTGGCAGTTAAAACCACCTGAAGATGTACTAGAATAGCAAGACAAGGTTTTCTTACAAAGTAAAACTGCCAAAACTAGAAGCATACCAATTAAAGAAGAGTATTTAAAATGCAGTTTTTCAATGACAAGGGTGCAATGGAGGAGCCAGCCTCCTCTCCACTCTGTCGAAGACATGGGAGCAACAGGGCATGCACCACAGAGAGAAGCAGGTCGGCTTAAAACAAAAGGAACATTTTGCTCACACAGCATGCCGTGGCCTGTGGCATTCGTAGCCACAGGAAGTCACAGAATCAAACAAAATATCTAGTTTTTTAAAAAGGGACTGAAGAATTTAATGGCCAAAACTAACATTTCCATGCTAAGCAAGGGGTCATCAAATCTTGTGCTTCAGGATGTAAGCTGATCGCCCGAGGAGCCAGAGAGGAATTCTCCTCTCTCTTCACTCATCACACAACTTTGTATGATTGACCAGGTATTGTGGTTTTTTTTTTTTCAAATTCCCTTTGAAGCACCATGTGTAGGATGGCGCTGAAGACATAATACTGGTCTTGAGGGACCTATGATTTCAGGTGGAATTGCAAAGCTAATGCATTCCTCTCCTGAGGATGCATCAGTAGACAATTAAGTAAAAGGACTAATCAGAAAAATCTTGTTTATATAATACCTTCATCCACACAACCAAGAGAAAACTATTGGAAGAACTGATCCTAATTTGAGAACAGACCTTGCCTATGTTAATGCGCACAATCCTGCACCATGCTCAACATTGTCTTAAAATACTCAGCTTCACAGCCCTTCCTAAGGGAAGCTCCTGAAGTCAGATAGGATGCTGCCCATGAAGAGTCACAGAACCAAGTGTTAGACATAGACAACGAGCCAGTTCCTCACCTCTAGTGCAAAGCATTTGTCACTCACATCAGTGGGAACTCACAGACACCTGGATCTTAACAGAAGGATCTTTTTGAAAAAGGAAATTAAAAATCAAAACATAGAAGATAGTAATCTGTTTTCTCTCTCATTTTATAAAGTGCATACCTTCAGGAATCTCAAACAGAAATCCCAGAAAGACTTCTCCATAGATTTTCTTTTGATCATGTTTTAACAATATATTGTGGATTGTAAAAGTTTGTATTAAATTGTAAGCAAAGTATATGTGGAGGAACGATCTAGGTATGCCATGAGCTAGCAGTGATCTATAGAAAAGACACCTAATAGGCTACACGTACCATTATCTTGTTTTAGAATTATGTACCCTGCTGCCTCCACTTTCAGCCTCCTGAAGTAGGCAGTGGTGTATAAGAATTTGTGTATTTTCGCAATGGCCACCAAATATCTTGTTCCAATATTATTGCACCATAAAGAACAAAAAAATAAATACATCTAGACATTGATTTTTCTGAGCTTTCTGTCAAGACATCAAGATGTATGTTTTCTATATTGATCCACAGTACTTAGTCTGAGTAAGAAATAGTTTTACACTTTGCTTTAGCCAGTCTTTGTTCAATAACAGTTCCTGGACAAGTTAACAGAGAGTAAGAAATCGTAAAACCAGAGTTTAAGCTGTTTTCGGATTAGCTCTTTCATTATCTAGTTCATCATCTCTTGACTGCCAAAAACTACACACAGTATACTTAATTAGTAAATATTGAATGGAAGAGAAAATTGAAAAATAATGAAAATAAATTCAAACTAAGATTCTTGAATAATAAGTGGGAATGAAGTGGAACCGCAAAATAGAAATATCTAAGATAGGGATGTTTCCAATATGAAAACTGTCTGGGGTTTGGTTTTTTTTTTCTTTTTATGATGTGATGGCTTGATTGGCAGATTCCTCAGCTAGACAAAGAACCTCAACCCATATCCCATTGAGGTCAGTGGAAACAGGAGCAAATCCAGACTGAAAAACATCTGTCCTTTATCTCAAATAATTTTTTGTATATTTTGGGTTACAGTAATACAGTTCTCTTGCATAGCATATCACCATATCAAACAATCTTGACTTTGAGAATTATGTTTAACTCATATTAATATGAAGAAAAGTATATAATAAAGCACCAGAGTGAGAAGCACAAAGCAAAGAAGCTCCATGTTTTATTTTACAGACTTGTACAGTATTGCAGCTAGTTACAAAAACTGAGATTTTTTCCATGAAACCAGGTTCTACCATAAAATCTAGCACGCCAACCCTTTCATTCATAAAATCTCTCCCCCAAGCATTATAGTTACTTATATTGTGGAGAAAGTCCAATTCAGTTCCAGGACCAGGAGATTATATTTTTTTTAATGGAAAAAAAAGTTAACACTGATTTTCATCTCTTCCCATAATATTAAAAATGATGTGTAAAGCTCTGCTAATCTGATCTCTGGATAGCGCCCAATCTCTTGCCACGTGTTTCTGTTCTGGGTCTTGCCCTACGGGAATTTCTGTCAGCACATGCTAAGGAAACAGTTATACCGTTCACTTTTTTTTTTTTACCTTTTTTTTTTAAGATGGACTCTATCTGAAGTTTGGTGAACCTTTGCACTAATCACTGCCAGGTGCCTCTGGCTACGTTTCTGGAATGCAAGGAATCTTTTCTTTCTCTCCCTCTTTCTTTCTTTCTCCTCTTCCCCCCCCCCCCCCCCCCCCCCGCCGATATAATAAATCCTTCATTGCTGATCACCTTGCTGGGCATCGTTGCATTTTATTACCCTTTCCTATAAACAATGAGCAAACAAGTTACTGGGCTGTGACACACTGCCCTTCTTACAAGGCCTCAGTCTTTGCTCCACAACTGCAAGATACGACACTGTGTTTCTGCTTTTCTCTTTTCTCGGTGCTTGTGGCAGCCTGAGTAGCTCTCAGTAGCCGTTAAGAGTCGGGCTCTGTTCCTGGCTCTGCTACTACTGCAGCATGTGACATACCCCCTAATATCTTTAAAGTAGGACTGAGGCAATGTCAGACTTCTCCTTGCTTCTAGATAAATACAAGATACTATTTTTCATTCTGAATACTGCCTTGGGTTACTTTAATTCAGTTCTGCATCTTCACTCATCCACACTCTGAGCAGTGTCAAGTGCCTGTACGAGTGCAGGAGCTAGTTAGCTATAAGGATTAAGAGGGGTTTCATAAACATTATGGAGAACACTATCCACAGGACCTTTAATGTGACTTAAGAGTCTTAGGTCATTTAATTGCTTTAGAATATTTTTAATAATACCAATCAACAGCGCTATGAAGACAGTTTTGGGTTCAAAATGACACAGAAGCCAAAGGAGTCCTTTCCCGGTACCTCAGAGGCTTTCTGTGGGGGCCTCGTCTTCAGGTACAGAGCGATGTACTGAAATACTGACAATCTTTTCTAACAAATACACATGCAAGGCTCAGTCGGGCATAAAACATAACTTGATATTTTGTAATGCATTTCATTACCTACACAAACTCACATATTTTTTCTATGTTAAATGAATATCTCTACAATTGTGCAGATCTGATACGAGCAATTTCTGCAGAGCATTTAATCACAGCGATCATTATAGGAACTGTACCAATCTATAAGGGTTTGTTTAATAATGTTTGAAATGAAGCTGGTGAATCACTGCAATGAAAGCCGCTACACATAAGGGAAATTTGAAAACTTACTCTTGCTAACAATCCAGCAGGAAAATGTATTTCAAAAGTAAAAGAAATCCTTATTAATGTGGTCAAAGAAATATCAAAACATATTTAAATAAAGAGCACTGCCTTAGGTTCAAGTGATTGCCAGGAAGTCAATTACGAAGACATGCAATCAAACACAGCTATTGCCTACTCAATATTATCCGGCACGCACTGCATGCTTGACTGATCTATCTTCTTTTAGTCATTTAAGGTCATTATTCTCTGGCAAGTATGCAGCAAGATGCTTCCAGGTGCAGGTAGATTCTCTATAGGTAGCTCTATAGGTTGCTGTCTTCAAGTTTACAGTCTAAAAGGCACCACTATACTGAATAGTGGGAGATGTGAAGATAACTTAATCATTTGTTCTACCATGATAAATTATTGTTTGGTGTATATAGTTTACATCTAACCGCAGAAGTTTTGCTTAAAAAGCAAAACAAAATTAAAAAAAAAAAGGTAAAAAACAGCTTTACAGATGTTAAGCATAATTTCACTACAGATAAACCCAGTAATGGCTAAAATCATTAATATAATGCAGAAGAGCTGCACTTGAATCCATCTTAGATGCATCCTGAGTTACTCTGACCAACTCCTTAACCTCCCACCTTCTCCTGTAACTCTCTTATTTCTTACTCTAAGATAGTTTCACTTACAGTGTCTCTTCTGGGCAGGCAACATAGCACTTTGAGATGCACTAATGAAGGCTTTTTAATGAAATGTCAATCCAGCCCTTTTAGGAACAGAAATTAAATACATGCCCACCTATTTCTGCTGATGACCAAACAATATTTTACCCCATGATCAACCACTAAGTTATTCTTAACCATATATTGTTGAAGTAAGTCTATGCTAATGCTAATTTTGCTTTAAGGGGGGAAAAAAACTGTATAACCCTATCTGGACGTGATTATAAATGAATTCTGATCACATTTTCTACAATGAGATAAATGACTTGGGATTTGAAACCAGATGCTTTTAATTACTGATTTTTTTTGTTACATGAACCTCAGCTCTGCACCTGTACATTGTTCTTTCTTTGGACAGATGTACTGATGCCCCTTTTGCGTGCTCAGATCCATGACACTGAGATAAATTATGATGGGTTCTTGGCTTCCTCCATTGAAAATGTTTTCAGCTGTCAGAGATATCTGTTTCTTGTTATTGGTTTTAGTGCTTTTGAAAGAAAGACTAAAACACTGACTTGTGTATTCTATTATAAATGAAGAGTATTCTCCAGTGGAATCCACAATGAATGAATGACGTATCTCCTTGGTCCTAGGAACTGTTATAAAAACTGTGTAGGTATTTAGTTCTCCACAGTACTTCTAGAGAGTAAAAGTTTGTTTCTTACAAAGATACTAGCAACATGCCAGTTCCTAGTCAATTTATTTATGTGAGCTCACAAACTTAACGATGAATAAAAATTAGACATAAGTAGTTAAGACACCTAAGTGTCTCTTAAAGTAATAAGAATTAGGTATGTTCCTACCTGACCTGGATTCTGGCAATTCAAGGAGATAGCATAACATATTGAAAAGAATCTCCTCCCATTTCTTTTACTGGGCAATTTCTTAAATATTATCCCAGGAACAGTCACACTCCAGAAAACTATCTGCTTGCAAACAACAATGAAGCTCTTATGGCCGCAATTTCAGTCTGGTCCCATCCGATGAGCTAGCATCCACCAAATCCTTTGTATGCCGCCATCATCATCTCCCAGCAAAGCTGAAGCCAAAACCAATCCTGCAGAGCAGGGTGCTTTCTCCCAGCTCCGCCACTTGCTGGGAGCCGGCAGGGGGAAGGACTAGAGTCTTCTTTGAAATGGAGGCACCCAACAGGGTCCTGGCAATGTATGGAACAGGGCTGAAACATGGGTAGGAGCTGGCTTACAGTCTCTTATTGCCAAAGTATAACATGGTAGTAGTACAAAAAGATCTAACACACAAGATTTTATCCTGCATATTTGTTTTCACCCTTAAAAATATCAGGAATTTCAGATCTGGTGTTCCCTGGTTGAGCAAGAAGGGAGGCTCTGTGTATCCTATGTTACTTTATGTAAAGAGAAATGAAGGACTAAATTTTTAAGAGAGAACTCTTTACATTTAAGTATTTCTGTGTTATTTGAATTAACAGGTGCTAAGAAGCAAGCAAACAAAAATTCTGATACTTAAGTAGCCTGATTAAAATGTCTCTTTTCACTGATTGTTTTTAAGTCCTGTTTCTTGTGATTTTGCGTGGGTAAGTGGCTCTTCAGGGGGGTCTGGAACACAGTTTGAACTGGTTGTGGTTAGCCTGGGCAAAAGAGAGTTGTGTAAGCTCCTTCCTCTAACCTTGATTACTTACTCCTTTATATTAAAGGCTCACAAGACTGGATTCAGAGTTCTCATTAATCATCACCTATGGACATCACAGATATCTTAATCCCACTAGTTCTTCATTGACTGTTGTGTTTACAGAACAGAAATGACCTAAATTACCACAGGAATATAAAAAAAAATAGTTGCACTTTCCTTTCCCTTGGAGACACATCACCTTCCCAGTAAAGTTGTTATTTTTCAGTACCACCAGCTTCTTTTGAGAACATAAGTGCTGTTTGTTACAGGCGACACAAGTGACAGAAGGCCTCACAGTCACATATAGAGGGACCGTGTTCAGATCTACAAAGTGACCTTGTTAGGTCATTAAGCTAAATTGGTGCAAATCCCTAACTTGGTGCTACCACTCAAACTCACTTAACTTTAGTCATATCAGTTTCATTTAAGCTAGTAATTTATCATGCTAAATATTTTAAACTGGAATTTATGGAGATAGTTTATAAATGAAATTAAGTACATTTTTAGATCACTAGGTAATAACAGCTAAAAAATAGTAGAAAGAAAGCCAAGTGCAACATCCACCTAAGATTTAATACTAAGAGCTGTTTTTCAATCTTCATTCTGCTACAAATCAAAATAGACTATTTTTGCAATGGGCAAAATGAAACCAAGTTAGACATTATACCTGGCATATACTACAAGAAACGCTAAAATAAACCTTTGCTACCTGAAATAAAAAATATATATATATTCAAACCTGGAGCATGACAAGCCCACTTTCTGGATGCCAAAATATTTCTCAGTCACACACTTTTAGTTTAATTAGTATCAATATAAGTAGAGTTTTTTGGTCTAGCATACCCTTCATACCAGAATTTGAAAAAATACTCGCCATATTGTATACAGCCAGTATAAATACATTTGGTAATGAAGTCAGATTTTGTTAGAACATTTTCAAGTGAATTAGATAATTTTGTCAAACTATTTAAATGTCTTAGCAAACCATTTGGGAAAATTGACTGCTGCACTTGGTATTGACTTTGGCAAAGGATGGTATAACATAGGGCTTTTTTTAAAAAAAAAAGAAAAAGCCTTTAAATCAAATTCTGAATCTTATGTCAAACTTGAGTAGACTATTTGTGCTCCACCTCATGTAGTTTTTGGCATCTTGCATATTTGATGACTCGGTAATTAGATTTCTTGATAGTAATCATTTGGTTCATTCCACAGACTTAAACTATGCAATCCAGTCTTGTCATCATACTGATTCAGAGTATAGAAATTCTTTGCATTTACTTAAACATGAATGCTGAGACAGCTGACAAATGAGGCAAAACATTTTATGTGTGCCAGAAAGCTGGAGCAGTTAATATGAAGAAAGGTAGTGTTAGGTGTTTCTTTCCTATTGTAAACCATATATATTTTATATGAGTAACGGCACACTGCTATGAACTGGCAAAGGTGTAACAGTTCTGTAATTCAGTGGCTCCAAGCATTAGATTATTAAGTGATTTTGTCCAGTTAAATGGATGAATGCTTTAAAGAAAACTGTGCTAAATGAAATTCAAGGAATATTAGTTCACACTCAGTTTCTGTGCTTGCAATTAAAATGTCATGTATAGGCTTTATTTCAGCAGTCATTAAGAATGTAAACATAAACAATTAAAATACAGTAAAAGGATCTTGGACTGCCTGTGACAGTGCTGAATACAGATTATTTTGAGTTTAGAAAATGGTATTTGAGATGCTGAAAAATTCCAAGTAATTATGTCATGAAACTAGATACCCTGTTTTAAAATAACTATTCAAAAATACTATCCACTCTCCATTTCCTGATGTTTGGTTCATGGTTAGAAATCTGTTATCATCTCACTCTTACATTTTGTCATAGGATATTAATTATTAATTATACATTACTTAAGTATATAAGTACTGAGATAATAAATCAGCACTGTTGTCTCCTCTGAGAAAGAATACCTATTCCAGTAGAACAGAAAACAGCAGAGACAATTCTGATGTAAACTTTGGCCTAAGCAAATGATCAAAATGTCTGTAGAAGGAGCTCAGTGAGAAACTCACTTCACTCAGCAGAGTATTCTGCTGAAAAGAGAAGCACTGTACTCTGGAATGGAGACATGAGGAGCAGCAAGGAGAATTCATCTGGGAGCTTCAGACCCCTCAAACTGAAAAACTGTCTGCTGCCCTCATTCTGGTCGTCTTTGCTTTCATTTCTTATTAACAGTACCAAAATGTGAAGTGCCTTAGAAACAAATCCACCTTGCTGACAGCCTGTTAAATCCTTCCCATAGTATAGCCTTCGTGTATTTCATTCTTGGTTGGGATTTTATGCCTTAACTCCCCATGGAAGCCCATCCTAGAACCAATTCAAAGAGAGAACAGCTGAGCAGCGCTCTGGGTAGCAGAGGAAGGGATCCTACTCCCCCAGGCTCAAGTAGTCCCATTCTGCAGAGAAAGAATACCTCGTGGATTACCTTCGTTTTGCACTGTCTGTCTCCATTCCTCCTGTCTGCGCTCACTGCCTTCTCTGCTACAGAAAACGTCATATTTATCTTGTATAACTTCCACCTCAATCAGCATGCCCAGTGCCTCCCATTGGCAGTGAAATACAAGGTTGGGAATGTGGGTGGCAGGGCAGGGAAGGAGAAGGGTTGGGCACAGGCATCTTATGTGACAGGGTCAGGATAAGTCTATTCCTATGATGGGCAGATATGCATCATACATTGAGAGGAGGCACTGGTACCTGCTGCTGGCACAGGTCAGAAGAGATGGCTGCAGGAGGAACTGGGTATAGAAGCTAAGCTTGCTGCAGCATTCATCCTCCAATAAGAAAAAAAAGGAGTAATTTGTTCCTAATTGAATTTCCTGAATCAGATTGTTCTTCAACCAGTCCAGATGTAATTTTCCTTACTGTGCCCTTTCTGTGCCACATATACGCTGCCTTCTGCCCTTTGCTTAGAGCATACAATTAAAAACTTTCTGGGCTTTCCTTTCCCCATACAAAAGAAGGGATGGGTCAGTCACTGGACTAGGATGGAAAAACTCTACATTCAATTGCTGTATTTGCTAAAGAATCCCAACTTATTTTTAGGGGAAAAAATCTCTTAATCTCTTTGTATCCCAGGTTCCCATAAGTAAAGTAAAATCAGAGTCTCCTCCCTGTCCAAAGTGCTGGGAAGAAAAAATGTAAGTTTGATGTTTAATTTGCATGAGTCTAGGCACACACACACAAAAAAAATCTGAGCGAAAGGATTGGAACAGAATTTTGTGGCTTACAGAGATTCTTTACTGTTGAGAAGATGTTATGAGATCCTTGAGCAAATGGTGCTTTAGAAATACCAGATACTGTAGCAATGCAATGCAATGCGTACTGTACCAATGCTATCTATAAAATCAGTGTGATAATATACTCTTCCCTGATTAGGATCTTGCTGCTTAATGCCCGCTGCTGAGAGATGTATTACAGAAGATCTTATCAGAGAGCAAGGATGTAAGAAAGCCTGCTGGTCTGACACTAAATAAGTCTTACTAAGGCAAACACTGCCTTATTCCTGAGTGAGTCATAGTTTGGGTTTTTACCCTTTAAGAGATTTCTCAGTTTAGCTGAGAAAAGTTCTCTGCACTTATCCAAACATACAAGAAGTCATCAAGGAAGAATTAAAAAAAAAATCTAAATGTAATTGCAGGCTATGAAGAAAAAAATCTCAGTGTGTTTTGTTGAAGACAAGGACAAAGCCATGAGCAACCCGATAGTAATGTCAAAGTGCCCTGCTTTGCACAGGAAATGGATGACATGACGTTCAAACCTAAATTATTTTATGATTCTAGAACAGACAAAATTGCTTAGTTTGGGCCAGTGTTCTTCATTTGAACAGCATCCATGCAAAGTAAAATAAACAAGTAATCATTCGTTATCGTGCCAGGCAGAGGGCACACGTTTCACACACATACCCTTCCCTGGCACTCTCCAACGGTGACTGATGGTGATGTGGACTGGAAAGGGTAGAGTCGAGTGGATGGTGTCTTGAAGGGATGTCATGAGGAGGAGGCAATACACCTGGTGAAGGACCATTATGGTTAGCACTGGAACCACTGTACATGCCTGTGAACACACATCATTTTGCAAAATAAAATAAGCAAGGAAGCATTCAAGTAAGTCGTTGAGAGTCCCCAACTCCTTCCCTATTCCCCCACCCGACTCCGAGACACAAACACCCAGCAGCCCACTTCTCTCCCCTCCAACCCTCAGGTGGTCTGTTTCTTCCTTGCTCTGACTGCAGACCTGTAAGTGCTCCTCCCAACAGCTAGCAGGACCTGGCAGGACTCTCACCCTGCCTTTACCATACTTCTGAGTGAGAATCTGCAGTGCTCACTTGTTTGCAGCACAATGGAGCTCATATTGATAGCAGAGCAGTACCTGATACCTTACCGACATCACATTAGACACCAACCTCAGAGCACTCAGGACTTGGGTTTTTTTCGTTGTTCATTTCAAACTTTTTAATTTGACTTTCAGTTAGTATGCTGCTGGACAGCCTGGACCATTTAAAAATATCACATATCGATACAAATAAAACCCCAATAAATTAAATGCGAAGAGGAGTGAGGAAAAAATTTTTAATGAGACTATGAAAACAAAAGCTTTACTAGTACACAGAGGTACTGAGGTACGGATGTTCCATTTTTTGGGGGCACTCTGGCTACTCTCCTCTACCATGACAGTTAGGCACCAACAGCCAAGTGTCTGTCATGCCCTCAAGCACATAATTTGTCAAGGAAGCGTTGTCCAAGACTCTTGGATTAAGATGCTGGCGTTAAGTTTTTTTCTTTTAGTTTCCCTTCTCCATGCACTAAGACAGTCTAGGCTATCTCAGGGTCAGGGCCTTAACTTTTGGCATGAAGGCTGCACCGAGGGCAGGTCTTTAATAAGGGGAGATGGCAGAAGTGCTTGCTGCCTGGAGTTATGAATGCTGTTTGCAAATGCCCCCCTATGGCAGGGGAGAAAAAAGACTGGCACCTAGTAAATGCAGTTCTTGGAAAAGTCTAGGCTTTCTTTTCTCAGTTTCTCTGCCCTTCTTAAAGTTTGCCTACAACACATCTCCCAGAGTTTTGGCCCATCAGGGCATGCCTCCCAGGGAATCTGCACACAGAGGAGGACTAGAACAGCCACTCGTGTTCTGAAGGCTGTGGGGAACAAATGAAGTTTGCCAGCTCCCACAGTGTCCAGCTATACAGCACAGAAGATCCCACACCCCCTCTGAGGCCTAGTTTCTTTGCCTTCTCTCCTCCTGTAGCATTCATCTTTCGTCTCCCACTCACTGTGTGCAGAGCTACACATTCAGAAAGGCAGAGCTGTGTGTCAGCAATGCCTGGCCATGGCCCGTGTCACTGACAGGGTTCTGGATGGCACTCCTCCCAAACCCTCGCAGTGACATGGAACAAGCAGAAGGCAACATGAAAATCTGGAGCTGTGGGGAATGTGTGACTCCCCTCCAGGCAGATAAGCAATGGCTGAATGTCGGCATCTGTTTCTGTGCGATTGAAGAGCAGAGCCACTAAGGCAAGATTCCAGCCACCTTTGTCAGGGACTTCAGATGAGTCAAAAACCTCTCAAGAACAATGAGTCCTCAGCTGTTGACAGATCTAAAGCAACAGAATGAACCACATCATCTCTGTCTCCCGCTAGACAGAACATTTGTCAACCAGCCAGTGAAACCAACTTGCTTTCTGCACTGAAAGCCAGACAGAAGGGGCTTTACGGAGTCAGATGTTCCCAGGTGATGCTGGGATTTATTTGTCAAGGCCTCTTCTGATAACAGTAAGTCAGTAGCTCGGATGCTACATTGTGAAAATGTCATTTTTCTATTGGTGGCTTCAGTCCATTTTATAATACAATAGTTTCCACTCCCCCAAATCCTTACTGTTCATAAATTCATTATCAGGCTTGGAAGATGAGCCAAATACCAATTTGACCTTGACTGTACAGTGTCATTTCACACTTCAGCTGTATTTCCTACAACACGCAGTTCAGGTATATTGGCAGCACAGCCTGGAGGAAACTGCTGAACCTAAAAAGAACTCTCTGAGGCTACCAGACTACTACTGGCCCCTGTCAATAACTCATCCAAAAAGCTGAAAAACCCTCAAAAGGTAGTTTTAGCAGTGTTGGTGGCCAGTAAACACACTCAAATGTTTTATTTTAT
Source organism: Grus americana (assembly GCF_028858705.1). NCBI lineage: Eukaryota > Metazoa > Chordata > Aves > Gruiformes > Gruidae > Grus > Grus americana. The sequence goes on from NC_072859.1 coordinate 30,006,911, forward strand.
GGTCTCAGTTCTGAACAATTTGTGAATGTTTAAGAGGTCTCTCCTGGCCCCTTTTTTACTGTCTCACCTACTGAGGATAGTTCAGTTATTTGCTTGAGGTGGATGAGAAAGAGTAGCAGAGTACCTACAACAAGCATGCCCCTCTAGAGAAGCAAGAAAATGGTAAAAGAAACATCCTACACATCCATATGTCCAGGAGCCAAGTCCTGTGTGATCCCATGCACTCAAATGCACCCCACGAGAAATCCAAATGAAACCAGAATCCCTGTCACCCCGTTTCTGTCATACTCAAGCACCATGCAGAGTTTACCCGTCTGTGGAACTGCTAGGGTGGACTCCCATTGCCCACTCTTGGGCTTGAAGAGTTGTCTAGTTATGGATCTCCTCTCTTAGATAAAGTAGGGCTTCTTCCATCTACCCTGAGTTTGTCCATCTTTTGACTTCCTGATCACACCTTCTCTGGAAAAGGTCCCTGCTTGGAGTATGTGCACGCTGAGGCTTGTAGGGTTTCTTCATTAGTCAGTTTTCCTCTTCCTACATCTTTATTTACCACAACGCCCTCACTCATGCTCAGTTTGACACGTGGCATCTCTTGTCCTCGCATCCCCCCACCCTCCTTCCATACCGCAGCTTGTGCCGCCTCACCCTAAAAGCCACCGGCTCCCCTCGCACTGTCACCCCCTCTCCATGGCATTGCTAGATCGGCAGCCCACCGCAACATGGGCTGAAGCACGTCAGGGTAAACCCAGCTGTCCCCATATCCTTTGTGACACTTTGACAAATGTGGTGCTACACGTGTGCTGCCTGCTGCCAAGCAGCATGTGTCACAGCTGAGCCCTGCCTGCCTCTCCCGCAGTGGGAACACTAGTTTTGGGTGCCACTCTCTGGTATCCAGCTGCCAGCATTCATGGAACTTGTCAGAATGCAATTATCTGTGAGGCATTTGTCAAATGTGGTTGAGCTTGGCTAATGGATTTAAAAAAATACTGTGGGGAAGGGGACTGACACACATGTGGACAGAGAGGCGAGCAAAAGGATTACATAAGCCTTGCTTCCTAAGGAAATGAGACTAAACCCAGGGCCCTGATGTGTACGGCGTGCATCCCTCGAACACAGGGTTAGTGGGAGGAATGGGGGGAGCTCAAGGCTGCTCTGGCATCAGACACAGTGACATGTGCTCCTGTGCCTGCTGAAGAGGCTCTGAGACTGTACAGTCGCCCATTTGGATGAGGGCTGCATCCGCCCCTGAAGCTTCTGGATAGTAAGAAAGCCAAAACATGAGCCAATGTAGACAAAGAACTGACCCTATTGTTCACTTGCTTTGCTTGCATGGGGTATCTGCCTGTAATTAAGAGTACTTCGAGGGCCATGTGGAAGATGGGCTTTACTACGAGATTCCATGTGAGTCTGCAATGAGACATTAGTCATTTCTGTTGAGTCACCGAGAACAAAATTGGTACTTATTTAAAGTTAAAAGTTATTTATCTTACACAGTACAAAACAAGGGCACTCCAACAGACTGTTAAATTGATTTCCTTCAGAGGGTCAGACCTTTCTCTGGTCATGGGCACTGTGCAGGGTGTACTATACTAGGCACTATGAATGCTATCAGCTATCACCCATATATGCTGCTACTGGAATTCATTTTGACTGTAAAAAGTTTTGATGTGCATATTTTATTCCAGATTTAAGACACTCAAAGATTGGAGCTGCTGTCACTCTGATTCCATGACTACCTGATGTTCATGGGTGTTAAGCCCAAAGATGGTGCTTTTAGAAGGAAATATTGGCAGGGGCAGTTTAGCAGGAAAGAGAGAGTGAACTTGATCAGGGAAGCAGGAGGTATCTGGTGATATGAGGGTGTATAAGGTCCTTCCCACTGCTAAGCCCTAACAGAAAGGAAGAGTTGTTTGAGGGGAGAGAAAAGCTATCTTTGCTGCATGGATCCTTTTGCCCTGGAAACTAGGTGCCTCTACAATGGAAGAAGTCAAGGGAGGAAGAGCAGTTGCTATTACAGCCTCAGTATAATTTTCAGTACTTCTAAAATTTCACTTCTTTTACAGTTTTTCTTCCTTTTTTTCGGCAGTGAGCTATAATATTCTGAGTACCTGAAGTCACACAGAACCTTTGGAGCTGTTATGAATGACTGCTCCTGCAAGTGCAACCCACTTTCAGGGCTGTGCACCTTGGGCCTCTTCACGCATTGACCATCTTAGCTTGTAAATATATGTCATCAATCAATATTTTAAATGGCTTGGCCTTTAACCTTAACATCTGTTGCTACAACACTACTCTGAGCATCTGTGACTAGCAGCGTTTCCCCTCCCTCCCCCCCCCCCCACTTTATGCTAACCGAGACCAAAAAAACAATAATAAAACATGCCCAGAGAAAATGCCAGAGTGAAATTACCTAAATGGAGACACTTCCTTTGCAGGGAGAGTGATATGAGCTCTTGGGCACAGCTAGAGTTGAACGTGTGCAGCCATGAAGCATCTTAGTTATGAGGAGGGAAAAAGGAGGAAGATCTAAGCAAACAATGGGTCCCTCTGACTGCAAAACATTCTTTTGCTCACTGTCTTACCCAGTCCTAAGCACAAGCCTGCTTTGAAGTCGGACACAAGGGATGGGAGCTTTTTAAATATTTCATTTTTTCTGTGATTGGCTTTCATCCCTGATATATTTAAAATGTGCTTTAACTTGGAGAAAGACAAAACTGAGGCTCTCCAGGAATCCAAGTGATCCCTAAAGCCCAGAGCTCTGCACATTAATAATGTGGTTTCTTTGAAAAAGAAAAAAAAAAGAAAAAATAGGAAAAAACCACTAACCAAACTCAAAACAAACCCCCAAACCATGAACATTTTCATATTTTCAAGTGGAATCAAGAGGACATCATATACTGTATTTATCTACATATATACTATATAGAGTATTATAGCAGATTTCTCCAGATATATTACCTCTGAAAGAGCACCTGTGCAATCATTGCAGACTATAGGTGGCAGCAGGAATGTCCATATGCTTTAATTCTGTAAGGATCAGCACTTTAGCTTATATGCCCTAAATAACAACAGAGGAAGTTTTGCCTATGGAATTGTACTACACATAGTATGAAGCAACTTCTGTTTTCCTGTAAAACAGTCTTTGAAATCTTGATTTATGTTCCCTGGCACTTTTTCATACTGTGCATGTGATGGGGTTTCATATGGGGTGACCCAATGGAAGTATCAGGGAAGATTTACTAGTTTTTTACAATATCCTGGTGATGGATTGATACAATCAGCAAAGAAATCATATCAGAGAAAGCCAGTATTATTGATAAATAAAATCCTTCATTTCACAAGAGGTTCTCAGAAATGACACTGAGAGGCTAGGGATAGTCTGTTTATCTGTAAGCTAATAACTTTTTTCCTGGTTTATTGTTGTCACTTGAAATCTGAGGCTATTTCTGAGGTTCTTAAGTTCTATTCTGAGGGAAATGTCACTGGTCTTTTCTGTCCTGCCTGGCAGCGAGAGGCCAAGCCATGCTTCAGTTATGCCAGTCTGCTGCTCTCACAGATCTTCAGAGTGCAGATGACAAAGGCAGAGAATGGAAATAACCCCCCAAATCCCTCCAGCTTTCTGCCACTTCTTGAGGAGCCACATATAAACCGTGAGTGCAGACTCCCAGGAGAACAATGTTAGAATGATGGGTTATTTCCATTTCTACTCCATTCTGTTCACCAGTTACATTCCAACATTTTAGTGCAACTTGAACAAGAAAGGAGAATAGGAGATGAAAAGCAGGATGCATTTTTTTTTGTTTTTATTTTTAGGATTTGGAGTGACAGAAGAAAGCAGGAGATTCTTGTCTAAGTAATTTTTAGTAATTTATTACTTTGCACTTATAAAGCAAAATATATTAATAAAGTGCACCAGCTCTTCCCTTGGTGCAGGGGAACTAGCACCAGGCATTTTTGTTTTCTAATCCCAGTTTACTATTGGATTTCTCTAAGCCTCAACAGAAACAAGCTAGGGTTTGTCTGGAAAGCTCATACTCAGTTACTAAATCAATTCAAAACATATTTAGTGATACCAAGTCAAGTCTCTCCTCCACAGTGGAACTGAAAGAGGATAAAATGCATCTTAAATCAAGATAGATTAATTTAGCTCTAAGCTAAATCATTTTATGAATAATTTTGGATTTTAATAGTACTGAACATTTTCTAGTATTGACCAAGTTTGAAAGTAAAGTCTTTAAAAATGCCATCCCTGCCTTTTTGCGTTTCACCTTGGCTCTGCTCTGCAATCCAAAGACTTCCTCCTATGAGGAAAGGCTGAGAGAGTTGGATTTGCTAAGCCTGGAGAAGATAAGGCTCCAGGGAGACCTTATTGTGGCCTTTCAATACTTAAAGCTGGATTATAAGAAAAAGGGAGATGGACTTCTTAGTAGGGCCTGTAGCGACAGGATAAGGGGTGATGGTTTTAATCTAAAAGAGGGTAGATTCAGACTAGATCTAAGGAAGAATTTTTTTACAATGAGGGTGGTGAAACACTGGAACAGGTTGCCCAGAGAAGTGGTAGATGCTCAGTCCCTGGAAACATTCAAGCTCAGGCTGGATGGGGCTCTGAGCAACCTGATCTAGTTGAAGATGTCCCTGCCCATGGCAGGGAGGTTGGACTAGATGGCCTTTCAAGGTCCCTTCCAACCTGAACTACTCTATGATTCTATGATTCCACTGTCCTCCACTCTTAAGCATAACATGTGGTATACCAGACTCCACATTCCTGCCCCCAAATTAGGAATAGTCTGTACAAAACAGGGAATAGTAGGCATTGTTATTTAAACATTATAGAATGAAAAAGCGATTAATATCTGTGCTAGATATAAAATGTTGCCATATATCCATCCCATTTCTAATACATAGCTGTCATTAAAAAATGAGTAAGATATTGGGATGTGTCTGGAACATGACAGAAAATGACACAAGAAAACACGACAGTGACGGCTTATAAATCAGGTGAATGGCATAATCTGGAATGTTGTGTGTGGTATTGGTTATCCCATCCCAAAATGGATAATACAGAGTTAGAGACGTTTCAAAGACAGTAATGTGAATGATTGTCCAGAAGCAGGTTCCACCAAAGCAGACCAAGTAAGAGTCTACGTGCATGTTCTTCTCATCAAACATCATCTGAAATAATCAAAAAAGTGTGGACTTCACAACTTACTGATATATGATGTTGCTGAAGCCAAGAATAAAATAAATATGAAAAATAGAAAAAGGGCTAAATAGTTACATGGACGGAGAGAGATTAGAGAGTGAAAACAGCTAAGTGAAAGGTTCCCCACTCTAATCTCTAGAATCAGTGGAGGGATATGGGTGCCTTTACAGGGTGAGGCAGATAGCAATTAAATTGATGGCCTTGGAGAGTTCCTTTTTCTCTCTGGCTAAACATAGAACCTGAGATTGCTACATCCCTGATTCAGGATCCTCTGCTGAGGTTCAAAAGTTGTGAATCTAGATCTTAAGCAAAAGGGAGTGGAAGCATCTTTTTCTCTTCCTCTAAAATGTATAGAACAGTCTAAGGTCCATGAAAGGGGCCAGCTCTTGTTCAAACCACAAGACAGACAAGAACGAATGACAGAAAGATTAAATACTAGGAAAGATAATTAAAACAACATGTTTGACATTTCAAATTCAAGCTTTTGCTCCATTCATACACCACCATATTATTTGTTATAATCACACAGTGCATGATAATACACAGCCTCATCAACTTTTCTGCAGCTCCTGAAGAGCTGGAAAACCTTATTGCTGAGTGCCTTTGTCTTTGCTAGAGCACTCATTTGACTTGAGCAAGGCCCATGCACCTGCATTCTGCTGAAGCCAAGGCAAACTTTTAAAAAGAGAACAAATGGATAGAGGCTGACTTTCAGCAGGGCTGCTACCCCCTTCACATGAAATTAGTAGGAGCTATTTGGCTGACTAACTGTGAAAAAAAAAAAAAAGTCAGACCTTAGCAAACAACTCACAAAATTATTTAATTTTATTTGTTGGTGGTTTGTTTTTTTTTCATCTTCCATAGTGGCAAATCAGACCTATAAGCTTTTCTGTTTTAAATCTTGTATTATGTGACATATTTAGCACCATACTTAATAGAAGTATTCTTACCTGTAATTAAATCATGATGACCTACAGATCTGCCACATTTCCCATCCAAAATGTGTTGTGAAGATGTGTGGAGTTGTTGTATAGCTAAGCATTCACTTAGTACATCTTGTTCGATATCAGTACATGAATTTAGCTACAAGAGGAGGATAAAACAAACATTTTATTTCAAAAAGTAAACCAAATTACTTCTAATTAAATTCATGTTTCTGTGCTTAAAGATTATGTGTAGGAAGAAGGAACAAAATGTCATTCTTAGGAAGTTGGTGTAAATAAGGATGTATCTATTACTTGGTATTTTTAATTACAGATAATTTTGGTTTTCTTAAGTGCACAAGTGTGCTGATCTTAAATCAGCAACAGTTTGCTTCAGAAAATAATGTACCCTGTGTTTCTTCAAACTTTCCTGAGTAATTTAACTGTGTATTTTCAGGCTTTCTATAGTTTCTTCGGTTCTGTGGCAAAAGGATTGCATCACCTTCTAGCTGTGACACTTGGAAAGACATTTGATAGGGAATGAAAAGCATTTGTGCTTATCAGATTAGAACTGGTGGAATAATATGCTGTCAGTAATGTGTAAGAGGTATCACTGATATGTCAGCTGTTCTCCATGTAAATTAAAGCTCTGGCAAAAGTGTCTGAAGCAAACTCTTGAAAACCACAATGTCGATCATATTAAAAACAGCAGGAGAGGAGAATTAAGAAAGAAAAGCATTTCTAATTCTCTTTCAAACATGCTGATGCTGCCAAGCTTTTGTCATAATATAGTGCTCACATTACACAAACAGCCATCATTTTCTATAGCCATTAATAAATAGTTATTGTCTTTACGTTTACAGTTTTGCATACCGATCTCCCCTGGGTTTGGTTATTCTAAATAAAAGCTCCAGGCAAACCTATTTAGAACTCTGCTATACAGCCATTTGTTGGTTCAAGATAAACATCTAACGTTTGGATCACAAAGTGCATCTGCAGCCAATTAAACTTAAACTACTACTAAATTAACAGCTAACTTTCTCCTATTTTGATCTTGTAAAGTCTTTCAGAACAACCAAATATTACCACTGCAGTCATCTTCTAGGCTATGAACTAAATATTCAGGATTCCTTTGATGTAAGTCTAAGCTCACACATTTTATTTTATATCAGAGATGGCACATTTTGGTAGCATATCTCAACCAAGACATGTGGGCAGAGCAGCCTGTTAATTTTTCTTTCTTGGCTTAGTCATTTCCAGTCAGAACTCCTGGGAAGCTGATACCTGCAGACAACTGCCTTTGCTGAGTTATAACCAAAAATAAGCAAGTGAATATAAACAGTCTTTCCCCCTTTTTTCCAAAGTAGACTGGCACCGTTTCAATAACACTGAGATTTACTTAGTTGTGAAAGGGGTTTTTTTTCCCCTATAATACATTTAAATATTTGGGGTGTTTTATTGTTTCTTTATGAGTCAGATTTGCTTTGGTCCCTTTTAAGAGAGCCTGTTCAAAATGCACTCTAAATCTGCTGCTTTTTCAGATGCCTTTTAAGTTTAAGGAAAAAAGACACAGGATCAAGTATTCATAAAGCTATCATGGATAAATGAGACAGGAAATCTGAAGATGATTTCAAACCACTGGAGGAGTGCAGATTTAGATTGGTCTACCAAATAAGGTGTGGGAGGCAAGGAACTAACATTATTTTAAGATAGACTTGATAAGTGTATGGGAGGGTATGTATATGCATGCAGGAAAGGAGATTAAGAGCTGGATGTTTGATGTTTTGGTACATCTAAGCAGCTTGAGTTTGCAATTTGTGTGTACCATATTTGTCTTGTATTGATTCTATGCTTGAGGCCTCCCACTGCTTACGCAGGAAGTACTTTGTGTACCTTAATGTAAAATTTGGATTTAGGTTTTTTTCCCACCTGCCTCCCTAGAACTGGAAATAGGCCTCAGCAGGTACAGGGTATAACAGTGGGGACTGTTCCTTTGTCCATATGTAAAGGATGTTAACACGTTAGTGCATTCAGCCCAGTACACAAAACTGAACAAAAGATACCCACGTTTGGTATTAGGAAATAATTCCCTCCTTCCTTCCCCTAAGAAGTATGTCAGCAACTGTAGGAAGGAAAGCTGGAGGGGTTGTCTCCTTTGGAATAGGGAGCGTGGTTGCTTTCCACAATCCACTGAGAATTTCATAAACCCAAAATCTTCCTGTTGCAAAGATCTTGCTATTGCAAAAGACTCTGGCGCCACAGTCAACCTCTTTCTGTGGACAATTACTGCTATGGCTTTCTGACTCTTACTCTCATTAAGACCTAAAGGTTGCTCTAGGGAAGTGTTGGCAATTTTGTGACCTGTGGCGTGGGAGGCATGTGCACAGGAACCTTCTAGAGAGCTGTAGTGAAACCACATGGCCTGCTAATACAAAATTGGGCTTGAAAACTAGGCAGTCCTTTCCAGTCCTGCCAGGCTAAATAAGAGTTCTGGCTAGACCTGGTACCTGCAGAGACAATGACTTGATTCTGTGGACATCTGGGTGGGTGCTAGGTATGAATAGTGTTACCCCCAGGCACAAAGCTCCACATGTAACAAGTGTTTCTTGACTGATTATTTGAAATAGTGTGCACAACTCTGGACACTGATGTTCTAGAGAGTGTTACTCAGACAGCAAGCACCTGACGCAGAGCAGGGTTACAGGAAGAACTGGGGGACAGACAACTGTCCTAGGAAAGGGGACCATAAGTTCAGATCAGTGAATCTAGCCAAGTGAAAACTGTAGGGAATATAATTCATGCTGAGAAGTAGCAAGAGGGAAGGGGTGTAAGACAGGGCGCATGGCTGACACAAGGGCAAATCAGTATGAACTCATCACAGTTGTATTCAAGCAGGAAAATTAGGCCTTTTTGACATCCATCTCACTCCACAGCTCATCCCAAATTGTGTAACTAAGATCACCTGGGTTCTGCTATTGTCTACACGTTCCTCTCTTTGCTCTCCAATACGTCTTGTTCTTACCTTTGACATTTTTCCAAACTAGCTGCTCCCTAGCTCTATCTTGCCAGGCTGTCATTTCTGCTCTGTGCTCCATCCTTTAAACATGCCTTGCTGTCACATCCATGATGCTCTTGGCAGTGGCGAGGCAGCTGGGGGAAGATGTCATTGCTGCTTATTGAACTAATTGTAATTGCTTGCTAAGGTTTGCATTCCCTTCCACTCCTGGGCCTGAAGTATGCTCATAGTCCATTCTGTCACAGACCAGCCCCATGGGGTCCCAATCATCTTTTTACAAACTGTGTGTACAAATGTGTAATAAACAAGTCTCTGATCCTGGGCTGGTGCCTGTAAGCATCTCCATTTAATAATGAGTTCAGGACTTAGCCCACAGAAACCAAGATACTTACTTGAATCTAATAGTAGTGAAAACATAACTAGCAGTCTGGGTTTGGAATGATTTATAAATGCATTTAAAATACAGATGTGGTGGGAAAAGCAAGGGGGTTCATTCTCATCTATTACAAGTGCTCCTTTCCTGACCTTTCCACAGTATCCTGGCTTAGTTTCATTTGTGTTTTAGATGATCTGCCAACACGTATTTACTAGCTAATTGCAGAGACTCAATGCGTGGACATTTTATGTGAATGGCAGCAGAATTTGGGCTTGTGTATGAAAGATGAACAGGAAAGAAAAGCTTGGAGAGAAAGTGTGGGGCAAACTGAAATTCGAGGGTGGTAGCCTTGAAAGTGCAAAAGTGTAAGATGGATTGGTTAACAACAGTGATTAAAAACCAACAGGAAAATTACCTCAACTTAAGTTTTCTTTTAGCAATATTGTGGAAGAACTCTGATTTTAAAATATATAAACTAAAGCTAAATTAAAAATAACTATATCGAGGAGATCTGGAGATGTGTCACTTTTTGCGTAATGGGTCTTACCTTCTTACGCACCTGTTGTTCTTTGGCTGAATGAGCTTTCACATGTTTGCGCAGAGAGCTGGGGTCGGTGTAGCGTTTGGAGCAGCCAGGAATCTGACAGGCATAAGGTTTCTGTAAATGCGAGAAAAGGGAAAAGAGTTCATATCCCTCTGCATCTCTAAAGTCAGCATGGACGGCCACTTCTGTGAAACACAGTGTGGAGCCTGAGCTGTTTGCTCTGTTTGCTGTTTCCAGATTTGCTCTGTCTCTTCTATGTGCACAAGCCAGGCATGATGCAAACAGAACCACCGCATTGATCGCTCTGATTTTGCACTCCATGCAAGCACTGAGAGCACTTGACACATCTATGCTCTGTCATGTTGGATATTGATTACTGGGCTGAATTAAATGCTAATGAGATCTAACTGGATGGGTTTTGAGACCATTACTTTTTTTCTAGCCTTTACAGTGGACAAAACGATCATGAGATCACCCAGTATAATTATAAATATAGAAGCTCTGGTTTCGGTTCTGATTTACGTAGTTTTTACAATAAGTGTTCCATATGCAGCAGAGCAAAGATTGTGGCACAGCACACATTTGGTTTCCTTCATACCTTGTAGCTGTTTTGAATAGCAGCAGCAATATCTTTCTTTTTATAAATCCTAACCAAGCAACTCGCATCAAATATTAACATCTGAGCAAATCAATGCAGAAAGGAAAATCCACTATCGTTGATTTTGTTGGGAAGACCATTCCAGCTGATTATGGCATATGGCAGAGCTTGCCACTTCTATGTGGCACAGTATGAGCACTCTTTCCTGGGAAAACCATCTGGGTCTGGGTCTGGGCAGGCAGTTCCAGTACACTGTTCTCATAGGAAAATAAATAAACAAACTAGGATGCTCCAATTTAACCGCTGATTCTGGAGTCCCAATGACTGAAAGCCTCAGCAAGTTCTTTTCTTAGTATGCCTACTTCCAACAAATGAAATGCTATCTCTGTTACAGTACAGCCTTCAAATGAACATGCAATTAGCAAGTTGAACAAAGGGACTCTGGCACTTGTTATTAAGGAAACACTGACTTAAGTGACAGCAAAATAGTGCTGCCTGTCAAAGCTCACGGTTTTACAGTTGAGCAGAACATTCCTTTTCTTCTCTGTTTTCTTGCCTCATCTGTCAACATTACCTTAGCCTTCCCACTAGGACTAGTAAGTCCTTTTGGTGTCTTCCCAACGGTTGAAAACAGGTTGTCATGACCTCAGTATCACGTTCTTTAATCCTCTTGGTTTCAGAAAGAGGATGCACAAAAGGGGAAAAACCTCACCGTTTTTGGGAGAAGTGACTGTGAGGCCCTTTAAACAAGTTGCTCTACTCCTGGAGGAGATGACATGCCCTTTTTACCACAAGGACAGATACGTTCCCTTTGTTCTGCTTCTACCTAGCAGAAGGATCTACTTCCAGATGATTTAGTAGAGATTTGATCAAACTAGCATACATCACTAAGTCTCTGAAATGATTTACAGATTCTCCTTTTGGAGAAGATAAATAATGGAGTGACCTACATTGAGAAGCTTTAAAACCAATTCCAAATGCACTCAATAAGGAATAAGCAGTCTATATAAACACCTTTTCTTTTAAGTACCTCCAGAGAATAAGTATTGCTGCTCTGTCCAGCCAGCAGGAAATTTCTGAAGGAATAATAGAATCATTCACCAATTCATGACCTTACAGCCTAACACAGCACCTACCCAGAAAGTCACAGGGCAAAGCAGATTTATTGAGAGTGTCTGGAACACAGAGAATGGACACCTGAGGAAAAACTATGGAAAACTTTAACAAATACCTTAGCAGACAAACTAGCAGAGTATTTTTCAAATCATTGATGTCATTCAAATTAGTGATAGAATCATTCAACTTAGTGATAGGCAAACTAGATGAAAATCTGACTACCCTTAGAAAGGTTCATGGCTATTTGCTTTGACAGTTATTTTGTCCACTGAGCTAATGCAACGTGCAGCCTTCACAGTAGTACCATCCTGTAGCTCTGTTATTTTTCATGTTCACATAACGCTAAGCTAAACCATAGGATTTCAATTAAACCAGGTAAGTGGAAGTTAGTTACTGTGTTGTAGGGCTACAGAAATAGTTTTAAAGAACCTGCAACAGAGTAGCATGGAGGATATTTTTCGGTGTTTAAGAAAGTTAGTAGAAAATTATTACTGTACCTTTTTCCTGATTTATGAGCATTTCAGATAATAAAGACAGAGATAAAGAGAGAAGAAAAGAAAATAGAAAGTTAAGAGATTTATCTTCAATAATGCACAGATCAACAGATATAAGAATTTTTTCTTTTTTTGTTAATCACTTAAATTATCTTTCAAAAATAATAAATGGCATTCCATTTGCGAGTTTGACTAATAAAAAATACATCTATTAGATTCAAGCAGTTAAATTTCAAACCCATGTACCCAATTTAGTAAATCCACTTTCAAAAGAGACACATTTTAGAACTAATTACAAATTCAAATATCTCAGGTTGACTTTCAAATAAATAAAACATTGTTATTGTAAGTGTGCTTTGGTTTGGAAAATGTGACTGACTGGCTTCTCTTACTTGTTTGTTTTTGCAAGGCATAATGTACATTAGACATTCCTTAATGCTGCACTGTCTGAAATGTGTAACTGCTTAAAAAGTAAATATCAATTAAACTCAAAAGTTCTGCCCCATAACCACTTGGCCAAACATTAAACCATATATTCACTTCTTTGAAAAAGACAAAGAAACAACTCTGCCTGTTATTCTTTACAAGCTTTATGCTGAGGACTTAAATGGTCTACAAAGTTGTCTACTTGTTTCTTTCCCCATGATATGGTGATTTAATTGTACTGGAGCCTAAGACAGTAGACAGACTCCCATATTCTCTGCAAGATGAGTGAGAAGATTTGTAGAGTTGAGCCAGAATCTACCAACTGTACATAAGAAATTCATTTGTTTCTTACAGTTAATTCTGATGGTGGGTACTTAACAAATTTCATATAGTTGTAAGACAGATGCATTTTTACCTTTACAAAATTATGTCCAAAACTGAGATGCATTTCCCTTCCACTGAGATGTCTGAACTGCTTTTGCATTCACTCAGAACAGACTTTACTGAAGCAAAATAGGATAGGAAGCAAGACAATGACACACACTTAGTACAGCAGTGGTGACTCAGCTTTCACTCACACTATGCCTTATTCTATTGCTGTGTCCTCTTACTGGAACAAGAACAATGGGAGAGTTTGCTGAGTAACTTTTTCCTGAGTAACCTATTCCTCAGCAACTTATTCCTCAGCATGAGTAAGACAGCTGAGTTTGCCTTTCTGTGATCAAGACTCTTTCATTTCTCAAAGCACATACAATTCAAAACAAAAGTACAGCTGCTTATAGCTGAGTTCTCTGAGATGCTCCTCACGAAAAGGAAAAGTCACCCTCCAGTTGCAGAACAGACTGTGTACAAGGACCAGTGGAAAACTCAGTGCAACTCCCAGTATGAAATCATGCTTACGGTATCCAGGTGTGTTCGCTGATGCTTTGCCCGGTCACTGGAGTTGCTGAAAGCTTTCTGGCAGCCAGGATGCTGACACAGGTATGGCTTCTCCCCAGTATGACTCCGGAGGTGAATCTTAAGGTTCTCAAGCCTAGAAAATGCCTTGTTGCACCCTTCAAACTGAAAAACGTCATAAAAAAATTGTTGTAAAGTACTATTAAATAAACCATGTGAAGCCATAATGAGAACAGTGTAAGATCCAAGTTGGACATGCAATAAATCAACTAACATTCAAACATCTGTTGAAATTTATGGATGAAACACAACATTTTGTGCTGTTCATTTAATCTGTCACTGAAGACATGGTGTGTAGCTCAGTAATAATACAAGGCTTATAAATATCTCACATGTTCTGTCTGAAGTACTGAACGCTAAGAGACACAGTGTCCGATTAGAAAATTTAAAGAAAGAACAAGTGTTCTGATGAGTCCTCATACATGTTAATTGGCACAGGAACCACTGTGGGCAACAACAATTAGCTGCTACAGATAGAGAGCAAGAGAAGCTATTTGTGGCAGTAAGAACCTGGTTTCAGATGTCTGAAATACTATATACTGGAGCAGATGAGCATGGACTGTTACAAGAAGACCTAATCCATTTGAAGATCAATCCAAAGAACTCTGCTGTTATTCTGCACCCTTTTCTTTACTAGCCGTATCATTCAGATCTGTTCTCAGCATTTATACAACCAGTAACCTGAGCAATTCTGACTTCTTAAGCACCCGTTTCATTAGGGAACTCAGTAATAAAACACTGCATAGCATTCATAACAAAAGTCACTGTTTCAAATTAAATCTGAATAAATAAATTAAATTTCCACTAATAGGCCAAGGGAAGGGTGTTTCGCATTGCTCACCGCTAAGTTTCAGTGTTACAGACAACAGGCAAGGCACTGTCTCTAGGATGGGCTTTGGGAACTAACTCGGTGAGCACAAGTACATCCATATGCACATTCATGCACCAGCAAACCCCTAAAATGCAGTCAGATACTTAACGCGTGTGCACAAATACTTTCCTGCACGCATACTCATGTGTGATGGTGTGCATATACTTTGTCCACTCCACGTTGCAGCTTCATAGCACTGCAGATCTTCCAGAGTCTCTATACAGATAAAACCCTGGCTCGTCTATGATTCAAGATCTCAAAAAATGTATTTAAGAAACACATCCCGGTTCACCTTTATGTCAACATTAACAACAACTTTGAAAGAAGGTAGGTGTATCTTAAACCCACTATTTCTGGAAGCCAGATTTTTTTGTTTGGTTCTTGCTCATAAAGAGTGAAATCCTGACCCTCACAAAATTAGCAAGTGATTTGTCACTTCCTTCTGCTGAATCAAGATTTTGTTCAGCAGCTTTCCATTCACTACCTGTGGTTCCTCAGATCTGGCATCACAGAAATTACAGTCTTGCCAATCCCTGTCACTTTCTATTTGTCACACACCCACCTCTCATGTACATTGGTGTGTGCAAACTTCTGACGCAGCTGTTGCACCCAGCATTGCAGGCAGAGGGATGGGAAGAGGGAGCAGATGCAGGTGGAGCTTAGAAGATGCTGTAAACCAGAGGCACCTGATCTCCTGGTGCCTGAACAAAGGCAATTTAAACTACTGATGAACAAAGGTCCAGCACATCCGGCTCAGACCAGGGTGTTTTAAGCATCTCAACACAGTGAACAAAATCATCTGGACTTTCAAGTTAGCACTTCATTTTGCAGGCTGCATTCTGTCTTTGGATGCAGATCGGCTCTGCACACTACAAACTACGCACACCAAAGCAGTCCAACACACAGGCACCCACACAGAGGGTTTCCTGGCAGACTGCAAAGTTCTGCCTTTCCCAGCCACTCATACATGAAAGGATCACTATGGCTTTTACTGCCCTAAAAATTTCACTGCCCGGGGCAGCTACATAATCTGAACAGCATATTTGGGTTTATGTGTGCAGACAACTATCTGATATCTATACAGTTGCATCTTCCCGCATCACAACTATCATGATAGATGCACAGAGTCACCTGGAGACATGCAGTCTATGGCCATGACTCCCCTCTGAACACTGGAGCTGGTGCAGGGTGGTGGAGGAGTATTGGAAGTGACCAAGTCACCAGGGCTTAAAAAGAAACTTTCTTCTTAATCATCACTGAATATCTGGCAAGGATTCAGAATGAAGCAATCTGAAATGTGCAAATATGCTGAAGTCCATGAAAAATAAAGCAGAGTTTGGCAAATCCATAGTTCCCATAAGACATTTCATAAAGCCAGTTTCTGGCAAAAGGAGTTAATGTACTGAGATCCTAAAGATCATTTGTTTCCACTTTGTTCCCCAGCTCTCCTCTCCTTTCTTCAGTCTCCTTTTTTTAGTGTTGTGTCCACAGTGTTGTATCATCCCTTTCAAACTAGTATCCCTTTCATTTTCAGTTCAATATCAGTTTTGATCACCAATATATAACCACAAGAATCAGAATCAGACCGAGAGTCTACCATATTATTTTGCAGCTCAGCTCTGCAACCTCATTCACCCAAATCCCAGGTGAGCAGCAAGACCAAGCTCTTCCCTTCAGTTGTTCATGCTGTCTCCCCATGTGTGCCATTCCTTCCCCCTTACCTGAGCAGCCTCTCTCCTGACTGTCATGAGTCCCTTCCATGTACTCCACTCCCCTCTCTAAAGGAGTTTCTGGTTCTTGCATGCAGGCATCAAAAAAACCTAGCCCAAAGGACATTATATAGCAACATTCCTTGTTACTGGGTCCTTGGGACACTTTATACCCCATTGGCACCAGAATCACTACAAGTGACGCTCCACAACCTGATCCTTCTCGTCTCCACATTGTCTCAGGTCTGGAAGACCTGTTAGGTCACAGAGGTAATTTCGCAGCTATTCAGTCATGAATGGAGGATCTTGAGCCTCAGAATGTTTTTCTAATGGATTACCAGTCTTCAGCTCTGTATCTACAGCCTAATGCAAAATAGGAAAGTATGTAGAATAATCCAAATTAATTAAAGGTCCAGCTCCATTCTCATTGATGTCAGTAGCAAAAATGCCAATGGCAAATGTCCTAAAACATCTAAACACAAGCTTAATTTAAAACACATGAAAGCACATATGTTTAAGAGTTTGCTGGATGCTCGATCAGGATTTCAGGAAGAGAAGGAACAGGCCCTACCATAAATGCTCAGAGCTACAATGTAAGCAGCAACATTCAGATAGGGGTTTATTATACTTTTACTGTGGTCAACAGCCTTTTTTTGGTACTAACACACCTTCAGCAGTAAGGTTTCTCCATCACTACATATGCCTGGACTTTAAGGGCTTTTCTTATTTATATCATAATTTCTTAGTTTATATTATTTATATTATCCAGCTCTATTAAACTGGATAACAGACAGTGGGACAGTCACAATGCTGTGATGAATTCATTCTAAACATACAAGGTGGGAGAATACACCAACAAAGAGAATGATATGACTCCAGCACTCATATTTTCATGGAGGCAGGGTTGCTAAAGGTCGGGTTGGCTTAATAGGAAGAAAATCAGTGGAAAAGGAGAGGAGGGTAAAAACCTTGTTGGCAAGTGATGAGAAGAGGGGACGGTGATGTACAAAGGTGAATGTGAAAGGCCTGAGAGGGAGGGAGGAAGGGAGTTGGTGCAAAGAGCTGACAAACACGGGGCTGTGAGAATCCATGCAGAGCTGCAGAAGGGTCTCTACTTTGAAGAACTCCAGGAAAACCTATTTCAGCTCTGTTATTTCTTGCTGCATCTGCTAAGCCTTGTAGTTTTTCACTTCAAGTCCACATGTGGAGACAGCACTGCTGAGACCCAGCTTCCCCAGAGCGGAAGTGTCTCACCTGTACAGTTGTACAAGGACAAGATAACTTCAACTGCATTGCTGAGGAAACTGAGTTAGGATGGCTGTAAGGTAATTCTTGGGCTTCACTGCTACTCATCAACACTTTTAACTCTTCCACCTACCCTTGCTACTTGGAGTGTACTTTATATTTATATTTATATTTACAACAAATAAAACTATTCCTGGATAAATGGGGTGCTCATTCTCCTCAAATAACCTCCAGGAAGATCCATCAATCCCAGAAGTATCTCAGCTTCAACTACAAAGGACAAATGCTCTGTTTCCAAAGGGCTTTAGGATGGTAAGAGCTATTTGATCAACTGAGAAGGCCACTTATAGTACCTCCCAGACATCTGGCCCCAATCTGTCACTGCTTAATCCTACAATCTTAAACATTTTGTTGACGTTTGATGCCTGGGATCACTGTAACAAACACTGCATGATCCTCAAAGTCTGTAAATGTCAACAGAGCTCTTAAACAAGTTCATCGATAAAATAATAATTATATTGCAATTACTACTTTTGTCTTTACTGTGAGATTGTTATTGTGTGCTTCAGACACTGCTATGCTACACGCATCTGAGCAAAGACACAAAACAATGCCACATGATTACAGTAAATAGCATGATGCAATTACTGGATTTTATAACTACTGCTGCTTTTAGAATAGGGCTTCTACCAGGAAAAAATATGTTGTAGAAATTTATGGGACTAAATGAGTTCACTACCATATGGAAATACATATGTTATCTTTATTTTACACTAAAATCTCACTGGAGTGTAACTGCTGCCATACCATGCATTTAAAAGGCATATTTACGAAAACACTAAATTATCTCACAGTGATCTAAACACACCACAATTTTCCTAACAAAACAATTTAATCTAATAACTGTAATTGCTTAAAATGTTTTTTTTCTTTGCTTCCACATTGTACTTTGAATGCACCTGAGAATGTTGCCATGCAGAAATAACAGCGTATTCCCAAGAGGGTTTATATTATCAAATGTTTACCGTTTTCATAAGCATATTTAATCACAGTCATGTCTACAATATCTGTCAGTGGTACAGATCAGAAGAAATAAACTATAAACTAAACAGCTCAGACCATAAGGTGAAGCAATAACTGACATTTTCTTAGGAAATGAGTTATGACTGAAAAAGAGAAGCCTTCACAGTTGTAGTGCTAAATAGGTCCAGTGTGCCATTAGAGAAAGCTCATTAATATACACCTCTGCTCTCTGCTGCAAGATCAGTTAAACAAGCTGCCTTTTATTTATAGACCTAAAAGGGAAAGAGCAGGTCATATTGGCTGCTGACATCTCAGACAGCCTACAGATGGAAAACCCAAAATATTTCATTCCAAAGCATTTAATACTATCAATAGGAAATCTTATGTCTGGTCAAAACATTTACAAGCCTTATGAACATTGTGAAATGCTCTTTCTTCCCAACTGATTACAAAATTGGGAAAATTTTATTGAAAAACATGTTATGAGAAAAAGGATCCTGTGAGGATATGTAACCCTTCTGGAGGGGAGGAAATAGTCATACCACTCTTTAAATAGCATCAATGTTTGACAGCACACTGAGTCTAATGTTGGGGACACGGCAGGAGGCATACGAGGCTCCAAACTGTTCGAATGTCAGCAATTGAAGCACCTGAGTTGGTTCACCCAACACAAGAATCAAAATATCTGAATTGGTGCTTTGTTTTTTCTAGCGAACTCCTGATTGGATTAATTTTTAATTCTTTGTCGTAGCCACAATGTAAAGCCCTGATCCTGCCAATACTTGCTCATGAGTAACATGACTCATGCAACGAGTTTTATTAAACTCAACAGAACTATTTGTGTACATAAAAAGTAACCCATAGGACTGAGCTCTCAACTCCCTAAAGAATCCCAGTTCATATAGCCAGTTTACAGATTTAAGTTGTTAGAAGCTGCTTTTTTCCCTTTGTGGTAACAAAATAATGGAAGATACCTGCAATATAAAAAGGATCTGCCAATTTCTATGGGTTTTTTTGAAGCCTGAACAATTTATGTTTGCAAAGTGACACTTCTACATGATATTTCATTTGAGTCCTGGGAAAAATTGCTTGTACTTGCTTTACTATTTGTATTATGAAAAAAGCATTTAAGGCTTTGGCCAGACTATTGTACAATTGCTGGTGTGTAGGAGAAGAAAAGGTTCAGAACAGGAAAAAGAAGAAATCTAGAAAAGTAAGCCACAGTATAAATGTAATACATCCTTCATGTTGTTGGGTTTTAGGGTAATTACAGCCAACCATTTGACATAAACACGTTGTACACCAGCAGTTCATTTTTCTTTATGCTGTTAGACAGGTTGCATATTTCCTAATTAACATGAAACTGGGAAATACTAATACACTGAAAATCCGGAGGAGGTGTTTCATCAGCGTATGTCACTGAATTAAACAAGACTTTGGGCTGTCTCCTTTATTTCAATTTTATGAATTTTATAAGCCCCTAAGTCTGCATTCCTGAACCCCCCACTCTGGCAGTACCAGGAGTTATGGGTGCACGAGGAATGCAGACCTGGCCCATGCAAGGCGGAACAACAGACTCATTTAAGTCATGAGGCTTTCAACAGCAACCAGGTCTGATTCCTCATGCGAGGTGATTTCCACACACAAACAGACTTCTCTGACTGCAAAATCCAACCACCTGCCTGCCAACATCCCCTGAGATGGGATTCCTCCGCTCTCACTCTACTGTCTGAAAAATGAATGGCCTTGTTGTTTGAGCTCCTCGAGTCCCTGGGGAACGGCAGGTCTGCCTGGCATGAGGTCGGCAGCTATGAGTTCAGTGGGATGCATCCTGCTCTGTAGGTGCCTGTCCCTCTCCCCTGACTACAGAGGCAGCCTCCATTTGGCTTCTGCATTTTCTTTTTTAAAGGTACTTTTACCTGCATTCCTGGGTAAATCTGTCATTACATGTGAGTTTTGCCAATCATCTTGCAAGGTCTGCTGTCATACCGAGTGCAGAAGGCACTGAGTCTTGGCCTGTCTTGAAGTAGCACTGGCATGTTTTGTCTCTCAAAAGTCTTGCTCACATAACTGTAAATTATCATCTGTCAAGAAAGGGGTGAATGTTGTTCAAAGCACTGAAATATTCATAGATTTATTTCTTCTAGTACCCATGGGTTAGGCACTTCAGTGAGCATTTCAGTGAGCAAACAGAGCTTTCCATATGTTTTCCAGCAAACCCCAAAATACCTGGGAAACTATCAGAGCATCCTATCATTTTCACAAGACCCCATTGCTAGTCTTAAAATTCTTTTTAGTAATCCTTCTTTAATCAAGTAGATGGATAAACATTTGTCAAAACAGGGGTACTTGCATTTATTTGCTGCAACATATGAGAATGAATCAGGGGATATCTTACTATCAGCAGCATGACAGCCACAAATTTTGCCATAAGGTTTTGCTAAATATGTAATCTGGAAACCAAACAATTTTCTGAAACCTCATTACAGTTGGACTGAATGCTGTATTATGGCTTGCAGGCAAAAATAACATTGCATGGAGCAACATTTTAAAAAACAGAATGCAAAATTCATACAGTAATATAATAAGCAAAGAAGACACCCCTCCCAAAATCTGCATGTCAGTCCCTTTATTTCCTCATATGTAATTGGGAAATTATTATTTATTTGGGATTTTTTGAATAGCTTGCAAGCTATTCAAAATTAAAGGACATCACACAGTCCAATATTTGCTGCTCCAATATCTGAAGCCAGATCTGCTTGTTTTGGTGACAAAAATTAAGATTGAACAAAATCAATTAAAAACCTTCTCCAGCTGTGCCAGCAAAGAACCACGAATAAAATCAAAATGCTTCCCTCCAGTTCTTTTAGATTTTTTTAACAAAAATTATAGTTTACTCCACGTACTTCAAAACTCTGTTCGTCTGGATCATTAAGTCATTGTCTTACCTTACTTTCCAAGGAAGCATTTCAATTCCAGTTTGCATCTAACTTATCCCCTACTTACACCTATCTCAGATGAAACTTTACTGAAATTCTGTCCTACACTCTTACCTGTATCTTTGTATTCTGGTCCACATTTTAGTCACATCTGTGCTTTTGGTCTGGGAGGCCAGTTACACTACAAACAGTTCTGTTCAGAATGCATTTCACTGACATGCAAGATGGAATAGGCGCTTATAATTTTGGAGTGAAGAATTAATTTGCTTAAGATAATGAATGCAGCCCCAGGACAAGAGGAGAATCCATTTATGTGGACTAACCAGTTAAAAACAAAACAAAACAAACAAATTAAAGAGAGGACAACAGCAAGAAGGAAAAAAAAGTCATTACAAAAAGAAAAAAAAACCTCCCCCCCAACTTATGGCTGATTAGCATAGCGTAGCATCTTAAAAGGCCAAAATACCACATGTGTGGCATGTTACAAAAGAAGATTAAAATAAAGGAAAAAATATCCAGAGAACCATGAAGTCTCAAAACATCTGGAGTTTTATAGTAACAAGGAGGAAAAAATCAAAAACATAATTGAAAAAAGTCCACTGCGATACATTATTGTACAATGAAGCTTAATGGAATTGAAAGAAGAGATGAAAAGGCAAAATAAGGGGGGGGAGAAATAAAAGAAACAAGAAAAGGCATTTATATTTTAAAGATGTCACTGAGGGTTTTTATCCCAGTTATTAAAAATTACACACCCTGCTTCTGTAAGCTGTTCCTGTAACGTGTTGAGCGCTCTCTTTCAGCGTAGGACATTCATGCATGCTGGGGAATTCATCAACCCTTTTGTACCCGGTGTAGGGGCACTTTTCACTCATGATTCTTTGAGAGACATCTGCAAAGAGAATGGCAGAGAAACTGCCTGTCCTGGTTTACATTCTGAATCCAATGGGAGATTTGAAAAGAGGCAGGACAAACATGTAAATTAAAAATGTTTGGTAAAAAACAATGCACACATTCAGGAATTAAGCAAACAATAAGCTGTTATATTGGCATCAGACACTAGAATCAACTATAATTTAAATACTCTAAATGTATTCACTAACAAACATTTATATGGAAAAGTGAAATGAAAAACTTCCCTCTTTTTTCATATTTTTCCCTTTTTTTAATGAACCAGTAAAGGAAGAGTAAGATCTGCACATAGTCCAGTCTGCCTTTGTAAATGCCAACAGCGTGTCTATAAACACGAAGGGTTTCCACCACACCACAGGCATGAAACATCCTGGATTAGGTCTGTGCTCTGTCTGTCCCCAGCCACAGGAAGATTTGAGACAAGCCTGTGCGAAACCCTGTCTGTAACAAATATGGTGTAGTCTGGCAACAGTGAGTGTCCGTCCTAACTTCCCACTCATCCTCCAGACTACGATTTTTTTTTAATCCTGGGAAACCCTGCTAAAATCTTTGTCAAGACCAATAAATAAATATGTTTTACAGTCATAGCTTGTCATGTGTCATCGCAGCTAACAAAGTGGCTCCTGTCCTTGACAGATCAATCAGAGACGGATCCTGTGGGTGAAAACTGATCTACAGTTGGAAATTGCTGGCTCTAGCTAACTAAACTAGTCAACCACAATCAAATTCTCTCTTTGAAAAGATTAAAATTACCAGCAAGGTAACTCTCCACCTACCTATGTGTTTTTTGTTGCAAATGCAACTTTTTGTATGCGGTTCAACATAGAACGTTAATTTTCCTCACAAAATTTGTTTCACAAATGGGATTTTTTTCCGGTTTTAGATAGGGTGGTATTTTTTTCCTAAAAGATACTGTCCTTCTCATACTCTACTGTATTCATTTCCACCTGCACGTAATGGAGCTTTTTTCTCAAATTGTCATTGCTAAAGATCAGCTAAGAAGAATAAAGTTTCCCTGCAAATTGACAAGCTGCATGAAATTTTCAACACTGGATAAATCTTTGCACAAAGCGATAAGAAGGACATACAAATTTCTCCAAGGTTCTTCTTTCCAAGGGAGTAGACAACTCAGTGGGATTTTCCATGCTCAGATAGGCTCTTACTCTTTTCTATGCCATGCTGAGGCAATTTTATTATCCATGAATAAAGACTGGGGTTCAACCTGTGATCCAAGGAAGGCAAGGGATCTGCTAAGATGTACATGATTATGCCCAACACTTGCTCGCATGCGTAGAGCTGAGCTCTGTCAAAGAGCCCTACAAAGAGCTGGTTGTGAAGCACCAGGACAGAGAGATTGTGCAATATGGTGGGAGCTTGTTATCATTTCAGAGTGGGTTACTTTATCCTGCTTTCTATCATGCCCTGGTTGTGGAGCAGAACCTCAAGAGACGTGGCTTCCTCCTTCACCCGCTGACCCGCTCCAGTCGCACTACAACAGAATCCCACAAGGTGTCTTTACACTGGGAGAGGTAGAGGGTAACAACACGGAGAAGAATACTCTTCTCTTTCTGAGAGAACAGGATCTCTTCCCTACAAATGAGGAACTTTTCCTCATTTTACCCAAAGTCATTAATTTTAGTCTTGCAGTGTTTTCATTTCATCTTGCTTGGCCACGTTGATTACATGAAGGAAAATCTGTAAGATGTATTCCTAAGAAAATGGCTTCAAGACCTCACCTGTTTTAAAGGAAGTCAGTTTTCTGGCTTTGCCAAAATCAAATCAGCATCTAGGCTTGGTTAGGCACTGCATTGCTAGAAGAGCCTTTTAGAATTTGGAAACACAATTCTGTTCTTGCACTTTGCAAATGACCACCATGCTTCAGCTGAGCCACAGCAATGGTAGCCGCAGCTAAGTTGCTCCAATATAATGTGGTGCCTTCTGTAGAGGCTGAGGTCTCTCCTGTTACCTCACACTTCCATGCACTAAGTGCATGTGCTTTAACAGTTACACTGGCTGATGCACATCAACCTGTGAAGTGATTATACTGGATTCTGTGCCTGAGCCTCCAAAGGAGATATTAAATCAAGATTTTTCTAACAAACACCCCAAAGTCCTTTGCTACTTTTCACTCAGGGTGACTTACTACATCCTAGCACACTGAACTACTGTGGGTAGTTATGATCTTCACCAAACCCTGCTCCAGTTTCAAGTGCTGGAGTTGCCTTCTAAAGTCTATTGTGAAGATGAGCTCTCTGCTGAAGAGCAGACGGCGTGGCAGCAGTGCCGGGTCCCTTCGTTCTCTATAGCACTGTGGGATCCTTTAGATAAAAGGCAATATAGCAATGTTCTTTTCTGAATAGCACTTAATGTTTTCCCACAGTCTCATTGTTTACAGGGAGTTTAGCAAGTCACTTCACTAATTTAAAATA
Organism: Grus americana; assembly: GCF_028858705.1. Lineage (NCBI taxonomy): Eukaryota > Metazoa > Chordata > Aves > Gruiformes > Gruidae > Grus > Grus americana. Next base: position 30,031,692 of record NC_072859.1, read on the forward strand.
GATTGTATCCCCCATGGGTGGATAACAATAACACATATTGGTGAATCATATGGCTTTCAAATGATATGTAAGAAAAAGAAGTGCTACACATATTGTCTGAAATTTTATTGTGTGAAACCACAGCACTTAACTCCCTACCAGCTGTGTCAACAATTCAGTGTAATAAACTAATACAATTGTAGAATAACAGCAAGGTTAGTTCTGAAAAATGAAAAGCTAAGATTTAAAAAAAAAATGCAATAAGAAAATATAAATGAATACAGATGAACACCATTTCAGGTGGCAATAACCAGCCTTGCAAATGATGTGGCCTCAGGAAGTTTAGACTCCATCCATGGTTATAGGTTGCCATCTAAAAGTCTAAAAGGAAAAGGGATGATATGGATGAAATTATTTTTAAAAGGGAAGAAAAGCACGTTTTGATATCTGAGGAAACTGGTGTCTTACACTTAGACTATACAACCACTGCAGAAGCATCCTATCTTACTACAAACTACGTATGCACGGTCAGCTTTAAAATGAAATAAGAGTAAGAATCTCTCCTGGACTTTGCTTCCTAGGTTCAGATCAGCCTCATATCCATGCTGACTCGTTCATACGAGCTGCTTTACACACATGACGTAGCTCCTGAGGAGGATGCTGCCAAAGGACATTCCTGACATATTTGACCAATAGCAGCCCATGTACAGGAACGGTTGAATAAGCCAGGCTCAAATAACAAAGGTTTCACATTGACCTGTCTCACATAATTTTTAATATGCTGCTAAATAAATAAATAAATAAACAAATAAACATCTGAATAAAGGACATTTTCTAAGATAATATTTTGAGGAAAAACTAGAAATGGAACTCAATGGAAATAGGTTTTAAATTGAAATGTTGAACTGTAGCCCAGAAATGACAAGAAAATTAAATCTCTTTTTTTCCTGAACCCCAATAAAAAAGTCTTAAACACTCTTGGCAGACCACAGTTTTGAAAGAAATGAAATTATGTTATTGTCATGCATGATTATCCAACATTTAGAGGTATCTGCAAGGTTTTCCTGAGAGTTATACCTCCATCCCATAACCTAGCAGGAAACCACAATCACTTCTGTACCTTACGTGAAGGACTTTGAAATGAAAGTGCTTCAAAATCAAATATAAGCAGCTTTCAACATGTGCATTTAATCTTCCTAGGTTAAGAAACACCCTGTGGCCACCACACTAAAGAACTGAAAACGTAAATTGAAGAAATTATATCCATATGATTAAGTAAGATTCTTAAAGAGAAACATGTTGTTAAGTACTTCATTGAGAATAAAATGAAATGCAGTAAAATAGAAGCTATTTGGAATAAATCACTGACGCACATGCTTTCTATGCAAAATGGCAGTGTTCAGCTCTGAGTGGACATCTGGAGCAAATTAGCATTATGTTGAGAATAATATAAAATTAAAACATTTAGTTTCAGCTTCTAAAATTAAATATAAAATCAGAGACAGCTCGCCTTGTGACTCTGATAGCAAGAGTTTATTTTGTTTTTAAAGTTGTTTATGCCTCCTATCACTGTTCTTGGAGCCCCGACACTCCCAGATACTATCTATGCAAACAGCACCAGGCGGAACAGTTGTATCTTGAAATGTGCTGCCGAGTCCTGCATTGGAGGTTCAGAATGAGGAGTCCAAGGCCAAGCGTGGGCCAAAGCAGCTTGGGTAAAACATGAGGAAATGACCCAAAACTACAAGCAGAACTCGGACCGCACCCAAATCGAACCTCCCAGGGCCTGAATATGTTTCATTTTTACATTTGCATGCTGACTCTGCACCTTCTGGCTCTGTAGAGCATTCAGAGTTGATGTGTTGAAGGTGCTGGATGACTTCAAGTCCTTGTAGGGCCTCTGAGCTCCTCCTGGCTGCTGCTGCTGAAGCTACTCAATTCACATGACGTCTGATATGGCCAACTGGGAAGCTCTCCCAGCTCCTATTGAGGTAAGGGAGAGAAGACTCTGCTCCTGGTGGGATCTGCCCTATTTGTTTCAGGGACACAGGCTGTGCAAGAGGCTACTGCACAGTTCCCTATTTCCAAACCCAAAGAAAGCTTTTGTCCCTGTTCCTGTCTCTTCTATGTGCAAACTCAAGGCACTTAAGACAATCAAGCATCTGTACTGCTCTTCCTCTCACTTTCTAGAGATTAACCAGGATAAGGGAGGTGTATGGGGCTGTAACTCCCTATAATCACTCTCCTCCATAACTGGGTCCTCTCTATCACTTGAGGGGAAAGACAGCTGCCTGCAGCCTTGGGCTTGCCACAGCTGGACACCTGGCCCATCCACTTTGGTCCTGAAGCAGGAAAAAAGAGTGTTTCTGCTTCCTCAGGGTGCCAGGCTTGGCACTTGCCAAGACCACAAACTTCAGGGGAGAACTACCTTTTCTCCTGGACATCTTTTTAGATGTCCCACGTCAGTGGTCTGCTCCACACAGATTTCCAGAAGTTACTGGCTTATAAAACTGTCCATCTCCAACTAGACAAAACAGCTACCAGCAATAACATTTCTAAAAAACTCTGTAGCCACAAGCCATTAGCATCCCTAGTACACTTTTGAACAACTGATGCCTGGTTCAAGGAGCCATGCTTGCAACTGGTGTCGTGCCAAGCACCCCTACTGCTCCCATCTGCCCGTGAGATCTGCCAAAGGGATCACTTCTTATCTGCCAGCAGCCCGACAGCGTGAACTGAGACAGCTGGGTGTCCAGGAAGTGCTGAACTGAAAAGACAGTGCAATGCAATGGATCTGACACAGTGCTCGGCTGTGGGAGATGTGGTGTTTTACTAAGTTCTGTGACTGGGTGACCCTAGCAAATCACTTCATGTCCTGTGCACAGTGTAGTCCTTCGTGCTTTCTGACTGTACTGAAATGCCTACTGAGCAGGGACTGTGCAACACCAAGAGGCGCACGAGATGCTTGTGGAGCATCCTGAACTCATCAGTCACTGGTGTAAAGCCACTGAACCAGGAGCAGTGCTCTGGAGAATCAGGCCTGCTGGCAGAAGGTCAATGACTGTAACACTGGAGAGGATGCTGGATACATAATCATTTTCAGGTAGTTTGCTAATGCACCTTTATGCTTCGAAATATTCTCCCAGATGTTTGGAAAAAAATAACATCAAACAAGCAACCAGCATTTACTTTATATAGCATAAAAATAAGCTCTTCATAGTACAGTTTATCTCCTTTCTGATACGTTTGGGAACATGCCAACCTTGCCACCTGTTCCTGGACTTCCTTTAAGGTAGCCCTGTCTTTCAACATGAAACCTAAATTGGACATGCACAGACTTGCTCCTGCACTTTGCAATGTAAACACCTGCACACATGTTTTAAATAGTCTCACACCTCTATACGTAAAATTTCAGGCACCTGTGAATTGCCTTTAAATAGCCCCACTGGGTTTTGTGGGTGGAGAACAACTTCCAGGTGCAGATGAATAAGGTTATTTCAAGGGCATAGGCAATGTACAGACTCCAGTCTGAGTACATACAATACTACAGTTCCAAATTTAAAGCAAGACTTTAAACAATTGTCCTTTCTCTGACTCATTAATCATCTACAAATGTGGATGTAAATTCATTTGTGTCTCTCTGGATTGTATTGAGCCTTAATTAGTTGGGTTTTAATTCTCTAAAGCACCTTGAGATCTTTGCACTGAGTGTGCACTCCACAGGCAAGAGGAAAAACTTCTTTACTGTGAGGGTGACTGGAACAGGCTGCCCAGAGAGGTTGTGGAGTCTCCTTCTCTGGAGAGATTCAAAACTCACCTGGATGTGATCCTGTGCAATCTACTCTAGGTGGTCCTGCTCTAGCAGGGGATTGGACTAGATGATCTTCAGAGGTCCCTTCCAACCCCTGCCATTCTGTGATTCTGTGAATAGTCTCAGTCTTGCTCTTCATACAGCTGCAGAGGAAAGGCTAATTTTCATTGGTCTTAGGCTACAGTACTTTGTGATTATTCTGGAGACAACTTTCTTTCCGTGTCTCTATTTTAACACTGAAAAGATTCTGTTGTTTTTATTCCAATTCTACCAGCACCTTCACATCAGAACCTCACTCCAAAATTTTGGCCCAGTTAGCCCACCAATTACTCACACAGATTTCTGATAAATACTTCCATTATGCTTTTGCAAATGATACTCTATGGGAATAAAGGCTAGGAACTCTGAATTAATCTACAGTATGTCTTTTTAAATCCCTACGCTTCCTCTTCTATTTCTTCTCCAGTCACCTCATAATTGAGAAAAAAAATAAAATGGTCATTTTATTTTTCTGTTTAAGAGATGAGTTCTGGAGTAAACTTGCTTTGATTTCATGGTGATCTATGTGACCACAATGCATTCTTTGAAAAGAAGAATAAACTTTGGCATTTAATGAATGATTAGAACTTTTCCAAAAGCTACCATCTTTTTTTTTTTAAATGCTGTGTCCTTTTCTCCTTCCCCAGGAGAATGCCCAAAACAACCTCAACTTTCCATATGCAAACAAATACATATTTTAATAAGAGCGAGGAAAGTTCTGCAGGGAGAAATAACACCTTTTATTATACCAACCAATACAGTTAAAACAATAGCCAGGCTCTCAGCACAAAAGCCGTTCTTTGGATGTAAAACTATCTCCAGACTGACCACAAAGAATTGTAGCCAGAGACTAAAGAAAAGATACCTGCATCAAATTTCCATGCTGCTCTATGAAGAGAAGTCTATCGGGCAAGGGGGGTCTTTGTGATGTATCTGCACTAGCCTGTAGAATGAGTGGCACGAGCTCATTCCGCCTTTCAGAACAGATCATGAATTCAGACCCAGGCCACCACAGCTGGCCAGAGCAAGGGCAGGGCCAAGCTTCCTGAATGGGCACTACATAGTGCACCAACATGCCACAGACCCAAGGAGATGACTGTTGACACAGCCATCCTCCGGGGTGGAATGGGTATGCTTTGCTTTGAACAGAGGAGGCCATGTAAAGTGCCTAGCACTGCTCCACTTTCTTTTCTACTTTTTACCCATGGGACCAGGGAGGAGATTTTGTGGATCCCTCCTACTCCAGCTCCTCTCCCACTAGTTGCAATCCTGGAAATGCTAGAGCCCGTGGGAATGGAGAAATGCAGCACTTCTTTCTGTTCAAACAATCCTGGATCAATGTTTTGTGTGGAGAAAAAAAACTCACGTTCCTCTTTGTGAGCTTTCTGTCTTCTTTTCTCACTGCCAAACGTGAGCATATGAAATAAGAACTCTTTTAATTTCATGTTGGAGGCTGGTGCCTTTTTAATTAGCCCCTAATTACAGAGAAGCTAAAGAGCAAATAGGCAAATATGCAGTTGGAAAACATATGCAAGAAAAATAAAAGAGGCATGAGTGGTGGGCCTACTAGTCTTTCCTGTTCTCATGATTTTTATATACACATGACCTCACCAATTACATGATATGACATCAACAGGACCGTTCTCTCTGCACTGAATGTCTTCAAAACATTCCTGGCCTGAGAAATTTATCTTTGAAACCACTCACTAGTAACAGCCTTTCGCATATCCTGAAACAGGGACTTCACATACAGTCGTGCTTCTTCCACATAATTAGTAGCATAACAGGTTACAGAGGCCTTGTATGTGTGACCACACACACAACTACTGATACATGCATGCATGCATTAAACATCTCTCTTGAACTGCCGGGGAAACTATATTGCCTCCTTCAGTACAAAATCTTTATAGAAGACTGCCTTAAAAGCTGAGCCTTGAGCTACTGGCTGGCAGTCTGTTACAGTCATAAAGAGGACTTGGGTTCAAGATAGCAAAATACTGTACCTTGCTGAGGCAGGAGACCTAGAGGTGTTCAAAAATACTTCTTTAGCTATGTGACCTAGGCTTATCTGCCATAAAAGCATAGCCGGAGCGAAGGACTCCTAAAGCGAAGTTCAGAATGGCTCTTCACCATTAGAATGCCTTTTCTCAATCCTCATGGAGCCAGTACCTGTACACGGCCAAATAATCCACCTCATCAATCTCCGGATATTTTCCAACCAAGTCAGGTAAGCAAAAGAACTACCCAGAACTCACTAAGGGACAACCTAAAGGTTTCTAAACATTTGAGGTGCAGGGTTAACTTCTGTGAGGCTTCTTTAGCCAAATGCAGCAGGGTAGATTGAAATACTTTGAAAAAGCTGGACTACTATTTTTAAAAAGGAGTGAAAAGGTGACTTCTTGAATGGCCTCTAAAACAAAGGTCTCTCTAACGTTTAGATGAGTACTGTGTGGTGGGAAGGTGTCACATCTGTTTATTCCAGTTTTCATACCTGCTGTGAAGCATCTTCTGCTGGCCACTGTCACCTGTTGTAACACCCCGTACCTGTTACACTATTGGGATTCTTACCCACTGTTGGTGGGAGACAGCTTTAATGTTTTAAAGATCACAGACTCCTCAAAGTCATGGTAACCAGCCATTTGGGGAGGATGCCTCTTACCCACATGTCGACAAGAAACAGCTAGTTGTCTCAGTCCCTGACTCCCTCCTGATAAAGACTGAGGCAGAGGCCTTCCAGGAGGTGACTGAGCCCACACATTCTCAGATAGCTGTTGAAGACAGCTGGGATATGCTGCCACCACATTCCTCCTGCAGAAAATAAGGTTTGGAAGGACAAAGAAGACAATTATATTCTCTGGGAGGGCAAGACCAAAGCCTGATTAGGTGGAGGGCAGGGAAAGATGGGGGGTGGGGAGATAGCATCTAATGATTTCAGTTAAGGAGATGGAGCAGTCAGATCTCAAGAGTCAACTGCAATCGCTATCTTGCTTTCACTGTGGGGTCACCAAGAGAAACAGAGAAGCACAGAAAAGCAAGACAGGGGAAGCAGAACAAATGCTGAGCAACCCATGTGGCAGATTGTGCCTGCTGAACAGAAAAGATTTTAAAATTAGAGCCCAGGATGGGGATGAAAGAAATGATAAAAAGGGTACAAGATACTCCTTCTGCCTCCAAGTCCTATTTACAATGAATAACATGTTACTGATTTTGATGTGTAAACCTCGTTCTGCTTAGGATCAACCAAGTCCATGTACCTAAATACCCCATGTCAGGCAGCACAAAACATACCCCGAGTTTTTGTTATTTTGTTTGGTTCTCCATTGACATTTTTTACCATGACTAACACATGATTTTCCTTCAAAACTTACCATGACAAAATCACAGCTCTTAAACTTAAGAGTACAGCCTGCAGGCTCTCTGAGTTAAAGCAAGCCCTGGCACAACAGCATGGAGGACATACTCAGCCACAAAGTATTATGCCAGCAGATTACCACAGACACATTTGTGCACTCACCCTTAAAAGCCACACGCACCAAACTTTGGCAAACAATGTCAATGACAATAGGAAATGACCCTTCATCAGGGCACAGAAAAGATTTGGCCAACTGAGGAGAACCTCTAAGAGCATTGGGTAAAATCATCTTCTCCTCTAGGCTGGCCTTCCCTGCAAATCAGCTGAACCGTCACACTGCAGGGCAAATGAATCAGATCAGTGGGTTCAAGCCTTAATTAAGCTTACAACCATTTCTTAAAGTTCTTTCCCCTTGCATTAAAATCAGTTTTCTCAGCACATAAAACATTCTTGGCATAAGGCAGAAAAAAGAAAGGGAAAAGTATATTCATGTAGTCATGGCTGAAAGGGTACTCTCCCACAGCAGCATCTGTGAGGAATATTTTGTATTATCTCTAATTGCCTTGGTGACATGGTGCCAACCTGATGGGCCAGTCATGACCTCAGCTGTGACCTCTTAAACTGAACCACAAAAATGCAATGCATTTGGGCATTACAGACTATCCATCTAGCCTGCTATGGCATTACCCTGCCCTCTGCTCTCTTCTCAGGATCACTGCATGAATATGAACCATCCTTGCAATTTGGATCCCATCTTTCTTTCCTACAAGGCATTCAATGGCATGGTCCCACAGTATGCAAAAAACTGACCAGAGTGCAAAGAACAATTCTTTGGTAAAGAGCTTCACTTCTCCAGAGAATAAAAAAAACCCAAACAAACCATGCCAGGGGCAAATGAGAACAGAAAACCACTCTCCCTGAGACCATTTCAGAGCTATTCTGCAATTCCACCAGCACAGCTACCTCAGACAGGGCTGACACGCAGAATGCTGACCTCTGGAGAGCCATCAGCAACGGGTCCGCTCTGAAAAACTGCAGGCTGGAAATGGCAGCACCTTACTCCAAAGACCTGCTCCTTGTGCACAACCACCATGTTCCTCTTTCCCTCACCTGAACTACTGGTTTCAGAATGGACTGACAGTTGGCTGCAAGGCGAGCCAGCTCACCCCGTGGACCTCAAAGGCAGGCAGGGCTCAATGGCAGCATCAGGCAGCTGTAGCTGCTGGTCTGATTTGACCAAGAGAACTTTCTTCATGGTGATGAAGAAGGAACTGCTCAGAGTGAGTGTGGTGCCAAGTTTAATAGCAGGAAGAAATGATTTTGCTTTTACCAAAGGCATGTAATTGTTGTACCCATTTGCAGGTTGTTCTGAAAAGTTACCTTTTTTTTTTTTTTTCTTTAGCAAAACAAGGTTTGTGAATCTTTTCTTGTTCAAACAAGTTACTCAGCTCTCCTATCTCAGACAGACAAGGATGAATTGGGTGCTAACTCACAGGACTTCTCTTCTGTGTGTAAATCCATTGACAAATAGCACAGCACAGGAAGGGCACTGTGAAAAATGCAAAGTCCACTGGTCCACACACAAAGTCAACAAAGCCAGGCTCTCACCACTTCGCCTGGGATATTCTGCCTTTCTCCCCTTGAGTTGTGGGGTTGGAATATTAGTAAAAAGTTGACACAGCTGTCCCAGATGCAAACCCACTGGCACTTCATCTGATATCTTAAAGTGACAACAAACAAAACCAAAAAGCTTTTATGCCAAACACAACAGTCCAGCTCCAAATACATGCTAACATTCATGGGAGGACAGGAGATCTGGAGGCAGGGACCATAGTAAGTCAAACTTTATTTTTTTGTTGCTTTTAATGCCAGTTGAGGACTTGTAAAAAACTGGTAAATCCTAAACCCTAGACAGAACATAATGCTGGCCAAATTTCATGCCCTTCCAATGCTGGGTAGGTGATCTAGGATGTAAATGGCAATATAATAATGGTGATGATAAACAAGATAAAAACATGTAAATCTGCATAGTAAAAAAAGTCATTACGACCCACTTTGTGTTGTTGGCCACTGTTCAATAACTGGCAATTTAGCCACCAAAGAGCTTATTGCTGTGCATCTGCGATCTGTCAGAAACAGTTCTCAACTGAAACATACAGTTACTGCTATTCTTTGATCTACCGTTGTGCATGGGACTTTATACTCTGTGCGCACAGCACTCCTAACTGGAAAAGTGTGTGCTCTTATAACACAAGGGCCATACACTCTCTGTGATGTAGTGCACTGGTTCATTTATAATATTAACTGGTCTTTTATTTTACTTTAATCCTCCAAATTGACACTACCAGCATGCAATGTACATGATTCACATTTCATCTGGTATCACCACCCTCTTCCCCCCCCAAAAGCCCCAAACCCTAAGTAATCTGAAGGTCTTTCTACTAAGGTTTTCAGGTGAGAGAACCTGAACAAAATCCCTTTAGATTTTAGTCCAAAATTTGGATAATGATTTTATAATTATTAAAAATCATCAGATTTTTTGAAATCTCCTTATTAAGGTTCTTTCTCCTTACTGTAACAAGTTCATTTGAGAAAGAAACTGAACTGGTTGAAGAGAGTACAAGCAATTCTTCCATCAAATCCTCTTTCAGATTAACCTAAAACTTCTAGTTTAGTGGCTTTAAATGTGCTGAAGAAAATTACAATTTTCTTTTTTTTTTTAATTATTTTCTTGTTCATGTTTTCCAAATTACCTTTGTGGGTCTAGAAGCTCAAAACTTTGGGTTTTTTGCTTTTAATGATCATGTAGATTCTGGCAATCACATCTGAGCTAAAGGGTCTGGGAGCTGGCATAGGAATTTGGCCCATTGTATGGATAACTCTTAAGTGCCTGTCTCTGGTTTACTTATCTCACTTCCCTCTGACCTAGTAATTCCTATTTCAACACAAGTATTTAATGGATTTATGTGTAAAAGAGATGAAGAGAGATGTACATATTTTTGAATCCAGCCCAGTATGAAGCAATCATTTTCAATTAGCATGTCCTTAGATGAATACAATAAGCCAGTGTTTTTCATTTCCAATTTGTTTTGTTCCGTGCAAAAGGAATTAAAGAGATAAAGGACATACAAAGACTGGTCCCAGATGCAGCTGTAAAGCAAGATTTATCAGTTAGTACATTACAAGTATCAGGCTGGCCACCATTCCTAGGGCTTCAGATTCCTGTCTTTTAGTTGTATCAAGTTTTCTGCTTTTAAGTTAAATATTGAACATCAGGCTGGTTACTTGAGATAGCATCAAAATACATAGCTGCACCCCAACACTGTTCTATGATCGCTAGATTTAGTGGCATACAACAATTTATTTTAACCATCACAATTAAAGGAACAAGAAGATGTACTAAATAAAGGCCTCTTTCCATTTCACTTCTACAGGGAGAAACTTTAGAGCATTAGGTACACAATATTGCATTTTATCAAATAATGCTGTTCTTACTTCAGCACACAGCAAAGCCATCCTATCTTTGCCCTCTCTCTGCGATGTCCCGTAACACAAGTCACCTATATTTGTCACATATAGAAAGTATGACTAAAATCCACTGCATATGTGTTCATCCTGTGCCATCTTACTCGAACTCAGGGTCCAGTATGACAGAGCAGGCACTCTGGTACCAACACTGACTTAAGGAATTCTTGCCGCTGTTTTCTACTCTTTTTTGCTCATTCCTACTTTGTTTTGCATGTCTTCAGTTCAGCCAAGACAAGTGTTTGCAGAGCCATACCGTGAACCAGACCAGTGATTTTGACAGAGTCAAAAAATGACAACATTAATTTTAATCAGGATCTGTTCAATTCAAACTGCAGATTGCAAAACAACAAATAATCAAAAGAAGGGATAGCAACATTCAAACCCTGCTGCATGAATGAAGAGCCAGGGGAGAACTTTTTAAACCACGTTTGCTACTGAAAGCCCATGCACTGTGAAACTACACTTCAAGTAGCAATGGACTAGCCTAGCCAAGGTTGCAGGGCACTAGTCAAAAGCATAGAGAATCACTTCCCAATCTCTTAAGTAAATACCATTTACACAGTAAAACTGTAGTCCACTGTAATGTCCTTATCCTTGCTTAGCTCTGCATGATCTCTCTCTTCCTACCCTAAACTGCCAGAAGTCTCCATGCCCTGCACTCAGTGTTGCACAGACAAGCAGCCTGACCTGTGCCTTGGTGAAGCAATCTCAGGCTTGTTGAAATAAAAGACTCTATACAAATCTAAGTGATTATTACTATTACAATTTCCATTCATTTTCAAGAGCTTACATTTTTACAGGTACACAGACATTAGGCATCACATCCTCTAGTAGGAGTAGGTGCAGATAAGAAATGTCTGCTACATTTTTAAAAAATATGTCCTGATAATGTTTATCATTCCATACAGTAACACAGAGAGAGAGCATCTGATTAGCCCAACATAAATCTTTGTAGATAAACAGCATTCTGTGTGCCCCTAGTACTTGCTGACAAAATCTTTTAGTGCTTTCTTCTCAGCATCACCTAAAGAGCAAAGCCAAATTTCCAAAAGCCAAGAGGAAAAAAAAATGTAAAGAGGGTCATAATTCATACTCTGATAACCAAAAAAAAAAAAAGTGCTCAGCAAAACCACCATATCTACCTTATCTCTGCCCTCTCTATGCAATGGCTCATAACACTGGAATTCACACTCAGCACCTGTGCAGAATGCGTGCTTTTCTGTTAGAGCGATGGTTAGATGAGGTACAATGAATAAAAGTTACCTATACTTGTCACATATACAAAAGCTGAGGTTTGCTCATGAAAACTAACCCTATCACTTTACCATAATTAGTCTCACTTTGCCTATACCCACAGGACTGTTTTAAGCAGCTGGTTTCTATACGTAGGGTAAAATCCACAGACTGATCCCCTGCTGACCATCGGGGATAAGAGGCGAGGATATCACTGCTCACACTGCTTAGCACTTAAATAAGGCAAGCCCTGTGTACAGCTGCAGCTGCCGCCTTCTTTCCACTGCTGTGCTGGGTGGGGAGAAGATGAGGGGCTGGCAAAGGTAACTTCAAACATTCTCCCTTGACTCTGGGAATGGACCTTCTCAGCTTGTCAGCTGTTCTTAGGGTGGTGAAGGCAGTGAGAAGGCAGGCAGACAATGCCCAGCAGCTTTTGCCAGCTCCTGCAGGACAGCTGAGGCTGCACTGGGATCTGTGTGAACCATGTATTTTCTCATACCAGCTTACATTAACTCTTTCTTCCATGGCTTCCAGACGCGTGTGCTTACCTGAACTGGATATTCCAGAGAAGAACAGGCAAGTCGTCAGTAGGTAACTTTAGCTCCAGGTTAACTGAGCTTCAGCTGGCAAGTTTCTAGTTTTGTACTGTTTGCTAATAAAATAATTGGGGCGTGTGTGTGTGTTTTTAAACAGCTGGGACTAGCATATAAATCTGCAGTTAAGTCTGTCCTGTGGCTAGATAGAGATGAATTATACTAAGTAACTCTACACATCCCTGTCCTCTCCTGTGTTACCTTACAAGAGTGAACTAGGGATAATGGGTGCCAGAATTCTTCATGTTTCAAAGGTGTTCATTTAGCCACTGGGCAATCTCAACTGTGTGTTAACAGAATTGTGTGCCATCTAATTTCTTTGATTTTAAAACAATAATTTCTCATCATTCTCATTCACTATCCCTCTACACTCCCTCAACCCCTTGGCAATGACAGCCCCAGCCACACAATGCCCATTCTATCTTACTTCTCTGCTTTTCCCTGCCTCTCCAGTGCCGCTTGACCCTCCCTCCTCAAGCAGCTTCCTCCTAAAGAGACCGGAGGAGCTGGGAGATGCCATGAAAACAGACACTCCTCAGTAAGACAGGCAAAACCAAGTGAACTGGGCTGATTTGCCTCTCTACCATGTCTCCCTCACCCCAATAGTTCTGCTGCCCCAAAAAGCCCTTGTGCACCCAGCAGCCATGTGAGCTCTCCAAGCCTCTTGTACCCACAGAAGGAACATGGACATTTGCCCTTCCCAGCAGTTGCCCCCTCCAGGAAAACGGTTTCTTGGCCAGTGCCTGCTGCCAGCCCTAGGTGTGAAGGTAGCGAGGCTGTGAGACCTGGGGGGGACCAGACTGTGGGGGCAGGAAGGGCCCGCAAAGCAGCAGCCCATCGCTGCTTCCAGGTGCCAGCAGGGTTTCAGACCCCCCTTCCCCAGAGGGGCAGGTCACATAGGAGGCTGGGGAAGGAGGAGCATGGCCCTATTAGGACCCATACCTGTCCTCTCCTGGTGCTGAGTCGTAACCAACTGTCATCTTCTCTCCAGCGCACAAGTGCTAAGGGTTTAGTCCATACAATCTCCCTGCAGTAGCTGTCCCCGAGTGGAAGAAATAGCAATGTGCTGATCATTCCCAAATACATTTATAGAGACTACAGCATCTGCAATTTATTACCTTTCACGAAGAGCCTCTCTAATGTTAGCTACGCAAATTAGCATGGCGAATCCCTACGCACACGCACACTCTGCAGAGTGAATGAAGTCTGATCACAAACAGTGGAGGACAGTTGCAATGGGATGCCAGAAGACTGTCAGCATTCTGCCAAGAGAAACAGATATGGCAGTAGAGTAATTTGTCCACTTGATTTGCTGAAGTACTGTGACCACACACAGCCTAAAAATTCCTTTGCTTGGTCTTTTTGGTATGTACCTGTAGAGCCAAACTTTTTCTTTAAAAAAAATATTCAAAGTTGTATCCCCAAGGCTGCAATAGGAATCTTAAATTAGCCAAGATAAATCTTGAAAGGGTGAGATTACTCAGGGTGGGAGGTGCAAGAAGTACCATTTTAAGCTTCATGAGAGTACAAACACCCTGTGATAGTAAAAGCACCTTTTGAGATTGTAAAATTAATTTTTCTGGGTAAATGCAGGAAGAGTTAGATCTGACACCTTGCTACAGCACTTCGGTTTTGTGATCTTCCACACAAAGAATTCAAGTCTGAAATAGGACTTACCTAGCGAGCCTGAGCCCAGTATCTCCATTACAAAAGGTAAAGATACAACCAGCTTTTCAACAGGTCCAGTGAAACGCCTAGAAGGTCCCAGCAGTTCAATTTGTAAAATGCCAATCTCTTCTTTCACATCACCACAGTACAGATGCAAGACATTATTACAAAAGCATTCTAAATATGTTTCCAGAAGTGTATTTTGTCACGAAAGATACTGCTTCACATTGGCTTAGATACTGAAAAACAAATTAACCAGCCCAAACCACTTTCTCTTGCTTAGATCCAAAACGTGTGCTCAGACATCGCAGGAAAGTGTTCTCTATGTGCAACATCAACCTGTTCAGGCCCAAGTTCTCAAACATTAGCAAGGATCGTCTGCAAACCTGGACATATATTTAGCATATTTTTCTTAATAGGATTAAGTAAAGCTGGATAAAAAATGTGAACTGGTTCTTGCAAAATAAATACATGTATTTTCTGTGATACTTTCACCATAAAACTAGAATTCAAAAGCTCAGTTCATGTAATTCCAACCTGCAGAATTACACATGCATAGGAACGTGGGACAGAGCTTGCACCGAGGTCTTTTTCAACTTCTGAGTGCTTTGCTTTGCAATTTCAACACTTCTTCCAGGGTATTTGAAAGGCTGGGTTGTGAACTGTGCAAGGGATGTCAGTTTGTGAGCAGAAGGGTGACAGGGAAGGGCAGGATGTTGGCAGGTGAGCAGGGGCTGGGGAGCAGCTTGGCTAACTCTGAGCAGAGTTAGCCTCCCAGTGCTCACAGATACTCAAACATCACGACTGTAATCTGCAAAGCCTGAATTCCTTGCCTGTAGCACTAGCTCTGAGCAGTCAATAAACTGTATATCTATGACTAAGCTTTCAAATCAGAAGCTTTAATACATCAATGGCTTAAACTATAACTGCAAAATTGCTTTAATTCCTATCTGTTTTGTAGAAGAGAAAGGCAGTACCTGAAAATCTGATCCACGTCATCTGTGGTGTCTTTTGCAAGAGCAGATGCATTAAATTGAATAGCCTGGCCCAAATCACAATCAGTCCTGCTATACAGGTCTACATTAACTGCTTCACTTTATCCTGCTTGATATCTCATTTTCAGCTGTGTTTCTGTATCTAGAAAGCTGCACTGGGATTATTCAGGCTGAAAGACACTATATGCTGTAAGCATAATTACTCAATATGCACAGTA
Organism: Grus americana; assembly: GCF_028858705.1. NCBI lineage: Eukaryota > Metazoa > Chordata > Aves > Gruiformes > Gruidae > Grus > Grus americana. Next base: position 30,047,108 of record NC_072859.1, read on the forward strand.
GCCACTATTTAAACAGGAATTTCTTAACTAGTTTTAATTCTTTGTAATACTCAAAGGCACTAGTAGATGTTTAAAGGTGTTTTGGGGCTAGAGAGTATTAAAAAAGGGAAAAAAAGTTTCTTAAACAATTAGATTTCTATTTCACTCGTCACCCTCTTGCAATCTGAAAACAGGCCCGTCAATAAACCAAATGTAGTTTAAACAAGAAAAGCAATATGCTCTTAGGCTGGAACCCTGTGTGCCAAATTATAGCTTACAGTAAATTTTTATGAGCAAGTTATAAACCCCTGAAAAATGGAGCTTAGAACAGAAACATTGGACGAGCCATCACTGCAGCAGCCCTAACATATACTGCTTGTTTTTGCCTAGTGAAGTCTAGCTTCATCTCTTCCTCCTCTTCAACATCAATATTGCTTCCCAGAGCGACTGTGAAATCAGCAGTCATCTCTGAAACGGCTGTGTCTTCTACCTCCATTGCTGAACACTGCTCTTGGTACTGAAACACAAGGCGTTATCTGTTGTGTCATGCACCCTGCTCTACAGTGATTTCTGGGGCTTATCCTTAGGGAACATCTCCCTCTCAGGTTTGTGGTCTACCCTGTGAAGCTAAAGCCTACTTACCGTTGGTCTCTCACTTTCTACCTTGTACTTCTATTTCACACGTCAGTGACTGCCTATAGTGCTAATTTTGGACTAGAAATTTCAGAGCCAGGGTCTACAAACAAAAGTGGAGATTCAGAAGAGAAAGAGAATTCCAGAAGGAAGAAAAGCACAACAGAGAATAACCAAATAACAGATCAGTGTTCATTATGCAGTTAAATTGGCTGTTTCATGAACTTGTCAATATAAGAGCTATAATGGGAATATGCTAAATTTGCCCTATAGGATTTTCACCTGAGTTGAATGGAGAACCTTGTCATCACAAATTTCCCCTGAAAACTGGGAAAGGGAAAACTGGGTTCCTAACCACAGACCGAAAGTAATGCAATTGACTTCATCAGGATAATTTCTACTTACATAGCATGTCTGAAAACACACCTCTAAACCGATCAAAGTCAAAGACGGACAGAAGGGCAACAACACAGGTTGGTGAGGAGAAAATGTGAGGATTTAAAGGCCGCTGGAACTGCTGATGTGATTCAGAAGTACCATGCAGTTTATTAGTTGATGTATTAACACAGAGATGGGTGGAAAATACGTCAGATAAAGCTATGCTCTATTAACCAAGACACCTTCAAAGTCTGAAAAAAACATATCTAATGGAAAAAAAAGGAACAGTGGTCACATAAATAATTCCCCTCAGTGATATCTTGCATTTGTTGTGAGAACTGAGATTTTCAGGACCTGGAGTGGTCTGCTTTTTCTTTTTCCATCTCTGATTTAAAATAGCATTTTCCTGAATCTGAAAATGTTAATATATTTTAGATTTTTCTAAATGTTTCTAAAAGGATTCCCACAAACTTTTAAGTAGTCTGTGCTGTTTTCCCCTCCCATTTTCTTCTTCCATATTTTTCTTCTTACTATCTGCTCCTTCTCCTTTTCCTTTTTTCATTACTGAAAAGGGACTGAGGGGACACAAAATGAAAAAAGCTGTATTTTGCATTGGGCAATGAGGACATTTCTTGGTCAGGAAATGCTGAAGATTTTCATGAAGCATAACTTGACTCTTTTGCCAGCTCCATTCTGTGATCCCCTTTTTCACAGAATGGAGACTTTCTACAGCATAGCGTTGTTTCATCAGGTTCAACATCAAGTTGGGAGCATCTTCCACAACAATTTTTTTACTTTTCCTATTATGTCACCACGACAAGCTGGTTTTATTCTCTCATATAGCACTGAATATTTACCTTAAGTGAAAACCAAATACAATTAATGGACTAATACCAACTGTCATGACTGTACTTTGAAACCTGTTTGACAAAAGCATAGTCACTGTCATGAAGAACTACCTCCTTCAAGACATCTGTGGTCTCTGTGCTAACAAACACAACGACAGTTGTACGCAGTACAGCCTACAAGAGTACTCCCTATTTTCTCATTGTCTCAGTACATCCTCCATGATTTAATTACAGATTTTGGCTCTGCTTTGATTTCGGTTTATACTAATGATATTTGATTGACAGTAACTTAAGAAAAATCACAAACTTATGTTAAATTACCAGATTATTTATGTATTTTCTGCTGTACTGGTAACAATGACTTCAGTGAAACATATGGAACAAATAATGGGATATTTAGAAATCAGAAGTTTATAAGAAACTGGAAACAACTTGATATAAACCATTTAAAAACTATATTGTGCTTCATTAAAAAAGATATATATTTACCTAGTCTGTCTGGTATTACAGGAAACAAATAAGAGAGAGGTACTTGCAACTGTAATTGAAGTGACAACATATTTCATGGTAGCTGGAGATTTCAACTATCTCTAAAGACTGGATTCACTTTAAAACTACACAGCCTACTCACATCACTGTCCAATTTCAAAACACAGCTAATATTAAGAAGAGTTGGCAACATGTTCCTCAAGCCAGAAAAGTACTTTACAGTATTAAGGCACAGTTGATTTTGATTATTCTGTTGTTAAATGTCACCCTTTAGGCACAGCTGCACAGCCCCAGGCCATCATTCCTCCAGTGAACAAGGTAATACAGAGATTCCACTGGCACGGGTTAGGTGGATCTAGTTGAGTATCGCAGTGCTGCTGAGTCAGTTCTGGTGTAGATGAGGATATGACACGAGTCTACTTCTCACCATTTGGTGATCTTCACAATCGTTGTACCAGCATAGAGCTTCCCAAAAATGCTGAGACTGTCCACAAAACACATCATGACAACCTACTCAACAATGTCCTGTCCTCCTGGGCCCCAAAACCGAAAAGATCACCAAGCACATGCTAATAGCAAACATGGTAGAAAGCCAATTAAAGAGAGCACTAAAGTGGGGTGGCAGAGGATTGATTAACACACTGCCAGACACCAATTAAGGTGAAGCAATAATATGTTGGGAAGATACATAATTAATAAATAGCTTGGGATAAATACAAAGTATTAAAAAGCAGTTTATGTGGTCTGTCATTTTTAATCACCACATTTATGAATAATTATGAATAACGATGCCTCACAACACTACGAAATAACAATACTGCTGTGGTACAGGCAAAGCAAAAGAAGCCCATCATCATTCCTGGCTGCTAGACATGTCAACAGCTTCTACAAATTGGATTTGCCTTAAGTGGCATCTCCTACTCACGTTGCAATCCAATTTCAAAACATACCAAATAGGTATTGAGGATATGTTTCCCACAACAGAACAGTTTCAGTGCCTTACTTGTGGCCTCTGATAACCTCACCAGCAAAGCTGGTCTAGAACTAGTCGCTCCAATTCTCTGTGCCCATTGCTAGCCAGTAGATAAATCCCATCCACCTCCCAATGAGAAACTGCTCTTAACAAAGAATGACTTTTATTTGTAACAGTTCTTCTTCTAGGAAGGCTGGGAGCAACAGTATTGGCGGAAAGGCTTCTTACTATGTATTCCTGTGAGAAGATAAATATTGCTCCTGGGTAGCTGGTAGGGAATATTTGATATTACTCCATGAATTATTTGGTAAGATGAAAAGATTAAATAGCAATTAAATAGTCTTGGAGAGGGGTCATGGGGTTGCACCGTACATGCATAGCTCAAGACCCAAACCCACATTCATGCTTTAAAGCCTCAAGGTGGATTCCCACCACCACCTGTACCACAGTACTGTGTGCCGGTGCTGGGCACAGCCATGGGAAGGCACTAAAGACCTACCTTGTCAAATCTGAACTACCCTGTCCTACCCTGTCGAATCTGAACAGAAATAAACTCAGTGTTTATGACATGGGCCTAGTTCCTGGCTCCATGAATACAAGGTACATTCCACTATAATTATTCCTAATTGCCATGACTTAATGTGTAAATATTTGCAACACACAAATATAAAAGTGCTTCCATACTGTTAGCTACAGACATGTTACCAGGTGCTAGCATGTTTTCTAAGCCTTTGCAATTTCTCCAGATACAGGCCATGGAGCACGGCTCCTCAGCTTTGAAGTGAGGGGCTGTCGTGTTTTGTTGAGGTTTTCAACAGATAGTTGAATGGGAACCAGTGCAGTTCTGATGCCCCAGTTTGCACGCACCATCTCCCCATAAATCTTCCTTTTATCCATTTGTTATTGTTTTCCACAGCTGTTGGACATCTATCATCGTGCAGCCAGAACCCCACCTACCCTAAATCTGCCTTTGCCCTGTCCTGACTGCTCCCCTGGTACTTACTATTCTGCCTCTCCTCCATCCTGCTTACACTGCCTGATTCTAGTATGTAGGAGAACTTAAATTGGCAACATGATCAGAGGCCAGCTGACAGCAGGGCAGACACAACTCAAGCATGTTCTTCCCAATTTAGTCCCTTTTCTTGGTAGAGCTGAACCTGCAGAGAGAGTCAGAGACAAATTCCAGGGTGGTCAGGGAGGGGGCTGAGTAATGAGTGACACTGAGAACAATTGGGACTTTGGCTGCTGATTCCAGAAAGTTCACAGGACGGTTCTGGAGGCAGCGACCCCTACGGCCAAGGCAAGGCTTTGGAACAGGGCCAAAAACCCGACAATTCTTAAGGTTACCCTGCAACGTTGCAATCAAGTTTTCCATGTCCATCAGCCCTACACCTCAAGTGAGCATGCCAGAGCAGTGTGGCACCATGAATCCCCATCTGCAGAGGTCAGATTTATTGATTGAATGCACCAATTGCCATCAGCCATCAAGCTCTCCTGAAGCTGTAATGATTCTCAGCCTCCTGCCACTTGGACCAGTAAATCGGAGCACCTGAGACACTGTATGCAGACACAGTGCTGTAACTCACTACCGAGTCCCCTGAGGCATCTTGGGTCATAATTTATACAGCTCTGAGTACTTTTATATTATGTAGAACTGAGAGCTTGAAGGAAAACCAAACAAAATGAAACAAAGCAAATGCAGTCAATGAATAGCCTGAAAAATTAAAATAGCCTCAAAACTTGAAGAACCAAACTGTCCCCTGAAATGACTCACACTAAAGAAGATGCTTTGTTTATTAGGCTAGACGAATTGTAAAAATAAGGACAGACTTAAAGAAAGAGCAAGCTCTCAGGGGATTCATAGGTTACTCAGTTTTTCTTTTAATTCTAATCTCTTATTACATATTATACTGTAAAGCCACATACTTGCCCCAAGACAAGGTGGAGACAGGGTAGCCTCTTCGTCCTCCTTTCTTTGGGCGCAGGGAAGGTACCATGAAGGGCTAGGCACTGTCACCACCTAACAATCCGTTTTTTCTTTTCCATCCCCCAGGGCTAAATGCCTCTTTCCCAAGATCTGACACAGAGCATGTCCCACACCAGGCCCTGCCAAAAGGCTGGGGAAGAGGAAGGTGAAACAGGAGAGGTCACATGATGACTGAGGATGACAACAGTCTGAGTCATCTCCACTGAATCCTCTCCTTGTCCATTCTCACCTCAAAGAGCTCACAAGGTTTTGGCAAAATTGAACTAATTTTTAATGAACAGTAAGAGCAAACCTGAGTTAGTCTAATAATGCGAGAAAATACACATACAGGTCATAGACCTTGCAGATAATACAATGCACACACTCTCCAGTTAGTTAGTCTCTTTATCTGTGCCATTTTCCCCAGCATTTTTCTGAAAGCTGAATGGGAGTTCCTTCTGGGACTAACAGTCCTCAGCAAACTGTGAGTAATAAATAATAATAATAAATAAATTGCAGAAGCCCTGGAGCAGTCTGCTTAGTCATCTTATTAAGTGTTACCAACACTTTCACAGAGCTGAACAGGCCTTAGTCATTCACCCATTCCTGTAAAAGACATGGTTTTCTCATCAATAACCCTCTGCAAAAGTGCCAGAACGTCATGCCTGGAAAGGAATTGCTATGAGCAGAGTAAGGAGTTCCTCTCTGACCTCTCCCACCGGCTGGACAGCAATTAAAGGTTGTTCTGCACTTCGGAAGCCTGTTCTCTTAGTGTTGATTTTAACTATATGACAACATTTAATCATTTCTGATTATCAGTCTGCTCCCACACTAGCAAAAATGGCTGTAGCTCTGTCTTTGGCTACAAGAACAGCAAGAGGAAGATGCTGGATATGAGCTGGTGAGGCACTGCAATTCATTTTTATACAAATTTGCTTTTAAAAATGAGCAAAAGCTTTTCTCATTTTATGCAAAATAAAGGGGATATCATCATGACAAGGTAAAAAAGAAATCAAATAGTAACCCTCAAGGGTTTAAATTTCCAGGTGCTTTGAAGAGAAGTTTCTGAACTGTTTCTTGAATTTTAGAGATTGAGTCACACAATCACGCTGTATCTGACCAGAAGTGTTAATCAGAATGAACGGTAACAGCCTATCACAATGGTAGTAAGTACATAAATATTATTTGACATACTTTTTCAATAATCTTATACGTGGTTTTTAACGAGCCTTCATAACACAGAGAACATATGAGCCCTGCTAGTATATACTGTACGGCAAGGTAGTTAAGAATATATTGCATTTATAAACTATGCACAACTTTATGAGTCTCTAGCTATAATTTCATCATAGCACAGTAATTGGAAAGTCTGCATAATTTTGGAAGTATATGTGTTTTAGTTAAAAGAACACTATTATTGCTAATTGGATACCTAGCTTACATTGTAAATCAGAGCAAAGTATGGGCTCCTAATTACAAACTTTTTTGAAACAAGCACTGTATGTCTTTACATTATTTTTGGCTAACAAGTGACTTAAATAATCTTAGTGTTACAAAGTCCGTAAATCTTTTCTTTAGCTGTAGCTGATGAAATGTTACAGGATAAGAATGTGTGTTCCCAAGGTAAATATCTGGATTGGCAGCCTCATCTCCTACAGTGAATCAAGGTAAAGGGGTATGTAAGTGACTGGCACTGCCAGATCCACAAGCAGAAAAGGTAAAAAGTAGAAAGCTGGTATTAACTTACGTAGCGTGTTGCAGCTTAACACATTTTAAACAGGCTGGGCTCACTCTTTGGCATCTGGAGCTAAAAACTTACAGCCGTGTTCTTATGTGGAACGAACTTGTGTATTAGAGTTTTACAACAGCAGCAACAAGCTTTTATGAAGTTGTTAAGGTCCTGAATCCAGAGCTGTTATGCAAGGCTATTTTTAAAATTATTTTTTCCAAAAGGCTTTTCCTCCGCATGCCTTGATCCACTCTTACCACACCTGTGGCAGCGGAGACGGCACTCACCACTGAGCAGGGAGCTGGGCGACAAACACCAACGGAAATCAGTGTACTTATTGGATATGGTCCTTCATGAACTCTGCTCAGCTGGCAGAAAGTGCCAAAAGCCTCAACTTAAAAGCCTCAACTTCCTATCAGAGTCCACGGGAGCAGAGAACGTTCAACAGGAGCTATGATCCTCATGTGATCTGCCTGCTGAGCACACAGGGGCCAGGCCACCCGCCCCAATCCTGTAGCCAAGGCGCAGGGAAGGTGGTTCATTATTCGGTGTTTGGTTGTTCACCACAGCCTTAAAGATATGCTGCTTATCTCAGTGATGGACAGAGTGAAAAGCCCTGTGCTTGAAAAGGCATAAAAAGGAGGCAACTTAAAAACTGGGCCTCTTGGAACATGTAATGTGGCCCAGGAAGATCAACAATGCCAAGTCTAAAGTCTCTCTTTCAGTCTCTTCCCATTGAAAGGAAATTCATGCCTATTTTTAAAGTCTGTTGTGAAGACAATAATGTGCTACAAATATCTGGAAATCCTTTTGATTTTTCCTTTTGATTTTCTATGTATTATATATTTATTTTCAAAATATAATGTAGACTCAGCCATGTTAATGCTGTTCAAATGTCAGCCTGCATAGCATCAAGACAGAGGCCATGTGTTCCAGATTTAAAAGATATATTCACTTTTTGATATACCATTCAGCAAGGACTCACTGTCAGACAAACCTTCTAATCTGTTCAGCATGTTTCCACCTCTTCTTCAGGGAATGGTTGTGGTACATTTCACCAGGTTACCTAGCCATTTTGGTGTCTTAACAGCCAGCTGGAGCAGAAGAGGTCTTTAATAGTCTCAGATAGCCTATGGATCCCATCTAGGCTGAAGAAGACCCCAAGGTCCTGGAGTTCAGCAGCTCTGCAGGGTATATGTATTTAACCTTTCATCCTGGCCAGGTTATTAAAGTGAGTTCACTGAACTTGATTCCAGAAGAAAAAACAGAAGCAGTACGCTTGCACTGTTGCAGATGAGTAAGTACGGTTAAGTTCTGGTTTATGACCACCTTAATTCCTTTCCCATAAATTCACTAACCTCAAATCACAACTGTGAATGCCTCTGATGAACAAGACTTGTCTGCATGGGAACAGAACACTGCAAGCTCCACTCGGCTTGTACCTATTTGTTAATGCAGGACCTGAAAATTATTTCTGTCACAAGTTCAACCACAATCTTCTCCATCCACCACAGGGTTAACCCAGGTTCAGTCTTGCAGTGTAGATGACTCAAAATGTATGATTAAAAACATAGTGCTCCAGGCATATTGGCCATGGAAGCTGGCTTGTAGCCTTCTTGCCCCCAGTGAACAGTAGCACAGCTTTATCCAAAACCTATGTATCTAGGATGGCCAGAGATCAATGACAGACAAAAATCAAACTACACTGCCAGGCAAAGAAACTAAAGATGAGTTTCTCTGTGTTGATTTGACCACTTCGTTCAGGCTCAAGCCTTTAATATTCAAAATCTGTCTTTTAGCATCCTCCTGATAACAGAAGATACCATGACAATAACCTGCCTCTCCCAGAATGACTGGCTGAAGTACTATAGTGTGGGAGCTTTTCCTCAGTTTCAGGTTGGCAGGTGTTTCCCATTTACCAGAAGAACTGGGAATTGTTCTGGAACAGGAAACAAGTCCTTTGAGACCTGGAGTAAAATGCTAACTGGAGACTTTTAACAAGGCAGGTATGGCAGAAGCCTTAGACTAAATCGTTAGCGTGTGATTGTAAAAGAAGAAAAAGGGGACAAAGTCAGATGTAGATATGCAGGTTAGACAGGAGGACATGACTCATCTTCTGGATAACTTAGTTCTTAATCAGAGTCTCCACCAGGGAATTCACCAACTTCAAGCAAGAACACATTCTTATGAAGCTGAGCACAACATGCTCTTCACAAACCTCAGCAACCCAGCATGAACTGGGCACATAGGAATGTGAAGCAAGCATACATAGTACAAACCTCATTGGAAGGTAATCTGCAGCCACCTTACAGCCAGAAATGCTCTCTGAGAAGCTCTCATCACAGCAGCAAAGGAAAGATTTACTACAGAGAGCCTTTCTACAGAGAGCAGAATTTGTTGTACTAAAAAATATGCTTAGACATCCACAGACTGCACCAACCAAACCTCACCTGCAATGCATTTTTTAAACTTTCAGGTAACTGCATTTTATATTTTCATTTTTATTCTGCTATTCTGAAAATCCTGATGTTTCAGTCTAACATTGTTTGCAGTGAATCCTTAATTTCAACTGAAACTAGGCCAAATTTTTCACCTAAATCCTTATTTAAACACCTTTAAAAGTAGTCTGTTTTTAAAGATGCTGAGCACTTCACACCTCTGAAAAAAATCAAAGTGTTCTTCCTTAAACACCATTTCTCTCTTGACTCAAGCTGACTGTACGTTTCAGACAACTTTAAATACTTTGTTTCCAGTAAAAATCCATCCTTTTTCTCCTTAGTGCTCTCTGACACTTGATTCACTGGTTGTTTCTTAAAAGTTTTTTGGGGGCACAGAAATTCCAACATCTTCCCTGTTGAGATAAACACGTTCCTTTTCTTATTGACCACCTGAGCACAGCAGTGAGGCTAGGTTCCAATTAAATTATCAAAAGAATTGCTTCAAGACTGGGTCAGGTGAAATTGGTGACTGACCTTGCACGCAGAAGAGTGGAGAAATAGCAGGAACTTAGAAGAGTCTCTCTTTTGTGCAGGATATCCTGAGTGCACTGACCACTAACTCTGCTTTTGAAACAAAGTGAAACAGTCTGCTAAGAGTGCTTTAAAGCCAGCTATTAGATTTCCCATGTGCATGTTGTATGTGCATGTTTTAGACTATCCCCAAGTAACACATGACATTCCCATTAGCTTTTGTTAACTTCTACATGAGAGTAAGCCAGAATCTTAAGAAGATTAACCTCTGTTCCTTCTAACTGTTCCTTAATTTTTATTAGAACAATTTTTTAGGGTAGTTTTGTGGGCTTTTTTCTCCTTTGGATGGATACAGAAATTTCTCTGATGAAAGCTTCAGACTTTTTTAATTAAAAACCAAACCAAACAAAAAAGCCAAAAAACCCCAACTCTGTAAAATTATTTTCCTTAAAGAAACTGCCAAAACTCTAGGAATCAAATTACAGAACAGAAGCAGACGTCACAATTCCAGCTTTACCCTACCTACTGAGGGAACCTGAATGCATCTCTGAGGTGATGAGTTGATGGGAAACAGCACAATTTTGCACTGAGGAGGGAATTTCTATTCGTATTTAATGGTCTTGGTGAAAGTGAAGCTTATGAGCATATGTAATGGATTTCTGTGTTCTTAAACACTGGAAAATAATTCTTTTGCCTACTGCTAAATAACTCCTACGCACAAACCTACAGCCATCAAAGGAAGAAAAAGACCAGGGGTTTCCATTCGTGGTCTGCAAAGTGTTAAGGTTAACTGTCTGCAAAACTGTCGTAAAACATAATTACAAAAAGCCGATTACTAGCGGACATACATTTGCTATCCAAGAGCCTGCAATTCTACTCAACCATTTTTTAGAAATCTGCAAACTGAGAACTACTTCAGGGTCAGAGGGCCTGATTTTGGCCTTCTCCTTCACTAACAATACTTTTTCTACTTTTTAAATTGACATTCTTCATTCATAAGCCCCATTGTTTAAATGGTTATTGACTTCAGGAAAATAAGTGTCTGTTACATTCAATAACTGCTAACCCCATTTATCCAACCAATAAATAATCCCTCACCCTCTCCTCCCTCCTCCTCAACTCCTAGGTTATTAGACTGCAACATCTTGGCTCTCCGCCTATTTCATCTTGGTAATAATGATCAAAACCAGAGTGCACAGATCCTGATTAAGATCACCATCCAACTATACATACTGCACATACTTCATTTAGAAAGAGAAGGTTCTGCCAGAGGTTGCCATATTCGATTAAAACTTCTACATTTCTCAGGATTTAATATTATCATCAGCAGTTTAGATCCCACTGGACTTCAGATGGTAAGTTTATTAGTTTTTTCCATTGTTAGAGGCAAATGAGGAAGTGGGTTTTTTTCCTTTTTGCATGAACTTCTGTCAAGAATGATGACTCTAAAAAGTCATTAGAGAGCAGCAGAAAATGGAGGGTGATTACGGTATAATATCTTACAACTGACAAGGCTCTGTTCTTGCTCCAACAAATAAGAAATGTTGGTGAGGCTTCACAGTCACATGAACTAAGAAATGGGATAGTCCAAATTTAATGTCTGGGTCATGTCTCTTTGGAGCTTTTTGTAGTATACATTAAAGAGTCCACTCACAGAGGACATGACTCAATTCCTATCTGTGACAGTGGCCAAACACCTACTGACCAAAATTGTACAGGCTAAAGGTTTCATTTGTCAGTCTCATGCTATAAATAACCAGTCTCCAGGTGTACAGTCTAGTTTACCTTGGCAAGCAGAAGATGGCATACTGATTTATACAATCCAACTACCATCAACACGTCTTGCACTCTGATGTGCAACAACAGTTACCATTTAAACAATAATCCCCAATGTTTGGTCCCAAAACAGTGGATAAACAAAGGATTCACTGTAGTTATGTTGCTTACATTTTAAAGTAAATTCTACCTTCCAGTATATGTGGGAAAGCCAGGAATTATTTTGGTTTCACTGCACACTTACTGGCTGATTCCTCTGCAGATGGTGATTTTGTCAGCTAGCAGAGCCTTTTCTTCCACTGATGTGCTGCTACATAAAAAAATTAAGGTCTGAGGGGTTAAATGCAATTGTTTAAAAGGAAAAATGCAAAGATATAGTTTTAAATAATCCTTTGCCACGTTCCTGCCTTAAGTAGAGTAAATTAGTTTAGACCCTTAGTCTTTTTTGCAGAGAGTCAGTGTCAGTGAAGTTCAGAGTGCGGACAGAAATGCCAAACCTCCAGCCTTGGCTGTAGATGGCTTGAGACACCCAAGTTTGTGCTGGCATGTCTCTGATTCATGGCCACTTTATATAAAGAACCATTTTCCCTACCAACAGGTTACCCTAATGAAAGCAACCTGCCTTTCCTGAAACACTTAGGTGTGCAAGACAGAAAGACTTTTCTGTATAGAGAGAAAATTCCAGGCAAATTTGACAGAGGATTGCTGTTTGCAAAGATGCTAAGTTCCTACTAGCTTTTATGAAAATTGGCAGCCAAGTAGGGGAGACACTGAGGAAAAGACCTCAACAGGAGACTATTTTTTCCTAGACATCAGAGAATCCTCACAGGCACTCAGCCTTGAGACAACCAAAGGAAAACAGGCTTAATTAACTCTGCTGTCCGCCAACTTGTTTTTAGGTTAACTAATTTATCTCCTCCACAGAATACTAAAGAATCCCTTACTGTAAAAATGCCTATGGTATGGGATGATACTGTACAAAGTGTTTCGGTCTATCTACTGTCTCTGCCCATAAAAGATCTTAAGTCCCTTTGTCCAGCATGTGGAGTGGGGAGCAGGAATTGAGGGAGGAGGGATTTGCCTGTACACATGGGTTAAAAGACATTTAATGAATCACAGAAAATAATAGCTTTACACAGTAAAAGCATTCCCTCTCCCTGCTTCTCTCCCCCTGCTTCTCTCCCCCTGCTTTTCCACATAAATTATGTGAACATATCATCAAAACATGATGATTTTTATTTTCATAAATGGGGCCATATGTCAGTTAAAACAGAAAATGTGTGCTGAACTGTGATGTGGGTTACATGATGCACTTTAATTGGATGTCACTTTAATGTAAACAGCTTAACATAAAACTCAGCCTAAAAGAAAACTTTTTAAAATTGTCAAATATTAGTTGCTAAAACAACTTGATGCTGCATGTGTCTTTTGCATTGTCTAGTCAATCAAAGGGTATCAGTCATGAAGGGGACAGATTCTGATCTCACTTGCACCAAAGCAGTGACAGAGACACTGCTAAAGGATAGCAAAGAGGGAGCCAGGGACAAAAGACTTTTTTTGTGTAAACATTTTTGCCTAAATTTTCCATGTAAGAGTATTTTTTTTTATTGCAAATGTCATTTGTTCATCTAAACATTTAACAAGTGCAATTCACTTGTAGCCAGTTCTGTATGCCAACATCCCTCTTTGCAGTGGGAGAAATCTTAATCTGAAAAAACCCAACCAAACCCAAGTACTATACACACCCTCTTATATAGGCAAAACAACCAACTTTCCCTCATACAACACACAACTCTGGGTACCCATACGGAAATAACCTCCATAAACAACATACTACCATAATAATGAACAGCTGAAAATAATGGGATTTAAAAAAAAATTTAAAACAGCAGCTTTGGTAATACTGATAAAACATCAGCCACTGATATTGGGAAACGTTAACAAGTCAGTATTTGCTAGCAGATACCACAGGGTTACCACAGACATTTTCTATGTATAAACATAGGAGAAAGCAGTCACATCTCACCTGCTCCTCTGTGGTAGCTGCTGGCAAAGGCTTATTCTTTAATGCCACTGTGCTCTACTATCACAGCAATACTCAGAATGGGACCTTCTGAATGATACTGTCAAGTTTAATTTCAAATGACAACTGATTCTTACTACCTTGCAATAACAAACTCATATTTTAATATCAGATCTGCAGCTGGATAGCACCTTTTAAAAGTATTTATACATGTGGAACAAAACTGCTGGCATCAACACACATTCACAGTAAACCACTGATGGGTTCATCAAATATCTTTCGTTTCTTTCAGGAATGAATCAGACATACATAGCACATGTATACTATGTATACACCCTGTAGTCTTAAATGTTATCCCTAACACTTAAGGCAGAATCCCACAGCAGGGTTAGAAGCATCCCCTGTAGCCACCCCAACAGAACTCAAGGTCTGCTTTGTAGAAAAAAATAACAGCTATCATTTCTTAATCTGCAGCTTCCTATGGTAAGCCCCCTGCACCTCAGAGCCATGGTAGAAGTCTACATGATGCCATCTTAGGCCTGGACTTCTCTTAAAACAAAAGAAGCTGCATGTTTCTCTCCGAGAATCATCTAACACGTTTTGGAATTACGTCTGGACCACCAACAAAGCTGTTGGAGAAAAAGGGGAGCGGCGTTGTATTACAAAGCTTTTCCTTACAGTTCCTGTTACTAGTTATTGGACATCATTATGGCTTTTATAACGATGGCAGCGTAAATCAGCAGGCGAAGGCTGAATAGAATGTTCTATCCTTGTCTCTCGATGAAAATTCCTGTCCAAAGAAGGGATAAAATAATAAATTTGTTTTAAAGAATCACTTTTTTCCTTGGGTTTATTTTGGTTTAATTTAGCAGAATGCATAAAAGAAAGATAAAAAAAAATCCATAAAACCAAGAAAACCACAAAATCCCCTTAAAAAATGAGATTTATGTTCAAGTTTGAAATGGCATAAACAGGCATTACAAACATCATCTCTGTTCCAATCAGAGTAATAAAAATTGTCTTACAAATTATAAGGCTATAAAAATTGAAGGCGACTGTTTCTGCAGTCCAGTTGGCTTGCGCTAACTTCAGTATTTGGTGTTCAAATGTAAACAGCACTGCTGATTCTTCATGTGTTGCCTGTCACTTAGGCTTGCCACAGACAGATCACAACGTATGTACAGGGGAAGCATGTCTGTGTGGCTGCTCCCTCAAACCAGAAAGCACTGGAGCTGACCCCACATGAAATGCCAGAGGACAGAAATGATCAGAAAGACACTTCCCAAGCAATGTGCCTTTTGCACTGGCTTGTACTTAAGGAAAACTTACCCTCATCACAAGGAAAATTTAGGAGAAGTGTATTGCTTTAAAGCATCATTTTGCACATCAACATCTGCTAAGATGGAAATAATTTTCACCTCACATTGTAGAATGAAAGAATGTTTCAGAATCTTATTTTTCTGGCTGTACTGAAGTGGGCATCCACTATCTCAGCTCATAATCTACAAAAAAAGGCAAAACTTTCATAATAAAGCTGCTGTAGCTGCCACAAATAGAAAAATCCAAACTTGAATGGCTTTTTTGCCTTCTATCAGGAAGACTTTGGATCTGCTCCACCTGAGCAGGGCAACGACAGCCCTGCACCCCCAGTGTATGCCATTTGTTCCACATAAGTGCATTTATGTATATTTATGCAGTACCACCCAGCCGCCTGTGCAGCAGCATGCTACTCTTTCTTACACCTCCCATCCTGCCTGGTAGTCAGATGGATTATTTTAACAAAAACTTATTTACACCAGCAGAATATAAAACCCATGCATAAATGCTCACTAGTGGTGGGCACTGCCCCGAGCAAAGTCTCACCAGGCATGGCTGTTGGACACAATATTTATCCCAGACACTCAGAGCCTGCAGCACTCATCTCCACATGGGGTCTGCCGCAGTGGTGGTGCCAGGGCTCATAAGGGGGGATGCATTTTGTCTTTCTCCCTCTGGCATAGCGCTAGCAGGCCAGAGCCCTGCTATTCTTTTCTGTACCTTTTCAGTCAGGCAGTAGGATGCAGTGTCCCATTGTCAGCAACTGCTAGGGATGTGAAACCCTCTCAAAATGAGGGCCAGGGTCCAGTTCTGCAGCAGTTCACATGAAAGGTTAATTCAGATGCTGCAAAATCAGCTCCTTACAGTTATCTGATATTGGACCTATGGCTACTCCCTTCCTGCCTCCTACATTCACCTGCAGTATACAGAAGAGAATGAGCACATTAAGGTGTTAAATGTGCCTGGCAGCAGGTGAATGATTTAACTGCGACCAGGTAACGTGTTTTGCACAGGTGGTGGTATTTTGTACGTAAAGCATGACCCTGGTTCAGGGAATACATACACCCTTCCTTTCTCCAAGAACCAGGCTGGGAAAAGGAAAGGGGGCAGAGGGGGTATGCACACATACATACATACATGTATGTACTTACATACACACACATGCATGTACACACACACATATATGTTTAAAATATGCCTAGAATAAAATACAGTTGTCTAATGAAATTACTTAATTTTGTCTCCATTATAGCAGCACTGCCCATCTACCACCAGGCATTCCATCTTTCATACAGAATTCAGTAAACATTTCAATCCAAATCTAAGACCCATAGCCAAGGTATCAATAACAGTGACATATTATGAAACTTTCATTCCCTTTCCCCCTCCCCTTCTACCCCAGTAATAACTGTCAGGCGATCCTGGCAATTTCACAAGCATAGCAGTGATTCAGCTGGCAGATTTCAGTGGATTATTGTGGCCAATTTGGAAAAACACTCTAATAAGCATTACTTTCCAGAAACCAATATAAATCTGGAAGAGGGGATTATTAAACCCAGGGAAACTATAACAAAAGACATTAATTGCATTTTTGGAAGGACCTTTTGAATTAAATTATTACCTGCTAGTTTATAAGGCAAATATATAGATAAAACCCACTACCATGACAAGAATTTATTTATATTGGCCATATATACTGTAGGAAATTTATATATAAATATAATTTACACACAAACACTATGCTCATTTATGGCATTATATAAGCAATACATTTTGTTATATGTATGTATGTATATCTTCAGGCAATTAGGATTAAGTTATTTACTCTCACATACACACATATGCACACAAGTGATGTTAAGTTAAACAAAAGATCAAAGGTAGGAAGTGATCACAATGAATTATAAGCCATGTGTTTGTGTATGTGTAAGTATATTTTAAGGTTTCTAGATAGTCGTACAACAGAATAGAGCAGTTTCTTAAACTGGGTCTACAGGACTTGGAAAGATTTTCATAACTTGCTTCTCATTTGCTGCTTACATGTAACATTTAAAAATCATCAGCCTGCTCCAAAGTCTGTTGAAGTATATCAGGAGCTTTCTCTTGACATGAGTAAATGCTGGATCAGGCATTATAGAAAGATTAATCACTGACTCTAACTTTTGTGTCTTTGGGGATTGTGTGAGAAGAATGATGGAACAACCACAAGCCATTTTGGAAGTTCAAACACTAGATGACTCAAGGATTCATCCCACTGTTGAATAACAGTTTTGAAAACAAAATAATGTATTCTTACAATGACGTAACCTCTGATTTTCTGATTTCCTGTGTTGTGAGCCTGTTAACTTGTATACGTGTTCTTCACTTTTTGTCTGTGTTCTCTATTTATCTTTCCAAACATGTCATGAGTAACTTTGGAAGTAAAGGAGAAACTCTTTCCCTTCACAGTGAACTTAATTCCTCATTGGAGCCACTGCTCTAGAAGGCTTACTAAGGCAGCAGGAAGGTAGTGCGATGAGCAAATATTTAAATAGCACAGATCATATAGCCCACCTATGACTAAAACTGGTCACAAAGACTGCATTTATTTTGATAACTCAGAAAAAGAGCTAGGACTTTACAGTCCATTATTATTAACGAATAGACCCGGAACAAACAAAGGAAGCCAAGCTCCAAAATAACTACCGCATAGGACACTGCTGCTAAAACCCAAAGTGCCAACCAAAGAGGTAATGAGATCAGAAATATCCAAACCAAACACATGCCGGGACTGTGGCTGAGCCACAGGACTCCCACACGGCTACCTTTTGCTTTCCTGAAGGGGAAACAGAGCTTGTGTCCTGAATCAAAACACATTCAGCACCTCTCCTGTGCCAAACACCAGCCCCGTCTACCTCGTCTCTGGTATTTCCAAGTCTGCATCTTACTACCACAGGGTCTGAGAAACCTTTAAGCTACTATAAATGCAAGTGCTCTTCATAGGTCCTTTCCTGTTCGCAACCAGCTCCCTCCAGAGAGTGACTGTTACAAAAGACAGGTGAAAATGGGGTATTTGAACGTTCTGCTGACCTTGGCATTTGACAAGGTCTCCTCACAGCAGCACAGGGGTGAGACTGCCCCGCATGGATGCTCACTTGCTCATGGTGCTGTCGCCATCTTGCAGGCCTAACTTCGATACCATCAGGAGCACGCTGAAGGAGATACAACTAACACGCTGGCCTAAACATCACTGTCTGCTGTCAATTTTATTAATTCCTGAATTAACTGATACATTGGACTAATAAACAATGAATGGTCCTTTTTCCACTAATTCTTATCTTAAGTTTTTGTTTCCCAGATACCCCAAGACCAAAAATTAAAAGAATCACTATGTGGTAAAGTTAAAAATCTGCATCCACCATGAAACAGGGCCAGATTTACAAAGGAAGAAAGAATAAAGAAGTTGTCTCTCTTTCTTCTCATTTTAGCATTAAACATTGATACATTCAAATAAGACATGCTCCTCCTCTCCCCCCTACCAGTCCCCAGACAACAGCCAGGCATGAGTTGTCTGCTTAATTTGAGGAACACTTGGCTTTCAGTGGGATATGACTGGCTGTAACAAAAGGCTCCAGTGTCTTATACTGTTTTGCCCTAAACATTGCTGTAATATGCAATTACCATAGAATTCACTGAGAAAACAAAGTTCCTGAGCTAAAAACTTCAAAGCCTCCCAAACTGAATCACCAAACTGAATCACCCTGTTTTCAAACATGTGGACCAACTTACGGAGAGCAGTTCAGAGGTACTGTACAATGGAGCTGTGTGCAGTATGGCGAAGCCCAGGGAGAGTCATCCACCTCCATGGCAGAAGCACTCAACATCTTGCGAACTGGGACTTGATTATTAAGCTTGTATCATTCCAGCCTTGGCTGCGCTCCCGCTTGTTTGCGGTCAATGGGAATTTTGCCCCTGCGTTCAGTGCAGCTGAAATTTGCCTTTAGGAATTGGCAGAGGCTTAAAGTTTGCAGCTAGGAAGGCTCCATGCAGGTGCACAAAGGATGGAGACCCTGCCCAGCCTGGAGAGACCACAGCGGGGGGACACCATGGGGAAGCAGAGGTGTCTTTCCCTCACAGCTTTTGCATGGTCACTGGCTGCTCAAGAGAAGACAGGCCAAAACAAAGTGCAGATGAGAAGCGGGGAGAGCAGCACCTTCTGCCAGCCCGTGCTGCGTTAGCTACAATCCTACCTGGGAGTTGCAGTGGCCACTTTACGGCTGCTCCAGCACATCCAACAGCAGAGAGCTGCCTTCTCATCAGCAAATATATCTACATATTTAGCAGAACAATCAGACTCTTTGCTCTCAGCCCTTCCCACGAACCTCTCTTCCCCTTGCATAAGCTCAACAACTTGATAGCTAAATGATATGTATATCATTTCTATAATAACATTATGAAACATTCATCAAAATTTATCAGAACCAGACTCAGGTCATGAATAAAGCCACCGTACACTGATAAATGCTGTAAGGAACAGGGAATCAGGATTTAAAGGTGCTCTGTTCTTCATCTTTCATAATCTAAATTAAAATTGGCTGCAATCAATCCTGGAATTAGACAGTCCAGGTACAATTGTTTACTAGTAACTGTATTTAAGCTACATTTGCCAGTATTCTATATTTACTGTTTTCTTAAGTATACAGTGGTGTTTTTGCATGGAGGGACAGAGAGTTGAAACAATGACAACATTTTCAGTGCAACATTGCAATCAAAAGCACTCAATTTAATATACAGGTTTGATAGTTTGTTTTGTCTAAGGTGGCTATTTTGCACACTGGGGGTTTTTTTGCTTGAAATGGTTCCTGGGCAAAGCACCATAGATTTAGAATGATATGCTGCCATGTTTTTAAGGAAAATATGGCTTTGTTTAGGCTACAATTAGATGCTTTCACAATTCATCTCTGGCAAACTGAGACTGAAAACTCCAGAGTCAGTTTGTTTAGTGTGAACTGAAGTAATATGTATCTTAGAAAAGAAACTTTTCATCATAGTAAGACCTAGGAGTTTTCCTTCTGAAAACGTAGGGCTGCCATGCAGTTCTTAACACACGCCAATTCACAAGGCTACGAGCCATGTATTGTTTGGAAGCCATGAGGGTAAATCAAATTATCATGAATGACACTAATGATCCCATACTTGCCTGAACATAATGCACATTATAGAGTCTTGCCTTTAGGGATTATTTTTTATATATATAATTGGTATAAATGTCTCACTCCCTCTCTTTTGTTGATTTTACAAAGAAAAGCACTCAGGTACACAGTCTGCCTTTCCCAGGTTAATTATGTGAGCCAAATCAGCCATGCCTATCATGTGAGAAGTCCCCAGGTAATGCCTTGGAAAGACCCAAGTGCAACAAATGGAGCAGCGTATCATAAAATGCATATGACTACCCTCTACTGGATGGAGCTAGAGCAACTGAGCTGTGTCAGTGGATCCTCAAAAGCATGATTTAATAGAAGTCCTTTCATGCTGACTGGGATGGGTTTGGGTTTTCACAGAAGTGGATCTCAATGCAGCTGTCAAAGAGAATTCCTGGGCGATCAGGGTATGCTGTCCTTGGACAAAGCAAGCATTTCTGCTAAGCACAGGTCAATTTTAAAACAACATACAAAAAAAGCGAAGGCTTTATAATGAAAGAAGACAACCATCACAGACTTTCAAAAATCCAAATGGTTTCTTTGCCTTGCACTTTTCTTTCCCAGCAAAATCAGGCCAGATCCCAGCTGGTAAAAACTGGCAAATTTCCATTAGCCTGTGGGTCATTAACTCTGAAAAAAGGGCAGTTTCAAAACCAGTTTTGTGTATAGTGTTAGTTTCTGTCATCGTTGCTATAAACAATCGAAATTGAAAGTATTTAGGATGACTACAATACCCATTTCTTTTTCTTGCCTTTCAAAGATGTGTTCCAACACAGATTTTCCTAAAACAATTTACACGTATCAGAACCTCTATCTGACAAGCTGAAATACTCAAAACAAGCTTAATCTACCTTCTAAGTTTGCACGCTGGTATTACACAAAGACTCCTCTGTTGTCCACCTACAACCATTAGACAAATTCTTACTGGGAGTGCTTTCACATGCTAAAGGGAACAACTCATTGAAAATGGCTGGTGCAAATACTAAGAGCAAAGAGAGAGCTGGTGTGCTCTGTACTTCCTGATCAGCAAACACCTTTGTGATGAATTTCAATCCATGCCAAACATAAAACAGGAAGGCAGCATTATCATGCTTTTCATTATCTCACTTTTCTGCCATGTCTGCCATGCTCAGAGATGCCAAAGAATTGACAAACATAGGGCAAAGTACAGATTTAGCAGAGGAGATGTCTAGAAAGGAGCTGGCTTCTTTCTTTCTTCCCCAGGTTTTAATTAGCATCATCTGCCTGTGATCCTGTATCTGTGCAGCTCCCACGAGGCCAGTGCAGCTGTGCCCTGCACCCTTCCCCAGCCAAACACAAACCAGACCCTGGGGCTTTGGGACTCTGGTCAACGTGCACAAAACAAACTTGATCCAAAACTTGAATTTCACTGCCTGAGCTTTGAGGAAGTTGGACCAGGAATCTGCAGGTGAAGCTGCTGTGTTCAACAGCCTTTATCCACCCCATTTCACAGCAGAAATAAAATGTCCATATGTCATGGCACAGTCATTTCTGGCACAATGGTCTATGCAGTACATTAGCATTCACTGGAATCAATAGCAAAGCTTTCATTCACGGTGAGGAGAAACTTTTTGTTCTATAAAGGTCAAATCTGGTAAGGGCAAAGCAAAACAAAAGGTATCTTTCTTGGCAAACTGACTGCTCTAGCCAGTCATCCCTGATTTCATACTTGCTGGCATGCAAAGCAAGCATCTGTTTGTGAAATGGTCTGAGAGTCTTGCCTGAGAGGACAGTGGGTCCCACATCTTAGGGGATGCTGAGCACCATCTCCCTGCATGGTGACTATCCCCAGCTACCTCACAGCAAGATTAGGAGGACAAAATATACAAACAATATCTTGAGAGTGCAGGCACCTGAAGGCTTGAACTGTACTCCATTGCCTCATAATGCAGTTCCTTCTTATGCCTAATGCTGCAATCAATTTTCACAGAACGGCAGAGATCAGGAATAAGACACTTTACATTCAAAATGATTCTCTACAATATATCTTTCAGTTTTTCAGACCGTCCAGCTTATATTATTCATACAGTTGGGAATCTTCTATTTCCACTATGAAACTACTCCACTCTAAAATATACCTCATTTTTAGGAAATTTTTACTGAAAGATTAGCCCTAAATTTTCCTTTGCTTTATTTTGCCTGATGGCCCCTACTTAGTCTCTATTCTCTTCTAAACAATCCCTCCCTTTCCTTGTTCTCCCCACCCTGGCCCTTGTTTAATTCCTTTTATCTTTGCTTAAAAGATGGATTCTCTGTCCCTTTAATCATTTTTTTTTAATTTCCCATCCTTTAGGCGAGTGCCAAAGATGCTAAAATGAGAAATGGATGCTTGCCATAAAGGAACACAACTCCTGTAACTCCAAAACAGTTGAAATCATGAGAACTTGCAGGCCGTTACCCCATTATGTGAATGGTATTTTTACAGCACTAGAAATGAAGTAATGCAGCTACAAATATTCATGTTTTAAACATGCTGTCATCCTTGTGGCCCAGCTACAAGTTGCCTGAGAGGTACTGATGGAAGGTTAGGGCTATCACAGTCCACAGTTAAGAACATCCATGCTTCACAAAGGTACCTTCCACTCTGATGCCTTCAACTTTGCTTAGTGTTAAAAAGATTTTCCTTTAAAAAGTTCTAAGTTTGCTGCTTTTCAATATCCACCTATAAGGAAAGATGACACAGAATCCCTCACCTGGCCTTTCCTGTGATGTTCATTGGGTACCTCCAGTACCTCTCCCTCTAAATTCAGCACGGTCTCTTCACACCTACAAGAATTTCTGATTGCCTCCTTTCAAAATCTGAACAAAAATGGTCAATGACCATCTGAGATAACTTTGGCATATCATTGCAGCCCAGAAGTAAGATATATACAAGAGGAGGTTTGCCAATCTGAAGTGTAAAGCATGCTATTTAGCATCTACCTAGCCAAGACTTACACTGGCTAACCTAGTGTGCTCTGTGCATCTGAAGCCTGTCTGCTGTGTGTTCGCTGTAATCTCTTCGCTCCTTGGCCCTGATGACAAAGCACAAGCTAAAACTGTTTAGTTAGACCAAAGCATTGTAAACAGTGAACTCTGAGATCACCACGACCGTGCAATTAAAAATGTCATTATGTTTGAGGATATGCAAGAAGATAAAAGTCTGTGAATAACTGTGATACTTTTAAATATTTTCACATAATCTGCTTTCTTCTGCTCTCCCCACGTCTTGTCTGAGGAGACAGTTTATTGCATGGAGGCAAGTGGGCAACGTGTCAAGCATTAGATGTGGTTTTGTTGAGAGCACCCCACACTGAGTCAGGTCTACTGCTGTTTTTCTGTGAGTGCAAGCAAGTATCACAAGGTAGATCTCTTGCCAGATCCCTTCTCCCTGCAGTGCTAGAATGTGTTTTCAGGCATCACGACTTGTGCCATTCCAGGAGTAGCTCCTTGGGCCTTGTTTTATGTGGAGACGGTGTACCTGAGATCTACGGAAAACTAGGTTGAGACTGTATCTCTTCATAAGGGAAAGCAAAGCAATTCCCTCAGCTGGCCAGTTCCTGCACAGACAGATAAATGTAGTTGTACTCATTTTGAAATCAAGGGGGAAAAGGGTAGAATTTGTTCCATGTGACTTTAAAAGATCCTGACTTACAAATCATAGTGTTGACGAAACACTTTTCTCAAAGGCACAGACGTAAAGGTGAGCCGTACCTCTGGCTGTACTGATACCTGAGATCGCAGAGGCTGGGCTCACTGACCCAGATGGCCCTACCACTTTTGCCTTGTGTTTTCCTTTCTGTAATACTCCATCTTCCTCTCTCTTTCACTGAAACAGTGAAATCATATCAACATGGACACAGCAGATTAGTTTTACAAGGTTCCCACCAGTCTGACATTCATCAGCTTTCTAATCGACTAGTAACACGATACCCTTTACAAGTACATGTTGAAGCAGCATGCTCTCAGTCTGAGTCCAAGGGCTGCAGGTTAAATTGATACCCAGGTCCTGCGTTCTGCTGATTGACTAACGTTACTTCTGACATTCCCAGGGCCTGGCAGCCCTCCATGCAAGGGTTAAAGGAAAGTTGTAAGCAACGGTTCTAAAACACTTGGAAGAATCTCCTTGAATCAAAACCATTTCATAAAAGGCTCTCTGCCAGGCAATAAAATATTTTTGATGGACTCTTATTTTATCATTACCCATGTAAGAAAAATGTATTGCAAGAATCCCAACACAATTCAGGGAAGTAATCATTTGCAGATTTAGAAGGCATTCTCAATTGGCAAAAATGAAAGATTTATTGTAGGGATGATGAAACAAAGAGCAGTTGTGCAAACTTTACTGAGCTGGATTATGAGAACATGCTTTTTCCATTTCCCACTTTTAAATGCCTTGGATGCAGTTTCAAAAGAAAGATCAAGATCAATTATTTAACACTGCGGCTACACTGTACCTGAGTGTAGGATCTCTTCACACATATGTTATCTGTACACAACAATAAACGGAGATCGAGGGAAGACACTGCTATAGACAACAAAAACAGACTTTGAAATAAAACTTGTATTGTTCCTTGATTCCACAATCAGCCCAGGGATGTAAACAGAAAAGTCAGGCAGAGACAAACATCTGTGATATAAATGCACAGCTATTTCAAATGAAGCCCCTTTGACTTACCCAAACGCAGAAAATACAGGTGTCCTTGAGATAGAATATAGGGCGCTGAATAGTCTACGATGGCAACATTTTCTTTGAAAGCCACTGTAGAACTGAATAAAATCGCTGTCTTGCATACCCTTACTCACGTCAATAATGAAGCAGAAGGGACTTTCTGGTCAGCAAAGGTGCATCATCTCACACTGACTTTAAGAAATGAGTGGAAGAGAAAACACTTTGGGAAGAAGGAGGTCTCTCTCTTGCCTTTTCTGCCAGGCACTCAATGTGAGACTTTTGGCACTTCGTGGCTGAGCCATTCTGGGCTCCTGTACCCCAGTGTAAATTCAGGGTTTCTTTACAATTCCACCAGTGTAAACAGAGACAGAAAGTAGCAGAGTAATTTGCCTTAATTCAACTGTATCTGGAACTTGAGCACAAGAGTTTTCACTGCACAGGAAATGCTGCAGGCAGGCAGAAGCTTGAAAGAGCTTTGAGATTCTCAGCAGAAGGAACCATTAGAGATGCAAAATAGCATTATAGATGTGTTACGTTATTGGCCTCACCACCTCATGGTGATTATTCACCCTTGCTGTGCTCCAGAGAGATTTATTTCATTGTATTTTGAGAAAATGGAGATCAAAACTTCCAGAAGTGCTCATGAAATTTCAGTAACTCAGTTACATGCCGGTTTGAGAGAAAGAGGACCTCAACTTCAGAGGTGCCCTATTAGAGCAGGGCACCCCCAAAATAAAGCTATTCAAAACCAAGGCCTGCTTTTGAAAATCTTGCTCAATGTGAGTTGTCAGCTGCCAGAAGGTCAAGTTTTGATATATTTGGTTTAAATAGCACATTATTTTTTTAGTAGGCCCACTGGACTACTTGCTAAACAAGTGAGTGAAGGTTTCAGGACCTGGCCCATTGTGAAGCCCAAGCTGATATAAACACCCTGTGCTGTGGAACGATGGCTTTTTATTTCTCATCCGATTGTTAAAGGCTAACTGTTACTGCTTTGCCCCGAAGTAACAAACAAATGCATCACATTTAGAACTGAGATCCAACTGCATAAATGACTGTATAAAGTTTTTATGTGCACTAAATTCCTCTTTCTCCCCTGAGACTATACTATACAGCCTCTATGCTGCCTGCAAATGCAGATTAACATTTTTATTAAATGACACATGTTTCATTAATACAGAGTATTAAAATGTATTGCCTAATAAGAAACATTAATGAATATATCTTTGGCATAGTTTTTAAACAATATTTATTTTTACTGCTTTTTAATTTGACCAAGCCTTCTGTCAGGTGATTCAAACTATTTTTCCTTCTTGAGGTTAATCGCTGTTCAGAAAGGCTAAATCACTGAGAGCTCAGAACAATTCCATGCCATTTTTAATAATCCCCACAGAACACATACACAGGAATAAAATAAAGCCAAGCACTTAACCTCAAGAACACAATCACAAAGACTTTGTTTAAAATTTTAGAACTTTCAAGCTCTCCACCTTCTAAATGACAAGATCAATAATATTCAGATGCAAAGTTTTTTTACAAATGAAAACTCAGAGTGAAAAAAATCTTATCTAACTGCTCCTAGTTACTAGATAATTGCAGACTGCCTTCAAATCACTGAATGCAATCTTCTTTCTCAGATCTTCTGGAGACAACTCACCCTGCCGAAATTATGCCAGTCCCTGCAGAATGATAGTTTTAGGACCTGACTGCTGGACACATCTTTGGGGTACTCTTGAGGTGTATTAAGACATTCCTACAGGAAGCAGGAATAAGTTTTACTGCTCTGTAAAACTTATGACTAGAATGGCAACTGCATCTGACTAGTTGAGGGTGTATCACTTGATCTGTACTACTGTGCAGATTTATATAGTGAAACTGATGGGCGATTCACTCCCAGACAGGATGCATAGTGAGAAAGAAATCTTGTCACACTTTTGCTACATGGGAAATGGTGAGCTACAGAAATCCTTGAGTTACTGCAAACCCAGTGCTTAGAGGCTGGAAAGCCTTTCCTTTTTTGCATCTTCAGATGTGATTATTTGATAGAATTCATTGATCTGCATGGCAAAGAAAGTGATCTTGTGGTGCAGCTGGAATGAATTGGGAGTTAAGAGGCTGCTTGCAAGATATCTTCAAAAGGTGATGGCCCATGAGAGGTTTATAGGTCTGTGCTGAGACTGGGGTTTGAATAAATCTACATGCGGAGTATCATCCAGAGCCAGGCCACAGCAGAGCTGGAAATAATTCTGAGTGTCTTAAAATGAGAAAGAATCACTACTTACTGAGTTTTGTGGGACAAGAGGATAAAGATAAAAACATGGTATCGAGATGTCATTTTAGTGTGCAAACTGGGCAAAAGGAAGGGAAAGGAGCCTAGCGGAAATTTTCCAAAAAGACCTGGGAGACATGCTTAGAAGTTTGTCTGGCAGCCAGACATCAGAGGTCACAACTAATAAATTTCACATTTCTAAGCTGGGCATACTTTAGCCTATATTATTTGACAAAGAACATGAATGACTTTGCTTGGCGTGGAGGAGTTCTGACACAACTACCTCTTCTATGTGCCACAACAGTGCCAAGCAGCATAGTCACTGTGGAGAAGCATTTCCAATACAAAAATGTTTCCTACCTTTAAGATGTTCTCTGTCAATCAGACCATTGTCAGGTATTTTTCAAAAGCTGAGTGTTTAGGATTCTGAGAAATATCTGCTGCTTTGTAGGAAAGTGGATCATTTTCCTTCTACTCAAATCATGTCACAGTTGGAACTGTGGTAAAAAATATGTATTTCAGTAGCCAAATCAAAACACTGAAGAATGAAATCAGTCCAGGATGAGCTGAAATATAATTGTCTGGGGGACTGTGCTAACAAAATAAAAACACTGAATAAATCAAATGGGGAGAGCTTTTAAACAACAAAAAAAGTGTCTTTGTTTAACACTTTTTCATTCTGAAATGGAAAGTAAAAAAAGATAGGTTAAAATACAGAAACATTTCATTATTGCCAAAATAGTACACTGTTTAGAAAATGTCAATAGTAACAAAATCTTCCAGTCCTGTTCCCTGTCCCCCCCATCATTTTGTTTTCCAAATTGAATGTCACCCAGGTTCACTAATGGTTTTCTTCTCAAAGCTCTGTTTTACAATGATTCTACTACCGGTTTGAAAAAACTGGCATGGAATACCTAGTAAAATTTCTAGTGTGGAACACGGAAATGAATATCCACCCTTGTGCCACAATGCTACCTGTTCCCTAAACCACTATCTGCTTAATCCTATCACCTTACCTTCAGTAGATACTACTTATTATTACTGGAAAATATCCAACACTGTGAGAACCATAATAGTGGTAATTAATTACGTAGCATCCTATGGCAGTGTCATAGGGTGAGTACCCACTGCGTTGTGGTGATGTTACTGTAACTATCCCGCTTTGTTTTTTACTTACAAGACTGAATGAACAGCAGTATCTACACACAGTGACCCGCACTGTATAAATATGCCAGGAAAACTTCAGAATAATTATGTTTTAACCAGGTCCCAAATTACATAATAATTTATCAAGTCAAATGAAATGAAACCTTGTGGAATTAAATGCTCTTGTAGGATAAAAGAGTATGTACTTGAAAGCCTCCTCCATAGAATTTCCATGCTATACCTCTAACCACCATATTCCATTTATCGTATCTCTTCAATGTCCTGTATAACATTTTTAAGGCATGCGACTGAACTTGAAAACCATTCTGGGTGCTGGCAGCAACAGTTGGAATTTATTTAATTTGTATTTATTTAGATTTATGCAAACAAAAAATCCTGAGAGCATGCCAGCCAGACCTTACCCATATCAAAACTGCTGGGAAAGAACAAAAAAGGCCAGCCCTGCTTGGTCAGAGCAGAAGTCCATCTGGCCCAGCATCCTATGACTTTTTCTATCAACCTGATAAAGCAGATGCACCTCACAGAATGTCCTGAAGGTCAGCAATCCCAGGACCACAGTGGGAAGCAGCAACACCTCAGGGAAAACAGTGGCTGCTGCTCCCTTTTCAGCTAAGCTCAAGACGGCAGGTCTCAGGTCCCTAAAGGCACTGCACCATTGCGCTGTACTTCCCATCTGCATAAAGAACTGCAGATTTCCATTTCTGTCCTATGGCAGTGAAATGTGGGACAATCCCACTCACAGCAGAATCTGGGCCCAATAACTTTTACAGCTTTTGCTCTGTAAGTTCTGCTAGTCTGGAGCTCTCCTGTGGACAGACAAGAGTTCAAATTCACCAACTGCCATAAGGCATGAGCTGACACAGAGCCAAGCCTAAAGCCATTTGCCAGCCTGCCCTCCAGTGTTGGTGCATGCTTAAACCCATTTGTACTGTCATGTAATCTGTAGTGGTTTTTGTAAACAAACAAACATTGTATTTTCACAAAACCACTGCTGTCTACTCCTCTAATCAGAGTAAACATGCTGCAGTTCCTTGACAGTATCGGGAAATGTCATCAGAAACCTAATAAAAAGAGATCTCTGGTGAGGCAGCCTTGATAGAATCGATGTTTCTTACTATTGACTTCAAAGGAAAGAAAGTGAGGCTAATATTTATTGTTGTTTTTTTAAAGCACTCCTTGGCACCCTCCACTCCAAAAGCTGAAAATACTTTCCAGACTTTTCACAACATTCCCTCAAGTCAGGCATGGAAACTTATTGTTTAGGCGAGGTAACTCAAAAGCATATAAACTGGTGCATGCAGACCTACTTTCCCTGCAGATACAGGATTGTCCCTTAGACTCATCTGTAGATGGAGCCTGTAGAGATCTCATTACTCACCATGCACTGCTAAACACATGCTCCCCACTGACCGCAGACAGCGTAAGACTTGCTATCTACTGAGAACAGAGATTCCGCATAGGTTTCCTTAGCAGCAGAAGCAATAATACTAATCAGCTCAGTAGGCCCCTCTCTCCTGTAATGGTAATAACCAGGTTGCTGCCCATGAAGTGTTACAAATGTAGCTGAATCTTATGAAAGTTTTCACAGTTTTGTGACACGTCAAGCCAACTGTGTCAAAGATACACAGTAAAAATAACAGGAAGTTCAGCAGGACCGCTATCTTTTATGTAATCTGTACAAGAATCTGTTTCATAGGAAAATTGCAAATGGTTTGTTTGTGTGATGTAGTGATTTGAACACAAGATCTGCGCTGGAATGCTGGAATTGCCTAAAGATGCCTTTAGGCAAGGTACTTATCTTCTCTGTTTCAATTTCTCCATGTTTAATGTAGTACCTATAGTGTCTCACCCTTAGGGATTCAAAAGAACTGACAAGCACAAATACTGAATTTCACTGTGTATATAATACAGCACCTAAATCATTGCATCAAGACTATTCCCAAACTGAATATGCTAGATATATGCAAGAAAAAATGATTCTGCTTCAAAGTCTTAAATATCTAGGCAGGAACACAATGTCACAGACAGGTCTAGAACATACCCAGGAGGCATTTTTTCCTTCAAAATATATGAACTAGAGACATCAACAATGGCTATTATTACTGTTCAGCTCCTTTCATTGATATCACATATGTGATGACACCCAATTTCTATAAACGCTAATTGCATATGTAGACAATATGTAAAGATAAATATATTTATCTTGATCATGTCTGTGGAGGCCTGCAACATAGGTTTCCTGAGCACATATGCATGCAGTGATGGGAACTTAATTTTCTACTCTGTACGAAGCCACAAGAGTGCAAGAGGGTAAACTGATAAGCCAAGTATGGATTTGTCCAAATCAAACAATTCTAGACAACTAAATGAGCAGCTCTATATTTACATGTGCAAGCAGAGGCTTAAATTGAGGATGCAATATCTGGAGATCAGCAGGGTTCTACCCACCAAAGTACTGGAAGAACTGAAAGACAGCAAAAGATGCAGCTATGAGAAACTTTTTTTTTTTTTTTTGAATAAAAACCATTTAAGCTTGCTAATTTTTGCTGTCTCAGACAATCAAAATTCCAATTGTCTGGGACATCAAATCTAAAAAAGCATGAAATTAATCTTCAGAAGTTAAAGTCTGAGAGGCATTGCATCATTATTTTTGTTGGATATATTTTTGATTATAATGCAGATGAACCCCAAATTTAATAAAACTAAAATAACATGAGTTAAGTATGAAACATAACAGGATATTGCAAAGAGATTAGGTAGTTTCCTTTAGACTACTTGCAGAGCCCAAGGAAAAATCAAACTGAGGGACACAATGACAAGAAGGCACCGCTTAATTAGAATATTTAACAGAATATGAAAACAGCATACTCATAGTACTGGTTTTGGCAATGAAACACAGGGAGCAGAATATGGACCTGAAACATCAGTAGTTCTCTGCACCAGATACTGTTTTGCCTGTTGACTGTCCGTAGTAAAGAAAGAAGCAGGCTAGCTAAATTTAAACCAGCTGTAACGATGAGAGTGTTACAGTTGGACTGAAGGAAGCTTACCTCATGAAAGTATTGTGGAAACTGCTGTTGGAAAGATAATAAAAGGATTAACTGCAGTTTTAGTGAACCATTTACTTTTCAATCAAAATGTCTCATGTATTTCCTGTTCTCAAGTAGCTTGAATTCCAAAATTCCTTTGTCTATTACAGTACATAGTAGCAAAGCCTGTCATAAAAAATTAATAATTTTACATGGAAAAGTACTTCTATGTATGAGGGTGGGGTACTGCTCGCTGTTAGCTTCTCTTGAGCAGTTCAATACCTAGTCAGCAGTATCTTACAGAGAGGAACAAAATCAAGGCCTTAAAAAGAAAGTACAATGGGTAATTGTGAACAGCGACAGAAAATCTCCACTACAAATACCAAGAGATGTAAAGTTACTTTAACAGGGCTACAGCAAAACCGAAACAAAATCTCAGACCTCTATACTCAGAGAATGAATTGCCTTCCTAATTTGCAGGAAAACAGCACAATTATTACCACATCAAAAGAAAAGCCATCATTTAAAATGACATGACATCACCGCACAACAAAACACTGCACAGCAACTCTTGTTTAAAGTGGAATGGAATTTGCTGGGCAAATAATCCCCACTTGATATTAATAAATTTAAGGAGCCATGTTGCAGCTTTGGATCTTGTCCCTGCTAGATCAAGGTCCTTCCAGGGTAGAAAACTAAATTTGCAAAGACGACATATTTTTCATGTGCTCACTTGGATCCAGCTTTACTCCACGTAGGATTCCAGGTTGTAACATTTAATGCATGGATACCTCTGCTGAGAGTGGAAGGGTCTTGTTCTGGGACTAGAAGAGTTAACTGCAAGTTGTGCAATGTAAAGCTCCTAATTCTGATTGGGCCACTCCATGTATGGGAACAACTACAATATCTGCTCAAATAAAACAGATCTTGATGCACTTACATGCCAAAGCTATATACATGTACCATGAAGGCTGCCTGCAATATCAAATGCAAAGGTTTTTCCAACCTATTCACAATGTTAAAGCTTGAGATGTTATCAGAAGCTGGTTCTTTAATGCAGATGACCATAATTGAAAGGAGGAAATTTTTAGCATTTGCTGAAATATTACATGATTTAACCTCTCTGGTTTATCCAGTTTCCTGTAGGAATGGGAATGTAACATTAGAAATCTGCTATACAATACCTGTCAAATATGCATTTTGCAGAAAAAGACAAAAGTTCCCTCACCCATGGAGTCTACAGAATCTATCAGCATCATAGTAAAGTTAATCAGGGTTTTTTGCTTACAGTTTTGTTTGGAAAAAGGCAACTAACTTGCATTATCCTTTGATAATTTATGACCAAAAAAAAAAAAAGGTACTCATAGGAAGTTAAATTCTTTTGCAGTTTTACAAATTGTGATTGAGCTACTTCTGGAAACGAGCAAGTCAGTTCTCTCAAAGGAAAAATAAACAGCTAAGTCTTAGAGTGTTTCCATTTTATCTTGGACAACTTGATGGTGTTCTCTAAATATCTGCATTGTTTCCAGTATTATTTTAGGGAGTACCCACGGAACAGTGCAGACATTAAGGTAACGCTTTTCATTTATCCAATGGAAGTAAAAAGATAAATCAGGATGAGAATATTCTTCTCTGTAAAACATTTTGAATACTGTTGTTTTCTTCCTTCTCCCTTCCATTGCAGGCCAGCAAGCTTTTCCTTGAACAAGTGAAAAAAAAGTAACCTTTTTATATAAACATTCTTTCTTATTCCTCCATAGAAAGCTACAGCTTGCCATGGAAAAGTTTGTCTTGATCTAACTTCCTTACAAGCATTTTCCATTATATCATTCTCTGATCAAAACAATAAAATAGACGTATAGTCAAAAATTGTGTCTATCAAGAACCACAACCTGCTGCCATAACCATTCCCTTTGTTTGTACTTATTTGTGCGTGTGCGCGTGTGTATGTGCATGCACGCACACGCGTGCGCATGTGGGTGTTACAAATAAGACTTTCCAAATTTCATGGCCCAATTTGGAAGCTTATGTCAAACTTGTTTTGCTTCATCTGTTTCAGTCAGGGTCTTATATCATTGTTGTTTCAAACATGTGGAAAGCTTAATGGAAGTCATTAACTTTTATTTTAGTTTGGCCATATTGTCATCATGGTGGGCAGATGCAGAGATGGTGTTATTCCCAAGATCCTCTTTTTGGAACACTGATGTTGTTTACATCTTCTTGATCAGAAGAGAACAATGGTTTTTACTTATTTTTAAAGTTCTGTTTTGCAAATTAAAAAAACCCCTAACAACCTTTGAAAATGTAATTAAAGATATTCCTTTTATTCTTTTAACTGTTTAAAATCCCTAACAAGTTTCCTTTTCTTTTCTAAACTACCATTTTAAACTTTTGCACTCACAACTGTATGGGTTATTGTTCAGCTGAAGGAATGAAAAGAATTTCATTAGATGTGTTTTATGTTTCTTGATTAAAAATGTCACCCGAGGCTCAGTGACTTGTTTTACGTTAAATGACTGCTGTGTGCTTTGATCATCACTTTATTAATGCTTTAATGAATATTAAAAAAAATAAAGCACTGTATTAAAAGTTAAGCTCTCATATAAGGAAACTGAATCCCTTTTCCAAGAACTACAGTATTTCTTACTCAAACATTTCCTTGTAGATTAAGGTTTTCTCCAATTCCCCTTTAGCCTGCTGCAGACTAAGTTACAGGAAAGCACAACAATTATATTGGAATAAGACTGAAGAGAGAGCAAGAAAGAGAGCAGAGTAGTATGTTTCTATTCAAACAAATATATTCCAGACTTACCATGCACTTGTTTGGTTTTTCTCCAGAATGAACCCTCATATGAATCAGCAGTTTGTAACGAGCATTGAAGGGTTTATATCGGCGGACACAGCCTGCCCAAAAGCAAGTGAAGTCCTCTCCTTTCCGCTGGTCGATGTGAGTCTTTTCTATGTGTCTGACGAGTTCGTCTTGTTGGTCGTAAGTGGCACTGCAGTCGATCCACCTACAGACCTGTTTGCCATTGATGAGATCCTGTTCATCTCCGTCGCTGGGCTGAAGGGACTTCGGAGACATAGAGGCGTGTAAGTGAGGCAGTGTCCCTTGAGTCTGGCTTAGCTGCTGGTGTAGATGGTAAGGGGGAGGCAGCCCCTGGTGATGTCGAAACAGATCAGCAGTGGAGGAATAATCGTCAGCTGGTTCTTGTTTTAAGAAACTCACCTTCTGGGTGCTGTGCGAGGTGTTTTGATGAGGAATGCTAGTACCATTCATCATAAGGCTGAGGCTTCCATTCTCCTCAACTTGCTGCATTTGTATCTGCTCACAGTCACCTCTGTCACATTCAGCGGAAATAGGTACAAGACATGCTGGAGGGGAGGGAATACTGCAAGGGTTTCCAGGCTGAGAGCAAGACTGAGGTCGAGAGGATTTTTGAGCACTGTGATGACTGATCTCCACAGGATGAGAGGAAATGCCAGCTGAATTAGTTCGCAGTCCATTCACACAGGTGACCAGTGACGTCTGTGATGTGCGGATGATAGCTGTAATATCAATTCCTTCAGCTGAAGACGGCACAACAGAGATGCATCTCTTCTTCAGGTTGCTTGTTTGTAGCCTGGCCGAGTGCTGAGGGGTGCCAAGTGACAAAGGACCCAGGGAGGAGCTATGTTCATTATTAAACAAGTAGGATGAAAGTGAATTTGTAAAGCTATTATTCATTAGGTCTATTTCAGGATGCAGACTACCGGAGGCTCTCAGCTCCATCCCCTCTGTAATCCTCCTATGTGTGGAAGCCTCAGACAGAACCTTATAATCACTCAGGCATTCCTGTTTAATGTGCTGAGCCGGGTGACTTCCATTCAGGCATGGAGCAGCAGAATCTACTGAGTCTTGAAACCTGGGTGACCTGTAATACAGTTTTCGTTAAGCATCACTAACTACCATAGGATTTATGATTTTTGTACAAGACACAACATTTGTTAAGCCCTGGAGAATGGAAGTGCTTTCTCTCTGCTGAATGTTGCCTGTCTAACACAGCAATTACACCAAAAAATTCTGCAATGTTCCCTCTACAACCCTTGTAAAGGCAGCATCGTTTTACACAGGATTAATTTTACACAGTGGGTTACGCACGGAACAGACAATCTCCCCTCCACTGCTACAGGCAGTTCATCAATCACAATCTAGGTTTTCAATGCATAATAGATTGGGCAAAACAATAGCTGAGAACGAAGTTTGAGAGCTTTGGGCATTTTTGAATTATTCAAATATCGGCATTTTCCTCAGAGCACACTGGGAAAATGCCTTGGCATTCTTGTTCACACGAATCAAAAAAGGCTAGCTGAGCTTTGCTTACATCTCAGAGAGACACCTTCCTTCACTAAATTAAAAAAGGAGCAAGATCAGTGTGGAAAAAAGGCATAGAAAGAATGGCTCACTATCAACCAGTGGTCTGGATTTGATGAGAGATCAGCTGAGTATTTACTTCTAAGAGGTCTACAGAAGATAACTAAGAAAAGTTCACAACCAGTAGATTTAAACTGGCTGTCTATGTATTCCCATTTCCATTTTTCATATTAAAGTCTACACAGGTCTGCAAATCAAAAGAAGATTGTTCTGCAGAAGTGATTTTTAATCTTTTTTTTGATGTGTGCTGAATCAAAATCACTCAGGAAGCAGAACCTTGAGGAACCCCACACAGACATTTCAGAAAAACACTGCATTTAGGAAATGTTTCCTACTAACATTTTCTTCTAAGCAGTTAGCAACTGGGTTATGCCTTAAAATAAAACACTTTATCTCAGCTATAAACATTTACTGTGGATGACCCAACTGTGTGTTTTTTCTTAGGACCAGTGAGTGTTCCTTACATATCCCTAAAGCATGGTAGGGTTTAACCTATGGCTTCATCATGCAGCGATGTGCCAGACCAAGAAGAGGAATCAGTACATCTGTGTGCAGGAAAGCTGTACCTGAATTAATAAACCCTCCAGAGAGGTGCTCCATGGCTCTTACGCTGACATGTTCCACTTAAATGAATTTTATGCTTTTTTGATGTTAGCACCACAAAGGCTGAAGAAAACCTGGCTATTTGGCAACTTGTGTGTGACATATTGCAGCTAAAACAAATCTCACACATCTTAAAGAATGGAACATATATGCGTAAGGTATTTTGGACATTAAACTGTGAAGCTGCTGAATAAATTGCATTCATTTTATGACTCAGATGATTTTATCACTATTATTTCCATTAATCCACCACTAACATTAAGACAGGAAGCTGGGATGACTTCTAACACTTCCTTGGTAACAGCTCTCAAAGAACTACCAATTAGAAAAAAACCAAAACAACAACAAAAAGCCTGAAAAAGACTTCCTTCCCATGAAATTAAGGTTGTCAAAAAACGACACCTGTCTGAGGCACATGACTGGCAACACTGCATTCACTAGTGACAGGTTTCTAAGCTCCAACAGTTTTTAGCCAGTAGGGCTTGATATAAAAAAATCTTTAAGGTCATGAGAGCAGTGAAATTCCCTACCATTCATTCATTCATTGCCACAGAACAATCAGATCTTGCATTTACCACCAGAAGTTTAAGAAGACTACATTTAAAAATTTTAGAGGTTTCCATAATCCATTAGTTATAATTTCTCCCTTTAGGTTTGCACAGTTGGTCTCAGGGTAAACTTAAAGCACCTGGTTTTGCAGATGGTAAATTTAAAAAAAAAACCAAAACTGACACAACAAACCCAACAGTATTCATACATTATTTTTTAACATTTACAGAACCATATGTCTGTAAAATATGTGGCATAAGCTCACGTAAAAACCTTTTATTGCACATACTTGGGAAACCCTGCCCTGCTTGCTTGTGGCTTCATTGCTCAGTAGAAAGCGTGCTGGTTTAAACTCATTCTGAGAAAGGTTTTACGGTATATCATGCCAGGCACAGTATTTCCCATTACTTACTTTCTTCTGCACGAGAACTCTTCTAAATAATTCAATTTGTATCATAGTTTAGTGGTCCCAAAGACTCAGACTATAGTAAACACAACACATTTCTTACATCACATAAAGCTAACGTTTCAGCCTGTGATAACTGGTGTCATATTATTAAGCTTTATGTAAAGCTCTCATCTTGCCAGAAATTGAGGATTTCAAGCTGGAGTCAGTGCAGAGTACCTGCAGGAGGAATGCAAACATCCCTGTCCTGAGAAATATTAGGTTCCAAAACTCCCAGAAACATCAATTTGCATTTCCAGCACAAGATCTTACTTGGAGTCAGGACTGTATTGCTGTAATGCTGCAGTGCAGAATGTGAGACACACAAGAGAGGGGAGTTTCGAACTTGCCAAAAGGCAAGCTGAAATACCTTAATTCAAAAGCAAATGAGATGAAGGCACTGAATTCATGCTTCCCATTGCCACAGCCATGTCTTATCCAAACTCTGCCTACATAATGATAAGCACAGGCTGCTTGTGCAGATCAGAAGCAAGTCCTTTCTGGGAGCTAGTTTCTTCTGTAGCACTGTATATTTAAATACGTTCTATACCCTGTGTTAGTTAACTCTGCTGTAAGAATCTGGCATTCTTTCAATTTCTCGATGTTTGAGTGTTTGAGGTTGCATTAATGCAAATTTTCTGTATTTTTGGCAGAATTTTGCCATCACTATTCTAGGGAAAGCCCTGCTCATTCCTCCCAGTCCTAAGGGGGGGTGGGGGGAGAAGAGGCACTGAAACAAAACTGATGCAAGAGACAAGGTGTCTGGCATCCAACTTGCTGGGTGGCTCCTCTTATACCGATTGACTATTTGTTCCTGCAATGGCATCTTGCTGTTACAGCCAGGGATCGGATTCCAGGCCTTGTACACAAAGGCAGTGCTGGCCATAAGGATTTCATAATCTCTGGACAGTAGCAAAATATAAATACATATGAAACAAACAGTCAAGAGGAGAGCAAGAGGGACAAAGGATAGCAGGACAGTGTAAAGAGCACTGTGTGGACATGTGGAGCAGCATGAGCAGTTCTGGGGGGTTTCCAGATGGGCAGCCCTGGAAAGGAGTGGGGTCGGCAGGAGAACATACCCCACAAACCCCTCTTCACAGGGAGCATCCATGTACCAGGGATGGACAGTCAGAGGCAACAGAATTGCTGCTTAAGCACATGAAAGCTGAGTATAAGGCCTTCAAAGAGTAACAGCAGCCTCTCAGAGGATACTAAGGCAGTGTTTCCAAAGAGACTCCCTTACGTGGTAATTGGAGCCAGAGCACGAGGCCAGTAGCACCATGCCAGAAGTACCGCAGTTCCCAACTGCCCTCAGAGGAAAAGACAACTGTATCTGAAATCTCCAGATTATTTACAAAACATACATGCCTTCAATTGCCACTGTAAATGTGTAATCAGTGATAACTGACAGTTATAAGAAGCTGGAGGGGATTGTTCTGCTGCACATCCAGGGACCCTTTGCAACACTATCTGACTGCTCTGACGTCTTCCTCGGGTTTTATATGCCGAGCACTGAGCACAGTGTGGGCGGGTTTGCCGTGTCTGATAATGGATTATTTGACAAAAGGCCAACACTAGCTGTGTGCTGACTCCAATTGTGGTAAAGAAGGTATTACGACTTTTCCAGTCCCACACACATTGCATTCACAGATAGCATGTAGCAATTATGTTGCACAACTTAAAAGCTATTAAGCGAGTGGGGAAAAGGGGCCAGGAAGAAAAGGGATGGTGATTTTTGGATTAAGGCAGTTAGCCCTAGAATACAGTTTCTGAGAGAAAGTGATTCAGGGAGAAGCTGAAGCTGAAGCGTAGTTTCATGCACTGAAGGAAAAACAAGTTGCAGTGCACTGAGGGAAAAAAGGACAAAGCCAATCATAACCCCAAATCCTGAGGGAGATTTTGGATTGCTAGGGGAGGTGCTCTCTGGTTTGTTTGGGTTTTCCTTGGATGTTCTATATCCTAGAAATGCAGACTGGTTCAAAGCTCAACCCAGAGAGATTGTTTGAATTTGTATTTCCCATTATTTCTGCGCTGGTCACTACAGCTGGGCAGAACAACCGAACAGAGTTTGCCCTGACTTCTGTGAGCTCCAGTATCTGTCCATTCCAGCCCTATTTGTCTCATCTATTTTCTAATGAAGGCTGAAATCTGGGGAGGCACAGAGCACCCTTGGCTCCCATTGACTTCACTGGAACCTAATGGGCATTCACCCCCAGCTCAGTTATGTTCTCCTGTTTTCAGGTCTTCAGGGAAAGACCGTATTTTCTGCTACTTGCTTGTCAAGAACCTTTAGCATCACGAACACAATGAGCAGAAATCGTCCCAACTGCTGTCCACCCTCTGTCACATGCCAAGGTTTTGGCTCTGTACCAGGTGTCCCGTGAGTAGCACGGTGATAAAATTAGACTCTGTGTCTATGAGGTCCACAGAGCAGAGCTGGGCATTGGCTTCACCTTGCAAATCCCATGCAGACAGTAGTATTAGCCAGGTGGACATACAAACAGAGAATGACTAGTGGGACTCTCAAACAACCCGTAAAGGAATGGAGGGGTCCTTCAGGATATTCTCCAAACAATTCCAAACTGTTGCTTAGAAGCAGCAAAGCCTTAAGCCTTTATACCATGCTACAAAGCAAAGGGGAGGGAATCAGGCCTATCACCTGCTACTTTCTCATGTTATGCAGCAGACAACTCTTTATGTTGTTCTGGGAATCCTCTTCCAAATGGGGGCTGGAAGGGGTTCATATTTCTGAGGGTGGGTACTGTGATGCCTGGTATGCAGGCATCTGTCATTTCCTCATTATAGATTTTACAAAAAGGTTCAAAAAGATCTAAGCAGAGTACTCGCTTCCTCCTTTTGTTTACTCCTGCCCTAATTATCTTTGTTTCATAATTGTCCTCACTGACAGAATAAAAAAAGCTTGATAACAGCCAGTCCCACATTGAGCCATAAAGAAGCTAGGAGGGAGCAGACTTACATCCAGCTGCAACAGCATCCACAAATCTTTGTCGGGATAGCAGAATATTTTGTTATGTGGCATGGATATTATCTGTCCTTTTCAGACAAACAAATAAACAAACAGCTCTTTCCACTTGCTTGCCATATTGCTGTGCCTCCTCCTCCTGAAAACACAGATGTTCTTACCCCATCAGCAAATGGAAAAGGGGAAACAAGACATAAATATGTATAATAAAATCAGAAACAGTCAGATTTCCAAAACCAAGCTATAGGCCATATTTCCTCTTGCTGTGACTATAGAAATTTGGGCTTGATAGTTCTGTGCACAGAGTGCCAATTATTCCAAGTATCCAAGATAAAGGCTGCAACTTTATTGAGGTTTTTCTTTTCTACAGCTCTTCAAAAAGGTCAAGATTATTCCATATTATATCCCCTGCCAAAAAGCAGTGTAATTAAAATAGATGGACAGATTTTAATTTGTAGCAGGCTTCTATTCACAATGGATGTCTGTTTAGGGTACTTGTTTAAAATCTGGTAATGTTAAATTTGTAACAACAACAAAAAAAATGGAGTTCTGTGTTTTCATATAATTAATTTATAGCAAATGTTTAAATAGAGATTCTGTTCATAGCATATCCAACTACAGTGTATATATCAAAACCAGAGACCAAATTTTCACATTACGGCCTTAAAAGCAAATACCAAGGATGTGGCTGTATGGGAACATTGAAAATACTTCATTAAAGGAAATGCTGTAGAAATAAAAGTAGCATTGGCTTCCTGTAGGTTTGATGGTGCCATGCCAAATTGCCATATGGGAGGCATTGGTTTGGGAGTAAGTATCATCCCTGCCTTCCAGGCTACAATTTGGAAACAACATGGCATTGGGGTGGAGGCTGGGGATACAGGGGAGGCAAGTCTGACCCCTGGCAAAACTCTCGTTGACTTCTGAGCATGCTGGAAGAGCCCCCCCCCCCAAAGAAGCGGTGTTTAAACTTCAACACAGGGGGACGCAGCTGCCTATACAGTAACTCCTCCTGGCACTGCCTTGGACAGTTGTCTGTGCACACGTGCATGTCCCTGCAGTATGAACCTACAACTGAGCAGTGGGGTTAAATCAGCATCCAAGGGACTTCCAAAATGAAGTAGAAGACAAAAATACTCTTTCAAATGTAGCACCCACAGATGCTACTGGGAAATCATTCCAACAAAGAAGCACTCCAGAAAAGCAAAGTATATCAACCGATAAATCTTGCAGTGATACCTTATATCTGAGTGTGTCAAGTTCAGTTGACCAACATGAAGCAATCTCTCACAGGACAGCGGGTGGTCTCGCATAAGTGGGTTTCCTGTGTGGATGAATAGACCTTGTCTGCAGACAGGTACTGAGCTACTTGTCATCTCCATGTCCATCATGTTCTTCTTCTCAGAAATCAAATTACAATGACTGTAGCCACCGTTCACTGTCAAAAAAAGAAAAAAAAGCATAAGCCTTTGACTAAGAACCCTCTATGCTCATTACTTTGTGTGCTCATTTGCATATTTTGTAGGCTTATTTTGGATCTCCTTGTAAAATTCTTGTAAATGACATGGCAATGGAAATGAAAGGTTTCACAAGGAAGCAAAAATTAATTCCAAAGAAATCTGGATCTGTGAATTATGGTTGTTTACTTCTCTTTTTAAGTTTTGTGGCTATTTTACACTTTATAACCTAACTCAAAAAAACCTAGTCTGATAGCTTGCCTTCCTTCTGTGTGTTTTTATGGTACAGTCTTGCTTGTGTTAGATTTTGGAGAGGAATGTTTCAGAGTTTCTTTATTTTTCAGGGAGAGGAGCTCTCTGAAAACAGTGATGTAAGTCAAGTTTTTCTTTGCAGACAATTATCTCTGTGATTATGACTTTAGATGGGCATGTCAGGTCAACAGTGTGAAAAAATGAAACTAATTTGGTTTCAATGTATACATTTAACTGT
Source organism: Grus americana (assembly GCF_028858705.1). NCBI lineage: Eukaryota > Metazoa > Chordata > Aves > Gruiformes > Gruidae > Grus > Grus americana. The sequence continues at coordinate 30,089,449 of NC_072859.1, forward strand.
ATTTTCCAAGTAGGCTATTATTATAAATGCTAATACTAATGATAATATATTCTGCTCTGGTGAATATTAAATTTTACCAGACTTGGAAAAACAGACTAGAGCTATAGCAATATTCTTCAGAAATATATTTATAACCACAAATGATAATCTAGCTAAAAAGAGAGGACAAAGGAGGAATTGAGAATTTAGATTGCATTGGTCAAATGCTAACAATTCCATTTAATTTAAAACATATTAGTTGGGTTTTTTACCTCTAGTGAACTAATTGAATAGTCACAGATAAGCACGCATAAAGTATTTGTAAGAAGTAGCTTTCAGAAGCTATCTAAAGAAGTCACAATAGCCATTTACCATCATTTTCACCACTGTATATAAATCATACTTTTAAAATACGAGATCTCCCTTTAATCTGTTTGTTTCACAGAGACAAAATGTAATATGCCAGATACTAACGGCAAGCGTATTTCTGTAGATTTCATACAGAGTCCAGAAAGTAATTCCTTCACCCTTGTACCTCGTGGTGGTGGGTACTATAGAACTAGACAGCATTGCAGTTAGTCCATTCTCTACAGAAGCATTGAGTGCTGCACACTGAGGAAGAAAATGAATTCTGCAGTCAAAGTGACAGAAAAGATAAAGCCTACGCTCAGTTTCATGCATTCGCACAAGCATCAAGGTTTGTCCTTTACTATTCATCTCACCATCATTTTGCTGTCTATGAGTTTTACCCAGACAATGCCTATGTCATTCAGCCATCTCAAAACAGGTGTCTAAGATGGGCTTGTGCAACTTCAGGATATACTTTCCTCTCTCCCTTGACTATAGAAGGCACTTAAATAAGCAACTTAAACTGAGTACCTGACTTTTAGACAGCTGCAGTTGAGCAAAATTAATCCCTCCGAGTAGCCATAGGACTTACAAACATCCTCATCACAAATAACTTTACACTGGTCTCAGGTCTGGTCCTTCTACTGAAACTCACATTGAACCTGCCATTGACAGCACAACTTCTACCATTTCAACACCATAATTTGTGTTATTATCCAGAGCAGGTATATATTGATATAGAATCACAAAATGGTTTGGAATTGGTCTTTCTCCATGTTTCTTATAAGCCCCCTTTACATACTGACAGGCCACAATAAGGTCTCCCCGGAGCCTTCTCTTCTCCAGGCTGAACAATCCCAACTCTCTCAGCCTGTCCTCATAGGAGAGGTGCTCCAGCCCTCTGATCAGCTTCATGGCCCTCCTCTGGACTCGCTCCAACAGCTCAATGTCTTTCTTGTCCTGGGGACCCCAGAGCTGGACACAGTACTGCAGGTGGGGTCTCATGAGAGCGGAGTAAGAGGGGGAGAATCCCCTCCCTCGACCTGCTGGCCATGCTGCTTTTGATGCAGCCCAGGATATGGTTGGCTTTCTGGGCTGCAAGCGCACATTGCCAGCCTCCATCCAATTTTTCATCTACCAGTATCCCCAAGTGATTCTCTGCAGGGCTGCTCTCAATCAAGTCATCACTCAGTCTGTACTGAGTTTTACACCTATATTATATAGGTATTATACTATATAGGTATTATACTATATAGGTATAATATTACATAATTAAGCAGATATCACAGTATCTAGTTAATGATATTTTCATTATATAAGGGTAAGTAAAATTGTAGTAATGAAGTTTTGCAATTACCGCAGTTTTGTTACAACATTTCTGAAGTTCCAGTCAGAGATTGGGCTCATTAGTCAGTTATTGCTTCAGCACAGCTCCTCAGAGCAAAGGTACCCTTAACATACATGAACCCGTGTTTCCTCTTATGAACAGCTGCTATCCCTATAGCTAACCAAAAGCAAGTGGGAGAGCCTGAGCTGCTGTGGTCCTCTATAATTACAGTCAATGTATGCTTTGAAAGCGATGAGAATCATGTTCAGGTTTTTGGTGAGTATAAATGAGAAGAAACAGGTGACTGGGGAAGGCAGAAAAAGTCTCTGGTAACTGGAGAAGTTGTGAAAAGGATCACAGCACAAAAGTCCATTCTCCTCCCCTGGCTGGGATCCACAGCCTCCCCACCATGCTCCACGGCACCATTGTAACAGGGAAGACCATGGCAGATAGTCCATAGTCCAGGCAAGCATCCAGACCCACAGAAAAGAGTGGGTACATGTGACACCCAAATTACAAGTCTCGTGAGGCACTGTTGTGACATTTCCAGAATAGAATTCCTTGTTTCCAGTGAAAAGTTTTCAGTGTTTGGCTGATACATTACATTTCTTGACCATTTATTTATTTGATTTTTATTTTTTTTAAGAAGTCAGAATCTTTGAAATTGGAAAAACAATAGCGGGTTTTTCCTACCCAGCTCCATCACAATACCAAGGCATGTGATAAGGCTTAGGAAGTGTAGGCCAGCATTATTTTATATAAACAAAAAGCCCTGGTAAGATTTTTAGGAATGATATGTCAAATTTTTTTAAGAGAAACTGATTTGTATTTAATCTGTACAAAATGGGCCGTTAGCCATCTTTGTGGTAATTAATACATATGTTCTAGTTATTTCAGATTTATATTCAGAGTTCACTGAATTCACTGATATTCTGTGATTGTTGTGAATGACTCTGAAGAGACTAAGAAGCTGTACAGAAAGATAGTGCTTTCTGGCCTGTGCAGGGAAGTCAGGTGTATGTGGTGGTTTTGGAACGAGGCATTTAAGAAGATCACTTTGGATGCCTTTCAGCTTATAGTGGGGTTTGTGACCATTAGCTCTGCCCTGCTTGTAATTATGACACAAATGATCATTATATCCTCTCAAGTCCACAGCTCCATCAGGCTTTATTCCATTCCTATTTTGGCTTTATCCCGGCATAATTTAACTCACTTCAGGGGTAATATCTACCTTAGCAAGACTGTATAATCAGACTTGTGGTTGTTAATTTGGATGCATTAATCACATTTGAAGGGTATCTAAATACACTGTTGAACACTGGTGAAATAAGTTCTACATACTTTTAAAGGCCACACAATTGGTCATACCTACAACACCCAATTCACAGCTCCTCACTTTTTCCATCAGCAAAGTTACCTGGAATATATTCAAGATGTATCTTCCCTCCAAAACACTGTGGATTCTTTTAAAATGTTTAAGATTTATACTGGATCCATAATAAAAACACTTTCTTTCATTCCCCAAATTATACAAGTCTGAAATTCATTAGGGCTTTCTAAATATGCATTTTATCAATTTTATCATACTATCAAAACACAGAAACTTAAAGCTTCCACCAAAGTTCAGCAATACCAACTGTAGCACACACTGATACCTATTTGTGTGAAGATGGAGATTTCTTAAAATAACATGAACATTATCCCTGCGCTGTCAGAAATGATTATCTTTTCTTGTAGCTGTCAAAACAGAAAATACATTTTCTCCCTGCAAAGGAACAGAACACTTACGCTAAATCCATGAAATTACGTGTGTTTCAGCCAACCCACCATACACTTGCCTTCATAAAGTACCTTACAGATTTATTAACAAGAGCTAAAAATTTCTTGCACAACAGTGCCTTGTATGAAGTCGCACTTCCATCAAAGTCCTCTGAAATGTTCCCACCACATGGGAGTTGGAACAATGACGGACAAAGAACAACACCAGCAGCTCACTCCACTTCCCCCCCCGCCACCAGCAATTAAAATAAGAACTGAGAGATTGTCTCTGAACACAGACAACCAGAGTCTATGTTCAACTGTTCAAGCACGTGTGAAAGCAAATTCATTGCCTCTGTAAAAAAAAAGGAAAAAAAGTCTGATTTACACTGGTGTAGCTGAGAACAGAATCTGGCCCTTTGACAACTGGCTGTTTTATACAATATTAATATCACTGGCTGGCATACACAAGATTTAAGCATTTTCCATGTCTGGAACTAGATCTCCTCTTTCACTGGTATCGAGGGGCCTTTAACCTACATACTGTAACTTACCAATAACAGATGAAAAGAGCACATACTCGCTGCCTTATACCAGAGGCTTCATCCTGCTTTCAGTAGAACCAAGCTATTTCATAAATCCATACAAAAAACTAATCCTAATTTACAGAGAGTAAATCTAATAAAAGTAGAATGATTTCCAGAAGGATCTCATGGAAGTGGAATCCATCAAGGTAACTTTTGTCTTTCTTTTTTTCTGTCCTGTAGTTTTGATTTATGTCTTTACATTTAAATGCTCATGAAGGGAACGGAAGAGGTTGATACAGTAGTGTGCAAAGGCTGCAATTAGGCAATTCCTTCCATACGAGTAATGAAGTTAGTTCAATTTTGGATATCTTGCTTCTTTCATTCTGGGGTAACCGACTTTGGGGGGAGTTTTTTCTTGATTTATGCCAGATTAAGGCATGTGAGAATTGGTCCCACTGATTGTGATGAGGCTACACACCTCGGGAAGGACGGCTCACGCTGGTCAAGGTGTGCAGAGTCAACCCTACATTTCTTGCTAGGGGTAAATTTTCCTAGAGGAAAACAGAAGATCTCCTCAGACAAAGGGAAACCTGTCTGTGTAACAATGAGATCAACATTTAAAACAACCCTACTAAAGGGCAAGAGCTCTCTTTCTTCCCTGGGGAACATCTTGTTTACCATTCAGGAAGGCTTCACTCTTACTGATAAAATTAGCTAATAAGGCTAAGAAGATAAGAGCAAGGACTTACCAAAAGAGTAATTATTCAACAATAAACACATGTTGCAGTGCTTTGGAGTTTACCTAATTAAGGCCAATGAACAAATAACTGAAACAATATATAATTGAAATGACTCACGTTCAAAATAGAGATAGATTTGAAATATTTGCCTAACATACTTAGATATCCCCAGAGCATTGTGGGTTTCGCACAAAGACCAAACTAGGTCATTTGCTTTTTTTTTCCTTACTGCTTCATTCTCTTTAATTACTTCTTTTTTTAAAAAAAATTGCCATTCTTGGTTTTGTTTGGATGCGACGTCCAAAATTTACCACAACAACACTGAGAAATGGAACGCTGTTACTGGCAGCTGGATGACTCACGTGAGATGAGTGAAAGACCAAACAGTACCAGATTTTCTCAAACAAGTGAAAATCATCCACGCTGGAAGAGGCCATCAAAGCCCTCCACTGAGAGAAAATTATTAACTCAAAAGGCACCAACACAGCAAAGCCATGCATCGTAGGGAAGGTACTGTACCCGTACTCAGCAACCCATTCCACATAACTAGCGCTGAGTAATCTCCATTACTGTATGGCTGGAATGACTGCCACAACTCCTATACATTCAGTAATTAAAGAGCATCAAGAGAGATGCACAGCACTATGCTGCCTGCTTGAAGGCTCTAATGGAGGAACTGAATGCTTCAAAATACAGAATCTTCAAAATGATTCATGAACATACAGCATTTTTGACATTTTCAACAACAAAATCAACACTTTCCCAAAGTTTTTTATGCCTGTCAAGCCATTGTCTATGATGAATGGGAGGGCTTGTCTTAATCCTACACCACCAAGCCTGAGGGACAGAAAAGTAGCATAACAGCCAGAAAATAGATACTATAGTTGTTCTTACATCTCCTACAAGGCAAGTCCGACTGTGAGATCATGGAGACAGTTTTCCTATACCTTGTGAAAAACTATGGTTTCTCCTTCAGTTTCAGTGAACCACTATTAGAAAGGATATGAGTTTGAGTCTAAATTTTTCTATTACGGACACAGCTTAAGAGAAGGAAAAACTCTTTAGAAGCAGGCTGGTGTGATTAGCCATGTATGACATTACAGCCTTAAGCAGACTTTACCCAAATGTAATACTGTTATTTTCACTTAGATATTCAAGCTCATAACAAGATAGCCTAAACACGGTCTTCCAGATCTTGGTCTGGAGACCCAAAAGAGGGGATGTTCGGAACTTTCTTGACTTCCTTGCAGTCATTTGCACCATCTGGTACACAACAAACCTCTAGACATTTGGGCTTCTCACCACTTGAAAGAGGAAAGTTCTGCACTTTAAGAGATCTTAGCAATAATTTCTAATTCAGTACAAGACTTCCAATAACATTTGACTATGAAAGATTACCTTTTTTAAATCACACAGACATGATGTGGTCCCAGATGACTCTTTATGTAGGTGAATATATACTGTCACAAAGCTTTCAATACTCTATCTTTTTATTACAAGGTAAGTTTTACCCTGTGTATTTCTGGAAGTTCTCTCTGTGTTTTGATTTCACCTCTGTGAGATATCAATACTGTGCACCACTAAGTTTCTTTCCTGGGGTGGCAAGAAACCCCTCAGAGCTGAATAGCCTCAGAGCAGTACATTAAGTTGCAGAATTCCTCCCTTGTTCCATTAATTACCTGAGTCTTCTGTGATGCACAGGTAGTAAAAACATGATCTGAACATCATGCTGAGGAAGCAACTACACAGATAGTGACTATCAAAGTCAACATTATATGGAAAAGTTACTAAAAATGTTCAAATATTATTGTGCGGTTCTTTAAGCCCATTGGGCAGCCCACAGTCGAACATACTGACCTTCAATATGACCATTTGTCCCACACAGCTCCTTTGGTTCATTTAGTCTGGCAAAGGAAGACAACAATTCTTTCTCCAAAGCATCAAGACAGAGATCTCTGAGTCTCTTTTGTTGCTGTTTGTCCTTACCTGAGGACTGAAGTGGTTAACAAAAGCAGCACTAAATTTTCACTGCTGCATTTAAGAGTTCATATCTCAAAGATGAACAAAGCAGCTCACACCACATTCCAGGTTAACCCTAGATCTCTCTATCAGTTATAACCTGTTCACATTTTAAGGCCTGTTTCAGACAGCTGGTAGAGACTTGGCTTCATTTTTTTATAATGCTTGTACACTATCTTAATAAAAACATAGTAAGCGAGAGCAAAAAGATTCTTTATTACAGAGTAGACTGTACTGTATAATGAGAGTCAAGTCAAGACCCAAATTGTCCTACATTTGTGTATCAAAACAGAGGTGGCAAATCCTCTGCCTATTTGAAAACAGATATAGGTGATATGAATTTATAAAAGATTAGGGTTAAAATCAACAGCATTCAATAAGATTAGAATAAAAAAGAAGGATCTCTTTTCTCCAAGTTTTTTTGAACCATCCTATAAAATCCTATAACAGAAGTACTTATTTCTTTACTTTCACATTGATGTATGAGTGAAGACAGAAGGGCTAAGAAAATTCTTGTAAACTAAAACAACCCAGCTAGTGAAATAAATTGTTGAGTATCAATCTTAAAAACTTGTGAAAGATAAATATAACCCATGTGTGTCTTTCTAGTAAATTCTGGGCCCTAAGTGTTGGCTACATCTATATTTGTTATTTCATGTTCAATTTATTTTTAAAACAAGTTATTTGGATTGCATTTTATTTCTGTCCTGTGGAATTTCTTTTTGCAGACTACACACAGTATTTTAAAAGACTGAATGAGTAGGGTTGGCATTATTGAATAAAAAAGCGTGGCTAATTTTATATCAGTCGAACTTAAAGCAATTTTAAAACATTTCAGTAGTTTAGAGATCTGTAACCTTTTCACCTTCAAGCATGTGGATAGATATGGCTCCCATATTTGGATTTTTCATGATATTTTAAAGGTAACCTTGGAGTCCAACAGGCAGGCAAAGAATGCAGTAACAATACACTACATCTTTCACTGCCAAAAAGGCTTGCAACGTTATGTAGTTTAGATTTCCAGCAGAGACCTTCACAACACTTGTTGAAGTTAGTATGGCCGAGATTCAGGGAAACACATGCCATGTGCTTAGGTTCCAGTGACTTCACAGCCTTAGCTGATGCTCTTGAGTTAGACTCTAGATGTTTAAGAATATAACCATTTTAGGCAACAGGGAGTAGATTGTCAGAGAAATAAAATAACTGTCTGCTATCGCGAGGAGTCTTTCTCTACACTCCAGTTTGAAACTCAACATTCTTGGCTTCCTATTTGGATCTCAGACCTCTAAATTATGCCCCCAAACAGAGCTGAGAGCAGACTGAAAATGACCATTGCCCTCTTCTGTGTCAATCAGGACAAAACCTTTTGCAGCCTGATGAAACACAGGTCTTGTCATTACATTCATTGTTACAGAGTCTCCTCGGCTTGGAATCACCTTTTGCCTGTTGCCAGGCAATCTGAAAAATATTGTTCTCAGCACATCTGGCCTTTTTTGTGGTCAGTTATCCTTCCTCACAGCTTGGATTTTAGAAACAGGGGGAAAAGACATTAAAATAAATGTTTTAGGAAAATATTAAGCTCAACAAACATTATTTTAATTAAAAGGAAATCCTAAAACCCTCCTAATAGGCACTTGGAGAATATAAGCTCAATGTAATGAAATTTGATGTATTTCTTTTTTTTTTTTTTTTTTTTTAAGAAGACCATGTTTGGAATAGGTTTGATTCTCCTTGCCCTGCCAAACACAGGAGAATAGGGGTGCCTCTGCCACCTTATGAATAAACACCTTCAAAGGAGACACAAATACAGCCATTGGCCTCACTCTCCTTTCCCACTTATCTCCATTTCCCTTTCATTTCTACGCTCAGTTTGAAACTCTCTCTTCCACTGCCATCTTTAATCCTCTCCAACCTGTGCTTCACCTTCCAGTACATATTCCAGGATGCTATAGATGCAAGACTGCTGCCGCACTGTACAAAGCTGGCTCTACCAAATCCACTGTGCTATTTAGATGCACAAGTTATAGCCCTAGTTGAAGCTGGTCACACTATCTGGGTACTAGACAACTGTATTTTTCAATATGTGAGCAACACACATAACACACAGAAGCTGCTGTCAGTCTGTCTGGTTTGAACTCCCTGTTCTCACACATGAGATTGATCTGTGCTTCCAGAGACCAGCTGAACCAGGACAAATCAATCCACATCCCCTGAATAAATGCCATTGTGCATATTGCTGTAACGTATAAGAAAATTCTACACCATTTAGGGTTATGTACACACTCACTTGCCCTTATCCCCTTTGGTTTGTCTTTTTTGTTGCTCTAAATGGACACCACTAGGGTTTTCACAGCAGCCTGTAGTTAGATGGGGCCTGTAGGTTAAGAGAACTTCAGAGTGACTCTTTCAAGACACCAGGTTCACACATTTTGTGATGAGGGTACTTGAATTGTTCCTATTGTAAACATGGTTTCATCATTGATTATATGACTCCATTGAGAAGACAGGATCTTTCCATACGTGCACTGTTTGAGAAAATCTATTCCTTTTGCTTTTTTTCTCCAAGTCATTTAATTCACTAATAGCCAGAGCATGCCTACTATGAATTTTATGTGGGTTATTGCTTTTCCATTTACTTATTAAACCCTGAACTTTTAAACTCCCAGATCTCTGCTCCCCTATATTTTACTTAGTCCATTTAGTCTCTCTTTTCTATGGACGTTCTAGCCAGCAGACCATGTAAAGACTCCACAGGGGTATATGTTCTCCCAAACATTTGAAACACAAGGATGCGCAGGGAATGAAAGCTGGGGTTTTGCCATATGGCACCTTGCATGTGTCTTGTGTAAACATATATGTCTCTATGTCCCAAGAAGGAATTTTACGTCTGCCTGGCTCAGCAGTACAGTATATACATTAAAAAGGAAAAAACTCACCACCCAACAGAGCACAACAAAAATTATTTTCATCAAAATGTAGGGCTCAAAGATTTAGAAGCCTAGAAGTGTCATCAAGTCAGTAAAAGCCACAGAAGCTAACTGCTACAAAGACAGAATCACCGTAAGATCACACAGTGTTATGCAGAAATGGTAAACTTTAAAGGGGTAAGCTGATAACTGAAAAGCATTTTGTTCTTTTCAGTGCAAGCTAGATGGAGGAAAAGGTCTGGTGGGATGCGGATGCATGACATCTAGCCTTAAGGACTTAATTCTGATGCATATATTTGGAAACCAGTCTACTCATAGTCAAAGGAGACAGAAAATGACTCATAATAGAAATCAAAATGCACTGGGAGTCTAGAAAGAACTTTCCATGTTGCTATGTGATGGGAATGCTCCAACACGTAAAGGGAAGACAATGGAGGGGAGCTAGTAAACCTGCACTGCACATCAGCTTCCAGCCATGGGGTGTCTTCCATTTGCTGGCCCCCCAAGAAGTGCAAATTAAGTTCATTTCCTATGAGAGGCTTCATGAGTCTCTCCTCTTTACTGGTATCTTCGCTCCAAGCTCACTTGTTATAGGAGCTTCTTCCAGACATTTTTTCCTGGTTCTTTTTATATCAGAGTGATGAAAAACTACAGTGAAAAGGCATTTGATTGCTGAAGACTACACATTCTCCTAATACAACTTGCATTTGTTTTCTCCATTCTCTTATTAAAAAGGAGACATCTTCACATACACAACTCGCTGCAGATCTCTCACACTTACCAAGTAACCTACATACCCTATGAATCTCTTTGTGCTCTCGCGTAAAATAATTTTTTACAATGAAAACTCAAATTGCTACCACAAACAGGCAACCATTTCACCTACGGTCTCCTTGATTATTTAATGCTTGATACCCAATACAGTAATGGCTTCTTTGCAGCTTAGAATTAGCACTGCCAGAAAGAAAATTCAAGACAAACAGTTTCCCCAATATATGCTGAAAAGAGCAACAGCCTACCCCTGCTACTTTTCATTTGCTGTTTTCATTGTTTGACATTTCTTTCTGCCAGGATTTTGGCATTATTTCAAGACTTGATTTGAAATATATTTAACACCAAGTGATTTGCAATGTCGTTTTCTATTTTACCAGAACTATGCTTGGGACTAATTCTGTTTAAGTAGAATTTACCCTTCTGCACTCACTGCCAGTGAACAGGCCTCTCAAAGACTCTCCACAACAGAGTGCACTTCTCCCTAATTTTACACAAGTCTGAGAATGGCAGTTATAGATAACTGCAGTCTTAGGATTGTAGATATATGCAGTGCATGTTAAACATACACCTTAATGTTATCACTAGTAAGAACAGTGTACTGAAGGACAGTGTCAAACATACGAGTTATTGGTGCAATAAATATCTATATGCTATGTAACATAGTAAGAAGAAAAACTTGGCTCTGTGATTTAAATATAACTAGTTCAGGTTTCTATCCAAAATGGGGCAGCTTCAGACAACACCTGGAAGGACTGAACATCTTGACTCTTCAGAATCTCTTCAGAAAGTCAGATTCTGGTGATAACCATGCCACCCTCACCATTAGCTGTTCTGCTGTGGGGCTTTTTTAGCAGACTGTGGAACAGGGTAAGAATGAGGCTATTGTGGAGTCTGCTGTGAACAGGTACAGGCACAGGGAAGAAGAAAAACAGAGATACAATGAGGCAGAAAGATTAAAGGGTACAAGGGTTGCTACAAAAAGGGAAAATGTTCTCACTAAATGGTGCTGGTGTACATGAACACTGAATAAACAACAATTAGAAGTTTAGCTCCTGCTAAAAGCCCTCTGTGCATCTTCCAGTGATGACAGTGGACAGTTGCTATGGATTACGAGGTATATGGAGTACTCTCAACTTTTATTTAGCATTGCTGCCTTCTACATCCTTCTATAAACTGGGTCTGCACTTTCTACACAAGTCATGAGAATAAGGTATCTCAGTGATTACATTAAACTGGATATTCCAGTGAAGAAACAGACACATAAGTGTCATTGTAATCATGAGAAGCCCTTTATTCTGATACACAGATCATACAATCACAGAAAACAGGGCTGAAAAAGTCTTCAGAAGGTGATTTTCTCTATCCTGTCTCCTTACAGCATAATCAAATCTCACAAACTTAAGGGGGTGTTTGGCCAATCTATCCTTTACAGCCTCCAGCAACTCCCCAGCATTCCCAGCAACCTAAAGTTGTTTCACTTTACTTAGAAATTTTTTCTTAATGTCTAACTTAAAGCCCCCTCAGCACAACTTAGTCCATTACATATTGTCCTGTCCAAACTGGACATGGAGAAGAGTCTGTTCTCTTGCTCTTCACAGCAACCTTTTATGTCTTTGAAGGCTGTCTCCACTCAGCCTTCTCTTGCCAGTGTTACACAGCCCTCATTATTTCAGTTTTTTCTCATAAATCATGTTTTCCAGAGCTCTGATCTCTTTCCTCTGCTTCTCTTCTGAACTCTCTCTAGCAGATCTTTTTCTGTACTGCTACCTTCTTTTTTTTCCTCCACATTTTACACTATCAGATCCTGTTCTTTGCAGATGGTAGCAGTTACACGCTTCCTTCACTGTGAGCCAGCAAGGAAGCAGCACAATGGCAGTCAGACCCAGCAGGTAAATCTCATCTGCATTATTTTACCTTTTTTCTTGGATAAGACACAGAATAATGAGGTTAATGAACCTTTGGTATGACCCAGTTTTCCTGTTGGTTCTTACTGTTGCATTAAACTGCCCTCTGAAAAATGCCTAGAAATCTCAGTATAGAACGTACCAGACGCATCCATGCAGAGGTAAAGGTTGCCTCCACCAAGGTCCCATCACTCTATAATTCAACTTATCAGCATAAAACACTAAACAAAAATTCTCAGGAAAGTGCAAACACACTTGCACACTGCCCAGATTCCAGTGTTATGGCATTCTCAAAACTCTAATTGGGGCTGACTCTTCAGATTTACAGCACTTTCCCTGTTGACCATCCCCACCATCAAGAACACATGAAGGGCATGAAATCACTCTAACACGCTGATCTAATTGATCCAGTGAAACTGAGAGTAATTCATTACTCATATTGTCTCCAGGTCTAGCCTGGTCATCAATCAGGAGTCACTGCCATAGCCAGTGAAATAACAGTACTACAAAACTAGAAGGTGCAAGATCAGACCTATAAAGTCTTCTAGAACTGAGTATCTAAAGATGCACACTGGAGGGTGAATTGTAACAGCTCCATAAAAGCTTCCAGTGCTCAATTAGAGATACCAATACCGCAGCCAGCTACTCCGTAAATACTGTTGACTAACCAAACTGAGCAGAGAGCCACAGACAGAATGATCATCTTCTATTCAGACTAGATTTGAAGGCCTCAAACTGAGAAAGTCTAGCTTGTTACAACTCTGGGCAGACATTCCATTCCTTTCCTCTTTCCCAGCACCTTGGCTCACTGCTAACCTTGATAATGAGGGATGAGGATTTATATCTGGAATGTGCATTTTTATGTGACTTTAGTGCTGGAAAAAAAATGCCAGGTTAAGAGCTGTGGAGATGAAAATGTTCCCATAGCAGGTAAAGTGTGGTCAAAAGGGGTGCAAAGTTCCCTAAATGTCAGGACCAAAGAGCCAGAAATGTGCCCTATAAGAACTACTACTAAGAGGGAAACAGAGAGCCTATGGTGAAGTGACTGAGTTTATGAATAGCAGGCATAGCACAGGAATCGAGAGCAACTTCCAAAGACCACACAGTTTACAGGCCGAACCCAGAAAGAATGCCAGTGTGCTTGGTGCACTGTATTCCCTGTGGGGTATCTGCATCTAGTTTAACCACATGCTGTTGGATCTAGAGTGGATCTTTTAGAAAGACATCAAATCTCAAAGTAGAATCTTTAAATGGTGGAGAATTGCTTCTGTGGCAGTTTGTTCCATGGTTCTCAGCAGGAATTTTATATAGCTTGAACTTGTTTGACTTCAGTTCCCAGGCACTGGGTCTCATTATGCCTTTGTGTGCTAGACTGAAACACAAGACATACCTGGTACTTCTTCCCTCTGTAGTTAACTTTAGACTTTGTTCCTGCCTTTTCTTCAGTGACTAACTGGCCTTCTTCATTTTCTCACAGTACAGGGTATTCTCCAGATCATGAAGCGTTTGTGTGAATCTTCTCCTAAACACAGCCAGTTTTTCCAAGGAACCTTGTTAAATTGTCAACACTAGAACAGTACAGTACTAGAATCATTAATCACATATGACAGCAATGGTTTTTTTGCTGCTTCTCCTGATATGTGCCTAAACACAGCTCTCCAATTATTTTTTTTTATTTTATTATTATTATGCTGTAGCATCAGAATAGGAACTCTTGTTCAGCTAGCAAATTCTTAATGTTTTACCTGAGGCTACCTGGCTGGGTCCTTTAATGCTCCAAGTCTCTGGGGGAAGGGAGATGGATGGTTATTCTGGTTTTGTGCATGCGTGACTTTAATACGAGTCTCTGCTAAGAAATAGAATAAAGTCACCTAATTATACTACTGTGCCTCCAAACTTAATGACCCAGAATGAGTTCTGCTGTCGATGGGCCTAACTCAATAGGCACCACTGAAAACAATGGAGTCTCCCAGTGTGTGACCAAAAAAGAAAGAACAACTTTTTAAGGAATGTAGCAACTGCAGAAGCTCAGTAACCACTTATGAAACTGAGGGGGGAAAATCAGCCATTTGAATTTTTTGTTTACAGGCAAAAAGGGCTCCAGCAATACAGTCAGTGAGTGTGAGATTTCTGTTGTTTTAATTAAGCCTTTCTTAGGTTTGCCTTGTTTGGTTTAGCACAAGTTCTACAGAATACATCTAAACCCTATGGCTGGTTGCAAAAGACAGCAGAGAGGGAGTAACTTAAGCCATTTAAAAAATAAAGGAGCTGGAAGCTGAACATGTGTGTCATCCGAGCCTCACGCTAAGCCATGGCCTTTTAGAGCTAAAACGATTGCCGACAGAGCAGAGTACAGCTCACAAAAAAATCCGTATTTACCTGGCAGAAATCCATGGGATCCTGAGCACACTAAGAAATTAGCTGAGATGAAAGGGGAAGAAAGCAATCTCTGGAAGTTCCCAAAAAGAGAAAAACAAGCAATTTTTCCTTCTCATTGCCATAACCCTTCATTTGCATGGATCCTGGCAGTCAGCAAGAAGGAAAAGATGAGAGCAGCACAGCACCAAAATCACTAGTTGTGATACAACAGAAGCAAGTACCATGCATTATTTGCACTGCAGATCATTAGCAGTAGTTTTCCAAAAAAGCAAAGGAAGGAAAGAAGGGACTAGCGACAGCAAAGCTGGGCCACCTCAGAGTATGGGGAGCATGCTGCAGGGAACTCTAAGCTGGCATGACTCAAGCTAACAAGTCCTCACACTGCAGAGTAACACCTAGGGTGGTTTCCCACCCCCGGTAAGAAAGCCTGTACTCCAGAGGCCATATTAGCCTGGGTCCAGGGCTAGGCTGGCAAAACTTTCCAGAGCCTGGTTCAAAGGCAAGCCCAGATGTAAGGCGCTGTGCTGTCAGCCACAGGTGCTTACTCAGTGGATAAGCTTAGAAAGCACTAAGCTCTACAGAAACATCATATGCTGCAATGATTGGTCCTGCATGAGCACGAGTAGCTTCCCAAAGCTCAGGTCTGCATCTCCTGTATGTCAGTGCTTTTCCTCTTTTCAATCAGTGTGGAAAAGCAAAGTATCTTGTTTCTGTGTAACTGAATCCCAGCCATGTATATACAGCTAATGACTGGTTACACCACACATAATGAAGAGTCACGTTTTGCTAACTGCATAGAAAATAAACAAGCTAAAAAAGAAAACAATTACTGGCTTTTGTAGGAATCTCTCTTGACCTTCCTTCTGGACGCAGACCCTTGATGGTCAGACTGGTATGCATTATAGTCACTGTCAGGCGCATGTTCTGCCTACCCTGGTTTTGCTTTCCCTTTAATGCCCATTGATATTTCTTAACCTTCTTTGCTGAAGAACATACATCCAGCAGAGGCCGGAGCATCAGAATTGTTGTGGTCTACTCAGGATCATCCATGGCCTCTTCCTCACACCCACCTGACTGAGGGGCAGTCACGGCAAAGGAACTATCCCCACCCAGCTTTTACTTCTGAAACGCAGGTAGTGTTTGTCTAAAACACAGAGACATGGCAGAGCTGTGAGGGAACCTTATGTCCTCCTTCCCCTCAGTGTTGGAGAGGGGACCATTCTTTGTACATACAGTAAGAACTGCAGTTCTACAGCACACCCTGTTATTTATTTATTGATATCGCCAAAGCACAAAGGATTATAATGCCATTGAAGTTTATTCTGCACAGGAATGACCAAAAATACAACTCCTGCCTCAGAATGTTCACAGCCTAAAAGACTGATGGATACAAGCAACAAAGCGCAAAGGAATGATGAGCCAGTGCCACTCAGCAGAGCAGCAGTGGCCTTGGCACAACTGTAGCTTAAGGTCTCTACATCTTTTGTCTGCATCAGAGGCCAAACAACTGTGGTACTAAAGACCAGCAGTTAATGGTTGGCAGGAGAGAAAGCGGGGGAGGGTGAGACCAAGAGAAGAGGCAGGGAGAGAGCTGACCCACCCACACCCACACTCCCACACCCACGCCCCCCCCACACACACACACTACGTTCTGCCCCTGCAACCTGTGCTCAGAGCTAAGGGAACCCCTCACACTTTCACGTCAGTGCTTTTAGTAAAGAAGGAAAACAAGTCCCTCCTAAACATCCTATCATCTGGTGACCTGCGTCTCCCTATGCTCTCCTATAGTCTAAGGCACGCAAGCCCTGTGTTGCGGCAATGTCTCCAGAGGTGACATGGTGGCCTGCACATCCTTGTGTGTGTGGGTGTTGTGGGTCCTCTCTTCCAGGGAAGGAGTAGCTAATCAGTTGTTTCAGTCACAGTTGACAGGGACATTTTATAGGGAGGAGTGGAGATAGAAGGGAACAAAAAGAAGAAGGGGAAAAAAAAAAAAAAGAGGGACTTAGGCTGACAAGTGGCTGGTAGGGATAATGACCCCAGTCAGAGTCCTTGTGTTCTTATAAAAAACTCTTGACAAACCCCAGCATCTGGTAGTTCAGCTGTGGGTTTCCGCTGTTTATTTTTTTATTCCAGTGCTCTCATCCTTATGCACTGCCTGTGCCTGGCTCTGTTAAGCATTCCAAGTGTTACAGAGCCTAACTGAAAGAATAAAAACCCCAGGCTCGGCATCAGGCACGTACAGAAAAAAATGAAACTGCTTAAATCCTTCCTTACATTGATGAGAATGAAGGCAATAATCCCCCAACACCATGCCAGGCAGGTCCAAGGCGAATGCAAGCTAGGAGTGTCAACCCCCAACAGATTTCTCTGAACTGGTGAGTGCACAGATGAACACCAGGTTATTTTGTTCTAAGCAGTGGGAACCACGACCAACCCCTGTGATGAACAGGGAGAAGCACCCCAGTGAGCTGTCTAGAGGACAGATCCTGTTCATGGCCCCAATTTCAAAGAGCTTAGTCCTTTCTCTATTTCTCTCCTCCCTCTTCACCTTCACACTAGTAATCTCAATTACAAACCCAAACATAACCATACTGCCTGTGATGACTATTGTCTGCCTAACAACCTCTTTAAAATTCAGTCTCTGACAACACTTCATGGATGATAAGTCATCAAAGGTAGGTCCATGCAGCTAAAAACCAGACCGTTGCACCTTCAGTCTGCTTCTTCCTTTCACTCTTACTTTGAACAGACCTTCCACAAGGTCTTCATAACACAGGCTTCATCTCTGCCTTGGATCTCTCAGCCCTCACTTCACTTCCAGGTCTTTCTGCAGCATATTCCTAAGGCAATGTCTTTCTGATCTACCCACGCTGCCAGTATGTCTATCCAGCTCCCCATTACCCTGTGTTCCTATTGCTAATACAT
This sequence comes from Grus americana, assembly GCF_028858705.1. Classification (NCBI taxonomy): domain Eukaryota; kingdom Metazoa; phylum Chordata; class Aves; order Gruiformes; family Gruidae; genus Grus; species Grus americana. The sequence goes on from NC_072859.1 coordinate 30,107,056, forward strand.
CTTTACTCATGTAATATACCCCTACTGATAATCATCCAGTCTCGTGCAGGAAAAAACTAATAAAAACTGTATTAGTTTTTTGTAGGGATGAAAAAATGTTGGATGAGGAAAGGCTGTTCTCCTGATAAAAACAAGCCTATGCAGCTATGATTAGAAAACTCAGGGACTAGAGGGGAACCCTGAGCTACATGTGCACTTGGAGAAGATTTCTCTCTTACAACTCTGGCAGAGCTACAACACTGCTGTAGGGCTCACCACCTGGTACCTTGCTCCTTCTTGCTGTACCAACCCTCTGCCTGCAGTGCACTATTTTCCCACTACGCCAACTCCAAGGTTCAGAGTCAGGAATGGAGTGGTGGTCAAGGCCTGAAAGGCAGAGTCTGGAGAGTAGCCCAAAGTTGAGGCTCTGCTCCTTTACGGCAAAAGGAGAGCAGGAAGGGTTTTATCAGCTCTGGAGATGCAGCTCTTCTCCAGGAGGAGGTAGCCTACACTGTGAAGTGTCTGTGCAAAACCTGAGGGGGCTGTTCCTGCCACATGGTCAGGAATGCAGTTTCTGAAAGTAATTTTTAAAAAAACTTTTGAGGAATGGCCTTTTACTTCGGGGAAAAGCATGTTCTGCATCTAATCAGCAGGCCACTGGAGCTGTTAACTGTAATTGGTGATAATCACAGTAGAATTTTATTCAGTGACAATTCATTTTCTATAACTATTACTCTGTTCTTATAAAAGTTACCTAAATGCTGTGCTCACAGCTACAACAAGAACATTCCTAATGCCAACTCTCAAATTGTTTTCACTTTTAGAGATGCATAATATTGAAAGCAGATGTACCAAACTGAACCTTTTTTTGCAACATACTGTAAATGTTTTTAAAATGGGACTCTGGTACAATGCATGTCAAACAGTTGAATTCAAGGTAGAAAGTGCTGCCAAAACCAGAAGACAAATGAAGTTTAAAATCAGTTTTGGCAGATTAAATGGAGATACTTTGAAGCTATAAATCAGATGGCCAGTCTCTAGGAAGTTAATAATGAATGTATCCTTTCTCTGTATTTATTATCCCAAAGTTATACAGAAAAACAAGCCAACATCAAAAGCAAATTTGTACCTCAGTGTCTAAAATACTTCACCTGAGCAGCAGTGGAAGTATGAGCAAGTTCATCTCCCAATATTTACTTGTTCTGAAGACAGATGCAAGACTAATATTTGAATGTAAGGCACACAACTTCCCAGTGTTCAGAATCACCGTCTAAAGTAAACATTTGAGCCTAGTGCATTTTCAATAATATGAGACTCCACATTCACAAATCAGTGGATATCTGGATTTTTTTTTTTTGTTAACGTTTGTTATGAGCAAATCAGAGTCTGTTTCAGATCGGGGGTTCTTTTTGGTAAAATTATGTTCCAGAAGAGAAAGGACACAAGAAAAATTATGCTTGCAAAACCTTACTCTACCTTCTGTGCAATGTGGTTGGTTATATTGGGTTAATTTCTTCACATGTAAAATGATGCATGCAAATAAAATCAAACTAAAACAAAGAAGGCAGAGCAAAATGTTTTCCAAGCTTTGCAACAGAGTGCTTACAGTGTTTATACAAATAGTAAAGTCTGGCTAAAACAAGCATCTGACAGCTCTGCACTGCTTTCAGACACACAACCCAACTCCTATTTGCCATTTATTCCATGTAGGCAGAACTGGGTGCCCAGGCAGAGCCCCAGTGAAATCCCTGGGGCAATGCACAAATGCAAAGTTTTCCTTGCACACATGCCATTGCTAGATTAGATCTTGTGTGTTGTGCACTCCGTTCCATGCTCACTCAACATGCTCCAACTGAAGCTGGACAAATCTAGATATAAACTGTCCTGGAGGAATTAGTTACTACAGAATACATAATAAACAAAAGCCTAAAAAATCTGTGCACTAAAATATAACTTTCACCTCCTGGCTTTTTTGGTATTACAAATTATATTCCACAATCTGCTGGCATGCATTCTGCTTGGACATCAATGAATTCCCTAAAGAGAGCAAGGTCTATCCAAAATACAGCACCTGATGGTAAACTCAGCAAGGATTAAATGAGGAAGTCTCTGCAGGTTGCAGGAGAAATAAGTGTCACAGCAGCCTCCTAAATTTAAAATGAGGAGGGAGAAGACTGGATTTGCACATAGGTCTGTAAACATGTACGTGCCAATATAAACATTAGCATTTGGGAATACTGCATGGATTCAGGACACTCTGTAGAGATTAATACCATTACAATAATCTAGATGTATGGGGAAATAGAATTCTCTTCTAGTAAGTTTGAAACGGATTCATGAAAATGGTTCTGCCATTTCTACCAAATCACTATTCCAAATTTTAGTTCATCTGTGAAACAAAATCAGGAATAATCATTAAATCTCATCAGACTGTCTTTGAAATCACAGTTTTGAATTAAAACAGGCAACATTTTCTTTCAGATGCTTAAGATCGCAGCACTCCTCTTAAGTGATCTCATACATTAGTTACTCTTACTTGATTTTTATAAACACGACCACATACCTATTTTATAAAAGCGTATGTATGCAGCAGCCTGACTTCACCACTGCACAGCTGAAAGAATGGCCAGAACACAACAGGATGGGCACCCTGCCGTTACCCTGCACTGGGCTCAGCCACTCTCCACATACAGCAGGGAAGAGCCTTTCACTGACATCCGGGTCTAAGAAACAGTCATCCTATGCAAAGTCATCCATTGCCAACTTCTATTAAATATAACTCTCTTTGCTTTGACCCTGACGTAAAACTGTGTTGGTTCTATTCCCAGCACAGGGCACTCAACATCACCGATTACCTCAAATCAGTATGCACCATCACTGGCCCCGGTAATTACTGCCAAGTTCTCCTAATCCAGAGTTATTAGCATTTAAATGACAGATACTTGAGTTTTAATCCTATCACACACATCTCTATATAAGTAAAGTTCCTTTGGAATTCAACAAAATGCCGTGAGGCTTGTGAAAGTCACTACATAAATCATCTGGAAGAAGGGGGAAAATACACAACACAGAGACAAGCAGAACTTGTTTTCTTTGTAAAACAGCATTTTCCATAGTTTGTGGTACCACATTCTTCTGTTCTTTAGAATACTATATTTCAGTTAAAACTAGGATGTTGGTCAATGCAAGGTTTTCCTTTGTGAGTTCCTATCTCACAAGACAATTTAGGTTATTTTATGGATCAGTGAACTGCTGTTCACAAAAACAACCCTAAACAATATGCTTTGTGAAATAAAGAGCGAGCTCAAAGCAACCCATTCATTGCAAGATCCTGTACCTTGCCCATAAGCAGCACAAGTTCACTGGAGCACAAGGAAGGCAGCAGGGCCCCATTTCATTAATATCAAAATTAATCGTTTTGCAACACTGAAACCTCCTCAATACTGTTGGTTTAAGCTATTTTATAGATACAGCAGTCAAAGGCAAAACTGGGAACAAGAAGTGTTCCTTCTATAAACACCGTTGCTTAGAAACCCTGTATTTTTAATAACCTAGCACTCTAAATTCAGCATGGCCTGTCAGTATGGGATTTCAGCACAAGACACTAAGGTATCTTGAGGCCAGTTTCCTAATTTGCACTGTACCATATACAGAGTTATTCTTCATAGTAATACAGTGACATGATCGATTGGGATAAGGAGACAGGAAGCTGAGTACTTGTTCATTATTCATATTGCCATAGTGCCTGAAATCTCCAGTCCTAAAGTAAATTTCCCTTTGCTAGTCATGTGCAAATACAAAACAAGACAGACAAGCCTTGCCCCCAGACAACTTAAATGTACAGAAGACAAAAAATGTACAAAGGGACAGTGCGTTTGAAAAATAACATATTCTACACCAAGAAAAGTTAATAGATAAATAATAAAATAAACCAAAAATTAACTGTAGTTATTTGGTTTTGCTAGAATAAATGCGGTATATTTGCTTGAAATGCATCCTTTGTTTTTAGAAAAAACAAACCACACAGATGTAGCTACACTCTTTGCTAAGTGGTACCTGACAGCTTACAGGATGCTGCTGAAGTACAGTCATATCTGTTCTTAGTAGCTTCATTGTGTTTCATTATCACCATCCCGACGTACTGCTTCCTTGCCTATTAAACTTTTAAAGTTAAAAAGGTTTCTCTTATTTAGAGGACCCTAGAAGAGTTGCTTCAAGCAGTTAAGGTTGTACTAAGGGAAAAGTGATTTTTGTAAAAATCGAACGATTTCTCAAAGACATCTGTACTTTTTCAGAGATATGCAAACATGCGGGGATGAGATTTGTATTGGTAATGAGTTGTTATAAATGAGGAACACTGGGATGAAGTTCCCTCTGAAAGACAAGAATGTGAGGCAGAATCAAGGACTAAATTCTGAGCTCTCCCAGACTTAATAATCCATGTTTTTATTAGAAACTAATTATGAACAATAATTTAAAATATTTAGTGAACCAAATCCTGACCTTGCAGCCAAAATCTTCTTTTAAGTCTATGAACTTTTTACCTATGAAACAACCAAATCAGAAATAAGTATGGGTATTGGGATTTCATTCGTGAGTTTTACCTTGATTGTACCTATTTTAATTGACACTATTTTCCCTCCAGCACTTCTACCCATCACAGAACTTTGGTCACATCCCAGCAACATTACTTCACCTCCCTGTGCAGCTGGCCAACAGGTTGTGCTCATGGATAAATACATCATTCCTAGCCCTAAAGGATGCACTGTTCTTGCAAGGATAAGCTCAGCCCTACCTATAAACGTCCCTTCTCCTCCTAGTCCAAAGGGATGGCAAGTCTTGCTGTCTTGCCAGGAAAACCTTACGTCTAAAAGCTGACACTTACTATGACCCTGACACCGTAAAGGCATGTTACATCTTGTTCTCCAGCCATCAAGTTTTAATGTCTATTGTGTAATTCTGTAACAGTGATGCTTTCAGAAGATACTGAAGGACATGGTTTTATTGCAATGGGATGTACACTGAAATCAATGATGGGGCCTCAGTTTAAACAAAACAATACATTTTACATATATTTTATAGGGTTTAGCAGAGTGGCTCTGACTTCCCATGAGTTAACAGTGTGCCATGGATATTTCTGAGCATTTAATTGCTGAAAGTTTCACAATGATTCTCCATTAAAGTGTTAGTGTTTATTCAAATTATGCAAAAAAATCCACAAGACAAAGTCTGTATTAACTATACAGCAATAACAGTCATTACCAACATGCTTTTTTAAAATTCTCTCTACTGGTTTTAGTGCTTAAGGTTGCTCTATTGATTTTTTAAGAAGAATGCTGGAAGAAAAGCTTACAGTCAGTCAAGACAGCCCTTAAACATTATCAGGCTATTCTTCTGAGTAAGGTTAACTGATTTACCTGAATCTAATCTTTTCATTAAGATTACAGATTGGCTCAGTGATCAAGTAAGGTTTGTATGACAATTGTCTTTTATTGAAAGCAAGTAGCAACAATGGACTTATAGGTAAACGTAACGAAAAGCAAAACAAAAAGAGTAGATCTTGCCAGAAATTACTTCTTTTTCGTTAGGTTTTCATCTTGCCAACATTTTAGTAGCTTGGATAAGTCTGAAGATTTATTTTTTTTTTATTAACTCAGTTGAAGTTCAGCAGAGACCAAGATTTTTTTTAACATAGTCAATACTTTTTTGAAAAGATACTTTATGTGGAGAAAAATGACTACTAATTCCCCAAATGTTTTTAAAATCTTCAAAAACACTCATAATTCTTTGCCAAAACCGACAGAGCCAGAACTTCCATGGATGCATCAGTCCTGTTGCCATACTAACTCATGCTTTGAACTTGACAAGTCTTGCACACAAATCAATATTGAACACAGTCAGGTTTTGGTGGGAAATGTCCATGAAAACCTGACACCTAGCAAGCTGCATGTTCCACTGCAATCAGTGCCTTCTGGATGCTTCAGGATGGTATTAGTGTAACTAGCTGCCAGGATACCGATTCTTAATCTGAATGGTAAACAGAGGCCCTGCTTATAGAAAGTAAGTACTCATGCACACACAAGAGAATTAAGTATTATTTTTGTAAATTAGCTTCTTAACAGTAGCTGCTAACTGCAATGCAGAAGACTGCACTCCTCTATTAAAAAAAAAAAGAAAAAGAAAAAGACCTTATGATCACTTTAATTCATGTCAGATTACAGGAGCAAGAAACAACCTCTGTATTGGCGGATTACATGCTAAAGGGCAGGTAAATCAAGAAGCAACTCGGATTTTTCCAAACTGCAGATTCTGTAAATCCAGTCCAGTACAAACTCCAGCTTAGACAGATTCCGGCAACATGAAATATACCTTACAAATTCCTCTAAGTTTTACTGGATCACTTTGATGCAAAAAAACACTAGTGTGGCCAACAAATGACAAAAATGACTGATAGACCTCATATGCTTTCAGGGTTTAATGGAACTAATCTTCCATATATTCCATATATTTTACTATTGTCTCAAAAATGACACTTTACTGTCTGAATCTTTAAGGCTTCCCTATCAAGCTCAACACTTGCACCACAGCTGATGTCTTTTATTGTTGTTTTCTTAGGACACCTTAATTAGGGTTAGGTTAGGGCACTTTCAGGTTTTCCTCCAACAGTGCAGGATTCATCTTCAAAGACTGTGTTGCCTATGTTCACTTGAAGGCCTGGAAGGGAGGATGGTCCTTGGATTAGAGCAAAGACTGAAATGTTGGAGCTGATAATTCACATTTTGGATGGCCCTCAGGCAAGCCACTGAATTCAGCCTGCACTTTATGCCTTTCTGGTAAAATGGGAGAAAAAGCACTTCTCTATTTCATAGGGATACTTATATATTAAAGGTTGAGAGATACCTAAGTTCTACAGGACCATATGATCACCCTACATAGAGAAGTTATTGTCAAAGTGTTGCTGTCTGGCCACCCCCATTTCAATGCTTTATGCATTTGCTGGCAAGAGCTAATATAAAGCCTCCACAAAACGTATCTTAAAATATAGCCAGACAGCACACAGGGGATTGCATGATCTTTGTCAGGAAGAAGCTTGGATAATTCAAACAGGCTCCAGAATTGCACATACATATATATATATCTATATCTATATATGCTATATATATATATATATAGGAATACTCACTGGAGCTAAGCCTGAACTCTGAACCTCCTAAGCCTCTGCTGTCACTGCCAGACAGGAGGAACCTTGATGGTAAATTTTAAAGCAGAGGGAAAGATCTTCAGAAGTATCGCAGGGAATCATCAATGCAAGTGTCCCCCACAGATGTGCCTCCTATTGCAAATAAACAGATGCAAAGGCAGAAGAAAAGGGAGAAAGTAAGCTCTTTAGAGTAGGTTTCTATATCTTTTACAATCTGTCTTCATTTTTGGCAAATTAGCTCAGGCTGCACTGCCTTGTATGCTGCAGGGACCATTCCCCAGTAGTCAGAGCCTCGCCGGAGCGCATGTCAGTGAGGGTTTCTAGGACAAATAAGTTGGATTTAGTGCTCAAAGGATAGAAAGAATGAGAAATTATTTCTGGGAATGAGGGTTTTGATGGGGACAAAATTATAGCTCAGGCCAAGAAACAGCCAGAAATGGGGCACATTGCTGTTAGCCCCAAGGCTCAATCAAATCTGAGATCTGGGCCTATGTGAAAGTCAAGCTTAAGACTTGAATTTAACACATTTTCTTGTAGTGTCAGATTTCAGTCATTTCCCATTCACCTTAAGTTGTGGCCTAGTCACATTTTCATGGTTGCATCCACAGCGTGTAACAATAGGAAAGGACAAAAGGAAGGGAAAGAAGAGGAGCCCTGGAGTCCCTGTCACCACTTTCTCCCTCCCTTTCCTCAGCTTCTTTCCTGTTGGGTCATCCCAGCCCCCCCAACCCATCCCTCACACTCTTATTTTCAAGGCCTCGAGGCCTGTCATCACCAGGGAGGCAAACTAGCAGCCTGGCTTGGGAATACGGTACGTTTGTAGTCTCCATGCCCATCAAATGACTGCTGCTAGCAGACCCTCATAGGAAGGAGGAATGGCCGCAAGACATGTTCTGCTCCATGACTGTTCAGGAACTAAGAATATACCCAGGCCACAGCGTCTAATCACAAACCTCCCATCAATCATTGACTGTTCTAGATTCTAGCTAAGAAGAAAGCCAAGCATCTCAGCCTCAAACACAATCTTTGACCAGGACTGAATATAGAGATCTTCAAAACTGCTGACATTAGGGTAGGTGGGGAAAGAGCTTTCTCCAGATGTCTCCGCTGGATTGATTTGCTCATGCTCATGGAACAAAAACAGCTGAAAGAGAATACTTGCTTTAAAAGGAGGATACACCTCTTCCCATCTCAGTTCCTTTCCTTCCAATTCATTCTGGGATCAACACTGAGTATCAGGCCCTGTGTTTTTCTGGAGAAAGACAGTAAGGAAATTAGCCAATCAAATCAATAAAGCCCAAACCCAAGAGGGACTTGCTAATTTTTTTCTCCTCCTTTTTGAGCACTCAAGGAAGGGAAAGAAGGACCATTTTTCTGAGGGGAATGTTGTAGTTCAGGAGAGAATGGAAATTAAATTTCCAAATTTTTATTCTACCAGAAATCCTCTACAGAAGGAAATTTCTTCAGTTGAGCAGCAAGAACATTTTTGAACTTCCAAGGAAAGTAACAGGGAGATACCAACACATTCTGAAGTCAGAAACACATGAAGAAGATTAAATTGTTTTTGATTTCTTTGTGAACTGGGGAAAAATGTTATGTTTAAAGTAAAAGGAAACTGAGAAACTCAAGAGATCTAGAATTCTGCCACACATAAATTTCTGCAAGGTGGCAAGTTATTATTTATCAACCACTTCATACTGTCTTATGCAGGCCCTTTCCTTAAGTAAGTGTAACCTAATTTAAGGTAGCTTTCCTGAGGAGAAGAGAGCTGAAGTACCTTTCATTGACAAGGAGGTGCTGCAGGGTGAGGGTGTGCATTTGGTCACTCACAACTGAACAACTGACATATAGTGATTTGTTACTCTCTAGTAATTTATCCTGATGCCAAAGCCCTGAGGCCCAGTACCCTCATGAACACCTCTGCTCCTATCCATGGGCTCTTTAAAAGAGCTGAAACATAAACATAATAGTAATCTGTCTCCTAGTAGCATCAGAGACATTTATGCACCTCAGAAGCCATGACTGTACACATGGAAGGGATATTCTTGGAAAACCTGTAAAGTTTAGAAAGAATCTTGGGAAGGAAATACTGTCTGTCCAGCCATTCTCAAGCCATGCTGTGTAAATGACTGCCTGACCTGCCCAGGATGGTTCTGTGAATCCTGCCAGCTGATCAGAATGCAGATCCCCATGATCGCTGCTGGTGCCTGACTTGGCCTCCATTTACAGACACGCATGCACAGCACAGTCAAATTCTACTGCAATGAGATGATGGGGCAGGTTCTCAGCTCCTGCACATCATCAAAACTCCCTTTACTTCAGTTAGACTCTTTAGTGAATGAACTGCAGTGATTTACACAAACGAGGGCCCAACAGTTTTACCTTTAGGGAAACTGTGTAGCTGAAGGGTGGCAGGATTTGATCTGTTACATCCTTGATGGGGACTCAAGAGTGCTTTCAACCTAAAAGCAGACATCATCTTAGCTAAGCTAAATGGTTCATTCATGGGCTAAACGAATCCACCAAGTCTTTCCGCTTTTCAGAAAATTGTTTCAATAATTTTTCAGCATCCAGGCATGGGGTGGGGAAGGAGACTGCATGAAACATGTTTCCTGAAGTACCTTGCTCTACAGAAGCAGTGAGACACTAATGCGAGAAGATTTCCTTTTGCATCTTTAAATAACTGGATAAACAGAGGAGACATGATGTTTGGCAAAGATGCATCTCTTAGAATATTTCATGTAAATGCTTAATAATTGTCAGATGAAAAAATCATGTAGCTGCTTCACACAGTTGAGGAAAGGGAAATAAACAGTTATGCTGACTTGTTCTGCCTCTGCATCAAATGTCATGGTGTCTAAGCATTCTGATGAAGCCTGGACAATGAATGGAAATAGCTACAGAGGCTGTTCTGGGAAGGATTGGCCTATCTGGCTTTTGGTGAGGCATGAAATGCTTCTTAACCATGGAAACCTGAAACTACAAATGATGAAATAATCTCCACAAAAATAAAGTTTCTTCCTAGCTACTTTGCTTAAAGGTTCTATGCAGAACCATGAGATTTCATATCCATCCCACAGTTCACATCAGCTGGGGACTCAGCTCCATTTCTAATACTGACAAATGTATGCCACATCCATAAGGTTAGAATAAGCTCTGTGTGATCTCTGATTCCTGCAGACTTTGTCTTGGCCATGAAATGTGTGAGGGTCTTCCTTGTCCCACGGGACACTGAACTTGGTATCACAGATGCCCTATCAGGCAAGGGAGGAGAGGAAGGAAAGGAGAAAGGATCCATTCATATTTGTTTTCAAATTCCTGGGAAAAACAGATTTGAAATTTGGTGAAAAAAAAGAGGGGGGAAAAAAAGGAAACAAAACTGGTTTTGGAATTCCTAATTCCTTTCCCACAGACTGACTCTGGTTGCTTTTGCAGACATACTCAATTTTAGGACCAACGAGTAATTCAGTTTACATTTTCTATCTGCTTGTTGCATAGTCTCAAGTGACTCCTGACTGCTCAAGTTCTGTGATTTCACTGGAGTCTTCTTTAGATAGAGGTGAAGGGTCATATACTATCAATTGGCCAAAAACAAAGCCCTGAATCAAATAAATCAACTGTTTTTAAAGGCAAGGACAGGTTTGCTTACCCAAGTTCAGACAGAAATATAAGCTCTTCACATTCCAGGACAGCCTCTCAGTATTTTCCATTTTCATTTACATACCTTATAAAAATAGCTAACGTTTCATGATATATACCCATAGAAGTTAGTCCCTGAGGACAGATGCAATTTTTGTTTACACGGAAAACCTGTCATAGGCATTAGGGGATATATGAGCATTACTGTTAGCTGTTTGAATTGTGTCCAAAGAAAAAAATTAACTTTGTAATTAAAAAAAACAAATCCTGCCTGAGGCTAGGCAAGAAAACCAAACAACAGTGGAGTAGATGCTCTGTACTGGGGAAAGGAGCATACTGTTTAGTGCAGCATCTGGCAGAGCCATGATAAGCACAAAATGGAGCTGCCTACAGAAAATGGCAAAGTCAAAAAAAATCCAGGGAAAGCAGTAAAACACACAAAGAACAAAATGTACCCTTAAAACTCAGCACAGTTTAAGTGCACCAGGAGTCCCTTCAAACATTCAGCCTTCACTGGAGAAGTCCCACAGAGACAAACTCACTCTGGAGCCCAACTCTGTCTTCACATTTCTCCAGATAGTTCCATCACCAGCATAACAGGATGGTGCTTTTCATCCTGCACAGCACCAACAACTCACAGCACTTACTGATGACAGCAGGAGAGTTAGTAACAATTTCTGGCAGATAGCATCAGTTAAGAACCAAACAGTATTGCAGCTCCATTGGAGCAGGTGCTGTATAACATACTATGAAATCTAAGAGCTAGAGAACAAAGAACAGTCTGGAGATACAACACAAACAAATGTCCTGCCCTGCACTTCTGGAATCATTTTAATATAAATAAAAACAAGTTTAAGGAGTTCTTTGTGCCAGCAAAATGTTCCAAATGCATGGTAGCTTCTGGATCAACCCGAAATTTGTGATCCAAAAAAATTCAAAATATTTTTCCTTCCCATTATGTAACCTATTTAGTATCTAAAAACCAGTCTTGATATGTCACTCACCATATTCTTGACCTCTTGCAGGTCATAAAATATGTCTCCTTGCAAGACAGGACTGCACCAACCAAAATATTTTCTTAAACAAAATGCGACAGTACAAGCTCTTGAAATACAAAAAGCTATTCCAGCAGTATCTGCTAACATACAGAAATGTTAGCTTTCTGCACTGCTTTATATGGAACTCCTTGACAGACCCTCTGTAACTCAAAAACCAGAATAAAATAATTTATGTTCCTTGTGTATCTATTGGCAATAATACTTACACAATTTTAATGAATTTGCTGGTAAATCAATAGCTCTGTTTCTGTTCTGCATTACAAGTATTACTGCATGTCAAATAAATCATTGTAATGAAGTTTGATGAGCAAAGGGTTTGATGGTGGTATTCCATAATTATAAACATCAGCAGTAAGACTTTTTCAAATCATGAAAGGAAAAGTGCTTTGATGATGGCAAGTAAATTCCCTGATTAAAATTACTTTAGACATTTCAGGCAATGGAAGTCTTCAAATCTGGCCCTGACCTTTGCTCTTCAAAATACATCTCTTCATTAGTAAATTGCAATACGTTTAATCATCAAATAATAAAAAGACACTGAACATCACAAAAGCCACAGTACATAGTTGATTTATGCAAATTTTAGAGATGCAGTTGCTCAAACCATTTTGAAGGTATCCAACTTCTAAGAAAAGAAAGAGCCATATCAACCTAATGGAAGTATTTGTTGCCTTCATATGGAAAGAATCAAAGGACTGAAGAAATAAAGTATCAGCTGGAACAGACACCACATTATCAAGACTATAAAACATGACTTATTTTCAAGTTTCTCTTTGACACAAGCATTATAAATTTAAAACTCTAGCTAACATTGGATCAGGTGCAAGACTCAACAGAAGTAAAAATCACATTCGCCACTTATGCAGTATTTCATCAGATTCCTTCCATTTGCATATCAAATAAACCTCTGAATGTCTTACATGCATGAAGAAACCAACTGACCCAAGTAAATAGCTCTTGCTGTGAACTATAAATAATTTAGGTGTTCCCATCAAAGAATAATAGCAAACAAACCTGGACAGTAACATCAGAACAGATGGGCAAATTGACTGCTTCAAAATAAACAGGGTTTAGGTCATTATCCAACAGGAAAAAAAAATGGGCTTTTACATGACAAATAATTTTATTTTTTGTCACTTTGTAACATCCTGAAATACTTCTATGTATTCTCTGTTATTATGTTTATTGTTCTTGGTTACAACAATAAACTCCAACTACACACCAAAGACATTTTGCCAAACTCACAATAACATGAAACATTCCTCCACTGCTCTTCCCTCCCTATATTTGCCCATGCCTCTAACCTTGCAGGGTGTAACTCTGGGGACACTTTGGAAATGGCATGGCAAAAGAGCTGTTATTTCCAACCTTTCTCCAAGACTGATCACGAGATTTCAAGGATCTGACAAACTGCATGTGCTGGGGAAGTAGTTGCCCTCTGCTCTGTTAGCTCAACCAGCAGCTATGCAGGCTCAAAGAATTAGGAGCAACAGAAACCTAATCCAGAGACCTGCATTCAGGAATGTCTTCTCCTTCAACCTTCTGATCCAGAGAGGGAATACAGAAACTCAGCACTCTTCTGGCTCTGTAACTTTCTTACAGGTCCCTCTGGGATTTGGACAAGGACAAGAGCAAATCTCTCCTGAAAGCAGCATTATATACACAGCGACGACAGAGGAACACTACATGAAGTAAAGCTTGAAAGAGAATGCAGCATTCCTGCTGAACAGTGAGAAGGGGGGCTCTAGGGATCTTTTTTACTAACCATAAGCTGGAGGGAAAAAACAACCTATGAGAGAATGCAGTTGCATATAAAGGACAATATCCTCTATCATACATGTGCACCCCTCTGATCTTCAGCTGTATTTCAAAGATGCAAAAAGGAATTAAATGTTAATTCCGAGAGTTGCTCCACAAGCTGTATGTCTGGAAGGTTTCTTTACAGAATAGCTGCAAGGCCAGCTCACCACCAGCCTTGTGGATGGTGCTAAAGCTGGAAAAGTGGAGGGACATGTTCTTCATCCCTAAGCCTACTTCAGGTGCCATTCTACACAGCAGAAATCACCCAACCATAGCAAAACCAGAGGACATTTTCTAGCATAAAAGTCAGAACACATCAGCACAGAAGTCAAAGACGTTCTACTCACACGTGAAATGTCAGTGACACACCACCTCACTTCAGGAGGCAGATTGTACACTTAACTTGCAGCAGCCCTATCATGACAATAAAGGACATGATATATGTTAGGCTTGTGGCATGAATTCCCCATCACTGACTGCAGATATGATTAAAATAACCAAACAGAAAACAGCACTCATAAATGGGACTAGATAGATGGAGAAAGGCAAATATTCAGGGATCAGCTAAGATGCTCATCCCTGGGATGCTCAATTAAATGAGGGAGTGGTTTTGCTGGAGACAAGGCTGGCCCTGCAACTGGATGTAAAGGCATGGCAGACAGCTCATTCCAAATGGTGAGGGCAGCAGATTGGAAGGGATAAACAGAAAGGAGTCTGGTGCTTTGGCTGCCAGAAAACATTGGAAATATATTTTAAATACCTTTAACTTAAACTTGGCTCTTTTTTTTCTCCAATCAGTAATACCAGTACAATGAGAGTCAAACTAAAACAGCTGCATGTGCTGTCACATCCAAGACATTCTGCAGAGATCACGTCAGAGAGTCAGTGGGCTAAATCCAGAGGTAAGTATAAGCAAGGCTACAGGAAACCGATGGTGGCTTGACTTAAGTCACCTCCAAAAGCCCTTGGCCTATATGGCATCTCCACTCAGACTCCCTCCAGCCTGGTGTATGCTTATCTGTGGCTAACTCACATATTCTCGTACTCCTCATGCCCCACCTCTGAATTCGGCTTTCTGCATTTATATGCATGTGAAGGATGTTTTGGGGAGCTCAAGCTATGGGATCTGACAAGAAAGCTAAATGTTAAGCATGTACTGAATCCTAAAAGGGGGAAGAGTGCAACCCTGGGAGCAGCTAACTGGAACATAAGCGAAAGTGCAACTCAAAGAAGGGAAGGGACTACTTTAGCTTACAGCATCTTATGACTGTTGTATACATAAGTTATAGCAACCGGTTGTAAATCATCCTAAAAGCATCTACACTAGAGTGAGGTACTTGTGACGTGTCACCTCTGGGTTAGTCCGAAGTTCTGCCAAATAACAGGGAAATCTTAAAGTTTTCCCAAGGCAGTCCCCAAGGACACTTGAGTATCTAACCCAGTGGTACCCAGCTGCTGCCTAGTGCAATTTCCCAGGGAGTAGACGGGTGGCCGGTCTCCATGTGTACCAGATCCAAACCTTTCCATTCACCTTCATGAAGCTGTGCAATTCTAACTGAATCTCACCATAATCTCTTATGCTCTACTTCCAACGTTAAAAGCCAGAGTCATTTTAAGTAACACCCAAAAGTTAGCCAAGTGAGCTAACATTTTCCTTTGAACCCATGAGCCTTTAGAAAGGTTGGTAAATTTTTACACAGTATAGAAGCATGATGTGCTTGCTACTTAACAATCCAGTTCTGTGCTGGATCTGTCACCACTACAGTAAAAAGTTTAAGTGTATAGTGTGCTTATAATAAATACTTTGCACAAAATTATTCATTCCACAGATGGGCAAAAGGGACTTTAATGCTTACTTTGTTTGCAGAATGCTATATAAACCCCGCTAGTTACAGGCAAGAATATGGAAGTCGTTTTGTTCTATTAAATAAAGGAAACAAGGTTCTCATTTTAAAATTAATTCAATGAAAACTATTAAGTAGCTGGCTGTGAATGCTTTGGGAATTTATATATACACACACATATATACATTTTTACCTGATACTGATTTCCCTCCCCCCTTGCCTCTTAAACAAACACACTGTTAACCGCATCATTTCCAAGGAGTTCTGCATGGGAAGAGCTTCCAAGTCAAGACAGCATGGTAACATTCCCCACCCAAACACTGCAGCTCTACACCGTATCCTCCAGCAGGCACCCAGGGAGTATAAGCCAGAGGGGTTTCTCCCAACAGATGCAATTTGATCTCTCCCATAGTCATGCTGGTTTAATACTAATAGCTGAGGAGGAACAGCCACACAGCCCTCTTGTCTCTTGGCAGTATCAGCACCTCTTGGGGAATTAGCCCAGAGCAGACTTTTGGACAAAGCATGAGATTGGAGAGCTTGGCTGTGCTGTTTGCCTTGACTTCAGCTCCCCATTGCTGGTTTCAGGGCAACTAAGCTTTTGTCCTGAGCTGAGAAAGACATAACCGTCCCATGCTTTCTGCAGCCTGTTGCGAGCTTAGGATACAAAACTAACTAAGCATTTAACTGCTTTACCTGGGAGGTTCTCAGCTTTCCATGAGCAAAGGTGCTGGCTATGAAGTTATCATTTTCTTCTGCGACTACGGGCTTTCTCTTTTTATCCTCAACCGCTTCTTTAGTTTTTCTACTTAAGATCAAACAGGATGTGTGATAACATTATTCCTGAACATCCCCATAGTCACTGTGTGAGGCCACAAATGATGGGTTGTGTATGCAACTCGAAAGGAGGTTAGGGGTTTGGGGAGAATAAAGCTTCAGTTTAAATAAAACCAATTGTTTATCAAGAACTACAGAACAAAGCAATAGCCAAAAATTTAGAAGAAATTAATGTATATAATTAGGAAATGTCACTCATGTTTTTAAGCACTTTCATAGAACTTGTATGTATCCATGCCTCTTTGAGCTTCCAACAAAATATTTCTAATCTGTCACAGCACAAGTCACACATCATAAAAGGCAATAATAACATGGCTGAAGTCAGAGATCCCTGCACCACTCACAGATACCCTACTGTGGAGCTTTTTGCTCTCTGGAATGGTGCTTCCCACGTCTCCTCTATCTCTCAGAGCTGCATAATAACTTCAGAGACAAATTCTGGCTTAAATTAAGATGGTTGTATCAGGATGAAATGTGTATGTCTTTGAAAACTATAAGGATAATATATCAAATCTTTTAGCTGGCATGTTTTTTTCTACAGCTTCACTGCTGATTTACACTATCTAATGATCTGTTTATTCTCTGGATTGTGTATAATCCACAATGGTTTAAATTACTCATCTGCTTGCACTTAAGCATTTGGTCTCTATAAAAGACATGATAGGTAAGTGCAATGCAAATGTACTTTCCAATAATCAGTGCCACCCGGGTCAAAATTTCAGCTGGATAAACGCAGTTCAAGCACATAGATTTATGCCACCTTTAAGAGAACCCTTTGGTGAGTACCTGTGAATATTTCTAATAGGAATGTTAGGTTTTACTCTTGGTTTTATCTACAGGAGGTTTTAGCATAGCAATCTCTAATGACGTATTTTGAAGCTTAGTCTACTAAGCCATATGAATATCTTTAATGATGAAGCAGCAATCTCTCTACATAGATACATTAAAAGAAGCAGGATATACATCAGATTGGCTTGAACAAATGCAACATTTGGATAACTGTAAAACTGTATTCAGCTCATCTGATCTCATCAGGTAGCTCATGAGTATTTCATGGGGACATCAACATCTGCAATTATAAGGTTTACAGTGGGAGATTAAGGCAAGGCTCCAGGTTATTTTTTTCTGTGCTGCTGGGGCACCTTGCCCTCGACACCAGAAACTTCTGCCTGGAGAATCCCCAAGAGTAATACATAAATATATGCACACTCGGACACAATACCTCAGCAGAGATTGTCTATATTCTTACTGAGATATAGCTCAGGATCCAAACGAAATTGAATTAGCACATCCAGGGAAGTTCCCCCAGCAACAATGATAAACTTGCCACAATTACAACAAAACCCAAGCATCTGGAAGCTGGACTGGATCATTAAGACCATTAGGAATCTTTCACTATCCATAAACACGCTGTTCTTATCAAAGCAAAAACAATACAGAATCTTAATGTGATGCTCTTTTTTTTTTCCCGGAATAACCACATGTATTGCAGGTCAGAGTTAAACTTAAGCAGAATGACCTAGAATGTCACCATAACACATTTCTTACTCTGGCAAGCCTGACAGATGCTGTTCAGCACACAAGATATATCAGTAGTTTAACTTCATGAAACAAAATGGCAGGGAGAAGCAAATAAAGCAGAAAGAACAAGAGAACTATTGTTAAGATCATTTAGCTATTCAGAGAAAGAAGAAGAAAAGGCAAGCATGTTTTCTTAGGAAATAACAATAACAATTGTCTTTGTCAGCTAATTCCCTATTGGCTTCATTGGTCTCCAGTAGAGATTTAGATGAAGAGCATTGTGCACATGAACTCAGTGAGGGCCTGGCATGTGTTTGGGAAATCCAGCAGAAGGGAAGGAGGTAGTTGTTTGAGACGCAGGAAAATAATCTAATGTGTAAAGGCATGATAGAGGGAACAAGGAGATAATAGGATTAGTGATAAAGACAAATTATCAGGGACAAAGCAAATTATCAACCTTCCTGAAAACAAAGCAAGAAGTGTTATACCCAAGGCAGAGGAAGATTGGAAGCCAACTGCAGGATTCATTCAGGACGTGATGTGATGTAATCACTGGGAGGAAATACTGAAGATTTATCCCATCCATCATTCATCCACACACCCCCCAGCCCCCCCCCCCAAAAAAAAATCACTAAAGACCAGGGGTTCCAGCTCTTCCTGACTACAACAGAATGCAGATTTGCCTCAGTATAATCAGGGACAAAATCTGGACAGAGTGGACTGCATAAGTGAATAAGAGACAGGCTTGTGAGATGTGAAAACACTTTATTAGTAGAAGGTCAAATGAGAAAACGAACGTAGGTGTCATCACAGCTATCACGAACTAGAATTGTGCAAGACTGACATTGCTTTAGTGTCTATGGTTTGGAAATAGTAAGGGACAAAAACATGGAAATCTTCAATGCTGTTTTTAGAGCTGCTTTTCAGGGAGGAGCTGCCCTTTAAGTTTGAGTGACTAATGGCAACAAATGTAATCTGTTTTTTATTTGCAGTGCCAGGCTCATTTGGCTTGTGTAAAATGCAACCCTTTGTTTGGTAAACAAGCAAATTAAACTGGTGATCCAGAGAATCTTGGAAACTTTACTTAAATAAAGGAGCCTCTCTCTGAGAGTCAGGGCTTAAAACCCATTGGAAGGTGTGTTTCCAGATGTTTATCATGGGCTTTGCTGTCAAGATCAAATAGGTAATCTTTGCTAAGATAGTCATGCCATATTAAAAACAGAAGCAGTGAATAAACATCTATTTATTCATAAAGCAACAGTGGCCTCAGCTTCTTGGTCAAGCCAGAACAGGTCAAACCAGAACAGTGCTGCCCAGTGTACTACAAATGATTTAAAAATAGTTACATCATTGGAAATAGCCTCAAAAAAGACAAATATCTATACCACTGTTGTGATAGGAAGATTAATCAAGGGAAAAAAAAAAGGAAATAGGACAAGGGGAAAGAAAAATATGCACAGCGAGAGCTGGATAACCCTCCAAAAACTTGGGAAATTTTTTTTAGATCTTAGGAAAGATGAGCTAAGACATATGCTGAATCTCGGGGGAATATTCCACATGAGAGGTTCCTCCTGGGCAATGAATAGGTCCAGGGCTACACACTGGCATGCCAAAAGGCACAAGGCAGAACCACACAACATCAACCCGCTTCAGTTGAATTATGCCCATTTACTCACACTGCCAGCCTGTCCGTTGCAGAAGTGCAAATATTCCCCAGGATTCATCTGAAGCAGTAAGCTTCCTGTGCAACCAGGGCATACACCATTCCTAGCTGATAAAGCCGTCTGTCCTAAGAGCACCCAGAGATGTAAATGCAAGTGCAGTTGCTCACGCCAGTAAGAGCAAATCGCTTTGTTCCCACTAGACCTCAGCATCCCTGGGCAGAGCAGAGGTTGCACTAACAAAGTCTTACAGTTTTAAGCATATCCGCATCTACTGCAAGGAGCCTCCTCATAGGCACTGACTATTTCCAGACCATGGAAAATGCAATACTGAAAACAACACATTGATTCTCATGCTGCAGTTCTTCTAAAAGATAAATTATGCAAAAATATCACCCTCTACCTCCCCAAGCAGACATGTTGTTTAACATCTTAGACTGGACTGCTTTCAGGTACTGACAGAATTTGGAAAATGCTTGCTACAGAAACCAAAGCTAAACAATACTGAGACACTCTAAGGGCTTCACTGGCCAAATGATTGTTTTTCCCCCTTTCTACAGAACTAAGGGAGCAGAAGCAGGATTCCCTCTGCTGCATTATCAACAGACCACTGTGTTGAACTCCAGGCAGTTGCACACATTTAAATACACAATGCATTTTTAAAGCAACTGGGGAAGATCTAATCTTGGCCCAGTGACATACACTATGAAATAGCCCATTCTTAAAGACCAAGGTTAGTTTGAGAAACTGGCAGTCAGAGAACACATACTTCTATCTACAAATGGAATAAACTGTTAAGCAACCAGAGACACGATAAATCTAGAAGCCCTTGCCATTATTTTCACAGGCCTACTTTTCACAGCAAGGCTGGAACTGACCCTGATTTATGCCCAAACAACACAAAGTCTGACAAATTGAAATATGCAAAATGAGATAAATTAAAGCAGGTTCCTTCTGAGTTGGGACACCTCTTCCATCTCTAGCAAGTAACATCTGTAAACCCATTTTATCTATTATTTCTCATTGTGAGGTTAAGCTCAAGACAGCAATAAACTCCATTCTGAATTGTTTTGATTTTGTTGGTTTAAACTTGATCCTCAACATTTGGATTTTTTTTTTATTTGATTATACACACTCTGCTCAGAAAGGAATTCAGAGGGCTCTCTCCAGCTTTCAATTCAGATGATGAGACTACCTTGAATTTCGTAACACTGCAGCAATGCCTTAAAGTGAGGATGGAGTAGCCCCTTTGCCCCAACATCACCAGAGGAATGTGTGATTTCTAAGAATCTACATATGCTAATGCTCGCTGTTTGGATATTAGCTCGCAATGCAAAACCAGCAGCCAAAACACAAATTAGAGCTGGTGGTAAATCGACTCCTGATCTGTTTGGGACTGTGCAATGAGATCCCCCAGGAATTCGCTGTAATATTTTGGCTGCTCAGTCTGTTGCCTGCGTACGTGGTCACAAGCAGACAGTAAGACCAACAACACCCTACTAATGAGCAAAATATGAAATACCATGATAGCTCAAGATAAACTCTGCCACAAACTCATGCACTCGTAGTTCTTTTTCCTTCCCAGACAAATCATCAGCTGTTAGGGGGAGGGGGAAATTTATACCTTTTTCATCTCCTGGATCTTCCCTAACCCAGCACATTGCCAACACCATGTTAACGGTTTTTGAATATGCCCCTGAAGAACAAAGATACTCCTTTTGCCAGATCCCAGTATTTACAAGCAAGCCCAAATCTGTGAGAAAATTCAATTGAATGCAGATGGCAGGAAATTCCTCTAAAATGACAGTGGCCAAATTCAAACCACAAGACATGAAAATAACCCAACGTACTAGACATGAAGAACATATCTTATAGATTTTTCCTCATGCAATTCACAATCTGTGATTGATTACTGGGAAGACAGACTGCAGATTTATTGGACTTCTGTAGAACAAGTATTCCATTTGCAACAATTAAATCTTATGCGGTTGAAAAATAGGTTGGAGGAACCAGTGGATGGCTCTGACACTGAGGAATGCATTTCTAGGTTGTCCGTAAGACTGCAGCTCATTTAATTTTGCACTAGACCCCACTGTGCACTGATTTGTTTAGTGTAATTAACAGGGCTGACTAAAAATTTTTGTCATTGTATCAGAAAACTAGACCTGAGAGATATTATTTGTACTGCTATAATTTCTTCTCTTTTTTCAACGATAGAAGATGTCAGTCTTATTGTGATTTAACAGCTAACTTACTTTATGTCCCCTTCCAAAAAAAAAAAAAAAAAGGTGATATATATACAGTAACATGTAGACGGAGCCTGGACAAATTACAATAATGCCCCAAACTCAGATGAGGAGAAAGCTGAAGCAGTCTTCCACACTGAAGGGACCAAGTGGCTGGACTAAGCTGGATCCTGATTCATTGAAACATGAGGAATTTATACTTTGCTGTGTGCCTACTGCAAAACTCAAGTGGCAACCCGAGGACAGAAAGGCACAGTCTGATATCAGATCCCAACAACCTGCATCACAAGAAATGAAAAAGCCATCTTCTTTCCTTTCTCTCTGCCTCAAAACCAGGTGACCACGGAGTTCTGAAGGGTGGCATTCACACAACATGACATTTCTGCTAGCACTTCTGTTTTTGTTTTGTTCTAGCAAATTTTCAGGACTAGTATGCTTTGTGTCAATACTCATGTAAACTACTTGCCCTCCAGTTATGGGTATTCTCATTAGTCAATTGAGAGACAGAAATGTTATCAAACAGCTTACCAGCACAAGGAAATATGGGAAGACCTTGCTGAAGAGAGGGTGTGCAGAGCAGATCCTGTACACTAAAATATGATTGCATGGGACGTATGTGAACTTCTAGATAAATTCTAGTCCCAGGTAGTTCAGACACACAGAAAGGGCTAAACTGACCAAAGCAATCTTTTACCTGAAATGATCCATCCAGCCCTATTGTGCTTCCCTGAGCCCATGGAGTCCACAACAACTTCCTTGGTATTCTCTTACACTGAGAACTTCTCTCTTCCTTCTCTATTCTCATGCCTAACCCCTCTTCCTTTCCGTCAGTCTGCTGGCATCTCTCAGTTCAGAGTAATGAGGTAGACAAACTCCAAGTTTGGCCTGAATGTGGCGGCTTCCGGGGGAACAGGAGTATAATGAGAAACAACTAGTAAATGACTTCCTATCTCACAGAGCTGTAGCAAGCCATCTGTGCACTACATGGCATCCCCTCTCCACAGAGCACTCCTGCATCTCAGTAACACCCTGCCTCGGAGCTCACATTCACCAGTGCAGGCCTGCAGCTCCTTTTCCGGGGCAGCAGCAGCATGTGAGGCTCAGGTGTACTGTCCCCATTAGGTACCACTCCTTTCACTGTCCCTGCTACAGCTTTTCTCTCACCACCTAGAGGAATACAGCTCTTTCCCCTCAATTCCTAATACATCCCCCCTGGTAAAATGAGATAGAGCAGCAGAGACTTCATGCTGGCCTTTGTGACACGCTATGCCTGCTTTCTGGCTGCAGTGTGTGTTGTGCACACAGCAACAGACAGAAACTTGGCAGTCCCTTCGCACACTGCACCGACCCGCAGAGCCTTCCCTGGCCTCTTCCACTGCATATCCATTTGCTTTCATGGGAATTTTGCACGCGCATTGAACGGAAAACAGAGATCTTGGCTGAGGCCTGCAAAGAATACTCGCCTAATAGCACGCAAAACAAACAAACACAACCTATTTTCAAATGAAATACCGTCTCTTCTCACAGTCACTGGGTAACAGGTAGCAAAAGCAGCTGTTTGGACCATGATCAGGAATTGGCCGACTCTCCTCCAGGCAGAAAGAGGTACACAGCACAGATAATCTGTTATACAATAACCTGGTGCAATGCTCAAACAAGAGCTGCCCAAATATGTTGTTAGGCACCATCTATGCCATTTTTATGAGCAACAGTAACTTCTGTGCTGGGGCTAGGAATACCTCTTTTTTTTATTTGTCTCCAGGTACTTTTTAATATAGCTGTGAGAGCCTGGGAAAAAATCTGCCTTGCAGACAAGCTTTCTCTGTCTCTGCCTTTATCCTCCCCCTTCTCCCTGCACCTCCTTTTTCAAAATAATTCTTCAAACTCACAAGTCCAAGGAGATCTCCACAGAAAGAACAGTGAAGACACGAAAGCAATTACAACTGAATCATGCAACTATAAACAAGTCTGATTCTGATCTTTCAGTGAATTTATAGAGGAATACATCACATTTATTGCAATTGTTACCAAATGACACCGGAAAATGCAATATCCAAATTCTGATTTCTGTGTTAGCTCTTGGAAAGACAATCAGTCAAATAACACTATTCCAATGCTTTAAAACTGCACTCTAAAGGGCTGCCTGTCTAAGAATGTGTTAGTGAACCCCTTGCACTTGATATCTTGAAGTGAATCAGAATGCTGATCTGGGACTAATAGTAGCGCTATTTTGACTCACTCATTTTCACCAAAGCCAATGAAAACCCTCCCACTGAGCTAAATCAGACCCTTTTAAGGATGACAGAGAAAATCTGGTGAAGGTTAGCAAGAATGTGATACGATTAACATCTGCCTTTACCATCCACAAGAGAAAACTGGCTCTACACCTGATCCTATGCTTTAGGTGATACAATTTTTCAAGACTTTAAAAAAAAAAAAAAAAAAAGGCTGCTGGACCCATTGAATCCCACTTGCCTGACCCTGAATTTCTCTCTGTTACCTCTGATCCCAGAAACCCATGTTCTAGCTGAACACAACTGCCAAAAAAGCATCCAGTCTTGATTTCAGGAGGCCAAGGAATTGTTCCAGGGATTCTTTACATCTTTTGTTAAGAATTTATGACTTTTTAAATTTTATTTGTCTGATCTCAGTTTCCAGCCCCCAGTTTTTACTACACTTTTCTCTGCCACATTAAGAATCCTTTAATGTAGAGTTTTCTTGTCATCAAGACACTTAACCTTTTTGATAAGCTAGACGCTAAAGCCCTCAAGTCCAAGAAGGTCCGTCTCTTCCTCTTTAATGCACTTTCTCCAACTTATCATTTCTACTGGGAGCAGCATAACACTGTGCAACACCTCACTGCACATATTGCCACTGCTACCCACAAATACAAAATCACCTACAGAGTTCAGGTGCCCCTCCTTCTGCAGATAGTGCCCTGCCTGCCTTCCTTGCATCCCCAGCAGTTGCAGGACCTAATACCAAGCTGTGCTAAAAATAGTTTTTCCTCACTGGGTTCCAACTTGTCAAGCGATTGACAATCTACCTGTTGCACTACTCTGCTCTTGTCATTATTTGGCATTGGATCAACCTTCACATCATGCAGAAATTTCTATCAGCAATGGTTTTAAAGTTCTAGCCTCAGGTATTAAAAAATCTAACCACTCCATATGCAAACCCACTGAATCCACCTACTTTCTACTTGCTACTGTCTGCTACTCTGAGCCAGTACTTAATCTGTTTAGTAGACAGTTTCAGCAATATCACATAATGTGCATTGGGGTTTTTTGGGTTTTGATTGTTGAAGGTTTTTTTTTTTTTAAAACCTCAATCCATTAACCTCATAACCTCATGGAAATCTGACGTCAGATTTCTTGGACAAGATGCACTTTCTTTACAACCACGCTAAACTAACTGTATGCTTATTCTTCAATACTTCATCAAACCGTGATATTGCCAAATATGAAGTCCCAGTAACTGGCCCATCACCACCCTATTTGTTCATTTTTTTATATTGGCCCGACATCCATTTCATGCTACCCTTTCAGAGTGATACTGACAGTAAAAGGTTGAAGCGTAAGGAAAACAGCCACGCTGCTGTGCTGTCTGCTTACTCCACTGTGGAACCATCCAGCAAATACGTGACTCTAGTGATGTGACATGTTAGCAGCAGTGCCAACAGCAAACACAGAAGTCAAGGCTCCTTTGTGCCAGAAACAAGACAGATACCCACTGATGTTGTACACATTGATCAAACAGTAAGATAGGTGAAACGGGGTGAGGGGGAGGAAAGGAAAATGAGTGGAGTGTTGCCTTGCCCACAGTCAGTCAATAGCTGCTCTATATCCAAGGAACACACTGCAGCAGCAGCTGGGGCTGTCAGAACCTATCACGGCTACTAAACACCTCGGGAAAGCTGTCCTTTGGTTGCTATTAGTATAATTATTTTAATAAAATAAGGGGAGCTCTGAGAGATCCCCATTACCCTTTATTTCTTCCTCTGAAGCACTGCTTCACAGTGGGCCTTGGAAGACTCTTCCTCCTATGCTCTACTCTGAACATAGGTTCTGTAGCTATCTTAACTCCTGCCAGCACTGCAGCCAGAGACAGGATTCAGACATCTCACAGCTGTGTGCATCAATAGGATGAACTCACTGCAGACCTCTGGGGTCAGCCAGGGCTTCATTCAAACTTGTGCAGGAGTCAGCAAAGCCAATTGAGTCATATGCAATCTGCTTCCCACAGAGCCATCAGCTCTTGGGGATGAAGTAGTCGCCACTGCTGCAATACCGTTTTGTGTCACACTTCTGATCCTGTGTGACTCACACCCGCATTCCCCCATGCACCCAGCTATCTTATCCCTGCAATTTTCTGTACCAGTCTCTCTGTCTCCTGGCCATGCTGATGGCAGCACAGCTATGTGGCAATGGTTATCCAGTCACTCACCTCCCACTGCTGAAGCAGAGAAAGCGCCAGGATAGCTTCTGTCTTCAGAGCAGACATGAGGAGAAGGAAGAGATAACTCCAGCTAGTCAGACAAATAATAAGAAAGGGGAGGAAAGGCCTGGAAAGTAAAAACCTGACATTTGGTTTGCAAAAGCAGAGTTTCATTAATCTGGAGAAAAAGAATGGGAGATGCGTCGTAGGGTGATTGGAAGGCAAGCAGACAGCAATGATCCTACAGAATACATAGCTATTTGTTGTTTAAAAAGGGAAGCACAGGTAAATGCACGTGATCAAATTAAGGATAGAAAGTGGGAAAATACAGCCTGATGAGGGAGATCTATTCAGCTACACAGAAGTTTCTCCAGAAAATGAATTAATTGGCCATATGGAAAAATCACTAGTGAACCTGCAGTACAGAGAAACCCCACACTGGCAGGAGGAAGAGAATTTGGCCAAATGATTCTTCAGTCTTTGTTTCTTTCTTTGACAAAAGTTAGGATAGGGCACATCGTACAACAACTCTGTATATGGTTTAGTGGTTAGACTAGGTAGTGCCAGGTTAATGGTTGGACTTGATGATCTTAAGGGCCTTTTCCAACTAAAATGATTCTATGATTCTATGTAAGGTACACCAAGAAGGGCCAAGAGGTCTGTGCACTGATTCTCAGTGCCTCTGTTTCCCCACCAGCCAACAGTAACAACTTCATGCCACAAGGGTAATGTAAACTTTAAAAAGAACCAGGAGAGCCTGTAAAAGAAGATGCTGTAAAAAGTACAGAATGCTGTTATTAAAATGGGAGAAAATCTAAAGGAGCAAAACCAAGGACTACCACCTAGGAGCAGAAAGAAAACGAAAGGATGAGGACCTAAAAATCACATGACAATACCTACAAGAGCATTGCAGTGTTTGCAGAATTGCCTAAGTAAGCTCTTTAAGGGAAATACACTTACAGTAAGTGATGTCTAACTCATGTGAATCACCCCTCTCCCCACTCCCTACTCTTTGTTAAAATAAAAAGAAAGAAAAAAGGTACATACTTCTGTACTGCTCTTCACACAAATAACGCCCTCAGAACTGTGCTGGCTGGACATTCACAACACAAATACTTTCCACTAATGTTGCTCATGATGACAGCTTCTCCTCCAGCATCTAGCTGGAAGCCCTGTTGGGCTGCTATTCTACCAGGAAAAGTGAAGATAAAGTCATCCTCTGTAACCTACTGCTTGGCATCCTCTACAGTCACTATTTTTAACTTTGTCACTTTTTTTTCCTTTTCTTGCCTTGAGCTACTTCCTGCCCAGCTATCATCAGTATACCCCTGCATCTTGGTAACCCTGGCAAATACTCAGATATTTCTGGAACAAGAAGGGTACAAATATGTAATTTGATTGACCACATGGGCAATACTCAAACACCTTCCATACCCAGGTGAACAGAGATGAAACAGTGCCTGTGCCCACAGTGGGCAGGATCTCAAGGATCTCAAGCCTGGAGCCAAAAGACACTTCCATTGACGAATTACAAAGTGCTCTTTAGGGAAAACAAACCAAAACAAAGCAAAAGAAACAAAACAGAACAAAAGATCCACCTCAAACCACAGAGGCTGGAAACCTGTAACAAGTACTGATGATGCGTATCTATCAGAGGTAAAAAATTCAGGGGCAATTACAGATCCCTGGAGGGAATCAGATAAAAATGAACAGGAAATAACCAGAGGAATTCCACAATCTTGTAACTGGGAGCAAGATTTCTACAGTGTGCTATAAGAGGGCTAGTGTGTATCAACATAAGCAGCATCGCTGCATGTAAACCCTCACACATTACTGACGATCTCAGACAATTTAGGGCACATACTGAAGCACTGAAATAGGCAAGTGAGCTTGACCCATGAGCAAAAGAAGACAGCAGACTCTGGAAATGCTGTCGAGGTAGATGATGTTATGGAGCAGCTTTTACCCAACAGTGAGTCACTTTCCCTAGGGTATGTACAGCCGTGTGTTTAGATGACAATGCCTCTCTCTGTGCCTAACAGATCAACGGTTTGATGGGCCATTTGCTCAGCAGCTCCTGGAACAGTCTCAAGGTCATGAAAATTCTGCCTAGTCACACTGCAACGCTGTTTCAGTTGTAATTCAAAAGCTAGATTCTCTCTCGAAGTACTCCTGACGCCATTCTCCTTTTCACAAGTAAACAACAAAGAAGTCATTTCAGTTTCTGTAAACATGTTTTTCTTCATGAGCTAGCCTGTTTAGTGTGCATTACACCCCGTGCTGGCACAGGCTAGGATGTCTTACAAAAACGCTTTCCACTAATACTGGAATCTTGCTACTCTGAGGGAATGCTGGGTTGCACAAGAGAGGCATCAAGAATCAATTCTGCCTTTTCCCCCACAATTTCAGATAAGAAGAATTGGTTTTATGTTAATTGCACATTCCATTTTTACAAAGCCCTTGGGTGTGAGTCAGCATTTCAAAAGAACCTCTTTCTTCATTTTTTTAGAGGAGGAGAAGAAAATGATAATATTTAAATAAAGCAAAATGAGTACTTACTAGGCTGAACACTAATTTGCTACACAACCAAGTGGCCACATTCTGTTGTCACTCTAAATGAAACTAGAATAAATACAGTGCATACCATGAGAGCAAATGAAAAGAGATTTTACACCTAAAATTTTATATAAGTAATAGACCATTTGATGACTGGTGTGGGAACCTGAAAATAAGCAAAGCAGGAAAATCTTTTGTTTAGCAAATCTCCTTTGCAGCCATTAATTATGGAATGGAATTATGATTGACTGTACTGAAGTATATTTCCTTTCCTCTCTAGTCTTCTCTGGGCGTGATTCTTACAACTCCTCCAATGGAACTGGCAGAGGATACCATCCCTGACATGGTTTTGATGAAAACTTCTTGTTAGAATAATTGTTTCATTTTTGTTTTCATTTATCTATGAATGAATATTCCGAAGTTTCCATTGGGGATCTCCTGTCAGACTATTCTCACAAGAATCCCTATTCTTCCTAATATTGCATACAGTACTTACTTCAGACTTGTACATCTGTTATGATCTGAAAACTGAAATATAGTCAGCACTGCAGCTAGTCTGTGAATCTTCCAAGTTATGTCACTTCCCAAGATAAATGTAGCATCTAACTCCGTGTCTGTCATCCCTCCTCCTGTGCTGTCATTCACCCGCTTTGTACAGTTTCTTATTAAGTCCGCAAGGTTCTCCAAGATGCTGTCTTCAGTAGCATACTGACCAAGAGGACATTTCAGAAAACGTAAGTATAGGAACTGTTGCGTGCTATGGGCAACGGATCACAGAAGGAAGCTGAATATAAGGTCCACTGAAAATCAGTGGGATTCATACTATTCCATTTTAGAAAATAATTTTCGAAGCCAGTTTTGATTAATGTGGGTTTCCTCTCAGCCTTTACAGAGATTCTTCATGTCCATAGCAACTCTGTATCTGGCCTTTTGTGCCAAAAAGTACCAGGCTGGCTCCACCCTTTTCAGAAAGTTAATCAAAATCTGTGGCTCAATTCACTACAGCCTACCCAAAACTTTACACTTATATTCGGTCCAGCATTCATTCGGTCCAATTTTGGGAGCATCAGAGCCTTGCATGAGAGTCAGCAGAGACACGCAAGCAACTCCTGATCTTAGGTGGCTGAATCAATCTTTGGGAAGTATCTCTTTCTTTTCATTAACTCCAGAACAAGCCTACAGATTTGGCCTCTCAGCAGAGATGGTTTTAATTTGAAAGTCTAAATTTAGCTGGGATGCCACTAGTAAGATGTCTTAGTCCAGAGGGACCTTATGGTGCATTTGATTCTTCGGCTGGAATAGATCCCTTATTTTTATCTCCAGAATCACTGGTTTTGGGGTGGGGTTTTTTTGGTTGTGGGTTTGTTTTGCTTTTTTTTTTTAAATTTATAAATACAGGCTATGGGTTTCAAATGCACATTTTGCAAACAGACACCTACAAGCATCTAAACATAAAGAATTTTGGTTTTGAAGACACTGACTTTTCATATAAGTGCATGAATGAAGAAAAAGAATGTAACTTCACTGCATTTCAGTTTGAAACTGCTAACCCCATTCTCATTTCTCACTGCTAAAAGTTACTTTAGACCTGCTGTATGCAACAGAAGCCTCCTGTGTCTCAGCTGTAGCTACCAGCAGCCTGTGCACAAATGCAGAGCAGTGGGACTGAGCTCAGCAAGTGAAAAATCCCTCTAGTGGGGTGACATTGTATCGTAAACTGAGCACAAGCCTGGACTTCCTCAGGCTGCATCACTGCAGAGGGTAAAGCACAGCTGATTCCCAGCTACACGCGCTGGCTCTCTGCGGCATCCTAATCAAAGGTGTTGTCCTTAGCTTGTTGTAACACAACTGCAAGATCCTGCTCGTTCTCACAGTACAAATTCTTGCCTCTTCTTATTTCACGACTTCACCCTGCTTGATGGCAAAGTTTCTCTTGGACACGATGTCAGCTCTTAAATAAAATGGATTTGACTTCTGTTTTGAAAATGTTCTGAATTCACAATCTAGGAAAAAACGTCTCAAAGCTAACTACAGAGAAGGTTCAGAAGGGCAAGTTTTCTAACAAAGCTCTACCATAGGTAACAGCCCTTTTTCTGCTCACATTGTCCTTATAACCCAAACTCTCATTGCACTTAGCCAAACTCTTATCAGCTTCAACAAGAGCAGGATCAAATCATTAGGTTACTACTGTACATGTACCTTATAACTGGATGCGAGAGCTTTACAGCCCAAAGCATTTCACATTGCTCTGAGATGTCACAGGTATTGTATGTAACTCAGCTCAGCTCCTGGTATCACCTTTCCAGCAGCTGCTATCTTATCTATTATCTTTGCTCTTTAGCCTTAAATGAAGTTAACTCCAGTCAGACTGCAGCATTTACTCCAAAAGCATCTTATCTCTTGCTAAGCACGTTCTTTGGGCCACCAGAGTGCTTCTATGCCAGATGTACAGTTCTGTACACAGTAATGGGCTTCATGAATTATAAACCATTATGAAGGAGCAAAACAGTCTCTCAACTGCCCCTTGAAACGGTGAATGAAAACGCAGCAAAAAACCCATCTGCCCACTGGGCTCATGTCCATGCTGTGCTAGAACATCTCACCAAGATCAGCTTGGCACTGCGTACAAGAAACAGCTGTAAAAAGCTGAAGGAGAAATCCTTGTTTAGAGTGCAATTAGAATGTGCTTTTCTTGCTTAAACAGATTGTGACGTGAAAATAAATATACACAGGAAAGCTCAGATTTACTGCTCTGTTGACTAGACAGGTCTCCTATGGCTTGGATCATTCAGTGACAGCCCCTGCCCTCCCCCTAAACTCCTTTCTGTTCTCAGCATCAGTCTATAGATGTGTATCACCCTGTTTCAAAACATCATTATTTCCTCTCTTTTTGTCCTTTAGCATGATGCAGCTCCCTCCTTGCAGTCCAATTCCTTTGCTTCCCAACCTGCATGCCACTTGTATCTCCCCTCAGGAAGGCCACTGAATTCCCTTGAAGTAGATTAAGTTATCCAGGAGACAGTCTTTGCATGGGACATGAATAATCACAACAAAGGCCCCTGGGCATTTATGTACTCCTATAGAAGAATTATTGTGTCCTCTTCCATTTGTTCAGAAAAAGGGCACCTCTGATTCTCCCCACGTTATGCCTGCAAGCTTGAGAGTATGTGTACATAAACTCTTACAGACAATGAGTCTGCTATGTGTGGAGTGTGACAAGAGGATCATAGGCTCTCTAGTACTTCTCTGAGCATGTCTGATGGCAAGGACACCTAAATAGCTAACAGCATTCTAGAAAGCCTCAGACAAGCCTCCCCTCTTTCTACCTGGGCAAAATGTCCTGGAAAGGAATAGGGAAAAAGTAGGGATAAAAGCCTGATCTGAAGAAGCCTGGGAAGTAAAGTACTTGTACTGCTGCAGAAATGGAACTGCATGGCCACCAACACTGCCAAAGGCACTGCTGCTGAAGCAGAAAGGAAAGAGCTGCCCACTTTCCTTCTCTTCTCGCTATCCATAATGGGAAACACTTCGATGACTGGCCATTGATGTATGTAAGATCATTACTTCTCAACCCATTTAATATGTATAGCAAGCTATGGCCTCATCACAGAAGCAGCACAAGCACGAGTGAAATAAGTGTGCTTCAATCTTCATTTGTATCTCCAGGCTCAGTACTCAGAAGGGCCTTAAAGGTCCGCAACTGTTGTTTGAGACAGAACAGCCCATTAGTCTTACAAATAAATAAATAAAAATAACAATTTAAAAAATCCCAGTTCTTGAACCCAGAGATGCCAATACTGCCACTCCTTAGCTTTTAACCTGAGGCCTCCCTCCATGTTGCTGAGAGGTGATGTTCCCTCCTGCACAGCGGGATTGATTGCAGCAGAGCCA
Organism: Grus americana; assembly: GCF_028858705.1. Lineage (NCBI taxonomy): Eukaryota > Metazoa > Chordata > Aves > Gruiformes > Gruidae > Grus > Grus americana. The sequence goes on from NC_072859.1 coordinate 30,139,726, forward strand.
AGGGCCCACATCTCCCCAGAGTGCAACTTGCTCAGCCATGTCTCAGCACCACCAGCCCAAACTGGTCTGCCTTACTAGTAACTGCATCCTTACTAAACCAGAGAAGAAATCCACAGTCTGACTGCATCCTGCACAGCGCGCTCTACAATGGGGAGTTTTGGTCAGGACTACTTTCACACTGAACAGTCCTAAAGAAAAGAAGACAAATAGTGGTGCTAAGATCAGCCTCTCAGATAACTATTCTGTCCAAATTAATCACAAGAGGTTTTTGGAGAGAAGGTGATCATCTCATAAGCAAATTAAGCTTACAGCTCATTAATAACTGGAAGACCACCTTTTTTCTTTGGGATAATCTTGTCAGAAACTTACCTCTTTCCTGAAGAAAAGTCCAGTCATATCTGAACAACAAAGAGCAGCTTTGTTGGATCAGGGCGGATGAGGTATGAATGGAATAAGTACACAAAAGCATGCTTAACTAAGTACCTATTCAGATGGGTACTTGCTCACTCAAGGCACAATGTTCCCATGTATTCCACCAGTGCCACAAGCCACACCCATCATTTTCTAACATCTGTGGCTAGTGAACAGGCTCCACTTCCAGTCAGGAGAAAACTGTGACCCCCAAAGTCATTCCTTTATCGAGTACCTAAATCAGTCCTTGGTAAATACAAGAAATCTCAGATGGCACATCACCATGCTACAAATTCAAAGGAACGGCACTTGAGGGTAGTGAACAAATCAAAATAGCAAAAAACTCTGTTTAATGTATCAATGGCTACCTTTTATCAAGAATATAGTTAACACTCAAGCCAAAAGGGACACTGTAGAAACAGAGGGAATGTCAGACACAGGTGGTAAAGATAAGCAAAAGCAGAGATCTGCACCTCAGATTAAGAGATCTCACAGAGATCTGGAACTTTATCTCAAAAACAGAGATAAATAGGAGGTGAACAAGCTACATTATGAATGGCATAAAGTGAACTATGGAATAGTTAATTCTCACCTCCTCATATCATAAGAAGAGGATGCTCAGCAAAACTTCAGTAGAAAGAAACTATGCCATAACTACCCTGCTGCAGTGTCTCCTTCTCTGAAGCATCCAGGACTCACTGCTGCCTCAGACGGGACTGTGAACTAGATGGACAAATGGTCTAAATCACTTCTGCTATTGCAAGTTATCACTCCTACAAGGGAAGGGCTTTTCTTTTTAATTTTCTGAGTTGTTTTATAATTGTTTTAAGAAAGCAATTGCAAAGCTAACGGGGTAGAGAGCAGAGGACTTCTGTCACCTAGGGAACAGACAATATCCTCCCAGGAGCTGGTGTATAATCATAGCTGTATTAACTGGCATCAGCTAACAGTTACCTTAAGCAATAAAACAGTCTCAAAGCTGGAAGAGTCCATTAGAGAGCAATTACTCAGAATAACAGGGAAGGTAATAATTTTCCATATCATACCTTCAAACTTTCAGACACATGGCACTGAAATCCAGTACAGCTCAGCTGTAAATCAACTGTGCATCACAAGACTATTAAATGCTTTCAAACTGTTCAAAAAGTGTTTTCCCACCACTTGATTCCCACAAATTGAATCAAGATGTATTCACAGCTGTATGAATATCAGAAAGAATAATAATTTATTTTTTCTCCATTTCAAAATCAATTCCTATTGGTGTATCTAATTTAATAGATTTTTTTGGTCCAATTTCACAGAATATGGCTGAAATGCAGGAAAGAAAAATGGTTGTTGATGACTCAAGCAGGCATCTTCAGTCATGAATGGAAGCTTATTGTGCAACTATAATACAACTTCTAAAAGATCTTTAAAATAACTTATAATGCTTTTTAGAAAGCTCATAGTGATGAATTTGCTGCTTGTTTACTAAGAAAATCCAGCTTAGACGTAAGATGAAAGTGGTAGAGAAACCAGATGTTAGGACACATATCTGAACCTAACACAGCGCAAAAACAATTTAGCACTCATGGTTTTAATGATTTCCCCTGTTTCCCACTCCACTTTGGCTCCCCTGAAGCAAGATGACCTTTTAAAATCATCTCATTCTACCCTAAATGTCATACTATAAAAATCAAATGTGTGTCTGCACCCAGCAAACTGAGTTCAATCCTGTGCAAAGTTTCCTGCAGGACAAGAAATTACAAGTTTCCTTCCCTAAAATGGCTTTAAATATTGTGCAATCCAACCAGTAAAATATTACTAAGCAGCACATGGATTATGGACCATGCCACTCACTGTCCTGCAAGGTGCAAAGCAGAGGAGGTGCCAAATGAAAACATCACGTGGCAGTTTCTATATAATCAGAATGGGCTAGCTTTTTGGGAGGTTAACTAACATATAGTTAAGTTATGAAACATCAGAGGATTCTGTGAATATTGTGAATGTATATGTTCACAAAGTGATCAGAAAAAATTGTAATAGTAAAACTGGTCAAGATCTATAAAACAGAACAAGAGTGTTAATTAAAGAAGTCCCTAGGCTACTATTAGTGGCTGGGAGAAGATACTCAGGAAGTTTCACTATGTGCTTGCCCCCTTCTGCTCTTCCTTCAGCATTTGTTCCCAGCTTAACAAGATACAGAATATTGGACTTTAATCCAATATGGGTGTTTATATGTCAGAGAGGACCTAGCAAAATGATCAGTCTCATGGAAGAGAGATAAGCAGGTTCCCTGAGATGTTATCGACACAACTCTGCCTCAAATCAGAATAAATTGTATCCAATTCTTCCCCAATAGATATGTTTCTAAGGCAATCCTAAATATGGTAAAAGCAGATGACTTCACAAGCTCTCTGCCCTTAAACAGGTCTAGGTCTCACTTTGATCTACAAGGGCTGATCTACCTGCATGTGTGGGACAGACAACTATGGCATATCATGGTGCTAAGAGCTAGACTTTCTACTGTCTTCTGTCCCCAAGTAAATCCATACCTATCACCTCATACTAAGTAGCTAGGCATTGCCTCCTATACCTAACAAGTAAAGTTGCAGTCAAATCTTGTGCCTTGTTACATAAAAATCAGGAAAGATCCCTCTCGTCAATTTATTTTAAAATTATTATTATTAAAGGTAATTGTGGGTGGCAGTCATGTTTACTGACAGAAACATCCTTGAATTCACCTTTCAAATCTAGGAGAAATACTGTAGCACAATGGCACTAATTGGCTGTGCTGGTTGTGAATCAAGACTGTGGGTTTCTGAAACCCCACCTCATTTTGCACTGTAACATACGCAGAACAGGCCAAGTCGTGTACCGACTCTCACGCCAAGGAAGCGGTAAGTTCTAAACCACACTTACATGATCTCAAGCCCTCATCTTGAAGTAAAGCATTACTAATCACTCAATGTTGTGGAAGACTAACAAGAGGATTTGGTTTGCAGCAACCTCAAATCAATCTGGGATCTAAACCTCAACTCTCCAGAAGCCTGAAAGCATCTGAACAATTTTAGGTAAGGCTTATCTTTGCCTTTAGTACAGCAAGAAAAACAAAATTCTGAACCCAGACTCTGAAGTATTTTCTTAAAAATGTATTCCTGAGACACACATCTAGAAGAGAAAAAGAGCAGGACTTCCATACAAACATCTTTACAGTCTCCTTTTAAACAAAGGCCTAAACCCCTATGTTACCTAGATATACCATAAATACAGATTTGAGGCCTCTTTATCATGGAATGATGTAATGCAAAAAGAAAATGCCAAGTTGAAATTTTCTGCTGGAAAATAATCCTGTCAAGTACAGCTGGGAAAAAATATATTTTTTGTTTGCAATCAATAGGGTCTATTTTTGCTCTCAACAACATCACCATATGATCGATCACTGTAGGATCATGGGTATTAATTATGTAAGTCATGACAGACGTACTAGCTAAAACTGAGCTTTCACCACCTGCACCATAAACATAATCATCCCATGGCTGATGATATTACATTATAGTTAGTAAGGACACGTGCAATTCTCTTTTGATAAAGGGTCATTTGACATAAGGTCCTCACAGACTCCCAGATCTCTACTCCCCAAAACATTTCTTTAAAAGGGGCCAGGGTTATTCATGTCAAAGACAGTGGCAGACCTGTGCCCCTGTAGGGGACTGAATGTGTATGGATCAAATTCTCTCATGTTGCGTGTCTCGACTTCAGCAAGTTATGTGAGCAGAGAATATGCCCTTTGCTGAAAGGATGTGCTCTTTTCCTTTGGTTCTCAGACATTTTGCATTTTTCCATGATAACTCTGAGGCTTACTACCAGAGGGGGCTGTTGAACATGTTGGATGTTTTCAAAACGATGCTCACTGCTGGATCCCTTACTTCATCCTCAAGAACACCGGTGCCATCGACATTAGTGATGAGAAGGATTTTTTCCTCTAACTGTTCCCTTTTTTCTGCTTGCAATCTCCCTCAACAAGGCTGGCACACCAGACATTAGAAACTACCTTCTCGTCCTCTCATATTGTGCATACATAAAAGGGTATCACACTGATAACATTCCTCTCATTAACCTTGCATCTATTCATAATAGGGGAGATAACTCAGAACAAAGTGATGCCCATGTAGTACCAAGCATGTCATTATTGTTTAAGTGAAAATCTATACAGCAACTCATGTCCTCCATTTCCTTCTTATATATTCCTTGAAATTACTTTGTATCTATGTAATTTTCCCCTCAGTGACCATGTACTTCATTTTCTCACATAGCTGTACAGTTATCTCAAGATAACAGTTTTAGCCAATACACAGTTACTAGGATCTAACCTATTTTTTGCAGGAAATACATAAATACATAAATCAGTCTGTCATTACTCTTTTATTATTTATAATTTTATACTTTTACTTGTTTTTAATTTCAAAAGAAATGACATATCAATATTTTTAAAACTTTTTTCCTGAATCTGCATTTTAAAAAGGTACTTAACATGCAGATTAGATTGTGCCTTTTGATACTAAGTTTTCAAGCTGCTGCGTTGCTTTGATTATTTCTAACATCTGGGATCAGCATGTGCCATTTCAAGGCATGAAAAAGTTCCTACAATCGAATAGTCAGTTCTGAGTAAGAATTCTGCAGCTTGCACTATTGATATTATATACCTCAAGAAAGTCAATGTGTGCTGAAAGCACTCCAAAAGCACATTTCTTCCCGGCTTTTCTCTAATTCCAAGCTCTGAACACTTGAGCAGTCAGCCAACGAAGCCTTCTAGCATCAGCTCCTAAGTTCTACCAAAAAGGCATGTTCAGTATCTAAGCATTTTTCTTACAGCTGGCCCTCAGAATCTCTCTGAATTGAATGAGCAAAAGGTCCTGACATGTTTCTTTTAAGGTATACAGTTTGCCGTGGGTGTAGATGCTTGCTTCTATGTGAAATAGCGGGGTAGGGGAGGGGGGAAAGACAGCTTGAGTAGGAAAGCTGATAAACCATTTTTTCTATTAATTACAGTTAGCAAGATCAGTCCCCTGGATATGCAGTTTACTGTTTTCTTTAGTTAAGATGCATGGGTCTTCAATGGTCTCAGCTGCTGCTTCTCCCACAGAGTCAAGGGGCTCTCAGAAAAACATTGTGAATGGATGGGCCTTTTCTGCAACAGTATCTAGATTCCTCTTTTTTACTAGCTGGAAGAATAACCCAACATGGCCTTCCCATTTGAGCCTGGCTTTACCTGTCTCTATTTCTCCCATTTCTTTGACACTATTGTGCTGCTTCTCTCAAAAATGGCTTGTCTTTCACTGTTCCCAAAGATACCCATTGTCTAAGGAGGCATAGTATGGGTCTGGCCAATGTCCTCTGCTCCGACCATTTCTTCTCTTGTGTCTCCAAGTTTCAAGAATTGTCTCCTCATGAGGAGCAGCCAGCTAGCCAACAGTGATACCATGATTTTTTAGTGGACTTTCTGCAGCTTGGCATCCCATACCCATGAAGTTAAAGGGTTTCTGCTCCCTTCTTATATGCAGTTTTTCTATGGCAGAGGAAAATCCAAAGAGCTACTTGCCCATCACCTCTGGTTTGTTTTTCTGTTGAAAATGATACATCATAGGGATTGTTCTTGTCCTAAGAACACTGCAGTAGCTACACAAAACTTTCGTTTTTCCAAACAGGATTACCAAAGTGATAAACAATCTACTATTGTGCCATATCACTGTGTCAGCAGTAACTGAACAAAGTACAAAATTACACAGCGTAACTTCAAGGTGCAAAATGAAAATCATTTAAAGCTTTCTGATTGCCGGGAAAGAAAGAAAAAAAGGTGAGAAAAAAATCCCACCAAACTTTAAGCAATATGCTATTCAGCTTTTGCTGGCTAAAGCTGTATCTGACATTGTCTGCAGCAGAATCCAAATACAGCTCATCAAGAAAAATGTAATTCCTTTATTTGACTCTGTGCTTAGCTCCCTAATTTGAGGATTTTTAATCATTCTGGGATTCTCAAGGTGGTTATCGCACACATGGTTTATACTGTTGTAGCTTCACCCAAAACCTGAACTTTTGACTAACTGCACAGATGATGCGGCTATGCCATCCACGTTTTCCAGTTGGGAGAAAAAACAATCTTAAAATCCATCTGAGATCACTGTAAAGCAGCTGATACCATTCAAAAGACCACAAAAATGTGGGTGAAATGCTAAATTTTCAATGCTCTGTAAAGAAAAAAGAAAACAGGAAGATCCTTATGAAAATACTAAGTAGGAGATATTATCTTGCCTGACAAAGGCTTACACTGCGAGACCACTAAACTAAAGAAACTGAAAATATACCCTTTAACAAAGAATAGAGTTGCAATCAATCTTAGCTGTCTTGTTTGCAAACGGAATCTGATCCTCGTATTTCAAAGTAGCTGAAAATGACTCAAGACAAATTCACAAATCCAGTTACTCAACATGAGATAATGGAAATTATGTCTCTCAAACTCATGAGGGATGCTTCTGAGAAAATTTCTGGAAAGTGCTGTACAATTATGAATGATGAAACAATGGATTTCTCCAAAAGACAGCTAGCGGTTTTATGTCTGCAGTATGTGGATGACAACATGAACATTCATACAGAGTTCACCAGATTCTGCAATCCATTCTATACTTGTGGTGAAATTACAGCAATAATTAGAATGTTGTGTGCAGATCTAAAGGACATCCAATGGTATGGATAATGCTACAACAGTGCTGTTAAAATGGCAAGCTTTGCATCAGCCTGACTACAAAAGGAAGAACTATAAGCCATTGATACTCACTATTTAGGATTTTCCTTTATCTATACAGACATTTCTGATAATGGTTTTTTTTTTTTTTTGGAAATACCCAAAAGGGATGAAGGACATCAACAAGGATAATGTTGCATACATTGCCTAGCATCTGTGTCTTCTGTCTAGCATGAAGGATAGCTTCACATTCTGAGAACTGCTTTGCACATGTGAAACTTGGGAGGATGTAAAGGGTACAGTGAAAGATCCCGAATTAATAGCACAGCAGCTTAGATGGGAAAGACTAATATCCTATTTGGTACTGAATTAAGTAAGAGAATCCTAGACATGGTAAACAGCCAATCTTTTCACAGCCCTGCAAGGGCTCAGTATGTTAATAGAGACAGCCACCTTCTTACACAAAGATACTCATTTCCTTAAGTCATCCAACTGGGATAAAAGTTACAACTTGTTTGTATCCAATGGCTTTTCACCAAAGATTACTGGAGTGCCTGAATGCAGTTACCAAAAATTAGAAGGGAGTTGTGTAAGTGTATCTGTGCTGAAGTAATTGTTTTTATAGCATCGAGTATTCAATCAATTTGAATGCACAGGCTTAGAAAATGATTCAAGATCTTTAAACTCACATAACAACTCCAAACATAACAGAAATGAAAAAACAAAACGGGCTTCAAGTGGCTGCTTCTGATTTCAGCTGTAATTGCCTGATTACTCAGCCTCTCCTGTTGCAAGCCAACTGTAAGCTCACAGAAAGGTCCTTGTAGTCAATTCAGAAGTATCTTAGCTTGCTCAGCCGAGACAAGCTTCCAGAGCAGCACAGTTGATAAAGATAATTTTGATGTTACCAGCCATCAGTGCTATAAGCAGGTGCAGTTTCAACACTCTCTATCATATGAGCTGGAGCTCATCCTGGAGCTTCAGTCCAGGATGAGACTGTTATTTCTCCAGTGTTGCATGGTTTTAAAAAATGAGAACAGAACTGATGACTTAGAGCTTACAGATGTTTTGGAAGAACTCATACCAAGAAATGGAGGGCAAATATGGGTGACTAGAACTTTTAGGGGCCTGCATATAATTTCTTTTATTCACATTTTAAAACCAGCTTTTTTTTTCCTCTTCTCACAAAGCAATGCTGATGTGCCTCCTCATAGGCTAAGGTGGCCCTTTAAGCAGTTGCTTCATCTTTTCCTCCAGCTTTCAGAAAGAACCTATTCCAAGCATGTATGTGTAAGAGAAGGCTCCTCTTCTTCCAGAAGCCTCACACATTCAAAACAATCACCTGGCTCAAAGAGCTACTTGTTTGGAGAAGAAGTTGCCCTTCCTCTGAACACCTGTAAGGAACATGAGACGGGAGCCTTGCCTCATCCCAGGACCTTACAGGAAGACAGCCTGGGTTTCTTATGCTTTCCTTTCTTCCAACAATGGCTTCAAGTATTTTCTTCACCTTCCCCTATTTATCCCCTGGATAAGTGAGACAGGAAAAGTGTCCTCACTAAATTAACTCTCAAACTACTATCTTGAGCTATGAAGGGCTAGTGCCCCCCTTAGAGAGACAGACAGTTTTCCCTGCCAAACTCAGCATTTCCTTAGGTTATAATTATAATCCTTTTTTTGACAGGATTAAAGGCCCTAGAACCCCACAGTTTTGTGCCTATGCTGGTTCTAGACCTAAAGCATTTTAAGTTCACATATACTGTGAAAGAGACAATTCCTCAATTCTTATAAAAGCTGCAGGTATTAACAGTCTAACTTTTGCATTGATGCTCAACTTCATCTATAGGCCATGTATTAACTATTTTTAGAGCCACAATGAATACTCAAAAGCTGAGATCAGAACGTCTTTCAAGGTATTTCTGTTTAAAAATACTGGTCTTGAGTCCCTCATTCCCTGCTTAGCCTGACATCAGAGGAAACCTTGAGAAGAGGCCAGACTTTTAGAAATAAGAGCATCCATTACCTACCCACTATTTCTCTCTCTGTAGGACATCCTGCTAGACTGATGCCTTGATTCTGTTTGCCAAATAGTAAATACTTAAGATATATAATGTTTGATCCCCCTACGTCCCCTAGGAACTACTTCAACATTAACAACTTAAGGAACTGATTTGTGTTCCCTCCTCCATTTCAGTACAGAAAACAACAAATAAGAAAAATCCTTGTAAAGTAGTTTGTCAGAAACGCTTGGCTTTACCACCAGCGCATATTCCTATGATTTGCAAGTCTTCCTTCCTTATAAGAAGTCTGACTTCATAGTTTAGCACAGTTTGATCCAGAGATAGTTGGCATCTTTACAGGGAGTAGATAAGTAATGTTTTCATGCAATGTGACAGTAGTTACTGTGCATATAGCAAAGTAAAGTAATTGACTCTCCTGATTTATTACAAATGCTATCAACACAAAATTCACAGTAAGACTTTCATTATATTATGTTTTCTGTATAAACATCTCCATGGGTTTTGCCAATCCATTTTACATCCAAAAAAACTTAACAGCAGGGATGCATAAAATATAAATATGTCTGAGTCTGTATTTTGACTATTTCTAAGAAATACGCTTTAAGCAATTAAAATGATAAATAGAATAGGAAAGGAAGCTACTTCATTGTTTAAACTCAACATTTCATGCTCAAATGATTTCACAGGATCTCTCTCTTCTTCAAATTGTCCTTCCATCTACCTGGACTGCCCCCTTCCTCCAACCCCGAAGGAAACGAACTACAGACAGTTTGGGGGGAGATAAGATTTATGTGTCTTAAACACTATAAAGACTTTTTCTATATTGCAGACAAAAGTTAAGACAGTTCCTGCCAAAAAAACAGTCTATACATCCCTAGCTACAGACTGAGTTGGTGCCATAATCTGCAGTTTGTAATGTGTTTAAAGCAGGCATTACCCAAGGTACAGATCAGGTGCTTTCAACCGCCCAAAAACATCTGCACTGAGTGTAACAGTACTGATACTGCTGGCTTTACAGAACTACAGCACGATGGAAAAATTTCATTTTGTGACATTGTGATACCTCACCCATCTGTAATACCCAGTACTATAGGGCTTTTTGGAGAGGTGGACCACTCTAAAAGGCATCTTCAATTCAAAAGGCTTCACTTTGAGACTCTCTCATACAAGGTCAGATTCAAAGCTGGGCTTTCAAAGGACAAAATTGGGCACCACACACAAAATGTGTCGCTATATTCACACACCTGTCCGTGTGTTAGATGCAGATAAAAAATGAACACTTGGGGATGCAGAAGTCTATTTAGGGCATTTACATGAGCAAACTGGCTACAGTCCTGCCCTCATACTTGGCCTTCAGGCTGTGAAGATTCAGTCCTCAATGAGATAAGGCTTTTGCCTTAATTGTGAAAAACTTCATGCAGCACTTGGGTTAGATTTTCAAATATCACTCCTTTGGATGGCTAGACACGAGACATTCATTAACTGAAGTGTCAGACAAGAGCAGATGAAAGTTCTATCACTAAGTATTTTTTCCAATTCCACAATTCTTTCAGCAGCTATAAGCAAACAGTAGCACTCTTGTCCATCAGGAAGAGTCTGTGGGCCAGACAGATACTACTGGCTGGAAATCAAGATAACTCCCATAGAGATTTTAAAAAAAAAAAAAAGTAAATTGACTCCATTCTAAAATCTTACAGACATTTGTCGGCAAAAAAAAGTATACATACATAAATGCAGATTCTGAGTTTGCATCTGAAAAAAGATCTTGCAAATGTTTACTTTGCAAAACATCTATTTCTTCTATTCCCACCCTTAAATCTCCTGTATGCCAGCAGAAATGTAAAGTATTTATTTGCAAGTTATTATTTTTAAATACAGGTAGCAGGTCATATGCATTACTGTGGCTGCTTATACAATATCGTTCTAGAAAGGTTGGGCTTCCATAATCCCCACAGACTCTACCTTTAGAAAGAAGTCCTAGGACACCTTAAAGTCTCATTCCTTCTTAACTGGGCTTGTATATCTACTTTCTTATGCATCTGAATAAAATACAAAGATGATAATTAGCTAAGAATTCCTGTAATTATCAAGAAGTAAAAGTCCAACAAAACACCGCTTTCCTTATCTTTCCTTCTTTGTGATATTATGATATTATCGTGCCTTCATTTAACTCTACCATGAGAGGTAGGAGGGAGAACAAACATTCAGTGGGTCTAACCAGGAGATTTCTTTATGCATCAGAGACAAGGACTGAGCTGATAATCCATAAATGGATAAAAGTCCATCGGTAGATCAGAAAGGTCCTCCTTGTGGTTGGTCAATAAAGCTCACTCCAGCACAGTATAATTTGTTTACACAGCAGGTCGAGTTTAAGATTGTCAGGTTATTTTTTTAAATACTTTCATACGATCTTCATGAATGGTCACTGTTGTGCTACTCACTCAGATCTCCAGAAAGAGGAGTTGCAACAAGAGATCTTATTACCCATTGTTGAAAACAAAACAAAACTCTCTCTTCCATAGTGGAAGTAACCACAGGCAGTCTAATCTCCTTAGTTCCACAGGTGTCTGCCTGTGTGATCTTAAATGGCTGTCTTCCAAGCACATGTAATTTGGTCTAGACCCCAGCAGCCAAATCTTCCTGTGAAAACTAGATCTACAGCAACTGCCAAACTCTTCAGCAACTGAGTGGCATATAGCACGCATACGTCCAGCAAGACATGTCTAACCTACTTGTAGATAAACAGCTCTCCTATCACTGCCTTGTTTAGGCCTAGGTCCAATGACAAAACATTCTGCTAATGAAAACAAAACATGACACTCAATCCTGCCTTCCCCACTGGCTGAGAGTGAAATAGTGCCCTGCAAAGAAGTAGTTATTGCCATCATTTTAATGATGACAAAATGACACTTCGATTCCAAAAGCTAATCCTTGACTTGAATGAAGTTAGCTAATCAGTCTGTTGTGTCACTTGTGTTCAGAGAGAAGGTTTATCTTCATTAGGTTGTAACGTTGACTCAGATACTTACAGGAAACAGCTTCCTTATCTATTCCAACAGCCAAAACCAGCAGAAAGAAGTGGTGCTCTCATACTGGGAAATGTCATAGGGCTCATCCTCAGAAACAGCCATTACAGGATTACAGAACACTTTCTACTTTTAAATGCATGTAAATGGCAGGAAAGGCACTGACTTGCATTCATCCTCCTCCTGTCAGTCCAGTACAGCTCTACTCCCTCCTCTCACTAAACCGAAATCTCTCAAGAAGCAGAGCAGACAGGGCCTCTGGGAGCTCCTTCCCAGGCTTCAAGCTTTGCCAAAGAACCCCAGCCCTGGCCTGCTGTCCTTAGGCTACCGTAACTCAGCTGAAGTAACTTTTGCAAGTGCACTTCAGTACTGACCCAACCAGAGGCCTTCATTATGCAACTCCACAACTTCCACTGAACACAGCAGCTAATATTGTCAGACTTGAAGACAAGTACCATCTTCAATGTTCTCTAGAAACATCAATGAATCTGCACAGAGTCCAAGGTAGTATCAGGGTAACTATGACTTCCTGTCTTTTACTGGTGATGGACTGGAAACCAGGAGACTTAGTAAATCAGTCCAGGACAGGTTGTGGGACTATGTTCAGAATAACGCCCTCCCTCAAGTTCACAGTCCTCTCTAGCTGTCTCTCCTTGTGTTATGCCTCAGAATGCTTTATGAACTATCCAGGAGGGTTTCTGAAGAGAAAGGATGAGAGAATTTTGTTCTTAAAGAAGCACATCGTCATCCAAACTTGTACAAAAGTGGAATGGTACTGCTAAGGACCAGGGTAGAGATTGGAGCAGCTGCTCTGAATATTCGCATAATCAAGATGTCCAAATGAAAACATTCAGTTGTAATGGTTGCCATTTCTGTTTGCTAATTTTTCCCCTCTTACTGCAGACATAACTCAGCCTGCCTGACATGCATGCATATGTACATGACAGTTTTCTATTTGCCAGAACACTTACAAATATTTCTACGGTCAAAGTATCTCCAGGCCCCTACTGAGATGCAGTACCCTTTGTTTGGATAACATACACAAGGCTTAAAGACAGTTCCTCACAAAGGAATTTAAAAAAGAAGTGCATGAGGGAGGGAAAGAGGAGAACTGAGGCACAGAGAGTTCAGGTAACACATTCACAGTTGTACGGCAGGCCTGGAGAGAGTTGGGAATTAAAGCCAGACCTCCCAAGGCCCAGCTCAGTGCATTAACCACTAGACCCTCTTTCCTGAAAAGCCTACTCCCACTTTCAATTGCACAGCAAGTTGGAGCATTGAACTAAATACTTGGCATGAAGCATCAATACTGATGGATCACTTAATTTCCCAATACCTCAAATCATCACGACACACATCGTGGTCCCTTGCTCCACAATATATACAATATATAGTCTATTTTCACAAAGCCACACGTAATTGTTGCTTCATCCGTTAAGAGTATTTTGGCAGAATACAGGTTTTTTGTTTTGTTTTTGTTGGGAAATCCTGCCAAGAAACCCTCTTTGGTGGATAGTAACACATTTAGGGACTTGTTGCATTACAAGTTAAAAGGAAAACTTGATTAAAAATTATATCCAACAAAATGGAGGTGGCTGAAGAATCGGAGCATCAAAGAATGGGAATCTTTCCCAGTAAGGCCAAAGTTACTGCCCAGAGTCCATGGCAAACAATGGAAGTATTCATCAGAAGTAGTGTACCTTCCCCACTGAATGTTTACAAGAGCATGGAAAAACAGAGCCGTCTCTGGTATCGACAGGCTAACTCTATCTTAGGAAAAAAATAAAATAAAATCCAGTCTAGAGTCAGTCACAACGTCCACAATATATTTCAAATTTCAACTGTGCTTCACAAGATCAGACAGATCATGTTTCCTAAACAACTTAAAGAGTTAGCTCACAGGGCTTCCAAAAAAGTTCTTTAAGAAGTGAACCCGTGAGAGTTTTACATATATCCGTGTATACACACAGAGAAATACCTAGCGTAAATCTTCAAGGCTTTCAGGAGACCTGCATACATACGATGGGCTGCCAACATGAGCCAAAGCCCACAAAACCCAACTCTAAGAGAGAGTAAATACTACAGCCCTGTATCACTGCTGGAACAGTAGACAGTGGCTTCTCCTAATTGACCTACTGACCTGGGGATCTACAGGTCACTGAAACCTCTTGAGATGGTCTTCTATCTTGTTGCTGTCTTTCACTGTAATAACAAAGGAATTATTTGTATTTAAGTACATACAAGATACTCTTGGATTGGAAGATTCCCTTGGTTTAAAATGGAATCCAAGCCAGCTGCAGGTAATATCAGCAGTCACCAGCATTGAGCTGCAACAGCTCCATCATCTCAGTAATCTAACCAACTCCTTTCACATTGTGGTTTAACCACAGATGCTAAAAATACTTCTCAATGAGGGTGAATTTAACAGTGAAAGGGAAGACAAACATCATTTTCTGAATTTACAAGAAGGCAGAACACTTCTGTGGATACTCTTACAGGTGTGTTACCTATGAGCTGGAAATGCAATGGATTACCATATTGATCTGTCAGACCTTCCATGTGGATGCATGGAAGACTGAACTGCTATATGCCATTACCACACTGCGTTGTGCATTACAGACAGGTCTCAGATTTGCTTATCTGTCCATGTGGTCAAATCAACACAGCTTAACAGCTGAGCCACTCTGTCTGTTCATGGAGTAAGCATTTTTAGCCTGAAGCAGGTGTGAGATCATTCCTCTCAAATATTTTTTCCATGGTGAGCCAAACTAAGTTACATTGTCTTCCCTTTCCCACAGGCCAAGAGCACAGTAGGGGATAGTCATCACAGCATAGCTGGCACATAAGAATTTTTATTTTGCAAAATGAACAACAGTTATAGAAGCAGAAGACTTTCATTGTCCCCTATCCTTGCAAAAAAACCTCAAACCTGTCTAAAAAACAAACTTGGACATTAAGCAGGGAGGTCTCTGGCCAAATAAAGTCACAATTTTAACCCGTGGTTAAAAAAAAAAAAAAAGAACAATTTAAGTGACCCAAAATCATTACATTATACAGAAGTTCCAAGCCAACACGAAGAAGACGAAAACAACAAACAAAGAGCACGATGTGCTCCCAATGGTTCAGTTCAATGAAAACTGTGGGTGCAGTGTGTGAACACTTCTTCAGTGAAAGATCAGGACTAGTTCTTCACAGCTCTGCTCTAAATGGAAAAAAATGCAGCTCTTAGACATGTAACACCTGAACAGCCACTGGTTTTGTCCCAACTGTCTTTTTTTTTTTCTTTCTTTTTTTTTTTTTCTCCCCACAAAGCTGAGTTTATAGCGATTGAACAATTTTCTTAGCTCTGACTGCATGCTGCAAACATTGGTGCTACAGCATGGACGTTGAGACTTTAATAAAACTAGAAGCAGCTAATGGTTAACAATAAAAAATAATATTTTTCCTTCAAGCAATTAAATTGTAATATAGGGCTCTCTAATTCCTTCCTGTCTGGTCCCCTGGGCCTAAGAATAAGGCAACATGAGAAATAAATAATGTGTTGCTGTTACACTGTTTCAACCAAATCTCAAAGTCTCTACAGGAGAAATATTGTCTCCCTCATTAATTCTGAAATCTCTTTTATGGTTTCATATATCAAGTTACCTTTCTGCTAACCTTTTATTTATATGCTAGTTTACTGCATTATGTTTCCAATTCAGCATTGTTTTAATGAGTAATTTGGCTTTGATAAGTCTATGACATATCACAGACAAATTAATGTGACATTTAGCCCAGCAAATGCTCCAAAAT
Source organism: Grus americana (assembly GCF_028858705.1). NCBI lineage: Eukaryota > Metazoa > Chordata > Aves > Gruiformes > Gruidae > Grus > Grus americana. The sequence continues at coordinate 30,155,694 of NC_072859.1, forward strand.
AAGCAGATATCCAATATTCAAAGGGCCTGCAATATTTTGCAAGCACACCTTAATGTTAGTTTGTTTTTATTTATTCCCTTCCAAATGCAAATAACTTCCCAGCTCACTTTAACAAAGAAGTACTAGCAGCAGACAAGAAAGGGATTATGTTAGAAGGAAGGGAGGGTTCAGTAAGCATTTAGACATGAGTATTAAAATATCAGAGTCTGATTTCTAAGTCAGACCCTGAATAACCTGTGTGGAATGAAAGAAACCACCCCAAAACTGTAACTTTAACATAATCTGGGACTCTACTTAATCTACTATTAGGGAAGCTGTAGAGGGTCTGGTCAAGATCAGTCTTTCAGTGCTAGGTGCTGTATGAATAGACACAGCCCCTTTCTAAATGTTTTTATACAATCTGGATGGTAGTTACATTCCGGTATCAGAAGGCTCTATGAACAAAACAAGAGCTTCTCAAATCTACAAAGTAATTTACAAGCATTTGGAAGATTGCACTTATGTGAAAGAGCTAGATAATGCACAGAGAACACAAGGGAAACCTCAAAACATGCAGTGGAAATAAAACCATCACATCAAGATTGCACAGGGATCTCAGGCAAGAGAAGGAATCTGTACCTTGAGGTGAAATCAAAGTGGGACTAAAAGGGTAAGATGGGGGAAAGCCTTAAAGTGTCTGCTGGACCAGAAGGAGATGAGAAACCCTCAAATTAAATCAAGTATTTTTTGTTTAAAGAGCTGTGAGACTTAGCTCAGAAACTAACCCAAGGTTGAACCCAAAGGGACTGCAGGCTGGAGGTTATGCTTTCACCACATGGCTTCTTCAGGGCTCTCCTACCAGCCACTATGGCCTGTCCACCCTGAGCCTTGGACTTGCAACTATTTGTCCTACGCAGAAGGCACTTGATCGCGTTTACTGTCCCCACCAGGAACAGACATTTCAATGAGAAATGTCCCTCTCGTGCCACCTGGATTGCAGATCTCCTACGTAATGTAACCCTGACATCGTTACAGAACCTGCATCATGAAGATTCACAAAAGCTGCTCAATTCAACGTCCCTGTTCCAAAAAAAAGGGTAAATCAGCTATAAGAAAGTAAGCATTAATTCCCAAATACTGTAAAAAGGTCATTATCCCAATTCAAAATAGGATGGGAAAAAAGGGGGTTTGGTTCTGTTTCTTTTTTTAACCTTTTTTAACTTGCTGGAGTATTTGAAAATCACAGTTACAAAAGCATAAACAGCACTGAGGAGAAAGAGTCTATCTTCCCATTTCAGAGGAACTGCATTAGGATACAGATCCTAAGGCACCAACTTAATGAAAAAATGAAGTTTTTCAGTGTTGGCAGACATTTAAAGTATGTGCCTGAAATGAGTGAGTGTTAACCAGCTTAGCTTTGCTTCAGAGAACTCTTCCATCTGGTAAGACTCCCTAGTATTTTACAATGATATGCGTCCCCCCACACCCCCACACACCGCTATCATCTTCAGTGATGATGTGTGTCCTGGAAATACTAGTTATTGTAGCTCCAAGCCCTGCATTTTATGAGCTTTGAGTAATTCTTAGCATTCAAAAACCTCATTCCAAAGGAGAAGACTAACAAAGTTTTAAAAAAAAAAAAAAAAAAAAAAAGAGACGGGTAGTGGTTGGCATGAACGGAAATGGAAATGGGCACCAGAAGTTTCTTTCTCCCTGCACATAGTTTTGGTTGCACTTACAGGCTGCTGCATTCAACAGCTGCATCAGTTCCACATTAAGTGAAATTCTACTTTTGACCACTCTTCTCAAAAGTCGAGCTCTAAGGATTTTTGGGTTACAATATTTACTTACATGCAGTGCTCTTGGACCACATATTCTCCCCTCGGTCACTATGCACTTTACAAAAGCAAATATTACCAGCCTCATTCTGCCAGCAGCGAGCCCAAGGCATGGAGAAGCTGCCTGACTCATTCAAGATTGTAACAATGAGCCAATACAGAGTCAGGCCCCAAATTCAGATCTGACACACAGTCACATCACTAGACTTCAGCGCTGTAACCAGAGAGAGATGTCATTCAGTCAGGTTATACACCACAGGTTCATAATAAATTTTACTGGAATTAGGAGGCAAAGTATATCACCTTTGTTGGGAAAATGAAAATGCTAAATTAAGGATTCAATCTTGTAAACGCTGCCTGTGAGGCATCCCCAGGGATCTCCCTGATCCGCAGCTGAGCGAGGCAGTGATGCTGTCAACCTTCTGCAGCTCTTACACAGTCAAGCCACAACATCTGTGCAAACGATTTAGCCCTTATCCAACCCAAGAATCCTAATTAGATGCATCTAAAGCATTTCACAGCCAGGTCTCTAAGTCCAAGCTCACTAATAGCACAGTTGTGCAAGTAGGCCTTTGAAGTCAGTAGGACTATTCAAGTACATAAGGACAACATACTGGAGTATGAGACTGATCTTTCCAAAATTGATTTCCAGAACATTTTGTAAAATTAAGAGTAGCACTGGAAGTTATTAAATGCAAGGACACTGAATTATGTCTCCATTTACACAGCATCAGGTTCAACAACTGCTTTTCACTAAAAATTTTAAAAAGAATAAATATTCACTTTTTGTCTTCCTTTTTCCTCTGCTTCTCAGTTACAAGAGTTTGCTTATAAATGCAGAGAAGAAACAAAGAATATAATGAAGCTGCTTTTTAAGAGAGAATTATTTGCTGCTGCTTTTCAAAATTGTTAGTGTTGCAGTAACATGTAGAACACTTCAGTATTTTTAATTCACAAAAATGTTATTTATATTATATATAATATGCATTTAGTACATATTAATATGTAAGCATATAAACATATGTACTACAGTACATACTGAACTATTTAGATAAAACATTTGTCAGAAAAGGACAATGTCTTAAACCACACAGAGCTGAATAAAATTGTTTCTGTTTAATTGTTTCTCTTTCATGGAGTGTTTATTCCACTCCATGAAACTATTTTTTCTGTTCTTCTTAGTTGAGGCTCATACTGGTATCGCTCTCACCACCAAAACTGCACCTACAAAATGCTCTCACCACCAAAACCACACCTACAAAATGCTCTATAAAAGCCTGAGTTATAATATCATGGTTTAATCAGCCCTAACCTGACTAGCTTAATGAGGAACAATTGTGTAAGTAGGAAAATAATTTATCTTGGGAGTATGAGGCAGATAATTTTGGTTAAATTCTTCCAGATGGCTTCAAAACCTGAAAATTAGCCAAACCCTTTACCAACCTACCAAAAGAGCTTGGATACCTTCCCTGGCTGATGCATAAAAAGAACATGTTGTACGTACTCTATATGGCATGATACTATCCATTCTTGGCCACCAGCACAGGCATATAATTAATCAATATTAGCTGATGTGTTTTTCTTTCCATTTATATTAGAAATGCAGATTAAAACCAAACTTCTTACAACCTTTGGATTTGATATGCTTCCTTTCTTCTCTTTGATCTAGTAAGCTCTAATGGCGGGAAATGGGGCATTGCTGCCTCCCAGCAGCACAGAGAGCTGGGATAATGCTAGTGCTATATGTGTATGTACCTATGTATATATTTGTGTGTGTGTGTATATATATCTATCTAACATAGTGCTTTGAATATGCTCGATAATAAAGACTCAAATTTGGCTGTTTCTGGCATCTAGAATGCACTACAAGAGAGTGGCACATGTTAGACATGAACTTTACCTCAGTGACACCTAGTGCTCAGTTATCCTGCGGTGGCAGCACTCCCTGTGACTGTCTCTGCATACCAGCTGGGTTTCCTTGGAGTGGTCCTCTCTTTACATGGACACCTCTCTTTACAAGGAGCCAACAGGTCATCCTCGCTTTCCAAGCACCGTCCAGAGGGATCCTGATGTACGATTTGGCCGTTACAAGCATCTTCTAAAGGCCTCCTGCCCAGCCTGTTTAGCTTCCTTCAGCAATGCCCCAGCACCATCAGTCTGCATCCTCCACAGCAAGGAGATGCAGAAACACAAAACAGCATGTGGTGGGTTGACCCTGGCTGGAGGCCAGGTGCCCACCAGAGCCGCTCTCTCACTCCCCTCATTCACTAAACAGGGGAGAAAAGGCATAACAAAATGCTTGCAGGTCGAGATAAGGACAGGGAGAGATCACTCACTAATTATCGTCACGAGCAAAACAGACCAAACTTAGAGAGGGAATTCATCTAATTTATTACTAGGCAAAACAGAGTAGAGGAATGAGAAAATAAAATAAACTCTTAAAACACTTTCCCCCACCCCTCCCATCTTCCCAGGCTCAACTTCACTCCCGGCTTCAACCTTCCCCCCCTCAGCGGCACAGGGGGACAGGGAATGGAGGTTACGGTCAGTTCATCTCACGGTGTTTCTGCCGCTTCTTCATCCTCAGGGGGAGGGCTCCTCTCATCGTTCCCCTGCTCCAGCATGGAGTCCCTCTCACGGGGTGCAGACCTTCAGGAGCAAACTGCTCCAGCGTGGGGTCCCCCACGGGGTCACAAGTCCTGCCAGCAAACCTGCCCTGGCGTGGGCTCCCCTCTGCACGGGTCCACCGGTCCAGCCTGGAACTTGCTCCAGCGTGGGCTTCCCACAGGCCGCAGCCTCCTTCAGGTGCCTCCACCTGCTCCGGCATGGGGTCCTCCACGGGCTGCAGGTGGAATCGCTACACCCCCTCATCCTTCCTCCATGGGCTGCAGGGGACAGCCTGCTTCACCATGGTCTTCACCACGGGCTGCAGGGGGATCTCTGCTCCGGTGCCTGGAGCACCTCCTCCCCCTCCATCTTCACTGACCTTGGTGTCTGCAGAGTTTCTTACATCTTCTCACTCCTCTCTCCGGCTGCAAAAGCTCTCTCTCTAAGTGTTTTTCTTCTTCTTAAATATGTTATCACAGAGGCGCTGATTGGCTTGGCCTTGGCCAGCAGCGGGCCCGTCTTAGAGCCGGTTGGCATTGGCTCTATCAGACACAGGGGGAGCTTCTAGCAGCTTCTCACAGAAGCCACCCCTGTAGCCCCCCCGCCACCAAAACCTTGCCACGCAAACCCAACACACAGCAGTAAGCAAAAAAATAAACAAAGAAAAAGCAACAGGTTGAAGAGGAACAACTGTTCTGGCAAAGCAATGCAGGACAAAGCAAAGGAAGTAGAGAAGCTGAGGGAGCCAGCAAGAACCTTTTCAGCAGGAAGCCACGTTGAGAGAAAAGTTATAATTGCAGGGCTTCCTCCCTGGCAGCCTGGTACCAACACTTTGACTCCACTGACAACTCTTTTATGAGACAGGAAATCATTAATAGCACAACTGGTTTTCCTAGTAAAGCAGTATCTGTTGGAGCTGAAGGAACTCATGTGTCTTTCAACTTCCACAGACTTAGAAAAATCTAAGTCAAGAGGAGGATTTCTGGATCCAGTTCCTGTGCTAGCAATAGGACAACTACATAAAACTCAAACTAATTTCACTGACAGAACAAGCCAAACTTAGCAAATGAGACAGAGTTTAAATGTCAAGGAGAGGGCTGTGAAAGACAGCTAAGCACTAGGGTAGAGGGGACACAGAATCTCTGTTCTTGGTGGTGTGCAAGAAAAGATCTACCAGAAATGGTGTGGGGAGCATTGATCCTGGCTGGGAAAGGAGGATGTCTGTCACCTCTTGAGTGCTGGCCATTTTCACTGGTGATTAAAAGTGCTATTTTTCCAGGAGAACCTGAGAACCCAGCTATAAGGGCAGAGAGCTGCAATGCCCTCACAATGCTTAGGGGTACTGTTACTAGTATAAGCCAAAACACAATAAATACTCTTCTACCTGTCCTTCATGTTCAGCATCCAGTTTTCCATTTGAAGATTCCATCTTTCTCGAAAGTGATAATTTGTTTTATGCAGTACTGAGGGACTAAGCTGCATTCTCTTCAATACCATCCATTTCCTCCCCCTCCAATTTTTCCCCCCCAACACTGTGCATTTCTGATCTGTAGGGATTCCCACCAAATCATTCCCATTCTTTTCAGTCTCAATCCACTTTTTCAAGTCTCTGATCTATTATTCAACCCATCTTTGAAGTCTTTTAAAATTCTGCTAAATCCTTTAGGAGGCAAAATACTAATATAACAACATTATATTACTTCCAGTGCTATTTTCTATTCTCTTTTTTTTATTCTCTAACATCTTTTGTTTTGGCTTATGCCATACAGTCAGGGAAGGAGGGCTGAAATCTCTATAGGCAAACATCTTGTATTGGGTTTGCATTGCAAGGTTTTGGTAGCGGGGGGGGGGGGGGGGGGGGGCTATAGGGGTGGCTTCTGTGAGAAGCTGCTAGAAGCTTCCACTCAGTCCGACAGAGCCAAGGCTGGCCGGCTCCAAGACAGACCTGCCAACGGCCAAGGCCGAGCCCATCAGCAATGGTGGTAGTACCTTTGGGATAACAAAGTTAAGAAGGGGGGGGGGGGGGGGGGAAACCCCAACAACAGCAATTGCAGCTGGAGAGAGGAGTAAGAATACATGAGAGGAACAACTCTGCAGACACCCAGGTCAGTGCAGAAGGAGGGGCAGGAGATGCTCCAGGTGCTGGAGCAGAGATTCCCCTGCAGCCCGTGGAGAAGACCATGGTGGGGCCAGCTGTCCCCCTGCAGCCCATGGAGGATGATGGTGGAACAGATATCCACCTGCAGCCCGTGGAGGACCCCACGCCAGAGCAGGTGGAGACACCTGAAGGAGGCTGTGACCCCATGGGAAGCCTGCACTGGAGCAGGTTTTCTGGCAGGACTTGTGACCCCATGGGGGACCCACGCTGGAGCAGTCTGCTCCTGAAGGACTGCACCCCATGGAAGGGACCCATGCTGGAGCAGTTCATGAAGAACTGCAGCCTGTGGGAAGGAATCATGTTGGAAAAGTTCATGGAGGACCGTCTCCCATGAGAGGAACCCCATGCTGGAGCAAGGGAAGAGTGTGAGGAGTCCTCCTCCTGAGGAGGAAGGAGCAGCAGAGACAACGTGTGATGAACTGACCACAACCCGCATTCCCCATCCCCCTGTGCTGCTCGGAGGGGAGGAAGGAGAGAAAATTGGGAGTAAAGTTAAGCCTGGGAAGAATGGAGTGAGGGGGAGGTGCTTTAAGATTTGGGTTTATTTCTCATTATCCTACTCTGATTTGACTGGTAATAATTGAATTATTTTTCCCAAGTTGAGTCTGTTTTGCCTGGTAACTGGTAAATTATCTCCCTGTCCTTACCTTGACTCACGAGCTTTTTGTTATATTTTCTCTCCCCTGTCCAGCTAAGGAGGGGAATAATAGAGCAGCTTTGGTGGGCAGCTGGCCTCCAGCCAGCATCAACCCACCACACATCTGCATTATGAAGATTTTCACTTTCTAATGGGAGAGAAGGCTTATTCTAAAATCTTGGGTAGGTAGGGATGTTTTAGTGAGCAAGCTGGAAAAGAAAAAAGAAAAAAAAAGAAGAATTTCCACTGGATTTGTTGGAAAGCAGAGGTGTACTTTAGCTAACAGATTTTCAAACACAACTTGCTTTGATGATACTAGGTGCAAGGTCTTGCTTTAACTCAAATTAAATCACACAACACTTTATAAAAACACCTCTATTCACAGAAAACTGTATTTCTTATATAGCTTTCTCATTTTGCAAATATTTTTAGTTATTTACCCTGAGAAGTCCAAATGAAAGCAAATCATAAATGTGCCTATAATTTGCATTCCTTCCCTGTAGAAGATATTGAAGGGTTTTTTTCATTTAAATATTTGAAACCTATAATTTTAACACATTTTTACCATATCTCATCCAGAAAATAGAATGCTTTTAGATGAAAAATAAACAAGTAAACAGCTATTAATTTGGCACAAGTCTTTCAGTTACGATGCAGAGGTTAGAGGAAGGAGGTTGTCCTGGTTTCAGCTGGAATAGAGTTAATTTTCTTCCTAATATGGTGCTGTGTTTTGGATTCAGTGAATCTTGCAGCACAACATGTAATTTTACTTTGTTGTCACAAAAGCTATACTTAACATTTTCTTATATTTCTAGTGATCGGTGCTTCTAAAAGTCTAAGCTGATATGATGTAAAAATGTAATATAAACCAGCTTATGAACTCAAGGCCATCTTCTCATGCAGCAATTTGTCTGTTCTAGAAAAGATGCAGATTTGAGGAGGATCCAGGCTGCCACAGAAGACAAACTCAGGAGTGAAAATACTGCCACCAAGCCAGAATGTGTCCTTAGATACATCTGTGTAGCTGAAATCAGTAGAAATATTCCATGTTTGCACCTGTGTAACAAAGTAGAATGCAGGTATCTGCTTTCCCTTTAGACTTAATATCCAATAAGACAAGAAAACAAATTCAAGCTGTTCCCACTTCTTGTGTTTACCAAAATCCTGTAATTGCTCTCCACTGGAAATACTTAGAGGATACTCTTGTCCTGACATGCAAAATATTACACAGGGTGATTCCCTACTAACCTATTACTAAGAACCCTGTGCGAAGCCCCAGATAGTGAGGTGGGGAGAAGCAGCTCCATCTGACTCTCGCTGATCTACCCAATTTGCATCCATATAAGCAGAATTTAGAGCATATTTACGGAACAGTTTTCAGCAGCGTCAAAGGCTACTTGCACAGATCTGCTGACTGGGAATCCTGAAGCATACAGAACACAGGTAGAGCCAACAGTAAAAGCAGTAGGCCATAAAGGGTCACAAGTTCTTAGGCAGAACTGAATAAATTCACTTGAAAGACCAGAAATACGAGGTGGCCTGTGGCTCACAAAGGGAGAAAAACAAAACTCAAACTTTCCAAAGAGCAAAAGCTTATTAATCTTTTTCTGTTCAGCTTTTATAAGTTTTATAACCACACATCTCACCTAGAAATACTTAGTCTAAGACCAATGTGTCTTGTTCTGTGTAAACTCCCCAATCAGTGTTGCCTCCTTTTCTATTAATCCACCCTTTAAAATACGTTCTTTTATCAGGTTTTAATGTCTAACATGATTTAATCAAGAACACATGCCTCATAAATATCATCTGTCATGTTCCATTAGTTTCATGTGGAAAAGTACAAGTCAATAAACAAAGGTTGTGCCATAAATCTGCCTTGAACACATTATACCTCAAATAAGAAAATAAAAACATGTGTGTCCTTTGACCTGGATATTCTTAAAATGGAACTTCAGGTATTGTCTTATGCCTTTAAAAATGTCTAAAGCATTCACAATTAATTGCGTACCTAAGCAATTTCAATTTACATAATGTTGATATGGAGACGGTGATTAAATAAGCACTATGCCTTTAAGGCACCTGCTAAATAACATCACTGCCTCTGGGTTAAAACTGATATCCCGGACTGCACAATGAAAACCAGGTCTCTCCACCATGCAACTCTGCTGTAAAAATCCCTCATAACTCAGAGGAGCCATTGGGTTCAGTTATTAAAAGAGAGAGGGGAAGAAAGGAAAAAAAAAAAAAAAAGGATAAAAAAAAAGGATAGAAAAAAAAAAGCACCTTCTCTTGTGCACTGCATGGAAACGCGGTTGCTGTAAACACCAGCAAGTCCAAACAGCACGCACAGGATCCCAGTATGCTCTCCTCAGCCCCTCCACTGCTAAGCCGGTGGGCACCAGTTTGTCACCTTCTCTGATTGTCCAAGTACACAAATTATATGAGGTACTTGGTTTTGGTACTTAAACCAATGACCAAATTTGATGCTTGGGTCATCTGGGAATTTTTATTAAAGGAAATTCCCGTCCTTTTCAGAGTTGCAGGCTACAGTCAGTGCTTTCAACCTTTCCTGCTCTCTACTGCACACAGCAGTTTGTGGCTTTTGGTATTTTCCACTAACGATCTGTGTTACAGGCTGTTGGGGAGTGCTTTGTGGCTTGTGAGTACTGTGGGACAGATGCTCCCTGGACTGAGCATTGATTGCCTGCAATAGCAACAAACTGGACTCAATCGTCCATGTGGTCGGTCCCAGTTTCCCGCTCCTACCAACCCAGTGGGCTTTGGATCGGACACCCTCCCTGCCCAGCCTTCTGCTCTGCAGCAGCATGGATGAGAACGTCCAGAGGTTTCACCGGGGTCCTTGTCTATCTCCCAGCACCTTTCTGCGCAGCATGCTGCCTGTTGTGTCCTACAGCTGGCCAACTTGCTAGGTGGCTCATTCAATTTAGCTCTGCCAGAAGCAATAGTCTTTTCCTGAGGTCCCACTGACTTTTGTAGGATCTGGAAAGTGGTCAACAGCTCTGATGCCTGTCTAAAAACAGGAAAATCGGACTGACAACAACTCTGGAGTCCTTGAGAAAGGAAGTCAAATGTTTTCCTCTCATACATTGTAAAATCTGAGGAACAAGAAGCTCACAACTCAATAGTTCAATTTTGAAGTTTTAAAAAGAAAATAAAGACTATCTGTTTTTTTCCTTAATGACCACTCTGATCACACACACACTTATTTCCTGCAGGTCCCATTCTACCTCTTTGTGCAGATGGGCCTATACTTATGTCCAAAGTAGGTGATCCCCATTGGTTTCTAATTTTTCCGGTTCCTCCTGCCTTTTCCCAGTGTTCCCTCCCTTCTATGCCCAATCCCACCTTCACCTTCTCCCAACCCTGCAGCCACCAACTGATCAGCCTAGGACGTGCACATACACAGATGGTCTGGGTGCCCTGACCTGGTCATAGAATCACAGAATCATAGAATGGTTTGGGTTGGAAGGGACCTTAAAGATCATCTAGTTCCAACCCCCCTGCTGAGGGCAGGGACACCCTCCACTAGACCACGTTGCCCAAAGCCTCATCCAACCTGGCCTTAAACACTTCCAGGGATGGGGCATCCACAACCTCTCTGGGCAACCTGTGCCACTGCCTCACCACCCTCACAGTAAAGAATTTCTTCCTAACATCTAATCTAAATCGACCCTCCTTCAGCTTAAACCCATTACCCCCTTGTCCTGTCACTACACTCCCTGATAAACAGTCCCTCACCATCTTTCCTGTAGGCCCCTTCAGGTACTGGTAAGCCGTAATGAGATCTCCCCAGAGCCTTCTTTTCTCCAGGCTGAACAATCCTAACTCTCTCAGCCTGTCCTCACAGGAGAGGTGCTCCAGCCCTCTGATCAGCTTTGTGGCCCTCCTCTGGACTCTCTCCAACAGCTCGATGTCTCTCCTGTACTGGGGCCCCCAGTGCTGGATGCAGTACTCCAACTGGGGTCTCACAAGAGCAGAGTAGAGGGGCAGGATCACCTCCCTCGACCTGCTGGTCACACTGCTTTTGATGCAGTCCAGGACACGGTTGGCTTTCTGGGCTGCAAGCACACACTGCTGGGTCATATTGAGCTTCACCTCTCAGAAGGAAACGGGTCAACACATTGCCTCTCCATGTCCAACTCTGTGGCTGGAGCATTTGCTCCTATGGGGAACAGCTGAAGTTAACGTTGAACAGGTTTATGCAAGTCCCCACACAGAGTCTTCAAGATTTCACTCCTTTCTCAAATGTTCACCTCTAAAATGGGAGCTGCATGTTTACAATCTGAGTAACCCACTGGTTCCTCTGCTTCTGGATTTGGAATTACAAAATAATACCATTAGTCAGGAAATGGTAAAGTACAGCACTCCTTGTATAGTTACCAGGCTCTGACATTAACTTACCTAAATCTCTACCAACTGTGTCTTGTTAAATAATATGCTGGAGTTCATCACCTTGTTGTAGGAATGTCCACTGCCCTGGGACTTGTTCCAACACCAAAACTGCCCAAAGAATATCAGCGTGCCTTATGATACCTGACTGTGCTTACCTATGCAGGGCAGCAAGCAGACCTCAGCTTCTGCTGCCCTCACAGCACTGCTGGGCTGAACTTGTGCCTGGGATATACTACTTCTTGCAGAGTTCCTCCAGGTTCCCAGTCCCACCCTTCTGATATGAGTCAGGTTAGTCCCAGTGCGGGTCAGCCAAAGTTATGACTGGGTGTTGTGGGGATGGGAAGAGGCCATGTGATTAAAACACAGGAGGAATAAGATGACAGCAGATACAGGCAAGGGAGGAAGAGTCAAGCAAGCAAATCTTGTATTCAGCCAGTGGTGCTGATGTGGCTCATGCCTCATGCAAAGCCATAAGAGCATTCCAGCACCACAAAATTCCCCGCACCATTGCTAAGCATCACTACTGAATTTACCTGAAAATAATCAAAATAGATTTACAGCACCGCTGTTGTGAGTCTCTGCAAGGAAGGGGCTGACAAGGGGAATTCCTGTCACCACAGGAACTTCCTCACTCTCACATCACTCAGTTGGCAGTACTACCAGACCTGTGGACCCATATTAAAACTGTACAGCGCACAGTACCACAGGACGAAGACAGCACCCAGTAGAGCAATCCTCACAGCATCCTGATGCAGCCCTTCACAAGTCAGAGTTTAGAGAACCAACCCAAATGGCTGGGCAGTGACTCAGACCTCCAGAGTGTCTCACAGGACACACTGGGAGTACACAAAGTATTTTATTTTATATGTTAAGTGAGAGGACACTTCATGTTCTCAGTGCCAGACACAGAATCAGGGTATGGTACGCAGTTCCCAAGTGCTTACTCCCAGGCTACATCTAGCCTGGCTGAACACCAGGGCCCTTTGCTGGCAGAAGAACAAGTCTCTTCCAAAAACCTGCACTAATTACAGCTGCTCTCAGAGCCCTTATAAATATCAAGTTCCACTTTCCAGCTCTTGTGTTTCCTTTTCTTTCAATAACAAAATTTTAAAAAAGAAAACTAGTTTTCTGGGTCAGAAGACTCTACACATCAGAACAGTTTGATAGGAAAGTCATAATACTTGTAATTCCCTGAGATCTTTTATCTTGCACATCTCAGACAGACTCGAATGGTCTCACCTGGCAAGGAGCCAAAGGAGCTCTGCTACTAAACCAGCATGATAAGATCAGCACTGAGTGGAGGAAATGCGAACAAAAATCTCCCACTTTTCCCTAGATTTTCATCCAAACAAATGAGTATGTCACTTTAGTTCCCCCCTCAACAAAGTCTCAGTGCCTGAAGGTTGGCCCCATCCTCCCTCAGTAACTCTGAATTAATAAAAGAGCAGTGTATTTCTCTGAGTCACTTTCCCATCCCACTTCTTGTCTTTGAGGCCTCAACTCTTTGGTGGAACAGAAGATTATCACATGGCATAGCTTTCTAGGCAACTGTCTGCATCATGTGCTGGAACTCACGATGGGAAGAATTCAAAATTAACACTATTGCCCAACTCACAGAAGATACCATAAAAGGACACCCACAGAAAGCATGAACTATGTAACATTCAACACCAGACGACTAAGCACCAGATCCAGAGAGGTATTTAGGCACTGAATTTCCACTGATGTCAATGGGAGTTAGGTGCCTAAATACCCCTCTGGATCAGATCTAGTAGAGGAAATTTTAAGGCTTGATTTTTCAGTGGTTCTACAGTTCCTACAAACTCTTCAGTACCTCCTTTGAGGAGCAAGTCCTTCAAAGGAACACCTAGGAGACTCATCACGCATTTGTCTTGCTTGAAAAAAACCCATCCAGTTCTCAAAGGAAACAGACTGGATTTGGTAAGTACGTGAAAAAAAACCCACCCCACCACCTTTTATGACATTGTTCAGGTGTCACTGCTTGGCTTCCTAGGAAGTTCCATGAACCTCTAAGGCAGGATCCTGTCTCTACCACCAAGCTTATGGAGTGGCAATATGATAGGAGCCATCTGACAGCTATTGCCTTGTGGAAGAATACCTGACAGACATTAGCTGTTCCTTAAAACTTACAGATTGTTTTCAATTAACATAGGCATCACTAAATTTCACTGGCTCTTAAAACAAAATTAAAAAAAACCAAAACACCTGTCCACAATAACATAAGCTGATAGGATTCTGTAACTGATCATCTATAAAGAAATCAAACTGCACATGCTCTTAGTGGGCACCAAAGGGCAATCCTTGCCCTGTTCAGAAATATAAATCAAAGATACCACCCAAAAGAAAGGGGAAGGAAAAAAGGCCCTTGTGATGACAGTTCAGATTGAAATTAATTTGCCCACTTGCAGAAATTCTGAAAGTGTTTGCTCTTGATTTTTCATCCCCACCACATGGCAGCTGCTTTCTTCCAAAGCACACACTCGCACTGTTGTGGGCTGTTGGAGCAAGACAGCCAACATTGGAAATAGACATGTCCTGTGGTGGCACGGCAAGCAATGGGCACAGCGGCCACACCACAGGGTGCGCGGAGCCATAAGTACATATACAGACACAGACTTGTGTCTGGCCCAGGGACTGACAGAGGTGGAAGGTGTCACGAGTATAAATCTTAGACCAGGGAGCCAAAGAACTCAACCGAATTTTAGTCACATGGGTATCTCTCAGTTTCCCTTGGCTGCCTCGATCAGCTCTGGCCCAAAGTTGTAAAACTTGCCCACAGCTGCTCTGCTCACCCCCAACCTGATGTTTCACACTGTGACTTTATGCAGGCTTGTTTGGGTCTAACAAGGTCCTTATTTTTCTACAATGCAGGAAATAAGGAAACCAGCCATCAATTATTAGAAGCGCAGCAGATCTGAGCCGCGTGGCTGTAAAACAGATTTTTCTTTAATGAAACTGAGCTGGCATTTGCCAGAAATAACAAGTGCCCAAGACCAAAATGTAAATCAAAACTAAAGGAGAGTTTTCAAAACTTTGAATCATTGGTAGCAACAGACAAGCTCAGAAGGAGGTTGGTATGATTTTGGAATGTCTTAAAAATGTGTGACTAATATGACTTCCAAAGACATTATTTGTGAGTTAGTATTTCAGTCTCCCCACAGAAAGAAAACATCATGACCAGAGAGGGCCACAACATTTGCTGTAATAACTGTGTTAGTATGTCACTATTGCTATGCTAGGAAGGAGGCTAAGAGCCTTTGTTTTCATTTCAGAAAGCAAAGAAAGGAAAGATACTAATGTTGAAAATCATCAGTGCTTGGTAAGAGAAGGAAGGAGACAGCTGTTACCCTTTCCCTACGTGTCCAGGTTTTAAACCCAGCACTTGGTTTTAGTTGGTCTCAGCCCAGGTCCTAGGAGACAGTAGGTTCCATCACAACATCTCTGAACGGAGACTAGTGTAGTCAAGGAGGAGTGGTGCTGTTTGCTGAAGAGAGAGACATAACAAGAGGAAAGAAAGGGCGGGTTTGGAGGAAACATTAGTTGCTAGCAATTGCCTTACCATAACTTCTGTCAAAACTGTGTGACTGTGGTGTGGTAACGCTCCTCCTTCCCCAGCCTGCCCCCTACTCATGAAACCCACAATGAGGCCCTAAATTTAGCCTCAGTATGGATGCTAGGCCTGAGAATTGAAACGCAGAGGGCACATGAAGGAAGAGCAGCACCACATCTGGCAGCAGGAGATGGCCTGGGACCTGATCTTTTACAGATTGCAAGTAGAAGCCATTGGGATGGTCCAGCTTGTTCGTCTAGCAATTCTACCATTGAATGCAATTGTCCATGGTTGAAATTGATTCATTTCTTCCACAGGAAAATCCAAACCTGGCTCAGCACCTCCAAGTACCAGAGGATTTATCACATCCTTTGCTAAGCTGTGCCAAGGTTAATTATCCTTGCAGTCAAAAACATGAGTCTTCCTTCTTGTTTGATCTTTCTCAGCCGAGTTTCCAGCCATGAGGTGTTGTTCTGCATTTATCTGCACACAAAAAACCCCTCAAGAATCATATATTTTCTCCTCTAGTGCATCTCCAGAACTGACCAGATTGCCTCTGATCTTCCATTAGTCCATCAGTATTGCATATGGGTTAGCATCTTTCAGATCTTCTCCAAATCCTTTGATTTTTCAAAACCATTTAACAAAGTTTGAACATTAATCTATCTTCCTGCAGCTAGAGCGATGCTTAGCAGAAAGGTAACATCACTTCGCTATGCTTTGTTGTAATGTATCATATCACCTCACACTCCATTAGAAACGTATTTTTTCATATTACTAGAATAGGACATCCCAATCCTCTTCAGTGCCATTGCTTTCCAAGACATACAGTCTCCCATCTGTAAAGACAGCTTATATTCTCCATGCCAAGGTGCAGTCTCATGTGTTTGACTATATGAAAATAATTATTGTCCAGTTCCTGATGCTTCCTTAAGAAATTCATGTCATGTACCAGTCACTTCCTAATTTTTATTTATTATTCCCTTAATCTGAAGCAACAGACAAACTTTACTGGCAGTGATTTTCTATTTTCTGTCAGGATTTCAGTAGAAATTATTAGATTACACTGTGAACAAAACTCAAACTTTCAGAGTTGTATACAAAATATGGTCACTGTACAAACTATTATTGTTTGGTGTGCATCTCAATTTCTATAGATAAATCAGTTTTTACTCCATTCAAAAGTCAACATTATTGTTTTCTATACCACTATTTTTCTGCCATCAACATTGTGTGTGATGATTCAAAATGTGTCCCAGAAGCTTAAGTCTAAGCTACCAACACATTTACCTCTGCCAGCCTCACTCTCAGGCATGTTATAAAACAAGAACAAGCTTAATGAACTCTTTTAAGAAGCAGAACAGCTTCCTTCAGCTGCTATGTTAATGCAGATTTCCACCACAATACATCCTTAGTTCAAAACAGTCTAAACTCCACCTGGACCATAAGGATGTAGATATGACCAACAACTGAAGGCCGATAGTGCTGGACGACTTCAGTATGGTCAGTTAATTTTTATATTTGGAAAACAGGATGCATTGTGAATGAATAATAATAATAATTCAATGTGACCCTAATTCAGTATCAATAAGGCTATTTCCTTCTTCAGAACAATGGTTGGCATTTTCTATCCCCAACAGGCAATCGTTTGTTAGCAATGGCATGTCCCCAGAATGCCACAGAACATTTCACAACTGCTTTGCACATAAAAATCAATCATTTTCCATGCCCGGTTGTCCCACCACTGGCTCTCCCAACTGCTGCTCTTAAAACCCTTCACTCAGTCTGGTTTTTATTGTATGCCTTTTTGGTGTTTTCTTGACAAACGAATGAGTGGCCAGAAACACCAATGTTAGACAAGGAAGGATTTGAACTTTGTTCAGTAAGTCAGAGAGGATAGAAGCCTGGAGTATTACAGTTTGAGGGACCTCTTGTAACTTTTTACAGTGCCTAAGCAGTTGAGAATTAGAAACATCACAGGGAAGACGGTCGGGTCCAAAGAGTTACATCCCGCAGTAGGATTTCCATCCAGCCTGTCTTTAAAAATTCCAGTGACAAACAACTCACAGCCTGCTTGGGCACCATATGTCAAAAGCTACGTATACGCCTAGCTAAAGTTTTTCCCTATGTAAAGCCCACATAATCCCTGTGGAAGAATAAACCAATGTAGAAGAGACAGACGGTGCTGAATATCAGGTGCATTTCTCAAAGTACTTAATACCAACAGGAAAAACCTACAGCCACACACAGCTTCAGAAGGGATGCAATAGGAGATTGTCTTCCACACCAGCAGAACAAGACTGGTGCCCCTGAAGGATGTGTGGGCATCATGCACATGAATTATAACTCTGATCTATAAATCAGTGGATTCCATGTTTAGAACATCCTTCTCATAACTACCTTGTATTCTAACTCTGGGTTGCTCATCAAACTAGAAAATGCTGTAGTCAGGAGCCTTCACACTGGAAGCTATATCCAACCTTCCAGACTGTTTTCTCTAGTGGTAGTATCATAATTCATTTTTACCTAAATGCCAGTTGGTTATAAGATGAGGCTATTTTTTCACCAAGTTTCGTCTCAAGTCTCATATTATCTAGGTTCTGAAACTACCTCCCTGTCACTTCAGAGTGACTGCTTGCTGCTGAAACATCTACCCCATGCATAAAACATCTTTATCACCTCTAATGTTTACTGTTCTTAATTTTCAAGTCTCCCAGCAACTTCTCCATCAGCTAATAAAAACTCTGCTGTTGGCATTAACACTAACCCTTAGCAAGGAAAGTTCCCCAAGCAGGTTAGTCCCATTTTGGGAAATTTAACCTAGGTACCACCGAAGCAGCCAGCCTCTGCAAAACACCAGTGTTTTAACTCAAACTTGCCAAATAAACTGTACTCGTAGCCAATGCCATCATTCATTCAGGCTTAAAACACCATTGATGATTAATCATTCCAATGGTTTACTCTCACTTTCTAGATTTTGGTCCCTTTTATATTGGCTTTCAATGACTAATCTTGCAAAATATATGCACTTGTAAAAGTATTTGTGGAAGTGGCAAACTTATAAGCAAATAAACATAAAAGCAAATTTTGACAAAGCAGTCTGAGTAGTCATGCCAGTAATCTCTGTCTAACAGCTTCTGACAGGATGCAGTAAGAGAAAGGCGATCTCGTATGAATAATGTTTCCAATAAAAGCTAGCCAAATCACCCTGACAGGTTTTGAGTATTTACACATTCAGCAGACCAAAAGCTATTTACACCAGTTGCCATACTTCCACACATTTAGCCCACAATTCAAATAAGTTACAGCCCTTTATATATATTTAAAAATAAGCCAAGAGCAAAGTTGCACAAAGTAAAAGACAGAGGCCAGGAGTCTAAGAGAGTAGAAAGAATAAATTATTGAGACTTAAGGGCAAGGAAGGTGCAAGTGGGCTCTAGGAGTAAACATCCCCTTAAATTTCCTGCATACCCATTCAAATCAGAGAGATGCTGAAATGCATGGGGATCTTTGTTTTGAAAAGCTACATAGTCTGTAGCTTATCCCCATGAAAATATGACAAGTCAGCAAACCTTATCGAACAGCTTAAGAACTCAAAGAAAAAGAATATAAGCCAATTTGTGGTGAGTTGGCAAGAGGAAAAATAAGAAGCAAAACTGTTCAGATTAAAAACGTGAGACATCTTTTTCTTTTGCCAAGTGAATTGAGTCCATACTTACAGAACAAACTTCTATGCATCAGCCCTCCAGGGCTCAAGTCTGCCTCCTTTTTCCCACTCTTGGTTTTAAAATGGCGTCACTTCGGATTTGCACCAGAGCTAGGGATAATGGAATCAGGCCAGCTCAGTTTCAGTTGAACATGGCCAGCTCAGTTTCAGTTGAACATAAACCAGCTCTGATGACTTCAAGGAAACTGAACATTGCAACAATCAGATATCCAGAAAGAAGGAATTTAGTGTTGCTTTTTCTTCTTCAAGTGCTGGGAGACAGACTCAGCTGCATGCAAAATCTGCTCTGCCAGAGCGATGAGGATCTCAGGAACCTTGGATTAGCTACCTGCACCTCAAGCCCAGAGGGCATACAATCCTTCGGGTAATTTCTGCCTCAAGAACAACAGTCGCAAGAGACTTTTCCATCTGCTAGAAGGCAAGGGCAACCCTGAAGTTGCTTTTTTCTCCAGCAAACCGGGGGAAAGATTTTTCTTCCCAACAGGTACTTACTATTGGTTATTTCCAACACAGCCCCCTTAGCGTAGCCTCCCTTCCTTCACCTCAGCATGTCAAGCACTAAAATAAATAGGAGAATTTGTTCCTCAGCAACAATTCTGCAACTGGCAGCATAAACCAGATTCCAAGCAGTAAGAAGCCCAACTAAAATGCTCCATTAAAATCCTTACTCTCCCAAAGATAACAAAGATGTATTTTGCACTTTTCACCACTCACACTCGAGAAGACCTACCAACAAGGGCAAGCGCCACGTACTCCACATAGCAGAGAGAAATCTGGTCCATGCACACACTGCATTGAGGGGGTGCAGCCACGCTCAAGCAAGTCCCACCCCAGGCTGACATAGCCATATGTTGCAGTGCAGCATCCTGCAACAACACCAGATCAGATCTCAGAGCACAGCCGCATCACCTGAACACTGCACCTGAACTAACAAACTGTCCCTCAGCACAGAAAATTAAGCTGGCGCTGATGGTGGGCTGGAACAACTGCACTGTTTGTGGCTCCAAAACTGGCTTGTCTTTCTCCACACCATACTCTGTTACACTCTTGCAGTAGAAATACCATGAATAACACATAGACTTGCCCCAAAATGATGTAAGAGGTACAGCCTAGAATAGAGTCCAAGTAATCCTAACTCTTTTCTTCTCATTTATTTACTTCGCCATGTCAGCTACTGGCACAACCTTTGTGTTATCTCTCTCTGCCTTCACTGTTTTTGCTTGTTTCACGTATGATGGCAGATCACACCAGCCTGAGATCCATGCACGGTCCTGAACAGGAAGAAAAAGTAAAGGTGAACGTACTGTACTGACTGACCTTGGCATCTGAGCTACTAGGCTGCTTCTGCTTGCACACTTTCCTCTCTGGGAGAGAGTTTAACACTTGGATCTTCTCTTCTGTGCCTCAAAAGAACATGGATGGGATTTTAAAAAACATTCAGTACTAGCCTCCTCCTGAAGTCAATGCTACAACTCCCTGCAATTTCAGCAGGAGCAGCAGAGCAAAGCAGGAGTTATGAAACCTCATGTTAAATCCTTTCTGGGATTTTCCCAGAAAATACTGGAAAATAAAACAGAAATTTCCCTTTTATCTGTTCTTTAACTCTCTCTTCGCTGTCCAGCACAGATGGGGGTTGGGAAGTAGGCAGGACTTGCATAAGGAACAATAAGTGAGAGCTGTTCTGGGGTGAAATGAGTCCTTCTGAATGCAAAATGCTGCTTTCCTTGAGCACCCTTCCTGTCCTATCTGGTCTTCTCTCTTGAGCATCTGCCACTATGGAGATGTTCCATCAAAAAGCACAACATACAGTCATTGTAAGTGACTGATCATTTGCTCTCCGTGAAGGATTCAGGTTAAATCAAAGCCAGCTGCTTTAGAGAGGGGCAGGCGGCTAAAAAGAATTTAAAGAGAACAATGATAAAAAATGCAATCTAGAACCTACATACATAGGAAATCTACTCTTGTATTTCAACTAAATAACTCTAAGGTATTTAAACTTCACGCACAGAAAATTATTTTGTAACTTTTTTTTAAAGTCATCCTCTTGCATTGTTGTTCTGCCCTAATAACTCTGAAATGTGCTACTCATCTCTCCCAGTTAAATATCCTGTTTCACAAGCTCATTCCTAGATATCTGAAACTGCACAGCATTTCTATCTAGCTTTAGGCATCTAGCATTCCAAAGAATTAATATTTAAACTTATTATAAAGGAATGGGGATTGTGTTAAGCATGTAGTATTTAGCAAAACATTCATATTAATAAACTGTTGTATCGCTTGTTCGAAGCACATTATCATTCTTTAAATTCAAAAAAAGATTATGGTCTAAAACTGACACATGTATCTGTATTTTCATTTTATTACAACCAAGACTTAGATAGGATTATAGAGTAGAAGCTATCAGATTTCAATTTTTACAATACGCGTAAAATTATATTATCTTTCTTTGCCTAGGGGATTGTTGACTTCAGTATTTAAGTGACTTTAACCACAGCAAATTGTGAAAAAGCAGCAAATCACAACACTTATTTAAAATAATCTTAGACTCTCTACCTCTGCTAGGGAAGTGCCCCATGTTAGCTTTTTTATACATATTATTGCTCTTATATCTCTTGATTATAGATAAATGAATAAAAAACCCTAATTGGTTACGAGATATCACTTAATTGATTTTTTTCCTCTTATATTGGCCTTTGATTTACACCTCGGATACACTCTCCCAAGCCAGCACGTGTAATTTATTTACAGCATTGGAAGGCAGGCAAAATACATCATCTACTGTTATACAGCCTTCTACTAGGTATTAAAATACCAGGCCCCTGGAGACACTTCATATAGTTCAGCAAGTTCCAAAATAAACCAAACCGCCAACCCCTTAAGCACTTAAAATAACAATGGAGATCTGTATTAAAAAGTTAGTTTTACAGTATTTGATGATGTCGCCTTAGTGTCATTTTTCCCCCGGCTAAATATGAAAAAAAAAAAAAAATGCTTTCCCCTCATTCTAAAATAACAGACAACTCTCTAGGTCTCACAAAGCCCTCTTATCACTCACACAAATGCCAGAATTAAATGCAGTTTAAGATATTTTGCATTCATTTAACCCTTTAAATAAATTTGATTGGGTAAATTCAATTACAGTGCTCCTTACCAATCCACTATGCAAAAATAATCACATATACATTGACATAATGACAGAAGAGTCAGACATAATTATCAGATTTAAATCAATACAATTGCTTAAAAAAAAAAAAGATAGAGCTCAAGCACTTTGTGGTGATTTGACTGAGTTCAACCTTGTAATTCCTAAATGCTCAACACCTTAAAATAACATAAAACACAGAATTGGAATCTATTTCCTACTGAAGCTCTGGCAATGTCTCGTGTTTTTCAAGTAGTCTCCTTTTGACAAATAATCTTAATTATTAACAATCATTTAATATAGCCAAACCAATGAGAAAAAAGGGGGGGACGGGGGAAAAAGAAAAAGGGGGGGACGGGGGAAAAAGAAAAAGGGGGGGACGGGGGAAAAAGAAAAAGGGGGGGACGGGGGAAAAAGAAAAAGGGGGGGACGGGGGAAAAAAGAAAAAGGGGGGACGGGGGAAAAAAGAAAAAGGGGGGACGGGGGAAAAAAGAAAAAGGGGGGACGGGGGGAAAAAGAAAAAGGGGGGACGGGGGGAAAAAGAAAAAGGGGGGGGGAAAAAGAAAAAGGGGGGGGGGAAAAGAAAAAGGGGGGGGGAAAAGAAAAAGGGGGGGGGGAAAAGAAAAAGGGGGGGGAAAAGAAAAAGGGGGGGGAAAAAAGAAAAAGGGGGGGGGGAAAAAAGAAAAAGGGGGGGGGAAAAAGAAAAAGGGGGGGGAAAAAGAAAAAGGGGGGGGGGAAAAAGAAAAAGGGGGGGGGGAAAAGAAAAAGGGGGGGGGGAAAAGAAAAAGGGGGGGGGGAAAAGAAAAAGGGGGGGGGAAAAGAAAAAGGGGGGGGGAAAAGAAAAAGGGGGGGGGGAAAAGAAAAAGGGGGGGGGGAAAGAAAAAGGGGGGGGGGAAAGAAAAAGGGGGGGGGGGGGAAAGAAAAAGGGGGGGGGGGGAAAGAAAAAGGGGGGGGGGGGGGGAAAGAAAAAGGGGGGGGGGGGAAAGAAAAAGGGGGGGGGGGAAAAGAAAAAGGGGGGGGGAAAAGAAAAAGGGGGGGGGGAAAGAAAAAGGGGGGGGAAAAAGAAAAAGGGGGGGGGAAAAAGAAAAAGGGGGGGGAAAAAAAAAAAGGGGGGGGAAAAAGAAAAAGGGGGGGGGGAAAAGAAAAAGGGGGGGGGGAAAAGAAAAAGGGGGGGGGGAAAAGAAAAAGGGGGGGGGGAAAAGAAAAAGGGGGGGGAAAAAGAAAAAGGGGGGGGGAAAAGAAAAAGGGGGGGAAAAAAAGAAAAAGGGGGGGAAAAAAAAGAAAAAGGGGGGGAAAAAAAAATAAAAAGGGGGGGAAAAAAGAAAAAGGGGGGGGAAAAAAGAAAAAGGGGGGGAAAAAAAGAAAAAGGGGGGGGAAAAAAGAAAAAGGGGGGGGAAAAAAAAAAAGGGGGGGGAAAAAAAGAAAAAGGGGGGGGAAAAAGAAAAAGGGGGGGGAAAAAGAAAAAGGGGGGGGAAAAAGAAAAAGGGGGGGGAAAAAAAGAAAAAGGGGGGGGAAAAAAAGAAAAAGGGGGGGGAAAAAAAG
This sequence comes from Grus americana, assembly GCF_028858705.1. Lineage (NCBI taxonomy): Eukaryota > Metazoa > Chordata > Aves > Gruiformes > Gruidae > Grus > Grus americana. The sequence continues at coordinate 30,179,308 of NC_072859.1, forward strand.
AAGAAGGGGGGGGAAAAAAAGAAAAAGGGGGGGAAAAAAAGAAAAGGGGGGGAAAAAAAAGAAAAAGGGGGGGAAAAAAAAAAAAAAGGGGGGGGAAAAAAAGAAAAAGGGGGGGGAAAAAAAAGAAAAAGGGGGGGGAAAAAAAAGAAAAAGGGGGGAAAAAAAGAAAAAGGGGGGGAAAAAAAGAAAAAGGGGGGGGAAAAAGAAAAAGGGGGGGGAAAAAAAAGAAAAAGGGGGGGAAAAAAAAGAAAAAGGGGGGGAAAAAAAAGAAAAAGGGGGGGAAAAAAAAGAAAAAGGGGGGGAAAAAAAAGAAAAAGGGGGGAAAAAAAAGAAAAAGGGGGGGAAAAAAAGAAAAAGGGGGGGAAAAAAAGAAAAAGGGGGGGAAAAAAAGAAAAAGGGGGGGAAAAAAAAATCATTGTTCCAGGTTACTAGTGAAGCACAGATTCTGAGAACAGAAAGTTCCATGTTTCAACTGAGATTTAACATACTGGGTGCCAGAAACGTAATGGGAGGAGAAGGAAAAAAGGGAATTCTTTGCCTCTATTCTTCAAAGCCTGTGCAGAAAGGTAGTACTGCAGTAGCCTGAACTGATACTTATCTGAATGGAAGAACAGGCCCTTGCTTTTTTTACGTGCCCCATTTAAACGCAATAAAATGGCATGAGTGGTTTTAACTGGTCGTTCTGCCTATGTCATTGTAACGCTCCCTGCTCTCAGGAGAAGATAACAGCTGTGCCATATTCAGAAACACATACTTTTGCTATTGTTTGCACATTTGTAGGGCAAGATTACACTGTACCACAGTTAGTGTGTGCTGCCTTTGCTTTGGAACCCTGTATTCTTTGAGTTACATCAGTGTGCTGGGAAACATTTGGTGGCCAAGAAAAAAAAGCAAACAAAACCAACACTCTACTAGAAGCAGTTTCATACACTGTGAAATGATTACTAGATTGCACATCTTGTTCAAGCCTGTTGACATATAATGATAGAAACCTGGAGTACAAAATGGAGCAGTTTACACCTTTATTCCCTCTCCAACTACCCTGCCATCGACATCGTCAAGAGTTCCAAAATGACTAAACAGCAGAGGTTCACATTTCTATAATAATGGTACCGAAGATGGAAATTAGACTCACAGTAGTACAAATTTCTCTTCATAGTCCATACGTTATTCTACTTGCTAGCTTACAGATGGATTTAATACAAGGTTGTTATTTGTTCTACAAGCTTTTCCCTGTACACAGGATAAAGCACTTCTGTAATATTAAGGTTGAAATACTGACCCAGCTAAAGTTAGTGGCAAGACTCCTACTAATATTCATCATTTAGAGTAAAGTTTTGTCCCTCCTATTCAACATGCTGCGTATCTTTGCTCACTGAAAGTGGAAAAAACCCCCAACCAACCAACTTTGTTGTGATAAAGTACTATCTCCCAGAAGACACTCACATTACATTTAATAGTTTTACTAAATAGAATCTTGAAGCACTTCCAGAATATAATCTCAAATCTACTAAAAATCCTCAGCATACACTTTAACAGCTTATAAATATACAGGGTTGAACTCTAACATAAATAATCATTTAGATATAGTTGAATGCATAATTTAGAATATTCCAAGTCCAAAGCATTTGTAGTTGATGAGACTATTCACGGGAACACAGTAATGCACATACTTAGGCACTTGTGAGATTTAGATTTTAAACTTTTTCTTACTATAAAAGAAGAAAGGAAAAGATATTTTTCTTCTCATCCCATTTAGCAGAGTATATAATAATCTCCATTTTCATTCCATGTGTTAATGTAACATTATAAACCCAGAACAAGTAATTTCTTATTTTTTTACTTCTATTCCTTCAAGTAAAACTCAAGAAGTTACAAAATCTCTTTCACAGATCAGACTTATTTCCTGTAATCTGACATTATTTGTTATTCCATATATTTCTACGTAATATTAAGATAGATACAATATTTATTCTCTTCATTTTTTCCAACAGCTGTATTTTTTTCCTGAAGCAGATGGGGTTTTTTTGCTTTTACAAGTACCGATTATCTTTATACGACAGAACAATCATTAGATCTTCGGGTCTGTATTTGTAAATATTCTCTACTCCCAATCTCTAAATAATAGAGAATTTAATTATTAGATACCATTAAACCTCTTTTAAATCAAATCCATGAAAGGGGCATCTTCATTTCAGTGACTCTGATTTTGCAATGCAAATCATTAGAAGAACTTCCTTCAGCAGCAAGTAACCAAAAGTTACTCTCCTGTTCAAGACAAGTAAGCATTTTAGCCAATTTAAGGCAAGGGACAGTCACAATTTATCCCAAATGACTTTATGCACACATTCTCCAATCTGCAATTTCTTCTCCTTTCTCCTCTTACAAAAAAAAAAAGACAACCAAAACCAAAAACCCCAAACCCCCCCAAACACCAAAACCAAAAACCCCACAAAGAAACCCCAACCCAAACAAAAACAACAGACCATGGAATAAAAAATATCTGTAACTGCAAGTTCTGTTCAAATAAACCTTTAAATTCCTTTTTGTAGGGGAGAGTTTAAATGCAGCAAGCAAGAGAACTACAATGAAAAGATGAAAAATTTATTAGTACAGCTCTATATAAAATTGAGAGAGTTTAGAGATCACCATACCAGTGAGGCTATTCCCTGTTTCCTTATCAGCCCATATAATATTTATCAACTCTAAGCAGTCCCATTTGCTCCAGTGGGATAATTCAGGTGAACACAGACAAGGTGTATGAAAGAAAATGGCAGAATCAGGCCCACGACCAGTCGATACACCTAATAAGTCATATAACCAAAACATATGCTTTTGCTTAAGATCCCAACAGTGTAAGCTGTTACTTAAGCAAGGACTGTCCTGCTAACCAAGGGAACAGTCGCAGGGGGTTACAACGGCAAGATTTAACCCTCCTTCTCAACAGCAGAAGAAAATTAATACATTTCAATGCATCGGTTGTATGTTTGCCGAAAGCAGCTACAGCTGAAAAAGAAAGAAACAAACAAGAAAAAAACACCAGCCCACTTTCTCCTTGTCTGAATAAAAAATACTCTCAACAAGGAAACATCCAACTACTGCAACCCGAACAGCTTATTGTTTTGCCCACTGTAAGTTAATATCTGAAGTGGTTACTGCAAAGGTCTGGGCCATTTGGATGATTTCCCAGTGGCACAACTAACAGGATAAATCTCGTCATTTCTACTGAGTCATGAATTAGGTACACTGAACGAAACTGGAAAAGAATGAAAAGGAGAAGTGTTTCCTGGTCACAACCATAATCAATGTCATTTAAAAAACTGAGATATTTGACATCTTTATACATGTCACTTTTGTCACTACTAAAGCTTTCTTTCCCAAAAGTTTCTTTCCTGTTGACAATAATTATCTTGCCCTGTGTTACTTTCAAAATGGTAATACCCTAGCATGAAATTCAACGAAACAGAACCAAAAATCACAGAATCCCTAGAAAACATTGTAAAATGGACTTCATACCTTATGGTACAGTTACTCTATGCCGAGCAGACCACAAATGCCTGTAAGAAGCACTGTCTGGGTGCAAATACTCTGCCTTGTGACACACAGGGAAATCAAGGATCTAGAAAAGTGTGGTGTGTATCACAGCCAATCATACCAGAAGGGGGAGGCAGGGTGAAAACTGGGTGGTTATTTTAAACAGCTCCCAAACAGAACAAAACACGAAGCACAATTCCAAAATACTGATACTTTTGGTAAACAAACAACAGCTCTGTCCTGCAAAGTTTAGACCCAAATGATCTGATTCCCAGAAGTAATCCTCACCACTACCCCTCAAGTTTTTGTTTGGCTGTTCATGTAAAAAGACAGGCACGGAAGCATTTTGCAGGATCATAACTTAAACACTGTGAAGCAGTGGAGTAACACCACAGAGATATTACAACAGCAGGATGCTTTTTCCCCATTGTGATTACTTCAAAGCTGCCCTTTTTATTAGTAGGGTAGTGTATCATTTTGATTCATTCTTTCTTGAAAAAAATCCAAAAAAAGTAAAGGCATGTTTGGAAAAAAAAATATTTTTACAGGCAACTATAAAAATTTATTTTGCTCTTGTTAAAGAGGGTCTTTACCCTCCCTACTTGCAGCTTTCAACTGTGGATAAACCAAAACCAGGAGGCACATTCTGTAATCTAATCCAGACTGCAGAGGGAATTACTGGGTACACGGTACTCTGGTGCTGGAGAGCAGGAGACGCACAGTGTGATGATCTGAAATCAAGCTGTCATCAGTTTCCTTCCCAAAACCTTTTACTGGGTAAATCTAAATATTTCCCTTATTCCCACTTCCTAGCTATATCTTGTTATATCACATCCACATACAGCCATACTTGGCCCTTTATCTTCCTGAGAGAACCAGGGGTGCTGGGAGATGGTTTACACCACTCCTTGAAAAAAGATCAGCAGCCCTCCCATCCACAGCATAGCTCGCTTTAGATACACAGAGCTCTGATTTTACAGTTAGCTCACAGTGAACAATTGAGGGACTTCCATTATTTCTGCAGAACTGACTCAGGAGCATAGGGTGCTGAGCAGGGGCTGGCAGCTCACAGCATTCAGTGGGAGAACTCCAAAACACCCGAGTGGACATTAAGGCACTTGCTGACACCATACAGGTCACGAGGAGCACAGCCCACACATCTGAAATCAGACTCTAGCCCAAAATTTTACTTTCCCTAACTTCTCCTGAAAATATCTTCACAGGGGAAAAAATAAACCAAAGAAAACCCCAACCCCAACAAACAACAACAAAACCCAACCACCCAAAAACCCCCCAGTGCTGCCATCTTTGGAAAAATCCAACATTATCCATCAAATCACCACGCTCAGTAAATTAATCCTATCCTGCCCATGGATACCTCCTACCTACTCCCATGACTCAAGTCACCCATATGCTGAAGCAACCACAAGGTAACACCCTGAACAGAAAATACATTAAACAAAAAACAGCAACAAAACTTAAAATACAAATTTTTTTTCCCCCAGTGGTGAAAAGGGGAAATCGATCAGTCAGGAAAAATGAATCAGCATCCTTCTCCCAGTGCCCACCTACACCTACTCTAAGAAGTCCCAAATGAATGAAAATTACACTTTTCCTCTTACCCTCCCGACACCCCTGCCCTTTGCAACACCCACAAGAGAAATAAGCATGAAGAGAAGAGTAAGTAGCTCAAAGCAAAAAAGAAAAAGAAAAAAGGAAATTGCTTCAACAGTCTGCTTGGGTAGGGCAACGCGTTGCCAGGATTTTAAGCTGATACAAACCCTAGTCGAATGGCATCAACCTCACTCGTGAGACCACAAGGGACTTGAACATCTCATGAGTCCCTTCTACAGGCAGCAGTCGCAGCAGCACAGCGGTACTAGAGTTCATAGCTGTCCCTTCACACTCTGTGAATCCTCCTTCTCCCCCCTCCAAACCTGGTTCTGTGTAACAGACCTTTATTTCATTCTTGCCAAACATTAACAACCTTTCTTTTTTAAATCAGGAGAGAATTGCAGCATTAACAAACAGAAAAATAAAAAAGGTAATTTATAACCTGCTGCTCCACTCTGTCTATATTCACTGGTGATGAACAAACACATCCTACAGTTTGCAGGACAGACCTCGCACAGATTGAGGTGTTCATTAACATAACTTCATGGCAATAAAAGGTGCCATCACCCTAGGTAACAAGCTCACAAAAGAAAATGTTACTAGTCCAAGGGCATGCAGTCTACTTTTACTTTTCAGAAGAATGGACAGAAAAGGGATGTACGGAAAAAATCCTAGTGGGAACTGTCTTATACCAATAAGATAACAACATGTACATCTCTAAAATAGAGAATGGGAAAGGACTGAAAAAAGAGAACTACCTTTTTAACTTTACAAAAACCATAGCTTTAATATTAATAACCTTGGGTGTATATACGTCTCTTCAAGTAGCTTTGGAGCGTAAAGGAATGCTTGAATTCCCTCTGAATCCACCCAGTGATACCTTAGAGGGATTATTTTAAAACTAAGTTTTGATTAACAAATTCCAGCTCAATTAACAAGTTCTAGCTCAAAAGGGTAACTAACAAATTTTAGTGGGCAACTTGTAATCTAACTTCAGAGCCACTTCTTTAACAATGGATAGATGAAAATCAGGCATTTGTTAACTAGCAGAATTTCCCTTGCACCATGCCTTTCAGGCACCAGGAATCCCGAGCCTGAGAATTCACTGCCTGAATCCAGCATTTGTAACACCTCCTTGAAATACAAACTATAAATCCAAGCAACCGTGGTGAAACTGCTGAATAAGAACTAGGCATTTATTGTCAGTCAGGCATACTCACAAACAAACACCCCACACGCACGCTCAGGCACAGGACTGACTAACCCAGTGTTCAGTACCATCCTCAAAAGAACCACCTCTGAGAAGCGACCCAACTGAGCAGCAGTCGCTCAGGAGAACTAACGAAGATGCCGGTCTCAGGATTTCTTAAGGAATATTGAGAAATGCTCTGCTGCCCATCAGCAAGAAACGGTCTGGTTTATGCTGTGCCTCCAAGGTGCATAGAAATAATAAAAAAAAAAAAAAGTTTTAAAGCTTGCAGTTTAATTAACAAGTTAGAAAATATACTGAAGACCAAAAAGAAAGGGAAAAAACCCCATCAAAAAGAAAAAAAAAAAGGAGCTTGATGCACATTTTTTGGGTGGTGGGCATTTTTTTTTGTGGTGGTAGTGCTCGGTTCATGCATTTTTAAACTCACCCTTCACGCTTTGATGTTTCTGCTGCTGGAAACAATCTTTGGAGCCTCTAGCACATCGCAGCTCTTGCGCCCTCGGCAGAATTGGGATCCTCTCGAATATGCTGGGTCTTTTGGGGATGAAATCTAGCAGAGGCGCTGACATTTCAGGGGGGCTCTGCTGAGGCTCCGTGTGGTCACTGCCGTTGCTGACAGTTATTTTAAAGGACATCTGAGGATTCAAGAGATCTTTACCACTGCTGGGACGGCTCACCCGCGGCAGCTCCTTCAGAGGCGCTCCCTGGCATTTATCGGTCACCTCGAAGCGAGCCGGACCGGCGCTGGTTTTCTGACCCCCTGCGGGCTCACAGTGCATGTCCGCGTCCGGCTGCTGCCAGGGCCCTCGCCGCTCTCCTGCACCGAGCGGCACACGGGGCGTCAGCGTCGGCGGCCGCCTCAGCCCCGCGCCGGCGATCGCCTCAGCCCCGCCGCGCGCGCCGCCAACGGTCGTTAACCGCCGCCCGCGCGCTCTCTCACGCACACCGGCCAGAGGGGGAAGAAACGGGGAGACTTAGAACTCGGCGGCGGCTCGCCTGTGAGGGACGGGGGTCCGGCGCCGCGCGTCGGCTTTCCTCCCTCTCTAGGCAACACCGCCGGGCTTTTCGTAACAGCGCCGGGGAAGGCGAGACCGACCAGGAGGGGAGGGGGGGGCCCGGCACACGGCCGGGGTTGCGTCGAGGCCGGTGCCTTTCAGCTGAGGCATCCAAAACAGCGGCCACCCAGGCAACAGAGGACGCGGCGGCAGCGCACGCAACGCCGCAGGGCGTGTTTGCCAACGCCGGGCGTTCACACCGGGCTGGCCGCGGCCCCAGGTCACCGGCCCCGGCGACGCGCAGAGACGTGCGTGAGGGAGAGCCCGCCCGGGCGCGACAGCCGCGCCCCCGCGCTCCTACCTGGGAGGGGCCGCCCCGGGGGACGCGCTGCCCGCCGGTTGCCGCCGCGCCCCGTCCTGCCGCCGCGCCGGGCTTATGGGCTCAGCCCCGCTCCCCCGCCGCAGGGCCGGCTGCCTGAGTGAAGGCGGCCCGGGCCATTTCCCTGGCGCGGCGGCGGGGCCAGCCCTTCGGTCGGGCCAGTCGGGGCGGGCAGGGGGAGGGCTGTGCCGCCGGGGCCGCCCCTCGGGGCTTTGACAGCGGCGCGGCGGGGAGCGGGGTCCGCCCGCGGGCCCAGCCCGGCCGCCCCTCACGGCCTGGCACCGCAGGAGAAGGGGAAGGAGCCGAAGACCCCGCGCTCGCCGCGGGCGTCGGGAGAGGGTCAGCGCCTCCTTGTGCCCCGGGCCCCCTGAGAGGACCTGCACCCTCCCGGTGCCTGCCGCGGCAGTAGGGGGTCCTTGCGCTTGCCCACAGGCTGCCTGAGGGGTCCATGGTTTTCCTTCACACCACCCTGCTGCCGAAGGCCTAGACACTTCCACTCTGCCCGCGGGCCTGTCCCCAGGCAGCCGGCTCACATGTCCAGCTGCCTGTGCACCGGGCACACAACAGGCAGGAACCATGGGACACCCGCAAACCACCCCGCTGCTGAACAGCCGGCAGCACCCTATAAACAACTTCTGTGCAAAAGCCACAGCAACTGCAGTGTGTCACGGAGGAGCAGTGGGAGAGAGCAAAAGCCTTGCCAACAGCCTGGGCCTGGGCAGCAAAGAGATGTGTCAGAGGCGGGTACAACCTGGCCAAAACATCTCCTCAGTGACGCAGTTTCAGGTACATTCAGTGCTTCTGTCTATATGGTGGTCGTGCACCATTCCATTCCTTTCCTACAGGTGCCTGGAGCTGGCCCATTCCATTAGAGACAATTAAGCTAGCACAGAGCAGTGACATTTGCGCTGACTCCTCCTGGGCCAGCTCGGGTCTGGAAGCAATCTAGCTGGGTTTATTAGCTTGGGCCTGGTTCCAAGCAAACGCAGGCTGAGCTACGATGCACAGCTTTGCACCAGCAAGATTTACCAGCCCACTCTTTGCTGGCTCGGGGTTGTCTGCACCCTGCTGCCTTGCATGCTGCTGTCAGCACAGGTGTAGCACAGCAGGTCTGCGACACACCAGGACAGCTCAAAGACAGGAGTGACTTGGAGTCCCCCCTGATTTACATGGGTGTAAATCAGACAGGCATCTGGTTGGAAATCACGCCTGTTTACATCAAATCTAAAGGAGAGGCTTAGGAGATTTAGCACGAGAAGGAGGCACAGCTACTGAACTGGTGTCTTGCTACACCCCTCCTGAGGAGCATCCCACAGCTAGATGATAGAGATCTTCATCTTCTTGCAGCACAGATGCTGCACAGAGTGCCTCGCTCACAGTTTTATCCATCCCCTTAATCACGTATGCCACCCTGCGGAGTAAAGGAATGGTCAAGACAGGAGGGCATGACTTTTTCTTGGCAAATGCTAGGAATGTTGTGGATTTGGTGGGAAGGAGGCGGCTCTCTATAAAAGATGGGAGATCTTGAGATGGAACAAGCAGTTCTGGGAGCAGTGTGCCTCTCCCACCATCCAGCATGGATGTTCTGAGGTCCACAAAAGGAGCTTGCCAGCCTTTACCCTCAACAAGGGCAGTAACGGGGTCTTTTTCTTCTGTAAGGCCACGTCTTAAATTGTTCAGAAGTTAATAGCTCTCTGTCAAATGTGGTTGAAAACTGGTAAATGTCCTCAGAATATGTTAGTGGGAGCAAGATGCTACAAAAAAAGGGAGAAATCCCCACCTTACCTCTGTAGGAAACAAAACTAACAATCAACTAGCTGGCGCAAGCACTGAATTTTAATGGTGACATCCTGGGGATTTATAAAAGCAAAGTAAAAAGTCTCAGCGTACGTTATCCCTCTGCATGGCTGTTCTCTACAGCCATACAGCACCTCTCAGTGCTCTGCTACCCTACATCCAGTCCCCAGCCCCATCAGTATCTCTCAGGACCGAGCAGCTCGCTCTCTTTGATTTGGAAATGCTAAAGGTACCTGGCAGTGCTACCAGAAACAGTAATTATTTAAGACACAAATACACTGTGGTGACAGTCTAAACCCCAGTGATGTGAAGAGGCAGTAAAATTTACTGAGGGAAACATTTTTCCAGAACGCAGTGTAACCAGGGTAATCTCGCTGCTTCCAGCACAGGAAAAATCTAGTGTTTAGGTAGATCCTGATCACGGATTGTGCAAATTATTACATCTATATTGATACACACTGTCTGAATATCTAAACTAGAGGGTTTTTCCTAGAAAACAGGCAGTTTGGGGTATATTGTATAACTTCCTAGAGGGATTTTCTTTCATGGTTAGGCATCTTCCCACAGCAAGCAGAGAAAAGGACAGACTTCAACGCTTTGGCTGCCCTCACCGCATTAACCCACATCATTCTGAATTCCCTACCTCAGGCCACATGCGTCCTGCTCTGAACCACTGTTTATTTCTTTTTTTCTCTCACCATTATCCAGAATATTCTGCAAAATACCGGCAGGTGCCGCCACTCGCTTAGCAATAGCCCAGGGCTGGGCTGTTCCGCAGGCAGGATTGAGCACAGAGCCTCCTCCATGCTCTGGGCACCTTCTGAACGGGGCGGGGGGGGGGGAAGCCTTTTTCACACAGGTGGCCAGGAAGGCTTCGGACTGAAGCACATCACAGCTCCAAGCCTCAACAGCGCGTTGGACTGAAGCCTTCACAGCAAGGTAAATCTCTCTGTGGCAGGTCATCTTGCAGAAATGTAGACTGCATATAGCTCAGGCTGCAGGTACCCACATTCCTTCAAGAGGAAATGAGGCCTCGTGGACTCAAACCTTCTCTCACATCACTACTTCCTCAGTTTCAAGCAAGATATTTGGCAGCTGCCCTGTCTTTGCTGGGACTATCCAGCTGGGGATGCCCATCCCTGGGCCTGAGCAAGAGAAGCAGGCAGTGGACGGACATCCTCCTCCAAACCTAGCTGTGCCTGATGGTGACTTGACACCTAGAGCTGTTCCAAAGCAATGACTTGGCTTCTCCAGCAAGTCCACAGACACAGGAGGAACAAGTGCTGGGAGGAGCCTCCCTGCTGAATCAGAAGACGCTTCATATGTTTTGGTTCTGGAACAACGGCCAAGCAAGTGCAATCACGGCTGCTAAGACTGTTTTATGCTCTGGGTCACCATGACTTTGCTGTATGCACAAGCTGTACAGCAAATACTGATTCACCCAATGTTGTCACTATATCCATGAGCTAGATGGATGTCTTCCATCCTTGTGTAAATCAGTCATTGGTCTCTCTCCCCATGACAGCAATACTCTCCCTTTAGCAGAATGGGGGATGGGGAGGAGATTTCTCCATATTAGCCTTCTTCAACATTTCTGATTGCCAAGGGCTATGGTCATGGGTCATAGCATGACCTGCAGCAGCCCAGTTACCTCTTCCCTCTGTTAATGAAGTCACCGTGACCAAAGCAGACATTCTAGTTGAGGCAGATAGGTCATCTTCAGTCCCTGAAGCTAGTCCCTGGGGGTTGCTTCAAGTCAGATACAAAAGGTGAGGTTGCAATTTTGGATAAAAACCATCCAGAGGAATACAACTGCTTACCTGAATATCCTCTCCCTAGGTCAAGAGGGTAGGACACAAGTGATAAGTAACCAGAAGCTTGCCCATCTGCCCATTCACTCCTAGCTGATGACCAAAGAAAGAGAAAACAGATAGTAGTCTAAGGCTAGCTCAGGCTAGGGTGAAATTGTACCTCATGGCAACTAAGAAAAAGCCAGGATGTAGACAATTGCTGGTGCAATGGTGCTAGTTGTGCCGATTGGTGTCCTTGTAGCCAGATGACACTGAAACACTGGTAAGTTCCCTGCCCTTGTGGTTCTGGGCAGTGGTGGTGGTAGGACGAGGCTGTGACACCAAAACCAGCTCCTAGACCACGTTAGCCACAGAAACTAGCCAGTCCTGCACCACCACAGCACAGTTAACATAACTGCACCCTGAGCACACTCAAGACCATATCACACCAGGCCCAACTCAAAGCTTACGCAGAGCAGCGAGGAGAAAAACAAAGTTTTTTCCCGCTGATACCAGACAAGATCTGGTCATTGCCACAACAGTGGTTTTCTCAGGGTCTACAGGTGCTTTTGTGGACATGCAGCCTCTTTGCTCCCAACAGCATGAGCCCCTGCGGTCACATCTGCACAAGCAGAGGCGCAGCTTTCCTGGCTTGAGAGGATGCTGCCTGGGAACTGAAAACACATGAGGACAAGGAGAGATCATCTGTAAAAGGTGAGGGGAAACAGGAGGGGGGAAAGGAAATTATGTGACGGGGACTCCAGTTCACGAAATCCAGTCTTCAAAGCGTGCTCTTTTACCTTTGTCAGGAACAGATGGTTGTAACTGGCCTCAGCATTATGGCTGCTCACAAACCGGATCTTCGAGAAACTCCCAGAAGCTGAAAACTCCCAGTTCCCCAAGCAGTTTTTCTGTGGGAGGAGAGGAATGAAGCAGAACAGATACAGGTAAGGTGAGCTGCACAGAGCAAACAAGCAGAATTGAAGTATTAATCTCTAGTTCATGTACTGAAATTCCTGCTTCTACTCCAGCAGGCAACAAAATTAAATGTCAAAAGGACAGAATTAAAATTGTGAGGCCTTTGTGTAACTGCTGCAGTACAGACAGAGATGGGAGGTGTTACCATAAGTATTCTGTTAATATAGGGCAAAACAAGTTCTCTGGTGGGAGAAATAACAAACTTTGTTATAAATAACCTGGTTGCAAACAAGCTGTCGATTCACACACAGCAGTTTATTTACAAAGGCATGCCAAGTCCAGACTTGTTTTTGTTTTAATTTACTGCACCACAGATAGTAAAAAAGAAACAACCAAACAAAAACTGAGCCAAAGGGATTGTCTCTGTAAGTATGCCCGTTTCTTAGAGATTGCCCATATCCCTTTAAGGCAGCACAAAGCCCTTCTTTATAGTGGTTTTAAAATGACCTCCTAAATTAAGACAGCAGGGTCAAACTGACCACACATTATCTAGCGACGTACTTAACTATTGCCTCATAATTTACAGATTTGTTTATAGCTCTTCCAGTTAGAAAAAAGAAATTCCTCAGATCACTGTGACTTATCTTTTAAAAACAAGTCTCTTTTCAATAGCTAGCATATTTTGCGAAAAATCACACAATAGTCTCCAATCCACCTTTGTCCTGCAGATTGCAAGACACGACCAGCATCTCCAAAAGCCACTGTAACACTACAGATCTCTCTCTCTCCCCCCTGCCTCCCCAGTTAATTGGCAGATCATTCTACAGGACTTTGAGGAAAAAAACCTCTAAAGAAGGGTTCGACCAGCCTCCAGTCAGGACATGGTTGTTTACACCTGTAGTTAGCTTCCTCAAACATTCATCTGTATTATTTCTCTGCATCAGTCCATAAATAGATTCATCTCCCACACCATTCATGCACAACACAAGCAGTAAAATAAACTTAAGTCATAAACAAACAAACAAGCAAAGCCAGGACAGCACAACTTAAGAATGTTCAGCTTATAAAATCCAATCCTCGGCACTGGGACATGCCAGGACTAGAATTGCTGGTACAGCCTTGATTCACACCTAGTATAAATGAGTTATACTACTGGCGTTATAACATGGCCCCACAGTTATTTTGCCTGGGGATCTATATATTCAATACACTGAAGATAGCAATTGCAGAATGAGCAGCTAGTCACTCTTCTGTTTTGTCTTTATTGACATAGTGTCTGGACCACACATTGAATATATTTATTTCACGTCAGCTGAGCCCTGTGCAGAATACAGAATTATTAATTTACTCCAGCGCATTTCTTTGGTGTACATCACTGCAGCAGCCTACCGATTTGCAAAGAAATATTTTGGTTTTATCATTGGAGGTGAGGGAGGGTGGGGTTAGACTAAGCCCCATTTTACAACAGAGGTCCAGAAGCCAAAGCTTCAGTTTGAGTCCTAAACTTGTGACAAAGACTGACTGCTTCCCCCACCCCTCACTCCAGGTTACGTAGCATTTCCCATCATTGTATATGGTAAAGCACATTTCCAGTTCCATCAGTTAAGCTCAACCCTTGGTGTCCCAAACAGAGCATGCGGAAACTGGGAGACTTGCAAAGAGCGACCATCCATGAAGAGCTGAAGTGCTGCACAGGATCTTGGTGATAAAGGCAAGGACAAAACATTTCTCTTTGGCAGTATTCAACTTGCACTAACTGTGAGACTGGCCTTTCTCTTCCTACAACGCTCTTTGTGGTTGCTGATAAAGCCTTCTCCAGACCTGACTGCCAGTGTCTGCAAAAGCAACAGCCCCCTCAGTACGTAACATCGAGCTGCAGCCCTGTACTCAACCCAAAACTTTGTACCACTGAAGGTCCACACACAGCCTAGTGCTTCCCCAGACCTGCTTTGAGCAGTGACCTCTGCTAGTAACCGGACAGGGAACCCAGTGGTTTGCAAAGCTGGTGTCGCATCTACCTGGGCCTCAAAGCTTGCCCTGAAGGTAGTCACTCAGTCTTGATCTGAAACATCTAACAGCCCACAGCTGGAGCTTGCTGAGTGAGAGCACAGAATGATGCTTACACATAACCTATAAGAGTCTTTGACTCACAGAAGACTACATATTCCCAATTTCTTCAAAAATCACTCCAGGGCTCTCACCATACCTTTTCGGACAAGATGCAGTTAAATACAACAGCCTGCCCCAGCACTGATGGTTTAGTTGTCAGATTTAAAAGTCAAGTTATTCAAGGAGCAAAAGGCAAAGCCTGTATTTTGTGTGTGTTTTGAGCAGGGGAAGGAGAAGAGCTCACTATTCATTCAGCACTTGGTTCTTCTGCTGATTGTGTGAACACATACACGTGCTTCCTAGGCCATAGTTTTTTCTGAAATTCATCCTACTTCTGAAACTGACTCTTTAGGGGGATTTAAAAAAAAAAAAAAAAAAGAGAGAACTCCTATCCCATCACCACCTATTAGAATAATCAGCTAGTGTACCCAGCAGGCCACTCAGGGAACTATTCCCGCTTGAATTTGTGGGTTTGATCTCATGGCAGGCTCCAGAGACACCACGTTTGTTTATCTCCTGACGGCTCTACTGTAGTCCCAAGATTTTTGCAAGGGCAGACAGGTGAGATCTAATTTATTTTTTGTCTTCTGAAATCAGAGTAGAATGTAGGTTTTGCTCTCTTGCAGGCTGTTTTCTCAGACATAAGGGAGCTGATACGCCAGATGCAACTCTCTACCGTGAGTCTGCAGCGAAGGGAAGCAATGTTCTGTGTGAGAGCATCCCCTTACAACATAAGAGCTTGGAAACCACCCTCCAGGTATGCCCATAGCACCCAAATGCATTTGATCCACATAGCAAGTATGTTAACACAGTCCTGGTGATGGGAAGTATCAAGATGCCAGGGGGAGGAGGGTGTGTGGGTAGTGGGGAAGGTCCTCAGCTTGCAGCATCTGTGATGATTCCACCCAGCCCTTCATCACAACCCCCCAAATTCCCCAAAGCGTCAGGCCCTCCTCCCCAGGCAGGGTACGGGATCCCACACATGGCCAGTTTGTCGCTATAGGGGGAGGTCAGACTGCACCACTTGCCTGTGACCGAACAGGTACCAGCAGATTCAGCAGTGAGAGGCTGATACTTCCATAGCTGCAGCTGGATGCATCTGCAGGGGTGCTTGTCTTGCCCTCGGAGCCATACGTGTATCTCAGTAGGTGGGAAGGTGGCTGCTCAGGGCCTAAAGACACTGAGCGCGGTACACAATACAGCCTCTGTTCAAAGTAAGCAGCAACAGAATCGAAACCACTTCAGTTCAAGGGTGCATTCAGGCCCTGAGCTGCAATTGGCATCAAGACAATTCTCCAAAGTGGCAAAGTGCTCCTGTTGAGGGAGCAAGTCCTGGCTGGCTCCCTCGGGTACAGCAGTGTGCAGTAGTTTCAAGAACTAGGGTCACCACACTGTCCACCCACAGTCTGAATTTTCAAAGCTGTATCTCAAAAAATGAAGCAAGATAGAGGGGTTTTTTTTCATATTTACAAGAGACTGCTTAAGAGCTAAAGCCTCTATTTCATTATTCCATTCTAACAGGAAAACAGATCTGAACAATCAACAGTATACCTCTGCAGCTGCGGTGGAAATCGTTGCAGATACTCATACTACAGCTAACCTGTAGGGAGAAGCAGGTAGTTCACCAGGTTACCAGAACAGCAAGCGAACCAAATGCTCTGTTTCGCATGTGCGTGTGATACGCAATCCAGCAAGAAGATGCAGCTCAGCTTCGAGATGATTAAACAGATGAGAAATATTATCAGGCTTGAGGGATCCAATTTAACTGCAGATACACAGAAACCAACTGTAAAAAGGCTTTATTTTTTTACTCATTACCCAGAATGCAGAAATGAACTTGAGAGACTCTTCCCAGACTGATTATTTTTATGTTAAGACAGAAGCGTATAAAAAGACTTGAAACACCAGCACAGTTTGCCAGAGGAACAGAATTATTCCCAAAGCCAAAACTAGATTAAGACGTTATCCCTGCTTGATTGTGTGAGCCAGTTACTGCATCTTCAGAGGGCACCCAACATACACTTCATATTCGTGCACACTTACGGTCATGAGCATGAGATACTGTTAAAGATGCACTTTTAAGTAAAGGCTTAAAAAATATACAAGTCTACAGCTCTTTAAGAATTGGAGCTTTTAAAGAAACCACAAAGCAATCAGCTTTGGAAACTCTTCTGTCATACCCAGAGAATGCCATGAATCACATGCACATTAGCAGATGTCGTGTGCAAATCTCTACTGCAACACAAGGAGGACAGACCCCAAGCACTTTGGCATCAAAAAGGCAGCTACATTTTAAGCCTGCTGCTGACAGCCGTAATGCTGTTAATTACAACTTGCAGCTTATAGTTGTGGGAGTGTTGCAGAAAATACCAGAGCAATAAAAACCAAAAAACCAAACCCAAAATATTCTGCACCTGTTTAAATGCATGAAAAATTTATTTGAAACTTTTGGCTGAAGTATTTGGGTCAACAGTTACACCCAAGGTACTAAAGCACCATTTTAACTCCAGGTGCACATTGCAACACCAGAAAAGAAGCAAATTAAATTATTTAATAAGCCAGACAGGCAAGAGGCTTTGACATAAGTCAAACCTGTGGTAGAAGTTAAGCTTGGGGAAGCTTTAAAAGACTTTGTGCTTAGCCTTTATAATGAAAGGCTGTCCATCACCTTACGGTGTTTGCTGTAAGCCATCTCAATGCAAGAGGAACAATATAGTTCTAATTTGCGCTATCACATCTAACACATGCAGTGCCTGTGTTACAAGAAAATTATGTGTCTCTACTGAAGAAAGCAATACGCAGGTCTCATTGTAGATTTGGGGTTCTTCTTTCACCTAAAGGCTCCCTAAAGGATTATTACTACACAACCGCTCTCTATCAGCCGATCACTTCATCACACCGACATAACTGACACTGTGGCCATCATCAGATCTGAAGTCCAAAAAAACCCAACCCCATAGGACTAACAGCACTGAAGAGAATGGAAAGAAAATCATCCAAATTTTGTTTCCCCTTATCACACTAAATTCATTTGTAAGACCGTTTAGCTTACTGTTATCTCAAGGAAATTACCGTGAGGTACTGCAGCTAGGCCTAAGCGCTTCATACTCTGTACATTTTCTAGCCTAGATATCACAATAACTGGTTAGTTTAAAAATTGGGTAGTTAATTTTAAAACAATTTGGGCAGGTTTACTTCCAGATAAGTTTTAAAAAATGCTTTTAAAAAGTCATCATTTTCACCAGAAGCTACCAATAATGTATATTATTTTGAAAAAGTTGGATATGCTGCAAACACCCTTCCTATCCACCTTAACAGAAAGCTGTTGATCCAAACTTTAATTCACAATATCATTACTGGGAGTTTTACTAAATGCTGTAATGTTTCCTATATGTTTCAGTGTAGATCAGAACTTAGTTTCCTAGGTCACCTTAAAGATAAAATCCAAGCTGCTAAGTTTTCAAGCAGTATTTGTGTCTTAACAATGCCGTTCTGCACACCCATTCCACTATGAAGGAGTATTTCCATCTTTGAGAAGAGTAGCATGTTTAGCATGTTTTATTCCTGGGCACATCTGTTTCCTACTCCTAAAGTACACACTTCATCTGCACTAAAAGTGTTATCAACTAAATTTATGAAACACTTAGGCACACTAAGTATCTATGTAAATCTCCACTCAGCCCTTTAACAGAAAAGGGGAGGGAAAGAATAAAAACAGTGAAGGATCTGAGTGGCAAAGAACTGAAAAACTCAAATGTCATAGTCTTATGTAAAATAAGAACTGACACTTTCTCACTTGTAAATGATATTAAAAGGCAGCAAGATGAATTTTAAAAAAAGTTTTATTATACAAAAGATAATCCAAACCCGGAAGAGCTCTTCTACAGTTCTAGAAGTTTTGTTCTCTGACTTGTACTTCCATATGCTTTTCCAAAAAGCCAAGATAAAAAGGCTGATTAGTCCCACTTTCTTCTTACCAAGAGCGTTGAAAAAAACCCAAAACGTAGCTGCATCAAAATCTGTTATTTATTCTTTGTATTCCAGGAATTGCTGAAGTCTTTTTTTATGTTCTGTAGACACTTGCACTGCACTAAAAACAACAAATGCAGAACATAAGAATTTACATTAAATGTAATACACTACAAAAATAAAGCCTCATGTCAAAATTAAGTATACCTTGAAATCAACAATTACTCTGAAGCTAAATTTTAGAAAACCCAGCTGTATAAAAAAATCTAGGTTCCAATAAAAAGACTAAAAAGTATATAAACTCTTAAAACTGTCAATTCTTCACCTCAACAGCGTCCACTACCAGACACTTGTCTCAGAAACCGAGCCTAATTCCTTACCTTTAAGCACACACAAGCAATTATTTAACTTACAAGAATGATTTAGGCAAGAAAGAATCTCTTAAAATGATCTCTCCTGTACATCTAGCACTTCCAAACTGAGTGAGATTCACCCCCACAGGGAGAGACGGGCAGATCCTGCAAGAAGTTTCAGTCCCACATGTTCAGAGGCCAAGTATGAAAGTCTGCCTGCTGCGACAGCAGCTGAGAGTGAGCCATCAGACAACCAAGAAGCAAGGGAATTTGATTATTTGGACTTTTCATAGGATTCTCAGGATTCTCTCCCTACACAACAGACAATTGTCTCTAGTTGATTTACTTTCTTTTCAGTAGCTGAGATTTATTAAACAAGTGGTATTCACAGACTGCTTCTAAAGAGTTCATGAAAAGTCACTAAGGAAAATTGCCCAGAAATCTATGAATAATAAGTTTCTAAAGGGGACTATATATCTACACAAGAATTTTTTAAGGTTCCACAAATCAAAAAATATTAAAATACCATGCTAGATTAATGACCCAAAGGTATTGTTGCACAAAATTCCCTTTTCACAGGTCCTACAATAAGATTAAAACTAAATGTAGGAAGCAAGCAAGCATGAAAAAGTTCTTACTTTAAGTGTTCTCCGAAGACAGTAGTTATCCGATATAGTGCTGTTTTCAGAGATGCTCTAAGTGCAAATCGTAGTGTTTTGTAGGATGTGTCCACCAGACTTCCTGAAATCCTGGGGGGTTTGCTAGAAACATGAGGCAGTTTGAAATGTCTGTCTACAACCTGATTGAGAAAAACATAAATGAACTTGTTTCATCTGTTCAATTATTTCATCATGTAACTAGCAACGTGTTGATGTCAAATAAAGCACAAAGAAAGTGCAAGTTCAGAAATTCCACTGAAACACACAAAAATGTATAGGAGACTGAGCTTGGCCTTGCATTTCCTGGCCATCAACATAAACACAGAACCAAGTTCTGTAACTATGCCTAAAATACAGTATTATAATTGCTGCATCCCTGAAATAAGGCCTTTTTAACTGAGCACACAGTACCATTTTTTTTAAATTACATATTCCATTAAAAATACACTTTCTACCTCTACATTTTAAAAAACTAACAAGGTTTTTATTCAGCTGTTTCATAATGCACACAATGGCAACTAGCTGTTTTGTTTCATTTAACCGCAGAGGAGAAGCCATGTACAGTGGTAACAACTTGAATGTTATGACTGGTCAGCAAGGTCAAAATATAACATTAACAAAACTCCTTCTCTTCTCCTCAAATTGTTCTGCTGTAAGGAAAAGCTAATGGTTTTTACCTCCTGAAGAGTCAGTAAAGTATTCAGGATAGCTGGCAGTGTAGTTTGGACAACTCCAAACTGGTCTTCAGTAAAGGAGGCTGCTACCAAATGAGATAGACCTTTAAATAAAAAACAGAAGTTTGCTATAATTACTGAATTCTCAACTTCTGAAGCATTAACAAAGATCATGGTTTTGCCTGAAGATTCTACTAGTATGGTGGAATTCTTCAGGACTTACTGCAGCTGGATAACAGTTACCTCAGCTTTGGCTTGCTTCAGGACTAAACCAGTCACTAGTTTAACTAGTGTGAGGTTGTTAAGGCAAGAGGGATTATATATAAAACAAACTTTAAAAAAAGT
Organism: Grus americana; assembly: GCF_028858705.1. Lineage (NCBI taxonomy): Eukaryota > Metazoa > Chordata > Aves > Gruiformes > Gruidae > Grus > Grus americana. The sequence continues at coordinate 30,199,654 of NC_072859.1, forward strand.
ATTGGTTCACTCTTTCCACTGCTCTGATCAGAACTGTACCTGACGTCAACCAAGAGACAGGACTGATTTCACAATTCTTCTAGCTGTACACAAACATTTCCAGATCACTTCACTTTCTTTGTTCAACTTGTATGAAGAGAAGTCTAATACTTTGAGGGGAACCTTGACTTAGCTTTAAATCCCTTCTCAGTTTACTTGTTTACCATATTTAAAAAAAATTACAGCCTAGCCCTCTGCCCTTAGTTAAAACACAAGTGGTATCTTCTGCTTTTATGCAAACTGTATGTGTGATTCCCATCACCTGACTGTGTACATCCTGACTCATTACCATCAATCTGACACAGCCTGGCATATCTGCCCATAAAACCTAGGAAAAAGATCAACTTTTGCACAGTCAAATCTAATAAAAGATTATATCAATACCGGCGTTTGCTCATGAATTTGAAACAAACAAGAAAATCCTGTAGTGCAACCACATACTGTCATTGTTCTTTTAATTCTCTGCAGACCATCTTCTTCCATTTATTTGTTAAGTTACTACGTGAGTGCCTCCCTCCCTCAAGTCTCCGTGATTAACAGAGAAATACTCAGAGCCTTTAGTCAGAAAAACTGTTGTAAAAAGACATCATAAATCTGTTACTGAAAAAAACATAAATGTCTGAGTGCTACATGGTTTCACATGGGAGAGAAGCAACAGAAATCAAGTTTAGGAATCTCTACCAAACAAACAAAGAGATTTTGTATGGGATCTCAAAACTAACAAGTGAATTAAACCTTTATTCACGTTGGTATCTGAAACGCAGTCAGGTTTTTGTTAAAATAGATTCAAAGATTTTTTTTTCCATTATATTTATAAAGCACAGAGCCCCAGAAACCTGGAATTGGATCCTTTTAGTTGTAGTTCTGTGAGCCAACACCTGGAAATAGAAACCGCTTACCTAACACCTGGGAATAGAAACTGCTCACCTTCCAAAGCCCAGATGTGCATTTGGGCATCAGAGAAGACAGCTTGGATGGAGGCTTCTGGATGCTGAGGAGAAATCAAAGCATTCTGAGTGCACTTTATAAATCATATCACCAAAATTGCAGGTTTCAGTGAAGGTATTACACATCTGATGGGGTCATGTCCCTCCCCTCAGAAAAGACCTGCAAGGCTGACAGATCTCAGGGAATACCCAGAAAAAAAGTCTCATCTTTTAAGAAACTAAAATTCTTTTTGGACAAGAGCTGCCCACAAAGCCATAGCTGTGACACTGCTGTACATGTAAGCATAAACCATTATCACATATACAGAAGAGATCTGCACATAAAAATATGATCTCTACTTGCAGGAAATATTTAAATCCCAAAAAAACAAAGAGCTAAATTAGAGGGGGATGCTTCTGTAAAATGTAACTGAGTTATTGTTCAATTATGCTAAGAGAAATACCCAGTTGTTTTTCTGTGTAAACACTATGCAAGTTTAGTTTAAGCATTAAAGTTCACCTGGAAAGTAGTAGTAATATTAACACCAGTATTTCATAAAGAGAAATTCCCAACATTCTAGCTACCGCTTCTCCCACAAAAGAAAACTATAAATAATTTATTTGGTACGTTGACCTAACAAAAAGCAGTTAACTGAATTTTAAAATTAACTAGAAGCCATGCCATCTTACAATTAGTATACTGAGATAATTGCATTGTACTGAGATAATTGCACTAGTGTTTTACTAGCACATGATGCTTTAAGCAAAATGCAATTTATAACCAGATGAGTTTAAACAAGTATTATTATTCTTTTTTATGCAGGTACAGGATAATCCTGCTATGAAACTCACAGTAAGTACAAAGTTGTACTTATGGAAAACCTTAGATTAAAAGAAAGATTTTAGAACAGTCACTATATGCAAAAGGTACAGAGTGCCACGCAGAACCCTTATGCTCATGCATTTCTAGGCCATGCTGCTCAGTCACAAAATGTAAGATCAAGATTACCTTGCTGAAGAAATACATTATGAGCACTCGCTTTGACAAAAAGTTTTTTATCTGAAAAGAAACAAAAGATTAAAAACATAATCCGTATTGATCTGAAGGTATGCACAGTTGGCTGTCCCCAACCCTACCATCTTCTCAGAGTATAAAGGGTTTGGGGGGTGGGGAAAGGATTTTTATTATGTAAGCTAATTGGAGAAGAAAGCATTCATTAACAAAACCAGAAAGTTCTTTCAGAAGAGAGAACACCTAAGCTGCACTGGCTGTAACCTATCTGTGCTGCAACTTTTACTCTACCTGTTCTTGCTTGTTCTGAAGCCATGTGTAAATAAAGCTTGGCTGTACTGCCTCACTGCCAACTCTTGCAGCAGAGAGCACTGGGAAGGATTCATGGTGGGAACCATTCATTTGCAGATCTACAAGAGAAATACGATATCTTCAGAAAAACTGGTTGCTGTCACTTTAAGCCTCAAGATACAGATCTCTGTTGACATGCTTACTGAACTTATGACTACAAGGCTAAGGACAGTGCCGTGGAAAAATCTCTACCTGAACCCGATGTCCACAGCTTTGGTCCCCTTCTCAAAACGTGAGGACTCTGGACTGATCCATGCCAAGGAGAGTTTACATCCAGAATTCCCATCTTGCAATTTAAAGCAGGCGAGCTAAAAGGCGAACCAACATCAGATCCAGGCGATGTCTTTAAAGGCATTAGGGATGATTTAACCAGTGAAGACATGGAGGCTCTGGGAACAATATGAGACCTCTGTGACTGGAAAGACTTGTCTTCTGTCACAACGGATCCTAATAACAAAGAACACACTGCATGAAGACAAACAGGCTGGCACATATGAAATAAAAGATGGATTTGTTATTTGATTGCTATTTCAACCACCTCTCCATCATTAGAGCTTTTATTAAAGGACATAGTTTCTACTGTGATTTTGCAAACAAGTAAACGAAGAGCACGAGGTGTTTTAAAAGTTCATCAGCTTAAGAATAGCAAGTGATGAGAAGGATCCCTGTGGATTTATTTATTTTTCTCCTTTTGCTAGCTAGCATTATTACACCCTGATATATATCTGATATATAGCTACAAAAAGTATGCTTTTAGGATTAAATACTAGAAAAAAGGCTACCTATAGAAGAACGGCAATTCTTTCTGATTATGCTTGGTATGTAAGAAAAGACATGTCAGTCACAAAATCCAAGGAAGAGCAGCACTCGAAGAAATTCACCTCTGACATACCAACAGTCCCCTGCTGTTGCCAGGCACTTGTATCCTGGATGCCGACTACTAGGGATTCAATTACCTGGCAGCCTTTGTGCTAACACAGCTCTGCTGCCAGGAACGATGCCCAAGTCTGGCATGTAAAACACCCGAAATGTTTGCAGGCTGCACACAGCTCAAGAGTCAGGTTGGCTTTTCTTATTACACAGCGATATTAGTGAATCACACAAACATATTCAAAGTTCCCACAACAGCAAAACAAAAACTAATTTTACCATCTTAAACTAATCGTAAGACCAGCTATGCAAATTGCAAAGCACCTCTTGGCAAGACTTAAGTTCTCCCTGTACTAGGCTGAACCACTTACAGAAACGGTAATAATTAGACTTTCTTCATTCATGCAACGGTGGAAAAAATACTCTATCGAACATAACATCATGCAGAGTAAACATATTGAGTAAACATGACGTTTCCAAGTTTTCTAGTTATTTTGGATTATTTCAACAAGAACACCTAACATGAAATCAGGGGAGAGACTTTCTTTGTTTGCATTTATTTGCAGAAAACCCTGCGACTCATTTTCCTCATACAACTTAATTGAGATGAATGTACCTATGTAATCTATTGGTTCTTTGATACTTTACAAACTATTCTGAGTGTTTCCTCAAATACCTGGAGTCTGTGGAGATACTTTCAGCTCTCCTGCTGGCTGCTTTGCTCTCCCATTTGCTGCTGCAGCTTCCTGTTGTGTGATCAGCCTCTGGGTCAGATCACTCAGCAGACTCAAACACTCCCTTGATATTGCAGTCCAGTTGTGTGGGTGCCCACCTAGCAGTATGCAAAAAGGAAATGCAGTAGGTATGTTTAACCCAGATGCTCATCCTTGTATCTGTTCTGAGAGATTAGAACTTCAAAGTTATCGTACCACTCCATTTCTAAGACGACACATTTTCACTGTGACAGTTTATTTGTCCTGAGGGGAAGATGAAAAACATGGAGAGATTCGATCCTCCTGTCAATGGATAACTCTAGAGACTTTAGTGAAACCTGCTAAGCAAGCAGGAAACATAGGCAGTTCGGCCCGTCAGATCTGAAATCACTAAACAACTGAAGTGAACAAAGTAATATCAATGGCGATGGCAAACAGTTTTGAAGTAGTACAAACACTAGAATTCCTGATAAGGTGTAACAAGAAGTTCCTGAAGGCTTCTGAGCACTTTTAATTGACCTTCTCTGCCACATCTTTGCACATAGCAAGAGGCTTGTGTACTAATTGAAATTATAGCCATCGCTTCCTTTCACAACTCTAGTGGTGACTCACTATTTGTGCTTCCTTTCACCTCACATCTCAGCATTAGGCTTTCATACACATTTGTTAGATTATTCACTTCGGACTATTTGACTGGTGGCGTCAAGAGGACCCTGCTTTCAATATCCTAAGACCTGTGTTTCTCATGGCTGTCATTTAAATCAAACAACAGGCACACGAATTTGTTGAGTTTAGTAGGTGAAACAATATGAATATGGATAATTAAGCATCATTTTGGAAAAGGAACCATAGGGATGAGGCCTCCTTATCTTATGCAGCATACCTCACAGCATTAAATAACTTCTAAACGCTTTCAACTAACACTTTTTAAAAAAGAAAAGCAACATGAAATAGTTTTTATAATTACCTGGCTGACTAAGGCTAAAGACTTCCTGTCGTCGAACAGGGGAATATTGGGAAAGTAACGTCAAGTCTTGTAAGGCTAAAAACTACAAAGAAAGGAAAATGGTTTAGTGCATACAAAGTCCAACAGTTATCCATACAAAAGCAATCCCTAACAAAGAATGTGTTCACACAGACTAAACCCAGCCACGTAACAGCAAAAGAAAGGAGGCAAATGACTGCACACATCCCTAGAACCACTCTGGATGGTGCTGCTGAGTTAGTAAGAGCTTCAGAGAACTTTACTGATAAGTCATTTCTTTGGAGTTACAGAAGATCTAACACCATTTTTTATCTTAACCGCTCAGACAGAAAGAACCTAAGATGCAAAAAAGTCTAAGGAAAGGACTGTTCTGGCAAGCCAGAGCTCAACTACACAGTACACCACACAGTACTGGACCTAATACTGCTTTTTCATGCGATTACTTAAGTAGTTAATGTGGCAAATCAAAAATAACCAGATGTCTCACACTACGCAAGACTCAATTACAAATTAGACACTTGTCCTGGTTTCGGCCGGGATAGTTAATTTTCTTTCTAGTAGCTGGTACAGTGCTGTGTTTTGGATTTAGTATGAGAATAACATTGATAGCACACTGATGTATTTAGTTGTTGCTAGGTAGCTGTAGTGCCTACACTAAGTCGAGGACTTTTCAGTTTCCCACGCCCTGCCAGACGCACAAGAAGCTGGGAGAGCACAGCCAGGACAGCTGACCCAGACTAGCCAGAGGGATATTCCATACCATAGCATGTCATGTTCCGGATAGAACTGGGAAGCTAGCTGGGAAGTGGGATCGCTGCTTGGAAGCAGACTGGGTATCAAGTTGGTTTTTTTCCTGCATGTGGTGAGCAATTGCATTTGTGCATCACTTGTCTTATATATATTATTTTTATTATTATTATTCTCTTCCTTTGTTACCCTATTAAACTGTCTTTATCTCAACACATGAGCTATTTTTTCACTCTCCTTCCCATCCCCTTGGGGGGAAGAGGGGTGAGCGAGCAGCTGTGTGGTGCTCAGTCACTGGCCAAGGTTAAACCATGACAACACTTTAGTAAGGGCTGAGATTATAAATTTGACTTCCTTTATCTTTAATTGTGCCGGACTCTTCCCCGGACTCTTTTGATAGTGTAGCAAAGCTTAAAAAAGGATTCAAATGGATTGTAGCCTATTATATCTCCAGTCTTATCAGAGATCTGTAAAATCAGTAAATATAGATTTTGCACATGCAGGAGGAAATTCTTATCTTTATTTACATAATACTTCTTATATGACGTCTCCAATTTCTAAGTATTATAATCAGTAAATTCCACTAATGATTACCATAGTCAGACTAAAATTACTCTCCTTTACTCACAGATTTTAAGTAGCTTTCTAGTATTGTCGTTTTAAAAAAGAAACCAAACTTCCAAGATAAATATGGAAATAATTTTTTAGTATCAAGAGAGCACACACACAGAACTCAAATATAAGTAACAGGGGCAAAATGTTAAGAGCCTACAAAGGTTTGAGAAAATACCTGCTTATCTGACAAGACTCAAAATTGAAAGAGTTAAAAAAACCCTGAATATCACTAACGTGTTGTTTTAGATCAGAACACACTAAGGTACTTATGTTGCAGGCAAATAGATCTTACCTCTAACTAAACAAGTCTGTCTTCAGCTGAAAGCACCAGTGCGGTGAGCACCAGCAGATGTCACTACCAAACAAATTTTCACCACTCCGTGTAACTGCCTCCTCAAGTGTTTGGAGGCAGCTTTTTAAGGAACCAGCACCTCAGTTAAAAAATTGCAACTGGATCTTCTAGGTACCCATTATTTTGAGAAACACCTTCTCAGCACACACCTAGCTGGGAAAATGATGGAAATTCAATTACCTTTATAATGAGGGGAGGGTTGCTGTTTAAGATTTTAGGCAGGCACTGGTCTGTCTCCTCAGCAAAAGTTGGCTGGATCGGAAAATGATGTGTCTAGATATAAACATCAGAAGTTGTGTTATACAGAGCAAAACACAAGAAAACCTTATGAAAGGCCACACCCGAGCTGTTACTTGTCAGATGAATGATGAACTACAAAAGCTCATACCCCACTGCTTCAACTTACTGCAAACCAGCCTGAAATTTCTAACATAGATACAAAAAGACTTTACTCCTTACGTTTCAAATTGAGAAATCTTAAAAAATCCAGCTATCTTTATCTTCAAATACCTTCCATATACCCATATAATTCGTAGCTAGGGGCATTGTATCATTATGAAAAGAAATTCCTCTAATCACCCACCCGGGAAAAACTAGAGCCACCATATTCAGAAACAAGACTGAAATCTAAACTGTACTGTCGATCTTTAACAGCGTAACCACTCTGGTGAAGAACCAAGGGTTCTTTTACCAAATAATAAAAGACCTTATCAGTGAAGCAGTGCAAAAGAAGAATTAAACTACTGAACTCTTATTTTTATCATCATAATATTCATATTCTGTGTTTTAACAGAATTTCTGTTCTTGTGGCTACAACATTTAAAACGTAAGCAGCGGAGCTTAAATTGTATCAAACATTGCATCTTTTTAATGTTTATTTAACATGGACCAGTTTGGCCAGATTACCTGTCAGTTTTGTGTTACTGCATTCATTTTACATAGCCTTATTCTCCTTCTGTTTCCAACTGCAAAATTGAAGTTTGAGGCTGCAATTGCTTTCAAAGCATTAAGTGACTTCATGCGGACTAAGTTTACAATTTCTTTCCTGACTTCTCAGTTAACACTATGCAAATATTTACAAAATGCTTTGGAAGGTTTTTTTTTTAGCTCATAAAAAAAATAATCATGAGGATAAACACATCTTTTGTTCAACAGACAAAAGGGCAAGGTCCATTTTAGACCTTCACAGCTGGATGTTTCTTTTGTCTTCCACAGCTTTATAAGCAATGCAATAATTACAGACACTGACCCTCAGTGTTCACTGGTGCTTCAACTATGATCCTCTGAAATAGGTTGTTCACACCTCAGAGCTGTTGTTGGAGCTGACTACAGATTCTGACGCGTCACTACGTCAGTTATGCTTGACTCATTGTTAATCTTTTCTCCATGCAGTCACAACAACTAGACCTTTTTAATTAAAGCTCTCGCTCCAACAAGCACTGTATGCCATGTCATTCCATAAGAGTGCTTTGCACCAATACATTGATCCAGGATTTAAACCTCACTCTTTTTTTTTTTCCTACTGATCTGCAGTCTAGTAATCTTTTAAAAAAAAAAAAAAAAACCAACAGAACAACCAACCATCAAGTTAAATGAACAATTTTTTTCCTCTGTATTCTTACAATGAAGTATCTGGATTTGTCAACAAAGACCAAGTTTTCTCCAATTCTTTGTTGGCAAGACTTTTTTTTTTTTCTCTCTTCAATCATGGTCTCACATTTATTCTAATCAGATTCATTACGTATTTAAATGGTCTTTTTTTAGTCATATTAATTTGTAACTTTATGATTGAATGGAGAAGCAAAAGTGTCTTAATTCCCAAGACTGCTTGAAGTCTATTTTAACACTGCAGCCTGAATTAGATTAACACATCCCTGCTTTGGAGAACCGTGTACTTTGACGGTTTGCCTAAATTTAAGATTTCTAGAGCTTAGCTCACAGAAAATTAACAGCATTTTGTTCTCTTCCGTATTGTAAAATTGGATTGAGAGCTACATCGTTTCTGGATATCTTCCCACGTAACCTGTAGCTGTTTGCACAAGTTCTCAGCCAGTCTCGTGCTCAAATACAAAATCATTGCACGGAAACACATGCACAGACCAAGCTAGTAAGCTTTGCCAGACACGTACGGGCCCTGTGCTGGCTCCTCTGTCTTTACACCTCAAGAGAACAAAGAACACGGTGCAGACTCCACGAAGCACAAAGTGGTTCTTTGTTAGGGTGGCCCCAACAGCATCTGCATGGATTTAGCATCAAGCACGAACAGGAGAAGGGGGACATGGAAACAGAAGTAGAGGAGTAAGAAGAGGAGGTGGCAATAACAAAGCATTGATTTTGTAAGCAGCACAGGGATGTCTTGCCATAAGGAGAGAAAGGGAAAGTCAATTAACACCCAGACCTCTCTCGACTGTTCAGTTATCAGATATTAACTCTACTGCATGCTTTGAAAATTCAAGAATTCATAATACGTTATTTCCTAGTAAAACTGCTTTTGAAAAGAAAGTATTATCTGTGAAACACTGATGTTTTATACCTTTAGCACTGTCAGTAAGTACTAACCTCTGTAGCGTAGATTTTGAAGAGTAACCATGCAATGTACCAGGTAATCAGAAGAAACACACCACATAACCAGGCATGGTAAAACAAGGAGAGATCCAATAAGCCAGTCAGAGTGTCAAGATGATGCACTTTACTGCAGATAAAACAACCAAGAAGATGTAAGTATTTTTATTATGAAAGATAGCTATAGTAAGCTGCTACAGTAGCAACAATTGCAAGAATAAAGTTGGGTTTTTTTTTCAAAAACAGTTTCTTAAAGATGTTTGAGATGCCAGTTCTTTAATTTTTCAGTAACTGTGATAAAATTAAATTAAGAAAAAAATAATGAAATTAAGGAAAAGAAATATGAAATAAATAACAATAATTACCGGTTTAGCCAATTAAGGTATTAAGACTCCAGCTTCCCTATTTTAAAACAAATGGTAGCCATATAAAAATAAAGATATGCACCCCCCCAACACCCCACAGAAAAGCAGAAAAAACACATATATGCAATCTGGAGAGATAAGCCTTTCTAATACTTTAGAGACTTACAGAGATGAAGGAAACAGAGAGGATTTCTTAATTACTATCTACAAGAGGGTTCCTGTAAGGGGATGTTGGTTCCTTTTGGATCCATTTCAGAAGCACCCAACGCTCTCCCCATTCTGTGCGGGGAGGGCAGGGAACTGAATCCTACAACCACAAAGAGCCAGTTCCTAAGCTGGAGTTCAGCGAAGGGAGTTGTCGGCAATATTCTCCCACATTACTACCCACCTGTCTATGTGAAGATCCATCGTGGTACTTATCCATACCTTTGGGATATAACCTAGGGGATCGAAAAGAAACTACTGAAACAAATACAACACTGCTAAACACATACATGACAGGCCAAAAAGAAGACAAAAGTAGAATGCATGTACAGCGACAAGAGACTGGTCTTGTAACACACGTGCACCAGGAAACAATCTGCCTTTGGGGGTTTTGTTTTGTTTTTAAGAAATAGAAACAAGAGAATGAAGAAAGGCTTCAGGCCAGCAACTATACAGTATATGTAGACTCTATCTTTTATTGCTAGCTTCTCAGCATTGAGTTATTTGTGTTTCCTCACTAACAAAAGAGGGTTAATAGTAACTAAATATTAATTTTCACTACAGCTCAGGTGGCAGCAGAGTGCTTTTAAAGATTTACTGGAAATCAATATAGAACCACCATACTTCTAATTTATCCCCTAATGTAAATAAAGTGGAAATAATTCTAGCATATTTTGACATTATTTAGGAGGATAACTACAACCATAACATAAAAATTCCCTGATTTCTTAGAAAGTCCAGTGCAATCATCTTCATCAGCACAGATTTTTTTACCATAGTTTTAAAGACTAAACTTCATTTTCATATGGGAGGGAACCATACTGCCTTTGTCTCCCCAGCTTCCTACAAATAACATAAAGGGCACTTGAGAATAAAGCCAAAGCGCTAATTTTTACTTAAAAAATAGTGAAAATATAGCAACATGACATATAGTGAAGTCATGCCTGCTGCTGGTATGTCAGGCTCAGCTCTATGACGTGCTATTTCCAATACCAGGCAATGGAAGGAGCAGTCCAAGGCATGGAGATGTTTATCCGTGTTAAAAAATATTGTTTATCCATGTTAAAAAATATTTGGGAATAAAGAAAAAAGGGAATATAAATTACAGACTAAACCAATTTATTTTTTAATTGCACTGTGTTTTCAGATTTATTCTCTTTTTTGCCACAAATCAGGACGAGTAAGTAAATGGTGGCCCAAAGCATCAGGTTTTACAATGTGCACTTGTACAACAGCAGCTGATTAGAATTTGGTAGCTCCTCTTACATGCAAGTTATTTCACAGCTGCCTACAACAAGACTTCCTGCACAGAAGAGATCACCAGAGACAGCAGTCTGTGTTTTGGTACAGTGATCAAACACTGACTTCAGGTGAGAAAACTCTTGTTCTCCACTCCCTTCTCCTTAGAATACCGTCACCATCTTCAAATGTTATCAGACAATAAATCCTTACAGATGGTGTTAATCTCTTTGGAGAAGAGACATTTCTCATACGCTAAACGAGCTTCTGTGAGGCTGTAACAATTGCCATCATACAAATATCGCTGTGCAAACCCTGTGCTTTTCCTTACTGTTTTAGAGAGGATGTCAGATCCCTTGATATGTTTAAACAAGCGTATGTGCCTTGAGCAAGTTACCTGGAAGGCTGAAAAATAGTATAACAGGCTTGATTGATTAAAGATAAAGTTTTCAAAATACAGGAATTAAAAAAAAGAAAAAGAGAGAATTTCAGGAACCCTTACCAAAAAAGTAATATGTGACACAGAAATTTCTAACGAAATATAGCGATTCCACGCAACTGTGTTTAACCAGGAGAGGCAAAGATCTTCTGAAACGTAAGTACTTGTATTGCTAAAAACAAGCAAAAATTAGTTTAGTATTCTGCATTTAGAACAAATTGATAACATGGTAAAATAAAAAATTTTAAAAAAAAGAACAAGGTACTTGAAAATCTAAAGTCTAGATGAATTAAAAAAAAAAATTAGTTTAAGGCAATTCCAGGTGTTACACCTCCTATTTATTTTCCTGTTCTCTTTCTGCCATTTTGTAATCATCTCTAGTTCTCATCCCTTTTCCTACTTGTAGCAGTATGAAAATGGGGGATGGGGTAAATGGACTCTATACACAGGGGAACAAACTAGAAGAATATTGTCTAATGGAAAATAAACAAAAAAAACTAAAGAAGGCACATTCGTTCTACTAGATTTAAATTAAAAGTGTTCCATTAAAATATAGGGAAAATTCAGACAAGTATGAGTTACAGTCAGTAATCCTCCAAGCAGTGAAACCAGTGTAATACTGACACCTCTCTCCATACAAATTATGTGTCTTCCCAAAAGACCAAAGCGACCTGCCTGACGCTATATCCAAATGAAACCAAAGTGAATTAATTTTTTACTTGGCTAAGTTGCATTTCAAAAAATAAAGAATTAACAATATTCAAATAACAGAATTTTCAAAAATACTGTAACTACAGCATTGCCAAAATGATGCTTGGTTTGCTGATAAACTGAATAGTCACGACTTAAATGTTTTCCGCTAATACAAACAACTTTCTTTAAAGACACCTTTTGCCAAATTGCTTGGACTTTGTAAATCTGGGAATCATGCAAAGCTAATGGTTTTTGTAAGATGATGTTTCACAAGCCACTCCTCACCAATTCACGTTGGTACAGATTTCTGTAGAACTGCTAGAGCCTCTCCAAAGGCATTAATGGAATTTCAGTTTCCATAGCACCACACACATGAACAAGCTTTGAGTGTGGAGTGTTAAGCAAGATTCAAAAGGCTATTTAGATTTTAAATTATCGGGTGCGCAGTTTCAATTGGTAATAGGCTTTTTTTCCTGTCAGGGTTTTCAGCTTTTAGGCACCCCTTGTTGTCAGTTCCTGAAGTTAACATTCAGTTTGTGTCTATTGTTTCTTTCGTGTCGTTCACTTTCTGCAATGGTCCAGCTCAGCCAGCTTTTAACATGTATCAGAGGGGCATAAATGTTACAGTCACAGCATCCCAGATTTCTGTGTTCATTTGAAAGGGGCTGAGCAGGAAGCAAGGAAGATGAACGCTACCGGCATTTACAGCTGAGTGTACGCTTCATCTATTAGAGAAAGGATGCCAAAAGACAGCTCCTACTGCCGTTTACAAAAAACATAGACAATCAAGGCTTTTTTTGTTTACTTAAGACATGTCTTTCTGCAAAGAAACATCTTACCTGTATGATTGGAAATGGCAAATAATTCATATTGTTAATAAGATACAAAAGACTATAGCTGTATCCCATGAAAGCTCCAGAAAGTAGAAAAAAGAGGTGATATTCATTTAGGCACATCTGAGGAACAGCATCATCGACGCTAAAATAGAAAACTTAGAATTAATTCTGAGTTCAAAACAAATAAAGACATTCTAGCCTTAGGAAGTTTGAATCAGAAGTGTGATTTTACTTTTCTGACCGGTACATACGATGTACTTTTCTCAAGTAGGAGTCCCACCACCTATTTTTGTAATTTATGCATGAGGATGCTTCTGATATTTATGAAGTACATCACATTAACCAGAAGCCCAAGACTTAGTTCAAGTGACAACCAATTTGTCAATCATTCAACTTTCCATTAAGAATCCTGGCAATTTAGTTCTTCTGGCCCAGTTATTTCTCTGTGCATTGCAACATTTACAAAGGAAGGTATTTCCTATCCTTTAATAAAGGATATCAACATATAATTGTTTGGTTTTGATAGTACTCAAATTTTAGTTTTTTGTTTGAAAGAAGCCATCAGTAAATACATTCTACAATAGAATAGAATCTTTGCATAATTTATTTTTAACACAGACAAATAATTACCTTTCTGAAGGAGTGCAGGGCACAGCAAGAAACTGGAACTTCCCTTTTGTCATAACTGCAGCGCACCAGGCAACCACCATTCCCATTACAGCATGAACAACCGAATGGATAACTTGCTGAGGGTGAATAATTTTTCCTATCAGTGCTAGCCGAGAGCATGGTATTGATGGCACAACTGTAAATAAAACCCAAAAGCGAATTTTCATGTCTTACTAATAAAACCCTTCATTAAAGAAACAAAAAACCAAAACCATTGTCATCAAAGAACTTTTCACAGTTGGAATCGGTCATGAAATATTAAGAAATCAATGAAGCAGCTCAGCTAAGAGGGTCTCAGCCATGAGGTAAGCAGGAATCTGGGACAATTTACTTAAAAAAAAAGCTTTGTGTATTGTCTGTATTAATTTAAAATTAAATCTATCAATGTTACATATATCAAATGCAAATATAAATCTCTTTAAATGGTCATCCTACTTAATTCAGGTACCACAGACAGTTCAGTAATTTCCATAACCCACCTGCATAAAATTCAACGTTGAAGATGCTTATTATTAGTATCACCACAGACATAAGGAGGATACAAAAGATGACGTAGGAAGTATATAAATCATTGAAGGAATCTAAAATAAAAAAAATCAATTATTTCTCAGAAGATTGCAGTAACACAACAGTGACACATTAAGTAAGGAAAAAAAACCCCACAATTAAGCTGTTAGCAATAATCCACTAAGTGTATAAAGGGGAGTAATGTTCAACAGACTCTATAATCTCATACCAGATCTGCCCAGCTGCACAACATTTGTGCATAAAAGCATATTTAAATTTAACAGAAACGATTTTACACCCTTATAACTGGTTTTCTCATAAGTGAACACTCAGAATTTTATTTAAAAAAAAAAAAGTCTTTCAAAGCAAATTAAACTACGGCTCAACTAACACAGCTTCCCTTCACTTGATAAAAGCCGCAATCATACAGCCACACTTAAAAGGTAAGAAATTCCTTACAGAGTAAATTGCTTTTGAAAATACAAAAGCCCAGAAGAACCAATCAACGGGGGAAACAAATCAAGTCTCCCTGCCCAGAGCAGCTCAATGATCACAGGTATCAAGCTTCCGTCTAAACAGCTCTCAATTTTCCACGCGTGCAGTCCAGGGAAAGTTACTCTCACCATGCAGAGCGGCTATTTCAGGAATTTCTCTTGCAATTCATGCACCAAAGTTAGAGGAAACTTAAGCTCCTAATGCAAACATCAGCTGCACAAAGTGAAAGGGGAAGCGCGTCCAAGTACTCAGAATAGAGAACTAAGTCACTTCACCTAGTTCTTTCTCCGAAGGATATACTTACATCAGCTTGTGACAGTTATTTCTACGTAGCGAAGGTTATGACTATTGTGGTTCTAAGTAACACAGCAACTTAGATGTCAAAGCCTAAAGGCCATTCAGAAACACACAAAGCAGAACCTTAACACAAGGCCAACGTCGGTTCCCATTGCCCGAGCCCAAAACAACAGACGGGGAAAAAAAACCCGCAAATACAAACACGCGACTGTAAAAGTACAAACCCGCCAAAGGGCACCTCGCCAAGTACCGCAGCAGAAACGATTTTATTTTATAAACGGACTCAGAATATTGATACCGCGTCACTTTATGCGACAAAGCACTTAAGCAACGACCGCACGCGGCCCTGCAAGGTAACTGGAAGCGCGGCCCCACGCACTCGATGCTCTGCTCACACGGACACCCGCTTTCTGCTCTCCCAGGCCATTCCCAGGCCGTTTCCCGCCCCGGCCGCGGGTCACAGCACGGAGCACACCGCATCGCACGGTTCCCGCCCCCACCGCCGCCCCGGAGCGGGGAGAGGCCAGAGCACCTACTCGAGATCCAGCGCACCGGGTGGAAGGGGTCGAGGCCGCTGAGGACGACGAAGGCCGCGGTGCAGATGGGCAGCAGCAGCACGGACCAGGCGACGGCGGCCGCCACTCTCCAGCCCAGCACCTGAGGGAAGCACAGCGTGAGGGGCCGCGGTGTGGACGGGCACCAGGGGCGGCGGCCGCCTCCCCTCAGGCCCCGCACTCACCTGGCGGAGCAGCGCCCGCTGCCGCCCCGGCCCCGCCTCCATGGCTGCGGCCCGGCCGCCCGCGCCGCCGTTCAAAGTCTCCGCCGTTCAACGGCCACCCCCGCCGGCCGCACGCCACTTCCGCCGCACGCCGGTAGGCCTGACGGTCAGCAGCCAATGGGAGACGGGCAGGCCCCCTTTCCCCGCCCCCGATCGGAAGTGACGTCCAGGTTAGCAGTAGGACTACAGGTCCCGGGGTGCAGCGGCCATGGCGGCGGAGGGAGGCCCCGTCACAGCCGCACACCGAGGCCGACCCTGCCCTGCCACACGGGACCTCGCCCGCCCCGGGGAGAACACGGCTTCCCCAGACCCCTGCGCGATGGCGGGCTTCCAGCAGGGCCCGCCCGCCCTGGCCTGAGGGACTACGGGAAACGTTACAGAGCCCCGCCGGGAGGGAGAGCACGGCTGAGGGGGAAGAACCCGGCTGGGGGCGGGAAAGCAGCAGGGACGGCGTGAACCGCGTTCACGATGGCGTTTGCTACTGAAAGCGCTCGGTGGCTGCAGACGCACACGGCAAAACCCCGTCTCGCCTGCGCCCCACCTTCACCCCGCTTACCAAAACCTCTCGCCAGCTTTGGAGGAGGAGTAGCGGATGTTTCGTGCACGCAATTTCAAATCACCTTCCGAACGCTTTATTCAGAGGCAAAATAGTGTGGTGAGTGTAGATAGAATTAAAAAAAAAAAAAAAAAAAAAAAAAAACACTACTGTAATGGATTAGCAACAGTTCGCTCTCCTTGTGGAACCAGTCTCCGGTGAGCACGGAGATGTCCATAGGTCCATGGGACAGCACTGTCCTTTCTTCCACAAAACCCAGCCCCTCCTCTTGCAGTTTCCATGTTCTTCAGTGAAAAAATAATTTAAAACAAAATTACTGTACAGATGGAGAAACTGGCATTGTAATCTGAAAGAGACAAATAATGCCTATGAATATGACAACTCCTCCCAGGCACCAGAGGACACAACAAGGCACATATTTATGTCTAGCTACTGAAATTCATTGCTATCATTTGGAATCCTAATAGGCACCTGGGATGAGAAACTGATTTTGCAGGAGGAAAGCTTCTAAAATTGATCTGCGTGATTAGATTGTGTCACAGCTGGTAATTTTTTATGATCATTTTTGCTAGGCATATTTGGCCATATATTTTTTTTTTTAAATCTAATACAGCATCTAGTCAGTAAATACTCTGATTTCCACACACATGCTTGTGGCTGGTATACCCGCAGAGGCCTCTGCATGTCTGTTAGCCTTTTCCTGGACCTGCTCCACATCTCATCTCTCCAACAGAATTCAGATGTCATCTGCCACTGGCAGCACTCCCAGCTACCAGGAAGCAAAAACCTCAAAGCATCCCACACAAGGAATGCGATCCCTACGGATTGCTGAGGCTCTGAGTCAGCCCTGCTCTCAAGAGTACGCGGATGTCCCTGTACACGGAGTTGCTGCTCTGAAACACACTGTCACAAACATCAAGGGGAAAGAAAAAAAAATCCAATTTACTTTTAATGTTACATGGAAAGGAAAATAGGAGTATAATAGTTTATTGCTGAAGTTTTACTTCTGCAGTACAAATTCTGACAAACACTTTTGGGCTTTTGTAAGGGACTGAGGGGGGGGAAAAAATTCATCTTTGAAATGACCTATGGGACTGAGTAGATTATTTAAATGTTTAAATTATTTACTCTTTGCCAAGAGTAAACCTCAAAGAAAAAAAAGATAACATGTCTTTGTTCCTCAGAGTCTTTTATGTTTTTATGGCTATACTTAAAACTAACAACTGGAAGAAAAGTTGATAAATGGTATTTTTATATAGGTGCCATTTGGCAAAACCGGTCTGTTAAACCATTTTCCACTCAACCGTAGTGATGGGGAAAAGTTTCAAGGTGTCTGTGATGATTACAGAAGAAAGTTTACATTGGATTCTTACCTTATTTACCAACTCTCTATTATTACTGTTGTTCCATTGTGATCAGGGTTAATAGATGCAGGAAAATCCAGTTCGGGGGCATCAAAAAAGTATGCCTACATTATTACAAGGGAGAAAAAGACTGTTTAGAGAGAAACAAACAGTTCTGCCTCATTCCAGCTCTTTCTTCCCACACCCACTCTTCACAAGGTACAAACACAACACCAGAATGGCAAATTTGGATCTTTTCTGATTTTATCAGATTAGAAACGGTCAATTAAAATGGTGCTCTAACTGTACTTTTAAATATAACAGCTAGCAGCTAAGGCCTTTGAAAAGACCTGTACTGGAAGGGATCGGATTGCAGATATTTGACTGTTTGCTGGTTTAACCGATGAAGCTCCAGGCAGTCTCCAGTGACAGGAGCCCCATGGAAGTCAGCTGCAAGTCTCCTGCTAACACAAGAGTTGTGTTTTGCCTTTGCTTCCCCACACGCTGAGCTGCGAGGAACCAAATCTGTCTACTCTGGAAGCTGGGTGGGGGGGAACAGAACTGAAGCCTGGATGATATCCTTCTACCTGCTGCAACAATGACACAAAAAATAATTAAGTTCTCATCACTCTCTCTGTCAGTAGCGTTAGGGTCTTCTGTTTTCATAATGCTGATATTAGTAAAATATTTATTAGTTCTAGCAGGTTTATGTTTTCATACATAAAACTCATAAGCACATACTACATATTGAACATTTAATCATTTTCAGGGACTAACTAAGCATAGTACTCACTGGACTAAGCTGTGACTGGATACAATAAAGATTAACGCTTTGCTGATACTACGATGAATTCCAGATAAATTTAAGACCATTCTGTGAGTGATTTTGTGCTGAGGATGTATTCGTTATGGAGTTTGTTACTGGCACTGTCAAAGGCAGATCAGCATCAATTTTTGCTATGTTTGAAGTAATTGGAACTTTGGAGGTTTTTCAGAAGTACTATTTATTTCTTTATTAAAAAAAAAAAAAAAAAAAAAAGATTTTCCAGCAAGCAGCCTGCTCCTGCTTCCCTGCACCATAACCTGCCACCAGTCCCAGGAAAAAACAAATTTGGGAAAAGCAGGGGCAGCGTCATACCAAACAGCCGACAGCCAGCAGGGCATGAAGCAGAACAATGGTCCCCACGGTCGCCAGCGCAATCCTCCGGTTGTCATCTCGGACAGCGGGCCAAAAGGTCATCACCAAAACAGACCCCGAAAGGCACAGGGAGAACATCATCAGGACCCAGCGTACCATGTTTTGCGGAATGATCCATAAGATCTGTAAAAAGGAGGAAAACGATTGTTGAAGAGACCATGTGAAACAAGGATTCATTTATTTAACACATTGTTCTGTGACATTTCATTACTTCTAGTTAATTTGCACACAAATTAACTCGTGCCTTATCTGATATGTCTCTGTTATTTGAGGAAAGAATTAACAGCAACAGCAGACATGACAAAAGCGTGTCCCCGGAGTTATGGCGCTCCCTCCAAGGCCTGCCCCTTGCCAGAGCGGCCCAGGATGGTCCCTGCTAGGGGAGCTTGTGCTCAGAGCCTGCCCATCAGCACTGTCACCCTGCACTCCAACCTCTGTGCCCTGGACACCCCACCCCGATTCCTGAAGTTGCCTCGGGCTGCCTGCAAGGCTCGTCAGCAGCACCCTTGCTTGGATTTGCTGCCTCTAGGGAAATAACCTGTCCTGGGCTTTTCCAGGACCCACATCTTTACATTAGACAAACTTAAACAAAAAGTTTATTCTAGCCAAGCAAAGGGAGCAGATGATTTGCCCAATCCCCAATATTTTGTCTAATATGAACAATATTATAAGAAATAGCAGATTTTCTAAACCAGGACCTTTTTGCGGGACATGTAAGAGAGGTGCACTCTTTAGGCCATACATACCGCTGTGGGAATGTAAATGAATAGGGAGTAGCCATACACACACACGATCTCCAGGAAGGAGTAGGACACAATGTTCATAACTTTACTGTTCCTCCACACCAGGAATCCCCAGAGAGCAAGGGGAACAAGCCAAGCATACGCATAAATCGTCGTTGCTGCTATGGACACTGGAAATATGACAAAAGATTTCACATTTTGCTTAGAATACCAGACAGAACCAAACATGTAGAAGCATTTAACCTGAAAACTAGAAAGCTACCTTTGAAGTTACTTTCACAACATAAAGTATGAATTATTAATAATCTGAGATCTTTGCATTTACATCCAGTTTACACCCACTACTTTCCCAACACTTCAAGGTAGTTTACAAGTAGACGCCAGAAAGTATTCTCCTGACATTTTCAATTTCTTTATTACACCTGTGTACAAAATGATCTTGGTTTCAGCGTGAAAGGAAGAGCCATGGAGGAAAGAAAAACTCGGTTAAAAATAAAAATTCAGCTACTAAAGGCTACTGAAAAATGAGAATAGAATGCAGACATGCTAAAAAATTGGAAGAGAACACAAACACAAGTGTCAAATCTGAAATTATTCAGGTGACTAGATTCCCAAATGGCAGCATTCTTCCAAGTACACTGTGGGTTTGGAAACAAACAAAAGCTCACTCCGCCCCCGCAGTGGGATGGAGGAGAGAATCAAAAAAAGGTAAAACTTGTGGGTTGAGATACAGGCAGTTTAATAGAACAGAAAAGGAAAAGAATAATAATGATAAACAAATACACAAACAAGTGATGCACAGCACAATTGCTCACCACCCAGAGCTGATGCTCAGCTAGTGCCCGAGCTGTGCCGCCTCCCGGCCCACCCCCAGTTATATACGGAACACGACATCATATGGTATAGAATATCCCTTTGGGCAGTTTGGGTCAGCTGTCCTGACTGTGTCCCCTCCTGGCTTCTTGGGCACCCCCCACCTTCTCGTTGGCAGACCAGTATCAGCTGAAAAGTCCTTGACTGCTTGGCAACAACATCAGTGTGTTATCAAAGTTATTCTCATCCTAAACCCAAAACACAGCACTAATCAGCTGCTAGGAAGAAAATTAACTCTATCCCAGCCAGAACCAGGACAGCTCCTCACTCCTAGTTCTCTGGGGCACATACCAATTGAGCATCTTTTGCTTATATTTGAGTTTGCCAGAAGGTAACAACTTCCAGCCCTCAGTAGGTGGTGTGAGCAATACTCTAATTCAGTCATTTTCTGTCTGAGGCCAGGCAGCCATGGATCCAGAAAGGCACCTACAAAAGCACGACAGTAGCCACTGCTGGGCTTTCACTCTCTGTACAAGGGGACATTCAGTAAGAAATAACTGGTCTAATTACTCCAGCCTGCTCTACTAAAACCCTGTAACTACTTTATGCTCAGGAGCAGTAGGGTTCTGCCGCTTACAGCCCACTTTAAGGACTTGTTTCACTTCTCTAAAAATTTAAAGCAATCAGTCAAAAGACTCTTCTAAATCAAAGCTGTCACGTGTTTTTACATTACTTCACTAGCACATTAAAAAATCAAAACTAAACGCCAAAAACTCAGGACTGTATCGACTACTTACAAACCTTTTCTGAACTCGGGCACATAGTGGTATGTCGGCTTGCCCAGATGGATGAAGAAATTAGAGAGATTACCACTAACAGCAATGGTAAAGACGAGCGTGGCACATATCCAAAAGGGACCTTAAAAGGAAACAAAGAAGTTCAATAACACCTCCTCTGCCTTCTTGTTTTTTAAGGTTAGCAAGTAAAAGGGAATACAACCTCAAAACACTGACACAGAAGAGAACTTCTCGCACGTCGTACCTACCATAAAGGTCAGGATTGCTGCGGATATACAGCCTTACAAAGTTCTTCCCTGGTACTGGGAAAACGGAACCTTTGATTCTGTCCAGGACCTGTAAAAATGTACAGATTTGTCTGACTGAAGAAGCAAAACAGAAAAAATCGCAATATCTGGATAAAGCTCAGACAATAGCTCTCCTCTGGAGTGGAGTATTAACCTGGTAAGTGTCCACGTCAAAGAACGTCTGGTAGTACTCAAATGTCCAGAAAGGGGCACTTTTCTTCTGTCCTGCAAGCAGCTGTAGGGGGAGGGAAAGGCAACATGAAAAACATTACAAGCATGCAATTTATTCATTTACACAATAGTTAAATGATTTCTGTACCCGGACAGAAAACAAACTTAATGGGGTGGCGCTTACTATTAATTATTTAACGTTTTCCCTTTCCCTCCCTAATATTTGTTAGCAGCAGCTAGTCTTATCTTCCTGCAAGCAGAACAGTGGCCTGGGGTTCTAAAGAACAGCCACACACCACCTTCCTCCACATCATTTATAACACGCACCTTTATGGGCATCACAAGCTCCCTCACCGTTGTCTATGGCTGCATTAGCTGAGCCTTCAGACAAGCCCTGGCCACTTCAAAGTTTCCTGTTCTCCTGCCAGAGTCATCAACCCCACAGCAGAACCAACAGAAACAAACACCATGCTGGGTTTTCAGCTGCTGCTGCGCTTATCTCCTGGCATATTTGCTTAGTTTAAATCATCACCATTTCAGTACAATTTCCTAGGCTGCAAACCACAACAGCTGAAGAGCCAACGCACGTTTACTTCTGCCAGCTCTGCTATCGAGAAAGTAACCTGCGACAGAGAAGAAGCGGAGTTTTAAGTCACCCAGCATGAATCCCTGACGTCCTGCAGAAGTATCTGTGTTGTCAGCACCATTTGTATACGTGCCGATGGAAGCACTGTAGGTGTAAGAGCATTACCTCTGTTTTATCGGAGTCATCAGTCCCCAGTAATTCATCATCCTCTTCTCTCCCTGGCTCTTGCAGACGGCCGTGCTGATTCTTGGGGATTTCAGCTGGCTCGTCGATGCTTATTGTGGTAGCGTCAGGATTTGCTGCAAGCAAATTAGCTGCATCGTCGAATTCTGCAGATAAGTACATTACAAGGCAGGTGATGATCAAGCTACCAACATTTTTGTTCTCATAGCTAAAAAAGCTATGTTAAAACTCTTACACAGCCCAAGATAGGATATACCACTAGCTTAGGCATGTCAAACATCATCTACATTTCTTAAAGCCCAAACTGACAGGGATCAAGCTGAATATTTACTTAGTTAATAAAGCGTGAGGCCGTCTTTCCTGCTAATTGGCTGTATTATGATAAACTAGCACCACTGAAGCCTGCCTTTCCTTCCTGCAATCAGCCCCAATTCAAGGACCACCAGGTCTCTGCAAGGGCAGGGGGAAGCTGCCTCCGTGATGGGAAACTGCAGACATATGTAATTTTAATCTTCTCCAAAAGTTTTCAGACCTGAATTTATTTATCAAAAATTAAAAAGATCTGAAACTACAGTCCATCGCATATTACAGAATCCTCTGCCCGTTTTCAACATTAACTTCCCATCACAAAGGATTTCGGTGAACACAGGTAATGCTTTTTAGCTCATCAACAGCACAATCTTATCTCAGAAAACCGGAGATATTCCTGACACCACTGGCAAAACTCCAAGGAAGCTTTCATTCAGAGGAACCCAAAGCGAAGCTCAGAAATGCTTCCAAGCCTCCAACAGTTTGACCACCCCATCAGCTGGGCCCCAAACGTCACGTTTACCTTGAAATTTGAGGTCATCCACAGTCGCCATGCATCCGCTTGGGTGAGGAACAGGTCCCCGAGGCCTCGACCCTCCTGAAAGACAGGCGGCAGCGCTGAGCCCACCACAGACCCCGCGCTCAGCCCGTCCCCTTCCCTCCGTGCCAGTCCCAGCCGCCGCTCGGGTCCCCTGACGCTGCCTGCCCCCCGCCCAGGGCTGGCACCGCCGCACCGGTGCAGGACCGGGGAAGCCCCCGCACCTCCCGCCGCCGCAGCCCAACCGCTCCCGGCAGCTGCCGCTCCGCTCCCTTAAAGGGACAGGCAGGCGCTGCGCGGCGACAGCCAATCAGCAGCTCCGCTGCTCTCCCCTCCTCCCCCGCCTCTCTGGTTCAAAGGAAACATACCGGCCACACCCCTTACGCCGACCAATCAGAGGCCACGCGGCGCTTCCTCTTCCGTCTCCACCTGCCTCCTTAAAGAGCCCGCGACGAGGCCCCAGGGCTGCGCTGTCCCGGCGTCCTGAGCCCAGCTGGAACGGGGCAACGCCTGCTACACGTTATGTACATATACACACGCATAGATTATACATATCATATTTTTATATACTCTATTATAAATGTGTATTACATATTTTGATAATTTCTATTTTTATATATTATCTATATGGGGGTATATATATTTTTTGGGGTATCCTTCCAGCCCCCGACTGACAAATACCGCTGTTGGCAGGGCACCAGAGCAATAGGAACAGGCTGCTGTTCACACAGCACACACAAAATGCAAGTGGCTGCATCAACCCAAGGCGCCGAGCATCAGCAGCGATGGGCCTGTGCGAGAACGTGTGAGCTCAGTGCCCTGCACGTGCGGGGTCTGAACGCCCAGCTGCTGGCGGGATCAGACCCCCAGGTACTACTAATGTCACTCGCACTTTTAGCCTGTGATTCAGGGAAAACATCCTGATTCAGCTCCTCGCAGTAGTAAAATACACAACATATTTGTGAGGAAGCAGTAAAAATCTACCTGTTGCCGTAATGACTGCCTCTGGTGTAAGGCAGATAGCATGGCTGACAGGCTCCTTGCTCACGCAGACACTGAAGTCCACAGAGAGGTGACAGCGCGCAAGGCAAGGCAGAAATCTGGCCAAACGTGAGCGTTTTTCCTCCCCCTCCCCCTCTACCTTTGCCCCTCCCGTCATGCTGTGTTCCCGTTGGAAGCGGTCAGACCTCCTCCATCACAATGTTTAGGATCAGGGTATTCCTACAAAAATTCCTGATTCTTCTGCATGTTACTATGAGCGTTGTCATTGGCAAAACACTG
Organism: Grus americana; assembly: GCF_028858705.1. Taxonomy (NCBI): domain Eukaryota; kingdom Metazoa; phylum Chordata; class Aves; order Gruiformes; family Gruidae; genus Grus; species Grus americana. Next base: position 30,224,153 of record NC_072859.1, read on the forward strand.
ATGATACTGTTTCCTGATGCCATGAAAAGATACATCCTAAAACAGGGTGAAAAGAGCAGAATGAACGAGAATCCAAAGTTCAGCTACGAAAATTGGGGTCCGACTTTTTTCAGCTTCAAGTATTTGCTCTTTGTACTGAAGGTGAAGTGGAAGAGGCTGGAGGATGAAGCCTATGAGGGACATCCCGCTCCCAACACGCTGGTGGTGACTTTCAACGGGGAAGTTCGTCACCTCTTTGATTTCATGCAAGGTCAGTAAATCAGTCGCGTAGGTGGGCTTGGTTTGCTAAGACAATAAATGAGGAGAAGAGGCTGCTGAGGGAATAGGGACAGGCAGCTGGCAGGAGAGCGCACCACAAAGCAGACCAGACTAACATACATTCTCTCCAGCTGTCTGCCTCTTGATTTTCAAAAACGACCTGTATTTATAACCCTGGCTACAATATCCCTTCACGCCGGTAAACTTATGAACCTCCTGGAAAAGCCAGCTCTGCCTGGAAATACCTCTTCACTGAAAGCCAAGATAATAATTTATTTTAGGGAGAGAAGACCCAGAATCAGAACCACGTGCAGTGATTCCCAAGTGTTGGCTGTCGATCCCTCTACGTGCAGAAAGTCCCACACCAACTCCCTTAGCCAGCCCAAAGCCTAGAAAGCACACAGTGGGCTTTTGTCCAGCTTCAAAGTGGCTAGAAATAAAGCAGAAGAAAAAGAAGTTGCCTTGTACTTTGTCCGCTGCCTCCCACTGAGATCTCTGTAGAACATGGAATTAATCATTAAGCTGCAGTCTCTATCCCCATGGGAGGGATTATAGACTGCTTTAACTCTGCTTTTCTAATTTTACATATTTCGATATATATTTCTATAGAAAATAGAATGCACATCTGAACAAGAGATACACAATATCTACAGGAAGGTACCCTCTCCATTAGATTCTTTAGGATATGGATCTATGCTAGCAGCAGTTTTTGAAGTTAAGCCCGGCCACAAGGAAGATCTTGAACAAATTTCAGGTAATTTAGCATAACCATAGACTAAACAAAGTGCTTAAAAATCCTGCAAGTTCTCTTAAATTAAGGCCTTGCAAACAGATGCTAACACCTGCAGGCACATACTGTGTTAATTTGTAAGCCAGTGCCTTGTGTAACATTAGTTTAATAAATAATAATACGTAACCAGAGTTCTGTTTGGACAGGAAATTGCAGAAATACATTGAAGGCATGAAAGCCTGTGATGCGGAACTGAAAAGTCTGCAGCTTCCACTCAGCTAGAACAGACACCTCCAAAAAAAGTCACATCCAATAGATTCACTAAACAGCATTAAGACATCTCTGAACCGCTGTCCTTTGAAAAACCTTGCAAATTATCATGTTTAGTCAGAGCCAGGCTAGGGAAGAGAAAGCATCTTTATGCCTGGTTTGCACAGATGCAGATGTTCTGCTGCCAATTTTCATGTCCTAAGAAGAAAATTATGGGGTGACTGACTGACTGTTGCCCAGGAAACTCTGTGGCAGAGGCTCAATGCACTAATTGATTTTATTAATTTAATTCTGCATTAATTCTGTCCTTCCTCCCACCACTGATTTAACCACAAACTGTCCTGTTTTTTTTCCAGATAACCGACCTTTAATCCTGAATTTTGGAAGTTGCACCTGACCTTCGTTTATGTTAAAATTTGATGAGTTCAACAAGCTCATCAAAGATTTCAGCTCAGTAGCAGATTTCCTTATCATCTACATTGAAGAAGCTCACGCAGTAGGTATGGTACATTCCCTTCAGGACGAAAAGTATGTTAGTAAAGATGGGAACTGCAAATGGGAAGGAAATCTTCCTCAGATCAAAAGTGGCAACACCAAATCTAGGTACCAGTTTGTGTCCCTAATTTTCCAGAGATTTTACTCACAAACGTGACTTTACACCAAGGTGGTACTGCTGAAGACACTCATCTCTGTGAAGCAACGCACATAGTTATATCTTTACAAAACTTCCACTCGGTGTTAGTACAGCTCCTGGGAGCGAGGGGGGGGGGAACAAAGGTTAAGTGTGTGCAATACCAGTATGTTATGTGTTTTTTAAAAAAATAATTCATTTTTAATATGTCTCAAGAACAGGATGCAGACTCTGATTTGGAAAATTTAGCAAACAAACTATACACACTCTTTTATCTACACTGGACTCTAAGTAACACATCGGCACTGATTTTACCCCAGAGTTAAGGGGGGTGTTCTAAAACGTAACATTTACAGTTTTTGTAACATTTAAAAGTTTTTTAACAACACATCACTTTCAGTAGTTGAGAAACGATAACTTCAGTCAGTCATCAAAACCTTTTACTGGTTTCTACTTTACTAGGAAGAGTTGCTTGCAAATGTGTGTCTGCATAGTTCTGAAAAAGGAAGGTGAGCCCGGGCTCAAATGTTTCACTTCTCACAGATCTGAAATTTTGTTTTATAGGCTTAATGAGTAGGATCAAGCAGAATGAACAGTACTATTGTTGCGACCATGCTAAATGAACGGGCATCAGCTGATAGCACTACTTACCATTTTAAAATCCCCTCTCTACCAACAATTTTGACAAACCTTACCCAAATTGCCACCCCCCACCTGATATCCTTCTAGGGTTGATTTATGTGGGAAAATTTCAGCTAAAATACATCAAATATTTCTGAATCCTGGGCAAGGAGAAAATAGTTTGGTGTTAGGAGTAAATTGCAGTATTCTTTTAACAGAGTTTTGGGATATGACGCATAGTACATCTCCACCCTTAACACCCATTCAAAACGTTCCTTGCTAAATCCCTTTCTCATTTGTTTTAGATGGCTGGGCTTTTAAAAACAATATTGTTATTAAAAATCACCAAAGCCTTGAAGATCGAAAAATTGCAGCACAGTTTCTTCAGAAAAATAATCCTTTATGTCCAGTGGTTTTAGACACAATGGAAAACCTGAGCAGTTCAAAATACGCTGCATTGCCAGAACGACTGTATCTACTTCAAGGAGGGAAGGTCATCTACAAGGTAAAAAACATCAACAATAATAATGAGCACAATACATTGAGATTTTTAAATTTCAAAATAATTGGAGAATGCTTTACACTTAACAGTATTTCATTCTGGTTGAGCCCTAAGAATTTCACAATTCACTGCAACTGTGGAGAGAAAACAACTTGTAGCAAAACCAGTCTGGGCCTTTATAATGTACATATTTGATGTACAACTCAGTCTTGCTCAAATATTTATCTTTTGGCTCATTAGGAAACCTACGTACATCTAAGCTGTGAGGTCCAGGAACGCTTGCCAGCTCCAGGATCCAGACGTTGGCCCTGTCCCAGTTACACAGCAGGGTGTGACCTGTGCATACACCATCTCCCACGAGATGTGGCTGCCATGCAAAGGAAGCCCAAGCACACCTGCCCAGTTCTGGTGCAACTGCTGTGCTCTAAAGGACTTCTGCTTTGTCTGCTTGAGTATCACTGTGTAGTTTTATTGCCTTTGCAGGGAGGAGTGGGGCCTTGGAATTACCACCCCCAGGAAATACGTGCCATCCTGGAAAAAATGAAATAGAAAAAGAGAAGAGGACTTCAGAGTAAAGACTACCTGGATAAAAAAGCTCAAGGAATGAAGTTTTCATAGACATAACTGTAAGAAGGAAAAAAAAAAGAATTAATGTATGTGCATCTAAAGAGCATCTGTAATGTGGTTCATTATGTTTGTCTACAGGTTTTCAACTCTGATCACTACAACCCCTACTACTGCATTGTAGTATCTTACTACACTTATACCACATGCGGTAATGAATAGTAGTTGGGTCCATTGAGCCATCAGGACTGGATACCAACTTTTCCATTTTTAAAGAATATCATACAGGATAAACTTCAGGGGTGGTGACACTTGCAAAAGTCAACTGGCATGCAAAACACCTGATTTCACATTATTAAGATTCTCTTTCTGTTGTATACATAAAATTTCCCTAAATGTTCACTTTCACTGAATTCAGAAGGCTTCTGAATAAGACAATCTCTATCAACATTTGTTTCTATTGATATTTGTTATGACAGTCATAGCATAAAGCACAGACTGCTGTGACCTGATTGTAGAAAATATTTATAGAAACAAGAGATTGATTATTATTATTAAAAATCTACTACAGCACTTCATATGGCTTCAGATTATTTCCCTCCCCACCCTGCCCCTCTCCCCTCCAGGTTATTTCTAAGCATTATTAGACTTTTCTATTCATCCTATTAATCTTGCACAGTTTGAGCTGATGAGAATGTTACCAGTTTAAGATCTTTTGAAGGACTCGTTTGACAGTAGGAAGTAATACTTCTCATTTAAGTATTTCACACTTTTTTTTTCTATTTAACTCAGACTGCAAGAGAAACATTTTACAGGAAATAGAGTTTTAATTCATATATTAAGAAAGCCTGATAAAACATACTAATTTAAATGGACTCAGTTATGTTCAAGTGTTCTAGGGTAACAGTCTAGGTTACAAAACTAGAAAGCTGTTACTACAATTAACAGGAGTACCACATTACATACATTAAACTGGTGGGGAATACATACTACATCCATACCTTCAAAAACCACTTCAATACAAGATTTTAATACTAAATATTTTCTGTGCTACAGATATCAAAATATAAATTCTTAAAAAAAAAAAATTGAGGTACAAATTTAAGCTGGACTTAAGGGTTCTCTGCTGTGCCCTCTGCCATCACCCGGTGCACTGATACAAAATGATCAAAGGCAGATTTGATGATAAAACGCAAGTAAGTGGCTTGGAAATCAGGAAGCTGTAGAAGGAAAAAAAAATGTTATTGTATTCTCTATAGTAACATAACTATCAGACATTTGCAAAAGTTTGTTAGACAGAAGGATCTAGATATTTCTGTGTCTGTTTTTGAATTACACATAAATCAAGCTCTTTGAGTACATTTAGCCAGCTTCAGAGCGTCTTTAGAGGACAGCAATTCAAAAAAGTCTCATCCCTCCTGAATACTGCAGCCTTAAAGGCAACAACTGAGGGAGGAAAGATTGCCACACTTCTGGAAAGAGCTCTTTCACATAGTTAGGAGCAGTTAGGACATGCAATTTCATACCATGATCTACAAATTCCTATATCTAACATCAATTTAACAGTAAGTGTAAATAAAGACCTGGTTTGGTTTTTCACAGTTTCTCCCTGGTTAGTCTAGACATCCCATGTCGTGAACCACGACTGATGTACACTGTAAATACTCACTGGAAATTCTTCCATTTGAAGTTGTCCTTCTGTGTGTTGCAAATCTAGAAAATACATTTTAAGACAAATAATGAATAACAAAGTTTTCACTGGACTTCAGAATTCAAGAGAATTTAAGGACCATGAACTTACATTGCATATAGAAATTGTTGAGGTTTTTTTTACAAGGTGATTTAAGAGAACAAATACTTTTTGCAATATCCCAGTGTAAATATATCCCACTCATTACACTGTTTTATAAAATGTCACCCAAGAGGAATTAAAAAAAACCCAAACCAAACAAACAATGAAGGAAATGGCACTCTATTATACTATGTAAGTCTGTTTTTAATTTTGGGAACATAAAAGTAGTGCTTTTAGCCCTTATACAACATTTTACATCTCCAAACTGCTACACAGTCCATCAGTGTTCATAAACTTAATTTAAATGTGTCTATTACATTAACATCTAATAAAATAATCATCAAGCCACACTTGACTACTCAACAAATAGACATGAGGTTAAAGTGACTCACTGAAAAAAATATAGTGTATCAATAATGATAAAAAGGATGCTTTTATCTGTATGGCTAAGCAGAACCTAACTAAAATCTAAACTCAATTTTATAATCATAATTTTACAGACTACGTACACTTAGTCAAAGGCATAAAATTAAGATTTAACTTTAGAATAAAGAGTATTGCTTCCCAGTGTATGTTTATCATTATCCATCTAAAAATGCATTTTTCAAGTTGGGAAATTGGTGCTATATGGCACTCAGCTACATGACCAGAAGCCTAGCTATTTTTTAAAAACGTCCATGTTTTCGTTCAATGTTCAAAGAAACCAATGGGGAACCCAAAGAATTTCATATTATGTATGCAAAAAGTAATAGTTCCCTCCAGAAGAGCATCACTAAAATTATTCAGGCAGCAGGATACATGTTAGTGTTCTCTCTTGTTTTGCTAGAAACCCCCCCAACATTTTCAAGCTTCATTAGCAAGTTTATTTTTGATGACTTATCTCAGTAGTAACAATAAAAGTCAATCAGAATCCTTCCTAGTTTGCCTAACACAAGCTTTGTTATTCTAAAACCTAGAAATAGTAAGTGAATCAGTAAACCCAAAGATCAACATGACTCCCACAAAATCCCCGCTGCTTCAGATTCAGAATCTTACCTTTTTCAATGCACTGTTCAAAATCTACTGGGTCTTTAGATATGCTTCTTTCAATCCTTAGGGTCCGCACTAAAATATATATACAGTTAAAATATCAATACAAATTCTGATTCTTTATTGACAATGGTATTTATTGCATCACTTTTAATCTACAAAGCACTTTAAAATTATTAACTAATCCATTCTTCCTCTAATTTATGGGGTAGGACTATAATACAACCACCATCCTCATGTTCCAGGTTGGACAAACAATGACAAGTTTTTGTGTATTTTGTGCAGCCTCTGCTAATGGCCAAGCTCCTTTCTCCATGCTCTGACCTTGTAACAGCCCTTTCTGGTTTAGAACTCACACTTTCCTTCACATTATTTAAAAAAGTAAGACTAAGAGGGTTCTGTCCAATGAAATCATAAAAATACTCTTTTAATGATTTATTTTGGATAAGTATTGTAGTCCTGTCCATTAAATTAGATCAGCCATCACTGTGTGACAGAACAGTTAATTACAAGCTCAATACAAAGTATTATAAGAACAAAGTGCAGGTGGGGTAGATTTTCCATCTTTTTCTGATTTATTTATGAAAAACTTTGGACATGGAGGACAACTGCTTTGTTAAGTTAAATTAGGCTTTATGAATTAAATTAAGCTTTAGGAATCTGTTAGAAGTGACTACTTATAGAATGTGACACTATTGTAAGAATTTACATATAGGCACACACATGTATTTTAACATAGTATGTGTAACATACTGCAATACATGAAGCCTTACCCAAGTAACACTGGACTGTGACTTTGCTGATTTTTACACTTTTAGGAAAACCAATAATGAATTCCTGTGGGAACATGCCCGTCGTTGTCCAAAACGTTTCAGAACTTCTGTGGAGAAAAAAGGACAAGACCCCCACCTGTGGCTTTCCATCTGTAACCATCTTGAAAGAAGTTTAACACCAAAAAAACCCAAACCAAACCCACCACCAAAAAGCCAGCACCCAACCAAAAAAAGAGAAAAAGCCACAAAGCCACTTTTATTTGGGGCAATTTAAGCAATGGGGAAGCTCTGTGGAAGTATTAATACTTTAACGTTGAGGCTCTGTAGCCGAGCAGCACCACAGGTCTTGCAAATGGTGAGGGTCCCAGAAAAAAAGGTTAAATTATGTGGCAAGATGAGCGGGAAGGCAAAGGACAGAGCCTGGCAGAGAGGGGCAGCAGTAACGGGAGGGATCTCTGAGGGGAGCGGCCGCCCGGAGGAGCCGCTTCCCGCCGGGGCCCGCGCCCTCCTCACCCGTCCGCCACGTTCTCGGCGGGGTGCTGCTCGTCGCTGGAGGTGGCCAGAACGACGGCAGCCCCCGCTGAGCTCAGGCACCAGTCGGCGGCCCTCATCCCCGTGCGGCGGCCGGCAGCAGAGCGGCGGGGAAGGGAAGGCCGGGCCCGCCGCTACCAGGCAACCCGCCAAGCCCTCCCTGCGCACCGCCCGCCCGTGCCCGTCGTTCCGCCCGCGGGAGCTGCGCGGTGCTTCGCGGGGTCCTGCGGGACCTGCCACCTCAGGCTAAGCGCCTCACAGGCGCGGGGCAGCGACAGCCCCTTACAGCCCCAGCGCCCCTTTTCCGGTCTCCCCACCGGTGCCGTGACCCACTGGGAGTCTCACGCCCCGAGCCCCTGCGCGGAGGGGTGGCGGTGCGGCTGCCGCCACCGGGGCAGAAGGTTTGGGAGCGGGAAGCTCGCCCCGCAAAAGGCCAAGGAAGGCTGGACAAGACCCCACCACTCCTCAGCCCCCTTCCCTGCAGCCGCCGCTCCCGGCATGCCCCGCGCCGCCCCGGCCCGGCCCCGGTCCCCGCCCCCGGCGCGGCTCCGCCCGCCGCCCGCGGGCGCTGCGAGATGGGCGGTGGGAGCGCCGAGCCGCGGCCCGGCTGACGGCGCGTCGGGGCGGCCCCTCCCGGGGCAGGTAGGTGGGGGCCGGGTCGGCGGCCCCGGCGGGGAGCGGGACACGGGGTCTCTCGCCTGCCTGCCCTACGCTTCCTAGCTGGGCCGGGGCGGTCCAGGGGCCGGGCGGACTGGGGACCCTTACCCTTGTGCCCCTCGGGGCTGCGCCCGGCCCCGGCGCGCTCACCCCTGGGCAGGGCCCGATCTCTTCACAGCCCCCCCCCCCCCCCCCCTCGGCCAGGGCCCGAGCCCCCTTCCCGCCCCCTCAGGGCTGGACCCGATCCCCTGGGCCCCCTCCCCTGGGCAGCGCCCGATCCCTTCAGCACCCCCTTCACCCCTCAGGCAGGGCCCGATCCCCTCCCGCCGCGCAGGACCTGAGCCCCCAACCCCTCACGGCAGGAGCTGCCAGGACCCCGTCCCTCCTCTGCCCCCCGCCATTCCGGGGTTTGTGCCCTCCTGCCCTTCGCCAGGACCCTTGCTCACAAACCAGAGCCCACCGGCACCGGCTGGGCTAGGCTGGGGAAGGGGTACCCGGAGCCTGCCCTCCCTCCCAGGGAGGGAGATTCTCCAGCATGCTCCATTGCCCTGCTGCAGTCAGCCATTTGCCCTCCTCCTTCTCCTCCTCCCCTGCGTGCAGCAGAGCCAGGCCAAGCCGTGGGGGCTGCTTCCCACACAGCCCTGAGACCCCCTCCCACTGCCCAAGCCTGTGTAGGGCTGGGGTCCAGCCCCAGGCCACTGTGGGCACCAGGCACAGGGCAGCAGGGCCCTGCCAGAGCGAAGCCCTTCACCTTTCTGCCAGCCCTGGGTTTGGTTCCCACTTGAGTGGTGTTTGTGGTTTGATGGCAGACAGCGCACACCCCTGTTCCACACAGCCTGGCCTTCCTTGCACTGCAGGGTTACGTGACCGTGCTCAGGGCATTGAGGAGAGCTGCCAAGGTTTGGGGTCTTTCCGGAGTATTTTTTTCCTCTGTGGCTATTCTTAACCTTTCTATGGTTTGTTTTTGCAGAACTGGACGAGGGGAATGTCTTACTGTCTCCACTCAGAAAGCCATTTGGATACTGGGCCAATATATGTGCGTGAAAATGGGAAGCTGCATGTGGTAAATCAGGGTGCAGGCGGCATACAGAATGTCACTCCCAAAACAAGACCTTTTAGGCTGTTTTCCAGAGGATTTTCAGTGGAGCTTTGTATGAACAGGGAGGACGATAGGGCAAGGAGGCAGAGGACTGATCATTTCATCTTCACGTACACCAAGGAGGGAAACCTCCGGTACTCAGCCAAGTCTCTCTTCAGCCTAGTGCTGGGTTACATTTCTGACAATGTTGATCACATTGACTCGTTGATTGGTTTCCCAGAGCAGATTGCTGAAAAGCTCTTTTCAGCTGCAGAAGCAAGACAAAAGTTCACAGAACCAGTAACGGGACTGAGAGCTCTACAGAAGTTTACTGAAGCATATGGCAATTTGGTGCTGTGTTCATTATGCTTGCGGAATAGGTAAGTGTGTTCAGTAACAAGTATTGTCATCAGCTGCTGCTTTTTGCTAGCACACTTAAAGTTGCCCTTAAATTATTTTCTCTCAAAAAATAATTTAAAAAAAAAATCTCTTGGGCCTTATGACACCACCTAATTTTAATGAAATAACCTGAGCCTTATCTCACTCTGCTGCTTGGTTCCTTTTGTTCCGTTCCTTTCCTACAAGTGCAGCTGCTGGTTTCATTCTAAGGTACAAATCATAATACAGGTAACAGACTATATTCATGTTACCTAACGGGATTTTTTGTGAAGGATTAAACCTACAACTATTTTTAACAAGAATAATCAGCATTTCCATAGCAATCTGTGTGTTTAATGCCTTCTCAGGTATTTCATGGGGTGTTTTTGTAATTGCTGTTCATAAGCATTTCAACATACCTAGCTGACTGTACAGATAAAATATACCCTTCAAACTGTATGGGTTTATTTACTATAAGCTTGCTATCCCGTTTCATCTTGGATCAGAAGAAGATACAGTCTTGTAGGTAAGTTACACGCTTTGAAGTCAGGCAGGTTTTACCTTCGTTTATTGTGGTTCCCATCCCCATATTGAACGTGCTTTAATGAGGTTCTGATCATCTTCTCAATGTCCACGTTGTCGTTCACTAAAAGAGAATCTTACCAAGCTTAAAACTGGATATGTTTTTAAAGCCTTGCTCCTACTGAACTCTTTCCCAGCAATATAACCCATCTATCTTCCATCTGTACACTTGAAAAAGGGATGGTTTATCCAGTTGAAAATCAAAGTACAGACATAGTCATCTGAAATGCCAAGGGTGTTTTGAGCACAGTAGGAATGTTTGAGCAGAGGTCAATTATCTGTTGTTTTATCCTTTAAACCTACTCCCTTTTTATCTCTAGTACAGATACTTTTTATGAGATTAATTCAGAAATGAAGTTACCTCTGGCATCTTTTGCCATTACAGAAAGCTGACTTAAGTATCGAGTCTTTGAAATCCAGGAAGTAAGATTTTTAAGGCATTTTCTGATTAATCTTATTTCTAAAAGAGCCCCCTCTTCTCTTCGCACACCCCCGAGCTAGTAGTATCTCTCAAGAGTTGGCTTGCGCTCTGACTATACATACTGCCTTCCGCATAGCTGAATTGCGCGGCAAAGGGATTTCATGGGGTAGTTTGATAGGTGTACTTGCAGTGGGAGGATATTACGGTCCCCTCATTGGCATGGCCAAAGAGGTGTTCCTTGAGGGATCAGATCAATAAGCACCCCACATTTTAACAGTGAAGATGCTGACCTCAGGGTTTGTCTTGCCATGGGGAATATAAGGTAAATTCAGGAGAAATTAGTGAATTTGGGGCTTGTCTTGCCACGGGGACAATAAGAGGTAAATGCAGGGGCGATTGGTGAGGTAGTGACTGCTACGTGCTTATTACTGTATATTCATGCATGCCATTCTTTAGTGGTTTGTTGGTTTGTTCCCATCGCTAAACCTCCTACTGAATAGTTCCAGCACAGATGTTTGCATGGCTGTGGAGTGAATCAGATCAGGGAACCAACACGGCTAAAAAAATAACCGCTGAGTAACTACTGCCTGGGGTGTAGTCACAGCTCTAGTTGGAGTCCTGCAGGACTTTTCTCTCTAGCGAAGCATTTTATTTATGTATATAAAAAGTAAAATTTTGCCATTTGACAAGCTATCCTGATACATTTGAAGTAGATTTTAAATCTGGATGAATGTGGGTTTGTCTACACACTTCCCAGATACTGAGGAAGAACAGTTTGTAAAGTTGATTTATTGTAAACTAAAATATATATTCTGCATTCTTCTGAAATAATAAAATAATAATCTGTAAAGAAGTCCATAATTGCAATGTTTGCAAGTTGAAATATTAGTTATTGGTCCAATATTTTGAATCAGAGCAAAACCATGATATTTGTTCAAGGAGAAGACTGGGAACTCAGATGTGTTGTGTGCAGACTGCACATAAAAAGGTAGTTAGGACAGCTGGCTAATTTCTGTCAAAATACACGCACTAAATACTTAGAAGAAACAACTGCATTATGCTTGTGACACTTGAGGATATAGGACCTTCTTATGTGCCTGAACACTGATAGCTTTTTTTTTTTTTTTTTTTTTTTCCCAGATACCTGGTTATCTCTGAAAAGCTAGAAGAAATTAAGTCTTTCCGGGAGCTGACATGTTTGGATCTCTCCTGTTGTAAACTTGGAGATGAACATGAACTGCTGGAACACCTCACCAAAGAGGCTCTGTCTAGGTACCGATTTTTTGACACACAGCTAAACCTGACACTTTCTTTCCCTGTCGCTAAGCGGTTCAGAGAATCAGGCTGTGACTTTAAAGGCAAGTTTCACAGGCAGCAATGTGTAAGTTTGAAGATTTTGGTTCATAAAACCCCTTCTTGAGGTAAAAAAAATACAGAATTTATTGTACACAAAGCCCATCATCCAAAGCACATACTGAATTATAAAAGGTCCTACAAATATGCAAGATAATTTACTGCCTCATGTTTTTAAATCAACTTTTTATAATTTCCATTGGCCTGGTAAAAACTGCATCTTAAGCATTTGAAACAGTTTTACTTTTTTATTTCCTTTTTTAAGAGGGGACTTTATCAGCTAAATTTTTAACCAAACCAGTGTTCCATATGAAGATTTCTGCAAGCAGTAGGTTGAATATTTAGTTAATCAAGATTTCAAAAAATACATTTTGTAATTTTGTTTGATATTAGAGATTGAAAAATAGAAAATTTTGGAAATCGATAGGCAGGGAGACTGTTAATTACTGGATATTATGTTACTATAAAATTCAGTGCATTTTGCATCAAGGTTTTGTCTTGAAGTGCTCTAGAGAATGTTTTAGCGTTACCTTTTTCCCTGAGTTTTGTTCATCTATGTTATAACACCTCATTGCTTACTTAAAATTATTGCCGTATCTCTTACCAAATCTGCCCCCTCTCATTTTGCCAAGCGTTTTTTCTCTTTTTAGTTTTGAGTGGATTTGAGATTGGCAGGCTTGGTTTGAATAATGTCGGTGTATAAAGAACCTTATTGTCTCTGTTAGCAAATGCTCGTGCTCTAGGATTGGTTTGTCACTGGAGCTCTGGGAATAGCTGTTCAAGTGCGTGCTCTGTTGAGTTAGCAGAGGCAATATATTTATTAGTCTTACTAACCCAGGCTTCTTTCTTGCTACTTTTTACTAGCGTTAACAAAGTAGACTGAAGGGTTGGCACAGGAAGACCCGGCCTTCCGACACAGAGTTTTAGGACATTTTGCAAAACTGCCTAATGACTATAAACTGTGTGTTTGTATCTCTCTGCCCAGCGTAAAACGGCTTCTCCTGAAAGACAACGCTTTATCAGATGCAGGCCTTCGCAGAATGACAGCACCAGTACGAGTATTGAAAAAGGGACTTGAGAATCTTCTGGTATTAGACTTGTCTTGTAAGTACTTCATGGTTTAATATTAGAAACAACCTGTATCCTTTCTGATAAAGAATTTATCCTCCTTAATATTGAAGGAATACGATTAATTTGATGATTCCCATGAGCCAGTTACTTAGCCCCAGATTGCACTAGAACGCACAGGTCATACCTGTAGTCTCAGCCACTTGCTACTCACATAAATATTTTTAGTAGTTTGAGATTTGGTATTGTAAATACTTGTATTTTGATCACTAGAGGAGAAAAAGTCAGTTTTGACTCAGTTTCAAAACATGAAGCATACTACAAAAAAAAAAAAAAAAAGCCCAAACCACCTCGGTTCCAATATTAGCTTTTGGAACAAATAATTTCTTGGTACTGTGATCATCTTTCTCCACATCTTGCAACTTAAGTTTACTTGACCTTACAGGTAACCCTAAAATCACAGATGTGGGAATTGGCTACCTTCTTTCTTTCAAGAAATTGAATTGTTTGGACATTTCTGGGACAGGTCTCAAGGTAAAAAAAAAAAAATCTGTCTAAGTTTACTGGGCAAGTGTAATCAAATGTTCTTCCCCTCTGACTTCTTTATTTCCCTTTTCACTAGGATGTTAATGCTGTCATTAAGCGGATCCAAATGCAGATAGGCCTGGTTCACTCAAAAGTGCCTCTGAAAGAATTTGATCATAGTAACTGCAAAACAGAGGGATGGGCAGAACAGGTAGGGGGGTTTAAGTCTGTTTTACTCTCTAGAAATTGTCCTTATGGAACATTAAATCACTGATTAGGAAAGAATAAGGGATAGAGTTGTTTCCAGTGATATTTCTGTAAATTTTACAAGAAAAATTTTAACTCCAGATGTTATTTCAGACAGTTTTGCAGTGGGAGCAGGCAGTTATGGAGGCCATCAAGCCACAAGACAACCTGAGATCCAGAACAGCAGCTCTGCACTTCTGTACGTAACTGCATAGAGACCACATAGTTTGTGTTCTTTTCTACAAGGAATATTTTCATACTTTTTTTTAAAAGTACAAATAGCATCTCAGGTGTGCAATTTCAGCCATTTGTGTAACTGTATTACAATGTGTTTGAGTTTTTTTCATTTGTTAGACTGCTGGATAACTCTAACAGTACACCGTGGCAGCATGCTCAGGGCAACGTGTAATCGAGTTTTCTCCGTAAAATCCTGAGTCCAAAATATAAATGTTATTTTTCCCTCTGCACATTTCAGCAAAGCAGTCAGTATTCCAGGTTGGCTTGGCCAAAACAATTAGTAACACAAGTATGCATTTTACAGCATCATTCTGTTTTTTCCCCAGAAATCTAAACTTGATTATATTTTTTTTCTTGTAGATGGCAAGACACACAGAATAGAGGAAGTAGTCAAATGCAAGCTGGTGGAGGCAGAAGCAAAAGCATCTGGAAACTTGCAGTTTTATAAGGAAAAAGTTCAAAATTGCCATTTACCTTTGAAAAAGGAGGTTGCAGGCAGCCATGAATTAAAGAACAATAAAAAAAGAGCTTTGGCTGAACAAGAGAAAGAAAGGACTTCCAAACAGAAGCATCTGTGCCTCACTGTGGAGGACTGGGATTTGTTAAATACCTACTGAGCCAGAAGGAAGTGGGTCTTTTGTTTGTTGTTCTCTTGCTGATGACAGAATTTAGACACATTGAGAAGGAGTAACAAAGGAGACCAGTATTGTTAAATTTGGTTGCTGTGATATGCTTGCGGGTTAACCTATGCTTGGGAAGGGATGGAGTCAAGGAGAAGGTTGATGATACTACTGTATATTTTCAATACATAATAATTTTTTCAAATAAAATTTTTGTTGTCATCCTTAACTAATTCTTCTGAACGTAGATATTCACAAAAAGAGCTGGTCCTATCCCTCTTCCTCTCTTGCCTCCTGAGGGGCAGAAGACTAATCACTGCAGCTCATCCGAAATGAAGCTGCACTGTGCTTGTCGAGTGCCCTGGGACATTAATAGTGGTGGTAGAACACAGACCTCAGCCTGTAAGCACCGGGCTGTGCTGACAGAGCTCTGACAAGGACGGGAAGCAAAGAGGATAAGCAGAGGCCCCTGGGGAGGGAGGCAGAGAGACACTCGGTAACAGTTATTGCCAAAATCCAAAGTAGAGCAGAAGTCCCCTGTCTCTCTCATTTTTAGCCTAGGAAATGAAAGCTGAAACTGGGTTACTGTGGAGATTAGGCTCTGCAGTTGTAATATATTCTCCCTTATAAGCAAATTCACTGCATTTGAGAGCATTCTGTGGTTTAAAACCCATTCTCAGTGTGTGCGTGCCTGCAATATACTAACTGTACTTCCCCATCTAAAAACATTCAGGGAAGTTTATAATTTGAATATGAATTACACACATTTGCTGTAAAAGCCCTAGGTACCCTTCATTCTGTGTTAGTTTCTCTGAAGCCAGGAGTGCAGCTGTAATGCTGCGGGTCTGTTTATCACTGAATTCCTGCCCTGAGCACTTCTGTCAAAACTGGCTGAGGCCGCAGCACCCATGAGTTGGGCACTGCGACCATCATTCTGCTCTTAGGCCTATAAGGCCAAGAATTTACTACAGGTGTCCTCTACTAGTGCTTATTTAGAAGATATCTGCCTTTTACACTGTTGTTTACCGTAATTCAGCACCAAGAAAAGCAACACTTCCTTGGAAATCATGAAGAGGCCAAGAGAAGGAACTTCATCTCAAAAATGCATAAAGACCTAAACCCCCTTCTCTCTTTGTTCTTTTATTGCTGAATTTTCCTCAGAAAGAAAACCCTACACACAAACAAACCAAGCATACTTGCATTCAAGTCCTACATTTTTTTCCCCAGAAACTCAAGGCTATTAATAGCTTCCACTGACGACTACATCAGCCTTCTGCCGAGACAAATAATGGAACGAGTGGTGACTTAGCAAAACAGTGTCTCAACAGGGAGGAAGACGACTGTAGCACTCAAGTACAATCCTCCCCCTGCAGCTGGCTTCTGGTTCAACAGCCACGCATTTCTTTTGCTAGCCCTTCCACCACCACCGTGGAGATCTGCTAATCTGATCATGGAGAGGTGCACATCTCGGAGAACCATATACTCCATTTCACATCGGTAAAGCGGCTGGGAGCTGGTGCCTTGAGCTGGAAAATAGGCACATCGTGATTTGACATGAACGGTCTGCCCAGGTCACAGGCTTGTTGGTAAAATAATGCAGTACAGCTTTCCTTTTCAAAAGGGGTGATTTAGAGCACTGTGTTTCTTATGCTCTCCACCCCTGGTAGAATTATTCCTTTTCTTTAGGTTTCTTGCTGACTGGCAGACTTCCTCTTTTAAACACATCACTGTGTAAATTTTATCCTAGGAAGATTTAGACCCACTTACCGCTACGTCCTCACCCCACTAATCTCTGTTAATTGCTCTCCGTAAGGCACACAGCCTCTGCTGACCTGGAACAAGGCAGTAAGCAAGAAAATTGCAGGAGGAGACTCACCCTGAAATAGATAGGCTCAGCCAAGTGCCTGCTTGAACTGCCCGCTGCCTCCCTGGCTGCTTCCAGGCTGGGTCTGAGTCTTGCTGCCCGGGGACTGCTGCTTCCCATGTCTCTCTTGGCTAGTCTCTTCATAGGTGTAAATCCAGAGCAGGATGAGCCCCCAATTCCTCTCTCCTCCTAACCTGAGGCCGTTAATCACAGCTCTGGCCTCCCAGGAGCACTCACTGTGAATTGATAAAGGGACATCAGCCAGAGAGCAACCCTGGGGCTCTGCCCTGCAGGTACCAGCTGGGTCAGCTCCTTTGACACCGATGAACCTCTACTGGCTGTCTTAGATGCAGAGATCATATTGCTGACCCCATTTCTTTGTGGTTCAGCTCAATTACAAAGCTGAGAGATGGCAGAAAGGGAGAAGGGGTGTGTATTTGGTTTCCTCTTTGCGACCAGGGATATCGTCCACGCACCCTAAGCCTGCCTCCATTTCCTCACCCTCCTGCTGAAGGAGAGAGAAAGTGGCACAAGAATCTTTCCCGCTGTAAGCCAGGCATTTGCCTTCTTTATCATGTCTTGCAATAAAGTAAGAATTCCCAGATCCCAACATTGTCCCCAGCCAGTCAAGGCAAGCCACCACTCGACCTCTGCTGCAGCAGAGGAGCAGCCTTCCGCACAGCAAGCACAAACATCCGACTCCCCCTGCTCACACCTTGCACGTCCTGACCCTTTCCTCTTCACCCTCTGGAACATCTTAAAACTTGGCAGAGGTGAGCTGTGGCAATGACCGACAAATATTGGACTGGGAGAATCCAGCACTTGCCATATGGGTCAGCATAACCAGCATCCTCTTCCCAACCACAGCAAACATCGGAGGCTCCAGAAAGTCACAGCTAGCCCACTACCTTTGATACAAAACAAATTTGTTTTTTAATAAACCATATTGGCTGGGCCCTGTGCTGAGCATGAAGGTTTCTATGGGTTTTTTAACAGCTGATTAGTTTTATCATTATCAATTACAGTCATTCTGTTATCCATATATTGTTCCCATCATAAGGGATGAGATTCTTCTTCCCCTTCTCTCCCCCCTTTCTTTGACCACTGCCCCATAGAAGCGTGCAGCAGTTGTAGCCCACCTGCCCCCTCCCAATGCAGAGAGTTTTTGGCACATCCTCCCACTTCAAAGCCAAGGAACAGACAAACAATTCGTGGCTGAACTCAAACTGAATCGGAAAGGAGCTCTTCTTCCCCAGGAAGGAGAGGCTGACCCAATAGCGCTGCCTCTGAATCACCCCTCCTTGGGCTCCTCTTCAATGCTGCAAGACTTCCTCACTGTGTAAAGACTTCCTCACTGAGTGGCCTGGAACATACTTTGGGGTAACAAGAGGAACAACAGTGACTACAATAAGCCAGGCTTTATTCACCAGCCCCAACTCAGCCTTGTTGAAGCCTTAGATGTCCGTGACTCTCCAGTAAAAATGTACATCTCGATTTCAGGCTTTGATTGAGGCTGGAAGCTTGCAACTGATAATTGTTTAGGTAGGAAACTCCTAACCGCTCTTCCGAGCTGCAGCACTGAATGCACTGCAGTGAAGTTTTACAGGCACAAAAGCAAGCCAGCCATCCTAGCCAGGCGTGGAGAAGGACGGGTTATTAAATACGGCTTTAAAAGTTTCCTGTAGTACCGGTTCCATTACACAGAGTTTTACCATCTCATTCCAGGTGAAGTATGAGTCAGAATACAGTAAAGCTATTTTTAAAAGATCTGTCAGACCTACAACTATATCCCAGGGACAAATCAGAAGAAATATTCACCTTTGATACAAGTCATGGTGACATGCAGAGTTGCAGATCACAGGACGGAGAGGAAATGATTGAACGGGGTTTTATTCTTAAAGATCTATGACCTGGGATGGTGGTGGGAAGAAGATCACCTGAAGTTTATTATGGGCCTAGAAAAGTAAGCGCGCTCACTGTAAATGTGGGTTTTTCTCAGACACAATGTTTTAGACACAGGTGAGATTTTCAAAGGAGCAGAGAAAGACTCCATCTTTCTGAAATTTCAGTGGCACATCCGTACCTACATCCTGAGGACTCCTTTGAAGGTTTGGCTGCCTGATCCTGCTTTGCTGGCAGAGGAATGAAATAAGCAACAAACAGATCCCGTGTCATCCCACACCACCCCAGGAGCGGCACTTGGTTTTCTGCTGCTCTCTGCTCTGAGGCTGCAACTGTTTGGTTTTTTTCCTCCTTTCTTTGCCAACTTCAGTGCAAACACATCCTGGCCCCACGGCTGTTCTCAACCTGCTGAGCTCCTGCTCCAAAACTGTACAGCCCAAAGAGAAGTACATTTTATATACATGCTGGTTCCCTGCCCTGGCTTTGAGGAACAG
The DNA here is from genome assembly GCF_028858705.1 of Grus americana. Classification (NCBI taxonomy): domain Eukaryota; kingdom Metazoa; phylum Chordata; class Aves; order Gruiformes; family Gruidae; genus Grus; species Grus americana. Next base: position 30,243,279 of record NC_072859.1, read on the forward strand.
CTACACAGTCGCAAGGACATGGTGATTTATCCCCACAAACCCTTGAGCCTCTCCACAGCAGTTTTCCTTGCCATTACACTCTCCACATTGGCCTTCGTGTTTGAGAAGAGCACGGGAGGTGGCCTGTGCAGCAGCTCCCCACGGTGCCATCCTCAGCACAGTGTTCCCAAGGAAGCATCCTGGGAACATCAACGCAGAGCCTTCAAAGCCACCGCTGGAACCATCTGCAGACATGCTTTGAACACAAACACAAGCTTCTCCTCTTGCCCGTGAGGGTCAGGAGCGTGAAGACGCATTGGAGGGAAATGCTAACCCAAGGGCTGGAAAGACTCACCTCACTCAGCTCCTGCTCTTTAGGGTAGTCCTCAATGTACCTTCTTCTGGCTGCCTGCGAAGGCACCAGCATGTCCATGCAGGAGAAACCCCTCGCCCAGGGTTGGCCAGACACAGTATCTGTGTTGGCAGCAGCTGCTCAACAGTCGCCAGCAGCCTGCACACAGCCCATCAAGTCAATGCTGCAAGGCAGTGCTCTGCTCATGTAGAAAGGACTCACCCTCACATGACAGGAGAACCCTGGAAGGTGTCCCACAGCCAGCGTCTGGCCTGCAGCGTGGGCTACCATATGCACTTCATCCCTGTTCAGTGTCGCTGTGTGACAGTCGGTGTGCTGCTGCTGAGGATTTGCTTGGGTTGGAGCTTCCCAAGCGGGTGGCAGAGCAGGAGGACACCAAGGCTTAAAGGCGACAACGCAGGAAGCACTGTGCTGTCTCCAGCGCTGCCAAGACTTCACGGTCTGCAGATATACTCATCGGACCAGCTGAGGCAGTGCTGGATGCCGTCCCGGCACAGCCTCCTGGGGACGCAGGAGCAGTACTCGTAGAACACAGGGCTGCAGCTCCACCACTCCGACCCGCATGGAGGACAGTCCGCCACTGGGAGGGATGGAAAACAGAGAATGGAAATGCTTCTGTTGCACTGACCCCTTCCTTCTTTTTTACGCGGGTAGCTACCCTTTCACCCCCTGGCAGCTACTGAAAAGCCACTGGTGATGACCCTGTGTCTGTGAACCCACCAAAGAGGACACTCGCTTGGTGCTACTTGTGGGAGACAACCACGGAACGTGATATTGCAATGACCTTCATGGCAGACATGCCATCCTGGGAGGAACAACGAGCTGTAATTTTTTTTTTTTTTTTTTAGCAAGCCACTCTAGAGAAAGCTGCTGATACAGGCAGGTCTTGTCTGAGGTTCAAAACCAGGGAGGTGACTTAGAAACAAACCTGCTGCTCTTTTTAGTGAGAGAAGGATCTAGACGGCTTTGAAGCTGCTGAGGCATGCTCAGCCCTCCTGGCTCAGACATGTACCCTTCTCCTGACCAACCACCAAAGGTCAGTTTGAACGATCACTGCTGCCTACAACTACACATCACGATGGAACTGCTCCACACTCAGCAAGCCACGGAGGAGCAGCAACTTTTGGAGCTGGGAGAAAAACATGGAGCCCTTCCTCTCTTGGTTGCCACCAGAAGCCTTGGCAACTGATGGGATGGAGCCTGCATGGTTCATACTGACATCCTATCCCAGCTATTTTGTGTTTTAGTGGTGGGTGCCAGCCTCTAGACATCTCCAGCAGCATCAGTGAGCGCCGCACCAGTACAACCTCTTTCAATCCATCAGCAGAAGAGATCTTTTGCCCAACAGTACCCAGAAGAGACACTTACAGCTCCCCATCTCATCAGAGCAGTCTCCGCAGTCATTCAGCCCGTTACACCTCCGATCAGCATAGACCCAGTACGCGGGGTTACTGCAGCGGAAAACCAGGTATCCCGGAAGGCTGCGGGGCAAGTCACCTGCAAGGGTGGACGCACAGGACACAGATGTGCTGGCTAAAATGGGGATGGTGGCTGCCAAAGGTTGCTGTTATGGCAGTGGGGGGGTTCAGTCGGTCCTTCCCTGTGCGGTGTCAGGGCATGAACGATGCCGCAGGTGGGGAAGCTGCGGTTGGAGAGGGAAAGGGATGCTTGTGGCCGAGCTGGAAGCAGAATCTGGGTGCCCCAGGCTTCTGCTTTAATGAGTTTTTTTCTAGGGTAACTGGACAATAAATTAACCATGTAGGCATACAGCTTAATCAATGGAGGAAAACTGCATCGCAGTTTAAAAAAACCCTAGGAAGATCAGAGGAGCTCAGAGTCCTTGATTGCTGGCATTCCCGCTGGGTTTTGGGCAGTGCCATCTCTTCAGCATCTGCCCTACAAAGGCTCTACCAGGCTTATCTGCTCACGTACACGGCCAGAAGCACGGAGCAGGATTAGAGGGACACTGGCTGCTCTGTCTCACAACAGGAAGACCAGCGCGGGGAGGATGGTCACAACAAAACCACTCACCACAGAGTTTCTCCTGCTCGTCCTCTCCATTCCTGCAGTCGCTGATTCTGTCACAGACCTGGCTGGCTGGGATGCAGGTCGCGCTGTCGTCACACAAGAAACCTGTCCGGTTTTTGGAAGCTGTACAGAAGCGGTTCACTGAAGGGAAAGCAAGAAATACTTTATTTTCCAACATTTTAATTGTATGAGGAATGGATCAAGGGGAAGAGAAGGGGATTTCTGAAATTCGTTTGTTGTTCTGGAAATAACCAGGGGCCAGGATTAATTTCTGGTAGGTTCATGGCAGACTCTGAAAACTATACTACTGGTCTGAAGCATGACTGTGCAACCAGAGTCACCACAGCCCTATGGAGCAGGACACCGGAGCCGAGGAACGGCTGGTGGTGACTCAGTCTGTGCAAGGCTGGCACAGCCCCGCACCACGCTGCTGGTCCCTTTCCTTCCTCCCAGTCTGCGCTGGGAAACACGACTTCACGTGTGGTGATGGACACAAAGGCTTTTCTCAAGCAACATCATTTTCTGCCTCCCTTACCAAAAAAATAACGACTCCTGGGATACCAACCTGGCGCACGTAACAGGAGTCCCAGCGCCACGGCCAAGCCCACGGCGGCAGCAAGGACGAGCAGCACCGCGGCAGAGATGCAGGCGCGTCTCCACGTGCAGCCCGCACGGGTGCCGCGTGGCTGGCAGCAGTCTGCTGGGAGGTGAGAGAGGTGAGGGGCCGGGGAACGGTCCGGCGGGTCTGAGCAGGGTCAGGGTGTTTCAGAGGGGAACGGCACAGAGCCACAGGGTGTTTCAGGGGGGTCTGCATGCAGGACTGGTGGGGGCTGATCGTTGAGTTTTAGTAGCCAAATGACAATGTTAAACACCCCCTCGCAGGGAATTTTGCTGCTTGCAGTGTGGAAGAGCCCGTGCTGCCATTGCAGAGCACTGGGAGCAATCCTTGAAGTCCCTGCCAACCCTGAAGTGCTGCGTCTCCGTTGGAGCTTACCCAGCGCACTCGGATGCAGAAGGGTGGTGGAGGCCAAGCCCCTGCCTGGCCCCGCAGGACAGCAATGCCCTTTTCACAGCACGAGCAGCCAAAGCACAGGGCAGGTCAGTGTAAGGCTGGGAAAGGTGCCCTCCCCTCCCAGAGCCCATGGCAAAACTCCTCAAGAGGTAAAATTTCATTTTACAGCATTTTGGGCTTTCTGCCCCAACCAGGACTTTAATGCTCCCACAAAACAAGGCTGAATTATCAGCTCAAAATAGTGAGAATTGGCTGAAGATCATCCCTTTCCCTCCCTAAAGACATCTCCAGGGTACAAAGGGCAGCAACCTTCCAGGGAGTCCAACTTTCAGAAAGTCACATATGTAAATCAAGCAAAATCCGGAAGCTAAAGGCCAAACCCACAGTCATTGCACCACAGAGCAGCGCACGTAAGAGCAACGCTGTTCAGCTGCCCCCTGCAATCTGCAGCACCAGAGCTTTGTCTCTAAACCAACGTTGTATTTTCTTACATTCCTTTGTATCGCCAGACCAATAGAATAAAAATTAATGTGGTCATCAGAGAAACACATAACCGATCATGTATAATTGGATTTTGGTATTTCTAAACTTTCATTGAAAATTTAGAATTTGTCTTAGCTCTGCTTCATATTTACTTCGTAGTTGTGCTATAGAAACGCAAGTGAAGACACAGCCTTTGCTCAATGGCAAAGGGATCCCGGCTGCAGTAACAACCCCTCTGTCATGCTTGAGCAGGAATCAAACGCAGAACATTTCAACTTAAAAGAAGAGTGATGAATTACAGCATGTCTGTGTCTACAAGACACTTTTGACCAGAAAGCACAACAGCTGCAAACAGACACGAGTCTAAAATAATAGCAGTGATGAAATGTTGTTGCAACTCGATCTACAGGTTTGCTATTGATTCTGTTTGATCTCATCTTCTTAACACGGCCAAAATTTGCTGAAGTTTGGCCATTAGCAAGTTCATTATGAGCCTTTCTGTGACAGACAAGTATTGCCTACCATGCTCCTATACCATACGACTGCCAATTCCAGGCCAACAAAGAGCAGTTTAAGTTTCTTAAATTTATAGTCTGGATGTTTCACTAGACAGAAGGGGGAAGGAAAAAAAAAAAAAATCAATCTCAACAGATCATAAATACTTGTTGTATTTTACATTACATAGATAGTTTCAATTGATTTATATTTAATAATAAAAATATTAAGCTGTGCATTTTATTTGTTACCTCTTTCTTCAGAGAAGGACTTTGTTGAATCAAAAGTAGCTACATCACCATTTCTCTAGAAGGAAAGGAATAAAAGACTTTACAGAAGCAGCATGCAGTAACCACACAAGGTATGCCTTTCTAGTTCTCATACCATCTTACCCAGGAATATATAATGCATTCCTTTATTTTCACATACAAGCAAAAATTGCCTCGGTGGAAACGTGGCCCAGATTTAATTCACAAAGTGATCAATCAGATTGCTTTTTAAATCTCAGTTACCCATTCGTAAAACAAACATTAATGCAAGTCCAGTGCTTTATATCAATACTTTTGTATCAAATTAGGTTAAGTAGAAATGACTTGAAATCTCACAGAAACCAGTGATAACGAGGTCAGACAAACAACGTGATCAAGAACACATGTACTTTAAGAAACAGCTGAATGTAAGATTTTTCCCCAAAGAGAAGGACTGTACCTGGGGGTGAGTTTTGTTCATGCTTCCCAGAGCTACAGCCCTCACAGCAGCTCAAAGGACCGCGGGGAGTTTTCCGCAGCTAACAGGAGCTCTGTTACCAGGATACAAAACCCAACAGAGGTAGGAGAGCAAGGAGCACGCTGCTGCCTGGGCACGCAAGCAGGAGAGGACAGGGAAGGCAGCACCAAGCCCATGCTCCAGCTCCGGTTGGAAGCAGGGTTTCTGGTTTGCTTCTCATTCCTCCTGGCTCCATCTTGGTTCCACAACAGGCAAATCATAAAGGACACAGAGATTTTGGATGCCGAGAACCCCGCTGCCACTCCTGACGCCAGTTTGGAAGATGAACGCTCACGCCTAGCTGATGCCCACTGCAGCTACCCTGCTGCCGGTCAGGGAGAACACCCCTTCACGATGAAAGCTTGAGGGAAGAGCGTCTCAATCATCTTCGTGCAAGTCTCCTTTCTCCCCACCTCCTTCCCAAGACAGAGCTGACACACTGCTTACCAGGGCTTCGGAGCAGAAGCTAGCAGCGATATTGCCTACAAGCTGGCTTCGAATGGATTCAAAGCATGAAATAATGCCCAACATGGAGGAACGATTACAGCTACCTCCCTTTCCATCCCCACACATACAACTATTTCTTGATTCCACGGAGTTTATACATGCTTCTTGACAAGGGCATCTGCCAGCCCTGCATTCACCTGTTCACAGACCACCCAGAATTAAATACAGCCTTGTAGGAGCTCCTCCTTCGGCATGGCAACAGTACCACTTGTCCAAAGCAGAAGCTTCTCACAGGAATATGTCACTGTTAAACTCGGTGCTAGAAAGCTCTCCTGTTCCAAGGGGGATTTTGGGTAAAAACATCAAACACCAAGTAGCAAACAGTCTGCAAGCCTGGGCTGCAGACACCTGCTGCAACGTGGAAGAACAACAGCTGAAGGGTTAAAACCTGCCTATCTTAAATTCTCAATCTGTTTGTCTTTAAAGAGGAAGTTTCAGTTTCTAATCAGGCTTGATACAGGACTATTTTGAGCATTCAGAAAGCTCATTAGATAACAGTGAGTTTGCCAAGAGTCCCATGTAAAACCCAGGTCAAGCAGGCTAGCTCTGCATACCCCACAGAACAATCTATGATGGCAATGTTTAAAACATGGAGTAAACCCACTCTTAGAGACACATGTCTGTAAGACCTGACATCTATCACCGTCTATTTCCTACACCAAGATTATCAAGCTCAGCCGTAGCCAACCAGGCAACTGGATTTTAGAGCAGCTACTCCACATCAAAGACTTCAGAAAAGTGAGTACATGAGAATGAGGTAACAAACACAAGCAAGCACTTCTGAAGTTTAAAAAAATCACCCACAAACCAACCAAAAACTTTGCGAAAAAGAAGCTGAAGAGGGAACACAGATCAAGATATCCAGTATATTAGGAGACTGTTGTTAATTCTAGCACCTAAAAAAACCCCCCATGCCCCCCCAAATGTACCACGGCTATTTCTGCCCGCAATGAATTGCACACACTTGAGAGGGTTGCCTCATTTGTGTCAAGATGATTCCATTTAAAATCTGCTACGAGTTCAATTGAACACATGCCTAAAGAGAATATGAAATGCTTTCCTCCTGCTACTTCAATAATTTAAGGCCCTTCATTTAAACAGTGGTCTTGGGCAGAGATCAAACCCAAACTGCAGCCTCTGAAGATGTCAGGAAGTCAAACATTTAACAAAAAAGGAGTAGGACAAGGCATTTTGCAAAGTCAAATGCCAAGAAAGCTTAAATAGTCCATTTAGATTAGAAATCTCGAGAAACAGGTCAATTACTGCAACCTAGCTAGTATCTGATTTTACTGAGGGAAGATACTTTGACAAGAGCTTACAAGTACAACACTTAAATTCTTCAGATTCCAGTTCACTCTGGAAACAGCAGTGCCAAGTGACAGATGCCACAGGCACAGAGTTTCCTGTGACCTAACAGCACATTACTGAGTCACTGACTTCACTGCACAGATCACTTAGCTGAAAATGTCATTAAACAGGGGGAAAAAAAAAAAAAAAGACAAAAACTCCCTAAAACTTGTGTTTTTTCCCTTTGTTGTAAGCAGATACAATGCCAAATGAAAGCAGAAGTTGTTTAACTCAAACCTTGGAATGTAAGCAATAAAGTCAAACGTTTTGGATGAGAAAGTTTTGTGAAATCAAGTCATCAACATAACAGAGGTTGTACTGTACGCATTTGAAACAGGCAAATAGCCATGTCCTCATGAAGCTGTAACACTCCCTCTGCAACTACATATAATAGTAAAGGAAAACATTTTAACAGAATTGAAAACATTTCCATATTAGTAATTCAGTTAGGAAAACCGGGATTGCTAAAGTCTCTTCTGGAAAGGCAAAGCCCAACAACATAGTGCTAAGACGACAGGCAATAATCACCAAAGTAAAGCCCATATTTACAAATAAATTTAAACATCCATTGCACAAATCGTATTTGATACTGCTCGGAGTGGAACACTGCACTGAAACGGGGCTGTATACTGAGGGTTGTGTGATGCGAGCAGAAATGCACGTCTCAACTGAATTACAGCTGCAGACAGAGGGATTTCCCACCCCTGCAATCATGCAAGTGAATGGTGTTCTGAAAACATCACACCACCAATTTTCACAAGTCACGCTTGAGGCCTTTGCGATAATGCCACCTAGACACAAAGGTACCCATCAGTGGCTGCTGGCACCCAAATTTCTGGGCTACGATGTTGCCCCACTGAAGAAGAATTTAGCATGAAGAGGTACCACTAATTTAAGACTTCAAATTGAAATTTCTGCACATTGATACCAGTCTGCTTGAAACAAACATGTCTTAATGCTCTTAAACCTCACTGACAGAAAACCTGCTTGAGCGCTTCTAGGGTTTTCAGCCGGTACAGACCACTTAATGCACATTCCTGCTTAATTGTCCCTGCAAGACTCCATCATCTGTCCTTACACAACCATCAGCCTTGCAGCCAAACTAGGAATGGCTGTTGAACCAGTTCTAACAGCGAGGGAACATTACACTGCATCCTCCAGAAACACTACAGTTCTCACTAGAATCCAAAACCTGAAGAGGTGTTGGGTTTTGGTTTTTTGTTTTTAAACCTTCAAGGGAGTTCTGTATAAGCCACAAAATATGATGATGAATTAAAGATCATGCATCCTAGCCAGATTTCAAACACTTAGAGATCGTAAAATAAACCATACACCCTCCAACTTGTCAATGTCATGGGAAGCAGCATATAGTAATCCCCTCAAAGAAGAAAGCTGCAAAAAAAATAAGCTATTAGAAATATGAGGGGCATCGTTTGTTGTGGTTGTGTTAGTGAATCGCGTAGCAAAATCAAGTCATGTTGCCCGAGAGGAACGGTACAGACAGGCTTTCGTACTGAATGTATGGTCAATAACTAAGCATAGCAAAAAGCTATATAGTCAGCATTTTCTATACAGTCAATTTTATTTGTCTGTTCTCATTTCTCAGGAATCAGCTTGTTTCTGTAAATGAAGTTACAAGACTAGAATAGTTAATCAAGAACAGAAAGTAGAATTTCTTCAGAAAACACAGGTGCTAACTTTACAAGCAATTTAAGATTTGAAAGCTAAGGTTTGACAAAATAATGGACCATGTTACGTTCTATGTGTGAAAGGATATGTCCACAAGCTTTAACAAAGTTTCCATCTTTCACAAATTGAGTTCTAGCCTACAGTACTTCACAAATGTTTTCCATCTTGCATATTGCCACACTGTAGAAAAAATATATTTCTATTTTTGGAGACAGAGTTGTTTGTGCATGAACATTAACAAGTACAAAAATTCAGCGGATAACTTTATAATATTTTCTCTTAACTACAACAGAAAGTGCAACACTAAAAAGGCATCTCCTGCCTACTTGAAATTTCTTCTACCTTTACAAAGCTAACTCTGAATGTACACATTACATCCTAGAACACACAAATAAGTTTGAAAGTGTCATGGCAGAAGTATGGAAAGCATGCTTACAACTTTTGTAAGCAAAAAGACACATAGCAAACACCAGTGAAAAGTGATTATGTCTGGAAACAAACATAAATTCAAGATGTCTGAATCTTCATTACTAGTTGAAAATCCCATGACATTTGTTGATTCTGTAACTTTATTTGCATTTAAAGACTGGCTGCTAAGCTTCTTATCTGAAGAACCACCACAAACAATCAGGAGTTGCTAGCTCTGTTAGAATTAGTCTATTGGATCCAATGGAGACTTATTTAAATTGCTGATTGAGCCAGATTGACTTTTGTGGGAAGAGGTCCTGCTTCTTCATGTTCCTCAGTCTTGCATCTAACCACAACAAGTGCAGAGGATGGGTATCTGTTCAGCTTTTGTTCATTCATGTATTCCAAATCTCCATAGATGCTCAGCTTCTGAAATATTTAAACAATTCACTTTAAGACAAAGACTCTCCATACTGTGAATAAATTGCATTTCATTATGCAACTACATTCCTGGTCCTGATGGCCGCAGCCCTTTAACACAAGTTAAATCAGGCTTTCCGTAACATCTGAAATTCATGGCTGGAACTAGATTTGAGTCCAAAAGAAGTGTATTAAATCTGCCAGAACAACAGTAGATACAGTGCTCGTGTAACAGCTCCTTCAGCGTGCAAATACTGTAAGCATTGTTTGTTTCAGAAGTGCGGGGACTCTCTGGGCGCTAGAGATGCTAGTTCAGCCCATTCCCCTCTGATCAGACTCTGTGCTCACCTATAATATGCTGGTCACTTCCGATCCTCCTGGATTAAACCCATACCGGGTTCCACATGCACCATCCAAGCCTCAGGATAGCTTTATTCCCAGAGAAATTAGAAGCTGCCTCCATTTGTTAAGAGTAATCTGGAGGTTGTCAAGAGGAGAGCGCTACAAGCCAAAAGACATCATACCTGGGCTGCCTGGGTAAGGTTCAGAGCACCAATCAGCCACAGGAATAAGCAAGAGTTGTTCAGCTATAAAATCATCATTTAAATAACAAAACTACCACATCTCTTTCTAGTTGAATCTCCTCCCAAATGTTTCTTAGTTTCTAGACAGCTGTAACATAAAACTAATATAATGAATAAATTAAAAATATTGTAAGTTATCAAGTAGTGTTACCTCAGATGGAACATATTGCTCTACAGCCGTAGCTACAGTTGCACAACAAATCCAGAGCAGCACCAGCACTGACAGGACAAGCGTAGTGGTTAAAATCCAGCTGGAATTTCTGAAATGAAAAGAATGTTACTAGATTTCAGATACTGAACACAAGACAATTGACCCTCTAAACAGTTTGGCTCAATTTTGACTGCATTTCCTGCTGATTCATTGTCTCTAGCTCTTCCAGCAACATAGCCCACTTCAGACTCCTGGGTACTCTATTGCCTATTTAGTATCTGACTTGAAAGACACAAAAGACTTTCCAGATTCTGTTTATTGGGCCCTAAGCATCCTTCCACTTACAGTTTTAAAAACAGATTTTTCTGTTACGCATTTGGGGTGCAATTCACTGATCCTTCCTGTGTAAACTTTTAAGGAGAAAGTAATCAGAATAAGGGAAAGAAGAATCAAATGCTGATCTTCAGCAGAGCTTTAATAAAGATATACCGGGTATTTTCAGCCCGAAAATGAGACATAACAGCATCCTTCGTATCAGACAATCCCAAAACAAAATACAAAACAAGTGCTTTGCCCTGAAACACATCCAGAGCTAAAGAACAGCAAAACACAGTATTGATCAAACAGTTCACAGAACACACTCAAATCAGTGTAGGAGATGATCAATATGATGTTCACTTGAAATGGAAAGGAGCATCCAAGTTGGCAGAATAGCCTGCAAATAACATGGGGCCAGCACGGAAAAGTAACAACAACAGTCAGATACACAATTTTAACTGCAAAGCATCCTGAACCTAACAGACTTGTAGCACTTTGAGATCTTGCAACAATGTCCCCATACACACACAGGAAAGGCCATTATTCTCCTTAGTGGGTAAAGACATTCTACAATATACGTACATGGAAAGACACTTGAAAAAGCTGTCATTTTCTCGCTCTTCAAAAAGTCCTCGGTATGTCTGCGAACTTCCTGGACGTAGGTCCGCTGAAATACAACAGCGGAAACAGTGGTCAGCAAAGCAATACAAGAGAAGACCCAAATGCCACGCAGTTTGTCTATGCAGAGAGCATAAAAGAAAGATTTTAAAATGGCCCTAGCTTGCATGTTTCTATTTCCAGCAGAGTTTGGTTTCTACCACAGACTTTGCTAAGTGTACATAGTGCAGTCTACACAGCAAACAATTACATTTCAGCTTTCTAAAAATTTGCTTTCATATGCCACCTGCAACTTCATTTTTATTTTCTTTCACGACAGACAACATTTGCATTTGCTCTTCCAAAGCACAAAGAACAACTTACAGGCTGTTTTACTCAGCGACAAGGATCCTCTTGTATCTCCAGTTTCCTGATCAAGCTGTGGAACATACTGTACTTCTGGCTTCGACTAAAACAAAATAAGGAGTTAGGGGATCTTGCTAGCAGGCTTCCACTGATCTTGATCATTTACATTTTCAAACCTAATACAGAATTTAACCTTAAGACATGCACCATTCACATAAGTTTGATTTTAATTTTTTTTCCCCTGCACTGGCCCTAAAGATAGTGAAGTACTATAAAAAAACCCCCACTTCTGATAGTGCTCCATAGTCTTTTCTGTGACTGGAAGGAGCGGAGATAAACATTTAGCAGCCAGAACATCTTAATCTCAACAAAAAAAGTAAGCACCTGGAATATGACAATTTTGCCATCATCTGCTTGAAGGTAGAAAGTCCATGAGGATGTTATGAAGCTCTGAGCTGAATCCATCATGTCACTCCAGAATGATCTCACCAGTGTCAGAGGAAAGAGGAGATGAATTCTTGGCATCAGGGACATTAACTGCAAGCGCAACGTTAACTGGTTTTCCATTTGTTTTTATATGAAAAAGACAGAAGTCATGCTCTTGCTCACCCCTTGTCCCATCTCTAGATTTCAGTCCTTAGGAAGATTTATCTTCCGTTTGAAGAAATTTAAAAAAAAAGAGAAAAGACACGCTGAACAGAAAACAAGTAGGTGGTATTTGAAAAAACATGTCATCTACTTACTTGCTCTTGCCTTAACTCAGCAAATGGCAGTTGGTTCTGGCATCCAAGATGGCAAGCATATTGTTCATCAGATTGGGAGTATGCCTCAGTACAGGCTGCAAGGAAGAAGTTCCCCAAATGAGAAGATAAATTCTGCATTTTAGTTAAGAAAACATTTTCAGTATAAATTGGATCAGAAACAAAGCAGCAGTTAAAGGACTGACAATCCCATTTGCAGGGAAAGAGATGGCAATCACTCCAAAGGTAGTTCTCTGAGGCCTAATGAAGGTTAAGGAATCAGAGCTTAGACAGATGAGGTAGTTTAAATCTGAATGCAAATCAGAGCAATTGATCAGAAATGTTACCCTGGACAAACTCAGGGATGCAAGTTTTCACTGGTCCTCCCACTACCACTTTAGTTTTTCCTCTACATATCAAGTAAAACCCAAATTTTTACCTCAGAGAACAGAGATGGAATCCTAAAAAGAATAGAGGGACCATCAGTCCATTAAATCCCTTCAAGGTAACAACAGAAGTCATGGTATCACCAGAAAACCAAAGGAGCATTTTCCTGCTAGTGCAAGGAATACAGAAACTGCATTGGAAGTAGTATAGAATATTATTTTCTTTAAAAATGAAAAATGAAGTCCACTCTTTGTTTTACAGATAGCTTCTATTAATAGTTCACTAGAGATCAAAAAGACCAAGAAACCTACACTATTCAGAGAGAATAATTTAGATTATTCCGCAGATTGAGAAATCAGGCAGAAAATACATGGGCATAGCTCTTCCCCAAAACTCTAAAGCTTGAGTGGACAACGTCGCAGTACTACCTGAACTAAAGAATCAAACCAAGTAGCAACATGGAGAACAGTAGCTCTCCCAGTTTTCCACAGGAACAAATGGATCATCGTAAAGGCTAAGATGCTAGCAGGAAGCATGGCATGAGCAGCTAAATGTTTGAGTATTCAGCTCATAGCACCTGAACAGCAACTCCATGGTAAAACTGCCACCAAACCAGTGTTTGTAGGCACAAATAAGCATCAGAAGACAGAATTGAGCAGATCAGCCAAGATGTGTCTTGCCAAGCACAGAATACTTAGTCAGGGCACCAATCAGTGTAACAGATTACAGAACATAAGCCAGCAAAAGACAAGAGCCTCAGGAAGGAGAGTTAAACCAGAAAGTAAGCAACTGTTCAATTACCTCTACATGTGGTCTATTACTACATTACCCCTTTTTATGGCACTCTTTCATGTGTGGTTTGACAACTAGATTGACATGCTGTATCACAGCTATACACTGTGTATGACAGACTAGAGCATTAGCCCGTTTCTAGAGTATTTAATGCAGTTTTGTGTCACATGAGCATCTTTGCATGTCAGGCTTTCTACTTATGTACCTCCCACTAGCTCCCTGAGCTAGCCACTAGCCCTCTTGTTTTTATGAGCTACTGAGAGGATAAAAGCCTCCTTTGAGTGCTGGCTTGGTGCTTAATTGTATTGGAAATACAGACAGAGAGCTCCCACCTTTCCTGCTTTAGGTGTTTACATCCCACTTACCCTCTAAATAAAACTGTTAATCAGCTGCCTCAATATTCTTGAATGAAAGTTCTATACAATTCCAAAAACAATTGGCCTATAGTACACATATTTCATCTTCACTATGAAAATTTTGCTCTAACACAGATAACCTGAGAGAATTAGTCACAAGTATTTACTGGCTTATTTCAAACAAAACACGTACCTCATTCCCAAGAGTTTAGCTGTAGGTAAATCTCAGGATGTAGCCTAGACCACAAGTTACAAGGCAGACAGCACATTAAGATCTGTGTTCTTACTCTATCTGAACAATTCACTTCTATAAACAAGTTTGTCAGGAATGGTAAATGGGACTGATTATCGCACAGAATTATTAAAGGAAAAGTGTTAATTTGACTAGATTTTTCCCTCAGCCATTTTGTGTTTTCTATGACAAACTGTTTATAGTAAAATGAAGTATTTATAATTTATTTACAGAGACTGATGATACTTAAGAAATCCAGGAAAACAGCAACACTAAGAATCAGGTAAGGAAAATCCTACAGAGAGCAGACAACCCTTCCGTAAGGTTTTTTTTATATCCTCTACATAACCTTTAAGAAGTTAAACAAAACCAGAAAGCAACTGAAGTAATCCCACAAGTTTAACAACACCCTTTCAGACATTCATGCTCTTCCCTCTGTTATGTGTCCATATTATGGGATGTTGAAAGAGTAGTGAAGTCTTACCAGAGTCGCATTCCAGTTTGGTTCGATTCAAATCAATGCCATCGTCCACAAACTGACAAATGGAAAACAGTCTGCAACCTCGCTGGCACGCGTACAGTTCCTCTTCCTGGGAAGGCACAAGAAAAGACTTGCATCCCTCTATTCAAGAACAGATTGTCAGAAAACAATTAATTTTATTTTTTTTGGAAGTGCCATAAAAAGCCACCCACCAGAGCACCATCCTCCTTCTCTCCACTAGACCTAGAAGCCAGCTAAATGTAACACTCTGGATGATCTGAAATAAAAACAAGCTACAGCTCTTTAACACTGTAATATAGCTACTGATTTATTTCAAACAGATCTTTTTAATCTGTGGTAGGGCAGACCTGGAACAGCAAACTCTATTTTGTAATTCCAGTCCTACAATTCACAAGCAAAGTTGCACTGCATTCTTTTTTTAAAGTGTTGGTTTTAAAAATAAGAGACACAGCTGTAAAAGATTTACAGACATTTAACCCTACAAATAGTAGTCTTCCATCTCTGAACTTAAACTGTAGAACCCAACAGGAGAGGACAAAAATCCCCAAACTTATTTTGACAGCGTATTACAATAGATCTACCTGACTCTAATCAGAACTACAACAGAACTGTCAAAATAAGAGATTTTCTTCTGATGTACTATACCAGTACCGTAGTTAACTGCTTACTTGCCAAATCGTTTATTTAATATATTGAACTGAAGGGGAAAAATGCTTCCTCACTGCAACTGTTAAGATTATGCAAATATAAAAAACTTACACCTAGTATTTCTTCTATCCACAATACCAAAGGGGTGGATGTGCATTTTCCACGTACAGCGCTCTCCACGTTGCAAAACTAAAGAGAGCCTCTATCACGTGAGTGTTCCTACTTATGATCACACCCTATCATGAATCAGATCCATCAGAACTACTAACTACATAACCACTCAGATAACTGCAGCCAGTTGCTACACAGGTGGAAAACTGTCTCTGAATTAATTTAACAAAACTCAAACATACCACACCTTACTGTGTAACCTATTGTAAATTAACTGGCCATTGTTTGTTTCTGAGAGCACAAGTTCACATGTTTTAAAGGCACAAAAGCAGAAAACTGTGAATGTAAATTAAAACTTAACTCTAATAACACTGACAAGACGGCTAAGATCTTTGCAGACTATCTTCTGTAATTTGGTATCTATACAGAATTAGCTTTAGCAGAGAGATTTATATGACAGTCTTCCATGAAAGGCTTATTGAAGCTTGTCTTATTTTCCAATGACAACTAAAACATTTCCCTGCAATTCAACCGGTAGTTTTGTGACAAACGAAAGTAAGACTAAATATAAAGGAAGAGATGGCTGTATTATTTGACAGCTCCAATGCACAACAAAGAATTAAAAAGTACAGTAAAAATCAAAGAAATATCAGCTTTCCCTGAACTTGAAAGTCCTATAAGAGAAAAAAGAGCATCACACCAAAACTATATGGAAATATATAAGGATCATGTTTATCCCTAATTTCTCAGGTTTAGTTCTTTTTCCTCACTATCATCACATGTAGACACCAAAACATACAATATGTACAGATCTAAGTTTACTTGTATTCCACACAACTCTGTTACCTCTCTCTGTGGGGATACCGATATCAGCTACAGAGTCACAAAATCGGATTGAAGTTCCACATGAAAGCAGACAAAGCCCTATTACCTAACACTGTCACCACTTCCATTTCTCTGCTGCCCTCGTGTGAAATCTCAAACGGGGTGAGAGCTCCTGTCATTTAGAGTTCAACCTGCCACATAGCTGCAGCTGATAACGAAATATTATGAAATGATACAGTGATAATGACATACATTAATATATTGCCAAGAAAGAACCAGGAAAGATGAGATTTTTGGTACCAGATTTTCCAAAGTCAAGCCAATAGTTTAAAGCTGTACAAAGCTTGAACCAAAAGCAAACTCTGGAGTACGAAATTTGATTCCCATTAGACGCTGTTACAGTACTTTATCAGGAAATTAAAAAAAAAAATCCATGCAAGCAAATCAAAACACAGGTTGAAGGTTCTGACAAGTTACTCATTTATCATTGTTTATGCTTCATCCTTCAACATGCAAGTGCCACACTGGCACCCTGACTCGGGATCTTTGGCCTGTCACGGACACGGCTCTGTTTTAGTGCCCAAAAATATGGAACAGCTTAAGTCAAATTACAGCTGCCTCTTTAGGAACTGGAGGAAAAAAAAGCAGCAAACCCCCCAAAATCCACAAAAGTACCCAGCGCTAACAAAGCTATACTTTGAAAGCGGCATTTCTTTGGCAAGCTGCAGCCTAACCATCTATTTTCAAACTGAAGTACCTATCTTTAGTGAAGCCACGGCCCTCCCTACTTTGAGGGGATGAAAATCCAAGCCAGATGAGATGTGCCACGGCAGAAGAGGGGCAGGCCGCTGACTACACCCGAGCATGAGCTTCCCTGATGTTTATGTTTACTTAAACACGTCCAACACTGTTTGGGAAAACATGCACGGGGACATGCCTCGAAAAGAGCTCCTGCCCGAGAAAATCCCGGGTATGTCCTGTCACTCTGGAGCACAAGAAGGAAAAGGAAAGGAGATGGGACTGCAGGGGAAGAGGGGCAAGCGACAGGCCAGGGAACGGCCGCGCCGGGGAGGTCGGGGCCGTGCTGCCCGGCAGCCCCGCAACACGGCTCCCGGGGAAGGGAGAAGGGGAGCGGGGCCGAGCGCGGCCGCGGGGAGCCGTGAGGGAGGGCCCGCCCGTACCTTGGGGTAGGTGTGCAGGGAGTAGGTCAGCTGGCAGGCGCGGTGACACGACGCCGTGTTGCCCAGCACGGAATCAAAGGCCTCGGACGACGCGGCAGGCAACGGCCCGGCCGCCCGAGCGCTGCTGCTGCTGCTGCCGCCGCCCGCCAGGAACGCCAGGGCGAGAGGGACGCAGAGGAAACCACCCCTCCGCACCGCCATCTTCCTCCTCCCGCAGGCCCCCACTGACGGATCAGGCGCCGGCGGACTCTCGCGAGATTAATCCCCGCCTCCTCCGCGTGGTGCCTGCTGGGAGATGTAGTCCGTGCGGCGGGGCAGCTCCAGCCATCCTATCGGGCCTCGCCTCCGCCGGGAACTACCCGGCGGAAAGGGCAGGGCAGCAGCCTCCGGGAGGGCGGTGGAGCGGGAGGATGGACCGGTTCGTGGTGCGCAGGGCCCGCTGCCCGGAGAGCCCCCGCCGGGCCGGGCCGGCCCCCCGCGCCTACCGGCAGGCCACCCTCGAGTCCCTCAAGGCAGGTCACAGCCGGGAGCCGGCACTGGGCAGGGTGGGGTGTAGGGTACGGCTCGCCCCGGCCTCCCGGGCCTGAGGGGAGGTCTTCTCCCCGCGGCACCGGGTGCTATTGCGGGGCCCGCTGCCTTCGAGGGCACAAGGCAAGACCTTCCCCCGGCCTTGCGCTGGGGCAGGACCGCGCTGTTCCATAGAGGCTGTGTGCGAGGGTGGCGGGAGCACCCCGGGAGGAGACAGCCTGGCCCTGAGGCGCCTCGGGCAGAACAAGGGGTGTCAGGCCTTTGCCATCCCGCCTCTGCACAGAGCTGAGCACCGTGGGGTGACAGCGGGAGGAACGTTTTGTAGATTAAACCCTGATCGTAACAGACATCAGTTCGGGAAGATCACGAAGGTGTTAATCCCAGTATGCCTTCCCAGCAGTCGCTCTGTGCCCATGTAGTGATTCACCTGTGGTTCCAGTTCTTCACTGAAATCTTTGCAGCGTTGAGGTGGCATCCTCACTGAGAGTGGGATGGGTGCATTCGGAAACGAAGTTAGAAAGGTGCAGAGGAGTCTGCTGCATTGAAAGGGGTTTCCTAAACTGAGATGGGTTATAACATGGGTCCTTCCTGCCTGTTTGGTGTGGCGTAGGGTCAGGTTGGGCACACAGTTCGAGTTCAGCCAGCTGGCACCACCTCTCTCCAGCAAGGAGAGCCCTTGTGGTGGTCCTGCGCGAGACCTGCATAGGAACTGAGCTCCTCTTTGCCACCTGTTTGTGGAAACAGAACAGGAAAACATTTGCTGCACCAAAGAGCTTGTTAAATGTAAAGCCAAAAGCAAAAGACTGGCACATAAAGCACCCCAGCTGTCCGGCCATTACTTAATCTTTGCAAGATGCCTCACATCCGAAATATGAGACTCGCACTTTTTGCAGCCCGTTCTGTCAACATCGGTGGCAAAACCAGTTTGGGTGAAAAACATTGTGCAAACAGCCAGTGTACTTTATTTTGTCTTCATGCTCCCTAATGCTTTGTTTCTCTCTGCTGTCATTACTTTAAAGCTAATCTAAGCAGGATTCAGATTCTGCTAGGCTGCTAATTAGCTGCCTCCTTCTTATCCCTTTTTTTATTAAGAGATATTTATACAATGGACTCCTTAAGTTCAAAACACTTCTCTTCTAGCAGACATTTGCTGTTATGTGCCCTAAGTTTGGCAGACCAAGGTTAAGCATCTCACTTTGCCTTCTAGTTATTTCTGTCTTGATTTGCAGTAGGGTGCTGATCTCAAGCAAGTACTCATTGTTCTAAGCCTTCATGTATTCTGTGCTCTGATTCATGCCATAATCAATAATTCATGTGTTGATAACAGCCCCATTAGCCGAGATGAGGCCAGTGTCCTTATTTATAATAAGAACATTCCGCTTTCCTAATGGCTTTTCTCTTTTCCAGAGAGTTGTGGTTGTGGAAGACATAAAACGATGGAAGTGTATGCTTGAACTTCCTGGGCAACCAAAAGAGAATTTGATTGAAGCTTTGGAGGAGCTGAAGAAGAAGATACCTTCCAAAGAAGTGTTACTTTCAACAAAAATAGGTACATCTTGTCTGATCTAGACTGTGAATATTAGGCTGTCTTGTGTCTGCTTGGCTTGTCATTACAAAAGAGACTAGCTTGCAAGCTTTTTAAGAAACAAGTGTAGCTGCCAATAAAAAATTGTTGATATCCAGCCTGCAGTTTTCAGAGCTTGTACTGAAAAAGTCAGCTATCCTCTAATTGCTCCCAGGTTGCTTGCTTATTACCAAATACTGCATCATCCCTTCTGTGGTCAAATTTTTGAAAAGTTCTTCTTGGTCACCTGGGTGTCTTATTCCTTCTCCTGCTGTCAGGGACATGGCAGAGTGCTCTCTTGCTATCCAAGACATGTCTCATCTATTTGACCTGGCTGAATCTTCTGAACACGTGAAAATTTCTCCTTAGATTGGCCCAGAACTGCTCATTGCATCCTCACACTGAGAAATCCCCAGCGGACCAGCAGCTCCATGCAATGCCACAGCCTTATGTCTGGCTCTTTTACATAGGACTTGGGGGAGGGATGATGTGAGACCACATGGTCCCTGCCTTTCATGTCTGCAGAGAGCATCCTGGCGTGAAAGACGGTCGTGTTGGCCTTTGTTTGCCGTTAGAGCAGCTGGATCTCTATTCAAAGGGCCCCTCTTTCCTTAGAAAAGGAGATGCGATCTGCCCCTTTCCCCGTACCTCTGTGATGTCATTTCGTTTGCCATGTTCAGCTTATTCAGGCTTTTCCTGAGATTTTTTCCCCGAGTGCAGCTGGGCTGGAAGAGCCACGGAAGCCTAACAGTGACATCTCCTGGCCAACAGCGCTACTGGTCAGAAAGAAATACCCTGCTGGAAGAAGGTCCCTTTTGTCTCCTCTCAGAGGAAACCCTTTCTGCAGGCCCTGTCGATTGGAAAGATTCTGCTTGGAGTCACCGTGATATTTGCATGTTAAAATGCTACAGCCATCACCAGCAACATCTGCTTCCTTAAAGGGGTTTTCAGTTTAAAAACAACATTCTGTGTAGGCCAGTATTAGAAGCTTTCACCAGATCTAGTATCTTTTTAGAAAATTAATGTAGCCCTGTATTACATAAGTGTCTCTCCACACCTTGGTGATTTGGAAAGGTAGTTTTCACATGTATAGGTCAATTACTTGCTAATTGCTCAGGCAAAAATCACTGCAGAAGTCAAGGAATGAGAACTTCAGGCATCATTCCTAATAATTTTATATTTGTGTCAATGCTCTAGTTGTTTTGCTGACGCTACCTGAATTAAAAATGCATGTGGCTGTTTTAGCACCAATATGATTTGACTGGTGTCTGTTATATTTTGTCCACCCACCAAAGCTGAAGGAGCTGTCGCTGTTTTCCAGGTCACACAGTGAATAAGATGCGCAAACATTCAGATCACGATGTGGCCAGCCTCGCCAAAGATGTTTACACGGAGTGGCGAACTTTCATCAAAAACCATTCAAACAAGCCCTCAATAGAGGTCAGGAGCGATCCCAAGAGCGAGGCTTTCAGAAAGAACGCACGGAAGCTGCTTTGTGAAGCCCTGGATCTAGAGGTAGCGTTCAGATCTATTCGTCTTCGGCTCAAAGAGTTACTTCTTGTAGGAACAAATTAAACAAACCTTTTTCAGCTATTGTAAAGCTGGTCCAGCCTGCAGAGTGGGGACAAGACCAGATGATCTGTTCCTATTTTCAGTGATTCACTGCATGTCCCTATTTATAAGTAGCTTTGTTTTCAAGGTAGATCATTTTTTTGTTGTTGTTAACCAAGTAAACATGCTAATTGTAAGTCAGGTGTATTTGCTCTCATTTACATAACTAGTCAACAGAATAGATGTGTATCTACTGCAGTTGAGTTGTACAAGAAAAGGAGGAAGTTAATAGACATAAAAGTTTTTCCTACTACGTAACAGCTGTGAAAGCAACACTGGGACCTTTTAGGTGTTTCATATTTAAGTAATTAAACATTTGTAAATTTAAATCTATTGCAAAAACAGAGAGGCAAGGTTGACAGTATATAAAGTGGTGATAAATACCAGATCCCTCAGGTATCTTTAAGTAAATGAACAGGGCTTTGCTGTAAGGCTTAATGACTAGTTTGCTTGGTCTATGAAATGCCATAATAATTATCCTTTTTAATTTATTCATTAATTATCCTTTAAATGGCAAGTCAAGTGATAAGCACTCAGGAGTTTCAAAGCTATGTGCTTGCTAGCTGTGAGAACAACCTCTCCAAATTCCAGTCCATCTGGACTGAGGCAGCACAAAAGGATGGTTTGCTGTGGGAATGCCTCAGAATGGAAAGGTGGGAGGTCATCTTTGCTAGGCCACTGGATTGAACTTAGTTCTTGGAAAGCACGTTGATAAGACTGGTAGTAAAGCCTGAACCTGTGGGACATAAAGGCTATGGTACTACCCTAAAATAAGTAGTATTGGGTAAAGCAGAATCACCTCTGAACAGGACTCACCTGAAAGCACAGCAAGGAGAAACACCCTTCTAGCTTGCAGCTACTGGTGTATGTCCAAGCAGAGCTTGCAGCAGCAGATGAACAGCATTTATAGGCAGGGAGCTACAGAGGTCCAGCAAATGGGGAGCAGGGGCACCCTTGAGAGGCTGACAAAAAGGAGAAGAGAAGGTGGGGCTGAATGGATCCAAGGGGCTTCTAGTGCTGCCCAGCAGAGCGGCAGTTTAGTGATGGGTAGCAAAGAACTTGGAGGAATACTACTTGGCATGCTGGAATCTCCTGTATGCAAAGCATGGGAGATACCCCATCACAAAAGGCAGAAGTGAAATTAAAACTGTTTCTTGGTGGGTGGGGGATTTTTTTTCTAAGCTGTGCTAAATTACAGGTTTTGGCACATGTTGAAGCAATAACTACATAATTAACATTTAGCAAATCCCTTTCTGCATTCTTAATTATACCTCCTTCTACACACAGAGAGCCCACATTTCCCTTTATAGCACCAGACAGAGTTGCCAAGTTGTGGTGGGTTGACCCTGGCTGGAGGCCAGGTGCCCACCAAAGCTGCTCTATCACTCCCCTCCTCAGCTGGACAGGGGAGAGAAAATATAACAAAAAGCTCGTGAGTCAAGGTAAGGACAGGGAGAGATCACTCACCAATTACCATCATGGGCAAAACAGACTCAACTTGGGAAAAATAATTCAATTATTACCAATCAAATCAGAGTAGGATAATGAGGAATAAAACCAAATCTTAAAAACACCTTTCCCCCAACCCTCCATTCTTCCCAGGCTTAACTTTACTCCCGATTTTCTCCGCCTCCTCCCCTCCGAGCAGCACAGGGGGATGGGGAATGGGGGTTGTGGTCAGTTCATCACACGTTGTCTCTGCTGCTCCTTCCTCCTCGGGGGAGGACTCTGCACACTCTTCCCTTGCTCCAGCATGGGGTCCCTCTCATGGGATACAGTCCTCCACAAACTTCTCCAACATGATTCCTTCCCACAGGCTGCAGTTCTTCATGAACTGCTCCAGCATGGGTCCCTTCCATGGGGTGCAGTCCTTCAGGAGCAGAGTGCTCCAGCGTGGGTCCCCCACGGGGTCACAAGTCCTGCCAGAAAACCTGCTCTGGCGTGGGCTCCTCTCTCCACAGGTCCTGCCAGGAGCTTGCTCCAATGCGGGCTTTCCTCGGGGTCAGCCTCCTTCAGGTGTCTCCACCTGCTCTGGTGTGGGGTCCTCTACAGGCTGCAGGGGAATCTCTGCTCCGGTGCCTGGAGCACCTCCTGCCCCTCCTTCTGCACTGACCTGGGTGTCTGCAGAGTTGTTCCTCTTGCATATTCTCACTCCTCTCTCCAGCTGCAGTTTCACAGTTGTTTTTTTTTCCCTTCTTAACTCTGTTTCCCAGAGGCGCTACCACTGTTGCTGATGGGCTCGGCCTTGGCTATTGGCAGGTCCTTCTTGGAGTCAGCTGGCCTTGGCTCTATCAGACAGAGTGGAAGCTTCTAGCAGCTTCTCGCAGAAACCACACCTGTAGCCCCTCCGCTACCAAAACCTTGCCACACAAACCCAGTACACAAGTGTTTGACATATCTTAGAGTTGCTGTCTGAATTAAGTTTAAAATAGTATCCAAGGTACCTTACATCGGCAAGATCAAACGTGAGCTTTATGGAGATGGTCCAACATTGCTTATAATTGCAGTTGAGCTTGATACCCAAAGCTAGTTGCAGATTAGTTTCCTGTTGTGATGGCAAAGTACTGCCACCCAGCTGGAGATGTGGCTGTGTTCCCTGCTACAGACCACATTGCCTTGTTCCTTAATTGCTAGGGTGGAATTAAATTGCTCTTCCTGTTACAGTTGTGATGGGAAGTAGATTTCCTTGAATCTAAGCTGATTAATGAAGAAACACTGAAAAGCATCAAACTCTAATTTCAATCAGTCGGTCTCCTTATTAAATGTAAAGATCTAATTTTGTACTTTGTTGTTTTCAGATTGATCACCCACTGGCTGAAAATATTGAGCGAGAAGCTTTTCATCTCTCTTCCCGTCTCATTAGCACACCGTATCGCAGAATGGTGCGAGCTCTTGTCTTCTCATTAAAGCACAAACCTGAAATCCGAGCAGAAGTCAAGACTGGCACGCTCACTGTCCCTGCATTTGTACAGAGCCATAAAAAGTGAGGTGTCGTGCTTGATCCTGAGCGAGAACTTCGTGTGCCTACATCTCTGTGGAACTGGGAGCCCTTTCTGTTGTGAGGGGAGTGCAGAAGTGCTGGCAGCGTGACTCACTTGGCACCTCTCTATGAGCAGGGCTGCTGAAGACAAGAACTAATGATGAAAGTGGTGCTGTAAATCTGACTCAGTGAAAATCCATGTGGGCTTGTTGCAAGAAAAGTTTCTTCCACGCTGCTGTATAATTTCATCCTACAAAGCCTTCTTTGACTTACCTGTTTCTTACTTCTGCCCCTTTGTCACGCCTCAGTTTAGCTCCATCCCTGATGTGGATCTTCAGGTGTAATCAGCTGAATAACACAAAGGAGCAGCTCTCTGCTGTGCTGGTAGGAAATACTGGGAATTCAGGGTAATTGGTCTAGGGAGGAGATTCCTAGTGGATAACTGCAAACTGTAGTTACCCCTAAATCCCTGCTGCGGCTGGGCCCTGCCTGTGGCAAGAGCTAGCTGTTTTGCCAAGCCAGGTGATTTGCCTTTGTTGCATTCCAGAGTTGGATGCAAAATGGGTTTCCATAACTTGCTATCCACCATTCCGTAGGCTCAGTCATCCTGCAATCGTGGGCATTTTCTAAAGCTGGGGTAAATCAAAGTGCCCTGGAGTATAGGTGCTGTCTAATGCCTCTGCTGTTTAATGAGCAGCTCACTCAGACCTCTGTACCTCACTCATGGTTTAAACGTGGTGCTTGTTCTTACTGTAACGTGAAAAAACTTGAAATGAATTTTCTAAATAAAATTAGGTTATAAGCAAAATACTCTTTTTAAAGGCTTTTTTCCTCCAGAGGAACATGGTTCAGAATGATTGTGTGGACAAATTTAAGCAACAAACTATTGTTTTAATTCTTTCCAGTTAAAAACTGGAAATCTTGCCTTTCATTTTGCTGATTTCTCTAGTGCCACAAATAATCTTGTTATCCATAAGCTATTATTAAGGCTGTGACAGGCATGATGTTTCTCTGCTGGTAGGTAATAAAGCATTCTCTGTTCTGCCTGTGTGTGTATGTACACAAGGGACTGGTCACAAACCTTTTTCTGAGTTATCAGGGTAGACAGAAGCAAATATGGGGATGAGTGAAACCTGCCTATTCATGGTCATGGGAGTTGAAGTCTAATATACCATGAGGAAGTATCTTTTTATCAGTCATGGGCAGCACTATTTCTGAAGAGTAACTTAAGGACAAATAATGCAGTGGGAAAACTACAAATTAGTCTTCATCCTAAAACAGGACTGAGTGTCATTACGTGGACCTGCTAAATACTTTTTTCTTCTCGGGACACTAAAAGCTAAAGAAACACTCAAAACTTACCTATGGTGTTGAACTCCCTACATTTCATTAGATAATTGCAGGTTCTCTTAACACCCAAGTCCTGTTTTGTTTGCTTGGGCCAGTGCAAGACCATTTCTTTCTGTGCAGATTGTGACGGTACCTTCAAACAGCCGGCTTTTCTGAAAACAGTGATGCTCTGGCATACAGACATTTCATTTGCAGAAAGTTAAGGTTAGGTGTGTTGCAGACAGCATGAGACACAAATTGGCGGATATGTGAGTGGTGATTATACGGATAATACGTCAATAAAGACTTAACACTTGTTGACCAAACTGTAGTAAGAGATGTGAAAACCCTCAATTTATTTCTTAGAAGGATTCAGCTCCATTTCCCACTTAAATAACTTCAAACTGCTCAGCTGTAATTGAGTTCACGTGTCCTGTACTGTCACGGAAGGAGTTCAGGATCAATGAAGGACCTAGGTTTTGCTTCCAGAGTTGCAATGCCAAGACCTGCAGTATTTATTTTCCTGGTGCTGGGCTGTGTTTCTTCTGTTTAGGTAATGCGCGAGAAGCAAAAATCCTGAAAACGGATTGACAAAAGCGATAGCAGCTGCTGTCAGCAGGCCTGTCTGAGATCTGTTTGCTGTAATCTTGCGAATCTGTCTGAACATCAGTTGGGGTTAGCGTGGGACAGCCAGCGCCTCCCCAACTTTGCAGACAGCATGGAACAACTTAGAGGTGCACGTGAGCTCTTCTGCCCCACAGTCTGTCCTATGCCATCAGACTCTGCTTTGAGATATAAGCAAGGCTCTGCCAGGCCCATTTCTTCCAGGTGATTTTTTCCATGCGCTCTCCTGGTCCCTGACACCTTCCTTTTCAGAGCAGCCTTCAGGGAAGAGAGATTTTTTGTTTGTTTAATCTACTTTGGATACCTCCAGCTCTTTAAGGTACACATTGCAGAGAGGACTTTTTTCACCTGCACAACTGCATTTATTTATGGCTTAGGTTACCTGCTGAATCAGTTTGCTACTCCAGCTAAAGCCGAGCACAGCCCATTCTTCCTTCCCTCCCCTGGCCAGTGCAGCCAGTAGGGAGACTGGGAGTGTGTGACTTGTGGATGAAGCGGGTGGCCAGGGATGGCCGGTTCCCAGCGCTGTGATCCGTTCAGTTGCTGTAGTCTGTGTGACTTCTGGAAATCTCTTGAAATAAAGGGCCTGGAAGGGCACAGGCACGTGAATCCTACAGAGCGCATCGCTCCCAAGGCTGGCCTGGCTCTGAAATATCTGATCTGCTATTGGTGAGTGCAAACCCACTCACAGGGGGGTCCTGCAGGACCCTCTCCAGCATCAGTTCCCCTGCCACATGGGTTACACATCGGGCTGGGGGATGAAGGGACCACTCACACATCCTAAAGCTTGGCCTCACTGGTCCAGACATGCATTTCTCCTAAATTCTGCTCTTTCTCCTCCAGCTTTACTTGGCAGCTGCAGTGTGGTGCAGGCCAGCCACAGGGTACCAGTAAGACACGTTACAAAGGCAGGGACTCTCCACAAGCTCCTGTCTTCACGCTGGGGAAACCCTTTTAGATTAAAAGCGAGGATGAAAGGGCTGAGCAGTGGCTCCCTTGTGCAAGCTTCTCTGGCATGGTGCCTTTGAAATAGCTGGTTCCCTTTCTACAGGGGAACCATTAGATCAAGAAGCCACCCAATCTGGAGAAAAGGTTCTTGTTTTTTCCCTTTTCTTACCAGATTAAGCCCAGCCTACAGATTCCTTTCAGTGAAAGAGTATATAAAGGCGACGGACCTATAGAGACCTGCTGCACCCAGCAAAGAGAGGAGGGAAGCACCTTCTGGAGGTGAGGGACACCCCCTGCTCCCCCAGCCTGTGCTGCTGGTGCTTGGGGAGTGCAGGGTGGGCTGGGGGTGGCACCAGCAGGGATGGAGGGGGAATTCACTCCTGCCAGCGCTGACTTCTGATGAGCAAGTTTGGGAAGGCACCAGGCGACAGCTTGCTGTGTTCCCCATCAGCAGGCACGGCTCAGGAGAGCTTTGTCCTACCGCAAATTACTTGGGCGAAAAAAGACGGGAGTAGGCAAGACCCTCCCTGTCCTTCGGAAAAGAAAGTGCGCAGCAGCTTACCATTTTTCATCTTTTAAGAGGCTCTTCAAAGGTTTCTCCACAAAGAATCCAAACTTTTAGATCTCATTTTCTTCCCTGGCAGCCCTGTAATATGAAGGGTTTGCTAGGCTGACCCCAGATTAAGAGACACTAAGACAAGGAGCAGCCACAGATGCCTTTTGGAGCCCCGATCATTTGAAGGAAGCTCTAGAGCAGAGGAAGGACAGAGGGAAACAGAAAGGAAGAGGTGGAGGGAGGGAAACACATCAGGGAGCTCCCCAACCCGGCTGGCTGCAAACTCTCACTCCTCCATGCAGGGCACAGCACCAGAAGCACTAAGTCTCCCTTGCTGCTTTAAATAGCTGTGGCTTTTTTTTTAATGCTAACGAGTGAGCCCTCCCATAGCAGAGATCATGTTGTGGAGGATCCTAGGAGCACTGGAGAGCCCTCCTGCATTTATTTAAACACCCCTCTGCACAGGTGTACATATTGCAGGATAAATTGCCCCCATTTAGGTGGATGAACTGGATCTCACAGGAGGGGAAACTGAGGCATGAAGGAACACTGACATGCCACAGGATGCAAAAAGAAGGGAAGCCCATGGCAGGGTTAC
The DNA here is from genome assembly GCF_028858705.1 of Grus americana. Lineage (NCBI taxonomy): Eukaryota > Metazoa > Chordata > Aves > Gruiformes > Gruidae > Grus > Grus americana. Next base: position 30,271,313 of record NC_072859.1, read on the forward strand.
ACTGTAATTAATGATCCTCTTAATTCTTCTGCTGGCAATCCACTGAACGACATCCACAGTCTCTGTCAATTAGACTAGATTATGGGATAATCCTTGCTAATTATATATTATTATCCAGCAAGCAGTTATCTCCCCATAAAGGGTGCTCCTATAATGGACAAATTCTGTTCCTCTAACACAGCCAGCCCCAATGGCAAAAAGAAAAGCCAAAACCAGTTCTGCTGTGGCAAATATTTTGCCTAAGCTGAAATGTTCACATTGCAAACGCTGCACTCCTGTCCCAGACAGAGAGGGGGGGAGGAGGAGGAGGAGGGCTGTGACATGCAGGGCCAGCCGGAGAGAGGAGGCAGGGTTAAATCTGCACCCCCAAACCTGCCACAGAGGCACGACCATAAGCTCCGAATCCAGCTGTAAACTCTCCCATCCATCATGGAGCAAATGTCCCGTTCAGCCTCCGCATGCCAAAACCCCCACGAGCAGGGGAAGAGGACCTCACTGTCCCCAGGGCTGCAATGACCAGCAAGCAGAGTTTAAAATAAGCTGGGGAAAAAACTCCCGGTAAATGCTGTCATTGCATTTTTAATTGTCCATATGCTTGATCCATCATGTTTTCCCAGATGGCAGGGCTGTTTGACTATTGCCTCCTCATCTGTGCCGCCACAGCTGGGGTCTCCGCCGGGTACCCGAATCCCCAAGGTGAAGACGCCCCTGCGGCGGGCTGGCATTGCCCACCTGAGCAGGCAGGGTCAGCCACTTCCCTGTGGAGAGGGGCTTTGGTTTGCCAGGGAGGGGGGCTTTTCCTGCAGCGAGGCCAAAGGGGTTGGAGGGTCTTGTTTCCCTTATGGCTGGTCTGCATCACGGGACTTCAGTCCGTGCAGGGCCGCTGTAGGGAGACTGGATGGCTGAAGGCTGGGCGTGAGTCACTGGTGGGGAAGGAAGAAATCCCAGGAACAAGGTCTGAAAGCCACACAGTTCAAGAAAATAACTTCAGGGCTTTCTGCTGCTCCCCCATCCCAGCTCTCCAAAGCTCCTTTGCTGTTCTACACCCTCAGACACAAGCAAAAGTGACCTGCCCAAACTGTGGGCTCAGCCAGAGCAGAAAAGTACCTGGAATTCTACTTGTGCTTTGGCTTTTATACGCTCCTGTTTAGGAACAAATTGATGCTTTATCCAGATCTAGAAACAACTATCTCCCTTTCAGGGAGCTAAAACAAGTCCCCATTTTGCAGCCCAATCTGCCTCTGGTACAGGATAAAGTAAGTCCTGGAAAGCCTGGAAACCATATCCTGGCCTGGCAGGAGGGTTTCCTGCTCCCCTTCTCCCCCCAGGCATCGGCGGGTACCGAAATGCTATGGCTCACCCCTTCCCTGTAACAGGGCTTGGGGAGGCATTTGCCAAGGTTTTTCCCCACCCACAAATAGAAGGGGAGGCTGTGGGGGTGGCTCTGTGCTGGGGAGCAGCGCTGGGGTGCAGAGCAGCACCACCCCCATGGGGTCGCTCGCCTTGTACCCACTGTGTATATTGTGCCCACTTGTACCCTGGGGCATGCTGAGGGAGGGGGCTGCCGGCATCCTCACCGCCTCCTTGGGGCGCAGGGGAGCCCCAGAAGTGGAAGAGCGCAAAGGCTGTGTCACCGCCGGCTCCAACTCCTGCTGCTTCAGCCGGGAATAATTCTGCCCTTACCTGACGCATGAGATCTGGGTGGAGGCGGAGGGTTGGGCATCCAAGAGGCTGGTGGTGAACATGGGGGACATCGGGGAGACCATCACTGTGCTGGGAGGGAAGAGGGGGAGCAGGCACCCCAACACAAATCCCTGTCCTCAGTTTTGCTCCCGCTACTCAAGCGGCCAAGACAGACCCCCCCCCCCCCAGGGTTTGATGGCCAGCAGCCAGGGCACCTACCTGTCGGTGGACTGGCAGTACCCACTGGGCATCACCCCCTCCTACTTCCCGCTGCTGTTCCAGCTGTGGTACCGGGAGCTGGGCAGCAGCACAAGGGCGGTGGGTCCTTCATCCTTCTCAGTGCAACACCCACCAGCCCGTCCGTGCCAAGGTTCTGGGGAGCCGCGACCGGCTCGGTGGCAAAAGTGGCTGGGACCCTTCTGGCCTGTGTTGGGTTTCCATGGCAAGGCCTTGGTAGTGGGGGGGGGTCTACAGGGGTGGCTTCTGTGAGAAGCTGCTAGAAGCTTCCCCTGTTTCTGACAGAGGCCAATGCCAGCCGGCTCCAAGATGGACCTGCCCCTGGCCAAGGTCGAGCCCATCAGCGCCTCTGTGATAACATATTTAAGAAGGAAAAAAACCAGTGAGAGGGAGCTTTTGCAGCCGGAGAGAGGAGTGAGAAGATGTAAGAAACTCTGCAGACACCAAGGTCAGTGCAGAAGGAGGGGCAGGAGGTGCTCCAGGCGCCGGAGCAGAGATCCCCCTGCAGCCCGTGGTGAAGACCATGGTGAGGCAGGCTGTCCCCTGCAGCCCATGGAGGAAGGATGAGGGGGTGTAGAGATTCCACCTGCAGCCCGTGGAGGACCCCACGCCGGAGCAGGTGGAGGCACCTGAAGGAAGCTGCGGCCCGTGGGAAGCCCACGCTGGAGCAAGTTCCTGGCCAGACCGGTGGACCCGTGCAGAGGGGAGCCCACGCCAGGGCAGGTTTGCTGGCAGGACTTGTGACCCCGTGGGGGACCCCACGCTGGAGCAGTTTGCTCCTGAAGGTCTGCACCCCGTGAGAGGGACTCCATGCTGGAGCAGGGGAACGATGAGAGGAGTCCTCCCCCTGAGGATGAAGAGGCGGCAGAAACACCGTGAGATGAACTGACCGTAACCCCCACTCCCCGTCCCCCTGTGCCACTGAGGGGGGGAAGGTTGAAGCTGGGAGTGAAGTTGAGCCCGGGAAGATGGGAGGGGTGGGGGGAGGTGTTTTAAGATTTGATTTTATTTTCTCATTCCTCTACTCTGTTTTGCCTAGTAATAAATTAGATGAATTCCCTCTCTCAGTTCAGTCTGTTTTGCTCGTGACAACAATTAGTGAGTGATCTCTCCCTGTCCTTATCTCGACCTGCAAGCATTTCGTTATGCCTTTTCTCCCCTGTTTAGTGAATGAGGGGAGTGAGAGAGCGGCTCTGGTGGGCACCTGGCCCCCAGCCAGGGTCAACCCACCACATGGCCTTAAACACCGAACCCCTGAGAAAACTTCCCCAGGGAGCAGCAGAGCTGCTCCTGGTACAAGGCCACAAAGCGCCGTTGCTGTCGCCCCAGGGCCAGTTGCTATTAAATGAACCGTAAAGGCCCACTTGAGGAGGGGAGGATGCAGGTTTGAACCTGGAGAACAGATTAGGGGCACCCAGCCGGCCTCATTCCTGGCATTCCTGGGGAAAGGCAAAAACAAGGTAAAGAGCCAAAGCAGGATCGGAGCGGGACTTCTCGGCTAGGTGGTCCCCAGCCACGGCCTGGTGTGGGACTCAGGCTGGCGGGGCAGCGCTGTCGAGGGGCACGCTCATGCCGGGGCTGCCGGCGGTACCAACCTCGGTGTTTGCACCACCCCGCACGCATCCTGCGCGGGGAGCAAGGAGCTTGCAAGCAGCTCTCCGCTGGCCGCTGCCACGATCTGCCGCTCCCCAGGTCTTCACACCACTGCTTTTGGAGCTGGGGGATTTCGGGGAGAACGGAGGATACAGGGCACCCTCCCAGCCACGGGCTACATTTGGGAAGAAGGAAAAAGCCCCAAACTATTCACCGAAGCAGCAGTGTTCGTGCCCACAGAGGGAGTGCAATGCTGCACACCACCAGCACCGCTCAGAGATGTGGGGGTCAGCTCCAGCACTGGCTCCCTGGGCATCATGAGCGTGACAGTTCTCTGCACCCCAGTCCCAGACTGTGGGACTTGAGTATAAAATCTGAAAATACACAAATAACCCTCTGAGCAGAGGAATAGCGGGAGAGGGAAGAAATCACTGGAGGAGAGCTGGGAGAGTCATTTAAATACATTTCACCTGTATCTCAGCACGAGCCTGATGCAGGGGAGCAGACCAGATGCTGCATCTATGACAACGTGAGGCTGGACACCACCTACGTCCTGATGGTTTGCTGCAGGAGCGTGGAGGGGAACGGCTTCTGGAGCGAGCGGGGAGCCCCGGCGAGAGTGAGCTCAGGGATCGCCAGCACCTGCAGTGAGAACGTGCACCCCACGGCAGTGGGGCCAGCCCCGTTCCTGGCTCCCCGTCCCACCCCAGGCACCGCTAACATCACCACAGAAAGCTTTACTGAGTATTATATAGAATAAACCACCACAGCGTAGTTGCCTGGTGAGGGGTGAACATCCAGCTGGTGCTCAGCAAGCTTTTCTTTTTCTTTCTGCAGCCGCTAAGGTCACACGCTGGCCATTTTATTTCCATTTTAAAAGAAAGACATGAGTCAGCAGAACCTCTCTGCGCCCCTCGGGCCACATAAATCTGAAGCGAGCAGAGAATGCAACGTTTCTGCTCAGGAAAGCATTGGGACACCCTTTGTTTTTTCCAAGCATGGAAACCTGGGGTCTATAAAGCATTACTGGAAGCAGAAAGACCCAAGCACCTTGTCACATCTGAAGCACTGCTTTGGAAAGGAGCAGCCCCCCAAACAGCCAGCTCCTGCACAGTGACCCCCGGGGCTGGGTTTGCAGCCCCTGACCTGCAGCATCCGTCTGCCCGCAGGAGCAGAGCCAGACCTGCCGCGCTGAGCTCGTGTGAAAAGTCAAGCACCCACTCCTTAATTACAGCGCTGCAACGAGAAGGGCCCCCGTCCCTCTCCCCACGCCAGCAGCCCCACGGCGTGTGCAGCCAGGCAGCACGATGGTGCACGCACAAGCAGCTGGAGAGCCCCGAGCTCTACCCCGCACCATGGGGACAGACCCAGTGTCCCTGGGGGGCTCCAGCATGGCCACCGAGGGCTCACCCAGCCCCGAGCAATCCCCAGAGCTCACCCAGCTGTGGTGTCCCTGGCACCGGCTGGCTGCAGGGGACTGCAGAGCAACACCACCAGCACAGGCAAGCTGGCACCCTGCCTGCACCACACTCCTTCCCAGCCCCACAGCGCCCTGCCTGCCTGCACACAGCTTTGGGGGCATCAGAGAGACTCTGTGCAAGCCCGGGCACAGCTGCATCCAGGCTGCATCCTCAGCAGAGCGCTTCCACCCTGGGGCTCCTCCAGGCTGCTCATGGCCTTCAGGACATGACCACCTGCACCTGAATGGGCTTGCTCCGGGTGCAGGTGGGATTTTCCAAGGCTGCCAGACCTTTCTGTTGTGGATCATGACACCATGTACTTGCTGGGAGCCCCAGTGGGATGCCCCATCCTGCCCAGCACCCCAGGGCTGGCCCCGTGCCTCTGGGCAGGAGGAGCAGGGTCCTGCGCAGGCAGCAATGCCCATTTTGGGGCGCTTTCACCGCTGTTGCATTTGCCCAATGCAGCAGCACAAAATCGCAGCGCCCATCAGCACATCCCACCAGCGTGACACGTTAGGACAACCTTCCCGGTAAATGGAGAAAACATGGAGAGCATGGCTGGGATTTTTAGGACATTTTAGCTCAGCTTCTCTCCGGTAGAAGCGATTCCCCCGGGGAGGGAGAGGAATAAAACAACCAATCTCCTGGGGGCTCTTCCAGTCCTGTTTTCTATGATCTATGATTTTCCACAATCATTCTTCATCAGATTTGCATGCAGGCGCTCGCAGAGAGATAACAGAGGCTCTCCTTCCCGCACAACAGCAAAGCCTTTGTCTGCTCCGGAGGGACGCGACTCCACGTCCATAAGCAAAGCCAGGAGATGGAGCGGCTGCATTCGGCTCAGCGCAATCAAATCATCAAGCTCTAAATAAATAATCAGATGAGTAATGGGAGCGCTGCCTATGCCTGCCGCTCTCCCCGCCTGCTCAGGAAGCACCGGGCAAACACTAAGGAGGGAAACTGAGGCCCGAGGACCGTGGGCATGGTGGAGGGAGGGAGAACTGGTGATGGATTCCTGACATCTGTTTGCAGCTCATCTGAGCGTCTTTTACATGAGAAAAAGGGTTTCTTTCACAAAATGACCCAGGCAGTCCCTCTCTCCAGGCTGTGGGTTTGCACCATCCCCCTGGGGCAGTGCCCAGCCAGGGGACTTTGCACCCGCTCACCGGGGATCCTCTCCCCTCCCAGCTGTCCCGATGAGACCTCTGGTGCTGCTGAGGTCTTCACCCATGGGGACGAGGATGGACGTGCTTGCTGGAGGAGAACTGCTGTGGGCGCCACCCTGCTCTGGTCCGCAGCAGTGCTCAGCAGCAGTGCGGGTGGTGGCAGGGAATCCCTCTGGGCCACAGAGATGTCGTTCAATCCACTTCTGGGGAGCTTTGGTTGCATGGAGGTGATCAGATGAACACAGATTTCTTATTAAAATTAATTTGCAAAGCTGGAAGAGCTCCAGCCCCCCAGTTACACCTCTCCTTTCTCCTCCTGGCCCCTTTCCGTTAGCGCTCTCTCTAGCTCCCGCTTGTTTTGCATCACATCACTTATCACGGTGACAAAAGAGCCAGAGCCTCCCCGAACCCCGCTCCATGCCGGGTGTCCAGGTCACAGCTGGCCGTGGGCAGGGGCCAGCCGGGCTGTGGGAAAGGCAAGGGACGGCTCTGGGAGAGCTCAGCGAGCCCCGGCCCTGGAAGGGAGAGCACAACCACTCCCCGTCACGCTTTGGAGCCGGGCGAGCACCAAGCGCCCCGTGCACAGGGCCCCATTGATGGGGAAAGGTCACCCGAGGCCAGGACGGTGACAGCTACAAGGGGCTTTTGTCCTGGGTGTGACCGGGACGGGGATAGGGATGTGCCATCCACGCTGCCAGGTCTTTCTGTGCACCGGTGTGGGATGCTGGGGCTGTCCCGCTCTGGGACCACGTCTCAGCCAGCAGCATCACAGTCCTGGGCTGCCACCAGCTCCTGGGAAAGGGGTGCTGGGGAGGGAGACACCCGGACATGGCGCGGGGAAGGAGCTGGGAAAGCTATTGGGCTATCTGGGGAGCAGGAGGTGCAGAGGCAAGTGGGATAAAGCAGCCGGGAGCAGGTTTGGGCTGGAAATCCAGCGGAGGTTATCACAGGCAGTGCAGGGGGACGGGGGGACTGAGGGGGGGGAGGCTTTGCAAAGCCACAGGCACGTCATGAGCCATTTGACCGTTGCCGTTTTGGATGAAAACCAATCCTGCATTGCCTGGGGAGAAGTGGTGCTCCCACATCCCAGCCACCAAACCAGGAGGATGGTTGGGGCCCCAATCTCAGGTGTTACCTCTGTCCCCACGCTTTGCCCCACGCTGCCAGCATGGCTTTAACTGGGGTCCTCACGCTCGGTGCGGGGGGGGATCTGAGAGCACGGAGGACTCCTGGCCAGTGCTGGCGGTGACACCTCCAGGTTTTCTGCAGAAGCAGCTTCCCAGGGTGTCAAATTCGGAACAGGAAGGGAGGGTCCTGTATATCAGGGAAGAGGCGGTTTAACAGGGGATGTCAGTGAGCAAACTCCTGCGGGGCAGAGAGAGACTGGATGCCAAAACCTAATGGAGAAAACGAGAGGCTGAGACACGCCGGAGCATGACTGGAGACTGAGGAGGGCTGGTGCTTGGCGAGCACCGGAGGCTTTCCTCGCTCCGAGGGGGATGACCGGCTCGAGTGGCTCACTGCCAGTGGCAGCCGCAGCTGCAAACGTGTCCAGGAACAAGCCGGGAAAGGGCTTTTGTAAACCTTCAAGTCACATTGATCGCCCTGGCTGTGAGACCCTGGGTAACACCCTGTGGCACCGGGGGTGCCGGGGAGCCCCTTGGCTCAGGGGAGTGGAGCTGCTCCCACGGCGCCAGTCCTGTATCCCGAGGGATGCGTGCAGGCAAGCACCACACCCGGGAACGCTTGGGCAGCTTCGGACCGGAGCCGGAGGTGGAAAATCTCCCTGGGGCGAGTGCAGCAGCGGCCCATATTGCTGCTGGGCTCTGGGACCAGGTCCAACTCCTTATTTGAGTGCACCACCACCAGCAGCAGCTACCCAGAAAAGCCTTTTTCCCTGCAAGTCGCAGGGTGCCGGAGGCTCTGGCAGGGTGACGAGGTGCCTGTCCTGGGTGCTGCCGGGTGCTGCCGGCTCCCCGCCAGGCACGGGCAGGCTGCAGCATTCACCTGTTTCAGCAAAATCTGGGCTGCCAGGAAGGTTAATTATATCTTTAAGTTTCTTCAGTTGTCAAATCTTGTAACTATCGTCTCAAGCTGACAGTTATATACCTAGCAATTAACTGGCAGCAAGGCTTTGCAGACAGCAGGGGGGTCTGGCCTTGTTTCCCGTCTATGTACACAACACGCTCTCAAAATGTTGCCTTAATGGAGCTTAACGGTGCCGGCAAATATTTCACTCAGAAATCTCGCATTTGCCAAAGTGTTGCACCAACAAACACCGAATCAATCAGGGCTCTGATAACGAAGGCTCCGTGTTAGGAGGCATGGGCAGATTTGTGCCTTCTTCCCTCCCCAGGCACCCTCTTAGGTACCCACGGGCTGGTGCAAACCAGGAGGAAAAGCCGCTTGGCCACCATCCTTTTCCATTCCTGCTGCTTCCTCTGATGGTCGGCAGCAGGTACAGACCTTCGGTCAGGAAAGCCTTTCACCTACGGGACTGTCCTGTTGGCCCCTGCTAAAAATCCCACGGGTGGATTCAGCAGCACGAGGGGTTTGCTGTGCGGTGCGACGCTGTTGCAGGAATAGCCGGTGCCCTCCTTAGGATGGATTCCGCTTGGGAGGTAGTGCTACCAAAAAAAGGGCTCCCGGATTACCCACTGCCCTCGCCTTCAATTTTTTTGCCCTTGAATGACCACGTTTGGACATTTTAAGATCTCTCCCTGCACCACAGTGTGTTGTGCGCAGCCTGGGGCAGGTGGCCGCTACGCCAGGCTCCCAGGGCTGCGTTCGCCCTGCTTCTGCAGCGAGATTTCACGTTGGCTTTGCCGTACGCCAGGACAAACACAGGCTGCTCTGCGATAGCCAACCCTTGTACGATGCTGAAAGAGAATCTCCTTTGTGTGGTAAGGCACAAGAGGCAGGTGGGGGTTATTTGGCCATCCAGCAGGCTCTTGGGGAGGAACCCAAGTTTTCTGGAGGTGCAGGTGACCACAGGACTCCTATTTTCGTGCTGTCGGCTGCTGAGCTCACCTTCTGTGAGGCCCAAGGGTGGAGGTCTGGTGTCACTGAGGTTGGCAGCAAAAACCGTGTCAGTCCCAGAGGAGCCAGCCCCTCCTGCTGAGGCCATCTTTAAAAGGTTACCGAAACCTCTGAGCCCACGGTGTCAGACTCCAGGAGTGATGCCGGTACAGAGCTCATGGCGGTGGACACCTGGGCATGCTGGAAAGAAGGAAAACACAGAGGAGAAGAGACATCACTCTCCTTTCCTCCAGCTGCCGGTGGCTGAAGTGCTCAGGTGAGTCCTGGGAGCAATGGGTAGGTTAGATGACAAGCGAAGATCAAACAAGGAGCTCTAAGGTGCCCGGCAAACGCATCTCATCACATCATCTGTGGACATCCAGAAACACTGCCCGGAAGCATCTACACAAGCTACATCTATACGTGCCAAGTGGAGATACCTATAACACAGCTCTACGTTACTCCCCTGAGCACAGGTGGGAGCGTGGAAAATATTTGTTGGGAATATTGCTGTATTGGGGGATGGTTTGTACCTTCAAGGATTCAGCTAGAAATAATTGACAGAATGATTTGCAGCCATCGGCAAACAACGTTACTTTCCCAAAAGCAGCAGCACCAGAGAGAAAACAAATTGAAGCAGGTGCGGGAAGAGTTAGAAAGCGCAAGAATTGCATTCCTGAGCCAAATGGACAGATTGAGACAGAGGAGAACAAATTGGGAAGGGAAATGGCTGCCTATTGCCCAGATTTTTCAGGCACTGGGAGGAGGTGGAGGTTGGGTTCAGGCTCTGTTTCGGGGCCTGGGAGCTGTGTTAGTGCTCAGCCTGGGGTGAGGGTGGGGTTTTGGGGCTTATTTCCACCCCGAGCAGGGCTGGCATCGCAGGTTTGGGGAGCAGCATCCTACAGAAGCACGAGCCCCACCACCGCGATGACCATGAGGAGCCCGGCCAGGATGCAGATGCTGATGAAGACGATGTCGCTGGTGTCCTGGCTCTTGACTTCGTGGGCGTCCGTCTCTCCCCCCTCCCGCTGCTGGGCATCCACCAGGTTTTCTGCCTGGCTGAGCCTGGCTGGGTCAGGGCCAGCGATGAGGGTCACCGAGGCTTCCTTCTTCTTCGGCTCACACTGCACCTCGTACTGGTGGATGTCCTCCTGGTCGCCCGCTGAAAAATCGATGTAGAGGGTGCTGACGATGATGGACGTGTTGTTGCGTTTCTGCAAGACAAGGGTCGCAGCTCGTCAGGGCTTTGTGCAGCTCGTTTTCACAGGGGTTTGCAGGGCGGTTGGCCACGAATCAGACCAGCATCTGCTGGGAAGATGGGACAGGGACTGGGAACTCCTCTCTGCAGCTGGTACAACGGGGCTAGCCATCTACTCAGCTCGCTTTAAAGGAAGGTTTGCTGACAGCTTACCTGGGATTCAGTGCCGCAGGTGTCAAACCTGGTGTGTATTTTAAAGTTCCCACCAACCACCTGGGCTGCACAGGAGGGGGTCCCCAAATAAATCCTATTCCTCTCCAGCTGGGCCAGGGATTGCACGGGGATCTGGATGTGGAAGTCTGTCCGGGTGCAGCTGACGTTCATGGGCACAACTGTCGGGACAGAACACAAGGTACAAGTGACGTGTTGGGAGGGGATTTCCCCAGGCTGCAGCGACTGCAGCAGCTCAGTGCAGAGCCACAGCCGCTTTCAAAGCTCGCTGTCCCCATCACACACAGGCAGGCGACCGACAGCACCAGGACTAGCAGGGACATCAGCCTCATGACTTTGCTGTGCATCTCGCAGTACCTGGCCTTGCTGCCACAGGACTCATGGGATGAGAGGGGTTTTCAGGGAAAAAGGAGCTACACGTGAAATGCAGAAAGCATTACTTCATATATCAGTATTTTAGCCCTGTCCCGTGCCGAGGTCAGACACAGTTGGCTCCCAGGCACTGTCCTGCTTTCTGCCCTGGGCAGGACACCACCAACCACCCTCTCGAGCCTCGTCCTCCTTCCCAGCTCTCCGAATGACACCCGAGTGCCATCACAGGCAGCATCGTCGCGCTGTCGCTGCCACAAGCAAGGAAGGATTTACCCTGTGAGAGCAGCCGCTCTCCATCATTGCAAAGCCAGCGAAACATCCGAGCTGCTGCCCAGGATTAGACCACGAGAGCTTTGCTGCTGGCTTGCCGTGGGCACGGAGCTCCCCTGCACGCTATGACACCCCTGCAAGAGACACTCTTACAGTGACGAAATGGAGGAGATGCATCTCGGGGGGACCCAGGGAAGGGTGAGCTGGGTCCTCCCAGGGGATGGCCCAGCCCAGGTCCTGTCCAAGCATCATCAGCCCTCCACTTCCCCCAGAATGTTATTTTTGATGGGGAGCTGGCAAACAGCACACGGAGGGAGCTGCTCTTGAGCTGCCCATGATGCTGAGGAGCGAGGCAGTGGGGAAGCCAGCCCCTCTCCAGTCCCTCTGGAACTGTATTTGGCCCCTCTGGATGCAGAAAGCATCCATGCAGGGAAAGAAGCAGGGAGGAAAAATGCCCCCCTCTTTAAAGTTAATCCTCGCTCAGCTTGAACCAACCACTTGGGCAGTATGAATTATTGAATTATTCCAGCTCCCTCTGAATCTTGGCCTTACGAAACTGGTAAGACGCAACAAAATCAATATGAAAAAATAGTGTCACTTTGCTCCACTTAGTGCATTATAAAACCATTAGAAGATTTACCAAATAACTAAAGTGCATTAGATCAAGAGGAGGAGGAGAAAATGGATCTTCTCTCCTGGCATGAAGGCTTTCATTCCAACGGCCATAAATCATACACGCCCAGCCCAAGTCATGCCCTGTCGTGGGCCTGAAAAGAAAATATCTGCATGGCTGAAGAGCTGTGGATGCGGACGTGGAGGCTGAGGTGCCCCTTTGCCGCCGAGGGCTCCCAAGGAAGCCGGTGGCGGGGAGAAGCCAGCGCGTCCCGACGCAAGCAGCCGCTCTCCTGGCAGGGCGCTGGCGGCTGGAGGTGCCGCGCAGGCTGCGAATTGCAAGCAGATGCCCGAATCGCCGGGCAAACGTAGCAGGCAGCCTTAGCTTTACAGAGGGAGGCTCGATTTCATGGCCAAGTTGTTGTCCTCCCTCAACATGCATCCGGCAGCGTGTACCGGGGGATGCGGGAGCCTCAGGCAGCAGGAGAAGTCACGTCCCTCTCCGTGACAGGGCTTCCCCCTGCTCTTCAGCCAGCATCCCATCTATCTGTCTGCAAGCTCCTCCGGCGGGAATGGGGTTTCTCCGTGACCAGACACAGTGAGGCCAACATTTCTCTCCCTGCACACCGCTGTAAAACAGTAAGAAATAAGGAGGACAAGGACAGGGACAGACCTGCCGTGCACACTAAAGCCCTACCAGATGTCCGGTACAACCTCTCTCCCTCCAGAGGCTGCAGAGGCTCAGGACAAAACTCCATCCCATCTCTTACTCTTACAGCCACATACCCCTGAATCCCTTCTGCTACACTGGAAACGAAGAAGGATTTTTGCTGCTGAGGGATAAAAGCTCGTAAACCCAGGGCCAGCCACCCCCAGCTCTGGCCAAGCAGCCCTGCTCCGGCTCCAGCCTGCCAGTGAGGCTGCCCCTGTCTGAATCATCCCCGACACACAGGTCAGCTCAGATGTAATTATCTTGAAATACAACGAACGCCATAAATTCACCGGCTTTTGAGGTGCAAAGATTGGCAAATACATGAGAAAGGTTACACACTGCTCCTTCCACCGGCTGTGGATGCACCGGCTGGGACGCGGGGCACGCCGGCGGTGGGGAGGTGCCGGGTAGGGCTGGTTGGGCGGATTTGGCAGCGCCATGCCCCAGGGGTCCTGCCCCTCTGGCTCTGCTGCCGGTGGAGAGGATGTGGTTTATATCTGCCTGCTTAGCTCTGTGCTGGTGGGGCTGGAGCATCCTGGGGACCGGGGAACAGGGTAGTGATGCTTGAACTGGTCACCTCCCCTGGGGCTTTGGTCCCCTAAAAACCCCCTGGGTTTTCTCTCCTTCATGCCCTGGGAGAGGAGCAGAGCGTGACAGCAGCAGAGATGTGAGGAGGAGAAGCCAGGAACCATTTCTTGAATACTAAACATGATGTGGAGCATGTGTGTCTCACAGGCTGCAAGAGCTGGGGCTCACCCACCACATCTTTCCACCCCATCCCCGAAGAGCCCCATGCTTTGCTCCTGCTGACGAGTATCTTCACCGCATGGTCCTTCTGGAAATCACACGGTCTCAGGCATGTCCCAATGGAAACAAAACGTTGCGGAGCACCCAACTGAGACCTTACCTCCCACGTAGGCAATGGAGAAGCCCCTCTTGGCCGTGTTGCGGTCGGTGTGGAGGATCAGCAGCAGCTGGTTACTGAGGGAGGTGACAGGTGCCAGGCTCTCCCGCCCACACCACCGCCCCAGCAGGGACCCGTTCTCGGCGCCGCCGTCAAAGGCGGCCAAGTGGTCGTAATCGCAGCCGCCCGTCAGGCTGCTCCGGCCCTCCAGCTCCATGTCCAAGAAGAAGATCTTGACTCGGTAGCCTGGGGGCAGCTTGATGTTCCACTGGCACTTGAGGTTGTTGGGGTAGAAGTTGGGGTACCGAGGGCTGGAGAAATTCCCTTTGACGGTGGTGAACACTTCCTGGCACTCGCCTGCTCAGGGAACAAGGGGAAAGGAAAAAACGAAAGCAAACCTGAAGTCCCTTGGGCGTGGATGAGCTGGTGGATAAGCGATCACTTGTTTTATTGCTAAAGCATGCTCTGCCCTCCACCCCACTGCTCCCCAGCCTTGCGTTTGGCTGATGGACACCCATCAGTTTTGGGGGATGGCAATGCCCAAGGTGGCCAAAGTCCTACAAGGGCAGACAGGGAAAACCTGTATCCCCAGGGAATGGCATGAGCAAGGGAGAAGGGCGGCTCTTGCTCAGGAGAAAGACAACCCAAGGCCTGGGATAGCCACAACAATGCCTTTTGCATTGCGTGGTGGTTTACACTTTACACCATCATCTCATGAGCTCTCCCCAAAGGGCTCCCCTCCTCTATCATCGCCTCTTGCTGTCATGGGAGAGAGAACATCACCACCACCACCACCCCAGGGACCCATCCCCACGTCCTTCCCACTGCCCCACCACCCCGAGACCCCCGCACCTGAGTAGAAATGGGCCTTGAAGCCCCTGCCACCGATGTTGAAGTCTGACTTGAAGAGGACGAGGAGGTGCGGGGCAGAGGAGACGGTGCGGGGCGGGCGGGCACTGCCGCAGTAGCGTCCCAGGCGGGGGGCAGCAGGGGTGGGGCCATCGAAAAGGGCCACATAGTCGAAGCCGCATCCCTGGCCCCCCTCCACCTGGAAGTCGGTGAACACCAAGGTGAGGGGGCCACCGCCGCCGGCCGCCCCAATGCTCCAGCGGCACTCGGCATCATTGGGGTAGCTCTCGGGGTAGCGGGGGCTGGTGATCTCCCCAGACAGCCCCGTCAGCTGCCCGCCGCAGGCATCTGTGAGGGGGCACAAATGATGAGGATGGTGGGGGGAGGACTGACGGAGGGCTGCTCCGCCACCGCCATCCCTCCCAGCTACCTTTCTGGTAGGCAGCGGCGAAGCCGTGCTTGGCCACGTGGCGGTCGGAGCGGAAGATGACGGCCATAACATGCCAGGCGGAGGAGAAGGGTGGGGGGGGGCTGCGGCCACAGAAGGTGCCCAGGAGGTTGCCCCGGTCCCGGGCAGCCCCATTGTAGACCTGGAGGTAGTCGTAGGCGCAGGCGGCGTGGTACTCCAGCTCAAAGTGGCTGAAGGAGAGCAGGACGGAGGAGCCCTCGGCCACCACAATCAGCCATGTGCACTCCGTCTCGTAGGGGTACGGCCCCGGGAAGTTGGGGCTGGAGAAATTGCCGGAGGGTGCTGAGAGCACCCCCCCGCATTTAATGCCTGGGGAACAGAGAAGTGGATGTGATGTCCCCTTTCCAGGGGAAGCCTCAAAGGATGGAGACGGAGTGCACAGCATCGGCTCCATCCTACCACCGACACTAGCGAAACACCAGCGCCCTGCAGCCCTCCGCTGGGCTCGGCCACCCCTTTTCCCCAGAGGACACGCGTCCCTCCCCACCACCTTCCATCCCTCCACCACCCCCTCCTCCCCCTGCTGCCCATGGTGTGGCTGCGGCGGGGCTCAGCCGTGCCCGTGAGCTTGTCCTGCCGGCCCCAGCACGGTGTCCCCATCTATTTATTGCTGGGAAAGAGAAAGTAGGGAATGAGTTTTAATCGTTCAGTGGTTCCAGCCTCGCCGGGGCCCCGGCTGCCCAGCCCTTCAGCTTCGTGCCTCCCGCTGATGATGCTTCTCCATGTAATGGCGGTATCGGTGAATTCAAGCCGAAAGAAATAGGGGAGAAGGGCTCGATGCACTTAACAATGAGTTATGCATGTAGAGATCGATTTTCTAATGAAATCTTTATACTGAGACATGGTTATTGTAAAATAAGGTGGGTGAGGGGGCGGCTGCCAGCTGTCCCGGGGTGTGATTAGGGTTGGGGTGAAGGGGCTGATATAGCGGGCACATACATCACGTCTGGAAGGGATGCAGACCCTGCGTAGCCTCCGGGGGACATGTGCGGGTTCCCAAGCAAGGCTGGGCGCTCGCTGCCATCAATTTGGGCCAAGCATATTGCAAATCAATAGTCAGCCAGCGCGCGTTGCTTTTCATCACGCTCGCTGGTGCAGCGACCTACCGGCGAGGCGTGTGCGGGGGTGGCCTGCGGACGTGTGTGATGCAGCACCATGGCAAATGGGTAAGGGGAGGGTGTGCACACACGTGTGTGTGTGTTGGCACAAGCAGCGAAGCTGGCCAGATCTAAAATCGCCTTGCTAATTACTGGGGATAGGCAATAAAGTAATATGGGGCTGGTACTAAAGGAATAATGTTATTGAAATAAATATGCAAGAGAGGAGTCCGCAGGAGGGGTGAGTAGCCACGGTGCAGGAATATTGATGGATTAAGGGCTGGGAGCCTTGGGGGTGCTCCGGGGAGCCCAGATGGGTGCAGGCAGGGGGGGAGCAGGCAGCACCGGGCAGGAGCACCCGCATCAGGGCTGGGATGGGTTTTGATTTCTGACGTCGCCCTTTTGTGAGAAAGGCCCTGCCGTTTTCGGGAAGGGTATGGCTCGTTAGCCGAGTTACTGCGCTGACCTGGCCCACCCTGCGCCCAGATTTCCGTGTTGTCTGCTAACCCTGCCCTGCGTCCCGGCGGGCGTTTTATCCAGGTAAGGTGAGGGGTTTATTACATGCACAGCAACATACACACGTATACATACATTAACATATATATGTATATGCGTGTATATATTTTTATATAGGCATGTGCAACTCCAGAAGTTAACAAAGGCTTCAGCAAAGCACCTGTACACAACAGGACAACCCCTGCTTGCAATCTGCAGTAAAATAAGCATGAAGCAGACTCAAGCGCGCGGCGCTGTCCCGCACTTGCTGCCACGCACGGTAACTGCAGATCCCAGCTCCTTTCCCTGGCCTGAGCGAACCCCTCTCCCTGCACGGGCTGAGGGCTGGGACCCGCTCACACTCCAGAGCCATTGCTGCGCCCGCAAACAGCCCTCTCCTCCCCGGGGACCACGGATGCCCATCCGGCCCCAGGGTCCCCACTGGGAGCTGGAACCGGGCTCTTACCTCTGCTGGGAGCATCCCCAAGAACCCCGCACAGCACGGCCAGCGCTGCCAGGCAGCCCGCCCCCGCGCACCCCATCCTCCGGCAGGCAAATCTCCCCTCACCGGCACCCGAGCATCCTTCCGGAGCTGTCTGTCCAGGAGGAAAAAAAATAAATAAAGAGAGAAATAAATAAAAAGCGGGAGGACTGTAGAATTAATAGCGGAATGAATAATTCATCGCTTGTTTGAATTAAGAGCGGCAAGGTAACTTGATCTATTCCTCCCTTCCTTCACTCAGTTTTAATGATCTGGATCAAATGTCCCAAGGATTTACACTATACCAGATACCTTGTCAATACACTATATTTAGAAGAGATATTAATGTTTCAGATATGGTGTATAACGGCAGTAAGTCTGGGCTGACAATATGCCCTTAAGGGGCTATGAAAATAATTTAGTTCGCCAGGCAAGCCAGCGAACCAAAATGGGAATTTCAGACTTACCGTGGAAAAGCACCTCAGGAATTAACGTGATTTATACTGCGGCACCCACTGCACAAAGCCAACCGGTGGTAAAGGCCAGAGAAACAGGGAACAGGATCTAAACGCAGCCGCGTCTCCACGTCGGCTGCTGGGTCAGCATCCCTGCAGCGAGTGCCCAGGCTCAGCGGGATGCTCAGCCCGGGAAAGCAGCAGTCGCGAGCACTAAAGATAGCAAATCCCACCTCCCCTGAGAAAGATTAGAGATGAATTGTGACTCATGGGCAAAACCCATCGATTATTATAGAACCTGCTAAGGCCTCGGAGAATTGCCATGTTCTTCCGTGCTGGCTCACGCTCCTTCTCGCCCAGGCTTTTGGATGCACTCGGCTGAAGGTAATCAAGCTTTTGCGTTCGGTGGGAAAGATGTGCTCCTTGCTGTGCCACGTTAGCTGGAGAAACCCCAAACCCAGCAGCGTTTCGGTTCCTTCCCTCCTGCCCAGGAGAGAAAAGACTTTCCTGCTGCCATAACCCCCACCCAGATGAATGCCAGGAAACAAAAACCCACCAGGGCCTGCTGGCATGAGGGACCTGTGCTAAAAAAAGTCACCTTCAAAGCAGCGGGGAAAGAAGCAGTGAGTATCTGTAAATCTCAGACGGGGAGACAAGTTGCATTTATTAATTAAGCAATGAGGATCGATGCCCGAGACGTTTCCTGTGGATTAATGATGGCCTGGGAGGAGCTGATGGCCCAAGGTGCAGCTAAGGACCATTAACGCCAACTGGTCATTAATCCCCAGGAAATGCTCCATGCCAAGGTCGTTAAGTGCCTGCATATATTTATGGGTAATAATAACAACAATAATATTTGTACAGGCTCTCTCCCTGCTGCCCGGCCTCACTGGAGCCATACCGAGGGCTGGTGGGAGCATCGGGGCACCCCACCAGGAGCCCTCCGTCCTGAGCCCAGCCAAGGCAGGGGACATCAGGGTACCCGTCCCGGGGTGTTGGGCATCTCGTCGCCCCAGGAGCACCAGGACCAAATGCACATTCAAACCAGGAGATGCAAGGCAGCCCTCCCTGTCCCGGGGTGCAGCACAAAGCTCCCGCTCCGGTGCAGGCTCTGGGAGATGGCTATGATGCTGGCGCATCTCCTTCTGACCTCCCAGGGACACTGCAGAGCTTAATTAGCTGCTTCCCTAATGGGCTTGGAGAGGAGGTCTGTCCCCACGCCTCGTACAACACGTGCGGGGGCCAGAGCCCGCAGCAAAAAGGCGGCAGAGGTCTGGCACCACAGCCCGCGGTACAGGGGCCTCTCCTGGACGTTTCCATAACCACGACCCCGGCTCAGCCAGGAGTGCTCAGCTCCCCGGCTTCTCCATTGCTGCACGACGGAGCAGCACATTCATCCTCGCCGCATCCATCCCCAGCAATACCCACCGTCCTCCAGCCCTTCCACAGCCGGCCCCAGCACCGAGGCACCTCCCAGCACGGAGCCAGCGTCAGGAACGCCGGTACCTACACGGCAGCTCTTCTCCATCCCTCCAGCTGCGCTCTGCATCGGCGATACCCCCAGGAGATGGGGGGAGGCTGGGGCTGTGCGGCACAGCAGCTGTGTCCCCCTCCCAGGAGACGGCATCCATCAACCGCGGGCACATTCACCCTCTCCTGACCTGGGGATGGCCATTCCCGGCTGGGCCAGAGCTGCTGGGCGGGAGGGCGGAGGGAGAGGACGAGATGCAGCAGGGAGCCAGGCAGAGGAGCCAGGCAGGTCCTTCCGCACAGAAGTCTGGCCGGAGGTGATCTGGATCAGCCCACGATGATTTGGCTCCGGCCAGAGATACGGAGGGTGATTCTGAGGTGTGCTGTATTGGGGCTGCCGCTATTCCTCTGTGGGCAAATTTATAAATCATGAGTCAAAATGACATTTGATTCATTTAAATAGAAAGGATGTGATCAGGACTGTGAGACTTCAGAGAAGATCAAAGGTTTAAATACGGTCCCCAGGAGAAAGAGGAATTATTTAGGCAAGAAATAATGAGATGAAATTAAGAAGGTATTTAGGCTGCACAGGAGGAAGAAGAGAGGAAGCGAAGCAAAGCGCCTCTCCCCAGCACAGCGCTGCATGGGTGGTAGTGAGAGCACTGGAGCATCCTGCCAGCACCCCCTGCCCCGGCAGCAGGGTGCGAGCCCCCGGCCTGGCAGCGGCCACCCACCGCTGCAGGGAGCTCACGCACCTCCAGCCCCACAGATCCCTCACGATCGCCACCATTTCCCTATAAAACGGCCACCCTGGGGCAGTTCCCGGCCTCTGAAGGGAAGGAAACCTCTCATCTTCCCTCAGGAGGGAAAATCCTGCCCGAGAGCCTTTCCATCCCACGTCCCTGCCTTTGCAGAAGCACCAGGCAAGCCTCTGGAAGGGGCTGTCCCCTTGGGGACGGGTTGGGAAGAGGGGACTGTGAGAGCCAGCCTCAGAAACGACAAAGGCAGGAGAGGGAAGGGAGAGAAAGGCGGAAAATAGAGAACAAAGTGCCCACGGGCAGTTTGAAAGCTCCTTCGAGTTCATACTTCCAAGGACATCCTGTCCCCCACGGAGAACGTCTCGCAAAGACACCCCCCCTCCGGCGTGGCGAGCCGGCTCGGCATGCATCACCTCCTCCCGCTCTGCCTGCAGCCTGCCTTTGCAGGATTGCAACCCGCGGCATTCACAGCTTGCTCCGTCTCTCACCACCCTCCCTTTTAGCCACGAACAAAGACGGGAGGCTTCGCGGCAGAACGGCCGGACCAGCTGGGTAGGGTTTAACCATCGTGGCCCATATGTGCTGAAATACCCAGACATATTGGGGTTGTGTTTAAAGGAACAGTCCCAGCGTTCACGCAGAAAGTCGTCGCTTTTCCGACGCGAGCGTGAAATTTTACTTCAGGCCTTTGCAAAAAGGCTGGGTCGATTTTTAACAAAGTCTTAGAAAGGCAGAATATTTAAAGCAAGAGGTGTGTAAGGAAGGTTTTCAGAGTATGCAATATTTGAGGAAAATATTTTCTCTGTGTTCCTAGCTAAGGCCAAAGCAGGGACAGCAACTGGAGAAAGCAACTCCTTATTTTATCAGCCCCATGCTGTGCAGAAGCGCCTCTACTACATCAGTGTCTTACAGCTGAAGCACGGTTTGGGAGTTGAGAGCTTGCCTTGGCCCTACCATGGACACCTTCCCCAGATCTCTCTGTGTTAAAAGCCAGAACCATATTTTGGGTTACAAAGATGGCTTTCTCATCAGCCCTGCCTTTGATGAGGTTAATATAAAAGCCGCAGCTATGCTGGATTAATTCTAGGTATTTGGTAACTGGAGATAAATCTTGCTGATGGGAGGGGAACCTACGCTTCCTCCCAATGTGCGAATCGGAGCCATCATTTTAGTGCACACTGCTTATTTTGAGTAACTGTTAAACTACATCTCCTTTGTGTAAGGTGTACTATTTAATACAGGTAAAAAATGAGGCATGAAATGTAACGCAACAGGATCTGTCACAGCCTGGGAAACCACAACACAGGATGAACTGGGAATGAGCGGGAAAACAGAAAGCTGTGCAGAAAGGCTGTATTTCCAGTGGCCTCTGAAGGTAAAGGAGCAGACAGCAGATATCTCGGAGGAAAGGCAGCAGCACCTGGGACTGAAAGAGAAGGAAAGGGCCAGGGCACCCAGGCCGGGTGCTGTGCCAGGGCAGCCACGGGGCTGCCATCCCCCAGGGCAGGCCCTTGGCTCTGCCCCCCACCCTGTGGGGCAGCACCCCAAAGCTCCGCAAAGTTTTCGCTCCTCAGGTGGTGGTCTCATGGGCTTCGGGCACCCCCTTGGGCACTTGTGAGAGGCCTGTGACAAAAAGAAACAGCTGTTTATTTGAAAAGAGGTTCAATTTAATGAACCAGGGCTATTATACAACACCTAGGGGACCTGGAAAGCAACCAACCAGCCTCCCTGACAGACAGCAGCTACAACCTGGATGCTTTCTCTCAGTTTTAGGACATGCTCTTTCTCTCTCCAGGCAGCATTTCAAGGGTTAAGGACAAGGGTAGGTAATGCAGGCTGTGCTAGGGAAGGACAGCCTGCCAAAGTGCGTATAATTCCATCCCTATGTTTAGTTTTTCTGTATGTGGTTGGAAAGGCTCTTTTCAGAGCAGATCAGTGCCGCCTTCTCTGTGTTAGTGTATAACGGGGAAACTGAGGCACAGAGAGGTTGAAATGAATTACCCAGTACCACCCAGCAAGATAAGGACACGACCGAAACGAACCCTATGCACTCCTGAGTGTGGGGCCAGTGCTCCGCTGTTCCCATGGCCGGGCAGTCTTCTCCCCGAGGATTAAGTCTCTCCTCTGGACATCTAACAGGGCACAATACCACCACTGCAGACTAACACGGATTGCAAAGCAAGTCACTGGTCTTCGTATTACAGCACAGCTGTGTACTTGGATGCTTTTTAGTACCCTTAAGAGATCTCTCTCTCAAAATTGCACGTGAAGACCTCCATTAAAATCACCATGCTGTTCCCTGAGGTGTGGGCAGCATGCCATGTAGCAGCCGCTCTGGAATGGCACCCGTTCCTTATAACACTCTCAAGAGTGAGAATCATACTGGAGACAGGTATTTGATCCAAAGGCCTATGAAAGTATACGCACAAGGAAGTTAGTCTATTGAGATGACCAATTTTGAGCAACGTCTGCAGAGAAACAAGGACATCCAAGGCCTGGCCTGAGGGTCCTCAGGTCAGGAATATCCTGCTAGAAGACAAAACAGGAACTTTCTTCGATTCCTGCAGCTTTCAAGTATCTACTCATATCTTCATTGAATGCAGAAGAGCCACAGATTAATACAAATGGCCTTCTTCGACAAGAATTTATTATCGTCTTCATCAAGTCTTCATTAAGACGACCTGTGTATGTGTTTTCCTGATAGCTCCAAGGAAGTTTTTCCAGCGAAGTTTCCTGAAAAGGCAAAAGGTTTGCAGTGTGGCACGTTAAAAAGGACAATTGATCGCTTACAGCCGAATCTCCCTCCTCCCCTCAGAGCACAGCACAAGACATTTTTCACCCTTGTGACTCCGTCTGGGTAGAACAAATGAAATCTTTCCCTGCCACAGGAGCCGGCCACTCACTCAGAGGGGACTGAACAAAACCAGAGCGTAACTATCACTAATAAATGCTGCAGAACCTTCTCCTTTGACAACCACTTCCCAACGCGCCTTTTCTATTCCCAAGTCCTAAATCCCAAGTCTATTCCTCTCTATTGCCTCTCCCGTTCTCAAGTCTCTTTCAGTCCCATCTCCCTTGACCCAAACTGAAAGAAGCCAGCCCTGCTCCAAACACAGCTCCAGTCTCATGAGAAATGTTAGATCCCGTGGTGTTGGATCCAGCGGGGACTCTCCTACTGCTATTAATTAGAAGCAGAAGGTGCTCAGATGGTGACAGGCAGCAGAGTGAAATATTGAGACAGATATTTAATTCTAAAAGGGAGGACGCACGAGCCAGTGCTGGACTACAACAAACCTGTGAAGAGAAGAAAGGGAGAGATGTACATGCGGGGCAGACAGTGTTGACAGGGGTCAGGTGGGTTTCTTGCCCTTCACTGATTGAATTTCAAGACCTCCTCATGCTCTTGAGACAGCACTGTCCTGAAAAGGGTATTTAAGCTATGTCACCAGAGACAATTACCAGTTCTGCTCCTATACAAGCAGCTGAGGGGGTGCCTAAGTCACGAGTACTTTTCTCTGTACCCAGTCTCAACTTGCCAAGGCCATATGTGGAACATAACGCACGAGGCAGATCCACTATAGAGATACAAAAAATGATTCATCTGAGAAACTAAAAATGCAATGGGATTCATTCCCTTAGCATAAATAATTCTTTCTATATCCTCCCTGCAATGAATCCGCATTTCTAAGGGAAGTAATTTTCAAGCACCAAATCCATGCAGAACACAGGCAACTTTGGGACCAAATGGAAATGAAGACGACTGCTCAAAATGTAAGACCACTGAGAGGTATGCCCTCATCCCATGGATTTGGCAGAAAAAGCAATTTTACAGAAAGGGAAACAACTTTGAGAAGTTTAAAAATGGATCAGCTGGAAAAAATAATTGCTGGGAAGTCGGTGCTAACAAACTAGAAGAAGAGAGCTCTAGCCATGAGCAACGAATGGAAGGTGAGGACAGATTAAGGCACTGGTATTAGGAAAGAAGAAATAGTTTATTTGCTGTGAGTCTCCCAGAGTTTTCTTTGCACAAATGTTTAGGTGCAGCAACAACTGCCCGAAGTGGTGGGGAAATGATCAACAGTGACTATGAATCAGTGGGTCCATCCCAACAGAACAGGTACCAAGGAGGTAAAGAGGGACAAGCAGCCATGGTTGCTTCCCTGAAATCCTCCAGATTGGTAGCAGTGTGAGAGTAAGTAGCAGACTTAAGAACAGCAGCTACTGGATCACAAAATGCCCTCGATGACTGGGAAAGAATTGAGATCACATTGGTGGAAAAACAGAGGAGGCAGAGGCTTATCCAGCACACAGAACTCTCACACAAACACACATCATATTCATTTATTTACCTGGCTTAGGATGTAAAATATTCTGATGTTCCAGTATCGAGCCAGATCCTGGAGAAGAGGTTTCAAATAAATTTTATCAAAGGTACGGAAGCAGCCAACAAGAGTTACAAAAGTTTCGTCATCTTCATCATCTGTTATGGACCGGAGGATGGGAAGCATTGGTGCGAGGCCAGTACCAGATGCCAACATGAGGAGTTCTCCATGCTAACAACAAACCAGAGAATTTTGAATGAGCTGTGGTGACTAGAAACGGATGCACTCATGGTCAGTTCCTCCTTGCTGCCACATTGGTAAAGGGCCCTTCAAGAGAGAGAACGTATCAGAAAGCCATGAACTGGTAAATTCAAATCTCAGAATGTATTTTTCTGCAAAGGATTACAGATAGCGCTTTCAGGGTTCAAATATCAAATCTAATGAAACTGGATTTTACCCAAATACAATAATTTATCCTAACTTTAGCCTTGATTTCAGTTAATTTATATTTCAGTATCAATTCTGCAGTACACTTTCCTGACCCACTGCGAGTTGTTTTCCCACTGGAAATGCTCCCTGTGTTTATCTTGGATGCTGCAAAGTAAAATCCTGAATGTTCTCTGGAGGAAATGGTTTCTTCTCCATCCCGATCCACATATCTTCCCGGTGCATTATATCACTTTTCTCAAAGAGCTACCAGCAGCAAGGGGCGAGGGGACATTCACTCTGCTCGTGATAGGGATGTTCAGACAGCAAGGTGCTGTGCGTAGGAGGACAGAAGGCTCCCAGCACTTTCCTCAGCTGCCAGCCAGCGCACCAATGCCAGAACTGGGACTTAAGCCCCTATTAAGCCCTCAGAGGCCATTTGTGCTCTGTTTTGACTGGGCAGTTTATTGTGAATCTGATCTGCCTGAATCTGAATCCTATTTTAGTGGCAGAAAATAGAGATTAAAAAAACACTTTTACTATGAAACTAATACTCGGATCCTATGTTATAACTCCTAAATCGTAAACAGTTCTTCTACAGCAAGTTGTTTTAAAGATTGCTTATGTGCTTTGCAAACTACGTGTACACACATCACCCAGACAGCCCCTGAATGCAGCCACTTCCAGGCACGACTGCCATGTTCTGTCCCAAATGATTATGTGGAAGCTTTTAAGAAGAGAAGGGAACAGTAGCCTAAACAGCAGGGAGAGTATTTCAGGAAGCTGAACACAATTGCTCTGCATGGAGCTCGGCCACTGGGATTTTACAGCCTTATTTTTGTTGGGTGAAAAAAGAAAAAGAAGAAGAAAAAACAAGGCTTTGGGATGTTAATGACCAGTGTTTCAATTTTGCTCCTCATTTGAAAGGTCAGAATTAAGTAACCCAATTAGTATGTGTGAGAAGCCTTCCCCTTGAAACTGGATCTGCCTTTCTTTGCAGCGAGCCTGGTATCAGCAGGTTGGATCAACATTTGCAGAGTAGCTGGGTGACGTGACACCTCACTGGAGCTGCTACAGTTCAGGGAATACCCAAAAGAGAAAAAGATCAACACCTCCCCTTCGCTTGTGCACAGTCACGAAACAGCAATGTGGTTCAAACAAAGCAAAAAACAATCCACGCTCATTGCTGGTGCAAAATAAGTTCCCTTTGTTAAACACATCAGGAACTTCTAATGCAAGTGATGAACAGAGTGCCTTGCTAATATTTTCCAGTCTCCCCTCCACCTCCCTCTCCTCTTCCTTCTTAAATATTCTGCAGTTCAATAAGGTGTACTTTCTCCAATTGACTGCTAATGCTGTAGCACTGTACGGTAACCCAGGAAGTCCCTAAAATAATCATGAAAACAGTAATCAAATTGATGTCTTCCCTTTGGAGTATTAAACAAAGTGAGCTGCCACAAGCTGAAATATCCTATGTCTCTGAGGGAACTAACCTTATTAGGTTGATACGGGAACCCTCCAAACGGCCCACGCCAAAAGACCGCGTCTCCTTTTTTCCATGTTTTTATGTATTGTGACATTAGCCCAGCTTCATAGCACTAATAAAAAACATTGCACAAAAGAAAAGAATAATTATACTCTGCTGGAAAGTTTCCCAGCTTAACGTCAATTATAAAGTTATCTACATTTAAACAAGAAGGGGGCAAAAAAACATTTCATGCATTTAAAAAGAGAGAAAGATCATTCTGTTTGAAAAATAACTCAAAGTTATACCCAAAACAAAGACATTTAAATTAAATCATATTGGATCCATTCCAGCTTGACTATAATGTAAACACAACCCACTCTCGTGCAGTCTGAATTTCCAAAACTGGAAAAAGCTTATCAGAGTTCTTGCTTACAAAGCACACAGAGAAGAGTGTCTTGAATGCAAAGCACAGTCCAAGCCTTCAAGTGTTCTCCAAATCTTAGGGTATGGGGTCTGGAAATGCCCTCTGGATACTGATAGTTATATAAACACTGCATAGCTCTTGCTTTATTTCAGTCTTTCAGATGCTGTGTTGATACAATTAGTGACCCAAAGTCAGGTTTCTCATTTATAAAACTCTTGTTTTCAGAACAGATCATGTGGATGATAAGGGATGCCTTCACATTTTCAAAAAAATATGTTAAGGTGGGCCTCATGGAAGAAAAAGATTAGCAAAAAACTGCCTTACCTTCTACCAGACACAAACAATATTATCTAGGCTTTTGCCTACAGGAATGCTAACCTCGCTCATGACTGATGAGAAAGGGTCGGTACTTTTTAGAAACAGAGAAGCAAGGAGAGGCTGGAAAACGAAAAGCTCATCCAAGCGGTCTTGTTGCTACACATTGTATGTATACATATGTCCTATACGTATGACCACTTTGTGGTTAGTGAAAACAAACACGCACAGAAGAACGGCCACAGTCTATGGGATCTGGCCAGAGAATGAGGGCTGGTCCAAACAGCCAGAGCAGGTAAGCCCAACAGCTGTGGCAATGCCGCTGATAAGCCTGAGGAAGAGCAACACAACCAGAGGTCAAAAGATGGGATGTGATATAAGCCCTCGAAGACTCCAGCCCATACAAGAGAAGCTTATATTGGGGTATTTTCTGCACACGCATTGGAGAGAAGCCCAGCTCCACACCCCAGTGCCTTGGCTGGCCACCAAGCTGCACTGCAGGCAAACAAAATGGGTGAACCACAAAGCTGAGAAGAAGTAAGCGAGTGAGCTGGAGCTTGTGCTTGCAAGCAGTGTTAGCTAATAAAGAACATAGATGCTCCTCCCCTCCTAACAACCTCACTTAAACAAGATACCTAAAGTATTAAAAACTATTAGCACTGGTTGTTACGTTCAAAAGGTAAATGCATAACATACACTGATGACTGAGCTACTGTCAGAAACATCTTACGTTCAGAGCGCTCTGGGCAGGTACTATGTCGCATTCAAAGAGTGTGCAGCTGCATCAAAGGAGCAGTATTTTATACCTACCTTCTTCAAATACATATGGAAACCCAAGGCAAGAGCAGAAAAGTCAGCCCCACTTATTGCCTATTCTCAATGGACCAGGGTAATGGAAACTAAAACAATCCTCCTTTCACCAAAATTATTTCCAAAAATTGAAGTGAGAAGTGATTGAGTGGGTTTAAAATGAATTTTTCTAAAGAAAAAAAATACTTATCTCCTGGGGGGAAAACTTCTACACCCAGTTTTACATGGAGAGAAACCCTAACATTATAAAATCACTCAAAAAGAGGGTTATGCTCTGTAAATGGTAACTCCCTCACTCTTAACTGTAGTATCACAAATGCAATGCTATAATAACAGGAGACAGAAGGGTTTGAACAGTGCTTGGATTGCATAGTAATAATAATAATAATACAGTACTTTCCAAAATTGCCTGAATAGTGCGAAATATACCACAACCTACAGAGTGAGTTATAAAAATGGCTGCTTTACACTGGGCGTTACCAACCTCTTTTGTCACTGCCAGAGAGTAACTATAGCTCCCTTTGGGATGGAAGGTTCTATATAAAGGAAAGGTATCATTACAATCATTACTATTATTATTGAAATGCAAAACCTGTGAGTAATAAGCAAGTATACATGAAATTTCACAGTCATCCTGTGAACGTATCCTAGTAATGCAACTCAAATGCAACATTTCACTTCCCTACCACACACCAATTGCCACAAGAACAGTGAAATGACCCTCCCACAGGTGTCCTATAGAAGCTGTACGCTTTTCTAAAGAACAGGGTTTGTGTTCAAACGTATAATGCATAATAAACCCCAAAAATGTGAAATCCTGGAGGACAAGTGGTCATTCTCTGCAGGCCACGTGGGATAGACAGCAGTTTCAATTCCACACCTATACTGAAGTCTGCGTCTGCCCTGAGGAATCACTAGTGACATACAAATGCTGCATCAGAAAAATTTTCTTCAATTCGATATTCTCCACACAAACTACTCATTTATGAAGGGTCATGCAGACTTTATTCGGACAAATTTCCAGCCAACTTCTCCTATAAAATCCTTTTGAACTCAACCAGCATTTTGTGGTGGCCTCCAGAAGGGCCAGGACACTTGTCCAAAATAGCGCTCTGCCATCCCAATAGGTGCAGCCTGTGCCCGTGGGCCACCTCTTCGTCCCGTGGGCCACAGGGACCCTCTCAGACTGCAGGCAGCTCCAGAGCCCTGCCTGCAAACCAGAACCAGCTGCCTGCCGTCTACATTTTTCACTGAAATGAATTTTTTTTTTTTTTTTTCCCTGAGGAGTGTTCTTAAAGCAAAATACAGCAGGAAGGATAAGGACTGGGCAAAGACTTCCCAAAAATCAGTGGTTCAACCTGGCTGACAACTGGGTGCAATTTCAAAGACGGATTGAAAAGGCAAAATGAAATTGGGGAAGTGGAATGGGCTCTTTCCACACTGGTGACCGCAGGGCTCCTGAGAGGCTCTTCCAAGTGCTTAACAGGGCTTATGCTGCAAAGCACTTGTTTGCGTGTCACCTTCCTCTGCTTTCAGTTTTGTGGGGAAAACTGCAATTTTTATCAGCAAAGCACAACTGCTTCAAAACAACACAGAAACAGTCCAGGAGAGATTTGAGAGAGTTTCACTCAAAGTGCTGACAGCGTGCTTGGTTCCTAAAGAAAACACAGTCCCCGGCACCTTAGACTCTAATCCATATTGTACAGGCTTACTTACTTTCATTAACACTTCAAAGTACCCTTCTGCATTCCCTGGGCTAATCGGAGTATAGGCTCGCTGGACCTCCAAACCATTCACCACTCCTCTGAGGAGAGAAATATAGGAACCCACTGTGACTTGGGTCATTGACTGGTATTACCAAACTTCTGCAGTTCTCTGGGGAGACGAGGGAGGCAGCAGGTTCTCTTCCCAATGGCCTGGCCTGTGCACAGATGCAAAACATTTCCCTTCCAGAGATAAAAATCCAGGGGTAACATAATGGCTAAATGCACCTTTTGTTTTCCCAGCGGTGGCCCCAGCTGTACCGCATAGTCAGCTCGTGGACACATCCCTGGAAGGATGCTTGAGCTGGTTTGTGAGAAATGGCTGAACGTGCAAGAGTGGCAAAGGGGAGAGAAAATGCTTTCATGGTTAAGTTTGCTATCCCTTCCAGGCTGGGGTCTGCTTGCCTTTCTGTGTTCCAACAGCATCTGGTAATTAAATAATGAAGGCTAGGGCACAGCCTTGACCTGAGGTCTTGTCAATACACACTGTATTTTCCTCTATTTTCTCCTTCCATAGAATGTATCCACTCTGCTCTTTACTACTGACTACAGTAATTGATTGAAGCAACCGAACCTTTTCCTCTGCTGCATTATGAGAGATGGCTGAAGGGAGAAGTACGTACTTTCAGCAGCCAGCCAGCTGTATACATCAGCTGTTAACGTACAAATAACGTCAACAGATACAGATCAATGGCATCATAACATGACTTTTTCTATCTAGCAGTGATCACCACAGATGGCTGAGAGAGACATAAACTTTTCCCAAGTGGCCCCTTTCTGGCAAGCAATAAGCTACACAGGAGGGTTGTTTTTGCTAGAAATCAGTCAGGAAATGCCTGGACACCGGGGGTTACACCCCAGGTGCTGAGTTACCCCAAGATACAGGGCCTAAAATACTGCGCTCTGGGGTAAGAGCAGTTCATTGTCTTCATTCCAACACCCTGGAGTAAATCATCTGTTGTAACCTCTATTCTTTGAGTCTTTCTTTCTGCAAATGGATTTTCTTAATCACACCTAGTTCTTTCTGACCCACTGACACAAGGATAATGCTGAAGAAAAATACAGCTTTGGAATGGCTTTTACCATAAAATTAGTAGAGCTAGCGAGCTCACGAGTTCTTTCATCTGTGTCATTGTGGAGGTATAGAAATTATGATTTGCCTGGTACGAAGCCTTTGTCTATTGACAAAACCCTATGTATTAGGTTACATAATGCAGACTGTTTAACTAGCACAGAGAACAATACCTTAACACGATATGTTGTCCTAAACTCAATCGCAGACTGCTATTTCCTGGTAATTCAAATTTGTACTGGTAGGTGTCCTCTGTTAGCTGCTCCACCGAGCTTATGTTGAATGCAGTAAATGTATCTGGATTCAGTTCTGAATTATTGCTCTGCAAGAACAACAATAAATAATTACTTGGTTAGATGGTATCTTTTATTATTTCATTTTTCTTTGGAAGCAAACGTGTGTGCTAATTTAGTGCCAGAGATACTCAGGACTCCAGAAGAACATGTATTAAATGCTGGGGCCCAGCACAAATTTCAGCTCTCTGCTGATTCATTATCATGTTCTGCGGCATGCACTTTGGGATCTCGCATTCACCTCCCCCCCCGCTTTTAAATTACATTTTTACACCTTACAGCAAGGTCATCCTATTATGACTCACCGCAATCGTTTTCTCATGTCTGGAAACAAACAGAAATAATACTGCTAAAAGAGCTGAGCGCTGCTTTGGGGCAACTTTGAAACCTACTGATGACCACTGCGAATAGGAAATATTTTTAGCTGTTTCAATGCTGATCACTTTTGCTTGACCCAGCATAGTTAATCTTATGTAAAAGGGCCCTGACAAGTTTAGAATTACGGTCTGAAGACAACTATTCCACCACACGCAACGCAGCTTTTTTCATCCTTAAAGTACGAGTCTAAAAATCAGGAAAAGATGAAAAAGGTCAGGAAAACTGAGATTCTCTGAGGAAACCATCACAGAAAATTGTGAATCTTTGTACCTTTCACCCATTCCCACTTTCCAGAGAGGCTGGCTCTGGCTGCCTGGGGTGCCCCAGCCAGGAGAAGCTGCAGACCCAGGGCTGTAATGCGACACCAGGGCGAACTCGACACTTGGAAAATCACATTACAGCAGGGAGAGAGCAGGCAAGGGGGAGGGTGGCTCTGAAGGCAGAGTTTGGGGAACTGGGTTTACAGCCTTAAGACTTTCATCTATTGCTGCATCCCTCGCCCATCACCCCCACACACTAACAAGTACGATCAAAGCACTTGCTCTAGGATGTGATGAAGACAAATGGACCTGCTCCTTCTTTTCCATGAGGAAACTTTTGTCTTGCTTTGCTTTGGCCCTTTCCCATTGTGCAAGCTCTTTCTCATACACATCATAGATGCAGGGTTTGCAGCCGCTGCCGCAACACTGGGATGGAGAAGGTTCCTGGGGTTTGAGAGCCAGCCAGTCATCCTCATTTCCACTCATTGTCTGCAAAACACAAGCCCCGCATCAAAAACAGCATGATGAAGAGCAGCACGTGCTCATCAGCCAAGCATTATTTGGAAAAGGGCTGAGAAATCTCACTCGAGCATCTCGCATGTGTATCTCACAGGCTTGGAAAACTGAAAACTCATGAGCCAATCTGGTGCCTGCAACACTCCATTTTCACTCAAGTGCTCACTGCTTCTGCCTTGTCCAGCGCGGGAATGCTGGACATCGCAGTCACTGGCCCAGAGCTGCACAGCAGACCCCAGCCTAACCTCAGGCTCTGCTTCCCAGCCTGGCTGCCCGGCCAAAGCCACCTCCAGCAGCAGCAGGCACATGCTTATTCCTGCTTGTTCTGACGTGGTGATTTCCAAGAAGAGAGCAGCCTGATCACCTAGAGCAGAAACGTCTTAAAAATCTGCAGCTCAGTCAACGAGAAGGGATAACAAACCCCAACCACCAAGATGTGGTCTGCTGGAGCACTGCTTTAAAAAGTGGGGAGGGCAGGGAGCTGAAAGTGGGGTATAGAGCCAAGAGACTACAGGCAAACATGGTAGAGTCACAGGCAAAGAAATGGAACACTCGGGTTATGAGCAGATTTGAGTTTGGCTTTAAACGCAGACATGAAGGGAAGGGCAGGAAGCCCAGGCAGTGTTTTTCACCCCTTAGCACTACCCTTGCTTCACAGCTGTACTCAAACCAAATGCTCCTCAAACCAAAATCAAGATGCTGATCTCTCAGGGACTCTGCTATTTTTACACAACAATTGGCTTAATGCTGTTACCAATGCACTTGTATTATTTAAACAAAAGAAGGTCCAGAGGAAATTATAAAGCCACAGGTGATGAGCCTGAGGAAGAGAACACTTAGCACCTAGAGCAGCTTCATTTTCAAGGTGAATTAATTAACTAACCTTCACCCCTGCCACACAAATACACTTATTCTAACGTTACACGGGGAGGAGAGGGAACCCGAAGGCGAGTGGTCCTGCTCTCCACAAAGCCGGGCAGGGGCTCTGAGCACCCACGGCTCCCCAGAAGGCTGTTGAAGAGGGGGACCCCGGCCAGGCCGCGAGTAGAGCCCAGGGCGCCCAGGCTCGGGACTGGCCACATTTGTAGAGTTTTGAGCACTTACTGTGCGTACCCGGGGGCTCGGGCACGCCGCCCCGCAGAGGGAACAGCCCCGGTCCCGCAGGGCCCCGGCCCGGCCCCACACCGCGGCTCTGCAGGCCCCGGCCCCCACCGGCGGCCCCTGCCCGCCAAGGGCCCGTCTCCCAACTGCCCCCTCCCCCGCACAAGAGGAAAAGCACCTTCCCCTACCCGCCTCCTGACTTACCAACACAGCACCTACCCTTCACCCACCACCCCGCCTCACAACCACCGCCGCCACCGCCGCCAAGCAATTTGCCGACCCTCCCTCACCAGGGGCGCCTATTTGCCATTGGCTGCCGTCGCCGTCAGTCACTCGGGGGAGGGGAAGGGGGTGTGTGCAAGCCCGCCTTCCGCGCTCCCACCGGGCTGCGCGCGCCAAGATGGCGGCGGGCGGGCGTTGAGGCGGCGGGAGGATGGCGGCAGTGCCGGGGCCGATGGCGCTGAGGCGGGCGGGGGCGGTGGCGCGAAGCCACGGCATCCCCACCACCCCCACCCGCGGTATCCTCACCCGTGCGGCGCCGCCTCGGCCCCGCGGGCCGCTGCCTCGCACGCCCTGGACCACCCGCGGGCCGCCGCCAGAGGAGCTGGCCCGGGTGGTGGAGCGGCGGCCCGTGCGGGAGCAGGTGGAGCTGGACACCATCACCTACGCTGGGCGGCAGCACTACGTGCCCGGCCTGGCCCGGCCGCGCTTCCCGCCCTGGGACCGCGGCTGGCACGACCCGTGGCACTCGCCGGGGCCGCGCTACGAGGAGATGCCGCTCTACAAGGAGCGCGGCTGCTACATCTGCCACCAGGGCGTCCGCATGCTGGAAGGTACCGGCCCGGCCGCCCTGCCTTCGGGCCTCCGGGCCCTCCCCGGCCCGCGCCGCCCCCCTGTGTGTCCCCCCAGCGCTGCCCCGGGCCGCGCAGCGTGTTCAAGCACTTTCCCTTCACCGCCAGCCGAGGCTTCTCCTCCCGTAGTGTATAGAAACAGGCGGTGGGAGCCTGCCCTGCCTCCTTAACTAACTGCGCTGTCAGCCCAGCAGTACGTATTTTCTTGGGTATTTTTTTGTCTGTTTCAAGGAGTTCGGCAAGCGCAGTGGCTCACCAAGACGAAGCTGGTGGAAGGCTTACCGCCGCCGGTGCTCAGCATCATTGCCAACCCGGCTCACCAGCTCGAGGAGCACGAGGAGGGGGTAAAGCGTGCGATCTCACACGCACGGTTCTGGGACACGACAGAAGTTGCTCCCAGGAGAGAACATTATTGGTAAGTCCTTGGTCGTAGGGAAAATCTTTCTGCTGCGTGGTTATGGCTTTAGCACAAGCCGGTCATCAAACAGGTAACTTAAGAACCAGAGTCTTAACACTGTGAAGAAAATTCACGCCTAGATCTACTGTTGAGAGATTCACTTACTGTGCAAGAGTGTTAGACCCTTTGTATCAGGTTGTCAACTTGTAAAACAAACAAACAACCACCAAAACAAAACCTGATTCTGAATACTGACAATACTACCAAACACATACTCTACATTAAAGCTTTCTTTAGGCCAAGGTCTGTGTTTCAGCTTGAGATCTACTTCTAGCTGATGCAGAATGTTGGTTTTTTAAATACCTAATGATAAGTATTACCTTTGCCAACTTGGAACAGCGCTGGTGTGCACGATATTAATCTGAAACCTGTGTTAACTGTTTGGAAGTGTTATACTGTTACATATTTTACACACGGTAACATTACAGCATTCATGTCCCAGAAGCCTCTGCCCGCCATTATGATAACATTTTTTTATGTAACTATTTTTTTCTCATTCTAAAGCCCGGTACTGTTTGAAGACTTGATACATTTATGCCGGTTAATGTCTGTGAAATATCCTTTTCTGACTAGAAGAATGTTGGCTAGAAACTACAAGATATCAGCTACGTGGGAAAGAGGTTAGTTGCTCCTGTGGTGGAAGCATTTAGCTCTCTTCATTAATATAAGAGGGGTAACAAAGCCGCCAGCTTTCAGGCTGAGGACTTGGAGAAAATGAAACAATTCCTAGAACCAAGCAATTATTTCTGTTTTAACTAGTGCTGTAAGCATGGGCAGGCTTGGATGGTGGCGTGATACTTGCCCTGAGGAGATTGTTAGGGTGTTAGACAATATTGACAAGCTGGCGGGAGAAGAGAACCAGTGTTTTAGAACTGATTGTTTATTTTTTGTGTCTGAAATCTGTACTGTTGTTTTTCTAAGTATGTTTAGTTAAGAAACACCAGCAATTAACATTGGTATTTTAGAAGAACCTATAGCTGAGCTACTATTTAACGTGAGTTTGGAGGTGAGGGAGAGCGAGCCTTGCAGAACAAGGACTTGCTAGAATGCTGCTGCCCAAAAGGAAATGTACATCTTTCCCTAATCTTATTTCAGCATTGTTTGAACGTAGCCTCATTTCCCTCCCCAGAATCCATTCTCCTTCAGGTCCGAGGCCTGAACGGAATACTTATGAACTCTGTGTCCCCAATACCACCAGTAGCCTCCAAGGAGGAGATACTGGCCACTGAAGGACATGTTCTGGAGACCTTCTATCCCATCTCTCCTACAATTGATCTCCAGGAAGTGAACGTGTACCAAGAGCTCAACGATACAGGTAAATCTAGCCGTCGATACTAATTTTCTGTCAGATTAAGTGTTCAGGCTGGCCTGGAGTCCTTGCCCTTCTGCGAGACAGCTGTGGGTAGGGAGCGAATGAGGGGACAGAGGAGCTGGGCACAGGGTGTGCAGTGCAAGCACTCCAGACCTGTGGCAAGTATATTGTGGCCTAAGTTGGACTGGGGAGAAGAACTTAAATACCAGCAAATGACTTTAAGAGTTCCTGAAGATATGGGAGAAAACATTGGCTGTGTAGTCTCTTACTGAGCGATTTCTGACATGATTATCTGCCGTTTAGGTT
This sequence comes from Grus americana, assembly GCF_028858705.1. NCBI lineage: Eukaryota > Metazoa > Chordata > Aves > Gruiformes > Gruidae > Grus > Grus americana. The sequence continues at coordinate 30,306,917 of NC_072859.1, forward strand.
TTAGAGATGGTTATCCGTACTCTCATCCTCACACTCTGTTCTTCCTGGAATCGGCCAACATTCGTCCTAAAAGGTTCAGACCAGAACAGCTTCGTGCTAAAATGCTGATGTTTGCTTTTGGCAACGCACTGGCAAAGGCTAAGGTGCTGTACGGGGTACGTATTGGAGACTGCTGTTGGCCTCCTGGGCCTTTGGTCTTTCTCTAAAGCTGCAGCTAGTGGAAAGAGTCATGAAATTCCCTTGCTGTGGCGTGTTACAGTAGTTTTCAAATCTGAGCTGCTCAGTCCAGAGGTCTAACTCTAACCTTCAGGTATGGTTCTGCTAATCCAGAAAAAGATTTCTCGGCAGTGAGCATGTTCATGATGTAACATGTGTTAGAGTGGTAATGGGTAGGAACCAGGGAGTAGGTTTAACTGTAAAACTCATCCCACAGCTCAGTATGTAAATCGATACTTCATTGCTGGCTGAAGGAGGAATTTTAATTAAAATACAAAATCTACATTCAAAACTTGTTTGACTAGAGTAATTTTCTGGGCAAGGTAACAATACATTTATTAAAATCTTGGCATTAAACCAAGTAGAAGATGCAGAATCAGCAAGTACTCATACAATTTCTGTGGTAACTGGCTTTTTAAACATTCCCCCTCCCTTTCTTTCCTAGAATGATCCCAAGGTTTTGGAGCAGCCAGTAGTGGTGCAGAGCATTGGCACAGATGGCCAGCTCTTCCAGTTCATGGTGTTCCAGTTAAATACAACAGACCTTGTCTCTAGTGATGGCATAAAAAATCTAGTCTGGATTGATGCTGATCAGAATCTGTATGAAAAAGCCCAGTGTATTCCTGAAGTCAAGAAGAGAGTTGTTACGGTAAGCAAAACTTGGGAAATGGTCCTGGAAATCCTACCCTCTCACCTCTGCCGGAGGTTTGGGAGCTGGCGTAGAGCTGAAGGGACCTGACACAGGCGCTGGCCTCGTTCTTACTGAAGAGGGTGTTACACCCTGTCAGTATTTGTAGCGCTGATGTACCGCAGAGCGTGCGAGCCACGCGTCAAGCTTAATACGAACTCCTACATAAAGATATCCCCATCTGTAATCTACCAGCTCGTAATACGCTTGTTTAAAATCAACTCGTGCTCTGATGAAGGAAGTGCTTACATGCAACTGTCAGGTTCGCTGTGGAGTAAATAGAGCGCGGTGCTGTCAGCCCCGGTTATGCCAGGAGGGTGTCTCGGTGCGATGGGCAAAGGGGTTTTTTGCTGTCCGAGATTTATACCGGTGGAAGGACCAGCAGACAAACCCATCTGGGGAGGGAGAGCACAATTTGGAAACTACCACGTCTGAAGTCTTACTCAAGCGTATTTAAAGCCGTTGTTTGTCTACATTAATCACTTCACAGCAAACTGAGCATCCATGTCTTTTTCTCTGCAGAAGCCCGCTGGAATATATGGCTTTCAGCCAGACACATTCAAGAAGTTTCTGGCACTGTATCTGCATGGAACTGTGTGAAATTCAGCTCGAATGAAAATACTTCACCAACTGTACCTGCTGCTTTTCTTTGCCAGAACCATCACATAATTAAAGAAAGGTGGATTAATTCACTTTCAGAAATAAATTATATTGTTACCAAAAGTAAAAAATTTTTTAAACTGAATCATGCGTGAAGAAACTCTTTCATTTTAGGGGCTCACCTTTGGATTTGGGTTAGAGAGAGTCATCAAATGCATCCTCCTGCACTCTTCCACCGTTGCCTAGAAAGAACATAAACCGGTCATTATTCCTCTACACAGGTTCTGCTCTCGGGGTGCTTTTGCAGAGAGCTAGACTCAAACCTATTTTCCGGGTTTGCTTTGAGTACCTCTGAACACAGAGTGTGTGGAAGAGACTTACAAAGCTTCAAGAGGGGAGCCTGAGACATGAGCCTTTTTCATTCTGCCTGGCTTTTACTTTTGTTTTACTCGTGGCTGCTTTGGGATGTGTCGTGCTGCCCCGCGCTTAGTTCCCAAAGCACTTAATCGGTGAGATTGCTTTGTTGGATCTATAGAACCGCAGTTCTTTTATCCCCCAATCCTGGATGAAGAGGCCTATCCATTTTGGGAAAGCGGTGTAGAATGTAGCGTGAAACTTTGGTGCCTGGTAGCTGGTATTTGCAGCTAAAAACACAAAGGAAGAGTTTCTTCCTGCCACACAGAGTTAACTGAGCAGGAAGCATGTTCTTTTTAAGACGGAGGATTAGTGTGGTTTTTGTAAAATGAAGGCTAAATTAGCTCCAGCCAAATGTAGAATGTTTTGCAGTTCTGCACTGATACCCTCCAGCACATGGGAATGAATAGGACAGCCTGTGCTATTTTAAGGTGTGGAAGAGCATATTTCCAAGAAATTAATCTCGCTCCAGTGTCTTGTGTGAGAGGCTGGTCTGTGCTTTGTGATCCTCTCCGGGTGAACACCCCACTTGTGTGTTCCAGTCTCAATCCATCAGAGTCTTGATCTACTCTGCAGGTTTCAGAAAACAAGATTTTCACTAGGCAAATCAGAGATCAACAGTTGCACCTGGTAAATTGGGATGCATCAGCTGTAAGTTAAATTAACAAATCCCTCAATAGTTAGGAGAAGATGCCTGAAAGAGAAATAATCTAGTAAGTGTTGCATTGATCTAAATCATGTTAATTCTGCCGGCTCCAGGGATGCCTAATTGAGCTCATCAATTTAAATCTGCTCAGATCTATGACTTGCACCCAGGTATTTAGGAATATATTTTAATACGTTCATGCTCTGTGGAGGACTGTTCCAGTAGGTGTTTGTTTCTCAGGCTGTTGACGCTCTGCTATGTCACACGGACCTGAACAGCTCTAGGCAACAGCCCTCGGACTATTGACATCCCCTCACCCTTCCAGGTTTGGGTCGTTGGCGAATGGCAGAAGTGGTAAGACATGGGATAGTCAGCAGAGGAATGAGGCTTCGGCGGGTTGCAAGAGGCATCAGGAAGCCGCTCGAGGTGAGGGGACCGTACACAAACGTGTGAGACCGCGGCCCTGGTTTGCTCAGGGCACGGCTGTTCTCGCTGCGGTGAGGGGGGAAGCGATATTCACGTGTCGCTGGAAGGAGCAGCCGATCCTTGCGCTGGGTTAGCTCCTCTGAGGCCCAGGAGGGAACCTAAGGGGGGCAGAGCGGGGCCCCCAGCTCAGCACCTCGGACGGATGCTCAGGTTGGTCCGTTGTGGTGCAGGTATGAGGTCTGTGACCCAGGCAGCCCCTGCAGAGCAGCCCCCCTACCACGGACAGCCGTGCGTGGGGTCCCACTGGTCTTCCCAAGCGCGCTACGCGTGGTTCTGTTGGCCCGCTCGTTCTTCCAGTGTGACCCGCTGGAATTGGCCGAGCTGAGGGAGGTGGGACCAAGAGCAGGACAATGGTCACACAGGCACATCTGGGTTGGCATCAATAAGTTATAAAGGCTTGTCAGCAGAGGAATGGCATTACCTCAGCACGGACCGAGAACCAGGCATTAACTTTTAATGAACGGCAGCCGGGGAAGCAGAACATGTGAGAACAGGGTGGCAGGAGTCTGAGAAGACCCAGCAGTGCCCGGCTGCCCAGAGGAGAGCTCTGCAGCCCCCGGTGCAGGATCTGGCCCCCAGCCTGCCCTGGGGATGATGCATGGTGTGCCATCTGGGCTCCACCACTCCACGCTACCTTCTCCTGGACCGCTCCTGGTGGAAAATCCACGGGCTGCGCTCGTCGTGCCAGCGAGTACACGTTGTGCTCAGACTGGAGTCCCTGGTTGTTCAGATCCTCCTCCCACGTTTAATTTAATGAAAACTAATGCGGGCGACAATTATCCCTAAGGTTGGGCTCAGGAGATGTTTAGAGGAGGGAACTTGGCAGTTTCTTGTGGCGTTGTTTAATAAAATTAGCCTGTAACCCAGTGAGAACCAAGGGGAAGGGCTTTTCTACGCTCCACCATAAAAACACACTGGGCAGCTGTGGGGGGCCTGGGGGGGCAGGGGGTCCTCGTCAGCGTCAACTAATTAGACCTGGGGGTCATGTTTCCAAATGATGGACAACGCTCACACGCTACTTTCTGCAAAGCAGAGGGCTGTGATTGCCTGGACCAAAAACCACACTGGGGCATGGCTGTGGACCTGCACCGGCATGTCTGTGGTGTAAATCTGGAGGCAAACCTGCACCAACACACGCTGCTCCTCGGCCCTGCCGTTAATTACATGGGCTTTGCAGGCACGATGGTTTTTCTGGGTGTTTCCCAAACCCAGCAGACACCCAACACATCCACCCCTGGCTCTTCCACTCCACGAGCATCCGTGACCGCACGGCTCTCGCTCCTGGAATTGCAGCACTGATGTGGCTGGGGGTGTCGGTGCTGGGTGGGAGCATCCCCCCAGGACCGCAGGGCTCCAGGATGGCTCACAGCCCCCCGAGCCCACAGCCCACGCTTGAACGTTCCTGCAAGGAGGGAAAGACGCTGCACAATTGCAGGCAGCCGTATCCTGCCCGGTTCAGAGCCTGGAGCCAAGTTTGACCCTGCAGCGGTGCACGCACCCACCCACCGCAGCCAGCCCTTGCTCGAGCAGGGGGTCAGCAGACCCCATTTCAAACTTATATTTGTATTTTTAAATATTTTTTTTTTGAAGGTGACACTCGCACCCCTTCCCCTGCTTTGCTTACCTCGCGCTGGCGCACGACTCCAGCAATGCGAGGGGGAGCAAAACCCAGCTCCTCTCCCGGGGCATCCCCGAGCTGTAACCCTTTGCATGGGATGCCATCCTCCATCGCCGTGCCGCGTCCCAACCCCTCCGGCCTCTAACAAGGAAACCCCGGGGGTCAGGGTGCAAAAAAAAAAAAAAAAAAAATCCCTTTTTAGCCCCAGAAAGCCCCCCTCTGCCTGCAGCCAGGCGGGCTGGGTGCAAGGAGGAGCCGGTGAGCGCGTTCTCAGCCTGGTGCAAGCAGGAACGACCATTTTCCTAGGCCAAAAGCTGAATTTTCAAAATGCTTAAAAAAAAAAAAAAACAAACCCCCCCAAAAAAGCAAGCATGGTTAAACCAAATCTCTCCCAGCTCCCCCCCCCACCGCTTCCAGGTCCTGCACCGCAGCCAAATCCCTGTCCACTTTCCCAGCTTCAGCCAGACCCCCCCACCCAATGCCGGGCACCTCTCAGCTCTGCGTCACCTCTGCTCCTGCATCCCAAACCTGGGGTTTGGTCCTCCATAAAGAAAGGTTAAAAAAAAAAAACAAAAAAACCCCTAAAAAAATCACACACCCCCCCCCCCCCCCCAAATCCGGCAGCAAATACCAGGAACAAACTGCAGAGCACCGAAATCAAATGTTTATGTTGATATTTATTACAGCATGGGGGGGGGGAGAAAAGGGGGGAGAACCGTTTCATTCAAAAAAACCATCCCATACCAATGAAGACAATAATTTAGCTATTCATTTTAAAATACATTAAAACCGGTCCTTTCATTTCCTCACGTCAGAACGAAAAAAAAAAAGGAAAAAAAAAAAAAAAAAAGCCCTGAACACGATGCAAAGCAGAAAAAAAAAAATTGACCCCTCGGGGAGCCCCTGGGTATATTTGCGATGCAACAAAATCTGCGTTCGGTGATTTCTCAGCGTTACTTGGAAAATATTAACCTGACTGTAACTATGAGACTGACACCCTCAGACCCTCCCCATCCCACCCACCCCTCCCTCCCCAGCCACTTTCTACAGGTAAAGCACAATTAAAATGCCTAGGAAAAAGAAGGCAAACATATTTTTTTTTTAAAAAAATCATATTACACACTAAAAAAAAAAAAAAGTTTTGTCATCTCATGTCTTGCAGTCAGATAAGAAAAACAAGCCAAATGTTCCCCAAAAACATTTCAATGAAGGGGTGCGGAAAAAAGACATCCCTTTAATAAAACATTATCAACAAATATCGTACACAAACTACAATGTATAATAATTTTTTTTTTTTTTTTCCCCTCTCGGTAATTTTCGAACCAGACTACAAGGTAAGAAAAAACACTGAAACAAGATACAATGCTTTCAATAATCCGCACAAAGGTCAAATCCAAGGGAGAGAATATTTTACAGAATATGATATACATGGAGCAGAAATGGGAGCTGGAGAAAAACAAAGACCAAACTACAGGGTAGTGTCATGTACAGAGATCCCAACCCGCCGCCTTGGCTCGTCCCTTCCTCTCCCGCCAGAAGGAAGGGCCTTCGATGCTTGCCATTAATTTTTATTTTATTACAGAGCGAGCCTACAGAATAGCAAGGTTACATTTTTAACAACAAGAATTCCTTAAAAAATATCTCCATCCAGTTCCAAATCATAGATAAGTGAAACCCTGACAAGAGCACATCTCTAAAGAAAAGACACCCCCCCCCAAATACCCCCAAAGTAAATACCCCCCCCCAAAGAAAAAAAACCCCAAAGTTAGCTGGAGATCACAGTTTCAAAGTCCCAGGTCAGATTAACCCTTTCTTTCGGTGGATTTAAAAAAACAAACCAAACCAAACCAAAACAAAAAACCAACTGGTAAAAAAATCGATTTTTGCAGTGAACCAGCTGAAGGACTCTGGGGAAGGGAGGGACAGAGATTTCTTCTTGTACTCGGGGGGGGGAAGACTAACACAGTGCATGCCACAGTCACAGAGAGCAAGATCACGATTCATTCGAGGATGTGATCCTAGAAGGGGTCACCTGCGTTAACAAGTTTATAACGAGGTGGTGGAGTCTCTTCCCCAAAGCAGATCTTGTTAACTGGAGGAGGAAGCGTTGTGCTGCAAACGAACCAAAAAAAAAAAACCACCAAAAAACCCAACCAAAACCAACAAACCACCAACCAAAAATAGAAGGGGAAAAAAAAACCCAAAAGAAAAAAACCAAAAAAACAACAGGCCTTCTGAACGAAAACCACCATTGTAAACTGTCCAGTTTATTTAAAAAAATGACTACAACAGAGACAACATGAGATTTCATATCTAGACTAGCTTCCTGGTGTCGCACGGCACAAACATACAACAGGTTCGGTTTCTGTCTTTATTTAAAAGAACAAAGCAAAGAGATCGGAGTTGGGTGCTAGAGGCTTCCGTTTGTTTCCAAAAAGAAGTGTCATGTACATATATAAACCCTTCTGCACAAAGAAGGGTCTTGTCATGTCTTGAAATATTTTAAGTTTTGTCCTTCATGTTTTATGGAATAAAAAGTTCAGCCTTTTTATTGCATGAAACTAAACCTGGGGTTTTGGCCCCCGCCACGCGTCTCCCTGCCCATACACCTAGCTTCTTCTTCTTCTTCTTCTTGCATAATTCGTTGAGATCCTCCGAACGGCAGCTGACTCTCTTGATCCTGGAGAGGAGGAGGGGGAGGGAAATCACACACTCATCGTCATGCTGGGGGAATACTGGAAGAGAGACAGAGCCAGGGTGAGAAATCAGGCGGGCCAGGCCCCCAGACACCGAAGGGGGACGCAAAAGGAGGCTGATGACGACTCTACGGCAATCTAATTGGATCTAATAAATCAGGAGGAGTGGATACGCTGGAGACTCGAGTTTATCAGGGCGTAATCTGCTCCGTAACTTGCTTTTCCAGGGAGAAAATCAGCAGAACAGTATGGGGCGAGATGCGATTTAAAACAAATAATTAACATGCACGCGTGTATATGCTAATAGAGGAAGAGGAGGAGGGATGTCTGCAGCCATGCAGAGCGCCTTGAATGGGCCAGACCAGCACAGCTGGCTGCATCCACGCCGGCTCCTCTCCATCCCACGGGATTCTCTCCCCTCTCTCAGTACGCCCCATCCCACCACGGACCTGAGCTCGCGCCCACCAGCGTATTCTGCCACCCCACTTTCTGTCCCACAGCAGCTCACACTTAACACAACCCAGGTCCAAACCAAAAGGCACCCACCGCCAAGCCCAGCCGCCCCGCGCCGGGACGCCCCGGGGACCGTCCCCCCCCCCGCCGCCCCATCCCCAGGGAGGGACTCACTCACATTGTCATTTTGGAAGGAATGGAGAAAGTTGCCTCCCAGCTCCCCGTCGTCTCTTGGAGTGCCCGGGGGATTGCTAATGCCACTTATGTTGTTTGGAGAATTCTGCGGGAGATGGGTGGGGGAGGCGGTGAGCAGATCCCTGCACCCCCCCAAAATGCCGTGGGGGGCAGGATGCAGCCCCTCCTGCCCCGGTCACATCCCCTCGACGTGTCCCCATCCATCGGGGTCACATCGGTATCCCAGTGCCAAGAAAAGGGGGGGGCCCCTGCACCCACCCTGCGGCTCACTTACTTTTGGAAGTCCATCTATGTCTCCTGACCCTGTGCAGGGGGACACAAAAGGAGAAGAGCCTTACTGAGCATGCAGCGAGGGCCCCCGCTCCCCCCTGCCCTGCTCCCCCCCCCGCCCCAGACCCCTCTTCTGATTTCCAGCCCAAGGATCTGCTTTGAGCACTGGTCCGAACTGGGGGCTGACCCCAGGACAGGCACTGGGATGCTCCGCCAGTGTCCCCAGGGAGCAAAGGCACGGTGGGGCTCCCTGAGCCGCAGCCCCCCCACCGCGGGCGCTCACCTAACGATCCGTTCATGTGATGGGGCTCCATGCCGCCCATACCTCCCATGGGACCGTCGGAGCCGGGGCCCATCGGGAACTGCGGAAGAAAAAGGCGACAAAACCAAAATCAGCCACAAGACTACCCCAACGTGTCTGCCATGGCCCCGGCGGCTCCCGGGGACCGTCCCCTCCCCAGCCACCCCTCCGGAGCGGGGCGAGGGGAGGGACACATCCACCCCTCCAGTTTGCAGGACGCGTTTGGGGGCTCGTGGTCCTGTGGGTTCATCTATAAAATTTGGCCGGATGGGTGCAGGCAGACCCAGACCCCTGGCAGCGCAGAGGGCTCCCTCCAACCAGTATTTGAAGAGATTTAAGTCTGCCCACATCCCGCAAAACGCAGCACCTCGCGGGGCAGGCAGCTGCCACCACCTCGGCCGGAGCAGCAGGACCGCCGCTCTCTTAATAAGCATAAAAAATTAACAAAGTCACCGAAGAGTTAATCGCTTTTTGATGGTTTGTTTTATTTCTGTTTTGTAACAAATGGCTGAAATCAATTAAACTGCTTTACTCTCAACTGATGAAGTTAATTATGATTTGTTATGGTATCTGATATGTAAATTATTAGAAAGCAGACTTACATTCGATCGACTGCCTGCGGGCGGTACTGGATTAATCATTGTGTAGATGTTGTCACTTGAATTTGTTGAATCTGTGGAACAGTGAAGCCCAGTAAGTCGGGTGATTAATTCATTTCTTAATTAAAACAAACTCATGCCACTTGAACTCATTCTTTTGTATTTTATCACCTAAAATTCCCACTAAGTACCGCCATTTTCTGGCTAATTTGTATTTAATGAAGATCCACAAAGTTTTTAATCACAGAAATTCAACTGTGAAAAATAATTCAGCTCCTGGCTGGGAAGCACGCGGAGGTAATTCCCCGCCGTGTAGCATTCCTCACCTCCCCACCTCCCCGAGCCCCGCAGCATCCGAATCCAAAGGGGGGTGTAGGAACATCCCCAAACGCCATCCCGAAGCCAAGCAGCCCATGCCGCTCGCTCCCCGGAAAGGCAAAAGCTACAGAAATTGGTTATCGCCGGTTGGGCAGGGGTTGTCCGCGCTCGATGGCACAGCCCCAGGGATGGGGGTCTCCCGGGAGGAGAAGGGCTAGGAGCCTGGGAGGGCTGGCCACGGAGCAAGGGATCTCGGGGGGGCTCGTACCTGCGGGGCTGGGCATGATGGGTGTCCCTGGAGGACCGCCGCCGCCGGGCGGACCCTGCGGAGAGACAAAGCGGGGGTCAGCTGCGCAAACACGAGCATCGCCCACCTCCCCACGTTTTCAAACGCCTCCCCTAGCTGGACCTCGCACCCCCAAATCCAGCTCAGCCCCCCCATAGCACCGCATCCCCCCCAAACCGCAAGAGCTCCCGCATCTCTGCACCCCGACAACAGGACGGACAGACAGAGCAGCAGGACTCACCACGTATGTACCAGGCGATGAAGAAGAGTATGGGATCTACAGAGAGAAGAGAGCTGGGTTCAGCCGCAGGGTGCACGGGGGGTCCCGTGGGCTGGACCCCAGCAAGGCACAGCCGAGGGCCCCCCGCCGCCCCACCAGCCCGGCCAGGATGGGGGTCCCAGGGCCCGCCAGCCCCCCGCAGCTGCACCCCACCGCAGGGAGAGCAGGTTTTATTAGATGCAGCGGCAGCACCTAAACGAGAGGCTGGGGAACCCCCTCTCGTTAGCAGGATTCAGCTAACGGGGAATCACCCCGTTTGGGGGACGGTGCCTGACCAGCCCCGCTGCTGCTACAAGGACCGCGGGATACTCACTGAGTTAGCACTGCTGGGGTTCGGCCACGGTCTGCCGGCTCCCGGCCCCCTGGGGTCAAAATGAAACAGGAAAAAAAGAAAATGTAGTGGTTTTATCCGTACAGCCTCGCAAAGCCCGAGTCGGCGGCCAAACATCCCCGGCGTGGGGTTTGCCTTACATGTTAATTCCAGGCATGCCGGGACCTAGGGAGTTGGGTGGAGGTCTCATGCCGCTGCCGTAGTTCTGCAACGATAACCAAGGGTCAGTCCACTGTCACGGAAAGGGAAACCGGAGAAGACAAGAGAAGGGAAAAAACCAACAACCAAACAAAAATCCAAGAGGGTTAGTTTGCAAAAATGAGCTTTAAAAAAAAAAAATTAGATGATGATGAACGTAGAGGGAATTAGCAATCGTGTTTACAAAAAAACCCAGGCAGCTGAATATGGAAGGGAGCCAAGCTGAGCCCAAAGACCCCCCCTCCCTGGTCTCTGGTCCCACACTGGTGGAGGGAAAACAGCCCCTTCCCAAATCTGCTCACAGCCCCCAGGCGCCAACAGCGGCCTTTCAGGTTTGTCTTTTCGTGCAGGGGAGAACAGGGGCAGGAGGAGAAAAGGTGTCACTGCTTGGAAGGTGGTTGCTGCAGCGCAAGGATGGGAAAAGGCTGCACAAGCTCCCCGAGACGGAGCATCCCCCGCTCCCAGGGTGACGGCCGGAGTAGGGAAAACCAAGCCAGGCTTGTTTTCTCGTTGCTTCCCAGCTCTCTGCTACATCCCCTGGAGCGGGTCTGCAGCTGCGGGGAGCGGGCGAGGGCAGGGGGCCCCTCGGGGCTCCTCTCCTGGCTTATTCCAGCCCGGCTTAGCCTCTAGCCGGGACCGGGAGTCTCAGATCTGCGTCCCTCGTCTCCTAAAACCAGCTCTAGTACAAAGCCAAGCCCAAGGCAGCAAAGGAAGAGGAATCCCCCGATTGGTCTGCGCTTTGCTCCCTGCGCCCTCCGGGCGACGCTGGATGTAGGTCACGCTGCCGCTCCTCCCCTCCCACCTTCCCCACGCGATGCATCTTTTTGGGCTGTATTTCTGTCATTTAGAGAAAAAATTGCTAGGGCAGGAGGGGGAATGGTTGGCCGCCTCCTATTTCACAGCTCCTCCAAGCTGGATTTTAAGTGCAGTACGTCAGTGCCGGTGGTTTTTCCCTGGATTTATGGATGCATCGGAGCACGGTGCTATGCTGAAGGCATCGCCAAAGTTTGTTTTGAAGAGGCAGAAAAAGGTTTTCCCCAAACAAATTACCGGCAAGTCTTTAATTGATCAAAATTCCAGCCATTTACGCTGAATAGCAGCATCAACCCCCTTGTTTAAAAAAAAATAAATAAAGCTCAGCGTTTTTAATTGGAGCTGAAAGGCTGGAAAACGAAGCCATCTGAAAGATGCTCAGGGAGGGTGGAGAGGGAACGCAGCTGTGCCGAGCGACCTGGATGCCGGGCTCCGGCAAGACACCGCCAAAATCCAGAGAGCTACAAACCCTCTTCATCGAGGCACCGGCAGGCCTAATCCTGGCTTCTGCAGAGCTAAAACTGCGACTATTAAAGGGAAAAAGGATGATTCATCGTCAGTGTGTAATAAGTAGCTGTTGTCAGGACGCCGGGATGTCCTGGCTGGATGCTCTGCAGCCCTTTGGAATAATTTAAGGAGTATTCGGGCAGGTCCTGATGCAAAGCTTGAAGAAAAAAAAAGCCGTGGGCAGCGGGGTGTGAGGGGCTGCTGGGTTTGGTTCGTTATTTTTGGTGGTTGCCCGCACCGGCGCTGGTTCCTGGATGGCTGCGGGGAGGCAGCGCCCCGTGGGTGCCAGATTGGGAAGCCCAGCGCTTCTCCAGGGGAAGGCTGCCTTTTAAAAAAAACCCCCTCTCCCTAATGTACGTACACAGGGAACAGCAGAGTCAAAAATAAAGCTCTGAACGTTTCACAACTCCTGCCGGCTCCCAGACCCGCCGCCATCCCACGCGGCGCTGAACGCGCGCTCGCGGCTTCCAAGTTTCACGGCGAGCTTTGCAAGTGGGAAGCGAGCAGCCTCCCCCCCGGCAAACCGCCGCCGCTCTCCTTGGCGCAGGCTGTGCTAACAAATGACGTGGGTTTTTTTGGGGTGCAATCCTCCAGGAAAGGAGGATTTTAAGCAGAGCAGCGGCGCTATCAGAGGGCTTGTCCATGAAACGATGCTTGTGCGGGTTTTTTATCCCCTGCCCTAGGATGGCTCAGGGTGTCTGAGGAGACGGCCGGCCATCCCTGAGCAGCATCCTCAGGTTGGTGTTAAAAAGAGATGACACAACTCCCTCCTTACACAATATTCGCTTATCTCAACAGTCTCCAGGGGAAAAACAAAACAAAACTCCAGCGCACCCGCTCGTCTCTTGACAGACTCTGATCCTCGCGCTACAAACTTGACGTAGGCGACGATGCAGAGAGGATAAACCTCCAACCAAAATATGGTAATCTGGTTTCAAAGTCTCGTAGAAGGAACAAACAGGAGTGAGTCAACAACAAGCCACTCCGGAAAGTGAATCAACAGAAAGACGGCATATATTAACCCAGATCTGCTTAATTTCAAGAGTTTCCTCCCCTTTCCTGAAATAGAGAGCTCAAGCAGGCAGCAGGAAGGGCAAGCGGAGGGGAACCTCGCAGAGGAAAGCCTTATTCCCCTGCTAAACGCATCTTTGCCATTTCTTTTTATTTATTTGTTTTTAATGCAAGCCTCCTTTCCCTTCCCCGCTGTTAGGGTCGTAACTGTTTCCCAGGCAGGCAGCGTAATGCACTCAAAGGCTGCTCCGGCGCGGCGCTAAGTGCCATCCCCTCCGACGGAAGGGCAGGAGGGAGGTTGCAACGTCCTTAATGAGCTCTGAAGACCTCACTCGCGTTAAAAGGAGGGGTTTCCAGATGCAAGACTAATGCAAAACGCATTAACGCTAATGGGGGGGATAGGGTGTGGGGGGGAAACTCCCAGCCCTTTGAACCCCAGGAGGTTGTTTGGATGGTGCGCGGCGTTTGCCGAGCTGTAAGATGCTCTTTGGCGCTGGGCTTACCTGCGGACCGGGACCCATGGGGCCCATCCCTCGCGGAGGATTCATCCTTTGCATGGGGCCGCCCATGTTTGGGTGCCCTGTTGAGAAGAAAGCGGGGACGTTACGTGGCACGGCAGCCACTTTGGGTCCCAAATTAATAGCTAACGAGAAACGTTAATGTTCAACCCTCCTCCGCTGGGTTTACCTTGCTGTCGCGTGGGATCCATAGAGTTGGGCAGCAACGGCTGTGTACCGGGAACGGCACCCGGGGGCTGTGAAAACAAGGGGAGGAAGATTAAAAAAATAATAACAACTGCTAAAATGCAGCCTAGAGAGATAGATTTGGGTTGAGGTTTTCGGGGGGCTTCTTGGTGTGCTGCCTGGGCTGTAGCACCCCTCCTGCTGCAGCACAACATGCGGCTGCCCAAGCATCCTGCATCCCGCTGCATCCCACATCCCGAGCATCTTCCTACAGCCTCTGGGCGTTTGCCTCCCCTTTGCTTTCACAAACACCTTCTAAAAACCAAACCAGGCACCAGCGTTTCCTCCTCTCCCCGCAGCCCATGCGCCGTCAGGCTGCTGTATTTTGGGGGAGCAGGGGAAAGCCCGGGCTGCGCGGGGCAGAGGCATCAAAGCCGGCAGGGAAAGGAGACCGGCAGCGCGGCTCCCCGGTATCGGCACAGCCAAACCATACAGGTTGCAGCGATTCATCGGCTGCCGATGGGGAGACGCTCCACCTGCAGAAAACCAGCATTCAGACCTGTCCCTGCACAGGCAGGAGGGGAAGGCGGATGCTCCCCCTCCCCAAACCCAGCTCTGCTCGGGCAATGCAGCTATTTGAGTTCAAAGGCTGCTCCGAACAGATAAAGGGGGAGAAAAAGGCAGATACCATCTGCCTGGGGGAAGCAAACTGTAAACAGTTTTGCCACAGCGCTGACTTTTATTTGAATACCGACACAGACAGATCCCACTGCTGGAGCACAGCACGGGCACCGGGCGTGCATGGCCGTGCCGAAGCAGAATCTGCACAATCCCGATTTTTTTTTGCAGTTTGGAAGCAAACCAGGAAGATAATCAAGGGGGTTATAGTGATGGATATTTACACTTCTGCTGCCTGACCTTCCTGCCTGCCTATTTATTCCTCTTGTCCCTCTGGATGCGACCATAACCTCGCCGGGCTCTGGGTAGGTACAAACCTGTGTTCTATATGGGGCGTTTGGGGGAAAAAAATTAAATCTTTCTAATTAAATTTACTCACTCCTGGATGCTCGACCCCGCTGCAGAAGCAGTCACCCCAAACCGGTCCCCTGCCTCTCCTGCCTGTCCCGGCTCACTGTGCTCACCTCCAGTGGTGCTCAGGACCAGCCTGGGGACCGCAGCAGGATGGGGTCCTGTTAAAACTGCCCTGTCGGAAGGTGCCGTTAATTAACACCTCGCTAAAACAGCCGTCAACTTCCATTTTGAGTGGCGTGGTGACCCAGGCGGGGAGGCTCTTCCAGCCCAGCCGGGCTTGGGGGTCCTACATCAGCCCCCCTTGAGTTTTTCTCAGCTACATCTCAGCTGTCTCACCATCATTTTGCAAGTTCCAGCAATTCAAGTCTCCAATTCAACAATCACAAATACAAAGCAACCGGCTACATCCTATTTCCTGACTATTTGCTTTTTCTGCTAATAAATGCCGTATAAAAACAATAGTTAGCCAAAAAAACAAGCTCCCAAGATAATTTTTTGCATAGTCAACTTCGCTACTCCAAGGAATTACAGGTTTCCTTGAATTTCCCTTTAATGACAAATAACCTCTGGTCTGGTCATTACCCTACGGATCTGCACGGCATTGTTGGGAACGAGATGAATTCCTCAACCAAAGGCCACGCGTTCAGGCAGCACGAGGGGTGGAAGCCTCCGTCCGTAAGGGCAGAAACAAACTGCCCTTGTTTAAGCTGGGCTAAGAGGATAAACCCAACCCAAAAAATTCAGCAGTGACCTGCCCCGCTTGACCCCGCCGCTGATCTAAGCGCTTGGTCAACCCAGCAGCAGGATTATCTCCATCACTTTAATTTTCTGCGATTGCAGGGAAAATCCAGCCGGGCAGCGAGCACGCGGCACGGCACGGCCGTGATGAAAACACCGCGAATAAGAAGCGGCACATTCCCACTGCTGTTTACATCCTGGATATGCCCGAACCTCAAAATGAAATTAAAATATAATGGTTATGTGACATTTGATGCTCCAGCACCAAGAAAACGGAGGATGCCCGTGGGAGGCGATGCTTGCCACCCAAACCCAAGGAGCATCTGCAGGACGTGTGGTCCTTGCCCCCCTCCCCAAATAAAAGACATTCCCGGGAAACCCGCCGGCACGGAGCCCGGGAGTGCAGTACCTGGTTGCCCATCCTGATGGGGGGCCGGGGACCTCCGGCGTAGCGTGGCGACATGAACGGCTGCGGGGACACAAAAGGGAGGTCAGCGACGGGCTGCGGGGAGGCAGCACGCTCCCCACGCACGCCGGTTAGACTGTACACACCGTTTTGTTTTGTTTTGTTTTTTCTGGAGACATCCTTTTTAAAAAAGTGAAGTTTCCAAAGGGAAAAAAAAAAGATTAAAAAAAAAAAAGATGTCCGGAGTCCGTTTTTAACGTTTTCTCTGTAGATTTATTGTTTGAGAGTGTTTGACATCAGCAATACTAGGTGAGGCTGTTAAAATTAGTGCATGGGAAACCCTAAGTGTTAGATACTGTTCAAGTTTAAATATATAGAGATATATTAAAAAAAGTGGCAAATAAGCACATACAGACACGCACACACAAAAACCCCCCCAATGCTAAGTACTGAAAAAAAAAGAAGAAAGACTTAAAGTTATTTTTTTTACAACTGCTGCTACTAACAGAAGCTTAAAAACCCACATCAAGTTAAATTTCTCAGGCTACCTTGGGAAGGTAAAACAGTCTGATACCCACGATTGACTTCTCAGTCCATTGACAACTGCACATCCAAAAAAAAAAAAAAAAAAAAAAAGGAAAAAAAAAATGGGAAAAAACCCAACATTTTGCTTCGGAGCTGGGGTGCCCGGGGGGATGCTCCCCGGGGGAGCGGGTACCCGCTGCCCAGCATGCTCATAGAGGGGAGGGGGGGGGGGGAAAAAAGCAAATCGAGCGCACGTCCCGGTTCACAGCCCTACCCATCGCTAGTGTCTTTACCTGACTGTGGGGTCCCATCATGCTGTTAGGATTGTGGGGTGGAGGCTGTGCGTGTGGCGAGGGCTGTGACCCAGGCGGTCCCTGTGAGGTCAGACAGTAGAAGGAGGTTATAGATTAGCACATGAAAGCGCAGAAAGAGCTAAAAAAAGGATTGACGGGTGGACCTGTTTCTTCGGGGAGTCAGTTCTCCCATTTTTAATTTTTTTTTCCTTGTTTTTTTCCTCTTTTTAATTGAGTTTCTATTCATTTGTAGCTGAACAATGAATAATGATATATGCAAAAAAAAAAAAAAATTAAAAATCAGAACATCTGTCAAAATACAGCAGCCACATTGACGGTAAACGGTCCGGTAGTTTAACCAAGTCTGCAATGATAAACATACAGGGAAACACTTTGCAAGGGCGTGCAACGAGGAAGAAAAAATATTCAGGAGAGGACTGGAGAGGTTGGGGGAAATACAAAAAACACCCCCAAACAAAAAAAAAAAAAAAAAAAAATCATTTTCTCCTCTCTCATCCCAAAGGTTGGAGACACCTCCGGGTTTTGGCTGTTTGTTTTTTTTTTTTTTTCGACCGTGGTTCAGCAGAGGTGCTGGAGCGAGCGCAGAGGACGAGGATCACGTCCCAGCTCGCGCCTGGGCAGCGTTTGGCCGGCACAACCGGGGCTGCATCGCCAGACTGTACGGATGCAACATCCTTCCTCGAGGTGGATTCCCTAAGGATGCGAGTAAAATGGCTTGCGAGCAAAGAAAGGATGTCTAGGGGAAAAAAGGAGAGATTAGTCGGTGCAGGTTTAAGGCTGCAATGCAGCAGCCGTTGACATTTTGGGCTCGAACGCCCACTTTTTTTCTTTTTTTTTTTTTTAAATTTCCCTGAAAAGCACGAAACGAAAATTTGCTTGGAAAAACCGCGAGCTCTGTGCAAGAATATACCGATGCGTGTTAACGTAAGGGGGGAAAAAAAAAAAAAAAGTCTTTTTTGAGTCAAAGGAGGTGTAATTGGTAGAGAAAGCAAACGAGCTTTGTCAGTAGGTGATGGGAAGCGACGGCAGGCTCCAGGACCGGCACCGGAGCAGATGTTCTCTACCTGCCTCGTTACTAATTTCAACAAGTGTTCGCCTTCTAGCTGCTGCCAGCAATGGCATGGTTTGTTACCATGAGCAATTTTCTTAATTAACAGACATTAATTAGCCATTTAGCAATTTTGCAAGCATTTGTTTAGCAGCTTTCCTAAACATGAATACCACTGTGATAATGGTACTGATTAGAGGGTCCCCTAATTAACAGTACAGGGAAGGAAAATTGAAATCACATAAATTAAAAAGGGAGGGGAAGTTAATGAAGGCAGGACATATTTGCACCTGCAAATCTTTTGTACGGCAGAAACTTGAGTGCAATGTAAATAAAGTAAGAGGGTGGGTTTTTTTCCTCTTTTTTTCTTTTTTTTTTTTTTTTCTTATTTGAACGGTTCAGCGGCGAGATGGAGCCAAGCGGATTTAAACCAACAGCCTCCTGCCAGCCTTCCCCGCTCCAGCCGCTGCGCCCGGGGAAACGGAGTCCCACCATTTACACCACCACTTATTCTCCAGGAGCCAAAGCCAACCAGCCCCTGCCCCTCCTGCCCGGCGAACCTTGGCTGGAAGAGGTCACAGCACCTCAGGAGAACCCTCCCGGTGCCTTCTCCATCCACGTCCCACCAAAGTGGAGAAGACAAACCTCTGTAGCATCAACCTCCTTTAGCAGAAGTCCTCTCCATGCATGAAACTCGATTTATTGTTGCTTCTGAGGTGGCTAACTCTGTCTGTGTGAATGCAAACCGTGCCACGGGCAGCAGCCACCTCCCACCACCGGATCATGGAGAACAGGACGCCCCAACGAGGTCTGGCCACCACCAAAGCCCTTCCTACATGTCACAGCTGCAGGATTTGGGGTAGGGAAGATCATCAGAGGTGAACAAGCGATGAAACCAAGTGGAAGGGAAAAACCAGGACTCACAGAGGCCAACCCTCAAGTCTCATCAATGGAAGAGTCAACAGGTCTTCCACAACGCCTGCTTTGATGCGCCGCAAAGAAGAGGTCATTGTCATCCAGGTACTGACCGGACAGGCGCGCAGACACCATCCTGAAGTTATTAACCCCCTGACGTCCTTCCTCTCGTATCCCCTGGCATGTGAGGGTGTGGGGTTAACAGGTATCAAATCCACGGGGGACACGGCCACCTACACGCACCCCGGCTGGGCCCAGAGGTGATGCTTTGGGTCTGCATTTAGAGCTTCAGAGCAAGCAGCGTTTGGTTATTGTCGAAAAAGCATCTATAAGACACGACAGCGTTTTCACCAGAGAAGAATCCCCCGCGGCAACTGGATCTGGAGAGCATCGGTTGTTCATGCTGCTGAACGGACCCTCCGGAGCGCGGTCCTGCCCCGCCATCCCAAGGCTGCTCCTCGGGATGCTCCGGGCTCAGCGCCGCTGCATCCCTCGCCGTTGCGTTATCCCATGTGGTACTGCTCCCGGCAGAGATTTCTGGATAACGTGACTGCAGACGCCCAGCTCGTGCAAACGTCTGGGCAGGCGGGGAAGAGCTGAAAGGGGCTCTTTTTCCTTTTTCTTTTCCTTTTTCAAAACAGCAACGAGCAGCAGCTTCTGAAACGCTCGCTCCAGGCTGCAACTGCCGCAGCCCCCTCCCGCGCCCCCATGGCATGGCTGCTCGGCTCCGTCAGAAACGCAGACCCTCTGGATATTGTTATCTCTGTAAATATTTGCAGATGTTCCAGGGCTGGGACCTGTGTTCGGCCGGGAACGCCTGCCGGATCGGTTGCTTTTTTGCACGCGTTTCCCTCGCTGCAGAGGAAGCGGCAGATGATCCCAATGGATCACGGCGGTTGAGACACAAGTGTTTTGCAGGGATGACATGTGGGCTCCAACCAACAGAACAACCCCCTTTTCTTAAAAAAAAAAGTGTATTTAGCAGTTATTAAGTAGTGCTGTTACAAGAGGAGGCCGATCGCACGCAGTCCTGCTTCCTCCACATCCCAAATGCCCCGGAGTCGCATCCTCCATCCGACGTGCCACGCTGGGCGAGCAGGACCTGCTCTGTAGTTAATTCGCTCTCAAGACCAGCACTCTCCCCAACCAGAGAAACTCCATCACCTCGCAATTTTTCTTTTTTTTTTCTTCTTTTTTTCCCCCCAAACTGGATGGGTTGCACAGGGAGTTATTCTTCACCTTCCTGCAGCTGCCTCAAAAAAAACCCCAACAACCAACCCCAAACAGCTAAAACGGCATTAGAGGAAACTGTTTCCGACAGCTCTCGGTGCCCCAACCTCCCCTCTGCTTCATTTTTTCCTCCCCTCTACACTACGGGGACTTTAAAAGCCCAACCTGGCCCATCAGACGACCGAAGTTTGCTGCTGCTGCTGCTTTCTACAGGGAGTTTCCAGGCGATCGGGTTATTTCCACTCTGTCTTTCACGAGCTCAGCTCCTCAAACTTCTTGTAAAATATTAAAGATGGAAAATGGCACGAGCGATCATAGCTCCGCGTGTGTCAATTTATGTTTCCAGCATAATTCACCACAAATGGATCATGTTTTATGGGCTACATACTTTCAGCTAATGGGGGAGTTTTTCTATTTAAAAACATTTTCAAGCACCTCTGGGGGTGGCAGAACAATGCAGGATGGTATGAGAAGGCAAAGCATCGCTGCCACGAGATACCGACAATTTAGAGTTAGTAACTGGAAAGCATCTTGTGTTTTAAAATACCTGCCCCTGCCTACCAGTCTTGACATTAGAAAATACTAAAATAAATTAGATGGAGATTAATTAAAGACATGCCTGGGTTTACTGGATAGGAACTTTATTCCTACCGAAGGAGAGGGAAGTTTTGCTAGCTGTCAACAAAAAATTAAGATATTCCTCAAGGAGCCTATAGGAGAGATGCTCCAGGTGCCTTCGGAGAGGAAAACCACAGTCACCTTCCAGCACACGGTGCTGCGTGAGGACCCAACCGCACCTTCCCAAGAGAGGGCAAGGCAAGGCAAGGGAAAGGAAGGGAAAGGAAGGCAAGGCAAAGCAAGGCAAAGCAAGGCAAGACGGGCCAAGTTCCCCCGCAGACGGCGGAAGGCAGCCGTGGGCAGGAGCTCTGCCTCGCCTGCAGCTGGGGCTCCCAACTGCAGAAGCCTGGTTTTAAGGAATATGTTAAACACAAGCTCTTCAGGAAACAAACCCGTGTCAGCCGGAGCCAAGAACAGTCACCTCCATCTGGCTGGAGCACCCGAGAGAAAGTTGACTGCAAATCCCACCATATGCTCCAGACGCTCGGTACAAAAGCCTCGGGCATCCTACTAAACTTCCAGAAAAAAAGAAAAAACCCAAACCCAAAACTTTCTCCGATGCTTGCTTTTCCTTTCCTCCAGCTCGTAAGCCACCTTCCTTCAAACCCTGCCTGGTGCAAGGCTGACACCGAGCTCTGCCCTGGGATTTTGGGAAGGGCAGCCCAGTTTTGCAGCTCTCGTGCCACTTTGGTTGACGACGGCGTGCCAGCGGCAGCTTCTGCTACAACCAGGTGCCCACGGAGCCAAGCTGGGGGAAAATGGTGGCATCCGAGGAGCGAGCAGGACAACATGGACCCCATCCGATTGCCCCTGGCTTTACCACCCTCGCCCGCCTCGGGTGACCTTACCCAAAGAGACGTACCCTGGGATGCAGGGAGGAGGGGTGGGAAGGGCAGGGGATGTCGGGGGGAGCCCCCCAGGCTCCGGAGCCCCCCTGTCCTCCCCGGCTTCCGAGGTCTCTCTGCATTAGGGGGCAGTGTGGGAACACCAAGCAGCCGGCGCTTTGTTTTGGTGCATCTCGGCGCCGAGCCGCTGATGCATAGCTAACGCAGCCGCCGACATTGATTTATGGTCAACTTTCCATTTCATCAGCATGCGGGGTACGGGGCGGCGTGGGGACTTCGCACTGGGGAGAGGAGGCACGGCCACGGTGGGGGGGCTACTGCCTGGGTGTCCCCCCTCCCCCGTTTATTTAGTGATAGGAAGGTGTGGTATTAATTGTTTTCAATTTTTAATTTTCCTTTCCGCATTTCCCTGGCACCCCCCCCCGATCCGTCCTTTGAGGGATCTGCACCCCGGCATCAATCCAGCTTTCAAAACAAAAGCAGGAACGCCTTCGATGACCTTTAGGAGGATGAGCAGAGGGTTTGTTTGCTCATCTCAAAGGGACAAAGAGAGAGACTTAAATAAAAGCATCTACCCACGCCGGGCCGTCAACCCGGCCACCTTTTGTCCAGAGCGCAGCCCGACACCGTGCCGCCGGGTGGCACCACGCAATGCCCAGGCAACCCGAGGGCGCCCAGGGCCTCTCCCTTCCCATCCTTTTGGGAAGGTTTTGGGAGACTCTGCAGGCTGCATTTCCTCTGGCCCCCAGCCCGAAGGTCGCTGCTGAGCCCCAGCGTGGGGAAGGGACTCTCCCTGCAAGACAGCGGCTGCGGACGGGCGCTGCAGCCTGGACTCCTCCTCTCTTCTCCCCTTCCCTGCACGTCACTTCTCCTCCGAGCTCGCTCCCATGGGTTTTTGGGCCACTAGCTCCCAGGAATGGTTCATATCTTTTTTTCCCTTTGCCAAAGAACGGCGCACATCTGAATGCGTGGAGCTGGGGCAGGGGGTTCGTGCACCCCCAGGGTGGCAGCACGGGATTTCTGCAACCTGAGCTTTGCTGGTGACTCTCTCCCTCAGCTCCTGCTGTGATGCCACACCATGCTGGAACAGGATCCGTCCCTCTAAAAACCTCGCGGGAACAGCCTGCCCATGCCTGCTATCCTCAGGGATATCCCTGCAGTACGGAGCAGAAGAGCGAGATGATGAAAACCCCCAAGCCCTCTCCATCCTCCGGTCTCCCAGCATGGGGAGGGCACTGGGCAGAGTGGTACCACTGGAACCTCACCCACTCCCACAGCTGGCACGCCAAGGGTCGGGGAGAAGTCCTTCGCATCTCCTGGGGCCTTTTTGGTTTTGCCCTCTTAAGTTCAGCGCTTTAATTTCCTACAGACCTAAGAAACTACCCCATAGCCACCGAGCCGCCAGCCCACTTCTGCAAGAGCTGGTCTCCAGCATCTCCTGAAGCTGGAACGAGCTCCAGCACCCGCAATAAATCAGATGGGCTTTCACGGGGGGGATGTTCAGACTGTGTTAAAAGGTGGGATTTTTCTTCTCCCCTCCTCCCCTCTATCCCCAGGGCTGGGAGGAGAAACCAGATGTTGGAGGGCTTTCAGGGAAGGCAGGCTCTTGAGATGTCACATGCGAGCCATATGCATCGACACCAGTCCTCTCTTCCCTCCGGCAGCTCCGGGAATGGGCAGCATCCCCACGCATGACACCTGCACCGGTGCCATTATTTCTGCTGGGTTTTCAGGACCCCCTCCCTCAAAGGCCCTAAGAAAGCAGGGCTGCTTTTGGGCCCCCCCTTCCCCGGCGGCTCCTGGTCCAGCCGCATGAGAGGTAGGGAGCTGGGATGCGTTGTCTGCTCCTGAATCAGATCCTCAGTGCAAAAATACTCCAGGAGGGCAGAAAGGAAAGCGGGGGGGACGGACAGCTTGGAAGCTGTCAATGGGAAGAGTCGAGATGGGAGCACGCACAGCATGTCTGGGGAGATGCGACTCCTCTTCCTCACCTTCCCTGCTCAGGGAAAGCCAACCCGTACTCTTGAAGCCTTGCCCTAACTTTGTGCCAGTTCTGCAGCCCTCGCAGCTCTGTGCGAAGCAGGAGCCCCAAAGGACACTCAGCTTCGCTGCGGGGCGAGATCAGGACTTTTGGAGACACATTTGTTGGAAGCAGCAGCTTGGCACTTGAATTGCTGGCAGCAGCTATGACCTGCGAGATAGCATCTCTGCTGTTGGCTTCACCCCGTGCCGCCAAGCGCTGCTACAAGATTTGCCTGTTTTAGGGTTCCTGATCAATATCGGATATTCTTACTTTGTCAGAAGCGTGTTCAGGAAATGGGATCTCTCAAAAAAGAAAAAAAAGACAGGACCCTCCTTCCCCCTTCCCATACGCACACAAATGGCGATACCACGCTCAGATACCGCCACAATAAATCACAAGTGCCTTATCAAGTTGGCCTGTCTACTGCCCGAGAAGTTCTCCCATATACAAATCACAAGCCCAGATTAAAAAAAAAAGCAGCTTGCCAAAACAAATAGTCCTTTCAACTCTTATCCCATTCGTTACACGAACAAGTGTTTCTTCCTCAAGAAGGAAGATTTTAACGCACCGAGAGCTCACGCCACTGCAAATCAGCACAAAGAGGTTCCAGAGAAATCCAAACAACCCCACGGTTCAAGTTTTGAAAACTCCGAGCGCTTGTCGAGATCCTCTCCGTCAGCGTCACTCCAAACGTACGTTACCCCCTCCTCGGTCAGAGCTCGGCGCGGGAGAAGGAAGGAGCGAGGGGGCTTTGCTAGGTGTTTGCTTACAAGGTGCCTCCACGGCATTTGGGGGCTTGGCTGGAGCCGGCTCCTGCCTGCAGCCGCAGCCAGGGTTGGTTAATGCTTTCAGTGATTGCATTTGGAAAAAATCAAGCGGTTAACCAGAGAGGAGGCGGGGGGGGGAAGTTTCAGGAATCAAAATCCAGAATGTTTTCAATTACGCACGTCTGTTAGGACCGGAGAACAAATACAATCCCAACCCAAACACAAACCAAGCAGCTTTGGAAAAAAACATTGGTTGTAAATACACAGTAACCTCTTTGAGCAAGAAAGAAATTCGCTTTAAAGCCACAAAAAAATAGAAAGCAAACATGGAAGGACAGCAGGACAGGAGTTATTCCTAGACAGGTCAGCTACATGGGCATGCTGCTTCCCTGGCATCCCCTTGGGAAAAAAAAAAACCACAGGCACGACAGAGCTGACACCCAGAGCGTAAGCGAACACGTGCACGGTGCAGAGGCGAACATCGGGAAGAGCAGCAGCCTACCTGGAAGAAACCGGGCGGGATGGGGCCCCCGGGCATCCCGTCGTTCGGGGGAATGTTTCCAAGCACAGGACTCGGGGCGGCAGCTGCGCTCTGCGGGGAACAAAACCGGGACAAACATGGTGGGTTTGAGTCGGAGTTAAGAAAATACACCTTAAAAAAGCTGTCTTTCCTGCCACGCTATGTTGAGTCAATTAGCCCATTACCTCCAGAGCCCCGAGATCACTCCTGTGCCCCGAGCATCGCTTCTCACGCCCCAAGCATCTTCCCCCCGCGGGGCAATCAGCAGAGGATGCTCGGAGCCAGAGAAGCACCGGCCTCTGCAATTCACCCACGGAGAAGATGGCCACGCAAAAACCGGGGATGATTCTGGGGCTTATTTATTCGTTCACCCAAGCATTTAGTCTGGTTAATCCACTGAGGAGCCTCATCCAATGCGTCACTTGAGGGAGAAGCTGTTTTAAGGCTTTTTAAATGCTTCTCTTACCCCACCTCCCCCTGCATACTTGCCAGTTCGGTTCTGTCCTCTGAAAAAGATGCTTCCCCGACCTCACCAGCACGCCAAAGTTTTAGTATGCATTTCTAAATTCATCACGCCTGATCTGGGGGGTCACGCTCCCGCTCGAGCCTCCCCAGGATGAGCCACTTGAGTGGCTCCAGCCCCAAAAAGGAGGGATGGGAGCGGACATGGGGTACTCGGACTCCCTGCTTGCTCCTGCTCAGCATCTCTGTTCGTATTTACTTCTTTATTGTGCTGCGGAGCCGGGAAAGTATCAGCCTGATGGGAGGCTCCTACCCAGAAGGACTTCTGCACCTAAAACCATGTTGCAGGGCCGAGGAAAATCGTCCACCATGAAAAAAGAATTGTTGGAAAAATTTTCCACCGGGAAAACCCCACAAGCAGACGGGCTACACATGAGCCTGCTCAGGCTTGTTTTTACCCCAAAGCTTGGAGCACCCCGACCCCACGAACCCCATGTCCCGATAGCAGCCGAGCCAGCCCCGGTCCCCAGTCGCATCCGATGCAGTGACAACCGCGAGATGCAAGCAGAGAGGGGAAACCGGGGCGTCGGGACTCGGGCAGCCCAGAAAACTAAGGATTCTCACTAAAGACTAAGGCTTGCCAAGACGGGACCCCCACGTTTGGTTGGGAATCTTCGCTGTTCTGGACCAGAAAGCCCTGCAGAGGCAGGAGAGCATCCGGCTAACCGCTGCCTTGTGCCTTCCCAGGGGCCAGCTCTCGTTGCCTCCCCCATCACGCTCTCCAGCAGGAGCCGGCGGCGCAGGATACGGGATGAAGGCCAGGATCACGCCGGATGAGCAGTTGCTTTTCCCACCCCAGCATCTCAGAGCTGCAAGCGCTGGAGACGACAGTGCAGGCTGATTCCCCGAAAAGAGACTCTCTTTGCGAAATAACAGGGGTCTCCCTGCGGCTACGGGGTCCTGCGTCCCCGGGCATGGCCCAGGCCACGCTCCCCCCGAGCCCCCCAACAAGGCATCCTGAGCAGCCTTCCCCACATCAACAGCGAAGGCCAGATCTGAGTGTTTTTACAGTTAATAAAAAAAAAAAGTCCTGGCAGGAAAAATAAGCCTGCCCATTCCAGGCTCTTTTTATACATCAGACGGCAGCAAAAATAGACAGGAGAGGGAGTGAACCCAGTTCTCCCCCTCCCTCCATCCCCCCAAGTGGGTCAGCTATAAAAGTAAAACCAAATCTTAATCCAAGGCCATGAACATATTGCAGTTTCTCTGCAAAGCAGATGACGGTTCTTAATGCAAAAATATATAAGACCGAGCCCCAAACTGCAGCGAGCCCATTTGGAATTTCCTTTATTAAACCCTCTATCACGCAAAACGCTTCTCTCCCAAGGCGGCGAGCGCTGCAATAAAGCTGCCAAGGTGATATTTTATGGTTTCAAGAGATTTCCAGCACACCATAATCCTTTGCTGGGGGAATCTCCCAAAGCAAAACGGATCCCAAAGCGGTGGAGAGTGAGGATAGGATCCAGGGGGAAAGTCCGCTGCCCTCCTGCTTCCCTCTGCACCAGGGAGCGGAGGGAGGAGGGCAAAGCAGCCAAAGAAAATCTTGAAGCAAATGCCCATTTTTCCACAAAACCGCAGAGTATTTTTCCGCGTTAAACACCCCAAAACCTCACCTATACCTTCACGGCATAAATGGGGATTTAAAGTTCCTCGCACATGTGGCGCTTGGCAGAACTCGGTAATTAAAAACCCACAAGTGCCCTGAGCATATTGTAGGATGGGAGCCAAATTGGTCAGCCCTTGATGAATGATTTACAAGGCTGCGAAGTGACATTTTATTTCTTTTTTATTCCCCTCCCCAACACCGCCGCTAAGGTAAACACCGAGGCACCTTTAGCCCTGCCGACGCGATGGGAGCGCAGCCGCGGCTGGAGCGGCTCTGCAAAACCCTGGGCATGCGCCAGGAAAGGAAGAAAAAGGTGAAAAAAAAGACAGTGAGAACAAATTTCCCAAACCCTAAGGGTCAGCACCCAAACCCCGAGGGTCAGCACCGAAACCCCAAGGGCCTTCCAGCACCAATTTCCAGTAAAACCAGGAATTTTTGCCCTCCCAGCTCCCCTCACCCAGCTTAATTTCACTATTTTTGTTAAGAAACTCTTTTTAGGGACTCTGGAGATTTCGGCTGGAGTTTGCCAGCCAAGCCTCTTTCACCAGGCGAGTATCTAAATGCCCCCAACCCCCCCCACCCGGCGCAGGTACGGGCAAAGCAGAGACGCCGAAGGGGCAGGCAGGAGACGGGCAGCACCGGCACGGTGCAGGAACGTGAAGCCCGCTGTGCCGCCGCATCAAGCTGCTGCTCAACCAAAGGCACGTCCAGCCACGCCAAGGTCCCCGGTTGGCACACGACGCCCCAAATTTCCTTCCACCAAAGGACGCTGGGGACCGCTGCCGGGGATGAGGAGGACAGATCCGGCACAGCCAGCACGCTGGCTCGTTTGCCTTTTATTAGATGGTAAATTTGCTCTGTGCTGGAAACAAAACGCAGTTCCTGGGGCATGCATATATAGATATACACAAACACATACACATATATACATATATATGTACAATATTTTTTTCCCACGTTTGTTGGATTTTTTCCCCTTTTTTGGTGGAAGCAAGCGGACCGATGACAATCTGGATCGCCGCGTTTCGCTTCCAAACTGAAGCTCGCAGTTAACACACCGGCTCGGTACGCCAGCAGATGCCGTCTAAGCCTTTAAATCGCACACTAATTGCACTAATTGAGCTAACAGTCTCTGTTTCGTCTCCCTACCCTGAGTCAACCAGCGTCTTCTGGTACCGCTGTAGAGATCCAAGCTGTTGACTGTAGTGTTATTTTGTCAGCCATTAAACGATTCATCAGAGTCATTAATTGATTTATTACCGCTGCCTGCGAGTGTAGCTTTGCAAATAAAGAAGGATGGAGGTCAGGAGGCAATGGAAATCGGACAAAACAGCACAGCCAGGAGCTGGGCACTTGAATTATCGGTAGGAGTCCGCTCGCGCAGGACCACTGGCATCAGGTTATGGGGGAAAAAACGGGAAAACAGAAAAAGATGAGCTGCTTGGCTGCGCTGCCAAACGAATTAGGTTTTTCAGCTAAAATCTGTGTAGGATGTAAAAGAGCTATTAAAACAGTCTTGTTTTCTTACCCTAATCCTTAGGAAGAATCCAGGTTATTCTGCTGTACTAACTGCATTTAAGAGCGGCAGGGAAGATGCACCGGCACGGCTGCACCGAGCAGCCCCCCGGCCCCCGGCACGGCCCCGCCAGCATTTCGACGCCACCCAAATTTGCTTTAACAGACTGGCTGAGCTGGGAACTTAACTCATCTCTCGTCCCACAGCCCTGGGAGGAGCCGTGGACTGGTGCTTTTATTTATTTACTTTCTTTAATGCAGAGTTTAGGTCTTTGCTAGGCGTGAAGGTTTGCTGAGAGCAGGGTGCGGCGAGCCGTTTCCTGCCCCCCCGCCCTGCGGCAGACTCGACCCGAGAGGAGCTGTGAGGCACCACCGAGGCCGAAAGGGTTTCGGGGGGGGGCTGAATTTAAAAACCAGAGCAGCAGGAGCAGAGCCGGTGGGTTGAAATTGCTGCCAGCGACAGCACGCCGCTGCCCCCAGCCCCAGGGTATCCCCGGTAATAAAAGGCAGCACCCAACAAGGGAAGGTTTGGGAAGCTGGGGAGCTCTCTGGATCCTGGCAGCCCTCAGGATGCTGCAATGGGATCCTTCCTCCTCATCCCCATCGCTGGACAAGCCTGCGCCGCCTCCAAGAGCATCCCGAAGGTGCATCCCATCCTGCAAGGTTCCCAGCGTCGTGGTGAGCCGATAGCCCGCGGGGCAGCAGGGCACCAGCCGGGCCCCAGCCTGCCGCCCGCCCAAACCTGCCGTGCTTCGCCAACATGAGGGTCTGTTTGTAGTAACTATGAAAACCAGGTTCCCATCAGCGGTATTTACTCTGCCATTAAATGCGAGCCGGTGTCTCCACTGCACGCTCAGAGCGAACAGCTTCGTGTCGCACAGGCAGCTGCAGAGCTTGCCCCGGCATCCCACAGCTGGCTTTCACCAAACACTATTTAAAAAAACCCCAAAAACCTCCAAACAGCGGTGCAAGGTGCTGGCAGGCAGCAGAGAGGATGCTCCCTCCATGGGAAGCCCCACGGGCACCGGCTGTTCTGCCTGTCCCAGCCTCCATCAACCCGGCCGCGAGACGGGGAGAGCAAATATCTTCATGGCACAGGCCTAAAACCAAACTAAGGGCGGCCAGACGTTTGCTTTTTTGGCTCACGATGGTTTTGCCCTTGCTCTCCTCTCCAGGGGATTTTGGCTGCATCTCACACCTGGGAGCAGCACCAGGCACTCGAGGGCAGCTGGCTCCGGTACGAGCGTGCGGGGATGCTCAGGACCTGTCGGTGATCTGGGATCTATCTGTCTCCTTTGATTTTAATTTTTTTTTTTTTTTTTTTTTTGCCTAGAGCACAGGCTTTGGAGCGCACAGAAGAAATCAGCGGTGCAGGTCAGGACTTAAGCAGGCTGCGTAAACAGGTAATACGGAATTTAATTGGACTCCAGTTAAGCCTTTTCATCTCGTTAAAGCTGCCTTCATCTTATATAGCCAGGTTTTAAATTTAATAATAGAACCCTCCCACACCTCGCAGTAACCCGATTAACACCGGGGAGGACGGCACGCCGACCACTTCCTCCGGACCCGGCCCTTAGATGCTCTCCTGCATCAGTCCCCTCCGCGGGTCGGTGGCAGCATCTGCGTTGCATCAATGTGCGTGAAAATAAATAAAACGCCGGCCTGCCGCAGCCGACGGACTATGATTGTGAGCCGGCAGCAGGCACCCACTGTGGCACCCACTTCAAACCCACGGTGCTTGCAAAGCCTCCCGAGTAGGCTCAGGGTGTTTTTGGGGTGCACCACACTCCCCAGCTGAAGACCATCCTGCTTCCTCCACTGAAAGCTGGATGCTCCAGGAGACAAAACAAACCAGTTTTGGTTTATTTTAGGGTAAAAGAAGGTAAAAGGAGGCCAAGATCAAGCTTTGCGTATTGGCAAGAAGATGATATTAAAAACAAAAAAAAAGATGAAACAGGCTTGTAGCAGTATCACCAGGCATACCACCCCAATGCCGACACCGTGCTCCCGAGGGACACCGAGCTGTGCATACAAGTTCAACTTTGTTACACTTCTAGGATAACGCAAGCTTTCTGTGCTTATTTTAAATACATCACCTGCGAGCCGCCTGGCGCACAAAGCACCAGTATACGCCCCGGCCGGGAACAGCCACGCTCGGCCACTTTTCCCCTCTCCTTTAAAAAGAAACAACCCCCCAGCCTCATATTTTCCCTGAGTTTTTTGGAAAAAAAAAAAAAAAAAAAAGCCAAACAGTGGAATGGTGTTTCAAGCTAATATGGGGCTTTTTTTTTTTTTTTTTTTTTTCCCACTCCTCCTTGTAAAGGATAATCTGAGACAGCAGCTCCGGCCACGAAACAATAGGATTTTAATCTTTTAAGTCGGCGTCCCCCTTATCCCCGGGAAGGAAACCCCTTCAGTCATTTAGAAGTTTGTAAATAAGGCTCTTGGTAGCATCTCGCGGACATCTGCTCCGCCAGCCCGCCAGCGTTCCTGCTAACATTTACAAACATCCTTACGCAAACACCCAGCGCTCTCTGCTGAGCTGGCTTTCTCTAAATATATCCCAAGGAAATAACTTGGCAGGGCTGCAAAAATTTCACAGCAATCGAATTAAAAAGGGGGGGGGGGGGGGCAGAGGGCGAGAGAAGGGATAAGCACGGGAGGTGTAAAACGGACTGAATGCAATTAGGGTCGGTTTTGCACGCGCGTGTGTAGGGAAAGGTTTACAAAGGGAAACTTCTGGGAAGTTAAGCCGGGCTTGCTGGTAGCGCTTCCCCTGACTTAGGAAGGGCTTTGCAGAGGAGAGCGCTCCCGTGCTTCACACCGCGCGGTTGGGTGCCCGGATGCACCCCGTCCCTGGTATTTAGGGATGCTTCGCCACGGGCACCCCTGAGCCCCCCCATCCCCAGCTTGGAGCGAAGGTGAAGCCGGGGTCCCAGCTCGGTGCCAGCAGCGGGAGAGCTGCTGGCATCTTCCCTGGCACAAGACCCACGTCCAGCCCACACCTTAAAACCAGCGTAGGGACCCTCCCCGCTGCAAAACAGCTCAAACGGATCTCGTGCAATTAGCAGCCTGGAAAATGCTGTAAATACACAGGTATTAATTACTATCAATTCTCCTCTAATAATTCTAGCAACAGACAGGCCAGGCTCTTTTCCAGCAATCAATACCATCCATTTCAGGGTCCACCTGCCAAAAAAGTTATATAAAATAATTATATAAAATTTTCATTAGATAATGCAATTGCTTAGGACTATTAATCTACCGCTCATCTATCAGCGCGGGATGCTCGGCTCTACCGAGGGCCGTCCAGCCACTGCCGCCGTGCAGCTCCTCGCACCGACAACCTCTATTTTCTCCTGCACCAGACACTTCGTGGTTCCCCCTGGATTTGCTCCTGATGTATCTACACAAGCTCTATGCAAAGCTTACGGATGAATTTCAGATTTTTAAAAATTATTATTATTTTTAAAACCGAAAGGGAAATAGCTCCAGCAAGCAAAGCTGCCAGGAGAGGGAATCTGACGGAGTTTTCTGCAAAGTTGTGACGGTTAAAGCAGATGGGTGGGTGTTACTCCCCGTGATGCCCCTCGCTTTGCACCGCTGCTGTCGGGGTGTAATTACTTGGGGTTGCGTGGCTGGATGCTTGGTGCATGCACTGGCTCGCCTTCCATCCCCGCCTTGAGCACCGTGGTCAAAATCAAGTCCTCTCCTTTACCAGGCTTTGAAAAGCCCAGATTAGGGAAAAATACTGCCTCCCTCTCAAAAAAATAGTAATAATTTGGCGATGAGGTGCAAGGGAGGCTGCTGGCGTTGGCAGCCCGACTACTGCTTCCCAGCGCCTGTACAAATCACCGCTCCTTTGCCTTCTGCCTTCTTCCAGATCGAACTTGCCAAGTGAATTTTGGAAGGGGTTATAAGAAAAGATAGATTTAAATTGGTAATTTAATTTAAAAGAGAAGAAAAGTAGATAATTCGTGGCTTTAGAAAAATGCCGCGCCGTTGCACCACGTGCATTTGAAAAAACATCGTTTTAACTTGTCCAAAGGATTTACTAACAACTAACGAGGATATTGCCAATCCCATCGGCTAGCCGGCGCACCACAAAACACCCTGAAGGCATCCAGCACTGGGCAGCAATTTCCCCAGTAAAGATGGGTGCAGACTAGAAATATTTTTTTTTTTTTTTTGCCACCTTGTGTTTCAGCTAGCTGATCTCATCAGCTGCTGTTTGCAATCAAAAATAATATAAAATAAGCAGCGAGTTTGGGTAGGGACAGAGTGATGCCCGGTGCCTAACCCTTATCCGGTGAGACTCCCCTGGTGCCTGCCTTCGCGGTGCAGCGGGAAACACCGTGACCTCCCTGGAAAAACATCCATTTCCATTGTTCAGGCAGTGGGATGCTGCGGGACGGAGCACCGACACCCCGGCACGGCATCCGGTGCTTCCCCATCCCCGGTCCAGCCAGAGAAGACCGGGACCCAGCTCTGCCCTGCGGGAAAACATCCCCATTTTCTCCATCATCTCCCGCCGCAGGGAAAGAGAGGAGGGAATTAATGCAAATACTCCCATTCTTGTCATGCACTTGAATGCCAAAATATCCCATTTGCTTAAGCCTATTTTACTGCTAGCAGCTGCCCCGGTATTATTCCCCGACACCAAAGCCAAAGGGCAAAAGAAGTTGGTCCGGAGCAGGTGAACACCATCTGCCCATCCCTGACAAGATGCTGACGGCCACCATCTTCGTGTAATAACACAAAGCCCGTTTGAACGCCTGCGAAAGGTTACGGCGGCGCTTAAAAAGCGCCGCCGTAACCTTTCGCAGGCGTTCAAACAGGTTTTGTGTACCTACGGAGGTGGCCGAGCATCCGTCCCCGCTCGCAGCGGCCCCTGATGGATGTGCCTGCTGATCTGTGAAGAGTAAAGTTTTTCCACAAGGAGCCCTTAAAAAAAAAAAAAAAATCAAATCCCCTTCTATAACAAAGCAGCAGGTTATAAAAAA
The DNA here is from genome assembly GCF_028858705.1 of Grus americana. Lineage (NCBI taxonomy): Eukaryota > Metazoa > Chordata > Aves > Gruiformes > Gruidae > Grus > Grus americana. Next base: position 30,340,153 of record NC_072859.1, read on the forward strand.
AAAAAATCATCGTTTTTAACAAAAGTGGCTCTGTTGATGTTTGAAGATGCTTTGTAGCACCTTCTCTGCACAGCATCTTCTATTAAATATGCTGCTGGAGGGATGGAAATGCTTTAAATTGAGGCGGAGGTGGCAGCTGACTTAAAAAAGGGCTGCGACTTGCTGCGTGGGTACAAAGTCCAGCACCTCGTACAAACCCCGGCAGGGCAGATGGGGAGGAAGATGTTGGACTTTGCACTGGAGGAGCCGGCACCGCTGTGGCCAGACCCACAGCGGCTCGTCAGAGACCTGAATTAACCAGGAAGGAAGGACTTATTGCCAATTTTAAGGACTGTTGTATTTGGTAGCAATTATATCTATGGGCTTTTGTCCTCCCCATCACCCAGATAGCACCCAGCCTATAGGACACATCCTATAGAACCCACTCTCCTGGGAGCACTGCCCTGGCAAGTCCACCGGGTTTCTGTACCCTTGATGTGTCCCAAGAAGCAAGTATGGGCTTGGAAGCCCTTCGTGAGGCTGCGGTCACGCTCTGAGAGCCTTCCTGGTCCTCCGTGAGCTTTTGCAGATGGCAGCACCGGGATGGTGCAAGGAAAGCTGTTGGCAAACCCCGATCCCAAGCAAGATGGGTTTTACGATTGAGTGATGCCCTCGCTGGCGTGCGTGGAGAAAAGCCATCGTGCCTCAGCACGACTCCTCCAATTTCCAGTGTGATGTTTTAAAAATGGGAAAAATATTCTACCCTCCACGCAGCATTTCACACCTAAGTGCTGCCCAGGTACGGAGCTGCAGAGCATCCTGCATCAGCAGCGCCGACCCTCCCCGCGTTCCGGATGGCTGCCGATGAGGTCACACCACGTGCAACCTCCCAAGTGCCGTATCGCAGGCTCGCCCATCCCTTGTCCCTGGGGAGCAGGTTTGTTTGAGCAGTGCGATGCAGCACCGAGCACTGCCGACGCTCTCTCCGGGCAAGCTTAAAGGTTGAGCAAACAGCTCGGGTTTGAAACGCGTTGAGCTCAAGGGAAGACGCAACACGTGGGTGCGAGGCGGCGGCAGGAGGAAAATCCCAGCTTTCCTCATCACCCGCCGGTGCGGGATCCCAGCCCGGGGCCGTGGCCCATCGCTCTCCCCTGGCAGCACAGAGACCGGGCTGCGGCTCTGGGGGTACAGCCAAACCCAAAGCGGTGCTAAATGTCCCCAGAAATCATCCCTGCACATCTGCTGGGGGTCAGAGATGAGGGGTTTGGGGAGGGGGGCGGATTGCAGCAACTTTCCCCTCCTCTCCGCTCATCTAATCCTCCAGGCTAATCCCTTCCAGCCATATGGAGCCCTCGCATCCCAAACCTTCCCCCGGGAAGAACCCGCTGCCGCCCCTCCGCACCCCGTATCCCCCCAGGAGCAGCGCTTTGCACCTTGAAAGTGGTGTATGGGTGGATAAAGGGTGTGAGCCCCCCCGCAGCCCCCCGACAGATTGTGCACGCATGATTTCCGATGAAAATTCACACTAAAAATACTCTTTCGATCCAGGTGAGCACAGCCCCCGTGTCCATTTCCCCTCTTTTTTTAACAGCAGGGTTTATTTATTGCAGTTATTTGAGGGTGCTGCCCCCAAAAATACCGTTTCCCAGGTCCAGTAATTGCTTGAGGCATTTGAAAATTAATAGAGCAGCTAGAGCAAAGGACAGGAAGAGTAAATCTGACGTAAGCCAGCACGTAGTTCAGCACTCTTCCCAAGAACTGGTGGTTTTCTCCGCACCCAGCAAAAGCCAGGGGCTACGCTAGCTCGGCGGGGGCGCAGATCTTCCCTGGTAGGCTGGGATTTTTCAGGAGGACGAGGGTGAACGGGCAAAGTTTAATTTCCAGAACGTTTTAAATATTACGGCATGTTCTGGAGAAGGAGAAGAGGTGCGTATCCATGGGATGGGAAGGAATTCACTGTACCACCTCGCCTCCAGCCCTGCTTTCTCTCGCCTACCCCTACCTGCGATAGGAAACACTGCTCCAAAGTGGCCCCACGTTTTATTTACCTTAACGCCAGCTCTCCGGCATTGCTTTGGCACCACCGGCAGCCCGGGCACAGCCAAGCTGTGGGGCTTCCCTGCGGAAAAGTCCCTGTGGGGTTGTGTAACTCAAGCAGCAAACTCACATGGTGCACATCGGGCTAGGGGAGGACTGCTGATAAAAATGTGGGGGTTTTAAGTTAGTCACTTTTTTTGCATGCTTACAGAGCGGTTTGGTTAGATGAAACTCCAAACTATGTTATCCTTAAAGCTTACAAAACATTAATTATTTCACTTCTAAGAGCACCTCTCCCCGTCAAAATAAGGCAGTTAATACAAACCCCCCATTTATGAACTGGGAGCTTTTTGAAGCTGGCTCTGGAGGGACCCTATAAAACCAGCATGCAAACCCCTGCCCCCTGACCCAGCAATAAACTAGTACGTGAGGCAGGAAAACTTAAAGTCTTGAGAGCAAGGGAAAAAAAAAAAAAAAATTAGCCCCAGGCTTTCAGACAGCAGAGGGGGGGAGGGAGCAATGTGAGAGCACTGAGCATCACTGCAAGGTCTTGGCTAGGCTGGCAGTGCTGGGGAAAACCTGGTTAGAGTGGGTGGCAGAGTCTGAGGGATGGAGGGGGACGGGCACGGGGGTCATGGCTGTGAACTGCTGATGGAAACTTCCTGATGGGCTGCTTCTCTTTCTTTTTTTCCATCCACCATTTTGATATCCATAGGTAAGAACAGCTCCTCCGGTCCACGCAGTCAGAGCCGCTCTCACAACACCCCAGTGCAAGCCCAGGCACACCGCTAGCGGGGCTGCACCAGTCGCACGGCCCCGACAGCACCCTCCTCTCCATGGTGACGTGCCCACAGGCACCAGGCTGCGGTCCCATCGTCGGGCTGTGGCCCCATCCTCGGGGCGAACCCTCTCGGTCCCCAAAGCTGAGCATCCCACAACCTCCTGGCTCTGACGGCCACTGCTCCTCGCCTCCCTGGGAAGAAAACACCCCCAAATCCCATGGGGAGCTGCAGGCAGACCCCAAGCTCCCCAAAAGGCGGAGGATGCCCCACGGCACTCGAGTTTTTCTAAGCCTCAGTACAAGCTGGAGAGGAGCCCCGCATCCTCAGGCTGATGACACTCTTCTCCTGTCCACCGCTCCTGGGGCACCCTGCAGCCTCCCCGAGCCGCCGGCAGCCCTGTGCCATGCCGGTGAAGCTCTGGTGCTCTGTGGGGTTTCTCCCTCCTCCCATTCCGGTGGGATGGGGCACCCATGGCAGCAGCCCCCCACACCCACCAGCGTTTCGGTAGGCAACGGCCCCTCCTGGGAAAATGCTTCCCAGCTGCCGTACGGAAGCGACATCAGGGATGAGGGGCTTTTGTGCAGGCAGCACCCCGCTAAGCCGCACAAAGCCAGGGGGGATTTCCAAGGGATCCTGGTGCAGGGAAGGGCCCCCTCCATATTCCCCCTTCCCGGGCACTGGCTTTTGTATCGCCTTGGCCGGATTCTTTAGCTCCCCTCCCGGAGCTGGGCCTCCTCCGCCTGCAATCCCTGCGGATTTTACCTCCGGGCAAGAGCAACGGGGGGGGGGGGGGGGGGGGGGCCGCCCAGAGCCATAAAAGAGCCTGGTAAAAACAACAGACTGTGGTTGGGGGATAGATACGCGATGGCTTTAAAAAAGCACACCGCCGAGGAGAGTTTGATGGCTCTGCCAAAAGGAAAGAAGTGTCTTCCCACTTGCAAACAAGAGTTAATTATAGAAAAAAAAGCCCAGGAAAGCGTTAAAACCATCTGTGCCATGAGGAAGAGGCTGGGGCCGGGCGGGCGCAGGCAGCAGTGCTGACAGCTGCTGTGTACAGGCAGCCTGGACCGCTCCCCCCGCGCCGCGCCATCCTCCCGCCCCGCCATCCTCGCCGTGCCGTCCTCCTGGAGGGGTGCACAGGGCAGGAGCTCCAGGTTCGGCAGACGAGGACACTGCCAATCCCCAAAAGTGCCACGGGTGGCACAGAAGGGACATCCCTGGGATGCACAGCGCAGCCTCACTGGGAGCCTTGTCCTAAATACGTCCCACCGAAGCATCGCACCAGTACATCCCGAGGGACAGACCTCTAGGCACCCATTTTTACCCCAAACCCTAGGGAAACGAGGCCCGCATGATGACGCCAAGCGCCCTGCGTTGCCTCTGCCGGCTTCTCGGCAGGGCTGAGGATGGACGTGCCTCCTGCTGCGGGAAGGATGGGGTCCGTGGGAGGCCAGCGACCAGCCTGCCCGGCTGCAGCAGCGCCGCCCGACCCCGCAGCCGGATCCCAACCGCTTCACAAATATTTACCTAGTTGGTTTTTTAAACAAACCCGAAATGCTGGAGAGTTTAAAGTCCATGTCCCAAAGAGCTCCTGTCTTGCTCTTGGCCTGCTCTCAGGTCCCCAGCCGCCTGCCCGGGGAGTCTCTGGGCTCCTGCGCCCTGCCCTGACCCCCAGATTTTAAAGAAACTGCAGGCAAGCAGGCAGGCTCCTGCCGGGTCCGGCAGCCGGGCCAGCGGCAACACTTCTGCCTCTTATTTTATTAGGGACATTCAGGCTGGATGATGCCTGGACACGCAACTGGTGCATTTCAGAGGAGAACTCACGCTGATGAGCTTGCATATAGATTCACCACAGAAAATAATTAGCCATAATTAAGGGCTTCTGGTTTATGGCTCCAACAATTGTTTAAACAGCAGAGCCCTGTTCAAATTAAGTTCAGGACTCGCCAATAAATATTTCTTTACCGTGATACGGTTTCGTTCCAAACTCCTGCTCCGAGCAGGCAGCCCAGGCTGCTCAGATCAGGGCCACTGCTGCTTCTCCTGCGAGGAGGCACAGGAGCTGCACGGCTGGACCCAGCCCCAAAACCACGCTCTTTTGGAGCAAAAACCAGTTGAGGGTAAGAGAAGGGAAGGAGGAACGGTAGGAAAAAATTGCTGGGAGCTGGAGAAGATGAGAGCGGATGAAGAGCAAGAAGGTGCTGCCGGCAGGTGGACGGCTTCATGGTGTGGCATGGGCACCAGCGCCCATGACATGGGCACCAACACCTGTGACATGGGCACCAGCGCCCGTGACATGGGCACCAACACCCGGTGGCACAGCCAGATCAGCTGGTGTTTCAGCTCACCAAGTCAAGAGGAGCAGTTTGAGGCTCTTCCATGTTGCATCTACCCACAGGCTGGCCCCCGCCCCACCTGCGGCGCTCCCTCCCTATGGACAACATATGGCACGTCTCACCTCATTAGAGCCATAACTAGCAGAAATAATAAGCAAGTATTAACAAAAAATCTAAACTAATGCACTAGAACAAGCTCTTCGGCACCGAGGTTTTTTGGTGTCCCCCCAAAACCCTGCTCCAAAAGCCAGCCGTGGTCCTGCAGTGTGCTTGTGCTCCACACCACCAGCCTGGGCGATATCAACTGGGCAAAGCAGAGTTAAATGTGAAGATCAATATTCATATCAAGGCAACTTCTAATAGATTTCAGTTGGTTAAGCAGCCCTGGGGCTGCTCAGGGGGCATCCATGCAACTGGAGCAAGGACCTGGCGAGAGGGAGTCCCGGGCTGCCGGGGCAGGACGCAGGAACCATGCGTGGGTGGAAACCTGCAAGCAGCTCTGCAATGCATATGCTGAACGTTTACTTTCTTCCCACTTTTTAATTAATGCCAGCCCTCCACGAGCACTGGTTGAAGAGGAAATCCATCGGTGTGCCACCATCCATCACAAAGCACCACGCTGTGATGCCGTCCCACCACACCACGATGCAGTCCCACCACACCGGACCGGGTAAAGCCCTTCTAAAGGATGAGAGGAGCCCACATGATGCCCGGCACGGGAGTTCTGTCCCCAGCATAGCGGGGACATTGTGTGGGGATGCTGGCCCTCAGCCTGGGTAGCTTTTCCTCTCCAAGGCAGGTCCTAAAGCCACCTCAGGGCCACTGAGTATGGAAAGCCTAGATGTTGCCGCAAATCAATAAAAGTCTCTGTGCTGTTTCCTTCGAGGAAAAGGAATATTTCCCCCTGTCGCCACTTCTTCCAGCAGCCAAAACCTCAGAAAGTGCTGGGAGCAAAACCTTGATGCTGCTCTGCCACCCAAAAGAACATCTTCATACACGTTTGGTGCCTCCCCAGAGGGACATGCCGGGAGCGCTGCTGGCTCCTGCCAACCGCAGGGTTTTTCCGCATATGAACTAGGAGCACCGTGGGAAGTGCGCAGGGAAAACGGCCATGTCATAAACCAACTCAACTTTATGACCTGAACGTTTTAAGATGTAGCAGGAGCCTTTGTACTGTGGCCATAACTGCAATATATCAGTTAGCCATCGCTTCCACCAAGATCTAGCGCTCTAGATTTTGCAGCAAACGCTGACTTAAAGACCCATATCAAATACATTATGATACCACTGTTTCCCGTTACCCACGCTGATGATTCAATTAATTCAAAAACAGCAGTGAAATTTAATTTCACCATTAACCCTGCAATCCCCAGCAACCGCCAGCTGGGAAGATGGCAACCACCTGCCCAAGTTTGCATGGACCGGAGGGGTGGGAGGCGAGCGAAGGGATGAAAGATAAGGAAATATGGATGTGAGTGGAGAAACAGTACAAGGCAGCACGGTTTCTAAGCCCTTTGCAGGGGTAGAAAGCGTAGGAAAGTTTGCAGGAGAGATGGACAGGGAACAGACGAGGGGTTGCAAAATAGCACCTGCAAAGGTCTTTATTCAAACCAGGCTTCCACTCAAATTCACATGGTCCTGCACAACTCCGAAGACAAACACAACGCAGAGCACAAAACATGCTGGCGGCCGCCCTCCAGATGGGTAAGCACCAGAGCCTGCCGGGGTCTCCTCTCAGATCCATCAGTAGGGCCAAGGGTTAACAGGAGCCGTCACATGGAGTGTGAACTCCATGAAGGCAAGCTGTTCTTTTGGGGAGGGCGGGTGAGGGGGGAAGGTTGCCCTTTAGAGATCTGCAGCGATGGTTTGCACGTAGGCTCAGGCCTCAGGTCAAGTGGGACTCGCCCGTGGCTTCATCGGGCAGCCCAGCTCAGCGTGGAGGAACAGCACAGAAGGGACACGGCTGCCCGACGAGCTTTCCTCCCCGACACGCGGCCGGAGAAGAATAGTTAGCCCAAGCAGAGCCCTTCCATCTGCTTTTGTTTTCCAGTCTTCAGTCCTGGGCTCCGCTAAAGCCCCTGAAGTCACCGGGCATCTGTTCTCCTCCACCCATCGCAATCTGCCAGCCACCACCGCTCTGACAGCCATCCATCACGCCGTAATACGCTGACCACGAGACCCAGTGGGACGTAATTTTCAAGTCAAATGCAGCAGTTAGCATAAAATAAAGCATTGCCCTGGTTTGGGTTTGGTTGCTTTTTTTTTTTTTTTTGACGATTCTGCAGCTGCAGCAAGGGACTCAGTATGCAACAAAAGTGAGGGGGGAAAAAAGGCACAGGAAAATGGCAATTCTACTCTTCTGAGTCATAACAATTATGACGTTGTGATAAGAAACGTTTTCTATGAATTTTTAAGTACCAGTAATCCTGTTTTGCAATTGTCCCCTGGGATCAAGGCGACAGATTGAATGGGGCTGACAGTTATTTCCATCCTGACGAACGCGGCTCCGATGTGCCGTCTCCTCCCTCCAAACTTCCCGGCCCAGCTTTCAGCCCGCTGCTCCGGTTTGTTTGGTGCAAGCGTTGGCTGGGCCACTGGTGTGACCGAGGACATCTCCAACAACCTTGCAAAAACCACCCCGCTGGCCCCAAACCCCAAGTGCATATTTATTCGTGTGCCCATAAAGCAGAGCTGCTCTCCAACAGCACGCGCGGGGAGGAACGTGCCCGATAAAGCCCTTTTTCCTTGCACGTGCAGCTCTCCCCTCGAGAAACCTTCAGCTGAGAGCTACGAGGCAAGATGAGCATCTTGGTACCCCCCGGTCCAGCCACAGCAAAAACCCTTGTGGGTCCAGGGAAGATGGGAATCAACAGCACCGGATGCCAGGGAAGAGCATCACTCGATGTTTCAGTGTTTGAGACTCCAAAATTTCCATCACCCCTGTAAAACCCTGTAGATTTGTCTCACTGACACCAAAACGGGCTGCAGGAGAAGGTGGCAGAGAAACACGCCTTTTTGTTAAAGTCTTTTAGACCGGGAACAAAACCAGTTCCTTTTACCTCTTTTGTAAAATGAGCACCATCATCGGAATCAGTGCCGAGGAGCGAATTTGTTTGCAGAGGATCAAATAAATAATGGATGACGAAGGAAAGCTGCCACAGCGAGACTGCTCAGGAGATGCTTCGCTCTACGCAGCCTTTCCCGATATGCTCGTTTTTATGGTCCCTCGTGCAGGCGCCAGCCCCAGCGATGCTCCCCAAACCCAGGTACCAAGCGGTGCACCGACCAAAGCGACACGCTCCAGGACAACGGTGCCTTACGGCTGCTGTCTTTGGCAGCCGGTACGTACGACAGGGACGTGTTTTAATCGCCAGCGGGCGAGGAAAGAGATGCGGGATGTGCTCCTGCAAACCCAGAGCATTGCACGGTACCCAGGGTACGAGCAGCCCGGCACAGAGCTGCATCCCTGGAGGGAAGCCCGGCTCGCCATCCTCCAGCACCAGCCATCCTCAGCCACCAGCCTGTCAATAAGTCTCAATCTTAATACATTTAAAAAAAAAAAAAGGAAAAACTAAGTTTCTGCTTCCCTGCAAGCAGTCGCCCTGTGCCTCTCCCACCTCCACCCCGGGACTGCTCCGTGCCACCACACCAGCACCCTGCACGAGCGGGGACGATGCCCCACACCCATATACAAGGGAAGCCTGGGCCTTTAAGCACTTATATAGCCAGAAGACATTAAAACCAGCCTGTCAATTTAGATGCAAATTTATTTTAGATGCGACAGAGGGCTTACAAAAGAAGGTGCTGCTAGGATGCTGTTTGCTTCTGCTAAGGCTGTTGTGATTTGGCTCCCAAGGGTGTTGGGATGGGTGTTGGGGGAGCTTGCGGGATGAGTTCCGGGATGCAGAGGCTTTCACGTCTGGATCAGTCCCTGGCTAAAACCTGGCTCCGTAATGACCAAAAGCCTTTGGGCCGAAGGATCTGCAAGGTGCTGCCACCGGGGAGGTGCAAGCACAGAAGCATGCCCACCACCACCACCTCCTCCGTGCCTCTTCCCAGCAAGTCCTCGGTGCGATGTTGCTGAGACCGGAATCCTTTGTTTTCCGCTTTGTTTTCCTTCCCCGAGCCTGGGCAGCCCTCCTTCTCCTCCTCCTCCCCATCCCCACCACCACCGCCGCTGCCGCCCTGGGGCCAGGCTGCAGCCCCGCAGGTCCCCGGGGCGGTTTCTCAGAAAGCGTAACCATTTCTGCAGAAACTTTGGCAGCTTGGGCCAATGGCAGGAGTTTCTTTAATCAACTCAAATTGCATTTTCTGCAGATAAGTCTCCCACTCTCGGCTGCCAAGAAAAAGCCAGCCGGACGGCAGCAAAAAAAAAAAAACAAACCACCAAAAACCAACCCCAACACAACCCCCCCACGGAGGCTGCAAAGTCACCGCAGAAGCTCGCGGGATGATTATTTATAGCGTTCCCCTCTGCAAAAGACAAAAATAATTGTTCCAGCCCAATTACCGAATTTCTGAGCGCTCAGCTTGGGGGTAGCCACCAAAGCACCGGGCCTCAAGTCGCTCACAATTAGCGCCCGGTGAGGTGGGATGGCTAACAGCGGTGGGCATCTCCGGAGAGCCGGCATGCTGTAGGCACAGCACCGCTTCCCGGATGCAGAGTTTTGGTGAGGAGGACGTGTCTTATGAACGTAACCTCCATAGGGTTGAGCTGGGTCTCCGAAGAGGTTCACCAGTAAAGCGCTGAGCTCTAACGAGGTTTCTCTGCAGCCTGTGGTGAATCCCAGAAACCCCCATAAAGGTCTGACCACACACGCCGGCTGGCAACACACATGGGGAAACGTTGAGTTGGGTTCCTTCCACCCTGTCCTGCAGCCCAGCAAGACCAAAAGCCTTCTGCAGCCCCCCGCACCACCAGTGAGCCTCGCCGCTAGCTTAGACGCCTTCCTCAGCCGTTTCAGCCCTCCCTCAGCTTCCCATCTCTCCTTACAAGCCCTCTGGTTTTGTTTGGAGAGTGTTTTCCTTCTCCCTCAGCTCAACCCACCCACGCTGCCTCCGCCTTTTCTATCAGCAGCGAAGGCAGGTGAAAAGGAGCGGCCGTTTCGCATGGGAAGAGGGGGAAAGCGCCTGGTGCCTGCTCCGAGTCCCCTACCTCTGAGCACCTTCCCAAATATATAAAAAAAATTATACATACACACCGAAAATGCTGGTGGTGGAGCCAGCGGAGAGCCTTTGCCACGGCTGCCAAGGACAAGGACACGCAGCAACCTGCTGCCTTCCGAGGGAGGAAGCCCGTGCTCCCTCTGCACCCCAATTCTGTGTCTGCTGGCTCGACCCATTGGGAGGTCTCAAAAAAATATCGGTTTTGTAAAAGAGCAGGTAAAGCAGAGCAAAACCTGACTGCTCCGGTGGCCCAAGCCAAAGAGGCAGCAGGAGCCTGGCTGTGGAGGAACCCGCACGGACACCCGGAGATGTTCCCAAAGCAAACCCACCAACAAACCGTGCATTTCTTTTCAGAGATAGCCTAACATTTTTCCACATCGGGGAGGGAGTTTTCCTTCGGTATCTGCTTTGGGAGGACCATGTCATGCTTAGCCGCTCTCATGACAGCGATTGCCCAGGGTCCCCGTGACATGCACCCCGTGCTCCAGAGCACCCAGTCGCCAACACGTGCTACCACCTCAGGCAGTTAGTGAAGCTGCAAATGCTTAAAAACCCCCACATTTTGAGCACCCAGACCCTGCCCGTTCCCTTCTGCATGGACTCATCCCACCCCACAACCATCCTCATCCCAGGAGCTTTTCCTCCCAGGTGCAGATAAAGAGGCTGCACACCCTCACGGGTACCCACCTCCATGAGACACCTCTGACCAGAACCAGCCAGGGCTCAAGCCTGCCAGCCTGGGCTTCAAACCTACCTAGAGGACCACAGAGTCCCTGGCTGGGAGGATATGGGGTGGCGGGGACCCCGACTTTACCCCAGTAAGCGCTGCCCCCCCCTCCTCGCAAGACTGTGCCGGCTCCAGCCGCTCCCGCGATCCAAGCGGAGCAGATGGCACGCGCAACACTTACGGCTTCGCTTTCCAGCCACCATCGCAGAGCCGCTTCTCAGCGGGGCGGAGGCGGGGGGGGGGGGGGGAGACAGCTTTTTTTTTTTATTTTCCCTGGGAATTTTGATTTTCTTTTAAAAAAAAAAAAAAATTTAATCCTGCACTTGAGACCCGGGAGCCCCTGGCAGGCAGAGCGCAGTGCTCTGTGGATGGATGGTCCGTGCCGGCTGATTGGCAGTCCGTCTGTCTGTCTGTGCCTGGGGACCCAGCTGACGACCCAAAATCCCTGTTGAGAGGGACAAATCCTGGAAAGCCTCACAAAGCAGAGATGGGGGGTAGAGAAAAAGGGATGAAGCAATCAAAAAAAAAAAAAAAAAAAGGGTTCTCTAGGGATTTTGCTGGCTCACCTGGATGGCCTCCCTTTTGATGGCTCATCCCCTGCTCACCGAGGGGCAGCTTCTGCCTCTGCCAGCCCGATGGGGCGGGCAGGGGGTCACAGAAGCACATCCCGAGCAGAGGAGACCCAGAGGAAAAGCCGAGCCATATGTCAGCTGCCTGGGACATTCGGCAGCTGGGGGACCAGACCTGCCCGGGTCCGATGCTGCAGCGTGCCACGGTCCTCTTGTCTTACACCAATGGCTCAAACCAGGTTTTTTGCTTCCCAGTGGAAGCCAACACCTAGAATGAGGTTGGGAAACCATAAATCTGGGCATCACAGACACCAGATTGCTTTCAGCAGCCACGCTCTGCGCAGCGCTCGGCAATAAGTAACAAAAAGTCTGTGCTCTGCGCCGCTGATTTCTTGTCTGGGGATGCATAAAACCTGGGAGATGACAGATCGGCACCTCAATCCAAGAGCATCCCCGCGCTCGCTCTGCCGGAGAGGCGGATAAACAAAGGCGGCTCTCCCCGGCGTCCGCAGGCAGCTGCCACCGCTGCCGTGCAATAGCAGGAGGTGGGGGGGGGGGGAACCAAAACAAAAGAGGTCTGCACCGCCGGGATCCGCGGGAGTGGGATGCTCCCGGCACTACCCCGGCCCCTTTATTCTGCTGGTACCCGCAGGGAGTTGGCCCCGGCCCCTCGGACACCTCCCTTCCCCGGGGGTCTCCTTGCCCAGCAGCGGCGGTTGGATGCCAAGGGCAGTGCGTAACCACCTGGCATCGCACAGCGAGGAGGAAAACATCTCGGTTTTGGGCAAGGAGCTCAATGGTGATTGGATCCAGGTGCGGCAGTTTTGTGCCGATGGGTGCTGCGGGGTGTCCCAGACACCCACGAGGTGTCCCGTGAGGGACTGCACACGCAGAAGAGTTTGAGCGCCTGTCCGACGGCGGATTCGGTGAGGGCAAATATTTGGCAGGAAGGTTTTCTGATGCGGTTTACTTAATTTAGACGGCCTCACCACTGGCAAGGAACGGCGGGTGCTCACCAATGCTTCTCATGGAGCGGTCGTGACAGCAAGGGAAAAGGGAGTGTGCTGGGAAATGCCAACTCAAGGATGTTTCCAACAAAAAAAAAGGAAGAAAAAAAAAAAACCCTAAGAAAAAGGCCATGGCTGCGGCACCGAACGCCCAGGTCTTGGCCCATCCATACGAGGGCACGTGCCGGTTGCACTCGCCTGGCCTTGTGAGCTCGGAGCAGCCTAAAGCAGCTGGAATTACGCTGCTATGCTCCTCCCAAACCCACCCTCTTTCCCCAAAAATGCTTGCTGGACCCCTACATCCCCTCTCCATCCCCTTTACAACCACTGCAGACCCGCACTGCCCTCTTCACGCCCCATCAGTTTGTTGCTGGAGCCTCAGCTCCTCGGGTGAGAGCCCCGCTCCTTCACCCCAACAAAGCAGCACGGACCCCAAAATTTGGGTTCTGGAAGTGCCAACGAGAGCATCGCTAGCCCCCGAGGGCCGCACAGGTTATTCCACCAGACCACCACGGCAAATCCTTCGGAAGGAGGGAAGGCAAGGCAGGAAATCATCTTTGCAACCCCAAAGTTGACGATTAGCACCAGGGCTGTGGGAAGCCCTCTCCTCCTCCTCCTCCTCCTCCTCCCCGGGCACCAGCTCCGGGGACCCACCAGCGCCTGGGGAGGGGACCGTGTGCGGCCAGCCCCCCCCCAAAAGGCTTCACCGAGGAATGCCGGGGGCGGCGGGGGGGGAGCAGCCGTGGCGGCGGCGCTGGGAAGGGAACCAGCTGGAGAGCCGCAGCCTCATGAAATAATGAAATGCCAAACCAACCCCTGCATCTTCCACAGTCTCTCAGGTCACCTACCAGATTAGGAGGCCTGTTGCTAAGGCAACCATATCTTGCAAGTGCTAGCTGAACTTCCCCATCGTTTTTAACCCTTTAAGGAGCAAAAAAAAAAAAAAAAAAAAAAAAGAAAAAAGAAAAAAGAAATAATATATTAAAAAAATAAAATAAAAGGATAACGTCGATGATACAGCCCGCGGGAGACTGGTGGAGGCAAGGGGGGGGGGCGCGGCTGGGAAAGGGAAATAAAAGAAAAGGCGCCCCAGCAGCCGCCTCCCGCGCGATGCACGCCGCGCTGGCTCCCTTCCAGGCGGCTAATAAAATTATTCGGCATCCGCGCACGCACGCGAGACCCAGCAAACTTTCGATGCGCTTGGCACGGCAGCAAGGGGGGGGGAAAAAAGCCCCAACAAAAAGTCAGGTTACGCATATGAAATAGAGGCAAACAAAGCAAAAAATGAAACTTTTTTCTTTTTTTTTTCCTTTTTTTTTTTTTTTTTTTTTAAAAATACAAGACCTCGCGGCCTCGCAGACGCCGGGCAAGCCCTGCCGCCGCGGCAAGCAGCCGGCAGGCCGGCGCCGCGCAGGAGGGGACAGATGGCCGGCGCTGCGCCCAGCAGCGACGTCGGGATGGAGGCAATGGGCGCCCACAGCCACCCCGCCAGTTTTGCTGCAACCAAGGGCCAGGAGCATCCATGACAGGGATGCACGACTTGTACTCTGTGACGATAAAATAAAAAAAATAAATTAAAAAAAAAAATATCTCCCTCACCATTGAGGGACCACGTCCCAGTGGGGTGATGGGGACCACGGTCCCCCTCTCTGGGAGGATAAAAGCCCCATTTTGAATGCACACAAGCATGGAGCCCCAAATATTGCAGCTTGCTGGGATAACAGGGAGGCCTGCAAGCAATAAGAAGGAAAAAAAAAAAAAAAAAAAAGAAAGAGCAAGGCAAAGCACAGGCAGCACAAGGGGAAAAAAAAAAAAAAAGGAGGGAGGGAAGAAAGAGGCATGGAAACGAGGAGAAAATGTGGAGCGGCATAAATCAGGCACACGGGGGGAGCGGAGCCGGGGAGGCACGGCAGCACGTGCTGCGTTCCAAGCGCGTGGGCAGCGCACGCAGCCGGCTCCTGCCCAGCAGGGTCAGCACCGGGAAGCAAACCGGCCTCGTGCCCCAGGGAAAGGGGCTCCCACCTCTCCCCCAGGTGCTAATTCGGCGTGGGGTATTGGCTCTGCCACCAAACATCATCGTTGTTCCATCCAGCAACGTCTCTTGGGGAAAGAAAAAGCCTCCGCTGGCGCAAAAGATGCTCGATGGCAAAAATTTAGGGGATCCCCCTTTTTGCATCTCCCCTTGCCACCCTCGGGCCAGGGTGGGGATAACAAGTGCGACAATTCCTGCTGAATTCCCCTCAAATGAGGGCAGCAAGACAGGAACTTACTCCCAAAGCTACCTTCTTCCCACCAGCCCGCTCCAAAATCACGACAAAGAGAGGTGCAAGGGTCCGTGCAAACCCAACCCCGCTTTGCTCTGGCGCTGCGGTGACACGGGCTTGCGGCCAGGCCACCATGCCAAGGGGCTGCCGGCATTGCCGCCTGCTCCGGTCCTGCCCCCCGACCTCACCCCTGCACCACCACCCCTGCACCTTGCCAACTGGCTGGCAGGAGAAACTTAATTAGCCATGTCCATCAACCCCAAACATCTGTAACCAGCAAAATTTACAACCAGAAATAAAGAGGAGTGACCTTCGCGGTGTTGAAAGACAGTTGGGTTCTTGTATTACAACGGCGGGGACAGGCAAAATTCATTATCTCTAATAGCCATCCTTATAACCAGATTAAACACAAAGGCAGCAATTCCATATTCCCTGACTCACCACCGTCCCCATCCCGCGCCGAGGGGAGCTCCCCTCTGCCGCCGCGCCGCTCACGCAAACCCCATCGCTGCAAATTCAGCTGATGTTTATGCATGCGGCGATCTCCATCCCTCCGCCCCAGAAAGACAATACCCCGGCTCGTCCCACCCCGCCGGGCTGGGGACACCCAGCTGGCATCACATCCCTCCCGGTCCTTCTCCGGGCAGCACCGGGGAGATGCTCGGCTCCCCTGCGAGCATCCCTGGGGTACCAGCTTCCCCCCACGCCAGGGATGCCGCGGTGGTACCCACTGCGGATCTTTGCTCACAGGATGCAAGGGGAAAAAAACACCTGGTTTTCAGCACACAACCAAAGAGAGCCTGACCCTCCAGAAATAATCATCGTCACGTCCCAGCGCACGTACGTTCCCAAGCACGAGGGCTTTTGTCCTGAAGACACAGCCAAGGCTTTCACCTCTGGCTGCGAGATGCACATGGTGCCAATCACTGGCTGGGGAGCGAGAGCCTGTTATTTTCATCAGAGGATGTTCTCCAGGGGGACCTTCAGCTGCCAGCCAGGAGAAACAAGCCACTGGAGAAAACTTGAGCCTCCTAATGGCTTTTTCTTCACCACCCCCGGCCCTGGCAGCGGCACGAGGGCAGCTCCTTCTCCAGAAGATGAGCACCAGTGGGGCCAGCTGGTTTCTCCAGCGTTCAGCAGCAACAAGTCAAACTGCTTGGAAAACACTTAAGGTTAGGGGGGGAAAGCTTCAAATGGACCAGGCGGACGGTGCACCACGCTGGAGCAACGGTAAAAGTTAAAATTAATTAGCTGGCAGGATGACAAAGAAGCCATTGTGCAGCACAGTGGAGCAATCCAAGTACAAAGGCTTTATATAAGTCATGTTGAAAACTCCTTGATGACTGCAGGTAAGGACGGACAAGCTGTCAGGACGTGCCACAACACCCTGAAGGGCTCTGGGACAAGCAACTAAATGTGCTTTTAACGATGAAATGAGCCCTGGGAGCCCCAGCCTGGACTTTCTCTCTAACAGAGACTGGCAAAGGCATGAAGTGCCTGGGCGTTATCAGTGTTGCGATGCCCAGGATAAATCAAAACCAGCTGGTTTGAGTTTTTCCACAGAAAACTGTGTTTGAGCTGTGCTGAAGATGCCCACGTGCAACACAGACCAGCATTTGCTTCCTTGTGAGCTCCCACCTCCATCCCCAGCCATACCCCACCAAGAATGCACCTTCCAAAAGCCCCCCTGACAAGACCAAGCGTTTCGAAGCGTGGCTGTCCCTGCCCCAAACCAGACCTGCCTCCTGGTTCAGGCCTTGCAGAGAAAGACCCCAGCAGCCAAAGGGTCTCCATCACCAACAGGCAGACCTCAGTTCCACTCCTCCGGGAGGAACTGGCACTTTCCCAGAGCTGCCGGGGATGCAGGAGGGGTGCAAGGGGGGGCTGAAGCTGTGATGGAGAGTCACCTCACCGCTGCTACCAGCCACGACCCTCCCCAACCCGCAGGCAGACGGGTGGTGGTGCGGGGGGAGGCTGGGCGTCATTTACACCCCACCAGCTGCATGGCTCTCCAGCAGAGAGGGGCCAAAGGGGAGGGAAGCATCTCTTCCTCCTCCTCCTCGCCACAAGTATCCCTCCCACACAGGCTACCCTTATCCCAGTGGGTGTCCCCCCCAAAACCAGGCATGAGCACCCAGCAAGGGCCGGGCAGAGCAGGAGGATGCTCTGCTGGGTTTTGGCAGGGGAGCGGAGCCGAGCGCGATGCTGCAGCCTTATCTGCCCACCCCAAACCAAGGCGTGCTGCGAAGAAGCACCCTGCCCCCTTCCTTGGCATGCGCCTCCTTTTTTCATTTAAAAAAAAAAAAAAAAAGGAGAAAAAAAGCAGCAAAAAACACCAACCCAAACCAAGCTCCCAACTCCTCCCCGGCCCAGAAGCTGAGCTGCAAGGTGCAGCTTGGGGGGGGCAGCAGCTCCCCGGCTGCTGGGAGGGGGCAGAGCAGGACACCGCTCGCTGCCCACGGGGGTCATGCAGGGACTTTTCCTCCCTTACGGTTGCCAGAAATTAATAACCAAGTGACGCCAAGGCTTGGGACACCCTCGCAGTGAGTCACAGCGGCGCTGGACCGGGTGTGATGGCAGCCGCACAGATGGGAGCCGGGGCGGGAGGGGGAGCACAGGAGAAAAGTCTCACCAGGTAGAAGGGACTGGCTCTGGGCTGGTGTGCCTGCCGGGAATGCCATGGGATGCCGGGAACGCCATGGGATGCCGGGCAGGTTGCGCTCACCGGCAAGTTAGAGCCGCTGCAGTGCATCCTCTGCTTCGGTTTGTAACCGAAAAAATCCCAATTCTAGGTGCGAGCTCAGCCCTGTGAGGTTGTAAGAAACCAGCCCAAATCTGGGGAAAATGGGAGGGGAAACACCCCCCCACCCCCCCCAACCCTGTTTGAGGTGGGCAGGAGGGGCGGCGAGGGCTCATTTTCACTACAGAAAGCCATCGCACCCCAGGAGGAGAGGCGCCGGATCAAATGTTCAAGGGTTGATGCAGAAACATTAAGAGAAAAAAAAAATTAAAAAGAAAATGTTAGCTTAAGACACAGCCAGAGGTCTTCCTTTGGACTTTATCTTGAGGCAGCAGGCTGCAGCAGCGCTGCCTTGCACGCGGACAGACAGACAGACCCCGCAGCCTCCTGCCCAGCCTGGGGAACACAGAGATGGAAATCACCTTGCTGTAAAGCCACCGGTCGTGGTGGCAATGGCCATGGAAGAGGAAGAGTAAGAGCACTCGATGGCTGGGTGTGAAGCACTGCTCTGCCCCGCCGCTCCAACCACGTGCCAAATATATAGGCACACGCACGTATATCTATATCCATATGCATATCTTAATTCTACACATTGCATAGATATAATTGCATGTACACGCACTCACATATATTTTGCTTAATTCTCATGTTAGCAGCCTCCATGCATACAGCATTAAACTCAGGCAGGAAACTGGGCATTTCTTCTCTTGTCAAAAAAAAAAAAAAAGATTTAAACGCACAAACCTGAAACAAAAAAAAAGCTAGCCTTACTGTGTGGGGGGGAAGCTGCGCCCCACGCATGCTTAAACCTTACCCAAAGCCCTCAGGGTGCCCTTCTCGCCCTGGCCAGGAACAAGGGATGGCCGTCACCGCCGCGGATGGGAGCAGGGAGGTGGTGCTGGGGTGCAGCTGGGTCCCACTACGCGTGGGAAGCGGCACCCACAAGCAGCTGCTCCGTATTTTGGAAATCCCCCCCCCTCGACTGCACGGCTGTAGCTTTGAACTCAGCTCCTGGCACTTGTGGCCACAAGCAGGAGTTTTGAGACGAGAAATAAACCAAAAAAAAAAAGACAAAAAAACATCCCCACCCCAAAGGGAGGCGAAGGCGAGGTATTTGTTTACTTGCAAAGAGCCATTTTCACTCGCCACCAGCCTGGAGGAAAACACTGCTTCTGCCCTGCTGAGCCCCCCAGCCCCGGGAGGGGGGGGTCTCCCCCCCCGGAGATCTGCAGGGTCAGGACTCAGAGGGAGAAGCTGCTGGGAAATAAGGGGGGGGGACGTGCTCGTGGGCTGAGCAGAAGCTTCAGCAGGAGTTTCATAACCTGACCCACGAGCAGGATGCTGGTGAGGCAGCTGTGTGATGCTCACGGGGATACAGCCCACTCCACGGTCCCCGTGGGCAGACCCCCGCCATCAGCCAGGGTGCACGAGGTGCTCCAGGCGCTGCATCTCTCCCTCTGCCATCCCCTGTTCATATGAATCTCATGGAAAACCAGGACCAAACGCCGCTGCAGCGGCTCCCCCACCTCCTCTCTAGAGGACCCCCCCATCAGCGAGGGCTTCACGCAGCCGGGTGCCATTTAGGTGGTGCCGGCTCTGCCGGGGGGGCGTGCACGGTGAAAGAGGAGAAAGAGCTGGAGCCCCCCGCCTGCTCCGCGGGACCGGCTCCAGCAGCTGTTTCCAATAGATCCAGGGACGGAGGTACAAGAGAAAAATAGGGAACAAAAGGTAGGAGAAAATCCAAGTTTCCAAGGTAAGGAAGGAAATGATCAGGAGAACAGGAAAGCCTCGCTCGTACCCAATACACGGCGTCCTGACCTAACGAACCTCCCCACTGCCCGCCACAGTGGGACAGGGAGCCCCCCCCGCCCCCGTGCCAGACCACCGGCCAGCCTCCCCGGCACAGCACGGCACGCCGGCGCACGGCCCCTTGCCCTCTTTGTTCCTCCAAAGGGACCCCGGAAAGAAGGGGAGGGCAGGGCTGTGAGCTTTGTGCTCGTCCAGAGCCGAGCATCTGCCGGGGGCGGCCGCTCCTCCCGCAGCCCACCGTGCCGGCGGCGGGTCCCCTCGCCGGCCTCACCGCGCTTGCCCACGTGGCCGCGGCGCCGCCGGGGCAAACAATGGGATGGCGCGGGCTGCCGTGCTTGCCACGCAAGGCCTTCCTCCTCCTCCTCCCCGCCACGGGCTTTGCCTGCCACCGGGACCTGGCCCCCCTCAAGCACTGGGCGGGGGTTAAAAAAAAATAAATACAAAAAATGCACAGAAAATTTAAAAAAAAAGACTCAAATCCGCCTCGTTGCTGCACATCAGTTCATGCAAGGCGAGGGCACGCTGACCCATGCACACTGAGATGGGCGATGGGGATGGCAGAGCGGTGACCTCCCTGGGCAGCACCCAGGGGTGCAGGGGGTCCCCACCCGTGGCACAAACCCCCACCTGCCCTCCCATCATCAGCCGGGGCTGAAGAAATGCTCCCCTCTCCTCCCGTCCCAACCCGGGCTTTTCAGGAGAAACCCCTCCTGGATTGGAGCTGGAGAAACTTTACATCTTCACACCATTTGTTGACATAAAATCCATCCCCTGCCTTACTTTTGCAGAGGCACTTGGGGTGGGGTGGAGGGGGGGGGAACGTCTGTTTCCATTTGAAACTGTCAAAATTAGCATTCAGTAATTAAAAATCACACCCTTTCTCTTAATAACCTAACCAGCATGATACAATCAGGTTGTGCCAACTCTTTAATCTAATTGACTAATTACAGATTTTAATTTAGTCAGTTACTGAACAACTGTTGACAATTTGTTTTCATTAGGGACAGAACAGGATAAATATTTAGGCTCCCCAGTCAAAGACTAAGACATAAGCTCTGGGCTCTGACCTCCGGTTTCGCACCGGCGGCTTCTCCATCGGCATCACCCATGGAAAGATGCCGCACCAAAACGCCCCGGTCCCACCGCCGGGCAGTGGGAAGCGGAGGTTGCTCCATCACGACAGCCGATATTATTTAAAATATAAAATTAAACTAGTCGGGCTTCACACTGTGCTCCCGTAAAAG
The DNA here is from genome assembly GCF_028858705.1 of Grus americana. Taxonomy (NCBI): domain Eukaryota; kingdom Metazoa; phylum Chordata; class Aves; order Gruiformes; family Gruidae; genus Grus; species Grus americana. Next base: position 30,360,813 of record NC_072859.1, read on the forward strand.
CAGGGTGGGTTTGCAGGAGGGATGGGCACACCAGTACCCTAAACTGGGAGGGAAGGCTGAGCCCAGTGCGCTGCTGGGGTGGAATTTCTGTATTTATTCTCTCTTTTTTTTTTTTTTTTAAGTGATGTGGAGTTTTGCAGCTGCTCCTGGCAGCCTGCCACTCCCGAAGGAAACTCCTCTCTCCGGTTACCTACTGGGGAACCCGGTCCCTGCAGAGCGGAGCTGGATGGGGCCCAGACGGAGCGCAGTCCCGCACGGAGATGGGCCAGAGCTGTGCGTGCCACCGGCTGAGCCCTGTGCCCGGGGCTCCGGCGATGCCTGGGGAGGCTCCCAGGGACCACACAAAGCTCTTCCTGACCCGTGTCCCTGTGTTACGCCAAATCGGCCCCCAAAATCCCTGCTCTCCTACGCAATATGTTTCTAATACAGTGGCTGCAATGGGCACATTGCAGAGGTGCTCATGGACCACCACCACCATTGCAGCGACACTCACGGACCACCACCATCTCGCTTGCTGGTCCCACACAGCCACGGGTGCTTGCAGCAAGAGTCTTGCAGCCTTTGCTGGTCCTGGAGCAAGGAGACAGCCTGGCACGGGAGAGGTGACAGTCCCACCGAACCCCTCGTGCACGCAGAGTGTCTTCTCCCAGGAGGGGTCCCACACCATCTCCCCTGCCACAGTGCCATGCCATGACGTGGCCACACGGACCCCCGGGAGCAGAAGATGCTGTGACAATGAGGAGATGTCCCCCCTGCAGCCCAGGGACACCCAAGCAGCAATGCTGGGACGGGGCATCTGTCCTGCAGCCAACTGGGCCACGCCAGGCAGAGCCAGCAGAAGAGGACCATTTCCCACACCTTGCCCCCAAAGCGTGGCCAGGAGGACACAGAGTGGGGCAAACATCTACGTTTGGGGGTCACACTCCAGTGCCTGGGTGACACCCCCAGCCTGTACTGCCAACGGGCCAAAACCCTTCCAGCCCCTTGGGTTTCACCTCGTTCCCCACCGAGCAAAGTCTTGCACATTAATGCCAGCAAGCCTGGATGCTATGTCCTTCCATCTCCAGGGGCTTCAGAAACCCCTCACTGAGATCTCAATCCAAGGGGAACCGTTTCAGATGAGGGGGAAGAAAAAGAGGCGGCCTTGGTTGTCCCCAACCAGGATTGGAGGGCATGAGCCCCAAGCACGCCATCTTTTCCCAGACCAACCGCCACCTTTCTATCAGAGCATCCTTCCAGAGCCAAGTTAGAAAGAACTGCAGCAGCTTTCCAAAGTTAAAAAAAGCCCAAACAAACCATAAATAAATCAATGCTTTGTGTTAATGGCAAGTTGAAGCCACCGTTCCGTAGGTCTTGCGCTGGAAAGAAATCAGCATTTCAAGCGCTCCCAAGTGTGGGTCCTTCTTATGGGGAAGCTGGGGGCAACAGAGGAGGGGAAGGATGAAGTCAAAATCTCCAGCAGCCAAAGGCTACTCTGATTTTTCTCTCCCGCACACTGATGCTCCGAGCTGGCTGTGCAGGCAGAGCAATACCACAAAAAGTATGCCGCAACAGTCAACTAGATTTAAGTTCATTTTCTGTAGCTCGAGGCCAAAATCGACTGAAGTGGTTCTGGTGATCAAGTTTTCTGCAATTCCCCTTTCTATGTATTAGCTCTTTGACAGAAATTCACTGCGGTATTTAAACTGGCAGTCATCACCACTAACTCAAATTGTATTGGCTTTCACGGCGTTGAAATGCTCAACTGCGACCAGCCATCGGCCAATTCCCAGATAACGCGGCGGCTGAAATCCCCTGTCATGCCGAGCGATCCCGTTGCAAGTTTGCTGGCTCCGGGAACGCGCGGGAGCACACCATAACACCGGCACACTCACCACGGGGCTTTGCCCGGCGGAGGAGCCCAAATCAATGGCTATGGGTTGAGTTTTAGGAGTTGATGGGTGTTCCTGGTGCTGTTAACTTGGATAAACTGTTTTGATATAGGTGGGAGAAGCTGACTTAATAACCCTCTGACCAGCGCAACTCGTTAGTCACGTTAACAGACTCGCAGCCATGCTGGAGACGGAAGGAAAGAGAAGCATGGTGTTCCTCCCACCTGCGCCAGGTGAATCCCTGCTCCCATCACCCCACTCCCAACAAGCACATTTCTACCGAGTCCCAGCAGCCTTTTGTCCTGGCTTTGGAGAAAAACCTCAGGGAAAAGGTAAAAAGCAATATTCCTCAGCCGTGGCAAGCGCCTGCAGCTTTCAAGGGTCTCCCCTATAAAACAGAGGTGAGATTTCTCTTTTTTTCCTTGCTAAAAGAGTTCGATATTAAAAACCAGAGGGGGAAATTGGCAATTTGTCCTGCTGCTCCTAATAGTTTTCATACGGTTATGCTGGGAAATTAAGTGGAAGTGACACAAATCCCACCGTTAGCACCCTGCTAACGAGGTGCACCGCTCCCCCTCCCGAAGACACATCTCCCTGGCGAGCACCCTTCCGGTGCTGGCTATGGGAGGGTGGCACGCCAAACCCCGGCTGGCCCAGCACCGCCATGCTGCTTCCGGAGCATCCCTCTGTTTTGTCCTTAGAGCCGTACGGTAAATACATCGTCTTTGGGGAAATAAACACCGTATTTCGTGCAAACATCGAGCCGGCCACGCAGAGATTGCCCATTGTTGGCCAAGTGTAAATATGATGCTCTACCAACCTGGGAGAAGACTTCTATCGGCGTATTTTTAACCACAACCACCATACAAAGTGACTCGTGACTCACTGGTCCAGCCCCATTTGGGGTTTGTACCCCGTTTTAGCTGCCACGCATCGCTGATGTTTGTGGGGTTTGGTGCTTGATAAAAAACCCGACATTTCGGCTCTGGCGCCCGTCAGCACCAGCAGCCCGCCCCGGCAGCGAGGCTGGCAGGAAACAAGGCGCTATTCACACTCCCTCGGTTATCATTCGGTTCTTCGGTCAATATTTAAGTATTGGCCGAGTAGGTCCCTCGCCCTGTAAAGTACACGTCGTGCCGGGAAAACACCGCTCCTCCGAGAGGGAACGTGCCGTGAGCATCTGCCACCAGCCACGGCGGGGAGGAGAAGCAGAACCCCCATTTTGAGGCCAAAACGTGCCCAGGGAACCCAAACCAGTGCCACCAAGCCCAGGCACAGGGGAGTGAAAATCTTCTTAGGAGTCTTTGAGGTAAAACCCAAAAGGTAAAAGCACTCGGGGCTGTTACAAAACTGCATTACACTGAGAATTAAAAACAATCAGGATTGTGTCTATTTACTGTAAGCTTAAAGCAACGTGTATTAAAGAAGTTTATGCGAATCATGTAATGCACTCAGGCCTATTGTTAGAATTATTACCAAGCTAAAAAAAGATTAATTTCTCTAAATACACTAAATCCTCAGACACGATGAGGAGACTGCTGTCAACGGAGCATTACCGTGTCTTGGTTGCTAATGTCATCTTCACCTGTGGCTTTGCCACCCAAAGATCTACCTTCGCCTTGCTCCTGATGAGCCTGCTGTCCCAACCGCGCTCCAAAAAAACCCAGAATTTGGCCCAAAACACCCAGGAAGCGAGCAGCTGCTCACACCGAGCACCGGTGGATGTGCCACCGGTTGTCAGCTCTGACCCTTGGTTCAGGAGTTCACCGTCTTAATCCGACCCAGTAAAAACAAGCTATGCAGAGAGTGGTCACGGGGAGGGACAGACAGACGGACAAACCCTCGCCCAGCAAACAGCCAGACCTGCTTCCCCTGTGCCCCGGCGGGACTGGCACCTTTCCACCCCGGACAGAGAGGAGAGGCGGCTCAGCAGCCGGCCGAGGCTCTCCGGCAGGCCAGCGCTGCCCGTGCCCCAGGGTGACCGCTGCGCCCAGCACCTGCACACAAGAGCGCCGCAGAGGTCCCCGAGACGCTTGCCCGGCGCTGCTCGTCGGCAAACCCTCGCACATCCCAACCCAGGCATGTTGGGGCAGCAATAAACTCGAGAAGAGAGGAAAAATGGTTTCCATACCATAGGCTCCCCGGAGCAGACAAAACCAGCTCCTGCTACAGGGTTTAAACTCACTTGACTGGGGTCCAAGCCCACAGCCAGGTGACTAATCCTTTGATGCAAATTCCTCCCGACGCTGCGATGCGGGCGACGCGCGCAGGACGGGAGCGGGCAGCCCACCCATCGCCCACCAGAGCCGACACGCTGTGCACCCTTGCTCAAAAGAGTCTTTTTGGGAGGCACCTCAGCCCCAGCATCCCACCCCAGGAGCATCGTCCCTGGGTCACGCTAACACCTCTGCAGAGAACAACCCGAAACACCGATCGATGAGACGCGCACCACCAACCAAGGCGGGGGGGTGGGTGGTTTCTGCAAAAACCACCTTCAACGAGCAAACGCCTCCACCTTGCTGGTCTCAAGGGAGGACTCAGGACAACCAAGGAAGCCCTCAGCCTTGCCAAAGGCGGGGAGATACTTGCTGGGGCATTCAACCACATTTTGGGGAACCCCCCCCTCCTCCCCACCGCAATCCAACCCCTGCCCACCCTTCCAGGTAGCCTCAGCATGAAATATCTCACCATGGAGCCTCTAGTAAACGCTTTGTTGTCCATTGCTATGCAAAACTGCTTAATTCTACCAGTAGCCTGCATGCCTTTAAGTGCTTAAGATAAGTATCTGAACTAATTTACATAATTGCAACATTATGAAATACTGTTCAGTCAAATCAGAACGCTGTTGGTTAAAAAAAAAAAAAAATCATGCTTTTGCCAGTCAGTTACGTTGGCTCTCGATGCGCCGGAGAAGCCGGAGCTCCCCAACGCTGTAATTACCGCGAGGATTAGAAACTTGTTACTCACGTAGTCATGAAAGGCTTTCGCTTCACTCGAATGTTCACAAGTGTCTCGCCTTTCGGGAGCTGCGCAGTAAAGGTCCCAAAACACGCTGCGCGGCGGAGAAAGCCAAGAGAGGAGGCAATTACTCATCGGGGCTCGCGCACCGAGACGGGGGGTCACCGGAGGTGAGCAGCCTCCCCACCCCGCCGGGCCCACGGGAAGGGAACTCATCCGGACCTGGCGGCGCACCCAAGCCCGGCACCGCTCGGACCTCTGGAAGCGCCTGACCCCAGGACGGGCGACGTTGGGTGTTTTGAGGCAAAAGTAGCCTTTAACGGGTAACCACCACGGCACTTAGGAACTTCTCCGGCCCCGCACGGCAGCGCTGCCACCTCGCCCTGCCTTCCCCCGGGTGTCCCGACGCCACAACTCGTTCTCTCCAGCCGGCCCCGCTGCCGCCCAGGCCTGCCCGCCGGCCTGCCGCCTGCCAGCCCGCCCGCTCCCGCGGGGCCGGGGGTGGCTCCACCGCGCCTCGGCGCCCTGCGGGGAGCGGGAGCGAGGAGCCGGGGCGGTGTGGGGCTCGGCGCGCCGCTGCTGACTCACGCCAGCGCCGGGGCTTAACCCCGTGGGGGCCGCGGTGCAACACCCCCCCCTCCCCCAGGCAGCCTGGCCGCTCCCACCCGCGACGGGGCACCGTGGGGTACTCGCACCCGCCTGGACTGTTTCCCCCCCCACACACACACACGCCCTGGCACTTACCACCACCAGGAGTGCAGGAAGCCGGGGGGCTCGCCCAGAGTGATGTTCTTCTCCCACCGGATCTGCGGGAGAGAGGAAGGCGGGGGTGGGGGTGGTCACGAGTGGGCGTGGACCCCCCCCACGCGCGGCGACCCCCCGCCGCCGCCGCCGCCCCGCGCAAGATGGAGGGCGGGCGTGCGTGCGGCGGCGCACAAAGGGCGCGGGGGGCGGCGGGGCTCACCTCGGACAGGAAGGTCTGCGCCGACTTCTGGGCGCCGACGTGCAGCAGGTACTCGTAGACGTACAGCGCCAGCCTGCAACAGCCGAGCGGCGGGTCGGCGGCGGGGGGGGACACACGACGGAGGAGGAGGAGCCCCCCCCCCCGCGCCCCGCACAAAGCCGCCCCGCTGCCGCCGCCCCGCTCTCCCCCCTCCCGCTCCTCCCGCCGCGCTTACTTCTCCCGCGCCTGCCCGTCCGAGGGCACCGCCGAGCCCTTCCCTTTAGCGAACATGGTCCGCGCCGAGGAGGGGGGCGGCCGCCGCCGCCGGGAGCCGCTCTGCCCGCCGCTGAAGGAGCGCCGGGGGCTGTCAGAGCGCCGGCCGCCGCCGCGCCCCCATCGCCCCGCGCTGCTCCGCCGCCACCGCCGCTCGCTGCGCCCGCCGCGCCGCTGGCCGCGCACCCGAACGTGGCCGCGCCGGGCACCGCCCCCCCCCCCGCCGACGGGCGCTCACCGCCGCCAATCACCGGCGAGGAAGGGCGGGGCCGACCCGAGCCACGCCCTCCTCCGGAGGCAGTGGCGGCGGGCGGCCTCCCGCGGCGGGGAAGGAGGGAGGGAGAGGGGCGACGCGCGGTCTTAGAGTCCCCCCGACTCAACCCGCAAGCGGCGGGACTTTCCCAGCACGGCGCAGCACTGTGGTCCTTTAAGGCGCCGGGCCGCGGCGCGCAGCGCCCGTTGATTGGTCGGCGCCGCGGAGACCTCGGAAGGGGGGCCTTGAAACCGCCCGCCGGGCGGTGAAGGAGAGGAAGGGGAGGGGGAGCGCGTCGGTGCGCCCGGGCGGGCGCTGCCTCTGGTCGCGGCGCCGGGCGGGACCCGCCGGGGACGGGCCGGGAGGCGGGGGAACCCCCGCCTCCCACCGCCTCCCGGCCCGTCCCGTCCCCGGCGGGTCCCGCCCGAGGCGCGCTCCCCAACTCCTCGCTGCCGGGCGGTTACCTCAGGGCTAGGCGGCCTGGCTGCGAGAAGCCCTGAGGGGAGCCTGGGGCCGGCTTCCCCCTGCTGCCAACTTCAGCGCCTCTAGTCACGGGGCGAGGCTTGCGGTGGGGCCTCGTCGCCTATTTTGGCTTCGCTGCTTTTTAAAAACAACGAGGGAAAGCCGTCACCTTAAGGTTGGGGGAGGGTTGGGTGCAGCCTTGACCTGGCTTGGGGAAAGGGGGGGGTGTCCTAACCCCCCCGCCATGCTGGGTTCCCTCAGAGTGGGACGTGGGGAGCCCTTTTATCTCCCACGGGGAGTTTGCTGGAGGTTTGGGCAGGGCTCTGCTGCACCTCTGCATTAGGAGGCTAGGCTTCTTCGCACCCCTTCCCCCCCCATCCCCAGACAGCACTAAACTAACCGGCTTTTGGTGGCAGTTTCCACGGGAACTGATGTTGGAGCAGCACAAAAATAAGGGCTTCAAAGAGCTCTTCTTCCCCTCCCCTGCCCCGGCCTCACCTCTACCTCCAAAATGACTCGCTGAACAAAAAATCCAGCAGAGATGGAGGCTGCGTGCTGGGTAAGGGTTATGCGATTAGTTACCGATCGTTAAATGCGGGACGTTGCACGCATCGAGCCTCATCCTGCAAACACTTGAGGAGTTTGAGCGGGGCCATGTGCACCCGGCAACCCTCCTGCGAGGGCAGGGAGGCTTGGAGCGGCGATGTGGGGAGCCGCGGGGCGTAGGAGTAACTCCTCCGGCGGTGGGTAGTGCTGCTGCGCCCGTGGGAATGTTCACGGCCATTGGAACCTGCCTGAGCAGGGCCAAACTCGCTTTAAAGGGAGGTTTAAAACAAACGGGGGGGGGGGGGAAGTATCTCCTTGCGATGCGGTAGGTCGAAAAGGATCAAAACTTGAAGTCGTCTGAGAGTCTGACTTTGGAAAGAGAAAACATGGCGCTTTGCACAAGTTTTGCTTTGTAGGGTGAGGGCCAAGGTGACGGCGGAGAGGACAAGATGGGCGTTAGGGGCTCTGGTCTGTGCACGCCTCTGTGACAGAGACTGGAGCGCCAGGTCATGCGAATCCCAGACTTTGTGTTTCCCGAGTCTTTGCATCCCTCCACTCCTCCAACGGGCTCAACAGTCACCGGGAGCCTCCCCCTGGACTGAAGCTATGGGACAAATTTGACCCTCCAGCAGCACGCGAGATGTTCACTAAATATTCCCAGTTGAAAATAATCCCCTTGTGTTCTGTACCTTCTGTGTGGAGGTGGAAAGCATTAATGCCACTGGCATGATCGGCGCCATGCCTGCCGCAGCAAAAGGGCGTCTCCGTGCCCAGACTATCACCCTGCCCCACTCCTGTTCACGGGGAGCTTGCTTTCTTTTAACTCACTGATTTTCTGGGATAGGTGAGTGGACAGACCCCAGCCATGACCCCTGGGGTTGTTTGGGCCAGGAAGCTAGCCCAGGGAAATGCGATGGGAGCCGGGATCTCTGCCTCTGTAACTGCCTTCAGCATTCTGACTGCAGGTCTCCAGTCCGGAGGGGAGGACGTCTCCGAGATGCTCAGAGGAGAGAGCAGCCCTGGGGAGGGGGGATCTCCCTCCTCTCCTCTGGACCTGCTCTGGTTCTCAGCTGTTGCTAGGGGAGATGGAGAAGAGCAGTTGATGGAAAGCTTCCCGTAAGTGGCTCTAAAATAAAGTATAAATGTTGCCATCCCAGGGCGGCAGAGCCCGAGCTGCCAAACACCAGCACAGCGAGGGCGGAAACTCCCGGGCCGTGTGAATTCACCGGGTCCCAGCCCTGCCTTCGCATCTTCTACGACCTGATGATTAGAGTAAATTATAAGCTGGTGCTTTGGACCAACTTAGCTAAAGATCAGAAGGGAGACTAATTTCATATCATCACCACCACAGAACGCAATTAAATGGCTCTGCAAAGTTTTAACACAAGTTATGACAGGAAATTTAGGAAAAAAGAAATCCCCACACCCGAAGCCAGCAGCTCTGTCTAGCCGAGTCGCAGGAGGATGTACCAAGGTTACTGAGCACTCCCAAGGCTTGGAGGGGGAACTGTGGGCTACCTTACTCGGCTGGGCTTTCTTTTCGTTGCGAGTTTTTCTTGAGTTGGAGCAATTAGGTCACCAGAATTCATTAAAAACCCCAAACTGAGAGCCCGGCTGATTGTTTTAACCACCCGCCTGTGGATTTCTCCCAGCTGTCAGGGTGCCTCCGTTGCTGGGGCCATGTTGCACAGCACCCGCCTGGTGAGTACCGAACAGATCCCACTCCGCCGAGCCCCAAGGCAGAGGAAGGCGCTTGCCCCATGCCGGGTGCCAGAATGCACCGGGCACTGCTGGCGGCTCGGCCAGGGCTGCTGTGGGATCCCCGTGGGCAGGCTCCCCGTGGGCAGGGATGTGCAGCAGGAAGGACAGGTTTGGGAAGGAGTAGCTGTGGGAAGAGTGGCCTCTCCACGTTGCATATTAACGCTCTGCGTGCTTTAATTGCGGTGGGACCTATCGCGCAGAGCCATTAGCATGCAATGCGGAGGAACACGTATTTTTGGGATGCCTGCCTGGCTCGCAGGCTCTCAGCCACGGGGAGGGGGTGGGCCGTGGGATGCAGGGAGAGGTGTCTCGTCCCCCCACCAGGGACGCCGCTGGAGTCGCAGCTCCTTCCTCGAGCCCCTGAATCATCCCCGCTGCCATCTGCTGCACCCTCACTCTTCCCCGCAGATGTCCTTCTTCCTTCCCCAGAAGGAGATGAGAACCAAGGATGAGGTGCCAAACGCGACTTCAAACAGCATCTAATAAAACACGGGATTAATTTCTTCTGACTGGTGTTCAATGGCTCTGATTAAGCAGAGCAGGGTTTAATTAGCTTGTTTGGACTGTCTCGAAACCCCTGCCAGAGGTGGGGGAGGCTCGGCAGCTGAGTCCCCCCAGGCCCCAACCACGAGCCGATGGGGGCCAGCAGGACCTTTGCCCCACGGAGCAGAGGCCAGTGCCTGCCCCACCAGGCCAGCAGCTCCGGGATCCCTCGACTGCCCTTTGCCACTCGGGATGGGCGCCCTTGGCTGTGCTTCATCCCAGCGGCACCCACGGGGGGACGGGCAGGGGCAGGATGGGGGATGATGGGGACACAGTCGGGTTGGTGGCCCTGCCAAGGTGACACTTCTGTCTTCCCAAACTGTGTCTCATCCTCTAAACCCCATGCCTCTCAGCATAAACCAAGCTGGCCCTGCCACCGAGTCCTTGAATTTAAAGTAACCCTGTTCTCTCCCTGATTTACTACCAGTTGCTGGCTCCTCTCCTCTCCCTCCGCCCGTCTCCTTTAACCCATTTCATTATCTATGCTAGCTTAGGCTTGTCTACGTGGGAACATCGCGGTGAAGTTATTGCAAAATAGATGGGCTGTGAATGTAAAGTGCGGCAGCTACTCCCCAGCAGCTCCCTGCGTGGTGGCTTGGATTCCTTACCCGCAGTACCTGCATGAACCTGGGCTGCAGGCAGGCACTGCAAGGTGCAGAGCAGGAGCACCCATGTGGGATGAGGCTCCCGGGCTTCCCCTGGCTTCGGGAAGGTTGGGATGCGATGCTGCGTTCCCAGAGCTGGCACTCCTGGGATTTTACCTCTGGGGGTTCCTGTCATTGCAGCGAGAAAACAGAGGTAACAAAGATAACAGCTGGGGAGCAGGACTTCCCCGTCTGAGGAGCACGGACAACTTGCGAGCCACAAACTTGCGCTCCAGGGTGTGGTTGGACTCCCAAGGGACGGGCTGCGCAAAGGCAAACCCCAAAATGTCAGACCCCTGTCACCGACAGCCCTTGACAAAGCGTCACCTCTGCCCACCACCTGCCAGTGCCAGCCGCTCCGGGCATGTCAGGTCCTCCTGGTCTCCACCCACCTTGCTGCTAGCTTACATCTCCACGCAAGGGATGTTTTGCAATTAAGTATGCCATCCCCAAGCAAACCAGCCCGCAGGAGCTGTGGTCCTGCCCCGTGCAGCGGCGCGGTGATAACCCCCAGCCCGGCTCCTACCAGTGATGGTGACTTTGCCGTGCCGGGCTGTGTCTGACCCTGCTCGTTCCCCGTGGCTGGGCTCTGGTGGCAGCTACGTGGGGCCAAGCAGGGCACCGGCGTGCGGCGAGGACGCTGCAGGGGGTTACCTATAGGTGCTGCCCACAGGTGTCCTACGGCAATGCTATAGCAGAGACCCTCCCAGGGGGTCCCAGCAGAGCTGTGTGTGACTGCAGCCCCTATAGACAATGGCATGGTGCCTGGCCCGGGGTTTCCCCCTCTACAGGCTATCCATCATCCTGCAGGGACGGCCTCCGAGCTGGGCTGCCCACCGCCTGGCATCAGCTATTCCTGAGCAAGGGGTCGCAGCCTTGCCAGGGTAGCAGCGGTCGTCAGCTGCCTCGGGAGCCGGGCAGAAACTCCACGGCACCAACTAAGTATTTGCAGTTCAGCGTCAGTGGTGTCCGTACCCCCCCCCGCCCTCAGCGAGGAGGGGTTTAGGTGGGGAGCAGGCGCCCGGCCGGCGTTATGGGATCTAAATCCAGCTCTGCTGGGTCTGGTCTTGAGCCTCCCTGCTCCACAGGGGCAGCGCCTTTGGGTCCTATCGCTCCCGCTTCTTCTCCGGGCTGAGTCCCTTATCTGTCACCTCTTCCATCTGTCCCCGCCTGATATGCGCCGCTGGCAGTGCCCCAAGCCAGCCACCCCCGCCGGCACCCTGCAACGGGCAGGAGCGTCTCTTCAGCTCTGCTTTCCCAGGATGCTTCGCGGAGCCGGCCCGAGGGTGACCTTGGGTTTTGGAGCAGCCGTCCCCCCTGCCGCCACCGACCCCATGGGTGCTCCCGCACCAGGGCGGATGGGTGCCGGGTGCACGCGTGGAGCTGTAAATCTAACGCGAGCATGGTGGCAGTACGTGTATTTAGTTTAGCAGCCTTATTTTAGGCAAAAAGCTGCTGCAGGGTGAGCTGTGGTCTGACTGGCTCCGCTGCCCACGAGGGTTTCCTCTGCCGCTCCCGGGAGCTTTTTGGAAGAAATGGGGACCTCAGGAGCTGGAGGAGAAGCTTCCCAGGCAGCAGCCTGCCATGGGAGCCAGTGTCCTCCGGGACACTCGCCTCTGCAGCATCCTCCGAGGTTTCCAACCCAGCTCTTGCTGCTCGCAGGCCTTGCAGCGAGGGGACCTGGCTGGCGCTCATCCATCCCGTTGCAGCAGGATGCTGCACGCATCGGGCTTGACCCCAGGCCACAGACCACGCACCCTTCCCTGCTCCCACGCTGCACTGAGCACCCCTTTTCCTAACTCAAAAAAAAATTTAAAAAAGCCTTTTTGAACCCATGCTTTCTGGCTTGCACCTTTACTTTCTCACATGGAAACACTGTGACCAGCTCTCCCCCTCTGACCTTCAGGCGGGGAGCCGCTTCCCCCACCTGCTTTCACCTTTACTGTTTTAAGCTCAGTCTCTTCCTTCTCCCTCCGAGTGCTCATCGTTCGTGTCTAGCCTGTGCAACTTGCTGACCCAGCACTCCTGCCCGCTCCTCCATCCGTTTTGCCTCCATGCGTAATGCACCTCCATCATCTTCCCTAGGAAGGACGTGCAGAGCGGGGTCGCGGTGCTGCGGTGCCGCATCGGGGGCCGTGACCGTGCAGGGGTCCCCATGCACTGCCGGGGGCCCTGCACCTGGGTTTTCCTCGCCATCCATCCCGGTACTTGTCCCAGCCACCTAGGAACCCCAAAATATCTAAGTAGGGGTGTGCCCGCAGGACAGCGATGCTCCTCTGCGATGCCCCCCACACGCTGGCCGGTTCGCTGGCCCCGGGGGCCCTTGCACTAAGCCAGGCTCAGCGCTCAGGCTGTTGACAGCCTCCTGGCATCCTTGCCCTGGCTCCTGCCAGCTGAGTGGGGATGAGGCAGGGGCTTGCGACCGCCTGCAACAACAGCCCGGGGAGGGGAGCAACAGCCCAGATGTGCACAACAGCCCAGATGTGCACAGCAGCCCAGATGGGAACTAAAGCCCTGCTCTGCCCACGCCACAAGCCAAGGGATGCTTCGTGCCCGGGGCCACTGCCCCAAAGCCCCCCTCTACCCCAAAAATCTCTCGTCCTGCCTGCACCCGGGGCACAGCCTCCGAGGCTTCGCCGTGCCCACAGTGTGCCCCCCCCAGCCACCACCGTCGTCCCACCCGGCAAGAAACAGGAGAGCCATCGCTCCTGACCCAGCCAAAGCCTCTCCTGTTTTGATCAGCGGAGGCGTGGGCTGCTAACCGCAGGGCCTCGTTAGCTTAATGAATGAATTCCAAAGCTGGGCTTTCCGACGAGTTTTGGGCATGCAGCAAACTCCTTGGGAGTGCCAGGCTAGGACAGAGTCTCAGTGTCTCCAAAAAGCCTCATCTTCTGGTTTCTGAGAGAAACAATAACCAAACCAGGAGATTCTCATAAAGGAAATCAGCAAAGACAACTACTTTTATATGTGCGCTTAAGTATTTAGGTCAGTATTTTTAGAATAAATAGCTGTGGGTTGGTTCCTATCTTTTCACTTTCATTTTTCACACTTCAGCTTCATTTTCCTGAATCTGGTTATACTGAAGCAGCAATTGGGTTTTTCAAAGTGCTCCCACCTACCAGCGCACTGACCTTGCCGGCTCTGGTTTCTCCAATGGTTCCTCTGGCCTTTTCTTCTCCCCTGAACTATTTGCACAATTAGGAACTGAACCCAGCCCCCTCTGCCTTAAAGATTTCCCCGAGAGCTGGGGAGGGAAGGGAGGAATCAGCTGCGGGGAGGGGGGGATCGGCTCTGCAAGGCGTTGGGGAGCTTTGCTGGTCTGAACTGGGAAGGGGACGCACGTGGTGCGTGGCCGTGGCCCACGATGGATGCGTGAGGCTCCGTGCACGGCTCCAATCCTGCACCCAACGCCAGCCGGTCCCTTTCCACACCGGGGAGAGTCCCGGCCACGAGCTGGGCGTTACACCCTGCAGCCTGCTATTAAAAGCAAACCATCTAGAAGAGTCCTTCGGAGTGAAAGCAGCTTTTAAAGGAAACATTGGCAGTCTCGTTTGGCTGCAACAGCGCCTGCTTTGCTAACGGCCTCCAAAATTAGAAGAGGCTCAGAAACTTAGGATGGATGTTACTGCAGCAGAGCGGGGAGGGGGGGACGAGGGGGAGGCTCCAGCCTGCTCAGCCTCAGCTGTGCTTCCCCAGAAATCGGAATGCTGCTCCACAGCCCATCCATACAACCTTTTTTTTTTGGGGGGGGAAAGGATAAGCTCACGGTGGGAATGGAGCACAGGGAGCAATGCCCGGCCGGCGTGGAAATCCCGGGTGCGCACGTGCGGCTGGAAAAAGCAGCGATCTCCGCTGTGCTAAACACACTCTGCGGGAGCGACGGAGATGTGCCAAAGCTTCTTCATGACTTAGCTCCTAATAAACACGCTCTGGATGGGAAACGAGCCTTTGGGTTTCTCTGCTGTGGGTGAGCAGGGAGCTCGCCCCAGCAATGCTCCATCCCCACGAGTTGGGGGGCCGGGGGGTGCGGGGCACGTCCTTGCCGGTCCCCAGTGCTGGGGCCAGGCTCCTGCCCATCCTGCATCGCTCCTGGGGGAGTTTATCCCGAAATAAATCCCCCCTCCTCCTCCTCCTCCCCGGCTCAATGGCCGCTTCACCTCGAAGAGTTATTCACAGATAAACTCCATAAATTTGGGGGACAGCCATTTTATCACTCCTGGCAGCTCTGTGCAGTGCCTGCCACAAGGTGAAGCCCAGGGAGCTGGGAAGGGATGGAAAACCAGCTCCCGGCAGAGCAGGAGCATCGGAGCGCCGGGCCAGGGCCGGCTCTGCCGCGGGGCAGCCGGGGCCACGGGACGGCCGTGTCCTGCCCCAGCTCTCGCTGCCTGCCTGGGGTTTCCGAGGCTTTGTTAGATGCAGGGAGGCGCGAGAGCAGAAAACCGCCTCCTCTCTGCCTTGCCTCTATGGATGATTTATTTCGACACACGACTCCAGCCTGTTTTGCTGCATCACTCCAGGCGCTTTACTGCCTCTGGCCTGGGCTGGAGACATCCCCGCACCCAGCCCCGGCTGGCCGGGAGCAGAAAGGAGCCCTCAGCCCTTGCCAGCGGGGCTTGCGACGATACCCAAATGCTCCTGAGCTCGGGTGGTTAGTTGGCCTTTCCTGACCTAGAGCAGCTCACCTTCTCCCGGCCCCTTCCCCAAATCGTCGGTGCATCGCTGCCTGCCGGTGCATCGCTGCCCGCTGGCTCCCACCCGGGGCTGTTTAGGGTGCCCATCACTGGGGAGGATGTCTGTCACTGCGCTGGGACTATTCTGCTGGAACACCACCTGGACAAATAAACACATTTTTTAAAAATCCGTCCTTAATTTTGCTGTGCACTTACAAAGGCGCATGGATCTCTGCATTAGCTAATGTTAAGCTGTAACAGCATGTTGCTGTGGACGGGCACCGCTGCTGTCCCGGCCAGGCACGGGCCCCTGCAGGCTGCGTTCCCGCACGGCGTGCTGAGCCCCCAACCTGTCTGCAGGACTGTTCTACCACCAGGTACTGCTACCGCTGCTGGCAGTTTGGATTTTGAATTTTAATTTTGACCAAACTATAGATTTTTTTATTCCCAGGTTGCTGCCAGCCAGGTATTCCCTTTTCCCACGGGAAAGCCAAACCCCGGGGCGTGACAACTGCTGGTGATGCTGGAGATGCTGATGGGGAGGTCGGGAGAGGGGCTGCCAGCAGACTGGGGCACCACACGCTCCCCATATCCCCCCTTAAAATATCTCCTCCATTTCACAGCACTCCAGGACTGCAAAGCAGCCGTCGAGAGGGGCCAGATTTGGGTTTGGTACCGAGCACCTACCATTTGGTGTCTAAAATTCCCCTATCTTCTAATAAAGCTTTCCCCCCACCCAGACCGGCTGGCAGGAAGAAACCCCCCCTCGGCTGGGCGAGATTTCCACACCTCAGTGGCGGTGGCGAGCGCTCTGCATGGCTCGCATTCAAATGAACTCGGCGCAGGCAAGCAGGCAGCGGCGGCGGGTGCTGCCACCCACCTCCTCTCCCACCCCGGCCCCTCGCCCCCCGCACGCAGCCGCTGATATTTTTCGGAAGGAGTCATTCGCCTGCCTTGGGGTTGGGGTTTTTGGGTCCCGCGGGAGCCACGGTGTTCGGGTTTCCTGTTTACCCGCGCAGCTGCACCGGCGGTTGGAGGGAGGTCGGCGCGCGTTAGCCGCGATGCCGAAACATCACCGGTGCCGTAACCGGCTCCTCGGCGGGTGCGGAGTTCAAGGCCTTCTCCAGTGCCGGCTCCTCGGCCACAGGCTTGCAAAAACCCAGCCAGCGAAAGGCTTTTTACGAAGGAAGAAAGTAGCAGCAATCTGCTGGTAGATGCTGTATGCGCATAATTAATTAAATTGCATAATTAATAACATTGCATTATTTATAAAGGGCTGGGGGATGTCCCCGTCACAAGCAAGGGGCGAGTGCCACCCTAGCCTGGCGCACAGGAGAAAGCACAGCCAGAACCCTGCGCGCGAAGCCCCCACGGCCCCGGGCACGGTCACGCGTGGGAGCTCACTCCATGGGGTACGCTGCAGTTCCCTTCCCCCCCCCCCGCTAGGCTGGCGCCGGGGCCTGCTGGCGTGGGCAGCGGAGGCAGGAGGGCGGGCAGGGAGCAGGGCCCGCTGCAGGCAGGGGGGTAGCGGGGCAGCGGGGCGGGCAGGCCGGGCCGGGCCGTGTCCCCCCCCCGCCTTCTCCGGGGCCGCCCCCCCCCCGGGGGCAGCGAGGCGGGGCGGGGCGCGGAAGGGGCCTCTTGAAACCGCCGCGCGCTGATTGGCCGAGCGCTTGCTCCGCCCCGCCCCCTTCTCCTCTCCTCCCTCTCCCCCCCCCCTCCCTAGGGGCCCGGGGGAGCCGGGGGTGCCGGAGGGCTTCGTCACCCCGTGCCCGCCCCCGCCCCCGGCCCTGGCCCCGTCGGCGGGCGGGCCGCAGCCGCCGGAAGGCCGCGCCTGTGCGCCTGGGGGGGCGGGGCGCTGCGCTCGCTGCGCTGAGCTGAACCGGGGCGGCCGCGGGCACCGCGGGAAGGGGGGGAGGGGGGGGGGGAGCGGGGGGCGCAGCGCGGCCGCTCGGAGTAACGGCGCCCCCTGGCGGCGCGCGGCGGCGCGGACGGCGCCGGTACCGCACGGAGCCCCCGGGGTGTCCTGTGCCCGTGTGTGTGCCCACGGGTGTCCTGTGCCCCTGTACCGCCCCCGGGGTGTCCTGTGCCCGTGCGTGTGCCCACGGGTGTCCTGTGCCCCTGTACCGCCCCCGGGGTGTCCTGTGCCCGTGCGTGTGCCCACGGGTGTCCTGTGCCCCTGTACCGCCCCCGGGGTGTCCCGTGCCCGTGTGTGTGCCCACGGGTGTCCTGTGCCCCTGTACCGCCCCTGGGGTGTCCTGTGCCCACGGGTGTCCTGTGCCCCTGTGTGTGCCCGCGGGTGGCCTGTGCCTGTGTGTGTGCCCACAGGTGTCCTGTGCCCCTGTACCACCCCTGGGGTGTCCACTGCCCACGTGCCCACGGGTGTCCTGTGGCTGTGTACCCCCCCAGGATGTCCCAGCATTCATGGAATCCTGGGGTGTCCCTGTCCTCCGGGACCCCAAAGCCTGTCCTTGTCCTCGTGTACCCCCGGGTATGGCTGTCCCCGCAGACCCCTGGGGCTGTCCCTGTCCTGTACCCTCCCGCCTGTCCCTGTCCCCACGTACCCCTGGGTGTCCCTGTCCTTACGACCCCCCCAGGACTCTCTGTGCCCTCGTGGACCCCTGGGGCTATCCCTGTCCTCATGGACCCCCCCGGTCAGTCCCTGTCCACACAGGCCACCAGCACCAGGCCCGTTCCTTGGCACTTCCCAAACCTTCTCCAGCAGGTCCTGCTTCCCGCTGGCCCTTCCCCCTGGTGCTCCCCATCCCCGTCACGGCCGGACGCTGGCACCCCATGTCACACACCGTCCCGTTTGCTGACCAGCGTTCAACCAAACCACGCTTGCTCTGGGCTTTAACGTTTGAATTAAAACCAAAATAAACCCCACAGCGAGCTAGAGCCCGGCTTAGCCTAACGGCACACGGCCTCCCTCCTCCTCTCCGTCGCGGGGCGGGCGAGCCAGCCTTAGGAAATTAAGTAAATACCAATGGAGGAGTTGAAAAATAGGTTACCTTGTAATTGAATTTTTTTTGCCTGCAGCTAAAGAAAAATTAGCCTTCCTGCTATCTTGTGCAGCCTGTGTGTTTGAGAACTTACCGGGGTGTGTAATAGCTGAAAGGGTGGTGCGACAGCTCCTTGGCCCAGCTTTTTCAGCTGCCTTACTTCGGAGCTCTTGCTTTTTTTTTCCCCATTCCCCTGCCTTTAAACTCCAAGCGCTGCCAGGGAAATCTAGAGCTTTGGCAGCTCGGAGGAGCTAAGAACAGGACTCCTGGCAGAGCGATGGCCCCAATCCTGCGCCAGGAGCCGGGGGACAGCCTCTCTGTGGGGGAGACCCCAGCTCGCAGGGTGCCATCACCCCATCTCGTCACCCTGTCCCATCGCCCCATCCCATCACCCCGTCCCGTCGCCCCGTCCTGCAGCTGGTGCTGCTGCGGCCGCCCTGGGGTAGCAGAGACTCTCAGGGTGGGAGGGTGGTACGGGGCAGAGGACCCTGACTGCCAGTCCCCGAGCAGCTGGGGGGGTGTGTGTCATCCTCCGCTGCTCGGGGGGACGCAGGACCCCCAGCCCGGGCTGGCGGTGTGGCCGCAGCGTGGCTCTGCTCCCTGGTGTTGCAGCAGCTCCTGATGCAGCAAGACGACACGAGGGTTTGATTTATGAAGCTGGTGCATTAGCATTTTTTTTTCCTCCCCTTTTCCACAATGAGCCGTTTGCATAGCGGTGCCTGCCGTGCCACCCTCCCTCCTTCCCATCGGCACCCAGGTTTTGGGCGGCATTGCCCGGGGAGAAGAGACCGGCAGCCCAACCTTGGGTACCACACCATCATCCTGCAAAGAGGGAGAAGTGCCTGGCCCCCCCAGAGACAGGGATGCCACAAGCACCGGCCTCGCACCCCTGCTACCGCTGGGGGTGTGGGATCACCTGCGCAAACCCTCCCGGGGATGCTGTGGGTGCTGAGCGTGGGCGGCTGCGTGGCCGGGGCTCACAGCTGATGGGTGCATCCCACGTCGGGGACTGGGGTCCCTGCTAGGGGCACACGGAGCAGCCTGGGGCACCCCAAAAGCATCTCCGAGCCCTTGGCGCTGCGGTCGCCTCCCGGCAGCAAGTCGAGGGCTGGGGGTGTTGCTCCCAGCTGCTCGGCTCCGTCTTCACCAGCCCCGTCCCAGTGCGGGGTCTCACTCCGGCCTCGTGGGGCTGCCGGGGTCAGCCGTGGCTGCGCAGGTACCGTGTCAGCGCTCGCCGTCGTCCCCATAATAGCCAAGAAAACCTAAGTTTCAGCAAAAATCTGACTTACGCCGCAGCCTCTTTCTCCTACTACCGAGCCAGCGTGCAATTTATCCTGCCAACTACTCCAAGAAGCGATGAAACCAATAGGTCACTTTTTTTTTTTTTTTTTGCTCAGCAGTAATTAATGGTTTAATTAACACTCGCGGCATCCAATTCCCATTGCTCTGCGCGAGCAACCTCCACCGGCGGGGCCTCACAGGGAAGCATCACCCCAAACTCTCCGGTAACCGGGGGTGGAAAGGGTTAGCCGGGGAGACGGTGGGAGCTGCCGGTTGGAGGCCGCCCATCTGGCCGTGATTTCATCCGAAGCTGGAAACTTCTCCTCCTCCCGAGCAGCAGCGGCGTTTCCAACACGTTTCACAGCCTGCTTTGCTTTTGCACGGACTTGTTTACGGTGCGGCGGCTCTTAAAGCCGAGGGAAGAAACCGGCCGCCATGAGCGTGCGCTGCGCACGGCCGTCGTTATTTACTCTTAACGATTTTCCAGTATTTTGACACTAGTCCCTGAGAAATTTTAGTTGTCCCAAGGAGAATAGTTGCTTGTAACCGGTTGGTAATTACAAGTATGAATGTCAATTAATTCATTTAGCTAATTATCCACTCTCTGAGCATCACGCACCAAAGAACTGTAAAAGACGGGCATATGGTGATGGATCGGAAGGAAGAAGCTGGCGTCTACGTGTGCTTGCTGGGTGGCCGGGGCCGGGCGCGCGCTCGCTGGGGTGTGCCGGCACGCCGGGCTGAAGGGATGCAGGAAGGGCGAGAGCTGGGGGAATACGGCCGCCCGTAATTACAGCATTGTGCTAATTGCACCTGGAAAACATCAATCCCCTCCTTGCAACTTTTGTTTGGAGGCCTGAGCACGGGTCAAGCATCTAAAGTGTTTGTAATTGTGCTGCTTCCTCTGATGGGGAGGGGGGGAAGAATCATTTTCCTTGATCGTAATCGCTGGTTTGCAGAAATAAACGGTCCTAAGGAGGGGGAGCAGAGGTCCCTGCCGAGCCTCCGTGCTAAAGGTGGGGAGATCCGCTGGAGGATGGTTGTGGCAATGTGCCCACCCGTGAGCCTTGCAGGGCACCCGGGGCAGGTAGAAAACCATCTTGGTGAAAAATCATCTGATTTGTTGCCCCCCCGCCAAAAAAAAAGGAAAATGTTTTAAGGGAAATGTTCTTTTCTGAAATGATCGGAGTTAATTGCATCTGGGTGTGCAAAGTTACCTGCAAGGCATGGAAGAAGTTGCGCGGGGAGAGCAGAGCGGACGCCCCCTCCCCGCTCTCAGAAAGCCGATGAAAAATCGCAGATTTTATGCTAGCAGCTGGGCAGCGAATGCTCAGCGGGGATAAAGTCCTCGCTTAAAGCGGGGCAACAATCTTCTTCCGGAGGGAATTACCATCACCTGGTGCCGCGCTGACTCTTCCATCCCCCAAAGGCTCCTAACCCTCGGCAGGCAAGCATCGCCCCAGGTTGGGCCACCAGCTCCATCCTTGCCCGGCCCAGCCTTCGCAGAGGTACGGAGGTGTCCCGCCCCACCTGCACCCGCCTCGAGGGTTTTGACAACCATTTCCCACGTCCAGCTTCAAATTTGGGTCGCTGAGACCCCAGCGCTGCGGGGGCAGCACCCACCACGTCAGATACTGATGCTCGGTGCCCACCGCAAGCATTTGCTCTCTTCCAGTGCTTCGTTATTCTTATTTACCAAAAAAAGCTAGGCCTTATTTCCTGTTAAATTTGTTTAACTATTTCACCGCTGGCTTTCTGAGGGCAACACTTGGTGCTGCCTGCACTTCCGAGGGGCTTTGATCGAACTCGTGTACGTCGATTAACAAAATTCACTTATAAAAGCACGTAAATAAAATACAAATAGAACAGCATCTCCCCCCCCAAAACCCAATAGGCTGTATTGTTAATGCGGTGACACGGCAATTTGCATTTTATTTCCTTGTTATTAAAAAAAAAAAAAAAGGTATTTATTATAAGCTCTGCTAGAGGCACTTCAAAGGCAGCAGGGCCAGGGAGTGGCTGCGCGGATTGGAGAGGCTCCGGAGAAGTTTGTGGAGGCGTTCCCGGCCAGCGATCCCGGTGTCAGCGCCTGCAGCTCCAGGGAAAAAAACAAATATTTTCAGGCAGGTTTAACTGGAGGGGGGGAGAGGCTGGTGCTGATGCGGTGCCGCTGGTACCGAGCGGGCTGGGGGGAGCAGCCGGGGACCCCCGTGCCCCTCGCTGGGGTGATGGCGGAGAGAAGAGGGGGTGATGTGTGGGGCTGGGGAGAGGACCCAGGACCCCATCTCAGGGAGAGATGGAAGGAAAAACGCTGGACCCTGCTCTGCAGAGCCGTTGGCAGCGTGCCGCTGCCTCCCGCCTCGCTCAACGCACAAACCTCCAGAGCGCCGGCCATTTTCCAGGCAAGAGCAGATTTGCCAAGCGCTACCTTAAGAAAAGTTATGCGTGACTATTTTTAAGGAAGCGGGAGGGGGTGTGCACTGGCCCCATCCCAGGGCCCTGTGCCAGCCCTGGCCTCGATGTCCGTGCCCAGTGCCGGCTGCCACGCGTGCAGGTGTCCGGACGCTTCTCCTCCGAGCCGGCCGTCGCCTCGCCGCCGCCTGCAAATGCTCAGCTTCTTCTGGCTGAGGTGAGGTCCGGGGGTGGCTGGGGACGATGGGGACAAGGTGGGGGGAGTGGGGGACACCCCGGGGCTGGGTGAGCAGCTGGATGACTTCCATGCTCGGTGGTGTAGCAGTGGCTTGTGGTGGTGCTGGGCAGCTCTGCCGGGGGGTGGAGGTGGGGTGAAAGCCCCTCATGCCCCCCCCGGTGATGCCCTCTTGCCTTGGGCTTTGTGGTGAGCCTTGCTGCGGCTCCACTGTGGGCCATGGCACCCGTGCGGCTGCAATGGGGACAGCAGGTGAGAGCTGGCAACGTCACACCCCCCAGCCCAGGTCTTTCTGGGTGTGCCAGGAGGGATGCTGGGGGGGATTTGGCTTGAATCAGCCCTTTTTCACTTAAAAAAGGGGGGGCAGATATTTGGAAAGCGTGGGCACAGGGATGCCGGGAATGCCGGCATCATGGGGAGGGCAGAGGGATGTGCTGGGGCCGGCTGAGGCAGCGTGGGTGGCCAGACACGGTGGGCGGCACGATGCCATGGTGGTGTCCACCCTGGTGGTCTCCACCCCAGTGGTCTCAACCGTGGTAACACCGCCACAGTTGAGACCACCGGGGTGGAGACCACCAGGGTGGACACCATTGCACCACCATAGCCTCCATCGTGGTGGTCTCCACCATGGTGGTCTCCAACTTGGTGGGCTTGACTGTGGTGGTCTCAACTGTGGTGGTCTCTACCCCGGTGGTCTCCAACTTGGTGGGCTTGACTGTGCTGGTCTCAACCGTGGTGGTCTTGATGCTACAGCAGTCTCCTGCCCGGGGAAGCTGTGGGTGGCAGGGCAAAGGTGCCTGGGCTGGGCGATGTTTTGTTGGGTGTCCTCATGCTTGTGAAGTTTGGCCCCGGCGGTGTTTGCAGCTGTAACGGGGTGACATGGAGCTTCACTCTCCCCTTGGGCCGGAGGCAGCAGTGCCAGAGGACCCTTGTCCCCTGGGACACTTCCTGGGAGAACTTTGCCCCTTGTGCCGGCAAACCAGCACCGGCCTTCCCGGGAGCGCCCTGGGAGCTGCAGAGAGCAGCTGGGCAGGGGTACGGCCGGGACTGGGTGCTGGGGGCACGGCTGGGGCTGGGGATGCTTCACCCAGTGTTGAACTGAATGGTGGAGAGGGATGTCAGGGGGCTGGAGGGGTCCCCGCTACTCTTGCCCCGAGAGGAGGTTTCCCATGGGTGGTGGATGTAAAACCAGCGGCCCCTCGTGACGGGGACCGTCCTCGCAGCCCCTCCTGGCCCTGCGCCTGGCTTTGCTCCGTGAAACTCCGAGGAAAGCATGAAGCAGCACCACTCGCAGGGTGCCCTGGCCTTTCTGCTGGACCGGCCGCCCTCCCAGGGTCCCACCGACACCCGCCACAGAGAGCTGCCACGCTTCCTCACCGTGCCGTGACCCGGTGATTCGGTCCCTCTCATCTCAGCGGGGCCAACCATCCCCACGGCCCCGCGCAGGGGTTGGCACCCCGTACCCCACACCCGAGCAAGCACCGCGGGTCTCGTCCTGGGGACGGGGTGGTGGAGCTGAGCTGTGCCGGGCACCTCCACCGCTGCTCCCTGGTGGGGGTCCCACCGGAGGAGACATCTCCCCTTGCACAAAACCTGCCCATCCCATCTCCGGGAGCGCCGGGGCTTTGCTGCTGCTGCCGGCAGCGGGACTGGCAGGCTGGGTCTCGGGGGAAGGAGAGCCCTCGCTGCCCTGTCGAGATGGCAGAATTTCCCAAAGTAGGTCAGGTTAATTTTTTAACGCGTGCAGATTTGCTTGTTACCATGGATATTGCTCAATTATACACCAATAATCCCCCATGAGAACTTCATTGTCGCCGCTTTCCTCCCTTCCTCATCCCCCCTTTTTTCTTTAAATATTCCCAGAGAGGGGTAAGGATGCGCAGAGGGGCTGGAGCAGGGGTAGGAGACCAGAGCCAGGCGAGGGAAAATGGGGGTTAGGTGTTTGGGATGTGGCGGTGGGAGAGCTCTGGAGGGCAGGCGGGAGCGGCTCCAGGTGTGGGGCTGCCCAGAGCCCCCCACAGCTCAGCACCCAGGACCCCCGCCCTGGCTTCACCATCATCCCTCCCTTCCGTCCGCTGCTTGGGGGTGGCTAACGCAACACCCCGCTTCCAGAGGGCTCAAGGATCCCCTGCATCCTTGCCCGGCATCGTCCCGGGGGCTGTGGGACCCGAGAGGGTTTTGTGACAGAGGATCCCCCGGGGTGGTGGTCCCCCAGTGCTTTTCCGAGAAGCCAGCACCCAATTCGGCAGCAGGGACCATCCCTGGAGCCTGTGGGTGCTTCGGTGCTGCGGGACACCCCCCTGCCAGGGTACAGGAGAGAAGTGGGGTGCCACAGGCTCCCTCTCCCCCACTATTTGAGAAACCGTTGGGGTGTCTCCCCCCTCTGCACCACCCCCCCGGTTTGCTCTGTGGGCTCCTTACGCCTTCAGCAGCACAGGAAGTGAGCGTGGCAGGAGGCGAGGAAAACGTTCTGCTGGAAGGGTTTTCTTCCTAACGCAAACTTTTTTCTTTTTTTTTTTTTTTTTTGGGTAGAAGTGGGTCACTCGAGGGGTGACAGAGTAAGAGCATCATCGCCTGGGTACCGCATCCCGTTGCCATGGTGACCCGAGGGCTGCATCAGTCAACAGCTTTAAAAATGTGACAGTTGAGTGAGGCTGAAGATTTTAATGAGGACAGACACTTGCTCGCTCAGTTTTGATAACCGAATACTCTATAAATACTCACTGGCTGAATGGTTCCGGGTCTCTGGAGCGCATTTGCGACGTGTGGCCGGAGCGGTCCCCTTCCCCACGCAGAGCCCTGTGCTCCCGGGTGGCAGCGTGGGCTGGGGCCGCCTCGGAAATAACGGGGGGGGGTGTGTGTGTGAATGGATGCACATCAGACAGCTCTTTTTTTTTTTTCTCCTTCCTGCTAACCCAGCCCAGGGGACAAGGTGACATGGTTGCAATCAGAGAGTGCAGCACGAGGTGAAGGTTTGGGTTTCCGAGGTACGGCATGAGCTGCGTGCCTTCTGGGGTTGGCCGCTGCAGCTGCGGGGTGTGACGGGGCCACCCCCGGCCATTGCCACCACCTTAAGGTGCCTGCAGTAAAACAAACCCAGGGAGCAAACCCAGCTTGCTAAAGAGGAGATTAACTCTTGCACTGGGCTCGTGCAGGGGTGGGTGAGCTGTAAGCAAGCTCCCAAGCCTCAATAACAAGCCCGGAGAGGTCGTGGGGCTCGGCAAAGCAAAGCCCGGTGCCGCTGAGGCAGAGCTCGGGAAGGCTTTGAAAGGCTCAGGGGTGCCGCTTGCACCCATCGGTGCTCTGAGCACCCTCATTTCATCCTGACCGCAACGGGAGCACGCCGTGTGATACCCAATGCTGGCTCGCACGAAGGGCTGACGGTGCAGGAGGCAAACGTGCAGCTTCCACTTTTCTGACCCCGCGCCATCGGGGTGGGTGGGTCCTGTGCAGGATCGGTGGGTCCCGTGCCTTGGGGAAGGAGCTGCCGCCTCCGGCAGCCTGGCTGGACCTGCACGGGAGAGGGACGTTTGCTGGCAGAGCCGAGGGCATGCCAAGGGCCCGCTGGTGGGGTGTTTAAAAGCAAACTGTAAATATAAAGCCTCTTCCAGCAGCTGCAGCTCCCGCCCTGCCTTTCCTCGCAATGCCACCGCCGTGTCCAGCCGGGACCCGGTCACAGCGCGTGTGGCTGGGGAGCCCACGGGCACCCAAGGGCACACGATGCCCTTGGGGGATGCCGGGGATTCGTGGGCAGAGGGGCCGGTGCAGGGCGCAGCGGCGTTGCCGGCGACAGGCGCTTCCCATTCGCTGCCCGCGTACCACCCGCGTGCAGCTGAGTCCTGCCCGCTGCCAAAAATATGCTCCCGGCCGTCTTGTGACCGCGGTGTCACCGCGCTGGACACAGCCCTCTGTCACATGTAGCAACACGGAAAATATTAACACAGCGTCACTGGCCGAGGGATGGGCCACGGCACTGCACGCTGGGCTCGGTCCAGCACCCCGAAATAGCTGGGAGCCTTTCCATCAACGCCGGTGAGCGCTGGACCTGACCGCTGAGGAATGGCAGGCGCCAGCCCCGGACCTGCCCTTCTCTGTTTCGGCTCCGGCAGCCGCCCCGATAGGTGCTGGCGAGGGGCCAGTGTCGTGGGGAGGGACGTCAGCGTGGGGCTTGGGGACAGGGTGTGACAACCCGCCGCGCAGGCAGCCGTGGCAGACGGTGGCTCTGTGGCACCTGCCACGCACGCTGCCTCGTCCCCGCTGCGGGACAGCCACGGGCGTCCTCCGCCCCCGGCTCTGCCGGTCCCCCGGTAACCGCAGCCACTCTTCTCCTTTCCAGGTGTCTCTTAAAAATGGTCAAGGGGAATATTGTAGTCCCTGAAGAGATCTTGAGCTTCTGTTGCAATGGCCTCCAGGTACCCCCCCGTGCTGTGCAACTAACCCTGGGGCTCCCCGTCGTGCCGGCGGCTACTAACCAAGGCTGTGCCGGGCACCCTGCGCTGGGAGCCGCTCCCAGCCCCGCACCAACTCCGGTTGCATCCGTTCCCCACGCGGTCCCCATCAGCATCCCCGGCCTCTTGCTGAGTGCCATGGGGTCAGGGCTGTTCCCACGGCACGCCGTCTTTTTCCCTAAAATTTAGAAGTGGCAAGGACTGGGAAAACAACCGGTGGGAGCTCCAGCCAGGCTGGCTGCTCGCTTTGCAGCAGGCGGCTTTGGAGCTCTGTGTGTTGCTGGCTCGTGCCCCAGAGCCTGCCGCCTTCCCGAAATAGCTCCGTGGTACTCGTGTAGCCACCTTGGCACGCCGGGAAACAGTCCGGGAGGTTCGCAAAGGGGTTCGGGGCCCGCTGGAGGGGCTCCGGGGGTCCATCTCGCTGTGGGATGGGGGGCCCTTTGCCGTAAGCTCGGCTTGCCGCGTTCGCTGCCGTCTCTGCTAAGCCGAGGTTTGTGCCGTTCCTGGGATGTCGTGTACCAGTAGCTATGGAAACAGAGGTTAGACCCGCTAGAGAAAAATGCTATTCTGAGAGGCGGTGAGCTCAGGGTAGTCGGGAAAGCTTCATTTTCAGCATAAACCCATCTTTAAAAGAAGCCGGGCAAATCAAAGGGCAAAGAAGCTGCTGCAACGGGGCTCTCGCAACAAGTGCTGTCAACGGGAGCCACGGCGGGAGCAGAAAGCGGAAGGAAGGGCTGTAACGAAGCCCAGACAGCTCCTCATGTCTCCTCAATTACTCACCGGGCTAACTGAGTTCACCCCTTGTGTAACATGCCTCACTTGAGATCTAATCAGCTATTTTTTGTGCCGGCACAGTCGCAATACCAGGCTCTCTCTTCCAACGTACCTCCCGCCGGGGCGGCGGGCAGGAGCGGCTCCGTGCCCAGCAAACTGCGAAGCCCACAGGGACTGTATGCAACTGCGCAAACAACCCCAAACCGAGGATGCTTTCCCCCCCCTTTTCCCCTCCTTTGCTTGTACCAGCCAGGAAAAACTGTTTCCAGTGTTTCCTCTGGCAAAGGGGGGTGTTGGTGGAAGGTTGGAGCATCGCTGTGTGCCCAGCTCCGGACACAAGCCCTGGGACTTGCAAAACCACCCTTTGCTGTGACACCTTAAAAATGAAGCTGTCAGGGGAGCAAACTTCCTTCCCTAAGGAGTGATTGACTTTGGGAGGGGGTTTTGTGGGGTTTTTGGGAGGAAGCAGCGGGGTTGGCTGATAAATGGCCTGAAAACCTGCAGCGATCGCCCACAGAGCTCTTTTTTAGAGGGATTTTTTTTTTTTTTTTTGTCCTTTCAGCTCTGGGCATCACATCTTTGGTGAGGGCCGGGTGGGTTTTGGTGGTGCCCGGGTCTGTGCAGAGCTGGGGGGGGGGTCCCGCTGGCTCAGCGTGGGGAGGGGGGCTGCGTGGGTCACCGTTTTCTTGGGGGATTTTCCTCCCGCTTGGGTAAACAGAGCTCTCGTCCCTCGCAGGGCTCGACCTCTCCGCCACGTGCCCGGGAGCCAGAGGAGCGGGAAGAAGTGCCGGGGGCCATGGCGAACCCCTCGCCCTCCCGCAACCCCACCGAGGTGCAGATGAGCCAGCTGGTGCTGCCCTGCCACACCAACCACCGCGGGGAGCTCAGCACCGGCCAGCTGCTCAAGTGGATCGACACGGCCGCCTGCCTCTCCGGTAAGCCGTGTTCTCCCACCGGAGCCGTCGTCCCACCAGGCCGGGAGGGAAGGGACCTGGCCGTGTCCCTGGGAGCCCGCTCATCAGCGGCGTGCCTGGTGGTCCAGCGCCGTCCCTCGGAGCTGACGCCAGCTGGGGACCCGCGTCATGCTGAGTAATTAGAGAGCAAGCAGGAGCAGGATGAGAGGGGGAGATGTGCGCTGCAGCACGCACGCTTGCTCGGGGACAGATCAAAATCAAAA
This sequence comes from Grus americana, assembly GCF_028858705.1. Taxonomy (NCBI): domain Eukaryota; kingdom Metazoa; phylum Chordata; class Aves; order Gruiformes; family Gruidae; genus Grus; species Grus americana. The sequence continues at coordinate 30,389,063 of NC_072859.1, forward strand.
CCTGCTTCTTCCCAAATGCTGCCCTTTCCCTTGCCTGCGCGCATGGTGACACCGGGCTGGTGACATCCCTGGTGTCCTGGCAGCGGCCGGAGAGTTCTGCCGGACGGGGCTGAGCTCCTCCGCTCAGCGAGAAGCTCACCCTGCCAAGCACGCCGTGGGTCGCCAAGCACGGGGAAAGGAAAACGGGTGCAATATTGCACTTTGCTGAGCTTCCCAGTGCAGTTTTGCAGTTTGAGGTTCCCAGAGTCCCAAGGGAAAGCTAGAACCGCAAGGCGGCTTTAAAATATTTGCTGGGTATGGGGAGATGATGTCGGCTACCTGTGCGTCCACGCAGCGGCTGAAAGCATCAAGGGAAGGCAAACAGCAGGGCAGCGTGCCTCCTAGTTACAACCACCCCCCTCCAAACCCTTCAAACCCACGCTGCACGGGATGGAGAACCCCCAAACCTTGCTCTCGTCCCCAGAAAACATGGCAGGCGGGCACGAACAGGGAAAGGGACGCCAGCCGGGGGTTCACCAGCCCCACGGCAGCAGCTGCGGGGCAGAGGAACATGCGTGCCCCTCGCACGCTCGGCGTGTTGCTGCAGGTAGTTGATGTAGTTTGTTTTTCCTTTCCAGCCGAGAGACACGCCGGCTGCCCGTGCGTCACGGCTTCCATGGATGATATGTATTTTGAGCATACCATTAGGTAAACACTCCGCTCTCCAGCGGGGCATGCGCGGGGGAGGCGGATGGGGTTTTCCCGTCTGCTGGGTGCAACGCGGATGGTGGGGCTGGAGCCGGGACAGGGAGCAGCGTGCTGGGGAGAGGAGGAGATGCAGTGGCAGTGCCTGGTTTGTGGGGCAGCTCCGCTGCGGGGGGGTGTGGGCCGAGTGTCCGCTCTGATTTATCTGCTGTCTGGTTGCTCGGGGAGCTCCTGCTGGGTTGGCTTCCCAGTATTTCCCCCGACCCCAGCTCCTCCCTGGCTTTGGTCAAGAAACAACTCTTACTTTGTGCTCTGAAAAACTTCAATTTTGCGAAACGCGCCTCTGTAGCAGCCACGTGGGTGGCTGGCGTGCGGCGGAGCTCACCCACCCACTGGGTGCTGGGGGGAGTGGGACCTCCTTGAGCACCGTGCTGTGAGATGCACCTGGGTGAGCTTTGCCCGGCCAAAATCCCCTCCCAGGCTCGTCCCGGTCCCCACAGAGGTGCCCACCTCAATGCGCGCAGCCCTCGAGCTGTCACGCTGCAGGGGACAACATAAGCATCCCCACCAGGCGTAGGTCTCACATGCCTGAGGTGGTCTCCCCTCCTTACCACCCCCGGGTGCTGCACCCACCCTCACCCATCTCTCAGAGCCCCCACACCCCTCCGTGCAGGGGGATGCCCGTCTGCTCCCCCCCCTCCCTGGGTACCATCTCAGGGGGCTCCGTGGGGGTCCTGGCGCAGGGTTCTGGTGCACCTACGAGTGTGCCCAATGGCAGAGGTGCCCATGTGCTGGCACAGGGGTTTTGGCACCCCTGTTCCCTGGGGACCTGCGGGCCGAAGGCTGGCCCTGCCGAGCAAGCCGTGCCGTATAGGATCCACGCTGCCTAGCAGCTCCCCACTGTGCAGGTCTGCCCACTGGGGACAGAGACGAGCTGTGGGTGCCCAGGGCTGGCATTGGGGTCCCTGGATGTCGGCTTTGGTGCCGAGGAAGTCCGATGTGCTCTTGTGTTTCACCGCCATCCCCAGGAAGTGTTGAACTCCCAGTTCCTCCATCTCACATCAGATGCCGCGGTGCTGGTGGGTCGGCAAGCCACTGGCAGGGGTGCCCGTCGGGTGGCACCGTCATGGTCAATGCCCTGCACCAAGCGGGCTCGGCGGGTGCCGTGCCCAACACCGCACGGCTCCAGCTCCTGGGGCAGCTTTGCCCAGGAAGCTTTTCCCGTGGGTTTCGGAAGCGGGAGGACAGACCCGAGCCCCGCTCCAGAACACGAAATCAAGCCCTGCAAGGCATTCGCCCCTCCTCGGGGGTGAGCCAGGCACTGCTCCAAGGGGTCAGGGAGTTTGTGCTGCTCCTGGCTCAGATCCTGCTACCTGTAGTGCAGCCTAATGCTCGGAGCAAGGGGCCTGGCGGGGATTGCCCACAGAGCTGTTTGAAGGCAGAGGAGCTTTGGGTGGCGTTTGCCGTCCGCTCTCCTCCTCGCCCGGCTGGTTGTGCTTTCTGCTGTCCTCCCACCGCGAGCGAGAGACCCCCGTGGGCAAGGGAGGGCTGTGGGTGCTGGGGGCGCACAGGGGAGACCCCAAAACATCACTGACTTAAAAGCTCACCGGCTGGGCATCAGATGCTCCCCATTCCTCAGTCCTGCCGTGTGGAAGCGCAGCCTCCCGGGAGGATTGCACGTACCCTCGAGCCGGAGTTCGTGCAGCTTTTATGGCACCAGCTTGTGCCGTTTGATAAGGAGAGAGAAGATAAAGTATTTTTGGGGCTGTAATGTAGAGACCCGGTGCTGCCAACGTGCCTGCCTCAGCCCCGACCCTTGCACGCCCCTGATTGCAAACCCAGCCGGAGCGTCTGCTTCCGTCGCCTCTAACCCTCTCCCCCATCTTGCTTTTTCTTTTCGCACCAGCCAGCCGTATATAAACCCTCCTGGGCAGCGGGACGGGAAGAGCGGTGTCTGGTATGGACGTTTGCAGCCTTAGAGCTGCCAGCCTAATGCAGCGCTGCCGTGAGTTGGGACCATTAACCCCACTGATGCGGCACGGCCTGGGACGTGCAGGGAGGCTGCTCACATAACCCCGTTAATGTTTTAGCATGCCGCGGCGGGCGCAGGGTTGCCTCTGGGCCCCGGGGGTCCGTGCCGGCGGACAGCCGGAGGCACCGTCCCAGCCTCACGCTGCCCCTGCTCCAGCCAGAGCCAACGTGCGAAGTTTGTTGAGTAGCCGAGATGATTGCGGTCGTTTGAAGCCAGAAGTCATGCGTGGGGGCAAGGGGGACGTTACGGTGCCAAAGCACACGCTGACTCTTCCTCGCTTCTGGTTTTGAGGCCTCTGTGGTGCAAACCTGCGGTAGTGGTTCTAGGGTTTATTTTTCCACTGAGTTTTCTAGTATTTGTCTCTTTTAGGGGATGAGAAATATTCCTGATTTAATAATGCATTCGGTAAAGACTCTGTTTGCTGTTGGTGTTGCCAATGAGCTGCGTTTGCTCATTTGGTTGGGACCAGACTGGAGCAGGTTAACGGCTGCAGAGCTGAAGCTGTTTGTGTGTTTACTCTGAAGCCTACTGAAGGCGCAGAGGAGAGCTCCTGGGCTCTGCGAGCAGCACTTTGCTGCCAGCAGATGTTTCTTGGGAGAGATGGTGCAAAATGCCCCTGGCCGGATCCTGCCTCCTGCCGTCTCCCAGTATCCCAAGGTGTCCGTCGCTGGGAAGCCCTGGAGAGGAGGAGGAACAGGAACAGCCAAGGTGCCTGCAGCTTTGGGGCTGCTGCTGCTGCTGGCCGACGGTGCCCCCGTTGTGCAGGACAGCACACGCAAGGCTGGAGGAGCCGTTTGCTCTGGCAGGAGCGTGCATGCCCGCATGGCAGGGGGTGCCAAGCAAGCCTTGAGCACCTCTGCACCCCTCGGGTGTCCCGGCAGCACCCCGGACCTGGGGACCCGTTTGCACGCAGATGCTCAGGGCTGACATCTCCCTGCCGGGCTGGACGCCTGTGGGCTCCCATGTCTTGGGGGTGGCTGTCCCCATGTCCTGCTGGCCATCCCGGCATGTCCCCACAGTCCCAGGCAGCCGCTGCCGCAGCAGGCGGTGAGCCGTAACACCGTGGCACCTCGGTGGGGAGCCGCTCGGCGCTGGTGCGTGTGCTGGAGAACCATGGGCCATTGCCCCCTCCCCGTAACCCCCACGCGCTTTCTCCTCTTTCTGTTTTTCAGTGTCGGGCAAGTTGTCAACATCAAAGCCAAAGTGAACCGAGCCTTCAACTCCAGCATGGAGGTTGGTGTGCCGCCCCCCGCCTTCACCGCCCGCCCCTGCCCCTATCCCCCTCACCGTGCGCCCGTCCCCACCAGCCGTGCGCGTCTGCTCACCGTGGCCAAGTGCAAAATACCCGAATCCTCCCGCGGTTTCCAGCTTTGATCCCACGTGTTGGTCCCCTCCTGCTGTGCTTGGCGGGATGTCGGTGCCCCGGGGAGCGGAGCCGGCTCTCAGGGGTGCTGTGCCTTCTCCCAGGTGGGCATCCAGGTGAGCTACGAGGACCTGTGCAGCGGGAAGCACTGCAGCATCTGCAAGGCGTATGCCACCTTCGTGGCGCAGGGACCCCCCGGCAGCAAGGTGAGCGGTGGCCGGCGGCTGCAGGAGCTGGGTCGGCCCCTGCGCAGCGTCAGCGAGGAAATGTCCTCTCTGGGGACGGCGGGGCTGGGCCCTTTGCCCTCTGGTCCCTCCGTGAGCAGCTACAATACAACCCAGGAGGAGCGCGGCTGGCTCCGACACACATGGTGGGATGTTCGGTGCTACAGGAGTGCGTGCCGGCACCCGAGGGAGCCCTGCCTGCTCTGGCAGCGGGATGGCACCCTGCCTGCTCCGGCAGCGGGGTGGCACCCTGCCCGTGTCCCCTTTGCAGGTGAAGCTGAAGCCGCTGACCCCGCAGACGGAGGAGGAGAAGATAGAGCACAGCATCGCTGCTGAGCGCCGCCGCATGCGGCTGGTCCATAAGGACACCCTCAAGGACCTTCTCACCCGCAGCCCCCGCGAAACCGGTACCGTGTCCCTTCCAGCCCCAAAATAACCCCGACACCCACTGGTGACACCCTCCTTCCTCCACAGGATGCTGTGGGGGGAAGAGTGGTGATTACCGTGGAGGTTTGGGGGTGCCCTGGCCATGGAGGGGGAGATCAGCCCCACCATCCCTGACCCCCCAAGCTGGGAGGTGTGTGTGGGAGGGCGGCCGTGGGGAGAGGAGGCAAGGGCTGGTGGGGTGCCAGGAGCGGGGGTCCCACCGGCCAGCCGGCATGCTGAACCCCATTCTCCCCCTGCGGCAGAGCTGGAGACACGGGACGGCAGCGTGGCGGTGCCGGCGGAGAAGACACGGGTGGAGAGCGTGGAGCTGGTGCTGCCCCCACACGCCAACCATCAGGGCAACACCTTCGGGGGGCAGATCATGGCCTGGATGGAGAACGTGGCCACCATTGCAGCCAGGTGACCCGACAGGGATTCGGGTGGGGGGAACAGCGTGCCTGGAGGGGACACACAGCCAGAGCAGCGTCCAGCTGGGTTGGGCCACAGCCGGGTTGTAGGGACCCTCCAAAGGGATGGTCCCCAGCACATCACCCTTGGGCAATGCCGTGCAGGGAGCCCCACGGGTGCACGGTGCTGGTGGCCCCCAGGGAAGGGTTCACACTCCCTGCAGTCTGCTTATTGTCCCTTCTCAGGGCTAGTTTTGGTGATTGAAATCCAGGGGTGACATTTTTTGGGATGTCCTCAGCTCTGGCCGGGTCAAGGAGGGCGCATGGGGCTGCCGGGGCACTGGGGTCACGGCCAGGGGGTAACGCCTGCCCCCCACAGCCGGCTGTGCCATGCCCACCCCACGCTGCGGGCCATCGAGATGTTCCACTTTCGGGGACCATCGCAAGTCGGGGACCGCCTGGTGCTCAAAGCCATTGTCAACAACGCCTTCAAAAACAGGTGGGTGCCAGCAGCGGGAGGTCCCCATCCCACCCTCCCGGCAGCTCTCCCCACCCTCACCCCTTCTTCTGCCCTCCCCCCCCAGCATGGAGGTGGGGGTCTGCGCCGAAGCCTATGGCCAGGAGATGTCCGTCAGCCGAAGGCACATCAACAGCGCCTTCATGACCTTCGTGGTGCTGGATGAGGACGGCCAGCCCCGCAGCCTGCCGATGGTGGCACCCGAGCCGGGGGTAAGGACAGGCAGGGCTGGCATGGGACCCCCGGGAATGCCGCTTAGCCCTGAAAGGCGCTCGGATTCACAGCAAAACAAAGGCAGTTTTATGATGATGGAAATCCAATTGCTTGTTAGCAAGTGAATTAAATTGGTTGCTCGGTATAACTAATAAAAAAATAAACCGCTTGCCTGGGCAGAGATGGACAGGTATTAACCATGCAAGGCTTAACAGAATGTTGCCTGCAAGTTCAAGCTCATCTTTTCTACAATTTAGGGGAAAGAATGCAAACCTCTTAGGTTGTTTTTACCTTTCAAAGCATCCTAATCCGTAATTTGTTCGGATCCAAGTATTTGAGAAAACCTCTCACGTGAGCACAGCAGTGAAGCAAACACCCGTGCGTCTCAGGGCACATCGTAGCGGCAGCGAGCGACAGCGTCGCCTTCCCCCTGGCTGATCCGTGCCCACCTACTTGATTTTTTGATGCCTTAAAACTAGGACTCTTCTCCCACCCTGCAGGAGAGCATCTCATGGCCGGAGCTGGGTACCACGAAACCTCCCTCCACCTGCTTTAAAGCACTACGCTATTGCTTTCTTTGAAATAAGCTGCTTTTTTGGGTTTTTATTTCCCCAGGAGGGGACATTTGCAGTGCTAAAGGATGCAATTTGTGTTTCAGCAGCTGTTTGCTGCTCTGCGGCCGCAGCAAGGGGTTTTTTCCTAATGTGCCGGTGCCTGTCGCTTGATCACAGCGCATGGCGGTGATGCCGAAATAGCTCACGGTTAATCACTAACCACCACTGCCAGCGTAGCTGGGGCGGCAGCCGGCAAACGCAAGGGCTTTATCTTCCAGCCCTTCCTTGCTGAACGTTTTGCCCATTCCCAGAAAGACAGATGGGTTTTGGTTTGGGTTTTTTTTTCCTCCTTTTCCTATTAACCTAATGTGCTTTTTCCCATTTATCAGGAAGGAGAGAGGAGGTACAGAGAAGCCAGCGCTAGGAAAAAAATTCGGCTGGACCGGTGAGCAGAAAAAACAAGTGGGATGCAGGGATGGAGGAGGGAAGAGAAGGGGGAGCTCGGTGCTGGGGTACAGGCATGGTTTGTGGGTGGTTTGTGTCCCACCATAAGGGAAATTGTTCCTTTCCCGCAGAAAATACGTCGTCTCCTGCAAACAGACCGAGGTGCCGCTCTCTGTGCCCTGGGACCAAAGCAACAAGGTAGGGTGCTGCCCCGCGGGAGTCGCTGCCTCCTGCCCCCCCTTCCTGCCCCTGACGTGCTGCCCCTGCCCCAGGTTTATCTGAGCTACAACAACGTCTCTGCGCTGAAGACGCTCGTAGCCAAAACGAACTGGACACTCGCCAGAGAAAAGGAAAAGGTACTAAACCTTCTAACCTCCCCCCCCGAGCCGCTCCTCGCCCCCAAAACCTGGGCAATCCGGGGGCTCGGTGGTGGCTGAACACGTGCCAGCCCGTGCCCTGTGCTCCCCGAGGTGCGGATGTACACGCTGGAGGAGGACAAATTCCTCTCCTTCCGCATCGAGATGTCGGTCCGCATTGCCGCCAGCCAAGCCTTCTCCCTGCTCTCCGACCTGCGGCGCCGGCACGAGTGGGACAGGCACTACGTGTGAGTGCTGCGGGGCTTCCCGGGGGCACCCAGCCCTTTCCAAAACCCACATCCTTGAATTTAAGGCTCAGTGCTTTGGGCTTTTCCTGAGCGCGTTTCACTTCGGAGCCACGATTGCTCCTAGAGACCTTTCGCTGTGCAGCCCCATCCCCGGGAGCACCGGCTCCGCCTGTGCTGATGGCTGCACTTTGCTGCAGAAACCATCCATTTTGGGTCCCCCCAAATATTTTGGGTATGGCAGCGGGCTGTAAATGGCCCCCCCCGGCTTGGGGGCCACAGCAGGGTTTCTCTGGGCAGCCCCTTCGGGGGATGGTGCTGTCCCTTGCACAGTCGCCCCATGGCCGGTGTCCGTCTCTCCTGGCGGGACCGGTCCCCTCTCGCCTCACAGGAGCGCCGAGCTCGTCCAGCAAGTAGATGACGATGACATGATCTACCACGTGGTGAGCCAGACGCTCAGCCACGAGAACAAGCCGCAGGACTTCGTCATCCTGGCGTCCCGACGGAAACCCTGCAGCAAGGGGTAACCGTCCCTGGCCCTGAGCCCCTGCTCCCCGCTGGCCGGGCTGCGCCGGCTCACCAGGCTCTCTCCTCCTCAGGGACCCCTACGTGGTGGCCTTTCGGTCGGTGACGCTGCCCACCCATCCTGCCAGTGCTGGCTTCACACGGGGGGAGACGCTCTGCTCCGGCTTCTGCATTTGGCCGGAGTCGGAGGAGACGAGCAAGGTGGGATGCTGCGGCCGTGCTGCGGGGCCGTGCCGCCCATACCCCATCAGGGGAGGCTCCCCCATCCTCACGTGCCCCTAGTAACCATCTCCTGTGCCTCGCAGGTGGCTTACTACAACCAGGCTACACCGGGGTACCTCAACTATGTCACCACCAACGTGGCGGGACTGTCCTCCAACTTCTGCGCCACCTTCGAAGCCTGCGAGAAGTTCCTGCTGAAGAACAAGGAGGACCTGATCGTGCGGCTGCAGGACCTCTAGAGCCGTGGCACTCCTGCTGACAGACGGACAGACGGACAAGGGGGCACCTTGGTGATGGAAGGGGACGTGGGATGGTGGCACCCAGACCCTGCCACCTCCCCGGGGGCTTTGGCCCGAGCGAGGTCCCAGGGGCTGGGGTGGAGGGGCATGACAGTACTGCCTCGCCCCTTGCACTGACGTGTCATGTCTTTTCTTCTTCTTCTTCCTTTTTTTTTATTTAGAAATTTTATAAGCTGATGTACAGGACTTGGTTTTCTAGTTCACTTAACGGTACTTGAATCTTTATATGATCCAAAGTCTTCCTAGAACAGGTCTTTTATTTACTATTTCTTTACGGGGGGAAACTGGTTCCCTTTGAGGCAGCAAAGGGAGAGAGGGGGCAGCGACTGGGGAGGGTACCGTACCCCTCCCTGGTGCAGGGGGGGCCGGCAGAGCATCCCGCTCCCCCCGCAGCTGCTGGGTGCTGCTCCTCTTCCCGGGCAGGGCTGGAAAACAGCCCCTGCTCCCGCCGGGCTGAACTCGCATCCGTGGGGCTGCGGAAGGAGTGGCAGTGAGAGTGCATCGAAAGGATAAAACACCTGTACGTGCTCCCGGTGAGCGTCCGCTCCGGGGGTTGCTGTGTGGCTGCCCGGCTGGCGAGCGTGGGGTGGGGGTCCCGCACACGCGGCGCACCCCGGGCAGGTGCCACTTCCCTGGGTGAGGAGGAGGAGGACGGGGCTGCTCAGGGTCACCGGCCCCGAGGACTGCTCCCCCGGGGTCTCAGGCAGGGGCGGGGGGCCCTTCGAGGCAGGGCTGTGCGCTGCAGGAGGGGGGGGTCAGCCAGCGCCCCATGAGAGCAGCTCTTGGGCACTGCCCAGAGGCGTTGCCACCGTGGCAGGGGCGGCACGGGCTGGTGCAGATCTGGGGGGCTGCCCCTTGTCCCTGTCTGCTGGGTGCACCAACACCTTGAGGTGTAAACCCCAAACTGCCTCAGGGGCACTGAAAAAGGAAAAAAAAAAAGAAAAAAAGACAAAGCCAAACCTTGTTTCCCTAAGCCTGAGCAAGGCTGCCAGGGACAGGGGGAGTAGGTGCGGGCAGATGCTGAAACCGAGAGCCTCAAAGGCTTTGACAGCCATCCCTAATTGCCCCAAGCACTAATGAGCTGAGTGCCTCCAGGGGTGTTTCCCCCCCAAGCTGCTTCGATGGCAGCAGGGAGCCGTTTCCCAGACATCCGCAGCAGCAGAGGATGGGGTTGGGACCATTGCAAAGACCTTGCTGCCAGCCCGAGATGCTCTGGATAAGGCACCGAAATGCAGCAGGGGTGACGGTGGAAGTGCTGCTCATCAGTCACACCCCAGGGGACATCTGTCCTGGCTCACACAGCCAGAGGTTTTCCGATGGCACTGAGGTTTGCTGCCTGCTGGGGAGGGACGGAGACCCAGGAGCCCTGGGACACGCAGCGTTGCAGGCACAGCAGGTTGAACATGGCCCCAGGGAGGCAGCCGTGCCCTCGCCTTTGCTAGCAGAGCCCCACTGCGCTTAACCCCGAGCAGGGGTTTTTGCAGACCCTAACCGTGAGCAAGTGATGGTGATGCTGCACTCGGCGTAAGATGAAGTCGTGCGGTACCAGAAATGAGTTTTCCAGGCACCCCAGGGTGTTTTCTCCCTCTCTGCAACACCCAGTCCCTAGAAAGGCACTTTGCCACCCAAACTCCCCACCCGGTTTATAAGCAGGAGGAGCTGCCTGCCCCCCTCCCGCGGGCGCCCGCCAGCAGCTCCCAGCCCTGGAGCCGGCTGTGGCCATCAACTCCTGATCTCTGCTGTATCTCAGATCATAAACATCTCCGTGCAAGGCCTGGCACGGCGCTGCCCTGACCTCCCCCTGCCGTGCTATCGCCGCAAGATAAAGCCGTCTCGAGCTGAACGTGGTACAAACCATTCAATTTTTATAGAGCCCTCTTATCTCCCGAAACTTGAAGCAACCCTGCCTTTTTATCACCGGGATGCGAGCCATCCTTTCTACTTATCGTTAGAAATTGCTGCTGCTTGATTAAGCGGAGGGAATGATGTATTCGCCTGAACATTAAACTTTAACTGACCTCTCCTTCTCCTTAAGTATTGTGCTTTTTCCTGCTGCGGGGCCACGGTCAGCCCTGGCCGGGTCCCTGGGGGTGCAGGGTGATGGAGCGGGAGTGACTTGGGGGCACGACAGAGAACTGCGACGATGTGAAGCATCTTGTGGTTTATGTGCATTTGGGAGAAAGCCGCAGCCCTGCAGCATCTGCTGGCCCTCAGGTGCAGGAGAGCGTGGGCAGCAGGACTGGGCGGCTTGGAGCATCCCTGGAGCACCCATCTTCAACCGCCTGCTCCCGCAGCCAGCTCCCAGGGAAGGAGGGACCCGCTGGTGGGTGCATCGGAGCCTGTTGGGACCAGCCCTATTTGCCGTCCTCACCAAATGTACCACTCTAGGGCCAATTTAGCAATCAATCACTACTTTTCCCTTAAAAAAAAAAGAAATCCCTGCAGGGTGTTACCCCCTGCTCTCAACAACCCTCCTGGCTCCAGCTTCTTTGCACAAAAGCACCCAGCTGCCTTGCTGCTCTTGGCTGCTAATTCCTGTGGGTAGGCAAACGATTTTTGATGTTTTTTTGGACTCGGTGATCTTAGAGATCTTTTCCAACCTTAAAGATTCTATGATTTGGAAAGGCGGATCTGGGACCCCAAGAGCAGCAGGGCTCCGCGTCGGCTGCCCGCAGAGCTCATCGCTGCTCTCCTGCACAGCATGGTGCAGGGAACAAAGCCCCACGGAAGGACCACAGCTGCCTTCCCTCAGCCCCTGCCATCATGCAGCAGACAGGGCTGCCGGAGGATGGAGCGGGGAAGCATCCCAGAAACGCCAAGAAGCTTTTGGCAAAGAAAAGAACATGAAGATTTCAGTGGATTTACAGGCCAGCGCTCCAGGTGGGATTCGAGGTTTCAAGGACCTGATTTTACAGTTGCTGAAATAAATGCCTTGGAATTGACATATAAAACCAGAGCGTATATTCATCTCTTTTGCAGGGGGAGTGGGATGTAATTAGATGGCAGCATCTCTCTCAAGGCTATCCCCGCTGTAATTCATGCCCCGAGGTGGCCAGTTGAGGGGAGGAGGAGGAATAAAGCAGGCGGCAGAATTGATGGGCTGCTCTCAGCAGCTTTGTTTTAATTAATTTCCAAAGAGCTCCTTGTCAAGGAGCAGGCAGGTCCTTCAAAGCCTCCTTCCCCCCTCCGCTGCTCATGCTCTCGTGCTTGTGCCAGCGTGGGGTCCCAGGCAGCGGGATGACCCCGGGAGCCAGCCCCGCTTCTTCATGCCCCCAAGGTTTTTGGTTAAAAAGTGCAGAAGCTGTTGCTATTTTTAGACACGGGGACTTTTCCCTAGCCAAGAGGCCTCTTTGATGACCACAGCGTGAGCAGGAGCATTTGTCAGGGCTTTTTCTTTTTCCCCTTTTATTGACTTTCTGCTTGTTCCTGCTGCCAGGGGTCAGAAGGGGCTTTGGCTGGACTTTGCCGAAAGTCCACCCAAAACGGCTGGCTACCAGGTGCTGACGCAGTGCCCTGCCCCTAAGATATAAGGGCTTTGAAAATCCAGTTTGCAGCCCGGTTGGGTGCATGGTGGTGGGGCTGGGGCTGTGTCAGCTCCATAGCTCTTCCCGAATAAGCAGGCTTGTGAAGCTCAACTCTGTTTGCTGGATCCCGCAAGGTGACGGCAGTAACAGCAGCTCAGCACTGAATTTGGGGGCGACATGGAGGGACCTATCCCCAGCCAGGAAACCACGCTGATGGACACGGAGCCCTCCCACACTGTCAAACTGCTGCACCTGGTTTTCCTCTCCACCTCCTGGGGAATGCAGATCTGGGTGACCTTTGTGGCTGGTAGGTTGCAGTCTGTGCACACTGCCGTGGTTCTCTGTCCGGGTGGGAGACCCACGGGAGGGGGCTTTGCCCCAGGACCTACCCACTCTCCATCCCTGCAGCGTTCGTGATGGGCAACCACCTCCCTCGCCACACTTACGGCTTCATCCAGCGCGAGCTCTTCCCCTACTACTTCCACATCGGCTCCACTTGTGCCTTCCTCAACCTGACTCTATTTGCCATGTACCACCCCAGCGAGCTGCTCAGCGAGGAACAAACTACCCAGGTAGCCCCCCGCTTTAAAACATGAGCTGGCCGTAGCTCAAATTCCTTCCTCTGCGCGGTCCTGCTCCGCTCCGCTCCACCGAGGTCGGTTTGCAAATGACGAGGTCCACACATGGCTCTGGTTAACAGAAACCCGTTAGCATCCAGATTGCAGCGAGCCTTGTGCGTAAGAGGGGCTGGGGGAGAAGTTTAACCCACCGCCATGTGCGAGATGTTCATGGCGGGCGTTGCTCCCTTGCAGATCATTGTCTTCTTCGTTTGCATCGCTGCTTCCGTGCTGAACACGCAGTGGTTCGGGCAGGTCACCTCCGACATCGTGGCAGACATGCACCTCGTCGAGCGCAGCCACGGCCTTGGCCAGGAGGTTGGGCTCTTTACCAGCAAGTCCCGCAGGCAGCTGCGTGCCTCCAACCCCAGCTACGGGCAGCTGTCCCAGCAGTTCACCCTCTACCACGCTCTGTCCTCCCTCTGCAACCTCTGCTGCATCGCATGCAACGGCTTGAGCTTGTACTTCTTGGCTGCTCATCTCTCTGCCCTGTGAGAGCAGGACACGGTGAGGCGAGCGCTGGCTGGCCAGAACCAACGCTCTGGGAAGAGGGAACTGTCCCGCTACCTTGTAAAGTAACCCTGAGCTTTGGAGATTAAATTTTGGCATGTTCTGATGGAGATGCTTTTACTATATTTGTACATGGTGCAGACGTTTAGGAATAGCGAAAAGGAAATGCGTCCTTCAGAGCTGGCTGAAGCCAGCCTCCACGCTCCAAGCAGGAGCGTTTACGGCTGAACAGCTTTTTAATGCCCCGTTCTCTAGCTGTATCTAAAACTGCAGTGTATTTCTGCAATCAGTGAGAGATTGCCGAAGAGAAAGAAATGAGAGATTTAGAATTACTTTTAATTAAATGCTGAAAGCTAATACAGAACCTCAGAAGACCCTGCGTGTTGGCTGTACCACTTAGTGTAATGGATAAGGTTGGTATGTTTGGGTTTAGAATTACTGTTTGTCATTCTCTTGCAGTATTTCATGACATGAGAAAAAATATTGTCTCATTTATTGGGCAGAAGTCAGTCTACTTAAAATAGACATGTTTATTTTCAGGTTCTATAGGACAATCAGTAAGGTAGCAAAAGGGTCAGCAAAACACACCGCTCTGAACAAAGAGCTCTGCTTTACCCTGGTCAGGAGCAGAGCCAAGCGGTGAAAAAACCAGCAGCTGCTTAATCCCAGGCAGGAATCTGAGCGCATCCATCCCGCTGCAACAGGCGCATATCTCCCCAGACCACTCTGTTAAACCCCAGCAACGACAGCCCACCTCCAAGGAAATCGGTGATTTTTCATAGGTACGTACATTCGTTCCCAGCTGCTGTTGCTTCAAACTGCAGGCAGTGTTTGGCACTGCTTCAGGTTTATTTCAAAACCACATGCAGCCTATCATACAGGAGACCTTCTGCAAGCCAGCTGGATTTCTTTTTAAACAAATAATCCCCTCTTGTAAGCTCTTCATTCTCCTATGCTGCTTTCCTGGAAGTTTCCCTGTGTGCCAAGACTATTTTTCCCCTGAAGTAAGGTATTGTTGTTCAAGCAGAAGTTTGCAGTCTGTAGCTGGGATAGCAAACACCAGCCTCTTGCACAAGATTCCTCGTGTTTCATTCTTGCTCATTATAGTCGATGCACCTTCTTGCCAGAGAAGTACTTCTTAGAGAAAGGAGAACGCTTTACAAATGCCAAAACTGTGGGAGTCCCAGCCTTTACAAAATACCTGCAAAGATTAAAAAGAGTCCTTTGGCTTCCTTGTAGGTGGCCAAGTGTCATGCACAGTGAGTGACTTGTGCCCAGCTCAATAAAGACTGACCTCCCCAAGGCCAACAACAAGTTTTTTTGCTGATTAGCAGAACCTTTCGTAGCCAGGGCTACACACACCCGAGGAGGAGTGTTTTATGAATCAACTCTTCTCCCAACAGCTACTTCTAATTAAAACAGCTGTTATTCTCCCTCTGGAAGGAGGTTTCTTTTGCAACTGCCCTTACTTACAGCCTAAAATCTGAGGGTTTATGCACGCTGCTGAGTTTTATGGAGTGACAGTTCAGACACAGCCCGCGGCAGCAGACCTAGAGCTCTGCTCCCACTGTGACAGACCAAGCCACTGGCGCTGTGCGGCAGACTTTCTCCACCTAGCTACAACACAGTGCAAGTTAATAACATAGGCTTTACAATAACTTTTTGGTTTCGCAAACAGCAAATTCTTCTCTCTAAATAACTGCGTAACACTTTAAAGCGAGTATCAGAGTGAAACTATGCTGCGTGCTGTGTTGGGGGCTGCTCACGCAGCATTATTAACAGTGAGAGCATTGTTAACCTTCAACACGCTCTCTTTATATGCTGCTGCCTTTTTTTTTTTTTTTCTTAAAGTAGCACTGTGTAGATGTAATCTGAAACAGCCCTTTTGTTCTGCTGCTTGTGTGTAGCCCAACTCCCCTTCCCAACTCCATCCAGCCCTGGAAAGAGTCATTAATTTTTTTGGGGGGGGTGAAAAAAAAGGTGACTAAAGCCAGGGACAAAATCCATGCAGTCCCACTGCTTTACACCTTCCCCACTTAGAGATGCCAAGAATTAGGATGATTAAATCAGAGAACGAACGACACTTAAAGCCCAAAACTTGTACTTTCTGCTTTCGTGCCCTCTCTGGACATCAACAGGTACGGCCTCACCTTTGGTGCTGCAGCATTTGTAGCAATGTCTGCTCTGGGTTCAGCTCATACATTTCTGCTCTTTCTTCATCTTCAAAATAGAGCTGAAAAAAATTATTAAATACTTCAGATACACGAATGCAAACTACTAAGTTGTTGAAAGTCCAGCAACAGCACACTGTGTATTGACTAGAGGTTTATCAAACTTCCGTACCTTGAACCGACTGTGTCGGATGCTAACTTCAGCAGTGTAGAAACCGTTTTGTGTAAATTCCAAGTCTTCCCTGTATAAACCAGCTTAGCTTCTCATGGCAGTGGCAGCAGGAAGGCAAAAAAACCTGGCTGTTCCTGGGCTTTACAGAGAAGCAACCCAAATCTACGGGTTGCTTTTTAAAAGGTGAAATGCAGCAATGGTATGAACTAAACTGAGTAGGTTTAAAGATATCTGAATAAAATAGAGATGATTTAAGAATCCAGCAACTGTGCCTTAGACTGCACATACACACAGAGATATAATCAAGTTTTTAATCTGGTAAAGTACACAGCCACTGTCCTTTTGGACCTGTCTGCTCACTGCAGTAGGGGCTGCACTGGTGCCTGGCACATGTGACACCAACGTGGAAAATGAAAAATAAACGTCTGTATCCTTCTACGTACAATTTCTGAGAAATTCTCCAAACCTGCCATAGCCATAACCAACTCGCATTCCATGTGCACTAAAGTCTTAATAGACATACATTGTCTTGATGGCAATTAAGTGTTTAAGCATCACCAGTTAGATCTGAAAATAACCTTTTTTTTTTTTTAAAATATTTTCTCATTTGCATTGAGCAACTTCACAACAACACAGTTAAAAAACTGGCAGTCTACCAGCTTGATGGTCTAAATCTTAATTATCGTTGCAAAAATGGGAATCTAAGCAATATCTATAAATACCTTCTACCAAATACAACATAAGACAAAAGAACTTTCATTTTCATTCATTAATTCTGTGTCCATGTCAGCACATCTGGAAAATGTTTGCATTTATAAATGACTGTAGGTCTCCAAATCCTTATTTCACAACTTGTGTATGGTAAACAGGTAACGATGCCACTGCTTTCATACACTCGAAGCCCACAATCTCACTCCAGAAAAAAACCAAAGAAAACCACCACCCTGAAATAGAAGAAAAGTCAAACTTCTCACCTCAAGATTGCTGGGAAGGTATTTTCTTTCTAAATCCCAAGGAGGTAACTCAGCAAACATCACCATTAAATGATCAATAAACCTAAAAGCCAAAATACACTCAGTTAGCTTAGATGAAGCGTTCAGCTTCAATAATTTGTGCAGTTGCATTTGAGTGATGGTAGAAATACATTAGCCAATTAGACAACAGATTTGAAAGTAAGTTTAGATCACAAAGAGTTTCTTCCCTTCAAACTCATTGCTTCCCCAAAGAGACCAAGGCCCTGCTGTAACTCATTCTATGGGTTTCAAACTTCAGCAGTGCAACAGCAAATTATTTTTAGCTTTTTATTTTCACACTGAAAAAGATGTCAAAATAAACACCCTGCATTTTGTCTAAAATTGGTTTTCCTTCTATGTGGTCCCATCAACGCTGCGCTTCACCAGACCAGAGTGCTCAGGATATGATTGTGTGTCAGAGGCTTGTTTATTTTGGTACTTCAGGAGTGCTGGTGGCCAATTTGTTCCAAGAACCCATTTTCACTTCCTTTGGTCATGAAAAGGCATAGTTAAGAATATATAAAGTATCAGAACCACAACTTTATTACTCTGCTTGCACTGTAATTTTAAATCCTAAACAGGGTTAGCTATGAGATCAGAAGTCTGGAACTACTTCATTAGCATGGCAGTGGTTTACTTGCTGTCTGTTCTCATCTACTCAAACATCTCCTTTATGTAAAATGCTGCTGACAGTGCAGTTACCTGGAGTTCTCATGAAAAGCCGCAATGAAGTCTGTCTGCTCATGCTCAGGGTACAGAAAGAGGACAGGCCAGTTGAGGTTGCCATCAGCATCTAAGTGCACCTTTGCCCCCGTAGCATTGTCAGAGTGGAACCCATCTAAGGATATCTCGGCCAGGCCATCTGATATTTCCTCCTCTTCATTTGAAGGCTCAAGAACCAGCTTGATATTTCTTTCCTGGAGGGGAGGAAGGAAAAAAACAAAAAAACAAACAGGTATGGAGGGGAGAATAAGAGCAAAAATCAGCAGTCAGTAAAAGCACCAATTGTGTCATTCTTATTAATGAGTCAGCTCGTAAACATGCCATCAAAAACCTTCCTACAGTATCAGACTCAGGTGACTGGTCTTCCCAGTAGAATCCAGAACCTCAGCCAGACACCCAGACTCCTCACAAAATGGATGAGGAGAGGTGGGAATCCAGAGGAGCCTGCAAGCATAACTGAAATCCTTTTCTTTGGGACCTAGCAGGCATAACTTCAGGGTGCAACTACATGCCTCAGCTCCCGACAACATCCACTCTTTCAGAAAATTGAAGAAAGGTTGCTCTTTTCTTTGGAAAGACAACTGCAGAAAAGGAGATCAGATTTACCTAATAGCCCAAAATATTTTAACATAGCCCAAACATTTGCCCAGGACAGAGAGGATCCAGGATTGATTCTCTCCTCCACCCTACTGGATGGTTATCTTCTGTCCTTCCACTGAAGGCAGCCAAGAAAGCAAGGTTCCCTGGGCCAGTGTGATGCTACAGTCCAGCAGCCAATGCACTCTCTTGGATGCTCTGTCCATCTCCTAACACTGGTTTTTTTGCATGTTTCCTGAAATATGGAAACCCGGGAGCTGGGGCTAGAGCCATGCACATAAGGAGAATCACGGTTTTAACTCATTTTTTGGCTCTAACCCTCAAAAGCCTGTGTGAGACAAACAAGAGAGCTATTAAAAAACCAAACAAACCCACAACAAAACAAACCACACAAAACCAACCCCCCTCCCTGACCCACCTTTATTGCTGCAAGCAAAATTTCCTTTTGACGCTGCTCTTTCTTCTCCATCACCTTTGCTTTCCTTGCATCCCGCTCCTCAGCTCGCTACATGTAAGAAAAGGTTGCACCATGGTCACACACAGCAAGTCAATGCCCATCGCTGCTCCACCCTGCTAGCGAGTGGAGAAATCAGTTCAGATCTCTGGAAGGGTCCTCCCTCCAGCTCTTTTCCCTACACACCTCAACAACACACACTACGCAGAACCACCAATCAATTCTCTTTGGGGATATTGTACTACACAGAAACTAGTATGGAGAACTCTTCAACCAAGGATCTCAAAGTGCTTCTTGACACAAAGTAGGCAACAAGCATTGCAGATGCCAGACTGCCTTAATATTTACCTTTAATTTGTCAGCTTTAGCTCTCATTTCCACAAGCTTTTTCTCTTTTGAATCTATTCGCAAGCCCTCCTCACACCATGCTATTGCTTCAGAGAAATTCTTTAGCTCCATGTGACAGAGAGCTCCTGGAAGGATTAAGATTTTAAGTTTCTGGTATTGGAGTCAGTATACAACTACTACACAAAGTGGTGGTTATAAAGACAGCATTAGCCCCAGTGCTTTCAAAAGGAATACGCTATCGTCTTGCAGGGTCACGTTCAGTCGTAGGCTTCCAGCAGGTCAGCCGAGAAGAAAATCTAAAATATTTCAGCAGTTCTTGTATCATTTGCTCATCCAGTCACAGAAATCAGCAGAACGATGCTAGAAGTGTCTGTTACAAGCAAAATTTTATCATTATAATTAACATACCAGTATTTGTCTCATAAGGGAAAATGAAGTGGCTATTTCCATGGAGTGAGAAAGGCTGGAAAAAAACCAAAACGAACAACAACCCCCAAGAACTAGTATTGTGGGAAACAGCAGAAGTTATGCTGTGCTCTTACAGAAACGGGTGCAATGTCTCTTTGACAGATACAGAAGCTGAAGAGCAAAAAGATAGTGTTTTGACTGAAAATCCAAAGCAAAACACAGCAGTCTGTTTTGGGGAGAAACAGCAATAACAAAACGAGATCTGGCACAGTAACTGCTTTCATTTTCTGAAGTGAATGCTCTCCTGAAACAAAGTATGAATGCACACTCACTGAAATTTAAGGTTTATAAACACTGTTATTTAACACAGAAACATGCAGGGAAACAAAGCAACATCCAACAGCACTGTTCCAGGGCTTGTAACAATAACAGCATTGCAAGTAAAACTAAGCTGTTCTGTAATGAAGTTCCTGGCACTCCATGTGGTAACACGCTCTTTAACTCTTACCTCTTATGATTGCTTTGAGATGGGTGGGCTTCAGCTTCTTCGCTTGGATGGCATCATTGAGAGCAGAACGGTAGTTACCTATAAAGCAAGCAAAACCACTCAGAACATTTCATTTCTACTTAAAATCCAACCAGATCCAAAGGTGACGGAATAGCTCATGCAGAGACTCTGTAATTCTCCGCTTCTACAATCACTGTGAGGCGAGCAGAGGAAGAAAGAGTAAACTAATACCAAGAGCTGAGGGGACGGGAACCCACCGGCTGGGCGAGAGCCCCCTTCCCAGCCCCGCGCGGGCACAGCTGTCCGTACCCAGGTAGAACTGGGCTGCCCCCCGGTTCGTGTGCAGCACGGCGCTCAGCTCCGCGTCCTCGCTCTGCTTTTTCAGCCCCTCGGTGTAGGCCGTGACAGCTCTCCTGTAGTCCTTCTCCCTGAAGTACTCGTTCCCTTCGTTTTTGTACATCCTGGCCAGCTCTGCAGGGGAAGGACGGGGGAGGGGGGGGCTCACACAGGGCCTGAGCGGGGGGCGCAGCTGCCCAGCGCCCCAGGGGCACCCCAAGGCCTCTGCCCCGACCGGAGGGCAGACCGGCAGACATCCCCCCCGCCCCCCCCTGCCCACCTGCGGGGCCCTGCTCCTCGTCGAAGAGGAGGGACTGCAGACAGGCCAGCTCGGGCTGCCGCGCCGCGTCGATCTCGGCCGGGCATCGCTTCATGAACATGGGGATGGCCTCCAGTTCCTGCGGGCGGACACACGGCTCGGCTCGGCTCGGCTCGGCCCGGCACGGCACGGCACGGCACGGCCCGGCCCGGTCCGCCACCGCCCCCCCAGCCCCGCCGCCTCACCTGCTCCCAGGTGTCCGGGTGGAAAGCGCCCCGGTACCGCGGCGTACCGCCACCCGACTGGGCCTCCGCCATGCTGCTGCCGCTGCTCCGGACCGCCCCGCGCCCTCCGGCCTCCCCCCACGCCTCAGACCCGCCCCCCCCCGCCTCAGCGCCCTCAGAGCCCGCCCCCCGTGCCTCAGAGCCCGCCCCCCGCGCCTCAGAGCCCGCCCCCCGTGCCTCAGAGCCCGGCCCCCCAGCACCCTCAGAGCCCGCCTCCCCCTCAGGCCAGCCGTCTGAGGCGGCAGCTCCCCGGGGATGGCAGGTGGGGGTGGTCCTGCCTGGAACGGGGAGAGGAAGGACCAGGTGACCCCCTCAGGTGCAGGGTCTACCACAAAGGCCTGCGTGAGAGCGGCACCGTTGTTGCTTGTGATCTCTCGATCACAGGAGCTGTGGTGCAGGGCGAGGTGACTCCATCCGAAGAGCTCCCTGTCCAGGGCAGGATGACAAAATCACACGAAGGCTGACGAGGCGATGGCACCGCTGTGATGGCGGCAAGCTGTTCCTCACGGGACCCCCAGGGCACAGCAAACCCCACGCTGCAGTGGGCACGTACAGGTGGGGGATGTCACCCCCCCTGCGGGATGGGGTTACTTACAGCCCATAAGCAACAACGCGGCCTGGATGTTTTTACCCCCAGGCTTTACAGGTCCCCAAATTTCATGTTTCCTTGTTAATTTTTTTTGCAAAGATTTTCTACCCCCCTGAGGCCGCATCCCCAAAACCACACGGTCACCACCCAAGCCTGGCAGATCCCAGCGTTCTGCCAACTGGACTGACCTGCAGGACTGGGATGTCAATGCCTGACACCATTCTTCACCTTAATTCCTGCAGATTTGCCACACTATGGCAATTTTCAAGGTGAACGCAGCACTAGAGTTCACCATTTTGCTTTAATTAAGATTAGCCTCCACCTTCATGGAACCTCGGTGGCTCCAAGGAGAAGATGCAAATGGAGGAAAGGCACCTTCCTTTCTCTCCCTCTTAAAATCCCTCATGCTGAGAACTCGGCAGCTGAAAGGGGCGAGGGAAAGCCCCCCCATCCCCCCTCCTGCAGCCTCTGCTCACCCAGAGCCATCGCCGACAACCTGCACGTCCTTGGAAAGGAACTGGGGCTGCTCAGCTAAACTTAGTGCAGCAAAGATGAGAGATTCAGAGACGGTGAGTTTATGGGACTTGCACTTTACTCAGCAGCTCAATGACACCTTCCTTGGTGAGGAACAAAACCTCGCCGGTGTTCTGACTCCAGACCTCGAAAACCGGGGGGTCCTCACAAACCCTCTTCCCGGCTACGACCACGTAGGGATAACCCAGCTTGTTGGCGTCCTTCAGCCTTTTGCCGATGGTCAGCTGCGTCCTGTCATCCAGCACTGAGTCGCTGGCGAGCTGGGGCAGCGCTTCGGCCAGGTCATCGTACAACCGCTCCAGCAGCGCGGCTCCCTCCTCCTCCTCCTTGCTGCCTCTCTTGGGGGGGATGAAGCAGAGCTGGTAGGGTGCGATGAGGCTCGGCCAACGGATGCTGTCCTCTGTAGAGAGCACCTCGATGGAGGCCGCCAGGATGCGAGTGACGCCCAGGCCATAGCAACCCATTTCTGCCAGCTGGGGTTTGTTCTCGGGGGAGGAGAAGATAGCGTTGGAGATGGAGGAGTACTTGGTGCCCAGATAAAACGTGTGCCCCACTTCGATCCCTTTGGTCTGGGTGAGTTTTTCCCTGCACGTGGGGCAAGATGTTTGTTCCTCATTTAGCGTTTCCACGTTGGCCGCAAAATGTCCGGCAGGGCACAGCACCAGCCTGTCCTCGCCGACATCTGCCGGGAGCTGGAACTCGTGGGACACAGTGCCACCGATGCTGCCCGTGGCCGCCTGCACTTTGACGAAGGGAAGGCCCAGGCGGTCGAAGAGGCTGCAGTAGGCGCCGCACACCAGGTCGTAGGTCTGCCGAGCCGCCTCTTCGGAGGCGTCAAAGGTGTACATGTCCTTCATGTAAAACTCCCGGCTGCGCAGCAAGCCGAAGCGGGGCTTGGGCTCATCCCGAAACTTCCTGGTTACCTGGTAGAGGCGCAGCGGGAGCTGCCTGTAGGACAGGTTGCTCTGAGCGGCCACCAGCTCCGTGACCGCCTCCTCGTGCGTGGGGCCCAGGCAGTAGTCCTTGCCGTGCCGGTCTGCCAGCCGGAAGAGCTCTGGCCCCATCTGGTCCCAGCGGCCGCTGGCACGCCACAGCTCTGCTGAGCTCAGGCTGGGCATGTTCAGTTTCTGCCCCCCCACGGCCTGCATCTCCTCGTCCATCGCCTTGACGAGCTTTTCCATGGCACGGACAGTGGGCGGCATGTAGTAATAGCAGCCAGGGCTGGAGGGGTGGATGAGCCCCGCTTGCAGCATCAGCTTCTGGCTCCGGCAGGTGGGTTCCCCGGCTCTGCCGTCCCACCCTGCCTCGCCGCCCGCCTGCAGGTTGAGGGGCTGGAAAAGCTGCGAGAGCAGCAGCCTCCTCGCCCTGCCCGGGGCGCCGTGCCGGGGCCTGCAGCCGCGCTGCCGGGCGCTCAGCGCCGGGAGCCTCCACCTTCTCAGCAAGCCCTCCATGGCGGTGCCGCAGAGAGACGGGGCCCGGAGCCTGCGGAGGGGGAGCGGCCGCAGAGCCGGGGGCGGGGGGGGTTAGTGCGGACCGAGAGCGGGGGCTTCCCCTGCCCACCCGCGGGCGGCGCTGCACAGACACGCCGGGACACGCCGGGACACGCCGGGACACGCGGCTGTGCGCGGCCACCCTCACACCTGCGCAGACACGCGTGCACAAGAACACACACCTGCACACGCACCTGGGCGTACGCACATGCACGTCTTCCGGGATATATACGTACCCCCACACGGACACGCGTGAGCAGAAGCACACCTGCCTACCTACACGCACGTGCACGCACGCATGCATGCGCCAGCATACTCGCGGACACACGCGCCCTTCACGTGCGTGCTGCGCACCTGCGGCCCTGGCCGGGCACACGCACACGCGTGGGCACCCACTTACATGGGCGCGCGCCCGCCCCTGCCGCGCGCGCCCGGCAGGGACCACCGCGCGCCCCGCCTCACCGACGGAACCAATGGGAACCGCAGGCCCCTGTCACGTGGTGGGATCTCACCCGCAGCCGGCCGGAAGCCGGAAGTTAGCGGGGAGGGGACTCGATGGTTCCGCCGGCATGGCGGCGGCGGCGCTCCGGGCGCCCCCTGGCGGGCGGGCAGCGCGCCCTGCAGCAGGAGGTGTGACCCCACGGGGCGTGCGGGGCCGGCCGTGACTCCCACCCGGCGTGGGCCGCAGCACCCCGTGCTGGCACGGAGCTCCCCGGCTGCATTGCCTGGAAGCGGGCGGGCATTGCCTGGAAGCGGGCGGGCGTCCCCAGGGGCGGGCACAGGAGCCGAGGCGGTCTGGTCCGGGGGGGACCAAGGGCCAAGGGCCCCGCGGCAGGGCCCGGGCCGGGGCCTTTCCTCTCACGGCTCCGCCATCCTGCGGCTGGGGACGGGGTCGAGGCGTGGGGGCACCCCGGGCTCTCTGCTGCCTGCCCAGCGCCACAGCTGGAGGTTCGGAGGGGCCGCAGCCATGCATGGGCAGGGGAGGGCAGTGGATGGCCAGCGGTGCCAGGGACAGCGGAGCAACAACAGGGCTCTTACAGGGCCAAGAACACAGTGGATTTGTCTATTGCTTTTTTAATTAGCAAAGTTTTAGAGAACTGAGAAGATCATGACAGCTCATGGGGGACACAGCCACTCTGCAGAGCCTGCTGCCACCCCCGCGGCTCGGGGACAGTGACAGCTCGTTCATCCCAGCCGGGGAAGAATCAGCCTTCACTGTCTCTAACAGCAGCTCCACCAGCTCCGTCCTTCCCCGGGCGATCATGGCTTTGCAGAGCCGGGTCACCCCCGGCATGGGGTTGCTGCAGACCGCCCTCAGCTCCTGCTGCAGGTGCTGCCATGAGAATTTCTCCTCGGCTTTTGTAACCCACTGCTCCACCTCCTGCACCAGCATTTCCGTCTTCAGCTTCTGACGGAAGAGCATGAGCAGTAGCTCCAAGAGGCACTGCAAGCTCTTGGTGGAGCCTGCGTCATCCAGTTCGATGGCCCGCTTGAAGCTCTCAATGGCGAGTGTTTCCTGGCTTTTAAGCCACAGGCACTTGCCCCTGAAGAGCTGCAGCTGGGGTATGGTATCGCCCAGGTCAAACTCCATGGCTTTGACCAGGAGTTTCATCCAGCAGGAGCAGTTCTTGCATGACATCCATGCTTATGTTAATAGTAAGAAATAGTAAATAGAGGGGGAGTGGGACAAAATGCGTTAATGAGAGTTAATGAAAACCGAGGGGCACTGCAAGGAGCTCCGCAGCATCTTGGGGGTACGAGTGCCCATCCTCACCCGACCCATGTCCAGGTTTGTCCTCAGGCAATGGACAAACCTTGAGAACCCTTCTGAGGGCATTCTTAGCATGCATGAGCTTCCATCAGGCGCTGTGCCATCTTGGTGCGTTCCAGATCTTGCAACTACGTCTCCATGTGGATCTGGAGACCAAAGGAAACTCATCAGCTTGGCTTAGTGCCTGGTTGCAGGTTGGATGACGCAACGATGCAGGTACAAACCAGTAGCACTCATCAGGTCAGCTCCTTGGCCGTGCCAAGCCACACCAGAGAGCCAGGCCAGCTTGCCCAGCACCAGCACCTCAGTGTCCAAAGCATGACTCCATGGTTAGCAGTACCAGGAAAGGTGGTGCAAGCCCTTGAGATGCTGCCCATCCTGTTGACCTTGGCTTTAAATTTGGTTCCTGGTGATCTCGGGGTCCTTGGAAGCAGCTGACTAGCCCAGCCATGGAGGCAGCAATCCTTAATGCCTTCAGAGGTTGAACCACTTGGCCATAGGAGTACGCCTGAAGAAGGGCTGAGAAATCAAAAGCCTTTTTCTTAATGTCATTTCAGCTTTCTCCAGTCAAACCCAGCAGACAGACATCAGCCGGCACCCTGTGACCAACTCCATGCTGCACTTTTTGGCCTCCTGTCTCTCGCTCAAAGGAAGTCAAACATCTCTGAAGAGCAGTTGTAAGCACGTATTAAAGTACCCCACTAGAGGAGATTTCCCTTCACCGAGCCCCGTTTTATGAGTTGAATAATCCTGTTCAAATATAAGGAAGCAAGAATGAGTCCTTAATTTATTTAAAAATGGGATTTGAAGAAATCTTCATGAGTCTTCTATTATGGGAAATAATACTCACTAATGTGTGCTCCTGTTTACAGGGGGCTGGAAATGGGCAAAATCAAGGGATTAAAGGGCACTTTTTTGATGCTCCTGAGTGATTTAAGAGCATTGAAGTCATTCGATAGTCGAGCCAGTTCTGTGAGGTGACTCAGCATCCTATAAAACATTACCCAGAGGGAGCTGGGCAAGTTCCACAGCAGCTCAGTGCCAGAGCCAGGATCTGGCCCAGATTTCCTGGCTGCCAGGTAGCAACTTCATTCCCAGACCAGCCTTCCCCCGTTTCATCAGGTAATTACTTCTCGCTACCTACGTGTTTCTCACCACAATTAAACAAGCAATGCAAAAGTTGTCAGAGAAGTGCTGCAGCTGTCTCGGAGGCTGGAGGAGCAGGACAGGTCCCCACGGGAAGGGGACCTGCCACCCCTTGGACACCTACCTGTGCCCGGGTGCAATGCCTGCCAGTTGAGCTGCAGGTCACGCAGCACATCCAGCGCCGTATCGCATATCCCTTTGGCCATCTCCTGCTTGCCCAGGAAATGGAAGATTTTCGCCAGGCGTTTCAGGACAGGAGGGTTTTCTTTCACCGTTTCTATCGCCTGTTTGAGCCACAGAAGTGAAGCACGTTTCCGTCAGTGACTTATTGCCTGCTGTGCTGATCAAAGGGACAAAAACATCTTGGATTGATTCACTGGGGTGGTGGTTTAACCGGGTGGGTTTAAGGCTATACAAGAGATGCTGTCTGTGGGGAAAGCTGATATCTCTTATTAAATCAACAGACAGGACTGAATGCGAGGCTAAGCCCGGGGGTTATGTGCCTGAAAGCATGTCTGTGCTCCTTATTTTTTCCAGCTGTGCTGGGGGAATCTAATAAAGGTACTGCTGTCCCTGCAGCCTGTCACTGAACCGCTCGCCTGCTGCTTTGCCAGGGGCTGATTTATGCCACTGGGGCCAGTGGCCTGTGCTCAGTACGTGGCAGGACTGAGGGTATCGGCTCCTGCCTGGGGCCTCCCCTCTTCCCCCTGGGGGATTTCCAGGAGAAACGGTGAAGGAAGGGCCCGAATCAGTCCCTGGCGCAACAGCGCTGGGGGTAGCACCTTTTCAAAGCAATCCAGGGAGTCGGTCTTGGAGAACCAGGTAGCACCACTGGCTTCCCCAGGCCTGGCTTGCTCTTATCTGAAATGCCACAGGCATTAAGGGGACTGGTGAACCTCCCCTGTGAAGATGATGGAGGCAGATCGCCTTGCTCAGACCCGCCAGTGCTCACAGATGCAGCAAATAGATCATTCTGTTGCCCAAAGTGGGATTGGCAGGCTGGGCTGTTGCTTTAAGAAGGTATTTTTCAGCAGCTTAGAGATAAGTCGTCCCTATGAAAGCCTGGTAAACGGTTGGATCAAGCCCTGGATATGTTGCTTTAGCCAGGCTGGGAGCCTGTGTTACAACCAGGATCCCTGCCTCGACCCTGCTGTCTGCTCCCGGGAGGGGACATTCCTTGGGGAACTGGGATGCTGGGTGCCATGGTGACGGCTGCCATGGCAAGGGCTGCCACCATCCCCACAGCCCTTGGGGACCAGAGCTGCCAGGAGCTCCCCGGGGCCATGGGCAGCCAGGTGAGGCCACCGGCTGGGCTTGCCTGGATGCGTGGGGAGAGCTGGACTTACCAAAGTATCTCTCCTCACCTCCCAGTTTGTCTGTGCCCACTGGGAAGCAGCTTCTTGCATGGGGACATTTGCACGCTATGGTCCGGGACACCCAGCTCAGCCTGCGAGCACCAGGGTGGAAGTGAGGGATGTGGGCTGCTCACACTGGAGCTTGCTGGCACCTTCCTGGTGCTCAGCAAACAGAGCAGGGAGGAGCGGGACATGGAGCAGCAAATCCGCATGTCCGTGTCTCCTAATTGCCCCTCTTCACCCGGCTGTGGAGCCACGGCTGGCTGAGCGCGGGCTCAGCCTCGTGCTCCAGTCCCGGCGCTGCTGACGGCAGTGCTCCGTCTCTGCGTTGCAGGGGAAAGCATCGGCCTCTGGCTGGGCCAGAGCAGAGAAGGGCTCCTGGCTTAGTCAGCTGCCCCATTTCCAGTTCAAGGAGATAATGAAGAGGCGCAAACGCCAGGTAAGAGCTGCGTTTCATCCACCCTCTGCGCACATTTGCTGGGGGCGAGCGGCGCAGGCAGCACTGCCCAGCCCCGTCCTCACCCTCCCCATTCTCCTCCCGCAGCAGGAAAGGCTGAGCCCGGGAATGTACGACATCAGGGACTTTCTGCAGGAGACACGGCCCTCCAGCCTCTGGGGGATCTGTGACACGAGGGAGCAGCGGTTCAGAGATCCCCACAGGGTACGTCGCACCCTGACTTGGGAGATGCTGGGGAATGGTGCCCATCGGCTGCGCGACTTGGCTCCGGGCCGACACCTCTGGAGAACAAGCCCTTTGCAAGGGTTAGGAGCTACCGTGGGTGCCATCTCCTCCTGCTGGGCTGGGGACCGTGCCCCTTGCCGAGGCTGCCCACGGCCACCCCACCTCTCCTGCAGGACTGCTTCCCTGGCCCCGGCACGTACGGCCCCCGGGGGAACCCCTACACCCGCCTCGAGGAGAGGGACAAGCGCTCCGCCAGCACGCGAGGACTGATGGACAGCAGGACGGCGAAGTGTGCCCTGCCGGCAGCCGTGGCGAGTCCTGCCCCTTGTCCCAGGGACACGCTGGTGGGGTGGCTCCGTCCCCCGCTGAGCGCAGCCCCCGCCGCCTCTCCCCCTGTGCCTGCAGGGCAGCGGCCTGGGACCCGGCACCTACCACCTGCAGAGCAGCATCGACGAGGGGCTGCGGCGGCCGGGTGGCCGCAGCCCCTGCCAGCCCTTCTCGAGGGACAGGGTGAAGCCTGCCCGCGGTGGCCATCACGCCTTGGAGGTGCGTTGCCCCGGGGCCCCGCACCCGGACGGGGTTTCTCAGTGAGCTGTGGCATTGCCAACACATTGCTCTAAGGAAGGAGAGCTGCCTTACGCATCTGTCCCGCTTGGGTTTTGTTCTTTGACTTCCCTTGGATCCTGGACAAACACGCCCATGCAGCAGGATGTGGGGAGCGAGCGGGCTGCAGGCACTGTGCAGGAGAGCGGGCTGGTGCCCGTGAGCAGCAGCAGGGCTGAGCTCTGAGGACACAGGATGGATGGGGTGGCTCGGGAGACTGCCGGTGGCTGAGCCTCTCGTGCCGCTCCCTTGTCCCGGCAGAGGAGACGTGCCGAGCCAAGCACTGGCACTGTCAAGGGTTTCGTGGATGAGCTGATGTTTAAGGAGAACAAGAAGAAAGGCTGCTTCAGCACCCTGCCGAGGAACCCGGGCTGCCCCACGGAGAGGATCTTCTGGGCCACGCTCAGCCAGTGCCCGAGAGAGGCGGTCAGTGGGAGCAAGGATGTCGGCACCGGCTGGTGTCACCGGCATCCCCGGCGGTGCAGCGGGTGGCTGGGGTGGGGATGCATTAGGCCCTGGGGGGGTGGATGGATGGATGGGTGGCTCCTGATATTGTGCAGCTCTTTCTACAAGGGAACTGAAGCGTGACAGGTTTTCTTCTGCGCAGTATGTGGCGGGGCCGGGCTCCTACAACCCAAAGCCCATTGAGAGATCAGCATATTCCAGCCAATTCCAACCCCCATTCTGGTCATCTGCCAAGAGGTTCGACAGAAGGTCCTACCACCTCTTTACTGGGAACGAGGTGAGTGAATGGACATGGCAGTGAGAGAGGGACACAGGAATGGTCTGAGCTTCCTCCATGACCATCCCCAATCCACTACCAGCACCCCTGGGAGAGGACGAAACTCTTCTGAGCCACAGTAAGGGTGAGCACTCCTCACCAGCTTCAGCCCGCTAGGTGTGTCCTCTGAATGAAGCAGCACCCCAGCAGAAGTCCCACCTTAGGTGGCTGGCTGTGACAGAAGGGCAGACTGACCTCAGGAGGTGCTTTTCTCTCCCCATTAATTATCAAGAAAACCTGAGCGACTTGGCCAGGTACCATCCTTTAGAGAGGAGACGCGTCCCTCTCTGGGTGCTGTTGTTCTTGCCTACAACGGGTTGCTAAAGACTAAATGGTGAATAAAGACCCACAGCCCAGCGACCTGCCAGGTCAAGGGAAAGGTGCCCCCCGCGTACAGCAGCACGCTGAGCACCGACCGCTGAGCACCCACCACTGAGCACGCGCTGCCCGTAGGCAGGTGAGCGTGGCTGGTGCTGGCAGAGGGGCAGGGGCTCAGCAGCCACCACGTTATCTCCACCTGCATCCTCAGGGCTTTGCCCTTTCCAGGGGACGCTCAGACAACCCTTCCCATTAGTTTTGCTCTGCATCAGCTGGAAGCAAGTGGATGCACTTCATGGATGAGGGCAGCTGGGTTTGAGTCCTTTTCGATGCCAGGAGCTCCTTGTATCCTCTCAGAAAGTCGTATTCTGCTGCTTGAAAGACGGTTTTTCCTCTAGCAGCATCAGCAGCACATTGCAAAACTAGTGCAGGTAGGAGCCCTTCCCTTAGTACCTGTTCCTGGAGCTGTATTCATCTTGGCAGCTTCCCCACGGAGAACCAGAACAAAGCCTAGAGGGCTCAAAGCAAGCAGGGAAAGCTTTAGTCTGGAATAGTCCACCTTGGCTGGGGATGAGGAGCAGGCTTCCACGTGGCTTCTCTCCTTTATCCAGCTGAGTGGGGCAACTTAAAAGAGGTTGAGGATGAAGACATCTTTGTAATTGCTGGGGAACTTGACAGATTACATTTCAGTGGGGAGGTTGTGACACCGCAGCCCTTTGCTACAGCTAAGCAGTAGGCAACTGGTGAGCGTGCTCAAGCCTGCAGAGCTAATCGACCTCTTTATGGACCACTGTGGTGAGAACTGCTCGTGAAGGGGACTGGCTGGGCTAACACTGATTAGTGTGTCTTCTCCTCCCTCCCTCCCCTGCAATATAGGCTCGGTTTGGTTAAGATAGGCCACGTATTGTATTTTTTGTAACTGAAGGCCTGGCCACGTGAAGGCACTGCCTGGTTTTGCCCCACTCACATCCACCATGCTGCCTCTAGATGGGAAAGCGCATGAGACCTTCTTCTTCCAGAACTCTGTAGGTGTTGGTCGCTACGACATCACCGAGCATGAAAAATACCCTC
Source organism: Grus americana (assembly GCF_028858705.1). Lineage (NCBI taxonomy): Eukaryota > Metazoa > Chordata > Aves > Gruiformes > Gruidae > Grus > Grus americana. Next base: position 30,419,838 of record NC_072859.1, read on the forward strand.
AGAAGATGAGATACCGGTCCCTGTACCGGTGTGATGCGCAGCGGTACCTCAGCAACTTGAAGCGGGATGCCTGCTTGCTGTAAGTCTGACAGACGAGGGGGCTGTGAGTGGTTTCACACTGGCTTACAGGAAAATCATCTCGAGCAGCTCTGGGGAGGCTGCCTGCACGTTACTGACACTACAACTGATGTGAGATGGGATGGTGATGTAGTTAAAGTGCTGCATCGGGACTGAGAAACGCTCGCCAGTCCCACCGCAGGTTCCCCCACCCCAGGGAGGTTGGTATTGCTGCACCTCTCCCCTCCCAGGAAAGCGAGGAGACCTTTGTGCTTCCCCACCGCGTAGTGGGAGGGTTAAAGAACTGCTGGCTCTGAAGGCACTTCACAGGTGCCAAGGTGGCGGTTGTCTCTTGTGAAATGCAATTTGCCTGCAGCGGAGGTGTAAGCAAATAATTTCTGCTGAGTTAGAGGAGGCAGCCTGGGAAGGAACTGGGAGGTGGATGATAATCAGGCTGCCTGGGCTCGTTCCCAGTGCTGGCGCTGGACTGCGCAATGGCCCCGAACAAAAACCACCTTCTCAGGCTGTGCCTTGGTTTGCCCGTCTGAGGACGGAAGATAACAAGGCTCACTTTCACCTCAGAGGGCTTTGAAATCGCCAGCGTGAAAACCCTGTGAAGCAGTTAGGAACTATCCTGAGAGGCCTTGGGATAGCCCTCCGCTCTCACGTTCACTCATGGCCAAGATTAGCAAACTGCTGTGGTGGCACCACGGGCTGACGGCTCTGTCTTGATCTCCAGAGAGGAGTTAGAAATCAGCCTTGGCTGAATGGACCTTGACAGCTTTCCGTGGGGCAGCCAGAAGTTAGCTATCCTGTGATGGAGGACGCACAATGAAACCTAGCTTTCAATATTGCCCAGTTTTGTTAATTTTGCACTTCCAGTGGGAATAAAAAAGAAATCCGAGCAGCGAGCAGGACTTGGAATTCAAACACATCTTTCTGATCAAATAGCACTGGCTCCAAAATCACTTTTCCAGCTACAGCTGTGCTTTCTAAGGAATAGCCAGGCTTTTAAGAGCTCAGTTCATGTCCATGCTGATTAAGACTAATGAGATTAATCCAGCCAATAATTTGAGCCCACTGAATTGCATTCTCTTTCCACAGCGAGCGGCTCAAGCCTGTTGCTAAAAACAACTGGAGTGATTTGATTTTTGCTCCACGTTGTCCAGACACCTCTGATGAAGTCACTGCCGTTTTCCAAACATAAGATGGTGCTGGGAAGCCCGGATCAGTCAGTAAGCGGCAGACACGCCAGCGGATGAGACGGTAGGTGAAAATACAGCGTGCTGGCACACGAGTCAGGAGATGGGAAACTCAACTCTTGTTCTGTGGTAATAAAACACTTCCTTGGACAATCAGCAGTCTAATTTTTCTGTCGAATTCGTTATTTCCACCTTGGATTCTATAAAAGTCCAAATACTCTCAAAATACTTAAGGTACAACTCAACGGAGAGCTGGGTCTGAGGAAGCAGTACTATGTCAAAGTGTTGAGTAGTTACGTACCTGTCCCATGCCATGCGCGAGGATTTTCATCACAAGCTGCGACGTACAGCTTCACTTGAACAATGCAAATGTTTACAAGCAGCTGGAGGGAATTAGGGGGAATTTAAGTGTCATCATTCCAAATTTCGTAGGATACTAAAACCTGGAGGGAATGGAGAAAGTGCAGTGAACAGAGCGGTGTCAGTGGTAACAAAATGCACGGTGAGTACGCTGGCTCGCTTAGGGTTAACCTTTTTGAAGTCTCATACTAGTGTTTAGACCAGACTGGAATAATTAAATCTAGGTGTAATTACATGTTAGTTGTGGCTGAATAAGTATGCTAATTAATCTGCAATTATCCTTTGGTGGGGGAGATAATTCAACACAGGTAGAGCTGCAGTAATTTAAGGAAATGCTGATTATTGTTTGAGAGAGTCGAGCAAAGAGGTTTCTGAGGGGAAAGGCCCAAGCGGTGGGGTGGGCAAGCGTAGGCTGTGGAAATGCTGCGGGGGCAACGCAAGAGGATTGTGATGCAGCCAAGTTGGGGCCAGCATGGAACGTGATTCAGGGAACCAGGGCTTTGGCACCTGGACTGTGGTTTTAGTGGGGCTGAGGCATTCGGCAGCTGGATTTCAGGAGAAAGCCCGGGAGCTTCTCTCCGGGAAGAGCACAGGGAGAGGATGCACCAGCTCTGACCAAGGGAGGGGCAGGAATTCCTCCGACTAAGCCTATGGAGCTGCTGTGAGGGCATTTTTCCAAGGAAAGTGATCGTGTGGATGTGAAACTCCTCAGGCTGAAGAGTGCACTGAATCTTCATCCTCGCTTCTGTGGCTGCTCATTCAAACCAGGATTTATTAGCGTGAAGTGAGAAGAATGAAGCAGCTATCCGTATCAACAGCATAGCATCTGAATCCAAAATGGGGTTTCGTCCTCCTTAGACAAAACATCACAGGGAAAGAATGAGGCGAGGCGGGGGAAAAACCCAGGATAATTGTCATGATGAGGCTATGTGGAGTTAGTGGGGTGTAACTGAAGGGTTAAGGCTCGGCTCTACGGTGTTTGTTTTGTACAGTTGTGGCTTGGGGCAGAGATACAGGTAGATTCCCAGACTGCAAAGCCTATCCTTCAGAGCTGGCTGCAGCACTGGGCTCTCCTCTCCCAACCACCTCTCGACGCCTCTGGTCTCGTACCCAGGCAGCAGCTTTTCTCAGTAACCACTGACCATTTGTAGCAATGATTCTCAATACGACAAGAAATGATAAACACAGCCGTTGAAAAGTAAATAATCATTAAAAGACACCACTTGGAACAGTATGCTGGCTAGATCTTTATTTTAAACAGCCCGCACAACCAAAAATTAAGAGCAACAGCAATTATGCATGTGCATGTGTGTGACTGATACAATTACAGTACCCAATCACGTCATACAAAGTTTGCCAATAAATTAAGGAGTGAAAAAACAAATACAGTGTGTACTTAAAGATCATCAGTACATAAGTGAGAGAAACACAGCCTAAGTAAAAGTATTTGCATATCCTCTAGCTGTTTTAGCATCACCCTTTAAAAGCTAACCAAACCCATTCTTGCTCTGTGCAGATTATCTTAGGAGCACTGGGCTAAATCGTAGCTTTGCCCCAGGGACGAGGAAACGGCTCTGTCGCCGCTTTCCTCGCAGGGGCAGGAAGGCAGGTTACACCCTGAGAATCAGCGCCTGCCTTCCTGCATACCCCGAAGCCTGGAACGGTGTAGCAGATGCTCCTGGATCACTGACACAGCTCCAGCTCCTGCCTGGCTCTGCAGCAGCTCTGCAGGCACTCTGCATCGGCTGTGTCTCCCCATGGCAGGCCGCCCCACTACCAGTCCCCTGCACGGGATTTTAAAGGGTACCTTGTTTGCACACAATTTACCAGCATGCATCACTGAGTAACAGACCAAGCTTATTCTTGTTACTGCTTTATCATTGGTTTCATCTGGACCATAAACATCCATCTATCAATAAATAAAATCATTGGTTTAGCACTCATAAAAATTACAACGCCTCCCACTGGTAACTGTTTAAAAAGTTCTTCATGTTACCCCTGACACAAACCTCAAGAAAATTACTTTCTTTTCCCTCAAGCTCAGTTAAGGTTTCAAGTAACAATTTTAAATACCGCTTGGACAAGATATGGGCTTGGTTTGGAACCGTGTTTCTGGCTACAGGGTCAAAACATTTCCACACTTCTACGCTTGACGGTATGAAGTGCGCGACTGTGCTGTTTTCACCAGCGAGCAGCAGAAGGGGAACTGAACAGGACTTGCTGTTGATTTCCTCTCCAGGTGGCCGAAACAGTCCTTTTACAAAGCCTATCAATCTAATCCAGCTAAAATGAAAAGCAAAAATGTCACTCGTGTCAAAACCAAAGCCCGTGTGTATCAAGATTCATAACAAGGGTTCTTATCCACAGCCGCTTGCTCTAACAAACCTGGTATAAACAAAGCCTTGACTTCCTTTTCCTACTGGCCAGGACAGAACAGTCTGAAATAACCAACGTCTTTCTCCAACTGAGTATTTATAAGGCACTAAAATTAAGCAACAACCAAAACACCCCAAAAAACCCAAAACCAAAATCAGGAAAAATCCAAATAAACTGACTCACAATGAATAAAAAAATGAAATTAATATTTGCCTATATGAAATAGCAGCAATTTCTTCAGTAGTCTACAAAGCCAGAACATTGATATTTTGGGGCAAAACCCAATGCACTCTTAACCAATTTAAAAGTACCTAAAAACCTATATCCACTTAGACTTTATAATCAAAATCCGTACAAATCTGATAGGCACAAGTAAAAAGCATTTTCTTTACACCTCAATGCTCAATTTAGAAACCAACGCCACTGTTGGGGAGTTTAACTGCTCTGTTGAGATTTTAGTACCCAAGCAGTATAGAACCACACAACATCATGCAGCGCTGTACAGCCGGAAGATTACGGTACCATTACTAAGCTGTTCTACAGGTTACCGACCGGAGGCAAATGTTTTTAATATCATGATTAATTTGAAAATGTGTTCAGCTTTGGCACCTATTTCTGAACCCTCCCTACCATTTTCAAAAGTAATGTTAAGTATAGCTGTAGTATACAGCTGGTGTAACTCCAGGATCTTCTTCCTTTCCAATTATTTTTCTTACGCTTGGAAATAGGTGAATTCACCTATGTCACTACATTAGATACAAAGGCTAGCACTTAAGATTTCTTCAAAACAATCACTTTGAGTTTGGAAAACTGGTTTTAAGACATACGAAGAAATACTAAACATAAATTTTTAAAGCAGGAATTCATACCTTTAAACATCAACAAGAATGAGCTTATTTGGAGAGCAATAAAGCTTTTTTTTAAAAGGATATACTGACTAGCTATAGGTAAATTCATCTTTCCCTGATTGCTTGATTAGATCATCCAAGCTCAGTGCCTTGCAGCTTTGCAGATTTTGTCGTACACTTCTGGAAAAGCATCCTTGCAATTCATTTGCTCCCTCAGCTTGTGGTATAATGAACCATCAAACATATCCCAGAACTCCTCACGGGTCATATAGCAATCTGCATACAGCATCTGGAAACTGGAGAGGGAAAAAACCCCAACAGATTCAGTATTAATTGTGCCACAAGATTTGAAATACAATATTAAAAAAACCCAAACAAACCAGGGCAAGCTATGAATAGCAAACATTCAACAAAACCCCCATCAAAAATGCTTTTTAAAAACAAGCAAATACAAAAGCTCACATGGATTACACTGGGACACTCAGCCAAGTATATTTTGTGGATTTAACATCACCATGATCTCTTTTCCAAGAGGGAATAACATGTAATGGTGAAAACAGCAGAATACTGCTACAGTCATCTTGGTGAAGGAAAGGATGGGGGAAGAAAGCAATTAAAATAACAGTTGCTTTTAAAAAATGGTTCAGAAGACTTCTTTAGGCATCAATGTATTGATACTTTCATTAGTTTTACTACTAAGAAAAGGAGAAGGACTAAAAAATGTGTATAAAACAGTGGTTCATGTTTAGACAACCTAACCATGGGCAGCCAAATCTTCCGGCAACTTGTATTCTAACAACTTGTGTTCACAGAAACACAAGTCTAGAGAGAGCTTCAGAAGTTCCCCCAAATCAAAAGTCTGGCCCCTTACACTGAAACCCACACATAACCTAAATTCTCCCTGACAAATACTTTTCTAACTGCTTTTGAAAGCCTGCTTTCCTTTTTCTTCCATTCAAAACCTCTTAATTCCAGCTTCAAAAAAAAAAAAAAAAGGAAGAATTTTATTCTGCATGCTTTCTTATGATCCATGGAGGTACAGTCATGGTGTCTTGGATTAGCCTGCCTGCATTACAAAATGCATTCAAGGCAGATGTAGCAATACATTCTTTGACTTATTACAGTTTCTTTGAACTGGACATTGAGAATATAACTAGGAAGGCAAAAGCCTGCCAAATCACACCAGGCTGAGAAGATAAATTTATCATAGAAATGAAGCACAGTGTAACAAAGGTCCATTTATAAAAATAAATGAAATCCTTATTTGGCTGTGGACTCTTCCTTACTTTCATACTGTGCTCTCTAAAATGCAGCCAGCATCAGAGTACAGCAGTAAAACACAAACTGTTACACAAAAGCTCTATTGTTGCATGTGATTACAAAACTGTAAGATTATGTATTTGTCCACTGTTCATTTCCCGGTGACAGGTAGAGAAGGGGCAAAACTTTGTTAGTAAAGAGCTTTAAGTTAAAAGCTTAATTTCAAGGTAATTAAAAAAAGCTTAAAATTAACTTTTGGTCACTTTGCTCTCTGGCAGATCACTTACTGCAGCTAAAAGTCATTTACACTCTCCAAATCATCTCGAAGCAGACCCACCATCGTTACTCGGCCACATGAGATATAAATGCTGTTAGACTGAGAAGTAGGTCAAAATAGAAATGTGGATAAATTATACTGCTGGTGTAAAAATACCGTGTAGTTGTTTTTTGTTCCTGAGAAGCAAGCCTGTAACTGCTTTTCCACTGACACTACAACAGCAAATGAGGCTGGCATGAGTCTGTGACAGATGGTGGGCACATATCTCACGCCTACTGCGGTCCTACGCGATAAGAATCGGGGCAGGGAAAAGGAAGCTATGCAAGTACAAGTTGTGAGAGAAAAGACTCCCAGCACCGCACAGGGACTGCAGGGAAGAGTCAAGGCTGGCCTCCCCCTGTGCAAGGACACACCAGCGCAAGGACGGGGCAGAACTGCAGCATGACGCTGCAAGGACTGCAGGCAGCAGAACGGTCCCAAGGGCAGGCAGGGAAGCTGTCCAAACTTTAACAGCCTGTGGGATTCCTGGAGGGACTGCGGCCAAAGCAGCACTTGCTCTGCCCCTGCTCTGAACTGGCCTGAAACAAGTCAGCCTCAGTATGCAAGCTCGGTAGCTACCTTCCCGAGGGCTGCTCGGCTAGCCAGCCCTGCCGAGAGCAGTCACCGACCCAGACTAACACAGCTTCTGGACTGCAACTGGTTTATTACGCACAGTCAGTACAGACCTGCTGAGGTCTTTCTGCACCTGGGTGCATGCGTTTGGTTGCAACAGAGACTACTCCCAGAGCAGCCTGGAGCTGAAAGGATGCATGGGTAAACTGAAGCTACCCAGCTCCCAAATACACTGCAAGAACTTCAGCCAGCGTGCTCGTTTGTTTGGTTTTGCAATCAAATAATGGAAGTGAAATCATGTTTTAAAATGGTAACATCAAAACTAGTAATTAAAATTAGTTTGTAATTATTGTGGTTGTTAAACTATTGCAATAGATGCTGTGGGATTAAATAACTGTGACTGAACCACAGGGGTGTAAATTAGATGGCATTATTACTATTCTAAGGAGTGGGATCCTTACCCATGCACACTTCTTACAAACTTCTCCATTTGCCTCATTGAAGCCCTGGCTTCAAATTGTTTCCTTTTGGGCTCTCCATAAGCTCCTATATCCACGTAGAGTTCTGCTTCATCCCCTTTTGGGTGGACCATACCAGGATTATTGGGCAGTATGAAAGGACATAACCAAAGAGGGTACACCTGCAGAGGTAAGAAAACACTGTATCACTTATTTTTAACAAAACAATCCTTTAAGCTATCTCTTCACAAAGGTGACAAAAGGAAGAGTTAAGATAACTTCTTCCCAATTTGGGATTGAAACTTACACAGCTCTTCCTTTCCAATTGTCTCGCTGTGGTTGTTAGCTCCACTTTCTAATGACTGTACACAAATAGATTGAGATGCTCAGAATATGTGCTGTATCCTCCTAGAATTACATCTCCTCCCCCTTAAATATTTGAAATGAAAAAACTAAACCATCCCTAATCCCAAAGCAACAACTGAATACACATTCTGGGTAAAAAGAAAATGAAGTTTTCTTTTCCAGGTCAGTCCAAAATTGAAATTGCCCAGTTTGTGCTTCTTATACTAACTAAACTAAATTCAGAAATAAAAGCAACAAAGGGAAATTAATTCCCACTGTTGGGGTTTAGTGAGGCCACCAGTCATTTCAGATGAAAGAAAAATCAGTTCAAGTTTTACTAAGTGATAAAATCTTTCAGAAGTATTGGCCTTCTACTAAAGTTTGAATCTCACTTTATTAAAAATTCTTTTCTTCAGAAAGCTGTGTTCATTTCTTCTGCAGCCTTGCATCATAGACTCGCAAAGCACAGTACTCCCCAGGATACAATCATAACCTTTTACACAAGCAGACCATTGTGTCTTAAGATCAACAGTCACAGTTATTACACACAGTCCAAGATTTGCCGCATTTAAAAACATGTTCTTACATTAAGGTCAACATGGAAGGTTTGGATAGATTTTTCAAGGCTCTTCATTGGTACCAACATGTCCTGTACAACATGGTGTTGCTCGTACAGCTTTCGTATAGCTTCTCCTTGGGTGAGTTTCAACAAAGAGATTTTTGGAGGAACCATCCAGCCAAACAGGTAACGGAAAACAGGGTTATTGCCAAAAGGAATGATATCCTTTAAAGAGGAAAGGAAAAAAGTTTGACTTAAGAATGTGTAAGTGAACCAAAAGACAATACTTCAGAAACCTCAGAGCAATATTAAGCCAGATTTTCAACAAGTTGAACTGCTGATACTTTTGCTAAACTCATATAACAGAACTAAGAGAGGCCTGCACTGAACTTAGCTACACAGCCCCACCCTAAGCCTCTCCTAGTTACAACGATTGATTTTCAGTCATATTATCACCACAGACTCAGCCCCAAATACCTTCAGAGAATGAAGTTCAGAGAACAGTAGGCTATTATCTTAAAACAGCTAAGGAGGGACTGCATAAGTAGCTAAACTCACACAACTCTTGCAAGAGTTCTTAAAAGAATTTTAAAGCTGTAAAATGCTTCCTGCACAGCCAACGCCCATTTTAACTCCTCTGGGAGCTGAAAGGATCCGGTATCTCACTCCAGAGATTCACAATGTAGCAATGGGAATCTTTCAGAGTGCCAGATAAAAGTTTTGCATAAACGCACATCACGACAAGCACACTTCTGAAATTCAAAGTAATTACCTTACTGCCTAATTACTATTCCCAGTTTAGGCAGGGCAAATTTGCAGCCATAATTTCACATTCATGTGTTTCCCACCATCTGTCTTTGAAAATCACTTAGTAGGTATATAAGCTTAATGCTGAAATATGTACTTATGGTCTAAATTCAGAAAAGTACTAAACCAGAAATTAGGAGGTTATGATATAATGACTTTTATATAAGGAAGTGCCTTTGGATTTGTTTTGCCCAAATGCAGGACTTTTAAATTTGCCATAAGCTTCACTGGTTTTTTCTGCCATGAAAGACAGAAGTGTTGCCAAGGGGAGGAAGGTACATTGTACCTACACTGGGAAAGAGCAGAGTACCTTCCTGCAGATGTTATTTTAATTTTGGAACTGGTCTTACTTGGAGCTCCCAGAAGATACTGCGTGTATGTCTATGGTAATAATGTCTTGAGGGAATATATTCTATTCCGGTCTTGTCAGCTTTCAAATACTTCTCCACATGCTTAAAGAACCACGGCTTGTAGTAGTTGCCAATTCTGTTTATCTACAAGAAAACATGCATTCATTAGCAAACGCCAACACAGATAACAATCACACCTTACTAGACAACATTAAGTATGTCCCCAAATTCCTTTACTGTGAAGAATCGTTATACCCTCTGTGACAGTTTGAATGAGGCTGTCACAACAGATCCATAGGGAGTCTTCATTTCTCTCCTCCTTCTTACCTTTCTAGCCATTATGGTTTAATCTAAATAAGGCTTGCTCAGGTTTGCCTGTTACAAGCTAATTAAGAGACCACGAATCTGACAGAACTGGATTCCTAAAATACCGATCTCTCAACCCATCATTAATCCAAAGCCTCCTTACGGCAGAGAAGAAACATTCAGGTCGAGGGGTGCAGTGAACAGTCAGCATGTCCCTCCTGTAAGTGTCCCTGATGAGTTTTACCAATATTAACTGTATTAAGAGCTTGCTGGGAAAAGAGTTACTCTGAATAACTGCAGTTTAAAACAGCATCGTTCTGTATATGAGAAAAGATACTTCTCTTCCTCCTTAGGTACTGCAATGGAAAGGCTGTAGACTAAATTATTTGCTGGAGTACTAAAATTAGTGGGACATTTCTTATCAGTTGAAGAGATTTAGGATAGTCTCTGTTGTTACAACAAAGAGCTGTAATTTAAAATATACTGACGGACAGATCTAACTTTTAATCCCATGTTAAGAGATTGTTCCAATCTTATAAAGACTCTGGTTTTATACTGGCATATAGTACAGCTTCAGTTAAACTTTGGGGGTATTTTTTTTCTTGGTGAGTAACTTCCCTTCAGTTACCTTGCTTTGCTCAGCTTCATCAGTCAAGACTCCTGTCATGATGACTGCTTCTTCCAAAGAATACACGAGTCCTTCCACAAAACTATTCTCCTTTTTGTTAGATTCTTCAGTAAATTTTTCACAAATCTTCTGCAGTCCTCTCACAGGCTCATAATGTAGTTTGACATATTTCTTGGCAGGAATCATTTTTATTTCTGCTGCAACCAGGAAACCCAGAGTACCACAAGACCAAGGCACTGCATAAAATAGGTCTGAATTTTCAGTCTGCAAAAAGTATGTCATACTAAATCATATATCCATACTGATAACCGTCAACGACATTGTAAATGATAGCAAAATAACATTTTGTCTTACTGGTGAACATCTCACAAGGCTTCCATCAGCAAGAACAAGTTCATAGGCCACACAGGTATGTTGAAAAAGTCCATATATATGGGATGAAGACTCAATGCCAGTTCCCATGATCAGGCCACCTTATCAAGAGAGCACATAACAAATCAAATGAAACACACTTCAAAATGAAGGTGGTTTACGAGAACAAAACCCCACTTTTAAGCTCTGGGCATGGCTTTTAAGACTATTTAAAAAAAAAAAAAGGAATTGCAATTGCTTATAACATAAATACCACAACAGAACGTAAGGTTCAACAGAGTATTTCCGGAACCTTTAAAATAATGCAACCTGTTACTGCATAAAAAGCTAATGAAAATGCAGCAAAATCAGCAAGTCTCTTGTCATCACAATGACCCTCACCTACTGTAAGATCATCAAGCTCTGGTACCACAGGAATAGTCCAGCCCATGGGATTCAGGTGTGCAGTCAACTGGCCCATGGTCACCAAAGGTTCCACACGAACAACCTAAAAAGCAAAAAAAATCCCAATTGCCCCAACAAATATAAATTAAGTGTTCAGCATTAACAATGACAAAACATGGCTAACTGGAATGTACTTCCATCTGTTATCAGAATTCAGAGACTTACTTTCCTAAGAGCACTACTAAAAATAGTTTAAACTGTTTAGTGATTCCTCCTCTGCTTCAACATCTTGTTGCTCAGTCCCCCAAACCATAAATCAATCTGGTCTTTTAGACTTCAGCATGTAAAAGCTAAGCATTTCCATATGCTGGTTTTTTGGATAGAATGATCCAAGCACACACTGTAAAACCTGAAATTTGGTGGGTCTACTGTGACAAAAATCCTTTGTTCTTTATGGAATCTAATCTCCTCTTCAGCTACAAATATAGCAAAAAAAGCTGTAAACTTCTTTATTATGAAAGCTTTGTGATGAATTTGTTACCTGTCTTTCACTGTCCACTTCCAGAACATCCATTAAGTTGATCATGATGTTCTTATGAATCTTCTTATACTTCCCAACACGAAGTGATACAGTCAGCCAGCCAGGCCGGCCAGTGCACATGTATCTTTTGCTGCCTTCATCTTTCCATTCCCGAACCTGCAAGAGGTAACAACTGAGCTGACGCTGTAAGGCATACGCATGTTGTCAATAACGTATACCAGAAACAGCTTTTCCTTGCTGTGAAAAAGCTTTCAGAAGTATTGCTATTCCTCTACATGCATGTTACCTGCAAGTAACAAAGCTTGGATATCTCTACGTTGAGTAGTGATGCTTTGGAAGTCTCTCTGCAGACATCTGAACTTCTAAATAAAATACCACCAGAGCGGTCTAGTTATGTAGAGAAAGCACTTGGGTAGCTTTTGGGGTTTTTTTTGGTGATGGGATTCAGAAAACTAGAACAAAAGTTTTAAAAATCCACAGGAAAAACCTATACTTGAAGGGAAGTATTATCACTGTCATAAATAACGTCAGTTCCACGAAGGTTAATGAAACAACACCTCCTCCTAAACACACCAAAAAATGGTCTGAGTCTGAAAATGAACGGGCAAAGAGAGAAAAGTTGAGAAGGAAAATGTGTAAGCCATACACACGATCCACGAATTTTGCAAAGCCACGCTGATTAACATATGGAGAACAAATGTCAATTGTAGCATTTTCTTCAAAGCTCAACTGCTACTACAGCTGGTGATAAAAAACCCAACCCCAAACCCTCACAGAATAACTCCGTGCACATTAATATCCATCTGTATCTGCAATGAACATGACAGTCAAGGAAGAAAACAGAAGTAGACATGACAGAATTACCATAAGTACTAGAGAGTACAGAAACATTAAAGACATCCGCATTCCTGGGTGGAAGAAAAGTTTCGGCTCCCCTTCAATCGCCTCTTGGAACTAACCACGCCGAGCAGCAGGATGTAAGTGGTGTTAAAACACGGTATTAAGCCAGCCACTCAAAGGCTAACATTTTCATGTTGCACACGCGCACGCACACACATACGTGCCCAAACCGTGTGAGTGCACAGAGGGATTCACAGCACATCTCTAAGGATGTTACAGTGACAGCGGCCGGGCAGCCACATCTGGACTTGCCAGCTGTTGACGCCGCAACTTCGAGAGGAGTTTCAGACGGGGAAAAAAAACCCAAAACCCCACAGGGGCAGAAACACCCGCTAGCTTTTATTCGTTTGGGTTTTTTCCCGCTCCGGATTCAAGGCTGGATGTTGCCTCGCCTGCGGGAGAGACGGCGGGGGCGGGGGTGGGGGGAGCGCCCGGCCGCCAGGCCCCGGGCAGCGCCGGTGAGCACGGCAGCGGGGAGGGCGGCGGTCCGGCTGGATAGGAGCGGGACGGGGGTGCGGGGGTCCGGCCTGGCCTCACCTGCGCCTGGATGTGGCGGATGCGCTGGGCGTGCTGCCGCGGGGCGCTGTGGAGGCGCCAGACGGCCCAGGCGCGCAGCTGGTAGTAGATGTCGAAGAGGATGGAGAGCGGCAGGAGGAAGAGGCAGACGAAGACCCAGCGGTGGTGCACCAGCACGGCCTCCAGCCCCCGGTGCCGCACCCACAGCAGCAGCAGCAGCAGCCCCGCGCCCAGCGACCACACCGGCGACATGGCGACCGGCTCCCGCACGCGCTCCCTCACGACTGTCGGGACCCCGCCATGCCGCGCCCGCCGCTCGCGCGCTCGCCGACCGGCCCCGCCCCTCCCCCCGCGCGCCCGCTCCCCATTGGCCGCGACCGGCCTCCACCGTGAGGCGAGGGGAGGGGAGCGGCCAATGAGAGAGCTCCGGAGAGATCGGACCAGGCGCTGAGGACGCCGATTGGCTGCGCGCGGCGGGCCCCGCTCTCCCCTCATCGCCGCGGTCGCCGGCGTCCCCCCCGCCCCCGCCCGCTGCCCCCGCCGTGGGGTGTCCGGTGGGAGCCCCGGCCAGGGCTGGCAGGGGGGCGTGGAGCAGGGCCAGACCCCCGGCCAGGGCTGGGACGGGGCCCGAGGCAGGGTCTGACCCCCGACCAGGGCTGGGGAAGGGTCATGAGGCGGGGGACAGGGCCTGAGGTAGAGGTCGAGGTGGGGTGTGGCGTGTGGGACGGGGCCTGAGGCAGAGGAGACCACCCCCCCAGTCAGAGCTGAGGGGTTATGGGGCTGTGGACAGGCCCTTGGCAGCTCGGTGGTGGCCAGTGTCTCTCGGGCAAAGGGCTCGCCCTGGTGCCTTGGGCTTGGGTGGCAGAAGCAAAACACCTCCGCGTGCTTCTCTTGTGCACCCTTGTGGTGGTGGTTTAGGTACCGGTGAACCCGGTGGTGCAGTTCTCCCACAGGAAGTTGAAAGTCCGGTGCTGTCCACTCACTAGAAGGAAGAAGGACATACTTGCTTTCTAAAACCCCGGCAGAAAATTCCTCTCCACGACTGAACAGCAGGAGAGAAGATACATAAAGTCTGTGAGGAAGATAAAGTGCTTTTTTTTTTTTTAAGCTAAAATCTGTTATGTCCCTCAAAAGGTGTGCAGTTTGAGAGGACAGTTGGCAGAGGTGCCCCGCAGGCAGTGGCTGCCCCAGGAAATGCTGACACAGTGCAATGCTGACATGGACCCCGGTGTGGCAGAGAGACCCTGCCGTTGGGTTCAGAGAGGAACACGGTGTCAAGGTGTTTTGTGAGGACGCTACTACGGTGACTAATGTGTCAGGTGGTGCCTCTTCCTCTTTGTCAGCAGGACAAATACTCACCTTGGCCTTCAGCTGCCACAGGAGATACTTGGGAGTACCAGACTGGGACGGATCACTGCATCAAGGTTCAGAGCTCAGCTATGGCAGACAACCACACCTTGTGATCTCCTGCAGACAACTTGCAGGCTTTGTTTTGAACCCAGTTCATTTTTTGCCCTACTGCTTTTATCGAAAGGCTGGTCTGAAACTTCCCTGCCCTGATGTTTGAAAATGGTCTCCTGATTTCCAGCCTAAATTTATTCCCAGCCAAATGATATTCATTGCACTTGTGCCTAGTCTGCCTGCTAGCTCTTTTCTTTCTTACATCTGAGTTGATATTACCTGCTTTTGTTTACCAATTTGTCTGCCGACTGGAATTATCTGTGGAAAAGAAGTTATTTTAACCTCTGTGAAGGAGCTAAATAATTATTCTTGATCTGAGTGTGATCAAGTGCGGGGCTTATTGGATAACAGCACCATTTATTCATAAGGGGATATTTATACCTTCAGTGTAAATACTGGTTTGATTTTTTTTTTACAAAGACCCATTAAAAGTGTTTATAATGTTTTCCATGTTCTGCACTTGTTTTTGTTAAGACCCTAGGCAGCAAAAAGGGAGTAGGTGAGCTCAAAGACTGCCATGTGAAACTGTGCTTTAAAACGGAGGAGTAGATCACCATTAAGATTATGGCGAAATTGCCTGTGTACCTGGCAATGTCAAGCATAGAAAATACAGGAATTAGAAGGGATGAGGGAAGGGGAGACAGATGTTTTAAATGCTGACATTTTTCAATTTTAGTTATTTTAGATGTGAGCAAAACGTCATCCAACAATCTATGTAGGCTTAGGAAAACACCATCTGCAAATCAGGTTTGAAAAGCTAAGACTCCCTTGGTATCTTTGTGAGACTAAAATCCCTGGCCTCTTCAATTAAATTATCGTTTTAAGTGTGTTTAAGCTGTTAGTGCTTCTTAAAAAAGCAGTGCTCTTCCCTCCCGCTCCTGCCATCCCATCCGCCCACTCATGCTGTTCTGGGCACGCTGTGCAGTACAAATGCTTCTGCTGTCACTCAGTAAAACATGTTGGGGAACCGATCTGACTGAAGAATTGGACTGGGTTTTAGATCAATTTTTATTTTTTTTTTCTCCTGCCTGGATCAGCTCTCTGGTGGAGTTCACCTCACAAGTGCTTGTGTAAGTGGGGTGCAGGGAGCAGAGCAGGGGCCTCTCGTTGAGCATGCTGGAGCTACCCATCTCCTCGGTGAGAGCTTGTCACAGATCGCCCTGCCGATACCGTGCAGGACACTGTTCATTACCAAGCAGGATTTAGTAATAACTATGCGAAGGCTTTTGGACAAAGAAAGAATGAAAAGATGCAGCTGTTTGTCGAAGGAGACAGCTAAAAGGGAAATGACAATAACGTACAGAGCATTTGAGCTGCAGACAAAAGTAGGCTGAAAACTTCTGTCTCCGTAAGAAAAGTGTCAAGAGGCATTCAGCAGAACCAAAGGCAGGCATTGAAAAGCGTTAGAAAGCCCTTTTTTTTTCACACCGGCTCTCATAGCCTTGGTACTGACTGCCACAGAGCTGCTGTTGAGTGGCACCAGGACGCCAAAAGGACGGGCGTTTTGACAGTAATAGCTATAAAAACTAACCGATAATTTTGGGAAGGCTGCAAGCCGCCTTAGTTCAATAAACAAAGCAGCCCGCGGTTGCTAGGGGGTAGGAGCGCGCTGCCCTCATCGCCTGCCTTCAGGTCTCCTGCGCGTTTGTTTGGCGCGGAGCTGGTACGGCCAGGAATGGTTTCGGAGGGCTGGAGGGATGTGGTGTTCAAAGTGCTGCGTGAGAAGCTCCCTCTGCTGAGAAAACCCAAGTACATTCGGTCGCCTTGAGGGAAAAGCCGGTTGGAGGACGCAGGCTGGAGTGGGGCTTTGTGTGACACTGGCAGGTTGACACGAGCTGTTCTGGGTACGGGCTGAACGAACTGGGAGAGATTTTGTACATCCAGGAATTGAAGAAAAGTGTCAAATTTCAGCTTGAAGGAAAAAAAATACAGGGGGAATATTATCAGCAGTTTTATAGACTGATGATATCAGAACAGATGTCTGCCAGAATATTCCAGAGGGGTGACACGTACTTATGTATTACCTCTGAAAGAAAAAAATTGCTTTGTGGCACAGCAAGATTTAAAGCCAGCCTGCCCTGGGGAGTGCTCTGTGCCTTTCAGAGGGGAGCAGGGCTGTGCCGGGCAGGACAACCACGTTCCCCACCTAATGCCCGACTGCCACGTGCTGGGATTGGGCTAAATCTCCGAGGAATGTGAGGAAGGGCGGCCAAACACTGCTAAATCCTTTTTATAGTGTAAACCTAAATGGAAAATAGCTGTTGTGATGGTCCTACCTGTCTGAAGAGCAGGGACTCAGGAACTGGAGTGCCTCCATGTGAGCTTTCTCCATCTGGATGCACATTTGCGAGGCCCAGGAGATTTCAAAAGACATTTCTACTGTTTGATTCATCGAACCTGCATGCTGTACCTTAGAAAACCTTCTCTTCAGAGGGTGTATGGGAAGAATGTGGTTTACCTTATGTTGTTCAATTGCCTGGCTTCCAGATGGTGTTTTTTGAAAGGTGTTTATCAATAGCGTATCCGTTATCTAGGATCTGCTTCTCAGGTATCACAAATATTTCGTGTGAGAGAGTAGAGGTGCGTGATGACTTGAGGAGGAGGAGGGCAGAGGGTTTAGTACAACGACTGTAGCAGTGGTGGCTGTTGGAAAATCGATCCAAAAGGAACAATGAGATTACAGTTACTTTAGAAACAGCCAGGTAGCTCTCAGGGAAAGTGAAACACCGTCTGAAGGCTTAGACAAGGATCTTCAGAGTGATTAGCCTGTTTTACGTGTAGGTGGACCTACTCAAATGTGGAAGGACTTGTTTAACATCTGTGGTGGGGAAGGGTCTCCAGGTGCTCAGCACACCTAAGGGGTGTCACCTCAGGGAGACTTTGCTCTTTCTTCCTTGCCTTCCCTTGTCCTCTCAAGGCTGAGCTCACCCTGTTTGCACTGGAAAGGGCTTCACCAAGAGAAGGAATAGCTCTGGTGCTGCGAGGTGGGACAAGGAACCAAGGGTGCCTTGGCTGCACCCTATGTGCTTGCGTAGAGGTGGTGTTGTGTGTCCCCACTCCTCCAGCAATGAGTTATGGTAGATGGCTGGTGGAACCCCAGTTGTCATCTTGGGAGGAAGCGAACGTTGGGTGTGAGGTGAAATCTGGGATGTTAACGATGGCAGAGCAGGGCCCATCCTTCGGTGGCTGTGCGCTGCATCAGGAGGCAAGGTCAGCCGCCGGTCAGCGTGTTCACAGAGCTGCCGAAAAAAACCCGCGCCGCAGAACGTGCGAGAGCTTTCGTGTATTCTCTCTGACATGTATTAAATCCAGCTTTACAACTGCCTGTGAAAAGACGCACTGTCTGGGATTTATAAAAAGAATCACTTGTCAAAACAGAGAGCCGGGCTGGGAAAGGAATTCAGCCCTCCCTTCATTGTCACTGGGGCCAGCGTCCTCAGCAGCAAAAATGAAATGGCAGTGGCAAGGTAGCTGGCGTGATGAGCTGGTTGCTGAAGGACCTGGGACCCAGCGTGGAACCTACAGGGTGAGGGAGACCATGAGCAGTGGAGGAGAGCGCGCTCGTGGGCAACCATCAGTTGGCTTCATGGCCCCTCCGTCTGAGGGTGAGGAGGGGCAGCAGTTGGAGAAGCAGTGGTGGTCCTGTCTTCTTCCATCGGTGAGATCCTGGAGACACCGACTGTGCTGGGCATCAGAAAAGAGCTGTGGTCTCTGAAAGGCCCACCCTGTACACTAACTGTGTTATTTCAGACTCATTATATATCTATATATATCTATATCTGTATCTATATATCTCCATTTAATGGACACATGTGCCTCCAAGATGCCGGGGGTGAACCTTGTCGTGAAGGCAGTTGCGAACTATGGCTGGTGATGAACGTCTCCAGGATACCTTCTCCCATCACTTGCCCCTGGGCTCCTCTTGCCTGGAGTGGCAAATGCTGGGAGAACATGCAAAAAGCATTCGGGGCTAATGTGACAGTGAAGGCTTGCCAATGTCACCGCAGGGAAACACTGGAAGTTATTATTTTTCTGTACAGGCCACATTTTTCTCCCGTTTTCAGCTCCCAGCAAATCCGCACGTGTGTTTAGCCTCCTGGTACCAGATGTACTTGCGGGCCCTTTTCCTCCAAATAAAGCTAAGAGTTTCTCTGCCTTGGCCATAGCCATTCTCTCCGTCTGGTGCTGTCACTCCGTCACCTGTCTGCTTTCATTTATTTCAACGTTTTAAAAATTTCATGGGCCCACTCCCAGATGATGTAAACTGATAAAACTCCAGGCCACGCTCCAAAAACATCAGTGTCACTGTAGGATCTAGCCCTTTGGGTTTACTTACCTATGCCAAAGAAAAATAGAAAAGCCGTAAGCAAAGCAAAAAAGGAAAAGAACGGCTGAAAAATAACAGTTTAAAATGTTGGTTATATAAGAGCTGTATAGCTATTAGAGTTACCTAGCATATCTTTTTCATAATAGAAGCAGTCGCAGCCAGATAAGTTAATAATTAAGGGTGACAAAAATATACCATTGTTCCAGTAATAAGGAACCATATTAGTCTTATCGAAGATAAATGGAGGCGTATTTAATACGGTTCAGTGCTGTGCTGATAGACTACAAATGCCCTTTTTTTCATTAGAAAATTCAGCACAAAATCAGGTCGAAAGCTGATTGCCGGTATCTGTTAAGTCGTTTTACTTCCCTCCGAGCTGCTCGCCTCCTTTCGACAGCAGATGTGCTTTTTGTGGCAATTCACGTTGGGAAGCGGCTCCACGTGTATGGAGCTGAGCAGAAGGAAGCTGGCGGCTTTGAGAAGAGGCTCCTGCCCCTTTCTATCGAGAGCGACGGGACGCGCCTCCCGCATGTGGATCATCTTGTGGGGATACGGAAAAATTTTGGTCTGGGGACTGAATGAATAGGCTGGTCCTCACTCAGCCCTGCAAAGAAGGGATTGGCAAAGGTCCGTGCACAGGAAGGTGACGAGGGTGTGATTGCTCCATCTCTTTTAATACAAGAGATTCCTGTAAAATTCAGTTTGGTGGTCTTGATTATAGCAATACCTCGTAAAACAAGATGGCAATTCCAGTACCTCCTGACACAATCAAAGGCCAATTTTTTCGTACCTCTGGCAAGCGCAGAAATGCGATGGCTGCAAAACTGTGCCAATGGGGAGCAGTGGCCTTCATACCCACACACAGAAATCCTGTGACTCCCAAAAGAGATCTGAGAATGGGTGAACGCACAGATCCCGTCTCCAGCTCACGTCAAAACCTAGGCGCGCTTCTCAAGCCTTGCGTACTGAGCTGGAGACTCCCACCACTGCTTCCCGTCTCTCCATCCTCAGCGAGACCTTTTTTTTCCCCCCAAAAAATGCTTAAGAAAAGCATCAGGAGATCCACCAGCAATAAACCATTGTCATCCCAGAGCAGTTAATTACCGTTATCCCTAGTATCAGCCAAGAGCCTGTAATAAGCTCTGAACTTCTCTTGCACCGAGGTGTCCATTCACATCCAGCTGGTGCAGATGGCAGGGCTGGGATGAGCTCTCCCTCCTGCTGGCAGCGGCACGGTGAATCACCGAGGGAGGAGAGTTTCATCCTTCTGCGAGGCAAGGAGTCACCCACCAACAGGAGTTGACAGTTTTCTGGAACAGGAGTATTTACACCTCCGGGGAAGGGAAACTACACTCTTTCAAATCAGATGAGTAGCCAGACTAGCTCCTAGCTAAGGAAAGGACAGGATACATTTGGGGGAGAAAAATTAACCCGCTGGGTCCCGGAAGACTGCACTGGGTGGTCGTGCAGGGAAGGCTGTGATCTCCATCAGGACGGGCGGGTGTCTGTCTCAAGGATGCTACCTCTTCTCTGAGGTCCTGCCATGGTCTGAGATGCTGACGGTGAGTCATCTGGACAGGGGAGATCGAGACGTTTTTTCAGTCTGAAGGTAAGTAATTTAGCCAATGTCTTCTTTCTTCACTTACATTTTTATAAACGTCTGTGTATAAACCTTCCTGTCCTGTCTCCCAGGCTGGTATAGGGTCTGTTTTTCTCTGACATGTCGAGGGAAGAGATAGGAGCAATCTGCTCCTGCACCTCCATAGGAGAAAGCTTCTGCTACTGCTCTTTCTCCCAGGAGAACATGTTTGGATTGGGGCCTTAACCTACAGAGCTAACTGGGGCGTGAGCCAAATTCACCAGTGAGGGACCCGCGGCACTGCCGTCGGCTTCGCTGGAGACGAGTGTTGATATCCTCAGCCTGGCTCTGACACTTTTAATGCCATTACGGAGACGTTGCAGCCCTTTCTTTCCCAAACTCACCTCCTGTCATTTTTTTTGCAGAATTTCAAAATTGTCTCCAGTTACCTAGAAACTCAGGCAAGAAGATGTAAATGTTCCAGGTTAAAAGTGAGGCAAGGTGTGCAGGCAGAAATAACAGCTTTTACTAGGTCAACAGATGACATTGCAGACAAGCTTTGAAGAAAGCAGCCAAGCTTCTGGGCGCAGCAGTACAGCCAGAGCAACATCCCTGCTGCTGGAAGGAAGGGAGTGACAGTTGCTGTTTGAAACGGAGACCACGTGCCGTGAAGAAAAGAGAACCAAGCTGAACAACGCTTACCTCCTACGCTGGTGTAAGTAACACAGCCCCTTTCCCACCACCTAGAACCCTCAGACACCAGATGCTGCCCCAAATACTCTGACCTGCAGAAGGGCTTTTGTGTCTGAAAGTGTGTTTGGTTTTTTTCCCCACCTATATGTCCCTTGGACTAATAAAAGGTGCTCCCTCTCCTTTCAGCCATACCTTGCGTATCTCCTCAGGCTGTCGTGCTTCCAACAAAAGTTTTGCAAGGTTTGCTGGCAGCATAATAGCCCTCAGCAACCTCACAGCACGCCGATGTAAACAAGTGCTTGTGGGCAGCCCGATGCCGAGCCGGGCAGTGAGATAATGCAGGGGGCACTGGGAGAGGAAGCCAGCTGTGGAACATCTGGGATGGGTGTATGTTGGACACCGAGGGCTTCCCTGTGGCTCCACACATGGTGGCAACCAGAAGAGCTAGATGGCTGCTCCATCCTTTTTCTAAAAATCGTAATTAATGCTGCTTTTAAGCTTCCCTTTTGCATTTCTGTGCTGGGGGGCGGGAAATAAAAAAGAAAAAGAGAGAAAAAAGCCCGTTACCTACTCCCTGGAGACCAGTGCAGTAGCTGAGTGCAGCGGAGACGTGAAGGCTGCACAGGGTCTCGGGAATGTCAGGGTAGCTGTAGTTCATCTCGCATGTAACGCTGAGTTTGCTGGAAAGCAAATTTAGCCAGTTGTGTCTTTGATTATAAGTCCTTACTGCTGTTTTGAACATCAGCGGTTCGAATCAAGCATACATAAGAGCTTCAGCCTCAGATATTCAACGTGTTTCAGCAGCCAGTGCAGACCTCCGATAGCTCTCTGCTCAGGTGTGACAGATGCGCTCACCACCGACATCAGGCTTGACTGAGGAACCTACAGGGCTGAAAATCAATGTTCCTTCACCGCAAGCCAAATGGCAGCTCATGCTCTAGCAGAGCCGCAACATCTGCAGCGTGTAAAACACGCTGGGTGGTGGGTTACGCACGTGTTAGCACGACGGTTGTGCCTCTTCCCAGAGAAAGGAAGAAGCTCAGATCTGGAACGCGCAGAGCACATGGGGCCTCCCTAAGGCAAAAATCTCCAGGAACTCAAGGAAAGTTTTGCCTGACTAAAGACTGAGCAGAGGCATCGGGATTTAACTCTTTCCTTCCCCCACCCCTTTTTAGGCAAATTTCAAATCCTTTGCTGATTTTGGTGGAAGGCTCATAGGAAGCTCGTTTGCAACACAGGAATTTCGCTTACAGGAAACCCACAGCTTTCTCCTGCCTGATGATCTACACAGCAGCCTCCGTGGAGGGGGCACGTCAGCCTGGTGCTCCTGTACTAACAGAAATCCCGAACGAGGAGCAGAAGGAATTTGAGATCATTGCTCATCCATGAAGATCTCTGTGGATGAGGGTATCAGTACTTTCCCTTTCCAGGTCTTCCGACCACAGCCACGTTCCTCACCATGGTGCAGCTTTACAAACTGCTGGTTAGGACACCGTTACAGTCAGGTTAGCACACATTTAAGCTTTAAAATAGTCAAGAGGTTTTGGGTCCAGCGGCTTGTTAGATGATGGACATAGCTAGTGCAGAAACCACTTCAGAAACTGATATTAAACGAGTGATCCAGCTGAATGTAGTTTATACACCTCTTGCTCTTCTGTTCAAATCCAGTAAAAGCCATTGGAACTAAATAATAAGAGATATTATGTACAAAATGGGCTGCTGGAGTCAATAAAATCTCAGGGCAAAACCATAGCTGTCCACAGAAAGAGTACTCCTTGGTGAACGTGGCCAAAACAAACAAACACCACTTTGTGGCTGTGGGGATGATCACCTTTCACACCCAAATTGAAGGCTTTCCCTGCTGGAGAGCAAGAACGAGCGGCCCCAAACCCTCCAGCTGCCCCTACAGCAGAACCACCAGAGAGTGATCTATGGCCAGCTGCAGGGCCACCCCCAAATAAGCCTAAGGACCCTGGTGAACACTGCATCCTTTGAAGATGCAGGACAAATATTTTCAATGCCTATATTTACTGACTGGATTAGGTAGGAGTGCCTGAGCCGGTATATCAACTAACACAACTAATTAGGCATTTTAAGAGGATGCAAATTAAGGCAAAGATAAACAGCAGGAGGTTTCTCCCGTGCTTTATGTGTGGCGGTAGCAGGAACACCCTCCCATCTGCACATCCTCATGCCTGCATGCCGTGGCCGTGCTAAGGGAAAACGAGGTGTGCCAGGCCCTTGGGAATGGCTTCTCTAGGGATTTAGACAACTTATTCCTGCAGAGGTGTGCCCCTAACGCCTCCTTAGTGGCTCTTTGGTGGCTCCATCATGGGTGGCAGCACCTGAGCGGTGCTTGCTGGGGACAGCTGGGCACGGGGAGAGCAGCTCAGGTGCCAAATCGCCGATGGAGAGCTGAGACCTGGCGCAGGGTGTCGGCACTCCCATCCCAGGTGTGAGGGCCCTGGCAGGGAGCCTGGGCTCCGCTTCGCTGGGCTCGGTGCCCCGGTGCACCCAAATTCACTCTTGACTTGGTGCACCTTGTCATGATGGGGCAGAAAGCACACGTATGGGCACAGACACACACAAACACAGAGGTATTGAAAATGCTAACTTATTTCGCCTGATTATACAGTGAAATACACTGTTTTACATGTGATTTGCTACAGCAGCAAAACGTGGTGAACGGTGAATCAAACAGCAGCACTTTTCCGTGCCAGCAGCGTTGATCAGGCACAGCATCCTTACCTGGGGGAGGCAATTACTGGAACAATCTCTCTTTCTCCGTTCCTCCTTTGTTCCTGTTCTTGCAGGGGCTGTAACTGTCTTTTATAGCTTCTTGTTTTTCTCCACTGCGGTTTCACCGTGCATGGGATGTTTTACATATTTTGCACAGATATTCTGTCTTTATTCTGGAGAAGCCCTTTGCCTGTGCCCCGTGATGTGTTGCAGCACCTTGTCCACCAGCAGGAAAGTTCTCAGAGAGGGGAAATGAAGTTTGGCCAAGGTGCTGCCAAGCAGACAGAGGTGCTGGCACTCTTCTGTGACAGGCACACTCAGCACTGATGGCTTCTGCCCTGTTGCAAAATGTTTGTTGTGGGTTTGTGGCTGCCTGTAGGCCAGCGCTCTGGGGAAGGCAGAAGATCCCAGCAGGTTATGGGGCTGGAGGACCAAAGAGCCAGAGCAATGTGTTGGCACCGAGCCACCTCTCTGCAGCTCTGTGCTTGCAAGAGCACACAGAGCTACATGCAAACGCCGCCTTGAAATGCTTCAGAAGCCATTTGACAATCAAATTTCAGTTAAATATAATATGTGAGCAGGTAATAAGCAGCAGAAGATGTCTCGTTGTCCTTTGATCAGGGAACTGGTGATGCACAGTGCCCGCGTCACTCATGGATGGTAACGTGAGCGCTCAGCACCAGCGTATCCACAACAGAGGAATCCAGATGTTCTCTCCTGGGATCCCTGGGGCCAAACTCTGTCCTGCCAAGGAGCAATGACCACCGTGTTTGGAGGAGGTGTGGGCTTTGCTGTTGGGGATTGCATCCTGGGGGTCGAGGACCTTGCTGCATCCCAGTTGGCGGGGGGGAGGTGTGAGACCATGATGGGCTGCTGGCCCTGGGGACTCCTGCCCCATCCTCTGTGATGGAGACCTGACCTGCCACAGGGCCAGCCCCGTGTGACCCAGCTCTCCTTGTGCCTCAGCTTACCATCTGTAAAACTCCTCAGTGTCTGCAGGCAGAAGGGGCAGCACATTTTCAGCTGGGCTGAGTGGCTACCAAGCATATACGAAGCAGATATGAATTACACGACGGGGCTTCGCGTCAGCCCTTGCAGTCTGTGCAGATAAACCCTGAGCTGTTTTTGAACCAGCAAGGTGAGGAGCTGCAAGCAGCGCAGGAACAGCAGCTCAGGGTTCAGCTCCAGTGCAGATGTATCCATAGAAATGGCTTTCTCTGTCAGTGATGCTCAGCTGTAGCTCAAGAGCAACACAGTGGATCTGTGAGAGTGCACAGCGATAGCACAGAGCAGCACAACGGCTGTTAATAAAATCTACCTCCACCGCTGTGATGAGGAATCGTGCCTGAATGCAGGTGCCAGTCATACAGACCATCCTCAACCTCAGATCAGAGCACCCTCAGCTTGTTTGACATCCAGGTATCCGCATGGGTGCTGCAGGGCAAAAAGACCCAGCTGGGATGGGGAAAAAAGGGGCGATGCTGGCATTTGCCAGAGAGCTGGTCACAGTGGCAGAGATCCCCCCCCGCCCCGTGCTGCAGCGGTGGGTGTCCCACCCATAGGACAGGGGTGTCCCATCCACGGGGTACTGATGTCCCACCCACGGGGTAGTGATGTCCACAGGGTAGAGGTGTCCCTGTCACAGGGTAGCGATGTCCACAGGGTGGTGATGTCCGCAGGGTGGTGATGTCCACAGGGTACCTCTCACGGGCTCCGCAGCCCGGGGCTCTCTCCAGGTCCCCGGTACGTCCGTTCCCTGGCTCCCGCGGCCCGGGGGTGACGGGGCTCTGTGCCACCGGCCCCGTAGGAGCACGGGCAGTGCCACCGCTGCTCGCACCAACCCACCCGGGAAACTTCCAGCCTGACCTCCCTCCCTCCCTCCCCGGCACTCCCGAACCACGAGATATTCCCCCCAGCAAGTCGCCTCCTTCACAAGCAGAACACAGCGGCACAGTGCCTGCGGGGAGACTGCCCAACTTCCTTTGCCTTTTTCTTCTTTTTATCTCTTTTTGCCCCCCAGGACCGGGGCTGCGGGCCGGCACACAGGGAAGCGCCGCGCCCCGACGGGACGGGACGGGACAGGACGGGACCGGCGCTCCACGGAGCCACCCGGGCCGCCGGGCCGGGACCGATGGGCGCCCGGCAGCAGCGCACCCAGCCCGCCCCGCCCGCCCCATCGCCGCCGCCCGCCCCCGGCCCCGCCCGGCCGCGGCCCCGCCCGCCCCACGGGCCGGGCTCCACGGGAGCCGCCGCTCGGCCGGAGCGGGGCTGGCGGCGGCGGGTGAGTACGGCGGCGGGTCCGGGGCGGGGGGGGGTGTGCGGGGGACACGGATCCCCCCCCCCGGCTTGTGGCTTTGCCAGAGGGGAGAAGCGGCGGGGGCACCGGCCGCGGCGGGGACGGGTCCCCCGGGGGTGCCACCGGGTGACAGCCGCTTCCTTAGAGGGGACGTGGGGTTCAGGCATCGCCCCGTCGGGGCGGCCGAAGCGGCGGCTGGCCTTGCTGGGGGCACGGGGGCTGGGGGGCTACCAGTGCTTTGCTCCGTCAGGGCTCCCCTCCATCCCAACCTGCGTTTGGGAGGCTGACGCTGCCAGAGCTTCTCGGATGCTCTTGCCAAAGCTTGATTATTACTATGGTTTGGATGGGTACTAACCCCCTAAATAATAATAATAATAATAGTAATAATAATAGCAGCAGCAAATTTAGATAAAGGCAGGAAGGAATCTCCCTAATGACATGCACTTCGGCGCGTCTCTCCTCGGCATCCCTCTTGGCACATCTGCGCGTGGTTCTGGTCTCCAGCCTGCACGGTGGAAGGACAGGGTGTAAGCACCGTGGAGGGACAGGGTGTGGAGGTGGATTTCTGCTGGATGGCGGTGGGAGAGATTCAAAACTCTTCTCCTTTCTTGTGTCGCTGGAAAAGAGTGTTTTTCTGAGTAATGCTTAGTAGACCCTATGAATCACCATCTGCAGAACTTTATATGGGGGATGCTATTCTCAGCATCTTACTGGAACTATGTAAACTATTAACATTCATGTCTGTTTGTCCATGCAACGTGCAAATCTATTTCCCTGGAAAGACTATTTCAGAGTAGGTCAAAGGAGGAGACGGGGCAGAACAAAATGTCTCGATGGGTGGAGACGGGTGTTTGGGAGCCTGCAATTGCCGTCTTGGGAGGGGCAGCCCCTCCATGGAAGCCTGCGCTGGAGATGCTTAGCAGGAGACCTGATGTGCAGGATGCTGAGCCCCACGAGCGGAGCTGGGAGCAGGCTTGGGCAGCAGGACTCGGGTCCTGCCCCGGCCTCACACCGCACTTCCTGCCCCTGCTCCTTCGGCCTCTTTTTCCAGTAGTTGGTGCACTGAGAAAAACATCGTGGGTCTTTTAAAGAGGCTCAGGAGAGCCGTGCTGGCCCGAGAGGGGGTTTGGCAAGGGGACGGTGCGATGGCAATGTCACCCAGCACGGAGCAGCCGCCCCCGCACACGCGCTGCGGGCGCACGTGCCGGGTAGGCTGGAAGAGCTTTTAGCGTTGTTCCCCGCGCTGCACTGGCTTTGTCAAGAGAGAAGAGTTTATTCTCTCAAGCTGTCAATCCGTCACCTACCAGAGACTCTCCACCTTCCCCCCAGTCTGCCTCCCCCTCGCTGCCAGCGTTCCCAGATGCGCACAGCGCCGGGGGCTGCAATATTCCCTGTGCCCAGGAAGGGGAATCGCAGCATCTCCCAAACCTCACCAGGCTGACCCCAAAATGAGGAGAGTGTTGACTGCAGGAACTGAACATTTCAACTCTTGGTGCTGTTTCAATCCAGGCTTTCAGTGCAGCGCAACCTGTAATTTCCATGCACTTGGACTGAGAGTTTTGCTGTAGGGTTTTTAGGTTGTGGGCTTTTTTTTTTTTTTTTTAAATAATACTGGCTGAAAAATTTCCAGGAAAATGCGATGCTTTCAAAGGAGCTGGATTCATGGGTCAGTAGAGTCCTTGCACTCCCCTGAGCGTCTACTGCTGCAAGGCAACATAAGCCCAGTTTTGTTGCTGTGTCCTGCTCATGTTTGGTGGTGAGTTGGAGGATGCTGATCCCTAACAGCATCTAACAGCATCTCTAACCAGTCTCTAACAGTCCCTTCTCTGTCTCAGCTCAGCCAAGCCCCTGCCATTCAGGAGGGAGCATCTAAACATGCCCCCTCATTACGGGGGGGGGAAGTCCTGCCTCCCCTCCGCCCAGAAACACAACCTCCTTCCCGGCGGGTGACTGCGGCTGTTGGTGGGGACCACCGGCCACCGCCAGCCCGGGCAGCGATTCGGGCTCGTGACTGCGGGATGAGAGCTGGAGCGAGTTGTCAGGGCTCCCTGTCCTGCAGCCTTCCTGCAGGTTTCCTAAATCCCACTCCTCATCAGATTTCTTCATTAAATGTAGATTAGATCAGACGATGTTTCTTTCACTACGAAGTAATTTGGCTTTCCATTTAGTGGGCCCATCTGATAAATAATGGCTTGAAATAACGTCATTCCACCCGCCCTTGATCACACCGAGTCTGTGCTGGACTCCTGCTCCCTCCTTAGCCCTGGCTTGGCACTTCCAGATCTCAGGGTACAATCTGAGTCCCCGCTGTAGGAGGAGAGCCCTACCTGGAGGCACGGAGACCAAAGCCACCAGATTTTCTTCAGTGTACTGACATACAGGCCAAGTGGTGAAGGCAGAGGAGGGGGGCCAAGCGTGGGTCACCCAGCTCTCCATCCACCTCTGCACTTGAGCCCCATCCATCCCCGTCCTGGACAGCCCCCAACGTGCAGGCTCTCCACTGGCACTGCCACCACGAGAGACCCTTGCAGAGGTGTCACCCAAGGCTGATTCTGTAAGGTGATGCTGGTGCTTAATTCCCACATCGTCCAAAACTTTTTGTCCATCTGGAAGTGGGAGCTGAAGCTGCATCTTCTTGCTGGGCAGTGAGCAAGGCCAGAGGGGACATGGTGGGACCTCTCTGCCTCCCCGGTTGCTGGTGCTGTTTGGTTTGTTGGGGGCTGGGGATCCCCAAGTCCAGAGAGCAGATGCTTGTTGTTTGCTGGAGAAAGCGGGGGGCAGTGAGAGCCCCAGAGATCAGAAACCAGGTCCTCCCTCCCCGAATGTTCCACCCAGCAGGAACATGTGGCACAGCCTCATCTCTTTGGTTGTCAAACCAACCCCAAATCACCCTGATAGGGACGGTGAAGGTGGTAACACCTGCGGGATTGATTATGCCAGGGAGCTGAGAAGGTGTGCGCTGGAGCTGATGCAGGGGAGCAAGATTTGATGTGCAAAAGCAGGTTTGGATGAAGACTGAACAGACTGTTCCAGCGTCAGGCTATTTACCCCACCTTCAAAATAAACTGAAGTCCCTCTGTGCTTCTGGAGTGTCTTGAAATGGGACTTCATAGTTGGGTCCGCAAGATCCTCATAGATCTCTGTGGTCTGTTGCCTCAAGCCCCCTGACCAGCATAGCAGAAACACCTACTTCAGCAGTAGGTCATACCATCTCCAAGGGTTTAGCTTCTATCCAGCACATTCCTGACTTTTAACAGAGATACGGAGTGATTCCCACTCCCATCCTCGCCCCGAGATTGGCTGTGGTGGGCTCCATCAGTCACAGGAGTGTTCTTTGGGGTCTCTGCTCACTCGGCATCTTAGGTGCCATCCCTAGATGAAGCACCCTGGGTTGCCAGCATCCGAGGGTTGATTTTTCCCTGAAATAGCATCTCTATGACTTTCAGAGATGGTACTGGGCCCTTTTCCCTGAGAAAGCAAGAAGCAGTGCAGCCCCGAATCTCCTGGGCTGTGGGCTTTCAAGCAGTGATGCCAGACACCGTCACTGCAGGACTGATTTACCTCCAGCTTCAGAGGAGAAAACACGTGCACTGATAATTCAGAAACGATGACATCTTAAATTTATGTCCCTCTCCCTAACCTCTTCCATAAGCCTTGCTTTGGTCAGAAACCCAGCTGGTGTTCCTCTGAGCTTGGGATGAAGTCTGAGATAAAACCCAAAGACAAGAGCTCTGGAAGTCCCCGGAGCTGCCTCCAGAGCTGCCCTGGCTGGGGTTTCCATCCTGCTTCCATGGGAGCACTGGGTCATTGCTTGAGGATGGTTTTACGAGGCTGTTGGGCCATTTATGGGTCCAAACTGGTGGCTGACTTGGCTCTGCACAAGGGCTTCCCATCTGAGATGGTGCAAGTGCCCCTTCTGATGGTCAATAATAAGTAGCTGAAGAGTGTCCAACCCCCAGAGAGGTCCTAGCTCAGCAGTTTTCTCCTCTGGTATGTCTTCTTTCATGACCTTGTCCCTCTCAAACCCGTTCCCTTTCCTGTCTTGCAGGACGTGGACTCTCTCATGCCCTGTCTCATCCTTCTCACCTCCTAAAACCTCCTTCTGAAGGATGGCAGCCGCCTCTTTCCGCTATGGCATGACCATCACCGGGGCCGTGCTGCTGGTGACGGGAACGCTGTGCTTTGCCTGGTGGAGCGACGGGGAGGTGGGCACACCGGCCAGCAGCGGGGCTCGCCTTCTGCCTCCCCGGGAAGCCGAGGTGGTTCCCAGCTCCTCCTCCAGCGCCCTGCTCCGCTCCGTCAGCTTCTTCTGCTGCGGCATCGGTGGCATCCTCCTCCTCTTCGGGCTCCTCTGGTCCGTGAAAGCCAATGCCAGGGTGGTCTCCCGCCGCTACCAGTACCATTTCCCCAGGGACCTGCAGTACTTCACCGCGGAGCCTCTGGAGAAGTGGAACTGCAGGTGGGTGCCGCGTCCCCACGTGGCTCTTGGGTGGGAAGAAGTCGAGGGTGGGTTTGACTGTCCTGGCTCAATGAACAGTAACGTTGCCGTGCTGCCGGCCGCTGCTCAGACCCCGCTCTGTGCTCTCCTCCTGCTCCACGAGCTCTTGCTCATCAGTGTCATCCCTCGCCGGAGCCCCCGCACCCTCCCCTCCCTGCAGGCACCCTCCGTGCCCACGCTGGCTGCTCCCGCGGCCGGCTCAGCCGCAGATGTCTCTCCTTGCCCTGCGGGGCCATCACCGGCTGAGGCAGACATCTCCTTAGCAGAGCCACCGAGCAGAAGACTGTGTTGGTTTTCAGGCAGAGAGCCTGGATTTGGGGGTTTTGGGGGGGTCATCCAGACCTCCAGCTGTTGAAACCTTCCCCGGTGCCACAGGTCTGCAGTGCTCTGTAAGGGTGATGGGTTTGTGCCATCTCCAATGGAAGCAAAATCTAGGTCAGAAGGGAGTTAAAAGAAAAAAAGAAGGAAAATAAT
The DNA here is from genome assembly GCF_028858705.1 of Grus americana. Classification (NCBI taxonomy): domain Eukaryota; kingdom Metazoa; phylum Chordata; class Aves; order Gruiformes; family Gruidae; genus Grus; species Grus americana. Next base: position 30,451,063 of record NC_072859.1, read on the forward strand.
CCTCGGATTGGCATTGAGATGGGAGTGCAGGTGGAGGGTCCCTCTATGAAGCCTGTTTTGGGATATGGGAAGACCCCTCACGCCCCAAACATCACGGCTGCTTGTCAGGTTCCCACACTCTTCCTGTGTGAGCCTGAGGTTCATTCCCACTTCTTCATTTAAAAGTTTTTTGATCAAAAGGAGGATTTTTTTTCACAGAGACTGCTGTGGAAGCCGAGCCAGCCGGCCCTTCCCAGTGCTGTTTTATGGGGTCACAGCAAAGATCTTGGCTCCAGCCTAAATTGGGCTCTGGGGAAAAGCAGCACTAAAAGAAACTCTGAAGAACATAAAACCATAAAAATTCAGTCGGGGCGGGAGGCACGTTCCTGGTTCTCTGGGGGTTTTGGTGCCCGTCTGAGTATCTGAGGGTGAGATTGTAAGCTGCTCTGGGCAGTCGGGGGGGTTTCCTCTTCCCATGGAGGGCTTTGCTGTGTCCCCCATGGGGAATGTCCCCTTCCCTGAGGTCCTGGCTCCTGTGCCAGACGGGAGGGCATTGACCCAGCATTGCTCGTCCTGCAGCAGCTCCTGCAGCCCGGCTGCGATGGCATTCGCACAGCAAAGCCCTCCAAAGCAGAAAACGCCGCTCCGCAGAGGGTTGGCAGCGTGACGTCCTGTACTGGGAGAAATCGCCCGCTCTGCATTTCCAAGGCAGCGTCCCTTTGCAAGCTGAGGCTCTTCGGGAAAAGCCATGGTGCAGATGCCCAGGGCGATAGGTCCGGGACAGGGGGCTGATGAATTTGGGATGGAGGCATCCCTGCAGAGCATCGCAGCTTTCCCTTTGGACCAGCAGCCTCCCCGAGCGTGCCAGCCGGGCTTTCATTCGCAAAAGCAAGCGGACGGTGGGTTGCTTTCAAAGCCTTCCCATCTTCTGGGCAGCACCGTTTCAAAGGTTTCCACGCGGGGCCATGCACAGGGCAAAGGTTGAGCGGAGGTTTTCCCTGTACACAAGCCGTGTTTGCTCAGCAAAGTGCCGCTGGAAGTGGCACCGGGCTTGGCCGGTGCGCAGAGGGCTCTGGCGGGCACGAGGGTGGGGTGTGACCGCATTGAACCGGGATACCTGGCTCTCGCCCGACTGCTTGAGCCGAACCGCTCAGTCGGCTGCCGGCAGCCTCTGTGCTCTGGGGGGTGACTTTGGGGTTTGGCAGATGACGAGGATGCTCTCCCGCCCGTGGGAAGCAGCGCGGTGCGGAACGAAGGGGCAGATGTCTCGAGAGCCAGCACGTCTGCTGCTTTGTGGTCAGCCGCACCTGCAGTTGTAGGTCTCGGCATCGGGGGTGGCAGCTCTTCCAGGCTGCCTTGCCAGGCTGCCCTTCCTCTTCCTGGGCGGGGGGTTAATTAACTCAGTGGGAACGGGGCGACATTGCTTTGTTGCAAGGTCTGATGGATGGTGCCCTTTCTCCCGCGTGGCTCCCCGCCCTCTGGGGACATGGCCTTCCAGCACATGCATGTCCACCGTGCTCAGGGATGCTCCAGCTGATGGGGTTGATGGGCTGCTGGGATGCTCCGGTTGACAGGGCGCTGGGATGCACTGGTTGATGGAGCACAGGAATGCTCCAGCTGATGTGTGCTGGTGTGGTTCACTTGACTGGGCACTGGGATGTTGTGTTTGATGGGGCACTGGGATGCTCTGGTTGATGAGTGCTGGGATGCTCCAGGTAACGGGACACTGGGATGCTCCATTTGACGGGATGTGCTGCTGGGTTTCTTCTTCTTCCCTCGCAGTACCTGGGACTCCAGTGCCATCCCCACCTACGAAGAAGCCCTGACCTGCAGACCTGCCCATGGTGCCCCAGCCTACGTCCAGCCCCCAGGGAGGAAGGAGGAGCTCACGCCGCCCCTGTACCGGTACTTGGAGGAGGACGAGAGCTGGCAAGGCGGTCGCCGACGCAGCTCCTCCGACAGCGCCTTGTTCCGCCCCAGCCTGTCCTGGCTGGAGACCCAGCACCCCGGGGAGCCGCAGGCAACGCCTCCCCCCAGCTACGAAAACATCAGCATCCGGGGCGTCTGAGCTGGTGGGGGGGGGTCTGGGACTCTGTGGGTGGCTGCCCGGTCCCTCAGCTTTAAGCTGAGCCCCTTCCTTTGCTGGGGTGAGAGGAGGGTGGGCGAGGAGGGGGAAGGCAGGGGGGTCCATCTCTCTTTCTGAGCGATCGGTCCAGGGCTGTCAGGATTGTGGGTACCATGGGCGATGTGTTCGGAGCGGCGGGGGTAAGTGGCATGTTTGAAAGCCTTCGTATTTTTAATAAAACCACTGCTGGTTACAGATGTTTTGCATTTCCTGCTCTCACCAACCCTGGGGAGCTCGTATCGGGCCAGGGGCTGCCCACTCAAGGCAAGAGCTATATAATAAAAAACCGCAGCAAAGAAAGAGCAATCTGGCCATAGAAAAACCAGCTCCGTGCCGCCCCGTTTGCTCCTCTGCCATTTCAATGCCCCTTCCAGCCATACCTCCATCCCTTCCACCTTGCTTTCCCCGCGTACCGACTCCCACGCCTCACTTCATTTGGTTTAGAGATGTTCAGTGGCTCGCGCGCGCATTCAGGGCACACACGTGCACTTGGCATTTCAAGCAGCATCCTATAAAAAGACACCCTGAGCGGCTGGCCCCCCTCCCTGCCCGCCACGGACAGGCTTGCACCCTTACCCAGAGGAAATGCCAACTTCGTCGGGGGCTGCCGCCGGTTGCTCCATCCCACCGAAATAACAGGCTGCCCTGGGCCCCCTTGCAGACCTGCAGGGCTGCAGAGCGGCTGCGGAGCCACAGCCAAATACAACAGATTATTTTTAATACAATATATTGTTTTTCATAAGCCAGGTACACGCTTTCCCACGTGGGCAGGCGAGCAAGGGAACAAACTGAAGGCTAATTAAAGCCCCTGCTAGTGCCTGGCTGTGGGATGTGCGGTGGGAAGGGGACACCTTTAAACACCCCTGCTCCGTCGTAAGCTGCCACAGGGCACAGGGATGCTATGTCCTCACTCCCCCGGGTGGACCGACCCTGCTCCATCCTTCCCTGGATTTAGCCCCCCCCCCCCCCCCCCCGTCGCAGCCCGGTTGCTGCCCCACCGAGGCAGCCCGCTGGTGGTTCCCCAGCACCCAGCCGGAGCGAGGTGGGGGCTATTCCAATCCAAAAAGACCCCGGAGCGCTCCCTCCTCTCCTGCTGCAGCCCTTGAAAACATGCTGCGTCCTGGTGTCCCCCTTATTTTGGGGCTCTGCCAGCTCTAATTTATGGCCAAGACCAGCTCCAGCCCCCAGGGCTGGGAAAGTCCCGTCAGGACCAGCCGCTCTCTGGGTCCCCGTTTCTGCCACCGTGCCCCCCTCGCCCTCCCTGTCCCTTCCCCAGACGTGGGGTCCGGCCGCGCGTGCCTGCAGGGAAGGTTACCCGGACACGTGCCGGGCGGCTTCACTGGAGTGTGAACGGCGGGTCGGTGTTTGCATTCATTACAAACCCGTGCAAAACTGGCTGGCTCAGCCCTGGGCAGGACCAGGCTCGACGTGCAGCTGATCCTCAGCCCCTGGCAGCCTCCAGAGAAAGGAACCGCTCCTTGCCGTACCCCGGAGGTGTGCTCAGCAGGCAGCAGCCGCGGGGAAACGGCTTCCCGGCATCTCTCCTCCCCTGCCTCTCCCACCCGGCACCCATGGCCGAGGAGAAGACCTTTCGCTATGGGTTCATCATGCTGGGATTCTTCCTGGTGATGACGGGAATGTTCATCATGAGCGTGGAAAAGCCCCAGATCTACATCACCTTCTGCGCCCTCGGCGTCCTCCTCGTAGCCGTGGGCATCATCTGGAGCATGTGCCAGTGCTACCCAAAGGTAGGGTCCGTCCTGCCGCTGCACGCCTTGGGGGGGCTCGAGGGCTCAACCGCGTTTGGGGTGCTGTGGATGTGTAGCCTTGGGCTGTGCCTCGGTTTCCCCATCAGTGGGGTGGGGTGGGGCAGATCCTGAGGGAAAGCCAGCTAGGGTGATCCGGAGGGGGAAGTGTTGGTTTGGGAGGCTCGCGCCCTGCTACACCTCCCCGCTGATGCCTGCAGGATGTGGCCCCGCTCCGTCGCCCCACCGTACCCCTGCATCTCCCCGGGCCTGGGGCTTTGCCGTCAGGTGGCAGTGGGGAAAAAGCTCAAAAGTAAATCAGCTCGTCTTCATCTCCCCCATGCACACCCCCCCCAAACCAGTCCCCTCCCTGCACCCGCGGGGGCTGGGGGCTTGGCGGGCTCCCAGGACTTCAAAGAAGGGGCTGTCGTGGCCACGGAGGTCTGGAGGGGCCCGTTTCCCCCCCCCGAGCGCAGCCCTCCCCTGCCGGTCTCCTTGGCAGAGGGCACTGCCGGCACGGCAGGGCGGCCACGCGTCCCTGCCCCAGGAAACGGAGCTGGCAGAAAAGGCTTTTTTCCCAAGGAGACGCTGGCTGTGGCGCTGATATCGGTGGTGCAGGATGGCCGGTCGACAGCTTGGCTGCACCCCAAAATGTGAGGCGGTGCATGGGACCTGGGGACCCGGCACCAGTAGGGACCCCCGGGACCGGCAGGGTCTCTCGGGACCGGGGTGAAGCTGATCCCAGTTCCGCCCCAAAGCCGAGCTCAGCCCTGGTGAGGAGGGAGATTTGGCTTTGTCACCGTGCTCGGGGCTCAAGGACGGGGCACCCTCGGTGCTGTCCCTGGCCACTGACCTCCACGAGCCCTGGGACCCACCCAGGGCTCAGAATATGCGTGACCCCACTGGGGACAAGGTGCTGAGAGTGGGGCCGTGCTGGGTTCATTCAACCTCTTATTGATCCCCCCAAAAACACCGTTTCCGAGCAAGACATCCAAATGTGCTGGGAAAAGACCAAAAACCCAGCTGAGGGGACGTTCCGTCCTTTCTGCCACTAACGAGGGCCGAGGGTCCCCGTGATGCCCAGCGCAGCCCCCCCCTGCTCTGCGTTTCTTTTCCCCCCAGATAACTTTCATCCCTGTGGATCTCGAGACCGAGCGGTTCCTGGACCACAAACCCATCGTGCTGTCGGAGAGGGACACCCGGTAGGTCCCAGCGCCCGGCCCCAGCACCGTGAGCTGCCGTTTTCCTTTTGGCAGGTGTTTTCATCTGTACACACGGTTATCTGCGCGCCCCCGGGGACAAGGGCAGGGTCTGGGCGCACTGGCACCGGGGACAACTACACCTATTGCAGCAAAAAAATGACAAGCAGGGGCTGGGGTGGGGGAGGCAAGGGCTGGCTGAGCCCCCCCCGGGGTCGGAGCCTGAGCGATGCTGGGGGATGCAAAGCATCCAGCTGTGCTCCTGCGGACATCCCCCTTGCAAGGACCCGCTGGCTCTGCTGCTGGCGTGGGCAGCAGTGTGGCCTCAGTGGCCTCTAAAGCACCTGATAAAGTCCTACATGGGTGTCCTTGAGCATCTCCGGGCTCCGTGGGGGTCCAAATCCTGCTCAGTAACCTGCTCCTCCCTCGCCCTCAGCTCGCAGGCACCCTGCCCCGGCCAGGAGGCCACCAGCGCCTACGAGAAAAGCCTGCCGTCCTACGAGCAGATCCAGAGGCAGGAGATGGGCTCGGCGCTGCTCCCACCCACGGCCCAGCCCAGACCCCGCAGCTGCTCCCAGCCGGCCGTGCAGGCGAAAGCAGAGGTTCACCAGGAGCTGGGGGGTGCTGGAGATCCCCCCCGAGAGCCGGCGCCTCGGCTGGAGACGGCGGTGGGCAGCTGGTACGTGATGCCCGTGGGGCCGGGGTGGCACCGGTGGGACGGGGGATGAAACTGGGGAGGGGGGGTCAGACTCCCAGTGTGGGGGGAAGGAGAGGAGGCAGAGGGGTCTTTGCTGCTTGCGCTGGAGCCCGGACAGTGTCTCAGCCCATGTGGTCTCAGTACCAAATTAGTTACCAGGGTGAAATCAGGAGGAAATCTGGATTGTCTTTGGTTGTGACTCACATTTTGCTTTTATTTAATTTTATAAATATAAAAGATGTCCCTTACCAGAATAAATCCCAAGTCCCTGGTCAGACTTTGATAGAAAAGAGACGCTCAGTATGTGTCCCTCAAACCACGACGCCCATGCATTGGTCCAGGAGATCCCAAAAGCACTTTGCAGGTGACGGGGGTCACCGTGCAGCCTCGGGGCATAGGACTCGCGCACCCCCTCTGCCAAAAGGCAGCTACAGCTGGGACAGGGCACTCTGCTTTCTCCCTGGGATGCAGGCACAGCGTGCGAGGGCAGCCACTGCTTTGTGCCATGGGCAGGAGAAGGAACCTGGCAGGGAGGGTGTCCCCGTACAGGCAGGCACCGGGGGCTGAGACAGGGGAGACAGGGCCCTCCTGGGCACCCCAGCCACCCAGCCAGGGGACCGGTGATGCTGAGCAACACCGAGCCCAGCGCCAGGTCCAGCCGCCACCAGCTCCGGGCGAAACCCCAGCTCCATCGCAGCTGTGTTTAGTGCAACCATTGCCTCGCAGCCCTCAGCCCTCTCTGTTCCCGCAGCCCCCCCCGGCCGGCCCCAGGGGACGCGCCGCTGGCATCCCTCCTGGAGGACATGGACACGCCGTCGCTGGAGGGCTCCGTGCCTGGCAGCCCCGTGCCACGGGGCCGACCCCCCCCGCCATCTGCTGCCTGCTCCAGCTGCACCCCGACCAGCTCCCCGGCGGGGGGAGAGCACCCCAGTTCCCCCTGCAAAGGCAGCGGGGAGGTGGATGACCTGTATTATGGGCTCCGAGAAGGGCTGGATGGTCTGCTCGAGGATAGCGACTGCCTTTTTGAGCCTGAAAACTGATTTCCTGGAGAGAACGGCCACTTGGCATGGACCCATCTCGTGGAGGGGACGCAAATGTCACAGCCTGGAAGAGAGGGGCTGGGGCTGTCCCCTAAAAGCACAATGACTGCAGCAAGGAGGAGCCCCCAGGCTCCTGCCTGTCCCCCGTGCCATGCTGCGCCTCTCGTGCCCACCCAGCTGCATGGGAAGCCACCATCCTGCAAAACCCAAGGGGAGCATCACCATCTCCCGATCCTCATGTTTCCACAGCGCGGGGGACAGCCAGCAGCAAGGCCCCCTCGCTGGAGCCCTTTGGGTGGGCAGAGATAAGCGTGACTGCTGGGCTGGGCAGGATCTGGGCTAAATAATGTCCCTAGGGAGCGGGAGGATTAGCTTTGCTGCTTGAAACAGGATCAGCGTTTAGGTAGGTAAAGATGTATTCACCTCAGGTAAGCTTTACGAGGCAGAGATGTCCACAAAGCCTTTTTCCCACTCATCAAAGCCATCCCGGAATTAAAATTACATCCCGAGACTCTGGCAGCAGGCAGCCTTCATGTCTCCAGGTTGGGAGAGGGGTGATGGAGGGGAGAGAGCGTGCTGTCCCCATCTCCTGCGTGAGGACCAGCTTCCAGCGCCGACGGGGGTGGAGGGAGGAGGACTTGGCTGAGCCGAAACCCTGGTGATGGCTGTGGCTTCCCGAGGCCGCTCGAGGTGGTGGCTTGGGGCGACATTTTTTTTCTCCACTGGGTCGGTGTCAACAGCCGCGGTGCTGCGGGGGGCTTTGCATGCCGGTGCCCGCCGTCCCCAAACTACCCCTGAATAATAAGCGCTCGTTTCAAGTCACGTTGATGGAGCTCAGCCTGGTTCATCACCACGACGGGGGCAATGCAGCGGGCTTTTGAGCAGCCTGTTTCCAACATGAGGAGATACCAGTGCTGGTGGGAGCCGCGACCTCCGCCTGCCCTATGGCTGCTCGGGGCTGTGGGGTCTGTGCAGCCGAGCCTCCCCAGGACAGCCGGATTCGGGCTGATTTCAGGAGGAAAGCTGAAAGCGGCAGCGGATCCAACAGTATGGGGATGCTGAGAGTCCCTCGCCCTGTTTTGAGAAAGCTGGGCTGGGTGCTGCGTGTGCCCGGAGGTTTGGGAGCATGTATCTGCTGTCAGAGCGGCTCTTCAGCAAATTTCTGTGGGTTGACAAGCCCAAAAGCGGGGGAAAAGCTGTCCTCTGGCACCAGAGAGGGATGGAGCGCGGGAGCCCTTCTCCCCTGCCGCCCAGGGAGTGCTTTGCTGGTGCAATCCAGGGGGGAGCAAGACACGACTGTACCTGGGGGCTTCGTGCCCCGTGACACTGGTGTTACTGTGCCCTTTGCTCACCTTCGCGGCACCGCAGCAGCAAGGGGAAAAGGACAGGCACTGCCCCACGCGCGCAGGGTGTTTATAGCCAACGGTGCCGTCAGGAGGGTGGGGAATGAAGATGCCAGTGTTTGCTAAATATTGCAGGCAGGATTGCAAGCGGCCGTCCAAGAGGAAGCATTAGCCAACTGTTTACACTTGCTCGACTTCTGCTAGTCCTTCCTGGGAGGGGGGGGGCCAGCGTGGTGGCTTCGGGGATGCTGTTCGGACAGGGACATGTCTGGCTGGGTTTCGGAGGGTGCCTGGGGAAGGAGGTGGCTCTGCGTCGCTGTCTTGTGTTCAGTTTAGAACTCTCATGGTGACCTGAAAGCTTTTGCCCAACTCTTGTCCTGGCACTCACTACCCCTTTTGGTGAAACTTAATTTTCCAAAGTATTTTCCTTGGGCAGGGACAGAGGCTAGGGCTGGAGCCCCCCCCCCTCCCCCCGCCTTATGCAGCTGGATTTGTCCCCCCGCATCCCTCAGCGAAGCATCCTTGCCGTGCCCACAGCCGGGAGGACCCCGGGGCACAAAGGGTTCAGCTCCCCCACGCCGGCTGAGGTTAAACATTGTGAGAAACGGGACATTCCTGCATGAAATTAAAAGCTTCGCGAAGCCCAGGGCCCCGGCCGCCCGCTCGGCCTCTCGTGGGGTGCAGCCCCCGGCTGCTCCCCCACGCAGGAACCCCGCGTCTGTGGGACGCCCCACATCCCGGCTCCGTGCGGCCGGGGCCGTCCCCACTGCAGGGAGCTGACAGCGGAGGAGGAGCGGGGTCACGCCGCTGCCCACGCAGCCCACGCGGGAGCGGGTCGCGCTGCCTGCCCTTGGCAGCACGCGGGGGGGGGCAGGCACCAGCGCACCAGTGGTGTAGTGGTATCATGCAAGATTCCCATTCTTGCGACCCGGGTTCGATTCCCGGCTGGTGCAGGGCGGACTGGTGCAGCGCTGTTGGCTGCTCAGTAACCCAATCACACTGAACTCCCCCAAAATATCTGGGGTTAAGGTGCCTTCTTTTTGCCCCGAGGTCTGCTGCTGCAGCCACAGCGGGATGCGGCTCCATCACCCCGGCCTCTGCAAGCAGCACCCTCTGTCCTGGTTTCGGCAGGGCTAGGGTTAACTTTCTTCCTAGCAGCTGGTTAGTGCTGTGTTTTGGGTTTAGGATGAGAATAACTCTGATAACACACCAGTGTTTTTAGCTGTTGCCAAGCAGTCAAGGACTTTTCAGCTTCTCACACTGCCCTGCCAATAAGAAGGCGGGGGGTGCCCAAGAAGCTGGGAGGGGACACGGCCAGGACACTGACCCAGACTGCCCAAAGGGATATTCCATACTGTATGATGTCATGCTCCACATATAACTGGGGGGTTGGCCAGGAGGCAGCATGGCTTGGGAACTAGGTGAGCATTGGCTCCAGGTGGTTAGAAATTGTGCTGTGCGTCATTTGTTTTGTATATTATTATTAATATTATCATTATTAGTAGTAGTATCATCCATTTTGTTTGCTTTGTCCTATTAAATTGTCTTTATCTTAACCCATGAGTTTGTTTTTTTTTTCCTTTTCCATTTTCAGTTCTCTCCCCCATCGCACGGGGAGGGGACAGTGAGCCAACGGCTGTGTGGTTGTTTTAGCTGCCAGGCGGGTTAAACCACGACACCCTCTCACGCTCCCTGCACAGGCGTTGGGGTCAGGTACTCATGCCGAGACTTCCCTGTGTTGCTCAACACGTGGGGGTGCGCGTGGGGTCGGGAGGGTCTTCACCACCCCCTCTTCTGCGGGTTGTCCCCATCCATCCCTCGGACACAGCTTGTCTCCCGTGCAAAAAGGAAGCGAACGACTCTGCAGGGAGAAGGAGACTGCTCCCCCCCCCCGAAACGGGGTCCCCCAGTGCTCAGCTGCCCCGAAGGTGTCCCAAAACATCAGCTCCGTGTTGCAGAAGGAATTAGCGGCATCTGATTAAGCTGAGCCGAAAATCAGGAGCGAGACTTGTCCCCATGAAGAGCCTGGTGGATGCTGGTACCTGGCAATGTCAGCTCGCCGTGGCAGAGTGGGAGGCAAGTGGGGTCTGGTGTCCACCCAGTTACCCACACCAGCGTGCAGGCGCCCACTCGAGGTCTCATTAAAAATAACATCTATAAATCCATATAAAGCATATACACCCATGTAAACCATACACAACGCTATAAAACACACACATCCATATAAAACATACACATCCATATAAAACATACATATCCATATTAAATGCATAAGCTCAGAGAAGCTTATAAATTGCCAGTAAAAAAAAATTAAAACTCCCTGTTTCCGCCAAAAGCAGGGAGCAGGGAAGGGGTTTGCCGTGGGTCGCCGGGGGTGGCGGGGCAGCGCGGGAGCTCGGCGCTGCGGGAAGGAGAAGTGGAAAGCCGCGGTGAGAGCCACGGGAAAGCACCAACCGTATCCCGGAAAAATAATATTTGCGATGCGTGACGACTCTGTAAAAAATGCCTAAACAGGATTAGAGGCTTTCACGGAAATTTATCTCCGAAGTAAGCCAGTAAGAGGCACATAAAAGCTTTCAGCCCTCTCTGGAAACAGTCCTTGAGCGTCTGCGTTTTGCTTGCCAGAGCTCCCAGAGGTGCACGGGGGCTCCTGGGGGAATTCGGAGCTCCCTGCCCAGCAGAGCCCGGTGCGGGCAGCGCTGCCAGCCCCCCCTGCTCCCTCCGCGCCCCCACGACGCGCCGCTCCCCCGCGCGGCTGCCGCCCCACGGCCCGCGCCCCCCCCCCCGCGCCCCTTCCCGGCCGCGGCCCCGTTAATGGTTAACCCGCCCGGGTGGGCCGATGGGGCCGGCGGCGGTGGCGTGATCCCCGCCCCGCCGCGCCGGGCAAAGCCGCAGCCGCGGGTCCGCTCCGGCTCCTCGACTCCGCGGGTCCGCTCCGGCTCCTCCGCGGGCGCGCAGAGGTTCCGCGGTTCGGGTCGCTCCGTGCCGAGGGCCGGGGGCCGGGGGGAAGGGGGGCGTGGGGAGGGGGCTCGGCGGCTCCGAGCATCTCCGCGCTGCCCGTCGGGGGTCCGGGCCGGCATGGCCCCGCGGGTGCTGGCGCTGGTGCTGGCGCTGGTGCTGGCGCGGGCGGCGGCGGAGCTGGCGGAGGAGCTGGTGCTGGCCCTGGGGGCCGCCGAGGAGGAGGCAGCCGCCGTCGGGGCCGCCCCCTCGGGACCCGCTGCCTTCCATCGCGCCGCCAAGGTGAGGAGCGCGGGGCGGCGGAGGCGGCCGGGGCGGCCGTGTGTGGGTTTGGACCCCCAAACCCAAGCCTGGTGCTTGCGTCCCCGCAGGCGTCGTGGCGGCTGCCCGGGCGATACGTGGTGGTGCTGCGGAAGGGCAGCGGCAAGGACGAGGTGCAAGGCACGGCGCGGCGACTGCAGGCCCGGGCGGCTCGGCGGGGGTACCTGACCGAGCTGCTGCACGTCTTCCACCTGCTGCCCGCCTTCCTGGTGAAGATGAGCAGCGACGTCCTGGACACGGTACGGGGAGCGGGCGACGGGTACCCGGGAGTTGGGTTGCAGTGGGGGGCGGCAGCAGCAGAGGTGGGCGCTGGCTGGGGGGTGGCAGCTCTGGCCCTGGGGGGAACAGGAGCTTTGCCTTCACGCCGGGCGCTGTGCCTCCTCCCCGCAGGCACTGAAGCTGCCGCATGTGGAGTACATCGAGGAGGACGCCTACGTCTTTGCCCAGAGCATCCCCTGGAACCTGGGCAGGATCGTGCCGCCGCAGCCCAGCTCGGGTGCCTACAGCCCTCCCAGTAAGTGCTGGGGTGTGGGGGGAGGACCACGGGGGTTTGGGGAAGGGTCAGTGACCCCATCCCCACTCCTGATCTCGAGAGGATGGGGATATCCCCCTGCCCCGTGTTGCCGCGGGTCTGGAGCTGCGTTTTGGGAGCATCCCAGGTGGTCTGGGCTGACCGTAGTGGTGGTTGCCTTTCCCCCCGGCTGCACCCCTGATAGATAAAGGTGACCTGGTGGAGATTTACCTGCTGGACACCAGCGTGCAGAGCACCCATCGGGAGATCGAGGGCAGGGTGTTTGTGACCGACTTCGAGAGCGTCCCCGAGGAGGATGGCACCCGCTTCCACAGGCAGGTGAGCCCTGAGGTGCCTCATGCTGCAGCCTGGCAAGAGCATCCCCCTGCACCCATCAAACCCTGAATGGGCTTGTGAGGCGTCCCGGGACAGGAGATTCACTCGGCTCATGGCAAAATGCCGGGCAGGACATGCAGCAGCGGGAGCTGTGGTCCTGGGGGATGTTGGGACCATCCAGGTGGTCTGTTTGGGGCTGTGGCCGAGCGGGGCAGGATGCGAGTCAAGGGGAGAGCGGGCTGGGTGGGGCATGGGTGCGAGTCAAGGTGTTGTGGCAAGATGGAATCGAGGTCCGCCCCACAGACGGGTCCGTGCAGGCTGCCTGCACCCTGCGGTGGGTGTTAGTGCTGCCTTGCATGGCTTGCATTGCTGTGTGCACAGGGGAGCTGAGCGCTAGCACAGCCCCAGGGAAGGCTGGCTGCGTCCCACATCCTTTCTGCCAGCTTTTCTCCTTCTGCACAGGATGATTTTTTTACCTTTCCCCCGCCCCAAAATATTTTTCAAGATTTATTCTGCAGTGGGATTTAGCACAAGGGGTGGGGTGGGGAGGATGCTGTGGGGTTGCAAACCTGCTTTGAGGCAATGGGCTGGCTCGTAAAACCGTGGTGCCTGTGCCAGGCCAGCAAATGCGACAGCCACGGGACCCACATGGCCGGGGTGCTGAGCGGGCGCGACGCCGGCGTGGCCACGGGCGCCAACATCCGCAGCCTCCGTGTGCTGAACTGCCAGGGGAAGGGCACCGTCAGCGGGACCCTCATCGGTGAGTCACCCCACGAGCCGGAGAGGAGCGCGCTTCCTCCCGGAGCCCCCTGCCTCGCCCCGCTCCTGCCATAGTTTCCCGTCCCTCATCTTGTCCCTCCCAGGCCTGGAGTTTATCAAGGCGACGCTGGAGGCTCAGTCCTACGCGCCGCTGGTGGTGCTGCTGCCCTTCGCCGGCGCCTACAGCCGTGTGCTGAACGCCGGCTGTCGGCGGTTGGCGCAGATGGGGGTGGTGATGGTCGCAGCTGCCGGTAACTACAAGGATGACGCCTGCCTGTACTCACCAGCATCCGAGCCAGAGGTATGGGCTGGGAGGGTTCCCTGAGGTTTGGGGACATGCGGGGACATGCTGCCACCTCCCCAGGCTCATCCACTCCAGTGCCGTCAGCCGAGTGGGCTGGGGCTGCACGTCCCATCCTGCCCACGTCCCCCTCCGTCACCGCCCTGGCAGGTCATTACGGTCGGTGCCACCAACAGCGAGGACCAGCCCGCCTCCATTGGCACCCTGGGCACCAACTTCGGCCGCTGCGTGGACCTGTTTGCCCCGGGAGATGACATCATTGGCGCCTCCAGCGACTGCAGCACATGCTTCACGGCGCAGAGCGGGACGTCGCAGGCAGCCGCGCATGTGGCAGGCGAGCTGGGCTCCGGGGTGGCAGGCAGGGCTGGTCCTCTGCTTGCTGGTGCTGCGCACGTGTCCCTGCGGGCGCCAGGCATCAGGGCTCCTGCGCTGCGGTCATTTTTGTGTGCCATGGTGCCACGGTTTTGGCATGTTCGGCTCATTTGAGTATTGCAGCCTGCACAAAGCTCCCGCGTCCCGTGTGGATGATGGGCTGCAGTGATTCCTCTCGTGTCTCTAGAGTTGCGTTGCTCAGGGGAGTCATGTGTAGGCGACTCTGCGGCCCCCGGTTCTCACTGCAGCCCCCATGGCTCTCGGCAGGCATCGCCGCCATGCTGCTCAGCGCCGAGCCCCAGCTGAGTTTCGCCGAGCTCCGGCAGCGCCTCCTGCACTTCGCCAACAAGAATGTCATGGACACGGCGTGGTTCCCCGAGGAACAGCGGCTCCAGACACCCAACAGCGTGGCTGGGCTGCCCGCCCGGCTGGGCACAGGTAAAGACCTTGGCTGCCTGCTGGGTGCCCGGCAGAGCTCTGCCCTTACAGGGAAAGAAGTGCCAGGGTGAAAGCACGGCACGTTGCAGGGCATGTTCCTTCCCGGGCTGTGCCGGGGACGGCTGAGCCCGAGCGCGGCTGTTTGCACGCAGAGGGTAGGGGGTGGACTGGCAGCCCGGTCTGTGCCGTGGGTGCTGGGTGCCGCTGTGGGTGTCCGCCCCGCCGCTGATGCCATCTGCCCCATTGCAGACGAGCAGCTGTACTGCCGCTCGGTGTGGTCGGCACGCTCGGGGCTCACCCGGCACGCCACGGCTGTGGCTCACTGTGCCGGCACCGAGGAGATGCTCAGCTGCTCCAGCTTCTCCCGCAGCGGCAGGCGGCTGGGGGAGCACATGGAGGTGAGCAGGGCATGCGGGGACAGAAGTACTACCCCTGGGGTGCCCGCCGGCCTCGGAGGGGTGTCCCCAGGCCCCGAGCACCCCTGGTGACACCGTGCTGCCCCGGCTGCAGGACAAGGACGGGCAGAAGCAGTGCGTGGCCCACAACGCTTTCCGGGGCCAAGGCGTCTACGCCATCGCCAGGTGCTGCACGCGGCCCAGGACCGAGTGCCAGATCAACGCCAGCTCCCCAGGGGCCGAGGGGGCCGGCTGCTCCCTGCGGGACCACGTGCTGACCGGTAACGCCTGACACGGCGGGCTGCAGAGCCTTGAGCCAATGTGCTGATGGCCGGGGTGTTTCTGCCAGAAAAACTCTGGGACCTGGGGGTAAAAGGGTGGGTGTGAGTGCTGAGCTGACGGGGGGGTGGGACACACGTGCTGTGTGCATGGGGGCGGGGAAGGCTCAGGGCTCAGCAGGAACATCCTTTAGCGCCTGCGTGTGCACTGGGACACTGCCACGGCCGCCCGGCGCAGACAGCCCCTCTCTCCCGTCGGCAGGGTGCAGTTTCCACTCCCCCGCCGCGGTGCTGGGTGATGGCGGCAGACCCGTCGCGGCGCTGGGGAGCGGGCCCAGCCACTGCGCCGGCAGGACGGAGGTGATGGCGCACGCCTTGTGCTGCCCCGCCACCAGCCTCGAGTGCCGGGTGAAGGAGCGCACGTCCCTGGGCTCTGCGGAGAAGGTAGGGATGGCGCACGCTCCGCTGCCATGGTGCTGTCCTCGCCTCTGCTCATCCCTCTGCCACCCCGATGGGGGGTCGGGTTGGCTTCCGTATCTCATTGAGGCCATAGCCCCAACCCCAGCCTTCACTGGTGTCCCCAGTTGCCCACCTGTAACGGGGACAACCCCCTGGCTGGGGTCCAGCAGCTCAGGGTGACACCGGCCACATCACCCTGAGGACCACTGGGGATGGGCAGACCCCTGCCACTTGCTGACTCGTGGAGGGTGACCTCTTCTCCCCCCATTAGGTGACGGTGTCCTGTGACGACGGCTGGACGCTGACAGGCTGTAACGCCCATTCCCAGAGCCCCGGCACCATGGGAGCCTACGCCGTGGATGATACCTGCGTGGCAGCCAGCGTCCCGGGCAGCAGCGCAGCCGCCGCCATTGCCATTTGCTGCCGGAGCCGGCAGTAGGGACGGGCTGAGCTGGAGACGCGGCATGCCCGGCGTAGCAGGGATGGGTGCCTTGCTGGACCACTGTGTCCCTGGCTCGGTACCTTCCCGGGGCTGAGCTGCCGTTCCTGGCACGGTCCACGCTCTGACACGCGGCTGCCGTGATGGTGGGCACAAGCTCGTCGCTCTCTCACACGCCGTGGGGCCGAGGCGGCTCTGCAAGGGCTCTCCAAGCAGCCCCCGCGCAGCCGGAGCCCTGCCTCATCGCGGGAACCATCCCGGCATCCTTTCCTCGCCGCGCACCGGGTCTTTTTATAAATACCCCGACTGTACAAAGCATCATGGGGCTGTTTGTTCGCGTTGTTGTCCACCACCTTTTTTAAAAAAAAAAATAATAATTGCGGTGAGGATTGCTCCTTTCTTTCCTGGTTAGTTGCTCATTAGATGTCAGCTAATGCCTCTTCGCATCTGGAAAATCGTAGTTTAGCTATTTTTTGGGCAGTTTTATAATTGCCTACTTGTGTACCTAGGAGACTTCTTTACTTTTTAGTTTAAACAGTCTGCTTGCTTAATTAGATTTTAATCTGCATTGCTACAGAGTCAGCTACTGCTTTGTTAGTGGGGGTTTTTTTTTTAAGTTGAAGTTAATGATCTGCTGGTGTTATGCATTGCTTTAACAGTTTCCCTTTCAGGGTTTCCCAAAACACGTAGAACTGGCTGCAATTACTTTTTTTTAAAAAAAAAAAAAAAGGAAAAAAGAAAGAAGAAAAAGCTTTCATAGTACCTTGGTTTTTACATTTGTACCTTCAATATTTATTTGGAATTTATAAATAAACATTTTATAACTGTCTTTTTAAAATAAAATTCATAGACCAGTAGATATGATCCATTGTCTGGCTTCATGTGCGTCCCCAGGGGGAACCGGTCTGGAAGGGGGAAGCTGGCATCCATCTGGCAAGGATGCTGCTCCCCCAAACGAGCTCTGCTTCGTTAGCGAGCCAGCACAGGCCACCACCTTGGGCTCCGGAAGGGAGGCACAGACAGCGTGGGCACCCTCCCCTCGCCCACAGGTGGGCTGTCCCACGCAAGAACAAAAGTTTGTTTTTAAAACAGCGGTGTAGGACAAGAGCTTCCAGTTACGGAAACAAACGACCACCCAGCTTTGGGGAACATGCCCTCGTGCTTCGCTCAATTAAGTCTTCAAGGCTTCGCTCAATAAACATCAGGGCTCCGGAAAGAAGGTAAAGTGTAGATGCTCAGAGATGCAGAGCAGCAGGGAGAAGCTGAGATGTACCAGAAGCCACCAAAACTGGGTCTTATTTTTTGGGTGATTAGCTACCTCCTGGTACTACAATATATAATTTGTGTTACTTGAGGACAGATGAAAAAATAAAGCTTGATACCACAAGCAGCAGCCTAACCTGTCGCTTTGGCTCTTTCCCCACCAACAAGCCCCTGAGGGATCTGTTACTCCAGCTTTAATTGGCAAGAGCAGACAGAGACCCTGTGGGAAGCACCACTTTGAAAGTTTAAACCTTTCAAACTTGTTACCTACAGATGGCAAAAGCCCACCCCTAATCTAAACACGTAATTACAGACCATGTATATAATTACAGCCCCTAATTTCATCAGCTATAATCTGAATTTTGCCCAAAGAGGGCAAGAGAAAAAGGGATGTTAGCCTAAGAGCTCCTGAACAGCTTTGATGCAGTTAATCATTTTTCAGCAGGTTCACTAGTCTGTAACCTCTCAAAACACGCATCAGGTATTTCACCTCTGCTGACTTCCCTGGGAGAGGGGAAGAACCTGCTCCCCGCTCCCTTGTCGGCTCCCAGCAGAAGGTGCGAGCACGTTCCACGCACAGGAAGCCAGATACAGCTTTCACGCCTTAGTTCAAGCTTACATAAGCCTGGTGGAAGGAACCAATCTTCAAAGATTAGCCCTTGCTTACTATCTTGTACTGTGGGTAAGCAGAAAAGCCCCTCTCATCAAGGAATAAGCCGCGTTGCGGACGGTCCCATCAGCGTTTGCAATACCCAGGCCACGGCAGTGCCAGTGGAGATGGCAAGCTGGGCCACGCTTGAAACGTAAAAGTCTTTGCCCTTAGAAGAGAGGACAAAGGCAGGGCTGGCAGCCCTGTCCGTAGCTCCTAGTTCTGCTTACGAAGGCAGCAGGCAGGTGAGCGGGGGAATACCAGCACCGTGGCACTGCTGCGTGTCCGGGTTTCTGCATCTCGCACCAGGAGAAAAGGCAGTATTCGTTCAAGTCCAGATCGCCTGCAGATCTTGTTATCTGACACACAAAAGCCGGTCTAAGCCGTGGCTGCAGGCGTAGCCAGGGTAAATCATTCTGCTAAGAAGGTCAGAAGAAGCTGCACATAGATACAAATCTGACAGCGCAGCCGAAGATGCCACGGCATAAGGATATACAGCAGCGCAGCTCCGGGGGCTGCTCGAGCTGCTTTGATTTACTCTGGCCAGGAGCCAAAACAGCAATCAGGGCAACCTCTCGGAGCTTATCATCTGCAGGACTGGCCTAAGAAGTTTCAAGATAAGAGGATCAGTAGGACAAGAGCATAGCAGCGTGTGCGCAATCTAAAGATTACACTAGTTTTCTGTGAAAGGAATAACTTTATTCCATTGACCAGGAATCCCAAGACTGTTCATCAAGACTGCCTATTTTTCCAGTGCCAAATGTCTACGTATTAATCAGACAATACCTCTCTGAACACTCACAGGCAGGCTGCGGCTGCTCCTCACTGAACATTTTGTAAGCAGTATAAAAACATTTTCATCCAAAAAGATTGGCAGTAAAAATTACAACATATAAATGCATCACAATTTACACAAAAACTAGTTTTGTTGAACTCTATTTTCCAAAAAATAATCTTCAGCAGGTTCAAATGACAGCAGCTGGAAACAAAAATAATTGACCAAGTATCATCTTATTGCAAATTATAACCACTGACTTTGTACAAGCATGAGCAGAACCATGAAAAAGTTTGTATTGGTTTCAAGTATACAGTGGTGATGAGCCATCCTGATGCAATTCTCTTATCAATGCTTCTCTGGGCCTGCGGTAATCGAGGACGTTGTTTCCATAGGAAATAACAGGAACCTGAAGTGACAAGTGGTGCCAACCCATAGGAACATTACCAGCTTCTTCCGTCACCACCACCGCTGTGTACTGACTTCTTGTGATGATTTATGACCCGTTAACAAAGTATTAGGGATAGGGGAAGGAAGAAGGGGTATCCGTAAGAAATGATTTATTCAAAATTAATTTAAAACATCACATTTAAAATGTCCCAGCACATTATCAGAAACATTTATAAAATGCTAACTCTGCCATGTGTCTATGAAGACATTGTTTGGAAAAGAAAGCGAGAGATTCACTACGATGCCACCCTTACTTCTTCGCACGTGCAATTTATGACGACGGCTCTCTTAACCCGCAATAAGTTATAAAGCTGTACAGCTGAAATCAGATTGGATGTTTACTTCCAACAGTGAAATGACTGGTTAATTCCAATATTAGTGCACAACAGTGAAAAGCTGTCTGCTGCTTCTTGTTTCGGCAACAGTATGTAAAAAGAAAAAAAAGGCACTTTTTGGCTAGTTGTGCCTTTAACTTGGCAAATTTATCTCTTCTGGAGGTACCCAGGCACTCCTTAAGATGTCCCCCGTTTCTGTGCATGTTTGTTTATATAATTTTTTTTAAAGTAAGGCAGAATCCATAAATAAAGGCAAAAAGCAGTGCAGAAAAATGTGACAAACGCAAAATGTACAAAAGATGAAGAGTTAGTTGGCACAAAAGAAGCTAGTAGCCAGAGCCAGAAATCACTGAACTGCACTTGACATGGAAAACAAAACCGTGCTCAAATCATCGCAACTGGTTTCCAGTTGTTTATGAGCAAATCAAAAGAGCTGTGATATTTTAAACGTTGCCTGGTCAAGTGAAAATACAAACAAAGCCAAATAATTCTTTCTCCGTGTTAAAACTACTATAAAATCTGCACAACAGTGTCCTCAACTTACTCAAGGAATTATTCATCGTATACAACCAATACCAACTTTCTCAGTAATTTCAAAGCATAAGCAAGTGATTGCAGATCACATGATTGAGACTACATTTTATTCAATATGTCTCCAAAGGTTAAAAAAATTTAATGAGTAAAACTGCAACAGAATTCCATCTTAAAGTGCTTTTTTTTTTCTTTTAAACTACTCATTAACTTTTTTTTTTTAATCCACCAACATCCTTCAATAATAAACACTTGCATACCTAGAGAACAAAGCTTGTCTTTTATCGCCCTTCCCAATTGTCTGTGGTTTTTGGAAGGGCTCCAGAAAAGATGACCCATTCCAGAGCTCCTTGACCAAACCATTCTGTAAGGAATCACTCTCCTTACAGAGCAATCTTGCTGATCCTTCTCATAAAGAGCTTTACAAATTAGCAAGGAGACATATTAAATACAGAAGTCCTTATGTAAACCCATTCTTTAACTAATATTTTACAATGAAATGTAAGTCATCACACATCTTTACAGAAATTTGAATATTCCTATTCAATATTATCAGAAAGATTAAAAATTTACCCTCCATACATAAGGGCAGTCTGGTTTCTTTTTTCCTGTATAAAAACCAAAAGATTTTTTTTTGCAGCATCACAGAAAAGCAACAGTTTTACATTCACTCATTTAATGTTCACATAAAAATTCAACCACTAGCGTTTGTGTATTTGATAAAATCTTCTTGAACAAAGTGTTTTTGG
Organism: Grus americana; assembly: GCF_028858705.1. Lineage (NCBI taxonomy): Eukaryota > Metazoa > Chordata > Aves > Gruiformes > Gruidae > Grus > Grus americana. The sequence continues at coordinate 30,471,510 of NC_072859.1, forward strand.
TGTCTGGACTGTCAAAAGCTACTGCAGGTCAAGATGCAGTTTTCTAGAGCATTTATTGATCTGAAGCCTTCGTGGCTAAAAAAAAAAATGCTTTTCGCTTTCAGGGAAACAACCTCCTCCAGCATTGCCTCCGATCCTGTAACGCCACTTCTCTTCCAGACTCTTCTAACGGCATAAGCAATGGGACTCCAGTTTCAATAGGTACCAGGCATTAAATGTTTGACTTGATCTGGTTTTGTGTTCACAGGTATCCTCTATGGGTCAACATCATCAAGGTCACTTTTAGGCTCACCAATCATCATAGGAGACTCTGAGCCCTTTCAATACAGACAAGGGATGGGGAGAGAAAGATAAGGCACGTTATTTTTGTAAGGCGCACAATTATTGCATCTACATTTAGTGATGGTTCTGACCCGAGCCCCAGGAACAAGCTGTCTAACACAGCAACTCAACAGAAGAAGAACATGTCCTTATTTTATTGTTACCTGCTGCAGGTGTCTCTCTCCATTCTCGTTGGCTGGACTACTTTCTGACCCGTTACTGCTTCCAGACTGATCTTTCTCATTCAGCAAGGCTGTGGCATAGGCCAGCGTGTCCTGAGTTGGAAACAGTCCAAGAGAGTGTCAGGGCCCATGCTGATACCTTCATCTCATAATATTTTATTATTTTTTTTTTTTAAAGTTGATTCTGAAACAATACAGCTGCTGTAGTGAGATAGTTGAGTCACCACAGGTAATTGGGAGGTATTGACTAATATGACTTAAGGGTTACTTTTTTCAGGAACAACCACAGGGTCTGGGCTTCTAAAGGAAGAATGGTCTTAAGTGCACTGGAAAATGCTACAGTTGCCAAAACCAAAGACGCTAACTGAAAAGCAAAAAAGGAAATAATACAAGTTTAACATCGTCTCCCAAGACTGTGACACATACCTGTGCTGAAATAGTACGCTGGAAGGTTTTTGCAGTAGATGTTTCATTGGATACATTACTCTGTGGAGCCCAATAATGTTCAGACATCTGCATAAAAAGCCAAAAAAGCCATAAAATTGCCATACGAGTTTTACATCCGTTTGTGATGGTAAAAATGGTACAAGCAGGACTATCCAGACCTGTCAGCTTGCTGTGCTTCAAGAGAAGAGTGGCAAGAAGTTGTGCCAGCTGCACTGCAAGCATCCCACTAATTCTGCTTCCAGTATTCAGTACGGTACCAGTTTATGCACCCGACATCTGCCTGGCAGCAGCTGTCAGGACAGAAAGGCAGCCTGGAGCTGGGATACTATCATGTTGTACGTGCAGTGCTGGGAGACCAAGCATCGCCCCTGTCGGCAAACCTGGGCCAATTCTGCTGAGCTTTAAGTTTCCAAAGTGTCCGTGGGTATTTATTAAAGATGTCTTGACCAAACCACGTTAAGTTTAGAGGGAAGAACAAAAAAATAAGTGTGTGGGAGGAACAAGCTGTATCTGTCAACAGCTATGTTTTGTGCAAAGCTGCAGTGATTCTGTAAGGAATTCACTCATTTACGCATTCCCTTGCATCAACATGCAGGCAACGGAAAATTGTTTTTTTAGAAAAGTGAAACCTTCTAACGTGAATACAGCAGGACCAAAAACTTCCCACATGGCAAGGAACGCTAATCATCACAACCATTCACACTTGGTTTTATTCACTGTACACACATCTACGCCTGAAGCACATGGGGGCCTACTGAAGCTGTTGCATGCATCAGATTTAGCTGCATCCAAACTGTCCTTGTAAAAAATGAAGTAGCTTATATTTTGTCTTTATAGTCATCTCAAAGAGCCATATAGAGGATGGAGATTTCATAATTCTCATTGCAAACAAAGCGGCAGTCTCTCTGTAAAGTTACAGCCAAACTACCTTTTTCTGTAGCCACTGCACAGCCCAGCTCCAGTGGTGGGAATTCTCCTTGAAATAATCTTTTGCAGTAGGGCACCTTGGAAATTGAAATTATATTTATTAGTCATGAACAAGGCATTCTGGCAAACTTACAAAAAAAATCCAAAGACTTCTCTTTCTTTGTGCTGCTGCCCTCTGTATGCACTGTTATCATCGCAAACTCTGACCTAAACTGTATAGTCCTGTTATTAACTGAATTAGCAAGAGCAATAATGCCTAGTAAAGTTTACACAAAGTAGTCTACTACACAGATTCACGTATTTCAGAACTATGCTTTACCGGGACACGTGCCAAGTTCCAAAAGAAAGAGAATTTAGGAATCAGAATATTTCAAAAATCTGGGACAGTTTTCTTGTTTATCTTGGTCTTAATCCTAGGCTCCTGCTCTGTAGAATGTAGCTGACCTTTGCACCTTTATAAACAGCAATTATCAGTTGTTACATGAGAAATCTATCTCAGGTACTAATCGGTAAAGATCTCACTTCATACTGACACATGTACTATCAAAGACCTTTGAACACCACTTAGATCACAGTAACAAAAGATAAAGCTGATCAAAAGTAGAAAGAGCAGCAGCTTTAATAGTCACAGAGAGGCCTAAGGTAGAGATGAGGTTAAATTCTGAAACCTGTATTACTCACTTCTGAGCCAAAGTAACAAGGAACTTGACACACTGGTAACAGCGGCTGCTGTCCACGTGGTTGCTGTGGTGCATCAAGGCTGTGGGGAGAAACACACGGATTAAAAAAAAACCCCACACTTCAGATTTCTGTGTACCAGTCAGTCTGAAAACATAAAGATGAAGCTAAAATTTTAACTTAGGTGCTGGAAGTTATTTCTATAGATGTTAGCATGAGTATTTGCGTTAAACACACTGCTGTTTTGCTGGTAGTTTTGAGTATTTCCACAACTCTATTGGATTAAAAATAGATCAAAGTGAAAATGCAGTAATTCTTTCAAATGCGGCACCTGAATTTTAAACAGTCCTCTCCTAATACAGTTATTCTTTCCCTATAATCCAGTCTATGTTAGATAATTGCTATGGTTACATCTATCTGAAGGGGGGGGGGGGAAATGTTTGAAACTCCCATAAATGGGCCAGATCACCAGCTTCCACCTGGATCAAAACTTGCAAAGCTAGAAGAATGTTGAAAGCTTCTTCACACAAACAAGCACAGCAAAATTCAACAGCCATCAATCTCTTCTGTAGGAGACTTGGGCAAAACCCCCAGGCCATTCCTACCAGGAAGTTTTCGATACTGTGAATTCCCACATCATTTAACAAAATTCTTTGAGGAGAAGTACAAAGATTTCCACGGAGCTGCCACAATTAGATTTGTTACTCCAAAGTTGCTCTGTCCATAGAAGCCAGCAAAGAACACTGTACTGAAACCTCTGAAGTAGACAAACAATTGCAAGGGAACTGCAAATTCCCAATTTTTCTACCGTGAAAGCACAGCAGATGATTAAAATTACAGCACCTGTGTGTTGCAAATTATGCACAAACACCCTCTTGAGAGCCACAGGAAACTATCTTTTGCTGATTTCCTTTCTTGGAGTAAAGCTAGCCAACATGACCAATCGGTCACGGTCCACGTGCATTGAGACTGGATGCTGTTCAGTGCTGGTGCAAGGAAACTGCAAGGTAAACCCACAATTTTCACTCCCAAAACTCACAGCAGCTCTTGTAAAATACGTATGATTTAATAACATTACACAAAAAGCCTTCAACATAAAAATCCAATTGAATAATTGCACCTCTCCTCTGTAGAGGAAAAAAGGTCAAGTATTGCCCAAGTTACAGAACAGAATTGGTCCAAGTGGGACCAATTTACCCAGAAATAAAATAACTAGCTATTCTCTTACACTGCCACATATTATCTTCTCTTCTATCAGTCATACACCGAAACTACTAAAGGGAAGGGCACTGAAGTACAAGAGAGAAGTAAAGAACAAAAGCTAAATACTCCTTCTCACTAAAACAGAATCCAAAATAACGTTAAGGTGAAAGCCACAATCTGAAGTAGCTCCTCATCCAAACAGCTATGGAAGAGATGCCCAGGCTGCACTAACTGATCAGAGGTGTTCTTTGAGCACCGTGTGGCTACCCCACATTTCTCTTGCACACAAAGCATCTTCTCCTGATTCACATGAAGTAAGCTCTCATCACTTCTGGGACTTTTCTGTTGTTTTTGAATACTTTAGGAAGTTCACTTCAGTGAAGTTTCTGTATCAAATGGAGAGATAACATTTTGTATGAGCAGCAAATGGGAGCCACCTGTCAGATGATGAGGCTATCCTGCGGTTAGTAGTATTAGCATCTGTCCATGCTGAACCAGTTTCTTTTTATGGTAATTGGGATGCTGACAAAACAAAAAGATTGGCAATTTCTTGAGATATGCAAGAGATAAATAATCTTTAAGGTTACAGGATTCATAGAGCTACTCTGTTATGTTAATCCAAGGTACTTGTTTTTTTCCCCTGCATTATGTATACACCCTGATCTGCTTCTTATTTATCTTATTTATCTCTCCTGCCAATCTCTTGGTTAAGGTTTCTTAATGTCACTTTTTAAGTACAAAAGTACCACTCTTCTCTAGGTTCTCCGACTGCTGTTGTTGGAGATAATGAATTTTTCCCAGTTAAATTCCTTTCCAGTTTGCCATTACTATAATATTCTAATGCTGATTTTGGATTTTCTTAGAGTGTTTTGTGGGGTGGTGGTGGCTAAAATCAAACAGTGTTGAGTTGTTTTCCCTGAGAAGTAAAACAGTTTAGAAGTATTAGAAATGAGGAGATGATATGAACCATCATCAACGTAAGGGTCAGTAGGAGACAGGAGCGTTCACCCACTGGCTTACTTGCCTATTAATCCATTTTCAGTTTCAAAGGCAAATTTGATGCGCTCTACTTGCAATGGGTCTTCAATAACCTGTTAGGAAAGAAAAAGATCAATATAAGTAAGCTGTGTGTGATACCTATATCTATTCTACGAAATGGTTTTAACCACATCAACATGAAAAACAAGTAAGACTTGTGAAGTTTCATATAGCACTGGATTATGAAGACAGCAATTTAAAAAGTAATAAAAACTCCAGACTGAAGGATTAAGGACACATGGATGCTGAAATTACCAATGCAGTCCTGACTTTTTTCATTACACATTGATACAAAATCTATCCTGTACAAGTCTTTTCACCTACCAGTATCTCATGGAGTAAGTGGAATATGTTTTTCAGTTCATGAGGTGGAGCAGTTTCCAGCTGAGTCTGCATGTCAGAAAGAGAAAGTTACTTAGTAAAATATGTTGATGATGCAAAGAATTACGAGACAGCTTTACAGATTTTTGAAAATTTGTTGTTTTAAACAGTAAAAGCTTAAACCTCCCCCCAAATCCACCAACCCCCACCCCCCCAAATCCAACAAACTGTCCTGACTGTTCTGCAGATCCCAGTGCCATTATAACACATAAGACACAGTACGACCAAAGCTTAGAAAAAACACTTATGCAAAAAGCTTATCTTGATTATCTCCATACCTTGATAAAGTGTAGCACAGTAAAGGAAAAGTGCTCATTACAAAAGCAGCAGTACACCACCATCTCAATGAGAACCGACAGAGATCCAGTTAGCTCTCGCAATGCATACATCACCTAATGGAAAAGTGCAAACAATTTCAGACACAGCCATACAATTATTTCTAAGAGATGGATCAAGTTTATTATAGAATGTTAGTCTTTTCCAGGAAGGATGTAGTTTTTTCTCCCAGCATGGCCCAGTTTGCTGAACCCCCTGCCCTCACAGGAGTCCATTCAGCTCCTCCTGCCCGCCTCCAAGGGTCTGGCCAAGCATGATCCATTAAGCCAGAGCAATTAAAGTTAGCACCTCCAGCTGACATATAGTAACTGACTGCATGGGCACTTGCAAAACATGTTTAGCTGTCCTTGCTAACTTCATAAACTCTCTAACCAGACCCCTAAGTTTAGAGATATACTGGAAAATAAAGGTTTCAAGAAGAAACCAAAAGTGCCTTCTTGTTCAGGCTCAAAATAATAACCATATATTTCCCCCCCTCCCCTGCTGCTTGCTTTTTAATATTCAGTGTTTTTCATATAAGGATACTTCAAAGAAAATCAGACCAGCTTTTAGGTTAAAGCAGGGCAGAAACAGATACCTCCATTAAGTAAGGTTTTCCCTCAGACAGGAATAACAAGGCTTCCACTTCTTCATGGAGTGTCAAAAGTGGACCTGAAGCAGTGATGCTTAGAGGTGGACGCTGCTTAAAGAGACCAGGAGCTATAATAGCAAATACAAAAACAATCCACTAATAAATCAGATTGTTCTACACACCTTGAAGACACTGTCACTCATTTGGCTCTGTCATCTCTAACAACATTCATCTGAACTAGCTTATAGCTAGTACCAGTCCAAGTAATCTCTTGCACACTAAAGTGTCATTTACATTAGTGACAACATAGGGAAATTAACTGCAAGAAGGCCAAAGCAAAAATGTTCGTATTTACTATCAATACTCTGAGCTTTAGTCTCCCTCCCAATCACTGTTGCACATTCATCACATTCAGAATGTTTACCACCCTTCTTTTACTTTATTTTTTTGACTGCCTCCAACTCCAGAAACTTTTAACCCTAGACAGAAATCAAGTTAGCCTTTTAAAAACACAACTTTAAATTCCTTCTTCAGGAAACTTAATATCTCAATTCATTCCCTTATCATTTTTATTTCACAGAATACCAGGTTGGAAGGGACCTCAAGGATCATCTGGTCCAACCTTTCCTGGCAAAAGCACAGTCTAGACAAGATGGCCCAGCACCCCGCCCAGCCGAATCTTAAAAGCGTCCAAAGTTGGGCAATCCACCACTTCCATGGGGAGATTATTCCAATGGCTGATTGCTCTCATTGTGAAAAATCTTCCTCTTGTGTTCAACAGGAATCTCCCCAGGAGTAACTTGTACCCATTCCCCCTCACTGGATATCTGTCTCTAAGAAATATCTAGGAGAGTATTTCATTGCTTGTTTTTCAGTAGCTCTAAATACTCCCCTTCAGATTAGCAAAAAGCATAACAAATCTAAAATAAAATGTAGCCTGTTAGGTTGCAAATCTGTCCCAGCCAACAATGACAGCTTGATTTACTCACATGAGGAAAATCTTTTAGGCATATGGGGAAGGGTAGAAGGCATAATAACGTTAACATGAAGATTTCCCTTCGCCAGTGCCTGTAATACTGTTTGCCACAGCCTCTCAGTACATTTACAGCAAAATAAAGAGTAATCAAACGTATGTTAATCACTACCGTCTTAAATTCAAAGTGATTGTATTTTTCCTCACTGATATTAAGTTATTCCCAAAGTAACTGAAATACAGAGCCACCAAAATGTAAAGACGCAATTCTTACCAATGTTTCTTTGTGAGGAGACATCAGAGTGCAAAACAAGTAGCGCTACAGTGTTGTGAAGATATCCAAACTCACGTGCTTGTGCTGAACTCCACCTGCGATTCTGCTTGATCCAAAAGAGAGATTTAATTAATTTTTGATTGGTTAATTTAGTCAACTTCTAAGTCAAAACAAAGCAATGTCCTTAACAGTCCACCGCCATTTTTCTAATACTTTGAAGTTGGTGAAAATTTTATTATCAAAAGCTTGACGCTCACTTCTGTCAACACAGCTATTTTCATGTTAACTACACACAGGCAAAGACTTGCATGAAGTTTACAGAATAATCCGAGGAGTAGTCCATTCTATCACATGAAAAGTATTTATCCATAATTTAAACATTGTAAAAATATGGGGATGGACAAACTACAGCACAAAACCACATGGTAGGTAAGCTTTACCTGGTTACTCTGCCGGTTGGGGCCAAGGAGAAAGTTGATCATGTGCCTCAAAGCAGAGTGTCTGAGAAGAAGACTGCTAGCCCTTATACCCTGCTGTTTAGACAACAATAAAAATTACATTCCTGTGCAGGTAAAGAATTAATGCTCTAGGGAACAAAAGTAAAATGCATAGGCTAAACACTGCATTTCCTATGCTAAAAGAAAAAGTCACGCAGATCAATAAGCTACACTTCTAAAACATGTCTCATTATAAAGAGCATATTATATAAACTTGACCAGAATCAGCATATGCAAAGTAAGTGTCATATACAAAAAAAACCCCAACCAACAAAAAACCCAAACCAAACAAAAAAGAATAGGGGAATAGAGGGAAACCATACTGATGTGAACAACACAGTCCAGTTAGTTATTCTGCTTCCTACAGGACAAAAATCCTGAACACTGATTTCTTTATAATTTTTTTTTTTTTAAGAACAGCCAAAACCACCTCCCAAAACAGAAACCCAACATTTAGACTTCGGAAATGACATCTTCAAGAGGTATACTTTGCTTGTATATTTTGGTGTGATTTTATCCTAATCCAGTGTTCAAAGCCATTTACTTTTCAAAAACAGAAAAAAAGAATACTCTAATAAAAGGTCTGGAAGAGTTTCATTGTGCTGCTTAAACCTCTATGAATATGGATGACTAGCCATTTTACTATTGTCCTTTAAAATCAAAACAACATTAAAAAAATGGTTTCTTACCTTCTGCACAAAGTTGTTGAATAGCAAAAAGTACTGAGCACAGTTTTTACAGTTTTCAGGTACATCTTTATCCAGTAGAGCAAGTAGCACCTCCAATAATTGATGTAGACTTTTCAACTGTGAAAACAATTATTAATTTGAATTTAAAAAGAGTCGTCTACTGCTTAAAACCCAAAAGTTTCATGTATCAGAGTTAATGTATACGGTTAACAAAATCCTACGTATGGTCAGATACGCTTGCTGTGATGAATATGAGTAGCTAACAAAGGATTGCAGCCTTCCCATTTTTAACTCTTCTGAATGAATCCCACATATATTGAACAAGAAAGTAATGAAAGTATTGGCATGTAGGTAACTTCCTCAAAGAAGTAAAACTCAGCAGTTACATGAGTGTGCAATATTTTTAAAGCAATTCAAATTACTCCTTAGAGTGAACTGATGTTCAAACTCTGCAGACATTACAGTGATGCAAAACAAACCAGATTAGAAGTGAACTGTCACTCAAGGTCTCATGTTCGCGTATTGTCACGCTCAACTATGCAAAAAGCAACGTTAGCATTTAGTTTGCATCAAAGCACACTAAGGGTATACGCACCGGTATATAATTTATTACATCTCAGTTAACAGATAGCAACTAACAGCCAAGAGGAAGTAATCAAAAACTATCAAACTATATTGTACATGTTCATCTCCCTCCTACTGTACTCAAAGATTGCTATGAGGTCCTACGAGCTATCAGCTCTAAATAAGACAAACTTTCCTAAAAGAAGCCTCTATGACTGTATTGTCTTCCATCCATGACACTAGATGAAAAACAATATACAGACCTCAGAAACTGGATAGAATAAACATTCTATTGCACCAAGTATTAAAATTTGATGTACAAAAAAAACAATTGACTGAACAAGACTTGGAAATTTAAAAGTGTCCAAGTCCCAACTGACAACTTACAGGAATATGCCAGAACACAGATAACACTTCTGTCTGAGTTCTCTTAATACAAATGACTTGGTTCGGAGATCCCAAGGGAAATAAGTGAATCTCAGACATTTTACAAAGGACTCCTTTTCACAAATTTCCTGCTGCGTTTTCCTACAATATCAAGATCAGTCAAATATAACAAAGCTGCACTTCTTAAACTTACTTGCCAAGATTTTCTAACAGAAAATGAAACCCTTGAACAATAGCCATAGCTATGGTCTCTCTCTAGAACAAGATAGCTCAGTTACCACTCCTATAGGCTTCAGAGTGAGGAAGGAGAATCAGTTAAAAATTAAGCTGATTTCTGGAATCTCTCAGTTACAGAAAAAGAGAATAAATCTTAAGAAAACACTGTTTCCAAACTATTAAAAGAATATGTGGTTTCAGTTTATAAGACAAGCTTTATTATAACTAATACTTTAAATTCTGAGAATTACAGCAGCATGTTACCTCCTAGGGTAGGAGCAGACAGGCATTAACCTATTCAAGAAACGAAGAGCTACAAGAGCCTTTCGCCTTGTCATTAACAAATCACACAGCACTGTTTGCAAACGCAACAAGAGCCACGAGGAGAGACAACCAATCATTGGATCATTGGTGATGAGGTGACACTAACCTTCTCCTGATAAAGCAAGGCACTGTCGAGGGTTTTTTCAAGAATGGTGGCTACAGCAACTCGCACCTCCCTTACACTGCATTCCAGGAGGAAAGTCCTGGAAGATAAAAGGTGAAGCTGCAAAGAGAACTGGAATCAAAGTGTACACACAGTTACTATGATTAAGTGTGGTGTTTATTATTTTAAAAAGGATAACAGTCCAGATAGTTCTTGCATTGTACTTCTGTGGATAAGCTTTAACTAATTTTCCTGCAGTCCTGCTTGTCACTAGTAAGGTCTATAATATTACCGTATATTTATTCATTCAAATAACAAAAGAGCTAAAACTAACAGCTGTCATAGAATCTTGTCTTTCAATGCAACTTTAAAGATAAAATTTTCTATACATTGATGCATCTCTTCAAGTGTGTCAGTTCTCCAAGAATTTGTCTTAGATGTTTTCAAAACACCCATAAGCTGATCTTGAGCTTGGCCAGAAAAAATCTTTCCAGTTTATCTGTGACCTTTGTCAGGTAAGTATTTAACTTACCTTACCCCAAACACTTTCATCACATTCTCCTTTCCCACCCCTTGCAGAAGTGACTACACAAACTGAAACACATTCCAAGGCACTGAATCCGCATCCTCCTCAATGTACGCTACACTATTTTATTAGGTTTTCAGAACTACTCGGAAACCTGCACAATCAGAGAAAATACTAGAAATAAACCCCTAAGTGATTATCTAGCGTGCCTGTTTAAAGAATGTGCACAGTCACCTCTTTGGGAATACATCAGTATAGGCCACATCATGTTATTAGGAAGCTTTACCCATACACGAGACACAAGACACCCAAGACAGAATTCCCAGTACTTACTTTAAAAGCTCCCGGCCCTCTGGCCCCACAAAATGTTCAACTAACCACTGACAAGCATCAATGCTTTTGGAGAGCAGTGCATCTATGGTGGCAATCCATTCTTCTGTGTCAGCCCTTTAACAAAACAGGGACAACTGTCAGTAACGAATGAGAAAAAAACACCTCCAAAACCTAAGCCATGTTTCTTGTTTGCCAAATAGAAAGAATGTTTCCTTTAATTGAAGATACACTAGATGATTTCAGACAAAAACCACTTAGAGAAGTATTTTGGAACAACTTGCTGTCTTCAAATCTGCATTAAAGCCTTTCCACGCCCAATCCACTACCACTGAAATAATGGAGAGCCGGGAGCAGCAGCAAGCTGTCAGGTTATACGCGACCCTCCTTCCTCTCTCAGATTTCTTTATGATGGGATTCCAGTGCAAAGCAGAAACGTATTGCTACTCCCATGAATGTCTATACTACCTGCAGTATTTCAAGGTGCTGTAGGTACAAGCACGAAAACTTCAGAATATGTTGTTACAGTACCCAGCACAAGGCCTTACCTGAGTTTCTTCTTGGTTCGGAGATAGGTTTGGAAGAGGAACTGGACTGCCAGCTGTAAGCTCACCTTTGCCATGCATGGGTAATAAGGATGCTTTACCTTAGTCTGAAAGAAACGTCAAATTTACTTCAGAGCAGAAGTATGCCTGCAGCACATGTGCTGTATCTTAAACACATCAACATTTTCTATTCAAGTAATTTACTTCAGTTGGAAAAAAATAAAGCAAAGCATATTTCTGTGCTAAAAACGGTCTCCAGTGCTGACCATGCTAGTTAACAAATATGTGAAAACAGGAACAAACTTGCTGTAAGGCCCACTAGATCTGTGGATTTAATAAATGCTGGTTTGTTTTCCATTTAGAAAACCTTAGCTAGTAAGCTGTATTTCCAATGAAAGTCTACCAACTTTGAAGTGACTAACACCAACTTTTGGATCTTCCATACAGAGAGGAATTTCTGTCCCTCTGGAGCTCAGTTTGCGTCATTTAAAATGGTCTGTGTTATTTCATAAATTTTACTATGGCACAAAGATGTTTCTCCCACTACTAGAACAGGAGGCTGGAGTCTGCTTTGAGACAGATGTTATCAGCGTTAAAAATTATTGGAGACAATGAATTGGTCAGCTGGAAAAGCAAAATCACATCAACCCTTCTCTCCCAGTTTTCATGGTTGTGACCCAAATAGCTTCTGTGGCCCTTTCTACCCAACATATTCCAAATGCTCTAAGATTATAATCCAGGTACTTACAGCATTCAGTGAAGCTAATGACAGAACAAAACTGAAGTAGTCACTGCTGTATACATCTCTGTTCTTCATAAATTTCAAGTTTTCATCTCTCACCATCTGTAAAAGGCAAAAAAATTAAAATATCGTCAAAGTACATTTCTCTAATTAAAATCGCATATTTTATGTAAATGTGCAGTGTTTAAAAATCAGTGTCAGACCTATTCTGTTCATGCTCTGAATCATTACTTCAGCAGAGGGGAAAATACATATGGGAGACTTAGAAAATTTGTATAAGACTAGTGAATTTCTTCCAAGGATATTACAAAACACAAGACAACAGATGAGGGACTTAATCATTTGGCCACTAAGGGAAAAGAAAAGGGAAGAATTTCTATTTTGGCTTGCTTTTAATAAAAAAAAAAAACCAAAAAAACAACAACAAGAGAACATCCTTCAAACCTGAAAGGCTTGCTTCGCAAATTTAGACGTACAGAGCAAGGAGCCACAGTATAGTTGCAAGCTGCAGCCACAACAACGTACTTAAATGCCAAGCCCCTCCCTCTTTTTTCAAATGAGATTTTGCTGAAAGACTCTCAATAAACGTGAGCAGAGTTCTGTTTATTGTAATAACACAACCCTGGATACAAGAATGCCTAAAGTGACTCTTCATGCCCTGGTACAGCCCATGTGGAGGGCCAGACACGGTCTGCACAGGTTATTCTGACTGTATATGTGATGTAAGCTCTCTTGCACATCAGCAGGATGGTGTGTGTTCAGAAAGCCAAATATGCAAGACTCTACCCTCTCCTGTATGGACCAGAGTTGCAGGCCTGCAAACTGAGACCTTCCTCTTATGACAGCCTAATACCCAGGTTCTACCATCCTCTCACTGCTCTGCCATTGCCATCACACCTGTTTTCAGTCCTGACTTCCAAAGTTGCCTTCAACATCCATGTTTTCCCCTTTGAGATCATATTCAGTATTGCCTAAGTTAACAGACATGACCAGAACTGAAGCTGGTTTTGGTTTCTCTCCCTTCTCTTCCCCTTTCTACATTCTTGTGAACTCAAGAACTTGAGGATGACTGTAACTTGCCATTGTCTCCATTACTCTTACTTCAAATGAAGCATCTTCTCAGCTCTTCTCTCTCCCTGCTTGGTTGCGGACTGCTGTCATATCTCATGTCTGACTACCTTGCCTGCAGTTTCTCCGAAGCGAAGAATGATGGGTCAATTTTGTGAGACAGGACAGCAAAACTTACAGTAACATCCTACTGAACAGCTTTTATTCTGACATTCTTTATGTCAGAATCCAGAATTATTTTTAGCTTTGCTTTCAAGAAGGGAATTACTTCAAGAAAACCTTCAAAGTTACTGTGTTTCTCTTACTATGTGCTTAAATTTCATGAGTAGGATTTAGTTGCCACTTTCAGAGTGCACTACCTGATATATCCGCACAGGCATTTTCTCTACAAAAAGTCCCTTTTTTTCTCCTTTTCGAACCAGCTTAGTCAAGATAGACAGGCGGTCACTGTTGGGCCTATGGGGTCGAGGTGATGACTGGGGTGAAATTTCTGGTGAAGATGGAGCAGATCTGAAATATATACAAGCTCAAGGTGAATAATGAAATCCTATGACAAATCTACAGTTCAAGTTTAAAATACCAGTATAGCCAGTATAATGTTAAGGCAAATTTAGATGACAGTCTAAATACTTCTTGAGGCTGTCAGTCAGCTTGAACTTTTTACTGCAATGGTGACAGCAGTATGGAAGAGGAAATTCTGAAAGCAATAAAAGACTATTCATTAAGCAGCTTAAAACCCAAAACAACAGAAGGGTCAGTACACTCCTTTGTCGAACAGGAGTTACTCATTTCTTAGCTCTGGAGATAGAGTCTGGATATCAACATAAGAGAAACCTTTACAGACACAACAGGAACTTACAACGAGAGGTCCTCAGCTTCTTGACGCACAACACTCACTCGACTTTTCTTTGGTAGGACCGGAGAGTTCTGATCAGACACTCTCTGGTAAAACAGCATATAGGCATTCCAGTAGCGCCGACGCACATCAGGGTAAGGGTTAGCTGAAAGGAGAAAAGGCAGTCAGTGAAGGCCTTTGAAGGTTTCGTACCTTCTTCATTCCCACAGAGAAGTGAAACTGGGTGTGCAGGTAATATACACTGTGGCAGTATAAGGTCATCTGTCAGATCAAAACATCAGAATTATGAAACAAGTGAATATTGGTGGAAATGTATTTGGAATTAATTCCTTAAAGCATTGAAAAGTTTAATTATATGATGCCACACCATGTTCTATGCACAATTATTTTCACTAGCCTAAAATAAAGCCTGTTTTTTGTGGTGGTTTTTTTTTTTTATTAAAAACCCCACCCTATTTTAATGGGGTACAATTTTACTTTTGAATCTCTTCTGCTACTAAGTCTGCAAAGTGCTGAACAACAGTGAATATGGTTCAATTAATATTAGGCTGTATACAAGCTGTTATGTCCTTCAGTAAACAGAAGACTTTAGGAAAAAAACTGTTTCAGAAGGACTATTAGACAAAGTAACTCAAAGTAGATATAATGGACTGAGATCTACCTCTACTGAGAAGCAGTATGAAATATAAAGCTACTGTAAATCAATCTATACTTCTGCTTACATTGATCATAGACTTTAGGTCTATACTCTCCACCAAAACATTCATATTCCAGGGTTTCATCAGTTAAATCAAATTCTTCAACAACGGTGTCATTAAATTTATACCACTTTCCTTTTCCACATCCCCTGTGATCAAAACAGAATAGAAACACAATGGAAACAAAAGTTACTTGATTGTCTAGTAAAAAACTGAATGACCCGAATACCTTAGAAATGACAACGCTGAACTCACATTTGTTTTGACAGTAAATAGCAAGCTTAGTTCAAATCAATGTCAGTCACATTTTTAAAAAATAAACTTGATTAAAAATATGAGAAGCATATCACCTGCAACCAAGTGTCATAGGAAGCCCTCAAACTGCAATACAAGGTACGTAAGAATTGCTGAGACTTTTATAATATGGTGTCCCATATTATTGTGTTACTGCCTTAACACTCACAATGTTGGGTGTTAAGAAAGGGAAGAATGCTTCCAATAGAGCTCTGAATGGCTCGCTATACCTTCCCAAAACAAGTAGTCTTTAGCCAGCACTCAACCCCCCCCCCCCAAATCTTCTTGGCCATTACCTCCTGTCCTTTATAAAGGAGTAGTAGTGCCCTGCGTGTGCCTGGCCACTGTGAACAATCACACCAACCAGCTCGTAGTTTTCTGTAGGGGCAACTTTCTTCCTTGGGGAGCCTCCACCTCCTTGATCTGCGTTTCTACCATTGTCCCCCACTTCCGAGGATGAGTCCTGGCGAGCCATCCCTGACACAGTGTAAGGTTCCATGTTCAGCATCCAGGGAAACTGTTTGAAGAGATATTTCAGATTAACTAAGAGATTACATTGTGTACATGCTTAGTGTAATTTTATGAGAACTGTATTAATACTTTCCACACTGGGAACACCAAAGGAAAACATGGTACTTCAACTTTTTATCCTTATGACACAGAAGTTAAATAAAATGTCTTTATGGAGGTTTTTGCTCTAGCTTTCTGAAAGGATTGCAAGAATGCTGCAGACAAGGAAAGCTGTAAGGAAAAATACTTATTTTCTGTAGCAAGATCATGTTGTAAGTGTACCATGTACTCAAAATCTCTGTATCAAAATGTGGGGGAAAGAAAGAAGAATTAATAGTAACAGTGAGAGTCCACTTCACAAAGCAGCGGGGGGCAGTGGGGGTGTCATACAGAAAAGTTTTCTTACCCTTATTTGTTCATCATATTTAATAGAACGTCCACTCTCCCAATCAAAGCCAAATCTCATCAGGTGAATCACCAACAGGCTAGGTAAGACTTTAATGCATGTGCGCTTCACTGTAGTTCTCTTAAAAAGAAAAAAGAATATCACCTCTATCTACTTCAAGCATTCTGTAGTATTCTTCTACAGATGGACAATTCCAGCTATCCCAAACTGATGTGCAATACAGCCACGGGAGGCAGGATGGCCATAGGATGACTACATTACGTACAGACAGGGTACCATTACAGGCATTTCAGAGTCTGTGCAGTGGGCTGGTATGTTACAGAACATTTTACCACCCTGCTATCCCTCTAAATGTTCAGTCTACAATATGTCTTACAAAGGGAACTAAGAATGCTATCTGCATGGACTGCTATCTTCATGAATGTATGGATTTAATGTCTTGATTGTGACTTCAACATAGAAAGAGTAAACAGTATCCAAACATGGCTTCTATGACCATGTAACGCTTAAGAAAAAATCAAACTAGAGCTGAATCTTCTTTCACACACATTAAGAACTAATACCTTTTCTTTGCATTTTTCACAGTAGTATGCATTGCTTCCTTCCAGAACTTCTCCTCTAACAAACTGATCCAAGGATATTTCCAGACTTTGACATGAAGTCACACCTAGGTTGAGAGCCATGAAGGCTTCCTCACGCTCATACCTAAATTCAAGAAGAAAAAGTCAAGGCATTGACAGAGTAGAACCTATCCAGCTTGCATTAACAACACATACGCTTAGGAAAGAATACCGCATTTGCCCCATAGCTATCAACAGCTGTGATGCTCACAAAAGCGTATGTCTCTCTTCTCATGCTATTTTGACCTACATATTTTAATAGTTACAGGAGCACATAACTTGTTAACTAATGCACTAAATTTAACATTACCTGTGAGGACAGTCCTTGCAGATCTTCTGATCAGAGAAAATTCCTTGAAAAGTATTCTTAAATATTTGGTCTCTTCCTATTTTCTGTTGGAGATGTAAAATTAGACATGAGTTGGGTATATTACAGAGTGAAAGACCAAGAAAGCAATAGAAATTTTAAACTTCTTAATACTATGTAGATTATAAAATAAGCCGAATAGCTCTCTGCCTTCTTTTCTGAAGAACAAAGGAGAGAGACAAAAGGTACCGAGGAGATGCGTACAAACAAGGAAAGAAATCCCTGAGGTTTTTACCTTGAGGTACTCATCCATTTGATCTATAAGACTGGTGAAGAATTCATAAGCATCCTGTTGCTCTCTAACATAAAGTTCCTTATTCCACATCTTGAAAATCTATATAAACAGATATAAAAAGATGGTTGTTCCATGAACACATCACCAGAGAAAGGGATTTTTTAAAGAAATTTGTTATTTTTACACATTTTGACTTTTTGAAGTAGAACTAGCTCTCTAGAAATTCTGCAATGAGAAAAGGTTGAATGAATAATTACTTGCTAAGTAGGAAAGCTATATATTCTAAACGAAAAGATGTAATACCTTCCAAAAGTTCTCAGGTACATAATACTGTAGCTTGCTTTCCATCAAATGACCAAAAAGAGATTGAACTTGATAGAACACGTTGTCATCTGGATTGTCTGTATCATCATCAATGGAAAGGAAGGCCTGGAAGGAAACAAATAAATGAACTTATTAAAATTTGTTCTTGGCAATATTATTACTGTAAGTTGTCATGACACACAGCACAGTAACTTATAATTCATATATTTATTGTGTGTATAAATATATATATATGCAGACACACATACATACACAGTTTTATTTGTTTTAAACAATTCATTTACAAATAGTGCTAAGATGAACTTTCAGTTTAGGTGACAGTAATTCCAAAAAGAGGGCTTTACTGGATGTTGAACCAATTACCTCTGGTAGACCAGGCTGCATATATAGCTGCTGGAAGACTGCATTCATGTAACAAGTAGCACCACCATTCTTCAGTCCCACAAATCCTGAAATGGAGCGACTATCCACTGGTGGAAGATACTAGAATGACAAGCACATTTTTTTTGTCCCAGTAAGTAATCAAAAGCATGAGACTCCAACAACATACTATAGCTTTTATAATCACCTTTATATGAGCTGTCAAGAGTAATTTAATGGAAAACCAGGAATATACATTCTGAAAGATCACAAGAGTGCTATATTTGGTCATTAAGATATTTAACACTTTGCACAAAACTGTTTTAAAATGGCCTAAAATGTATCTAAGTAAAATTGGTGCTATTTAGGCAATATTTCTTTCTTATCCAAATAATAACTGACAAAGACTCACTGCAGTATTTGTTTCTGAGGAAGATCAAATGGGTCTGCATTTACTCTTATCTGCTTTTTGTCATTTTAAATTGAAGACCATGGAAATTTCATGACTGGAGCAGTTAAGTTGATCATACACAGTACTCCAAACCACGTTAATACAAATCAAAAAAGGCTTTTGCTTACATCAAACTCCTTGGTAAGCGCAGGGTCACACTGGTGATGCATAGAAAGCAGCTCTTTTGTAATAAGCTGGAGATTGGAAGGTGAGCTATCAGCCAGCATTACTAACACTTCATAAGCAGCTAATCGGCTATCTGCTGTACTGCACCTAAAAAGAAAACCACATTTGAGATCTATTTTGTAGATGACTCAATTATTTCTAATTCTAGAAAGCCATATTACTCAGAACAAGTGGCAATTAATGTTCAAAAGGAACACTATAAAATGATGAAACACTCCTGAGAGATTGCAGAATGCTATTTTTTCTTTCTTGGGGAACAGGGAAGAATGGAATCAGAAGAGCAGCACCAGGAACAATCCTTTAAATAAGTCTCCCTTACTGACATGGAGACACTTGTTAACATTCAGGAGCAAGGAAAAGTTTAGGGCACCTAAAGATGACACAGAATTGGTTGTACCTCTGAGGACAGACATTCTCTATCACTGTAACACTGATGGAGACATAATGACTTGTTTACAGGGAGACAAGCCTTCAAAGAGCTAGACCAGATAACTTACTCCTACAAGAGATGACCTTAGACCTAAGCTGCTAGACCAGTACAAAGCACTTCTACTTAGCTCCTTCCAGTGGATCAAACACACTAGCCCTTTCTTCTAAAGGCCAAAGAAAAGGCTTTATTTGCTCTAAGCAAACAAAAGAGCATGCTTGAGATGAACTGCAATGGAGCAAAGCTGGAGCAAAACACGAAGGTGTAGCAAGTCCCATTCAGTTCAGGGGTTGCTAAATGCTCCGCTAAAACCTTCTTTAGGGTTTGTGGAAAGGCACCTCCATATGCCTGATCCAAATCCACACCAACTAGTCAGTGTAATGTAAGCAATCCAGCTGCAACAGCACAAAACTCCACACGAGCTAATTTACCCACCCCTTCAGATATTGTGTGGCAATAACAGAAGACAGGTGTGATAGGAAAGAGAAAGCCCACTCTTTTTTCCCCCAGCTCTCTCAGGTGCAAGGAGACTTGGTCAGTGTTAGTTTCTTACAAAACACTTTTCAAGGGAAAAAGAAAATAGTGGAACTTTTGAGATTCTCATTTACAAAGGGCTTGGAAAGTTAAGTTCCTGTTCATACTGCAATTTAGCCAACTTCCCAAGCAATGATGAGCTAAAGGAGTACACTCTGGACTCACAAAATCAGCACTCAGTTGTGCTTGCAGTTCACCATTGATCTAACAAAGCACAGACTTCAGAAGTACAGAAAAGCAAAGATTTTTGGTCACAAAAGCTTAGAAAAATGCTATTTGGAACTTATATAGGAAGCATAGAGAACTGGAGAAATACTCCAACGGTGGTATTAAATCCTAGTATGTGTAGCCCCAGTGTGCCATTTGCATTCATGAGATCTAGGACAAAACCCAACATAACAAAAAAATCAATTTTTACTTTGGATGAAAGTCTTGCTGACTGATTGCAGCACTGCCTGCTGGAGAATGGCTATTCAGAATAATCCTGGATGCTCGGAAGAGGAAATCATCCAACAATGGCTTAATCAAAGAGGAACCTGTAACACAGTAATCCACATCTACTGTTAAATACTTCCATTATCACTACAAATGTCAAAAGGTTGTTCCATAACAGCAAACTCACTTAACAGCACCATATCAACAAAAACTATACCCAAATATCTTATCAAATGGCAAAGGTACAACAAAGGTACTGCCAAAATTACTCCTTATAGCTCTGTATCACTTCTACTGATGTATTATAATGTCTTCACACATACTGTCTACTGATGAAGTCATCTGCTAGTGCTACGCAGAATTCACACCAGTCTAGTCACTTGAGAGTAAAAAGGAATACTTACCAACCATTTCCTTCTCTGCCCCACAAAGTGAAAGGAGAGTCTTGATGAGCCTCAAGTGTCCTGCTAACAGGATGTTATCAGCTTCACTGGTCTCACACTCAGCTGTGCGGTTGGGTTCAAAATTGTCCAGCCATGTGATCTCATCTTCTAACATGGCAGCTGGGCTTATCTTTAGCTGTTCCATTTCTGATGCTGCAAGAGAAGAAGAAAACCCAGAAAAATTAACAGCTCTATAAATGCAGAATATGAATTCAAAGACCATCACTAAACTGTTTGAAATTCTAGTTTCCCCCTCAATGTGTACAAAGTACACCTTCCACAAAGGAACAGATTTCACTTTCCAAAAAGAGCGAGCTGCCTCGCTATTACTAAATGCCAAAAACAGTCCATGCCAGGCATTAGCACAGGACAGGCAGCACACTGGCAGGTCACACTGAGTTCATGGTGTAACAGACCCGCCGTGAAGGCAATTCTATATCTTGTCTACAGAAGGCAGACACGCTTGGAAGCTGCAGAATGACATGCGTGCCTGTACATACTTACATGTGAGGTCATCCAATAACTGACATCTCAGGTCAAAATATTCCGTACACTGGGACAAAAGTCTGAAACATACACAAATAGAAGAAAGATTTAATTTAAAATCAGAAGCTTCTTCCTAAGCAGTTGCCTTTAAGGCCTGTGTGCTCTATCTAATCCAAAATGGCATAGCCATAGCATGGGTATGCTTCTGCACGCACATGCTGCAGCTTTAAAACAAATTTCTTCCCAACAGCTGCTTCTGAATGTTACTCATAACATTTAATCCTGCTTTCTTCCTTCACCTCGTAACAATTTTAGTTAATTATCAGGCGATGATATAACAACAACATGTTTTAACTTCTCAGTTACTCCTCTATTCAGATTCCTCTAGAAATTGATGTTTAAAGTTGCTGTTGAATTCAACAACTTTTGGCCAGTCAGGGACAAGTTAACAGGACTGACAGCTACAGTCTTTACAGGTGCAATGGGTAACATAAGCAACAAGAAGTCAGGTGAAGTCACGGGCCCAGACACCACTGAAAAGGCTGGAGCCTTTAGGATTGGTTTCTGATCTGGATCCATGCAATGCTATTGAATAAACTCAATGTTACTGTC
Source organism: Grus americana (assembly GCF_028858705.1). Taxonomy (NCBI): domain Eukaryota; kingdom Metazoa; phylum Chordata; class Aves; order Gruiformes; family Gruidae; genus Grus; species Grus americana. The sequence goes on from NC_072859.1 coordinate 30,493,076, forward strand.
ATACATCCCATTGCCTCCGTGCCTCATGCAGGACTCCAGCCAGGTTCTGACTGCCATGGCCACATCGTAGAAGAAGCAGGCCTGTTCAGCAATTACAGCCTCACAAATGTGAAGTCAAATAAGCTGAACTATAGCAGTTCACAGAGGAAGAGTTGTACCTTGAGAATTCAGCTTTATCTCCCTTCAATTTACATACTGCCAAAGCTATCTGGGGCTTGACAGGGATATCTACTTTCGACAGACTTGTGAAGTCCTAATCCCTTGTGCCTCAGAGCTTCCACAGCACTATTCATTTAAAAATGCAATAGATTTGCTTCCTCAATAATCACACATCTGACTTACCTCTGGTTGATTCCCCTCATGATGCTGGTTGGTGACCAAAGAGGCAGCTGGGCACCGAGAACAACACTTAGGAGAAACTGGTTTGGCTTTTGTACATCTGGGTGAGCTGATGTGTCTGTCTGACTGAGGGTGTACAACTGGTCACAGGCAACACGACGAATCTGAAACAGCGTCACTGTCAAACACTAGCAGTTGCTCAAAAGTTGCAAAAAATAGATTTCTAACAAAACAGAAGTGTAACAGAAAAAACAGACATCGAGAAGCTTGTGTAAACCAGACTATGAGCTCAGCACCTGCCAGCCAGGGTTTCTCTATTTAAAGGGATTTAGCAATCCACTTTCATCCCTGAGCTAAAAGTTCTGATGCTTTATGAAACACAGATTATAAATTCAGATAAGGGGGAAAAGATACAATGACTTCATACAAAATATATGAGATGCAGTGAAATGATATATAGTATGGCTTGAAAATCTCTAGATTTCAGAATATGCAGAATAACCTTAAATCAGAAAGAATGAATTTTAGAAGGGTTCTGACATTTAGAAGCATTTCTTGAAAGTTCAGAAGAATCCATTAGATTTTTAGCCAAATCTTTTCAGACGGAAGTTACTTGGAACCTTCCCTAAAGTACTAGTTTTACAGAATGTCTCACCAAAATGACAGTATTTTCTTTAGACTGGCCACAGCAGTCCTGTGTGCCTCATGGATTAAACAAGCCTAAAGAATGTAATACTTCAGCATTTTCTATCAACACATCACTAGATAATGGACTACTAACAACTATACAAAGGTTATTCATTCAAATTACAAATATTCCAACAGTTTTTTGTAATGAACAATTTTACCTTCAAGACCATACTAAGTGATCAGAGCATATGCATTTCAGAAGTATAACATTATCAAGTTTTCAGAGAAAGACCCTCACCTCAGCACTTGGTGATCCGAGTAGTATGTCAATGATGAAATCGGCAACACAAGGCAAATTGTAAAAAGATCCTAGAACAGATGAATACCAGGCTTTTTAAAAATAATCCTTTAAAGCTAGTCAGTTACAGTCTTGCATTAAAATACTGTAGGACCTAGAGGACATCCCCCATTGACACTGAAAAGCAGTAACGGCTATTTGCGTATTTTCCCCATCTCCTTCCCCCACCAGAGACTGACACCGCATTATTAACAACATTTTCCTTCTCCTCTGACCACCACCAAGGTTTACAACTCCTGTACACAAAGGTTCAAGTACTAAACACTAGCTGTGCAAACAGCAGCACTTACAGAATTACACACTTCAAAGCCAGTGCAAATATTTAGATACTGGCAATAAGTCAGCTTTCCCAATACATTTCACTAAGGCACAGCACCACATGCTTTGTTTCATGCCACCTGTTCTTCAGTCCTGGAAAAAAAAGACAACCCTGTATTTTTTAATGAGATTTTGTGTTTTTTAACTTGAGCTGTCTCAGCCTAAAGCCGTAAGTTTCTCATGAATATATTGTACTTGCCTGTCTCCAAAAGCCTTCCCCCACCTTACTTATAAAATAGTGAGTAATCCAATTCTGTTTCATACCCAGCTGCTGACTGCGTAGCTGAAGGCAGGTTACTAAGAGAGACAAGGCTTCTCCAGCAATCAGAGCATCTTTGGTGGATACAGACTGCTGTCTCACACAGATACCAGCGTGCAACGCAGTTGGCTCTCCTTCGCTTCCTGAACTGCAATTACTTCCTGCATTAAGAAATGAACAAGTGCTGTAATCCGTTACATTTTTCAGATGTCAGTTCTCTGCAACTTAAAAAACTTCTCTAAACGCCACACAAACGTACAGCATTTTTATCAGCTTTGTGTAACTCAATCACTGAATATCCAGAGTTGGAAGGGACCTACAAGGATCATGGAATCCAACTCCAATGAATTCAGCTTCAAGCTCTGCAAGAGTAAAATTAAGAATAAACCAAATGCTTTCTTTAGATTGGTTTAGAGACACAGTTAACCTACCTGAGCTGCTAAGTCTGTTTCGAATCCCAGCAGGAAATAAAGTGTTGCTCTCTTTTATTGGCTGACTACTTCCCACGAGGTCCAGTCGTCCTGCAGCAGCAGCCCAAGAGAGTCGCATGAAGCAAGCCACTGTGGAAGTGAAATCATTCACCTCCATAGTCTGAAGGAACAAGAAACAGCGGTTACTTCTGTGATATTTAACACTCTTTCTTAATCATAGTGGTAAGAGGAACGCATCATCTGGATCATATCAAATTGACATTTGGATTTGTTTTCCTCTCTCTTCTCTAAGCAGGCTCAAGGATACAAGAGTCTTTTTGTTCCCAAGGAGATATTAGTATTGCTTCCTTAGTAGGAAGTAGTTTGTTTTTAAATTCTCCACTGTGGTAGATTCTCTTTTCACCTATCTGGAGTTAGGCATGCTGATTTCAATCATATCAATCCATTTGGGAAGCACTGCCCAAGAACCTAACATAGCATACTCGTCACATTAACTTCTTTCAACTGGACTCAACTTTCAAATGGGTTGAGTTCTTGTCAGCTTAGATTGTTTTAGTAAATAGCTAGTCTCAGACTAATTACACTGACATGGCTATAAAGGGGAAAATGGCATTTTCTTAGGGCACTGAAAATAAAAAGGTTTCCTTTCTTCCCAAGGTACCATCAAACAAATTTAATTATTAATGAGCTATTTGACAAAAAACTTGCCCAAAATTTCTAATTCAGAGAAACACGGATTATAAACCACAAGTTCAAGCAGGAAACTTCTCCCTTCTGTTTACAGAAAATTAACACGAATAACATCTTAGAGTTAAGTGTGACTGAAAATACATCACCAGTAAGATTTCTGAGTAGATCTATTTCTGGTAAGCTCTTTTGGGATACTGCTTCCCTTCGTACTGCAAAAATAATTCCTGAGACTGTAAAATTCAGATCAAGATTGGGAAGAGACACTGATAGTCTGGATTTTTGGATGCTTTTAAATGGACCCTGGGCAAGAACCTGCATAAAAGGTAGACTTTTGAGTAAAAATCCAGGAGTTATACAGCTGTCACTGGAGACCACGTCGCTACATCACCATAAATCATCAAACGCTTCCTTACTTGTATGGCAACTCTTGCTGCTGGTATGATTTCTTCTACCCGAATGGAGGATCTATCAGACACGGAGAGCTGTCGGTAGGATGACTTCTCAGGCGTTCCACAAATGGACATCTGCCTGCTTGCTTGTCGGCTGACATTACGGAAGGGGCGTGAGGACAATGCTTCTATGCCATCTTTAACGAAATCCTCATCCAGTAAGGTAGGCATTGTCTGGCCAACAAGCAAGAACCTACATTCACAGAGCAAAAACATCAGGCTTATTTTTGAATGTTCACAGCAAGTGAATGAAACAGAACTCAAAGTACCAATTAATCCTAAATATTAAGCCAAGAAAGCAGCACTTTCTCTAGTGAAAGGCAATTACATACCTTGCAAGTTGCAGGCAGATGGAATAGACTCCCTGTCTTGTTTCATAGTCTACTTCTGATGGGATGGAATCTCTCTGCATCACATTCACCACCAAACTTAAAAACAAATCAATAAGCCTCTGTGTGAAAATGTTTTACAGTAGGATGGTGCTGCAATTAATATTCATGTCTATCATTGTCTCCTCCTATTCAGTCAGCTGAGTGCCAGTTAAACCTGCCAAACTGGTGTCTTTGGAGACTAACATCCCCATTTTCTCCTCCTACATCTACAGATGGAAGTTTTCTGTTCCTGCTGGAAAATGCTTCAGGATCTGTGGGGCAGGGGAGGTGGATAGAGTTACTAAAAGCAACATATACTTGATAAATCTGACACAAGCAGTATTGCCAGGTCTTCCAAATCACTCACGCTGTGCCTCAACTCTTATCTGAAGGGTCTGAATTTTGGAGACACTAAAATTTAATTTGGTTCCCACTGCACGATCTACCCTTTGACTGCTTAAAATGGCCATTGGCATCTATGCAGGACATAGTGTAATGTACACACTTGCAAATTTGAACTGAAATGCTTGAACGCTAACTATCTAAATATCAACTACCTTAGTAAAAGCTACACTTCACAAGCTTATCTGTGCCTAACTTTATTTTGGGGTTTAACAACATGTACTCTGTTACATTACATTACTATGATAGCTGGATTTCAGACACTGGATAATGAAAAAACAGCTTTGGGTGGATTTTTTCTCCTCTGAAAAAGAAGCTGACAGGTGTACTAGTGTGCTGCATTGTGGAAATCAGAAAACACACAGAACTGCTAACTAAATGAAGTGTTATAAATTTAGTCAAGATTTTGAAAGCTAACCTCAAACCTCCTGCTCTGAGGAAGTTTTCACAGAAAGACTTGGCACAGTTTCTTGCCATTTCATCGTCTGCAGTTGGCATCAGCTTGGAGCTCAGTACCTAAAATAAATGAGTAAATAAGCATGCATACACCTTCCCCACCTTAGTATTCTTTATCTGCTGAAGGTTAAAAGTACAACAGAAAAAAAATCCACTACAAATGAAGCAATTAACAAGACACTTATGCAAAGCTGTAGTCAGTAAAGAGAAATCACATTAAAATATTCAGGACAACTATGGCTATTACAGATATTTATTCTGTATAATTTTTTTTTCCTTATTGCAGTTTGCTTGTTAAGGGAAAGGATAAAGTACATACTCTAGCACATGAAATGTTGTTTCAGGCTCTGTTGGTGCTCCTTAAGAGCCCAAATCCTTCTCCTTTCTAGATTTTCAGTCGACAGTATCCCTTTAAAAAAAACCCTTCGGATGGCTTACTTATTGATTCATGCCTTCTGAAACATAACTGTATTGCTGCCTTTTTTTTTTTTTTTTTTTTTAAGATGGTCCTGGTAATTCTACAGGCCTTATGAACATCAGCACTGTCTCATCCCTTCTGTTTTAAGTCAGCACTAAACTTCACAGAATGCAATTACGCTCAGAAACATGGCCATAAGGAAGTCTGCGGTCTCTGTGGGTCAGACCTCCTGTACATTTATAATCACTTTAGCTTCGTTTTACATAAAGAAAAAACAAAACAACACCCAAACAAACAAAACCCAGCTCCTCCCCAAACCCCAGAAAACCCCCAGAAGTTATTTACTTTCTTGAAAAGTGTCTTTGGCATGCACAGCCAACAATGCTGCATGTGGGAAAACAAAATATATCCTTTCCAGGTTCACAGGTCAGAAGAACGGTTTACAGAGTTCCAGGCATGAAATCTTATCACAACACTGCAGGATATAACCCTGAACATCTGCAACATTTAATTTTCATCTCTTTCATACACTCTGCAAATTTCCTGTGCGCATTTTTTCCGAAAGCAGTTCAGACTGGTTCCCATATTTTCAGCATATCACCACTTCAGGGGATAAAAGAGCACATCATCCTTTTCCTGACAGAAATCATCTTACAATTGGCTTGACTGGACTTGAGGAACAAGTCCATTCATATAATCTACACATCTAATCCAATTTGCTACTTCTCATCCCTTGCCAGAAAAGCAAGCAATTTATTACTTGCCTTTATTATTTTCTCTGGCATAGAAGCAGCAGATAACTGTCTCGTCATGCTGTAATATCACCTGCCAGTTCAACAAGATACCCTTGCTGTGATACGCTAAACCATTTGCTTTCAGTTGTAGAACTTGTCAACGTATTTCAAAGACATCAAATATCTTTCATTCCAACTGTACAGAAAAGGTGGGAATCCTAACGCTGCGGTGTGATGACAGGGTTGAAAGATGAAGAGCTCACATTAGACTGCAGAAACCAAAGGAAAGCAACTACCAGAAAATTCCTCCAGTAATCTTGGCACACACGGGGAATGAGAGTAACTTTGTCCACTGTTTTTGAAGTTGCTGACAATCAGTCCTCCAACTTCAAGTTGTTCAAACCGTATTTGTCATGAGTTCTTATAAGTAGGACTAGAAGCTGTCCAGCTTCCTAGAGCATGCAGATTACAGCATCCTAACAACGACACCAGCTGAACTCTCTTATACTCTTCAAAATCCATCCACTGAACACATGGCAAGAACCTTTTTACAGGGTCTGATCCAGTGTTTTGGATAGAGAACTTAGAAAAATACTTTGAGGTAAAAAAAAAGTGTATGTATTCCACTCAGTTTGCATGCACAGCTAAAACAGGCCAGAAGCTTCTGGGTAAAAGCCCTGCACATTTGGATAGTGAAAATTCTTCACAGTTGAATGCTTCTCAAGAATATTTCTCCTTAGCCTCTACAGACAGAATATGGAGGACAGGATATTCCTCCTTATATAGCAGGGAAGTTAGCATTCCTTTTTCTTTCAAATTGAATTGAGCAAATCCAATCAAACTAAACAACAGCTCCAATTAATTTTTAAAAGAACCGACATATATATATCTATATATATTTACATACATATATACACACACACACTAAAGATCACATATTCAGAGTTTCTGGAGATTCGAGCAGGAATTTTACCTAAACAGTAAGGATTTTGATGTTTCTTTGCTCCTCTCCACTTGCTTCAGAATACAACTTCCACCTTGCAAATTACAAAAAGAGGGGTCTGGCTTCCCAGTACAGTCTCTAAAGGGAAACTTTTTACCTCTTTTGTTCTGTGTAGAATTTATTGCATACAGAAAGGCAGGCTATGATATGACATTCGCATTTTGCATAATAACCCTGTCACCTGTGGTCTCCTGCCCAAGAAACTTAGAACTACTTAAACCCTAGTGCCCAGAAACACAAGTAGAAAGCAGTAAGTGTGTTTTCTTACCTCTAAATTGTAGAGCACTCTGAAGGTGGACATGCCTGGAGCAAAAGATCTGAAAAGACTTTCTAGTATGGAACTAGCACTGGGCTGATGTTGGTGTTTTGAAGACAAGGATGGTGATTTTGAAGACTGAGAACTTGATTCTGATAGCAGTGTTTTCTAGGAGTAAGTCACAGAAGAAATATTTTGAGACTACTGCATTTTGTTGTAATTGGAAATACATTTTGTATAATCCCTGTAATAACCTCCTGCATCCAGCTGTTTTGAAACAAGTCAATAATCCTTAATGTGACCATTATTTTGCAGCAGAGTTTCAAACCCTTCACAGATTATAATCTGATAGGAAATTTTAAGAAAATTGGTAGGTAAAATCCTTCTTGTTAAACTCACCAACATCAGCTATTGTTTAATCCGTACCTTCCTTCCCAGTGAATCAAGCTGATCAAGAGCCTCCTGAATAGCTGGGTCAGTGGGAATCAAGAGCAGAAGTTTCCTCACTCGCAGTGTTATCCTGAAAAGTTATCAGAAGTTACTTGTGCAAAATGGGACTCAGCCACACTGTGGCCTGGTGGATGCCTACACACTGTGAAGTAGCGATTCGAACTTCACAGTGCAAGCATTTCTTCAATATTTAAAAACCATTTAGTTTGCTTACCTTGGCTCCTCTAGATTGGCAAGCTGGTAAAGCATATCAAACACATTACACACGAGAGCCATGACTACTCCAGGGAGGGATTTCTCCTGAGAATTAAGTAGAAATACAAAGGTCTTTTTCTCTCCTCTCTGTTGCAAGTAATTTAAGAGAGCTCTTCACTGAAGCAACTGACCCAGATGCCAACCTGACCCATAGAAATCCCTGCTACTTTCTAGACTGAGAGAGCATCTGAACTTTTACATTACCCCATTTCCCTTTCAACAATCAATTTTTGAAGTCAACTGTTAGTTAGGGTTGACATAAAAAGCAGACCAGGAATGGTCTGAACACACTAGTTAATGCTTCTTAGTTTATTCTCATACCACAGCTTTATTACTACGGAAAGCTGGAAATTTCTCTCCCCAATAAATATAAAATCTCAAGATTAAATCGTATGGGTCTCATATGTTTGATTAAAAGACCCTGTAGAGATTAATAAACACCAAGCAGGCTACGTGACAGAATACAGATTATAAAGTCCAATCTGCATGCATAAGGCAATTGTGTATTTAAATGCTTTGTTTCAATTGCAGTTTGAAAGCAAAACCAGACTACAAAAGACAGGATGCTCAAACTCATGTGAACAGCTTCTGTCTCATCTTACTGTTCCTCTTCCACCCCAGCTGTGTCTCCTCCAACTATCACCCCTCCAAGAAAAAATCTGAGGGAAGGTTTCAGGTTAATACGCTGTACCTGTTCCATTGCATAGGATGAACTAAATACACTGCCGCTGTTGCTGGAACTGGCTGAGGAATCTGCAGAGCTGCCTGATGGAGTCCCACTTCCTGATGTTTTTACTGTAAGGACTTGTTCATCAGAGAAGCCCAGTTGGTGGAGTAGTTTCTGATCTTTGTTTACAGTTAGCTGCAAGAAAATATTTACCATTTAGTTCTGGAAAAGAGACTCAATTTCATAAAGAATGAGAATTCTTTGTAGTTACATACCAGGCTGTCATTGGCAAATATCTGTATATTATCCACAGGTGAATTCAACATCTTTGCTATCTTCCACCTGATGCTCCCTACAGTTTCATTGCTATGAGCCTGTAAAATTAAACAACACTGGTTTACTGCTCAAGCAGTAAATTCCAGGAGAGAAAAAAAAAAGTTTCCCATTAAAGCCCTCCTGCTCCTCTGTATAGGGTGGTAAAGGTACTGTCCACAAAAGAGCCTGACAGGGTAGGACAGCAGCAGAAGTGCTCCATCACTGACAGTAAGCAAACAACTTCTTCCCACCCCAGAATGATAATCAAAATACATTTAGTCTACAAACACTTCATTACAGTAGCCTTATACACACTTTTAACGTTTTCAAATAGAGTCTCCAAGTTGACTGGTGTCCTTAAAACCAGCTTACTCTGTTGAGTCTAGGCATCAAAAAATCCAAGAATAGCTACGGGATCAACACGGCATGACAGACGTAACCTGTGCACACATACCTCTATGGTGAAGGTATCTTTGGTAGACTCGTATGTAACATTAAGTGTTAAAAGATGTCCATGGAAAGAGGCACCATGAGGTAGAATAGTTCGGGGAACAGAGTAAAGGTCCTGAAGGAAAAGAAGGATGACAATAAATACCACTCTTAAAACCAAAGACATTTCTATGATGACACGTAACAAAGTTACTAGAGTTGCATAGGTTTAAATAACTTTAAATTTAAATTTATTTTAATTTTTAATAATATTGGAAGTTGTGTTCTTAGCCTTGCCTAGTAAAAAAATACATCTTACCTCTATTGTTATCACATAACGCTCCGCCAACAGCAGTAGCCTCTCAATTATTACAAGTTTAGTTGACCTAGAGATAAACATTGAAAACAAGAGTAACTTGTCCCAGAGATTAATTTTTGATGCCTACGGGTACCTACCACAAACTAGCTGTTTTCAAATATAACTCCTTAAACTTGGAGTTAATTCAGTTGAAATTAACTAGGAAAACAGGCCAAGAAGCTCATGTTCTACTGCTCGAGAAGTAGCCAGCTTCAAAAGAAGCTTCATGTTTCTAAAGGTCCCACCCTGTGTATATTTAAGCTACACACATATAGGTATGCGTAAGTTAAGCTAGAGGATGAAAAACCATCCTTTTCACTCCCAATTAAAAAAACCCCAAAACCAAACCCTGCTGCCCCAGAAATATTATATTACTAAGAGGCTGGTAATAGTCTGTGGGGCGGGGTTTGTGGGTTTTTTGGTTGGTTTTGGTTTTTTGGAGGTTGGACAGGTGGGTGTTGGGGTTTTTTTGGTTGTTTACTTTCTGGGTTTTTTGCTTTTTAAAACACAGGTTTTTCAAAGTCTCTTTGGAACTCAAATTGCATTGTAATTGGAATATTCAATTGAGAAAGAACCAGAACATACAACTACCAATATTCAGAATTTTAATTAGCACTCAAAATCATGTGGGAAGCAGCTGGGAGCAAGTGTCTACTGTCATATTTACTCTTTTAAAGGCAGGCCTACCTATAAGGAGACTGAACTGATGTTGCTACTGTAGGCATAGCAGTTGCTGTAAGCATTTTTGTAGCTCTTGTAACAGCATGTGTTAATGTTGGACCACCGAGTGCAGAGCTGGCTGCCTAGAATTGAAAGCAGAGTATAAGTGCTGGTTTACATGGACAATTAGTATGTCCTGGAGAGCTAAGAGGACAAGAAACATTTGTGGAAAGAATTTTTTTCTTTAAATAGAATTATCATTGTCAATCTAATTCTAAGATACAAAACTGAAAAGGATGTAGGTACAAGAATAAAATTTGTCCTTTACCTCTAATCGTGTGTAGCAATCAGCAATGAATTTCTTGTGCAGTGATACTGAATCCTAAAGATAAAGTGTACAAACGAATTAGAACTTAAACCAAAATCATGGGAATAACTTATAACTGACAGAACCTGACAAATTACACATTTTAACACACAGAGTATCAAGGCTCTATGAATGTCAAAGCACTTTCATGTACAAATATATGCCTACCTTCTTCAGTCTAGGAGTTAGATTAATATAGCTGTAATTTATTATCAATTGAATAGCTTCATTGGCAATTTCTTCATCAGGTGACTCCATTGCAATCTTCCAAATGAAATCCATTCCTATTAATTCCAGTTTTTCTACACTCTACGCAAGAAAGAACAACAGTAAAACATGACTGGATTTCTAACACAATAGTGAGTTGAACCACAGCAATGAAACAGTCTTCCATCTGCTGGAAAAGCATCTTTTGACTAAATCTTAAAAATTTTCTTTTCCAACACACTGCCAAGCTTTGGCACAGTGCAAAGTGAAATCAATAGCTGCAGATTTGTATGCTTATACTAGGAAAAAAAATATTTGTTTACAGGTGGATAAACAAGTTCCAAAGAACACTCTCAAGCCAACTGAAAAAATGAAAAACTTTACTTGGGAAAAAGCACAGGGAAATTTAATCGGGAATGGAATTTGTTTCACAAAGGTCAACATGGTAACCAACCACATAATAAACCATCACAAAAACTACTGTGGTACTTGGCAAAAAACTACGCATTTGAAGTAAGTTAACTCTCAGTGATAAAGATCTAAAATGCCTATAGAAAACTACTTAGCATATAACAATTAATTTAACAAAACCACTGAAGAATCATAGAGTTTGTATGCTATTGTACGTTAGAATTTGAATATGATAAGCCTAAATCTCATGTAAATAATTAAAAAAAAAAAGGAAAATTTCCCTGCTAGGGAGAAGCAAAAAAATGCACACTAGAATTCATGATTATTAAAGTAGTAGTCCACTTATTCCTCCTGCAAAGTCTTAGAAGCTACATATCGGCTTCCAGCTACCAATTGCTGAATTTTAACTGTTGTAATCCTGGACCTTTAGCTTCAGAATTTAACAATGTTAATGCTAGAATGACAATCTGCATATTACCACAAACACGACCGTGTCAAACAGCTGCTAAAGAATCCTTGTCTCACCTCCTCCCATCCCCAAGATGCCACTGGTAGTATACAAGAACAAATGTGCCAGAACACTCACCAACTGAGTTCCCTGCCTCTTTAGTCGATGGTCACACAGGTTCACATTTTCAAAGAAAGTCTTAAATAAACTAAAACCTGAAAGTGAAAAAAGTTGGAAGCTTTTTATTCAGGTCAGGCTAAGCCTACCCCTCTTGTGGACTATTACAATTTAAAATGATAGAAAAAGATCCCTGTTTGGATGTTTAATTTTAAGGATTAGGAAGCAAATTCCAGGTATATATTTCAAAAACAAATCTGTTGACCAAAGCCATTTTCTTACCATTCATAGTAATTTCATACGACTCCAGTTTAAGAATTTTCTCCTTGAAGAGCTGTTGCTGTACATCACTCTCTAGATCATGCTGTCCTTTTGTAAACCACTCAAAGCACATCTGGGAATGAAAGGCAGGTGTATTTTTACCCCATTGTCATGGCAAATATTTTCATTTTATACAGCATTGGCAAACTATGTCAGATACTACAGTAACTCATCTTACAGAAGTTTTATCTACAGCAAGAGGTTCAAAAATCTAATCATCTAGTAACCTCCCACATTATACAGGCTGTATTGTAGCATTAGGGTACTTTGTCTTCATCATCATCTTTCACCCAAATAATGCTGAATGTCTCTTATGACCCCAAAAACTTGCATGTTCCCCTTTTCAAACCAGCATCAATAAACCTGCAAGTCATCTCCCGGCCAACGTTCCGCCCTCAGTCAAATTTAATGTTAAAAGAGCATCCTAGTCATAACTGAACATGTAACAGTGGCTCCATTAGCTTACACAAAGCATATAAATGCATTAGTTTGTGTTTGCTATTTATGTTTCACATGTCTCAACAACTACACTTGCTATTCATGATCCATTAAGATTCACTCTGCAACTGCAGACACCAACTTTTCAAGTTTTTCTTACCTCTCGATCTAACTCACAAACATCCTGGCCAGTTACAAGGCATTCCCAGATCTCCCTGGCACGATTCCAGCCCAAATAAAGGGTGGCTTCTTGCAGAAAAAATGCCAAAAATTTTAGATGTGCCTCCAAATACTGAGAAAGAGGAAACAAACAAACAAAAAATAAATCAAGCTTAAGACTTTTCTTTCTGAAACAAGAACTCTGAGTGTTCTTTTTATTTTTTACAAACTTAGTTGTCAAATAATAGTACACTTTGCAAAACCTGGAAAACAAATTGTTTCTGCAGCGAGATTTATTTATATTTTACACAATTTTTAACATTACTTCTTTTTGAATACCCTTCTAAAAGGGAACACTGAAGTCCCCTTGGATTTGTTATTACTTTCCCAATATTGATATTATTTAACACTAGTTACTAAGTCACAACTAGTATGGAAAAATATTATCAAAACCTTAGCAACAAACTGTTACAAGCTATCTGTGCATGTGACTTTCATGTCCTAACTAGCCAATCTATTTCAGGTTTTGAGAGCTTCACATCAAATTCAAAGGTATAGTCTCTATGAGGGTAGTTGAACTGAAGTTGGTGGAGAAGCTGGAAGATGCACAAGCTCGGAGACAGGAGGTCCTGGGGTGGGGAGATCCAGCTCTCGACCAGTTAAAGACTTTGTAAGGAACTTGTAGATTGTGATGTTTGCCCACCCTTGCTCTATAATGTAACAACAAGGCCACAACAAGCCCTAATAGACAACTGTCAGAACTATGAATAAAAACTAGTGTAATTATTCACCAGAGAACATACATACTGGTGAATTCCAAAAATAAAACATCTCTTAATCTTATGCAACTTGGTCAGTGATACACTACATCAAGTTTCCAAAAACCTAAGGTATAAGAAATTCAGGGTTCAGTACCTCCCGGTAAGTGTATCGGCCATCCACTAACGTTGCTCCAACAAGCCCTCCTGGACCTGCCACAGATGCAGCCAAACGGTGGCATGATATTAAGCTTCCTGTCACCAACTTCACTATTTCAAAGTTCTTCTTTAAATCTTGAATAATGCTCTTGGCAAAAAAATAAAACAAAACAAAACACAAAACACAAACCATTAAGAGGTTTTTAAGAAAATACATAAACAGGCACGTGCACACAGCAGTCTGCTCTTCTACAGACATGTGTCTCGTATCAGAAGGAGTAATGTTCGCCCCTCACCGAATGCATCCCTTCCAAGCATCCAAAGCCCCAACCTTTGTGTTTTCAGCATGTGTTGAAATACACGTGTGACAGATTGCAAACAAAATCCCATACCTCCACTCAGCCACTGTATAACACATGTGACTTGCTGGTATTTTAGTCTGTTTCCCAAGAATCAACATCAATTCAATTACAAAGCAGCTGGTCTAAACATTAGCCATTGTTAATTTCTTAAGAAATGCTTGCCTGTTAATTATTCTACAAAAAGCTGAGAATAAAATAGATTACTCCTGACACAGCAGATTTATACATATATACGCACACACAAACATATGGCACACAACACAGCATCCCTACTTGAACAGTTTGTTTATGATACATCACTAAACTGTACTTGTCAAAGTGTTTTTCTAGTTTGTTTCCCCTCTCATTTCTAAATTCAAACTTCCATGTTCTACAGAAGCAGAGCCACACAGACATAGCAAGGGCTTCAAAAGTCATCTCAGCATGTATCCTTACCTTGTCTTGCTTTTGGTAAGTCTGCTTAATAAACGAACGTGTGATTTCATGGAGCTGACGTAATGCTGGCACCACCCACACAAATTGAGGATTATTGTGCTGGGATGACTAGTAGCAGGAAAGGTAAAAACAATTACACATGTGTACATGCTCAACAACAGATTAACTTTCTTCTTAGACTCATAGAAGCCTAATGATTTCTATTAATGATGCTGTTTCAAAACAACAGCTACTAGCTCTGAAGGCTTCAGTTACTCATTCCTGGTCCCTTTCCAAACACACTCAAGGTGCCCTTCTTCACTTTCTACAAGAAGCCCTTTGACACACACAGGCCATTGTGCTCTCCTGATTATTAAGCCCAAAGTACCACCTCCTTGCTAGAGAACATGCAAATTAAGTAGACAAAAAGAACTCAGTTGCACCAGGGAGAGATAATAACCACCACCTTCCTCAATTACGGGAGATGAAGCAGGCCTGTTAGGGCATAAAAGGGCAAATCCAGTCAAATGACATTACTTATTGCTAAAGCAAGAATAATAGAAGAAAGAACCTGAAATACTACTGAGGGTTAAGAGACAAGAAGAAATTTCTGATTGGTGCTGCAAGGAGCCCTCTGATAGGAAGCGAAGGATACTTAAGCTGCATTTTGAAAGAGATCCTACAAAGAATAACCCTCCTACCTCCTTGTTAGAACTGCTCATCACTTTTCTGGGAGGCTTCATTTTCTGTAAAGTTTGACCACACAAACCAGCACTGAGGTTGCTTGTTCAGAAGTGATGTCTGGTTTAAATACTGACAACAACCAATACCACCTACACAGAGGTTAAAGTAACCTGCCCGTAACAGAGAGCTCTCTACTGAGGACTCCCTCATGTACTTGAGAATGCTGCCTTAATATTACATTCCCTCCCAGTTTATGTCTTCATTTCCCCTAATGAAGGGAAATAAGAAAATTATGTACTTTTAAACATCTTCTGTATGGTTACCCCAATCAGCTTTCCTTTAGCGTTCCTCACTGCAGCACCTCTGTTAAGGCCCTTGCCAGAATGTAATTAAAAAGAATGCAAGAATAGGAAAGGACAAGAGAAGATCCAAAAGAAAAGACTTCTAGTTTTACAGAGATTCAGAACTCAAAGTTTGAAATTCGTATTCATAAACACACACACAAAAAGGTGTGATCAGTATCAAGAAGCAACACACTATGCCTCCTAAACAACTAAAACCCTCTACAGACGCTGCGACACAGACAAAACTTAATTTACCATGAAATAAGTACTAGCCTTTTTATTTACAGATATACTTCAGACTGAAAAAAAGATGACAGGAGTATTCCTGCAGACCTCAAGGAAAACTGCCTGCTACGTGAACAGAGCAGGGTAGAGTATATGCAGTCTTTTAAGCCATGCACATCTCTGCTGCTGCCAGGAAACATCTTAGCACAGACAGCTGTGGGAATGCCTTCTTTATGTTAGATTAAAAGAGTTTAAGTATTTTATTAAAATACAAAACTACTATGATTTAAATATCAATTTGCATTTTGAGACTTAATGGCCATGCCAGAAAACATGCTTAACTCAAAGAAAACTAATCTAGGCTTTAACATGAAAGGGACAGTTAAAATACTGACATACCTTTATAGTGGTTCCATTTGCAAATTCTAACCTTGGGCCCATCCTGGTAGTTTCCCATAAACTGATCACTTCTTGTGCTGAAAATTTGCTTAAAACAAAGGCAAGAGACTTCTATGAGTCTCATGGTCAACAAACTGGCTCACAAAAAGCCTACCCCTCTCGTGGACTCCCCAAGGTAAGAACTTACAGATGGGACACACAATTTGTGCATCTTGAAAGGGCAACGTCAAGGCTAGACAACATTTCATTTTGGAAAAAATAAAATAATAAACCAACCCTCTTAATATCCTCTATGCATTTGATGATGTAGCTTCTTTTGATTGCCTCTTTCACTGCATAGGCATCACTGAGGATTGTCAGATGTTCCTCCAAGGCCTGCTGAATAAGACTACATGGTAACGTTGGAAGATGAGCCAGCTCCCAAAGTACCTCCAGAACCTAGAGGAAGCAGTGCAAGATTAGTCAGGACCTAGGAAGTACAGAGACTAGCAACGCTACATTTAATAAAGGAAAAAAAAAAAAAAAAAAAGAGATTTTATTTCACATTCACATGCCTTTCCAGTGGTTGTCTCCACCCGTGCTTCTCGACCAATGCGCCCTATCAGGCTCAACAGCTTCTGTCGCACTCTATCACTCTCTGTCTCCCAGCTCTGTGTGGCAAAGAAGTAATGTTCACTATTACAGCAGCAAGCACTGTCAGTCTGTTAAGTCTCAAGTGTACGCAAAAATACAATTTACAATTGTTTTACTGTAGGAAAATCAAAATACAAATAAGTATGTTTCCACCATGCATATTTCCTTATTTTTGTTACTAGGAGTTACAGTACTAATTTGTCCAACTCTTTTTTCAAATATAAACTAGAAGGGATTAAATATCATAATAAAAATCTCACTTAAGTACCATAGCACTGCCTATATAATGTAATCTAAGTCAATTAGCGGTACCAATAGCTGATCAGGCTTTTGGGTTAACAAAAAAAAATAAATCAGTATTAAAAGTTTTATTTTATAGCAAATTTTATATTTACATTTTCATATAGAAAATATAAATGTATTCAAGGCATTTGCCCTTTGGTAGGCTGGATGCACAAGTATCTCTCATCAATTCTCTTCCTATGGAATGTAAATTCATGTGAAAACTTACCTTTTGGATTAGGACAAATAAATGATTGAGCTGATCAGAGCTAAACTTCACAGCAGCTGCAGCAATAATGGTATGTATGTTTTCAATCACAGTGGAGGATTGTCCTGACTAAAAAGAGGAAGGAAAACACACGAAGGTAGGTCTTTATCCCAAATGAGACAGAGAAAAATCTTCATGTAAGTATTACCCTACTATTCATACTAATGAGAAAGAATAACAGCTTTTGACATGTTAGAAACATAAGGTAAGAATAACTGTCTCTCCTCATTTCACTGGCAGAGAGATCTTTGGAAGTAATTCTAAAGCAGGAAAGAACAAGTTAATCTACCATTATTGCAGCAGCTTCAAGACGCTGCAATGGCACATACCACTGGAAGGCATGGTGCCAGCAACACAAACATCACCATTTTTATTGCTTGGTTAAGTTCATGTGTGGGGTGCTCCATCCCTGACACACTTTAAGGCTTTACTCAAAAGTGAGCAATGCAAAATCTCCTCCCACGCTGATGGGAGCACCATGGTAACAACAGCCAGAAGCGGCAAGGAAGTATTGCATTTTATTAAAGAGTAAAAGTCAATGAGCTGGAATTATACTTCAGCTCTACTAAGCATGTAAGACTTGCTACCATGCCCGCACATACTGCAGATCTGACAGCATCCAGTGAGTTTAGTCTAAAACTTCAATTCAACATTTGGACTGAGGAGAAAACCATTTCCTGCAGTGGAAGATTATGTTTCTGGTCAAAATTTCCATGTCATTTGCATTAAGCAGTCAAACCACCTTTCCTACACAGCGATAAGTTGAATATACATAAAGTGAACATGAAAAGATGACTTGTCAATTATACGTACAGAAAGTTAAATGGGAATTCATACAGTTTGAGTCCACTCTCTTTAAAGTCACGCTGTGAGCTACATTCAAATTTATACCTCCAGTCATGAAAATTAATATCCTTAGACATGGTCTTTGGTCTAGACAAACACTCTATCACCTATTTCAGGCTGACAACCTCTTATTCCAAATCAAATATTTTTGCAGCCCCTTCACACTTGTTGCAAAGAAATGAACTTCATCATAAGAGTTAACAGCTGTGTTACAAGAAATTGCCAGGAAAAAAAAGAAATTTGCCATTTTAAATGGTAAAGAAAGAAGTAGAAGAAAGCCTTTGCATTAATTATACTGTTAAAATTTCAACACCTCCACTATGCAATAAAGAGATGACTATATTATAAACAAAGAAATCCCACCACTGGAATGTCTGCTTTTGTAAGACATTCTAAAAGTACCTGCCTAGTCTTGGTTGCTTACCTGAATTCTCCAAATTTTAGTGAGCTCATCTAAAGATAATTTACTGCCCAACAGTTCAATAATTCCCTTTATACGATCACAGTATTGCGCTTGGTCTATATTACCTACGAAAAAAAGAAAGGCAACGAAATTAATATATTTAAAATAGTATTAGACACATTAAATGCATAAGAATAAATACTTTTGAAAGGGAGAAGAACGAAGTTATCTTCATTTGAAAATTCTTTATTTACTGTTACAGACAAGTCTGTCTGTTCAAAGAAAAAGAAAAGGCTCCTTCCATTTTTATTTTGTTTTACTTCATACATCTGATAGCAGTTCACTCCTATAGGGCCTTACTACTTCGGAAAAAACCTCCAAACCTCTTGTCTCTCTTTTCTAGGGTCTAACAATATACAAAGAAAAACTGAGAGTAAAAACCCCAGGTACAACAGAAAACATCTGCACAGATGTCAAGTAGAGGACTAGATGAGAGTAGCAGAATTTGCAGGGTTTTCCGTTACTTTGAAGATGACCCAAACCCTTGAACTCCTTTGTTAATAGTGTTCCATTAAAATGTATTCAGAGGGACAGACGAAACTTTTAAGACATTCAAAGCACATGCCAAAAGTCTTTGTGAAAGTGCTTACCTTCAAGAGCAATCGACAGGACAGAATTTTCTACTAGCCAATTTAGTAATCTGTCTGTATCTATTGCATTCTTCACTGACTTGGATACAGTGCTGTCTTCTATTAATTTTGTTACCTAGAAATTGCAAAATGTGAGATTCTAACAATGATTCCTACACGCACACTATAAAATCTATTCAAAAGGCTTACTGCGAAGCTTAAGTGTGAATCCTGAAATATTTTGAGCATAGAAGGTGCTTGTTTTTTCTTTTTTGTTTTTGCTGGTTGGTTTTGGGGTTTTTTTGGTGTTTGTTTTGGTAGTTTGGTTTTATGTTTGTTTGTTTTGCAGGGTTTTGTTTTGTTTGGGTTTGGTTTTTTAATAAGCTGTTTAAAGGCAAATTCCTAACCAGAAACACCTCCTTGTCATCAGTCTCTGATGCAGTAGATTCTTAGTCCCAGTGTGACTCAGAAAAGCTGGCCTGTGCTGCCAGGTATATTTCTACAGATATACCAGAAGTAGGTTATCTCAGGCTTCTGCTTGTTACACTCAAATCAGTGTCCTATTTTATCCAATACAGAACCGATACAGGCTCCTCACTCTAGGGAGAAAAGGTACATTTGTGCTAAAGCCTTCAAAAGCCGCACTTTTGTAACTTCACCAAGGATACATGACATTTATGACTAAGAACCAAACAGCAATGAGGTTTAACATCTCAATTTCCCCATAAATAAAGAAGCAAAAAGCACAGAAGATGGACTCTAAAACACCTTACAACGTCTGCATACTAAAAAATGCCTTTTTTAGGACACTTAAATTGTACAAGTTCTAGAAGGAAGAGATGAATGAACAACTCCATACTTAAACTGTTTTCTTCTTCTACTTAGATATAAGATTCTAGCACAAAGAGCCCTGGTTGATAAACTCAGTTCCTAGGTGCTACTACAGCATCCATATACAACCATAATAAAAAAAATAAATATACAATTACATAGTGTAATGATCTAATGGGACTGAGACATCAATCTAGGATTAAGTCCCATTAATTTCCCCCCGCCTTTTTTCTCAATGAGAGGAGGGGAGAAAAGAGATATCCCATAGGATGCTCTGAATTATCTGGGTCATCTCAGAGTGAATAATCAATGAATAGCATAGACAACTGCTTATAAATCAATCTGAAATTGCAGTTCTTAGAAAATTTCAAACTATGTCTAGCTGTTTTCTAATTGGGAGGCCACGGTCATTGCAGTGGCTACTAATACTACAAACAACTCTTGTCATATTAACTTGTTTTGCTGTTTATTACAAACTAAGCTTTTGCTAAGGCAACATAATTTGTCAGGAAATATTGCGCCACCTCTTTAAGGTTGTGGTTTCAATGACTTAGTAACAACCCATCCCACCTACACACAGCACATATACACACACACAAAAAGCAAACCTACTTCTTTGAGGGAATTCATTTTTGCACTGAAGTGAGGAGATTTTAACATGCGCAACAGAATGTCCAGCCGTAAGTCATCTACCGCAGTTACCAAATCAGGTTGGAAGCGCATACACAGCAGTTTGATACCAGACAAGAGCTCAGGAATACTGACTAGTCTCTGTTTAAAAAAAAAAAAAAAAAAGGGGGCACAAATAGAAGCATTGCTATTTTTACTATTCTTTTTCAGACTTCAATGATTCACAAAGAGTAGGTTTACTGACCCAATACAGACTGTTTAATCTATGAAATGAAGTACTATGTACATCTGAAAGTATTGTTACTTAAACACCAGAAATTCTAAGACAGCAAAACCTTTGGTTAAAGTGGACTCTCCTGCTACAGATTTGGTATGCTAAATTGCCCCTCTGTAGTTACACAACCTATGCATACTTTAGAGTTTACCATTAACAATTTAAGTCTAAGTAAAAAGTCAACACTCAAAAATTTAACAGAACTGAATGCCAAATTCAGGGTAATACAGAAAGTAGTCACAAGTTACATGGACATTTTATCACCAGTTACCAAATTCTCAGAAGCTAACAGCTAATGCAACAGTCATACGCGCACAAGTTGTAAGAGTTTAACAGGCTGCAAGATAGTTAGCATCTTCAAGTCAGTTAGAGAAGTCAGCATTCCGTACACTACAAAGGGGAACAAACAAAACCATATTTGATAGCAACAGCAGCAAAATATTTTTAGAAGGGTCATGACATCAGATATCTACTGAAAAGGGTATTGAATGGAATTGGGTAAATATATTGTGTTCTATGTCATTCAGTCAGAATTCAGAACAGGCTGTATTTTTGCCAGTGAAAATAAAGCTATTGTTACTAGTATATGTTGTCAGCATTTTCAAGACACACAGGAAGTTCTTCCTAAATATTTAACATATAAAACATTACCTTGTCTTTCAAGTCCTTTTCTTCTACATTCTGTACATATTTAATCATTTTATGAATGATTGGATCCAGCATAGGCTAAAGAATGTGAGAAAAGGCATGACAATCATTTTATGTTTCCTGAAATCAATCACATTACTCAGAAGATCTGGCTGTAAAGTGAAATATGTAGCTGAAAGCTCACAATTATCTTAGACATAAAGCGACACCTGCAACACACATAAAACTATCCTGCTAGGTACGTCCAGAAAAAGAAGCAATTGCCATAAGAAGCCATTTGAGACCACCATAATTTTGTTTAAAACAAAATGAAACAGATCTTTCAAAATGCATCAGTTATTAGATGCATATGACTCTGACTCTCAGTGGCTTCTAAACTACCTCCTCTTAAAATAAAGACTTTCAGTCACTTATTAAATCAACTGTTTTTGTTAGTGAGTGTAGGTGTGAAGTCTGGGGTATATTTGTACGTACAGATATATCATGGTGATTTTTGTTTCCTGTACCACAATTTTTTTCCCCCGTGTAGACTCTCATACCCACGTGCTTGATCTCACCCAGAAAGTTAAATTAAAAACAAAATCCATCCATCAAGCTAGATTCTTTTCCCACGTGCTTTACATTGATGAAGCTTACTAACGGCAGTGGCAAAGCTTCTCATTGTTGCAGATGTAGAAAGTGAGTAGAGATCACTGTGTTAAGAAAATGAATCTGAACATTGTCTGAGCCCTCAGGATGCTCAAAATGATTCTTGTACTTTATGCAAAGTGAGTTTTGAAGGCTTTTTGAATTAGTCACCAGTTTCACACCAACACAGTTGTAAACTAATTTTCAGTCCTCTGTTTTTTTTCAAATTCCTACAACAAAAAGAAGAGTCTCATGTAGCTGTCTTTCTGATACCACACTGCCCAAGATCTACTTTGACACAGAGAGCTCCATCTATATTTGAGCAAACTACTACAATCACATTTCAAGGCTTTACTATTTGCTGTAAAGAACTCAGAACAAAGGCATTTTACCTGTACTACAGAAGAGTTAAGATATTCTGCACAAACTCCAAATGGCTGAACTAATGCAGAGATTGCCTGAAAGAAATACAGCAGGTATTTAGGTGCAGATACAAGAGATCTTTTCAGAGCTAGTGATCTATACCTTAAAATAAATATTATTTATTTCATATGATAATTTCCAGTCATTTGCTACAATAGATTTTAGTGTGCAACTCCTTTACAACAACGCATGGTTCAGAAAAGAGATTTACTCTCTGGCATACAGTATGTGTTATACATTTTTGCCTGAAATAAAAAACACCTTCCCAGTTTTCACCAAGCTCGGTCCTCTCATCATTCTGTTCAGACTTCTCTGTCTAATCCTGTTTCAGTCACAGAAGTGCACAGACAGAAAGGGACACATCACATTTTGGTTGCTCTCTACAGAAATGAGAAGTGTGAATGCAAGACTGAAGGTTAAAAGCCATATGGCAAATTTCTTCCCCAAAGAATTAAGTGCGAGAAAGCTTTTTTCAAATGTGTCATATACACGGCAAGATCTCTGCAACGCACGATTTTATTCTTGTTTACTTTATACTCAAAGTATATACTTGTACTACCCAAATTGTATTTGGGATTATATACCCAAACTATTCTATGATTCTATGATTTTCAAGTGATATCTATCAACAAAAAATTAAATGTATAAAGACAGTTGTTTGCCAATATATAGTATCAAAATTGGTTTCTTCTCACACTGGATCAAGAATTATGAAATTGAGTGTGCGCCACTGCAATCAAAGGCCTAAAATAAGCGACACTGAACCAGACTTCCTTCCTAAACAAGCAGTTATTAGTCATTAAACAAAGTCAAAGTTTCTATTGCAGTATCAGGATTTAAATTGAGTTTCCTTATTCTTCTGTCACGCTCATATATGAACCTATCTCTTTATATAAAGTAGCAAATATCAATACCCCAAGAAAAGAAGTTGAATTCTCTCCAAATGGCATTTGACTGAAAGCAGACTGATTTTATACTGAGGGACAAGACTCTAAATGACACGGTTTTCCCTTAGGCTCCTTGTTCTTCAACACTTGAAATATCATGAAGTCTCCCAAATATAGGTTAGGAAGCTAAAACTAAACAAGTTAGATTTTGTCACCAAAAATAGTTTAGAATTGTTGAACCAGCCAGTTTTCAGACACAGATCTTCAAAAGTTGCTTAGGATTAGACAGTGTCTGTCTTCCTAAGGATTTTTTTTTCCCTTAAACAATGATTTCTATAATAAACGATAGAAATCAATTCACTTGCAGCTACATGCAGCTACAGCTGAAGCAAACAGAAGATGAGGGACATATTTGTGAATTTACATTGAAACTAGACTGACTGATATGTAACTAGAAGGCTGAATGTTAGCCAGAAAGGTACACTAGCCCTTCCTCTTTTCTGTGATGTCTTAAAAGCTCTTCAGTCACAGATTTTTATGTACAACCTCATTTGACCTCCAGTCTGACAGCACTTCTCCAGGGCTCTGTGGGAATATTGCTCTGGTACCGAAAGAAAGGTAAGAGCACTGCCAGAAGGGACGGTACTGGTTCTACAGGAAATGTGCAGTGGAAAAGGAGAAGTCTTATGATAAAAGATGAACCTACCCCAAGTTCAATATCCTCTGAATTGAGTTTGGACTGAATTGCTGAAAATCCACCCAACTCTGCAAACTGAAACAAAATAATCAGTGTTATGTTAGTGAACTACAGTATTTTCTCTTTTTTATAAGCTATTATAGAAAATACCGCATTGAGAGTTCCTGGGATACCAACAAGAATCCTTTACCACGGAATATCACATTCAACACAAGCTTTATGTTTCCATGGGAATTCAGGGGCACGCTGGGGAATGCAATTATACCTGGTACCAGTTTAAACATGGAGCTAGAAACTCTGTCTTAGGTAAAAGTGGATATAGGGAAGAAAGCCAGAGCACATATAGCAACAGCTGACTGGCCTAGCACGTTTGACTGGGAAACAGCGGCCTAAGCTGAGCTTGACTTCCTCTAGCCACAGCTATCATGTTAGGGTAAAGGTGCTCAAGGCAGAAGGCAGCACCTCAACAAGACTTATTTAGCAAGGCCTCTTCCCTACACGTAGGCAGGATTAAAATCTTAAACTTTCTTTTTTTGTGTGGGTATCTCAAAAGTGAAGAGTGGAATAACAAGTTGGGGGGGAGGGGGGAAGAAGAAATTATCTCTGAAGCCAAACAAATTCAAGGGACAAATAACAGTTCTGCTTGGTTTACATTTACCTACCCTGTTCACTAGATCCACCAGCCACCCGTGAGGTTCCTTGAACAATTAAAATATTAACAAATTATTAGCTGAAACAATCAATGCTAAACATTTTTCTTCTGAAACAGAGATCTGGACAGATACATTCAGCCCATTAACCCACATCCCAAATGCATGTTTCATGATTTCAAAGAAAACAGCAATGTGTTTGTAACAACCCCTTTACTAAGCACGTAGCTGGAGCTCTGGGAGGTTCTCATTAGCATCATCCTTTTTTGGACTCCGCTTGACATCACTGACCATGTGCTGTGGCAACAGTACACACTGTAGCTGCTGACTCACAAGCAACTGTATTTATAGCACATTAGCAGCATGGAACATTACTAAAGAACCTTTCCCAAAGCAGCAGATGCAGAATTTTCTTTCTACAGCCACAAACTTTTTTCCTGAAGGAGAGATCAACACCACCAAGGCTCCTTCTTCAGACCCACCCATCTGGAACAACTGTGACAAGACAGTGCAAACCTCAAAAACTGCCTCCTTGCCAGTGTGTCTGACTTGAAGATATCCTGTCCTTAAATTCAGAAAAGCATGAATTCTCTGCTAGAACTGTACGCTTTTGAGTTATCCTGGTCATTTCACACTCAACAGCCAGACAGATGTCAGTCCTTAGATACAACAGATCTACCTGTCTGACTGTTGTGATGCTTTAGACATGAAAGTACACCGATTTCTAAATCCAGCCTCTAATAGAGAACTGGGACAATTTGAGAGGAAAAATTCTTTTCTACAGACCAACATATACTGACGATCTATTTGCTGCAATTCTTGGTGACACATTTAAGCTTTCTTGTGTTATAAATACCTACTAATCAAACAAATGTTTTCTGAAACAAACACATCTACCCTAAGAATAGGTTTTAGGGCATGGCCATGCTCACCTTCTGAAAAGTGGATATGGGCGAGACAGCATGCATGTTCCCCTCCCCGAAGACTTCTGCCCAGTTTCTCTGGCACACCTTCATTCGATTCTTGAAGTGATATTCATTGTCAGGGTTAAATGCCTTGAAAGAAAAGTCCATGGCAATGAACAGTATGGCTTATGCCAGTCTCAAAACTTATCTTGATAATGTCTGACTTGGTCAGTTGAGCATTCTCCTGGCTGACAGTTAAAGATCTAGCAAAAAATAAAGTTTAACAGAAGACCCCTGCTCCTGCCTCTCAGTTCCTACTGTAGAAAGCATTCTGAACCTTCCATTCTGTATAAGCAATATCCAATACCCATGTGAGCCAGATAAAGGGGGAGATAACTCAAAGTACTGATTTTAAAAAATAAACACTGAAGTGTAAGCAGATATGATTTTTTTTTGAGAGAGAGATTTGATTTGAGATTTTTTTTTTAATCTGCAGCAAGCAATGGCTGCGGATTGTAAGACAATATACTACAACTTCAATATAGTTAAAAAAGCAGCAGCATAAATATGAAACACCAAATACCCAAATATTAGAAATTGCAACAAAGAGTCAAATACCATTGTAAGTACACCGAGCAGGCCCACAGGAATAGGATCTTGTTTTACTCTTTCTGCAACCAGGTCCACTAGCAGCATAAGCATGTTGTATATTCCTTCATGGATTTCAGTTCCCCACTTGTGAACAGCACTGGATGTCAACAGCTAAAAAAAAGTAAGTTTTTGAAGTTTGAGCACAATCACAAAATAGGAGAAATTTATCAACCCCTGAGACTGTTTTCGGAGCAAATGTTTCCTTAGAGAATACTAAACAGAGTCTAGTGTGTTTTTCAGATGCTCTTCCTGCACTAATGGCTTAAGAGTTAATTAGATTTGTAATTTCGTTGAAGAACACCTTAAATCACAGTTTATGACAGAAAATCAAATGTAGCAAAGCAAACTGTTTTCCATTTCCACGCACTAGTAAAGACTGTAACCTTTACAAAGAACAACTAATATGCAAATAACTTGTTTGCAGATTGAAGACACAACCATCAAATCTTCAAGTAGGCGTGCCACAAAGCTGCACTGATTCAGCTGTAATAACCATTTACCAATTCACACTTTTTGAGCTGGTTTCTATTGGAAAACAAAGAACATTTAACCATGAAGAGAGAGGTATTTAATGCTGCTTTCTCACCTACTGAAACATGTTCTCTAAATCTGGTCTAATGTGGTTGTTCATAAAGGACATTAAGTTTCCATCTGCAATTTTCTGCTAGCTGTGTCTGAACACAAGCAGTTAAAAAGTTTAATACTTTAAATACAATTACTTTTTGTACCATTTTAAGAAACAAGAGAGTATGATGCAAATATTTCAGCAAATTGTAATTCAGGACATTCTGAACTTAGATTTCTACAGATTATCCTTCTGGAGGAGCAATCTACACTGTTTATTTAATATACAAAAATACCAAGTGATTTAAAAGTATTATACGTAAAGTTATTACTCTAATAGCCAAATAGAAAAATAATTTTCCCCTTAAATTTTTATCTTCCTAAATATACTTATATATTCAATATTTTAAGATTAGGAATGAGTAACTTTTTAAAAAGTGTATACATGTTTTTATACATATGGTCTAAAAACTGGGCAAGAAATTTAGGCAGTACCCAAAATAAATAGAATAGTGGGAAGTAAATTGGTTTGGGGAGCTGCACAGAGAAAATTCACAATAACCCAGAGAAGAACAGCCAGAGGGGCACATTAGGCATTAAGCACTGAGGAGAAAGACAAATTCTAAACAGATCATGCAAAGAGGTAAGAAAGAATTTAGCAACCCTCCAAAGAAGGAGCAGAAAGAATAGAGTTAAAGGAAATCTGATTCTGAACTTGCCATTAACAGCTACAGACTGTGTAATGACTACAGAGCTCTTCGGTTAAGAGAGGGGAAAAAAAAAAAAAGAAAAAAAAAAAAAAAGAAAAGCTATGTGCCAGAATTGGCCAGAGTTGCAGAACTGGGACTTTGTATGATTTTAATCTAAGTCTATGTATGATTTTAATCTAGAAGAAGAACCTGACTGTGATTTTAATCTAAGAACATACTCACTAGTTACCGTAGTTTCTGAAGTCCGGATTACAAGACACGATTTCCACCATGAACAACATAAAGAAACATTGAATTGGTCTACTGTACCTACTCACCTTTTTAAATGCTTCAGGCATGCATCTGTCCATAAATCTCTTGCAATTTTCATCAGAATCAGAAAGACCTTTACAGAAAGGAGAGTGCTTTTTAAAAATATTTTAAAAAACCCAAAACTTTTTAAGATTACCTCACGGAGCTACTTGCAAGTTTTTCGGAACACCAACCAAAACCAGCAGTAATAAATGTGCTACTGTTCATTCATAACTAGCATGCTTTTTCAGCCACAAAAAAAAATTGTGAGTCAAGAGAACTTGCCTTTTAGAAATAAGAAGTTTCCCAATGTTCCACCTTTTACAACTTCTTCAAGCATTATTAGCACCATAAGTATTTCTCCCTTCGAAGTTTAACTTACACTAGCTTCAGATCATTTGTGATGCTTCACAGCCTCCACCCAAAACCAAATCTAAGCACACCCTTTTAACACAGGTTGGAAATAAAGCAGCAAACCAGAACCACCTCACAACTTCCATTCGTCCAGTGGATTATAGCTTCCTTTTAGCCTGTCATCAGGCATGATGGAAAAACTATCTTGCACTCTCGTTATGTATCAGTTGTTGGGGATGATGCCTCCATAACACTCTTAACCCCAGCCAAAATACTGAATACAGAAGAGTCAAATTGAGGTCTAATGCAGTATAAGCATTTCACTAGGGAAAAACAACAAGTTATACAAGCATGGTACAGCATGGATTTAGATGACAGCTTGTTGTTACGAATGGAAAATAACCAGCACAATGAAAAAAAGAGTCAGTAATTCAGCTCTGAAAAACAGTAATTCCTACAATCATTAGAACATAAAGAAACATGTGCTCCAATTTTTAAAAAAGCTTAAGTAAACAAATTAGAGAAAAAAAAAAAAGACCAACATCCTTTTTACAGCACTGGGTAGAATAGCTCACTGTTAACCACTTTCACAGCGATGTGATCATTCTGCAGGGTGCTAAGTAAACAACAGCAAGCTAATACGCAAAACATAACTGCCCACCATGCTGTCTATGAAATCCTTTGAACAGATAATCTTTATATGTGTAGAAAGAGAACTTACCTAGTCTTGCTAAGTAG
Organism: Grus americana; assembly: GCF_028858705.1. NCBI lineage: Eukaryota > Metazoa > Chordata > Aves > Gruiformes > Gruidae > Grus > Grus americana. Next base: position 30,522,078 of record NC_072859.1, read on the forward strand.
GTGGATGCAATTAGGCACTTGCCTAGAGACTCTTCCCGCTTATAGGGTATGGACCAGTGATCTGTCAAAACTCTGCTCTCCAGTTCATACAAGTTAGTTGTTGGAAACTCAATACCTTCACCAGAGCAATTCCCATTTTCATCATTTTTCTGTGAATAAAAAGGAAGTTCAAGTGAAACATTTTCTCTCTCTCCTAGGCACTTTAAAGACTTTAGTAGCTTCAGAAAAAGTGGCTGTGCTTGTAACAAGCATGTGGAATTCACAACAACCCTGAGGCTGCTTGTGTTTTTCAAAGTAGAACTTAGTATTTCAATTTGAATTGAAGGGATTACATACCTTTATGTATTTCGTCTAGGTGATAACTACGTTTACATAACTAATTGCTAACTAATTGCCTATTTAAGTGGCAAATCTCGTTCCTTAGTCTATCAGATCCTAGAGCCAAGTGATAAGTACTTCCAGTCCCTGTGAGACTGCAGAGTACAAACCTTGATCTTCACAGATCTGCATATTAATCCTCTGTTCAACAACAACTGTAGAATATGCAATAGTATATTCTAAGGGAGACCAATTTCATCATGCTCTCACCCCATCACATTAAGAAACACAAGGCGCTAATCCAGTACATCAGGATTTTTTTTTTACTAGCTAATTATCTACAGAAAAATTTACATCTCAAATATAGTTGTCCAACAAAGAAACAATTGCCCTTCTCCTGAGGTAAAAATGAGCTACTGGAAAACGTTCTGGAAGGCAAACAGGGGAAAAGCAAGCAGATGCTTGCAGCTAAGCTTTACAGGTTTCCTCGCTAGTGCCACTAAACAGCAGCTATTTCTGCGTACAGGCAGAACACAGAATTAGCCCCATGCTCTTTGCTAAGTGCCATATGAGGTAACAGCCTCAGTAGCGCCAAATGAGAAAGCAGACAAGTTATCCATTTATTTTCTTTTGTTTATTTTTTAACTTCACATAGATGCTAGCTACCCAATGTGCCAAGAGTTCACATGGACTAACTTTCCCCACCTTCATCACAGGAGCAGACAACTCAGGCAGGAGAAAGGACAGAATGTCTGGATCAGGCCTGGCAGCAACCAGGAGTGACTGTCAGAGACAGAGGAAAACACAAGTGCAGTAATGGTAACAAGATCCCCCGAGGGAGAGGCCAGGGACATGTAGGGAGGAAGGACAAGCAGGAAACATGTTCCAGAGTTTAAAAAACTGTCAGGAAAAAGAACGGAACAAACAGAAAGGAATAAACCAAAAGAAAGAACTGAACTCAGGAAGACATGGTATACAAAGACAGAAATCAATGTATGCAGACAAGTGTGCTTCCAGCTCGCTCTCTGCACATGCTATTTGCAGGATTAGACCTGTTTATTAAAAAGTAAATGTGTCATGTTCACTTTCACAACGATTCAAAAATATTAAGCCAAGGAAACAGCAATTATATAGAGCTTGCCCTTTAAAGTTCACTGGTGCAGATGACGATAGCACACAGTGGTTGGACCTACTAACAGGCTCTGGAGAGCAGGAATAAAGTTTATAGGAACAGAACACAAAATAGCACTCAGAAAAACCCCAAGATGTCAGTGTTTGGGAAGGTGCCACCTTCCCCCAACCCTCTGCTAAACGTTTTAAGTTTGTCATTATGGGAAGCTGTACTTTAACAGACCTGAATATCAACTGTAGTTGAAACTGTAGCTGTCTGATCCAGTACTGTGCATGGAAGTCTAATGTGATTCACATCTAGCAAATCATGCCCTGTTTAAATACTTCAAGTTTTGGAGAAGAGATGTTTGAAGGTCTAAAAGAAAAGACATTGAAAGTGTTTAAAAGCAAAAGTTTTCTAGGAAATGTCCTGTTGTACTTATTAAACAAACAACAGTTAAGTTTATGGCTTTTGTAAAGGACACCCATCCAGAACACAAATCCATTTCCTGTAGAAGATAAATGCGCAGTTACAAAGAAAGCCCTTACAGCAACAGTTTGGGATACAATAATTAGTCTAATAAAGGTAAGCTGAGCAGAATAGAATATAAACACCCAACTGCTGTTCCACGTTTCAGTTGAGCCTAGACTTGTAGCAAAGGAAAGCAACATTTCAACAAGTGATTACAGTAAGTGAGCGCCAGTTGCTCCATTCCCCGGAGGAAACCACGCACGTTAAATAAAAATATCCATTGCTAACACTACCTGAAGAGGCGTAGCCTAACAGCAGTGCAGGCCTTCAACTGTTGCTGAAAAATTCCACCTGTTGTCCTCCTTTCCCATCTGCATCTAAGCAATGTTGCTCTTTACTGCCTCTTTCCACACAAGTCATTGCCCGTGTCCATAATACGGAAATTCATAAGGAAAGAATGAAATGACACGTTCTTCACTGCACACTCAGCTCCCACAAATAAGGGTATTTTCATAAATTGTGCCAAGGATACGTCTGGCCTGTTGCTGTACTGAGTCCACAAACAATGTAGTTAAAAGATGTTTTGGGGTTTTTTTGGTTTTGGTTGGGGTTTTTTTTTGGTTGTTTTTTTTTTTTTTTTTTGTTACACACACAAGAAATAACAACGGGTGTGGTACTAGGAATATTGTCCTAATAACAAAGGGAATTATTTGCATTGAAGCATGTGCCAACATCTTTGGCACATTCCACTAATTAGAGACAAGTTTTCTCGCTTGTCGGTTTTCTGCTACTAAAACCCTGCCCAGAAAGTATCAAGTTTAATTATTTATTAATTTAAGAACATATCACATACAAATAGCTTCATAGCTACTGTGAAACTTCCAACAGTCTCAAACGCCTAGGCAGTTTAAAACTCAAATATCACTTCAAACCATTAATAAATTTAGTACCTGCATTTTTTGAGATTACTGCTCTGTTCAGTTTATACTACTGCAGACTGAGTCCCATTTCTTACAACATTATCTAGTTATGAGTAACAGTCCCTTTAAAGACATTTGCTGCTCTTCCATAATTACTGTCCTTTTGTACAAGTAAACTGTTCACCATCCAACTTCTAAATCGATTTGTGTACTGCTCTTTAAAGCGAGGGATTTATTAACGGCAACTAGTAAGATGCAATGTCAGCTCAGCTCTTGCACAACCAGCCGCACAGGCTGCAGATCTCGCTCTGTTGACATTCACAGCCCAACACATCACAGCTCTGAACAGGTACCCACAATTAACGCTTTGTAACTAAGGAGCTAGGAATTGTCACTGCAAACTCTACTGACGCGGGTCCACAAGTGAAATAAAAGCTTTTAAAGAAAGAGTATGCTATACGTGAAAATAAATAGTACACAAGGCCATGCCAGCCTCCCAAAAATTGGTTTTCTGTGTCACTTCTGGGTAATTACATACTTACATATATATATATAAAAAAAATATAAACTCCCTCCCTTCTCTCAGATAGATGACTTAAGAATGGTGTCTGCCAGTTGATGATGACCTAAACCAGGACTGTGCAATTCTGGCTGAACAGACTTAATACTGAACTGGTATCTGAAATGTTAAGGATTTGTAGGGATATTCTCCATCAACAGAATAGTAAAAAGGAAAGAAACTATTCCTGGCAGCCAACGGGTCATCCAAAGATAAACTGTTTAAAAGTCTGCAAGAATCACCTGTTTTCTGAGATAGGAAATCATGGTGCACATCACACATCCTGCGACTATTCTCCATTCTGCAGCCGAAATCTTAAGACCAAAACACACTTGCTTTAACCTTTAAAGCTTTAAACCTTTAACATAACTTCCCATGCCTTCTGATATAGCTCTTATGACACAAAAGCCCTGAAGTTCCCCCCATTCTAACAGCATTACTTGACTCTTTTGGCTTATTTTCAAGGTGTGAAAATGCAGTTATGTCCAAACATACACACACAGGGTCCCAAGAGAAATATCCTCAATGCAATTCAAGATTTCCACTCTGGGGACCTGGCACCTCCCAGAGTTGTTTGCAAGGCTGAATAAACAAAAGTTGTTAAATATCTGATCAATAAAGCATTGCGTAAGTCTGTAGTATAAAACCTTCCATGGAAGACTAACATAGAACAAAGATTAGCCCTCACACAAAAAGTGAAATATAAATTAACTTTAATTGCCAAAAGGTCACAGTTCAAAGCTTCAAAAATGTATGCCTGCAGTATTCGACTAATTAACTCATCAAACACTGTTTAACTAAAGCCACTGATGTTTAACACATTGGTTACTTTACATAAAATAACAAGGAGTTTAAGAAAAGGTTTTGATGCTAATTGGCAGTCTTAGTAATGAAATTACAGTCAAATTATAATTTAAACTTGCTAATTTGATTTTGATAGAAGGCTACCAACAGAATTTATTATCACCAGAGCTAAGTCAAATTATGTGCTCCTGAATCTAGTATAACTTATGAAACAGAACCCCAAAGTCATGTTTCCTTCAACAAGAAACAGTAGCAGACTTTCTAAGATACCAGCAGACCAAGCACTTCCTTTCACCCTCATGCCTCTCTAATAAGTGATTTTCACAAAATGACCACCATTTTATAGCCACGAAAACAGATTTTTTTGATGCTTCACTGTATTGTAAACAAACCAACCACACCAAACAAAACCACCTCCCTCCCAAACAAAAAACCCCACCAAATGAAGAAACTGTATTTTGTTACTATGTACCTACAAACAGGACCAAATTTAATTGCTCTGAAAAGCAGTAATGAAAAAAAAAAAAGCTTAAACCTAGAATTAAAAGACAAAAATTCTAGGTGCATCTTTCAGTTTTATCACAGATATACTACATACTAATAAGGAAATCCATTTTTCAATGCTTCAGCTTCCCCAGCTATAAAGTGTCTACAGCAGTACTTCCCTCTGCCACAGCATGCTAGTGCACCATTCGTTAGTGTTTGCAAAGCACTGCAAGATGCTCAGGGGGAGGCAATGTAAGAGAAATACATCAAATACCCATAAAACCAGAGCATTTCCTCTGCTCTCTGATTTATTATGTCCACCAATTTGTGGGAGAAGCCATGAATCCTGAAGTCATGACTTGACAGTCCCTCTCTATCTGCCAGACTACTGATTAAAGTAGCTTTTACTTTCACACCTGGATGTCAATTCATTTTTCTTTTAATTAACTCCTAAAAGGAGGATATTCTGTTACCTAGAACTGAATCACAGGGTAAGAATTAAAAGGCTTTCAAATAAATCAAAGCTACCACCTTGCACTTGAACACACTAAGCATGTGGTATTGAGTGTTTAAAAAAATGGTTACATTTTCATACCTGTAATCTACTTGCTTTTTATAAACTGGTGCTCCAGGAGCTTGAAGAACTTCTTTAAACTCGTGTTAAGTGGCAGATGTGGGAACAAAATTGAAGAGTATTTCCCAGTTGCCTGTTCTTGCCATCAGATCAAACTCATTCAACCCACATTGCTAAGAGCAAGCCTGGTATCCTTTTATGAATATGACAATATTAGTAAGCCTCAGAAAATGGTGTCATATATGGAATTTCCAAATTATGTTTCTTATTTGGCAATAAGAAAACCCACTGTGATTTCCTAAATGTTTTACTGCCAAACAGGCATTTATTTGCACAGTATAGTAACAGTTTTTAACTAAGTCCTAAACAGATACAGCATCTTGCCCTTGCATTTTCATTCACAGGAAAATATCTGTACGCAAAATTTCTGAGTACAGCAGAACATAAATAACAAAAACCACTCCTATCTATCGCTAAGAGAAAGTAAGCTCGTTGGGGAGCTATATGGATGTTTTATTCTTTTTGCATAGAAATTAGGCTCTTTAGTTCAAATTCTTACTGTGCACTACTTTACACAAACAAATGTAGTCTTGTTGTAAGAAAAAATACTAGTATTTCATCATGTTAATGTAAAGGAATGTTACCAGTCAATCACTAAAGGAAAATAAATCCTATGTTACAGGTTTCACTTAACTGCCAGTTTGGACTCTTGCCTCACCATAAAGATGTCCTAAGGAAATTCTGATTTCTTTAGTGAATGTTCCCACAGAAAGTTTTGGACACTGACCTTATTGAAAGTAGTACAAGTGCGCTATCAAGAATGCATGGTTAGACTAAACCCTTCACAGTAGTTGTAAGGGATTATAACAAATCAACCACAAAAACCCCATGGCTCTCCCTCTTCCCCACCTCTCACAACCAAGAACTGTATAAGACTGGGAATAAGAACACAAGATGAATTTGAAAAATTAAAATAAATTCAGCAAAGCTAGAAATTAACTAGGATTTTTAAAAACATTGCTTGTACTGGTCTCCCTGATTTCCAGGGTGATGGTGCGATGTTACTAAGCAATATTCCCCAATGTACTTGCCTAGTTGTTCAGAGATAAACACAATACTCAGCGTTACAGCAAAACACAATAATTGAGGCTCTATTAATTCAAATGTGATTTTTAAAGATTCATTGAACTTAAAAAAAAAAAAAAGAGGAATACCTTTGCCCTTTTGTACTACTATTTCCATAGTATTTAGTGAAATCTGAGATTTGTTACAATCGCTTTTGGCAACGTATTTTAAAGTTTGATAACTAGTTGTAGGCCAGGAAGAGGTCACAGAAAGCACTGTTAAGAATGTCATTCTAAGGAACCAAGGAAAACACACTTATCTTGCACTTACTCTATTAGGATAACTACAAACAGCCAGAACTGAGTTGCTATCATTATTCCTCCCAACCCTTGAGTTTTCATAAGAACAAAACCTCATGTTTATATCCAAATAACTCAAAATAACTTTGTGTGGCATCAGATAAACATTGTGCTTTAATACACTAAAACAATGAATCACAAATGCTTAGCATTTCGGTACTTAAAATTAAGTCAATGCTTCTATCTTCCTTTGCCAAAAACCAGGCATTAATAGAGAAGTGCTGCAGAAACACTTGATTAAATATTTATTATAAGATTTTAGTGACCTAAGGTCAGGCTCTGGAAGGGAGAATTAATTCAATAACACTGCTAAACACTCATCTATACTTCCGTTCTATGAATGCAAACTGACGAGAAACTAGAGATAGAAACTAGAACTGACAAAGCTGAAAACTACAAGTTTGAATTCCAGTTCTATAATGTATCATTACAAAATTGAGATTAGCTAATCAGAAAAATCTTTAAATGCCTCTCGAGACTGCTCTGCTGGGCATCAGAACAAGAGAAGTCAGAACTGCTGTAGTGAGCAGGAAGATCAAGTGGCAAGAAACATTGCGCACATTAGCTTTTTTTAATTTATTTTAATTTGGCCGATGAAGCATAACTGAAACATACATACCAAAGACTATTCCTATGGCAGCACAAATACGTGTTTTTTTCAAAATAAGAGCTTACAAAAGAAACCGGCACTTCCTCTCCATCTTTGCTCTCCTCATACAAAGAGCTACTGTTCCTTAATCCAAAAGCAATCCAAATGATTTGCTGGAATTAACTTCTAACACTGGCTAATTTGTTTTTATTCTCATTCTTCCTCAGTATTTCACTTCCTTATTAAACAGCTGCTGCAAAATAGCACTGTAAACTGGGAAGATGACCAGAAAATGCCTCCAGAGAACATTATATCAAAGACACTTCCTGCCCAGCTGAGAAGTTGGCTATACGGAGTCGTCTCCTACCTCCACTGACCCCACAGGCATCACCTTCCCTGATGAACCAGTAATTATAAAGTGCTAGTCTGAATCCAAAGATTACTCTAACAATCACGTTACATGATAACGGCTTTATAAATTATTTGAAACAAAGCTTAAACTTAAAATTAACCAACTGTACCTCCCAGTATTAGCCCTATTTTCTCTAACTTCATGTAGCATCTCTACTAGTCTGTGTTATATCAAGAATGAAACCCAGGGCATTTTCTTTCAAAGTCCAAGAAAGCCTTAACGTAACCAGAATCTAAGTAGAGGTTCTACACCAGGGCGACTCATTTTTGAAAACAGTGATGCCGAAAACCAAGAGTGCTAAAATACCAATGCCACTTGACATTCTGATGGCAAGCAGCCAGGGATTCAATGCCAGAATCCACCACAGAGCTTTATTTGATTGCTTAATTGTTTTATGAGGCCAATTCCTAGACAAGCCACACTGTAAAACTTCCACATGAGAATGTCAGAAATATGCACTTTTGCAAAGCTCAATGCTATTTACAAGACAGGAGACTGATTTTAAATTTATAAAATTGTAGTGTGAAATCCATCTCATTTGCTTGAAGGCTAAATACCTTTTTTGTCTTTAAATACAGCTCCTTCCATTCAAGGAATAAAGAACTTCCCAAGCCTAATGTCCATGGTACTCCTAATAAAAAACCACACCATTATCCTTATTTTACACACTAGAAGCTAAAACAGAGGTTAAGTTACATACCCATCGTGACGCAGCACATTTGTGGCAGAGCTGCTTTCAGTACTGAGCTCTAATAATGAGGAGAGATAGGGTTGTGAACACAACAGTTCTGCAGCATGACTAGTGAGAATGTTCCTGGCACTGTTACTACAGTCGCTGGCCTGTTTCTTTTACAGAACCCATTCTCTTGAAATCAAACAGCAGCTCGAAAAGCAATCTTGGACAAATTTTATTATAAATCTTATCTAGTAAAAGCGGGTGCATATGAGCTTTTGATCCAGTTCAACCAAAAAAAAAAAAATCAAAAGAGCACATGCTAAAGGAGACAGGAATAGCTAGAAGGTAATATAATCCGTTAATCACAATTTACCCAAAAGGTCATAGTAATGACTCTCAGAAGTGGTTTAAAAACAAAACAAGATTGTTTTAGTAGAGGTTATACAAACTGCTGCTGTAATGTTCAGTACTTTCAGTGTAAGTGGGTTCCTACCCTTTACTGCAATTTTAGGTTCTCTGGTCACAACCCCCACACTCACTTGGCCTGTTCTTCTCCATCCCTCGTCCCCTCAACTCGTGAAATTCAGCACTTCTGGCACTCATGGCAATTCACGGACACACTGACAGACATTGTTATCACATTTGTTTATCTTAAATTATAAGGATTTAGCAGCAGTTCATGAAATAGCTTATCTGTCAGTCATATGAAAAGATGAACATACCATCCTTCCACACACACCCCACTCGGCAAAGAGTCACACCATACAAATCTGTATGTTGCCTAAAGAATAAGCACAGAAATCCCAGATTCCTGCCAAAATGCACTTATCAGATTTACTTCAGCTGACAGACGTAAACACAGAAGTTTCGCCAAACAGGCAAAGTTACCTCTTGTAAAAGCAGGTGATCTCAGCCTGTCAAAGTGGTTTGGCACTACACTGGGCAAAACTTCAAACCAACTGTAAACCTAAAGTTGAACTTCCTGATATTTCAGGAAGACTCCACAAATGAATGTGAAGCCCCCTTTGTATTTCCAGATTTGCCTTCCCTTTTTCTTTTAATGAGTTAAGCATGCTCATGCTAACTGCTAACAGCATCAGCTCCAGAGGCACACCACAGCTATTAACGTAAAACTCAATCAACTATATGCTCTTTGGAAGACGTTAACCTGCTGAAACTGAAGTTTCAGCCCTCGTGAAAATTAATTTATGTAAGTCTTCATCTGAAGTCTCACATATAAGGCATAGAGCACACACTGAGACAGCTCATCGCAGCTGTCTTGTTTCTGGGCCAGTTATTCCAAATTCAGGGTTCTGTAACATTTCCAGGCACCCCTGAAGATCAACAGTCTGGATCACTCAAAGAGGGTTCATACTGGTTTTATTATCTTATCTAAAGAAAGCATGTTTTTAACTCATATGATATGTATTTGGTTGCTGCATTATTCTCAAAGAAAACCAACAGACAAGCCTTTCTTTGATCAACATGCTTACTGAACAGAACAGATTCTAACATTATGTAATAGAAACCAAATAAGCATATGCAAACATAATGGATTCATTACTGATTAGGGAAAATGTAGAGTGTTTAATCATTCATAAATCTATTCTTAATGCATGGTAAACTGTGCTCAGCCAAAATAAAGAATGTAAATACAAAGTACAGACCTGTTACACACACTTCTTGGAGAATGACTAGAGATTTCTTCTTATTTTTAAATTAAAACAAAAATCTAATCCTATCTTTTGTTCATGAGGAAGATTACTAGACCAGAAAATGTTATTATGCTCTTTTGATTTATATGTTCATGTATATTATTGATATATAAAATCCAAAAATCAAACCAAAAAACTAACATACCACTACCTCCCCACTAAGTAAAACTGGTATGATGATGAGGAATACACACTCTAAGAGCTGTTAGAAAGAGAGATGGATACTGAGAGGAAGAAACCCAGAAATAACATCTGAATTACCACAAGCTAGCATGGGCTACAATATGTTTCAGCATAATGTATATGACTACAATGAATAATACAGCTATCTGTGCAATGATTTTCTGTACAGCTTCATATGCCATAAGCTTGTGCTGAATGGAAAACTACTTACTGATTAACCACATAAATAACAGCTGTAGTTTATTAAATGTAGTCCTAGACTACATTTGAAGAATAAAAAAAACCTCCAAGAACTGATCAAATATATTTTATAAAAGGGGGAAAAAATGATATGTCAAAAGCTGCTAGGTTGTACTGCAGTATTAAGACAAATAAACACAGTGAAAAATTCCAAGTCTTAAGATTTTTACAGGTATAACTCTTATATTACAAGAATATTGTTTTGCATACATGTGCAGGAGTTGACTGACGCCCATATGCAAATGAATCCAATCACTAAATTAGGACCTGAATTTATATAAAATTTAACATAGCAAGATACTTCAATCCTTCTGAAATGCCTACTTTGTGGATTTGCAGTCATTTGCCTACATTGAAATGTTCTGGTTTCCCTCCTGTGGGTTAACAAGAACACAAGTCAAAGCCAGCAAGAAAATGAGTGGCAAAGGAAACTATAACACGTATGTAAGTTTGATTAGACATACGAGCTGAAATAACAGCGAAAAAGCTCCTCTTGGTCAGAGTTGTCCAAGTGTCATTTGTAATAAGGAGGGCAAAAAAGTGCTTCTCTGAAGTTTACACAGACAGCTTCTCTTGAAATGTCGCACTGACAACCCAGATTGCCCCAACCATAACTATACCTGATAGGAAAATCCACCCTCTTGATGGCTACAGAGATCTGAATGCAAACAAGCACAACTCTCATTCACTCCCAACCCTTCGAAGCAAAGGCTGGAAACCAGCACCCTATTGCTTCGATCAGTGAAGTTAAACAGCGACTCCTCTTCTGCACAGCACACATGCCACCCCACAGATAGCCTTACTTTACTAGCATACATCATCAGCTTATATGAGCTAAGGATCTAACCCAGTTAATTCAGTGATCAGGATCACATACCTTTATTCTGCAAGACTGGACTTCAATATACTGAGGCTATGGATACAGATGATCTGTGCAAGTGTAGCTATGTACAAGAATATATGTGCATGTATTCTTCATACATATATATTTATAGATACAGACACACACGTACACACAAAGATACCACTTCTAGTGCCAGGAAATCCCCATGATACTGTTCACTGAAGCCTGGAAGGATACATGAGTTTCCCTGGGTTTATTCACGTGCTTAGGCACCTGCTTCTCGAGACAGAGACTATGCAAGGTGGCCCTTTGGTACCACACAGCAGGGCTGTTCTGTTCTCATCCCCAGGGGTTCCATAGTCTGGTCACTACTAATCGTCTCTTTTCATATGAGCACTCTGGGAAGTTTTGGAAAAAAGATCTGGAGGAGGAAAAGGCCTTACAGCTAAGTGCCACAAGGCAGCAGGGAAAGCGCCATAAGTGTACCTGCTGGCTGAGGAGTTCTGAGTTCTGGAAGAGGATGGAAGAGAGAAAAGAAAAAGGCAGGCAAGGAGGAAGGAGAGGAACTGAGAAAGGCTGGCATTCTCCAGTACTTCTACTTCAGGTCTATTTTAGAACACAGCTATAATTTAAGTTAAAACGTTTGTTTTGCAAGTATTTGAACTCACTGCATTCCTATTTCAGAATTTATGCCTAGCTTACCCAAATAAAACTGTATGCAAAGTAATACCCAGGCTGCACTTTCCTTCACATTGTGCAAACAGTGAAAAAAAATTAGACAGTTGTTAGTCACTCGGATTATGCAAGAAGGTACGGCTGGGGGGGTGGGGAGAGAAAAAAAAAAAACCCCTACGGTAGCCACGGATTCCTAGAATGCCAAGGAAAAGCCTGACTGCTCCTCACTTTGCAGCGACCGCAACGAACAGCCCCGGCGCGCACTCCACGGCACCGAACGGGAGGAAGCCAGCGAGGCGGTCGGGCGGTCGGAAGAGAAGTCCCCGGCCCGTGGGGTGACGGGGCCGACCCCGCGGGGAGCGGGGGCTTCCCTGGGGCACCCTCCCGCGGGACCCGCGCCCCGGGGGGGACGCCCGCCCGCCGGCACCCCCGCAGCAGGGAGGCTCCCGGGGAACTTCCACTCGCCCCGGGGGGAGGCCGGCGCTGACAGGAGGCCGGCCCCGGGGCAGCGCGCCCGGGGCAAGGCCGCAGCTCACCTCGGTCTCCACCACTTCGTGGTAGGCGGGCGGCGGGTCGAAGCCGCCTCCGCCGCCGCCGCCGTCCCCGTCGCCGCCGCGGGGGCCCTGCCCGCCGGCGGGGGAGCCGTGCCCGCCCGGCGGGCCCTGCCCGCTCTCCATGGGCTCGTAGCCGCCGTAGTGAAGGCCGGGCCGCTCGTTGGTGAGCAGCGCCACGGCCTCGTTGATGTCGTTCTTGGCCAGGCGCAGGGCCTTGCGGATGGCGGCCGCGTCCGAGAAGCCCATGCAGAGCAGCGTGGTCATGTGCTGCTCTTCCTCGCTCTCCATGGCCGCGCCGCGCCGGGCCGGGCCGGGCCGGGGGAGAGGGAGGAGGAGGGGGGGGGGGGGTGCGAACCGAGGGGCGCCGGGCTCAGGCGCTGCCCGCCCCACGCGCCGCCATGTTGACGGGAGCGCCTCTCCCCTCAGCCGCCGCCGCAGCGGCCGCCCCCGCCCCCCCGCGCGCGCCCTCACACACGCGCCCCCTCCGCCCCGCCCTCAGCCCGGAAGCGGCGGTCGAAGCCCGGCTGGGGAGCGCACGCCGGGACCGCGTCACGTGACAGGGGGAGGCGCAGCCCGGGCATGAATGGACTGGCGGGGGAAAGGGGGGGGAGGAATGCGAGGGAGCGGCCGTCGTCCTAGCAACGGGAACGGGTGGGCGTGGCCCGTGAGGGTCACGTGAGGGGGAGCGGCGTTGCCAGGGGAACGGGACCCCGGCCGGAGGGTCGGGCCTCGCCGCGGCCTGGCGGTACCTCAGCGGCCGGGCCGGGCCGGGCCGGGCCTGTGCGGCGGAGCCCGCCTAGCGGGAACCGGGCTGCCAGGAGGAGGCTGCCCGGCCGGTCTCCTGCCCCGCTGCCGGTAGTTCCTCCTTTAATTACGGCTCTTACTAGTGAATAAGTCCCGCAGGGGCACGGCCGGCGGGGCGGTGACTGGGTTTTCCCAGCGAAACACGAACAGGCCCGGGGGGGAGCTAGGCAAGGCGGGAAAGTGGGCAGGGGCCGGCGCACCCGGTGGGTGTCTGTGGGCCGGGAGCGGGCAGCTGGGGCAGGCAGTGGGCAGGTGTCCTTCTCTGAGATGATGAGGGGCGGTTTTAATGCGAAACGAAACCTGGCCCCTGCTGAAAGCTCCTGCCCTGCCTGGGCACCCACTGGTAGGTGGCAGCTGGGCAGCGAGTCCTCGGATGGAGGAGGTGAGCTGTGGAGCTTTGGGCCTGCCCGAGTGGAGGATGTGGGTCACAGAGTACACTGAGAAGTTACTGTCTGCAGGCTCAGCACTGCCAGCTTCCAGCTTATTTCTCTGTAGAAATGTGTTCTTTAAGTGTGTAATATATCCTGCTAAAAGACAATAATTACTGGTCTGGACTTAGGGGGTTTGGCCACCTTTATTTAACCTGGAAAGAGAACATGTATAATTTTGTATACATGTTTGATAAATAGCAAACAGAGATGCAAATCCACATAAAATGAATCAGAGTGCAATCAACTAGCAAAAAAATTAAAAAAATTAAAAAATTGCTAGTGCCCAAAGCAGAAAATCAGTTGTATATATTTCTTAAGCACAGTGAACTCTGGTACTGCATAAAAATCAGTAGATCTGGATATCCTGGCAATCTCCCAGACAAAATTTACCACCTCATTTTAATAATGTCTTTTCTATGTCCAGAGAGGAGGAGGAAGTAGGAAACAGGTAAAAGTTTTGTCAAGATCAGTGCTGGTGTCTGCATATGTACATTTGTCTTTGGAGGCTCGTGTTTTCTGGCAAACTATTTTGTGTTAACGGTTGCTGACATCATTGAGAGCACCGGAGTTAAGAATCTAGCAAGAGCTGTCTGAAGTCTTAGATACAAATCACATTCAGCAAAAAGGAAACTTTGAAGTGTAGGGGACACCAACAGTATTTAGGTGTCTAACCTACGTGAACTTTCAGAGCTCAGTGTCTTGTCCCTGCTCCTGAGTTTGTCTGTAAAAAAACCACAAACTGATGGTTCAGTCTGTTGGACTGGCAGGGTTTTGCGTTAATTTTTAGATTGCAGTATGCCACCAGTGGTCTCATAGTCCTTATATAGTGACCCAAAAGTTAATCACAGCTCCTTCATCTCTGATTTTTTTTTTCCTTCTGTAGGGTGACATTCAGTGGAATGGAGGTAATGTGCATATGACTCTCAACTTTGGCTTCTGGATCTAAGGAAGGTCTTTCATTCATGGTGATCTCCAGTTATAAAAGAAACTGTTATGGCTCAAGCTTGGCAGGCTTCAGAAAAATTCCGGCACTTCAAATGCATTCAATTAATATGCTGAATATTGACTCACTGCTTACTCACGTGACCAACATTTAAATTAAACTTTCTCATTTTTGAAGCATATTATAAATAATGGTTTAATCCTCACAGCTTGATGAAGTCAGTTGGCATCATTTTCCCCTAATAATGGAAGAAAAGTTTGTAGGAAAAAGTAATATATTTTATTAGATGTCATTATTGCTTTCAGGTTTATTTCCAGGAAGTGCTCCTGTAAATTTGTGCTGAGCTAACTAATGAAAACATACCAAAAGTAATGGAGGAACTGATTGTAATCCCAGGTGACTAAGAAAGCAGTGTTTTGCCGTTAAGTTACCTATACACCATAGTCCAGCTGTCCTGAAGGAAGTTTGAAGGGAATTTGAATTCACCAATATGTAAGGGTAACACTTGGACACAGCAGCTCAACATAACTGACAGTGAGGTGTACTGGTCCTAAAATTAGTTTTTACAGACTTCACTGACTTAATCTCTCTTGAGACTACTTAAAGGACAAGATTTTACAGTCCAGCTTAGTGAAGGAATGGGTGCATCTTATTCTAGAAGTTATTCAGCCTGGAAGTTCCAGTTTGCAAATGTTTTTCATGAGTTGTCACTTCAAGAAAAGTTGCAGGGAGAAGCATAGCAAACTCATCTAACTGAGAACAAGAAAAGTGGTGAGTCTTTCCTGATGGGGCACCAGGAGGTGCAAGGAGACAAGGCAAAGAAAGAAATTGAAGGGGGGAGCAAATATCCTCAAGATCTGCCTTTGGATAACTTGGAGTTTGTGCCTGTGTAGTTGCCAGTTTGATATGACACATTTACTACTTATCTGATTGTGCTACTTTATGGGACGTAATTTCTTTCTATGGAATGCATCATATGTGTATCCTGAAGCACATCTGGACACGAGGAACCACTATGTTACAGAAAAGAGACATTTTGGAACAGAAACTACTGTTTTGGTAAGTGGTCATGCTGTGACATCGAACCTGGCTTTTTGGGTTGACCATGGTGTTGCCAGGTAGCCTAAAAATAGTTTGATGGAGAATTGCAATGACTTCTGCAGACATGTGGCAGTAGGAGTGTTCGGTTAACTTGTCTCTTTAACTGAAAATGCTTTTATGCTTTTCTTCATAAGCCTGTTCTAAAGCCAGCCCTGTGTTTACAGCCCTCTCAACTATTTAAACAGCGAATGCAGTGTTTTCCCTCAGAGAAACAGCTGTATTGTTCTGGTGGAACATACACAGGCAGCAAACTAAGAGGTGACTCTCTGGCTTGTTGAACTTGGAGGTTTCCCTTTTTGTTTACAGCTGTTGGGGAATTCCAACCAAAATCTCAGATGTAATCGGAA
Source organism: Grus americana (assembly GCF_028858705.1). Lineage (NCBI taxonomy): Eukaryota > Metazoa > Chordata > Aves > Gruiformes > Gruidae > Grus > Grus americana. Next base: position 30,538,259 of record NC_072859.1, read on the forward strand.
AACATCCTTTGCAACCCTGATTTTGTGTCCCTCTTTGTTGTACCTTCGCAGCCACCATTGTTTATATATATACTTAGAGGCTTTGATAGAAGGGAATGTAAAGTTTATTATTTTGCCACCAAATCTTTAATTTCATGCACATGTTTTACTCATGATAAAAGAGCATCTTTCTTGTATTTTGTTAGAAGCACCATAGGAATATATTACCAAGGGAAGCTTAGTACGAGCTAAAACTTACTTTTCATAAATCTTTTATAAATAATGACTAAATATGGGAAATCAGGACAAAATTTAATTACAGGGCTCCACCACTGTATGGTACGTAAGCGCAGGAGTTGTAGGGAAACTGGAGTTACAGTAGCTAGAAGAAATTCCTTTGCAGTTGTTGCATGAATGAGGAGTGTGCGTGAGCCTATATGAAACCCAGCTCCTTTGTTTGGAAGGGAAGAACACATTTTTTCTCACTGATGTTAATAGTTTGGGATTAGGCACCTAATATAGTTGGATTTTAGGATTATAAGAAAAAGCTTCTGTCCTATCTGCCAGATGAACAGAAACACTCTTTACAGGCTGCAGGGTAAATGCTTTTTTTGTAGACTTGAACTACATTAAGAGAGGAGACAGCAAAGCAAATGATACCTAAAGAAAGAGTATCTGAGATATTGCAGAACCCAGCTTTTGGATAGTATTGCAAAGAATTAATTTAGGTTTTCTGGAATGACTTTATCCTCCCTTCCCCTCTTCCTTTCCTTTTATTCCTTGTCCCACCCACTCTCTTCCAGTTTCCTGCTTCTGCTTTATTTGTAGCTAAATGTAATAGGTGGGTTTTAAGAAAGTGTCTCAGACACCAGATAGTGCAAATCCCCCTGAATTATTGAAAATCACATTTCTTATATGTAGATATTGATGAATGGTGTTTGATTACCTCTTGTAGAGGGGTTAAAAGTATTTGTGTAGTGAAGAAGGATGTAAACCCCCTGAAAAGTACAGTTGCAACAGACAGATAACAAGACGCGTTTGACTCCTCAGGTAGCTGTGCAGCCTCACACAAAACAAAGACTTTAGCAGACACAAGAAGTGTGTGAGTCTGTTCACAAGCACCAGCTGACAGATTAATGCAATATACTTTCAGACTTTGTCTACGCTAGGAATTTTTGCTGCCTTCACAGCTTTTGGCCACCTAGAAAGGAGCGTAACTGGGGTAGCTGCCAAGGCAAACCCTGCTGCCAGCAGTGATTTGCAAAGAGGCGGTTTACCTTAGTTTCAAGCTGGAACTCATGTACACTAGTAATCGTAATTACAATATTTAGCTTTAATACAGTGCTTTTAAGATGGGTATCTAACAAGCCTTATAGGGGGATGGATGGGTATCATTAGCTCCTCAACGTGTATTAATTTTTACAACTGCTACAAACTGTAGTGGGGTTGAAAGGGAAAGAAGAAAGGTGAACAGATCTCGTGGTGTTGATGTGCCTCCTCCAGCAAGTCTGTCCCCGTTGTTCTAGCATCCAAAGGGAAGAGGAGCTGAACCATGACTGTTTTTTCTGCAGCAGAAGCTGAGTACCCGCTGGTCTCCTGAATACAAAACTGAAGTTTCATACTGTTTCCCTTGAATGGAAGCAGCATGACATGAGCGTGAAAAGAGTTGAACAGTATGTTAAGGGAAACACAACTGAAAGGAGAGAACAGTTGACTCCAGGGGTTGAGCAGATCTGCCCCCTCTGCTTCACTGTATGGGTTTTCAGCTCTTCAACTCAGACCGTTTCGTGGGTCTCACAACACATCTCCACAGCTCTGGGCTGGAAAATGAAACAATTGCAAGGGGGTTGTTCATTCTTCCTGAAACAAGCTTCACAAGCTGGAGAAAATGAAGGCTAAGGCTGAACTTTAAAACACTAAGATGCAGAAATGCAGAGTGAAGCCATTCAGCAGAATCAGATTTGGAACAGAGCCCTGAAAAAACCTGCAGTTATGACTAATGCATTTTTAATGTGTGTGGTTGTAGGTAAAATCACTTCTTTAAAAGATCATTTCTCTCCCTGTGTTGGTTACAGTTCTTTACTGTCATTTTAGATGAATGACGTGCTGACATGTGAGTTCAGTGTCAGATGAACTGCAATGACAGAATTATTTCTGATTCTGGAGTGGCCCTGGCTGAGCTGCTGGCGAAGGGGAGAAACAATACAAACAGGATATTCAGTGTCAAGCTGCAGCGGTACCCTGAGAGACCCACCCAGGGGCAGGCACTTGAATGCTCACTCTATCCTTCAGCCAAATTAGCTGAGGAAACTTGACGTAACAGCAGACTGCAGAGCTCAGTTTGTGCAGGACAAACTCATGCAGTGATATTTTAGAAGTGAAACAATCTGAAATGGAAACTTCTGGTGTTCTTGTTACACTGTACGAGTCTGTGAGGCACCACGGAGTTTTACAGGGCAGCCTTTGGGTGCTTTTATTTGGTCCTCAGATCACCCCAGCCTTGCTTGCTGATCCCTTCTCAGGGAGCCCTCCCATCCTGTGATGCAGAGCCACTGACATTAACACACTGCTGTAGGGAGGGGAGATGTGGTATGACACTCCGAGTTTGAGTGTCATGGCTGTTGTGATACCAATCCAACGTTTACAGGCTTTGCAGTCTTCTTATAATCAGCAGAGCTGTGAATAGGAGTATGAATTCAATGCAAACAAGTGAGAGACTGTGGAGGGGAACAGCATGGAGACTCCGTTTAGGAAGGTGGAAAACAGTACAGTGAATCCAGTGCTGATGGGATATGCTCAACTTATGGACTACATTCGTCTAGCTAAGGACAGTGCAGTGTAGCGACAGTGCTTGTAGTAACATGCAGTAGTCTGAGGGTGAAGGCTGTTTTCTGTAGTGCGTGTCTATCTGATATCCAGGAACAAAAGCAGTTGGTGTTTCCCTGGTGTAGGCTGAAATGTGGCGCAATGTGATAGAGCAACAGGGAACTCCTTGCTGGCTTTTTGTCCTGCGTGGATTCCTTTTGAATTAGGTTTTGACCTTTAAAGCAAGACCTGTTTCTTCAGTTTCTCATTGTCTGAATTCTGCATTGAAGCTTGAGAAACAAGTCTGTGAGGCTGGAGGATTTTTTTAAGCTGTAGTTAGTGAAGCACAGAATAGGTAGGAAGGAGTCTGCTGAGGGAAGAGAATCACCAAATAAAAACTGTTTTACAGATCTGGTGCCTTTATTTTTTATTTTACTCTGTTCCACAGCAACACAGGCCTTTGTGGTGCTGGGCTTAAATCAGAACAAAAAATGTTTTATATTAAAGACTGGTCTGCAACTCCTCTCCTGATCAAAACACCACCTTGTTTGCCCTCAGTGATGTGGAAACCTGAGGTCACATTCCTGCTGCCAGGGTTTTACACTAGAGCACTGCAGCAGCTTGGCACCAGCAGCCCCATGCCAGAGTTCGAGGGTGGGAGAGGTGAAAACCACTGTCCTGACTAAAAATATGGGGGTATTTAGGCAGAGGAGCTGTGATGGAAGAACCTCTTTCCCTTTTTAATTTCTTTAAGATTACCATTGCTTCACTTGTATTTGCACGGGATTTCTCAGTTTCTCATTCGGGCAGATTCTGTCATTTCATGCAGATTATTAAGTGCAGACCAAAGGGCAGCTGAAACCAAAACTCAGCTCTGGGGTGGGAAGCAGCAGCCCTTCTGTGCCAGAGGAAGGCCTTGATGCTCTGTGTAGGGATCTGCAGGTGGGACTACAGGGGAGGCGGAAGCATGTGAGATTATTTTTGGTTCAAACACAAGGCTTAAGTTTTCAGAAATACCAAGAGGTTCTTCAAGGCTGTGAGAGCCTAAAGCCTTGGATTTCTCATGCCTCATCTGCCTGCTGGCACGCACAGCCATGTTGTCCCTTTCACAATGCATTTGATCTGTCATTGACTCATTTGAGTATCTTCACCAGCAAGGTGCTTCAGGGCTGAGTCACACCCATGTATCAGCTCTGTTACTGTACCCTGTTATCAGCTACTCCTTTCACTCCTAGGGTGCTCCCAGCCTTTGATCTGTTATGATACTGCAGCAACAACTCCCCTTGCTTCTAGTGCTGCATTACATTGTGCAAGGCCGTCATCAGTCCCCAAATGCCACAGTCTCTGCTGCCTTTGTAATGCTCTCACAAGTACATCCACACTTTTTTCATAAAGCATGAAATAAAGTCTTGTTCCCCTCAATCCTCAACTAATCATAGCAGAAATCACTTTACTACAAGATGGCAATTTCCATCAGACACTACACGGAAGTATAATGATATGGTTAATTCTTCCCTTCTTTAACCCTGTGGCATTTGGCTGCTGCTTTTCAAAAACTACGAGGCAGGGGCTGTTTACTTCATCCATACAGCATGAGGAGCTGTGGGCTCTGACTGGTCTGTAAATCCTAATGTTACTGAGCAGTGATGAATCCTGTCCTCCAGCAGAAAGTCCCCTTCTGCTGGCCAGGACTGGATCTTGTTTAATTTGAGGTTGATTCTGTCGAAGCTAGAGACCTCAGTGGAAAGAGAGGTGCTCTGTGTGCAGCAGGACTGAAAACACTTTCTGTGTTTTAAAGGTCTTTACAGTGACAAATGGGTAAAAGCAGAGACAACACAATAATTTAAAACTTATTTGCTTAAAATCAGCTAAATTCCTAGTAGCGTTGGAAGCAAGACCAGTAGCAGCATCTGAGCCAGTTCTGCTGAAGATGGTGCTTATCAGATGACCTAGCAAAGCCTTCCTGATTTGTAGGACTTGGGGCAGAAACTCTGGCACAGCCCATATCTGCATCACATCCCTAACACTGGTAGTCCTGACCATGGTGTTCTGATCTTAACATGATTTAATAGTGATGAATCGCTTTCCTTCCACTGGCCAGGTTGGGCTTGTTTTATTTATGCCTTAAAACCTCTCCTCTCTTCCACACTGTGATCTGTGCAAAACTGTTTGGCAAGTTGAAAACTCTGCCTGGTGTGCGGGCAGGAGAAGGGCCACAGCCTGGTGCGGAAAACATGTGAGATGTGGTCCAGTCTTCTGGGGAAGATGAGGTGGGGACCAGAGGTGCCAGTTGTGTGCTCAGTTCATATGACTTGTCCGGTCTGTTTCACAGACTTGTAACTACTGATCCTTGACTATGTTTCAGGCCTGGCCTACAGTCACTATTTGTCAGCGTCCTGGGGCTTCTTCCAGGTTTTAATTGTCCCTATTAGTATGAGGGATGCTGAAAATAAGGACACATTGGAGAAAGGTGGTAGTGTTTTCGTTGTTGCCGTTGTCGTTGCTGGGGCTGCCATTAAAGCTGCTTACTGATTTGCCCTCCTGTGAAATGTGTAGGTGAGCTATTTATAAATGTGCAGAGAGATCCTACATCTCTAGCTTGTGCTCTGATTTAAGAGTAATCCCCACCAGGAGGGGAGAATCTGTTCAGGACCACGAAGGAGGTTAGTGGCAGAGTTGAAAATAATCCACCTTTGAGCCTCAGCCTTGTCTTTACGATGGGGTGGGTTTATGGAGGCAGGAGCGGGAGTGGAGAAGCATATTGTTTCCGCATTAGCTCTGCCTGTTACAGCATGATCTCCCATTTTCAGGTGAAGAGAGGCACTTTTCCTGCTGCACAGCCCCCTCTCCTGTTCTCCCCTCCCTCTACACAGCAGATGCACTCAGGCAGCTCTGTCCCTGGCTGCATTCAGGCTTAGTATTTGCTTGCTTTAACTCTTCCCATCCGGAGCAGATTCAGCCTGGTGTACGGGGGGTTATGGCTCTTTTCCTGGAGCAGTCCAGCCCCAGGCACTTGGGAGTTAGTCTCTGTACTTCTCAAAGATTCTTCTGAAAGTAGATACAGCAACTTGCTTTCATTATTCCTCTACTGTAAGGTATAAATTGCCTCACTCTTTAAAGCATGCAGTTTCTTGAACAGCAAGATTGATATAGCTGTGTTTCTAGTGTATCAAATTGTCTTTTACCTTTCCACATGTGGATTTGCTGATGACTAGTAACAGGCAAGCTTCTCAGCCTGTCCTCAGCGGGAACGTGATTCTTCTGCCTGACTCCCAGATTTTACAAACATGAGGGAAATTACCTACCTTTGAGGCCTACACCTCAGTGTCCAGCTTGGTTAGGGCTGACCAAAGGTCTCAAGTAGGATTAGACAGGCTCAGATACACCCCAAACGGATAGCATGAGCCTAACTGGTGTAAGAAACAAGGCTGATGCTATGTGGTTGCAATGAGGAAATGAAACTCTTGCTTCTTTCTCTGAGAGTTCCTGGCACGCTGACTGTATCTGCAGGACACACTGCCCTCTCATGGTCCTCGGTGGGCTCTGGATCTGGGCTGAGAAACCTGCCCTTCCTGAGTGTCCGGGTGGCCAAGGGACGATTGCTGGAGCCTTGGGGGGGAATCTGATATATACTGTGGTTTATAAACTCAGTCAGAGTTATAGACTTTGTAGGTGATTCCAACATCCCCTCCAGGACCTCACGAGAGGGTTTATGTGGAGCTTCAGCACTGTGTGAAATCAATTGTGGGAAAAATAACTTACGAGTGATTTTATCATTGTATGCAAGAAAATGGTGTAAGAAACTGCAGAAATCTGCTAGCTGGATTCTTGAACAAGTGGTGGAAGACTTTAATCTTTTTCCTGTAAATGAGATTTTTATGTAAATGTTGGAATATCATACTTATGACATAAACATTTCAGAGAATTTACCCTTCCAGATGTAATGGTGGTATGGGAGCAAGCTGGGAAGACTTGTTTGAAACAGACATCTCTGACTTGATCTCAGTGGTGCCCTTTTGGGGTTATGGTAGCTCAGAGCCTGTCCCTGGCAGCTGCCTGAGTGATTTAGTGTGAAGCTGAGCACTGGGCTGCTCAATACAGGTATTTTAACAAGTGGGATGTAATGGTTTCACATTGGCACATTTCTGCTACATGTTGTGCTTGTTCCTGTCCTTGCGTGGGTTATTTTGCACTGGCAGTGTCTGACATTGTGTTCAACCTTTTTTATGTCCTTGAGAATCTCCTTAATCTGCTCTACCTCCTTTTTAGATTACTGAAATTTCATGTTACACCAAGATGGGGGTGGGGGGGTGGGGATAGGAAAAGTTAGCTGTTCTTCAGAGCGATTATGTTCTTTTTTTTGGTCTTTTATCAAAATAATTATTGTCAGCAAGAAAACCCAACATGACGTGGAAGTGTATGTATTCACTGCATGTACTCTTGAAGGAGCAACAGATGGAAATAGGCAGTGCTTGGGTCAGAGCACCCCAGAACGGTGAGTGTCCTGGGGCTGCACAAGTTGATGGATATCTCTCCCCTTTCACCCAAATGCACATGGAGCCACAGAGCTAGTTTGAAAAGAAAAAAAGATACTGTCATCCCAAATGTCTTACCTCTCTTACTCGAGAGGTCACCTCCCCTCACTGTGCACCTCCTGTGTGCATTGCAAATCACCCATGTGCCTGTAGCTCCATTTCCACACCATCCCAGTACTGCCTGCTGTGCGCTGTCACTGTCTGGCTCCCCACAGCTGGGAAGTCCCTGGGGGCTATGCCCACATCAGGAATCAAACCCTAGGTAAAGTCAAAGTCTAAACACCTACACAGGGAGTGGGAGAGCTGGGTTTTCCCCATTGCAGAGGAGTTTGTACACACCTCCCAGAGACTGCCTGAAACCACGAGCTGCTGGGGAAGGCCTGGGCAGGCTGAGGGAAGGCTTGGGGCACTCTCGGTGGGAAGCAGAGGGGTAGAGCGGGGCAGAGTTACCCACATGAGAAAGCGTCGTGCACTCAGACAGGAGGAGTAGGCTCTGGGCTCTGCTCTCAGCACACTTTTGCTAAGATCCTGAGGAGACATCTCTGTTTTAGGAATCCACTGTCCTGGGGCACAGGACACCTGCTCAGCACTCTGCCAGGCTGATACTCTTATGCTTTTAAAAGGAAAAAAATCACTTCTGATCCACCGTACCCCACAGCAGGGAGTGCCTGCCCTTGAAGAGCATTCTCAGCTGCAGATACCAAGAAGCCTGACAGCACAAGGTGTTCAGAGGAAGGGGCACCCAAATGATGTCTCTGCTTGCTTGCCTTTGCCAGTTCCCACTCCAAGACATATATTTTTTATGCCTAATGCTTACTAGGGGGTCTGAGGCACCTCAGCTGGGTTTCTGAATCCTAGCGGGAAGGCGGGGGGGGCTATGGGTGCAGAGAGACATTGGGTTAACATGGAGTTGGTTACCTGACCAGCTCTTCTTGTCCTGTGACAGCTAAACCACAGCATTAGGTGGGAGAGCATATGCTGGCTAACAGAGCTTGGCTGACATTTGCCCCCATAATGTTGGGGAGCATGGGTCAGCCACAGCCCCAAAGCACTGGGCTTTCTCTGCAGTGCTCAGACTGACAACACGTCTGGCATGTAGCTTTGGTCAGCAGGAGGGAAGCCCCATGGCCACTTCTTGAGCTTGCCTTTTCCTCCAGCAGCCCATGGGTTTCCTCAGGCCATGGGCTACACCCGGCAGTCTTGGCTGGTGGACCACCAGTAGTCAGATTATGGTGGGAGAAGTTGGGGTGTGGAAGGGGATCCTTTCCATGAAAAAAAAAAATTCAGCACAGATTTGCCATCACAGGAAGAAATGGCTTCTATCTCTGCAGGGATCTCCCCTGCCTCTGCTTCTCCATGACTCCTTTCAGGAGCTCTGTGGTTTCTGAGGTTTGTGACATCTTTTTTTTGGGAGTCTGCCATGCAGTGACTGCTCACGTGTGTCAGTGGTCTGCTGGCTGCGTTGTGATTTCCTTACTCCTGTGCCGGTGAGAAACCAGCCATCTGAAAGTGGAAAGTTCCTGACTTAGTGCCCAGCCTCATTTCTTCTTTCCATGGCCTTGCAAGCTTGCTGCTCTGTGCTGGTACTGTCTGGCTGGGCTAGCTCAAGGGAAAGGCACTCTCCAAGTCTGAGTTCACTCCAAATCTCCTCTTGGTATTTTTATAGTGATTTACACCTTTCTGAGGTTGGGCCTTTGAACCAGAATTTTCTTTAAAACCAAAATGGAAAGGGAAAGCTGGAAAAACAGCCAACGGATTTTTTCTTCTTTCCAATGCAATAAGCCAGGTTTTGAAGAAAGCCTCAGATTCCTGCTGGCCAGATGTATGAAAGACGTTGTACATGTGGCAGCCTCCTTGCTGAGTGATTACCTTGTGCAGGTCTGGTCTGTGACCAGCCTGGGCAAGTCTGCAGGTAGCCACGGGGAAGTCCAGAGCCGGAACATGTGCATTCACGTAGACAATTTGTTTTGCAGTTCTCATGCTTCAGCTTGACCAAAAACATCCCCTGACCTTATAGCCACAGGCAAGATCAAAATAACTTAGCAACTGTTATTTATCCACTTACATTAGTCACTCATGTAATTAGAAGACAAAGACACACGTATGTTTTGCCGGCAGTGGGTGACCGGCGGGAGCCCTGCCAGGGCTGCAGGCTTTGGCTGCTGCCACCAGGGGACACTGTAGGACAGCCTATAGCCCGGCACAGGGTGTCGCGGTTCCCTCCCGGGCTTGTCTCATCCCGCACTCCCAGCCTCGGCCTCCGTCCCTCTCCCTCCACCACCCTCTGCTAAGCTCGCTGTCCTTGGCACTCCTCGCTTTGGCACTGGTTTCTTCAGTTCACTGTTCCCGGCTATTCGTTTTCCACGGGCAATTTTATCACCCAAGGTCACTGTATTGTAGTATCTTGTGTTTTGTTCTGTCTCTCCTCCCCAGAGGCAGGTAGCCAGTTTGCTGGGAGCATGTCAAGGACCTGCATGGAGCTGCAGGACTTGGCATGCTTGGAACCAAGAGACATAAGCCAGACGCAACCTGCCCTGAAGTTTGGAAGCTCTCGGAGTAGAGATTTGGGTTTGGGCCTATTTAGAATATTAAGTTCAGTCTGGGTTCAGACCACTCCAGTTCCCCATGTTAAAAAAATGTCCTATAATTCCATTCCCTGTAATAAGAGTGAAGAGTAAGGTTCATTGCTTTTGAAGTTAGTGCCTTGATGGTTTGTGCAATAAGACAGACATGTCATTACTTGCTTGAAATTAAAGTTGTCAGGTTGCTTTTTCAGATGGAAAGAGGCATTCCTTAAGGAGCTTGAACAGGTGGACTTGTGAGTGATACGGGTTCCTTCAGGTTTCCTTCTGAGAGCAGCAAGTTGAATAACTTGTGTGTAAAAAGGGCCTCCCCTCGGGGCTGATTGCTGAACCTGGGCTTGAGGCAAGGCAGACAGGCAGCATCCATTGCTGCTGGTGAGAGGTTCCTCTTGACACCCCAGCCGAGGGAGAGCTGCGTGGCTGCACTGGTGCTCATATAGGCAGCCATGGGGATGGGGGCATGGAGGAGAGACTGTGAGCCTTGTCTGGGAACACTCATGGTGGCAAAAATGGATTTTGCTCCTTACAAAGAGAGGGCTTCCTTAGGTCCAAACTCAAATGGACAAAATCACTCTTGACTGATTCTGTGTGGTTAAACCCATGGTTCATGCTTTCCTTGGGGCCTGCTTCAGTACTTGTTGCCCCCGGCTGCAACTTCTCTAGACTTTTGGAGCCACTTAGCAAAGTGATGGAGAATTGGACCCTGCCCCAGAAGCTCCTCTGCTTTGGGATCCTCTATGGCATGAGGTATGCTCTGATTTGCAGCATTGCGTGAAGATCCGGACAGGGTTGTTGCCATCGCCTGTTATGTCTTTTACTGCTAACACACAGATTTAGAGGAAACACGGATCTGTATCTCTGCTCATGTCATTTGGCAAAGCTGCCTTGAATTGAAAGAGTTTAGTCCAGCTGAGAATCTGGTTCATCTTGTACACACAGAACTTTGTTTTATGTAATGGTATTTCTGCAAACATCTTTGCCAACTGCTAATAGTGCACGGGAGAGAAAGTTCACGCTTGTGCTTTGGTGAGAACTAGTGTGCCAAAGAACTCCATGTATTGTGCTTAGACCAACAAACAAGGCTTCAAACACCTCTGAGATGGGGAAGGATTTTTAGGTGGTAGTTTCCTTTCTGTTCAGTAGATGAAGAGCCCGTAACAGTTACTGTAGAATGTAGCTGGTCAGCTCATGAGCACTTTTATATTTGAAGTGTTTAAAAAAAAGACGACGGTGATTTTAGAAGTGAAGAGTAAAAATGGGCTGGCAGTCAAGTGATGTTTAAGGATGAATTTAGTGTAGGCAGCGTTCCCTTGTAATATGTCAGGAGGCGGGAGGCAGCAGTCTGTGTTAATTATGCTTACGGTTAGCAGCCAGTGCCTGTGCTTCAGCTAGGACTAACTGTGCTGATTATGATTGATTGGAATTCCAGAGAGGACTTGAACTCAGTGTGTCTTCTCAAAGGGGGAGATAAGTGTGCTGAGATTATAATAATAATTCATTAAAGTTTTATGTTCTTTATGATGCTTTGCCCCCTGTGATGGTAGAAGCATTTTTGTAATCCAGAACCTGTTGGAATATTCCTGGAACATTTCTTTCCTAAAGAGTATTCTCATTCAGAAGATTGCTTCAACTCACTGGGAATGAAACCTTTCTGCAGGGCCCCAGATTTCAAGTGCATGTGGCAGCCTGGAAATTGATGGAAAGAAAAAGAAGGTGCTGAAACTCAAAGAGAAAACTAGATCTGAATCTAGTTTTTAGATCCATTGATTTCAGTGGATGTCCTTATGGATTGAATCACCCCTTCATCCTGGTTGGATCATATACCTGCTAATCGGTCTAGTCTGGTGATAAACTTCTGTGGAGGGTCTGCCTGGAGTTAGCAACCATGCTGTGGAGGACAGGCACTTCACCCCCCCGCCCTCTTTTTGAAGTAATGCCTTTTGTCTGAATTTACCTCTTGCAAATATCTTTGTAAACACACACAACACATAGAGCAGGAGAGATGAGGGCCTCATGGCTGGGATCTGGTGCAGAGGAGCAGGAGGACACCAGCGATCTGCTTTCATGGAGTGAGCATGTGGAAGCCACTCGCTCTTGTGCCTCAGTTTCTCCCTCTGCAAACAGGGGACTTGGTAACAACTGCCTTGGAAGATGATTCCCACAGTGTGGCATTGGCGTCTCTCTGTAATGCGGGGCTCCAGCAGAACAGCTCTCGCAGTAAGATATGATTTAAATTATTTAGGGTGTTGTCATGTGATCAGAACTGATTGAGTTCCTGTGGTTTAACAAGTTGCCATCTGTTATCATCCCCATTATGAATTATGCACTAACTTAAATCAAGGCTTAAACCAAAGGAGTTCAAGCAAAGTCCTTACCCCAATGATGCCATAAAACTGTCTTTAGGGCTGTTAGTACTGGATCCAAAACACTGCAGCCACATGAGAGAGCATGCTGGTCCAGCACAAGTTCTCTCTGCTGGTTCAAACCATGCTGGCAGATTCCCTTGGTAGTGGCAGGCTTTATGCTGGGCCAGGTGTCATCTGCCCTTCTGGTCAGGCTCATAAAACTGGTGAAAACACCATTGCCTGTGTCCTGGCTAAGTAGACTGAAATGAGACTGTGGGCCCACACCAGAGTCCCAACGGGCTCAGGATCGTGTGGTCAGGGGTCCCAGGCTGAAGAAGGCACAGTGAGCACATGCTGAATTGCTGGCTAACTCGATATGAGGCTCTGCAAAGCTGTTGGCTCTGGAAGTGCTGTGAGCCCCACTGTAAAACCTGGCAGTACATGTGCATGTGGTGGTGTCAAAGTGGCCATTTGCAGTAAAACACTTCAAGCCCAACTCAGACATTCCTCTGAGTCCTCTGGCCTGGAAGCATTGCGGCCAGAAAGCAGGCTCCGCCAGAACATTCCTGTTTCTCAAGCTGATCTACAGCGCGTCAGCGAATCAGTGCACTTTGCCTGCGAAGGAGAGGTGCCTGGAGCTGCACCAGCTCTGTGTATGGGCTACGTCCCTCTTAGGCCAAAGTGCTGTTGCTCCTTCAAAGCTCAGGAGGCTCCTACTGGCCAAGCTGTAAAGTCTGTCCCTTTTGGTTGTGTAGCTTATATTGGATCTACAGTGGCAAAAGAAATTAGGGCCTGCTGTCCTTTCGAGGGTGCAATTCCCTGATGTCCCATCATCTCTCAGGTCAAATTTACAGGCCAGCCTTTCTCTGCCTGTGATATACCAACATAAGGCGGCCAGCTTGCAGGCCAAGGTGGTTGGGGCAGGCTTGGCTCTTACTGCAGTTCTGGGATTGGCTGAATTTATACATGTTTGCTGGTTCAGCGACCTTGTTCTGATGCAAAGGTAGGCTGTTTATTACCATCCATTTGAGATCAGAGCCTATAAAAGAAACATTTCTCTCTGTGGGAACAGGCAGCAGAGATTACTGTAGCTAAATCAAGACTTACTTGGCGAGTGTGCGTAGTAGGGAACGCAGAAAATTCATGGCATCCACAGAAGCCAAATGCTTTCATATAGATTGCGTGGCTGTCCTGAGGAGGACCACTGGGATCTGTGAGCCAAACAGGATGGATAGGCAGGGAATGAATGTCTCCTGGCATCAGCAGTGGTTGCAATGATAACTCCTGTTTGGATTTTGGGTCATAAATCTGTTTGCGGCTGTAAGGACATTTCCAGTGACTCCAGATTTATCCCAGTGTTCAGAGCTGGTTTTTTATGGCTTGGAGGGTGCTTGTTCCATCAGCTGGCACAAAGACTGACTGTATGGCTCCTGGTTTCTGCCCTTGGATATCTGAGGGCAAAATCCTTTGACTTCAGAGGGAGTTACTCACACAATGTCCCTGCTAGAAATAGAACTATGTCCCTCCTCTTTAAAGCAGGGCCAGATTGTCTTCAGCTTGATGTGTGAAGCCCTTCCCCTGGGAGAGAGCCAGCCTGCTTTTTCTCCCACATTCACAAGTGGCGGTACCCCTGGCAGTTTTACAGAGGGCTGAACAGTCTCTTCAACTGAGACAGGAATCCAGAGTCTTTCTTATCCTCCTTTGGAAAGAGGGAGGTGGATAGGAAAGCAGTAGCGCCACTGTTAAGATTTGTGTGAAGTGAGTTGGTCAGATTGGACATCTTCTCTCACATTTTGTCCTGATGACTTTGCAGTCTAAAGGTAAAGAAAAAGAATGGTGAAGCTCCGGATGTGGGGGCCATAGTGGCTCAGGAAGGAAGGAATAAGAAAGTGAAGGAGAAAGAGTTGGGATTTAGTGTGGACCGCCAGGATGGCAGAAAAGTGAGACAAAGTCTTGAACTAAGTCTTAAATTGCTCCAAACCACAGGGTATTGTGCTTGGGGGAGAGGCAGAGAAGGAATAATTATGCAATTTCATCCTCAATCATGCAAAGGCAAATTATTGGACAAAGGGATTATATTAGATATATTGCAGTTGGAGCCTAGTAAAGCATTTGATACAGGGTCTTACAAGATCTTGCCCTCCCTCCAAAACTGTTTGGCTTGTCTTGGACAGGAGGTCAGTCATGTGAATTAGTAGAAATGACTAATGATACATGGCTCTGATCATGCAGATTTTTGACCGATGTGACTTGATGAAAGTTTTTGATTCACCCGTTTTACTGACGGCTCCTCCTGTGCATTAGCAAAGCAGTAAAGAGCAGTTTAATGACAGTTTTAGGTACAATGTTTTGCAAACATTATTGAGTACTTTGTATGTGAAGCATGGCAGAAACCAAGTAATCGTAGTGGGATAAAAATAATGAAAGCGGTGGAACGTTAGAGGAGGAAAAGAAGTTTTTCTATCTATCTGAGAAAAATACCCGAAAGCAAAATTCTTTAGGAAGGAGGGACGCTGAAAGCTTTAATGTGTGAGACAGCAAAGTGAGCAGTGTATAGTTTGGGCCTGCATGCTTGGGTGCGTGTAATAGACTGACAACAAGGTAACTGAAGTCAGGTTGTTGGGCTGGACTGTAAACTGGGGTAAGCAGCATAGCTCCATGGGAATCTATAAAGGTCTTGCGGTTTATCTCTGCTGAAGATATAGTTGGGGTACAATTTACTGCCAAGAAATTACCCATCAACTGGATTGAAATCCAAGCTGAAAGTAAGAGGGATGAGTTAAATGAATCTACTTCCCCCCACATATTAAAGAAGAGAGTCTGATTACCCCAGGCCAGAGGAGGAGGAGAGAGGCTGTACAGGAGCCTGCCAACATCACAGAGGTGTGGGAGTATTACTGAGCAGTAGGGGAGGACTTGGCACACCTGAAAGGAAATGGAGTGTGGCACTAAAGCCCATTCCTTAGGAGCAGGACTGCTGGCTGGGAGGCAGCCTTGATGACCAAATCAATCTTTCTACCTCTGTATAATTGGACTCTGTGGCTTATGGCTAAGATTTCACTACAGGCAGGTCATGAGGTTTTACCCAACAGTCCCACAGCAGAAGGAATACTCTGCCCTGTAGTAGATGTCAATATTTTCTAGCCCAACCAATTGTGGCTAAATATGAGATTTTTTTTCAGAAAAATGCACACTCACAATCAAGGAGTCCAGTTATGATGACTTTACCATTAACGTGTAGTCCATACTCAGCTCCTATCCTTGGAGAGATGCATGCATGCAGGTCATTTACATACTGTGGCCAGTTCAGGAAGAAACCTGTGTGCCTCAGCAGTGTATTTCTTCATCCAATTTGCATCCAATATAGCTCTGACCACCTGGCTGGAGAACAGGAATACTTTGTTTATCGCTCTCCCTGCTCTGGGTGAGTTTCCACCTGCATCATCCGCAATGCTGTAAAACACAGTCAGCATTGTGAGAATAGAAGGGGTAAACCTGAAACAATCCTGCATCACTGTGCTTGTCTTGTTGCTTCTGGGACTGGAGAAGGATGAAGGGGTTCCTCATCTGATTTCCATGGTTTGTATCAAAAGCTGCCTGGACCCTTCTCAATAGCCACCAGTGAGGAAATTGCAACTTACTGCTACTCTTCAGTACATTTTGCTCCAGGTATGCCTTTTTATATCGCTTTATGTGGCATTTGGCAGTTTAGTCTTTTGGAGCATCTGCTGATAGCAGTGTGAAGCAGTGACTTAGGTATTAGACCATTTAAAATGATAGCTAGTCAAAGGATGTACAAAGCTGGTCAGATTATAACCTTTCCCTTATAGATGCTTTCAATGTGAAAGCCATTCAGCTGAAATCTCATCCAAGCAATTGGTAGTTCATAGCATGATCTTATACTGCAGCCTCAAACTTCTGTACTTGTGGCATTACCAAGTATTGAATTTTAGCTGCAGCTAGTTGTCCTCTGGCCCATCTTGCGTGAACTGCAGGGGCTGAGTTCACATGGTAGAAAGCAGAGTTCTGTTCTTCCTCTCTTCAGTTTCTCCACAGCTCCACTACTTGTAGTGGAATTATTCCTGGGTTACACCAGATTTGGGCCTGCTGTCTTTTGATTTGATAGTAGATCAGGGTGAAGAGGAGTGACTGATCACTCCCCAGTCCATTTCAGGAAAGAACTGGGTGGTCAAAAAGTTACTTTTTAAAAAATTACTTATTTTTATATCTTCATTTGTTCCTGTCTTTGTGATTTCATCCCATAAAAATAGCTCTGTGATTGTTAGAGGCTTTTCTTTCAGATAGTGTCATACAGCAGAAAAGGCAGCATGCCTTAAGCAAGGAGTAAGCAGGTAGGTTTCAAACACCTACTGAGCTTGGTCCTTCAGGCAACTCTTTGAGAGTTTTGCACCAACAGAAAAGGAGAGAAGAAAGGACAAAGTGGAAGGGAGTGTTTATATTGAAATCTTCATTTAGTTCCAAAAGCCTAGAGCAAAGCATCAAAACACAGAGGGCCTCGTACAAGCCAAGACAGGGAATAGAATTTCCATTTTATTGCAGATGAGAAGTAGGTCTTGTTATAAAGGATTTGGGTGACAAAGCTAAATGTACTTTAAATTTCTACTCCAATCTATTTTTAATTATTCATGTGTAGATTCTTTTGTAGGGTTAACAAGGAATTTGCCAGAAGCCAGCTCACAAAGGCTTGAGTTGTAGTTTTCCAGCAGACATCCTGAAAAAAACACTGTCACAGGCAATCAGCATCCTTGGGGAGGTGGCCTGTTAGCAGGGTGTTTACTAATTGGGATCATTCTGCAGCGGATAATTGTTTGTGACACCCACGCTGATTGGACCCACAATATCTTCCCATCCTGCAAATGGTCCGTGACAGTTTTGATGAATTTGAAGTTTGGAGTCTGAATAAATCTACAGAAGGAAAAAAAAAATGCTTCCACTGGAAAATATATGTAGAAGAGCAGAGCTCTGCCCTGGGTCAGCCTCCAAGAATGGAGCCACATGAGCACACAGAAAGAGAGGCCACTCACTCAGTGTGTCTTGTCAGACTTCCTATTTTTTCCTCTTGCATTTAATTAAGGGACTAGGGGAGGACCAGCCATGCCAAATTAAAAATGGGAGAGTTGGTTTAGCTTGCACAGGACAAGGATGTCCTAACCAAGGACATTTGCTGGGTTTACTGGGAAACTGCAGATTTATTGAAACATCCCTGGAATGAGTTCAGATGCAGGTCAGGCCTTCTTGCTGGCAGACAATAGCAAAAGTGATGCAGACGTCCCCAGCAAACAGGCAGTTCTCTGGGCTTGGGAGCAGTATGTAAGAGTTGCAAGCATCATTTTGCAGAGGAGCTGGGTTTTTTGTTTCTAGGGGCTGGACCAAAATGTATTTTTCATTTTTGCTACATTTTATTGCTACATTGATAGGTGCTAGAATTAAAAATTCCCCAGAAAGTAAGGCTACGGTTTGGAGCACCTGGTACCAGATCAGTGCTGTCACAGCCAAAGTGAAACACTGAACAGGTCCCAAATTACACTCTTTTCTCAACTGGGTCAACATTTCAGTTTGGGGTTTTTTCAATTTTTTTTCTTTTTTTTTCTTTTTCTGAAGGAGTAACTTAATCCCGGCAGATTTCAGGTCTAGTAAGTCAGCATGTGTCCACAACACTTTATAGCCAGACCGAGGATCACAGAACTTGGAACACTTGGAATTAAGACCAGGTTGGATGAGGCTTTGGGCAACGTGGTCTAGTGGAGGGTGTCCCTGCCCGCAGCAGGGGGGTGGAACTAGATGATCTTTAAGGTCCCTTCCAACCCAAACCATTCTATGATTCTATGAACTGTAAGAGCATTCTTCCCCTGTCCCCTGCTCAAAGCTTATTTGAGCTTCTGGCCCAAGCATAAATTGTATAGCCAGAATAAGCACTGTATCATGTATTTTAACTCATTTGACAGAAATGTGGTTGTCATGCTTTGTCTGCTTTGCATCTGTATTGCACCAAAGTGAGCTGGAGATGTGGCAGGTTTAGTCTTTGCAGTTAAAAGATTCTGTAAGCTCCATGTGAGTGGGCAGCATTTGCCAGATTTCAGACTGAGGATGAAGTTGCAGGGCTGATCTCAGGCCCTGGATCAACAATATGATATTTTGGGCGTCCCTGCTCCTAAAAGGTCCTAAATGGTCAATAGTTTTTCTATACGTATTTCAGGAAGACTCTAGCAAAATTAGTACTGGATGTATATCAGGTCTAAGAAATCACTGCTACAATTCCCATATTCACTGTCTGGACTTTTTGGTTGGGAAGTAAAGAATTAAAGAAGCATTATTCTGTAATAAGCTTTGTCAAGCCAGGAAAGTTATTAGTGCTGTTAGGATAAATCTGTATTCATATCTTGAAATCATAGGGCTAGTAATGGCTAAAGCATAGGAGACAAGGATTCAAAGATGTCCCAAGGCAACAGAGTTCACATTCCTGTTCAGAACAAAGGTCAGTCATCCTCTTGAGCCAGAAACTTTCTGGAGACAGAGCTCTCTTTCTGTAATAGCCTTGCTCTATTCCACCAGCAAATGAAGTTCCAGATGCAAATTGGCATGGAAAATCATGAGAAGCCATGTATATCTGAGCTGTGGAAAAGGGGAACTCTTTATATCATCTCTCATTTCTTCCAGATCCTCTCTGTCCAGCCCAGTGAAAGGCATCCCATGAAAGGCCAGCTCACTGTACATTTTAATGATGGTCCTTGTAGAATTAACCATAGCAAGTTGAGTGGTGGTATATGATACAATTGCAAATCCCTCCTCCCAGTGGTCTTATCAAAATGCAAACAGTTCTCTGAAGCTCTGGCTGGATACTGAAGAATGATCTCAATAAACTCATCACTCCACGGCCTGTGATTGCACTGCATGCCTTGAGTACTAACTGACCAAGTTAGGTGGTGAGAAGGGAGAGAAACCAGTGTCTTGTCTTTGAGGTAAAGCTGAAGGTGCTTCTCAGGAGATCAAAATCATAACATGGAGTAAAAGTGTGAGGGCATTGAATTGTGTAGCTTCATTATTTATGCAGATGTGTGGTTCAGTTCTATGCAGAATCACTAATGTAATGAGAACTCCACCTAGCACAGCAGAAGGCTGGATGAATGAATGAAAATGCACAGGACTTGCAAAAGGAGATCCATTGCCACAGAAAGGCAGGTAGTGTGCATCAGATACTGGCCATTTGACACTCTATATTTAAAATTTCTCTGGGTAATCCCAATAATTAGAAAAAGAACTATATTCCCTAAAATAATTTTTTTCAAGTATTTCTCAGCACCTTTGTTAGTCTTCTGTTATGTTGTGGTAAAATGAGAAGACTTGCCCAA
Source organism: Grus americana (assembly GCF_028858705.1). Lineage (NCBI taxonomy): Eukaryota > Metazoa > Chordata > Aves > Gruiformes > Gruidae > Grus > Grus americana. The sequence goes on from NC_072859.1 coordinate 30,557,875, forward strand.
AGCCATACAGAGAATGAAAAAGTCCTGACTGGAAGTGTCCAGGTGCCCGTTACAGTTGCCCCTTGTATGTAACAAATGGGGTTAATTAACTGTTTCTGGAAATAGGTTAAAGGTTTCCCCAGTAGTAAAAGGCAGGATACTCTTCTGGTCACGCAGTATTTCACCGAAGCCAGCAGGATCATACCGGAGTGGTGTGGTCCAGCTTTCTGGCTCCTATCAGAGGATTATATGACTTAAATGGGATCAAGGACTCACTCTTTTGAGTCAGAGCACTGGTTACAAGAGCTGATCATTTTTATGACTCTTACCAGGGGCAACCCACCTCCTCAAACCCAGCATCCTGCACATTAGCTTAACTGTGATAATCTTCTGGAGCTTTAGCAGATTCACAGGAAAGGGTGGACCTGGAAGGATTCCTGGAGGCTGTCAAATAAGTATCCAGTGTTTCAATTGCAATGAGCTCCAGTGCATCTTCTCTAAATCTGTTTCAAGTTGTTTTTTTTGGGGTCAGTGGAACACAGTATAAATCCCGTCTCGCTCAAGTCCTTCAGGCAGAGAATTTGGGGAATACATATGGAAATGTTTTTGCCTGGTGTTCTCTACTCTGCACCCCTCCCAAACAGAACATACATTTGTGTTGCAGTATAAAAGAGAAAAACCTCCAAGCCTGGAGTAATGTATACAATTCAATAATACATGAAATTCAAAGCCACACATTAATCACATTCATGTTTAACTTTCAGATTTAAAACCCTGCAGGTTGGCTGGCCTTTGTTCTGCTAAGTGGAAGGGGGCATTCCAGCCTCTCCGTGCAGAGTTCAAAAGCTGCCTCGGGTAACAAGTGCAATTGGCTTTATAGGCCTCATTGTATTCTTCCTCCAGGGCATGGTGAGAAGCTACTGCACAGGTTGGCCCCTTATCAGGCTGTTCAAAGGAAGAAAAGTTTGGACAGTGAAGGTTTGGCAGGTCACTGCGAGGGGCTGCTTGCAGGTTCAGGAGGCCAAGACTGGAAAAGTGATGATGCTGCAAGTCAGAATCCAGCTGCATTGGCAGGTCTGGACAGGAGGAGCAAGTTATACAACAAACTCTCCTTTCCTCCCGCTACCATCCAGTTTCCAAGCCCCTTGTTTTCGTTAGTGTTAGTTCATTTGCAGATTTTTGTGAACAGCATTTTGTGTTGGAGTGCTTGTTTCTGATGTGCCCTTGTGTGTTGGATTATTGGTGGTTACCTTTGTCTAGCATTCACTCACTCATCTGCAGCTTCCTTGCCTCTGTGTTCAGACCCCCATTCTCCCCTCCTCTTTCAGTCTATTCCAAATGCTGTTACAGTATGCCCTTATCCTGCCCTTTTTCCACACAGCCTGGCTTTCCAGGGCTCCACACGGGCAAATTAAGTCACAGGGGGCAAAGACCATTCCTCTGCCCTTTAGCAGCCTGCTGCCATAAGAACCTGCCCTCTTGCCAATATCTACACTGGCCTTCGACACCAATGGGGTGTTGTGGCTAACCAAAGAGTAAATTTATTTGCAGTAGCTGATTTGCATCAGGGTTGTAATCTTGGGTGATCCAATCATAGCAAGATGTGGCAGTAGTGATGGTTGTGCTGTGGCTGCGGATATATTGAAAGTAACTTCAGGTGGACCAACTTGGGGGCTGGTAGCATTCCAGCTGTGGTATTACGGAGGTTAAGAAGATAGCAAAATTCTCACTAGAAACCCAGTAAATGTCAATTCGTCTATAATATTTTGGCCATCGGGTGGTTTAAAGTGCATTCACAGAGCTGTAATGACATGTCCTCCAGCTTCCAAATCCCGGTGTGTCACCCCAGGTAAGACCTGAACTGAAGATGTTCCACTTGAATGGAGGAGATGCACTGAGCATCCCAAGAGTGCTTATAAACATCCCAGAAAACAGGATATGGGACAGACTTTTTAGAAGTAAACAAACTGGGTGACTCAGTGAGACTACCCAAATGAGCCTGAACTTTGAAGTTAAATGGTCTAAATTCCAGAGAGTCCAAAGGTTTCACACAGTGGAGTGAAATGCCGAATTCTGCAGGCATATCAGAGGTAGAGTGTTGGATTAAGAGCTGTATATATAGTGATGACCTCTTGCTGGTGGGTCATCCAAAGACATTTTCTGTGCTAGTATCAGCTTCTAATGGTGCAAATCAATAATAGCCATCAAAGTGGTGGAAGAGTTTGATCCTGTGAGGTCCTCTCCAAAACCTAAGCAGGAGAATAAAGAGATCTTTTAACAGGGAGTGAAACTCAAATGCCTGTTAAGATCAAGTGGTAAGTTCATCGCTCGCATTGCATTGCAAAATTGTGGGTTGACAAACTGAGCCCTCCACTCAACAAGAGAGTCAGCATGGCCTGAAAGACTTTCATATAGAATACAAATATAGAGGTGCAGCAGAGGGCATAATTTTCCTGTGCTGTCAGTTGGAGAGAGAATATTTTATGCAACAACACTGAATTTAATTTGAAGTTATAAAGTAAATACTGTTCTTGTAGGGCCACACTGGGGTTTTAATGAAGCAAATGGCAAAGCTCCCACTGACAGAGTTTGGCCCTCAGCAACTTCAGCTCCGGAAGTTATTCTGTTATGTATTATATGTAGAAAGAGGAAAGTTTCCAACCTATCAAGCTTTGATGCAAACAACTTTTCCTATTTATGTCAAAAGGATGAAGTGTGTACTGTAAGCAGCACGCAAAAATTTCCGAAAGGCTGGATTATTGAATAGTACCTTGGAGTTTTAGTGAGAGATCACACAAGTGACTTTCCAAACTTACTCCCTATGCTTCTGCACTACCCAAATATATAGCAAATATGTGGCAAAATGCGGAGCAGGCTTTTCAAAGGCATTAAGCCCCATTTTAGGGGCTGTCTTAACTTGAAATCAATATAAAGCCAGATGTCTAACTTAGACAATCCCCAGTGTTTCATAGTTAAAGGTTGCCATAAAGAGCAGTGTTAGTCAGGACATAGTGAAAGATTTCAGAGAAGTTCTGTTGACTTAAAAAGGAACAGGACTCAGCTCAGCTTCTGACCTAAAGGGTTTGACACACAAACAAGCATCTGTCAGCTGCCCAGTGACAATCCACAATAAATGGAAAATAATTAGATTTAGTGTTTTTCTTTTTAACTTGTGAGAAAGCTACCCCATATTTGAAAAATAAAAGGTCCCCTAGGGATAAGAGCGTGCGTGTGGACTGAGAGAAGCTGGTGTGTGGTAGTTTGTTACATTGCGATCACTCATTCTGCGTCAGAGCTCTGTGATACAGCAATTTCCATTTTTTCTAACTTCTCTTGTCTCTTCTGCTGCTTCCTTTCAATTGCTGTTTTCCCTAACAGAAAGAAGGAGAGATTTCTGTTATGGCACTCATAGGCCAATACTGAAATTCTAAGTTTGATGCCCATATACCGTTTCTTCTTTCTGTTTTCCTGACTGATGGAGTTAAGTTGTATCCCATTGCCCTGAGCGAACAAGACCCATGGTGGTGGTTCACTGCAGGTTCTCTTGGCTTAGCATAACACGATGCAAACTGCAGCTTTTCTTTACATCTATAAGGGTTAGATGGATACTCACCCGACCACTGGAGGTGACTGTCCTTTAAGGTTAAGGGTTATACCTGGAAGATGTCTTTACAATCACCAAACTTACCCAACTTCTGAAAACCCATCAGGCACCCTCTGGTTCAGACTGTGGAAAACATTCATGCACAAATGATGGGAATGTCCAGTTCTTTCATATCTCTTTTGCTTACAAAAGTATCATTTGTTCATATAAGGAAGGTGTCAAGATTGAAGTGAGACCTGTGCAAACAAAATCCCATTTGTGATGCTGTGGAAGCTGTGGTGGCTCCTGAGCAAGCCCAGGAGGGATAAAGTGTTTCCAGAAGCTTGGGAAGAGCAGAGGTAGCTGGAATGCCTACGGAGAGAAAGAACTGGGTCTCCCTGCCTCTGGTGCTGGACCTTGGAGTGCCTACTACATCTTCCAGTAGTGGGAGTGGGACCTGGCAGTGGTGCTGCACATGTCGTTTCTTTCTCAGAAAGCCTAGTTAGGTGTCAGAGGTTCTCTGTAGAGAACCATCTGCCTGGTGAGATCCATGGCAAGCTCCCACAGCAGGATGTCCTGAGTGGAGGTGTATTCAGGGTGGCTGACGACACTGCCCACTGTGAGCGTTAGCTCTCTATGCTGGCAATAACTGGCTATTGGACAAAAAGGCAGCAGAAGCTGGCACATTTGGTTCAAAGTTTATAATTAGTGGACTGTGAAGAGGAGTACAGTTCCATCACACGAGGGGCAAACTTAGAAAATAACATTTTTCGGTCCAAGGTGGGGAAAATGAAACTCCTACGACATTCTGGAGAGGTGAGACCAGTGGCTCTTTGCTTTACAGCAAGACAAGGGTGACTTATACCTTCTAGAAAGCTGTGTAGGCCTTGCTTGGGTCAGGCTCAGCTCCTCGGCTTCATGACAGTGCTGACAGAGCAGAAAATTGGCTCCAATATGCCCAATCGTTAAAAATATAGTTAGGAATATTCTTTGAGACAGCCTGAGGTTAATGTGGGGCAACAGGTTATATCTAAAAGGACTTTTTTCTCAGAAAGCAGTGTCTCATGGAAGACTTGCAGTCTTTCTTCAGTTCATATGATGGCAAAAAAATATTTTAGCCACACTGCAGGCAGCCAGATAGTTTGTAAAAAGATTCAGTAACTTAACATGATCTTACTTGTATAGAACTTGCAGTTCTTTGATCCAACTAACTCAGTCCAGGAGGACTTTAAAAGGAGAGAAATAAAGTGTTTCTAATTAAAAATTTGAAAAAAGTTTTCAAGAAAAAACAACCCCAAAACAGAAGAACATCAATTGTAGAATTATTTAATTTAAAAAGTTTCCTAATTCTCCCCATGTTTTGACATGAAAGGTGGATCTGTGGCCAGCTTGTTAAGTGGAATCGCTTGGCTACTGGCCCACACACATGGGTAGCAAGCCAATTTCTGCCCTACCTCTTCACTGCACCACTGATGTGCTGCAGCGTGACAGGAGGAGACAGATGGATGTGAGCAGGAACACTGCAAAAATGGCAGAGTCAGCAGTTGATTGGATGCCATTTTTACAGCTGTTGGATGTTTGAATTTGGGAAAGGAAAGCCAACTCGTGATTTTAAGACAAGGGTAATTCCAGTCCTTTAGTGCCTCGAAAGGGGAATGACTGGCAGTGACAAAGATTTTGAGATTTTGCAAATTGTGCTAACGCTTCTCCTTGTCAACTTCTTAAGGTGACAAATTAGGAGAAAGGCTTTTTTTGTTGTTAAATCTTTGGGGGGAAAAGCATGTATGATATTTCTTAAGTAGGTTTAGGTCAGGGCAAAACTTATTTGATCTTGAGTTTCACTGCAATTTCGATCATTCTCTCTGGCATCTGGTGCCCATTTATAAGGTACAAAATAAGGAATCACTTAAAAGCATGCACAAGCAAATGTGAAATTTGTGCTAAAACAATGCACTTGGGGATTTTAATACAATAATTGACCCCTTCCTTGTTTGTCTGTCTAATGCTCACTTTGTTCTTTCTAGATCTCACAAGATATTGAATTTACTGGCTAGAGAAGGGCTGCAGACTAGAGAGAAAACAGAAAAATTTGCTGAGAAAGCAGAAGAAGAGGTTAGTGGAAAAATCTTGTTTTCTCTGGGCAAGTAGTACTTATTCTTCTTGTGATCAACACCAGATACTCTCCAGCAATGGTGTCTTGTTTTTCACTCCACCCTGAAAGAGTTCTTCTAACCAGAACTATTGTGTTTTACTGGTTTTACAGATTTGATAAAAAAATTCAGAGCGCCATACAATCCATTTCAGATAACAGCAAATCAGTACTGAAAACCTTCCACCTCACAAATTCCCAGCTACCAAAGAGATTTACAGACAGTGGTGACAGCCCTAGGCGCTCTTGCTCTTGTTCTGCATGTTTGTCATGCTGGAGGCTTTTTATATTTTGCAGGTAGATCTTAAATTTGTAATGGAAAAGAAAGCTGGTGGGTGTTTTGTGGCTGAGGGAGAACTGATGTGCATCTGACTTCTGGGTGAATCGTTGTGCTCAGTACAAGACAAATGGTTGGTACTGCAAAACCCCCTGTGCTTCTCTGCGGCACGGGTACTGTGAAACCTGCATACTGCCACTATGGTTTGAAATGCTTGTTTTTTGGACCAGAGTATGCAACTTTTTCTGGAAACTGAGAATTCAGTGCTCCCTATGTGTCTGGTCCCGTGCCTCAGCGTCGGGAGAGAGCTCCTGGTGCACTTCACTGAACTGAAAGTGGAAATGAGGGCAATAGCCACAGTTTCAGTGGTGTCTTTTCAGTGGTGTCTCCTTGTCTGCATCCATTGTTTGTGTCTAGTCATCCCAGACTCTTACAGCCAGATCTCCCTGGTCTGGATGAGACTACTTCAATCAATGGATGCAATAATTTCAGTATTTCTTATTCTAGTTCTAATGCTTAGGTCTCTAGCCTCTGATTTAGTTCCTTGCTTCTCAAATGCCAAGCAGCTATTTGGATCCTCTAACCAGGCTTTCTTTATGCTGGCAGAACAAGTTACCAGCATGGCCTTGTTCCTATCAGTACGTATGCTTTATTTAGCCTCTTTGTTTCTCAGCTTGTTAGTTTTACCTGTCCCCAGGAGCAAGTGTTTGGCAGAGGAAGGATTGCACAGCCAGGTCCCGATGCAGGACATCCATTTGTCTCGCTTGGAAATCCTGAGTTTTGAGGTCTGATAATTAAGTGTTTCATTAAGCCTGACGCTGCGGTGGAGCCTGGAAAAGTATGTGCTGTGTGTTAGAGCACTTTCACATGCCGCAGTGCAGGCCTCTCTGCTAGAAACAGCCACTGGGGGAGAGTTGTGGCTGCTGCGTCGGATAAAATCTTTGTCTGAAAGGATCCAGCGGGTCTCTGAGTGAGGAAGAGGTGCAACTGATGGCAGCATGTCCCAGCGACAGGCTGAGCTGTGCACACGCTGCACCACCTGCGGCCTCTTCCCCAGGAACCTCCTGGGCGGAAGCAGAATGGACCGAGAAGAGAAGAACTGTCCTTGGGGGAAGAGAAGACAGAGGAGGATATTGAGGAGGGCCAGAAAGTCCCGAGGAGCTGGAAGACTGTCAGAAGGGAAGGACATGACTGGAAGGGTCCCAAAGACATTAAGTGTGGGGAGGAGATTTTCTCTGCATCTTTACATGAACAGGAAGGCATTTGAGCATGGCTGGTTCCCTGTCAGCTCCTTAACACCATATTCAGGCATCTTTCCAAATCCTATCAGGAAAAAGAGGTTTCTCAATGAATCATCTGCACTGAGTAGTTCTGCTGCAGACACCGTAGGTGCAAGGCACTCTTTGGTCCTGTGGTTTGATGCAGCTATACTGAGCTACATCACATCTCCACTCAAAATCATTTTTGTCCTGAGAGACACACTGCTCATCATGATCAAAACAGTCTTATTTTAGAAAGAGCAAAATGAGAATTAAATAGCAAACGGTTCCAATAAAGGGACTAATGCTCCCAGAGTATCTCAACACTGTCAGATTGTGCTGTAGTCAGTCATGTCAGCATTGCATTGGCCAGTCTGGTTTTCCCAAGTGCCAGCTGGGTTTATGGATTGTACCTATACAAGAAAAAACCCCTTGTACGGTGCTGAGAACTCCCTGTTTAGGTGCCTGTGCGGAGACAGATGTATACACAGTTAGGTAAAGATTATTCTGCGGTTGGAAGAAAATGCTGTGGCGCATTTCTTTTACACCAGTGGGAATGACCTATGTGCTCTGCTTTTCTACTCAGCCTGTTGTTTATTGCTCACAAACAATGGAAATAGCTCACATTTAAAGCGTTTGCTCATCTTAAAACCAAGACCCAATCAAAAAGGAACTCTTTGAAAGAAGTTTTCAGCAATAATTTACTTCACTATAATATGAACAAGGCTGAACTGAAACTTTTATGACCTATGACTTGTCAGATTTTTCTTCACAGACCTTACCCTTTAGCACATTTTTCATGATAATACAAGCCAATCTGTTTATTATTTTCAATTTAAAAAAGTAAAAAAGTATTGCATCCTCATGAAAATTGCTTCATTGTTGGGCTGTTTGAGTGGTCAGTGTAATATATCATTGTTTGATCTGGCAGAACCATCTATTTATAAGCTAGTATGTGTCAAACTATTTTTTTGGCAAAACTGGGAAGACACCTGGTTTAGTTTAGATTCCTCGCTATGTAATTCCAAACATTGCTCAGTCCTCTTGGATTGGAAACACAAGCTAGGATCCAGACTTAAGAGTGCTGCTGTCATTCACAAGATGCTCAAGGGCCTCTGCTCTCAAGGTTCATGAGATCATAAATTCTTTTTTAATTTTTCTTTTTTTTCATAGTTCAAGTCTAGGCACAAACCCAAAGTAGGGTACATATCAAATGTAAGTGAGATGCAGTTGGTCCCGTTCACTGTTTCAGAGAGAGTTGCCTGTATTGACCAACAGAAGTAGCAGCAAGGCAGTTAATGAGAGTTTGGAGATTGAGAGGGGTGGGTCACCTTTGCAGAGCTGTCATAAAAGTTGGGAAGACAGCACAACCCTGGGCCATGTTTGGGAACAGGAATTAGAGACATTGTATTTGTGCAGTTCAGTGAGCTTAAGGGAGCTGATGATTGACTTCCTGTTGAAAGGCACCATTCAGTAACAGTGCAATAATGCCTTTACAGAGGTGTCTTTGGAGTTTACAAGTTACCTCTGGTTAGAGCTGATCTACAACATACTGTATCAGCATTATATTTTAATACAGTTCCCCTTTTGAATTAGCTAGATCGTGCCGTTAGACAAGATTTAGGATGTACATGTCACTGTTGCTTGGCTGTACAGTTCAAGAGCTTATATTGATGGATTCATATTAATTTCAACAGTAATTGTTAACAGGTCTCAAAGGGCACTGGGATCATCATTTTCAAGTGATTGGTATGAGGGAAGTTGTAGTATGCAATACTGTATGCATGTTCAGCACTTACATAAATGTGGTAGTAAAGATGAGCAAAAAGACAAAGTGAGAGGGAGAGAAAGAGGAGGATGAGATAGGAAAAAGAAAGGTATAGATCCTGACTATATGCTGAGTTCCCTGTTAAACCAGTGAACCTAGTCCTTTCTGTCCAGTAACATCGTACCATTGCATCATTACCACGTTGAGCATTTAGCAGGCTTTGTTTTTCCTCTGTGGTGGATCTTCTCTCTTCTAACTGAGAAAGAGCCCTTTGCAAGGAGCTGGCCAGTTGTCTAAATAGGCTGCAGCCCCTCTTGATTATTTTCTCTTCATCCTCCTGGTGAGGGAGATAGGTGGTCTGGAAAACAGAGTCCAAGTGAAATGGTTCATGCCCAGAGCAGCAAAGCAAACTATGCTTTGAGGCCAACTTATTTTTCATAATTTATTTAGTAATGTAAGCCAATGCAGTAGTTTGAGACAAATTTATTTTAAGCCTTAAAGGGCAAAGGACTTGTATATTTAACCACAGGCTAAGTTTGACTTAAGTACACTGAAGGCAGTCAGTGACCTCCCATCTCCTACTAGGCAAAGTCCTTCTGTTTCTGCAGCCCATGTTTAGACACTCCTCAGTAATACAACCTTGACAGTGATCTGGGAAAAAGAAATGGAGCTTGGCTGTGAGTGGATGAGTGGTTATTAGTAGCAGCTGAACACTTATCAATGTAACGAGCAACACTGTGTTGCCATTTCTGACCTGTGTTAGGTACTCAAGTGTGCATGGAAGGAAGAGCGAGGCACCCAAACCCAGCATTGACATCAGCCATCTTGCTGGGAGGGCTGTGAAAGGCTGCCAAGAGAAATATCAAAGAGAAAAGGGTGTCTGAAATCATCTCCCCTCATGTTACTTCAGGTTACTCAAAGTACCCGCAGGCCAGAGTCAACCAACTTTGTTTCACAGCCTGAAGCGGTCTGGTGCATGGCGGTGCTGCGTTGCTCCATTGGACAGGCTTTCTGTTACAATGCAGCCAGGTGGGGTCACAGCAGTGACAGCCTTCTTTCTCTGTTACTGACCTCAAGTTACAATACTCAGTGACATGGAAGAGGTACGCTTTAGACCTTCTTTAGCCCAGATGGCTTCTGATCCACCTCTTTCCATTTCATACTGGAAGATAACTTGGAATGAGGGAAGGGGATTCTCCAGTTTTCCCTTTGAAGCTGTTGGGGCCAGAGGGAGCATTACTCCAGCCACAGAAGATATTCCCTGGTTTTCCAGTGGTCCCTGTTCTTAAAACTCTGGGTAGCTCCTTAACGCAAAATTCAGAAACTGTCTAGTTACTTGGGGGTTTTGTCTTATCGTCTTGGATTCTGATATTTGAACTCCATCCAGCTTGCACTAAATATTTCTTCTGCTCAAAATATGAAGTGTCACCTTCCTATTAATGGAGCATCTTCTCTGATAAGGCCATTCCTTTTCTTAGTTGTCTAACCAATTCCAGGCTATTTAAATGAATAGAAGTTATGTGGATATGCATGACAAATACCTTCATTTAAAACCAGGTGGTAACTGTGCCAGCCCAGTCTCTGATGGTTTCTGGGTCTGAAAAGATAAATAAGCTAGGAACCTGGAGAAGGTAAAAGAAAACATTATTATCAGGAGTCAGTAAAGGGGCTACATTTTCTGCTTTTGCATTAGAGATTCTTTCCTGTAACTCTTGCAGAAGCAGCGGGACAGACTATTCCCCACTATATCATTTTTTTGAGCATATATTGGGTTTGAGTTGTTACCCAGTGAGAGAAAGCAGGATACTGTGGACTGGAAGCATTTCATACTGACTCTGTGTGGACTGAGAACTCAGTCCTGGAGACAGTGAGACATTTTCATTTTTCCTATGCTCATAGATCACTGTAGAAGCACCACTTTGCAGCTTCTTAAAAAATAAGAAAAATTGTGAACATCTTTCAAAGCTTTTAAATGTAGTATTTAATTTTTAAACAGTTCTATCTCTGTGTCCAGAGCCTGGGACAATTGCAGACTTTAGTAGATTAACATTCCTTAATAAATGTGAACACCTTGAGCTATTTCTTAGAACTTTACCAGCCTGTCCTTGAAGGACATGAATGCCTTTCAGTCTCCTGTAAGGGATGGCATTTTATTTCTTGTTTTGCCAGTTTTCATGGTCCCAAGACCTTTTATTATCTGAACCTTGGGTTTTTGAAACACTGTGTCACCTTTACCACTGCAGAGCTTTGTTGAAAACTCAGTATTTCTTGGACACAATGTGCCGGCACTTATCCAACAGTTAGAGAGCAGAGAATCATCATAATAGGAATATGACTCAAAGTACTTGCATCAGGCTTAAGAATGTCTTTTTACCCTGCAGTCAATTACACATCTTTGTGCTGCTCCCTTAATACTTCTCACTTCTCTGCTTCCTATTGTACCTATTAATTACAATTAATGAGCTCAGTCTTTTATATTTGTCCTTAATATCATAAGGGTAAAAGGATGCAGACCATTGGAACAACTGAATTATTTTGTCTTCCATATGCAATGTGGAGTCCCAATACAGGATCCATGTTGTTCTTGAACTTGTTAGCTGAGCCCTGACAATGAACGCTGCTTCCAGTTCTGTACATATCATAGTAAAAAGTATGGACTGTTCCAGTGATGGAGGCATAGATTTGTTTTATGAGTGTGTTACACAAAACACCACAAGCTAGTAGATTCTCATTTTTATTTGGTGGTAATCTTGATCAATAGCAGATAAATCATTTACAGAAGAAAAATAAATGGGAAGAAAATTTCACATTTATGTTCCAGCTGTGCAAAGGGATCTTGAGTTTTCCCCCATCCTCTCCTCCCAGAGCTTGTCAGCAGTAGGAATTCATAGTAATAAAAGCCAGACTTATTTCCAATGCAGGTGTTTCTAGAGTGATTGTAATCTTTCTGATTAACTGCATCTGCAAGAGATCTCATCATTACAAGCAAAGCAGAAGTTATAAAGGAAGGTGCCCCTAAAGCAATGAACTGGGAATTAAAATAATACTATAGGCTCTGAGACATGGGATTGCACAGAGAGCTTGGAAATACAGTCAAGATAGGTCTGAAGATGTCATTATGCCACCAAAATCTTTGAAGCCCGCGGCAGCATGATGGACTGGCAAAGGCAAAGGAGCCTGATGTGATTAGGTAGTGCTGAAATCCGGCTTTTGGAGATTAAGCTGCGTTACTAAGATCAGGGGCCCTTATCAAACTCAGTCCCAGAAGACTGCCCTAAGTCATCAAGGAAATGGCTGCGGAAAAGTAAAGTGCTGATCTTGTGAAAATAGCATTTTACTGCTTGTGAAAGTCCCTAGGATGACAGCCTTGGAGACTGGGGTCTGGTTTCCTCACGCAGAGCGGCAACATACGGTTTGGTACATTACAAACTGAGTGGTCTCATGCTGTATTTGGAACAACAAGATTTAATTGAGATGGAAATTGATTAACAGTTGCTAATCAAGGCCACATTTTCTTCTAGCCTCTCAGTTGGGGCATGTGAAACATTTGCAAATGGTTGTCATTCCAAGCTGAAGTTTTAGTGAGAGCAGGATAAATTTACACATGTAAAATGTATATGCTGTAAGCTGCCTAGCGGTTTTCATGGTCTTTATGGCCACAGTCCAAGTCGAGCCATCACAAAAGGGTGGCATTGTGAGAGATGAAGTGGACCTCAGCTTCCTGATGGCAGCACTATTCCCTTCTTCTCACCCTTGCTGCTGCTGGCAGATCTTATTCCAGATCTTTCTTGGTTGCCTGGGACTGAGATTTCTTTCCCCTGATGCTCATTACTACTCTGAACCCTCCAGTTATAGCAGGGTATTGTCCCTACAGCAACTTTTGAGGTGAGAAGTTATTTCCATACATTCAGATGCAAAAATAGCTGATTATCCAGGACACGTGTCAGGAATTGAACCCTCGAGTGCCAGTCCAAAACCCTGTTTTTGAGATAATTTGTCCTGCTTTGTGGTGTAAAACCAACTGACACATGGATGTGTTGCACAAACTGTCCCTTCACAACTAGAGGCATGACAGTCCTTTGGTTTTCACATCATTACTTGTAGAGACAAATGAAAGGAATCTTTCAGTGTCATACAGCCATGACCTAAAGTCAAAAGGCTGTCTAAGTTGTTACTGGAGGAGATCCAGTTGTAGAAAGAAAAATAGTTGCCAAATCAGCTAGAGCAAGTTGACTGAAGTATGTTTGAACAGACAGATTGTTCAGCCATCTATGCAGCTGGCTCAATAGAGGAAACAGTTATTCCTGGGTAATTGGAAGCAACTATGTGTATAGATGTATAAAAAAATATAAAAGTATATATCGCACAATTTTTCTAGTTGTCACCATTTCTCTCAGTGAGAAGTCTGAAATCCAAGGGTAGCAGAGAGAGAACTCAAACCTGGAAATTCAGTGTCGGTACCCCCTGCCCCCCAAATAATCCCCTATGTTGTCATGGGAGTACATGGGTCTGGATATTGCTGAGCACTTGTTCTGTGCTGTGGGAGATGGTGTTTCACATACATTAACCAGCTGTCCCCATTCTGTCCTGCCTTAACAAGCCAAACCAGATTTTCTTTGCTACATCATATATCGTGAAACATGGAACGCCACTTGGTTTAGTGAACCTGGTTGCTAAATCCACAGATGGGGTTTCATCAACAGCTAAGCATCAATGCAGAACCATGCCATGTACTTGTTAGCAAAACATTTCAAATGCCCCATTATGCATTAATTTGCATTCTGGGACTTGGCAGCAGCACCACATTTGTTTTGGGATACCACAAGAAGAAAATCTGTTCCCTTCGAAGTGCTTACCCTTCCCTGCCAACCTGTCTCTGTTGGGCTAACAGCAGGACACAGCTGCTCGGGACCTGGCCTTTCTAATGGTAACTGAAGGGTTAAACTGAGCCCCAAGCACTTGTTCTTCCAACATACCCTGCACTCCTCACTCTCCAGGATTTATGGTCATCTAGTCACATGTTAAAAAGATTATTGGAAAAATATGTAAATGAAAGTTAATAAGTGTAGCAGAGTGGTGTAAAAGCAGACTTATTAGCAACAGGATGCAAAGCTCTGCACATGCTACATTTCTGTTGCTGGAAACATCATCAAAGAGCTTTCCAAGGCTGCAAGACCCAGATGGATTTTACATCTTTATGCACCAGCCCTAAGCCAAAGCTGAATTCACAGGTGAAGTTGACACCACAGCACATGGGGAGGTGCCTGGGTTGCACGTCTGTACCTCACCCAGGCTGCAGTTCTGGCTCCCAGGAGAAGTGGGGGTCTCCTCAGAAGAGTGGTTTTGGGGAGAACTTGCTAAAAATAATAATAATAAAATGGCGCAGAGGACAGCTTTGCTTCTACATTGGGAATTTAACAAGGCTTTGTCCTTTAGGCTGAAAATACACACCACAGCCATTCCCTTTCCAGGCCCATTGGAGCTTCTCCCCCTCTAGAGGTTACGTGTCTTTTTGCTAGCTGCCCACAGGGCAGTACTTTAACCTTGTTCTCTTCTCCCATTGTTGGCAAAGAAGTTTGAGACTTAAATAGCAAAACACATCAGCTTTCAGCACCTACATGGCTTATGGCTAGGATTTCTGTGGCAGCTAGCAGCAGTGGCAACCAGTCTGGGCAGCAGGACACAGGGTAGAAAGCGTAGAACCCCATTTTCCCCAGGGTGTCTGCCTTCCCTGTTGCAGGCTCTGCTCTCTTGAGGGAGCAATCCTCCTGCTGTGTAACTGATGGAGAGATTTCACACACCCAGTACCTCAGGGCGAGAACCAGAGCCAGGTCTGTGGGTATACTTGGGTTTTTGGGAAAAGGTCTAGATTGCAAAATTTGGGAATTAATATTATTTAAGTATCAAACGGTTAGGTATACTTGAACTATACTCTGCAGAGGCCCTCTTGAATTCCATAACAGAGGTGGTCAGCATACCAGGCTGGCTCCCATTCCATAGCCTAGAGATGCAGGCAGAGTCCCCACTAAATTCCCTGTCTGTAATGGCATTTGCTCTCTGATTGCCCAGACAGCGCTGATCCCTTTTGCATCACGAGCAGAGCGTTTGGGGCTGCTGCAGCAGTCAGCTCTGCACTGCTCTGTCTGCTGGGAAGACAACGCAGCACGCCAGCGGGCCCGGTGCCCAGATCCACGCTGTGTGCACGCGGGCCAGCGATTCTGCTGTACACATTCGTCCACTTGATCGGGAACCAGATGGGCGTATTCAAGTCACCTTAAATCTGGTCTTTGGAAACCTCAAACCAAGACAGCCTTTTAAAAAAAATAAGCCCTCAAACAATAACAACAAAACCAGCATGTGACTAAAAGCTGGAACGAGGCACTGCCAGGATTTCTCTTGGCAACCCGTCATTCTAAGAATCTGCTTCTTGCCACACTTGTGCAAGGCACATTATTGAACATTTCCTGACTATTTGCCCAGGATGCTATAAATGCTGTCCAAATAGCAGGGTCTCGCCTGCTGCTTTGATACATCTGGCTAAATTGCATTAAGCAGCACGCCAGAGGCTGATGGAGTCCCCACAGGACGTGCTCCGTCTGTCAGGCTCTCCAAAGAGCGCGGGTGATGAATGATAGCGCTAACATTAAACAGCTTGCCTGTGATGTTTTTCAAGTGTCCCTCCCCAACAGCTCGCCTGCTGCCCTGTCTTCTAGGAGATAACCCAGCACAACAGAACATTACCTCATTAAGAAAGCTACCTCTAATTAAAACCAGACGGGGCATCACCTCCCTTATATTAGCTTCAAGGGTCCACCCTGCCATTTAAATTCCTCTTTGGAAGATTAATATCCATACACATTGCAAAGAGTGACGTTCTTAGAAGTAGTCAGTTCGGAGCAAATGTTAGATGTGATGAAAGTGAGCATCAACAATAAAAATGGGAATCCCAGGGCCTTCAGATGTTTGTGCCATACTCTGGAGGGGGGTATGTGTATGTGGGGGGTGTGTACGAGAGAGATGTCTCCACCCCTAGCTTGGAAGAAATAGAGAGATTTTGTCTAGACCCTGTGTTAAAACCATTCAGACGTATTGTTTAGGCCCAAGTTCTGTATCACTACAATATACTTGTCTGTACCCAAAGAAACAGCACACCAGCTGAGGTATATCAAGAACAATTCACAGGACACCCATGGGAGAGCCTTCTACAAACATCCTGTCACATCAACTCTGTTCCTCCCATTACTCTGAGTTTCAGGGTAAAGAAAGGCCAGGTAAGAGATGGATTTGGCTGGCCCCTGAATGGATGGAAAAGAAAGGGGAAAATGAATCATATCCATGAACTAACAGCTCAGTTTTCATGGCACTCAGGTTTTTTCTTCCCTGATGACTCTCTGGTTTATTTTAAACCAAAGGTTTTAAGTTCAAAAATGACTCAATTTGGAATAATTTGAAGCAAGCCAGTAGCATCACTTAAGTCACTTACTACTTATTTTGCCTTTTATTCCTATAGAGCCTTTGGCACAGAGTGCTGCCCTGATTTGTGCAGAATTCCCATTGCTGGAGCAGCCTGACACAATGGAAGCACTTTTAACTTCAGGATTTTACTGCCACCACCTGACTGACAAACCTAAGGCCCCCAGGCGAGGAGCGCTGCCCGTGACAGCAGCACAGGCCTCAGCGAGCCCATTCCATGCTGCCTCTCAGGTATGCCAATACAAGCAGTTGGGTTGTCTGCTGGTGAAACAAAATCTGGTTTTTTTGCATGTGGATCAGTTTCCTGGGATGCTTTTTCACCCCACCACCCCAAGCAGCAGTACTGGCCTAAGCCTGGCCGGTGATATAAAGTAAAAAAAAATGCCAACAATCAAACACTACCCTTGAAGCAGCAATAAACATAATCTGCATCTGATCTGTGGGGCACTGTTTTCAGCAGAGCAGTAGAAGAACAATTTTCCTGTAGTCTTGGCTGTTCACCTCTAACCTCAGAGCACCAGAGCTCACTGCTTTCCCTTCCAGAGGCCCCAAGTTCAACCTTTAGTACTGACAGCCTGCCTAGGAGCCCCTTGTTTGGATGGTGTGTTCAGTTCATATTATACTGGTCAGTAGCCAAGATATAAGATTACCTATGGATTCACATTGCTTTCAGGGAGCCCAGAGGTCAAGAAGCATTATGGTTATATCCAATATGCATAGGCCTGACAATAGCCTATTTTAAGAGTATGTACTAACCTTATCAGGTGCTGTCTGCTTGACTGAATGAGAATTTCCCAGTTACTCAAATCACAATTATCTTCAGTTATGATGATTTTCGTACTAAACGGCTTTTTTTTTTTTCATTGATAAGATGATCCTTGAAGCATTAAAAGCTTGCTTAGGAGGCCACTATACTGAAAAACCTTGACCACACAAAAGATGCATTTTAAGTTATCAAGTGTCATGTAAACAGTCAAATGCAGTTGTCTCTGGGTGGAAAAGCCAAAGAAGTTTGTTTGGGGAAGGGAAGCATGACAGAAAAAGCATATGCGTTTAGGTATCTATGGATACAGTCTAGACTTTATAGTTTGCAGTGCGTCATTTCAGTACTGACTTTTACTGAGCCGCCTTCCATATCCCTCTCCCATTTCGGACATCCTTTGAAGCAATTCCTCCAGAAGACTTAGCTAGACTTAGTCTGTGACCTGAAGAAATGGCTGTCTGAAATGCAGATGGCATGGGCAATAATTTCAGGTCATGGTGCTCTTGCACTTTGACAATATTTGGTGACAAGTGCTGAACAAAAACCACATACTTGGTCAATGTGGGACCACATTGCTGCTTAATTAGCTGGTTTCTTGGGCAAAACATCTAGAATCACTCAGTATAATCTGTAATTTCATTACACATTTAGTGGAAACACGTATCCTGAAGAAGGCTACTCATCTGCTGTGCATGTCTCTCCCCTAGCAAATGTTTGGCTCAGAACCTAAGCAAGGGAATTGAGATTTAAAACTGAAACACTAGACTTAATGCTCACCTTAATGTGCATGTAGGGACCTAAGAATGGATTTTGTGGTGAAGAGCCAGTTTGGATCCTTGCCCAAATCTTAGTCCCCGGTGTCAAGGCTCAAGAACGATCAGGTGCAATCAAAAAAAAAGTTTCTTATTTCTTCTTCTCCAGTTTCTGGTTCCTGCCAGTGTTCAAAGTGAGATTGTCAAGTACTCCAAGAACATCTGTTTTCTAGCAAGACCCAAAGTATCAGGAAAATGTGGAAGTGTACCAAGAAAACCTGTTATCAGGAGATCATCAGTCTAGTTATAGAAGGTCATCTGGAGAGGGCAGGAAGCCTTAGCAAAGCTGGCAGAGTTTTGAGGTGCTTCTGTCAGTAATTACAGCACAATTTCACTGGGTTCTCAGATCCATAACTGACCTTACAGCTCCACATGGACTCCTACCCCTCCATTTATCACGGTGTTCAAACTTGCAGGCAAATTTTTTTAATTCATTAAGCAGTCTCCCTGTTGTGAGTATGATCCGGAACTCTTCATGATGCTTTAAATTGTTACAGGTTTAAAAAACAAAACAAACCCAGGCAATAAATTACTTTTTCAGTTTGCTTTTGAATAATCTGCAATAGTCATAAAATCAAAGAGGAAATCATAAAATCCAATATTCACACATGTTAATAACAAAGTGGAAATGGCTTTTAAAAACTCTCAACCTCAGTCTGTGCTGCATCCTGCTTGGTAGTTCCATAGCGGATCCCTCAAGGGATCTAAGTGGCAAAAGTTCTGGTAGAGCACAGAGCAGGGTAGAATTCTGTACCTTAGTGGTAAGACCCACACCTCCATCCAAAGAGTGATTAGTGCCATATTCTCACCCTCACTTGCAAAGAGATAACTACAAATTAAACTGCTCACTGCCATGGAAATTGCTAAAGGAGAGGGTAGAACTTGCTGGTTCTGGAGTATTCAAGCAGATCAGCTTATTTGGCATTACAAGTATCACATGTTCCACATCTGTCCCTCAGAAATACACGCATCTAGTTTCCAAATTCACCTTCAGTTACTAGTAAGCTGTTGCTCTACTCTTCTGTTCTGCCCATCATAACCTTTGTAGCCATGATATGGCAATTTTTAAAACATCCTGCTTCCTTCCTGGAACTAGGTCATCTTCCACCATTCTACTATTTTACATGCCAAAATTTGATGAAAGCTTTTGATCATGACATTGTTTCTTCTTTGCCTCATCATTTCCTCTGGTAGATGGTCATTTTTTCCTCAGCAACTTAATACAATACCAAAGGACACTCCTTCAGTGTATCATTTTCCAAGCTGATTGCTTGCAACTCTGCTCAGTTACTGGTACACTTGCCCCAGAACACTTACAAAGTCTATAACTCTTGAATTCTGACTCTGTATAGATCCAGTGTAAGGGATTGGATCATTCAACTGCCTCCCCTTAAGGAAGGCTAGCAAGTGGTTCTGCACATACTGCACACTTAGAGGTTGTGGAGTCTTTTACAATTAACCCAGACCCTACTTTCATTTTCAGCTAACTGTGCAGTAGAACTGACCCCATAAACTGTACCAACACCATAGAATAGATTTTCAATTTCAAAACAGCTTTCAGAAGGGCTGAGGCAGCCACAGCTCAGGAGTACCGTACCTGCAGATTACCTTCCTGTTGAAGATCACATTACAGGATCACCTTATTGCAGTAGTCTCCAAGACACTTGCATAGTATCTTGGCGTGTCCTTATTGTGCACAAGGTGGTGTGATGAGAAATAGAAGGATGAAACAAAGCAAATGGTGGCTGATGGTTGTTTCCTGACAGCAGGACAAGGACAATGCACTGTTCTACAAAGAAGAGTCTAGCAAGTCATGGCAAATCACCTTATTTAGATCTGTTCTGTCAAATGCAGATGTTGGGCACATCTAACTTTCTAATGCACCAGGAGACAGTGTTTTTATAGCCCTAGTTACTTCACTCATCAAAGTAATTGGTTTCAGCTGAAAACAGCTATGCTCCCTCATGCTGGCTTCTTGGCAGACCAAGCAGACACCTGCACTAACTAGCCAGGGCATTTTTTTGTGGGGGGGGGGGGTAATGCTTCTGTTAATACATTAGACTGTTAAAGCAAGATCCAAACTTCTAGGAATGCTGTATTAGCAAGACCTCCACAAGTTCTGTTTCTCTGTAAACGAGTAAACTCTCACCTGAGCCTGTGGCACCTTGGGGCAGTGCCTGTCACATTTGATGGGAGCACACGAACACCCATGCCTTGGCCTGTGATGCTGTCATTACTTGAGGGCTGTGGGCATCTGACAGGCAAACTTCTGTACTTCTACATTGCACTCATGCAGAAACTGCTGTGCCCTGCTTATAAGATATTTGCAGATATTTGTGTTAGCTTCCTTTACAGCAAGCTGAGGCCTTTAAATAACATAAGCCTTGCAAACAGAGCTGAGCAGAGAATATTTCTATGATTCTCTAAAAACTGAGAATCTTGAGCTTTTTCCATGCTGAGAGTCATTACAAAACCAGAAACAGCTCACAATAGACTAAACTTATTTCCCTGGGATGTGGTAAAGCCCATCTCCCATCCTGGCCAGGCCTCACTCAGGATATTCTGAGTTGTCTTGGCGTTAAGTAACAGATGCATTTCTGAAGAGTTTTAACTAAGACATTTTCCAGCAGAAGCCGTGTCAAAATGGTCCTAACCAGACCTTACAATCGGGTCCATCAGTCATACGTTTTGGGAGGTTCAATGGTTAATTCCAGCTTCTAGTTCTGTTGCAGGCAGGATTTGACACAGCTGGGACTGGTTAAATAAGAAACTTGAGACTTGGGATGACACTGTTTCAGGCCTAAACATTAGCCTGGGCTAATGACAACAGATCTCTCTCAGCACCAAAGGTAACAATCAAAATAGTCTTGGATGTGTCTTGTTCATTTGCAGATCCAGGATGTTTCAGGCTGTACTGCACAAATCCCCTAGCACAGACTCAGTTGTGATCTTTACTTGCAGCAAGTAAATGGGGCACACTCTTGACCTCAGTTTCTCACTGATGCTTAGACTCCCTATTTTAATGCTAACCTTTCAATTCCCACAATCCCCTTCCAAAGGGGAAAGGACTCTAATTCCCCACAAGCCCTCCAGAACGTAAACACAACACTAATGTTCAGATAGAAGAATTTATTTGCCTAAGAAAGCTTTTCCAGAGAATGAACTAGTTCTTGACTGTAGAATTAGAGTTTAGCCATATAAACTCACTTTGGGGTCTGTAGTACAGGATATGAACATGAATGAAACATTAAAAATATGAGTTGAGAATAAAAGCTCTCCCTAAATCTCCCTTATTGTATAAGCTGCTATGAATTAAAGCCCTTTCAGGCTGATTTTTAGTCATCAACGTAATTATTTAGGAACATTTTCCAGACCAGTGTTTTTTACAAGTATTTTAACAACCTGCAAATCAGGAAACTGTAAATCAGAGAAATGAACTGAAATCAGCAATCACAAGGCAGGAGGCCCCTGGCTTAGACTGTGACAGCATGCCACGAATAGCGGCAGCTCTGTTTCCTTGCTTGCAAACAAGGGGAATGGTTGCTAGAGATGGGCCTGTGCTAAAAGCCACCCGAGCCTGGGACTTGACCAGGTTGAAAGAATTCAACTCCAGTGCTGTGCCAGAACACACTTGGATCCTCTTCTTGCTGTGAAAGATGAGGCATAGCAACACCCTGGGTTTGGATTCTCTCCTTCCTCCTCTCCAACCAGGACAAATCTAGAACCAAAAGTCCTTTGCAAGCATCTTCTTCCTTTCCCCAGAATGAATCAGTTCTGCTTCACTTTCATACACCAAACCTGAGGTAATATGTTTCTAAGCCTTAGAAAGAGCAAGCCTTAATTTTAGTGCCAAAAAAAAAATAGTAATAGCTGTATGCTTTCTAGAGGTGCACTCTGTCATCAGCCTGGGTCATCCTCACCTCAAAGCAGAATACAGAATCCTATTTCATGGTGCAAGTATGGCCTTAGTTTCCCTGGAAAGTTTTTTTGTGGCCAAGTGAGATGATAGTTTATTCACAGGTATTGAACACTGGAAGACTCTAGTTCAGCCTTTGCAAATATGGTTGAGTGGCAGCCCTGGGATTCAGTGGTCAGCAACCTGTGAGACAGATGTCTAATCTTTGATAAAGGATTCCCGTGCCAGAAACCAAGATCACTCCTGTCTCATGCTTATGGCATTGCAGAAAGGTGAACCAGTCCGGGCTGTGTTCTGTCTGGGAGTCAAGTGTCGTTATTAATGGTTTTCCTAGGAGCAAGTGACATCATTAAAGTTTAAAGGTGAAATCTTGCATCTTGCTACAAGAGGCTGAGAGACCACATTACAGGCCTCTCAAGTCTTCTACCATTGAGAACATGACAGTTACTGTTGACTAAAAGATGTCACAGCTCTGAGATCTCTACTCCAAGACATTCAATACTTCTCAGAACCAAAGCATGGCTTTTCAAAGCCATTTGTGCA
Organism: Grus americana; assembly: GCF_028858705.1. Classification (NCBI taxonomy): domain Eukaryota; kingdom Metazoa; phylum Chordata; class Aves; order Gruiformes; family Gruidae; genus Grus; species Grus americana. The sequence goes on from NC_072859.1 coordinate 30,580,397, forward strand.
GATACCCAGGTACCTGGAAGTTAGGGCCTTGTACCTTATAATACACTCTCATCTCTTGAGATCCTGTCTCCAACGTTCTGGGCTTTAGTTGCATGATCTGCAGAGAAACTAGAGACTGGTTTGGCCAAGCCTGAGAGGTGATTGTAGAGCTTCAGAAAGTTAATGGAGCATGTTTAGGGTAGGACAACAATCAGCATGGAGGCTGTGCCTGGAGAAACGCAGTATGATTTGCTACAGGTGTTTTAACTAATGAGGAAAGAAGCAGTGTGCCTTCATACATCCAAGGAGTTTGCTAAAGCAGGACAAGTGAGGAACCCCCAGACCTCTTCAGTGGTACAAGATGTAGAGAACTAGCAGTCCCCTAGGAAGAAAAGGCATCTGCAGTTACAATACCTCCCCCGGGCTGAATTTCCAGCCTTTCCTATGAGACACAAACTATCCATGAATGAAGTCTAAAGTCACTAAGGAAATATAAAGTTTTACAATGAGATGTACAGGTCTAGCAAGATTTGAGAAGATTGTTTTTTCACAAGCTCCCAGCCCCTGAGTGTCCCAAATACAACACAGATCTCATCCTGTGAGAAGAGTGGGAAAGCATATTAAACTTCAGGCCTTGTCTTCATTCTTGCAAGTACAGGGATTTGTTCACATGGTGGCCTATCTGAGTGTAGTCACCCAGTAGTTCATCAGGTATTGCTCAGGACACTCTTACCAGGACAATCTGCAGCAAAGCTTCATTTATTTGAAAAGTCTCTATAAAGATGTGGCACAACTAAAAAAAAAAACTTAAGCAAAAAATAAACAGTAGCAAAATAAAATTTCTATATTTAATTTCCTTCTTAGCTAGTACTTACCCAAGACATCAAAAGAGTTCTCCTTTCCACCCCCATCAAAAAAAATAAAAATTTAAGCCCTAGCAGAGCTGCTTTATACAGCCAGATACCGGAGGCTGCATTAGTGATTACTTATGCTTGGCTGTTAACCACACCCAGGGAATGTATAAAAGGTGAGTTCCAGGAGGCTCTCTTTTACAAAAGCACAGAGGTGGGGGGAAAGGATGAGAGGAAGATAAATAGGCTCTATGACTCTTATTCTTTTCTGAATAATGTTTCTTATATGAGTCTGAGAAGAGTCTTTCTATTGTTTCTGAGGGGCTTTGCATTTTTTTTCTCATTCTATCTCTGGAGTTTCCCCTAGGCTTTGCAAGTTTGTTTTTAGCACAGAATAGGTTAGTGTTCTCTAAAGCGAAGTGATGGCTCTCCTTGCTGAACTTCCTTCCATAAGGAAAATTCAGTGGGGTTACCAGGAGGGCTGGCAGCAATTTCTTAAACAGCCTTTTGAAAGTTCTTAAAAGAAAAAAATCATAGCAAATAACACACACAAAGATATTCAGTACTCCCATCTCCTTGTACAGGCTGTCAGAAATGCTGGCAGCTGCTGCGAGGAGCTGAAAAAATCATCATTATATTCTAGGCAGCTTGAAATCAAATAATATGTGCGCACAAAAGGTTTTCATTTTGGAGCTATTGTGCCTGCTCTGTTTTGGAGGAGGGGAGAAAGAGACCTATTGTCTCTTAAAAAGCAAAATAGTGGCCTGGTTTTAGTTCTGCAGGAATGGAGTGATCTGTGTGCTATTAGCTGACAGTAAAGACATCCTCTTTGCAGAGCTTGCTCACTGCTCCGCTTAGTTTGCAACTGGTAACTGCCAAATCCCCACAGGGTAAGAGGCCTTGCACTCCAGCTGTTGGAGAAGTAATATCCCCCACTGCTCAGCATGATAGGAGAGTAATAAAAACATCATTTCTAATAGGAAAATGATGCTTGCAGAAACAAATAGAGACTGGCTTGCTTAACAGAAAGGGGGCTTTGGGAAGGACAAAGCCATCCCTAGCAAGCTTGTGGATGAAGCCTTGAAGAGAGCAAGAAGTGTCCCAGAATCCCTCAAATCTAAGCAGATAGTGAAACTTTATAGGCATTTGTAATGGCTATCTAAAGTCCTGTTAAACTTTTAATAGACCCTACAATTCTTTATGAAAAAGATGTTTCGCAGCTTTCTCGAAGAAAAATACTCCTATTTTCAAGGAATTACTGCAACTTTTCTCAGAGCCTCCCTTTTGTTTCTTCCTCTACTTTTCTAAACAAAAGCAATTATCAAAGAAAACTACTGGCTGTGGGCAGAAAGCATCCACAGTATTTGAGTTCTGTCTTTGTCAAGGACTTAACGCTGAGCACAAATGTGAATACAGAGCAGTTGAATGACACTTTTATAAGTCATTTTTTCATTATACAATCTTGCTTGGGTGCTCTTAAAAATATATAGGAAAGATTGTACCAACACTGTAAACTTCATAATTATTTCATCATGGCCTATCTTGCTCAAGCCTGTTTGTAGAAGCTTTCTTCAGGTTCCAAAGAAATGGATTTGTTAGGGAAAAAATTCCCTGAGAAGGGAGAAAATCTGAGTTTGTTGCATGTGCTTGGTACAAAAGCTCGAGGTGCTAATTCTAAAGCGATCCCTCTCCAGCTGCCTCATGCACTGAGCAGGTCTCCAGGAGTTGCTCAACATCCATATGTTTCATCAGTTAGGCTTTGGAATAACGACATACGCGGTAGGCTTCTTTACCCTTATCTGTCCAGGAAGTCCCTTTGCAGAGAATTGCTCTTGGCAGGGAAAGTGTCAGCATAGTTCATGCCGATGAGATCACTGCGAATTAACCATTGGCTTTGGTGGTATCCCATGCTGCCTTTTTGCAAGAGAGAGGAGAGTTACGCCTACTGCCATTTCTATTGTTTTTATACAAATAGATTAGATAATAATTCTGTATCGGTATCTTGATGAAAAGAAAGGAAGTATTCAAGGGGCCTTGCCGAGTGTTTTTTGGGTAAAATACATAATTGAAAATCTTTCTTCTTGAGCTTTTCCACGACCTAACAAACTCAGAGAACTTCAGATTTAAAGTGTTTCGGAGATTTTGAATGCACTTTCCTTTTGCAGTAAGTACTGCCTTCTCAAACCTCATTACGTAGGAGCTGCCATCAACTATAAACAGAAATGATTCAAACTAGTTTGGGAGTTTGTCTGCTTAGATGGATTTAGTGCCAAAAACATTTTTAACATCTTAAAAAGATATTTCCTTTTCCCCCCTTAAATAATCTCAGCTGTACATCGATACCGATATAATAATTAGGGAACAAAGATATTAATCCCTTCTATTTGTATTCAGCTGGTTTTAATAAGGAATCTTAAGCGTAGTATCAGGAACAGTTTGGATTCCCTAAATGTGTTAGCACATGGTGTCTCTTTCCAAACAAGGTTCACAGAAGCCGTCTCATTTGAAGCACCAGGACAGCAAAAAAATAATAATCCTGTAAAGAAAAGGAAATAAACTGTAGGATTTTGTATGTTTTTCATTGGTCAAAACATGATCATACTAAGAAAATGGACAGGCTGAAAACTAATGTTTTGAACTTCTCAATACCAGGATAGAACTTCTTTCTCTGAAACTGTAGGAATTTGTCCTTTGAAACAGAAACAACTACTTAAGCAATGAGCATTAAAGGATCTATTATGATACTGAAATGAACTGGTCTGCTTCCATTCAGCTGAGCACAATGGTATAGGCATGCACTAGTTTTTCATTGTAATGTTGTTTCTAAACCCGGATTCATGTATAAAGTGGTCCGAAACATCCCCCTCTCTTCCTTCTGGGATACTGATGCAGAGCTGTGCCTTTTTCACTTAGGGAGAATAAAGGAATCTTGGTGTATTTCTGACATCTAAGGACAGCGATGTGAAAATATCTTTGGATCAAGCTTGACACTTACTTGCTTCAGACTGTTTCATATTCAAAAATTTTGTGAATCTTGGATCAAACATGTTGCATTTCAGACTATATCTAAGTTGGTTTTCATAAACAGCATCAAAATCCTTACAGATGCATTACAGATCTCATTCCCAGGCATGTGTAAGGTACCTTCCCTGGTGTCCTGAAAGGTGCTCCTGTGACTGCAAAAACAATGTTGGTAGTAGAGACGGGGCCAGAAGTGTTTCTTAAATCAGATATTTTGAAGGATAAAGGACAAATACAGCTCAGTTAAACAAACCACCCCCCAAAGAGTCAGTTCTATGGATAGAGGACCTACAGAGAGAGGGCTGGAATTTGGAAGCATGGAACTTCTGAGCTGATGTGGCCAGAAAGCCTCCAAATTATATGAAACAAGTAAGTGTCATACATAGCCTTGATTGTTTGAAGAAACAGTATCTCCAATTTATTTTTACAATACAGGAAAGGAACATTGAGTCAAAGGACTGGACTTCCATAGTATCCTGTCATTGCAAAAACCCACAGTGCGTAATACTCTCCAGAAGCATACTGAGTTGTAAAGACTAAAAGGCATGAAATGGGTAAAGTCTTTGTAATATGTGACAGCGTTCAGAAGTTCTTGTTTGTGAAGCTATCAGTGAATGTCTCTTTTTTTTCAGAATAGAAGGATAACATGCAGTTTGTTTTGATCATAATGATTTATATGAACTTACATTAGAAGCACATGATGAAATTAAAACTGCATTCTATGTGGAATTCAAAAGAATTCTGAATGATCTTCCAGTGCCATTAAATACTACAGAGATGAGTTAAGTTTTGCAATATCTAACGTAGTTGTGAAGAGCACTAGAACATTTGTAAGCTTAAATAGAGCTGATATCAGTCAGTCTGACACTATATTTATTTATTCAGAGAAGAAACTTACATCCAGAGAGTCTTCACCCTGTTGCTCAGTGTATTACCTCAAAGAAGCAACGCTGAGAATGACCTAACACAATAATATGCATGAGCCCATGAGACAAGGCAAAACGCTTGACATATCCAGAAAATCCAAGTATTGCTGATAATAGCTGAAAGCAGGTTTGAGGTTTTAGAAGCTTGTTTTTAGTGAATGAGAGATTTTTTTAGAAACATAGGAAACTTGCAGCTGAAACTTTACGTATAGAAGCTGAGAGGGCTATTGCAGAGACAATTATTTGTCTTCAGAATGAGAAGCCACCTTATGCTGAGAATTACAATAAAGCTGAAGGATGAGTTAAATGATGCACCAGATAATAAAACACAGTAGAGATGACAGAAGAGAAGAAAAGTATTAATAATGTGAATGCATTTTACAAGAATATCCATGTGTGGAGGAGTGAGCGAGCATGGTTAAGGACGAAAGTGGAAATTATAGTGTAACTATAAAAAGTTAGAGAAAATACTGTGATCTCTTTAATAGTGAGGTGGAAAAAAGAGATACTGGCTGTAATCCAGACAGCTCAGCTGTTTTGTAGAAATACCACATTTTGAGGAGCTTTGAGAGACAATTACAATTCTCAGGACCAATAAAGCACCAGGGGCCGATAGTGTTCCTGCTGCATTATTGAAAACAGGAGGGCCTACACGAACTCAAAGACTTTAGAAACTGATTTGGTTTGGAAGCTTGAATAAATTCCAAGTGAATATGCCCAATTCTGAAGAAGGGAGAAACCAGAATGGAAGAAATGTTGCAGCATTTTCCCTTCTCTGTACAGCCTATTGTATCCAATCTGCTTTATAAAAATAAATGTTTTTCACAGAGCGGAGAGACATGATCAGTTAGGTGCTCAAGAGGGGGCAGGAATCTGATCAGGATATATATATATATATCTGTGTGTATGTATATATGTTTCCTCTGCAGCTTTTAGGGAGGTTTAAGAAAGCTTGTGTATTTGTCACACCTTGACTTTCAGCAGAAAAAAGATCTGGATAGCTTGAAAAAAGTATTAGAAGGGTGCAAATGTGAACTGGTTGAAATGGAAAAGGTTGCACATTCTGCTCTATTTGACTGCAGTGAAGGATTAAGCTAGAGAGATGCTTAAGTATCATTTCTGATACTTTTAATGTGACTGTGTAGGGATTAATATACTCATTGTGAAATTCTCAGAATGGTGTGAATTTAAATGGTTTACATTTCATTTTTGACCATGCTGGTGAGTTAACTATCATGAGAGAGAAGAAATATAGCTCAAAAGAGAATTGGAGACCAGAAGGTGCTGCAAATAAAAAAACAAACTCCAAACAGTGGTTAAATTCGAAGAAAATAAAACCCAGTTGTTAGCTTAAGATCATCTTGGGAAAGCTTTTCTGGAAGTCAATAAATACACTGGATTATGTTGATGTTAAATGGTTTCAACACCTCAGAGGAAACTAAGGCTTGTTAAAAGCGAGAATGACGTTACTTTTTCTGCAGGTAACTCGTAGGTCCAAAATAGTGAGAGAGACCAAGCTGCAGAGATCCAGGTTGTTGGACCTCTTTTTAGATGGAAGAATGACCACTAAATAACTTGAACAAAGCCCTGAGATGGATTTTTGGAGAGTGTAAGGGAAAATGTGTGGAGAAGATTTAATAAAGATGAGCTTGAAGTCTATAAAGGACCTAATATAGTAAAGGTAATGAAATCCCTAGCCATTTTGCTGGCAGAGCCTACATTTTGGATGATGGAAGACAGAACAGCTGAACATTTCTTGGAAGGCTGTTCTCATGGTATTTGACCTGGGTGCTGATCAAAGAGACAGCCATTACTGAGCATGACCAACGGCCCTTAATGTGAATTAGTAGCAATGGAGAAAAAATGCCCTTGACAGTCTTAGCAAATTATGAAAAGAGCCAGGGATTTTTGGGGTCTGTAGAGCTAGTAAATAAGTAACTAGCACTGCATTAAAAGTTGGATATCATAACAGTGTCTCTGTAACAGCAGATATGATGCAGTAAAATTGCACTGAGGATTTTGTAGGTTGGAGGGTAGATCTGACCCAATTATTATGCATCAATGGAGATAGGAAAATCAGGGCCAGTATACTTGGGGGGATTCTAAAAAGTCAGAGCTGTTGGACTAACAACTGTGAGAGAAAGCACTTTGGCTGGAAGTCTGGACAGTGATTATTGGATGAGTTCTGATGGCAGCAGTTTTCATGTGAATTCTTAGATAAAGTGTCCCTGCTGTAGATAAGGAGCTGTAAATGCATAAGACTTGGATAATTCTGATATGACTGTTTGGCCTTAATCTGTTTCTTCACTTTTCTATTCTAACATTCTCAACTGCTAGCACAATATTTTTATGACTTGGACTAACTCTTCATGCTGTTCACTCGTATGAGCACTTCTGTCCTTAGCTAGCCTGAAAATAGCTGTCCTGGGATATGAGCCAAAGTTCCTTGAAGCTCATGGAAAGACTTGTGGATGAGGCTCTGTCATATGGCTGGTTCTCAGGACCAAAGATTTTCATGATTCTCTGCCAGATGTTGACCTAGTTCAGTAGAACTGGCCTCTTTATATTTTTCATTTCTTAAAACTTTTTATTCTACACTGACATGTAGTCAAGTCAACAGGAAGTGATAACTTGGTGTTCTGAGAATATGGGTGATTACGTCTTTTGGGAGCTGATATGTAGACATTTCCCAACTCCAGAAATACTTTGGTTTAAGTTTGGTGATTTTCTGTGGTTGTAGGTCAGTCTTCCTTCCTAGTATACTTGCTTGGCAAAAAAAAATTATATATATATGCATTTATGCATATGTGTACATATACAAACATCGTATATATGTACACACACATATATATGCACACAAGTCTCAGTTCATTATGTTATGATCTCTCTTTCAGCTCACCCTGGCTCTTTGCTTATTCTCTGTCACAGCCCTTCTTGCAATGGCTTTTCAACTCAGAACTTTTCTCCGCATCCCACTTCCCCTTTACAGATTTAAAGGACAAGTTGTTCTTCCTCCAATGGCTTTTGTTCCCATGACTCTTTCTCAGAGTTTTGCATTAGCCATTAGTATCCTGTTGCCCCGATAGCTCATTGAACTTGGTCTTGAGTCAATGGTCTTGTTTTGAACCGATTAGAAAAGATTTCCTTTTCTTTATCAAAGCTAAACAAAAACAAGGAAATTAAATTAAATACAAAACTATGTTTAAATAACAGTAGGGTTGTGACATGAGGCAGGAAGCTCAAAGATAAGGTTGATGATCTGCCCAGAACTTCAGTGTGGAGAGGCACTGTTGCAGGAACGGAGGCCAGAATGTCAGCCATCATACAGCATTTTTGTGGGGTTTAATCAGTTGTCTATCAGAGCAGTGATTGTCTGGAGTAAGTAAGAAAATAGCATCTATCGACTGGGCTGGGAGGTAGGGGACATGTAATCTTCCATTGTGCTTAGCACCATGACTCTGCAGGCTGAGATCTGAATACCTTAATGCAGTGAGTTTAGCATATGCGCTGCGGGCAAAGATGCAGGAACCATAGTCACAAGATTTAAAAGGGCCTCTAAATGACTGTCCTCACAGTGTGGCTCAGTCGTCAGTTGATGAGGTGGTGTCTGTTGAGCATCTTGGGCTACTTTTAGGGTAAGAAACGTTGCTAAACTGAGCATCTTTTGCTGATGTTACTCAACATTTCTTTATTGCTAATCCTTTTCAGATACTTTCAAAGCCTTGTGCAGGGACAGAGGGAAAACATCAGTTTATTCTATCCTTCCTTTTGTTTCCTTGATGAAAACTAAAAGTCGTGTCTGCACTTGATGTTAAAGGAGTTGGATTATTGCTGCTGTTGAAAACCTCTTATGTTAGTAACTCAATTATATCTATTGTAGATTACTTCAGATTAGAAATTAGAGTTTTGAAGTGACCATTCATCCTGAACCTTATGGAGACTGTTCACACTTCCTCTCCATGCTGGTGTCTGCTAATTTGTGTCTCACAGCTCGATAGAGTAGTAGTTGGATGTGATGACTTTAAGTGTACTGAATTGTCTTGTAGTTTCACTTGCTACAACCTCTGTCCGAAGTAGAAGTTATGATGCTCATGTGTTCACCAGCAGACTGAGAGGCAAGTTCAGAGTTGAAGGCGGCCAAAAGAAAACTGTTCTCTCTGCTAGAAAATCCTTGGGCACAGAAACACTGGGGGGAAAAAGAAAGTCATTAATGCTCAGTAAGAACTGCAGGTCTTTTGACTTCCCTCTACTTTTCTAAGGCATATGGTAAATCTTCCGTTATAAAACCTGGGTCTCTCCATCATCCTTACTTTCTGTGAGTTCATTTGAATTGCATTGACTCTAAATATTTCTTTGGATATTTATTTATTTTTAAATAATGTGTTTAAAGTTCTCTCAAGGAACAGATTACAGGATTAAAATTCAAGGAATGGCCCTCTTTGTTGGAGTACTGCTGATAGACAGCTGTAAGGACAAAAAAGCCATAGCTCTGGTAATAAAGATAAAAGGAACTCAAAACGTGAGCTAACTTCCTCACTTGCTATAAATCCAGTGTGGTTTGTTTCTTTCGGATTAGTTGAGCACTGGCAACTTCCAGTAGTTTCTGTTGGGAGGTATTGCAGGTATTGTGCCTTGGAAATCTTTTTCTCAGTTAACCAGTTTGGTAAAATGTATGGGTCTGACGGAATTATGGAGAAAGTCAAACCTCATATTATATATGTGTGTGTGTGTGTATACATATATATAAAATGCTTTACAAATGTGAAATGTTGCTGGAATGCTGGCCAGCCAGAATACACTGGGGCAGGTTTGGTGAAGAGCTGTGTCTGGCACAGTGAAAGGGCCTCTGATGTCCCCATCCAGTGTAGTTCAAGACCCTGCAAGTGGACATGGGAAGAAAAACTCCTCTGGCTTTGCAGCTGGCAGCAGAGCGGCAGGGCTTGGCCCTGCAAGTGCTGACAGTGCCCAAAGACAACCCCACTTGGGGCTCTGTCATCATCCTGTATGCAGCAGGTGCTGTCAGGAATTAAAGGTTCTTTCCCCTTGTTATCTGTGGCTGTTATCAGGTGAAGCCACTGCCAGAAGGATGGATAGTATAAAAGAATACATACCAGTGACCCTTAAATTACAAAAATGCCTAAAGTTTGGGACCACCTGGAAGATGATGTTAGGAGAGAAACAGAGATGACTGATGACTTTCTCCCTTTTTTGTTCTGGCTGCTGTTGTCGCTCCAAATGCCGACCCTTCACAGCCTTATCTTGCCTCATCTTAGCGTTAGTTTAACAGCATGGATGGTTTCCTTTGCCTGTGGCAATTTAGGGCTCATCCATCTGGAAAGACCTGCCACAATGTGTGTGAGAATTCATCTCGGCAGGAAGGAATACCAGTTACTTTGCCTTAATGATTGACAGAGTCCCTGTAATTATAGTTACACAAGCTGATATCCTGTGTGCTTCTCTCTCCTACCCCCGGTTGGGATACATCCTGTGTGTTTGTATTTGCGGTTTCCCCAACTCACTGGAACAGAGGAGAGTTGTTGAAAACCTGTTTTGATTCACTCTTCTTTCTATGCAAACCACTACCTTCTCCTTTATGGTATTTGTTCACAGAATCTTTTGAAGCTGAAGGACAGATGTGTTTTTTAGAAGATATAGCCACCTTGCTTTTCTTTGCTTAGCTGTTTTCCCTGACTCCGATCCTGAAAGAGGGATCCCTGATCTCTCTCCCTGATCCTTCTTCTGCCAGTATCATATTTTCTTTGCATGACTTGAAATTTCCTCCTACTATGCTTCTTTAAGTTTTTATTCTCTTTTGGGCACACAATGCAAAGAAGGGACCAACAGCAGAACCACCCAATGGAGAAGTGGAGATGACTGACCCAAGCAGCAAGCACAATCCTTCCTCTGTCACAGGCAAAAAAATAAAAGGAACAAAAGGAAAAAAAGGGAATCACATGGGTAGTATCCCAAAGCAAAAGCAGTATTTATGAATTAGATTCTCCAGAATACTCTTGCTGTGAGGTGGTGACCAAAAAAGCTCTTTAAACAGCAGTGTCATGTGACAAGCCCAGAGCTGGAGACTGTTCCCCATTTGGTTTTCGTTATTTAATAGAAGTTAGATTGACAGAAAGCTTTTTAATGAAAGGCCTTAAGAAAGAACATATTGTTGATCTGGAAAAGCTGATAAACAACTGGCAGCCATGCATGGTATTTTCATGCTAAACCAACATAAAAAGATTCCCTCCCCTTTCTTCCCCAAACCCCCTTGTTTCTTTTTGGGATAATGTGAACATATGTTTTGTCCCCATGAAAGGGACGTGATTTTGATCAAGGCTTTGGCATGTCCAGCGAGCCTAGAGCAATTTTTGTGTTTGCAAATAACAAAAATGATCTTTTTAAGATTGGCAGCCTCCCACCCTTGCATGGAACAAACCACCTCACAGCTTTTACTGTGACACACAGGCTGGCGGCCGGCTTCCCAGTGAGCCAGAGGGAGTCTGCATAGTACTGCTGAAACCTGATCATCTCCTCAAAATGAGTTTTGTAACCAAAGCAGTGGCTCGCTTCCTCAACTGGTGTCTGCAGTCAGATCTGGGGAGCTCTAATGCTTGACACCAAGTAATAATTAGCCTTCTATGGCCTGTGTGACACTTGAAAATGTCTGTACCAGTACCTAAAGACTCATCACCGAGTTTCTTTATTTCCAATTAAAATAAAGAAGCATGTAGTAAGCAAATATTCACTGTCGAGTTCTAAATGTGTGTTACTGCACTGTGCTGTTTGTCAGGCCTTGTTCTGGTGCGTGTCACTTGTGATCTGCCTATGCATTTGCGACATTTTCCTCTGTAAGAGTCTTTAGGATATTTCATCAATCATGTGTGCAGTTCCTTTGTCGTCTTTTGAAAGAGTGATGTGGTTTAATTTATAAGAACCATGTTGAGAACATGTTTCCTTTTAAAAAGTGAAACCTCTTTGTACCAGTAGTTCATCTGGAAGTGGCAGAGACAGTAAACAACTTTGGCTGGTTTTGAGGACTTTTCTTTGCTCCAGAAAGCTTATCAGTTCTTCATGTAGCCAGCCAACGCAGCCTTCTTGAAGGAGTCAGTATAGAAATTAGGTCACTGTACGTTGGTACCACAAGCTATAAGCAACTCTGACAAAGTCCAGGTCTAAACATATGGTTGGAAATTTTCCACCATACAGAGATGGAAAGAAGCATTGCAGTGATCTAGAACATGTCCAAAGATACTCAAGATGATTTTAAGGAAGATGTGAAAGAATTCCAGCGTTAATGCATCTTCCCCACACAGTCTTGGGGTACTTGCCCCTCTGTATGGTGTGGAGAGTTTTGTTCTGCTTTGAACCTCAGACAACTCATTCTAGTCTGTCATTTTGCAGCATCAAGGGGTGAAAACCCAGGATTTTCTCAATCATCAGACCTGTTGCCATCATATGACTGCACGTGCTACACTCCCATCAAGAAGGCAGTTACCTAGTCTGTCATATTCTTTCATGCTCTTTTCCATGCTCTGAAACTGCTCATGAGACTGGGAATCTCCACACCTCAGTCATAAGTCTAGGTCTCTGTGTAACGCAATGGCAAATAGTTGGTCTGTGAAATCTCAAGCAAATTTTACTGACATTACAGTTTTTCAATTCCAGATCTGCATGCATGGTACCTGTGTGGTGAGCAGATTGTAAAGAATGGCTTATAGGGAAGTTACTGATTAAGAAATTAACTAATCAGTCAGGTTCCTTCCTAAGCAATGATTGTGAAGCTTCTCTGATTGCCCCTCTACCTTGACTGATATTTCAATCCAGAATTTGATGAAAGTCTGGGCAGAACAGAAGTAGAAAATAAAAGGTACTGTGAGATGCCACATGTCCTGGCACGTGGCTTTTGATATTGGCATAGAGACTGGGAGGCTGTGGCTCACATCAGTGTAGCTACATGAGCTCATCTCTGTGTGGTTCACATGCTCCCAGTTTCCAGTGAAACAGGAGAGGGTGCCTTGGCATCACATGAAGAAGCTTTTTTGTCTCTTTCAAATGTCAGCTTTCCCTCTGGAGACTTGTTAAGCACAAAATGACAGTGTCCCCAGGTCATGCATTACTCAGCAGCAACATGAGGCCCCCAGATGTGCTGTGGCTCCAGTTCACAGGATGTTCTTTGTCCGGGGAACAATGTTCCAGTTTTGGGGGTTTTTTTGTTTTGTTTTAATGCATCTGGGTAGAAAAGACGGGAGCCAGTGCACCGATTTGACTTGAACTTGACGTATCATTTTCAAAGACAAAGATCCTCCCATTTCCCATTCTGTCTTCAGCTCTTGAGAAGAATAGGGTTTTTCCCCTTCATATGAGCATTAAAGACATGGTCTTGCACTGCTGTCCTTCATGCCTGGAGTGTGCACAGAAGTCAGGATGTATTCCATATCCTAAGTAGGCATTGGTGACTTCTCAGTCAGCTGATCCTTAAAGAGCAAATGAGTTACAACAGACCAAATATGTAAAAGCTGAAGTCGCCCTCCATTCTGACAATATCATAGCAATTTCCCATGCTGAGATGGCTTTAAGTTGTCACAGTTTGCAAACAGAGTAAGTGAGGCTGAGATGTGGCAGTTTTACAAAGATCTTCTTTCACTTCAATTTGAAATTGTTGTAGCATATGGACACGTTTAGGGATTGCATGAAGGATCACCGTGTTTTGTAACAGTTGTAGATTTAAAACCTGAGTTTTCTTCTGGTTGTACATGTGTGAAAGGCTGCACCACTTAAAGATTTATCAGGCATGAGAGCACACAAAGGGGTGTTTGTACTCCATCCAAAACTTCTCATAAAGCAGTTTAATTGCCCAGCTCCAGTCTTCACTAGGAGCTCATATGCTTAGGGTGCTCCGCAACTTCATACGCAGTAGTGTATGCCAGCTTAACTCTACTGATTTCAACAGAGCTTGGTTGCTTTTCCCCACATCAGCACACCCATATGGCATAAGCTTTTTTTTGCTGTTGCATCAATATAAAATAATGAAGTAAATACTAGGAATATGCCAGAGAAAGCACAGTGCACCTCATATGAACTCAAGATGTCAGCTGTTTTTATGGAAAAAGATGGATTTTGGCCCAGTTAGAGGTACTCTGTTAAAAGACATATGAGGGATGTTGCAGAATTATTCTGGGATACCATTGACAGTAAGAAGAGAAATTGATGTCTTCTATGAAGGGAACTTTTCTATGAGAGAATAAATTCCGTATTCCTAAAGATCTATGGATTGCTTAGGACTCATTGGGAAGTCCTCTCAGTGTCACCATCAGCAAATGGGAATCACTGGCTTCATGAGTAACAGGTTAGCAGCGTGGTCTGTATGCCTGTTGACACACAGATACTCTAGAATGTGCGTAGTTGTTACTGTGTGAGCATCCTTGCAGAAAACATCTTTCTGCAGATGTCTTGAGTCATAGGTAGATTTTTATAGGCCCTTCTTGCAATGTAGGTGCTCTTGTATTGCCTGATTTCTGGGGTCTCTGTAGGCACCTCTCATCACTGCTGCTGGTCAGGTTTCGAGACCCTCAAGCATTTGTCTGTGCTGATGATGCTATGGAGTCTCAGTAACTCTCTGTGGCCAAGAAGAGGGGTAAACTTGCTTGGTTTGTGGAAAAGAATATGGGACCAGGATGGAGCTCCAAAAGTAAGAGGAAAGGACTCAGAATACAGTTAAGTTTTCGGAAAATTTTAATAGCTTTAAAAATTATTGTTTTTAAAAGACACAATAATTGAACATTTTTAGGAAATGTTTTTAGGAGTTTGATAAAATGAGGACAGGAAGGCACTAAAGCTGGAAAGAAAAGGGTCATTTGAGCCAAAAAACATACTAAAATGGAATGTGTTTCTGTAACAGCTAATAGAGCCAATAGAATTTATATTAAACTTATGAATAAATATGTCCCCAACTCAGCTGAGCATTTTTTACCCTTTAATAGAGAGAGATGTGGTGAGATCTTGTCTAATAAAGATCGCTGATTTGGATAAAATAAACCATTAGGGAAGCTACAGGCAGCAGAACCAGGCTGGTTATGAAACCTCATTGCAATGTTGACCCAATGAACTGTGTGACAGCTGCAGTGTTCAGCCACTCCATCATCAACAGGCTTCAATGTCCCAACATTTGGAAATGTTCAGCTATCTCAGTGTTCCTGACTGGGTGACAGGCTTGACTTGTGTAAGTAGAAATCTAGAATGCTTTTGAAAATCCTGTAAGAAAAAACCAAATTTTTTTCTAGACATGGGTTCATAAGGAATGTGGACCAGGGATCATGGCTTTGTCTTCCATCTAATCCATTTTATCTCTACAGAATGGTATTGCAAGACAGCTTTTCTCTCTCTTTACACAGCCCAAATTTGGGGATTAATAGCCAGATCTACAGTTAGGAAATAAAATGGACTCTTTCTTGTTAAAATGAATTATTACAATATAAAATAATTAGCTTCTCAACTCTTTTGTATCTGGACATTAATTGATCAAAGTAGTGTGGTATTGTCACAAAAATAATGATTGCTGTTTCAGAATGTCCAGTCTCTATTAAATTACTGTGCTAGAACCCATGGTTTTGAGTTCTTTTATTATTATCCAAAGTAATCTTTCCCAGCCCTGCAACATCAGATCCTTTGAACTATGAAATGCCCAGTTGGGCACAAACTGCTGAATTTTTCCCAGGTTGATTCATGATACTTATATCTAAGAGGGAGGTAGTACCTGCCATCTGATGTGCGTGACATGGGGATCTCCAAAAGGAAATCCCGGTGAAGTAGGCATTCTGCCCTGCCTTGTCTTCTGTTTTCCCTTTCAGGGCATATGAAGGCTACAGGAGCGTGGTCTGTATTAGATATGGGACATTAATCAAGATTTTCTCTTGAAGAAGTTGGCAGTAAGAACTCAGCACAAACTGATCAAATAAATCCCAGAAGCCACTGGTGCAGCCCCTAGGAACATTAAAATAGATGTCCTCCACATGAAAGATGGGTAAAACAGAAGGGGCTGGCTCCCTTTTTTACAATGGGTGTAATTCTGAATTGAGCCTCTCTTTAAATGTGACCACTATAGGGATATGCTTATTTTTAAATGAGTCCCACCCCCCCCCCCCTTTTTTTTTTTAAACTTACTCACTACATTGTATTTTTATCCTTGTGGAAACTAGATTGGTGTCATGGGAGCCTGCTGTAGGTCCAGCCGTATGTCCATGATTTCAGTGCTCCTAGAACTGGATTAGGGATGGAAAAGTCAAGAGCCAAGGATGAAAACCAGTAGAATTCAATATCTTTCTGATACTGAGCTCTGATACTATGAAGTCATACACAGAAATTTCTGTGAAATAACTCCTCTATAGGCATGTTGGATATGCAAAGAAAGTCTGATGGTATGTACCATGAGAAGCAGATTTGAGCCTCCTCAGGCCTGTGTAGACACTGAAGTTTAGTCTGAAATCTATGCTGGTATTTTTTTTTAAACCCTCTCCAAAACCTACAGGAAGTTAGGTATTTTAACAAATATTTTAAAACATTTTAAAAGGAAGAAAAGAGCTTATAATTAACATCTCTCTTGATCTCCTGTTTTTTCTTCCACTTTAAAACCATCTGGACTCCAGTGTTGACAGATAAACTCCTTAATCTTTTTACTTATGTTAAATGTGCTCACCAAGTTATATTTTTCACTTCTAATTTAGTGGCATCTGAAGTGTGTGTGTGGGGGAAGTGAGCCAAAGGCTGAAATATTTGCAAGAGAATTGGTGCGGTGACTTTATTGTTGGAAACACACCTGAACAGCGGGTGCCCACAGACCAAACTCCTTTTGGTTCCCTACATCTGTCTTGGCAGCTGATGGTGGGTGAAGTCCTTTCCAGTTGCAGAAATGAGGCTGCAGGCAGGCTGAGCATGCAAGGACCAGTTGTATCTAAAGTTGTTGAAGGCACTGAATCCCTGACCGATGGGGTTTGCTCACATCTGCTTTCCTCCTGAGCTCAGCTGGGGCTGGTTTAAAAGCTTTATAACTAGTAGTATGTTAAGTCATGGTCCTTCTGTAGGTTCCCGTGCAAAACTAGAACTGTATGGACAATTCCTCACTAGCCTTCAGTGAACTTGAGCTGCTGTGGATGAACCCAAGGGAGCTCCATTCTCATGGGAATCACTTGTAAAGTTGCCAGGAAAAGCAAAGTGTTTGTTTAGTGGCAGTGACTTTTCAAGGGTTGGTGAAAAGCCATTTGGCATATGACGCTATTGGTATCTGAGGTTTAATGGAAGGTTGGATGACAAAAATCTGGCATATAATTGCATTTAGAGCTGTGACATCCAAGATTACTTGCTAAATATAAGCCTGTTTTCTGAAATGTTTGTCCCATGACAAGCAAGCAGTGTGCCCTGTTAGGAACCTCCTGCATCTCTTCAGATGGATTTTGTTTAGTCATGTTTGCTTTGTGGTGATTGGCTGTCAGAGCTGACTTTGACCATAGTAAATCTGCTTTTTCACTTAAATGGAGAAAGGCACATAAAGTCCTGATTATGCTGTGAAATGTAATGGATGCACCTCCATACTGTTGCTAAGGGTTTGGGTCTCCTTACCACTTCTGGAGTTTTTTTCCTTAAAGCACCATCTCCTGGAATCAACTCATTCTGTGCTGCTTTTGGCTTTTGGAATTAAAAGTTTTTTCTCAAAATTAGAGGAAAATGCTTAAAAATACAAGCCCTGTGAGCCATATAAAACAAAAGGCAAGAATTAAGAATATGGTGGTCATTGGTTTTGGTTGTTCTGTAAACTGAATGATTTTCCTGGGAGTTGTCAAAGGGGAAAGTGTCCTGACTCTCAAGTGCTTGGAGTTTCCAAGGCCGAGGAAGCAATTCTTCATGGAGTAAGCCTGTGCCTGGGATACGTGGTAGAGAATGAAGATTGTTAAGACACCTGCACTGACATTTTTAAGGCAATCTCAATTTTCACTGTTCTGTCCCACACTTCATAAATGAATAATTGCAAGACATTTTAAAGAGTCTTAATTTCTACTTCAAGTCAGATGATATGTCAGTAAGAAATGGTGACTAGAACTGAGCAAATAGGAAAAAATCCTTATGGATATTATTTCAAATTCCAAAATGAATTTGGTTGGCCTACGTTCAAAAACCTTGCATGTTAGCTTTGAGGAAACACTTGGGTGCCAGCGTTTTACTAGCAAATAAGGATTTTAAAGCTCAAAGACTGCGGTGAGTCACTGGAAGTGAATTTGGTAATTTGGACTATCTAATTCAGATTTTGCACTGTGTTAAGCACCACATTCATTCAGGTGGCAGCATCATGAACCCAAGTTCTTGACATTTTCCTCAGAGCACAGTTGAATGTTAGTCAGTAAACAGTCCGTGGCATTCAGAGGAAAAAGACTCAGAATTCTCTAATTTGAAATAGTGTAAGTTTCAGATAGCAAAGCTATTGCAGGAAACTGCGAGCTATTGTGTTTGTAATATTTGTAATTTAAAAGGATTAAGAAGCATAGAGCTGATGCATCTAAAGCTGTTACCAAGGAGCTGGCAGTGAGAATGTTGGAGAAGATACAGGCAGTTCTTGTTTTTCATAGAAATTTTATGTGTGCAAACATATATCTCTTGCTGGTATGCATGCAGCTAAGATGTGAAAAACAAAACCCTGCTCGTCTAAAGGCACTCTTCTCAAATATTTAGCTCTGGATGGCAGTAGATTCAATTGGGAAGCTGAAAGTCCTCACAACTCCAGGTTTATCAAACAACTAACACTTAATCCATGCCAGCTGCCTGTGGTTTCCTTCCTACCACTGCCAAACCAATACTAAATATGGGTTTCATATTAGAAATAAATCTTTCAGTATATTACAAGATGGTCATGTTTCTTGGAGTATGCAAAAGGGTGAGGAATCAGACTAAACTTTGAGCATTGTGGACAGTTTTCTTTCAGAGTACAATACTGTTTCTTTGAATTCAAGCCTTTCTTACAGGTATTTGTCACCAGCCATGACTTAATGGGTCATAAACTGGGGGGGAAGAAGACTTGTGTAGAATCTGGTATAGTGATATGATAAGGATAATGTGTGGAAGGGAGGGAGAAAACATGAGTAGCAGGTCTGTAATGATTAGATATCTAGAAATTTGCTGATGTAGTGGATGAACAAGGGTGGTTGTTGTGAGTTGAAACCATACTCAGGAATTACTCTCTGCAATCGCATTGCTTTCACTTCCCGCTGACCTGTGTGCCAAGTGGTCTAAGGAGTCCTTTTGTCTCTACTTCACATGGAAAGTTTTCTCCCTTGCTCTCTTGGGCTGAGCTGAGCTTACTCTAGAGAATCCAGAGCTGACCGCTCTTCCCAAATCATGCAGCTCCATACTGGCCAGGAGGGACAAGTAGACATGAGGTGAGGAGTTGGAAAGGGTGAGAACTGAGAGTGTGGGATCAGGAGAGCTGCTTCACTCTGGGTTTGTTGGTTATCTGAATTATTGCACTGCCCTTTGTGCAAGGAGACAGAATTTTCATTTGTAATTTCAGAAACACCACCACCTGCATTCAGAAGGGCTGGGCCCTACAGAGGATCTCTATGATGGCACACGGGTGGAGTGGGAGAGCCATGGAGACCATTGCCTTTTGTAAATCTTTCTATAAAGCAGTGTAACTGCAGGTTACATAATTGTTGTAAGCAATGCTGGTGTTTACACCATCCATTACGAAGTTCTTTGGCAAGTGCCCACCTGCCACAGCTCAGCCAACGTAACTGGCCAAATTCTGATCTCACATCCCCACAGCCCCACTGAAACGGCTGTGGATTTATATGGATCTGAATGAGGTCAGGACCTGGCCCGGGATTCACAGGAATGGTCAAAGTTGGTGTGTGGAGCTGCACACAAATCCCTGCCCCTATGCTAGTCATGCAGGCTGTGAATCCTTTTAAGGCTGCATTGCCATAACTTTTAGGTTGATCTAGCAATTGAAAAATATTATTTCTAGTTGTCAAAACAGAAAAAAGTACAAGAAATATGGATTTCACATCCTTGCACAGAGCTTCTGGCAGCTCGTATTCTTTCTGCACTTGTAATGACAAATAATATTAACCTTAGCCATTTTGCTTGGCACTTGGGATTGTGTTTTTTACACTCATTATTCCTCCCAGAACAGGGAACACTTTGTAATCACTGCTTCAGTTTTTCACCAACCTCATGTCCAAAAACAAGGCTAAAGCCAAGGATTAAATGCTTTTTTGCATGGGAACAAAAGCCACATCAGTCACAGGATCCTCCAGATCATAAACCACCTGGCTTTGGAAGACAGTAGAAAATATCTCTTTTCTCTGACAAAAATAGACTGTATTGTGAGCCCTGGAAGATTCCAACACCAGAGTTTTTGGTCAGCCAAGCACTATCGTTGGCTTTCTTCAAAACTGTCTTCTCTTATGTTGCTTCTTTTCTTCACATCTGACCATCCGAGTTTTGCTCCTCAGAATTTGTTTTGCTAAGGGCTTGCAAGCACTTAAGAAAAGGGAAGTGGAACAGAGCAGAACAGAGTAGTTCCTGCATTCAGGAACTGGCTGGGTGCGGTATCAGTGAGACTACAAAGGTTTTAAAAGTAGGCCAGAGAGGTGCGCATATTATGACAGCGATATAAGACAGACTATGTTGTCTGCTACTATGTCATTTGTCACCTTCCCAAGAGGCCTGAAGTTGGCTGTTCTGTCTCAAAGCTTTGTGTGTCCTTTTCCACAGATGCAACCAGACATATCAGTGTTGGTTAAACTTTTAATCTGATCCTTTATGAACTCAGTGGGCAGGTAGGCATGTGCCACTGGAGGGGTCCTTGGTCATTGGGTCCATTCTCTGCATACTGCAGGATAAACAGTCGTGCTGTACAGTTTCATTCATGAATTCATCAAGCCGAAGTCAGTGTGCACAGTGAAATGATATCCTGCATTTTCAGCACAGGGTGGTCTTTTAGTTTTGGGAAGAATAGTCCAGAGAGCTTTTTAACAAAATGAATATGGTAGAAGCAATTACTACATCGATTATTTCATTGCAAGATTTGTAAATATGCAAACCCATCTGGTTGGACCATATTTGAAGAGAGTATGGATGCTAGCTTATGTTATTATAAGGAATGGGAACATTATGATATGCTGTAAGTTAAACAGTGAGATCCTGCACAGGAAGTTTCCTTCCCCATCATGTTGTAGGTGATCTCTAGGAATACTTCTTAGTATACCAAGGAGAAGATAATACAAATGCTAAACCTAGAAAACCTTCACTGAACCTGACCTAGCCATCGCCCCCCAGCTGTACTATTTTGCAATAAAGCAGAAGATAATCAAATGCCATGGAGCTGTTCAGGGTGCAGGGAAGTCTCCCACGTACCACAGACATTTACTGAACAACCGTAATATCTTGAATCAAAACAAATGGGGCAGCTTTATCAGTAGACTTTCTCTGCTTTTCTAATCCTGTTTCTCATGCGAGCTCATTGTAATAATCCAGGCTGGATGTTGTCCAGGCAGCTGGTGGATGTTGTCATTCTTCCATTGACTTGACAATGGAGGTGCTGGCCAAGAGTGAGAACCTGGAAGAATAATTGCCTTGACCACAGAGGGGTGGGAAAAGGCATCGCTGGCAGTTTTGGAAGCAATAATTACAAAGAGTCGTGCAAAATCCTCTCCATCTCTTTCTGGATGATTGGAAGGATTCAGCTCTGCATGCCATCACTGGGGTTTTTTGGCTTGGAGAGGTATTTGGAGGTTCATTCATTACTTGTTATAATCCCTCCCAGTTCAGCTGTGCTGAAAGTGAAGTATTTACATTAGAAATAACATCATCACTGCCAATAACTGAACTGCCAGCCCATTGTGGAACCTGTGAGGGAAATGAAGTCTTCATAGTGCACTTTGCTATGCCATTCGCTTGATCACTTAGATTTTGCTCCCTTGGTATTATAATGTATGTGTGACCTTCAAAATAAACTATGAGCACAGCCAGCTTTTTACTATATAGAATTAGATTTTCAAATGCTTCCCTGTTGAACTACCTACCACTTGAATCTGTGACCAGTTTTTGGGCCTTTTTGGCTAGGTCTGCTTTCTTCAGACTTTGTCTTTCTGCAGATTTATATTGCCCCGTTAACACGATTCGAGTCCAAATACTACATCACAACTGTGGGCTTTTGGGCAACTCTCCAGCAGTGTGTTGAATCTTTCTCTTTTGCCTTGCTTTTAATAATTCTATTATATGTGGACAGAGCTGCTGCTGCTTTTAATGCATGTCTTGTTGAAGCTTTGCAGGCTCCTTCAGATTTACACAGGACTCTGTTATGAAAGGAGAAACTAAATCTCTTATCCATTCCACTCCCAGATCTGTGTGTTTCTCTTATTTCCAAACACTTCATTTAGAAAGCTGGCCAGAGAAGCCTGAGCTAATGCCACGTGCCTCATGCAGTTCAGTTGTTTAGTCCAGGCAAGCTTTGCTTTTGTAAACTTTTTTAGAGATATAGAATTAAATGTGAAACATGAGTCAAACAGTTTTTGGATGTGTTTAACTTGGAACACTTTGTAGTTGTGATGTCCTGATTCAATATAGGGGAATGTACTTTTTTGCCCTCGAACAGCTTTGTAAGATGGCTATCAACTGGATAGATATGTACTTACTCATCTTGCTCCCGATTCATTTGCTTTGGTTACTCCATCTCCAGCAAGGCAAACCAAGGAACTTTGCCAAGGAAACTCACGTTTGTGTTTCTATGATTTCAAAATGAAAAGAAAGCCCAGATCTGCAGGAAATATTCCTGTCCTTGAAAGAATTTAGTACAGGCAGGCACAAAATCTGCTTTGGGCTACCACTGTAGCAGAAATGCTTTATGCAGACTAGGTATGAGTGAATGGTTAGATCATTCTTGAGCATATCCATGTAGTGAAACTCTCATCTAATCCATAAACCTGTAGGCAAACCCTATCCCTGTTTAATATCTGAAGGCCACCTGGGGATTTGAAAGACATTGTGGTCCAGGTCTGAGTAATTCTTTACCCTGATACTTTCACCTCAAGGGTCTCTGTACCAGACTATTCACATTGATACTCCAGGGTCTGGTAAACCATTCTGCAGCCCTGTTGATAAGTGCTGCCTTTTTATCCCTCTGGCTTCATCTGGATGACCTTAGGTTTACTCTTTCACTGCCAGGCCTGGCTTGCAGACCTCAGTCCATGCTGCAAGTGAATATCACACAGTATGCACGTCACTTCTGGTCAACCCTGCTTGGTATGTGGGGCAAGGGGACATCCTGACTTCTTGAGAGGTTGGTCTGTGGAAAACTTATGTTCCATCAGTCGGTACCTCGTTTGAGGGAAAGAGGATGTCAATGCAGATCAGACCACAGCATGCAAAAGCAATTCCTGGCTTCATTTGGTTTCCAGAGACACTGGAGACAGACCTCCTCTCCTCACCCTCTGGCATGTTTTTTGCTTTTGTGTGTGTGTGTGTGTGTACTTGTTTCCTAGCTGAGCTCTCCACCCACAGCTTCAGCCCACGGCCTGTTTAACCCCCCGTTTTGTGTGCTGAGGGCACTTCTGTGGTTGATCACTTTGCACCAGTCAAGTGCTCGAGCAGGCATCCGGAGGGAGTCCACATCCTGGGCTTTCCACTTTTTTGTAGTGGTTCCCACCAGGTCTCTGGAGCTTGTCTGTGCTGGATCAGACAATGGTGCCAATCAATGGCACCAGCGGTAAGGCCGTGCCCTCACGTTAAAGAGCCTTGCGCTGCATGTAAACATTGCTTATCAGCGACTTCCTGTCTTGCAAGCACGGCGTGAAGAATTAGTTTTGGCATGGAAGAAAATAATGGCAATCTACAGCAGCTGTATCTGTCCTGTATCAAGGTCAGAGCATTCCTGACCCAAGTTCTGGCTTGAATGGCTTGGAGCTCTGTGTGCTTCATGGTTTAACGATTTTCTGTAACAAAAAGCTATTCAAAACTCTGATGGAAAACACAGAAAAGGCAGGGAGGGCATGGTCTGTTATCATAAGTCAGCTTGCGGAAACTTGTTGCCAATTGAGCCAATATTTTCCACTCATCTGAGATAGTAATGGAGGTCAATGTTCATTTATTACCTCAGCTGGCCTAAAATGTCACCAGTGGTTGTTTATCTCAGCTATGCACCTCATGCAGCTACAAGCTGTAGCCCTGGCTGCTTGACAGTGCAAAACCAAGAGGGACTCTGTCTGAAGTTGTGTTTTATTCAGTTACCTCTGGCCAGATTCGTTCTGTTACCCTTGCATGGTCATGTTTTTGTAACAGTTGGCCAAAGGTGCGTCATCTACAACAGGAATGACTCAGAAAGCCACAGTGGAAGTGGGAGGATTAGCAAAGACCTGCTGTCTCCACCAGGAGAAAAGAAGTTGTGTCTGTATGAATGGCTCAGGGTTAGTTATCCTTAGGTGCTGAGTCCCCTCGCAAACATTTGAGGCCTTGTGTGGGGTCTGCACTGTCTGTGTGAAAGAACAGGTCTAATGTGATCAGCTTTGGCAAGTTATTAAGTCAGACTTCTTGTCATAATCCAGTCTTTTAGTTCAATAGTCACTTAGCTCTCCATAAACTAGTCTTTTCTGTGGGAACAGGGTGTAGGTGCAAAAGATCCAATTAAAACTCCTTTTTTTAAAAAAAAAAACCAAACCACCCCAAAACCTATAATTGGTTGTTACAGTAAATTATTGAAATTCAAGTTTCAGCTTAAAACCAAGCTTAAAAACATTACCTTTTGGAATTTTGTATTTCTTCTCCCACTGGTAAACATACAGATCTCTTTCCCTCAGCTCTGGACCCAGACCTGTTCTGCTTATTTCTGGGGCTGTAGACACACTCCAGACTCTGAACATGCAGTGTTTGTTCTACCCTGGAAATCTTCAGAGACGGACAAAAGTGAAATCTATGGTTCCACCAGATTTTGTCAAAGTTCGGATTTATGTACGGACAGAAGAGCTGGAATTTTACTCTTGCAATTGGGTGCTGGTCTGCATTTGACCTATCTGTGTTTTGGAAACAGATCTAAAATCGAGGCAAACAGAAACAGAGACTCTACAGGTTGGACTTTCCTGAAGACGTTGTTTGGGGTAGAGAGGTTCACTTGTTCTCTTGAAAGGAGTCCAATGTGTTTCCTGATTCAAAAGCCCTTACTCCTCAAGGAAGAGTCTGGCTTAGTTACTTTTTTTTTTTTTTTTTTTTAAAATTTGATATTTGAATGTGTGGGAGCAGAATTTCCATTTCAGCTCAGAGAGCTCAGGGTGTTTGCTGCTGTTCCCATTATTACTTCACTAATTTCTACCTCTTCATGATTCTTTCGCATCATACCGCTGAGTTTTGGCCCCCTGTGACTGGTATGCAAGACCATTGCTTTGCATTTGTGACCATCACTCTCCAAAATTCAGTTTTTCGGTTTTAACAGACCTTTAATCTCCTGTAGTTTATTTCCATGTTCATTTTAATATCTTTCTCAGTTGCTCTAGGTTTAATCTCTTCAAAATTAGTTTTCTTTCTTTCTTCCCTTTTCTGTTATGAGTGATACATCGGTTTGTGATCAGCAGATGAGTAGATGAAGCCATCATCAAACCAGCCTGTGGTTCTAGATTTGTAATGTGCCTTCACTATGGAAAGTAATGAGCTGCTGAGCAAGCTGCTGAAGGGATTAATGGCTGTTTATCAGATCAGTCTCAGCCAGTGATTATGAAGGGATGTTTTTCTAACCTTCTGCTACCTGGGGTTGGAGTTCTGCAGGGGTCACCGAAGGGGTGTTTGTCAGCCATGATGTTTATCATCCAAGGTTTTTCAAAACAGCGTGAGAATCTCTGTCATCAGAGAGTTACAATAGTGTGTTTGTCACTCTCATCTGCTGGCATCCATGTTATGAACAGGACAGGGCATCATGGGGGGGTGTGTTGTTCTCTTGCAATATTTGCTGTCTTAGTCTTGTGTGGGCTTTGCCAATGTGTGTTTATTTCCCTTTTGATAGCAGATGTGTTTTTATTCTCCACTCAGGGAAATGCCTGGCTGTCTAACAGTGTTACCTTTTCACCTGTATTAAGTCAGAGAAAAGAACAGAGAGAAAGTTGAGACAGAACCAGAAGTTTTACTCCACCACCTTTGCTTTCTTTCAGTGATCATGAAATTCTTTAATGAATTCTTCCAACATAGTGAGAAAGACATGAGGCCTAAATTCATGCACACAGAGACAAGGATAGATATGATAGTTAAGTCATATAGTCTTTTATGGGCATCTCCTGTTGTTGGCTAGGATATCGATTGCAGCCTTATTTTCCTAGAGACCCCATTGCTCACAGACATGTGTGCTATGGAGGGAAATGAAAGGCACTTTCCTATGCAGAGAGAGAAGGGTTAATCCATTTTATACTGGGTATATATCATAGAATCATAGAATGGTTTCGTTTGGAAGGGACCTCAAAGATTATTTAGTTCCAACCCCCTGCCATGGGCAGGGACACCTTCCATGCTGAGAACTTGGTGTCAGAGGGGAGAATCAATCCTCTGGGATCTTCTGAGGCAGCCCATGCAAGACCATGGGATGCTTCTTTTGGAGTTTTTAAGGGTTGAGTAATCACGTTTCAAGTAGAAAGAGCATCTTTCTCTCATTAGAACTGTATTATGAATACTCAGTCCAAATCATGACCCTATTTCTTTTTCACAGTTTTTTTGGGTATAGAAGGGAAAATAATGAGAGAAAGCCAGAATCAGAATAGATACCTTCTGCATGGTGTGGTGACCTAGAACAAAACTCAAGATGTTGTATGAACTCAGGAAATTTCAGGTCAGGACTGTAGTGCTCCATCTTTGTCCTTCCTCATCATTACAGATTTATCTGCTACCTGTAACTACAGTAACAGTCAGAATAACATTTTCTTGGTGACAGCATATTTTTCTCCTTTTTTGCTTTCACTTCTCCAAAAACAACTTTCAACTGCAACCATAGGGAGCAAGCAAAGATGCAAACCACTGAGCTATTTGAATGTGTGGATACCCATCGATTTGTCTCAAGAGCCCTGTATCCACATTTATCCTCTGAGATCAGGCCATGTAGAAATCCATCCCTTTCCCTAAAACTGTACCTGTCAGGTTTGGGAATGGGTACAAAATGAAAGCATATATGACTCCTGAATCTGGTACTGACTAGAAGTCTAGTGGTAAATAAAATGTGGGTAAACTGACCCAAATTCAGAGTGGTGTAAACCGCATTTACCCACATTTTCCTTCATCTACACTGCTGATATTGAAGCGTGGTCTGTCTCTACTGTGGTAGTATTGTTGGTGAGGAACTGGGGAAGTAGGGAACTGTAAACCCATTTGGTTCAGATAATCTGTTACATGAACTCCACAGCTGAGAGGGAAAAAAACATAAAATATTTATTTAGAAAGTGCAGCTTGTTCCCATTTGTGACCAAGCAAATTAAGAAGATGGAGCTTTGTGGGGGTATTTTTAAATGGGGGAGGGGAGAACCCTGTAATCATGAAAGCCTGTGAAATGAGATTGTTTTTTCCTAAGGAAAAGAGCCCATTAAGAAATTTTAATGTACAAGCTGCGCAGCACTATTATACTGACCTCTCTGCTCTCAGCCTGTTCAGCTCCCCTTCTGCAGAGCTTTCTACCTCAGGATCCCCAGCTCTCCTCCTGCAGAGCCTCCTCCCTTTACCTCTCTCCTCTTCTCCTCCTTTCCTACATTTGGGGTATGAGGGAAATGAAGTGAGGGGTCTTCCTTAAAACTCCAGCTCCCTGTGAGCTCCCACAAGACTGAGGTAGGCTCTTGCCTCAGGCTGAAAGGGAGTTAGCTGTCACCTCAAGAAGTGGGAAGGGATCTGTGGGAAGTACTGTGTCCAGCTCTGGGGCCCTCAACATAAGAAGGACATGGAGCTGTTAGAGCAAGTCCAGAGAAGGCCACAAAGCTGATCAGAGGGCTGGAGCACTTCTATGGAGACAGGCTGAGAGAGTTGGGGTTGTTCAGCCTGGAGAAGAGAAGGCTCCGGGGAGACCTTCGAGCAGCCTTCCAGTACCTAAAGGGGCTACAGGAAAGCTGAAGAGGGACTGTTTACAAGGGCATGGAGTGACAGGACAAGGGTGAATGGCCTTAAGCTGAAGGAGGGGAGACTTAGATTAGGTATTAAGAAGAAATTCTTCCCTGTGAGGGTGGTGAGGCACTGGAACAGGTTGCCCAGAGAAGTTGTGGATGTCCCCTCCCTGGAAGCGTTCAAGGCCAGGTTGGATGGGGCTTTGGGCAACCTGGTCTAGTGGAGGGTGTCGCTGCTCCTGGCAGGGGCGCTGGAACTAGATGGGCTTTAAGGTCCTTTCCAACCCAAACCATTCTATGATTCCATGATTCTATGATTCTATGATTCTATGATTCTACGATTCTATGATTCTATGATTCTATGATCAGCAGGTGGGTGCAGGGCGCAATGGGCTGGACCTCTGCACCAACAAGAGAGGTCCGAGTTAAACCAAATGTTTGTTGAAAACCTGTGACAGACCAACCAAAATCCTTGAGTTTACAGCAGGAAATGCCAGGTGAAAATTTATGGTCTGGATTGTACAGGAAAGTAGAATTTGACAGACAAAGTGTTTCCTTTGGTCTTAAAAGCTCCGAAGGTCTTCACTTACTGGGGGAGAGCTAGCTTGAAGTAATGTAAAAATGTTAGCTGCAGGGTCTTTCAGAGGAGCTTAAAAGAATTAGGATCTTGACTGTCAAATAACCCTTTATATCTGTTGCAGGAAAATGCTGTTAAACAATTTATTTTCTGGCTGCCAAGTTTCACTCTTACACTACTGGGAGGTGTTAACATTTTTATGCTGAATTAAGGTGTTGCATACTAAAGAAGAAATACATGGGTCTCATGTTCGGGAAATGTACTCCTTTGTGCCCTACAAATGAGTCAGTTAATTTGGATTGAAAGTGCATAGGTGTCCTTTGGTGACATAAAACCACCGCAAAACTCAGTAGAAACATGGGATTGCAAGAAGTAAATGTAATATTGATTAATTACCACTGAAAGAGGGGGCTCTGTTTTTAACCTTGTTGGGGAAATTGATGGTGCAGTATGGAAGGAGGAAGAGGACGTTTCATGAACTATTCCCGTAATAGTTTTGGATTGGGGGGGCCTTTCGAAGGAGCTGTTTTAACCGATTCCTTCATCCCCACAAACATTACATAAGAGCCATTGGCAAAACTAACACACACAGGCTTCTGGTACAAAGAACTAAAAAACCAGCCCAGATGTTTACAAAGCAACCACAAAAGACCGGAAGAAAAACAAACATACAGAGATGCAGAGCAACCAACAAACACAGGAAAAAAATATCCGTGTTCCTGGCAATAGCTTTTGAACATAATGAAACCATTTGGGGCAACCCTCCTTTAAACTTGCCCCGTGGCAGGTTTGAATTATCAGTTTTCATTCATCACTTAAGGTCAAAGACTTCGTCTTTCAGTGTAGGTCTACCCTTCTCTAAAAAGGCAGATGGAAAAGGTAAGGCAGATCTTCATCTATTGACGATTTATCCTAATTGGTTTACTCTGCATTCCCCTATTTCCCTTCTTCTGACAGCAAGGGCATAAAAGAGGGTAGTCTTGGCTCAGTTGTCTTCCTCTTTGAGCAAACCAGCACTGCTCGTGCTTCCCAGTTAGCCTGCAAGCTACCTAGGGATATGAGCAGGTCCAAAAGTGCATTGCACCGCTGTCCATATTGCTGTATGTCCACATCCTTCAAGCTGATGTTTTGGGCCCTTTTCTGGGGACTCAGTGGTTTGGAACATGCGAGGAGACCTGACTGGAAACACTTTCCTCCCAGCTTGAAATGCCTTTCTACACCAACTTCTTGGACTTCTTTGCCCAAAGTCACTACCCTTGTGATTTTTAGGTCAGAAACAAGAGCTTTTTTCTAGGAGGTATTTCGCTTGTCTCCTTTGTTTGCTAAGTGAGAATGGCTTGGAAATGTATTGCGTTTGGACAGACGCTTGAATTCGTACAGTCACTCCTAAAATGCAGCTTACATTTTCCAGATGGCTTAATAACAAAGCTGATTTAATATTCTTTGCACATATATAAAAGTATTAAAGTATCTTACAAATTCCCGTGCCTAGGTGAGGTGGTCCTGAACCCAGGACTACCAAATACAAGGCTAACTTGGATCCATATGCAAACTTCACAACTTTGACCTGTTGCTAATCAATATAGCCATTAGACTATAATGAAGGTACCGGAAACAGTACTGTTTTTTGTTGAAGACTCTGTACTTTACTCCTAAGCACTACAAAACACTGTAAAAGCTGTTTACTTTGGCTTCTGGTCTCCTGAATTTGCTGAAGGTGGCCATGGCTTTTGTCCTTCTCTACCTACAAGGCAAAATGCTTGAAGAGAAGAGAAAAAATGCTCCTTTCAGGCTGGAATGTTGAGGTTGCAATTTATCGTATGGGACTTGAAAGAGGAATTTTCAGTTCCAACTTGTTTGAAGAGGAATGGGCTGGTGAAAGAATTTAAGGGCACTTCTGAAATGCAAAATGTTGCCTGTCTATGGAATGGCCCAGAAAGGAAACATCCGTGAGGATCTATGGCTCAGATATTCCACGCTGCCTGGACAGAATAATGAAACACTTCTCTTGAGATTTACGAGCCTGGAAAATAGACTGCAGACTTCCATCAAGGCCTGAAAATACTACAGACTGTAGTTGGAGTCTCTAGTACATCTCTTTTTATATAAGCAATACAGGGTGGGAGTACTGGGAAGGAATCAGAGATGAAGTGTAAATGCAAACGCAGAAAATAAATATATTCTTTACTGTCATGAGACTCCCAAGCTGCAATTGTGAAAGAAGTTTTATCTTTCCAGTGCAAATTCCCTGTTCCTTTTTTGTTAGTTTGTTTTGTTTTTATAACTAAATACTACCTCCAACTTCCAACCATTGCACTGCAAGGCGAGGTGTGGTGGGGGAAGCACGAATTCTGTTGGAAGCTTCTTTTTAGCAAACACACAGGCAATGGAGTTGGTGAGTCCAGGCTGCTTCGCTTTCCTCTGTGAAGGCCAGGGGCTGTCAGGAGCGTACAGTGAACGCTGTTCCGCTGCCTAATGTGAATGCTGATCCATCCCTACCTGTTGAGCAAAAGATGAGCAAGACAGTGACTTGTGCACTTCAGGATAATGCCATTTTGTGTTAGAGAGTGGAAATCACAGAATCCTAGAAAGCAGGATCTCCAGGTTAGCCAGACTGTCTCTGCCCCAAAGCAATGTCAGCTCTTAAAGGTGTGTGACGGTTGTTACTCTGTCCTGTTCCCGAAAAATTGCAGTGCTTGAGATTCCCACCCCTGGTTTGCGCTAACCACACAGCTGAATTTTTTTCTTAGCTGTAATGCCAATCTCTCTTGCTGCAAGTGTTTTCTATCAAATGCGTGTCATAATCCATGAAGTAGTTAATGTTGCTTGGCAGTCACATCTGCTGGCAGTATTGTTGGTATTATTATTTTATCACTGCTATGTTTTTTTAAATGTTCAACCTACAGGTTTGAGAGTGATTTTGTATGTGAGAAAATCTTTGCTGCCTGATTGTATGAAATCTCACCTAGCAGTCCCAGATCTCAGTTCTAGGAGCAGGGACCAAACCCTCCTGCATACACACACAAAGGATGATTTGATTGCACTCTCACCTCTCAGCCACCTTTCTTAGCGCCAAACTCTAGTAGAGCTTTAGAGGACCAGCTCTGAGCTCTGCTGAAGAAAGCCCAGCTGGCAACTTGGGCGTCACAGTGTGGAGCTGAACTCCTTCATAAATCTAATGCTGAACTTCGCTATAAAAAGAAGCCACTCTGCAAGGTTTCCCCAAAATGCACCCTGAAAGAGCTTATGGTCTAAGCAAGGAAGATAAGTGGATCCTGATCTATACCTGTACGGCTGAACAGGACCTGGAATAAAACAGGAAAGAGCATGCAAAAACCGTGAAGGAGAGTGCACACTCAGCACCATAATTCCCATAAGGTTATAGATGAGGGTGGGGTTTTTTTGCATTCATTGTTTTCCTAAGGCATCCACAGCGGAAAAGAAATAGATTTCAGTGGCTGTTTGGAAGAACTGCATGTTAAGGGCAAGGATCGCTCCACAGGTAATGCTGGTTTCTCATTCATCATGTCAGTCCATTGTTGTCAGCCCGATGCAAACTGTTTCTTGGTGGCTCTGCATTCCTGATCGGGACCATATAAACTCACTGCATATCACAGTCACTTTGACTGGTGATTTCCTAGTAAGGTGCCATGTGCAAGGACAACCCCAGTTACATTCACAGGGAACTTTTTTGCCGGTGGAAAATTAGAACAAGTGCCTTGTGTGTGATGATTGATACTGCCAGGCGGACAATAATTATGATTTACACATGATTTCTTTATTCTTGAGGGGAAATCCCAGTTGCCAAGTATGTTAACGATGTATGTAATGGTGTGTTAACGGACACCATTAGTTTGCTGGACAAAACTGAGACCTCTGCCAAAACAAACCTTCTCCAATAGTACGTTTTATAGATCAGCAGATTCTGAAAATGCTTCAGAGTGGAACTGAATTGTGGGGCACATGCTTCTGGAATGGCTAACAGTTTCCTAACCGCAAGTTTAAAGGTATCTGTTAATAATTAAATGCACTCGAGCATTTTGTTAATTTCAGCATCGTACAATTTCTCTATGAGGTGCAATAATTGCAGTCCGGAAATAGTTTGTTTTAACGTTATGACTAGATTAGTACAGAAAATAATCCCAGCTTGTAGCAGCTCATGTTAACTTCCGTCACTGGTACCAAGCGGCTTGTCCGTGCTGAGGAATGTGCTCGTAGCCCAAGGCGTGCAGGGAGCTGTACCTCCCCAGATCCTCCCCGGCGCCAACAGGACCCGGTGCCGAGGTCGTGTGAGGTTCGTGGGGGACGACCCCGATGCCCTAGCAGGCGCAGCAAGGGGTCTGGCAGACCCTCTGGCTCGGGGTAACTGCTGAGAGCAGGGGAGGCTCTTGGTTCAGCTGCTTTTGGAAACACTTGACGGCAGAGCTGCTCTGCAGGAGCAGCTGAAAAACTCATGCACAGATGGAGTTGGGGTGGCTCAGCACTTTTTTTAAGGTGTGTCAAGGTCTGGGCCAGCACGGCAGGCCAAGGGCTGTACCTGAGCACAGTTGAAAATGCTCACGAATACAGATGCATGTTCTCAGTGGGAGCTGCCAGCAGTTTGGCAAGAAGAATTTGCCCTGTAATGGCATGTGGTATCACATACTCCTAACCTGCAGTGCTTTCCCTGGGAAAGGCTGATCTCAGTTTCCAGTTTGAGTTCTTCTGTATAATCCATGGTTCACACAAAATTTTGTGGACTGGGACTTTTCTCTTTCCAAGAAACCTGGTTTAATTCAAATTGTGGGGACTTCTGCAGTATCAGATGTGGAGGATAGCAATGTCCTGGAAGCGTTGTGCCATAGTACTTGACCCGAGATTTGGATCAATGGACAGGTATGAACTTCCTGCAATCTCAGAAACCTCCAAAGCACTTCTTATAAAAACCAAACCATGCGACCCATTTACTCCAGAGCAGAACTAGGCTCTTCCTGACTTCTTTCTGCTCAGCCGTTCAGTACTATAGCTGTACTCAATAAAGCTCATTAGAGCAGTTTATTGCCTTAGTTGTGAGCCTTCATGTATTAATACAAGAATTTCAGAGCACAAATATGGATTAAATAAACGGCTGACAAGGCTAGAGTGATCCAGCAATGATGCTGGTTCTTCCTTTCAAAGGTTTCCATTCATCTCAGACATGATAGTCTAATCTTTGACTGAGACAAGAGTTGTACCTGGGTAGTTTCCAGTCATGCTAATGGGAGCTGTGAAAACCTTGTGCATAGCAGCAGCAGCAGTGGCCCCTTTTTTCAAAGGGAATGGTTTTGGTTATTTCTTAGTGCATTACAATAACCAGCCACCAGACTTAATTGCTTTTTTTGTACCACTTTCCCTCCCCTCCTCGTATCTTTATCTCTTCATGCCATAAAAATATTGCATTTTAAAATGAAGTCAAGGAGACAGAAAACAGAAGAGACATGTTTTGCATAAAAGAAGAAACATGTGTTAGGAATAAAGACTCGAAATGGGCTAACATATTGAAGACATACATGCCTTCCCTCTCCCCCTTTTGCACCCTCGCAGGCAAGCAGGCGTGAAGCTGCTCTCGTGTCTCGCCTCGCTGGGAGGGGGCTTGGTTACGCCTGCAAAATCAACCAGCCGTCATCCCCAGAGAGGGGTCAGGTGGCCTTGGAGCAAAGTGGGAAGTTTTCCCACCGTGGGCTGTTTTGGGTGGATGTGAGCATGTTTTGGTACTTTTATTGGAGCTGAAAACGCTGCTGGCACAAGCAGGTGAAATTCCTCTGGCAGAGCCAGAGATGAACCTGGATGGTTTTTAAAGGGAGCAAATTGTTCTCGTTGCTCCTGGGAAGGACACGGATGCCTGGGTTAATCACATTCGTCTTCCTTGATGATCCTGCTTAGGACATTCGGTGTATGCTTGTATGGTAATCATCAGACCCGGGTCAATTCTAAGTGAACTACAATTGGTGTGGGTAATCCAGCACAGGTTACACAACTTTCCCATGAAAATGTTCAGGTGACTCACAAAAACCTTCGTACTGCTGCTGACCTGCTCCCCTCACCTGAGCTGGGGTCTCAAGCTGCTGCGGCTGTGGCTGTGCTGTCCTGCAGTGATGCCAGGGCGGGCAGAGCTGAAGAATGAAGGGCTTTCAGGGAGTCTGACTCCACCAGGGCCTGCTCCTTCTTTTCTTCTTTGCCAAGCAAAATAAAAATATATTCCCCCTCCCAATTGCTTAAAAATAGGGCGGGGGGGGGGGAGGGCGGTAAACTACAGAAATATTTTAAGTACGTGTTTTTCCTAAGGGGAAAAAAAATGCAATGTGGTTTCATTCTAGCCATGCAAATATTTATGTGAGCAAGAGAGAAGCAAGATCAGAGAGAAAAACTGGGTTTGGTTGTGACACGGGCTTTGGTGCCAGAGACGTGGATTTACTCTTGGCTCTGCCGGAGGTGGCCTGTGTAACCTTGAACCGGTCACGTTCACCTCTGCGCCCAGAGCTGCCCATCTGCTAGAGCTGATGAAAACCTTTTTTTTTTGTATTAGCTGCATGGGGCTGGGACAGCTTCAGGGTAAAAAGGAGCTTTTCAACTCAATAGGAACATCTAAGCACTTAGGCGATGTAGTAATAGTGGAAAATTATGGCAATTTGAGCTAGGGAGGATACATCCAAAATTTGTACAGTACCGTGCACACTATGCTTGATTTGCTGGAGTCTTCTAAGTGCTACTGTAATGCAAACAATGGTCTGCATTCAGTAAGTAGCTCCTCAAATTTCCTGTGGATATCCCCAGCAAATCTGTACTTAAATAAGCAATAGTTTCTTAATCCTGGACTGCAAGTTGCTGGGGCAATTTGTACTCAAGGTGAATGTTGAGGTTAGGGAGATGTTGAGATGTGTACAAGAAACTTGCCATCCAAATTGTTTCCATCTGTTTTCATTATGTCCCACTCCTGCGGAATAAACCAAACATTTTAGCTTTCAGCTATTTCCTTCTGGACTCTGTAAAGCTACCTGTTCTCAAAAGTATTATTTGGTGTCTTTAAGTGCTTTAGTCTGATGTTTTTACAGTTGTATTCAGCCAGTCAAGAAAACCGCCTGTAAATAGATAGGAAAGGTAGCTGAAAAAAATGGAAAAGCAGTTTGATTAAATGAAAAAAATCCGTTCAGTTTGCATTGTTAAAAACATAAATACATTTCAGTTATGCTAGAATTTCTTGACAGTTGTGTAGTTTTGCCCTATCGTTTTTTCTCCTTCTCCCCTGCCACAATTGCCAGGGCCATGGAATTTAGTAAACCATATATCAGCTCGTGCCCCAGTTTCCTCCATATTTCTTGTGTCATATCTGACTGCTCAGACACTTCAGCCCAAATGACCCAGAGCAAGGCTCAAACCTGTGTTGCTGGGGCTGTGGGTGACATGTCTACCCGCAGTTCTAGCAGAAATGGGTAAAAAATGGCTTTGTTTTTAATTCTTTTGCTAAGATAAATGGCAGTCTCAAAGGAACCAACATTTTGCTAAGTATTTTCATGTAGAGGAGTGATGGAGGAGCAAAGTACATCAAAAATGTTTTAAAGAAGTTTTTTTGACTTTTGCTCCAAAACCCGAAGCAATTAAACGTCTGCTGCAATCATCCTGTACCTTAGATCTTACAGACCAGAAAGGTCAGATCTTTCCTCCAGAAAGAAGTCTCTCTGGTAATTGAAAATATTTCTTCCCAGAAGTGAAAATATATTATGCCCTTTCTCTTTAGTTAATCTATTTGTGTTTAGCTCTGAAGAGTGATTTTTATATGCTAGTTGCCCAGTTGCCCAGATGTATATGTTACCTTAGAAGAAAAGTAATTGATTTTTAGCCAAAAGGACAGGAGAAAGGTTAGGAATGTGCAACACAGTTTCTCATAACTTTGGAGGAGGCAGATGTTTCTTTTCTGGTTCCAACCTTCATTTTCTTTGCATGAAGAACGAGTTCTTTAAAACCAAATAAATATCCCTTTGAGAAGATCATGGTTCCCACTGTTATTCTTTAAATTAACTCTTTTGTAGCTGAGGCAGGGCTTAATTTGTTGATTTTATTGCAAAAATGGAAGAAAAAAGAATACAGTGTAATTTTTTTTCTATAAATGGCTTCAATTACTGTGCTCAAGAACTGGTCAGAAGAATAACAACAACAAAAGCTCTGACATTTGACACGATATGAATTCTCACTACTCATTCTAAGTAGTGTAAATATGACTAAAAATACTTTTTTCTTGCAGTTAAGATTTCATTTAAACTTTCATAACTGCAAACATAGCAGCACAGATTTCACATGTATGAAGTAGCAGAGAGGACGATTGTATCTGCTAGCGGTAACCAACAGCAGACTTCTACTGAGGCAGGAGAAAGGGAAGACAAGTAAGGGTTGTTATTCATGGTAAAAACACACAGGATGGATGTTGCCCGCCTCTGACTGAAACGACTCGTCTGTGCGTGCACGGCAAGCCATACTGGTCTTGGTGATGGAGGCAGTAGAATGCCATTCCCCTCCTCAGGCACTGGAACCAAAATGGCAGGTAGGCTTAGAAGAGTCTCCAGCATAGAGAAAAGTGAAAAATGTCTAATTTCAGGTTAATATCCTTCCTCTGCTGACAGCAGGGATGTCCCTGAAACTAATGCAGCTAATTCCATGCTCCGCAGCCCCCATTTCCCAGGGAGAAGGACGGAAATGTTTACTAGGGCAGAAAACCTGGCAGGGGAGAGTATCTGTGTGTGGCTGGGAATGGACACTTTGAGATCTCTAGGGCCTACTGAAGCAAGGCCAGAGGCTGGGGGTCACTGGTAAGGTAACCTTGTCCGTAGTTTGGATTTAGTCATTTGTCTTCACAGAGTCTGACTGATGGGAAATGCGGACAAAAGCCTTTGTGAAGCTCTGCTTGCCATATGTAGCTGTACAAGGCTACTGGGGAAGCTGGCCTGTTTACCTACCACGTCTGTGAGAAGCATTTGGTTCCTAAGTTTATAAATCAACATGTTGACCCCTTTCCAGAGGATGGAGGAATGGCTGAGGAATTACAGAAACCACTGTCTGAAGTGTATGTGTGTTTGACCATGATGGGATCAATGAACTCCATCATCTTCCTCTTGTCCCTGTTCCGTGCTGAGTGGTGGGTAATAAGGACTTTCAGAAGTCCCCACTGGGAAATCTTGGGAGGAAAGAAAAATGTGAAAAGCAGAGACAGGTAAAAAACGCCAAGGAGGGGCGAGACAACGGTTGCCTCTAAGGAAGCCTGTTGTCGTCAGTGAAGCAGAACGAGTGTGGAGGAAGATGTGACATTCATTACGTGTACTGAGTCGTGATGAGAATTTGGGCTAGCCAAAGCAAGATCTAGTGGTGTAATAGTGAAGGGACAAAGTGTATGTGCAGTCGAGACTAAAACCACATCATCCAAGCACGACCAGACTTGAGTGGTTCAGCCAGTTGTCTCCCAGAGCCACTGGTTGCCCCACCCAGGGAGAGCTTTATGGGTTGTGAGACCCTTCCCAAGAAACCTGTGCTGGGGTGAGATTAAGATGGGAGAGTAAAACTGGAGGGTGATTCCAGAGGAGAAAGAAGGCTTTTTACATTTAAAAATCACAGGTGGCTCTTCAGGGCTGCTCGTGATTTATTGTTTCCACATTGCATGAGTGGGGGGCTCCCAGCCCACCCACACGCAACTTTTCTTTCCTATAACAAACAGAAGAACACAAAACATATGAGTGAGTCCCACATGTTCATAGTCAGCTGACTTCTTCCTCACCTCTGTGATCAGCACTGTCTTTCTCCTGCTCAGCTCCGTTTTCAGCTGAAGGAGTGTTTGGTAGCAAAGTACTGAGTCTACTGGGACATCCGGGGACATTTATGTGCCCTTGCAGAGATGTGTGGCACAATGAGACAAAGTGGTTCGGTTCCCCATCCAAATGCATCTTTACCTTATCTTTTCTTCTTACAGAAAGGGTTTTCATGCTGGTCGTAGTTCTGGAGGTTTTAGGGTGAACATTTACAGTATTTTCCCCTGCTCTCTCACATTTCCTTCTAGACTCTCCTAAAGGCCCAGTATTTCATGCCTTTGGCAAGATCCTACTGGTTGGATATCAGCCCTGCTGATTGAGGGGAACCTGGAGCTCAATTGCCCTGTTCTGCTCGGTGTCGGTGTTTTCATCTGGGGCTTTCATGTGTACTCACCTGAACTTCTGGCAAACTCTAGCTGCATGCAGAGGCGTTACTGCCACTTCTGGATGATATTTTTCGTTGAGCCACTTGAGACTGAAGAACCTGTTTCCTGTTTAGAGCTCAGAGAGCTCAGCCCAGCCATTTCCTTGCTATGGGTTTTGGAAAGGAGCACCGTTTACATCCTTCCAAGCACACTGAAGACATCTGAGTTCACA
This sequence comes from Grus americana, assembly GCF_028858705.1. Classification (NCBI taxonomy): domain Eukaryota; kingdom Metazoa; phylum Chordata; class Aves; order Gruiformes; family Gruidae; genus Grus; species Grus americana. Next base: position 30,619,250 of record NC_072859.1, read on the forward strand.
TCTGACAAATTGGTACAGATAGATCTGCCTGTTCCTGCCTGCATTCTGCCTGAGTAGGGTTGGGGTTCCTGGCCAGACCCAGTGCTATATAAAAGACTGGATTAGCGCACGCATGATTTCACCCTACCAAGGTATGTGGCATCTGGCCTGAAGCTGCTGTGCGTCCATAGAATAGACATCAGGCCTACGTTGGTTTACACGTGCCCTAAGTAAAGCCAATTTGGAGTCCTTATGCTCCAGTGTAGGGGGGTGATTGGACTGTTCCTCGCATGATTAGCAAAAGATCAGGCACAAAGTTTGGGTTCCTCCTCCAGTTCTCTTGAAGGCAATTTTCTATGCACAAAGTTGCACTGCTCTAGCAGACAAGAGAGGATGGTTACATCTGAGGCTTTTGCATATGGATGTGCCTGTGTCTGTTTAAGCCTGGATAATTTTTGGCTGGTTTGCATCAATACATTTACAGAAAGCGCTAATCCTATATAGCCAGTGTGAAGTATCTATGCATGTGTTAAACCAGAGTTTGCATTAGCTTACCCAGGGCGGTTTTCTGAGTGCTTTGTAAGGCAACTGGTGCAATAGAGCTATGCAGGAAAGCTGAAAAGGTGTCTAGTTCTGGCTTTGTTTTACACACTGAGTCTTTCCAGATAACATATTTCTAAAGGCCTGGTGCTATGTACTGAAATGCCTTACATGACCTCTTCTGAAAAAGGGGAGGTGGTTTGGTTTCTCAGAGGGGCTATTGAGGTACTGTGCTCTGTAATCTTACCATCAAAAGCTCTCCATCTGCTCTTATATTGCCATCATATATATTTGATGCTGCTGTGAGGCAGCGACAACTTCCATTCTCCTTCAGACCCCAGAAAAAATTTCTGTGGAATTTAGGAGAACATGTGATAAACCTTTCGGTGTTGCCACAACCTAACTAAAAATGTTCCTGCTCTGACAGCAAAGAGGAACATTTCAAGTATTTTATAGAAGTCGCTTTTGTACAGCTTCACCAATTTAGTTCAGTTTCATCCCAAAGGATATTTCTGTTTAAGAGAGTACTGCTGATGCTGAATAGGTATAGGGTGTTCTGGAATTAGAGGAAGTTCTTTCGCATATAAATATCTTATTAAACCTTAGCACACATCTCTTAGCAAGCAAAAAGTCCATGCCCCAAGATCTGAAAAAGCATTCTGTGTTGTAGAGGGAAGGATATTATATTCAATAAATCATATGGAACTATTTATCAGCAATCACTTCTTTAACTTTTCCACAGTCTTCAGTTTCAAAGCACATTTTGAAGTGACTGAAGTTTGTACAGAGCAGTTTATTTAAAAAATTATTTTAGGAAAATTACCTCAGGGTTGATTGTGTATTTATGAAGGGTTTCTCTTTTCCTTTTTAAAAAATATTAACATAATGTAAGAAAATGGCTTTATTAAGAACAGTGGAAAAATGCGTAGAGAAACAGAAAAGATTTTGTGGCAGACAGTCTGCAATGGGAAAAGTTGTGCTTGTCATGCAGTCACAAATGACAAAGTCAGTGGAAAGACCCTGATTTCAATGGGCTTTGGATTAGGCTCTTTACCAGTGTGGGATTGTTCACTGCAGAACTTGAGTTGTTTCTGGTTATGTCTACATCCTCCTCAGTGATTGTATTTAGATTTCTCTATTTTTCTCCCCTGCTATTAACAGTGATTGTTTTTATTAACCTCATTTACCTACCTCGTCCTCCTTGCTTGCTGCCTTCTCCTTAGCCTGAATCCTGCCCTGATCTTCAGTTAAAAATGAAATTAAAATTCTCAGGATTCAAACAAATGAATGGTTTTTATGCTGCAAAAATTGTTGCATGATCTTTTGCAAATCCACATTGGCCACTTTGTGTTCCTGACATTGTTCGTTCCTGGAACAGTTATGGTCTGCTGCAGTTTAATTACGGTGTCTTTCAGTACACAGCACAGCATGGTGCTAATAGTGATGACTTAGTGATTTTCTAAATCATGAAATAAATCTGATTGTGAGTATTCGGTATGTGGTTTACAATCAGCTGGATTATGACTCTTCCCAGTGCAGTCCGTCTCTTTATAGCGAACCCACAGGTTGGAGTAGAACTAACTTTTTGCTGTAGATTGTTGTGGGCTTTATGTTTGTTTGGTTTTTTGTTTGTTTGTGGGGTTTTTTTTGGTTTTGGTTTTTTGTTTTGCTTTGTGTTTTGGTTTTTTTAAATAAAACTCAGTGTTTTCCAGATACTTGGCATCTATCCGAACCATGCTGGTACTCCACGAACTTAGCTTGAGGTCTCCAAATATGAGCTCAGATGTGAAGGCTGCATGATCTGTACTGGCAGGGGCCATGCTCCTGGAAGGTAGGCTTCATTTCATGGCCTCAGCAAAGCACTGTGTGAAGCCTGCTGGCTGCCCTTAGAGCTGGGAAGGGAGCAGGGAAGAGGTGTCTGCTCAGGTCAGTGCACATGCAGGGTTGGAAGTGTGTGTAGGAGCCCTGGACATGCTGGGATGTCAAGGTGCAGTTTGGATTCCATATAGACAGAAAGGTCCCTTTCCCAGGCATCCACAAATGATGAAAGAGAAATTGTTTGCAGTGACTTGGAATGGATTAAGTAGACAAAATATGAATGTTTGAATAAAGTAGTAGCCACAGCTCTTGTGTAGACAGTAAACAATGGTTTATTGACAGTAAACTCTTGCTCTTATGGTAAAATGTCTTGAATCACTTATTTCCTGAAAGGCTCAGGCAGGGTGTCTTTGGTCACTCACACATGTTTTGTACTTATCTCAAATCAAAACATCCTGATTTCCAGTCTCTGGAACACATTACTTGTCCATGCTTCCCCTGTTTGAATAAAAGGTGGCAATCCCAGCTGTGCGCTCATCAAGGCTGTGCGCTCATCAAGGCTGTTTTAGGTAGCATCTATCAGTTAAGAAAAAGCTGTGGAGAGATGAGACCCTAGGATTTGTGCAGCAGAAAACATCCTTGGACTGGGATTGACAGGAGGGAGTTGTGCTGTTGGGTAGGTCTTCTTAGTCCCCTTCTGCTTAGACTTTGATGTGATTGCTGTGTAGGAACAGAGTGTTTTATCTCTCAAGAAGGAGCCTCCATTCTCGGACACAGTCTAGTTAAGCTTCCATGGCTTGAAGAGCTTCCCTGAAGGTTTCCATCGTGTCACACCACCGCAAAGGGGAGCCCGAGTCCCCTCACAGTACACCCTTCTGGGTATTCACCTCTGTGTCGGCTTGGTGAGTACAGAAGGGTTGCCTGGTGAGTGAGAGTGAGCTACTGATTGGTGTGAACCATCAAAATCTTCTGAAACTGAGTCTTTTCTCCGGTCCAGAAACTGCTGCTCAGGTTCAAGAAGGCCACTGTTGGCTCAAATGAGTCCTGATAAGTATTCAGTCGGTTTGTTACCTCCCATGAGCCCCAAAGTTTAAAATAAAAACCTCAAACAAGCCTTAAGTCCAGCTAATATGCTGGATAGAGGAACTGGTCAGACTTCCGCAGGACAGAGCATCAGCTGATGTCTACTGACTCCTCAGTACAGCTACAACAGTTAGCCCCATCTAGAACTGCAACTGTGTACCATCTTCTCAAAGGCATGTCTCACCTGCGTCTTTCTCAGGCAAGTGCAGGAGACCTCAGGGAAATTGTTAGCTACCAAAAATAGAGGGACAAGATTCTTCCTCTCTTCATATTTTATGATGGGTCCTGTAGCAGCTCCCAAAGTTGCAGTAAGTGGACAAGGACTTCTTGGGAGGATAATTTACCTGCCTCATCATCAGTATCTGGAGAAAGAATAAGGGAATTCAGGTTAATTCCGGGGTAAATGAGCAATGGCAGCAACCATGATTGCCTCATATGTCAGGTACACTCTTTTTTCCCTGCAGTACACTGAACTAAATAACTTCTTTTCTAGATGTTGTGTTAATAGATGTAAATCCATTCCCCACACAATAGGGTGGGGTATCTGTAACTAGAGTGTTTGTTTAGGGTCATTGGGTCCTGAGGTGATGCTCAGGCATCTTGTTCTGGCTGAAGATGAGCTCACTGAAGAGGTTACTGGCTCCCAGCCACATCCACCTGATCTCCACCTGATCTCTACCTGCCCCAGCCTCAAGTGTGCAGGTGTAGCTGCATCAGTACTTGCTCTCTACTCTGATACTGTCAAAATGAATCAGAAAAAAAAAATCATTCTACTAGAAGTAGTTGAGGGATCTGGGTTTTTTTGACAGCATTGGCTTTAGGAGTGATTGCACAATCAGTTGTGCTGGCAGATCTTCTGATGGGAGGGCAGAGGAGTAACCAGGGATGTACTGAGAACAAACCCAGGCAAACAGAACTCACTTGCTTCTACCAAAGTCAGACATGTAAAGGAGACAGACATAGGCTGTGAGCACACTGGATGCTCCCTGGAGCAGGTGACAATTGCTCTGTGGTACCCAGCCATGCACTGACTGCTGTGGCCTGTGCACAGGTAGAACATCCATCTTCTGTAGCACAGCAAAATGACCTCGGTTACTTCCCCCGGGCTGCAAAGACGTGCACATCAGCCTTTCCTGCAGTAAGGGTCATTCAGGGCAGCTTGCTCATCCGTGAGGCGGTGCTGGGTGGCTCCAACACAGGTGCTGTGCAGGTGCCCCGTGCAGTGAAGGAGCTCAACTCTGAGCCCATTTGTTAGGAGGAGAGCACGGGGCAGAGGCGGGGAGCTGGAGGGCTGGAAGCGACCAGAGAGTGGGGGGCTGCCTTGGCTCTTCCTCTTTAGAAATGAACCCCTTCATGGAAGTCTTGCCTGCGGTCCTGAACACCCCGAAGCCTGGTCACTTCAAAAGTCTTTCTTGCAGCCCTCAGCATTCAAAGGACTCAAATCCGTGGTACTTCCATATTTCTTTTTCCCGTGAGGGACTTGCTGTGACTCTCTCTCGAGGGCCCAGGACTCAGGAGGTGAAGATTGCTGAGCACTATGTCAGCTGTATCCGAAGTGGTTTTTGTTTAATGGTCTCCGCTGCTGTTTATATTTTCTAATGCGCTGCGGCTGGCGTTTGTTGCCATTAAAACTTCATTTGTTTGGAGGATCTTTTCAACAAACTGAAATCCAATAAATCATGAGTAAAATATTTATTATTTCAACTGGATAAGAAGGGGAGGAGGGAGTGGACAAATTTGTATTCCTTCAGCAGCATGTTAAATGGGAAACCACGGGGGCACGTCACCCACAGGACTTTGTCCCCAGAAGAACAATTAGTTGGCTGGACAGGACCGGTTGAGTGACAGCTTCAAATTGGGAAGCAGAAGCGGAGCAGAAATACTCTGAGTACTCTGGCTTTATCCTGTCTACCCATGTAATCACATCCACAGATGATGGTAGTGAGCTCAGGGCTTCTGGATTAAAACTGTCAAAAATACAAGCCTCTAATGCCTGAGTTAGAAATCCTGGGCTAATAAACTAGTCTCACTTATGTTGGTGGCAAAGCTGCTATTGTCTGAGGTCAGGATTTCACTCCAGGTCTGGTTTAGTTCACAGACAGTAGCAGACTCCAGACTCCTCATCCTGCTGTAGGGTATGTTACACTAGCTTGTGGTGGGACAAATGACATGGAGATCTGGAGCAGGATGTGGAAAATGTCATCACAAGCATCATTACATTAGAGCTGTGTGGCTTTATTTATTTGTTGAATAGTGAACTTGATTAAAAATAGTGTGGGATTTAGGGCTGTTCATGTACTTTTGCATTCAGCCAGTGGCTTTGGCTGAAAACGGAGAGGGAAATATGGGAGAGTCAGTCAGTGATTTCAACATTTCAAATACAGAATACACTGCCTATTTACTTGGAAATGTTGTTTAGTTTTTTAATGTGACATTTTTTTCAGTGCCAGAAACACAAAACAATTTTGCTTTTGGGCTGATCTGAACAGAAATAATTTTGAAATCTGTCCATGGGACTAAGGCAAAATCTCTGCATTGTCCACTTGAAGCTCTCAGAACAGGTGTGAAGTGTGGATCCAAACACTTAGGATATGTAGCAGGCTCCATAATAAACTGGATGCATATATCTAGTGTTTCTATGGAGGACTTGTATATCTATACCTGTGGCAGAATCTGTCTTTTCAGTAAGGAAGATGCCCTTCTGCACCTGTAAACCAAACCCTGACTGTAAGCAACTGCAAAATATTCATACACAGACTTGGCCTCGAAATTTTACATTAAATCCAATTCCCTCATCCTGCATGATAGCTTCTACCTCACAGAGTCACAAAAGCCATCTCCTTCACTATGAAGGCCTCTAGATGCTACTATAATACCATAAAAATACAGGATCCTAGATAAAATAAGTTAGTGTCCCATCTGTCAAAAACAGGACGTGCAGCAACCCTTCCCAGTGAGTCATCTGTTCAGCATTCTCAAGTCTTCGAGACCTCTGCACTCACCAGGGAGCTCTGACATTTACCAATGTTATCTTTCTTATTTCAGTTTTGGCACCTTCTTCCTTTCCTCAGAGACTGTACTGGGCAAAAAACACATGAAATGAGCAGCAGACATAATCTGTCATTTTTCCGAAAGGTTACTGGGCTTGAGTGTGTTGTTTGGCCACAGACAGTGGTAACTTCACCAGAAAAACAAACAACAAAAATAAGTAGTGAAGGAATTGTTAACTGGGTAGAGTTTTGCATGGGGGGTCCATTTATTGAAAGGGAAGAGTAATCCTTATTCATATTGACTTTTGGGATGACTAAACCCTCAAGAAGCAGATTAGAAAATGTTATGAAATGCTTTTCTTACTATCATTTACTGTGAATCAGCAATAAAGTAGTCACCTCATTGGCAGCATTCCCACTGAGGTCAGTGGAGCCAGGGTTTCACCCCTGGAAGTCCTGCTCTGCAGGAGGGGCTCTCCATCAGTCTGTATCCATCCGTTTTCACTTCTGTGAGCAGTTGTGAGTCTACTTACAGTGTTTCATAATACGAGAACAAAGGGGTTATTCAATGAAAATGAAGGAGGGAAAGATTTAAAGCAGATGAGAGTAAATACTTGCTGCACAATAATGTCAACACCTGGCTTTTTATTGTTGGTAGACGTCAAAGTACTTTACAAGAGTGGTCAGTACCAGCATCTCTGTTTAACAAAGAGACGAAGAAAGATAACACTACCTGTTCAAGGTCACCAAGCAGACAATGCCAGAAACAGAGTGGAAAATATCCTCCTACACTATGCAGTGGCTTCTGGTTAAAATCAAATTACTTTATGCTACAGATCTAGTTGCTCTAGGTCAGCATGACACTAAGAATGCAGTGGCATGGACTGCTTATGTGGAGAACTAACTAGCACATGGTACTGGGAAGATGTAAAAAAGAATTCAGGTCAGACAGCAGCTCCTGTTTTTGTAGTGGTCTGTCTGATGCCAGGAAACAGGAGATTCTGGCTGGATGACATGTTTCTTCTTAATGATGATGCAGAGCATAGAGCTGGTTTCTGCCAGTCAGGGTTTTCCTGAACGCCCCACTGACTGTCCCAAGTATTTGGTGGCCCATGTAGAAAGGGAGCTGTCATTTTGGAAGTCTACCCTGTCCAAGGCGAGTAAAGGTGGTGTTGCCTCCCACCAGAGATATTCCCAAATAAGGGTAAAAAATAACCCCAATCCTGGAGTTATTGAGGAATGGGCAATGGACTGACACCGAAGCTAAGTGTTCTTGTGAGGCTTCAGGGTTTACCCAAACAATCAGGCAGGACTCATGAATCTTTGCACCTCCACACCAGATCTGATGCTGTCCTTTCAGGTGCATTCCAGGAGGCTTTTGCCAAACCCATAGTGAGTGCGGTTGGCTCAGCTGAAGATGAGAGGGTCATCCACCCTCTCAGACAATGTACCCTCCCATACCCATGGATAGTCACACAGCAAGAGTGAAGTTTGTTCTCCAGCTGAGCTACTGTCCCTCCTTTTACCTCTCTTCAAGAAGCGTGAGCCCCCAGTAGCCCATTAACCCTTTCCAGACTCACATGGATTTGCACATGTGCTTTTTAGTGGCATAATTCTTGGCAAGAGAGGCAACCTTAATATTGCTATTGGACCTATGTGCATGTCTGTTGTTCATCATGTGTAAATTAGATGGACTACCCTGAACTGGAGAGAGAGAAACTAATGATTGCCATATTGTTTCCAGCAGTTGTCAAGCAAAAGAAGCTGTTTGAACTTTCCCCCAAAGACGCTTCTGCCTCTTGCAGTGATTTTAAAATCTTGGGTTCCTACCCTTTTCAAGGTGATTATATTTTGTAATGATGCCTTTGCTACCTTCCCCTCCCCAGGGGAGGGAGTGAGCAGAGGGAGGGAAGTAAGACGAGGAGAAGGAACTTTTAAAAACTAACTCCATGTGCAGCAGTAAAAGGCGTGATAGCTGCTTCTCTTCCTCTCTTCTCTAGATTCCAGCAAATTCCCATGCGCTTTCAGATATTTCATTATGTTTTGGTTTAATTCCTCTTCGATGCACATATTGACATGTTTCTTTCTGTCTATTTCTGTCCTCCTTTACCCAGTAAAATGATCCCACTGGGAAGGCGAAGGTCCAAATAGAAGGTGGAAGGAAGGAAAGCATCTTTCCTCATTACTGGGAGCAGACTGATTGATAGTGTGTGACTCTGAGGCAAAGACCCTCTCTAGGGTGGAGATCGTAGCCTCATTTGTACCAAAAGGACAGGCAAGAGGTTGAAACTAAGAATGGGGACTGCGTTTGAAACGTATGACTAATTGTGGTGCTTGTCTGGCCCTCTTCCCAAAAATCAGGAGAGAAATGCTGTAGCAGGCATTGTTTTCACCCTACAGGATATTTCAAGTGCTCTGCTTCGTGACTAAGGAAAAGACTGCATCCCGCTACAACTGGCAGTTAGAGCTGATTGTGACCAGGGGTGACCTTCTTAATACTGCTTTTGAAATCTGCACCTGGGTGCATCTTGCTCCACAACCATGAAATGGACAGTAGGAAAGAGCAGAGAAAATCCCTCACATTGTTTGGATTGTCAGTAATAAATAAAAGGGACTGGAAAAGGCCTTCCTTGTTGGCAGGGTGATCCCATCTTCTTGATATAAGAAATAAATTTTTTCCAGTGAGAACAATCAATCACTAGGATAATCAATCAAACCTCCCCAGGGATGTGGTAGAGTCCCCATCACTGGAGGCTTTCAAGATGAGATTGGACAGGGTGCAAATAATCTCATTTAGGCCTCCTTTCCCACAAAAGGCTGGACCAGATGATCTTTCGAGGTCCCTTCCAAACTGGACTGTTCTGTGATTCTATGATCATCAACATGTTGGTTGGCTGGGTGTGTAATGTTTTCTAATCAGAGGTGGTCAACCACTGTCCTTCAGTTCTTGCCACAAGTGAATCTGTGCTTTCCTCTATTATCTGGTTTCTTTACAATCTTACTTTGCAGATTTAGGGGTAGTTGGGAGTGCCCTTAAGATTATCTACCTGGCTGCTATCTGCTAGACTTTTCTCTGAGCTGTATAATTTGATCAAAGATGGGGCTCTGGAACCTGCAGTGAGTGGAAAACTTGCATTCCTGCATGAGAATGGACTGTGTAAGCTCACCTTCTGAAGGACTTTCCCTCTGATTAATAGTCTGGCTCAACCTGGTGGCTCCCTGGAGTTGGGCGAAGGACAGCAAATACGGAGATCTGAACTATACCTCCAGTGCTGCTCTGCTATATTCTGTACATCAGCCCAATCACATGTAGAACATGGGTCTGTGGATCGCTCTGTTGTTTTCAGTCTGGTAATCCAGAATACACTGCTGGAAGTTCCTAGGACAGTTTAGTTCAAAATAGAAAATTACAAACTAACAACCCCCTTCCCTCTGCCACCCCTCTTTGATTTGATTTGAATCAAATTACCAATGGGAAAGTCCTTTAGTCTGCTCAATATGGCAAGCATTCTCAGGAGAGAAATGTTGGAGGACAAGATCATGAAAGCTGAGACAAGATGTAAGGGTGTCATAAACACAGAGGCCAAAGTGGAAGAGAATAGAGAGCTGGCCAAGAAAATGTCATCAGTGACCCTTGTGAACACTGTTTTGTTGGAACGGGGAGGATGGAAATCGGCTTGGAGAGGATCCAGGATGCTGGAGACAGGGAATACACCTGCTGTGCTTATCTTGTCCCTAACCACAGATGAATCCAGATCCTCCGGAAGCTTCTGAAAGAAAGTAGGTCCCAGAAGACTTACCACTTGAACATTTCAGCAAGGACCTTTGTTCTTTAAATTGCAGAGAATTTGGAAATCTAACACAGGAGATGTCATCTGTCTGAGTGGGTTTTCGCATTTTTGGTATTATTTGATTCTGTTAATATGCTTTATAAAGGTAAAATAGGCCACTTCTCAAAAACTGGGAATCAAAGTGGAGGCAAAGATGGCAGGGAGAGCTCACAAGCATTGTGAGAAGAACCAGATAAAGGGAAAAAGTGAACAAAACTGATGGCAACTATAATATGGTCTGATAGCTGAGGTGGGTAAAGTGTGTGCTTGGAAGGGGTCATGAATTTCCTGGCTTCACAGGAGACTGTGAAGACAACATCACTCAGAGCCTTCTGTCCTCCAGGATGTGACTTCCTCCCCATTCTACTGATGGATCCTTTTCTGCTGTGTCTATTTTTCTTTCAACCAACTCAGCAAAAGTACTGAAAACCGGCAAGGCAGCTCAGAACAGTAAGAGATCTTGTACAAATTCCTACTTCCTTCACAGGTTGTTGAGACATACTGCAACACAAGATTAGAGATGAAAATGGCATTTTCTGTCAAAGATAATAAAGTATTTCCACTGCTGACCAACTGCAGTGCATTTGTCCTGGCAGGTCCTGAAACCAACATTTTTATAGTTCTCTCCAGAGAACCAATTAGCTTGAATACTGGCATAGCTAGCATGATAACCTTGACTTGCTGTTAATGAAAGAAGGGCTTGAATAAAAGCAATGGGTTGGATCATTCATCTTGATGGCTATATGGTACAAACCTCCTGTTATTTAACAATACCCAGACCTTCTGTGTATGAGCCCTTATTTACGCCTGCAGACAACACAGACCCTGAAAAGACTCTCATAAATTTCAGTGGGAATTGGCTATAACAGGCTGAATTCCTGAAACCATTCCTTAGGGTAATTCTTCCCTGAATGCATGCCCAGCAGGAATATCTGCTTTATCAACCATAACTAGTCTTGGGATCCTGCGGACAATAGAGTCGTTATTCCATTCTCCTCTGTGGGCCTGGGCATTTATGCTTCAGCTGTCTTGCAAGTGCAGACCTTGAATTTAGGTTTGGCTTTTAGTGTATGTTTAGGTGAATTCGGGCTGCGGCTCATTCCCCAATTCAGATGTGCCTACTGTGCACGTTGCTTGGTTTTGTAGAGAAACTGCTAAGATGAGCATGAAAACCAGGGTCAGGTGTGGTACTCTTGGAAGGAGTGCAGGGTGAGACTCAAAATGTCTTTAGAAGAGAACTAAATTCTGTCAAACTGGACAGATCTAGCACAGGCAGGCAAAAATGTCAACAGATGACCTGCAACTGGCCGTTCCTTAGCTGAAGGTGGTTGAGTTGAGCCTGAAGTGGAGCAGTGTGACCAGAAAAAAGCGTGCATGCCTCATGCAAAAGACTGCTCTGTGGTCCTGCTGTGTAGACACAGCCTTCTCCACAGTCAACAATTACTATGCTAGCTAATGCTGTGAAAAGCTTGCCACTTTAGAGATCATCCATTCCCTCAGTGGATGTCTTTATAGCATTATGTGCCTCTGAGAGTAGAAACAGTGGACATTTTGCTTTCACAGATCAGGAAGCGTACAGTGCACAGTTATGGACAGACGCCTGCTTTGAGAACAACTCCACTGGCTGAAGAAGTACCATACTTTTAACTCTTTTTAGGGAGGAATCATCTGAATTCCCTTCTGAGTACTTTAAGAACTGTGGTTCGATGGAACCTCACTGAGTCAGTCACATGTAACTGCAACAGATGCCACTCTCTAAGATCAATATGGCTCCTTGTAGCGTGGTGTCACTTTTACGGCTTCTCACTGGGGGCAGGCTGGGTACTGGCAAATGTCCCTGAGCTGCTCCAGAGGCTTTGAACAGTTGCAGTTCTGCTGCGATCGCTCCTTTGGGCATCAGTGGGGCAGTTTGTAGAGGGAGCCTGTGGCTTCTCAACAGGAATCCATACAGCTGTTGTAGGGTCTCTCTCCTGGCCTCATGTAAGGCCTAACTCATGTTTGGAATAGTGCGTCATCATGAGCTCGTCTGAAATAACTTCAGGTTGTCCTTGCTTCCAGCGAAAGGTTGGATTAGATGACCTCCAGGGGTCTCTCCCCACCCACATTTTCCTGTCATCCCAGGAGTGAATGGTAGCGAGCTCAGGACCTCTGCAGCACAGGCTACCTTTATTTCTATCTATGGTGAACAGGCACATTGTGTGGATACCCAAAGGCCCTGACAGACAAGCCCTGGCAGTGATCTGAGCTTTTACTGTCCTCAGCTATCAGCCTGTGTCTCTGCCAGAGGATATCAAGCTTGTAGCAGCAGGAGGGAAGGTGTGAACTGGAGCAGCTGAATATGCTCAAATTATTTGTTCCTACAAGCTGCGTGTCATGAGCCAGTCGTGGTTTAGACCATGACAGCCAATTGCTCAGATAACGGGAGACAGAGCTCTAGCTTCATGCAGCCAAGCTTGGAAAGTGAAGCCAAAGTGACTTGAGCTTGACTTGTGTGTGGAGAAGGGATGCTGCAGTCGTCCATACCATCTGAATGCTAAACAAAGCAGAACGTGGCCCAGAACCCAAATGCTTATGCAGTGTCCCACCTCTAAATATTAGCTTTGAATTGGCTTTGATTTTTATTGCATATTTGTCCACAGCAGCTGTCAGAAAGTTTAAATGCTAGAATTACAGCTGTAATAAATATATCCTTCCAAGCCCTGGCTATGGTTCTACCCATTGGGAGTTTATGTAACATACTGAGTGGTACAAAAAATACGCAGAGAGAACATTTTGCTTCCTGGAGACTTCAGCTTGGTTTGACAGCTCAGTGCTGACTCACTGTCAGGACCTGGGTTTATGCCTTGGTGTTGCTCTGTAGTAAAGCAGTGAGGACTGCTGCCTGGGAAGTACAGCCATCGGCATTGCCACAAAATGGATGTGAAACCAGACTGTTACCATCCTAAGTGACTTTTTTCCATGGCAGTGCAAATGCCATGGCATTCAGCCAGTGGGCAACTTAGAGCAAGGGCTGCTTTCCTGTGCCAGCAGGTGAAGAAGCAGAAAAGACCCCAAAGTGGTCTCAAAATACTGTAGTAAGATGAAGATTTCTTTTAGTGCTATTTTTATCCAATACTCTAATTTTATCTAGTTTTCTTACATAACTTTGAGCGTTGCAGCTGAATAAACTTCCAGGCGAGAGAAATTTTTCTATTAGAGCTCCAACTTTCTCCACATTGATTCTCTGAAATCATCCACAAAAGGCTTCCAGGGCATGTATGCAGTGTGGGTCCTTTGTCTATCAAGAAAGAGATCCAAACTCCCTAACAGTTGAGTTTGTCCCTTATTCTGGAGATGGCAAAAAGAAATTATTTTGTTTGGGTTGTTTCTGGCAAGAAAATGCAGTTTCTTGATAGTGATGGAGTAGTTTCCAGATGGGTTTAGTTAGATGGGGTTAGCACACCAGAAGCACTTCTGCACTCCTGGCCTGACCCTGGTCCCCCTACCTGCATCTCCTTGAGCTCTGAGCATGTGAATGGCGAGTGGAGGTCCTTTTTGGCTCCATCTGCCTCCCCTCCAGCCCGCTCAAGCTCTAGCAGTGGGAAGAAGAGAGCTCTAGCTCTACTGCCCGCCCCAAGCCGATGGCTGCCCCAGGCAGCTGCCTACTCTGCCTGCGCCTGGAGCGGACCTTTGGCATTGTGAGGGTTAGGGTGTAGCTGAAATTAACTGTGTTCTGGCTCTTCTCTGTTGTTCAGGAGCCATGCGAGGCAGATCATGGGTTAGCAAAATGTTGAGGATTTTCTAATGCTCTCTAGGGACCAGGTGGGTCCCTGGCTGCTGCAGGATATGGCCCGAGAAAGGCTACCTTTTCTTTTCCCAATTCCCTTCCCATGTTTACATCTGCAGAATCCAGGCCAGATGTCTTCTCCAGCCCCTCCCTGCATCTAGATGGGAAATGTTCACTGCGGCATCCTAGAAAAGCCAGTCTGCTGACCGTCCGAGCATGAGGGATGGGAAAAACAAGGGCTTGAAGAAATGTGAACAAAACCAAAACAAATTTAACTTTAAACAGGAAAAGTGGCTGGAAAGGCAATGCATCTGCACCTCTGTAACTCTTTTTTTTTTTTTTCCCCCCCAAAATGAAGAGAAAACTGAGGTCGCGGTATTTGTAAAAAATTTTCTTGGTCAGTCTTTTTTTTTTAATAATTGAGAAAAGTTATTAGCAATAATATAAAGCCAAATTACAAGACTGGTGAATTAGAATGTTTTCTAGCTGTCTGTCTTTCCCCAAAATGGAGGCTACGGTTGGATGGTAGTTTAGGAGCTGTCTTACGCTAAAAGCATAAATTTGGCTAATGTACTTGAATAACTAATGGCCAAATACAAAGCCCAGTGAAGCCAGCGGGAGGTTTTCCACTGGTTTCTTTAGACTTTGGATGACTCTTAACTAGACAGGCAAAATAACATGCAAGAGTAATCAACATTTGCCCCTTCTTGGAAATGCATCAGCCCAAAGGGGCTGTGCTCATGTGTTTGTTATTGCATCTGACTCTGACACCCTATAAGGAAAAGGCAGATCATCAGAACGCGATGCAGCAACGTTTGAGATCTTGGACGTGGAATTGTTTATTGAACAGTGACAGACTGCAGCACATCGCTTTTAATAATGATAAGGAAAGGTTTATGCAAGCACACATCTGCACTTGGCTGGGTACAAAGCGCGTTAATAATGTCATGTTCCTGATTAGCCATAAATTTCTCCGAAGCACTTGCTGAAATAGGAGCGCCCATGGTGACTGATTTTTGCTGCACAGCTTGTATTGTTTCCACTGCTCCAAACTTGGTGTGCAGTAATGAAATATATCCCTGTAGAATTGCTGGTCCTTTTTCTTCTACTCTGTTTCTGTTACGTGGTTTCACTATGTTGGTGCTGCTTGGACTCTGCTGAGAATTATGATTTTTTTAGTCCCTGTTAAAGATAAGTAGGTGAGATATGTTTTTCTACAATCTGATGATCTGTGCAATACAGGTCATTGTCGAGCAGCCCCTTCATCACAGGCATTACGGCTGAGAATGGTAGGTGCTCACAGATGCAAACTTGTGCTAATGTGGAGCTGGAGGTGCTGGAGAGCGTATTGTAAAGACATCCCAACATATGGCATGTGAATGGGCTCACCTGTGGACGGTCAAACCATCTCTAGCCTCGTGCTGAGCCTGAGCAAGCAATCCCTTCCCCACGCCACGCTGCACAGGGTTAACGCGGTGAGGCTCCATCTGGATGGGGCTGTGCGGTTTTGCTCGGACACTGTTCCCGTTCGCAAAGCCCTGGGTCTTCCTTGTTCTGTTGTGATCTGCAACATCTCTGGCTATTGAAGTAAACTAACAATATTTAGGACTTTGGCAGCAAACGAAGGCAGGTTTTTCTCACTGTTGCTAGGTCTCCCAGTGGTTGTAATGGAGATTTCCATAGCTCCTGTGACATATAATCCAAAAAGGGTTTTCTGTGTAATGCATTGCTCTGAAGACCAGTAGTTATTTCCTCAGGGTGAGAGGTAACAAAGGCTTCTTGCACTGTGAAAGCCTTATTCTAAAGTTAGCAGGAGGGCACTGGTATTAGATCTTGCCCTAGGAACGTAATTGCAAAATACATATAGCTGCTCCCTGCTGTGTCTTTACATCTAGATTATTTCATTATTCACCAGTTATTTCATGATCTTCAAGTCTCCTGTTACCTCCCAGATTTTGCAGGATGCTTAAAAAATGACCAGGTCTTAAGACCAAAGCAAATGGGGAGCAGACAGGAGTGAGGGCTGAGAGTACTGTTTTCTTCCATAAAGTATGTCTACTTGCCCTGAATCCAGGGATAGTAGCTCGTCTGACATAACAATAATATAAACTGGCTTTCTGCCTTTTCCAGAGTTAACTTTGGATCCCAAATATGAATCCTGCACAGTGAAAAGAGGAAATCATAATTTCTGTCCAAATGCACTGTACCATTTACTGAAGCTCCCTGATACAGCTAGAGCTTATTCTGACTGTGATCTTTGGTATCTGAAGAGAGTCTCCCAAAGAGTCCTTCTGGGTGTGAAACGCAGCACGAGCAGAACCTGCCACCATCTGGAGAGGGGAAATTGAGGTGCCAGAATTATTTGGAAGCAAGGGGTGAACTCACGTGTTGTATGTCAGTACCTTTATTCTTGCAAAAGGCTCAGGAAACAGCCAGTGGTATGTGCAGCCTTTTCTGCATTTGAAAGAAAAACTTAGAGCTCCTCTATATGAATTAGAGCAGTCAGAGCAAAACTATCAGCTAAATCTGAGAATGAACTGAGGATCAGAGGGAGTCCCCCCACAGCTCCCGTTCAGCAGCGCTGTATATTATTTTAAAGGACTCTTTTGCAAGAATTATGTTGCATTCTGAAAGAGGAGATTGTTTTACTTACTTGATGTGGGAAGGTCCTCAAATTACAGCCCTTCCTGCTTATATTATTACATTCTAGGGTTCATCCTGCTGCAGTTACCCTGTGCTGTATGGGAAGCAGAATCCATGGCAGATAAATCCACAGCCAAAGCCTGTTGTTACAACAGAAGTCTCTTGCCAGAGCGCCTGAGCTATTTCAGACTTCTCATTGCAGCTGAATGCAATTAATAGCTACTCGGTTGTGCTCTGGAAAATGTGTGTAGGAGACAGGTCCGAGTGTCCTGGAGCACAAAGTCACTGTGTAGCTCCAGAGCAGGTACAGCATCGAATGGAGGCCACGGTGATGGGGCATGGCTCCAAACTAACATTGGACAAAACACTCCTATCTGCATTCTGCCTAGAAGACCGAGTTTTGGCTTATTCCTCCATCACGAAGTGATCTACTTACCAGGGAGATGAAGGAGAAACAGGTACATTTTATCCAGGAAGTGGAATGACCCCCAGCCAAAACTATGACTGTAATCTTGACCAAGATGAAACATTTGTGTCCTGAACTTCCCATTCATGGGTCTTCTAGTCCTGACTGCACATGTCCCTATTCCTGCCAGTGGCCAGGCTCCCCGGGTGAACTCCCAGCCATTCACGTCACTGGTCCATCACCCTTTCCACTGGTAGGGGACACCACAGCTTCTCATGGGAAATGTAGTGCACCACACTCCTCATCTGTTGAGAAAATAGGCCTGTGATGCGGAGGTGCATCTCCCACGAGGCATGAATGGCACTTGGGCTTTGAAACATTTTAGTTTTGCCTCAAAAAATTGTTATTTTGAGGAGAAGGAGTTTCTGACCCACTTTCTAACCTGCTGTAGTTGAACACTGAAGTTCATGACCTCAGCAAGGAATGAGGGCTTCACACAGGCATAACATCTCAGCTCTCTGGTTGTCCAAGAAATAACAGATAAAAATTATTCATTAGAAACCTAGTTGAGAGCAGTCTTGAGAAAGCATTTCATGTAGAATAAGGTTGGAGCTTTGCAAATCTCCTGGCATCGTCTGTTGTTCGTGAAGAGCACGGACGGAGCCTGGTGATGCTTGGGTGAGGAGCAGAGGAGGTGGGTGCTTCAAGTCTCATGTCTGGTTTGAAGTTGGCTGGTGGCATCCTTCAGTGGATAAGGGCATTTGCATGCCTGCTCTGACAAAGGTTCCATGCTGCTTTGCTGCACAAACAAAAAGTTAGGCTGTGTGTGGAAATTAAAACATAGTAAAGCAGAATCAAAGCTTTTGAAGCAACCAACTCAAGTCAAAGATGCAGCTCTTAGGCCTGGTTGCATATCCTGATATGGGACATTTTCCTGAAGCCTGGCACTCTCTGGCTTTGCCTGCAGAGTGATTTCTTTGCTGGGTATGTGGCATTTCTCAGGCTGCGCTCTGGGCAGGCCATGCTATATTTAAATACATTTTGCTGGTGAGGGACTGAAGGGCCTCCAGAGTTGTAACTTCCTAAGGGCTATTCTGCAGATTCCTTCCTCCTTTCTTTTTTTGTTTTCCTTTAAAGGAAACTCTCAATCTTCTTAGGAAATAATCCTTTGTTTATGTCATGAAAAAAACCCCCTGTGCTCTCCTGGCCGGGAGTGTGGAAGAGCCAATAGGAAGAAGTGCCACTTGTGTCTTTTGATACAACCAAGCATGTCTTAAATAAACACTTGTTTATTTTTCTACCTTTCTGTTGAATTGCATCGTTGCCAACATAGAAGGTAAAAGTATCCAGTTCAAAGAAGGCGACTATAAGCGCAGGCTGACATCCTGTCATAAATATAGAACTGGCCTCATGACAATGCCCTGCTTGGAAACAATGGGAGCAGGGCTGGGAGAAAGAAATTTGTGAATTAACACAGCCGAGGCAAATGATTAACAGCTGATGGAGGAAAAGAGCTGTGGGCAAGGCTGCCGGCTCTCAGGGGTGCTTCTGAGCTGGCCTTTGCCCCCTTCGCAGAGCTGTGCCATGTCTCTGCCTTGCTCACGAGCCATCAGTGGTGCCACCCTGGGGATACCAAGGACACGGGAGACTCTTCCGTGCCAAACGGCAGAACAGATGCCCCTCTCCCCTCGCTCAGGCTGGGGCAGAGCAGTAACTTTCATCTGCTTTTGCCTCCGTCCTGCCTTGCTGACAGGACACCTTGGAACAAGGGCAAGTGTCTGCCCTGCCCAGTACTTAGAATTTGTATGTATAGCTTATATGTATATATATGTATAGCATACTTATAAACACAGCGTTTACAGTGTTTGGGGTTTGCACCAGCAGGGACCAGCACTGAGGAAGCTGCAGCCAGACCGAATCCCTGCCCTTGGGACAGCCCTGGACAAAATTCCTGTGAGCCAGGTCATATCTGCCCTCCATCGTGTTGCACTGGAATGGGCAGTGGAGACCCATTTCCACAAGCAGGATGAGAGCCCCAGGCACTGCCAAGACAGAAATGAGAAGGTTCATCTCAATCAGGCTTTGCTACGTGGAAGTGGAGTCCCAGGCTGATTAGGAACCTTACTGATACTTTTTGTGATCCCTGAGAAAGCCTGTTATGATTTAATAAGAACCGGCCTGTGGCTGTCAGTTTTTCTTGGCTCTGGCTGGGGACTTGGCAGAAGTCACCAGCTCCTGTCCCCACCAAGGAGGAGCAGACTGGGAGAAGACAGGAGCCACATGCATCTATAGCTGGTCTTCACATTTACAACATGCTTGTGGGGACTTCTTCATGACCTTTTGGGAACCCATGGCTAAAGTGGGGACACTCCCATGCGTCACGGAAAGATTTTCAGTTTGATGAATCCCTTGTATAAACTGGATGGAGTTTTAAAAGCTCTGCAGAGAGAAGCCTAGTTTAGGTTAGCTTGATATTTCTTTTTCTTTGATTAACTACAGTTTTTTGTGACTGTCGTGGAAAACGATGGCTTGCACTGAGTCTGCAGTAATCACTGCACTTCTGTCCTAAGCCACCTTTAGCTCCTGGGCTGAGCCAGCAGACCAGTGTCCACGGCAATAGCAAGTGACTGTCACCAGTTTACCTTATCTAGCTCACAGGAGTATGGCATCCAAGAGTTGAAGCACTGGGTTTTCTTCTTTTCTCTTTCTGTGCAGCGCAGGGTGTGCCCCGTTTGACCTAAATATTTGTGAAGTTACATCCTTGGGACAGGCTGACAAAAGGTTATAAACTCATTTGTTTTCATCTTTTCCTAAGTCGGGCAGGCTGCAGTGAGGCATGACATCTGCCTCACATGGGGTCCCTCACACCTTCCTCTGACGCATCTGGTGCTGGCCACCATCTGAGACAGGATGTGGGGCTAGACGGGCCGTGGACCTGATCCACACTAACAATTCCTGCTTCCTTACCCCAGGAGACTTCGGCTGCTGCCGCCTCGTCACCTTCTGTAGGCACGGACCCGTGGGCTCTGGAGGTACCGTTTGGGTGAAGAAGCAAATAGTGTCATGGGAGATCAGGAGTCAGTTCTGTGTTAGAGGAGTTCTGTACGCTTTAGGGTTTGATCCTCAGCATAGTGATCCCCCACAGCACTGTGGGGTCAGGATTTTCCCACTGACGTCAATGCCGTTAGGTTGCTTTGTACCCAAACCATTAGCTGTGCTCATCTTTGGAGGAAGGTGAGAAAGAGTAAGTTTTGAATGTTAGTGGAAGGAAACTAGGTGGTTTAATCCCAGAGGTGAAGTGTGTGTACTTAATAACACCAGGTTTTACCATATGACCAGCACTGTTTGACAATGGCTGCATTTAATTATGGTTGTGGCACTGTTATTTGTTTTAGGAACAGAGGAGTGAGGTGCAGTCTCAGTATTTGAGCATAATACAGAGTGGAAGGGATTTTTACGCTCCACTCCACTCTTGACTTTGACATTGGTCAAATTCCCCAGGCACTTCAAGAGCATTTCCTAATGTGGGTGCCAGCTGTGCCCACATCTGGGCTCCCTGGGGTGCGAGCCTGGTCCTGGCTGTGTGCAAAGATGCTTGTGCATGTAGCAGTCCCAGGTGCCGCATGAGGAACATTGCTGCGTCTGAAGCCAGTGCTACATTACAGACCCATGGCCTTGGGCGGAAAACAGCCAGTGTCTTGTCTTTCACAGAGCATTTTAGTTTTTAGGCTGCAGCATCTTTGTGCTAAACTATAATCATGCCCCAGTCCCTAGCATGCTCGCTCATGCTGCCCTATCAAGCAATCTCTCTTCTTAAAAAGCTGAACAAATCTGCAGCCAAGTGTTTCAGAGTCAGTGCACAGTTTCCATTAAGCATCCTGGCTCTGCTGGACTTTGGAGTGCCTGCTCTGAAACAGCACGTTCCCCTGGTTTGTATGATATCAATGGGCTGAGGTTTGGGGGGAATTAGAGACAGGACATCGGGGTGCATGTCTACAGACCTGTCAGCTGGTGGGTGGAAGAAAGAAAACTCTAAGTATTCTCGAGAGTGACAGGTGAGTTATTGCAGGAGGGTGTCAGTGCAGCCCAGAAGCAGAAACGCTGTGCAGGGTACGAGGCTGGTACTGCCTGTGCTAAAGCTGGTGATTTGCAATGTGTAACCAGCAGTGTTGTGAGCCTGATCCTCTGTTTGTGTATGCTCTGTTATCAGAGCCTCTCAAATGTTTTCCATCAGCTAATCCTTAACCCTTTGCAGATACAGACCAACCCTGCGCTGGAACCAAGAGCTGGATCAGAAATAAATTCTTCCTATTCTTTCTTTGGAGGTTTTTTGCAATGAGTGCCCCCCCACCCCCCCGCCCAAAAAAAAAAAAAAAAGGTGGAAATTATTCAGAAAGAAGCAACAGCCAACAACCCTGTCCTCTCACCCAGGGGATATTTAGCAAGACAAGGACAAAGTATCTGTGGAACAAAGCAATTTGAAAAAAGCCTGTAGGAAAGGCTCAGAATCCAAAATTAAAGGTCTTTGAAAATTGACTAAGTGATTCAGTGGCATAAGTGCCATTTGAGAAAATGAGCAGGCCTTCTGGAGCAGACCAGACAAAGGCATTCAGGTGCCTGCATATTGTAGTGTCCCTAACCAGGTCAAAGAGAGTTGAGTGCTTGATGGGTGTTGAGGCCTTTCTCTCTCTAGCTTATAAAGACTTGCTGAAAAACTTCATGGATATAAGGTTTCTGAGTTCTTGTCCAAATGTTTGATCACTCTCAGGGCAAAATTCTTTTTCCTTGCAACTGATCTGAATCTCCCTCACTGCAATTTGTCCTTTCGCTGTGCATCTTTGAGAGGCAGGGCTTCATCTTCTCTGTTACCACCCATTATGTACCAGAAGCTGTGATTCCCCATTGCGCTTTCTGCCCCAGCCTGAACACAAGCCCAGTTCCCTTCTCTCGTGCCATGTGCTTTGGCCCCCAGACCATCTCAATGGGCAAAGCCAAGCCAGGCTCAGTGGCTCACTCCTCTTAGTGTCGTGTCCTGGGGAGCCCAAACCTGGATGCAGTCTCCAGACCTGGGCTCACAATGCCGAGCACAGGGGAAGAACCGTTTCCTTCAACCTGCTGGTTGGGCTTTTGCTGTTGCAGCCCAGTACAGAGCTCGACTTTGTCCCTGGAAGGGCACATTGCTGACTGAGGCTCAGCTTGTTGCAATGTAATAAATATCCTTCTCTCCCACTGGCAGGCAGATCTGTAAAATGTCCCTGACTGACCTCTCCTGAGTCTATATAGGCAACAGGGCCAGATAAGGACTTGAGCAATGCTGTATGGCTTCTATTTTTTGTACAGTTCCACCTCACATCCAGTTTTGGACTGACTCTCTCCATCAAAGCCTTGCTTTAAGCGTTTGTAAGCTCACAGCAAAAGTAGAAATGTGTCTGCTCCATGAAATTACTTTCTCAGGATCTTCTGTTCCCTAAAAACTGGTTCAGGTCTCTGGGCAATACAAAGATCTGGGAGAGGTTTCAAGGGAAACAGTGTCCTTCAGTTATTTCACTGATCTTGGAAGACAAACTGTTCTTGACCACTTTGATTCCTGCTACTCACTCTAGTTGCAAATGAATAAACAGGAATGCAGCTAGAGAAAGAAGTGAATAGCCTGGAAAAACTCCTGTGTAAAAGCTTTCCAGCCCAAAGAACCTACATATTGATAATTGCTTGAAAAATAAATTATTTGTTTTGCCTGGGGGAGTTGGAAAGCTGAATTGCTAGGAGGAAAAGAAGGGTCAATGGGGACTGCCAAAGCGTTATTGTTATGTCCTGAGTCTACAGCCAGATCCCCAGCTGCTGAGCACCAGTGCGACTCCATTGACTAGCTGCAGACAATGCCCTGGGGTCCAGCAATGTGCGAAGGGCAGAAGCACTGCTAGATATTTTGCTCTGTGGTTAGGAAGGTCCTTTTTGTGTTGTCCCAAGGCCATTTGTGTCATTCCTTCTGCTTCTGCCCAGCTGCTCTGTCCTAATTCTGTGCCTGAGGTACACAAGACTCTTCCTTTGCTATTTGGCCTCAGCCCTGCACGTGCTTCCAGCTACCACCACGTGTGGTGGTACTACAGATAGAAGTCCCACCACCCATTCCCATCAAGACCACAGAGCCCAGAGTCCCATCAAGGTCACACTGTGACCTCAGATCACCTATGCCATCGGCAGGGTGAGGTTGCGTGTATGAGCCAAGGTCACCAGGTGGCTCTCGGCCTAAAGCCCTGAACTTTTGCACCACGCTAAGGGGAAGGTGGATAATTTGGGGGTTGTGAGAAGCCTGAGAATATAGCAGCATTCCTGTATCCAGACTAGGTGGGGCAGCGACAAGGGGATATTAGCTCTCCCTAGCAGTCAGTGTCTGAAACTTCCTTGTATTGTTTGTCCAATGCTAAGAGTTTCCCCCCAATGCTAAAAATAGCTTTTTGTTTGTAAGTTCACTTTGCATTCAAGCTTCCTTTCTTGGTTTTCTCAAGAGGTTCCTTGATATCTTTAAATTTGCTTTAACCACAGGAACAAAAGGCAGCAAAAGTGTCCCTGCGTGAAGATGGGGAGGTTTTCACCTCAGAAAGACAGAGGGGGGAGGCAGTTTTTAATATCTTTTTATATTTAGTGCAGGTTTGACTGGTGAGAGCAAGCATCACGTTCAGCCTTTATTCTGTTTACCCAGTAAGAGCAGAAAGGGAATGCATTGTTCTCCTGGGAGCCCAGGGAATAGTTGGCAGTGATACCATACGGCAAAAAAATGTTGTTCTCAAAAATGCTCGAGCAACCACCAAGCAACAGCAATCACTGTGCCTCTTAGCTCTAGCCCTTGGCAGCTGTTATCTGGACCAGATGTTGTCTTAAGTAAAAGGAAGATGCTGCTTTCTGGGGCAGAGGGATATATTTATTTTTTTTCTGACATTATTGCTCGATTAATTTCTTTTAAAAAGAATGCCTTGTAGAATGTTAATAAATAGCTGTTTATTTTGACAGCAGTGTCAAGAGCATGCTAATGTGTTATTGTTTGTACTGTGGACACTTAAGACATATAAAGGGAGTTTGTGTTGCTGGTTCCAGGGAAGCAGGAAGGTTTTGCTAGTGGTGGACCCAGTCCAGGGAATGTGCATTACATATGGGTGTTTATATCTTGCTCCGTCTGTAAGAGTTCATTTGGTTGATGAAAGATTGTTTGCTAGCACTCTAGGAGCTGGCAGGATGGTATTTATACCATTGTCAATTCTGATAAAAGTTTCAGATGTTGCAAAAGCTTTTAGCTTAGATCAGAAAAAAGAATTAATTCAATCTAAATTTCTTCTAAATGTGTTTGTGTTCAAAAGTGATCTGCCTTGTGGGCCTTTGAATCTGGACTGATCTACTCGGTTTCTATTGCAGTGAATCCAATTTGAAACCAGGCAATTCTGCAGCAAATGCCAGTCTAACCCCAGCAGCATGGAGCTTAACATGGCATGGAAAACCAGCCGGTGCATCGGGTAAGGCACCTTACGCAGTAGTTGCTGGGGGTATACAGCAGCGTAGATGTGACTGATAACTTGTGCTTCCTTCAGGTAGATCCCCAAATTCAAATCCTGGGTGTAAGTGTAAAACCCCAGGGCTAGAAAAGCCCTCCTAAAATGCCACCTCCTCCTCCTCTCAGCTGTGGAGCTAGACCAGCTCTACCCGCATCAGTCCTGGCTCACTGCAGGCGATGGAGGCACTGCAGCCTACCCAGGCTGACTGATGCAATCCTCTTCTATCCTCACTGTCTACAAATTTTCCTCCAGGTATAACCACAGTCTTCCTGGCTTCCGTTTACTTCTTACTGAAACTACAGTGGATGTCATGATACTGCAGCATGTGTAAAGTGCTGAATACTCTGTTTTTTGGGAAACATTATGCCTCTTCTGACTGCCTTTAGCTAGCGAATGGTGCAGTGCAACCACTTCTAGTGTGCCGCACCTCTATTTCAGTATCTCTAAGGGAAGGGATATTAGATCTGTGAAACAGACCCCTTTATTTGTACACAAAAAGTCACGAAGACATGTGAATACCAGTTCCTTGGTGAAAGAATACATTCTCAAATCGACACTCCTGCTGGTGCAAGTGCACGGTGCATGGTTGAATCATCTTCACCTCCCTGAGGATACGCCCCAAAGATACCATGTGTTACAGCAATAGAAAAGGTTGGATTTCTTTGCCTTTGTATCATATTATGCATTGAAACAATACTTCCTCTGGAAAGATCATGGCACTGAGTCATGCAGCAAGCCTTATCAACAAGTAGGCATATTATATATGAAATGTTAGTGCTCATACGTGTGAGAATGTTTCTTAAGACAGCATCTGGATTTATGTAGTGTTATTAATAGGTGGATACATATTCCACTAGCAACAACTATAATAAAATCAGATTGCAACTGAAACTAAATGCTAAATTGAATCATAAAAATAAAATAAAAATGAAGTGCTGGTGGACTCCCATCTAAATCGGATTCAATTAAAGAAACTGTTGAGGCCAAAATTGCACTTGAAGCAATTGTGAAGGACAGGCCCATAATGTCATCTCCGAGTCAACATTCAAATGATTTACTGGCCCTTGGAGGGAACGAATTCCCCTTGAATTCACACAGAGGAACAGCCTTTTCAGCTGATGTTTCTGAATTATTCTACCTGTTTACACTCACAGTCTCAGGTTATTTTGGGCTGTTTGTGGCTGGTGCGAGGCTGTGGACGCAGAGGGTGTGCAGCAGTGCCTGTGAGATCCCTCAAATCCTTCCAGCACTTCCAGGACAAAGCTCAGCACAGCAGGGTGGGAATAGAGGTTTTCTGCTCCAGATGATCACAGAAAAAAGGGTGCTGTTGAGGGCAAGTGATCTTTAGTCCATCTGGCACATGTGGCTCAGCGATGGAGTATCTTTGCAGTGGGTGCTGTTCCCACTGCACATGTATTTGCCTGGGCTGCTACCAGTACCTTGAAATGAGTGATCTCTGGCTTCCACAGGAGCAGCGACTTCCTGAATTAATGCTTTAAAACATTAATTTTTATTCTGGTGGGAATCTGCCAGGATTCGTTTTTTGTGCTCTGATTCGGTGTTTTCTTGCAGTTGTAATTATGTAAAATGTCTGGTCAGGAATTTTCTGGCTGGGTTTTTGTAATCAGAAAATGGTAATCTAGGATAACCTGTCTGTGTTTGCATGCACAAGGGTCAGTTTGGTAAATCTTCCAGTCCTGAAAACGTTCCCAAATGGTTTCAAAAATGGAAAGCATGAGGTCTGGATGTTTTTTTGCAGCTTTATCTTGCTTTGCTGTTGTCTGTAGCATTAAAACCAGAATGAACATTTTTGTTGATCCATGCCATTTCCCCTCCTGAGATGATCCCTTTGCAAGGATTTTGAAGCTCCGATTTTCCATTCCATCTCAGAGCGATAAAGCACTCCCCTGACTCTGGTCTTATGTGAGTAGAAAGATTTACTGGAGTTTTCTGACAACTCAATCTGAGTTCCAGTTAGGTGGAGGAAGACCTCACTGTGGGGACGGAGCAGCTGGCTACGGTGCCATTTGCCACTGTATTTTTCCTGTATTTGTGGCTGTCAGAGTCACAGCAGTCCTGAACGCTTTCAGACAATTTTTACCCCTCGAATAGAGCGGTGGCCTCTCTTTCCGGTAGAAAACCCACCCTTTTCCTTTTAACTGGGCTCTTTGTCATGAAGCCTAAAACTGATTTTGATGGACCTAATCTGGCGGGAGGCCATGGGAGCAAAACCAGGAAAAAATAAAACAGCTAAAATGTGATGTACTGGGGTGTCCTGACTTTACCTGTCCCATGAGGTCTTCAACAGTTGCTCAGTTACCAGAGAACAGTAACAGATATATAGAAAATAGCGTAGCACTGACAAATAAAAGTGAATTCTGGGGGGACAGAGGTAGAAGGGAAGCGAAAGGAGGCAGATGAAGCCATCCATGAAAAAGACTTTGCTAGCCTAGACGTGTTTGAATTAAGCCAAACGTTTTCTTGGAGGCAGGTTTCATTCCAGAGAGCCACAACTCTGTGTACCTGAGTGACAGATGCCAGTTGAAGTGGCTGTTTCCTCTGGATGAAATAGTTTACTTTCTATCAAGGCCTGGGTATGTTCTTCCCTGCTCATTCGAACAATTAAAGCAGTGGACGATGTAAAGACTTTCTGGGCAGAAATCCTCCCCTGTCTCCGTGGAGCCCGTACACTGTCCCGGGGGACGGTACAGCTTGCCACAAAGCAGTCAGCGACTCAGCGTGCGCATTCAGGCTCAACCCGAGAGGAAAAACATCACTGTTGGACTCGTATCTTGCAAAAGGAATTCAGTGGTGGGAGTTTTCTGGGTTGCATCTGCACCCTGTCGAAGTCGGTGGCCACGAGGTCAAACACGTCTGCGTGCGCTGATGCCCGCACTGCAGTCCCAGAGCTCTCTGCGGAGGGGGAAGGACAACTGCCGTGTTATCCAGCAGTGCTAATGATTCAGGTCATACGGACCATCCCAGGGAAGAAAGATGAACTTGCATTTTTCTCCAGTGATGATGGTGATGTCATGATATGGTAAACAAAGTATTTCATCTTTTCTCCTTTTCTTTGCTCGGTTCCAGGAGCTAGTCAGGGTTTTCTGCCAGAAAGCTGACTTTTCTCCTGGCTGAGGCTTGAGGGCCCATCAGTGCTGAAACATCACTGGAATGTTCTGTCCTGCAGACACGAGGGAACAAAAACCTCTCCAGAGGAGGAAACACTAGCCCAAGAGCTACAGGCTTTGTTTCTGTACCTGTCACAGTTATTTATTGTTTCAGGCAACTTCTGAATTTATATAGTGCTCCTGTAAACTGGGGCTGAGACCTGAATAAGTAGATGAACAGACTCAGCACCTCACTGTTCATTTTGGCCAGCAAAACAAAAGCGCTGTGATGGAGTGGAAGGTATAGCATCCGAAATTACTGGGTCATGTAGCAACAGCTAGTGATGCTTTTAACTCCTGCTGGTACAACTTTGAAAGCAGCCGTTTTGAGGGCTGAATATAAAGGCAGTTTGTTTGCAATTAGTTTTTGTTGACTTTGCCAAAATGCCTTGTCCAAACAAAACCATGTGTGAGTGTGTGCATGCACACGCAGTACTCATACACACGTGCACACGTGCTTACGCACACACACACACGCTCACACGCATATATTCTGGCATGATCCCACTCGAAAGTACAATTCTTTCTCTCAGTTTGGTTCGACTGAGTTGTACGCAAGTTACTTCCCAAGTATTCTGCTTGGGTTTGGGTACCATGGGCCTTCTCTGTCACTGCCTGACCCTCATGAAAGCTGTATTTTCAGAGTACTTTTCCACCAGTAACACAAACGTCAGAAGATCTGGCATGACGTTAAGGCTGGTGCCCTCTGCTCCTGCCGCACACCCTCTCCTGGCTGTGCTCCCTCACTTCTTCCTCCTCCTCGCTCTCTGCTTGCTGCCGATGCTTTGGGATAAAGTGACTCAGCAGAGAAGGGCAGAGAGCGACGCTGACTCAGACGCAGCTGTCAGCGCTCAGGAAAGGGCTCAGACTTCTTGGAACCTCCGTTTAGTATCCTCTAACTGTGCCTAATATGGCCTTGAATCTACTTGGTTTTATGGAAACTGTGTGTGGCATTAGGCTTGGTGAAGCAGGAGGCTCAGGACAGCAGTGGAGTTAATTGTGGGTCAAGGTGTGTATAAGGGGAATGGCTGTGGACCCGTGGGACATCTGCACCGCAGGGTTGTGGAGGCTGTGAGACCCATCGATACTCTGGGAAATATTCCCAATGTGGGTCTCCATCCCACCTACAGAGCCAGCCTTTCTCTGTCTTCCCAGCAGTTCCCAGTTACGGGGGGGCATTTGTAAGCAGGGGATCAGGCACAGAAATGCTGGTGCCGTGATGCTTCTTGCAAGGTTACGAGGTGCAGGAGGAATCCAGGAGCTGCTGAGGGATGAATCTCAAATACGTGCACACTTCCTCGCTGTGTTTGCTGGCAGCTGTGGATGTGCTGCTATCCATCAGGGAGGTGTGAGAATACCAGAAACCAGCCCCTCTTCTGAATTGGATGATTTTGAGATGGAGAATCTTGTTTTCATAAAATTCTCTAAAACTGGCCCCTGAAAAGTGCACTATGGCCAAGAAAACTGTGTCTGCTTGCACATCTTCACGTCTTCTGCTTCTGAATGTGGAACAGGCGTGTTAAAGATGAGGATTTTGGTCAAAGCCTCTGTGTGTTTGTGCTTAGGGTGGAGAAGCCAAAGCTGATTATACCTCACAGCGTTTTTTCATGCTATATAGCTACGAAGTAGCAAAAAGCAATATATTTCTCTGTCAAGTATATATGACAGCACTAATTCATCCTTGCGTACCTCCTCGATCTTGCGCTGGGTCAGCGGCTGGATTTTTGCTGTCAGATCCAGCCCTGCTCCAAACAGAGTGCTTGGACAGAAGTAGTTAATTTAACTTGCCGTCCTGCAGCTAGACGAGTGATTTGTCCACATCCTGATTCCCTTAGGTAGGTCCTAACTCCCTTCAGGCCTTCGGCATTGCCCAGCCTGCCACGTGTGGGGTTTCGCCTGTCTGGCAGGGGCGGGGGGCAGCAGATGGTGCTGTCGGACCATCGCTGGGTTTCTTCTGACCGTGCGAGCGATGGGCAGTGTTGGGGAGAAATGCAGTCTTGGGCACGCTGCGCTGTGGTTTATTTTGGAGGAGGCTGTGCAAGCAGCAAAGTTGTTTCGTCTCTGCCTTAATCTCAGTGGTTAATAATTGCGTCTGGGGTAGAGTTGCTCCCTAGGAATTATTGTTTGCCCTGATGTTTCCAGAAAGCACTGATAGCCTGCACCCAGACTGCGACCCTCTCCCCGCGAGGACTTGTGTGTGCAGCACGAGAGAAATGTCTCCAGATCTATAGGGCCCACTGTGCTGAAAAGCAACTGTATATTGTACGATAGAAGCAGCTGTGTGGTTAAGAAAGGAGAGCTGGAATAATGTCATATTAAAGTAACCCTTCCCTTTCAATAATTTTTAATTATGTAACAGAAAACTAAAGTAGAAAACTCAAGGGGAGTGAGAAAAACCTCTAGAAGATATTTTCAGTGGGTTGGGCCTTTCAAATTCAAGCTGAAATGGGGCCAGAATGGGAAGTCTGAAAAACTCGGACTGAAAAAACCTCCTGGAATTTATTAATCAAAGCTTTTTTCTTTTTTTTTATTTTTTCAGGAAAAACACAGCTAAAACATGAAGCTACATTGAATAAGAGCGTCTCAGTCAGCCAAAAGCATGGAATGAACCCTGTGATGCTACTTGAAGTATGTAGGTGGCACTTCTATTTACCTTTTTACTCTAGTGAGTTAATAAAATGATTAAGAGGTGTGCTAGAAATAATGAGATGAAACTTGGTCAATGGATAAAAAAGTTGAAATTGGTTTAAAAAAAAAAAAGAGAAAAGGAGAGATATGTAAGCGAAGGAATGGGTCCCTGTTGAAAACTGATGGAAGCTCCATCATTTGGATCATTTGAAACCGGGCTGCACACTTCACTAAAAAATATGCTAAGGGAAACAGCTGGAGGTTTGTTCCCCCGGGGAGGGGCAAGACAACCTAATATATCTTCTTAATTTCATTTCTAATTTCTATGCTTCAAATCATGTGGACAAACCTTGAAATATAACCTACAGTCTGCTAATTCCTTCCTTTCTTCCTGTCTAGAGAGAGATGTTGAGTTGAAGGCAATTGCCCAACATTTTTGACTATTATTTTTAGCCTGGTTTCCTAAGGAAATGAAGCTTATGTGAACATAGTGTCACCGTGTCTGCCTGCCAGTCCCTTCTCTTTCCTCTTCCCCCAGGAAGTTCTTGGCCAAATTTCAACAAAACTTAGGATAGGGCCAGGGACTAAAAAGATATTACAGTTCTTCAACATTTAAGGGTAGAGGAAGCTGTAGGGAGGAGGAAGTGCATGTAGCATCATTACACAGAGACTGTGTTGGAGATTAACCTGGATTTGGCATCCAAAAGTTTGCAGTGAGCTCAGCCCAGGGCCACGAGCCTGAGGAAACTGGTGGCCTTCAGGTCCACGGGCTAGCTCAGATGTCGGCAGAGATGGGGCTGTGTTGGGACTGTTTGGCCGGAGGAACTGGAGTGGCCACAGCCCTGCAGCCGCTTTTGCGTGGCTGCCTCTGCTACACTAATGCTTTCCTTCCCGTTTTTATTGTCTCTCTGGGGCATGCTGGGGTGAACTGCTGACAACGGGGCTCCGTCACACGGCCTTCAGGCCAGAAAGCAGACCTTGGTTCTCACAGGAGGGCTTTTTCCCCTAACTCCTCCTTTGAAGTCCCCTCGCCCCACGCCCGAGGAAGCTGATGTCATCGGAGGATGGGAGGCCGTGGCCGCTCCCGGCCAGTTCCCACCTTCGGAGGAAGGAAATTCCTTGGGGCAGTGCTGTTTATCTGTTGGCCCCCAGAGAGCTGGACCGAGAAATGATGTGACTTTCTAAAAGCCGTGGATTTTAAATTCCCCCCTCGCCTCCCCGTGCTTGCTGCGCTTTCATTGTGCGGGTGGCTGCCTGGGGACAGCTCATTGATTGCAATGTCAGAAAGCTGAAGCCTGGTGCCTTAATTACTTTTACACCTTGCCTGTGGAATTTGCTCCACAGAAACACAAAGCCTCATGCTAGCTAGTTTCTATGGATTGATTAAGGAAGAAAAGCCCAACAAACAACCCCCCCGCCCAGGATTAGTGAGGGCAACGAGCCAATGCAGCTCTGCAAGAAGGAAAAGGTGGGACTTGCTGCTCCAGAGGATGCAAAGGAAGGGGCCCTTGCCACAGCCTTGAAGCCTTGTTAAACAGAGCACTGAAATTGCTCGTTGTGCTGGAAAGGAGTGCAATGGCCAGAGCAGGAAGGATGGAGAGGCTCTCAGACCATCCTACCTGAGGCTACATACAGGATACTTACACAAGGCTGCAAATGGTAGTATGTACCTACCATGGGGTCTTTCAGATTAACCCTCCCCAAACGATAGCTCTGGCTGTGTTGCAGTCAGCTGTGTGATTATGGCAAGTGGAAGCCAGCCTGTGAGAGTACAGAGCAAATATTAGGCGTAGTAACAGTGGGAAGGAAAAGTGGATTGCACAGCCTGGATATGTCCAGTGTACCTTGGGCACCTGCAGCCTACATGGAAAACCAGTGAGACCCTGTGTTGCTGCTCGGTTAAAAGAAACTTTTATGCCATCCCATCCCCAGAGTGTGGTGTAGCTATGACCTTGGGCAGCCATCTCACAACCCGCTGTGCCCACAACAGGCAGGACCAAAATCCTTGGGGTCCAGCTGTAAGTCCCCACATGAAGCAGAAGCTTGCCCTTGATGTGGGCAGTGAGCTGCATGTTATCATACAGCGACCCTCTGGCTGGGGATCGTCTCTGACAAGAAACTCACTTTGCAGCCGAGAGGGCGCGTGTCAGGCAGGAATGTGCTGTCTGATGGGCCGGCCTCTGGCTCAGAGCAGCCGGAGCTGTCCCCCTCACCATGCTGTGTCTCGCCGTCCTTTTAGATACTGAATAGTCTGATCCTTCTTTTAGCCTTCCTCTATCCCAGGTAAAGGCTTCAGAGAATTCAGCGTTAGGTCTCTCTTCTCCGGCAGGAGGAATGTGCTGACACACAGATATCACCCGACTGGCAACCTACGCTGGAAACACAGTTGTTCGAGCCAAGAGGTTTCTTTTGCTGGTGTAGTTTATCAGAGCTACCCAAACAAAATTAGCTATACTGTAAAGAACAAAAAATAATCCCTCCTTTTGTAACACTGCATCCACACCAGGGCTTTTTGTTGGCGTAGCTCTCTCTGTTGTAGGGATGATGTATTTGTTTTTTCTCACTCCTAGCTGACATACTTAGGCTTGCAAAACTTTAGCCCTAGCAGAAAAGGGGTCAGCTTGCTTCAGGAGCACTTCCATGCACCAGTGAGAAATGCTCTTGTCTCGAGGTAGTACATTGCATGTGTTTTGCACTGTTGTAAAAGATTTCCCACAGTGCAGAGAAAAAAGCAATCCTAAAAGCTTTGATTTGTCCAGTCATTTTTGTTGATCCATTATACCTCTGTGTGTGTGTGTGTAGAGCTTGTTCACAAATTGCCATAGCACAGAGATTTGGCATTGGTGAAACAAATACATGGAATTTATTTGCAGTTATTCAGGTGGATGAAGAAGTGTGGAAAGAGAATACCATAACTCGATGACTGTGCTTGTTTCAATCTGTTAATTGGATATGCCATGTAAAAATCAGGACCAATTTGTTGTTCTAAGGAGTGTTGAACTGATGTGTTTAAATTATACGCTGCCGTTCATCCTGAGCAGGTTGTACAAGTAGGGATTTTTCGTCCTTTTGCTGAAGTGAAAATACTGCTGAGGAGAAACACTGTAGTAGCTGGTGAAGACACGTAATGGTTCACGTCAGCAAGGGAAGAATAGTCACGTCTGGGACCAGTGTGTTTGGGAAAGGGGTTGTCACTTTGTGTAAGGGGCAAAAAGTACCACAGGAGGATGCCATTGGTGGTGACAAGCAGACATGATCCTGGGGTGAAAAGCCAGCATATATACTGCAGTATTTCTGGCCTGTGGATAAAGCCAGGGTCCTTTCTGTGAAAGGTGTCAATAAGTCACTTTTTTCCTATAAGGCAGAGCCCTGGTTTGATGTCCTTTACCCAGTTGCATGACTCGAGATGGGGTTTTCTGGCCAGTGAAAACAGTTGGTTCCAATCAGAGCATTCCAGCCATCTCATAGGATTGCTCAGGTCTGATTTCCCATCCCTTCATTCCTCCTTTCCTTTGGTGTGACCAAGCAGCCCCATGAAGGCCACCAGTGAGGGCTCTGAGGACCACCACTGGCACTCCATGGGGAGCTGCATCAAGCCTAGAAGCTATTGCCTGACTTTGAAGCTGAGTGGTCAGCCTTTGTATACTGAGATAGAGAGATTCTTTAGATAACGTGCTACTGGATGGAAAAAGTTTATCTCCCCCTCCACAGCCATAGTTTCAGACTGACTAAATTATGCTCAGCATGGGTATTTAGGCTCGGTTCTGCAATATAGCATTGCACCCTGAGGTATGGTACCTCCCAGTTTGTTGTGATATTAATCTTGGATGCCAAACAAAATCCTTTACAAAAGATGAATTTAGTGCATCTCCTTTGTCTTGGCAGAAGACAAATTGGAGCTGCAACATCTGTTTTTCTGAAGGGATAGTACTTTTCCACTCTTGGTTTTCTCTGGCAGCTGCGTGCTGCCTGAAAGGCTGAAGTCAAGTACTTGTCAGTGGTACCTCTGACACTGAGCAGGATAATGGGCCTTAGAGATGAGCTTAATATTTCAAAGCACTGGGCAGATTTTAATTATCTTTGCCATTATTGCCCTTAGCCCACCAACGACTGTGGATAAGCCACGGGGAGAAATACCAAATCATGCAAACACTTTCATTTAGCAGAAAAAAGCATTGTTAGAAGTGGCTGAAAGAAGAATCCCCCCAAAAAATCGAATGGGAAATGAAACTTGAATGCTCGATAGGAATGGGAATTAATCACAGGGGGGAAAATACCAAGGGAAGTGCTGGCTTTTTTCCATCTCTTGATGTTTCAGATGAAGATAAGTTGTTCTTTTGTAAGAGATGGAGAGATATATATTGGTCAAACATAAGAAATTGGCCTTGATTCAGGCACAACTGAGTAAAATTAAAGGAGTTTTTGATACAGAGAAGCCAGACCAGACTCTTCTTTGTAGAGCTTTAAGCTCTATAAATCCATGATGTTAACTATTTTCCCTGCTTTATCTAAGGAAAAACCCAAACTGGCAGGTGATACAAGTTGCCCAAGGCCATATAAGAAATTAATGGCAGCATCAGGAATATAGCTCAAGATTTCCTGGCTTTCTGCCCAGTTCTCCAGTTGTGTAGCCCTGTGAGATGCTGATGCTGCAGGGGAGAGGCTGAACCCCTCACTGTCTGCTCTTCCTCACTGCAGCCGGCTGCCATGCCCCAGCTCAGGCAGCTCGCACCCCTTGCTCGGCGCTGCTGCCACGCTCCAGCACCTGAACACGAATTTTCCACCAGCATTCGAGCGCTGGGCATGCTTGTGCAGCTGCCTGGCTCTGAAGGCTGGAGCGGGGACCTCAGACTCTTCTTCGTGCTAGGCAGCATAGGTGGACCTTCTCCTTCCCGCAGGGTCACTGCCCAGCATCCTTGAGACACTATTAGCCTACAGGAATTGCAGGAACAGGCAAAGGTCACAGCCAGGATGAGGGGCTGCTGCTGGGGAAAGTGAAAGGGTGAAGGAAGGTCTCCCCGTGCAGGTTCAGATATGGCCAGACTGGAGTCATGATGCAGAAAAAGGAAGAAGGGGCTGAGAGCAGCAGTGTTAAGAGCCCTGACCCTGTGTCGGCAAATTGGTTGAGTATATCCTTAAAAATACATCCTGCTGAATACCGTTAAACACACTTTTCATGCTACACAGGGGCTAAGGGCTTAGCTCAACCAAGGTGTAAATGGAGGGCTGCGCATCATTTAAAATTTTTTTTCTTTAAAAAAAATCACCTATAATAGAGTAGATAAGATCAGCTGTTTCCTCATATATCTAGAAATAAAATATTTTTTCCAAGAGAAATAAAATTTCAAACATAAGAAAAAATCCACCAGGAAACAGTGTATCAGGAAATCAGACAGACAGGGTATTTTTGTGGTTGTGAGCTGATTTGACCCATGAATAGCAATTTGCCAGCCCAAATGCATCTTGGTGCTGTCAGGCCTGGTGACTCTCGTGTGGCTACGCTACTGCCAGAAAGGTGCGTACTTGGGATGAACGGGGAGGACTGGTCACCATCAGAGACCACCAAAAGATAAGCTGTGCCCAAGGTTTGCCCATGTTTGGGCTTCGGTTCAGCCTGACCATCTGATTTAGCTGCTCTGCTGGCTGGGAAGCGACTACCATGTTTTAATCCGGGGGTGGAAACATTTCAGCAGTAAGTGATGTAAATGTTGACTGTATTTTTTCACTAGGATATCTGATACACAGCCAGCCCCGCAAATATTTAGCTCTCCTTATACTACCTAAAAGCTTATGGGCACGAGCTCATGTCTTTTTACAGAAGTTATTCATGCATATGTGAGAGTAGGTCTTACCTTAAAATATTACCTTTGGATTTTTTAGGTTGAAAGTAATTTAAGATGTTATCAGATGGATCTCTTCTCCTGTGTTGTGCTGGGACTGTGTTCATACAAAGGCAGCAGCTTTTCTGTCCTGCTGGGGTGAGAGCCAATCCCAAATCCAAACAGGAATTTATATCTTTTAAAAATGGTTATATCAAGTCATGAACCTTTGAATAGGGTCCTTCAAAGGTTTCTTTCAAGCACTTTCTTTGAAATGCAATTCTCGCCTTCCCTTTTTCCTTGAAGTTTCTATTCCAAGGTACCTCTAATCAGCGGCTGATAAGAGCAGTCACAGGGGAGTTGCTGGAGGGGATCTCCGGGCACACAGGCACCTGTGAGAGCAGCAGGTGTGACATCCTGGGGTCCCACTCGGGGCTGGAAAGTCCTCGTCTGTCCTCCTTGCACAAAGGGGAGGAAAAGGCTTGCAGCCCTTGACCGAGTAAGGCAGGCTCCCATGCTCTCTCCTGCTCACTCATCTCTATTGTCTGCCCCAAAAGATTCAAATTCCTGGCGGAGGCTCCCAGAGCATGACATTTTAGTAAAAGATATTTGAGGATTTTCTTGTTTTTTATAGGATTCTTTAGGTGTGGAAGGATGGGGACCATCCTTCAACCAGGTACTTTGCTGAATGATGGGGAAGGTGAGGAGAGGTGCAGGGACTAGTGTGTGGTGGTGGAGGGGCTCCGCACTGCAAACTGGGCAGGAGGGAGAGCAGACAGGGGATGTGAGGTCAGGAAGAGCCTGCTTGAACATGATCCTAATCCCTCACATTTTTAATGAATTCTGTCTAACCCTTTACCTAACTGCTAAGTGAAACTAGACCTGTGGAAGTGGAGGATT
Source organism: Grus americana (assembly GCF_028858705.1). Taxonomy (NCBI): domain Eukaryota; kingdom Metazoa; phylum Chordata; class Aves; order Gruiformes; family Gruidae; genus Grus; species Grus americana. The sequence goes on from NC_072859.1 coordinate 30,656,363, forward strand.
ACTGATTCTTTAGGTTAATCCTGCAGATCCATGGAGATGTGTCTCCGTGACAGTGTTGAGCTGCAGTGTCCTGGAGTGGAAGAGGGCAGCATATCCTCACAGGTCAGGAAATGCTGTCTTGCACTGGAAGCTGCAAAATAAAATTGCACAAAGAAGCTATTGAAGGCCCCTGTTTCTCAATCCTTTCGGAGAAAAAGCGACAGCTTTCTGTAAGCCAGTTATTCAGCAAGAGGGTGGTCGGGTGCTTTTTTTTTTTTTTTGGCTTTTTTAATTTAAAAATCAGGCAGAAAAAGCCAGTGAGATACTGCCTGAAACTGCTGCAGTGAAAACGGGGAGCTGGTTGCTTGTGGTGTGCTGTGTTCGCTCTGCAGCCTCTGTCAAGTCATTTTTCTTCTCCCTCCCATCCCTACGTGTAGTAACAAACCAGGCTGAAAGGGGAAAACATAAAATCCTTTTATAAAATAATGAAACAGGCACAACACTGTGACATGGATATGGTGAAATTCCAGCAGAAACCCACCTAGTGGGGCCAACCAGGGCATGACAAGGCAGATAGCTCTGAAATGAGCCTTGCTGCCGGAGAACTCACAGCTTGGAGCTATTGCCTTTCTAAGTGGCAAACTATTCATTCAAGCAATAAATTAATGGACCTGATAGAAGAGATTGTCTGTCAGTGCTGACATTGAAATATAAATGGCAATAAAAGTGGCATCAGCTGGGCAAGGTCAAACTTCCAAATCTAGACCTGCAATCCTCAGAACTTTTCAGGTTTTACTCCAGTTGCATTTGAAAAATAAAACGAGCACTGGCTCACCTAGAAGAATGCTGCTCACTTCATCTGCAAGCAAATGCTTTCCTAAGGAAAAAGTGGATTTTGCCACATCAGAAAAGGGAAAATACCTTCTGACTATGGATATCCTCAGAGGAATGCTGTGAGCGCTTGTGGCACTTTTCCTTATGGCCCAGGCAATAGTTCCTGCAGGTGGCCACAGGACCAGGCACGCTGAGCGAGGGGAGCAGGACATTGCTTGAGCTGCATACTGCTGTGGGCAGGGAAGGAGAGGAAGATATAGGGGTACCTGCAGCCAGCCCTTCACATCCTGCCAAAGGCACCCCTCTTGTTTTAGGGAGCAGGGTGCTGAAATCACACTCATGGCTTCAGTGGTAGAAAGTAAAGGAAAAATGACAGAGAGGTCATGTGCCATTTTTATGTTGATGCTGTCACTATAAGTTGGATTTCAATTTGTTGATAGTTCATAAATTAAACTAGTCTTGTTCTATTTTTTCTCAAATCAGAGTTTGCCAAACTGCTTGAAAAATAACATGAACTTGTCTCATCTTGACTGTTTCTGTGTAAATCCACTGGAGCTCTTGTTTGCTTATTGGATGTCTGGAGACAAAAGAAAAGGAGTGGCTTGGAGTGTAGGGAAGTCACATTTCCCATTCTTTGGTGCCACTGAGGCTTGAAATGAATTGTATTATTTTATGACAAAATAGCTTATTATCCTTTACCCATCCCAAGCCACACTTCCCCAGTTCTTGGCGGAATAACCAGACTTGTCATGGGCCAAATAAGGGTCAAAGCATTACCTTTTCTTTCAAACAACATTGCCTCGACCCTGTTGTGTTCAGTGTTTTCATTTATTGCTCTTGAAACCGAAACACATTCCAGATGTGATTTGCAAGGGCTCCCGCAAGGTCACAGCCAAGTCGAGGAGCTCTGGCTGGCCTGTGGTGACCCCAAGGTGTCCTAAGGTGGGGGGCCCTGGTCCCTGCTGCTGGCCTGTGCCGGGAGGGCCGTTGCTGCAGATAAATCCTGATTTCTCCTTCACTGAGAAGGGCTTCTCCATCTTTTTGGGAGAGAGGAATGAAGAGGTTTGCAGGCGCCTCTGCCATCACCTGGTTCATTTCTTGATGAGGTTGCTGAAGGTGGACAAAAGGTGCCTGTCCCCAGGACAGCACAGGAAGGGACGTTTGTGCCTTGGAGAAGGGACAGCAGACAAGATAAATGAGGTCTGCAGTCCTGAGGGGAAACATTTACAAACTGTAGCGTGGTTCTTGTATTCCTGTGCAGGATTTTTTTTTTTTCTTAGATGAATGAAAAAAAATAAAGAAAGAAATTACTTCCTTGATGATATCATTCACCTCTCAATCCTTTAAGCTCACCAGACCTAAGTAACGACACTGGTGTCTATTAAAAATAAATGGCTGTTTTTTCTGCTACTGTTCCCTCAGGACAAATTCAGGCTTAAAGCATAAAGACAACATAAATTCCCTTCTCCAATGTGAGCATACGAATAGCCTGATTTTCAAAGGTCCAAGTGCAAACAGGCGCGGGTACCACGGAAAATCCAGCTGCAAATTCCTACTCCTGGAAACACTTACGCAGATGTCATTTCAGGCAGGCTCCTGGTGTGCACAGAGCTGTCACATCTCTGACTGTTGGTGGGACTGAGGTTTAATCCCTCAACAGCAGCTTTAAGGGTAATGCATATTTTGGCTGTGTTAACTGCTCGAGCTGCCGGGTGGATAAGCAGAGTTCTGTGCTGCAGGTTGAAGTTTCTGAGACCTGCCTAATTAGGCTTTCCTGCCCACGCTCGTCAGGTAGGGCAGAGATGCGCTGAGCTGTGCAGGTTGTCAGTCTCTTCCCAGAGGACCTGCCAGAGAAACTGTTTCTGTAGCTCTGGTACCCAAATGATGCAACGGGTTTGTAGGAAAACCAAGCACAGTGTGGTTAGTTAGGCATTTAAGATACCTTGGAGGATTTTTTTCTTCCAAGAATTTCTCCCCTTGCCCTTTGAACCCATGTAAACATATTTTTTCCTACTACATCCTGTGGCAAGGAGTCCCACTGCTTCCCTCTATGTTGTATGCATACGTGTCTCCTTGTGTCTTATCTGAATCTGCCACATGGAAGCCCCCTTCAATATCGCTGTTTTCGAACTGGAAGACAGTCATAAGTTTCTGAGTTTTGGGGTAGTTCACAAAATCTGGGGTAAATTCTACACACTTAAGCCATAGCTGGAGATTTTTTTCCTGATGGTCATGCTGTGTCATCAGCTTGGTGGGCTGAATAGAGGAATCCATGAGTAACTTCTGTGACCCAGCAGCGTTCATGCTCCCCAATACAGTTTTCATTTCTTTAGTTTCACATCAATCTCCAGCTGAAAAAACCCTGCAGTACAAGAGGTATCTCTGGTTGCTCTGAGTAACCCATCTCCAGAGTTCAGGGTGAGGAGAACATCTTACCATAGCCGGTGACTGCGGACAAATCCTATCCAAGTATCTGGCCATCCCAATCTGGTTTTTCTCTTTCACCCATGAATCATATCTTCATTCCCTTGAAACTACTTTTTTCTTCTCTTTGTTCCAAACAAGCCCTGACTTTGGTGCATTGAAATGCGACACAAGAATATAGCACTGCTGGTGTTGGAGGAGGTTCCCAGAAGATGATTCCCCTGGCAGCCTGGCAATGGTCAGCAAAGTGACCATGGCCGAGGACCGTGGGCTCCTCCTTGGGAGACTCCTGGGCTCTGCTAGCAGTGAGGCACTGCTGGGTTTTAACCTCCTGGGTCTTTTTCCATCTCTGTCTCACCTCTCACCCACCTCCTCAGGGTTGCTCCCCGCAGCACATTTGCGAGTTCGCCGCATAGTTAAGGGTTGAAATGACCCAAGTGATTGGGAGTGGGGAACTGCTGTGGCCTCTCAGGAGTGAAATATGGCTTTGTGTCTGCAAAGAGGTTAAAGCTGCTCCCCAGCAAGAGCAACGGAAGGAAATGCCCTGTAGCTAAGTTTCATTTCGGTGTACAGTATGAGAACATGTGCAACCCATTACAATAAAGCTCTTGCTGGAAAATGCCTAACCTATGCACTGTAAAACCTAATTAAGGGATTCCTTAAAAAACAAAGTTACCAACCAGTATCAAGGAGTGGATAATGAGAGGCTGCTTTGTGTAATCCAACCCTTTATCTTTAGGCCTTCGGGGTGTCCATGGCCAGGGTCTGTCCCCTTGTTGTTGCTGAGGCCTTTATTGTAATTGTGAGCCCCTCCGGTGTAAGAACAATTCAACCATCTCTCGTAAAGCTGACCGGCTCCGCTTAGGTTTCCTAATGGATACAGCTGCCAGTTGCTCAGACAGATCAGCTCGCTGTGACCTTGGGGATGGGGTTTCTGCAAGGATTGGAGGGACAGTGTGCAGGGATCAGTGTCCAGCCCAAGCAGGCACTGAAGGCAGCACCCAGCATACAGGTGATGTACCCATGCTCAGAGGGTGATGGAGATATCATCAGTTCCAAGAGGATTTCCCCACCAGAGAGGAGGAGGACAAGGAGAAATGAGAAAGCTGGAGGTTGTCTTTCTCTGAGACCTCCTCAAGCCCAGAGCCTGCTGCCTGCTCCTTTGCCAGCTGACATTATCTTCTCCAGGATGGGTGGAAAGGATGCAAGGCCCTTCCTCAACGCCTGCAAGGGAGCAGCTCCCAGGGGACATCGGCTCCTAGGACCACACTGGAATGGCAGAGTCTGGCCCTGAGCAGTTTCCTGGTTTAGCAGGCAATAGCTGTGCAGACCCCTTCCATGACACGCAGAGCACGTGCACCATCCCTGCAGTCATGCAGGAACCATTGCTTACAATAATTACACTTCTCCTGATGCATAAACAAATTAACTCTCCCCGATGATCCATGGGTGCTCGGTGCCATCAAGTCTCCATTTATTTTTGGTCTTTTTTCACTGGGGGCAGTGAATTCCCATGTGTCCTGATGCGGACAGGCTCCACCCCGGGCAGCTCCCAGCTCCTCACTTCATCCCTCTGTGCTGCTCTTCAGAGCCTCTGAGGGACTGCCTTCCTCCTTCACAAACCAGATAAAGCCACTTAGAGGACTCTGGGTTTTGGTATATGGTCTAACACCTCCTCATGCCCCATCTGAAGTAGACAGGTGAAGTCTACTAAGCTGGAACTTGCTTGGGACTTTGTGGCTGCATGTAGGCCGGAGTGCTGCAGGCTGTGAACGAGGGCAGATTTTTTTGCAGGCCAGGTAACACACAAACACTCTTCTTGCCATTGAGCCCACAACATGACAAAAAGCGTTTCCTGTTGTGGTCATGGCCATTAATGAAGGGTCAAAACTAGAAGCTCCCCGTCCATCTGTATGCAAAGCCAACAGGAGCAGAGGTCGAGCCCTCTGTATCACTGTCTGCATCTCCCCCCTCTAGCCCAGCAGCTGAGCCTGAGAGCTAAGCTGAGTTTTACAATATCTGTAATTAGTCATTTTTATGGTGCACTCATTTGCAATATTCTGGGTAAGGATCTGTCAGTGTTTCCATTATATACCCTTCTGTTTCCAGGGGTTTATAACCAGGCTATAAAAACACACTCTGGGGCAAAGCTTGCCACATAAATTCTCAGCAGAGAACCTATTTTTGTTTTGGTTTTGTTTTGTTTTGCTCTGTCACTTACAAATATGACTTTTAAATGTGCGGTAAATATAGAAAAATTCAGGTGGCTTCTTCAACCATGTGTTTAACCAGGTTTCTGTTTAGCAGAGGCATATTGCAAGGGGGATTAATTTCTGTGGCTTTTGGGTAGCCTAAGAATGAGAAGTTTACTGTAATTGAACTGAAAGACTATCTGTAAACTAGCATCTGGATTTAGAGCTCTATTCACCGCACAAGCCGTGCTGGAATCGCTGGCTCTTTATAACTGCTGGAGGGCAGTTACATTGCTCCGTGTTCAGCTCCGATAGTGCACAAACAGACCCTCACAAAGGTTAAATCCGATGCTCAGTTTTTGCACCTATGCATCCAAGGAAAGGGACAATTTTAGAAGGAATTAGCATACAAACAAAAGGCTTGGTAGATAAATAAAATAATGGAGTTTCAGTGGGTATTTTGGGTGGATGAGGGTTTGACCATGTTAAAGTGCCTACAGGGCTGATGGTCTTCACCCACTTTTAGTGTGATTGGAAACAAAGATTCATGTTGATGTTTGGGGTTTCCTGTAAAAAACAGGATATGGCACACTGCTGTTATTCTGTAAGAAATACAGTGCAAGGAGTTTTATGACATAAAAGCATTAAATTGTACCGATCAGGCAACATAAGCAATTCTCTCACTCAGTGGTAGTACTGCTTTATAAAAAGCTTTCTCTGCTTCCAGCAATTAGAGGTGGATGAGCTGCAGCGTCTGGCCACTTGTCACCGTGCTGGTGGTGTGCTGAAAGTCGCCCAGGCATGTCGAGGCAAGTGACAGGAGAGAAACCTCCGTTTGGGGCAGCTTTCCTGCTACTGGAGCCTCCTCATAGGGGAGACACCAAAGGACTAGTCAGCTTCGAGGACTCAAGATCAGTTAAGAACATTTATTGAGTATCAAAGGCCAAATTTTGCAACCTTTTCCCTACATAAAATATAAAGTACTGATTTATCTCCCTCAAGAGCAAGGGCTACAAAATCTGCTCCTCATCTTCTTCCGATGATTTTGCGGTATGTTTCTCTGATCCTCAGTCTGATCCTTTTAATTTCAAAAGCTTTAATCAAAACCTCTTAACAATACATTCACTTACTGGTTTTGCGGTTTACATTTAATTCTGATTGATTTTTTAAAAGGATGGTTGCATTAAGATGCTACGGCTTCTGTTCGAGTGATTCATTAATATATGCCTGGGATGGCACAACCCCAGTCGGATTGAAGCTTTGTGTTGACAGACCACTAAAATAATACCCTGTGAGTGACTTCCCAGGGAGTAAATAGAGCTTTTACCAGTGAGACCTTAAACCCTTATAGTATGATGCAAGCGTGCTCAGTTAGGGCCTGGAAACTCATAGGTATAAGACAGAGCCGTGTGTCAAACGGGGCTGTTGAACACTTGCTCAGTGTGTTTCTGCTGACAGCTTCGAGGTGGATTCGGGTTCCCTTTGTCTGGGCCGAAGCGACAGATCAATTTGTACGGGTGCGCAATTAAACCAGGGCGAGCTACTGCCAGATGAATTAAAATAATAGGATCTGGTTTTCAGGTTTAATGATGGGATTAGTGAGGGAGAACCACTTTTGCAGGAATGCTGCCGCCTTGTCAGACGGAGGAGCGCGGCTGCATGTGATTGCGTTTAACTGGGCTTTACTAGAGGCAGTTGGCTGGTGTCTCTGAGCCCCGGTCTGCTTGCTGCCTTGCATATAAAAAATGTTGAGCAACTGCCTTATTTTTATTAACTGTAATACAGATCTGATTGCAAAAGTCCAAACAATGCAAAAGATCAACACTTGATGCAGTTTAAAATCACAGCTTCTTCCTTTCACCAGGGCTCTACGGAGTCACAGCATCTTGACAAACATATGAGTCAACTGAAGCTGTATTATCTTTTCAAAAGTGACTTTTGGCATTTGTTTCTCTAGAATCAAAAATATTATTCATTTCCTCCAAGCTCCTTCTTAAGCATCTTTGCCAAGAATCGTGGCTAGCATGGAGAAGAAAGTAGATTTACTTAGGGAAAAAAGAAAGTCTCTGTCTTGGTTGATCTAAGTGCAACAATTTGATGACAAAGGTGGGGTTAGCCTGGGTCCAAATTAATGTCACGTTTTAACATGGAAATGAAACAGGTGGTAAACAATTTTTGATGATAAAAATGGTCATGAAAGTTTATTTTCTTTCAGCCTCCTAATGATAGGAAAGGCTGTTTCAGGAACTGCAGGGAGAATTTAGGGACTAGGTATATGTGAGCTACCTTAACTAGGTGTAGGTTTCTGCAGGGGCATATGCAAAACCAATGCATGTGCTGCACCAGGTGTGTGCTCGGGTGCGAGGGTTTGTCCTGCAGGACATCACTCCTGGGGAGTTAGGGCAGCGCTGAGTTGAGAGACAGGGATTAAAGCCTGCAGAGAGCTGGTAACACTCCCCAAACGTGGCTGCTGGTGCACTGAGGGGTCATAAGTAATACAGCTATGAAGGGCTGGATTTGTGCACCTGGGATTCGAACAGCACAGTGCCATATTTCACTCTGTGAGCCTGACAGAGCCTGGCGATAGCAGTGAGAGGCGGTATGCTCCAAGCTAAGACGTTTGTGCCTTTCGTTTTCCTGCCCATTCCAGATAGCGGTGTGTCCTACAAGGGGAGCCCTGCATGCCGTGGATGTGGGGGAAGAGCCTCGATAGGGTGCACAAAGACATCTTTTCTTCCATTTGCAGAGGAACTTTGCGGCGTGGTGAACCGATATAGCGAAATATCTGTCACTCATGGTGCAACTGTTGTCTTTACAGAAACACTCAGCTGTGGCCTTTTATCTCAGTTGGCTGGCTCTAGGGCTCTTTACAACTCTTTTGCAAAGCAGAGTGCTATTTACATCTGTCTCGGGGATAATGAGGGAGGAGGAGTAGTTTGTACTAAAGGTTTTCTCGTGATTTTGGAACAGAAGAAACCCTTGAGTTACTCAGGAAAATTTCATTTTGCTTTTTCTTTCTGTCTCTTGATCCAGACACTTACAGGTCTCTCAGCACCTTCACACCTGAGTGGCCTTAACATTCCTACACCAGGGCTGCTTGGGCAAGCGAGCACTGCCGCAAGAGCACTCTGGTCTCTTAAAAAACCACGGTGTTCGTGAGGAACTGTTTCTGCCAAATGGAAGGGGATTTTTTTAAAGAAAAAAATATTTTCTTAAAAAAAATTCTCTTACTTTGAAGAGAGATCTGAACATTTTTACAAAAGGGTTAGAAACTTGAGGCGAGGAGACATTCCCTTGCAGCTGTAGCTGAATGACAAACAATTTAAAAAACCCCATTTCTCAATAGATTTTTTTTTCTCCAAATGCATTACTGCTATACGTTCATATAAGAAGGGATTTGGCTGGCTTGGAGTGGGGCAGATTTGGAAACTGTCTTCTCCAGGTGACCACTTTGAAGCCTCTTAAAAGTCCTGTAAAATAAGCCAATCTCAGCCCAAATCCCAGAATAACTTTGTCCACATCAGAAGAAAGTGATCAAAATCAGTGCTCTTGCTGGCTGTCCCTGAAGAAAAGTCCCAGACTAAATGAGCCATGAAAACTGAGCTCTTTCACCATGCTTCATCCAGCCAAGCATTGCACCATATTTTTTAGCAAAGCACTGGGGAAGTTTGTTCTGGGTATATACAGAGTACTTACATCTTCATAAGTGTCCAGCCAGCCCCTTTCAGGGGGCCTAAACTCTCTATATGGAAGAAAATAATTCCCTCCTGTGCTATACCTAATGCCATGGACCTGAAAGATTGAGGGAGCTTTGCACGCTGGAAGAAAATAAGAGGATCAAAAAGCACTGAAAAGGCCTTTGTGTAGGATCTTCTCAGGTATTTCTGTCTTCATCCCATACATTCATGACTTGTCACTGCGAAATTATTAATCATGCCCCTGCTAAAATACTGCTCTACCTCAGATTCCCTTTTCCCCAAAGGAGTTTTCATCTCTTTTCAGCTCAGTTGCTTGAATTAGTATTCAGATAGTGTATTAACTAGAATGGGCTTGCTTTCTTCTCCATCACTTTTAATGAAGTTCACTCCCAGTCCTTTAACAGATCAACTTGCTGAGTTAGTGGTTTAAGGAAGCCTGAACTTCCTTGCTAAGTTCGGATGGGGGAACACAGGTTCAAAGGAGCCAGCTGACCGCATTTTGGATCCTCTTTCTTCCGAAAACATGAAATAACTTTCAGCTGGGGCTGCCTTGCTCCACTGATTGGAGCCGCTCTAGAAAAAGCATCAACACAGAGCTGCACCCTCGAGCAGCACCTCTCCCTCTGGTCGGGTGCACCCTGTCTGGCCATGCAATTTAGCCCAATTAACAGCCCCTGAGGACCGGAGAGCTGTCAGGTGGCTGACGGGAAAGCTTCAGGTATAATAAAAACTTAGTCTGGGAAAACATCATGCTGGAGTTGTTTTCTGTGAAAAAGTTCTTCTGAGGCTTTGTGTGAGGCAGCGTGAAGCCTCCCCCCGGCCGTCGGGTCTGGGAGGTGAGAACTGATGTCCTGTTTTCTCGGTGACAGGCGGGCCGCTCCAGAGAAGCGCCGGGTAGCACCAGGCAGCTGGAACGGCAATCGTGTGCTCCTGGTAGGAGTGAGACAATAAAACTTCCTCCCGTCTCCAGGCTCTGCAGCTTTCTGATGTCAACAACAGCAGCAGGAGGCTTCAGGCACGTTCCCAGCAGCTGATCATATTTATCAAGTTCATGTTCCTTGCTTTTTTTTATTTTTGCCTTTTTTTTTTTTTTTTTCTTTTTCCTTAAATATCAAGGTCCGGGAGCCACAAGATGGCCACGTTCCAACTCTGGCCCCTTTGAGCATAGAGAAATGTGTGCTGGGGGCTGGAGCAGGGACATGCTTTCTCCATGTGAGCCAAAGAACAAACAGCAGAGCCCTCCATGGGGACTGATTGTTGACATGTTTATGATGATGAAGTGGGGTAGAGCTCTCAAAGGGGGATGCTAGAAATGAAGAAGTAAAGTGTGGCACTGCTGAGGGCCTATATAATGCTAAATATTGTAGGAAACTGCAGTTTCTTCCTATTTGTGACCACTTCACTGAGCTGTTAGAAAAGTCCCTTCCCAGCTGTACGTCACACGTTCCCCATTTGGGGCTGTAGCCCTAACAACAACAACCCAGCAGGCGCCAGGAGTACGGGGTGATGGGGCTGAAGTTACAGGGACTCTCACCATAATTTATAGCCCTGCTCAAAAAGTGTGAAAGATATGACGCTATGTGCCTGGAAATCCTACCCAGAGGACAGCTTACAAACGCTAAGTGGGTATTGGAATACCTCGGCCGACTGGGGCTTGCCGTTTCGCTTGGGGTCACAGGCAAAAGCACTTCATCTTCCTCTGTGTGTGCACATGTGTGTCCATGCCGTGGGACTGTCTCTGGATCTGCTGCCCAAGGTCAAACCTCCCACTTGGCATCTGAAGGAGAGAAAAAGGGTGAAGGAACCAGGTTAAATTCTCCCTCGTGGTGATGCACATTCTTCTGTCTGCAGCGGCCCCAACAGGCCACTCTTCATGGGTGGCTCTGTGGACCGTGCTTCCCCTAGGACTAAGCACGTGGCTTTGGTGGGAGCATCCATGCACATCACACTGCCCAGCATTGGGGCTCTCAGTGCTGGCTCCTCATTGCAGAGCTAATCGGGCTCTGGGTGCTTGTTTCGTTCTGCCATGTTCCAGGCTGGCTGGATGAGGCTAACTGGGGTTTGGATGCTGTACTGCAACCATAAAGCACCTTGTGCTTAAGCTGATTTGCCAAAACAGAAAGTTACTGACAGCATGTGTCCATCGCCAGGTCTGGCTAGAGCCCTCCATGGGGACTGGAGGGCTGGATACAGCTGATACAGTGTCCAAGGTATGATGGCTACAAGAGTTCTGGATTAGTCTTGGCTTGTGTTTGGTCAACTTGAAAGGTAAGAAGGGGAAAATTTGGATCTATTTGCTCTTGCCTGCGTAGACAGGAGTTTACAAAAGCAAGGACTTCTCCAAGAAACTGAAGTTCATTCTGTTGGCCTACCCACAAGCTGAGGAGCCTTAACCAGCATATAAGCTCTGACCTTCAGCCTGCTCAGTGCTGCAATAGCTGCTTGAAAGCAAAACAGAAATGCATGTTCACAGGCCATGGTTTGCAGGATCACTGGAGCTGTCATCTTTCATGAATCCTGCTGGCTGACTCTGAGCACACCTTGTCTAGGGGCAGAACAGCTTTCACTCTGAAGGAAAAAAAGAAAACATCTTTTTCAGACAATATTTCAGTCTCTTAACCTGTTGTGGGCTTCCCTCTGGGCCTCTTGAATGTATGAGAAAATGCATCACCCCAGAAAGCAGAATAAGCTTTGACATTTTTATCCTTATTGCATTGTGGTAGCACTCGTATTTCTATATCTGTCTTTTGGTCCACTGATGTGTTATTCTTCACTGATAAGAGCATGTCTGCCTTGCTGGAAGCCACTGTGTTTGCATTACCACTTCCTATCTACCAGCTTCTGGCCCCACTGCAGGGCTCCTGGTTTTCCCATCTCTGGTTTCTTTTGTCTCTTGAATATTCCTGAGTTATATGGACTCAAGACTCAGCGTCATGTCCCAACCCCCTATCTGATATCGGCAACTGTCATGTTGTGTCCTTTCAGTCCAGCTCTCCTTCCAGACTTGTGCATGGGAAGCACCACCTGAAAAGCCACAAGCAGCTCACTGTTTTCTTTTCCTCCTTTCCTGCGCTTTTTGCAGCATCTCCAGTTTTATGATCGTCTGTGAACTGTAGCAATTCTCCTAGATCTTTTATGTAGACGTTAGGGGATTTAGACCTGGATTATTTCAGTGATTCCTTCACCTTTTAAGAAACATGACTGCTGAGAACTCTGCACCCTCTGTTTATAGTCCTGTCAAGCTGAAATCCTCACACATCTGCCCGTATGAATGAATTTTTCAGCTGTACTTCCATGCCGTTGAAGGCCATCTCTGAGTCCCAGAGGTACACAAGTGTTGTTTGCCACGTGTCCAACATCTCGCAGGAGTGCGATGCAAGGGGGAACGTGGACCTCCCACGGGGTGGCAAAGGGTGTTTTGGCATAGCCATGTATCAGGCCAGGAGTCTGTAAATCCAGGAGAAGTGGGGCTGCAGGATGCCTGTCTGGCTTTGTTTTCTCTGAACCCACTGGTGCTGGTGGCTCCATGCTACTCTCTGCATGTTTTACATTTCAGACCTGATTTGCTAGAAGAAAGTCACCAAACAAAAAATCTGACAAACAAACCACAGAGAACATCTGATCTGATCAGAAAATACGTAAGTCTGTTAGTGAATGTAGGCACGGCACGGGCTAGCGTTAATGGGGAACATATTTGTTATTAAATCCCATCCACATAAACCAATCTGAAACAGATGTGAATGTTAGTGGTATTAATAAGTGGGCAAACTCCGGGGATCCCGAAGGTACTGCTGCGTGGGGGGAGGAGGGACAAAGGCACATCTTTGCTATCACATGGGTTTTATAAAGAAGGACTATATTCTTACACTGTACCTTGCTTTGCATTCCTTGTTGGGACTGAAAAATGCAGCGTGCGGGATATGGAGAGAGCGATGCTGGATTAGGGCAAGGACGGCTGCCTTTGGGAAGGGAAGGATGATGGCTGGGAGTAGAGTTGGGCTGAAAGAGAACCAGGTTCCCAGCCCCACTGTCTAAGTGCAGCCGGGGCTCTGACGGAGTGGTCCCAAGCAGTCCTGCCATGGCCAGGAGGGTAAAAGGCTAAAGTGTGCTCAGGAATGATGGAGTTTCAGAGACGTATGAGGTATTTCTTAGGTGTAAAAAAGGTTTTCAGAGCAATTTTTCTCTGTCACATTTGACGAGATTTTTCACTACTTGGAGATTTCCAGTCCTTTCTCTAAGGCAGGAGGACTCTAGACCTTTGCAAGACAAGGTTGCTAGGATTTTTTTATATTGCAAGCCCCTGTGTTTTCCCTAGCCATCTTCTCTGAAACAGCTGAACCTCTTTTTGGCTGATGGCTAAAATAAAGAAGGAATAACAAAAAAATTCAGCCCAAGGCAGACACTTGGCATGGAAAATTGCAACCCAAGTGGTTTAAGTTTAACAAAGTTATTAGCAATTGAAAACAGGGCTTTATAATTGGAAATGTTTGGCAAGCTTAATAATAGGTTGTGCTACCAGCCCTGCTTCTTAGAAGTGTGCATGTACAGGGATGTGCATACACCCGACACAAAGAGACGCATTTGTGTTAAGATGCTTCCGGCTGGAAACATGCACAAATGCAATGGCACACCGATGTCCTGTGCTTCCAAGACACCGCTTTTTATTCACCTCTCTCTTCTCAACCTTAGTTTTTCAAGTTTTGGTTGTCCTTCCTCCTCCAATTGTAATTAAAACCAGACTGCAAATGCTTTTTGTCCTCACTGGAACAAAACACTGACTCTTCTCATGCTCTGAGAATTATTATTAAAAGGAGAATTGACAATGGCTTTTGGGTGGCACAAGGCCAGCTTCCAGGGTGCTGGGAAAGGAGCACAGATGCTTTGTACCTCTACTTTCTTCTTGAACATTGCAGTGGGAGTGGGATTAGCTTGTTTTCAGTCTCTGTGCATGTGCTTGTGGCTGTTTGCATGACCGCATCGCATCAGGTGGAGATGGCAGGTTTTTGGGTGGCTTACCTGACTAGACGGCACCTACCTGGGGTAAGAAGTGTCCTTGCTGGGCTGGGTCAGCCAGTCCCGTACGCTCTTGGCCTTCATTAGGGCTCTCTGCGGTGTTTGCTGCTGCTCCATCAGGCGACCCGATAAAGTTTAAACTCTCGATTACCACAAGCCCCACTGCAGCCAGGAAACGACGTCAAGTTGAGTCATCATATTGTTTGAATTACACCAATATGAAAATACATGAAAGCCAGGAGCCAGCATTTTCCCTTCTATATAAAATGGGGTTATGACCATATTAAAAAACACAACAAAACCTACTAGCTTTTAACAGGAGATGGTGGAACAGAGGGCTTAGTAATGCCGAAAAAGCCAAGCATGAAAATAATTACATTTGAAACAAGGCCCTGCTCTTTCTTCTGCTCAGCTGCCTTATGACCCCTGCTCCTGTCCCCTCTGTATCTCCTCCACTGTCTTTCATTTTGGAGAGGGGAGAAGAGCAGCTTTGGGCTGTGGCTGCTGAGTGGCAATCCAGTGCTGTTGGGATCAACAGGTAGGGCAGGGAGGCACAAGTCTTGGCACTGGAAGGGATGAGCCATGGCAGCTGGCTAGACCAGAGACCCTGTTTCTTTTTTGTCATCGTGCATTTGTCATCAGTTGATGTTGGTCTTAATGACCTGGCTAAAGGCTGCATAAAATCTCCAATGTGAACACTGCCAGTTTTGGGGGTCTCTGTACCTGGGTTTCAACCCAAATGTGATGAGGTCTCTTTTTGCACAGGATCTGAGTGAGCCCACCCAAGGGCTGGTGGCTGGAGGTGCCTGGGTGCGGGTGGGATGCTTGGTGGCTCCCCAAGGCGCATTGAATAGCTCTGCTCTATTCAGAGAACCTCCAGCAGGTTGTGATTATTCGCAAAAGGAAAGCAAAGCTACGGTACTGGTAGCAAAAAAGTGGCTGGAAAGGAGACTGTTGTCCAGTCCTCCAGGTGTTTACAAAGGAGAAGATGTCACCATTTTACTAAACTCTCTTGTAAACTGCAGAGCCCTTCCTCTGACAAAAAGAGGGAACATTTCCAAAACACACAGAGCAGATCTCTGCCACTTCACACGTGAGCAGCACAAACTCTCTTTCTTTCCCTGGTATCAGCATAAAGCAATGGGCTGAAAGAGGAGCCTTCATCCTGTGCTGTGAGACTGTCAGACCCTGGGCCACGCTGTAGGAGACCATCCCTGCCCTGGTGAACTGCCACCGGGGCAGGCTGAGGCCAAGGGGAAGAAGGCTCACTTGTCTTCCTGTTTTACAAGCAAAGAGGAAGCCGGGATATCCTGATGTTCATGTCTTCTCTCAGGACCACAGAAGGTGCCACTGCAAGGCTGGACTTTACCATCTGCAGCGTGCCAGTGAGCACAGTTCACTGAGGACAAAGCATCATGTCCTCCTCAAACACTTCGCTAGTTCTCTATTGACTTCCAGCTAGATCTCATTGTTGCTAAATCTGAACTGACTCGTGCTTTCAGATGCTGCCGAAATCCCCTGAGAGTCTTCCGACTTCTTCTTCAGATGCAGAGCAGCTTGTACACCGAGACTCGTACTGGATATTAATCATTTGTTTTTAACTCTGTCCGCGAGGCTCTGATACGCTCACGGCTCCAGATCTAAGGCAAACAAGCCCTACTGAAAACCAAAGCGGATCCTTCATCCCTTTCAGGCTTCTTGTTTGTTTCAGTGTTATGAATGGTGTTTGCACGCTTTTTAATCATCTCGGCTCAAGCAGTTTGAGTCCTTTGCTGTTAGTAATTTTGATATATTGCTACCATGCTACACACCGAAAGTACTTCTACTTTCTTACCTCCACATATGTATGCAGTCAGGAACAATTACTAATGTCAATCGTGTCTGCCTGCTAGCTTGCTTTTTTTTCCCCGTTGGTCGTGCTGTAAATCATTTTCACATTTACAACATTAAGAAGGCGCTCTGAGCAATCATTCTTGTGGTCAACAAACTGTTACTGCTTCTCAAGTGTCATGGGTCACTACTTAATTACTGGATTTCACTCCCAGTTAAAACCATTAATCTTGTCTCCACCACCTTTCTCCGGGCGTCTCAGTCCAGTATGTTTTATGTTAGGCACTTATGACTCAAAGTGCTGGGTTTTTTCGTAGCAGCAGAGGTTCTGTAGCTGGGATTTCTGGGCTTGATAAGCAAAATCACCCAACAGAAGCTTTCTTTGGACTGAGTCGCTCTAAGCTGAGCCTTTCTGCAGACAGCTGCGTTTTTCAAACGGATGTACAGATACCGAATACAGCAAAAAAAGTAAAAGGGGAGTTCAGTGGTAGCGCTGAGCTTGCACGGAGTGATGCCACCTCAGCCATGGGAATTCCCCAGGCTTCATCCCACCGGAGCGTTATCGCTGCCTCCTGCACACTTGGCAGCTGCCTGAGACCAGGATGGGTAGGAGCACAACAGGGAAAAGCAGGGTAGCCCAGGAAAGCAGACATTAACTTATGAGTCCTAAGGGTTCATCAGGAGTTGAACTTGGCTGTGAAAGATTACACATGCCTTTAGGAGGGTTGGCTTCTGCTCTTGCTTACTCTGCCCTTGAGCAGGGTGGAAGCACAGAGCCCGTGCAGATGGCAGGGCAGCATCCAGCTCCTCCCCATCTGTTACTTGCATTGATGGGAATTCATAGGTGTTATATTAGACAGAAAAAGGCTCCCCGTTGTTCCTTACATGAAATTGCAGCAAAAACATATTTAGAATTATAAGCTCAAAAATGGAACATAAGGGCTACAGAAATCTAACAAAGCTTGTTTCATAGGCCACATCCACAGTGCGTTCATACAAAATGCCACATGAATTGCACTTAATTTACTACAGAATATATTTTGCTATTTCAGAAAAAAAAAAAAAAAGAAGAAGAAGAAGGAAAAAAAAGCCTGTGGAGGACTAGAGCTTTGCTGCATGTTAGCTGTAAAAGTTCCACAAATGTGGAATCTATTAAAAAACATTATTTGTTTATGATGTGAAAGTGATTAGTCTGTTCCAAAAACAAAAACATGAAAACACTAAGCGCTGGGACTTTTCAGGAGGTTAGCCACTGATTCTTGATTATAATAATTTATATAATATGACTCTTTTTCTATTGTATGTATAGTTAGCACTCAGTTGCTTTAGCCAAAATCAAGGTCCTCTCGCACACTGATCTAGTAAACACATTCCCTGCCCTGAAGAGCTTCTAGGCAGACAAGAGCTGGATGATAACCCCAGCCTTGCAGATGGGGAACTGAATTAAAGAGTCAGCATTACTTGGCCAAGGTCTAGGCAAAGGTGTTGCACAGCGGCTCAGGTACCTCGGCTCAGCTCTCACCTGGAGCCACGTGGCTGGGCTGGTGAAGTCAGAACATTTCAGCACGAGCATGGGGATGTCCATGTGGCCCCAATTACCGACCCAGGGCCTTGGTTTCACTTCCTGGACTGGATACAATAACAGGATGCTGGGATATTTAGGCTGTGTTCACTGCAGGGAATGTTTTTTCTTTAAAAGCAGAAAAAAAAGTCTGTTTCCCTCTAAGATGTCAAATCATGGCAAGATGGGGATTTGGACTTGTTGTGTATATAGAAACCTTGCCCAACTTTGGCTTCTTACCACCTCCTTTCACAACACCGCTCACTTCTGATTTTAACATCTTGCTAATGTTAATGTACTCCATGGCTTTTGGGGGGGACCTTATGTTTGCTGTCACCCTCCCTTACTGCTGCTCACCTGGCTACTTGAGCAGCTCATCAGCCTGCAGACACAGACCCTCAACGTGTTCGCTGTTGTTGGGACCTCTCATGAACCGTTTGCAGGGCCTTTTAGAAACCAGGTCTGCAACACCTCCCGCTTCCCAGCCTGCTCATCCTTTCCACATGCTGCGTGTCCTACCCCAGAGCTGCTTCTCACCTTTGAAGCACGAGGCATTGCTAATAGATGGAGCGTGTACAGCTAATGGCCTGGTTCAGGTGGCCGTGCAAATGCAGGTGACCGTGCAATGCTGGTATCAGTGGGAGAAGATTGTGGTCCTTCACTGATGATCAAAACAAGTATCTTTAAGTTTAGCAGCCTCTTAGAGCTTTTGCCTTATTGTTCCCAGGCAGAACAAGAGGCTCTTGGAGGTTTTCTGGTCTATGTACTTTAAGCCCATCGTTTCATTTAAACCACATTTGATTTGGGATGCAAAAATTCATCAGTCATTTTTCATTACCCAGGAACAGCAAGTGTGGCTGACTGCTGTTTCCTCTCCCTCAGTAACTTGCCTGCTTGTTTGAATGTATTGGTAATTATGGGTGTTGGACTCAAGAAGAACAAAATTCAATTGGTGTCACTCTGGGGGGGGAGGCCTTTCCTCTCTTTTGGAGGTCTGTTTTGGAGAAGAGGCAATTAACAAAGCAAGGGGAAAACACTTAGTTTTGGGAAACTTTATATTTAAATTAGATTGAGTATTGAACTGTAGCAAAGTTGTTAGCAGGCCAAGCCGCTGCTATCTTAGAGAACAAATCCCATAAACGTTCACTAACTCTGCAAGCTCCATCCTGAAATCCATGAAGGGCTGTTTGCTTGTGTGTTCATTATGCAGGGCTGTCACTGAACCACCTAATTTACAGTCCAAATTTCCTCTCAGCCCATTCATATCCCCATGTTACAGTGCTGTTTTTTAGATTATTCACTCTTTACTGTCACTGGAGAAGTGTGAAGATTGCGGTCAAGGGGTGTCTTCGCTCTCCTTGTAAGCAGGCCATCGTCTTCTGGCTTCTGCTCCTGAAAGTGCTTCCCTCTTCTGCTAATCCCAGAGTCCTTCCTTTCATATGTTGCCCCGTGAATTTACCTTCCTTACATACAACTGGACACAACCCTCCAGTACAATGGTGTTATCACTTCCCTCTGTCTACTGGAAGTGTTACTCAATGCTCCCAGGTCTTTCCACGTCAATGAGGTTACAGTGATGTTACCTCACACCTTACACCACAAATCTGTGTGCATTTTCTGTGACTTCTTATCTCAAGATCATCCAGTTTGTGTTAAGCTTCTTGTTCTCCTCTCCGTTTAGAGTATCTCTGAAATTGGGGTCATTAGCAAGTTTAATTAGCACATTTCTTACATTATGTGCCATGGTCATTAATGAGAATACCTGGCAAGATAAATTCCTAAGAGCCAACACTGATGAGTTCCACAAGTGATTCCCTTTAGTTGAAGAATTTCCTTTTCACATAATGTGTTTCCTTTCATACAAATCAACACTTTATGTACTTTTCAGATCTTGTACAAATTCCTATTTTTTCCTGCAAAGAGCTATTTTCCATGTGGTCCTGTATGACAAACTTTACTGAAATCCAGATCAATTGGATTCACTGTATGTCCTCTAGGAAGTCCCTAGCCAAGAAGCCAGATGAAATGAATATCTGTCTTTGGCAAATCCCAAAGTTGTACTCTATCCCAGTTCCCATATATACTTATGTCTTTAATTACTCTTTCCTTCAACTGTTTTAAAGCCTTGTGTGCTATTAAAAATGGTTAATGGCAACTGATTTTACCCACTGTTTTAAAGCAAGCTATTTATAATCTTTGTCCAAAAGTGAATCTTGGTGTCCAGGATGCGGCTGACACATTCCTAGAGTGGAGTTTGCAAGCTGGTCAGACAGGAGGTTACTTGCCTCATTGGATCCACAGTGAGGAGAACCAGTAGGTCTCCAAAGGCATCTGGACATTGCAGGGTCAGGTCATAGAATCAATGGTACAATGGTTTGGGTTGGAAGGAACCTTAAAACCCATCTAGTTCCAACACCCCTGCCAGGAGCAGCAACACCCTCCACTAGACCAGGTTGCCCAAAGCCCCATCCAGCCTGGCCTTGAACACTTCCAGGGATGGGGCATCCACAACTTCTCTGGGCAACCTGTGCCAGTGCCTCACCACCCTCATCGTAAAAAAATTCTTCCTAATATCTAACCTAAATCTACCTTCTTTCAGTTTAAAACCATTCCCCCTCGTCCTATCGCTCCATGCCCTTGTAAACAGTCCCTCTCCAGCTTTCCTGTAGCCCCTTTAGGTACTGGAAGGTGCTGTAAGGTCTCTGCAAAGCCTTCTCTTCTCCAGGCTGAACAACCCCAACTCTCTTGGGCTGTCTTCATAGGAGAGATGCTCCAGCCCTCTGATCATCTTTGTGGCCTCCTCTGGACTTGCTCCAACAGGTCCATATTCTTCTTGTCCTGGGGACCCCAGAGCTGGATGCAGTACTGCAGGTGGGGTCTCACCAGAGCAGAATAGAGGAGTCGAACCCTCTCCCTCGACCTGCTGGTCACGCTGGTTTTGATGCAGCCCAGGACACAGATGGCTTTCTGGGCTGCAGGTGCACATTCCCAGCTCATGTTGAGTTTCTCATCCACCATCACCCCCAAGTCCTTCTCCTCAGGGCTGCTCTGAATCCATTCTCCACCCAGCCTGTACTGATGCTTGGGATTGCCCCAACCCACGTGCAGGACCTTGCGCTTGGCCTTGTTGAGCTTCATGCACATTGCATGGGCCTACCTCTCAAGCCTGTCCAGGTCCCTCTGGATGGCATCCCTTCCCTCCAGCGTGTTGACCCACCACACAGCTTGGTGTCATCAGCAAACTTGTCGAGGGTGCGCTCGATCCCACTGTCCATGTCACTGACCAAGATGTTAAACAGCACTGGTCCCAGTACCAACCCCTGAGGAATGCCACTCGTCACCGAGTCCTAGCATTCAGAGTGGGATCTTGGGCCTCAGAAGGCATTAGAAAAGCTGTCCTTCACCTCAGTGGTTCTCAGTCAAAGCATGGTCTGTGGGTCATGTTTCTCCACGGCACTTTGTCCCCAGGTGGGGAAGGGAGGAATTTTATTTCTCCTTTTCCCCACTTTCCCATGGGTAGTTTGTCCCATATAAAATACCAGCTGAAAGAGAGGAGGGGGAATAATATGGATAAAGAATAAAAAGAGTCTGAATAAACTTGTCAGAAATGGGAATCTGGCGGGTGGAAACCTGAATACAACAGAAGGGAAATGAGAACCTACATGGAGTGTGGCAGCAGGATGATAATTAATAGATCCAACAGGAAGGAGTGGCTTGGTCTGGGAAAATAAGCAAGGAGAAGAGAAGAGAAGAGAAGAGAAGAGAAGAGAAGAGAAGAGAAGAGAAGAGAAGAGAAGAGAAGAGAAGAGAAGAGGAGAGAAATTCAGCTCTTTACTAAGAGGAGAAAATTCTTCCCAATGAGTCTGGCATGGAAAGAGGCCTGGAACGGATGGGAATCTGGATCTCCAAGTGAAGGAATGTATGAGATAAGTCAAGAGGGAGAGAAAGATTTAAGGAAGAGGAAGATTTACTCCTATATCACAGATGGGGGAAGAGATAGCAAAAGAAGTTCTTAATACCTTGGAAGATTTCAGGCTGACAGGAAGCAATTTTCTTGATTTAAAAAAGGGATCTAAATATCAAATATTTTTTTACTTTGTCCATAGTGAGATCTTTCTTTACTCCTTTTTGCTAGAAGTTGCCTTTATCCTCCATTATTAAAGGTAATCAGTCTTCCTGCACGGCACTGTGCACATCGATTACCCAGGTTTTCTACCACACACCGCATGCGGTTAAATTGCGCCCAGATCCATATAACCTAACACGGTTCATATCACGGTGAAGGATGCACAGAGCTCTTTACCGTATAGCCTCTGTGCGAGGTTTCTGTGGTAGACCTAAGATACAGCCACAGGGACTTGTCCCTTAAAGCATTACCCAGTTTTCTCTCTGCTCTTTGTTTTGCTGTCACAGGGTTTACAGCCAGTGCTGAATGTACCACGTATACATGGCATCCCAATCTTTTACATAATTTTAGTTCATCTGTGCCCATTTGGGGTTAACTTTCTGCTAATATCCAAGTGCTAATTCTACTGCTCTGGAAGCCCGATGAATGCTAATTTCAAGGTCACGTAGCTACATTTGGAAACCAAATGTAACAGCTGATGAGGCAAGTATGTAGTTTAGAAGTAACTTGGCAGCTTCTCCAAACAGGTCCAAACCCAAACACAGCACAGGTGCTGTGACCCATCACAACTGCGTGACAAAGCTCTCTGATGTGAAGGGCAAAATCGCACGTGCTGCATTCAGACCGATCCTCGTGACCATACCAAATCACTGAAGGAAGGCAGGCTGAGCCAGACCTTAGCACATGGGAAACTGCAAGACTTGATTTCAGCCTCCTCCCTGGGGACAGACATCCCCCCCTTGACCTCGGGTAGGATCCTTTGTCCCACTCCATGCCTCAGTGTCCCCAAAGTGAAATGAGGCAGTCAGCTTGTCTCCTAGCACATTTGACCAATGGAGGCTGGATGTAGTGACAAGTATCTTAACAAATGGGTGATACTATATCTTCTTCCCATTATTTGAATCCAGAAAGATTTCCATTTCCTTTCTGGCCTATCAAACTTGTGAAGTTAGCCATGGCAGCATAAGCAGTCACTGAAAGGGAAATTTCTAGTCAAAAAGAAGAGAGATAGACGTGTGGATTTTTTTCCTTTAAAAATGAGTATCTTAAACCAAAAAGGGTGTGTATGTGTTAGACAAAGCTGGAGATGTGGCTTGCCTTGGTGGGCAGAGAGGTGTCCTTCAGCACGTCTGAGCTGCCCAGATCTTTGGTTTGGATGTGCCTTGCATGTTGAAGTAGAAGTAGTGAGTGGTGTCAGGCTGGGAGAGCCTGAAGATGCATCAGAGCGAGGAGCAATGAGTCCTCCGGTCTCCCAGCCGTGGGGACGGAGCTTGGCTGCCGTGTCCTCCCTCGCCTCCTTTGCAGGAGCACAAAATGCAGGATTTAGGAAAACCAAAAAGGGCAGTGAAAAGCCTCTCCCTCAGTGCCATTCTGCAGCATCAGACTGAATGAATGATGTGTGTCCACATCTGTGGTGCGTTTGTGGGATTGAAGCAGGTTCCCTGGGGTGTGTCCATTTTGCTCCAAACAGTCCATAAATCTAGTAATTGCTAACAAAGGATATTCTGTTAAATGTAAATAGTATCTGAAATTTAATCTCTATAAATGTGGTTCATTTAGGCATTAATTTTATAGATTGTTGAAGTAATTAACAGTGCATAAAGAGGACTTCCTCCGATGCAAGTGTGATCTTTGGCTGAATGGACCTTTGTAGTGATCTCTAAGACAGTGTCGTAGAGTGGAACTGGAATTTCATCTTGCCTTTATTTCCTTATGTTAGTATTTTAAAGTATTTCTAAAATTATTTTTTTATGTGCTGGTCTTTAGTAGTTTAACTTTGTTTTCGTGAGTCAGTATAAATCATACTGAAATTCCCATCCTTCTCGAGGCAAATTATTTAAATATTCAAATATATGAACAAATGCTGTCTTACACAGAAAGGTTGTGACATTTTCTACAGCTGGACAGAATCTGCAGCATGATCAAAGTATGTTTCGAGGTGATTTCCACTTCACTTGTTTTTTTCCCTCTCTTCAAACACACCTTTTGTCTTTGGTTCTCTGCATGCCCAGTCAGTAGCTAAAAGCAGTTTAGCACTGCAGCAGAAATGAAGATCTCCATTTATTCTTGCTGTCTAAAAGTTATATTCTCCCAGTGGGGAATGGTCCAAAACCCAGAACATCCTCTCCTGCATTGCTGCCACTGTTTGATCTCTCTCCTTCACCTATAGGCTCTCCTACCGTTTGTATTGACACAGATCTTTTGCAGTTTCGCAACCATCTGCAGATGAAAACCCCTTCTGCCTTTCTTCTTGGAGTTTTGGTCCTTCTAGTGCCAAGAAAAATTTTTGCTTTGAGAGTGTGGGGAAGATGACAACTACAGAAAAGGCAGAAGAAGCAAACAATGATAAGAGCCACTTCACCGAGCATAACCTTGCTCTCCCCAATGGTGTAGGGAGAAAGACATCATCCAAACAGGCCATAGGCACAAGAGATGGGCAGAACGGGAGACTTTATTCTATTTCCCTCCTGTTGATGGCGGAATAAGGACAGAGGACAAAGTTGGACTCATGTTTCTACTATCTCAAACCAGCATGAACCCCCCAAAAAGACAGACCAGCCTCTAGCGTGGATTTTACATGGCCATAACTGGATTTTCTTGCAGTATAGGTGTTGCTGATCTCATGTGCCCATCCAAGAAGCACACAATACCAATCAGTGATACAACGGATTGTGTGGGTACATCTATGTATCAGAACTGTCACTTGATTTTGCTGGGAGAGTCAGAAAAAGAGTAAAAACCCCAGCTCCCCCTGCCATTAATAGTGGATTGTCTGCCAGGATGAACTCTTTTCATCTACTCCATTTGGATTCCTCTTGCAAAGAGTTCTTCAGAAACACAACAGATTTTCAGACATGCTTTTCTCCTGTTTAACTTTATTCAAATAAATTTGCATCCTTTAGTTCCCAAGATGTCTTTGCAATGTCAACATCTGTTTTGGTAAAGTTTTGTTTAATAGGTAGCTATTGCCCAAATTCTTTGCTGTCATAATATCCTTACCCTTAAAGAAATTAAGGGATGCCCATTTGGCATTTATTACGACAACTCTTCCTTCCTCGTCTGAAGGAAATGATACCTTATTTCTCTCATTAGAGTAAAATATAACCCTTTTAATGTGTTGGTGTATCATTGCATAAATTATGAGGACTTGTCTCTGTTTATATGGAATGCAGACTTTTCAAAACCGGAGCACATAGACACTGGGCTGTGAAAATAAAAAGCAGATGTCTTTCTCCCTCTCTCTCAGGAGGTTAAAGCTTATCAGGGTATTTTAACTCTTGAGGTCCTGTGGCAGGCAACGTCTATTGAACAGAGGGAACTGGCACTCTCAGGTACAAGATGGGGCATCCAGTTAATCCTGGTTTGCTCTCAGGATTTGTCACAGGGCAAAACTGAGTGTGACAAATATGTAAGGGAAGTTTTGTCATTGTTGGGTTTTCTTTCACATAAACAAAGGGAAAAGGTGGCCTATAAATATCTATCTGTCCCCTTCTGAAGCCTTCACGGCACATGTTCTCGTGGAGTTGCTTGCTTGGTTTGGTTATCAACATGAAATTCATTTTCCTCTCTGCACCCATCACATGTGGTTTTTGTATATCACCTGCTGCATCTCAGTAAGTAGCAGGAGTCTCTCCATGTGAGTGCTGAAACACTTGGGCTGCACAGGGAGGCTGAACGTGGAAAGAAGGACAAAAATCAAAACAATCTTTATCTTAAACATAACCCCTGTGCAGAGGAGCAGGAGACACAAAGCCATCTGTGCCACGTTTGGGGATCTCCTGGGCGGGGGCAATCCTAACATATTCCTTTAGGTAACATTTCCAGATGGCTGGCAGCATCAGAACTGCACCTGCAGCCTGAGCCCTCAACCAGGACGTAGTGGCTGAGAAAGGTAGTGATTTCATCATGAGAAAATGAACTTAGGGCATGGATATGCCTCCTCAAGGGGTATGCGTGGAGGAAGAGCGGCACTTAAAAAAACAATCCACAGAAAACAGATAATCATCATGAAATAATACTGATTTAAACAAAGTGTGAGAGCCAGGCAGATGACTCTCAAATGTGGCTGGCCTGTACTTTGTGGTATTGCCACAGTTTATAGCGTTTGGAGGGAGAGTTATGACGCAGAACAAATGAGATAAAAAGCTTGTTTAAGTGTGATTAAATGGGTCTAAAAGCTGCCCATTTTATGGGAAGGAGCTGCAGGCGTGATGCCAAGCTGTAGCATGCTGTATGGTTCACCAGCTTGTCATATCCATATGGGCTGATTCAGAAGAATCTGTTTAAAAGTCATCCAAACAATTTATGGATCTTCTCATCACCAGGCCTAAGTGTATGAAGGCAAGATACACCCAACGAGGTCATAAAACGCTACCAGGATCTTCTGCTTTTAAAGTCAGCAATTTAGATGTTCAAAATTGTCATCCACTGACATCACCCCAGTAACCATCAGCACTGGTGGGGTGGTCGTTGCCTTGACATTTCCATATGGAGCAGTATTTGTTGGCAGCCAGCTTACACGAGAAAGGATCACTGAGACTGGACGCTCATGTGAGGCAAGTCACGTTGCAGATGGATCAGATATACTTGCAGTGAAAATGCTCCTTCAGCCAACGGTTTCTTCTTTGATGGTTTATCCCAGAGAATTGAACTGGTCAGAAATGTTCCCATGAAACATCGTTCCTTGATCCTGGCTTATTTTGCTGGAACCGTGCTGAGCACAGTTGACTTTCCCTATGCCTGAGGAAGAGAGCTTGAGGAAACCCACCTGTACTCCTGGCAGATCTCTTCCAGGACAGGAGAAACAGTGTGTGTACAAGTCTCTGGCTCCTGAGCGGATGCACCTGGTGGATTTGCCCCAAGGGCAGGGATGCTGGGAGCTCTGCAGCTGCCCGCTGAGGCTGACACGCTTTGACGTGTATTTCACTGGGAGGCTGCAGCAGGGTCTGGGGAGCTTCTGGCTTCCTGGAAATTGCTGTCTTTTCAAAAAACTGAAAAAAGTTTCTGTTCAATTTGGATCAAAACCAATTTTACATATATATATATATATGTATATATAAACCCCCTTACATTTTCAAGGCACTGGAAACACTGCTTTTCAGCCAGCTCTACTTGATAGTTTTATAGGGCTTTGCCATAATAAAAGCGAAGTGAGACGAAACAGAAAAGCCCTGCTTAGTAACAACAGGGGATGGGGGAGTGGGAAGGGAGGCCTTAACCAGAGACAGGCTTGCTGGGTGACTGCTCTGCCAGCAGAGGACAAAATACATGTGCCAGAAGTGTGATCGAAACCACGTGGGTACAAGGCCTTGCATCTTGGTAGCCCTGCAATCCAGAACAAATCAACTGTCCTGAATGGTCACTGGTCTCTTTGGCCAGGCGAACGTTGGGTGATTTCGCAGGCACATCTGAACAGATGCTTTTAGCCTCTTAGGGCTGTCGTCCCACATACGGAGCTTTGCTTTGTCACCAGACCCTGCCAAAGATCCAGTCCTCCTTTCGACAACAAAGAACTGGTTTTATTTACTATGAAAGCTGGTCTGGCCTTGGTTCTCAGTTTTGTAAATTATTTATCTCGTGTCAATAGTAGTGGAGCTCCTCTCACATGTTAATAAGTTTCTTTCCAGCAAACTATCCAGTCCAGGTTTTGGAGGGGGGGTGAGGGTGGGAGGGTAATATGGCAAAAGGGACTTAATAGCTCACTGTCTTCATTAACATTAACCAGCCAGGTGACTATCTCCCCCGTAGATAATGTCCCATCCACCCCTTGCACTGGGAGTAGCTAAGTCCTGTCCTGTACGGGGGACTGAGCGATACATTAGCAGTTAGAAGCAGATCTGTCCTGACATACTTTTGCCTTCTTGCTTCCTAACTCGGTTCCTTCCTCAGTGGAGGTACCTGTCTGAATCACACAACTATAGAGAAATTGGTTCAAGGGGACCTCTCAGTTGGATCAGGACTATCATCAAAACTAGATCAGATCAGACGTGGCTTGGAAACAACCATGGATGCAGATGCAACATCATCTCTAGATAACCTTTTCCAGAGCTGCACTACCTTGTTAAGGAAAAAGCGTTTGTAATGTTCGAGCTTAGCTTCCCATATTGCCATTTGTGTTGCATCTTTTATTAACTTTCTCTCCTTACCTAGAAGTGTTTGGCTCCATTGCCTTTGTCACCAGCCTTCATGTGGTTGTAGGTGGCTGTTAGATTCCTCCTTAGCGTCCTCTTCACCAGACCGTACAAGCCCAGCTCCTTTTACCCCGGCTTTTTTTTCCTAGCTGGCAATGAACTGCCGAATCATTGATTGCCACACTTTAAGTCCAGCTGTCCAGCCCATTTTCAACCTATACAATGATCTACTTGTCCAGTCTGTACTTCCTCAGCTTACAGAAGAGGGACTGTGGGAAACAGTGTCAAAAGCCTTGCTAAAAGCAAAGTATAATACAGCACTGCTCTCACCTTGTCTATATAGCCAGTCATTTCATCACAGAAGGCAATCAGATTGGTCAAGTGTGGTCTGCCCTAGGTGGATCTGTGTTAACTATTCCCTATTTATCTTCTCGTTCTTCCCATGTCTGTAAATGGATTCCAGAGGATGTGTTCCATGGTCCTTCCAGGGATGGAGAGAAACCAGGTACCTGAGATCCTTCTCTCACTTCGTTTATGGATGGGTATAACATCAGCCTTTTCCTGGTTGCTAAGGACTTTCCCCAGTCACTGTGATCTTTTGCAGGTAATAAACAGTGATCTCACAGTCACATCATCCAGCTTCTCCAGTACCCTAAGGTGAAAACCATCCATCGTCACTGATTTGAATATTTAGCCCTACCCCATGTTGTCTCTAATGTGTTGCTCCTCCACTGTTGGCTGTCCCTTTCTTTCCCAAGCCGTTCTGGTTTGTACAGAGGTCTAGGAAGAAGATTTACTGGTGAAGACAGAGGGAAAAAAGATGTTTAATACTTCAGCCTTTTCCAAACGAAAAGCAGTTGTCTGTCAGGAGGCAGCCTTCCCCACAAATGACAGTTTTTTCAGTGACCTTATCCTATTTGACCTGCAAGTAATGGGACTGCAGGGTAACGTTGTAATCGTTCAGAGCTGCGTATGAGACAGGGATTTGTTTTGCTCAATATCTGAGTTCTGGCAGATCAGTCTCTTATAACGTGAATCTTTGCACAACATTAAGAGCCTGTGTAAGGTCCTTTCAAAGATACAACTCCCCAACTGTGTACGTATATTACATTCACAAAGAATGTTGTAAAATTATTTCCTCTAAGACTAAAGTCCAAGGGAGGATGAATTCTCTACACAACTTTGATATGCTTGTATCTCCTCGTGTTTTCATGGATATTCTGGGTAGTAAATCCCTTATCTCCAGCTATGTGAACAGTTTACTAAACATCTGTCAGTAGTACCCGTGCCCATCTGGCTAATCTGGAATGCCGACGTGCGTCCAAACCCTAAAAAATGCTTAACGATCTGTATCTCAGTACTAAAAATGCAATGCAATTTAACTCAAAAATTGTGAAGTGTCTGCACTTTGTCTGTGTAAACTTTATTTGCAAGGCAATCTTTAGACATAGGAAGAAACCCATTTCCAGAAGGAAAACATTAGTGATGGGTGCAGTTGTGAAGGGTGGGAGACAGGGTTGTGACTGGGTTGGGCCTTGGAGGTCAGATGGTTATCGGAACCAGCTGAGCTTGAAAAACCAAGCAAGAGAACTTGAACAAATAGGTCTATAACATTTAGGCACTATATTAAATAGGATTTGGGGTACTTGCTGCTTCAAGCTGTGCCAAGAATAGCATGAGTAGCCTTTCTTGTTGAAAATTGGCACATCTGGTCCCACTCCTAGTTGGAACCAGTGGGGCATGAAAAAATATGCTGTATTACTAGCATTTGTTTTGCAGCCTCTACTGGAGGACTGAAACCATGCTGGACATTCATAGTGATCTCTCCTTTCTTTCTGAAGCTCCACACTCAGCAACAGACCAACTCACATGTCAGAAGGCACTGATCATTGGGCAAAAATGGGCTCTGCTCCTCTATAATTCTGTGCTCTGTTTCCCCCAGAGTCCCTGGGTCACCAATCTCTCTCCAGCACCATAGAATCATAGAATGATTTGGGTTGGAAGGGATCTTAAAACCCATCTAGTTCTAACCCCCCCTGCCAGGAGCAGCAACACCCTCCACTAGACCAGGTTGCCCAAAGCCCCATCCAGCCTGGCCTTGAACACTTCCAGGGATGGGGCATCCACAACTTCTCTGGGCAACCTGTGCCAGTGCCTCACCACCCTCATCGTAAAAAATTTCTTCCTAATATCTAACCTAAATCTACCTTCTTTCAGTTTAAAACCATTCCCCCTCGTCCTATCGCTCCATGCCCTTGTAAACAGTCCCTCTCCAGCTTTCCTGTAGCCCCTTTAGGTACTGGAAGGTGCTGTAAGGTCTCTGCAAAGCCTTCTCTTCTCCAGGCTGAACAACCCCAACTCTCTTGGGCTGTCTTCATAGGAGAGATGCTCCAGCCCTCTGATCATCTTTGTGGCCTCCTCTGGACTTGCTCCAACAGGTCCATATTCTTCTTGTCCTGGGGACCCCAGAGCTGGATGCAGTACTGCAGGTGGGGTCTCACCAGAGCAGAATAGAGGAGTTGAATCCTCTCCCTCAACCTGCTGGTCACACTTAAGATGACCTGCTTGTCATCTTTCTAAACTAACACAACAACTTTGCACAGAGAAAGAGTTAATTTAGCCAACCTACAGAAAGAGAAATGGAGGAAAAATTAATTTATGTGGTGGGGCAGGCTGATGACAGCAATGACAGGGGAGCTTGGGTCTGTACTGGCTCTTTTTGGGTCCTTATTCCCAGGCCAGCGTCCCTGTTACTGGTTCATACTGCCCACCACACTGGGAGGGAAGGCAGAAATAAGAGAAGTGGGTGGATTTAATTCAAAATTTCAAAGATGTTGCTGCTGGTTTTGCAGATGGTGGCAGCAGATGACAGAAATGAACTCATTTTCTCTATGAACATTTCTTTTATCCCTAATAAAAAAAAAATCTTAAACCAAAGAGCTCCTACAAGACATGTGGAGTTTTCTTCCTCTGCATTTTTTTCTACCTGAAGAAGGTAACCAGAGCAAAAGAGAGTAGATTCTTGCAATAATTCCTGGAGTACATTTTCCAGATATCTCAGTGATGGCCCATTTGACACAACTCCCTTTTACACCCAGAACTGAGATAATTTGTGTGCATTTTAGCCCAGTGCATCCCCCTCCAACAGAACTGCCCTTCACTGACTGTTCTCCATTCTCCAAGTCCCTGTCACCAATTATTTTTATTTATCTTGTCTGTGGCAGGGAATTTCTACATGGAAATATGTTTGTTGGGTTTGAAAGACCTACAGTTCCTCTTGCTCCAGGCTGATGCATGGCAGCACAAGGAGTGATGACTTTTCTCATCACTGGCTGCAGCTATTCTCCTCTTGGTAGCTGTTTCTGAGCTCGGGTTTGCCAGTGCCTCCTGTCCCTTTCTTCCACGGGGACAGAGTTTGCATGTAAGTTGTTTGGTTTCCCCACCCCAGAGTCAGCTGACTGATCCAGAAAACATCCAGACAGCAAGCCAAAATATGACAGTAGGGACATTTAGGCCGTGTTGGACCCAAATGTGGTTTCCAGCCCTGAGCTAATGTAAAAGCATAGACTGAACTCATAGTGTCAAGTGAACCGTGCGCTGTCTTGGAAAACCTGATTTTTTCAATCCAGCCCTGTTCAGTAATACATCTTTGGAGCTCAGGGAAGGGACTTCAGGACCTGCTTCCATGTGTTTCTGCATGACATTTACTTCCCCTAGCTCTGCCCAAACAATGAAAAGGCAGAGGGAAATTTAGCCATCAGATACAGTCCTGCCTTGATGCTCTCTTTGATCTCAGTTTGCTTTTAGATGCTGCGTGCCTGAATTAGAGTTGTACTGCCAGTGGGAAAGAACCGCCACCACCTCTTTTTTTTTAGGAAGGGTACAATAACGAGTGGTTTTCCCAGAGGTAGCTGTCCTTGCATGATTCATGCTCATGCAACACCTCTTCCTCCTGCATTCTCAGTTTTCCACTGTGTGTTTCTGGTGGGATGATTTGTGCTGATCTTAGCTCAGCAGGCTTTACGGGTCCCCTGGTTACAGTCTAATAAGGGGGGGTGAAGTTATTAAAGGAAAAAACAAAACCAAACCAAACCCATCATGACATTTCTTAAAATAATATGAATTGCCCATTCAGCTGTTCACACACTGCAAAGTAGAACCCACACCCCTTCTCAAGCTGAAATCCTTCTTGAAGCCTGGATCCCATTGAGGATTTAGGACTGGATTCTCATTTATACTGAGGTCTCTTGAGCCAGCAAGCACAGCATGTAAATTATTTTTACTCTCACTTTCACATGAGAATTAGGCCTTTAGAGTCAACTTGAGTTACCTCGTGCTGGCTGCATCGGTCACATATGACCACCTGTTGTTTCCTGGTTAAGCTTAACTGTATTTATTTTTTTGGCAGGAATGCTTCCTTTTCTGTGTGTTTTCATAGCCCTGGCCACTAGGTGCTACTGCAACACAAATACAGTGGTGGTTCAATGGAGGCGGCCAGATCCTGGCCTCGGGAGCTCAGCATGGAAGGGTCTTTCTGCACCCCTGGTTCCTCTTGCCAGTGTGACGCCCATGCCCAAGCTGCTCTGGAGCTGGCATGGTGAGCCTCGGGTTAAGGGACAGGCCCAGGGCTGATACAGAAGTATAGGATGCTGTGGTGAGGCTAAAACAACCTCTTCCAGGAACCAAGCCCCAACCCATAACAGAAGGGTGTGGAGGATGGATTCCATAGTGTGCATGCACCTCAGGGTGAAATATGGGAGAGGACTGTACAGGGGAATGATGCTTTTGGTCAATAACTGTTGATGGAAGACCTATTACTGAAGGCAAGATGCGAAGTATTGCTGTATTCCTCTCGGATCGTTCATTTACAGGTCTGGATCATAGAGCTCAGGACTAAAAAGAATGCTTAGATCTTCTAGGCTGACATCCTCAATCTAGTAGATATTAGATTTCACTGGTTAACCTGGTATAGAGACCAGGTGATTGTGTGTTAGGAAAAGGATCACCTCCAGAAAAGCATCTTCTTAACCTCAAGACATCAGGAGAGGAACACTACCAATTTTCCATGATTATTCATGTTCCATGTCTAATCCAGCTTGTGCCTTCCCCCTTGTTTGAATTTGCCTGCCTTCGAATATGGAAGAGGTTCTCCTGCGTACAACCAGGAATCAAACAGGGAACAAAAATATATGTGATAGGTCTGCTCTGTATTTTTCCACTGCAGTTTCTTTCTGTTTTATATTTTGGGCTTTTTTTCCCCGGAAGAAAAAGAATTCTTAGTAAAATGGAATTTTTAATTAAAGCAACAAAACAAAACTTGTTCTTACTAAAAACCTCAAAACTGAAAAATCTGGTTTTAGGAAAATCCTGTTTCTTAGGCTGGCTTCATTTGATATCTTATATCCTCAGCATGATGCTGTCTTTCATAAGACTTAATTTGTGTAATAGAAGCCAGCAATAAAGGCAGCAAATGTTCCTCTTGCCCTGTTACTAGCTTTAGTTTATCTGGGCTGGCTTCAGCACCTCTAAGGAGGCAGCAGAGGGACAGTTTGTACTGCTCTGCCTTAGAACAAATATATTAAATGGAGACAGAGACTCCACATTCTCACGGGCTCTTATTTGTCCGTCTGAGCAGTTTGTTTGCTGCAATATGGCCTAAGGACCCACAGGTCTCACGAGTTCCTACCCCTGCTCGGTCCCTGGTGCTTCTCCGGTTCACACTCTGGGGCTCTGTACACTGAAATCTTTGTGTGATTTTTTTTTTTTTTTCATGGTGAACAGGCCATTTGCCAACAAGGCCAGGGCAGAGTGCTGTGTATTTGATAGTTCAGAATAATTCTGTTGCTGTCTTCTGTAAAAATAAGTGAGAATGCTTAGATTTTTGTTGGTGTCCTCTAATGCTCTGGTAGCTTTACACTTAGCTTCTGGGGAAAAAAAACAATCTTTATCTACTGAGCTTGTAAATTTTGATTACTCTTGACATGGTCTACTGTTTTATGCTGTTTTAATTACTCCCCTGCCTCGTATCCACTTGGAGCAGGAATTCAGAGCTGATTCAGTTTATCATGCATGTAATGCAACTTAAAGAAAAGCATTTTGCTAGAGAGCTTCGACTTTGTTCACTTGTGTTTGGTCCTTGTTTTACTGCTAAACTTTGCTTTTCTTCTTAGTTGAATACAGGATACAGACTAGAGCAGACATTTGTGAAAAATCTTAGGATTTGTTACAATTTTTCATCTACTGCCTAAGAAATTTGACTGTGTCGTGTTGAGCCCATGCAGAATAGGAGCATGCTTGCAACAGCTTACACCCTCCTCCAACATGATGCATTCCAGGAAAGATGAAATTACTAGTTAGGTGACCACAGCAGATTTACACAATATGATCTGTCCTGTGGTTACAGTGGGGTTTGACCTGAAAACTAAATCCAGAAATCAGCTCACACCTTTTCCAAAAACAGTGTGCTGAATAGTTTGTGCTGAATTTAGGTAGTGCTGGGCCATGAGGGGACCTGTGCACAGCTGGCATTTAGTTGTTCTTCTAGTAAGGTTACTACTACTTGATTTGATCTGTTTTAAGGCAGAGGAGTTTTGGTTTTTTCCTTTATGTTGTCTTGCAAGGACTTGCAGAGTTTCCAGGTCACTGGATGACCATTGGTGCTGGTAATCACTCAAGGACAGAAATAGCTACCTTTTTAGGCATATATCTAGAGTTTCTGCTCAGTAGCATATGTTCAAATAAAAGTTCGCTAAGGAACGAACTCTCCGTCTAAGCAATAAATACCTGAGATGCCGATGTGTTTGCTTCTTTGTTGAATGCTGAACCTCAAACCTCATCCCAACCTGAAGGCCTTTAAAACTGCTCCCCAAACCTGGCATTTCCATACTGGTAGGGAAGAACTATTAAGACAGCTCGAAGAAGCACGCCTTTGGAAGCTCTTTTAATGGAGGTTGAGGGAGAAGTTTGGCAATGCAAGGTAAAGTAGTCATATTACACAGTTGTAATGCTGTCTCTCACTGAAACCATGCTAAATGGTTTGTAACGCTGAGAGAAGAATTGTGCACCATCAGCATTAATAAGCTTGAGAGAGAAGGAGTTTGGCCAACACCAAAAATTTTAGATTTGCATTTGGATTGACAGTAATTTGCTTTCAAATTTTACATGTTTTCCTTGTACTCATATTGCACTACTTTTTGAAGCCACTACAGCAGACCAGTTAATTCCTGCTGCACCAGTAAAACTTGGCTTGGACACTTTCCTACCTGATTTGTTGTCCAGTGTCACGTCCAATTAGCTGCCCAGAGCAATTCTGATGTAGATAAGTATCAGGATATAGTGTGACACAGTGCCACGTTGCTTTTGTTGCTTGAATGCTACTTTGGGAGAAAACAGTTTAGAAGAACCCTTCAAGTGGTGCACTTTCAGGCTTGGATACTTGAAAAAGAGCAAGACTTAAAATACTTTGTCAGACTATTTGGTATATTGTAGTAGACTGGCTGGTGAGTATGCGTGTCACCATCTTCTCTGAGACAGGATATGTGTCATGAACCTCAT
Organism: Grus americana; assembly: GCF_028858705.1. Taxonomy (NCBI): domain Eukaryota; kingdom Metazoa; phylum Chordata; class Aves; order Gruiformes; family Gruidae; genus Grus; species Grus americana. Next base: position 30,691,705 of record NC_072859.1, read on the forward strand.
AGTGCCAAACCTTACAAGATATTTTTCTTCAACTCAAGTGATGGATCGTGCTTTTAGAATATGACTGCAGGGCTTAGTGTAGTGACAACATGACATTTTTCATGGTCATAAAGTGGTTACAATAGATCTGAAGTGTTGTGAACCGCAAATACTTAGGAACAAATTTTATCTGCTACTCAAAGTTTCATGTAGATTTCTACATCTTTCCTTTAAACAATTGTTATTGTGCTTTTTGTGCAAACATTTGCTTACTAGCTGAGCCTAGAGGTTACAAGTTCAGAGTTTTCCCTGGGCAGGAAAATGGTCTTTATTGCTGATTGACAGTGGATCCATTAGGTCCTTCAAATGGTTTTTTCCTTTGGGAATGTTGATCTTCAACAACTCCTTGTTTAGATGATCATACTCTTCCCATCTCCTTGTCTTTACTCTGTGTCAGAGCACCCTATTTTGCTTCTGCAGTGGTCACGTACTCCCTTCAGACTCCTGCTGTAGGAAAATTAGGCCCTGACATTAACTTCTTTCTCAGTACATGCTTGCAGCTATGAGACCTTCTGTCATGAAGATGGCCAAGATGATGCTCTGTGGGGCTTACATGCGCTGTAATTCTCACTTTCCTGTTTTGAGAATGACCAAGTACTTGTTTAGGTTGTTGGTGGCCTACACCACAGACACACAGGGATCCCTGAGGTAGTCTTGTGCGGGCAGTGCTGTGAGAGGCACAACCGTTATGGGCACCCCACCAGGAGATGCCAAACCTGAGCAAATATATCAACAGAAATTATATTTATTGCCATGGCAGGCAGGCACTGAACACAGACCTCTCTAAAGCATACTTTCTGGGGTAACTGTTTAAAAATATATTTAGCCACAGGCAACAAAGTGTCTTACTGAGACAGTGATCTTATTTCTATAGAACTTACTAGCCCAGGAGCAGCCTTGCCCACCTGCAACTCCACTGCCTCCAGAGGCAGGCTGGGTCCAGGAGCACCCAGGAGCATCTCCATGTGTGTGCGGTCTTGTGGCAAAGTTAGTAAACCTTCCTGCAACCACAAGAGCTGAGAAGATTTGCAGAGAGTCAGCTGGCTCTGTGGGATGCCAGTGGGGTGGTCCAGAAATAGTGGGTATCATTTGCATTTTTAATTTGTTTGGATAATCCTTAATCCTCATTGTCTCAGCTAACAGAGAGCTGAATGTTTCCTGAAAGTGTATGAAGGACTATGCTGCAAACTAGCCTCTGCAACAGTTGGTACTTGTATTTGGCCTTTGATTTTTATGTACGCATAACAGCATCAACACATATGTACTGTTTTTGCATCCACCGCTTTGAGATAGGGCAGGCCTGGCTTTGGTCGCGGTGCTCTCTTTTGTTTTCCTTGGTTCTTTTTCTTCTCTGCATTGACACCTCGATTTTTGTCTGCTGGTTTGTTATATTTCTGGCACTGGATACCTCTCTGGGCCAATACCTTTTAAGAGCCTCTAGAGCAGGACACAGTAAAAGAGCCAAAGCTGGGGAAAGACTTGGAAGACATATGCAGTAGAGCACACAGGTGGAGCAATGGGCAAGGGATGGTCCAAAGGAATAGGAGCCAGCTTTCGTTCTGAAGGCCAACCAGCTGTCTGCACTCACTGCCTCTGCTGCTGAGTAATTCCAGTTTCGGGTTGGGAAGGCTGATGCCAGTTGGCCTGCAGGAGTTGTGCTGGGTGGTGACTGCAGTCTGATCCCCTCCACCACCAAACTTCTGAATGTTGACATGATGGCAGGTATTCCTCTCAATAGTCAACAAGCTGTGTAGGTTGCTTAGGAAGTTGCTTAGGTTCAATCCCTTTCCCTTCCTCAGATCCCTGAAATATCGATATATATGGTGTTAAAAACCACATTCACAATGTCGTAATGTGCTTAGGTGGTCCCTTCTCCCCATTAGGGCCAAACTGTCAGAGTAATGGATTCTTCTGCAGGTGTTAGGATGTGATGGTTTGAGAGAGGGCCTAGGTCTGTGCTATTTTAGCCGGTGTTAATAATGTGCCCAGTTCATTTGCATTTTCTCCCCAACTTTTGAGCTTAATCCTACTGGTGCCAACTGTACAGAGCTCCAACAAAGTACTTTCAGCCTCTTCTTTTCCTGGTGATGACCAAATCTGCTCCTGAACTAGGAATGGAAGGACCCTGATTGCTATGGCAAGCACCAAACTACCTGGCCTTCTTGCAATGACAGCAGTCAGGCATGTCCATTCCTTGCTTCATTGCTCAGTGTAGAAACATCCATTTACCAGAAAGGGTTAAAGATGTTCAGTGTTTAGCATGATTAGGTACACACTGGCAATGTTAAAATTCATACATCCTCCTGCTTCAGTGAGGACAGCTCTAAAGTGACCTCATGGAAAACTCTCAGGAGTTTCTGTATGATTTCACATGGGTTTATTCCCATTGTAGACACAGAGGGCCGAAAAACTGTCTTGTAGCCAGCCAGCTCGTGCCTTTTATGAGTCCTCAACAGATGAATGAATCTGGTACTTAAGTAAGAGAAGGGATTATTTGTTCTACCCCACGTTTCAGAGATTTGGATCATGCACCGCATAATTTTGACGATGTCTTGTTCTCCATCCAAAGCTGCTTTCCAAGCATTCTGTATAGCTCAACATTACTCATCTGGGAGAAGCAAAGAAACCTGAGTAAGACTTTTACAGAGCAGGACAGAGTGATGAAAAACTATAATGTGACAATGTTGTATCAGCTCAATTTGAAATGATTCAAAGCTCCTTCTCTCCTTAGGAACTCACAGAGACCTTGGGCAGGCCACCACCACTACATGGCAGTTTCTAAACACTAGCTGTGCACCCAGGAGGCCTCTGGATGTTGCTATGCAAATTTATGGGCATGTCTCTGAACACCAAAGTGGCGACCTGTCCTTGCAAAGTGGCAAGAGCAGAAAGCCCATCTATTTGTCCTGCGCATGAGGTTTGTCTAAAAGCTCCTTGAAATCCATTGACATGTGGCCTATGCATCAGGGCCATAGTGCAAAATGCAGTTTGTGACTGGATCAAAAAAAAAAATGTTTTGAAATGTTTCTGCTAATTTAAAGCCAAATTCGGTAATCTTCTCAACCATTTGCATTGTACAAACCCATGGACTGAGAAAAGTGAACAAGTTAGAAGACTTAGTCTTCATGTAGGAGCAGAAACAAACCTGAATGCATTTTAGGAGCTGAATGTTCTTATCTTGCACCCAACAAAATAGGCAGGAAACATCTTCCCTCTGTGTTAGAAGGGAAGTTTCTCAATCACAGTAACTTTATCTTCCAAGTTGCAAATATTCCAGTTTTTACTCAACAAGGGTTGAGTAAAACTCAACTGTGCAGCCTCTTCAATGGGAAATGTGAACATCACTGCTCGCCCTTTTCAGTTGTGACACCATATAAATGATATCAATATTGATTCAGATTGCTCTCCCCTCTCCCTCCGGCTCTCACCCACCTACCCACGCCTTGGCATGTGCAAAGTTTGCTCTGCTCACATGTAGCCAGCTGGTTTGAACTCCAATAGCAGGCAGCGGGATAACAAGGCAAAACCTCCAAAATCAAAGGTGCTTGAGCATCGTGCAGCCAGCTGAAACAGGCAATTATCTTCAATCTGTGCAAAAGCCCGGGGTGTAGTGGGGGTGGGGTGAATAACCCTTTATTTGTTGACAAAAGTAATGAGTCTTCATTCTTCCTTTAGTAGGGAAGGCAGTGACTGCAGCAGTGTTTCTTCTACGTATGATAAGGAGTGAAAACACAAATGTGATGGGGAAACAAATTAATTGTGAGAGTCCTAATTAAAATCACTGGGAGAGGTATTGCATTACAGTGCAAAGAAGCAGATGAATATGACCTTTCTGTGAACTTCTCAACCCTACTAGAAGCATAAATTTAAAGTCTCCTAGCGGAAAAGTGTTCTGGCACTGAACTGGTGTCTACAATCAGGATTTTGTCTGCAGGTATCAATGCACGAAATCTCTGCCTCGTGGAGCTCTGAGTCCCCCGAGGCTTCTTATGTTTTGCCTTCGTTTGCTATAGTCCATGTCAGAGGGTTTCAGTGGCCTGGCCCGGCTCTGGCTGCTCCCTTCTCCTCCCAGCCTGGAGCATTTCCTCAATATGCAAGGAAAAACTCTCACAAGAAGGTGGTCAGAAAGGCCATGGTAACTGGAGCAGAACGGAAAGCTGTGGACTGCAGAAACGCTTGCCGAAGATATATAACTTTTGTCTGCTACCAATTGTCACAAACAGTTAAGGCAAGCAATTTATGGCTGCGTAGCTCACACTTACCCTGCTAGATTTCCATCTCAGACTCCTACCTGGCATGTTGCACCGATTCCTCCTGATTTTTAACTCAAGGCAGAGCATTATGAAACAGATATACTCCCTTCCTTTAAGGAAGGGGTTTTCTTTTGGGCTCCGTCATCATTAAGCAAATGCTTTTGCTGAGTGACAGCTGTTTCTGCTCAGAAACGGGACACAAAGTTTGGCTTTGTTTTAATCCTGGGATGTTTATCACAGGACTTTGAAGCGTACACCCTTCATTTTCCCCTTCTCTATCTCCCCAAAGCTTTGGGGTTGAGAAGGAGCAGGAAGAGGAAGGGTTTAGCTTTATGGCTAAAACCTCTGTTTTAGAACTGGTGCACACTGATGATATCATGAACATGCCACATGGTTTCTGATGTCCTTTAGTGACAGCAGATTTATAGCATTTTCCCTCATAAAAATCCTCTTCCTTGCCAAAAGAGGTCCAGCTGGAGTTATGAAATCAGTAAACAGAGACCCTGCTACAGTGAGGAAGCTTAGTCTTTTCAGTTCCCTTGATCTGTAGCATGCAGTGCACATCACAACCTTGCAGGCTGGAAATCACGCAGCATCCGTGCGGTACCCTCGGACAGGCCCCTTATTTCTATAGAGACGTGGGATCTGGTAGCACTTGTGGTCCTTGTGTGCTGCTTCGCGATTAATAGGAAGTTCATCTTCTTCAATTATTATCGAGTTTTATTACAGTCTATGCATAGGATGTAGTTAAAAGGCTATGGGCCAAAAAGCCCCACTCTTAACTGTGAGATATTGCACCCCTGAAATTTGAGTGCCTCCAAGTAGACATAATCCCTTCTTGAGTGCTTGGGAAGCGGTTAGTGGAGCTTGGATGTCACCATGAACAAATCTTACTTAATAATTCTTTCAATTGGAAATGTGTTCTGAATCTACTGTGACTATCTGACCACTAATGGTTTTCGTGTTGCTCACTGTGAAATTCATAGGCAATTAGGGAGATGGAGACAGATCCGATAGCTAATTGCTGCAAAAATCATCCTCCAAATGCTTGAAAACCAGAATTCCTCAGCTGAAATCCACAAATGTCTTCATGCAAACTAAAGAGGTTCCCCAGTGGCGGCTGCGTGGTGAGGATTTCGAGATGCTAGAGCAGTACGGGGGGGGTTGGAAGGAACTGTGATGGGACAAGCAGAGGCAGCATGGCTTTCCCATCACTTCAGAGACCCTCAGCTATGTCTCCAAAGGCACCACAGGCTCTTCTGGCCTTGGGGAATTTGCAGAGTTTGTTGGCGGGCTGCCCTCAGGCCTGTTGCCTTTGGGGAACAACTGTCCCATGAACAGAGTGTAAGGGCCACATTTCCAAGGGACTGGAGAACAACTTCAGCTCCAGCTCCCTTTGCCATTTGAGAAGTCCACTCTGTATACCAATTTTCTAGCCTAGACTCCGGTGTAAGCTGTATCTGAGTATCACTCGGATGACTAGGAAGTCCTCCTAGGAGTGTGTCACTCCCCTGCCTACACCCCGCTGGTGATGTGTGACGGTGCAATGAGAGGATGTGGCTACCAGACCTGTGTGCCAAACCCTCAGCTGAGACAACCGAATACAGAGTCTAGAGAGCCCAAGTGGAAAAGCTCAGTCTAACTCCCCATCGAAAAACATCTTGAGGCTCTGCTTGTCTCCAGTGAACAAGGAGGCCTGAACTGAAGAGGTCTTTAGTGAGCACCCTTGGACTTTAAGGTTTGGGTGGTAGATCCAGCATGTACAGCGGGCCCAGCCTTGCTTCGCTGTCGTGTCCTGTGCTGTGCTGACACTCTCATTTGAAGACCTGCAGAGTAGTTGGTTCTCATCTGTTTGTTGCTTGAGTTTCTTAGGAAAAATATCATATGCGAAAATCTAGCTGCCCTCGTAAGCAAGAGGGACTTTGATTCAACACAGACAGAAGCAAATCGGAACTAACTGCTGATGCCAATGCCATTGAAATGGGTTGTGTTAACTCTGGATACGATGGGCGTGAGATCAGAGAGGGGTCTGATGTGGTGTAGGTGCTCACTTGCTTTAGTTTTGGGAGGACAGGGCTGTTTGGAAGGCTCGTACTGAAAGGCATTTCTGAAAAGATACATGTATTGATCTTTTTATATATATAAATATATATATATAATTTGTAGTTGACACCCTGGTTTGGAGTTGAGGGAGTGAAACTAAAAACGGAAAAGAAAAAAAGAACAGCAAAGAAATAAATGTCTCTGTAAATATGGGATAAAAGTCTAAGGAAACCCAGAGAAATCACTATGTGTCTTATAATCTGAAAAAAAAAATCAGGGCAAGAGAGAGTCAGCAGTTTTCGTTATGACTTTACCAACGCATTGGACAAATGGAATGTGAGGACCATCGTAGTTGGCTTCGTTTCTGCACAAACGCATCACACCTGGCTCTGTGCTATTTGTGCTGACCTCTGTCAGCCACATAAAGTGAGAATTTAGGGACCAGATCTGAGAAAAAGGGGAAAAAAAGAGCACGTTTGCATTTCGGCTTTGATTGCAGCAGCCTGGCGCGGAGCTGAGACAGGGCAGGCTCCTTCACCGAGGCCCCTCCAGCGGGAGGACACAGAGAAGGCTGTGTTAGTTTCCATGCCGCTTAACATTTGTATTTATTTATGCACCGCATTTAATTCTTTATTTATTCTGCATGTGAGCATGGATTTAATGCTTGGCTCCGGGCAGTCCTGTGTTTATCCACAGGGCTGCAAACGTTCAGACTGACAATAGGTTTTAACCCCAAGTGGAAAGGCCACCTCTAAGTCTGCCACTGTAGTGCCTGTCTCCCCGTTTGGACACTGAGGAGCTGCCGGTGGCTTGGCTGGGGGGACATTTGCTCCCAGGAACAATACTGAGGTCACTAAGTCCATGCCCAAGGGCCAGGACCATTCTCTGGTGGGTTGTGGCTCCTGGAGCATGAGGTGCAGAGACGGAGGTGCTGTCAGAGCAGCACTGTGCTGCTGTTTGCCAGCAGAAGGAAGTTGGTCATGCGGGATGGAGTTAATGGGACATTTGCACATGGCTCTCTTCCTTGGCCTCTGTTTAATGCTCTTGCTATTCTCAGCAACAAAACAGCCCCTGAGGGGCAGATGCCACCAAGTGTAGCAAGGGAACATCCCTGTGGATGCTCTGGCTTCTGCTCTGCGCTGGACAAAAAAGGCAGGAAACCAAAATACCCTGTCCCAGAGCCATGTCCATGCCCTTGGCCCCATTCGCACACCACATGGAGCGCAAAAGCAGCAGGAGTCAGCGTGTTACCATTGTTCATTGTTAGCAGCTTCAGATCTGAAGCAGCGAATGGGGAGCCAACACCCCACTCCAACTTGCAGAAGCCATCCAGTTCCCTCTTTGTGCGTCCGCAAACGGGGGGAATAACAAAGGGCGCTGCTGAGATCCAGCAGTGTTGCGAGATCTGCGCATAATAGTTGCAGAGCTAGTTGAAAAGGAGGACAACTGGGTTTTATGAAGAAAAATTGCAGTCCTGTGAAGAAAAATAGTTGCGGACCAAGTTGCTTCTGTTTCCCAGGGTGGTACCACAGCTGAAGGTGGGTCCTGCAGGGGTGCACACAGCTGCTCTGCATCTTGCAGAAGCTGGAGAAATACTGTGAAGATGTCAAAGGATAAAGAAAAAAACCCCAACACCAACCAAACAGCCTGTCAGTGCACTCGGTGGTGAAAGGAAGGTGGGGCAGGGTTGAAAGAGGAACAGCCATTAATTAAATAAAGATTGGAGGGTGGGGTAGAAGCTTGTACTACTTCCATTTTCTAAAATCCAAAGCTTACCTAGACCCTAGTTTGTTTTTGTTTTTAAATCCTTTTCTGTGAAAGAAAAGATCTAATGACTGAAAATGATACTTTTTGACTGAATCTTTTGGTTTTGGGAAAACTGTTTTTTCGGTAACAAAATCTTTCACGTAAAATATTCCAAAAGGCTGGAGGTGTTTGTGTGAAGAGCTGTAACTAATGAAGGTGATTCTCAGATTAGATGTGTCTGCATGCTTTCACCTGTTCTGGGGACAGTCGGATGCCTCCTTTCCTTACAAACTCAATCACATGAACGGCTGTCACATTTTGCTGTGATGGCCATTGAATCCCAGCTCTTTTGTACTAAGGATGGTCAACGGTGGATGACAGCTGAATTATATTACTTACGCTCATATGGTACCACATCTTTCAGCGTTATGAGCCAGGAACTCCAGATGTGGCTCGAAGCAGTACTTTCTGGAGGACACACCATGCACATGGCTCTCCCCATCCCCTCTCCTCTGAGAGCCAGAGCCACAACCAAATGTGAGACCTTGAATGTCACATTTCCATCTGTGGTATCGATTGACAGGACGTAAACACTACCTGTGGGGGGTGAAGATATCCGCCAAGCTGTGCAGAAATGCCTTGTTGCTTGCATTTCACCCCACGCCTGTCCCCCCTCATCCTTTCGATCCAGATGCTACTCTTCATGCTGCTGTGAGAGGTTAATATTTCTGACATGAATCGATAATGTTGGATGTGGAGCTCATTTCTTGGCAAATCAGTACGAAGGAAGTAAACAGTGCCTGTTTGTTTTGACTTTCTTCCCTCGTTAAGTCTGGTTTATTTTAGTAGATGGTCTTTTGATTTCATGAATTAAAATACGGCTGGATATGAAATGAGAATGAATACAAAGGACTTACGATTGATATATACAAGAGGGGAGGAATATCCTTTGGATTCCTGTTGCCACTAAGGAAGTTGTAAGAGGCAAAGTAGATCTTCATCTCTTGGCTCCGTAGCTGGAGGGAGGAGAGGCTGGTAATTTTAGCTCTCCGTGGTGCTTTGCTAGAATTTAAGGTTGAGATTCAAGGTCTTTGACAAAGCTGAGTTAATTAATGATAAATAAAACATGGTGAAGATAAGATACAGCAAACTAAAGCAAAAATATATATCACAAATCAATCATTACAAAAGCATTCAATATGTTTTAGTATGTCTCCTTTTTTGTTAGCAAAACATTTGGGAATAGGGTTTGTTGTCTATTTATCTTTCGGCAAATATTAATAAGCAATTGGACTGTCAACTTGTGGACTCTTTTCAGATTGGTTGCATTGATTTTTCTTAATGCTTTCACCAAAAGTGCTACACTGTGCTGTTGCACTGTCAAGACAATTCGCCCAGCTCATACCCCGCTAGCCATGCTGAAGTGAGAAACAAGTACCTGCGACCCTTGCAGCTGGAGTAGTAAATGCATCAAAAATTACAGCTTGAGAAGGACAAACTCTATTTCAAAATCAAGTTCTGGACCTCAAAACCATTAGAAGGAATGTAAAAGACAAGATGCAATATTTCAGAATTTTGAAAAACGAACATGTACTTCGGAAGTTTCAAAATATTTTTTCAGAATTTTTCTTGGAAATAATTTTAACTTTTATTGATTTGTTTAGTCTCACAATTCCTATACATATTTTAAGCAGTTGCTAATTAACACTGTCTTTTCTTTTTAAGTTTTCTTTTGGGCTGAAAAACATCTCATTCAATCTAAATCTGCTCATTTTGGGGCCAAACGAATGCTTTCAAGTTGACTCAGAATTACCGCTGGGTTGCTGGTGATGGGGGTGGGAGGTTGCAGGTGTGCGTTGGCAAAAGCAAAGTTGTCTCCATTTTGGTTTGACTACAGCCAACTTTTTCCTTTAGATTTTTTCTTGTGTTGCTGATGAGAAGAAAACCAGCTGATTCACCCTGGGCTGAGGCCCGTGATATGAAGCAGCGGTTAAGCTACTTGGATTTACGAAGGAATTGGGCTGGTGGCTGCCAGGCTACTGTGTCTCCGTGAGCCTGCGCACAGGCAGCCCAGCGAGGGTACGGCATCCACAAATCAGGGATTTCCCCAGGTAGTGTGGGGTGAAGACCAAACCCATTGCTTCTGGCTTGAACCTTGGAAACATTCAATTTTCTCCCCGTATTCTCTGTTTTGCACAATCTGTAGGAAAGTTTTATTTTTGCTCCGGAAAGGAAATTGTTTCCTGCCCTCCCCAAATTTCCTGCGAAATACTAATTCTGCTTTTTACTGGCTTTCCTCGTGTGCCGTTCTGAACAGGGCTGGTCTTCAGCATTGAACTTGAGAAGAAACATTGTGGATTGCTTATGTGCACCATGCAGCTCACTACAGTCAGCTCACCATGTGTTGCCATGACAAGAAAGAGTTTTTATGACCTCCACTAGCATGGGAGCCAGCTGAATTCACAATTTTATATTTTTTTTTTTCCCCTCTACATGATGAGATTGCTAAAGGCAAGCAGGCAGGCTTTTTGAGTATTTTTCCAAGCATTAAATGGCAGGTAAAATGCCATGAAGACTGGGCAGTGCACAGCACCATGTTTTGTTTGCTACCTCACTGCGATAATTTATGCTTTGCTGGGAAGCTCTGCAGAGCCCTTATGTAACTGAAGGTCTTAAACATGTGTCATAAATTGCTTGAAAATGAGAGGAAACTTAACTTTCCTTGTAAAAAGACTAAGGACTGTAATTTATTACTGTAAACAAGAATGAGAAGATAAAAAAATTAATTAAAAAAGAAAATGTCAAGCTCTTTTTATTCAGAATTTGAAAGGACCTGAAGTCAATTGTTTCCTCCCGTGGAAGGTCTGGTTTCTATCAACCAGGCAGAAAGGCTTTTGTTTCTAGCAGTCAAATCAACAGGCCAGGAAGAGTAGCTTTGAACTGCAATTTGTCTTTATGTATTTCGAAAATGTTCTTTCGACGTGTTTACATGTTGGCTGGGGCGCTTTTGCTGGAGTCAGCTCTTTCTGGGACGATTAATCAAACGATCAAGTCTCTGATTAATCAAAATCCCTCCTGACAACGCAGTCCTTTCTTTCAATCACCTGCTGAGTCTCTACTAAAACCCAAACAAGCAAATGATTAAACTTTTTTTTTTTTTTATAAAATAGGAAAGAAGGAAAGAAAGAAATTAAAAAAAAGGCGGCATGTCTTGCAGATTTGGCACTTTCCGAGGTACATACCTCAAGGAGAGAGAGATCTTGGACTACATTTGTGATGCAAACTGGAACCTTTGGCTACCAAATGCAGGATGTGGTGTATCCTGTTCAAAGAGGCACATATTTTGCATGTTTGTGTTGGCTCCTCTCAATCAAAGCATGCTGTGATTCAGCTACACTAAAAATTAACAATCTATGTTATAGCCATGTATTACATTACGCCCCGTTTTTTTGAAAAATCTTTTCCAGAAGACATCTTCTAAAGAGAAGGGAAGGTAGGTAACAAAAACCTTGCAAATGTTTTCATAATAATTATTCAATGGCAATCAAATCATGCCACTTTAAAAGATCAGCTGAGCTATCTGTAAATATTTTCTCATCTCTGCAGAGCGGTACAAACTCCTAATAAAATGCATCTGTCTCCATTTCAGCATTAAATTGGAAGTGGATTTTTATGTCAGTGGTTCTTCAATGTCACTGCAAATAGCAAAGAAGAAGAAAAAGAGTTAAAATAGGAGATGCCGTCCCACAGCAACTTTGGATTTTCATGAAACTGGTTTTGTGGTTTTTCTTAAAGAGAGAAAACAGACTGCATTAGATGAGTTGATTGTAAATGGTGATGTCAAAAATCAAAAACTGAAATCTCCTCCATGATGGACAACATCATCTGAGTTTGCTGGTAGCCTTATTAGCGCTCTGATTACTGTCTTCTTTTTGGCTTCTAGGATTTTAGACTCTTTGTTAATAACCATTCTTCACATCTTTCCTTCAGAGGTATTTTATAAACCAATGAATGAGGTGCTACAGAGGTGATGATACCTGAATACAATTCACTTTGTTTGCAGGTAAAAGCAAACTGAGCTATAAAGGAACTAAATAACTCCACCACATCCAAGATCTGAGGAGGAAGAGGTGCCTGGGCTCTGCCAACACTGACCACAATCCCGGACTGCTCCTCTGACCAGGGAATCACGTTGTTTTCTTCAAACCAGTCCCACCTACTTCTGCAAATTGGATTAGAGGGCTGCCTCGCTGCGTGTACACATAAAACACCTCTGGGTTAACGGGCAGAATAGGAACACAGCTATTTTTGCATACTCTGATTCAACACTTGGTGTATCTCTAGATTTCCTCTAAGTTATTCCATATTCTTGACATGCGAATCCTTCTGTCAGTCCACTGTTTTGTTCCCCTGCCACACCTATTTCTAAATCACTAATTACTCTTGTTGCATGCTGATGAGCCAAATATGCTTGTTTTTTCCTTTCCCCAGGGTAGCTATTAAAATCCACAGTTGCCTTTATTCACTGAAGTGGCCTTAGGAGAAGACCTTGCTCAACACATCTAATGACATCTTCTTAGTATTTAATTTTCAGCAGGCATTTCCGAAGAAACCCCATTTTCTTTCAGGCAGAACTCTTTATTTCAGATAATGCAGTCTGCAGGCTTCATAAAAAACCAGCATCGTGTTTCTTTCTTTGTGGCCTTTAGAACAAAGTCAACCAATGTTCATTCTTCCAGTTGCAAAACTCCCCCTCAGAAACAAACCCCAGAAAACATGTTTTTCTCCCTGTTTGTTTTTATCTTGTTCTGTTTTCAATAACCTGTGCCTGGCATCTTGGGTATTTATCACCCTAGAGAGGATAGGACATGAAAAAACCAACACAACAGCAAAAAAGAAGCCAAAATACAGATCTTGAGAGAAATTATATTCTGAGGAGTGAAATGGCATAAAGGATTCTCTTAGTTGTTCTGGTGAAAGAAACAATTGCACGTCGAGTCACGGATGACAGAAGAGTACACAATACCTAATGTCTTAAAAACAACAAATCTCTTCTGAACTTGATCCTGGAAAAGACTTCTGATGGTTGACAGATTCATGAAATCAGTTAGAACTGTCTTCCACGTAGCTGTTTCTGGCTGTACAATGAAACCCTGAGTTTAGCAGGAGATGGGATCTCAGCTGCTTACACTGAACTCGGTGAGAAAAAATACAGAGAAATAGACACATATAAACTAATGCCACTAACAATCTGCCACATTTAAAAATATTGAGCAGCACTTTCTCATTCTGTACAGTTTAAATATTTAGACAAATGGGGAAAATTCATCTTGGCACAGATCTTATCCGTTTATTACTCAGTATCTCCAAGTATGCTGAGATGCCAACTAATTTCCAGTTTTTATCAAATTTTAACTTTGGAGTATGACTTTGGGATATTATGTTCAGAAGTGCGTGGAGCTTTTGAAGCAGAATTTCCCTGGATTTAATATATCCCTTTCAGATCTTTGCCTTTAGATTGAAATTCATTCTGAGCCAGTAATATTATATGTTATTTCTAAAACTCTTAAGTTTATAAAGCACATAATGAAATTAAGTCTTCAGCCCAGGTGGAATAATGAATTGAGTTCTCTGTGAGCAGCAGGGCTGGTTGCCTTTTTTTGTGCCTTTGCATCATGCTCGATAGACCATGGACTATGGCATAAACCAGCTACAAAGAGTCATGACGGTCACCGAGGCAGTCCCTCCCTTCCTGGGAAAGCAATCCTTCCTTGGCAGGGTGAAGATGCTCACGCTGGAAGTATGGGAGAAAACTGACTGTGACCTGGAGATGTTTTCTCAGAAGCCTCATGGGTCGTGTCTATCTGTAAATGAATAAAGGAGCTCCTTTTTTGATGTGGTTATTATCTGGACTATCGCAATGGCACAACATTAATCATAGCAATAAGTGAAAAAGAGAAAATATAAAAGTATGTTGGAGGTTTTTATAAACCATCAAGATCACCATTCTTTATTTAGGAAATTTGCCATCTCAGATCCTTAGGCCAGTTCCGTACTCATCCAAATGTATCTGATTCCAAAGTACCAAATAGTTTAAATTAAACTCAACGTGCTAAAACTGCATTGCTCCTGTTGTTTTCCTGGATGCAGGACAACATGAGGTTTCCTGTAGTTTCTTTTGCAACATATTTATGCTGCAGGATATTTTTCTCTCCAGCTCTGAGCTTGATAAATCTGTCAGACGCAAGAACCTAAATTGAACTAACTCCATCCTGGGCGATAAGGACAATGAAAGAAAAAAAGTCACAGTAGGAAGAATTAAGCTGTTAATACTTGCTCGTTGTACCCATATTATACCAAAGAAGCAGTGCTGAGGAACATCACCTGAACATCCAGGATTGAGAGCAGATGCACAGTCACAGTTTGAGCCAAGGCATGCCTATCCACATTGATTTTCTGTTTGTTAAAGCAGGTGAAGGAGTCACTGGAGTGCAGGTGTTGCCAACTGGGCAGCCCTCAGCAGCTCCATCACACCTCTAAGTGCCTTTGCTCAGTGCCGCTCCTCTGTATTTCAGGTGGGTCTCGCTTGCCAGGAGGGAAACCCTGTTTATGTAGCATGTTATGGAGGTGACACGCTCTTTGCCTCTGTTAGGATAAGTTTGCTTTTCCCCCTGAATCTAAACCAAAAGTCACACTGGTTGAAAGAATACAAATGCTCTTCTTATATGGGAAAATACGTAGCAGGAGCCAGTCACATACCCTGGCCAGTCTCGGGTAAAACCGGGCTCCGAATTGGCACAGCAGGGAAGCAAGCAGGAATTTCAGCTAAACTGTGACTAATGGACACTGTGTGCCACAAGGCATCTCAGCTGCTCAGCCCTAGAGTATATTTTCATCAAGGAGATGAAGTTCAGAGAAGCAGGGGTTCAGGTGCTCAGGAGCAGAAGGCTTTTCAAGAGTCAATGCTTTATGGCTTGTGTCAATCTGACCATCAGACATTTGGCCTGAGTGCCCGTTGGTACAAACAAAGTGTATTTCATACCTATTAGCCACTTTTCCTTCCAGGAATTGACTTGTCCTGGAAGCTCTGCCAAGTGGTTTATATGCAAGCCCATCACTGATGTGCAGCTCACACTGCCCGCTAAGCCACAGCTGAGTCCGATCTGCTTTATAGTCAGTTTTCACACTTGAGAGAGCGAGCACCAGGATTTTGTGAGCCCAGAGCAAAAAAATTAAAACAATGGAACTGTTCAGAGCTGTTTCCTTTGGAGATGTTTGGCGCTGATTAGATCTAGCTGCACAGCAGGTAGCCACCTAGCAAAGTGCTTAGCAAGAGCTGCCTCGTAGCGCCAGGGTGTACATGCAACGCGAAGGGATTTTTAATTCCATCTGTCCCACACAACTTTTTGCAAGGCTTCCAAAAATCACATAACCCTGTGCCCAGCCCCAGCTCTGAGAGCGAAGTCCTTTTGTTTATTGTCTTTGGGCCTGGTGTGCCTGCAGCTGTGCTGGTGGCAGCATCGACCCCTCCGACAGACCCCCTTGGTGGGGTGAGTGGTGACTGGGATCTTCCCACGTCCAGCCTTCGTTTCTCGGAGTGATGGTGGCAGAAAGTCACGGGTGTCTCTTCCATTCGCTTGGCGCTTCCTCTTGGAGCCTGGTGATGGCCACCCCCTGTTGAATGTCCCCCTGGGTGTAGGGCTGTCAACTGTGATGGCATTTCTCATAGTCAAGGTCTTTCCCAAATCCTACAAGCTGGTGGGTCTGGGCATCAGAGAAGATCCCATACTAACTGTGAGAGGTTTCTTTTAATGTCCCAGACTGGTACCATCTTTTTTTCCCCTGCTGTACATCTGCTGCTCCTCATGCCGTAACATCTGCATCGCAGCAATGCGAGTGCTTTTGGATGGCAGGAAGGGTGAGAAGGAGGTGGAAAGGTGTGCATCTCACTCCAGTCAGCCTCCTACTGAAGTAACTGGACAAATTAAACATACATTGCATAAAATAATAGCGTAAATCCATTTGGGGTCACATCTTTCCTTCAGTCATAAAGGAAAGTCTGAAGCTGAGGGTATCTCTGAAGTCCATACATGCTATTAAGCGTGTGAAAATAGCCGAGGGGAAAAGATTCGCCTTCCTAACGATGTAGCAGGCTCACGTTTGCTGGCTCTCCAGCACACGTACCCGCAGCAAGCAGCTGGCATGCAGCAGTGGCACACATACACTGGAATGTGTCTGGCACAGGGGGCTTTTTCAGCTTATATTTTCCTAGCTGGCCATGCCAGGAGACATATTTGTGTTTATTGCAGGGGCTGGGAGTTGCCTACAGGTGCTAATTACTGACTGTTCCTCCTCCACAATGGAGCCAGTGTGTGAGCCACCCTTCACCCCGCCTGGGAGTCACTATCATGTTGCCGGCCCTTCCCTGCAGCTGGAAACGAGCTGTTTGGCTTGGACTTGGTGGCACAGATGGTGCCACCTGTGGCACGCTCTGCCAGCAAGAGCAGATCCCGGCCAGCGGCCAATGCCTCTTAGGAGGTCATTCATGGGAGGGGGAAGCCAAAATGTGTTTGCACTTGCACAGGACTCCCCGGGCTGACAAATACCTTTGCACGTCAGATGGTTGCTCCGACACCCTACCTCAGGGCTGATGGACTTGCAGACTGCTGAGGAGGCCTGTCCAGCCCTGAACGTGGCCCGGTCTTTCAAGTTTGGGAGCAAAATGCATTTAGCATCCTCCCAAAGAACAGGGGCGGTCTGATTTGCAGGGTTTCACAGTGCCTGCACAGCAGCTTGCCTTACATCAAGTATCTCCTGTCCCATGAGAGGGTCATCAGAGAGGCTGACCCCTCCCCAGAAGAACATTTGTTTTCCGCAGGGCATTTCTCTGGCAGCATCGAGTGTGCCAGCCTTGGTGGTGGCAGGTTGGTCTTATACAACATGCAGAGTCTGCAGAAGTGATGAAATCCAGAATATAAACTGGGATTTTTCACTTCTGATGGCTATCGGATAAAGAAAAACAACTTCTGGCTTTCTTCTGGCCTCTCTGTTCCCAAACAAGAAGCATTTATTCTACATTTTTAATTAAGATTTAGGCTGATATAGCAAAATTACTGCCTCTCCCTGTACTGCCTTTGTTGAAAAGACAGCTGAATACAATTACTAAAGGAAAACTTTTGCCTTGATGATATACTATTCATTTTTTAACTGTGGTCTTTCCTGATGTCCAATAAAATAATAGAATATAAATCACAGCAGCATAAAGGCTCAGGGTGTCATTCTCTGACAGGTGGCCTTGGAGAAGGCAGAGATTTGAGAAGATTCCCCCACAGTGTGGCTAAAATTGTCACGTTTTAACTGCGTCAAATTTATGTGAAAAAGAAAGTCGCGGAGTCTTTGCACCTGAAGCTATAAACTGGCCCTTGCTTCCTTGAAGCACAGCCAAGACTTGTTTGAAATTTGGTCCACCTCAGGGACCATCGTTTGAACTGAATAATAAAAGCCAAGTTGAGGCAAATTCACCACGTGTCGGGAGCAGATGTGAAAGGTTCACGTTGCTTTTTTCAGACGTACGGTGCGGTTGTTTGTACTGGTCGGAAGGGCTGTATTGGTCTGACCCCGACCCTTGCCAGGAGATCCACAGCCATACGTTTGTTTTGGAAAAAATGGCAAACCCAGGCATTTTCCAGGAAAATCTTCCAATTGGCTGGATCTTTTCCTGGGTCCCTTTGGGAAGAGGGCTTGAGTTTAATAGGAAATTTAAATTTCAAAGTTTCTTTAAAAAATATGTAAGTGCTTCTTATTTTGAAACAATAATGTTCCCAAGAAATATTAAAAAGAAATATATATCTTCATTGATTTTTTTTCATAATTCTTAGATTTTTAGGTCAACAACAGTCATTGTCATTAGTGCTCTATGACCCAGTTCAGTACTAACATGCTGAAAATTAAACATATACTAAAGTACTTCACTAAATCAGGGATCAGAACTCCTTAACAACATGTACATGCACACTCTACCAGCCATAAGATTTTTTTGTATCTATTTACGTCCCTTTTTCCTCCAGTGCAGAAAATGATGCCAAGATACGTTTCGCACCGGTCTGCCACACACTGAGATTTCCCCTGCTCCCAGCCCCCTTACAGAGAGCACTTTTGCTTTCATTTATTACTTTAATATAACTTTTTTCCTCCTGTGTTTCACAACATTGAGCAACTTCCCCCTGGCTGCGATCGCCGGGGCCCGTTCAGCATCATGGTGGAGGAATCCCAGGCATGCTCCACCAGCGTGCAGCCCCCTCGTGACCCGCGGGCAGGCTTCGGGCACCCGCTCTCACCTTTTCCCTTAATGTTTTTTGGAGTAGAGCCGGGTAAACCCCAGTTTTTCCATCTCACAACGACGCTTTGTGATTGCAGGGTTGTTTTTCCCTTTCCGTCTCAATGTGAACCAGTAGATCTCATTTGAAATGAATGAGTGGGAGAGAGAAAGGAGAGAAACAAATACCTTACAGTCCCCTGGTGAGGGAAATACTCGGGCTGCCAGCGCTCCAGGCTCAATGCCCAGCTCTAAAGGCTACGCCTTTCACATCCCGGCTGGCCTCCCCACCCCAAGCCGCAGGATGCTCTGGACTGGGGCGAGCACATACTCCCTTTCTGTGCACGACCAAAAATTCCTTTTTTGCAAAAGAAGTGGGAGCAAACCCACCGTGTTCCTCCAAACAGTTTCCATCTCAATGCATTGGTATTTTTCCACCTCCAAAAACATTTCGTAAGAGCTTTCCAGCCCATTCCCTTCTGTGGCCTTTAAAAGCACGTCAGTCATTGTAGTCGTTTCAGTAGCTGGTCCCATCGGAGCGGGTTCAACTCTATTGATTCCAATGGCACCTAATTTGTATGTGTTTGCATGTGTACAGATACATGTAATGCTTTGGAAGACATTTATGTGCCTGATATAATTAAATCCAGTGGTCTTGTATTACTTCAGATTTGGATAGTGGAGATATTATGAGAATACCAGATCTTTCTTTATGGAAAAGTCTTACAGAATTTAATAAGAAAACAATAACCATTCTTAGGCTTGGGAGCCTTTTGAATAGGATTTAAAAGCGAATTACATCATAGCAATTCTATAGAATGTCTTAAAAAGTCTTTGCAAGAGGGGATTATTCTCTATCAAATTTTAAAGATTACACAGCCATTTCCATAGATTATTTAATTTCTCTCCAATCCTACTGGTTGCACTCCTATTAATTTGTGTGGGGCTTTCCCATATGGCACATATTATTTTGGCCATAAAAAACGCTCCCTGAGGCAAAACAGGCTATGAAAGGCGTACAGCCTCGGTTCAGCCCAATGAAACCGCATTAGCTTCCATCAAGGCTGAGTCAGGTTTGCAAAACTGTTTTGCGCCCCTGTTCCTTGCGTGTACTCGAGAGCTCTTTGCTCATGGCTGCGCAGAGGTGGAGGAGTGGTTCTCTGCCCCGTGGAGGACACTCTCTTCGGGTCCGTATCTGAGATGTCTGAGTCCCTGTGTGTGGTCTAGCAAGCTCGCTAGAGCCCATCACACTTAGAGGGATATTGAAGAGATTAACGGTGTGATCAATTAAAGCGTTTTAAATTCTAATCAGATTTTTCTTCCAAGTTTCTACTCCTCTGTGCCTTCCCCCTGCCCCGTCCCTCCCCGTGAGCTGCAGCCAGCAGTGTTTATGATGTGTTATGAGCCACCGCATGCTCCCCTCCTCCCGCCGCTGAGACTGGCTGGTGCAGCTGTGGGGGTCGGCGTTACTGCCATTTCGTCTCCTTGGGGCTTCGCCCGTGTGCCTATTGATGTGCTCACCCGCGTTCAGTGACCCTCGTGGTAGCTCTCCATCCGGCTCCAGTGCCCCGTGGAAGTGCGTGAGGTTAAATAACATCACTTGACCATTAGCTTTGGCCAGGAGCAGTCTGACCTATTTACTTATCAGAAGCTGATCTCCAAAGAGCTGTAATCAGCAACTGGAGCCGGAGGGACTAAATCTTACGGGCTCATATGTCTTTCTTGGCCTTTGGGATACCAAGAGTGCACTTTCTTGCTTGCTGCTGATGTACTGTGGTCGGTGGGTGGGATGCCTTTCCATTTTCACCTTACCATTGACCTTATGATTTATTTTGTTTAACCTAAGCCTACTGAATTCCAACCCTTCTTGTACAGCCCAGTGCAACCTGCAATATAACCTTACACCTAATTAGGTAAGCACACCGTAAGGCTTCACTTACATTCGTTTTGCAGTGATTTATTTTTCTTCTCATACCCTTATGAAAGTGGACACCACCAGTGGATGGTGGGGTCAGACTTCACCTTCTCTTGCATGAGCTTAAGTAAGCAAATGTCTTTGAGGGAACTTCAAAGCAGAGGATCAGGAGAGGGGCAGCTTTTTAGCCCTGTAACTAACAACTTGGCATGTTGAGATCGAACCCCAGCATGACGCTGATTGTGTGGGCCACTTGGATATACCAGTGTGTAATATTAGCCCAGAAGAAAGCATGATTTGGGCATAGACTGGTCAGCTGCAGTGCTGCCAGTGGTCTGACTGTGATTTCCAGAGCTGGTTATCTAGTCCTTAATTTGTCATTTGAGATTTTAAAATTATCAGTGTGGAAAGTTGTGTGTCTCAACCTGGTTACATTGCATGCGGAGTGGCCAGGCCCTTGATTTTGGAGAAGCTGTGCCGTTTTCTGCCCGAATAGCATCTAGCCCGCTGCACGGACCTGTTGAAGCCTGGCTAGAAATCACTTAACGGTGGGAACTTACTTCTATAACAAATAATTTACGGCAAGGCCTTTGCCATTATTATTCTGCTGCATTTCTTGGATGTATAAAATTATTTTATATTGCATATTTTCCCATGCCCTTTCCCCACTTACACTGTCTGCCTCAACTCGTTGCTAATGACGTTTGTTGACAAGCTCAGCGCATTTTGATAAGTCTTCTGCCAAAGCATCTCTAATAAAAATAAGAAGAATGACAAGTGGAACAGCACAAAAAGGATTCCAACAGCAACAACTGAAGGTTAAAGCAGCATAAAACAGGGGGCAAACATAACAAAAACAGAACACAGAGAGCCCAGATTGTCTTTGTTAAGAACATTTAATGCTTAATTTTGTTTTATAGCCCTGGCTCTCAAGCTATCCATGCAACTTAGAATCCCATCTTTTGCAGTTGTCAGAATCTGCCTTCAATTCCTGATGGAGCAGGGGCAACTCTGTCTATATATTTTACACCTTCGGTCTTTGGCCTCATCTGCTTTTGGTCTCCTAAGAGCTGGAGTGAAGACGTGTTGTGTCCGTGGAAATGCGACCGCAGAAGGCTGGTGGTTCACAGCCCCTCAGCACAATTTGCTGCCAAAGGGCACAGATGCCGCAGTGGTGAGGTGGGGCAGATATAATGGAGAGCATGCAGCCAGGCATTTGGGACATTTCCTGGTTTGGCATGTCTAGCTCTGCACCGGCCGGGGTCCTTATGTGGACCTCCGCACGGCTGTGGAGAGTGGGTGGGAAGCTGCTCCGAGGGTGAAATTCCCAAGCATGGCACCAGCTGTTCCCAGCACTGCACTGAAGTGGGGAGTGGGAACGACCCTCAGACTTTACTCCTCAGTCCATGTACCCCTTCCCTGCCTCCTCCACTTGTTTTTGGAAGACGCCTGTGATTTCTCAGCTCTGTGCCTCTCCCTCCTCCAAATGAAAGAAGAAACTTGGTCCTGAGTGCGTGACTTTTTGCCTCTATTTGGGCTTCACCAAACTATGATGTTGTAATTGTTAAATGATGACCTCGTGAGCCACCTGGGCGATCAGGATGGTTGGGTGGGGTATGTGTCGTAGGACTACGGTCCAGGGCGAATAGATGTACAACTGAATTGGCAATGGATGCCCCAATGGATGATTTCAGTGCACCCAGTAAATGCATCTCCTCATGTTAGGGCTTGGTGCCGTCAGCCAGGATCGAGTGCAGTGGAAATCAGTGACAATACCATTTAATACACATAAAATAGCCTGTTTGAAATTCTGGAGCTTTCTGCAGAATTTAATAAATCTTTTCAGCTGTTTTACAGAATGCCTTGACAACCTTTTCAAAGACACGCGAGGGCCAAAGTATCTAAATAGCTTTAAAGTCCTTGGCCCAAGATCCGGTCCGAGCACAGCTGTGTCTAACCCCACCGTGAGAACCAGAAAGTGTCTGAATTCTCTGTTTGTTAGCACCGCAAAGGTCTTGGTTTGGCACTTCTCCACTGTGAAAAGTCCTTCTTTGAAGCAATCTCCATTTCAGCATCGAGGGCTGAAGTTACAGGTGTCCTGAGAGCAGAGAGCAGGCGGCCTGGATCAGGGGACAGCAGCAGCTGCAGGGAGGGGTGGCCCCACCGGTACGTCCCTCATATCCCTGGTGTTATCTGCGGACCCTCGCTAACACTGTTATCTGAGACAATTTTAGCAGCTCAAGGGGGAACCACCATTTGGAAACATAATGTAACGCCTTTTAGTCAGGAGCGAAGGATTAGGGGAAAATCATATCTGGATTCCTCTCCTCGTGTCACAAAAGATATTTTTAGTGCCCTCAAAGTCAGCTGGAGTTTCTGCGGAGGCGAGGACTCTGCTCTCCCCTGTAGGGTTTTTTCCAGCGTTGCCCACATCAGTGGCATAAATAACTCCTTCTGCTTGCTCAATAATGCACCAGTGGGACTTTTTGAACTTGTTCAAGCATGTTCAGTTTTTTAAGAGAATTTAGGTGCCCTCAGTTTTCCTTGGAATTAAGCTTCTAAACTCCTTTAGCTGTCAGACACCAAGTTAGCAGCTCCCATGGGGTCTGCATATGAGGGTCCCTCGGGACATAGGAGAGTCTCAGCCCTACAGTAAGGTACGGGTGAGTGGGTCCGCCCGGGGCAGCTGGAAAATCAGCTTTTGGCTATGTACAGGACCAGCATGGTGGGCTGGAGACGTGGGCTTTGCTCATCAGCGGGCCATGCGACACTGGATTTGGGATTACTGAGGGTTTTTTTGTAAAGCTAGAGGGTGGTGAGGGCTTGGTTCTATGATCTGGGCCTGACAAAGCTGTATCTTCATCCTTAAAAAACCCCAGCAGTTGAAATAAAAAAACAAAAAAGGGGCTCAGCATGCAGTAACGCCCACCGAAGCATATGGGCATCATCGTGGAGCATGCTGTAAAAGGCCTCCAGGGCGAAGTGTTGTGGGGATGGAGAACCCTCTGCCATGCTCCCAGCCTTTCGTGGGGCTATGGGAGTGCAGCCCTGTGCTAAGCTGAGCTCCCAAGGGATGAGAGCATCGAGGACTCGGACTGTGAGTCCTTCTTGACCGGACCCTAAGCTCATGGATGCCAATTACAACTAGTCTAGATCAAACAGTGAAAGCTAAATGCTACCCCTTGCAGGTCTCCGTCCTGGGAAACCTCCTGTTGACACAGATCCATCAGCGCAACACTCCCCATCTACTGATGCTTTAGAGCAAATGATGTCTTTCGAACACCTGTCCTCACAACGGGAAAATCCTGTCCTATAGGAAGCCAATACTAGAAAGATATAGCACATCCCAAAACGCTTTTGAGTAATACCCTTGGAGCCCTGATGGTCTGGAAGGGTTTTATAGTCTAAATAGCATGCCTGGGCCCCTGGAACGGGACTGCAGACATCCAGCAACTTGGCAGGTAACAAATCTCCGTGCTTCGAAAGGCGGATGTCGTCATTGCTTGGCTTTGTGGCACCAGCACCTGGCTTGCTGGAATCAGTTTATGTCTGCCTTTCCTCTCCTGGCTCTTTGGAGGGATCTGGTGACTGATCTCACTCAGGTCTCATCCCCACCCTGCAAATCCTACATTTCTTTTCACCTGCAGCACCCCATGTATGTTTGCTTTCTTCTGCCTTGGGCCGGTGGCACTGTGCCGCTGCTGGCACAGGGTCTTCACAGCCCTTAGGTCCCACGTTTGCAGCTGGAAGAGGGTCTCCGTGCCTTGGTGCTGGTCCCTGCCCTGGGGCAGGACCCGTGCTGGGCTGAGCAGGGCAGTGGGACTCCGGCCCCACTACCCACCCCGGGCATGGTACGGTGCTTTTTCCCTTCTTCCCTCCAAAATATGGTGATTTTGTTGCTTTGCAGACTTATGTCGAACGCCTTCACTTTTTCCCCATGAGAACAGAATTGCCAAAAAGAAAAAAAAAAAGGCAATATTTCAACAAGTTTGAATCAGAAAGCTTTCTTCTTTCTTTTTTTTTTTTTTTTATTTGAAACATGTCTTTAAAAACTCCTCTGAAAAATTCTGCTTTTCAATCCAAAGTTGGGGTTTTTTTTCCTGGAATATCCTTCAATTTTCCTTATACAACTGAGCATACCTCTCCTGCCTCCCCTCTAAAAATAGTCTGTAAAGAAAATAATCTAATTTTGGGGTAAAGCAAAGCCATCGATCCATCCCAACAGAAAATGCCGCACACTTCTCAGTTCTCCAAAGAAAATCTTTTTCTTTTTTTTTTCTTCCCTCTTTTCTTTTTGTCCCACGGTTTTCCCCTTTGTTCCATGAGGTCGACCTGGGACAATTCCTCCCCTCCCCAGTTTTCAGTATTAGACAAGTGGACCAGAAAAAACAGCCATTCAGCTGCTCTAACCGCAATCTAAATGAGAATGAGGAGATACTTCAGCTGTTTCTCTTGGTTTCCATTTTTCTCAATTTCTGGCTCAGTAGCTCCCAGAACCTATTACACTAATTGTTCTTTTCCAAAATCCGCCTGTCAACAAAAGGCAGGGAACGAGACTAACATTGTCAACTGGAATTTCCACTGCTTTGGTTTGTTCCTGGCTATGATTTTCGCGAACTTGTTTGCCCTCTGAGAAATTCGACATTTTGTGATATTTCCCAAGCTTCAATTTGCTCTCATAAACTTTTCGTCAGACAAACACGAAATTTGTTATCACAAGCGACATTTCATGGTGGGGCAGAAACAAATGTCTCCCTCGTTATATTGTTTCCAGGCTGTGATGAGATAATTAAAGTGTTTATGTGAAGCTATAAGGGAATGGGTATGAGGTCAAGCCAACTGTGTGAGCTCTTCAGTGCAAAACCACCTTCTCGGGTTTCCACAGGAACTTTTCTTTCACAAATATGCTTAATGCCCATCCAAAATGTCCCTCCTCCAGCCAAAGTTTATCTTATAAATGCAATGCACATTGTCAAAGGGAATGCTGGGGCTTTGTTCGAGACAATCCTTTGTCAATATGCTTTTGCAGCGTTCTCCTAATGGCAAGGGCCTATCTCAGCAGCGTTTTAACTGGTTGGTTGTGTCCAGGACACCAAAACATATTATATATGGTGCAAAACCCCAAACTAGTATAATATATTATGGGCCCTGAACTATTTGAGAGTTATTGAATAAAGTAAAATCAGCGTTTATCTGCATTCTGCTGGTAGACTAGGCTTGCAGTCAACAGACTAAATCAGGTGCTTAAAATCAAGCACGTGCTTGAGGGCCCTGTTAAAGTACAGCCTAAATGCTACCGCAGATTGAGGAGGGACTTAAAATTTCCCTAGTAGTGAGATTTGGGAGTGGTATATGGGAACCTCTTCTTGGAGTTAACCCAGTCGAGACCAAACTAAACCCAAGTGAAGCCCTTCTTCCATATTTTGTTCCTGTTTCCCTTCAAATTTCTCCTTTCCTCTCTCCTCTCTCTTCTCTCCTTTACTCTAAGGAGTTTGATAAAATGGAACAAATGAAAAACCACGGTAATTGTTTGCAGCGCTGGGGAACTTTTCTCTGACGTGTCCCAGAGCTTCTGCTGCGAGGCGGAGGGAGCCAGGCGCTGGCAGCTGGTTTCACTTTAGAGCCATGTACGAGGCTCGCAGCTAATGCCGTCGTTACACATTTACAAACCCCTATCACGCTGGAGCTCTGTCTTTGCACCCGCATTGATACCAGCCTGATTCTGCTCCCAGGCTGCCGAGTTCTGGTCTGGTTTTCTTTTCTTTTTTTTTTTTTTTTTCCTTTTTTTCCTTCTTTGTGTTGTTTGCAGGCTCAGTAAACATCTTTTCACAAGCAGGAATAGGGCTGTGGACACTCCTGGCTGCTGCTCTCCCTTCGCTACCACTCCTTCATGTGTATAAGTTTAGCAGGGGGTCCAGGAGCTAAAATGGAAAGCACATGGTTTTGTGACTTTACAATTGAAATAAAGAAATCTAATATGACAGAAGAAGCATGTTGTTTATGGAACTACGGATTTCAGTGAAGGACATCCCTAGCAAATCATAATTAAAACTACCATAATGACCTCCAAGTTTCATTTGTTGGGCTGGGAGGGAGGAAAATACAGATATTTTCAGTGGGTTCTGCTGAAACGATTTATCGAGACCCACAGCTGGTTTTAATGTGCTGATGAGCTGGGAAAACAGTCAAAACTGTACTCCAGTCAAGTGACTGTGTAATATCTGAGGGCTGAACCAGACCAAAATCTCTGTCATTTTATTTAATCTAATGAATAGTGTTTTGTAACTGAAAAACATAATTGCTCTGCACATATGTTACATGCACACTTCACTAATAAAATCCACAGTGCCACCAGTGGAACAAATGAAAACACTTTTAGTCTGATTTATTTATCTCTCTTAGGTTTTTTTAAAGACTTCTTTGGAATAAACCAAATATTTGGCATGAAAATCTTCAGCAACATTTATGCAGGCTATAGGGAGGAAATCTGTGTTCCTTAAAATAAAAAGAATGGATTTTTTTTTTTTTTGCAAGAAAAGACATTTTAACAAAATTATTTTCTACCTTTTAAAATATATTTTAGGTTTTTCACTGGAGTTGCCTTTGAAGTCAAAGACACAAAAACAATCAACTTTAAAATTAGCACATAAAATTAATGATTGCTGGAGTTGGCAGGCTGACTGGAAAACCAGGACTCCTCTGGCATTTTCATTTGGAGTAGCTTCAAAGCTGCTGCCTGCGTTTGACATTAGAAGCAAGAGCTGAAGAGTGAGGGAGAAAAGAAGAAAATGCCTCCCAAATATCAGGTGCAGAGCAAATTTCAAGGGACAGGAAAACCCCGTGCTGTGTTTGTAGTCCCAGGCTCAGGGACATCACTTACAGCAAATCTCACAAATCTCTGACTGTGAGATTTGGTTGTTTCCTCATTTGTTGGTTGGGTTTTTTTTGGTTTGTTTTGTCTTTTTCTTTAGCATTTATAGGTGAAAGTAAACAAGGGTATGGTTTTGGGGGAGCAATAGAAGAAGCCACTAACACGATCATTCGTAACAAATCAGTAGCTGTACCTACCCTGGAAGAAATACACCCATACAGGAATGACCAGCTTGTGTTAAGAAGTCACTGTAGGATTTGGCTAAACTTGCTAAAAAATCTGAAAGCTGTTCTTTCTCTGAAGAGACCAAAACTAGCAGCCCAAGCATTGTATTGTATTTTTTTGTTTTCCCAGCAAAATGAAGCAAAATTTTTCAGGGAGCAAAGGACATAAAATTACCTGCTTCATACCTTCATTAGTGGAAAATTAAGTTTTCCCGCTCCTATGAGAAGCCAACTGGGTGTGCGGTTGGTGATGGAAGACAGCTGCAAACAAATGTGTTGAGTGAATTAATGTACTGTGTGACCGTGGAAAAAGAGTTCAGCTCTGCAGGAAGGATTTGGTTATCGCACGGGTTGAGCAAGGCTGAGAGGACAGTAGAGACTGTCTGCAAGTTCAGCTACAAACTGTGCGTTAGTATTTAAAAAAGAAGGAAAGGATGTCATGAGAGAGGGGAAAAAAGAAAGAAAATATGCATTTGGAGCAGCAAAATTGGCAGAATATGAGTTGCTATAAGTTGGATTCTTGTTTTCTCGAGTGGATTTGGCTTCGAAAGTAATTAGCTTCTTGTCACATGCTTGGGCAGTCATGCCAAACAGTTCAACAACACCTTATTTTTGTCATTGCACAAAAGGTGATATTGAGCCCAGAATAACTGTTTCTATTTATGACTTTGGCTTTTGGCCTAAGCTCAAAGGAAGTGAAAAAAATAATGATATCCTTTTCTGAAGGTCTTGGGGTACTTGAGTTTCAGATGTTAGTGTACAAGAAAGTTTACCGAGATCCCGGTGTCGCTAGCAAAGCCAGCTCCCCAAGAGCTTTATTTGGGTTGTTTAGCTGTTTGTTGGGGAGAAAACCCAGCAGAGAAACCATGTGGGATCAGGAACTGAGGCCACAGCGGTTCCTTAATCCTACATGTACCAAAGCCTTTTCCAAGGTGTCAGCAACTTCAGGAGGAAGAGGAAGACTCAATAGCCAAGACTTTGCGCATGCTACAACCCCTCCAGCTCCAAGAGCTATTCCAGTCCCCAGTGAGGCACTGTCTCAGGAACGTTCCTTTATAGTCCCAGGAAAATATTTTGGTCCCTTAATGTGTTGGCACAACACACTGAGAATGGTGACAGAGTTCCTTCCTGCTAAAAGAAATTATTGTTTAACCCGAATATTGATTAAGCCAACAAATCATGCTGGCCAGGGTGCAATAACCGAAGAGGTACCCGCAGGGATAGACACTAGGTACAAGAGGGCTTTTGCTTGCAGGGAAATGCAGAGCACACGAAGGGTGGATATGTATGTGGAAACGGATTTAATAAACACCTACTGAGTCCCTCTCTTACTTCCCTGCCTGTACATATCCACCGAGGCATTTTAATCTTGATGTTTTTAATAATACAAGAAAATCTTATTAATAATTACATTTTGGAATGTTTCTGCTTAGTCAACTCCAGGGCAACAGTTTAACTTGACACAAAAGTGTTTCTTTTAAGTTGTGTGGACCATGCCAGTCCGTGGGGGTAATTCATTTGCTGGCTAATTAACAAATGTCTAATGTAAATTTAACATTCACTTCGACTTACATTCCTGCAACCCAAACTTCTTTTTGATTGGGGTAGCTGCAAGTGGAAGCCAAATATTTTTGTTGGTGGAGCCGAGGGGATGGCATATGCTACTCGTTTAGATTTCCATTTCCTTTGCATCTTTTCAGGGGCTGAAAGTCAGGCGTTAACATTTCTGAATACAAAGTCATTTTTGTATGAAAATTTGCAAATAAACCCCCAAGATTTTCTAGTACTACTAAAACCTAAACCCCAAATTCTTCCATTTGCAAAAAGAATGTGGCATATGAGATTCTCCCGTTCCTTCTTCCCAAATTTCTTGGTAAATACATACATATCCAATTTGGCTTTAAGAGGCTTTTGTGTCTTTCCTGTGCTGAGCATCCTTCAGCTGCCTGTGAGCTGGAGAACCAAACCAAGCCATTGCTCAACGGAGAGGTGCTTTGGCTCCCGGTCACCTCTCTGCTTCGTGTAATGTCCCTATTCTCCAAGATGGCGCTTCACTATTTTTTTCAGACATTAACGTTTCTGCACTATGGCAACACTGACCACGATGTAAACAGGATCATAGCTTTCTCAATGGCCCACGTAAGAAGATAAACAATTTAATCCTGCAAACAGACAGCAGGCTCCTGCAGCTGACCAGGACTACGCTCACCAGTGGCTGCATTGCTGGGAAATGCTAGGTAAACAACAACGGAGATGAAAAGCGAGATACTTGGGGGTGTTTGAAGGAGCGAGGATGAGGTCTGGGACACGCATGACACCACGCAGAAATAGCGTGGGCTCGGATGACTCTCAGCATCAGGCTGTGCGCCACGAGCCCTGCCTGCTGCTCGGGGAGCTGGTGCTAGCGGCTGCACGCTGGCTGCACGCCTTCCAGGCATTTCCCTTCGCTTCTGGAAGGGTCCCTGCGTGGGCATAACAGCGCGGTGCGGTAGGAAGGGAACATGTCCACGTTGCCTTTTAAATGCCTTCTGCCAGCATTTCCTGGCAAGCCTTGGCACAGGTCTGAATGGCCTCAGGAGGTGTCTGGAGGCGACAAACCCAACCACGCGTGGGAACCGTGTACCTCTCCTACAGACTTCCACCCACTTCTTTAATACATCCCCCATATCATCGGGTTGGACCCCCAGGACTGAATGAGATGGGTTTCTGGCCTGGATACCCACCCCATACGTTGCAGCATAATCTTCTTCAGTTTTGATGCTGGGAAAGCCCATGATGAGAATCCATCATTTCAAATGTTTTTATAAATAGAGGGTTGCAATTTTATAGAACATTTTTGCATAAATGTCCGTCTCCAGCTGGCTAGCTTTTTTTCCCCTCCCTTGTGAGGAAATACTTTCTTAAGGGAGCTGGAGGTGGATTTTAGGAAGCTCAGACCTCTCAATGGTAGTTCTGCCACTTCTGCTGCTCTGCTTTGCAAGTTCAGAGAAGTGACATAGCCCCTTTTCCTCATTTTCCAGCTCAGCAAGGCAAAGCAAAGACTGCTGAAGCTCATCAGGGGCTGCTGTGAAGTGCAATTAAGTCATGTTCCTGAAGGGCTTGGAAATCATTTGATGAAAGCCATATGCTGATATTGCGCTCATCTAACACAGGTTTGATTTCAGGATTATTTGGAAATGACCCAACAGAGAGAGAGAAAGGGCTTGTGATGACTCTTGAGAAATGTCTGCGGAGGATCAACCATCAGCCTGTTTCTCCAGGAGAGAGATCCGGGTGCATCCGAGGGGATTTATTTTAGAAATCGCACTGTAATCTCTCAATAACATCATTCCGATGTGATTTCCAGCACCTCCTCTCTACAGCTTCATTTCAATGAGATATAGAGATACTGTGAAAACGGTGGGGGTTTTGCACCGTATTTTGAAATCTCTTGGTGATGTAAATGCACTTTTCACTTAGTTTTGTTGAAGGTTTGGGCCAGGCCTGCGGGTTGAGCTTGGAAAATCCAGGTTTTGCTCTGAATTTTGCAGCCCAGTCCTGCTGTTGAAGTCCCTGGAGGAAGGGCACAAAACATTCCCGGGGGCTTTCTCTCATGAGAAAAGAACCACAAAACACCACCTTGTTTTGTTAGCCAGCAAGGGGAGCTGTGCTCTACCTGTGTGTATTTATGTTTGCTGCTCTATGGGCTCGATGTATACAGAAAATATTTTTGCCCCTGTTGCACGTACATCCACCTTGGTGAGGCTGGAGCTGAGCAAACACAAGCATTGATTTTTTTTTTTTTTTGCAGTTTTCAAAACCAGAGTACCCTTTTCAGATGGAAAATTCAGACCGTTGCTACTACTGAATGGTGTCTTCTTGACTCTCCCGTGCTCCCTCATGGCACAGGGAAACCTATATAAAGAAAATTGGCTGGCTCTTGAAAAGCATAAATGAGAGGAACTGGCCGGGGGGGGAGAGGTTTTGGAGTCCCGTTCGGGCTGGAGAAGGAGTTCAAACGCTTCGTTCTTCAGCTGCTGGAGATAAAAGTCCTGGTACATTCAATTCCCACTTTCTGCTGCTGCCAATAAGCAGGGGGGCTTCTTCCTCAGCCTCTTACCACCACAGAAATAACAGAGATAAAGCAAGCAAAATAAATAAATGCTTTGTGGCTAGAATGGATAATAATTTCACCAGCTGAATATTAAAATATCAAAGCTCAAGGAAAGGATATATAATTATGGGCCTTTGAAGTTCCATAAAGGTCTGTTTCATCAACACGGTAGCTAGTATTTCAAATGCAAAGAGAGAATGATAATACTACGCTGGCATTCCTGACCCACAGAGGATATGTGAGGAGAAGAAGGAAGTCCTTTAAGACAGAAGCCGTTTAGACTGTGGCTGATTAATTATCCTACCCCAAAATGATCTGTCCCTGATGGGAGAATGTTGCTCAGTATCATTTCTCTCCGTTTTACTCCTGCTATATTTCTGATTTATTTTTTAAGAAGAATAGTTTGGCCCAGTGAGAGCAGGTGAGATGCAACACTGAAACGAGGGACTCATGCGCTTAAGTTATGCTGGAAATATCCCCAGGTAAAACAGAAGATCTAACTTCTCCAGTCCAGTAAACTGTGGCTGAGGCTTGATCTCAATTTCTAAACCAGGGCCAGGGTTAAAAAGCTTAGCAACATTTCTGAGTGGTGCAAATTTTTAACTTAAATTTTTAACAGGTAAAGGTCAGCCTTGAGACATCATACAGAGGACGTAATGTCCTAAAAAAACTTAGGTTCAGACAAATCCCCTTATTTTTCCTAGGCCCACTCTGAGACCTAGAGGCACTGCCTGATGCCTGCCCGGCTTGCGGGAGCCGCAGTGGTGATGGCTTCAGCTTGCCATGCTACGTTTCCCAGGATGCGGGACGGCACCTGGCGCATCGGTGGAGGTGAGCCCTGGCTCATGTAGAGGCTGGGGGGGGGAAAGATGTTGGGTTCCCAAAGGCCCCCTGACAGCTTGAGTAGGGGAAGGAGAGCTTTTGAAGGAAAGTTGTAAGATAGACAGCAAGGTATGCTTTTTTTATTATTGTTTTTTATTTTTATGTTTACTTTTGGTAACACTGTTAAAGAAAGATGTTTCACTGTGATCACAATGAAATAAAACATTTCCTTTGCTGAAGACAGGCTAGGCTGAAAGAAAAGCTATTAAAGCCAACCGAAGCTTTATGAGTGCCAGCAGTGTTTATACCATGGCGGTTCTTGTACTTAGAAAGAGTTTACTACATTAAGGTTATTTTATTTTTTAGTAGACTGTCATCACATTTGGATACATTTTCCGTTTCAAATTAACATCCAGTCCAGTTTTGTGGTTCGGGAAAGACAAGCAAGAGCCCTGAGCTACGTGGAAGAGGAGCTTTTATTTGAGGGTAGGGATGTTGAATGACCCCACAGCTTCCTGTTAGTGTTTTAATAGCAGGACTTTCCCACCTGGTCTTGGCTAGAAAGTCAAACTTGTATGCTTGTGTGGAGACCTAGTAAAAGTGTGAGAAGAGTGTACCATATCCGATTTCCTAGGTAAAGTGTGTTATACAGCTTTTTGGTTCAAAGCGGGAATCAGCCTGTGGGGAAAATATGGTCTTTTTCAGCATGCTTTGCATGCATGGGAGGTCTGGAACATGATGTTTCAAACTACACTGAACAATATGAAAGAAATGAAAGTTTCAGAATGGGGCAGTTTAATTCGCTTTTCAGCGTGCACGTGCAGTGACTGTGCGGTAGATGGAAGGGTTACAAGGTGATTGGAAGAGGCCAGTTTAACAGTTATCTTGGCTGACTCCTGTTTGCTTGACGACTTTGAGCAAGAGAGCTTTACAGCACGTCCCACACCGCCTGGTTTGTCTGAGCCCAGCTTAAACACGAGCGCAGGAGGGTGAAGGTGCCCACCTGGAGCACGGCAGCAGCATGGCTGTGCCGAGGTGCGGCAGCACGGCCGAGCTGCTCAGCGCTGGGGGGGGGCTTGAGGTTGAGGTCAGCCTTTTTGCCAAGTGTTTTACAATGGTGAAACATAATCCTTCAGATTAGTTCCACTTTTCATTTGGCCTGGTTTCATATCAGCGCTCTGGGAGGGAAAAAAGTGTTGTCTCGGCACAAAGAGGGAGCTTTGGGAACAGGCACAAATGGATTTCTCCCAGCTGTGGTGTCCATGGGGATGTGTCCTCTGCTTGTCTGATGCTGATCCAGGTGTGTTTGTATCGCACAAAGTGGATATCCTTTTTGTCCTGCTCAAATATCTCTCGTTATGTTGTTCAGTGCAGGTCCTTGATGTGACTGGAGCCTGTGGGTGCTCTGCTAAAGGAGTAGTGACAATTTTTGCCCTGACTCCAGTGAACTTTTCCATCAATAGCTTCCGAGCTGGCATGCCCCGCTGATCAAAACCATCAACTATTTGAGGCTGGGATGCTCTGCTGCTCCCGATGCAACAGGGCTCTGCTCCTTCTTGGCATTTCTCAGAGCATCTCAGTAAAATAGATGTCTGACTTCTGAAGAATTCACTGCATCTAACAGGACTCCTGCCGAGCCCTTGCCATCACCCAAATTCAGTGATGGTTTGAAGATTATGAATACCTTGTTATATGTCAGAGTGAACTTCCCAGGGTTCAGAATTAGACTTTAACGAAAAAAGTTAAACTTGAGCTTGGGATTCTTTTGCAGGTTGGGTTTTCTGTCTACAGGAGGGCTGGGAATATGTGAGTGAGCATTAGCCCTTGCTCGGATGCTCCTGTGCTGCATGGCTGGGGGGTTGCTCGTTGCTGGACTTGACTTCTCTTGAGACATATTGCTCTGGTTCCCTCCCTGCTTTCTCATGCTGCTGAATTTGAGGAGTCCTGGGAATCCTTGGCGTGCCCTTTGGTGTTGGCCAGATGGAGATGACAAATGGGGTCACGTCAGTTTTGGAACTGGCACCGGCAGCCTGCTCTCCGTGCATCCCTCTGCACAAGCTGTGTCTGTCCATCGAGGACACGATGTGCAGGGGGATGCAGGTCCCGCTGTGACGGCCTCTTGATCCCCACACTCTGAGCTCGTCAGCTCTGACCATCCTCTGGGGGTTTTCACAGAAGACAAAGAAGTCATTCAGGAAGTACCACAAATCGAAACCAGAATTACTATAATGAAATCTAAATGAAACCATAATATAAGAGAAAGAGCATATAAGGATTTCCTCTCTTCTATGGTAGAACTAGCAATTTAAATTTTAAAAGTCTAAGTCAGTGAGTGATACACAGTTCAATGGAGAGTCAGAGTGTCCTGGTTCTGCTAGAAAGGCATTCGGCTGCAGATCCAGCCCCATGGGCTTTTCTTTGTGTGTGGACCTTTTTCTGTCAGTCAGCTGCTTCTACTAAACCGCTGTAAATTAAGTCTTGGTCAGTGTCAGAGTTGAGATCTGTTTTATAGGGACCTGCTTGTGGAAGAGCATCCAAATACCTGCCTCTGAACTTGTCAGTTATGACTATATTCTCAGCAGACATTGAAAGCCATAAACCTCATGCTGAGGGCTTTGAATATCACTTAAGAGCTTAAGCCATGTTCTTGGAATGAGTTTATGAGAAAAACCCGGAGGGACTCAGCAGCGGGCATGGGGAACTGGATCTCTCCTTCCTTTCTTCTAACTGGGGGGGACAAGTCCCGACGGATCCAAATGGCAAAGCCTTTTCCAAACAGCACAGCACTTACCGTGCAGGAAAACTCCAGAAAATACTGGAAAGCCAAATGTTGTCTCAAGCTAAGATCAACATGATGGAGCGAGAGGTGGGATAGGTTGGTCAAATCGATGGGGGAAGCACTTTTTGCACGTTAAAACAGCTCGTTAAAACCAAACTAACTGCTTGGCTCTCAAATTATCTCGTAGCTGGTTGTCCTTTTTCAGCTGGCTCTGTTCCCTTTCTGACACCACAGACAAGAGCAAGCATGCAACTCTGATTTAGAAATGTCAACGTGGTTTAGGTTAGGGAGTGTTTATAATAATTATGAATTGCCTTTACGGTTTGTTTGCTTTCCATAGCAATTGCGAGAAGACAGCAGCTGACAGCTGTGGAAATTTCTAGTGTTGTTCCCCTACTATAGAACAACATGGATCTCATTAGTGTGTACCAGCAGCATTATTAAATTAATAATAATTAGAAAGCTATTTGCACCTGTGCTAATGTAACACTATTTATCCCAAAGCATGGTAAATCAGTAAGTGCTTCAAGTCTCTAATGACACCGGCTTTACAAATGGAAAAACTGTGGCAAGAGCCGGAGGCTTTCCCAAACTCACAAAAATATCAGTCAGAGGGGAAATTCTTCCCTGGGCAAAGCCAGAGGGGTTGCCTAACGCATGCGGGCTGAGGTGTCATAGGCACCGTATATATATGTATATATGTATTTACAAAAAAAAGCCCCAAAAAACAAAACGGATCACTAGATTAAATAACCTTTTTAAAATAGCGCATGGGGAGGGAAGCAGAGGTATTGAAAATAAAGCAGAGACTGTCTGGGCTATTAACAGATTCTGCTAGGGCTGCGCAAGGCAAATACTGGGATTTTTAATAGATCAGCCAGGAGGTTTGCTGTCAAAAAATCCTTTACAGACCTGCTAGGATTGCTTTTGCCCCTTAGGCAATAGCGGAATAGAGATGTTTATTGAATTGATATGCTGTGTTAGGCTTGGCTGTTGTGGAGCGATTATGGTTGATATTTTTTGAGGAAGTAGATAGACCATAAGGAAACATGCTGGAGTCTAAACTATGCCGCATCCACACAAAATATTTGCTGTGGTTGAACTTATGCCGCTTGAAAC
Organism: Grus americana; assembly: GCF_028858705.1. Lineage (NCBI taxonomy): Eukaryota > Metazoa > Chordata > Aves > Gruiformes > Gruidae > Grus > Grus americana. Next base: position 30,727,924 of record NC_072859.1, read on the forward strand.
TTGACTCTTTCACTTAATTTCTATTTATTTTTGGCATTGTTGATGGTAGGAGACAGCAGCATCCCTCCTTGTAGATTGTGTACCGTTCTTGGAAACACAAAGGAAATAAACTTTTACCAGGGTGACACCATTTATTATTTTTACTCCTAGTTATTTATTTTTATTTTAGTGGGCTAGAGAAGGCCAATTGGGGTCAAACCGACTGTGTGAGGCATCTTATAGGAAAAGATGTCCCCTACCTCAGAAACAATTGCAGTTCAATGAATGCCTGGGTTCAGCAAAGTGCTTAAGCACAGATTTAATTGTAACCACATGCATGAATCCCTTTGATGCTGCATCGTATCGGAAGCTGTGATACAAGACAACAATTAGGCATATTGAGCAATCATATGGAACACGGCTAGAGAGGGGAGCAAAGAGCTGAGAGGACACGCATTTACACAGGCCAAATAGATAAAAGATGATGCCCTTTTCCCTTGTCACTATATGTGGATCTCTGCTTTGTCTGTGAGGAGGCAGGAGGTCACTAGATCAAAAGTAGCCCGTGTAATCTCATTAGACCTCTTGCTCAACCCATAAGCATCTTAAGTACTATCCCATGGTAGTCGAAGGAAGCAGGCACGCAGAGATGGATGGCAGGGTGATCAGGACTGCAGGCTGAAAGCACCTTGGCCATGTGTAACCGTCGGTGTAGCTGGTGGTGTCATTCTTAACCCCCAAAGTGGGAGCGATGGTTGAATGTCTCAAACTGAAGCTACATCTAATTCTCCAGCAGAGGTGCAATTGCTCCACAGGTCAGCATCTCCAGCTAGCTTTAATCTGCCATCAAATTGCTGGTACTCCCTTGGCCGCCAGCGCTGACTGTACTCCGTTAAAAGGGACAACTTGCGTACACGAACCTCTTCCATCCACTTTTGGAGGTGGTGAACGGCAGAGTAGCCATCTGGCATTTCCGTGCATCACGCTGAACTAGAACAGATTGCTAACATCTTCCACTTGTGGATCTGAATTTTGCAACTGTCTGCATTCGCTTGTGATGTAACGTTTTGCTGGGAGAAAGTTATTCCAATCTTGTGTGTTTTGTAACAGATATTGCTGTGCTCGTAAATCACTGCTGAGTGACTGCCTGCTCGGATGTTAGATGGAATTGCTATTACTGCACACAGTGCATGCAGTAGTACCTGATCAGTGCTTAAGGTTGGCTGAAGGCTCTGAGAACATCTGCCCATCATTAACTGAAGGCTTTTGAATCCCTTTTTCCTTTCCTGCCTTTCTCATTGTATGAAGACTGGAGGAAATGGTGATTTTTGCAGAAGCTATTTGTCCTTTGTGAACCCTCTTTGAATGAACTAATGTGCTTTACTACATGCGCAATGAAACATCAACACGGTGCCATCAAAGGGACAAATTCTGCCCTCAAATGAGTGAGTGGGCAAGAAACTATGAGCTCTGCACATGTGTCTGATAGCCTTTTGGGTTTCATCTGCAAGGCATTGAACTTGGAGACGTAAATCTATAGGTTCAGTGCTTCGAATCTGTCCTGCAGTATTTATGGCTGTTGTTTAACTTTAATCTCAGCCATTCATTTGCTTCCAGGTTCTCATATAATTAGAACATATTAAACAGGAGCCAACCACAAGAAATATAAAAGGTTAACGCAGTTAGGAAATGTCAGTGGAATGAATACAGCTCACTAATTCACGGGTTCTTTCCATAAATATTTCCACCAGCCAAAATACTGACTTTAACCTTTTCCATGCATGTAAAGCTTTGTATTCCCTTGTTGCAGCAACAAATACCTCGGAGTGTGCGGACGGTGCTCAGAACAGGGCGAGATGTGGTATTAATTAAGTGGCAGAGTCAGATTTCATGATGGTAAGGCACACCCAGAGATGGAAAACATGGACATAATGGAAAAGACCAACATGTTATAGTGGGGATCGCAGAAATTGTTTAGGATAACAGTTTGGAGCTGGTCCAGCAAACATCTAACCCCAAAATGTTTTGCTGTGAGTAGCACAAATGTTTGGTCGTTTGGATTGAGAGATGTCCTGGGTCACTGTCCTCAGCTGCTGGAGAGGTCCACATCTTGGATCTTTTTTCATAAGTTGGCCAAAACCCATCTTAAAAGCCACTTGTGTTCTCTTAACCCCAATTCCCACAGCGGAAGGTGGTTCCATCATCTCCTGACTCTACTAATTAGAAATCTTTTCTGGTTTTGGTGCCTGCTGCCAGCTCAGGGTTCCTGAGCACCCCGGCTGGGCTGGTCCGCACATGTCATGGGTGGTGAGAGGTGTGATTTACTACTGACTGCCGCGGCCTGAGCTTCATTCAAGAAATCAGCAGCTCCTACCTGTGGCTGTTTCTTGCTGAAATTTCTCTTCTGACCAGACTTGCTCAGGATGCTAAATGAAAGGGGACCCACTACTGTTTTCCTTGAATGCCTACCAAACTCCTGCCTGGTTGAGAATTAGAGATAAATCTTTCAGTGGGTCTGTAGTACTAAACCCTAGCAGCTGTATTCGGGGTTAACTGTCCCCTGGGCTTTTCGTGTGAGCATGGGGCATGGCTGCCTGCGCAAAACATGTTATTCCCTTAATCTGCTTCCCTGTGTGCTACCCGTGGTTTCAGCTGATAAGTGTTCTCTGGACCATCTCATAAAACCAGCATGTGCTATTTTATAATACAGCAGTGGGCTGCATCTCAGAAATGAAATCAGTCCTCTGTACCACTGAGGGCTGGAATTAAATATTCCCCATGCAGTATTTTTTTGATAGATTTTTGTATCTAATGGCCTGCTGGGATTCCCGTGCATCCTGAGAGCAGGTTCTAGATATATTTCTGTCACAAGATGATACAAACAATAAATTCTCATTATGCTACGTGTGCTCTAACGAAACTCAAAAATGCTTTCCAGGATTGCCTCTGCTGAGGAGGTGGGTAGCGCCTGGAAGGATGCTGCGTATCTCTGCCAGCTTGCTTATACCAGAAGCAGTATGTCATGCTGGGGTAGGAGTCCGCACTAGATAGATAATTAGCTTTGAGATGCGAGATAGATACCTGTACGTCTCTAACTCAAGTGGAACACCAGGCTGTTGTGGCTTTGTGTCCCCTGTTACCTCACTTGGAGCTGGCTGGAGGATCTGTGCAGTGTGCTATTGGGCTATGTAGACTTTGGAGGTCCTATCCACCCCTTCTACTCTTCCACCAGTGTTTGGTGGGATTATTCCGTTCAGAGAGTTTTATCCTGGAGTTTGGCTTTATAAAGTAAATGAGATTAAGTGTTGCTTAAAGCTAAGCCTTTGCCTAAGTACTGCCCTGAATTAGATGAGAACCCACAGACCACAAAGAACCGAGGAGGACTCACTCCGTGGTGCTCTCATTTCTAATCCCGAAATGCATCACCAGGTCGGGCGGTGGGAATCACCAGGCTGTGGGGGGAGCAGCCGGCACAAGGGCTTGGAATGGAGTTTCCATCAAAACTGTGCCTCCCCACAATGACAAAGGATCTGGAAGTGAAATCTGAGCTGTACACCAACAGTCTGCTGAAAGGCAGCACCCCTGTAATAATGGTAATTATGGGCACCACCAGGACAAAGAGAGAGAAGGAAGGAAGGAAGGAAGGAAGGAAGGAAGGAAGGAAGGAAGGAAGGAAGGAAGGAAGGAAGGAAGGGAGGGAGGGAAAGGAAGAAAGGAAGAAAGGAAGAAAGGAAAAAAGGAAAAAAGGAAAAAAGGAAAGAGATAAATGGTGCCTTTTGACCCAGGCACAATGGCTGTATGCAGAAATGACGTATGCAGCTGCGGTGTCATGCTGCAGTGCAGTCAGCACCTTGCTTTTAAGCCCACTGCAGTTTATGCTGCTGATGCACTGAATTCAACATTTAGTAAATATAAAGAGTGCCTAGTTTCCTGTAGCACTGACTATATAAATCTGGGTTCAATATACATGTGGGTGTATATAGGATACATTCTTTATGACTTGCTGTATCTTTAACACCAATTCACAGCACTTCTGTAATAATGGGCTCATGACAGAAATCAAGATTTGCCTTTGAATGAATATATCTTTTATAAAAGTAACCACAGTGAAGCAGCCCAATGAGACATGCACTTGGTTTTTTATAAGGTTTTATACTGCTTTCATCCTCCTGGGATGTGTGTGCTTCCCATTAGTGCATTCCCCACCACCCCTGCCATCTGTCACAAGTGATTTGCTCTTTCGCATCTTATCTCCCCCAGAGGAGAACTGTTTCTGAACAGAATTCAGTTCTATTTTTTTGGTGTGCGTAGGGTTTCTAAATTTCCTTGCAAGTTTACCCTGCTCATTGCTTCTGCTGGGGAAAATGGGGCTAAAGATGCATCCCTTGCCCTGGCCGTGGGGGCAGGTGTCTGTGCCCTGATGAGATGCAGGGTGGCATTGGCACCTGGGGCTTTTTGCACATAAAAAAAGCATCCCCAGATCTTGCTAGGACCTTTTAAAGCTTCTGGTCCTGCTCTTCTTTACCAGTTTAATGGGTCAGAGGCAGTCAAGGCATCCTAGTGGAAACGCGTCGTTCCCCTGCCCCATACCTTGGGACATGGCTGGAAAGGATGGGTGCTGAGGGAGCTCTGGGTTCCCAGCCTCAAACCCTTTGAGAAACAGCAGCAGTGAGGCTCAGAGGTGGATCTGTTTTGGTGTAATCCTCTCCCTAGTATCGCTTGGCAGCACTGTGGTTGAAACCCTCACCTGTCATCTTGTAGGTGCCAGTGACAAAACTCCAGTCAACCCCTCTGAATTATCCATATGGAAAATTTCATTTCTGTGATGGCTTTTCCCTTAAAAATAGCTAGTTCAGGGCTGGGGATGAGGGTAGGTGCATGGAAACTCACCTGGGAGTTAATACTGCATCAGCCTGGAGTTTCACTACTGCAGGTATTCACCATTGCACTCACTAGGAATCTATTTTTTTCCCCTAAAAAGTCTTCCTTTGAAGTCAATACCACTAAAAGCCACAAGAGCTGAGTCACTGAGCAGAGTCTTGTAGCACATAATCACCTGGGGGATTATTTCCTCGGTGGAATAGCTAGAAAATCAAGTATGTCTGGCCACTGGAAAGAAGAAGAAATTCCTGCCTGTATCCAAAACTTTGGGGGGGTAAGCCACGGATGATGGCCAGGTGCAGCAGATGAGCCAGGAAGACCAGGTGGTTTGTTTCTTTGAACACCACCAGTGTGGTGCAATGCACCACTCAAGTCTTCATCATCATCAGCTCCTTCGAAGAAGTTTTCTTCTGCAACAGCTTGGGCTTTGGCTCTGAGCTAAATCATGTCAGAAAGGTGTTTCTTATTGTGCTAATTATCATCAAGAAGCTGGGATTAGCTTCCTTTCTTGTATTGCATGGGGATAATTTGGCATTGGCATGACTTCTGAGTTGTTCTGATTGAAGTGTTTTTAAAGCTGAGGTCATGGCACTGCTCCTTGCAAATATCCCCTTCAGCAGCACTCGCTGTACTGTATTTCCAAGGCATCTCGGAGCATTTTGCCTTTTCTCAGGAAGAAAGAAAAAAAAAAAAAGGGAAAAGGCCCCAGCTGAGCTTGGAAACCCTCGTGCTCCTTGGTGGAGGGCAGGTTATTTGCTGTTGTTCTTGGCACTGGAGTGGTTTTGAGGGCTGCGAGGCTGGGTTTGGCTGCATTCAGCACGGCTCCTCGGCACCATGGGGGCTCCTGCCGTGCTGGGGGGGGACAGAGCCCCCCAGTCCCACTTCAGGAGAGGGCACTGACCTGTGTTGGAGAGGTGATTTAATCATCTGTGCTAACTGGGGACCCAACCAGATCAATACCTCACGTCTACTGCCTCTGCAGGTCATTAGTCAAAGAGCAGCAAGAGCGGGCTGTAAAGCATCTACTTGTTGCTGTAATGGTTAATTGAGGGACTAAAGTCAAGACTAAAGATGCTCAACTGCATGTTGAGGGGTGTCAGCCCTATTTCTAGCTGAGCTGCCAGCATGGGGAAGGTTGCTTTGATCTGTGAAGTGGGCAAAAACTCCTTATATAGAGCTTTCAGATGCTATGTGGGTGGGAAATCTGGGAAATCTCTGGGTGGAAGAATGCTAGTCTTGGTATGTTTCATAATAATATGAAATAACTTAAATATGAAAACTTCTACTTTTGCTACAACTGGCATAATATTTCCTTAAATCACAATCCTCTGGATCTGGTTATTGTACAGGCCTTTTCATCTTCAAATGGCTTTGCAAATTTTATCTGACTGAATTGCCTTAGAAACACAATAAAATTGGGGGCAAAATATTACCTTTCTTTGTTTCCTCCTAGGTAATATGTTACACTTTTGTCCTCATTTTAGATGAATGACTCTAGTTCTCCATAAAATTTCTTTTAGCATCCTGGTAAGAATCCCCTCTGGAATAGTTTATCATGTGCTGTAACATGAATATGAGGATAAGTTTGTCTTCCTTTCAAATTTTAACCTCAAAGTTTTCGGCTGTCTTGGAGACTTCCCTTGGCAGTCATCATAAAAGACCCCGTTAGTGCCTCTGTCAAACTCTAGGCGAGGGTTTCATTACAACAGGCTTGGTCTAGGAGCTGATGTTAATCTTTCAGCTTCCCTTTAAAACAGGATCTGAATGTGTGCTAGTGTTTTGAAGTTAAATCTGTATAACAGATTATGGATCCTGGTCTATTCTCTATCGCCCGATTGTCTCTTTCCAAGGAATGCAGAGGCTTTACTTGCCTCCAAGACTAGACAGCTTTTAAAAATACTGCTGGCGCTCAGTTTGCTTGCTCCTTTGTCAGGATGAATGTGCGGCAAAAGGGACTGTTGCTCCCCTCTCTCCTTTGCATTGCCTGGAGAAATACAGGAGCTGTAAGGTATATAATACAGTAAGGTATATAGTAGCTGTAGCACATCGGGAGTGCGTCCGGTGCCAGTTCAAGTAGAAGTCACGGGGCTTGATAGAGAAATTATCAGCTGGGACCGTTTGGTTTGTGTTTCACGGGAAGCTGCATGGGGCTATAATAACAGTCCCTTCTGGTTCTAAAAGTCTATCAAAGTTGTAAATGTGCAATCTAGGCCAAACATCTCTAGTATCAGTGGGCAGCTCTTCTGGGAGCTGGAATTCGGGGCTGCGTAGAAGTCTGATGGATGGAAAGAAATGCATTGGAGATACTATGCACGAAGCATCACGCACAAATCCTGGCTTATGCTTATTTTCTTCCATGGCAAATGAATTTGCAAAATATTTATTTGGCTGAGATTTCCATGGTGACACGAAGGTTGTTTTGTACTGGGAGACATTTCCCTCTCTGAGAGTCCTTGAAAACTAGCATGCTCTGTGATATGTAGGTGCTCCGGAGCTGCGTGTCATGAGCCGAGGAAGGGTATTGTGGACCAGCATCTGCAGCTGGAATGCAAAAATGATGTAATTTAGCAATCATATTTGCAGGGATTGAGTTACTCAAGGTTTTGTACCTGTTGCATCTTCTGTCTGCGTAAACAAAAGTCCCAACACCGCTGTTGGATCAATTGGAAGACAGTAATAGAAGTCCCAAGCTATTGCAAAGAGGGCTCTCAGCGTCTTTCAGAAGATGCAAGATACAAACCTGTGTTGACACTGAATGAATGTGAATCCTCTGGCACGGGAAGAGGCTTTAGTGGAGGCTTTAGCCGTGGAGCTGCACACAGCGCCCAGGAGAAAGTCCAGGCACGTGAAGGTGTGTTATGTGTGTGAGGTGTGCACGTGTGAGGTTGTGCAAGTGTGGGCCCGTGGCAGCGTTGTTTCTGCACCACTGGAAAGCCCAGATGTTCGTGGGGAGAGTGTGCGCATGTGAACTGTGTGGGTGTTATTTGTAGAGCATCACAGTTGAGTGAGCAAATTTGTAACCCAACCTTGTCACCGGCTGGGCCAAACTATGAGAAAATGGTTAAAGTCATGGAGAAAGAGGATACACAGTCTGCCTTAGAGGTAAGGTTTTTCCGTCTGACTTCAACTGAAGTTTGAACCATGTCCTAAGTTAATAATATTTACACCCATCTAAGGGAGGAGGCCTTCGGTTCTGTAATGAGTCTACAGTTTGTTCTGCGATACCTTTTCACTTTCTGCCATCTGAGTTTCTCATGCTCTGGACAACCTTGGATGGATATTTATAGAGCAAGAGTGTGTGAATCCTTCACCCTTCAAACATGTGCTCAGCCTTAGGAACCGTAATGATTCATATCCTTGTCTAATCACCATTGATTATATGCAGAAAACTTGGATAAATCTTCTGAGAGGCTTAAAACGTGATGTATATCTAGATTCCAAAATAGCCATATGGGCTGTGACTCATTTCTTCAGATGCTGTTCATAAAAATCAATTATATGGTCACTTTGGCTACCAGAAGAGATCTTTTCCGTTAGCCATTTGTTTCCTAATACTGTATTTTATAACTCTTAGAAAATCATAAAATACTTACAAATTAGATAATATTTCTGGCAAGAAACATCTTCCATAGAGACAGATCTGTGGTAGTTTATTTAAAAGCAGGCTGGGATCCTAGAACATGCTGAAATTTTTAGCACTGATGTGCTAAAAACACCTGGCAGAGGAAGGGGGAAATGCAAAGCATCTGGAGGAAAAAAAAGTGATTCTGTGGAGTGAGGGAGGCAATTGTTTGTCCAGCGGTGGGAGCACGGTTGCTTGCTCGATTCTCTCATTCCTTGCCCAAATCATGTAGACCGATGTTTTCAGATCTGATGGCCACAATTAGAAAGCTCACGTCGCTGCACTGTGATCACCTGCCACCTTGAAGATGTAGGTGGCTGTGGCAGAAGAAGCTACGTTGGCTCCTGTAGATTAAAGCATTAGACAAAGAGATTGAGACTCTGAGAATCTGGCTGGTGATGTAGAATGCAACCAAGGTGTACAAAGTCTTTATGAAATGATGTAGTGCTTTTTATAATCGGCTGACACTGCAGTGTGGCCATCCCTGGGAAATGCGGGGGCCTTTATGAAAAGCTGAGAGTTGCTATTCATTCTCTGGGCTAAACCATTCGAGAGACTGGCACTGTCTGCTTCCTACCCATAAAATCTGCAGACTTTTTTTATCGGTCTTTCTGCCTTCTCTGTAAGTAAATTCTGCTTTTGTGTCGAAGCATCACGGGTCAGTATGAGCAGCTGAGGGTGGCAGTGTGGTACAGCGCTTCTCCGAACCTCCGATTCAGGATTGGGTTTGTTGGTGTCCACAGTCTTGTGACTCTTGGCTGTAAGTATTAATCAAAATATATTAATTTAAAAGGAGAAAATCTGGAATGTATCCTTGTCAGAAAGCATTGCGGCTACTTCAGATAACAAACTTTGTCTCCTGAATATGAGAAGATTGATTATCTCGGAGATGCTCACTGTGCGTTTGCTCTGAATAAAATACGACTTAGCAGTCAGCTGCCTGTGCCTGCGTATGTCAACCTGACAGATCCACCAACCTTTCCCGAAAGCCTTTTGATATCCTGTGGCTGGTGCATGGCTTAATTAGAAGTCTCTCGTGAGATTTAGGTCTGATCTTCAGATAAATCTCTTTGCATACCCTGCCCTCGTATTTCCACTGCCTGTTCCATGTGTAGGACATCCATTGACAGAAACCCACTCCAGAGCAAATGTTACTCTAACATAAACACATTGCTAGATTTCCTAATTTTATTTTTCTCAAGCAGTATATATAATTTACTTTTTGCCCTTGCTCAGCTCTGAAATATTGCTAGGCTGCTCACCGATCTTATCTTACACAAATATTTACACGCATTTGTACTTTGTAAAGCATGATTTAAATTGCCTTTGCCGGACAAATGAGACGGTGCCTCTGTGATCCAGCCCTCTGGTCCCGGGGTTGCGAGGAGGCCAGCCCGTGATACTTGCCCCAAGGAGAATTCTTGCTGACTCAGCCAGAATGCTGCCAGCATCTCCCAGAAATAACCCATATTGCCATAAAACCTTCTGGCCGTCCTCTGCCACCTTTTGTGAGTAGCTTGATCTACTATCTGCTGAATGAGCACAGTGTTGCTCTTGCCTAGAGGAAGCTGTGGATGATGCGAAGCGTTGGCTTTGTTAACCAGCTACGTTACTCCAGTATCACGTTGATTGCAAGGATGGTGGGGCTGCCCGTGACAGTGCTGAAGGTGTGGGATGGACTGGGAGCGTCCAACCAGCTTTGCCCCAGAGCTCTGTGCCACACGGCTCCGAGTACGGACACAGAATATCACTAAGGGATACTGATTAAAACTAAAATAATTTTTTAAAAAACTTGGCATCCCTGGCCTGACTTAGACTTTCCAAAACAGCAGAAAGAGGGGCATTCTGTTTTTTACAGCATCGCTTCTGACAAATATTAGCAGAAAGTATTTTAAAGTATTCTGCTGTGATATTTGGATGCTTCAACTCAAACAGAAGCCATGCATTTTGGGCAGAAGTTGCTGGGTGAGGCTTCAGTCTCCAGAGGGTCAGACTGAACATTTGTGACGGTTCTCCTGGCCTTAAAACTTACAAATTTGTGCATTTCCGTATTTATTAATACATTTTTCTATGCGTAAATCACTGGGCTCTATTTAAAGTGAGTCATCTGGAGGGAAAGATGCATCACCGCTGCGAGCTCACTGCTGGCTCAGAACTAGCACTCAGTCAGAAATGGTGTGGAGGTCACTGGGTTTGACTTTCTACTCTTTAACCCTTTCTTGGGTGTCCCAACTGTCCAAATGTCAGCCCTGCTGCTCTAATAAACTCATTAGCAATTACCTGGCCTGAGTCATGATTCAGCTTGTGCTACTGTTTTTTAAATCCCGAAACACAGAAAGACTTAGGGAGAAGCAGTGGGAACAAACTAGATCCAACCGATAGTAGAAGCGGCTCGAAGTAACTCTAGTGCTGGGTGATTCTGTTTTTATAGAGGCCAGCAAAGTTCACCAAAGCCCATTAAGGCTTCTGAGCCAGGTCAACGGGCTTTGGATCAGGCGCTTCGTCAGGACGGCTGCATGGCGAATTGTGCACCTAATGCACTTTTAATGAAAATGTTATCCTCTGGAGCGAGGCCAGGTACGACTAGAGCAGGAGCAAAGACCCTCCATTCCCTAGCAATCATGGGAAAAGATATTACAGCTATTTCATAAGCCCGTGTGTTTTAAATGTCTCAGAAAGCCAGCCCACATCAACAGCAGAACGAGCAGACTTCTACGTGGACACGTCATTTAATCACAATTTAATAAGGCTCCTGTATCAGACTTTTGTAATGAAACTTTTGGGTAGAACCAAACAAAGGGGTCACTGTGGGAGAGAAGAATGCAGCCTTTGATTCACGGTTTCTTTTTAGGGTTCACGATGTTTCGTTTTCAGTAAGCTGCTGGTGAAATGAAATGCTTTCCGCATGCCAACTGTTACCTCATAAATAGTCCTTATGAAAAGTAATTTGTGATCACGAGATGATTATCAGCCTTCTCGGCCGAGCTCCTGTGAGAAGTGTGAGTTCTTCTTCCCTCTAAGAAACCCTCAGATATTCAGGCCTTTAACAAGTGCTCCAGAGAGGTGTTTAGGGCCTGGGTGCCAAAAGGGTGTTATTTCAATAAGACAGTAAGCTGCTGGGAGCCAATAACTTGGCCTGGGACAAGTATGCACAACCTGGTGGTCTTCATCGTGTGAAGAGGACACAAGGGCAATGGTGCATCAGGCAGGGATGAGGACCAAAACCTGCTGTACCAAATGATGCCAGAGGATATTCACTCCCGTTGGTGTTAATGGTCCCCCCGGTCTCCATGTTTTGGGAGGTGGTTGTGTGAGCTGATAGCTCACTGAGAGGTGAAGAGGGCGGTGAGTGATCTGGAGAAGGTCAATGGAGATGGCATGTGGAGGAGAAAGGTGTCTTTGCTGTTGGTCTGAGCCTCTTGGTGTTGCTTATCCTTTTGCTCATCAGGTTTCTGATTATAGCGTGGTCCCTCCCTTGTTCTGCAGAGCCAAGGTGGGGGCCCAAGGCCCATGGGGCAGGGGCGTCCATCACCTCGTTACAGCTCTGATGGACAGCGTTGGCTGAAGATACAACTGACTGTCTCTGGGGGCAATAAAATGCAGCCTCCGAGGCTTTTCGTGTATGAATTTAGTTGGTATGTGCTGCCACCTGGAAAGCTTTGGCCCAAAAGGACAAGCTGGAAAGTGTAGAATGTTTTTTTCTGTTGTTTGTTTTTTTTTTTTTTTTACCCATGATCTGTTGACTCTCTGCAAATCTGTTTTCTTGAAAAAGTCTTGCTTGCCTATTTCAGAGTGCTAATAACTTATTTTTAACCAGCACTTGGGATGCAGTGTGTCCTGAATGTAGCCCTGATGCTGGAGAGGTGGAGGCCTGTCTTCAGTATTTTGACGTGGAGGGGTTCACTGTCTTTTAATTAGCAGGACTCTCCTGGTATGCTGTGCGTGGCAGCATGTTGTTCTCAAGGATTCCTGAAGCCCATTCCTGGGGGAGCTCAGCTTTTTGTCCTTCATTTGTTTTGTTCTTGCTAGAAATTACACAGGAATTGGGCTGGACAGTTGCTTTTTGTGTATTGGAAAAAATAACTAAACTCTCCAGTGATTCTGGCCACAAGCAAAAATTTATTGGAGAAAAAAAGAGTTTAGAGTTGTTTTTGCTTGTAAGGCTCTTAGAAGCTGAGCTGCACATTGTTGTAATCTCTGCGTGGTGCTGGGAAGCCGAGAGCAGCCTCTCGTCCGCGAGGACATGGATCACTGTGTCACACGTGGCCAGGTTACCTGCCGAGCCGCTTTCGGCAGCCGCCTTCCCCGAGAACTTGCTCCATGTGCACAAGTCCCATGCTGTACCTCTACAGGTCCCTCCTTAAAGCTCTTTGCTCGTGCGATCCAGGCGTAAAATCGATGGAGCTGATGTGAGCTGAGCAAGGTTCATCCAGTGTGTGCTCCTCTTCACCTGGAACTCCCTGTCCGCCTGGGTTGCTCTGTCTTTCTGGCTGGGTTTGCTTGCAGGACCATGGAGGCAGGACCTGCCTTTGCTCTATGCTCTTGTCGTGTTTCTGAGTTTGAGGATTGCAGCTGCATTGTGTTTGCCTTCAGTTCTTTTTCTTTAATATATAAATATATATATATATGTGAGTATATAGGCTATATATGCTCACACAAAAACCTATTTGTAATGCAATATCATTAATACAAAAATTATTAAAGTATATAAATCCTATTAAATCCTTACTGTGTCCCACAGCGACTGGATAGTTGGCAAGTAAATTGCAGCACCATGGCAGGCCAAACAAACGCTACGTGTTGTCTTGTTTTTCCCTGCTGCTGGGGCATGGTGCCCCTGCTTAGGATGGAGCCAGTGTTGCTTCAGCTCAGCCTTCCTCAGCTCCAGATGTCAGGCATTGAACAGGAGACATCTGCACCCAGCTGTGACTCTTCCCAGCAAAAGTCTTGGCACGCTTGGCAGCGTATGCATAAATTACGTGATGGGACACGGGGCAGGCAGGTGTCCTGACTCCTAAAGCATCACAAAAATGCCTCCGTAACTGTTATCTCATAAGTATTAAACGAGGACGACTTAGGTTTGCCTTATCATGCTCTAATGAGCAGACATGTTAGAATTATTAAACCAGCCACTTTGTTATTTCTTTTTCTGTTCCCCAAACAGTTTTTCATAGTGATGCAAGGTGGATTGAAATCCTGCCCAAACAGAACACTGCGGAAAGGTATTTTTTTCTGTCCTCTCCCTTTAAGAAAAACGCAACAGGGTAAAACACAAATGAAATGGCTAGTAATTTTTCTGCATCCCAGGGCTCTCATGGCTTCAAACTCTTCTCAACAGTGTGCTTTATCTATAATAATACATGTAGAGCTGCTGCGACTAAAGCAGTCAGGCTTCCCTCGCCAGTGCATCGTTTTCCGATGTTATGTTATCTGAAAATTGCAGAAGCTGCTGCCTCCCTGATAGCAGATCCAAAACAGCTAAGAAGCAAAGGATGCGCTCAGCTTCTACCCAAAGCTTGATAGAAGAAACAACGCTACATCCAGTGAAATGATATCTGATGATGAGAGTCTCTTATGAAATGCAGAGTGGAAAAAATGTGGCTGCTCGAGGGGAGAGACTGTGGGTGCCAGGTAACGGGACAGGTATTTTGTGTTTATCTGCTGCTGGTTAAACACACAATGCTGTGCATCCTCCCCATCACTCCCTCATCTTTCGGAGTCATCCTTTCTAGCAAAGCTTCACATGTTATCTTTGGCCACTCAGAGGTAGGGTAGTATATCCCCGACTGCATCTGATACTAATAAAACTTGGCTGAAACAAAATATAATAGTTCTCAAACTAATCCTCGCTTTCTTATTTTTACATCAGAAGCAGGGCATTTGTCCATCGGTGGCTCCAATACAATTGAGGTGAATTAAGATGGCCCATTTGCAGGGTGTCCATAAATATGCATTGCTGCTCCTCAACCTAGTTTTCCTGGCAATTTCTTCTACTTTCTCATGTGTCAGAAGATCTTCCCAAAGCTGCTGCTGAAGTGCACTAGCCAAATGCCTCTGTAAAGGCTTTTGCAGAAGCTGAGGTTATATGGCCTCTCCTTAAATCAGAACTGAATTGTTTGGAGTGCTTCTGCCTTCTGATGTGATGCTGTTTCCTGAAATCAGGCCCTTTCTGGATGCTGCAGATCCTACTACCAGGCCACCAAAGCTGAGGCACCCAAATGCTGAGTCACCTACTAGACCTTTACGTACCAGCTTAGCCCTGGCATTAGGCTGACTTCCAGCATGGTTGAACACTGCTCTTCCAGCTTCAGTTGGTGCTCATCAGCCCAACAAAATGGGTCCTGGGTGTTTATGAGCTGCCTGCAGCGGTGGGCATGCCCTTTCTCCTGCTTGCTAGGGCTGGGCACACTCATGGCTCCAATAAGCGTTGTACACGGTTGGAATTCTGGGGAGTTCATCTGTTACTGAGTGGCAAAATAAAAAGTTGAAAAATAGTACGATAAGGCATGGTTGGTCTCCACCAGTGGCTAAAGCTCTCCGTAGGAGGAAGAGACAGCACATTTCCCGAGGAAGCATCTCTGCCCATCAGTGCTGGCTCTCTAGGAAACTCTTCTAGGAAGCCTCGTCCACGGCTGCTGAAGTCAACACAAACAACATCTCTCGCCTTCAGCTGGCCATGGCTTGAGCTCTGGGAATTCCCCAGCGGAGGAGGAGGAGGTGATCTGAGGACAGTGGCGTGCAGCTCAGAGGGAGAGCTCCTCAGGGAGACCGGGGTGGCCGTGACCTTCCGTCTCCTGGCAGGGGACAGTCCCGTTCCCCACGCGCCTCCATTGATGTGCGTCTGGAGGGATCCTCGCAGTGCAGGAGCAACCCCCAGTACCACGCCAGCTCCCTCTGAGCGTGACGCTCCTCCTGCCCTTGATTGGGGAGCAATGAGTCCCTCCACCTCCGTTGCTACCTCTTGCAAAGCAGGCTGTTGGCCAACGCAGGCGTGAAATGGCCTGCACTCACTGCTTAGTGTCGGGGGGGGAGGGGAAAAATGCCGAAAGCATGCCAGTACCAAGCACAGGAAAGGTTGTTTTTAATTTATTGTTGAGATATCAAAGATAGGGGAAACATAGAAGCAGCTCTGGAGGAGCTGGGCGGAAGGCCTCGCACCATAGGAAGTGTTGGTCAAATAAAAGTGGAGGATGTTTATGGTGTGAAATCGGGAAGTGTTTTCAGGAAGCTGGTAGGAAAATTCAGCTGAGATAGGAGAAGGGAAAACAAGAACGCGGAGAGGGAGAGGACGGACACTCTGCCTTGTTTGGCCGTATTTATAGAAAATTGGACCATCCTCAAATCTGGTGTGGAGTCATGAGCTGCCGCAGATTTCCCTGCCCGCCTCGTCCCGCGATTCACACTCAGGAAATGGGGCTGTTGTGTGTGCAGGGCTATTTTGGGGCTGGAGGCTGTTTCAAGTAGCATCAGCAAGGCCAAGCTCATCAGTACTGTCACAGATGGACTTTGCAGGGGTGAACTTGGCTCATCGAATTAACATGTTTGCCCTGTCTAACAGCAAAGAGTGGAGTAAAATTGGCTCTTTTTTTTTTTTCCCCAGCTGCCACTGAAGCTCTCGATGCATTGCACGAGGCACCTCTGTTTTACACAGCAGGAGATGGGTGCGGAGGGAAGCGCTTGGCTCAGGGTGGCTCAGCAGGTGAGGGGTGGGCTGCCTGCACAGGGTGTCTTCGCCTCTCCCAGGCTGAGAAAAGCTGCTAGCAAAGCATCCCTTCAAGGCAAAACGGATCTGCTAACCTCCGCTTAGGGGTAATCCTTGTGCGAGCTTGTCATTAAGTATTACTGATTTCTTACCTGCAGTAAAAGTCACGACACAAAAGATGATCAACACAGAAAAATGGTAGCTACATGTCGCTTAAATGAAAAATCAATTTTTTCCCCTTCTTTTAATAGAGGATAAAATGGGATAGTAGGACCTCAGAGGATGGCAAACGGTGTAATTTAAAACTGAAGTAAGAGCACTGACTTACATAGAGGTGTTGGCCCTGAAAGTTCTCAGTTTTATTTCCTAACTCACCCAAAACTTATGGTGTGGCACAGGTTAGTGAAAATAGTCTTGTTAAACAACAACAAATTCCTGGAATATGATCCCTAGGCAGAGCTCAAAGGCTACAAATGATTAAAGACCCAGGACAAATGAAAGGAAATAATCCTTCATGTACGCTGTGGTCACTCTAAAATTCACTGCTGAAGGAAATCATCGAAGTCAAATGTCCTGACTACTATATCTTTATTTTTTAAGGAATGTTTTAGCTTCACACTCATCAATAGCATGTTTAGGTTGGCCGGGCGGTGCAAGAAGTGTCCTTATTCACTTTTCAAGGCATTGCAGGGCTCGTGGTGAGGAATTATTCCTCAGTTGAAAGCAGTAATGACTGAGTGTGGGCATGGCTGGAGGGGAAGGAATCGCTTTCTTCTGCATTGCATTTCACCCGTGATGAGGAAAAGATGCTCAACAGGATGGATTTAAGATCTGATTGTAAGCAAGGCTGATATTTCCATGTATTTGATTTAAATTTTAATGAAAGTAAATTGTTTTTCAAATGCAGATAACACGGCAATGGCTCCAAAAATAAAACGCAAACAAGCAATCTATCAGGCATGTCTGTCAGCAAAACAGACACCATCTCATAAACCTGCCAAAACAGCCCTTTGCTTCAAACAATAAAAACTGGAAGGAATCAAAAGCCTCAGCTTTAAAAAAAATCGCTCTTTGGATGTTTTAAAAAAAATAAATAAATACGTCCCAGCTCTTGATCGGTGCAATTTGGACTAGGTTAATGTAAAAATGAAAACCATTCAATAAATCTTTTGGTGGAGATCAAAAGCAATGAGTGCAGGAAACCAGAAAATTGATGATATGACATTTTCCGACACACTATAACATTCATATTATTCAGAGAACTGCCAACCGCAATTGTTCGAATACTCTTTTAACTGATGTTGTTACTTGAACTCATAAGCCAGCCACTGCTCTCCCCAGGGAAAAACATATGGGAAGACAGTAGCTCAATTAAAAGTAATATGGTGTGTGGCTCTTAATCCTCAGTTGAGCCCTTGTGCCAGAAAGCTCTTAAGTATGTGCTTAAATTTAAGCCTATGCTCAAATTTTAACTGGTTTTTGTGCATTTCTTGAGTAAAATGCCCCAAATGCTATGGAATACCCTTTGCAAAGGGTCTGCTCAGACTGCAGCTGGCTGCGCTCGGAGGTGGCACCTACTTTCTCTTGGGTGCGTTGGGCTCCGTGAGCATTTCTGGGTATTTTCTGTCATTGATAAATGCTGGTTTCTGATTGCAAAACCTTATTTGAATCCTGTCTCCCTCTAGTGTTGTGAAAACAATTGGAAGGAGGTAAACAGGGTGCCAGAGATTTAATGTCCAAGGCACTCTCCCAGTTAAGTGAGCAGAAAACAGATGTCAGCAAGCTCTCCCCATAACTGTGTGTCTCCACCGGTGACCAGAGGACAGAGCTTGGAGGGCTGTTGGATGGAGAGGACCGTGCTGCGAGCAGAGCTGCCGCCGCCTGCTTTTGGCTGATCAATCAGGCGCGTTTTGGCTGGGATGTGTTGTATCTTCTGCTCCGCTGCAGGAATAGTTTCTCTGTTGCGTGCCGGCGTCTGTGCTGAATGCGAGTCTGGCATCCTCTTGCCTGTCCTGAAAATTAGTGACATCTGAAGAAAATGAATGATGAAAACAAGATTACGAAAAGCTCACTTGGCGTGGAAAGAAAAGCATTGCTATCGGAGCCTTCCCGGGTGGGTCACACCAGTTGGGCTTTGCCCTGTGTACTGGGCACGCTGCCTGCCGGACGGTGTCCGCAGGTCCCAGACCTGCCCGGCAGCGAGGTGGTAACACGGCATCGCTTTCCTGGGGTTGGGCTCCCGATCTCAGCAGATGGGAACGGCGTGTGGAGCGGAGCTGAACGTGTGCTTATTTTAGTTGCGTTTTCTTTTCCCTCCCCTGTGACGGGGGGCAATGCTGCCTGCACCTCGGCTCCGGGCTCACAATGGACAATGTCCCGTGGAAGATGTGCCAGCCTTGGGTTTTTTTTCCCATGGCGTTTTACCACTCATTAATCCTTTTGATTTTAGCCTCTTTGAAGCCCGGGGTTTGGATGTTTTTCAGCGCGCGCTGAAATCGGACATGAAAACACTTCAGCCAGTGCAAAAGTTTAAAACCCTTATTCATACACCCTGGCAAGGCTTTCACTTGATACGCTGACAATGACTGACTTTATTATGTTTATCTCTCGGCAATATCTCCTTTTGCAGTTGATAGCGTCTCATGTTTTCTTGGTGCCGGGTTCAGTTTCCAACCTTAGTAAATGAAACGGGCTGTCGCGTTTCTGTGCCACCCTGCGGCATGCTCTGGGCAGCCTGCGATTTCAGTGGTAAATACACGGAGGAGTAACATAAACATGTAACAGAGCAGCACACACAGACACACACATATGATAAAAAGTCTGGTCTTTCACCTAATTTAGACCAGAAAATTGGCATCCGATTTTATTGTTCAGACTGACTCCAAGAACACAAACATCTTTTTCCCTTCAAAAGGAGAACTGCCAAAATATAAAGAATGATATCTGCTGGTTTGAACTAATTGGGATTAACTGTTTCGCGGCTGCTTTTCGTGGAACAAGTGCTATTTTACTCAATTGATAACAGCAACGGTACTGAGGCTGATTTAGGGAAACGGATGGTGCGAGGGTCCTTGCAGCCCGTGGCCGTTCCCCAGCGATCGGGTCCACGCAGGAGGGACTTTGCCCTGCACCTTTGGGTGTTTGAAACAGGAACAGTCTCTGTTCCCAAAATCTCAGCCCTAGGATGCTGCCTGCCCAGCTCCCGCCGCAGCGTTGGAGCGGCAAGGTCCAAGCGGCCGAGCCAGACGGGGGAGCGTGGCAGGGAAAACGCTGAGCTTTCGGCAATTTGGTGCCATTTTAATTAGTGTTTTCTGTGCACTTTTTGATTTCCCATTTTCAGCTCCAACTGTTGAGGCTATTTGTATTTCTGGAAGTGTTTCCGAAAGGCAGGAAAAAAAGCACAAACCCATCGAGAACCCAAGTACTTAATTAAAATTGTTGGGATTAGAATAACATTGCAATTAGAGTTGTGTCTATTTGTCTTCCGGGGTTTAGGATCCGTGTTTTCAAGTCTTTTGCTGTAAACATGGGCCTGGAAATTTATCTTGGGGTTTCAAAATAGCCAAATGTTGCAAAACCTGCCAGAAGGACCGAGGGAGCTGGGAATGCTGGCCTTGCAAGAGGACGGAGGAGCAACCCACCCGTTGCCTGTGGCTCCGTTTGGGATGTTGAAATAGGTGCAGGAAAAAAGTACCGTGTTCTGTTAAGGGCTGATCTGAAGAACCACGCTGAAAAGGCTATGTGCAAGGTGTGGCGTGTTCTGCGGAGGAACCATGCAGCATGGTTTTAGCACCGTTTCCTGGCACCTTGTCTATTAACTGCTTCCAGGCCAAGAGCATCGAACAGGGATGGTCTGAGTCGCTGGGATTCGCGTGCTGATTGTGCACAGAGTGTGTGTGACGGGGTGGCTGGTACAACCGTGGAGCAGAAGTCAAGAAGGAAGAGGAGTATTTTTGATGCAGCTCCCGAGGGACCTCTCGAGGCGAAGATGCCTGAGCGCGGTGGTATGCCCCTTGCCCGGATGTTTATAGCCTGGCGTGAGCAGAGCGAACCTGGACACAAGCTGTTCCTGGGAGTAGCCCACATGGACAGACACACAAGAACATCCCTGGGGATGCCACCTGGGGCCACCAGCTCTACCAGCCTTCTGTCCCCATCAGCTGCCATACTGCAGGGACTGTCTCCAGGGACACGTGGCGGACCAGGCCATTGGGCTGCAAAGCTCCTAGGGTGCTCAGGAGGTCACAGCAATGGGTTTTCTGTACGAATAATTAATCTCTTTGTCAGGATGTCCCTGGGATGCACCTCGTGCCAAATATCTGAGCCTGCCCCCAACAAAATAGATGAGACAGATGCCAAACTGAAGTGGGGGTCTGCTGGCTTTGGTTATTCTCACGTTTCATTAAAGCTTTCAGGAATGCTGTGCGGGGCTGATGCTCTCGCTCCTCCCTACAGGCCACTGCCCGTGGCTGAGCTGCCGTCCAGCCTAACCACCTCCGAGTGGCAGAGCACGCACGAGGGCCTCACACCATCATTTTCTCATAGAATTGGTTATGGTTTATTTATTCAATATTATGCCAAGTTGGGCAAAGCTCGTGAGAGGAGATGTAAGGCCCTGGAGGAGGAGGAACTTTCTAGGAATGATGTCTCCTTGGATGACCTTACGGAATACATGGAAGGAGCTGCCCAAGCAGTGGAGAGAAGGATAGGGGGACCCTGTTCCCCAAGGAAAAGGGACATTTTCCCAGAGCTGTGGGCATTATCCTTCCCAATGGAGCCTGCTTTGGTGGGTACCATGGGGAGATCTCCCTACCCCTGCCAGACTGCTTTTGCTGTTGGGTCATTGAGGAAACCACTAAACCATCTGAGAGAACATTGATTTTGGGTTGCTGGTTTGTTTGTTTAGTGTTGGAGTCTGCCATGAAAATCTGGGGCAAATTAAGAAAAAAACAAAGCAAAGATTTTTCTTGGGAAGAAAAAAAAAAAACCCAACAAATAACCAACCTCAGAAACCCACGTTGTGTTTCGCAACTCGGTGGAGAGGAAGAAGTGAGCACATGGACACACACGCCACCACCACCTGCATGAGACTCTCTAAATCCTGAGCCTAGAAAATAAGCGATCCCACAAAAAGACCCCTGGCAAGGTGACAGGAGCTCCTAGGCCATGAAAAAAATTAAGCATTTTTTTCCCCTCTTTGCTACTTTTGCCTCCCAGAAGGCTTCACCCTCCTTGGTGTGATTTTCCACTCCGATTGCAGAGGCAGCGACAGAGATGCCCAGACCCCAGCATCCTCCTCCCGGCTCTGATTCCCCGCTTGCTCTGGAGAATTGATGATGTCCCAAGTGTCAAGGGTCTGGCTTCAATTTGGGTGACAAATAGTCAGCTCTGGGGCAGGGCTCAGCTGCCAGTTTACGGGCAGTTAAAGCTCGTACAAGTAGCAGGTTAGGGAACCGCAAGCACGGACCTCGGGCAAGGGGAGAGGCTGGGCTTGCGGGGGGGGCCAGGCTGAAGGGATCGAGGTGAATTTGTGCTGTGGGTGAGAGCTGGGGAAGCCTCACTGCATGGCTGCCATGGCTTTCGTGGCTGCAGCACCCTAGCTCCAAAAAGAAATATGTAAAGGCTTTGGTACGTTGCAGCGATGCTGGGAGCCATGCGTGTGCTGCAGAAGCAGCAGCGTTCCTTCTTATTTCTATCCCTGCTTCTGATTTGTTCTGTCACCTCAGGCAAATCATTTAACCCCAGCTTCAACCTATTTTACAGGGATGTTGCAAGGCTTAATTAATGCTTGTAAAAGGTCTTGAGTTCCTGAGAGGTGCCTGCTGGGGTAGGGTGATTAATCACATGTTGATGGGAGGGACATTGTGGGGGTAAATCCAAGCAGTCAACAATAGGGCAGATGATATTTTTCCCTGGGGGAATAAGACAAGGGGGTTGTAAAAGCATGCACATATCAGATTTATTAATTCTGGATATCAAGTTGTTGAAACTGTAGGGAGGCTCTGTGGCCAAAACCACAGAAATCTGACTGTATGGCTGAGATAAAGACATTCTGAATTTCCACGAAAATCAGTCAAAGATACATAAATTAGTGTGTTTCCCCCCCAGACTTCAGAGTCACAAAGGTGAACAATTTGCAGAACTTCAAGTTTTAGAAATAACTGTTTGGCACTTCCCCTGAACCGCATCCTAACCCTCTGAAAACACATCAGAATCACCCTGTTAGTATTCATTGCTGTAGAGTGAAAGGGAAGATTACTCAGAAGAGGAGAAAGAAAAAAAGAAAAAAAACCCCCCACCTTTTGCTGAACTTTAAGCAGTTGTTTGCATGATTGCCCAATTGCCCTTCCGTACAGAAAAGGAGAGGAGGGGGAAAATGCCCGGCCCTCTGCAGTTATTTTCAGGATGACCCAGTTCTCCTTCTTTGCGGAAGAAGCGGAGAAGGAAAAAATCACCTGCTGAACTCCGTGCGGTGTTTTTTGTTGGTTGGTTGTGGGGTTTTTTTGGCCCGGTTCTTTTCTCCTATAACTTCATCTCCTTCGATAGCCTCACCCCTAATTTACACCAGCATCATGAAAAGGAGCTGGGGCTTAGAAAGCAAACCAGGCAAAGGCTGAACAGGCTTCGATCCGCTTTCGAATTCAGGAGGCTTTGCCCCAGCAGTCGATGGTTACGAGGGGACCCTGTGCTGGGCTGGGTGTGCAGCGATTCGCCTTCGGATCCCGCCGGGGTCTCCGTGGCCCCGGTGACTGGGAGGAACGCGGCGAGCGCTCGCGCATGCAAACGAGGGTGATTTCATGCGCTTTTCAGAGACAGAGCATAAATCAATATTGTTGTGTAGATCGCTTGGCTTGCCACGTTTTTTATTCCTTGGGGAACATCCAGTATCCGTGTACTACGGGGAAGGACGCTGCAGGGGAGAGGGCATGGCTCTGCCCTCTGTTTTCACCTCGATATGCAGCTCAGTGAAAACTGTATTTTATTCTTCCAGGGACCAAACAGAGCCAGCCAAAACCAGAGATTATCATCACTAAGGAATCCTGCCTGGGGAGCTTTCACCAACCAGGAGAGCAGTTAGTTTGAGATTTTTTAAAACATTTTTTTATGGCATGGCAGTTTTAGTTGAGCTAAATGAAGCTTATTGCAGTGGGGAATTCAGCGTGCACATGTTTAAAAATCTTTTAAGATTGGATATTTTAACTCCAGCAAATAATCAAGTCCCAGGAACAATTTAGATGAGTAATATATTAAAAACAGGCTTATACAGATCCAAGAAAAACGTTGGAGGATCCATAGGGGTCATTGTTATGCACTGCAGGCTTAAATATATTGACTTTTACAACTGCAAATAGATGGTTGCATAGTGGTTTCCACCGAAGAGCAGTTTCAGTTGTGATAACTCATACGAAGTGAAATTCAGTCTTGTGCTCAGAGCCGGCATGAGGCCTAAGAACTAAGCGAACTTAATCTTTATCTCTCTACAAACATTACATCTCTTTAATCCTTGAGGCATGCCATTCCTGGGAAGACCCTGCATAAAGGATGCAATAGAGCAGGGCAGGAATCGGATTTGTTATTTATGGAAAACTCTGAAATTAGAGAAAGCATGTTCTGAAATTACAGGAAAGAAAACATTTTTCAAAGGGGGAGAAAATCTCAAAACCAAAAATAAACCGATTTGATCACCAATGGAAGTGTTTCTCACTTCTCTAACATTATATCATTGCATTGCAAATGAAGGAAAAAGTTGAAATATGCCAGTCAGAATAATGTCAACCCTTCCGTTTCAGGAAAATCAAAACACTTTTTGTAGACGAGATTTATTTTGATACAAAATTTGTGAAACTTAGAGAAAACTTAGAGATTTTTATGGAATGTTTTTTCTTTTCCAATGGAAAATAAACCCGAATAACTTCCTTCTGGAAAATGTGCGAACTGCTCTGTTACACCCAAAATGCCTACGAAAGTTAGAGATTTAGAAGCGCGTAGATAGGAAATATTCAAGGAGTAGTAGGATGTGGCCATAAATACACAGGCTTCTCCATGGCACTGTGATCTGTTCTTCTAGACTCTTACAAGGGAAGCAATACTGAAACCAACTGTCATGGGGCGATGCCTTGGAGTCGCTGGGATTTATCCCAGCGGTGTTTCTTGCCCATACCAAGACATGCTGTTTGCATGCAGTGTATGCAAAAAAACCTTTGCCATCTACAGAGAAGTGTTAGTTTTCACTTGTTAGAGTTATACAAAGCTCTAGGACTTTACTGAGGTGATTTGAATTAGTTTTTAATCAAATTTATGTTCTTATGTCAGAAAAAACTGTTGATGGAACTGGGTTTCCCTTGGCATCAAGACCTAAACACTCGGCAAATAAAACTGAGCGTGGGAGCCGTAATCGGCATGTGAAGAACAGCCCCCAGCGCAGATCCCCCGAAGATTGCTGAATAGTTGCATTTCTGTAATGCTGCCTCCTATGACGTGGTGTGACAGCAGATATTTCCTCCCTGAAGATGAATTTGTCATTAACAAAACCAGGAGAGGTGACAGTGTCAGAAGCAGGGCTCGTAATCACCTTCGGTAGCAAGATATTTTGCAGGAACCCAAACATATGAAGGAAAATATTTTGCTTTATTCAAAAATATTCATTTCTGGTCCATTGGAGGAGCTATGTAGTTTACTAATTAGGGAATTGGGATCCAGGGGTTCATGAGTTGTAATCCTTGGCTGAGTGAAGCAATGTGTTCATTACAGCTGTCACTCAGCTCCCTCCTGTCTCATATTTCTGATCTGTAAATTGAGGTTAATACCCTCTATACACCGAAGGTGCAAGGAGGATTAATTAGGTGGCATCTGTAGCACCGCCGTCTTCTCTTTGGGCAGCGGTTGGAGCTCCAGAAGGAACTGAAATGTCTCATAGGAAATTCTTCTATTCAAAAGCTGAATATGGGTGCTTCAGTTCAAAATCACTGAGATATTATCGCTTTTTATCTAAAAATTGCCAACACATAAAACAATTGTTTCTGACAGAAGGGGAACAGGAAGGAAAACTGACCCGTTGAAAACCATTTAACAAGTTTACCTGTGAAGGGGAGCAGGGAGGTTTTTCTTACTGAAAAAAAAATCCCAACTCCAGCATCCCAAATACTTGGCAACAGCATAATCACGACTTTAATAGAGCTCTCGGTTTTCCTGTTACAATAAATGAGGTCTGCTCTGTGTTAAAAACAAAGCAAAGGGGAAGCAAACAAACCAAAACCCCAACCCTTGAAGCAGTCCAGGGAAATGGGTTCACTTTTGGGCATATCTCAAAACCTATCCAGGAACTGCGTGTTCTCAAACCGATTAAATTTACCCACCAGTCGCTTGTTGGGCTGCATTAGCAAACAAAACAAACTGGCTGACGGTTTGTGCTGTACTGCACGGCAAAAAACCACCACTCCCAATGGCTTTTCCAATTCCAGAGACGGAGCAGGAGACTTAACTACTTATTTACTCGGCTCTGCTCACCCAGAAAGGACCCAACCTGATGGATGGCCCCTGACCTCTCCGCTCCGCATGGCCACCAGCCAGACTGCCACTTGGGTGTCTTCTGCGTGGGGAGATACAAACCTCCCATCTGGCAAGAGTCCAGCCTAGTTTTGTTCCGTAGCATCGTAAGAAATATTGCACTTCCCTGAATGGGTGACCTCGAAGTCACACGTGAGTTAAATAGAAGCATAAGTTATCTGGACTTGCAACCATGAAACCATTCTCTGGGAGGAAAGGGTAAATAAACAAATCATTTATTAGCAAGTAAAATTGGTTTTGCTTTGAAATGCAAAAATGTGCTCTCTGGTGAATGATGTTTTTAGCTTCACCCTTCGCTCTCACCAGGCAGAGTCCAAGCGTGTCATGAGCAAAACTGCTTTCAAGTCACCCGTCCAGCTGCTCCGCTGTAGGGTGGTGTTTGCCTGGTTCATCAGTCAGGGCAAGGCTCGATCGAGGGGAATTTAGCCACTGACGCTGTGGGGTAGCGGGGCCAAACTCTGACTGCGGATATGGGGCAGCACCGGCTGAGACACCCCGATGTCCTGCAGCTGTCGGGCTCGGGGAGGGAGGATGAAGTTGAGTACCACCAAGGTGGACGTGGAGGCTGTCTGCGCAGAGCTGATGATGGAGCAAGGGAACAGGTCTGTGGCATGCGGTAGGCACGAGACGTGCCTGGAGAACGTGCTGGTTTTCCCTCTGCTCCCTGCTCTGTCACAGGGTTACAGATGGCGTGGGACTGAAGAGGGGAAGGTGGCTTTGTGGCCATCCCATCCCCTCCTCCAGGAAGGAGATGGGGCTCCAAGGGCCTCCTCCCCTTGGGGTGCCTGGCAGCGCTGGCATGCCGGTGCAGACACGGTCCCAATTTACTTTAGATCTTCTCTCTCCCTTCCCTGAGCTGATCTTTCGGCTTCCAAAGCTGTCATCATTTTTCACCAAAAAATCGCTACTGCAGCATATCAAAGAAGCTCACAGACTCCCTGCCCGCCCATCAAGCCTCCATCCTTTAAGCCAGCTCCTTCCAACCAGCTCCCCAGAGACAGCCAGCCTGTTAATTAGCCCATCCATCCTCGGGAAGCATCCTCTTTGCTCTGCGTCGCAGGCACATAACGAACAGAGGTGTACATCCAGCAGGTCGGGAGATTCACTTTGGATGTCTCCATTGATACCTTGCTGACACAGCGAGTCTAGAGACGCAGCTGGTCCCACGCTGGGGGAGGTTCACGTGGGCAGTAGACGCCTTTACGTCTCTGACGCTTGGTGCTGACAATTAGGAAATGCTAGGGGGGAAATCGGGCTGAGTTCTTGCAGTTTCTGCCCTCCGCCTGTTGGGAGTGATGCTGGTGACAGTGGGACAGTGCTCACTGCTGCCCCGCAGGAGCGTGGCGATGAGTCAGTGAAGAAAAGCACCTATTTTGTGTGCTGAGGAGCAAAATGAGGAGGGGAGATAAAAATATGAAGGTAAGCCTGGCAAGAAATCATTACTGGGTCATGTCAGCTTAGCAGATGAGAGCTCCTCATTCCTTTAGGAGGGTGTGAGTTGGGGGCAAACCTCCTGGCTTCCCCCACCTCCAGAAAGGGCTTTCAGGTCCATAAAGCTTTTTAGAAACACTGATTCAGAACGGGATCAAACCGCTGCCGCCGAGGACGTTGGCCAGCTGCAAATCGCTCATGCTGCCACCGATGTCCCGTGTCACCATGAGTGGGTCATTTGCGCTTGCCACACTCCCGGGAAGGAGAAGTAAACATTTTTCACGTCGATGTAAATAAGTTAGAGTTACTACCACAAAAACGTTATTTTTCTCTCATTTGTGGTGCACCAGCCAAAAGCGCCGGCTGACGTGAGAGCTCAGGCACAAACACCTTCCTCCGGCGTGTTGGTTTAAAGAGTTAAGATACTTACAGAGCGCTCGGGTCTTGGAATAAACTGTCCTCTAAGAGACAAAAGTAACGGATACGCGCACATCTCTTGCCGTGGTTGCTGGAGCTCCAAAGTAGCTGTTTTCTGGGCTGCGTCAGCTGTGATTTATATAACTGTTTTCAGGATCATATCATCGGGTATTTCTTAAAAACTGCCTTTTCCCCAAAGGCTGGACTCTAGAAATGAAATTCCTGACATTCTTTGTATTGTCCAGCTGAGACCTGTGGTACAAACAGCATTTTTGTAAGGCTGTTTTGAAAAGTGAGCTGTTTGTTATTGAACCCTCTCTCTCCATCTTATTTAGACTTCTCTTCTTTCTCTACTGTTGTTATTTATGAGCATGAAACTGGTGCTTCTGTTCGGAGAGGGATTGCTTCATGAGTAAAATTGTGGGTTTCAGTGGTCTGCAGCTTCTGAATGAATACTTTGAGTCAATAAATGTCCCACCACAATTTCATAACTTATCCATAGGAGGATTAAAATAAGCTGAGGAAAACAACAAAACAAATCCGTTATTTTAGCTGCGACTACTCGAACCTCCAGGACGAGACAAAAAGTACATCTTGCTTTTTCATTTAAATAGCGCTAATTTATTTTTAGCCCTGTGGCCAGTGTGGGAGCTTGTGGCTGAAGCAGAGACAGGGATGCCATGGCTGGGTAAGGTCGTCTGGGCTGTTAAATCCTTTCTCTGGCAGTTTTAATGCTTGCCTCAGACAGCAGCTCAGAGCTCCAGCATGGGATAGTGGGGAAAAGTGGGACGAAGTGGGACTGGTATTGACAGCCTCAGGTGCAAGCCCTAAATTCGAGAGCAATGAAATGCACGCAGCCGGAAGCTTTTGCAATAGGTTTTTGGGGGAACAGAAAGGGAACATTTCACTTGGTGCTGGTATCTTCCCGTATGTCCGCGGTGACCCTGTTGCTCCTGGACCGGACACACGTGAGGACACATTTCACCTCGCGGCGTTTGTCTTCCCTTTCTGTGACCTAAGGTAAAAGAAGCTCCAGCAAATGCAGCACTTGTACCATGCAGGGCTAAGAAGAAATCTCTGCTTTCAGACCGGCGGGTGTGCGATACCGAACGTGAGGGGAGGGTTGTCCTGTCTGGGGACCCTCGGTGCTGCCAGAGCAGGAGAGTGAAATAGCACTGATGCCACAGAGGCCACCACTTTGGGGAAGGGCTTTCTGATGTGTTGCCAGGCTGAAATACAAATCCTGCCGGGTGGCTCTGAGGGGTTATGCACTTGCCTCTGCATGGGGTCGTACTTTAGAGAGGCGTTGCGGCTCCAAAAGATGCAGAAGCGACTGAGGTTTTCAACAGGACCTGATAAATGGGAAGGCTAATGCACGCTGCAAATCCAGGGAAAAGAAGGGATCGTTTCAGATGATACAGGCATCTAATATTGTTTAAAGTCTCTGGTGGTACCCAAGCCATCCAGATGGGACTGAAAGGTGGAACATGAGGAGGAGGGGAGACCTGAATTGGACACAGCGAGCGGTCCCTTGCCAGGTGCAGCATACTTGCAAGTCAGGATGGCCTTTTCCTCTCCAACGCTTGTCTCCAAGCTCTGTTGCTTCTTGGCAATGAGGGTTCATATCACCCAGGCAGAAGCAAGGGCATCCGCCCCACTAACGCCATGGTCCTGAGTCCTGAGCTTGCCTGGGGCTTGGCTGAAACCTGCAGCATGTGGCGGCGTTTCTGCATCTCCAGCTGGAAGGCTGCAGAGGCCAAAATGTCAGATCTGGATTTCCAAACAAACTTCTGAGAAAGTTTCTGAATTTTAAGCGCTCTAATCCACGGAGTTCTGCTTGAACCTCAGAGCCACCCTTAGCGTGGGTCTCTGAACCTCTCCAAAACATCCAGCTCTGCAGCCAGAGCTTTCTGGGTCATGTCTTTATACTCTGTGTTTCTCAATGTCAACTAAAATGAAAAGGCCACGAAGACATTACCTCTGTTTACAAAAAAACAGAAACAAACACTTGCATTTGCGAAAGCAAATGTCAGCAGCATTGATCTGGAGCTGCGTTGTTTATGATGAAGGAAGGTTAATATTTAATGGAAGGTTAACTCCTTTCCCCCCCCTTTTTTTTAAAAGGTGCCTAAAATCACCAGACTTTGCAAAAAATATGGTTTTGATTAAGAAACGTCTGACTTAACAAAAGCAAAGTCAAAGTTAATATGTGCATAGTTTTGTATTAGCCTGCATTTAATTTTGGAGTAAAACTCTAATGATTACAATAAATTTGTTCATTTATGAAACAGAGAGGAAATGCGATACGCAGAAGAGATTAGGGGCAAGGAAAACAACCCTTCTACCGAAACAGAGACGAGCCGTGCTGCTGCCATATCCCCCCGAACCTCTTCCTCTAGGCTCCCTCAGAAACAGGGACGTGGATTTTTCAAGGATACATAAACTTTCACATTACAGGGGGAAAAAAAAAATTAGGATGGAAAGAAAGATTTGAGGGCTTTTCTGTGCAGAAGAATGTTTCGGTTCAGACTGAGCAAATGAAATCGGGCGTTCCTGCTGGTCTGAAGTTACCAAAATGAGAAAGCAAAGGTGTGGGGGGAAGAAACAGAAGTTTTGCAGCTTCTTGGAGAAAGAGCAAGACACATCCAGCCCACAGCTCAGACCCGGCAGGGGTGAGTCCCGCCAGTCCTTTCTTGTGCATCCGAGAACGGACCACAGAGCAGGATCTCATCCTAGAGGATGAAGGAGCAGCCAGAGCACCCCAAATGTGGGGTGAAGGATGATGAGCAGGAAAAGCTTTGCTGGAGGAACAATCAAGAGGAGAAAAGGAGAGCTATAACATGGTTAGCCGGGGTCTCGGTGCCAGCAAACAGAGCAGGCTCCCTTCTCCGGTCTCTTCGGCACCATCCTCCCCTGCATCGCGTGGGGCTCGGCAGCCGTGGGGCTCTGCTGGAGCCCAGGGCAGTGCTGCAGAAGCACTTGCAACCCAAACACCTTCTGCTGCCACAGCATATTGCACCCCAGGCTCACCGAAGCCACATTTTAAAACAAAATGTTTTTTAAAAAATACAAGTTATGCAAATGCCTCTCTTTTTCGGAAAGAACGCTAACATTCCTTCAGTAACCATTTTTCTGCTGCAAAATGAACATCCCAATGGGATTTTCCCGTTCTGGGGTGGCCAGGGGATGGGACCTGTGCTGGGCGCTGCCCTGCAAGGGCTCAGCACCGGGCGGGAGCAGCAGCGTTGCTGTCTGCCCGCACTCGATGTCCCTCGGGACTCCAGGCGAGGCACGGCCACTTTGTTTTCCAGCCAGATTTTTTGTTTGCAGGCAGGAAGGACTGTTTGATCTCCCAGCGATGGGAAAAGCTGCTGCGTTCGGATGCGTTTGGAAAGCGCCTGCTTTGGCGGTGGCCCTGATAAGGCGTGCGGTGGCTTTGAAGGCAAAAGGGAGGGTCCGAGGGGACCCCCGGGTGTTTGGAGGAGGGGGCACCCCTCAGCGGACGACAGCCCGGGCGCGGAGCTCGTAACACACTCTCCTCAGGTTATCTAAATAGCATATAAATCACTGTCGGGGCTGCCATTTCCTCTGACGGGGACCCGTGTAAGTGATTAATAACGCACAAACAGTGGTACTTTGTGGAACTGCAGTAAATTTTATTATAACTTCCTTCCACTTGATAAGCACTTCCATGGAGACAGAGGCGGGCTGCGCCGGACTCCCGCTCCCCTCCCATCCGCCGCCCGCAGAAGACCCCGGCAGCCCCGAGGTTAGGGAGGGCTCCAGCGCTCCGGCCTTTTCATGACCAGCTGCAAGCCATGAAAAGAAGTGTTTTTGTTTTGCTTTGTTTCGTTTGACTGGATGGAGCTTCTCATCCCCGCCGACTGACCCAGGGTTGCATCTTCCTCACCTGCTGTTTTAAAAAATCCCATAAAGCGTCAAGCAGCGCGCAACGCATCAAGCGCACGGCGTCGAGCATCCCCGCGCCACGGCGATGGGATGCGCAGGGGCTACCACAAGAAGAAACGCTCCTTACACGAGAGAGATGGAGAAAGACCGTAACTGTTAGAGTTTGGGGTTTGGAAGGCAATGAGAGCAGTTGCTGACGCTCTCACCACTTTGCCTCGTTCTCTTGAGGATTCACATGTTCTCTAAATATTTACAGAGAAACATGTGTTTGTGTATGCAGAATGCCTTTTTTTTTTTTTTTAAACGTTACGCTGTTTTTTTCACGTGGGAGTGGAGGTTGCTGGTAGATGAACAATAGTGCGTAGCAGCAGTGAGCCCAGATAAGGAACAGGGTAAATGCTCACGGGTCCGCAGCGTGGTGTTTGGTTTTTGTTAGAGTGGGGATGTAATTTCCTGTTGCTTTCTATCAGTAATCAAGAATTTTACATGCTCAGTGAAGGAGGGTGGAAATCCCTGCCCTGCTCACCCCCAGTCTGTCTGAATAAGGGGTTTCTCCCCAGTGCTGGTCTGCACAAGCAGATTTCAACATATGTGGGAAGATGCACGTTGGGCGATTTAAAGTCTAGAGATGTAACATGTTGCAAAAATGATTGGGCGAGCCATGGATGGGATGTGTCGTGTGAGCTCTCTGCTTTGAATTTCGGGGTTTTTTTCTCCCATATTGTTTATAAAATCATGGTGGCTTTGTTTTTTAGGTTTTGAGGCACTGCATGAGGGAAGGGAGCAAGGTGCAAATGGCGTGACAGCAGCAGGCAACTGCTGGGAAAAGCTGAGCCAGGTTTGGTCTCTCTAGAGACCTGAGCCCAGAAATTTGGTTTTGCCACTGGAAGAGGCTCTCGTGTGGAGTGAGGGGGTTGCTTTGGCTTTTGGGGCAGCTGGGGGAAATCGCAGCAACACGTGGGACAGATTCGAGCTAAGGCAGATGGCCCGGATGCTGCTGTGGTTTGGAGGTGACCCTGAGCAGGCGTCCAGAACAGATATAGCCCTTGTACCTCTACTTAACACTGTGTGGTCCATGAATGAACTTTTTTCCCCTTTTTTTTGGCTAAGTACGAGCAAATTTCTTGCTCCGGTGTGTGCAGACGGCTGATCTTGGCTGGCACGGCGCCATGGGGATGCATTGCAATAACGCGTATTTTATATGAAGGAATAAGCCTCTGGAGAAACAAAGCTTTGAACCATTCAATTTGTAACGGTGCAACGCCAGCAGCAAAAGCTGTGAATGAAAACTTGTGGGACACTGAATGAGCCAGTTAATCTAGATGGGTTTCCTTATTTTTCTTTCCTCGTAGGCATTGAGTGTAGGTTGAATTTTATTCTGACAGCCAAATGCTGGGCTGACTGCAGAGCAGCGTCTGCGTGCCCGCACTTCTGAGCTCTTGGAAATCCTAGCAGCGAATGAATAAAACGCAAACAAAGTGGCGAGGCATTTTTGTTATTCCTAGAGCAAATCCAAGTGGTTTATACGAGATAGCATGGCAAAGCAAACAGCACCTTCGCTGGGATCCTATTCTAAGGGTGGCTCCTGGCTGCAGGAGGAACACATCTGCTGTAGGTTGTGCTTGGGCATCCCTGTCCTGAAGGAAGCCACATACCTGCTCAGAGACGGCTGCAATGCGCTCTGTCCCTGCTGTCACTGCGGGGGGCCACGTGGAACAGGAGCTGTCACCAGCAGCGAGCTGGTGGCACTGTTCACTGTCGGATTTATCAGCTGGAGGGAGGCTTTCAAGGTGTTGTGACTGATGTTTTCCAAAATGAGCTTCCCAAGAATCCTGACTTTTTTTTTTTTTATAATTTTTCTTTTTTTCTTTTTCTTTTTAATTGTTTCCTGAGGCTGATTAAGCGCGAAAGAAGTTTGGAATAAAAATCTTTCCATCCCAGCCTCAGGGATCTTATATATCAAAGAAACACGAGTGGAATAGCAATAAAGGAGGTTGGTAGGATGCTGCCATGGTCAGGGAAATGGCGTGTAGGCATGGGTGGGATGCCCATCTCAGATAAGGTGTCAAGAGAAAGTGAAAGGCTTCAGAGGGAGAAAATGACTTGAAATAAAAAGTAGGGAAGTAGGACTTACCTGGAGGTTCAAAAGTAGAGTGGAAGCCCAAGGTTTCCAACAGCACGCAGCAATCGTAGGGGACGATATGGTATTTCTTCCTGTTGCCTCCATGTAAATGGAGTTATTAATGCTCAGACTAATAAAATTTTGGCAAGAGAGATTTCTAGCAGAGTCCAAACCACAAATACATTTCAGGGAAAAGGTAGAACATTGATTTTAAAAAAAAACAAAAGAAATTCCCAGAAAATACTGGGGAATTTTCAGTAATTTTTCTAAATGCTTTTGTGAAACCTTCAAAATTTTTGTGGGTTTTTATCCTCCTATCCTAATCTTCACACAACTTAAGAGACGCTAGTATTTTTGATGGAGCTCTCACTCAAGTATGTTTGCAGGAAGTCAAGCCATGAAGAACTATTACAGAGAAAAATTCCTTAGATAGTTTTATGCTCTGAATTGCCCAAAAGCCCACCACAAAATATTGAAAAATCTGCTGAAATTTGGGAAGGAAAAAAAAAAAGAGTCTGAAGGATCATGAAGAAATAAGTATCTACTGTCCCACAAAAAAGGTTTTATCTCTGCAAGTCAGAAAGATTTGTATCGCAATATATTCTGACGCAGAAAAAAGAAAATAAATGAAAAGCGAGCAGCCGCCAGATCCCACTTTTGCACGTCTGCATAGAAATTCAGCCCTTCTTTCTGGATTTGGTTTTGTCCCCCACGTTCTGCAGTGGGTCTCGGGCTTTGGTCATCATGGCCAAGGGACAACCCTCTTCCCCATGGGCATGGCCCCCAGCATGTGCCGCCTCCGCTGCAGCCCCTACCTGGCCATGGGGTTGGGGGGAGGAAAAGATCGGGGCGTTTTCCAGGCGGGGATGGGATTGGAAAGTGTCTACGTGTGAGGAATGCGTGACCTCTCCCCAACTCCTGGTTAATATATCCACCACACTTTGGGGTTTAAAATCAAACCTCTTCACGTTTTCGCTGTTATCATGGGCTTTCTGTAGACGCTCTTTTATATTGCATTGCATCGCTTATATCAAAACCAGATCAGTAAAAATTCTCCTTGGCCCTTTTTTTTTTTATGACTGTTTGAGAATTTCAAAGCACTTCAGGATTACGCAAGGGAAAAAAAAAAGGTACTTCAGCCTTCATCTAAAACGGATTCATTCCTGTCACCAAAATGCATTAAAAAAAAATAAATAAAACACAGACTAATTCCAGGCAAGACAGATGGATGCAATAGTTGAGCTTTGGATGATGCTGGCCATGCTGAGCCCTTGCAATGTATCTTGAGTGGGTAAAATGCACATGATGCTGAACAAAATGTGATTTTCTTACAAATACCATGTTTATATGCTTACATGGACCTCACCAAACATTTAAGGCTCTCCTCTAAGACAAAATGCTCATGCATCCCGTTGTGTCTTCAAACAGGCCTGAGGATTCCCCATGGGCACTCTCTGTTGCAACACACATCTTCTGCCATGTCATGCTCTACTCCCGCCCCACTCAGATGTGGGCTGCATGAATCACCGTGTCACTGGGACATCACGAAGAAATGGTAACTGCTTGTGCAGAAAAAGTCAAACATTTCAGTTCCACATTAGAAATTATTTCCAAATACCTTAGATAAAGGAGACTTCATAAATGAGATGTTCCGGATAACTTTGGAGCTCCACTCTTGTTTTCAAAAAGTTTCAGGTGGAAGTCAGTGGGACTAAGCATTTTTGAAAAAGTGGCCTCTTGCCGAAGCAGACTTCCTGAAGGAGAAGGTTTGGACTCAGGCTGTTTGCCCAGCCTCCAAGTCTAACTGTGGTCTGGGGAGGTCTTGGAGCTCGATGGAAAATGACACCATGCTGTGGGTATGGGGGAGGCCATCAAAAGTAAGAGCATTTAGTCTTCTCTCTTCTTCCAATGAAGCCATTGTCCACTCATCTACGGAGTGTTTCTGAAGAGGTGTCCATGCATGAAACAAGTGCAGCCTGGGAAAAGCAAGTGGTACTTTTTATTTCCCCAATTCAACAATTATTACAGATTTAAAAAAAAAATAAACATTCACTTAAAGGAAAATTCTCCATTCTGGCTGACCCTTTGGACCATGTCGTAACTGTTGCTGAGCACAGAATATGCTTCTTTATGGCTTTGGTTTCCTGCTTCCACGTGCTCCGGCATTCCCAGAGCTGAAGCAGACCAGCCGTGCTCCGATTTACCCTTTGCAAAACCTCTTTCCCTGAAGTTCACGTCACCGCTCTGACGCAGTGCAAAGAAGGACCCAAATCTTGGGGATGAGGCAGTTCAGGTAGAAGAGGGCTCGTTCTTTTGCTATTAAGAGACCCAGTAACCACATCCTGCTTTCAGGGAACCATTTCTGAAGGCTTGTGATTGGGGATGGTTACACTGGGAAGTATCTGCAGTTGAATGAAGAGGAACAAGATGGAGATTTGGTTGAGTTCTCTGACCAGTGTTAGTTTGGCAGAAGACAATGTGTGTGAGAAGACAACCATTTATATTTGCTCTGTAAAGTGCCCTTGTGCAGGACAAACAGGGGAAGAAAAGAAATTAAAACCCTTGCAAGGATTTACGCTCTTACCTTGAAGCGTCAGAGCTTTGTGTGTCTTTAACTGAACCAAGGGCTTTAGGGAAAGTTTCAGGATTTTGAAAAATCAAAAGAAAAAAAATTATTTTATTTGAATTGTATTTTACCCAAATCTCTGAAATCTGAGTAGTGACTCACACCCCCAGCTGGTGTAAATCAGCAATGGGCTAACGAGCAGAGAGGCACCATGCTAATTTATGTCTCTGCCCACACAACTGGCCTTTTTGGTGCACCAGTGCCAGAGCCACCAGCAGCCCCGGCTCGTGCCTTCTCCCAGGAAAAGGCCACCAAGGATGGGTCTGCTCAGGAGACAGCAGGGGCTTTCAGGTAATGCAGTTGCTCCATCTCTTTTTTTTTTTTTTGGCCCAGAGGCAGCTCGTATCTGATCATGATATTCAATAGAATGTTTTGTTGGGATATTTAGGTGCTGGTTTTTGCCTTTCTAAATTGCTGAGTGTTATTTGTGCATACATGAGAGCTCTGTAGTGATTATTTTAATTTTTTTTTGGCGATTGTGGCAGTCGTGCGTTCTTTGTGACTGTAAAGTATTATGAAGCATTCACCCCTTATTTCTTCAGTCCCTTTGGAGCGATGTCTCGAGATGGTACCTCAGCGATAAGCAACATGTGCAATGTGAGGCTCAGGTGCTAGGAGGGAGCCTTGGTCTTGAAAAGCCCTGGCATAGCTTGGCCTGTTTGGATAGACCTAGCGGTTTGGACAGTCCGACGACATCCATATGCAATGATTTTTCTTGATTCACAATGTTGAAACTAAAAACCGCTTGGCTTTAAACTTTAAGCCTCTGCATACATTCCCCTGAGAATGAGCATTTCTGGCAAACTATAAGTTCTTAAATATCACTTCTCCAATTACATTCTCACAGGTTAGTATTTATGCAGGCCTGGCTTTTCAAATCCACGGAGCTGGTACTGGGCTGAGGCTTAATGCATTACAGGTGGCTTTTGGTGCTTTGGGCTCTCTGACCAAACCGGTTCCAGATGGCCACACAGTATGAGTAATAACATCAGCTCATTAAGTTGCAAGGTTTCAACTACAGTCACAGAATTATCAATGAAATAAAAGCTAGCGGCATATCAGCTGCACCCTAAGCCATAAATAGGATTTACAGCAAAACAAAAATAAAAATCTACTTTTGAACCCAGATTTCTCATCATTTCAATACTGGGTGCCCACATAATGGGTTTATTGATTAGCAAAAGAGCAAAAATCTGCCCCACGCTCTCCAGAATGTATTCCTGAAGGCTACTGCACTGTGGTCCTGTGAGCTTCTGATTTTGGAAAAGCTTTTGATTGGGGTCATTGAAAATACACAAGAGTATTTATCTGTGATGACTTAGAAAATAACCGGAATGAGCCAAGGTCTCAGATCAAAGAGGTAAGTGTCAGGAAGCCTCATTACCTTGCGTCTCTTGTTACGGTTGCAAACGTTCTCTGTGCGAATTGTTATCTGTCTGTAGTCTGTATATCACGTCCAGCAGGATGGCTCTTGTAGTGTGTACAGGTGGCTTCTGCTACTTTAGAGCCTGTATCAGCAGTGTTTTGTTGGTCTAGATGTCTTTTCTGTCCAGGATCACCACGGGGAGACATTTCTCTGAGCTCCTGGTGCAGCTGGGGTGACAGAGATCTCTGATGTTGCCTATCAAAGGGTCAATTTTGCATGAAGAATGTAAATAGAAGAGAAAAATATACATAAAGCAATGCCTCTCTGTATTTTCAGAGTCCTTGAGCCAAGCAGGAGGTGTTAGCACATGAGTACAGCAGCTGAAGTAGATAATTTTTTAAATTCTCTTTGACACCTGTGACTTTTGGTTGACTTGATAAAACTTCTGTCACCAATGCCCTGTAACTTCAGTGCAGCAAACAGTTAGCATCAGGTGCCCGCCCGACTGACCTCCCTGGTTTCCGTGGGGCTTCTCACGCAGGTGGAGTGATGTGTCGATGTGTCTGGAACAGTCTGGCCAGGCTGAGGCCCCAACGTGGGTGCGGTGTCGAGCAGAGCCGTGGCGTGGGCTGGTGGGTGCTACTGGTGGGGCAATAGCAGAGAGGGCTTACAGCTGACTTAAAGAAAATGCATTAAAGATATAGCATCGCATGGTTTGGAGCGAGGTATCTTGTATGTTTGGGTATAAATTATGCCAGAATTATGAATAAGGAATGTTTCCGACTCAGCTAAAACCACAAGCTATTCTTCTGTGCTCCTGTACACCAGCCATCTAGAAAACTAGTATGTTAGAAGCATCAAAGTATCTTGCTGGGTATAGTAGAAAAGCCACGTCTTGTGAAGCCTGAGTTTTCTGAGTTTGTGGGAAGCCTGGAGAAGCTTTATATGACCCTGGTTTGGTCCTAGAGGTCCTGGTTGTGGTTAAAGCCTGAATCTTGTACCCTGAGTCACGCTAATAACCAGTGCAATGATCCGCTTTGTTACTACTCCGCATGAATAAGACACTCAAAATCAGTCCCTCGGTAATTAGTGATGTTTTCTTTAGATTTATCCTGCTGCCTTAGCCTCCCCAGCTGCACTTCTGTTGCAAGCGCAAGAAAAATTTCCATCTATTTCTACTCCAAGGGTTGTTTGCAGCAGCAGCATGGCATGTGGGTCATGTGATAGTTCAAGCATTACAGTGTTAGTGAAGGTGAGTACATCTAGTGTCCTGCTATTTGGGATTTAATTATCAACATAAGTAATCCTGTAGGTAGTTCTCTCGCCATCCTGTAATTCTGAGGGTCTCGCAGATGTGCAGTATCACTGCTTCCAG
Organism: Grus americana; assembly: GCF_028858705.1. Taxonomy (NCBI): domain Eukaryota; kingdom Metazoa; phylum Chordata; class Aves; order Gruiformes; family Gruidae; genus Grus; species Grus americana. The sequence continues at coordinate 30,766,921 of NC_072859.1, forward strand.
ATGTTGACAGCCTTTTCAGAGTGCTGGGCACTGGCCCAAGGAAAGATTTGGTATGGGGGAATTCTGGCACCGGCTGTGTTTCCAGCGATGTGTACACCGAGGAAATTATTGTGTGCGAGTGTAATGCAGAGACACCACTGGAGGCTGAGCTTAAGTCCCTGGGCCAGCACGGTATTGATCAAAAGTCAGGACTGCGGGCAAGCATGGACAAAAGTAACGCGTTGATTTAGTGGGGTGGATTTTTTGTCTCAGGCCACTGTTATCCTTTGTGCTTTTTGAGTTACAGTGCCTCCAGTACCACTCTTCCACAAGGAGCGGGTTTTCAGTGAGGGGGATGGTGTCACTGTGAGTTTTGAGGGTTGTATTCAGGCCTTCCGCTTTAGACGCGTAATTTGGGTGATGCAATGTGTAAGTCTTAGGCTGTTATCTCAGCAGGGTGATCGTGCCTGGGTTAAGACCTGTGTTCCCTGTGCACACAAGGCATCAGTGGAAGGAGCGGAGAGCAACCCAGGAGCCCTAAACTAGGACAAACCTCTTAGGTGCCTCCATGGGGGCTTGGGTGATGGGTTAGATATGGGATGGGTGTGCTGAGCTGGGAGCTGCCTCGCACCGGTTGGTGTGAAACTGGGCTTAAAGCTGTATCCAGACAGGGTTGCATAGCAGAAACCTCCACTCTGGCTTTTGGGTTGGTTCTGGAGATTTTGAGGGTAGGACATGCCCTGAATGCAGCTCCTCCTGACCCAAGGGTCTGCTGCCTGTGTCTGAGAGACTGTGAATCCCCCAGCTTTTTGGGGAGAGATTGCTATCCATATCTCATACCAGTGTGCACCACTGGGTCCTACAAGGAAGCCTTAGGCAAGGTGAGTGCCTCTCCTGCAGGGTCAGCATCCCATTTTGGGTCTTTGCTCTGCATAACCAAGGTTTGAGGTCCAAGCGGGTGGTCTCCAGCCCATCCCTCTCCTAACTGCTCACTATAAGCAGCGGGCATGCGAGCTCGGGTCTCGTGCAGGGGGCATGCTGCTGGTGCTGAGATCCAAGCTCACATGCCAAGCAGAGTGATGCTAAAGAAAGCTTGTGTGCAACGTGAAGAATGCCAGACCTACCCACTGTCTCCAGATCTGTCTCCCCAGCCAGGCTCTGGATCTTATTTGGACGCAGAGAGATTTATAAGGCATTCTCTTAATTAGGGGCCCCTGTTTTGACTGAGAAAGATGGGGGATGAGGACACCTAACAGAGAGGCAATGGCAAACAGTGGACTGAAAGGGAAGGCTGGGGAGACTGGTGGTGTGTGCTGTAAAGAAGTAGGGGCAATAAAATACACCAATAAAAATGACGTGTACGTCTGTAGCCTCATCTAAGAAGGGAGAACAACAGCAGGTCCCTTCTAAGGGCAAACAAGAGAAACCCCTCCATATGTAAGCAATTATCGGAAACACATGGGAGAGGTGGACAGGGCAGACAAATCCGAAAACCATATGATGTTGCACAGAAGACTGAGGCTCATGTAAAGCCTGGGAGTTCATATATTTCGCAGCTCACAATGTACAGAGACTTTGGTCTAGTCTAAAAGCTGCAACTGGGAAGGCTCATCTCATCTTGGCCTCAAGGGCTGAGCACAGATGGCTGAAGCTGGGGAAGGAGCGCTGGGTTGAAGGGGTTGGCATGCTGTGAGCCAGAGCCCTGCCTGGCTTTGTGCGCTTTCCTTTATAAAACGCTTGCAGCTGGTCTGTGCCACAACAGCACCGAGCTGGGGTACCGGGAGCAATACAGCTGTGCTGCGATAGTGCTCCTGATGAACTTTGGGACATCTGTGCTTTATTCTGTTTTGGAGTGTGGACTTGTCCTTATTGCCTTTAAATTTTCTATCAGTGTAGTGGCTGGATGATATTCACTGCAGGGATGGGAGTCCCAGTACCATTGCACCCAGCCTTCCACCCCTGCGTGAAGAACGAACAGCATCTTGGTGTGTTCCCATCACTGCAAAGTGGTGAGGTCTTGATATTCCTGAGCTGCTTTTACACCACCTGGCCAGGTACTGCTGCTCTGAAGGCTGTGGTGGTCTGGAGCCCAAGGTGTTACCCAGCTCCTGTGCAGAGCTGGCACACCTTGGACTGCATGGTGCTGTGAAGTCCGGGAGAGATCCTCTCCACTGAGACTCAGCCCTGCAGTGTGCCAGATCAGCTCAGTTGAGCACATTTGGTCTTGGCAACTACTCTGAACCAGTTCTCAGAGCCGCTTTGTGTCCACTTGCAAAGAACGTGCTGTGAACTTGATGCATGTCATCATTTCATGGATTTGGATGCATTAAACTTGTCTCTGATGCAGCAATAATCAGGTGAACCACCTCTTTTTCACACATGTCCAAACTGCAGTCCCCCTAACAGAGCTCCAGATCGGGCTAATATGTGGGTTGTGGCTTTCCACATGTCTCATGTCACAAATGCAGGGATGTTCTCACCAGGGTATGTGGAGAACAGCCTTGCAGAAGTTGAAATTGTGCCACAGAGAGGAAAGTTCCCTTAACTCCTGAATATGCCATGCTCCTGAACGTTAATGTGGTCGTGGGGTTGGTTTTTTTTTTTTTACTGAGCAAGCAGATGTTTTAGCGCTCTGAGGATCACCTTTGCTGCAAAGGGTGGTGCTTACACCTCTGAGGCCAATGGTATGTTCAGCCTCAGTAAACATGTTCTGCTCCATCTCACTGAGCACTGAAAGCAGAAACTGCTCTTGGGTTTCATCGCAGAAGGGGCAGCTTTGCCAGCATAAAGAACAACTTGTTCAGGGTCTGCTTTCATCTCTGTGCATTATCAGAACTATTAAAATGAGGAAAGAGTTCTTTAAGCCTTATTGGACAGTGACACTAAAAATACCCCAACAGCTCCCTCAATCCCAAACCCCAAACAACTGAAAAACAAAAGCCAGCCCTAAACCCTAAGCCCCCGAAAACCCTGTGGTATCCATCACTGCCATGTATAATCACAGTTAGAAATCCAAATGAAGTCTGCAGCCTGTCAGCTCTGCAGACAGATTTGGTGGTGATACGAGCAAAGCCAACATTTAAAAATGACTGAATTCTCATTATAAAGATACATGATCCTCCTTCTCATTGAGAACAGTTGGGCTTTGCTTCCAGTGGAGAGCCAAGCCATTTATTTTATAGCTCCATTGTATGCTGCGCTGGGAATTGTTCCCGCAGATAGAGGTTTCTAGCATGTTTTCCCTATGTACTTTGTTCCACATGCACTGTGCCCTTTGCACATGCTGAGGGCTCTCACATGAATTACACTTTGCCTGATTTGGTTGGATGGGTTTCCTACATTTGTGTCCTATAAATTGGCATGGCGATGTATTTATTTTGGTAATCAACCAGTTCTTTGTAAATCTGTGAGCTTAATCCTCCAAGAGAGAGAAATAAAAGGCTCAGTCTCTGTTTCTAACAATGAAGATAAATACCTTTATTTTCATAACTTTTGGACATCTTTTTTCATGGCGTCCAGCCAAATCATGAGGTCCTTGCTCAGGCAAGAGCATGCAGATGTCATTAAGTTCCTCACCAGGCTTGTTAGGGCATGGAAAAACTCTCTTAAGAGGAAGGATAGTCTTGTGGTTTTGCCATTGAGCGAGAATTTAGTTCAACTGGGCTAAGTTCTTGCTTCTGCCATGTATTTCCAATGTGACCTTGCATGACCCTGTCTCTCTACATCTGCTCCCCCAAAATCTCCTGCTGTCGAGCATATAAATCTCCTTGGTGCAGAGGCCCTCTCGCTGTGGGTTGGTTCGTGCAGGAATTTCGGCTGAGGCTGTGAGGCGTCGCAGAGGCAATGCAGACATGAGAACAGCAATAGGCTTTTGGCTCTGCAGATCAGGACCGGCTCCACCTTGCTCCAAGGTGATGGGATGTAAGCCAGAAGCCACCTGAGCCTGTTAATGCACAGCTATGCCCATAATAATAAACGTCGGCTCTCACCTTATTAGTTCAGGCACTGTAACAACCGAATTTGGATGCATTGGTTGTGGTGCTCCTTGTGCTGAAGGTGGCTGGCAGCTGGGTGCATCTGGCAGCAGGAAGGAACAAGGATGGCTGTCCTGGGAGCTGCCATCCTTTTCTAGCAGCTCATCCCTTCCCAGGGACTCTGTCAGCATCATCCTTCATCTGCTGGTCATTCGCACTTTGGTCACCTCTTGGTGAGATTGGTCATGCAAGCATTCAGGTTTTGCTCCTGTCTGGAGGTGCTGGGAAGATCTCCCCGCAGCATTTTAAATAGTGCTTGGAAAATGAGCGTGAAAGCTGAGTGAGCAAGACAGCGGCTGAGCACGAATGAGCAAGGTGGTGGTGTAAGGAGCTGGCCCCTGCATGGGGTGACGCTATCGGGAGTTGGTGGCGGCTGCAAGCACAGGCTTGGGTCAGTTGGCTCGTCTCAAGAGGGTAGTATAATACGTCAGACGTGCTAGTTGATGTGGTGTTACTGACTGCAGCGTGATAAGGATCTCCTCATGCTTCCACCCGCCCTCCATTTTTCCCCCAGCTGGAGTGAAAAATTCATTGCGGTGGCCAGTGGGAGGGTGAGGGATAGCATAGCCCTGCACCGCTGCCATCTGGGGCTGGAGCCTGCTGCAAGGAGAATGTACGCAATTCCTACTTGGCAGACTTCCCCGCCGTGCACGCTGCCCCTTTGCACACACAACTGCCGTGTTATTCTAATACGCCTACGACTTAGTGTGAGCTGCAAACTTGTGCTTGGGGAGAGAGTCCTAATGCATGTAAATGGCTCACTTAACTGGAGTGCTATCGTGTGTGTTAATTAAGCTTTGCAGAATGGGACCAGGAGGATGCAATCCAGAGCCTGAGTCCACAAGAGTCCTTCACTGGCCTTTGGTTGTGCCTAAGAGCGAGGTTGGACTAGGGCATGTGGCTATGACAGGCTACAGCCCTTTCAGTCCTTCCTTCTCTCTGGCCTGGCTGGAGGTGTTCATCAGGCCCAAAGACCTCTGTGACCACCTGGATAACTAGACAATAACAAACCCTTTGGGACTTGAACTATGGCCACCATCTCTTTGGCTGTAGCACATGTGCTTGTTCTTTCTTTGGGAGCGAAGTTCCCACACCACTAAAACCCCATGCATTTCTCCATACCTCTTACAACATCTGCTTCTCCTAAAATACCTTTCTATGCTATTTTTTAAAAATCAGAGTAAAATGGGTGGGGGGTGAGGGTGTACAGAAAAGCAAAGGTTTCTTAAGTGACTGTTTCCATAGTCAAAAAATCCCTTTACAACAAGTAACGATGATGCTCCATTTTTTTTTACACCAGCCTTTACAGTGAAAGCAATATGTTGTCCATAAATCTTAAGGCTGGTTAATTCCTATAAAATTCTGCTAGCAGAATAAAATGATTTTACTACCCCATGTCAAATTAATGGCTGGGTGTCAACCAGTGTCACTTCCTGTTTGAAAAATGACTATGACATTAAGCAGATTTTATTTATGCTTTCCTGCCTAATGATCAAAAATAGTAAAATTGTACAGTGGGGAAAAGCCAGTGCTTGTTTCATAAATAGTATCACCACCACATCTCTCTGGAAGTAAGCCCATGGTGATGCCAATGCAGTGGGACTTGGGTGTGCTCCCTGGACACATGCTGACTCTTTTTTCCTTTTGTGCTTGGTTGCTGTGAGAAGGGATTTTGGACTCATGGCCTTAAAATTAGCTCTGGTCCTGCTTCAGCTGATGGCCTGATTTGATGAGAAGGATGGTACTGGGGGACATGCCCCAAAACACAGTGCCTCCTTTGTGGTAAGTTGTCTGAAATTGCACTTGCTAACCCATATTTAGATAGGGGAAAGAGCAGCTGGTCTTCTGGTTGATGCCTGGATTAAATTCCCACAAATTGAAGGAATAACTCGTGTAATCTCATGCCACTGGTCTTACATGTGTTGATGTTGACCTGAGGAGGGGTTTTGTCTTCCTCAGTGTCCTGCTGGGCCCAGGAAGTTGGTGGCACCTTGATGGGATGCCAATTGTAATCTGTTTGTTAGTTGGCCTGGTGTAAAATTTTGATTGTTAGTGGCTAATTGTTTTATGGTGACACGTGAAATGTGCATAGACTGCAGAGGTGCATAGTCAACTACAGCCCAGCCTGGAAGCAGTTCACTGTCTTTTGTCCAAGTTTTTGAACAAAACATTAAGAAACTCCATATGATGGTTTGGGTGAAACAGAATAAGCAGATAAGGAAAAAGAAACAGTTCTGTCCTGTGATTCTTGGTGCTGTTGTAATGTCCTTGTGAAAAATCCTTCATCAATAAATGGCGACTCGTTGTGCAAAGGGACAAAGAACCCGCAACACTGTCCTACTGGGAGGTTGATCTGTTCAGAAGGCAACCATCCTCAACAGTCCCACGGATGGCTGGAGACAGTGGCCTGGATGCATTTGCACCTCTGATTCCCCCATCCAGCCCATGCAAGCAGATGGAAAGAGCAGCTGCCAAGCACACCACACCTCCCAGCCTGCAATAATAATCACAGATCAGCTCACCTCTGGCCCACAGTAAGCGTCTGGAGAAATTTTTCTGTTGCCAGTTGCCCCACGTTCAAGCCTATTCCCTTTGGCTTGACCCATAGCTGGGGATTTGGCTTTCATTACGGTAGTGAAACGTATTAACAAAGGCCAGGCGAGGACATTATGATCGGCAGCATGAAAGATAATTTGCGTTCTGAGTCAGCTCTCAACTTCTCTAGCACTGCCAGCACTAGGACTTACTGCTGTTTCTCTTGCTGCCCTGGCTATAGTTGTTCTCTCTGAGCCCAACTATTTCCACTGTATATTTTGGGAAGAACTGGAACGTTCCATTCAGTCTTCCAAAATCTGAATATCACTCCTTATGGCCCTCCCTAACACCTAAAAGTCAGCCCTGGACGTGCTGCAGATTATTTTTATCCATCCCAAGTTGTCATGGTCCACCCAGTTTTGCCCAACGACCTGCAGCTGGATTTGCAGTGTTGTGTCCACCCTCTGAGTTGTCCCAAGAGATGCAATAGGGATGGTCCTTACTCTTGTAAATCCCTCCTGTCTCTTTGGGGCTGAATCAAGAAGGGATACAGCCCATCATCCAGAAGTTGAGGCATAATGAAGCCTCTTGTAGCTCTTCTTTGACCACCTTCCTGGATCTCCTTACAAAGAAAACCAAACCCTATGGAGGAATGGCATGGAGTTGGCACACATACAGGGCTTTAGCTGGAAACCAGGACATGTTCCCTGCCCTCAGTCAGACCTGTTCAGTGTCTTCCTTATCTGGGCAGACCAGCACAACCTTTCTGTCCTCTTCTCCACTTCACCCCTTGGTTCCCAGGTCAACATCATGGCCCATACAGCCCCTGAGAATTCAAGATTTGATTTCATCATGACTGTAGACCATGAGTCCTGAGAGGCAACTGTGGTCTGCTTGGATAATCTAGCCCACGGAGCCAGGAAGAAAGAGAATGGCAACAAATAGGGAGGATAGGATGTCCTTATGGTGCAGGATGATCTAATCCATACTCCAAACATGCTCTATGCTCCTTTAGTCAAACCCTAGGTTCGTAACTGGAAAGATTGACATGCACACCTCTTGCAATCTGTCAATCAATCACTCAACCGAGGAATCTCTACCATGTCTAGAATTTCCTGTAATTATCGGGAGGTGCATTTGTTTCGATTAACTCCACTAGCCTCTTCAGCCCAGATGTTCACAGATGCACAAGCCTTTGAGCCAAAGAATAGCCAATTTGCAACAAGTGGCCATGAGGTGCTAATACCCGTTTGCCACAGGATTGGCAGCGTGGACCATGCTTACATGGGAACTGCAGCTGCAGGATATGAACATCTGAAAGCACTGTTAGAACATAAGAAAAAGAAAACAGTTCAGACACATGACCTCAGGGCCAACATTTTATTAAAGTGTATATATGTATTTTAACACTGTTCCCTCTGATAAAGAACTTATTTAGGCCTTGCTTAAACTGAAACCCGTAACCTATTGCTTACAACTACTGTATCTTCCTACACAGGGGTTTATTTTGTCACCAGGCCAAATACAAAGTCATGTAGTTAGAAGCCTTTGGCACCTGCCTGCACATTTGCATCTGGGAAGAAAATATTTTTGTCCCTTCTCTCTCTTTCTCTGTACGCAGTTAGTTTATAGAGCCAAAGCTACCCCTAGGGCTCACTTCTCATACTTGCTCTCGGAGCACTCTATTTCCAAGCCACCAAGTGTTGGGATGGTTGGAGGGAGCAGAGCTTGATCAGCCATTTCTGATGATAGTCTGCAAGAACCGAAGTGCAACAAAATGTTCAGGAGGACGCTTAATTATATTACAAGGTGTGAGGAACTTGGAACCATAATATGGAGACCGCTATAGAGAAGATTATTGTGCCTAATATTTTCCAGAGTGGTGAGCTTATAAAATGTAAGCTTTTTATTTTATAACATTTTTATATTATAATTATATTTTAACTCACACTTTTAAATATATAAAAAGCCCTAATGTTCTATAACCTCGCTGAACTGGAAAATCTGAGGCATGCACATTTGGTGATGATGACAGTTTGATGCATGAATTTTTTGGGTTGATCAAATGCCCTTGTCAAAATTCTTTAATTGCATCTCACCCATCTGTAGGTTTTTAAACTCAGTCTCATCAAAGTCTTATTCAAGACCTTAAACCAGAGTTTAACTGATTCACAGAGGTGGTGTTGGTCTTACTGAGTTGATTCACCCAAGCTTCATAACAGTAATAATAAATGATTCCTAACAACATCAATATGTTATTTCTGATTGCTTCCCCCTGGGACTCATGCGTGTTACAAAGGAAGCTGGTGTCACTCTGTTTTAAAGATAAAACACACCCAGCTTACCAGTGGAGATGTTAATTAGACTTTGGACATCCATGTTTAATCTTCTTGCTTTTATCGTTTTCCTACATGTGAAATGTTTAAAAACATGTGGAAGCAAATTAGATAAACATCTGGTCCAAGCTGGACTCATCCATCCAGCCCATAATTCAGCATGTGGGAGGATTTCAGTGGTGAACGTGGCTGTGAAAAGGGCAGACAAAAATAGCATCAGCTTCCCAGGGTGTAAGGCCAGGCTGCCAGCTGGTGTAAATCAGGGTGTCTCCTCTCCTGCGCTGCCTCTGCAAGGCGTGGTTCATCTTCACCAAAGCTTACGGGTTTGGTTTGACATGTGCCAAGCTGATTTTCCAGATTGTTTCTCCCATCTGAGTAGGTTTCATTGTGGGGTTTGTCCTGGAGGGGTGAGATAATGAAGAGAGCTTCTTGTCTCTCTGAACTGGGCTTCTTGGATCCAGTGATGCACCAAGTGCAGGTGGCCGCACAGAAGCCATCAAAATGGGATGCTGAGCTGCAACATGCTCAGAGTGCAACCCTGGGTGGCTCTAATGGAGGAGTTAAAGTTCCCTTACTGTCCTCCTCAGTGGCAAACCCATTCCCAAGTGTTTTCTTTAGCTTTAAAGCTTTTAGCTTTAAAGGTACCACTGAGCACAGGTCTTCCCAGGGATGCTCCAACGTGCCCTCTTCATGGTACAGTGATGCTGTGCGGGTAACTGATGAGCAGGAGCAATGCTGTGGTGCCATTTAACCAAAAAATGGAACGGCCTGTCTTATATAGGAAGCTTACAGTGGTCCCTTCTGGATTTGAAATCCGAGCGGTACCTGCATTTGGCGAGTACTTGTAGGAATGGAAAAGCAGCCCCCTGGACCAGACTTCTGAAGCTCCCTGGCTGGAGAATCAGGCCAGGTGGGATTTACCCCTTGCTCTTGCCAATGTGTAACCTGGCAGGGCTGAGCCGCTTGGATACAAATTCCTCCTCCTCCTCCGGTGGAAGCAGGGAGCCAGCGGAGAGCTGCAGCTTTCCCAGCAGCACTCAATGGCATGCCGTACCCCAGGGCGACTTGCGTTCCCTGCTGTGAAAAGCTGTAAATTACACACCAATAACTGCATGGAAATGGCTGGGCAAATATTTTGAAAGACGGAGAAACTTTGTAGAAACCACTGCTTTGTGAGTCACTTATGGACAGAAAAAGGTGAACCGAAAAGATCTTCCTGGCAAACGATTTGCTGAACGTTATTTGTCTTAACGGTACTGCTCCCTCTCTTCCTTCCCCCCCTTTCTTATCTGCTTGCTTTTTTACACTTGCTATTCAAAGTCTGATGAAACCATAGTTTCCAAATTGATTTTTTTCCCCTCCCAGATTTCTAATGTCAATAAATACTTCAAAGGTAGAGAGAACTCACATGCCAGCTTCTAGCCTAGAGCTTACTTTTACAGCTCTGTAATAAACCCCTTTAAAAAAATGTTTATAATGGCCATGACCGTGGTACTTAACTATTGCAGTGCTTTCTATCACCCTCAGAATGTTAAGTGCCAATAAATCACCTGAACTGTCATGGTATTTATTTACAAAGCTGTTAGAGGAGTATTTCTTTGTTTTATTGACCAAGTGGAATAAAAGCTGGGGCTCTTTTGTTTTGTGGAGTTTTTTGCACGGGAGAGTAGATTAAATGCCACCTAAACCTCAAGCTGGCCTCTTGTACCCAAGATATGTAATGCTGCTATTTTTGGAGGTATTTCACAGGGGATCAAACCCAGCTCAGAGGCGAGGCGGAGCAGCGGTTGCTTGGTGGTCGCAAGCCACGTACGTTGCCTAACCTGCACCCAGGGCTGAGCCCGCAGCCGAAAATGGGGTTTGTGGGGAGGCACCAGCCTGCGCTGAAATGTGAGGCACGAAGCGAAGGGCCTTTTTCTGTTCATATTGCTCTGAAGCCTCCCAGACTCTGCTTACAGCAGAAGGGGATTTTTTGGACTCTAACTTCCTGGCCTGTGTTAGGCTGGGCAGAGCACAGCGCTCACTTATTTCTGTTACCACCCAGTTCAGATCCTGCTTGGTGCTAAGTCATGGTGTGCACTGGGGCTTATGGACTCCACCATCTCCCTTTTTGCAAAGAGGATGTTGTTTGCTCTTTAGTCTATTGAGCATTCACAAAAATTCATCCACCGAGAAGCAGAAGTAATAAAACCATAAAGTAAAACTTATCCTTTGTCCTTGTTTCCTGCACGTTGTCATCTCTGCGCTAGAGGTTTCTAAGGACAGGGATGAAGAACTCCAAAAACTAGTGAAGAGAGCAGAAGTAGAGCTTGCAGTATGAGTGCAGAGACAGTCTTGATTTGAAATTAATGCATGAAAAGTAAACTGTTTTCTCAAAAAAAGTAAACATGGTCAGTTTTCCAACTGTGTCAATAACCCCAGGACAAAGTGGATTTTGAGGCAGCAATGGATCATATAGAAAAACAAGGTTTAGCTGTTGGTAATTAAAAGTCAATATTAGAAGTAAAAGACCAATTGGCCCTGAAAGCCACCTGCCTCCTCTTAGAGTGTGTTTTGAAGATCCGTACCACATACAGCATTAGGAGCTGCTGCCTCTGAGTGTATCACCTGGTTGGAATTTTTCATGGAGCTTGAATTTATTAGAAAACAGCCCCAGTCAAGCAGAACTGTGCAAATTAAATTGGATTTACATGACAAGGTGGAGCCCAAGCACAGCAGCTAGGAAATGCCTGAGAAGCAAAAGACAAACCAGAGGGGATCAGGGAGGAAGGCTGCTCTGTGTAAACAGTGGGTTTTTAAAAAAGGAAAAAAAAAAGTTTGACTAATAGAGCAATAAAATTAAAATTCCCACTTCAGCTGCCCTGGGGGTTTCAAAATGAGACACTGAGGGAGAGTTAGATATTAGAGGAAATAAACAGATTTCAGCATATAATAAGTAGGAGACTGGAATATTATTGTAGGATAAAGTGTTCTGGGATACAGTGAGCTGACCCAGAACATGTTCCTGTTGTGGCCAAGGGTGAAGACTTGATCTTCAACCCCAGGTTCTACTGAAGGACTCAATCTATTGGCTTCAATAAGCTCTGGGTGAAGCCTGACTTCTAGTAGATGTTAAGAGCTTCGTATTTTCTTCCCTTTAAGAAATAATGTCTGTCAGCTTGCACTGCTGCCTATTATCATATCAAAATATGGTTTCTTCATCAGTAATATACAGGTTTCATCTGAACCTGTAAATACTGAATTGCTTCCATATGCCAGATATTTCACTGGAGAGACCCTCCACTTTGGGAATGTCATTACTGCCCAACATAATCTTCTGTGAGTCATAATGTAAACTCAAAGTTATTGCAATTTATTAGCAATCACAATTTGCCAGGAAAATAGAATCAAGAGTGTATCAGAGAAAGTAACTCAATTGCAAAAAGAACATGCCCTCTATTGCAGTCTGAGCCCATTAATATCGACTTTCCAAATCCAAAGAGTGATTTCCTCTTGTGCCTGTATAATAATGTGGTGCAGTATGTTTTCTTCTGAAGGAAGCAACAGGATTTTATTGAATATATGGAAGGGAATTGGTTTTCTGGTTTGCTACTTAAAGCTGATCCTTACTGTCAACATTTGTGATGAGTAAACCTCAAGAGCTAACATAGCTAAAGGCTTAATCTGGTGCCACTGTGATCTGTAGAGCTAAGTTGGAGAGATGGTTGTGGCTGCGCTGCCGGGGACCAGCCGGGCAGAAGGTGCGTGCAGGCACCCTGGGTCCAGGTTGCTTTGGCAGAAGTGCGTGGTGTTGCTCTTAAAGATGAAGGGATCTGCTTACAGAGATAGTGTGCTGCCGTTGCCATCAGCAGAGCTCGGGAGAAGGCACGAAGGAAATGTGGTGAAAAGAAAGTCGTGAAAGAAGTGCTAAATGTGCCATTTCCTGCTGGAGGAGTTCAGCTTATGAGAAATCCTCCCTCTTGCATCCTACTGTTTGGAGTGTGGAAAATTGGAGGGTGAGAAATGGCTCTTTATTAGTAATGCTTTGATTCCCCTGATCCCAGTGGGCTCGCGGCTGGGATTTCCTCCAGTAAATGCTGATGTGAGCAGCTTCCAAGTCTATTTGTATAGAAACATCAATGTGTAGCAGATCCAACAACTGGGTCTCTAGGGACAACTTGTTACCTCGGAGCCTGACCCCAGTGTGTCTCCTCACATAGATAGCAATGCCATATCCCTTCAGATGGACCTGGACTCCTAAGCTGCTGAGGTCCTTCAGAATAGGCTAGAGACGTCCCCAGGATTGTGCCCATGTAATGGACAGTGGTGGCTTGGCCTTGCTCTGGTACACGGTCATGTTGGGCATCCTCATGAGCCTTAGGCATTAGTCATTCCCAGCTGATACCAAGGGAAACTTTAAAAGCTCCAATATGTGGGATCATGTCGGATGTCTGAAAGTGGTTACACAACTGGACTGAGAGCTGGCAGCAGAGCTGCGAGGTTGGCTTCACCTGAAATCCACCTATCCACTCTGGTGGAAAGAACAACCTCGTTGGCTGGTGTAACCAGCAATCACTCCGAGGGGAGCCGTGAAGTGCTGCCCATTCGTAGCACTCGTTTGCCTTGCTGGGACACCCCTTCTCATGTGGTACTGGCATTTCTGATTCACTTACCTGGTGTGAAGCTGCAGTTAAGGGTGAGAGAATCAGAGAGGCGGAGGATACAGCAAACAGGTCTCTAACAGGGGACAACTGCAGAATAGTGCATCCCCCAGTCCTCATCAAACCAAAGGGAAACGTAGCATAGCCTCACCCTATAAAACCCACTCTGAGATGTCAGTGGCTAATTTTTTTGGTAGGAGATTAAAGGTCTAAAAATACCCCACCCCTTGAGAATTTGCTTGCTAGATGGTGCTTGGTAGATGTTGCACCTACCTGCCCTGCGCTTTCGTTAGCGGGTGCTATACAAACCCGGGCTCTGCCTATGAGCAGTACCGCGCCGCGTTTACATCTCTGCGGCAGCAACGCGTACAGTAACAGGTCAGCTTGGACACGGGAGGAGCAGGTCGAAGGCTTAGCCGAGTGCAGACTGCATCTGCACAGCTCTTACATCGTGGTGGAGCAGCAGCGTGCTTCTGTAGGATTTATGTGTCATCCACAGGGGATATGAGAGCAGTGGAGTTTTGCTTCAGTGTGGACTAAAGTTGGGCTTTAACAGATCTTTTCTTTCCTGCCTTCCTGGGAAAAATGGGTGTAAAATTCTGTTCCACTCTCCTTGAATTTAACAGCAGTTTTATCTATTAATTTTGGTGAGGTTGCAGATATTTGTGTGTGTTCCCACCAGCTTGTACCCAAGTGTAACAGCTGAGTGGGTCTAAAAAAGGGGGATTTCTTACAGAGAAAAGAAGAATGCAACTCTGCTGGAAAAGCTTTTGTTTGGCAGTGGCTGGAAAAGGTTGTTCTGTGATGAATTTAAAGAGCACTGGGTAATCTTATGGCTGCCCTGAGGGAATCTACATAAGTTAAGTGATGAAAATGTCTGCATGTTTTACACAGCCCCAGGGCTGGGGGAGAGGCAGCAGTGCTGGAACAACACACAGAGCCCCATGCGGACGGTGTCGTTGCCGAGGGGATGGGATGCTCTCCTGTGGGCACGAGTACAAGTCGGGACTAGCAGGACAAAGCATGAGTGCTGCGGAGCTGGGCATGCGCGGGGCTTTTGCTGTAGCTGCAAAGTGCAGCACTAACGCCATCCCAGTGTCCCAGGGAGCTTCCCGATGGGAGATGTGGTCCCCTCCAGCTTCCTGCACGAGTCTGGCTGCCCTAAGCTTGACCCATATGGTGCTTAGCAGAGATCTGCTTGATCTTGTGGGGCTGAGCAGCAAAAGCAATGGCTCCTCTCGCTCATCTGCGGAGCGTGCTGCTCTGGGGTATCCCCTCTGTGTGCCCCCCGTGTTGGTGCAGGGAGCTGCTCTGATGGACGCAGTGCTTCACCCAGAGACGTCCGTGGTCAGGATACTGCTCTGCAGTCTGCGGTGCTTACGCGGGGCCTGCTGCCAGTGCCAGGGAGAATGACTTCCACTCTGCACGTGCTTCTAATTTACATAATTTGCATCCTAATTTACAGCATATAGACGGAGAAGGGAATGAGGGCTTGGAAGAGATGGAGGCTGCTTATTTGTGATGTTGTGTTTGATGTGGCTGCCTTTTCGTGCTGGAGTTTTGTGTGTGTGTGTGACATAAGTGGTCTTAAAAATACAAGGGACTGGGTGGGAGGAAAAGAAGAATGGAAACTGCAAGTCTTTTACTGAGCTAGATACCATAATAATCCTGGCAATTAACTATGGGAAAGCTCCAGAACTTTTTTTTCCCCTGCCATACATTCGCTTTCAGTACAACTGAGAGGAGAGACCTTCCCACTTGCTGCACAGCAGCCATGCCCGAGGGGACTTGGTTATAACTAGTTCCAGAGCAGGGTGTCCCTTCTGGGGTATCTGTGTGCTTTGCCCATAAAACTTGCACCCCCCTCTAAGACTAACATTAAAAAATCAGAAAGCGAACTCCAAAGGCTTGTTTGATGAATGGGGCTCTTTGTTCTGAAACGCTGTCACCCAAGAGTGAGCCCTATGGGGAGATTTATAGCAAGATTTCGAGCTACTAATGAAGGAAGGCTTCTTTGATTAGTCAGGTGGCAAAGCACTACAACACAGCAGTCCACGTTCAAGGAAGAGCAAGCTAAGGACGGCCGTACAAGCAAGCCTATGGGTACGTGTGTGAGAATTTGGGTGTTGCTGTGTTGTATGCACTGTTCAGAGCTGCTGTGGTTGAGGGAAGACGTTTGCCGAAGCCCAGTACATGCTGAGGTCTGGCTGTTGCTGAAGCAGTACCTGGTTTTCTGGAGCTAGCTATGGTTTGCACAGGCTTTCTGAGGTCCCTCAAGAGCCTTTGTGTCATTGAGGGCTGTTGGACTGCAGCACCATATAGTTCTGCTCTTTGCTCTACTGGTCACAATCTACAAAATCTCTACTTCTAGACAATTTGGGAATGAAAGATATTTTGCTCCTGTCCAAAGTTGCCTGGATCAAAGAAGGTGCATCCCATGGTGCCAGCAGGATGGTGGCATGAAGAGGGACCACTGACTCAGCAGAGCCCCTGGAAGGAGGAAAGCGTTGGGGTGGAGATAGAGCCACCTCAGGGAGGTGAGATGAAGCCAAGGGCTTTGGTCAGACTTCTCTGTGTGGTGTGACGGATCCAGTTATCCTTTGCAAGCAGGTCAGGTTGGGACCTCAGTTTGCTCATCTGCTCTGGCCGGCTGTAACTAGCTACGTTCGAGTAAGAATTATCTCCATTGCAGGGATCGGGAGCTGAGGCAAAGACGTACAAGGCTGATTTCTCAATGGAGAAAAAGCTTTGCCGTGCTTAAGATCAAGCAGGAAGGCTCTAACGGTGTTGGGATATGAAACTACATTTTGGTCCCAAACAGGGTTTACTCTCTGGAAGAATTTTCTTACATTTTGTTAATCCTCTGTCACGCGGGAAGGCAGGTTTATGGCGTGCATTCACTCTCTAGTGCTTACAGTGCTAATGAATTTGAGTAGTTAATCAATTTAGTGCAAATTCTTCTCACTTTAAAAAAAAAAATCTATCAAACCATCCAATTTATGCTTACTCCTTGCAGAATGTTTTCTGTTCTGTCAGTCTAAACACTGAGAAGTATTTTAAACAGATGTAGGCCATCAGTTTCTATAAACATCGTAATTGTTTGGCACCACTGATGCTTACATTTAAAGATGCAATTTGCAAGGATCCGCACAGACACCAGGCTCACACTTTCAGCTGCGCGCAGAAACACAATTTACGTCCCGTTAGAGGCCCGTAACCTTCCTCCTGTAAAACTCGCTTTCGCCTCAAGCCTGGCACCGAGCAATGGCTGTGATCCTTGCAGCTTTATATGGCTTCGTGCTCCGCGCTCAGCCATTTTAGCGTACTTGCTCGGTGGGGTTTGATAGGAGGATGTGGTTTGGATTCCACCCCAAAAGCTCTTTGTTCTCGTTACCCTGCCGCAAACTAGATGCAATGTTGCGGGCACCTCAAGTTGCTCGGGGTTTGTCAGGAGAAAATAATACAATTGGCCTCTCAGAGCTCAGCTCAGTCATTTACCCACGACTTCCTATGAACTCATCCTTTTCGCTCTCTAGGTGATCATGAAGCTGATGCTTGTAGTGCCACCCACAGAAAGCAGAGGAGGTGAGGTCCTTGCAACTCGCCCTCTCGTAAAAAATGATGAATTGAGCTGAAGAGAGGAGGGGTGAAAGGAAAGGATGGATAATATTGATGCTAATAAATCTAGTGTGCAAATTAACATTGCCTTTAAAAATGTGTATTATCAGCAAAAATGGAAATACAGACGAGAGCAGTGGCCAAGTGCTGCTCTGTGTTTATAATCAAACAGGATGGACTCAGCATTAGCCGGGGACTGCTGGCCAAGCCCATGGCTCTCCTGGGCTGGGGGGAACAGCTCTCCCTAAGCAATCTTTCATCTTGAGCTCATCTGCAGCTTAGTCATTCTCATTCCGTATTAGCCTGCAGCGTGGTGGTGGGGTGGTTGCCATCATCTCTGGTCCTTGTTGTAGTGTTTTTGTTGTTAATGATTTCTCCCATTAGCCCTAACTGGGCAGGTCAACATTTGGACACCCTTGCACTGCAGACCAGTGGCAGCAAGTGGCCTGAAGGTGTAAAGTAATTCAGGGCTTTGCCCTACATCGTTCCTGTCTGAAGACAGCCCCATGTGCATTCTCCTCCTGTTAGGAAACAGTAAGTGGCAACAATAAAACGAGACCTTACTGATAGCATATGTTTCACTCGCAGGCTCATTTCTTCATATCCTCGGCCTCTAGCTGAGAAACCAGATTGCTAAAGCATCAGAAGTGTGGATAAATGTACGGTCAGGGCATTGTGTAATTTTGGCCTCTCTGACATACAGAGAAAGCTGTGAATATCGCCACAAACCAAAGAAAGCAGCTGCTTCTCTCCTCTCTGACTCCCTGGAACAAGATTTTCAGGTCACTTTTCTATACAGTACCAATTCTTGGTCAGTTTGGTGTTGAGAAAGGTATTGTCCAGATTTTGAAGCGCAGATGAGGCATTGCCCACTGGGGTGGAGACAGAGTAGAGTACCAGAGAAGTATTTATCTCATCCATCTCCAGATATCTACTTAAGGTGTCTCAGCTGCCTGGCTTAGACTGCTCAACAGCTCCTCTATCCAGGGGAGAGAGCAAGGTTACTCTGCAAGGCTCTTCCCTGCACATGAGGTTAATTCCTGCTCTGAACTGCTCAACGGAAGAAAGATCTCTCTACAGAGATTATAAAGAGATCAAAGGAAGATCAGCCACCTAATTTAGTTGCTTATACAACATGATTAAACATTTGTCTGGGGCAAATGTTTGGTTTTTTTTTTCCTTTGCCCCAGTGACAAAGGTTTCTAGGGCATCTGGTGGGCACCTCCATAGTGCAAGGGACAGGTCCCTGCAACAATAAAAAGGGGCACTTTTTCCCAGAGAGCACTCCCAGAGAGCACTGAACTTCACGCAGAAGAAAGCTTCTAAGCATCTACAAGGAAACCTAAAGCTGTAGCAAAGGGTTGGAGTTAATGGAAGTGGTTCGTGGTTGTGGTTGCTCAGTGGTCAAAACAGTTTGCTCTTCCATCTGTGCACAAGGGTCTTATTCTAGGAATTCCTGCTCATGTCACTAGGAATTCAGCCCAAAATAGACTCCCTGGGTCAGAGAGGAAGAGAAAGCATGGCTTAGGTGTCAGAAATGTACCAAACTTGGCCTCGGTCAGAGTTTTGTACTCTCTGACCAGGGCAGAATCTGATGTTAAGCTTTCCCCAAGAGTCACACTCCTAAATGGGAAGGAGCCCCGAATGAGAGCGTCTGCTCAAAGACAACTGGCTCTTGCTGCCAAACTAACTGTGTTGGGGAGGTCTGCTCTTGGAAATTTCACTGCTGCCTGCATGCTGATCTTCCTCTGGAGAGCAGGCATTTCTCAATCGCGACTTGGCCAATGGATCTTTCCAAACTTGGGGTTAAAGGAGTAATTTACTCTAGCCTGATCTCTGTCTGCACCAGCGTCAGGAGTTGACCAGCTGTTTCTCTGCCACTCAGCTATCCCTTCCCTTTCAACCAAGTCTGGTGTTAAGTAAACCTTCCTGAAGGTGTGGGAGTTTCCTTGCAGTGGCTTCTGGCAGGAGGTCCACAGAGGGAAAAAATCTGCCTTGGGTACCTCTGACTGTGACCCGAGCACTCTTCTGGCTTTGTGTTTTGGGGTAACGTAAGACGTGAACATGGGAAAAATAGTATGTCCCTCCTGTTCTTTTACTGCACTGATGGATTTTAAAAGATATTGGATTTCTTCTCTCTGAGTGAAGCATATCTAGAATTTCTTATTCCAGAAGTTAAACTGAATTCTTGGTCAAACAAGTCCTCTGAAGATAATGCTGTAGGGTTTTAGGCATCTGCACACTTACCGTCAACTGAGTTTCTTAATCATATTAGGGTGCTTGCCTAGGTTTCTCAAGTGATGTTCACATTTCTAAAGATATGCAGGTTTTGTCCTTTAGCTAGCATGCAAGGGCAAATTCTGGAGGCTGTAATTGTTCAGTTCAGACAAGCATATCAACAGGCAGTGGCCCATCCAGAGTAGACCTGAATTTCTTGGATTAGTCAGATTTGCTCTATGAAATTCTTCAGTGGTCCAGCAGAAATCAGTGAGTAGCTCTTTACTGGTATGTGAGAACCATCTGACTCAGTATCTCAACAGTTATATGGCCATTTTAAAATAAACAAGGTAATTCATCCCTGCTGGCCTTTTTTTGAACGTAGGATTCATGGTTTTATGAACATGTGCCCTGACTCTTTCTTCTGAACTGATTTGCCTTTTTCTGGTGAGAATGGCCCATCAGCCAGAGCAGCAACGGTCCCTGGTTCTGGCATCATCATAGCTTGAGACAGTCCACATCAAGGTCTGAATCCCAAGACTGGCCTCTACCAAACTCTGTAGGCTGGAGTCCAACCATCATAGCAGTTACGTAGGAGAGGCTGCTTCCAAGATAGGGTTTAGCAATGCCTGCAGTGTTTCCAGCCTGGTAGACAAGGACCAGAGCACATTCCCAGCTGTTGCTCCTCGGCATGGTCCCAGCTCCTTGCAAGCCAACTGCTGACCCCTTCTCAGCCTGCCTGGTGGCAGCTGTGTGGGCTGGGTTTGAAGCCTTGCTTGAATCATCTGCAGATCCTGCTTCCCACCCTTGTGCAGCAAACCAACATCTTTTCCCTGCTGCCAAAAATTTCTCCAATAGCCAGGCAGAAATCAAGCTCTGGCAACAACCCTCTCTGGACCCTAATATTTCTACCCAAAAAAGAAAAAGCAGCAGCAGTAGCTATTTACGCATCTCTCAGGGTTGTGAAGTCACTCGCCTGGTGGCTGCAGGGCACACACCTCGGGGCAAATAGCCTCTTCTCAGCTGCTGGCGTGTTGTTGCAAGTGGATGGGGCAGTGGCAAAGCCCTTCTGTTCAGCGCAGGCTCCTGATCTGTGATGCTTTCACCGTTCCCTGTAACCCAAGATCCAACAAGGGGTCCTTTGACATCATTTGGGACCGAGCTGGAGCAGGGTTGGGCAAAGTCTTACCCTCCGAATGGGAGGAGGAAAGGTGTTTATGCAAACGCCTGGGCGCTAGTGGGCATCTCAAGTCTGTGGGGAAGTCACTGAGCAGTTAATTATTTTTAATGAACTGGGCCAAAGCCGATTGTGTTATTTTGTAACATATTAGTTTGGAAAGCAGTGAAAGTATTTGGCATCCCTCCCTGGCCATCACAGGGACCCCTTTGTGTTTTCCTTTTCCCCACTTTTCTCTCGTGTGTATAGCTGGCTCCCACATCTCCACTTGCTGACGCTGATTGATTGCATTAATATCACTGTAAATATTACATAATCTCCGCTTACAATGCTAGAAGGAACTGATGAGTTTTACTTTGCCAAGAGTTTTCAGGCTGGAAAATAATAATAACAAAAATAATTTAGAAAAAATAAAATCTTTCTTCTTGATTTCCCTGCATCTTTTTTTGCCATGTGCGTTTTGCCATTGGCTCTGTTGGCTGCAGACCAAGAAAAGACTGTATCCACTGTTTGCGGCCATCGCTTCAACGGGACAGCGAGAAGGAGGTGGGAAGAGGCAGTCGCAGCATGGCAGCAAGCTGTGCCTGGCCTTGCAGGGGCATGGTAACGGGGAGAGGGGATGCTGAAGGGTGGCAGACCACTCATGGAGGAAAAAGTCAGAAAATAGGGAGATGTAATGACTCCTCCAGCACCAGTCTGGGGTCGTTTGACCTCGTACATGTAGCACATCCTCCATCCTGACCCTCGTTCAGGCCAGTTCTGTTTCTTTTCTCTGTCTCGCTGCCGGAGACAACTGTGTATCGGGTTGCGTTTTGAAGCAGGCGCGCTGTTTTCAGACTCCGTAGAAAATCCATTTATCATATCAGCCTTACATTAGCCAAAGTATCGGAGATAAAAATTATCTTGGAAATCTAAACATAGATTCTAATCTAAGGTACAGCAGCATCTGTTTCCCATTACTTTTTATTACTTGCAAGATTTGAGTGGTATTACTCCTGTGGTGAGATATTTCTGAAAGAGGAGCTCTGCGCTTCCCAGAAATGCAAGTCCCGGTGCTGATTGCTGCTCCTCTCCCGGGGCTCATCTGCATGGGAATAGCTGATTACTCAGCGTGCAGCACTGGGGAAGCGCGTGTCCTGTGCACGGGCAGGCTCCCCGGGCAGCGGGCTCGACTGAGATCAGGATTATGCTGACTTCAGTGGTATCGACATCATGGTTGGACTCTTTTCAGAAGCCTGCTCAGGGACCTTTTTTAGAGGTATTTGCAATACCAGTCTGCTGGGCTTCACTGGTCCAAACTGGTTGGGGAGCAGCAGTGATGTGGATAGGTGCACACAAAGCCAGGACTTCAGGCTCCCCTCTTCTAGCGAGGCTTTTTCTGGGCCGTGCTTTGGGGACAATGAGCTCCTTGCAGGTCGCTGCCAGAAGTGACTCAAACCTACCACTGCTTGTCATCTCATAAGGCCAAATCCTGCACAGCGTGGTGCACGGTGCAGCTTTCAGCTTAGCCATGGGGCAGGGCACGTGAGCTGATGTAATGCAGCCAGCCTTGCCTGCACCCCCGGGGACTGGGCTTCACGGTTTGCTACGCCTGAAGCTACAAGTAGCCACATCTCAGGGACGTTGCTGCACCAGCTTGGGGCCCTGAGGGCACTAACAGACCTTGATTTCCCTCGTCAGCCTCACCTAGGACCTTTGGTGGTCCCCACTTGAGCTCAGCCTAGCCTGAGCTACATTGCAGGATGACCTGCCCCTTGCCCTGTTCCCGAGTTGTTGCTTGGTTTTCCTGGATTTTCCTTTAGGGAGCAGCCCCGCTCTTGCTTCTCCCCGATACCAGCAAGCTTGCTGTTATTCGTAGTGCATTGGGCATAGCGAAAGGGATGTGCTGTGAACTCAGCCTTGCCCTGCTGCTCAGAGACAAGTATGCAGCTCTGCAAACTACTGTTTGCCTCTTGAGACAAATTATGGCATACTGCAATAGTTGAGGAATAGCATAAGATGAGTATGCAATGAATCATGATGCATATGCACACGAGGGGAAAAGTTCAACCTTCTGTTTGCCATTATCTGACTCTTGAAAGCTGAACTGTTCAATTCTTGCATTTTCTTAGCAGAGTTTATTTCTGTGGCATTTCCTAAGTCTTTCTGTCTGTCTCAAGGCAGGAGAAAGAAAGTGCATCCCTCCTCAGAATTTTGCAATTTTGCTGGCTTGCAAGTGAAAATCAAAATAAAATAGGGTAAGAGAGCAGAAACATGTCCTGTGTAACCCTGGATCTCTGTATTTGCAGAGTTGAATGAATTTCTTTAGCTTACCCAGCCTGAAGCCCATCGCCGTGGCACGTTCCGGGGTGGAGGTGGGAGAACGGGCATAGGCACCTCAGAAACTGCCTTGGCTGCAGGAGGCCGCGTACCCTGCCATACCAGTGCGGTGGTGTTAAAAAGAAAAATCATATGTTTCGCTTAGTGGCGGAGATGTCAAGTCATGTTTTCTCATTGCATTAACTGAAATGGGTTTTCTCTGATAGGGACAGTGAAAATGAACAGAGGAGAAGGTTCCTCCCCACCAACTAACTCAAAGCTGACTTTACCTCTCAAGCTTTCTGTTTTTCTCCAATAATGATAACGAGAGCGTGTGCTGACTAATCTCCTAAATTAGCTCCCTCAGGGTGTATGACTGTGGGCTTTTCAGGGCAGTCTGAAATCCCATCAAATTACTATTGCTAATACAGGAAAATTGGTCTTTAATTTGTTTCATGGTCACTATGCATAAGTAGCCCTAAAGAATTGTGGTACCCAGGACTAGATACAAATCAAGAATTTGTTAGTCTCTGCTTAATACATCAGATTTTGTCACACTTCCAAACTGTATAGTTGATATTTGTATATTTGTCCTTCCTCAGGCAAATGTTTAATGTGCAAACAGCAGGCCAAGAGGTTTCTAATCATCTCTTAACCATCTATGAACACTCACAGGGGAGAGGTTTTTTTTTTTTGAGGGGGGAAGTATCTCCTTAATCTAGCGGAAAAATGAGATCCCAGAATAATGAGGAAACAGAAGCTAAACACATTTAGAGTGGTGACAAGACATGGGTTTTCAAGAATGTCACTAATTACACATTGAAACCCATTAACTTGGTGACTGGAGGAGTCTACATTCCTTCCTTCCTCCCCTTTGCTGCCAAAACTCTTCTGGAGAGCGCAGGCTGAGCCGTGCGGGAGGTCAGCACCGGGAGCGCCGCGGTGACTCCTCTCCCTGAGCGGGGAGGAGGAAACGTGGTACTGCCATACACTGCTGCACCAGCTCATAATTGTAAACTCTCCCCTGCTCAGTATCCTGGAGCGTTAACTCTGAAGCGTAATGGTGCCCATTTCCACTTGAGAAGTACTTCAGAGCCTATTTCTTGGGCAACAACATGTGCTTTTGCTGCGATTGGGACCAGCTGGAGTAAAATTGCCTTGTTTGACCCCAAATCCCTGTCCTGAACCACCTCACTCTGCCCCATACTTTCTCGTGTGACCTGCTTTTGTCGCAGTTCTGTGTACGTCCTAGAGAAGCACGTGTGGTTTGTATACCTAAAACTACAACTTGGATTACGTAGCAATGAGAATAACTAAATGAACTGTTCCATTTGAACCTGGCCTGCCAAATGAACCTGACAAAAATACAATGGCGTTTGCAGTGTTTACACCAATCTGATTTTTCTGGATATTCTCCTGGAAAAACAAAAGGCACCTTCCTTAATTTCCCAGTAATATTTGTACTGAAGCTGGCCATGCAATTACCAAGCATAGAAAACTGTTTGTGCCACTTCCTATCTTTTTATTAAATAAAAACAGCTTTGACTTTCTGAACTGGAGGCATGCAGCAGAGAAAGGTCATTCTGGAGACCAGGGACCGAGACCAAACACTGTTTGGACATTAACGGACCATCAGCAGTTTGGGATCAGAGCTTTTGGACAGGATTTTGCACAGTATCTGATACAACCGAGCCCAGACCTCAAAATGCTCCCAAAACACAGCAGATGAGGATTGCCTGTATGGGTTAATCCTGCCTGTCCGTGTACCGGAGCAAATACTGCCGTGCTCCTCCTATGTCCACCCCCCCGGGAGCCGGAGGAGAATTTAGGTCAAAGTACAGAGGACTGTATTACCGGTATTAGCACTTATTAACCAGTTTGATTCTATTAAGGGAAACCTGCAGTGAATAATGAGAATTGAGGTTGGCCCTTTCCACAAGTGCTTTAACAGCTGGTGGCCTGAGAGCTGTTTTGATGAAATAAATCACCCCGATGGAAAAATCTCAAAAGCCGCAGACTGTGGAAAGTTGACCAGATCTTTACTGGCAATATTTAGGGATGCTCTAAACAATGAGACAGTTGTTTTCCTGTTACTTTCAGTACCGTGCCTGGAAAAACATGATACTCCTGAAGCTGGCCTGCCCTGAAAGGTTTGGGGTGCAGGGTACCACTAAATCTGGCTGCAGGACTCCTGGAGGGGCTTCTGCGCTTGTGAAGATTTTAATGCAATAATTAGCAGGATTGCCTTGACCTCAGCTGGAGATGGCAGGGCAGGCAGAGGTGGAGGGGTTTTTCCTTGGAGCCTGGCTTTTTCCTGCGAGCATCCTCCACCTGCCGGGAATTCGGGGGGGGGGGGGGGGGGGGGAAAAAAAAAAAAAAAAAAAGACTTTTTGCAATGTTCAGCTGCTGCCATAAAACCTGTGAAAAGTAAATACAGAGGCAGGGCTGAATGAGCCCCAGAGATCCCCACGTAGTAGCCGTAAGGTATCAACTCTCTGCATACAGCAGCATCTCCCCTTGGAGCCGTCCGGCCTCTGGATGGCATCGCAGCAAGGCCAATCCAGTTGTTTCCATCTGCTAACTCTTATTTTGGCTTATATCTTGAAGGAGATGCGCTGGGAGAAGCATCTCCTGGGGCAGACGGAGCCTCTGTCTGCAAAGGCTGGGGGAGAAGAGCTGAGCAGAGGCACCGTTGCGCGCAGGGCAGGAGCCGGCCAGCCCCGCAGCAGTGCCGGACCTGAGCAAACGCAAGCGAGCGAGGTTGTGTCTGGAGCCATCTGGACCATGGGGACAGGGGAAGGCATTGAAACTATTGGTTTTTCTCATCAAGCCGAGCTGGCTAAGAGGGTTTGGTTGGGTTTGTTTCTCCTGTTTTGGAGCTCCTGGAGCAAAGTGCTATGGGGACTTTGCTGAGTTTTACAACAGAAAGTGAGAGCTGAGGTGACTGCCTCAAGTGCAGATAACTGTAGATAATTTAGCAGATAGCAGAGTTCCTTTTGACCTCTTCACCTTGACCTCTTCCTGCTTCCTCAGCAGCCTGTCTTTAGGAAACAAAACACATGGAGAAGAAATGAGGAGATAACTAAATAAAAGGTTGTCTGGGCAAGAAGAGATCTAATTTTCACTTTCCCTTCTTGGGAAGGTCTTCAGCCTACAGGACTAGGTGTCCTTTCAAAGGCTGGGAGTAAGGATAGGCAAAAAAGCAATCTGGTCTAAGCCTCTCAGCTTAGAAATCCTCACGCAGCAGGTTATTGAGCAGTAATAAAGAGGTTAAGGGCGTACAAGAAAGGAGACTCGTCCTGTCTGGTTGTTGGTGGTAGCAATTTCTGAGCTAGGTTTGACCTTTCCACAAGTGCCTGTATGCTGCAGAGGAGCTTAACGCTGGCGTTAAGCGGTGAGGAAGTAAAATAGAAGTGATCTGCCAAATTCTGTCTAATGAGGTCTTTCTCTTTAATTGGGTGTTTGTGGAAGTGGAAATAGTAGTTTAAATACCGCGGAAGACATCAAACCAAGGAGAAGGTGCATGGGTGGCTGGCTGGGCTCCTCTTTTCCAGGCAGGCTCTCACGAAGCCGGTCAGGTTACCCTGGATGAAACACCCTCCGCAGTGCCTCCCTGCTGGTGTTTCTGTCCGTGCTTTTCATAAAGCTCAGGTGAGAGTGAGCGTCACCAGCTGTCTTGCTGGACTACTGGCTTGTTCTCCTAAAATTAAAGCCTAATGACCACCCAAGATGGTATTATTGGCACCTTTTCATAATCAGAACACTGAATTTTGCATACATTTTCTTTCCCTACCCTGCTGTCTTGGCCTCTCTCCCATTTACACAGATCTCCCATTTATACCTTTTAATGACACAAAGGATGAACCCATCACGTTTATACAACATCAGATACAGCTTTTGTCATGTTCCCTTTGTCATGGGCAAACCAGAGAGCCTTCACTGAGATCCGTTCCACCTTATGGACCATGACCAGGAAAATAACTTATTACGGTCAGAAAGTCCTGTTTACAGGGCAAGAAAAAAAAATCAAGCCCAGCATGTAATGCAGTAACTGTGGGCTGTGAGAGAAAAGATGTAATTGTTGTCTGTGCTAGACACAAATCTAAACAGGATCACAAGTAATTAGCTATTTAAGAGGTGACTAAAGTAAATACTGCAATTAAAAAACCTATTAAAAATAATATTAAAAAAAAGAAACCTCACAAGAAACGCAGCTTTGTCCTGGACTGCCAGTCAACAAAATCAACAAACCATTAAGAAAGAAAAAAGATGTCTGTGCATGCCCAAATCAGTAAAACACATAGTAATTACTTGGCACATTTTATCTTCAAAGTCCTCTGCGCACGCTAAGTAATTAATCCTCCCGACACCTCAGTGCGGTATGTGCAGCAGGCACTGGTAAAAAGCAAGCTTGTGTTGCAGCCGGGTATAAATACCTTGTTGTGGGGCTCGCTCTCGATAGAGGACTCAAAAATCAGTAACGGGGAGCGGAGCGTGGTTGTCTCTTCAATGGCACTCGTTGTAAGCCATGGCTGCCTTTGTCTGGGGAGGGGGAAACTGAGGCACACGCCAGAGGGGTTTAGTGGAGGCTGCGGAAAGCTGCCCGCCGTTTCCACGCCAGCCTCTGCGACGAGCAAAGCGGGTTTAGCAAAAGCCCAAGAGCTTATGCAGCTCTCTTGCCTTCAAACCTGTGTCTGAACATCGGGTGTAACGTGGGGTCGGGTCAGTCTGCCAGACCTGAAAACACTTTCCAGCGCGAACTTTGGGTCAGCTGAGTTGAAGTTAATGAATTTCAATTTAATTAATTGTTCCAGGGGAGAGGGAGCTCCCCCTCCTTCCCAGTGCCCACTGTGGCATACGTGCTCCGCCAGCAGCTGGGGGAGGACCGATAAGACCCCCGTAGATGATACGTCTACGTCTGCCTGTGGTGTTTTGAGCCCATTTTTGTGCTCTTTGTCAAACAGAAGACAAACGGCTGTGTGCTCTGATCCTTCCATCTGTTCCTCCACGTGATGGCTTTTTGCCATAAAACCAAAAGGTGGGGAAAAGATAAATAGAAGAGGTAGATGAGAGTGGAGTAACACGTGGGGAAACAAGAAGTAAGAGTGCAACGGTGGGACATGGAAAACTCACATTAACATCAAACCATGTCATAAACACGTCTAAGCCTGAGCACCGGGAGTGCCAGCAGAAATAAAATACCTTACAGAGAGAAAGCAAAGATGATACCATCAGATCCCATCCATCTCCCATTAAAAGCAGCAAAGGGCTGCGTGGAGCTTGGCAGGTGCCGCATGGAGCAAACCTTCCCACCTGGGAATGACTAATCCCACCCTGGCTGCTGTTAAGAGACCATTTGCTGCAGTGGCTATTTGGGCTAAGCATTTATACCGTTGTCCAAAAATAAACTTTCCCATAAAGAAGGGTGAGCTACAAATGGAAAACTACCCGCGCTGAGGCTAATTTTGCTGTGGGAAGGAAGGCGCTTCTGCAAAATGAGGGGCTGCGTTCAATAATGGACTTGTTTTCCCTTTGATCGAGGGGCACCTGTGCTGCAAGGACAAAAATGGAGGTTTATGGATTTGCAGCCAGCGGAGAACAGCATTTTCACCAAAACTGAACTTTTTGTAGTTCCATTTGCAGGTGTGCCAGTGTGTACATGGATGATGAACTCTGATATACATCTGGCACAGGTCAGCAGGGCTCGAATGACACCAAAACGTGGCCCCTCTGGTTGGGGAGGTGTTGAGCTTCGCGAGCTGGTCCCCGGCGCTGCTGAGTGGTGTCACCCCTCTGCCAGCCCTGGGGACAGCCTGTGGGTTGCTGCCTCCTACAGCCACAGATGCCCACAAAATAACTGCCTAAACCCGCTGTTGGCTCTTCCTTGCCTCAGACTCTTCCATAATTCTAATTTGGGACCGTGTTGTCTACATCCATTTTCTTTTGGTTCTCGAGCGAGATCTTGTGTGGACCATTGTCTCTCTTCATCTCTGTTCTCCCTACAGCGCTCAAGGAAGGTCCTTTCCTTTTCTTCACTCCAGACTCCTTTTCTTCTCGACTCTCAGATGATCCTCATGCCTCTCTCTGTCCCCCAGCCTGCTGCTGCTCAGCCTGCGGGCCGACGGGTCGGGTAACGTGTTGTTCTTGAGGATGAATCCCCAGGAACAGATACTCATCGGTGGTATCAGCCTGGTTGTTTCCCTGTGGATTTTCCATTTGTCTGGGAATTAAAATGACTAAAGAGAAGCCAGAGTTCAGAACCTCAAACAGATTTGATAACGTGTGAGACATTTCCCAAACCATCGCGTCCCGCAGGCACGAGTCGTACAGTGTTTTTCATGTGCGCACAAGTCCTATCTTAAATCCAGAGTAAATTGCCAAGTTATTTCCCCATAGGACGTGCTCAGTGACGTATATCAGCTGGATCATCAGGATAGTCCATCCCTGCAAAACAACCTCCAAACACATGCTGCGGTTTAAACAAGGGACTTAAGTGTGTGCTTTAAGATTATGTGCTATCCCGATTTGTAAATAAGACCCATAACTCTGATTAGGGCTGTGGAGCGCGGCCGGTCTCTGTCCTAAGATAAATTGATCTGGCTATTTTGAGGCTTCCAAGGAATTTCACCTTCCCGATTGCCTCATTTGTGCAGTTAGGATTTCAGAGCTGGCTGACAGAGGTGTAGGCATGTTTGCGTTAGGTGACTCTTCTTTGAAGGCTGATCTGACAGCAGTGGGTGGAGAAACTCCTACTCATACTGAACAAAGCCCAAACCATTATTCCAGCAAATATTTGATTAACATCAAATACCCGCTTATTTCTGCTGTTCCCAAATAATTCACTTTTTGGAGGGGATTTCATTTTGTTATTTTTTCAGTGTCTCTTTCATGACAGTGCGTGCTTTGCCACACCAGCTGCTTCTGAAAGAACATCCGGGACAAAAAAAATGTGCAGAACAGGGACACTTGAGATCCATCCTTTCCAGAAGGCGATGGACTGTCCATCGTTCATCCAGGAGCTGCCCGCTGGCAGCCCACACCCCAGGATGCCACGGAGAAAAGGGCACGGGCACGCGAGCGCAGCCTTCCCAACCTGCCTGCCAGAGCGCCCCGAGCACCTGGGTGTCGGGGAACGCAGCGCGTGTCAGGATTTCTCAGCATCAGGCAGGGCTTGACCTAATTTCTGCAACTCCCGTTAAATAACGAATACTGGCTTTTTTTGTATTTTAGCTTTTCCTGCCTTCCCCGCTCGCAGAGATGTGCGATATGCACCGTTAGCCTAGTCCGTGTATAATTCCACCTTTACTGGATTGTACGCTGCAGTAACCCGTTACCCTTTTATTCCCGTCATTGGGTTTTTAGATGCTTTCTGTAATAACTGGTACGTGTTCTGGCACCACAGACATCAGCAAATAACCTTGCGTTTCTCAGCGTTTTTCAGAGCAAATGTCCCAAGCGTAGGACTTTCTCTTCTGCCTTGAAGGGAGCGGGAAGCGGCGTTCCCAGCCTCTGCACGTGATTTTTACCCTGTTTATCCCAGAGGGTCTCTCGGATTAGACCCGCTGCCATCCATCATCCGTTCAGAGATACAGATTTCACTAATGGCCACAGTGTAAATATTTACAGTAAACAGTTTTAACAGCTGACTTTTAGTAGCCACTGTGCATATGGAATTGCATAAACAGGAAGGACAATTATAGGGATGGAAAAATTGGCACAGGAAGCGAAGAAAAGCATGAAACTAAAACGCTGAATTCCTACAGTATATAATTAATATAATAATTAATTAGCAATGACCCTTCTCTTCTAAAGACCCACAATACAGGCACGCAATGAATAT
Organism: Grus americana; assembly: GCF_028858705.1. Lineage (NCBI taxonomy): Eukaryota > Metazoa > Chordata > Aves > Gruiformes > Gruidae > Grus > Grus americana. Next base: position 30,797,595 of record NC_072859.1, read on the forward strand.
GTAGAATTACTTGGCCCCACAAAGTAATATATAGTGCTGAAATTTGCATTATGTTACTTTTTTGACCTGAGTGATTAGGCAGGATGTGGGGTCTCATGGCTTGTTTCCACTAGAAGCAGAAATTAATGATGGGCTTGAGTATTTCTTTAACACAATCCTGTTTATTTCAAAGACTGTGCAAAATCCTCGTTCCCTGAACTCATTAGGAATTAAATAGCAGGAGGCAGTTTCCTCGGGCAGTGGTCCAAGCCCCCAAAAAGCTCACTTCATTAGTCTCATTTCAAGGTCATGCTTCATGTGCTTCTTTAGTTATCCTTGACTTTTTCAGCTGCCTTCTCTCCGTGCTACTATGGTATTTCTCATGATTTTTTTCCTACTTTTTTCTCCCCTTTTCCCCTACCTCCTTCCCCTTCCCACCTCCCCCTCCGCCCCCCCAAAAAACCCCAAACCAACCCCCAAAATCAAACACCTGCATGAATTCCTTCACTCCTTTTAAAGAAATTGAAATCCTTAGCCCTTAGCACCTGGCTAACTCCTGCTATGTTCTTTTAGGCAGCGGCTCCAACTGCTTTTGATGCAAATTCTCCCCCCACCCCCTCAAAAATTGCTATTTCTTCCATTTATTATCAGCAAAAGTGGCTACTGGGCATCCCCCCTCCCACCTGGCAATGGCTTTGTGTCTTCAGCCGTCATCGCTTGATCTTGCCAGATACCTGGGATTCTTATTATCTCTCTTTTTTTTTTTTCTTCTTTTTCTTGTATCCTGAAGAATCTTCCTGATGGAAAGACAGAATTGGTTCTGCTCTTTCAGACAGGCTTTGCTCCTGCATGGGGGTTTTTGTTTTTACTTTCCACTTGAGCCGGTAAATCCCTGTCACCATGTAAAACACAAAACGCTGAAAAATTCCTGGGCACGCTTTGTCTGTATGTGCACAGGCACACACTTCGGACCTCAGCGAGAAGATATATTAGCTCTTATCCCCCCCCCCCCACGCCAGATTAACTCTTCCTTTCTGTATGTTTATTTAACTAATCGGTGCTAAGGCCACCTGCTCTTTGAAAAGCAGAAGTGGTATAAGGCAATAACAAAATGATTCAGTATTTCAGTGGAAGCCTGGGTTGTGTAGTTGAGTTTTTTTGGGGCAGAGGGAGGAGGGTATTTACAAGGCTAATTCCAGCTATTCAAAGTATTTCAACAGGTTTTTAAAGGGACGACCTACAAACTAGAACTGAGAGCGAGGCTTAAGCTTGGGTTTATACATCCCGAGTGCCAAGATTGCTCAGATACGTGCTCTGTATTCCCTTGCTTGGATCTGTTTTATCCTGCAGAAGGCAGGAGGAGGAAGGTTATTTGACTTGGAGTTGGGCAGACATCTGACAAAATAATGTGAACAAATTAAGACAGATGAAAAGTGGGGACACAGGGGGAGAGAAAAGTGAATTTCTTTTCCTCTTCTGGAAAATCTAAACAGTCCAATATCTGCTGCAGTCCAGGTGGCATTCATTTCCCTCGTTTAACTAATTGGGGAGACTGGGATTTTTGTTTTATTTAATTTATTTTCTTTTTACAATTTTCGCGAAGCTTTTTTTGGTCTATATTTTGATTTTCTTTGGAACCACATGTCTTCCTGCTATATGGAAAAGAATCAGTAAGCCATCACCTCCACTTCCTAAAACACTTTTACTGCTGATTTTTTTTTTTTTTATTAAATGGATTTTTGAAAACCTGCTGTTGCCTTAGAAAATTGCAAAATAAAAACAGTAGTAAAAGAATTAAGAATTCTTCTAATAACTCTGTGGGAAAGATGTAGCCTGTGGTCACTGACTGGGGCTCAGGGAAAATCCTGCTAGGTCCCACCAGGTCTGCCTTGGACCATCGCAGGTGAATCACAGCAGCAGGGAAATAAGCATGTCCTTCTTCAGGACCGTTTTTAGCTGGGGTTGCAGGGCAAACCAACATCTTCTGCCTCAGGGGCAAGCTCAGGCAATAAGTGACTCTGGGCTGTTTTATCGGCTCTCTGCGCCAGCCTTGTGCACGTGCATGTGAGGAGAGGGCGGCGGGACTGAATTTCTCTGATTTCCTTGGAAAAAAATGTTTATACAAACCTAGCTGCCATGTGAAATCTGTACAAAGCAGCACCACAATGACACCAGCCTGCTGGATCTCGCCATTTCTTAATAATTTGACTCTTGATCCTAGAAAAGGACGGATGTCTTCGCCTCTGTTGGGTTCATATTCAATGGGAGACCCAAGTGCACACAACCACAAACCTTAATCTTCAATTAACGCTCAGATCATTAAATAATTTCAGTCTAAGGCATGCTGCCAAGGAAAACATCACCAAGATTGTGTTATCATAAACTGATTAACAAACTGTGAAAGAGAGACTTTTCCTGACACAGAGGAAAGATGGAAATATCTGAAGAGAGCAGGAGGGATAATGTAATTATGAAGAATTTAAAGCTGCAACATAAATACAGGAATATACCCCCTGAGTCAGCAGCGCTCTTAAATATATGTAATTTTAAACTCACAAAATGCACCTATTAAATCACATACATGAATTGTGTGCTTAAAATTAGGCCTATGCCTAAGTCCTTTGCTGAGCCAGGTGAGGCACAGCTCTAAATGCTGTTGACATTTTATTCTCAACAAATGAGGTCCCAAATTGTTTTTAATTTGCCTTTAACAAGTTTGACATAGTTTGGGTTATTCTTGTCATTGCTGTTGGTGTTTCCCTTCTCTGTTGTTATTATTCATAACAATAATAATGTAATTTCCACTCACATCGTGAGGCTTTAAGAAAGTCAAAAGAGCACTGGTATAGACTGGTAGAGCTCTCGTGTTGTCATTACCCACATTTGATATTAAAATATAGCCTTGATACAAAGGAATGGCCAAATCCCAAGGCTCACACTAACATCCCCGCCTCCCCAGAGACCACGGCTCAGTAACACATGGTTTCCCAGAGATCCTCAGCACATGCTTATTCACATATATGTAATCTTGCTGGTATGCATCTGAAGAGAGAAATTTAGCATGCTACTCATTTGTTTTACAGCTGGTTAATGATGCTAATTGTGCATGCACCTGTTTGCTCAGAGGGTTTATTTAAATGAGTTGACCTAATCTGTGCAAAGAAATGGAGGGGCTGGGGCTGTATCTGATGTTAGTCCACTGACGCTGGCCAAGCATCCCGCAGAGAACCTCTCTCCTCCCTGGATTAACCCATCAGTGTCGTACACTTTGGCACTGCATAAACTGAGGATTAGGGGAAAATAGTTTAAAGAAAAGATGCTGTTATACTTCAGAGATATTAAGAGGAAAACTGAGTGCTCTCATGGGACTCTCTGCCTCTGTCCTTCTCTGAGAGGTAACCCTCCATCCATCCTTCATACCCAGTCGACTCTGGCAGTGAGCAGAAGACAAATGGCATGAATTTTGGATTGGTTTTTTAATTGGACATTCTAATTTTTTCCTGTTTTATTGTGGGCTGAGAAATGAATGTAAAAAAGCTGTGGCTAGAACCAGCTAAAGTTAGCAGAGCTGATATTGCACCCATGGTATATCACGTAGAGTGAGGAAAAAAAAAAGGACTTGAGAAGATGCGTAACAAGGAAGCTGTCCTGGTTTCGGCCAGGATAGTTAATTTTCTTTCTAGTAGCTGGTACAGTGCTGTGTTTTGGATTTAGTATGAGAATAACATTGATAGCACACTGATGTATTTAGTTGTTGCTAGGTAGCTGTAGTGCCTACACTAAGTCGAGGACTTTTCAGTTTCCCACGCCCTGCCAGACGCACAAGAAGCTGGGAGAGCACAGCCAGGACAGCTGACCCAGACTGGCCAGAGAGATATTCCATACCATAGCATGTCATGTTCCAGATAGAACTGGGAAGCTAGCTGGGAAGTGGGATCGCTGCTCAGAAGCAGACTGGGCATCAAGTTGGGTTTTTTCCTGCATGTGGTGAGCAATTGCATTTGTGCATCACTTGTTTTAATAATAATAACTAATAATAATAATAAAATAATAATAATAATAACTCTCTCCCTTTGTTTCCCTATTAAACTGTCTTTATCTCAACCCACGAGGTTTTTTTCCATTCTCCTCCCCATCCCACTGGGCGTGGAGGAGTGACCGAGCTGCTGCGTGGTGCTTAGTTCCTGGCTGGGGTTAAAGCACGACAGAAGCCAATTTCTGCATTCACAATTCAATGTACAAGGATGAGGCTAGAAATAGCACAGCGGAGAATTGAATGGGAATACCTTTGGAACAGAATTGCACTGGATAACCTGTTCAAGGAAGGACCCAGCAAAGATGAGGTTGCTGTCTTGGTGAAAGGAAACCTGCTATTCCCAAAGGACATGACTGAGCTTGACACAGTGCTTTTCCTTCTCATAGCAGGGTTCCCTTCGTTTCTTCCTTTTCCAAAAAAAAAGGTAGGAGAACTCCTGCCTTTGCTTAGGAGCACCTACTGGAGCCCCATCGCTGCAGCCGCGTTGCTACAAATGGCATCCCACACCTTAAGCGGCAGCTAAAATGTCTCTAAAGGTTAACTAGAATGTACCGTGCCAACTGGTTGGGAAAACACTAGCCATTTAATCAACAGGTTGGCTTCCTGCAATCTTATCAATAACTTTGGTCACAAAGACCAAAGGCCAGTTAAAAAAAAAAAAAGATGACTTTTATGGTTCTGATCCAAAGTTCAGATAAAGTCAATTAAAAGATTCCTGTTAATTTAATGGGGTTTGGCTCAGAGGCTATCCATGTGAAACCACATTTTGTAAAGTTTGCAGGAAGTGAAAAACTGTTCGGCTTGTCTAGTTACTCTTTAACAAATGGTATTAGTGTTTTTAAAATTCTGCCTTTGGGATATTCATGCATCACTGAACATTGTTAAAATAGAATTTGACATTGGTATTCACGGCAATGCTAAGAAAACTGCCTTTCTTTATAAGAAGAAAAAAATGTAACCCTAAAAGGAGCATTAAACACATAAATAACATGAAACATGACTGCTTCCACAATAATTTGAATGATTCATTTATTTGTTTTTAGTCCGGGGCTTTTAAGATAAAGATTCATCATATGAATTATTTTTTTAGGTGATGCACACTATAAACATTTTATTCTTCCCCCCTCCAAGATCCGATTCTTTTTTTTTATTTCCACGGAAAGCAAGATTTTTCCAAACTTTTCATGAATAAGTGATGATGACGGGAAGTTCCCTAATCTCTTGCCATTTACAAGTGAGTCCACGTGGAGTTTTTGGATGGAAAGTTGCAGCAGAAGGTTCCAAGAGCTGCAGGGCTCTCTAGCTCCGAGCCGGGCTGAGTGTATGGAGATGTATCCCAGGCAGCAAAATCCAGCTTTACAGAGTACACTTATTTTTTCACTCTCATCCTCGCCCTCCAATGAGCAACAGCAGCCTTTTCTTGCCTTCACATTCCTTACTACCTATGTAGCCAGATCCCTCTGGGGTAGGTAGGGGAGGATTTGGCTGCTAAAGGACCATCACAGGATCAGGGTGGCTCGTTCTGGTCTGGACCTGGGGACCTTGCTCTGATTTTCCCTTTTTGCATGTTCAGAGGTGTTTGTTTGGAGGGAGTGTGAAATTTGCATTTCAGCAGCCCTGTCTTTAGTCCCAGGATTAACTCCTCTCATTCCTCCCTTAAAGAGAAGCTGTATTATCTGGACAGGGACTTAGGGCTGAGGAATGAGTCTATCCATGACTTCTGATGATTTAACAGGGCGGTTTATTCCACTAATACATTATGTGTTGGGACATGGCCCTTTGGAGTCAACGGGAATCTTTCCAGTTGGTTTCCATTAACTAAATATAAAATGAAGCTGCAGCTTCAGAGGCGCTTAGCTATGGAGAAACACCAGTACACAAGACCCTGCAAATCACGTCCTTGGGTGGCAGGTGACTATGAGCTGCTTTGGCTGTAAATCTCAGCTTCACATCATGCAGCAGGCCCGGGTGGACTGCAAGCTCCATGCTCCGTTCTGATGTTAGATGATGCTCGTGTGTCTTCTCGTGGTGCCTTGCACAGTGTTTTATGTACTGAAACAGGTCCACTGCACCAGGGCTGTGAAGATAGCTTGGGAAAAAAGCTTGCATTGCATCCTTAGTGCAGACATATTTGTGATATGTTATTTTTTGCCGCTTTTAAAACAGACGGTCTCCTCTTTCAGGGTTAAGAACAAACCTTGGAGGAACCAACTCTACCTCTAACAGCTAATCTGCTGAGAGAGCACAGGGTCTAGAACTTTGCCCTTGCTAAAGTTCCCTCACCAAAACCACCAAGAAATATGAAATTTCTTCCAAGGTTAAAACATTGCTCTCACAGTAAGACATTAGATATCTCAGTAGGAACACCAGCTGTAGGCTCATGCTTGTGATGGTCCTCTCCATTCTGCTGCGTGCTTCCTGCAAGGGAATATTGCTTCAGCTCCAGGTCTCCAGCTCCATGGTGGTGACAGCTCTTCCTCACTGCTTCTCTGGGTTTTTTAGTTTGTAAACTGTTCAGGACTGCAGCTCATTTATCAGTATGGGAACATGGGGGAGTGATTTTTTTTATAGTCCATATCACACTGAGGGGTACAAAAAAGGTCAGCCATGGTCAGGCCTAAGAGTCGCTGTAATAAAACTGATACAGAGGCAAAAGTAATTGATGAATATTGAATATCAAATATGGACTCACTTTTAGAACATTTTGAGCTTTTTTGTTTTGGAGAGAATACTCCACTTGGGCTAAAATGTGAAAGGCTTGCAGTATTTGTTTTTGTTTTCCACAGAAAGAGTTGCTGTCTAAGTATGTGGAAATACTATCTATTATGCCACATAGTAAAGCACATTTTTTTTCCTCTTTTGCAAAAAGTGGTCAGAAGCCAGCTTTCTTCTTATTTATCCAACTTTCGTCATCCCACAAGGAAAGGACTGAAGATTTAGTAATATCTTGAAAAAAGAATTGCCAATACAAATGCAATTGTTTCTTGCAAAGGCGCATTAAGGAGACAACATTCAATGCTCCCAAAAAAGGAAAAACAAAGCTGAATATAAAATAATTTTGAGAGGAATTTGTGGAACGTAACACGGAATGAGTCTGTGCCTGCTGAGATGACAGATCGTTAAAATTCAGTGGGACTTATTTCTCTAGAAGTCAGATATTCAGTGCAACATTACTCATGATGCCCCGGGTGAGCAGCTGTAGGTGGGGAATGGACTCTTGGGTGATGTGTTTATGGCAGAAGCTCAACGGGAATCAGAGCTTTTCCAAACGGACAGCTGTTTGCATGCTTAAGACATCATCTAGAGTTGCCCAGCTGGGCTGGTGGGACGCTCTAGGTACAGCCAAGAAAACATGGATTGAATACTGGGATGTTAACCCATAAACCAAAGAGGCACCCAGGGCTCTGGTGCACGGTGTTTGGCAACTTCAGCTCTTTGATGATAGCAGCAGAGGGACAATTCAAATCCTAGTTCAGTTACAAATTTAACCACACCTCCACATTTCCAACCCTATGAAGTTCTGGTTAAATCATATTAATTTTAGGATAAACAGGACGTGTTTCATATTTATGCATAATGTTGGCTAGGGTTGCTGTCCTGAACTCGAGCCATGAGAGATGAACATCTCCGCTTTAGCCTTGTTTTTGTTTTGCTGGTTATGCTTACAGCAAACAACCGCGTCTGAGAAGCCTGGGGTCCGTGGGATCAACTGTTTAATCAGCTGTAGCAAGAATGTAATTGTCTTTGTTGTTAACCGTTCAGCTATGAAAAGTGTGAATAGTATATGTACATTTGGAAGCACTACATGAGTAGTTTTGTCCCTGCTTTGCTCCCTCCTACTGGTCAAATGCCCAAAATAACTTAAATATTTTGGAAGTCCAGCATTTTGCTGTTTTCTCCAAAGTTCGTGTTTTCAGTTCAAACAGATAATTGCATCTGTAATGGATAGAGGCTTTCCTCACTTGGCTCTGTTAACATCATAAAACACCTGCTAGGGCTGAGCTTCTTTTAGCTCCGATATGTTTGTTTCTCACAACTCTTTCTCTAATACATAAGTACCGCCATAACTACAATGTTTTCGCTTTAAAAACTTTGAAAAACTACCCTCTTTGCCACTAAAAACATATACTCACTTTTGCTGTTTATCGTTGTTTGGGGTTTTTTTAATCTTTTCCCTAGAGCATAAACATTTTCCAGTCTTGCAAAAGAAAAGGCAAAAAAAAAAATCCAACCAATTTTAATGCAACTGTTAAGGTGCCAAAAATGCAAATCTCCTGTAGCTGTTGTTTCCGAGTAGAGAGGGTGTAGGATAAGGAGGTGGTTCCTCCTCCCAGGGCAGCAGTTTTGCATCCCTGCAAAGGGAAGCTTGGGCTGCTTCTCTCTGCCCATACCACAGCCTGAGCGGACTCTTTCTGTATTTTAGGGATGCCCAGCACACAGCCCACTGCCCGCCCTGAGCCGGTGGGGTGGGAAGGGACACTGGTGTCCGCCCAGGGCCACGTTACTCTGGGTTTGGGTACTCCATAAACCATGGAGGAGCAAACTCTGGTCCTGGTTACTCTTGGGCTCTGCAGACAGACTTTGGCGTAAGAGCTGAAAACCAGCTCATGCGGGTGATTGCTTCACTCTGTTGAGCGGCTGGATGTTGCAAGACCACTCAAGGTTTCAAGTTGTTTTCCTGCAGGCTGGAATGTGTCTCTGGTCCGGGTGTTGAGTCATTTCTCCCAGGAGCAAGTGGCTTTTGGCTCTTGCCACAGCCCAGCGCCCATGCACCCAGGGGAGCAGGGTGCAGGGGGCAGCCCCTGGGTCGGCAGGATGGAAATCGGGTGTTGCAATGCATGCGTGAAGATTGACGGGTTTTAATGGGAAGTTAATGGATGGCTAACCTTAAAATGCTGGGAGTTATCTAAAGGGTTACATCACTCTACCACCCACAAGTGTTTCTTGTGAACTTTTCCCAACTTCACCCGAACCTCTGAGCTGTCATCTCCTCTGGATTTGGACAGGCAGCAGCATTTGGGTTTGGTTTTAATCCCCTATGCAAGGCATTTTTTTAAGGTATTGCTGAGTGCAGAGGCAGGAACAATATCCCACGTTGCCAAGCGTGGTAGAGATGCGTGTGAGCACCCTGTTCCCACCCTGAGCCCTGACTATGTTAGTGTTAATATGGAGGAGCTGTGGGGTGGGAGAGGGTCTATCCCTTTTTCCCTCTCCACTGTCACATCTGAATCCTCCTTGAAAGTAGTCGGAGGGGAGCAAACCACAGGCTCCTTCTAAATCATTCCCAGTATCGCTGTCTCCGTGTCATGCTTTTGAAACGGCAACCCAAGAAATGAAGAGTCTCTGCTTTCTCTCTCACCCCCAGCACCCACCTTTCCAGCTCTCAGTTGCACTTTCAGGAAAAGTGAAAACCCCAGAACTGATAAACATCTTGCCGTGTTGCGTAACTCCTGCCCTCAGTGCATTTTCCAAGCTCCCGAGCCAGACAGGTTATTCATTTCGACTTTATAGTTATGTCTCACTTTCTGACAGCTCTATCGCAAAAATCTCTATCTCCTGTTTTCTAAACCTGCAACTATTTATGTTTGTCTAGCTTTCACATTGCTCTCAGTCCCTCTCCGGGCTGGGGTGTCCTGAAGACACGGGAGGGACAGCAAGCCCTGGCTCTGAGTGGGGACCCGGCGGTGGTGGGTGGTCTGCGGGGGAGCGCATCCGGAGCCGGCTGTGCCGTGCCTCAGCCCTGCACGTCTGCTCAGGCAGCAAATGTCCTGCAAAATCCATAAATGTCTTTTCCTTTTATACACAATCTCAGGCTACAGGTAAAATTTGAGGTCCCAGATCAGCAGCTTTGCCAAGGGCAGGCAGCCTGCTCCTTGCCTGCCTGCACCGCTGTGCCTGGCACAAACGCTCGGCTGTTTCCAGCAGCCCAGAACTGACAGGGAAAGCTCAGATATTTTGACTTTTTTTTTTTTTTTCTTCATTTTAACATACAGCAAGCCTGAAAGGATCCATTTGCCCAACTTTTCCATGTGATGGAGGGTGGCACAGAGGCAGCGAGGAAGAAATCGTCTTTGTGTTGCTTTGAAGCCGCTGCTGTTGTGCCTGAGTTTGCCTCTCCCTGCCCGCAAAACGTAACTTGAGCCTTCTGCATGAAACTTGCTCAATTTAAAGTTTACACAAATCATCTCGTTACTTCCAGCTTTCCTTAGAGCCCTGGCATGGTTTTATTTGGTTTTTAGCCCTTTTTCTCAGAGGTGGGTTTCTCAGCACACAGCTGCTCCCTAATTCCAGGGCAGAGGGAGCTTTGGGGGATCAGGTTTCCCACCTGGAATAGGCTCAGCAGCCCCCAGAGCCCCAGGGAAAGGAAGGGTCGTTTGATGTGAAGGAACTGAGAGATGCTGGCTTGGTTATCCATGCGAAAGGGAGGTCAAGAGGGTATTACAGCTCCGCAGCATTCTAAGAGGGGACCACACCAGGAAGACACCTAACGTCCAGGTGTGGCTTTACAGTAAGGAAATTTAGGAGAAAAAGGACAGATTTCTGACAACCAGAACTGTGAGATTCTGAGCACTTAAGGAGGGATAAAACCTCCCTGGTTTTATAGGGATGTTGGGTGGATTTATGAAAAGCGTTATATGATGAGAAGAAAACCGGAAGATGCAGAGCCCCTGCCTGGGGACCAGCTGCAAGCACCTTTTCTGGGTTGTTTGCATTGCCAGGACACCTTCGAGCCCTAATCCCCCCTCCCGCCAAGGTGCCCAGCTTATTTAGGCACGCACTATAAGATAATTCTTGCCCTGCTTTTGTGCAGTTATTTTTGCTGTTACTCCACTCAAACACTGTAACTTAAACCAATCTCCATTGGCTTACTGGGTACCGGAGCTTTTCGTTCTGTTGCCTGTGACAATTTTATGTCTTTTTTTTTTTTTTTCTCCACCCCCTGCTAATTCCTCCCCTCGATTTTCATCTCCTAAGGCCATAGCTAGAACAGTTTTTGTCATGATTATCACTCATCATAATTGAGTCAGCATAACTCATGATGTCATGATAAGAAATCAAGTCTCTTAAGCTATTTTGTAGACAACTCATCTCAATAATTCCCCTGCCCTCACCCTACAATAACCTTATATCTTTTTGGCCTGGTTTTTTTTACCAATATAATTATTTTTGTCATGACGGTAGGAGTGCTTCGTGTGCCAGAAACATATCCCCAGAGCAGCTGAAATTAAAAACACAGTAGCAAGTTTTGCAAGTCATTATTAGTCATTTGCTAAAAATGAATGGCAGCTCAGGCTGGAAGTATGTTACCCAGACGATGCCCAGGAAAGCAACGTCCGTGGCATGTGCCAGGGGCTTTCTTCTTCCCACACGGACACAACTTTCACTGAGGGTGGTCAGAATTACTCATGTCCTGCCAGAAGAGAGCTGGAAGAAACATTTCTTGGAAGAAACAGGGGTGGAGTCAGAGCCTGATTCACAATGTCTAATTTTTTTGTGAAAAACTGCTTTTGAAAAAGCTCCCCACGCTGTCGATTCAGAGTCAGTGTCCTGCAAGTGTCTAAACTGTTCTTTTCTCCTTGCTCCTTTCCCTAAATGCAGTTATTGCACATCTGGGGGTTACATATCCATGCCCCCGACTTGCAATTTCTCAAGTTCTTTTTAAACCCCAGGATGGAGATGTCCCCGTCCCTCTGGACATCCCCATGAGATGCTATGGCTGTGACTCCCTCTCAGCTCTGTCCTTTCCACATCCTCATCTCGCTTGCTGCCCTGCCTTCGCCCCATGCTCTGGAGCAGCCCTTTGCTGAGCACCACAGGCAGGGTGGCAGGCTGGTTGGAGCAGCCCTCAGTTCTGTTTCTGCTCCATTTTTACTGCACCACAACCCCTTTTCCTTCTCCATGTTCTGGCTGGTTGTGGCTGGAAAACATCCGAGACCTTTTTCCTCAGTAAAATCTAATCTAATCTTGACATTTTACCTCTCCTCTTCCCAGCCCCAAAGATGTTTCCTTTGTTGCTTTTGTGTCCCTTTTTGCACGCTTGATAAGACTCCTACTCTTTTGCCACCTTAAGATATCCATGTAGGTCAATGGGGAGCCCTTCCTCTTTTACCAGGGAGATCTATCTAAAGGCTTTTTTTCATGTGTGTTTGCCAATAGAAATTCCAACCCCCTTCATCATAACAGTCACTGAGCCCTTCAGTCCCCTTGACTCCTCCAGCTCTACTTCCTTTTTGATATTGAAAGCCATAGTTCAACTGCAAGTGAGTCAAGTTGTGATCACTCAGTTTAAGGCTATTTGCTATGACTTAGGAGCACCACTCTTTTGGTGCTTAACTGAAAGCAGGTCAGAAATAGTGACTAGTGAGGAAGCCCGTCCAAGAATAACCGGGCTCCACCAAGAGAGTAGAGTGATTTCCCCAATTTCCCCCCAGGAAATCTCCGTCAAGAGCACAATTCCCAGCAGCTTCCCTCTCTCTAACACCAAGCAGAGGTCATTGCCAAGGTCAAGTCTTGGTCAGACACTCAGTGTCACAGCATCACATCTCACCGTGATTCTGTGCCGGACAGATGCTGACTGGTCCCTGATGGGTCTCGTTTCTTTGCATCAGCAACGCAGCAGTGGCTTGTGATTTATCAGAGACCACTACACCGTAGCTCTTGCTGCTCTGCAGAAATCCTGCCAGAGAGTCTGGACCAACTCGCCTGATAATTTTAAGGGCTTTTGTGGTCTTGATTGGGGAATGTGTCTCTTCAAATGTAATATGTCTTCTATCCCTGAAGGCCCTGTGTGAATTTCATGGACTTATTTGGCTCTTTAAATCCTCCCTTGCTGGGAGGATGTTGCTGTGAGCTCATGGATGGCTGTGCTCTGTCTGGCCTTCCATAGGAGCCTGCCTTCTTGTTCAGACCTCTCTGAAATCCGCCTTTTATCCTCTGCCACTTTTGATTTGTTGGTGTTTTTTCTCCCACTAATTTTTTTTTTTGAAGCCTGGTCTTAAGTACAAGTGAAGTTTACATATATTATATTGTTTATAGCAGACATTTCTCCTTTAGTTTAACTGGAAGTGCTTTATCAGGGGTGGTCCTTCCTTCACTTCAAATCACCTTTTAATCTCCCATCAACCAGGGATCACTGCCATTTTCAACTGAGTGCTACGTAGGCAGCCTGGGCTTGGCTTTGCTTGATGGCCAAGGGCCCAGATAACCTACCCTTCCGCAAATTCTCCCTCCAAAGAAATAAAGCTCTCCATTTCCAACTTGGGGCAAAACAAAAAACCCAACACCCCAAAAAAACAAAAAGACCATGATCTCACTAGGTATGAGCAATTCTTCTGGGGACAGATATTTGGCACTCTCCTGTCAGCCTAATGAGTGAGCAGCCTATTTCGATGAGCCCCAGTGAGACCTTGGATTTGGGTGATCTCCAGTAGATGACAGGCTGCTCACCAGAGCCCTTTCGAACCAGCTCAGCTAGAAAGAATTGTTTCACCGCAGTCAGACGTGTCCTTACCCCCGCCTCTTCTGTGTGACATTTCTTCTTGTCGATGTCCTTTTTGCAGTGGGCAGGGAACTTAGAAAGGATGGGAAAAAACGTCTTCCTGTGATTCTGTCATTAAATGTATACTCTGGGAACTACTTTTTTTGGCAGAAATTTGGAGAAATCGTATATTTCCCGTTGTTTTGTCTTGGAAATACATAAAAAAATGAAAGCAATCACAAAGCTACATTGTTATCAGTGAATGCTGTTTGGAGAAAACTTGCTTTATTGTTTCTTTTCCATACATTTATTTGGGGTTTTTTTTGGCTGCTTTTCTCTTGCGTAGGCAGTAAAGTTCAAATTATTGTAGGATTTGGAGATTTTAGCCCAGCTTTACTTACAAAAGAAGTCAGAACTTGATAAAATGCCCACTAATGGAGGTGGAAAGGCTCCCACTGACTTTGAGAAACTTTTGCTCATGTGTCAGAGAACCTCCAAGAAATGTTTCATTTTACGATGGTTTCAGAGTTAAGGAAACGGTGATTCTTTGAATCAGAAGAATAGATGGATGCTGGCTCACACTTCTGTACAATTCCTGTGCTGCCACAGCATCACTATTTGACTTTGGATTGGGCATTGCTGAGGACAAAGCAGTAGTATAGAAATGTGCTTTTTTCCCCCTATTGTCATTATAGACTGCACAATTATCTTAAATTTTACTTTAACAAAACATTCATCCCATCAACTTGAAATTGGAGAAAATGAATTTGGGAATGGGATCTCCTTTGCATATCAAAAGGAGATATAAGATACAATGACTGTAAGCAACATCCAGACAAATCTGAGCTAGAAAGACAATTAAAAATTTTAATGGTGCATGTAGTTAACTATAAAATACCTTATAATGATTTGATTTCATTTTAATGGGACATGTAGGATTCTCCATCACTAGCAGCCAAGGTTGGGTTGTTTTCCTTTGGGTCCTCAGCATGACTCAGAGACACTCCGGGGACCAGGTAGAGAAAATAATTCAGGACAAGGGGCATGCCTGCATTGCAGGAGGTGACAAGGGGACAAAGTTCATGCTGGGGTTAGGCAGGACATGGCAAAAGACAGTCATTGCAGTCTACCTCATCCTTATAATCACAGATTTGCACTAAGTAGGTACTTATCACAGTATGCACTTCAAATCTCTTTCTCATCTAGGTGACAGATGAGTTCATCTGCACAGAAATTTAACCCCCCGAAGACTTTTGCAGGTTTGGTCTGAAAAGGCTGTTGCAGTTGTTGTAGACAAAGCTGAGCAGGCTCATCTGCACCACTGTAAAACTACAAGAAATGTTATATACACATGCTCCGGGAAGATTCTGCTGCAGCTTCTGGGCAGCAGCGTGGTGTGGCAGATGGACAGGAGTTACAGGAAGTGGAAATGTAAATGAGATGTTTGGTGCAGGTGAAAGCAAGCCTCCTGCTTGTCTGGTGGTGTTGTGATGACAAACTGTCAGGAGGCAAGAGTTATCCCAAGGGCTGCCTGGTGGCTCCGCTCCCTGAAGCAGGGGTGCCCCAACATGCTGATGAGGACATTTTGGGTTCTTAGGCTCTGGTAACATCAAGCTACTTCAAAGAAAGAAAAACTGTGAAGTTAACACTAAGGGAAAAAAAAAAAGAAGAAAGAAAAGAGGCCCGTGTTTTGTGGTTAACAATCAATGAGTGTCACGTCTCTTTCCAAAGCAGAGGCCTCTTGATTTTTGCTTCTGTCTCATTCAATTATGCTCAAAGGGCCATACTTAAAAGCTTCAGGAAAAGGAGTCAGACCTTTACAATAAAAGACACAAAGCTGTGTTTGCAAGTGCCAGCCTTTGGTTCCTGCAGTTCATGTGCTGAAGAGCAGTTGAAATGCGATGTCAGGGCTGGGCTGTTGCCAGGGCTGACAGGTAACCTCTGAGACACCGTGCTCACGTGGGCATGACCTGCTTTTGTAGCTGTGTACCAATCCATCTGCACTGCTAGACTCTTTCAGAGTGTCTTAATAAAGACATTTCTGAGGGCAGATTAATCAGGTTGCCCATTTTCTTGTCCCAGATAGAAAGTTTGGAAGAAATGCTCCAAAAGCATGAATCCTTCTCTTGAGCAAGACACAAATTCCCAAAGACTCTACATCTGAGATCCTTAAATCTCTGAGGCTGGGCCCAGGGGACCCACATGTCTTGATCTGGATCAATGCGAATATCCCTTCCTGAAGGTCCAAGACCCCCATGCACATGAAGTTAGAATCATAGAATCACAGAATGGTTTGGGTTGGAAGGGACCTCAAAGATCATCTAGTTCCAACCCCCCTACCACAGGCAGGGACACCCTCCACTAGACCAGGTTGTTCAAAGCCCCATCCAACCTGGCCTTAAACACTTCCAGGGACGGGGCCTCCACAAGTTCTAGGATCCCCAATTCACCCACTTCCTGGGACTGTGACTGAAATCCTTGATCCAACTCTCTCAAGTTTATTAGTTAACGTTGGTGGATACTTATGTCCAACAGACCTTTTTCGCCATGCTGCGGCATGAGTTTCTTGTTGTTACTCTTGGGTTGGAGCTGTTAGAGCTGCTGTTGGACATCTTAGGGCAACGAGGCACAGGCTCAGTGCTGCACAGGCTTTCACAAGCATTTCTCTGTCTCCTGCACAGCAGGCACATCTCTACATCTATTCTCAATCTCTTATTTTTTACCAGGATGGAAGGAAATCATACAGATGACTCTGTTCCCTCTTCTATTCCAGCTATATAAAATGTTGAGAGCCTCCCCTACTTTTTCTGATTTGTTTCAAAGTTTATTTGAAGCTAAGGATGGGCAGATGGGATATAACTGGGGTGGTGCTGAGCCCAGACCGGGATACTGAACTGCAAAAGTTCTTGGATAGGGAGATAGGTAGGGAACTATGTAAGAGCATTAACCAAAAGTAAATCTTTTTTTGTTTTTCTTCTCCAAGTAAAATTCTAACAGATACTCATTTACAGTTTGGATATATGCCGTGAAATGTTTGAAAAATGGTTAACTTCATGCTGTTAATTATTTGAGGCTTTTTAGAAGTCTTATGTGGGATTTGGTGCAGAGCTGTGTGGCTCAGCAGATCCCATGCAGGAGGGATGGCATCTTTTCCTGCCACTTCTTTGTTGTGACGGTTGCTCGCAGGCTGTGTCGTCTCATCAGCTGGGATGTCAGCCTCTGCTTGGAAAATCCATTCCCATTCATAAGTTGGCCATGTGCAGTAGGCACAGGATGTGCATATTTTGGAAGAGAGATTGCATTAGGGAGAAAGGTCAGCAGAAGGGGCAGAGCTGAGCGGATCCGCAGGTGGTTTAACTCACTGCCGTGAGAACCGGCGTGCAGCAGCTATTTGCCTTTCCCATGAAGAGAGCGTAGCGAGGAGACCCTCCTCTCTGCTCAGCACTCAAGCCTTGGTCCTTCTGACATCCAGGGGCTCCGGTGTTGAGTGCCAGCACAGTCCACTGCTTCTGCAGAGGTTTTTTGTTTGTTTGTTTGCTTGGTGTTTTTTTTACAAACCAGACTCAAGTTTTGAGCAAGGCAGAGACTTTTTTGTTTGTGCACAAGAGCTGGAGCTCGGGCTGAGCAGCCATGTAGACACGGCCAGTGGGAGCAGTGAAGCTTAAAACTTCAAGCTCTGCTTTGTTCCCCATGAAGCCAGCGAACGCTAGATTCTCCTGCTTACTGGGGAGGCAGGAAAGACAGGAATTTCAAAACTTCATTCCTTCAATTTGCCTTTCCCTCAAAAATGCTGCTCTTCCTTCAACTTCTTCTCTGGTCTCCAGTCTAAGCCAAGTTTTCATAACTCCTTTTTCCCCCACCCTCTGGTTTGAATTACTGCAGTGTCTATCACTTTTAGCTGACGTTGTGAATAAACTCTTATAACGCAGAGAACATCTTGCTTTCTAAATCACTTAAGTGATAATCAAATTTAGCAGGATGATTTAGAGCCCAGGAAGTTTTCAGGGTGTGTTTATTTTAGTAGAATTTCTTGTACATATAAGTGACCGTCCTGCTGACTCTCCGTACGAAGAACTCCTCGTGGGAAATGCTGTGAATTTTGCTTCACTACCCAGTTTCCACTTTCACTGTAATCCAGTGTTTTGGAGGGTGCTAAAATCACAGCTTTTGCTGCCAGAGATGGACTAACGCTGAAAACTCCCCAGAGAGAAATGAGCTTTCATCCAAGTGAAGGCCAGACAGCCAATTATTTTTTCTTAATAAGAACATAAACCTCTTGATGCAGCATCATACTTTAAACTAATAATGAGTTAAATAACAACAACAACAGCTGGTGGAAAGTGAAAGAATACCAGGAAATAGCTCCTCAAGCATCCTATAGTTAGCTTGTGGACTTCATTGCCACAGGAGATCGTTGTGATGGCTGCTATTGTACAAACGCCGTGGCCCTTACTCAAGAAAAACTGCTGCTTATCTGCGTAAGAAATCTCTGAGGGAGGTTTCTGGAAGAGCTTGTGGTAGCGGTAAGGTGGGACAAGAATGACTCCATGCTTTGCTGTGCAGGCAAGGTGACTGCTTATCACGGCTAGGAAACTCTGTCAAGGCTTCCTGGGAAGCCTGGCTGGACTAAAATAGATAACCTGGGAATAGCTGTTCCTGGAATCATACTGTTTAATCTACCGTGCTTCCTCATTTCCCCTAAGCCCCCTCTATTCACTCACATTAGTGCTAACTGAAGAGAAGAGGGTTTCTGTCTGTGACAGCTGTCAGGTTTCCATCGCAAAATCACTTGTCAACTCTACCTGCCTCCAATTTGATTCTGCAGAAAAATTCTTTTCCAGCCTTATTTTGGATCTTAATTAACGCCCATGAAATAAATGCTGTAGTGCCGTGGAAAAATGGTCCATGAGCTCACAAGCACTGTGAGGATCGGCAGCCTGTCCCCAGCCTGAGATTTCCATCTCTGTATTGACAGGTTCTGCCTCAGGCAGCTCTAATTAGATGTAAGATGGTGCAAGGGTCTGAGAAAATGTATTCAGTTATTCTGCATATCTTGACACCAGCAAGGTTTTCTCCAGAGTCTGAACATTAATTTTGACATCAAATTTCCTTTATAGGTTTGTAAGTTTATACTTCTAACAAACTTCGCCTGTACTTTTTCCACCGAAGCCCATAATATGCTTCATTTTAAGACCAAATGGACAAGCTGAGATTTTTTTTCTAGTTCTTTTATTTCCAGCATACAGGCTGGAAATTACACAAGGAGCTAAAACATACATGAACCTCTTATCATCATAATCAGATATATATCAGAGTGTTACATAGGAAGGGCTGTCTTTACAACAACTTGGAAAAGGTGTGAGTCATCGTTTCTTACTCCATATACGTAAGTGGAACATCACACCACAGCTCGTAGGATGTGATTACATGTGAAAGAGAAGATTTGCATGATCAGGGGTTATCGCTGAGATTTTGCAATAGAAATGACCTGTGATTCACTTCTCATTTCTGAGGGTTTTGCAGTTTTTTTGGAGCTAACGAAAAGCAACGAGGAATGCTTCCTGCAACATCCAGAGCCCTTCGCTGTACAAAGGCATCAACACGCCGTTTTGGACACATAAAGGGCAAAGGGCTTGCCAAACAATTGTGTCCTGACACTTCACTATTGGCTGAAAATTGACATCCACACATTACTTCATATCAGCTCAGCTGTGTCTTGTACTCATTATATTGGCTCAGGAGCTGCTTTTTTTTTTTTTTTTCCAGCCACGAATACATACGTAACTTGTGTGTGCCGTTCAAGCTGTCTTGCTGGAGATCTGCCATCAGCCCAGGAGGTCATATGGATCTGATGGCTAGAAGGACAACAGAGTCTGAGAAAAATCAATAAAAACTCTACAGAGAAGCACAGGAATCCTTCCAAATGATGGGGATCTGCTGCAAACCCTACCTTTTCTATCATTTGGTGCAATTTCAGAAAGGTCAGCCCCCTGTAAAAACAACTGCTTTACTAAGTAAATAAAAGTACTTTGTGTTTTTCTTGTCTCCTGAAAGCAAAATCCATTCAAGGCAGCATTGGATGCAGCAGAAAACCTGTGCCTCTGTTCACTGGGCTGTTTCCTTCTGACTGAACAAACTTTCATCTTAGTATTCTCATGAAGTCTTATTTTCAATAAATGAACAGCCAAGCTGCAGCCAGCATGTGTCATGGGAACATGACCAGGAAGAGACGCTTAGAAGAAAGAAGAACCCAGGACTACACTGTATCTTGATAGTTTACTTGATTAGCTTGATTAATACTAACAACCCAGAACAAAATGCAAAATTTTGGGAGCTTTTGGGTGAAAGCAAACATTGTGATTTCCCATGAACTCTCTCGCTCCCTGGCTGAGTTTTGCTCATACCCCAAAAGTTCACATCGCTTCCTCTTCTCAAGACCTGGATAGTCATGTTGACCAAATATTTGGTTTATGGTTACGGTTAATTTTTTGTTCTTCTTACCTAGGACAAAGAAACAGCGATGGCAGAGGAAGAAGTCTAGCTGAAGTCATGCAGACCCTCTGAATCACGGACAGATGTTTGTGCAGGGGACACTGTTACTCGGACATGTGCGTCTGAATTACCTTTGGAAATATTACAGTCAGGGCTTTTGCAGGAGGGCAGCTGGGTAGTTGTCACAGTGGTTTCTGGCTTTCAGAGCCATGACTCTCTGCATCATCTCATTAAAAAAAAAGCCTTTTCCTTGGTATTTTAAGAAGCTGAACTTCAGCTGCCGATTCCTAGGTGGAGTAACCTCTAGCCATCATGAGCTATGAAACACCTCTTTTACCAACGTCTTACAGCTCTTATCCGAAGTCCGCTGGACTCTGCAGCTCTTCACTGACTCTTGCTGGCCCTGGGCTGGCATATTTACACACAGAAAAAGCCGTCTTGAAAATTTTTTGAGGCTTAGGTTTTGCTGCCACTTTACATATTGAACATGACTGAGGTTTTGGTAATTGTTCCAATGGTGAAGAGCAGAAGAAATTTAGCTCACCCGAACAATCGCTCTTGTCTGATGATCTGGGTTTGATTATGGGCCTTTGTAGATGTCTGAAAATCAGTTCATATCCTTTGCTTCAGAGGCAAACCCTATAAAATGCATTTAGTGTCCCACTGAGTATTGCTCACATTTAATTCCGTGTTTATTTTTGGTCACAAACTCAGTGGGAAACTGCGTAAACAAAGCTGCTATAAGCGTACACACGTGCGCACAAAAGGGTTGCCAAGCAAACGGTGCCAATCTGGGTAAGTCTAATGTAAACACGGAGTCTAGACAAAATGATCTAGCGACAGAAGCCAGCTCTGATGTCAAAGGAGATCAAATGTTGATAAAATTGCTAGAACCCGGGAGCCAAAGGAGTTTTGTGTTAAACTTGGATAGTGGTTAACAGTGATGTTTTTACTCAGCTTGAGTTAATGGAGTTTTTGACCTAATATATTACTTCAGACTTCCTAACTCTGCATCCAGCATCTGAGTTAACAGGTCTGAAAAGCCTTTGCTTTGGTTAGTCCTTAGATGTTTGTCTGGACTGCAGGGTAGGAAGCCCCTCTTCCAGCTCTGGGCAGAGCCTCGGTGCGCTGTGCCCTGACACGTCCTCCACTGTGCTGCCTGGTGCGGACAGGCGTGTGTTCCCAGGGACAGACCAACCCACCGGGTCCCCGAATCCCCTTTCCGTCTCTCCTGCCTCCCGTGAGCATAGCGGGTGCGGGCACTGCAGCAGCTCTGCATGAAGGGCTGCCGTCCCCTTCTGTGCTGCGAATACTCTCGAGTGCGTAACGTGGAGCTGGCTGCAGGCAACGCTGCCGAGGTCTGCTGGCTGCTGCTGCAGAGAAAATGGCTCAGAAAATTCTACACATTTATTTGCATTTCCCGGAAGGGCTTTGAGGTAATGAATAGTTGAAGCCCAGCAGCTGAGCAATGCTTACCCTCTGGAAATACAATCCCAGCAGAACAGCAATGGTGAAATAAAGCATAAAGTCCGTCTGATCTGTGCCTTAGTTTTGTCACTAAAGCAGTGGTATGGCTTCTTGAGGCTGCGTTAGCACTGCGTATCATGCAAGTGGTAAAGGAGCTGCTGCCCCTGCCCAGAGCATTCAAGAATGCTCAACCATCCCCTTTCTGTGCTTCACTCTTTTTCTTCTTATATTTTGCACACCTTAAGTGAGATCTGTATCGCATACTCTACTCACCCATTGTGTCGATCAGTCTGGTTGCAGGAGTACTTGGTCAGATCCTAATTTGTCTTGAGGTTGCCCTGCCAACATCTGCACACACTCTGTTCTAATAGGGAAACTCTTAGCCTGATTTCTGGAATACAGCAACAAAGTTTCCCAAAACCAAAATAACTTTTAGAGAATAAAACAAACTAAGAAAAAAATTATTCATGGGAAATGATTTAGAGTGCGGAACAATATGTCACCTACTAAACAGGTTAGGGACAGTGGCAGAATAAGCACCATGAAAGAGAAAATATGCTGCATGGTTCCTGTGATGGGACATATCTCCCACAGCTTGTGCCCTCGGCTGCCTCTGTTCCCAAAGCACTGTCCTGCTCCGGTCAACTTCCAGGGCTTAGCTGCAAGCCTATCCCAAAAAGTGATCTTCATTGCTCCCAGTGAGGCAGACGTTTCACCTGCTAGATGCTTCTCTTGTGGCTCCTTGCTAATGACCATGTGGGGCTGAACCATGACATTGATACTCCTGGAGGTCTACTCTGAGGAACCAAAAGGGACATCACAGTCTTGATATTACCAGTGCAAGGTCCACCACCAGCTCAGGCCCCTCCGATGCCAGTGCCTCTCCTGGGCACAAGATGTGCAAAGGTGAGGTGTGCCTGTGGTGGCTGCACCCCCCCAGCCCTCGCTAGGGAAAGCTATAGGGAAGATGCTCTTTCGTATTTCCTCCAGCTGCCCCTGAAGGCACAGAAAAGCCCTGAAATGAGGGAAGTCATATAATCTATGTTTTGGATTTTGCTTAAAAGCATATTAACCCCCCCTCCTTTTTTTCTTTTGGTGGGATTTCCTTTGTTTTACTGAGCAGCTGCAGGCTGCAAGGTCCCAGAATTGTAATTTTGGCCTGCAATAGCACTGTATACTGTCACAGTGTGTATTACATATCCAATAAAGTCTGACTATTATGTCCTCTGGGCACACTTTAAAATAATTGCTTGTAAAAGCACATACTCATCTCAGCTGCACTCGTCTGAGGGACCAGCAACAGAAAAGGCTCCCTGACTTCCCAGACCACAAATTCTCCCTATCCTCCTCCATCACATTTACCCTCCATTACCTTCAGTCCCCCAAAATAAGCTTTTCCAAGGGAATCACTCAATGTCTGTCTCTACCCCTTCAGCCTCACTCAAGGCTACACAGAGGTGGCCCAACACGTAATGGAGAAAGCTCCTCAGGGGTAAGGGGGTGGCAGAGGAGAGGGAGTGGGATTGTCCTGTTTGTCCCACAGGAGATGGAGGGATGCCTTTTCCACCTCCTCCTCGACAAATGCCCCCTCCTCTGTGCAGGAAGGACAAGCAGGGCCAGAGCATGGTGATAGCTACTGTGGACTTGCCTACAAGGACACCATGCCACCCCGATGGCTGCCATCACTCTCTGCCTTTGGGCATAGGGTGTTGTTCAAACATCAAAACTCCTGCATAACACCAAAGAAAAACAATTTCTCCAACCAACATGACCTACAAGCCCCAGAGACTTTTCCTTTCCTCCTTTGCCTCTTAAATCCTCGGTGCAAGCAAGGAGCCCATAACCCTTTCTTGGCTGTTTCACCTTGTCTCAGAGTGACTATTAGAAATTAGTGACGAGTGAACATCCAGTGCCTTGCAGTTTGGGGTCACTTCACTTTAAATAAGCATCCAAACGTTCACAGCTGAGCTAGCTAAAGCTCATTTCTCTTGCAATTTTCTCACGCCATTTCAGGCATAATTTCTTCTGGCCACAGCTGAGAGTATCAAGAGAATAGTCCTCTTTGCTGTGTTTTAGCATGGTTGGCTCTAGTGCTAGCCAGAACTGGAAGTTAGAAGAAAAAAAAATCTCTGTCTTTCTGTCTGTCTGTCTATCTATCTAATGTACTTTATGTATGTGTATAAAAACTTGAAACCCTCAGAACCCTAATGAGGATTTATTCAAAATTGGTTTGAGTTGGACATAATGTTTTGGAAAGTGGTTCTTCATTTCTAACCTAACATACACATGCTTATTAGGAATCAGCATTTCAGTCCATTTTGAAAAAAGAAATCATGAGATCTGGCAGGGGGAGGGGAGTGGGGGGTTGTTGTGTGTGTTTTCAAGGTTATCCATTTACAGAAAGTCACAGGCGAAAGTTTATCTGCTGACAGCTCATTGCAAGAATTCCAGGCAGGGACTTGCAATATTTACACAAGGTGTTTCATTGTGAACTTTCTGAATGTGAAAGTATTAAAACTCAAGAAATGCACATAGCAAGTTGCAGAAAATTAATTTTCTTCCTTTCATTTCTGTACTTGCAAGCAATCTTTGCCAGTCCTCTTTCCATTCCAGAGCCCAATAACGCCTGTAAAAGAGCAGCGAGTGTCTGCTCTGTGCCACATTTCTGCTTGTTTATAACAGGAGTGGCGGGGCGGGGGGGGGAAAGGTTGAATTTATTACAGCTGGTGGGGGAAATCTGGTTTTGTCCATTTTACCTGATGGTTGCTGAAACCATATGTACGATATAAGTGTAAAGAGGCATACCTGTAAAGAATTTCTGCTGTTGAGCTTTCTGCAGGGTTTTCCTGGAGTCTGACCTTCGGCAATCACGGGTTTGCCTTGTTTTACAGAGATCTAATTGTTCCTAATTTCCTGTCGATAAATGGTACAAGGTGTGGAGTTGTACTTCTAATGTTAAATTTCAATCATTTGTCTGACTTAATAGACATGAGTAGCTCTTTCAAATGTAAGTGCTTTCAGTTCATATAGGATATATTTATATTGAAAATCTATTTTGA
This sequence comes from Grus americana, assembly GCF_028858705.1. NCBI lineage: Eukaryota > Metazoa > Chordata > Aves > Gruiformes > Gruidae > Grus > Grus americana. The sequence goes on from NC_072859.1 coordinate 30,822,106, forward strand.
GTGGGCAAAGCCATTATTCAGGATCTAGGAAGAAATTTCCTATCTACAGTTGTCGAGCTTTGAGGGAGCTGTAGGCGTAGGGCTTGGATCTTTCGACCTTGAGAAATCGACTTTATAGGATGATTTTTATTTTTTTTCTTCCAGTGAAAATCACGTCAGGTTCCCACTTGCCCCAGGCAGATCACAATCACATGTAGCTCAACACCTTGCAGACGTCCTCCCACCCTTTGGGTAATCCTGGTGGCACAAGGACAATGCTTCCTCTTGGAAACATTGTTGGTCCTTTGGCATCTTTCTCCTCTTACCCATGATTTCTAGTAAATACAAGTGTTTTTAATGGCTGGATTTGTGTGTAAATCATAAATGTGTTTTGCAGTAATCTGCTTTTTGCAACCAGTTTCTCTTCCTGTCGCTGATAAGGAAGAGGCTAGGCTTGGGTAGGCTGTAAGGAAATCAATGCATCTGTTTTAGGGATTAATTCCTCAGGGATTAGATCTTCTACATTCTTCTCCTCTTGCCCACAGAGGCAGACGGGGAGGGTCCCTACATCACTTCCATGCCCGTGGTGTGTAGCAACTGCAGTGTGGGCTGCCCTGAGTCACGGAGGCAGCAGCCAAGAACACATCTAGCTCTGGGCAAGGAGTGCTGGTTGCCTGACTTGAAGCCTCTGTCAGAGCCCCCATCTGAATGTCCTCATCTAAAATACACGGCAATATTTCTGCTGGACCTTGATCTTGCTAGGTGTGATGCAGAGAGTAGTGTTAATACCAGTTAATGCTTCAAAGAGGCGACGAGGTCCCAGGGAATTGCTTTTGACCTGTGATGATGCAATTAAGGGTTGGCAAAACTTTTAACAGGATGCAGGAGAACTTATAAGAGGATTATTAATGATATCTGATAAACCAGTTCAGGTAAAGCAATTTGTGTACAGATGGTAAGTGCTTGACTTTATTGTAGACATGAGTAATATTTTGGTGAATAACAATTTACCGAAATTGTTAAGTCAGCAGTCATTAATCCTGTAAGAGTTCCACAGATGAACCTAGGCCTGTGTTGCTAAACACTATTTAGGAGCAGATTAAAAAAAAAAAATATGACTCACCACATAATTTTCCCAGCCAATACGGATCCTGAATCAGAGTAATTATTCCAATTACAACGTCCTTGTGTTTGGTATTTTTCATTCAGCTTTATACACTATTTTGAAAGCTCTTGACAGGATACTAAATTTTGTCTGAGTCTTTTCTCCCTTTCTAAAGCATTCAATCACACCAAAAAATCCATTCATTTCTCAATATATGGAGCTATTCTTTGATTTGTTGTGTATGATGCCGCTTTTTGAGTACTGAATCTGTGAAAAGTGACTGTATTTTTCCTATGAAAAAAAAGATGTGTATCCGAACTTTTCCTTAACATAGGGAGTGTTTTAATATAATTCAGCTCATTGCTAATCCCCTCCTGCACAGATAACATTTTATACTCAAATTTTACTCTTTGAGCTTTGCAGCCTTTTAATTCCAGCTCTGGATCCGTATCAGGTTTCCTCTCTTAAATAGCTCTCCTGTCTGTTTTGTATAACTTCCAATGGTTTGCAGGGTATCTTTATTTCAAAATCTGTTGGCCTGCTCTGCTGGGACTATGTATGTCTCTGTTGTGTTTAACTATCCCCTGCAACCTGTTAATATAGCATAATGGGTTTGCAAAGATAAAAACCTAACCGACAAAATAATACTCCTTTCATTACAAACTGGACCCTGAAAAAAAAAAAAAAGAAAAAAAAAAGTAGATGCTTGAAATGAAAAATATTTCAAGAGAAGAAATATCTAGGTCACAGCTTTTCTCAATTTTTGTAATTTAATGCAGCCTGGAATAATTGCTACATGCATTCTTTTGAAATCAAGTCCTATAATGTTCTTATTGCTCAATCTCTATTTTCAAATGTTCCTGGTAATGTACATTGTTCTATTTTCCAAATAATTATACTGTAAAAATGCTAAAAAAGTAAGTTGAATCAGAGTTTATCCAAATATTGAAACGAAACATAGCCATCCACATCAGCCTGTTAGCTGTGGGTTTCTTTGTGGGAAATTAACTCTGCTTCTGAAGACCTCGCTGCCACAGAGCCCCAAACTCTGGAGAAAAATATACTCGAGTGGAGGAGATGGGGGAAGGAAAAGACTTAAGGCTCAAGTCTCAGGTAATCTTAGGGAAATCTGAGGAAATTAAGTAGTGCGTAAATGATGCGTAGGCTTTTTGCGTCGTGTATGCAACTCCCTTCGGAGAAAACAGCGGGATGATGCGTGATTTCTTCTTCAGGCTTGTGCCCTTTTCCTCTCACATGTGCTGCAGAAGACAGTTTAAGAACAGTCTAAAGCAATTTAAAAGCATCCGATGGAGGTAAAAAGGTTAAAGGCTTCGTGTACAGTCCCTAGGAATTACCTGGCAGTCCCAGCTTTACCGTACAAAAAATGATTGGAAAACCAGTTTTGTGAGATTTGCATTGCCAGTCGGCTCAGGCGGGCAGGGGGCAGATCCTGGGCAGGGAAGAGGAGAAAAGCAATTGCACCTTCGGTTGTCAGGCTCAGAGACTGAAAAGTGGGCACTGAATACCTTTGGTTTGACACAAAAGTGTTTTTTCTTTCCCTTTAGCTTCACATTTTTCTGCCCACCAGTTCATGTGCCACTAGGTCGGGGGAAAGATGTGGAAGATAAGTACTGAAGAAAAGTATCTACTTATCTGCTAAGAGAGAAAATACTGGCAGATTTTCAGATGAGGCATAAGTGTTTGAAAAGCTAGTCTATTAAACTAAAAGATTATTTTCCACTCTAGCAAAAAATCGAAGCACTTGAAAAAATCTCAACATTTCATGAATCCTTTATGAAAAATAGTTGACTGTACGTATGAAGTGGAGCTCACAAGTCATGTTATACATTCTTCGGTATTTCTTTGCACACATACCCTTTGAAATTAATAGACTTAACCTCTTTTCACTTTTGTTGTGTCTAAAGAGAATCAGCTTTCAAAGAGGAAAAGGAGGAAAGCTTAAACCGCTCCAGTGAATAGTTACTTATCCTCCCTCTCAATCACTGCACTCCATCACCGGCTCTTCATACACAGTCGAGAAGCGTGCTGTGTTTTAGGTGGGATTTGTAGCGGAGGTCTGGACTGATTCTGTTGCTGAACAGCCTGATACGCTTCCCACAGAGGAGTTCAATGGTATCTGAAGACAAGTCAGGAACATCCATCCCCCTGTTACTTGTTGCCAGATTTCTTGTCTTACCATTGGTGGCCAAGCAATCTCTGCTATGGATGATTTCCATCTGCCCAGCGAAGTTGCTACAGTATTTTTATCTGGAGAAAGTATTGGGCTTTTTTTTTTTTTTTTCCCCATTTTTGATCTTTGATTTAATGCAGATATCTGACTGGCCCTGCAAAAGAAAACTTAAATTAGAAAAACCTTTAATTGAGGTGTTTCCTATCAATGCAAATAGGTGTGTGTCTCTTATTCCTCTTGCAGGAATAGAGGTTAACCAGCTCAGTTCAGTAATTACTGGTATTCTCCAGCAACCAAGCTGGTTTAAGTGGTGGCTTTGCCAGATTTTTAGTTACACTGCATAGATGGGGCAGGTTTTCAAATGCTTTAGCCGTGTTCAAATTTAATTATAGAGTTTTATTTTTTTGAGAAGTCATTGCTGTGTCCATATTAATAAAATTGTCTGGATTACCCTTAAGAGTGTTTCTAAGGTGTTAAGTCTTAGTTTTTATTTTTTTTGTGATGATGATGGTAATTGGATTGCAGTGCTGGCTTTTTTTGGTTAGTTTAGTGGGATCTTTTTTTCCCTATTCGTATGATTAGTCCTAATGACCATGAATAGCCATATTTCCATCTGAATCAGTAGAGACACACTGGCTAATGCAGGAGTAGCAGCAGCCAAGCTCTCCTTATGTGTCCGATAGCGCAACGTTGAAGAACCAGCGTTCGCCGTGAGTTAAAGCTCCCATCCCTTTGTATTCAGCGTAGCTACACACTGTTGCCTGTGTCTGCTTGCTTTCCGCTGTGGTGGTGTCACAGAGCATGTGCGATACAGACTGCTCCTGCCCCCCAAAAGTCTCTTCATCAGATACAAATAACACCAATCAAATCATTCAGCCATTGAATTTTGCCTTTTTTTTTCCTTATCTGGAATAATCTAAGAACATCATCACCCTTCTTAATTGTTACAAAAATGTCTTCACAAATAATTGATTGTCTGTCAATTTTTCTTATCAATATTCAAATGCCATCTTTTCTTTTTTTTTTATTAGCCATTAGATTTACAGAAGAGCACAATATGACTTCATTCCATGATCAAAGGAACACACCATTTAGTGCCAAGTTTCCAATATGAATCCTTGTGTTATAAAATTTCTTTCCATTAATTTGTTGCTTCTGTAATTGTTCTTGTCAGTAAATGTGTTCATTACTGGAAAGAGAAACTTAGAAAGAACATAAGACCAGTTACAGTGCATTCAATAAGGCATTAAAGTGAGTATTCCTGGGAACCCTTTTTGTAGTATTTTCCCAGCAGTACATCTTCCAATGGACAGCTCTACAGAAAGCTTGGGGAGAGAAGGAACCTAGGTCATTTTCCATGGAAATCCTTGTTCATTTAGCCCAGAGACTGCAAGACTGGACACTGTTTGGCAAGACATAATTCAATAACAGCATCTTCCCCTGCCTGGGAATATAACTCAGTTGCTTGGTTTATCTGAGAAACCTTGTCTGACTTTTTAAGCATGGAAATAAGCAGCTGGTTACAAGGAGGATTTGCAGCAATTTTGTTTGAAAATGTGTCCCTTTTCAAACAGTGAAGCTCAGCTATCTGTATTCTTTTGGAAATCTGAGATGGCTGCTTGTTTGAGAGAGCTTAAATGTACATCTATTCTTGGTGGTAAGCCCTGTATTTTCACATCCATTCCTCTGATGAAAAAAGAAACTTAAGACAAATTGCAAAGAAGGGCTCTTCCCCCCTGTTCACTGAGGAAAGCCAAGAGGGCAAAGAGAGCTCAGACATTTTTTTGGATGGACCACATCTTAGCTGCAAGACTGTGGTATCCCTTCAAGTTCTTGAGAAGGCAAAGTCCCTTCTTCTCCTCTCACCATCACCTGAAGTCCATGTGGCAACTTCAGCAACGGTTCCGATAGGAAACACAATTTTAGCTTTGTTTCATGCTAAAACAAAGACAGACATTAAAATGGAGAAATCATCATTAGTTGGGCCTCCAAGGAGCAATTAAATAGAACCTAAAATTGGATTAGGAAGTCCTGATTCTTTAAAATTAGATTAGGAAGCCCTGATTCCACCTCAAATTTCCTTGGTTTAGACCCATTTGGAGTGATAGGTAGTGCAGGACTGCAGGAGTAGAACAAAGAAACCTACTTATAGCAAGTAAAATGACATCTGAAACATCTGAAAGGCTTCATTCTGCTTTGCTGTCATAAATTTAAACAAACAGTGTTGTTACAGATTCACGCATTAAATCAGTTTAACGGTCAGAGACCAATACATCTTCTGTCACCAGTATAATCACACACACAAGTTATAGCTGCACACAATACCGTACAAAGAAGGACAGTGACTTACTGTTTTACTATATTTTATTTCTACCAAAGCTTAGACTTCGCTGTTTTTGTCATATTTTGTTATCCCCTCAGTCACCATGGAGTGATGCCACTATGTCCTCGTATCATTTTCTGTGGTTTGGAAAAGGTGACATGCTTTCTTCAGCAAAATTTGGACTGATCAAGCAGAAAACTTTCCCTAGCGCACAACCTGCTTGTTGACCTGAAAGCAGCATGTTTCACCTGACCCAGCATATGCCGATGTCAAAATCTGAGCAACTCATCCTTAGGGTGAGTAAAGAGAAACAAGCACCTAAAGGACCTCAACCACTCACCCTGCAGTAGCCGTCACACCTTAAATACGCCTGTTCCTCTCCATTGATTCATGAGGGACCCCATGAATCTCTCCACCACGTGCTTCCTCACATATGCTTGAAGTGCAGGGAGGTGAATCCATTGACAAAGATCTGGTGTATTCATCACATCTGCCAGTTTTACCTGTGTTTCCTTTACATGTTTATTTTTTCTGGCTACTAGTGGGTTAAATGGAAAACCACACACTGCTAAAGCTGCAGGTTAGAGCTCTGAGATTTGGAAGGATTTTGCTTTCTTATTGTGTTATTCTGTAGAAATAACATCATTGTTTGCTGGGAAAAAACCCACAACAAAACGAAACGAAACAAAACATCTGTTTTACTCTTCACACCAATAGCTACATTCATCAAACCCTTCTAAGGCTACTGAAGCAGGAGACCATCAAAATACGAGAACCACTGTAATGTCTGAGGGGAATTCGCAATTTTGCTGTACCTGGGAAGAACATGAGCCGCAGTGAATTTGGCAAGTACAGAGACATTAGGGAATATGTCTTGCAAAAGGCAGCAAAGTGATGTCAAAGAGAGCAGATGGATTGCATTGTGCTTTGCAGACTGGAAGACGCTCTGTTGTCTCCTGGAGGAAAGCAGTTGCTCTGAAACATGTCTCATAGCACACTTTCTGCTGGTGTAGTGGTCACTGTGCAGGAAGCAGCTGAGCCCTTTCTAGTGCTTCCAGCAGCCAAGTCTGAGCATCCTGATGGTGTCATCCTTAGAGACAGTGTGTCTGAGGACAGGCAATGACAAGGTTAAGGTGCTTGATAGCCATGTGACCCAAGTGCACAGGAAAGCGTTAGATGAACAGTAGCAATGAGGGGACTTAGATCCTATGGAGGTCTAGAAGATCCATCAAGTGTTTTGGTTTTTTTTTTTAAGTAAGTGAGGGATTTTTTTTTTTATCGCAATGCTTCTGGGGGAGATGGAGCAGAGGCAGTGCTGGGTGGGATCCTTTGCAATGCAGATGCCAACTGTGAGGAGCAGCAAAGCAGTCTGTGTGCTTTAGCTGAAACTTGGATGCAGTGCGTCGACCCAGCGACTCTTTGCCCTTGATCCCAAGGCAGGTGGGCTCAGGTCCTCCCCAGTTCCAGGAGCACTGGGTCATCATGGAGCTACTTTTCACAAAGACGTTTAAAAGATGTGCATGACCTGCCATAAAAACTTCCCCTAATCCCCTTACTTAGGAGTGAAATGTAGTGCCCCCAAAATCATGTGGGAAGATTACAACCAGATTTTCACGTTGCAATGTGTTCTGTTTACAAACGGAGACCAAACTATGCGACCAAATCACAACCCCTTATTAGAGGGGAAAGGCTGAGACGATGAAGTGCCGTGCGCTGTGTGCTTGAGCTGGAACCACTCTGCTGTGCCTCAGCTAATTGGCACAGGACTCGGTAACGTGGGTATTCAACCAGTTGTTTCATACATAGAAACTTGTAATTGTGTGAGTATTTCCACTCTTAATTCGGCCGATGAAAATGCACAGATGTGAGGGTAAAAGGTTGTGTGAGATTCAGGATGTCGCCAGCTCCTCTTAAATAGCCTCCTTGGGCTGCTCAAATGTTATTTTAATAATAGTAGTAGCAATATTAATTTATTGTAAATTAAAAGGAGAGTTAAAGCAAAGGAAAACTGTGCCAGGATCCTCCAGGAAGACACAAGAAATCGAGAGGAGCCTCCTCTTCTTCTTAAAATTGGAAAGCCACCCTGGGGGTCATGAGGGCTGTGCACTTCTACCTGTCCTCTCCATGCCCATTTGCACAGCCTGTGGCTAAAGCAGGGGTTGTACCAGCCACCTGTGTGGGCCGCGGGTGGTCAGCCCTGTGTGCCCGGAGCACTTTGCACCACCAGCATCACCCGTGAGTCTGCTGCAGCCACAGCTGGCTGGCTGGTCCAGCTGGCTTGCATGGGAGCTCCACTTGAACCCCCCCAAAATGCTGCCGGGAGAAGTGAGAAGCTTGTCCTCAGGGTGACTTTCCTCTAGCAGCTGGCTTGCTCTTCTCACACTCCAGCCCCCCTCGGATGTGTTGCATGGGCATTTGAACAACTATCCAACCATAAAATAAGCATAAATGTTTTCTCAGGGAGGAGATGAGGAATGTGTTTTCAATCCAGTCCAAGATTTCCCTAGAATAAAGACTCCATGTCCATGGACAATAATCATATTAGCACACCAGGAAGTTAAAACAAAAAAAGGAGCTAAAAAGGGACTGTGTTGGTCGCACGCTGCTGGGTTTGTCCCTTTCCAGACACACTCGATGAGACTTCTTTACTGGTTTGTAGACACCCTAAATCTAATGGGGAAGGACTGAAGTACTGACATATGGTTAAGATAGTAAAACACCCAAAACCTTTCCAAGCATTAGCTGAATTTCATCCAAAATTCCATTAAAATACATACTGAAATAATGTGGAAAAAGAGGAGGATTTTTTTTTTTTTTGGTAGCCATTTGTGTGTTTTTTAGCATCTTAGTGTCATCATGATTCTTAGTTCAAATTCCTCAAGTTCACGCACCTCGCGCAAAAAGCTGCGTTGACTTGGTGCCACAACTGAGATGCGTTCGGGGAAGTTTAATCTCATGGACCCTCAAATCTAACACTTCCAAATTAACACCAATTGTGGTTAGTTTCTTCATACGCACTCTCTCTCTAGATATTCATTTCTGGCTGTGTGCAACTGCCGACAGGAAAAATGCGTTAGAAAGATTTAACTCTAACCTCATGCAAGCAAATGATGTTTCAGAACATCGATACTTTGACAAGGGTCTGGACACTGCTGCGTGAATGGAGACAACTTGGAGAAAAGTTTGTGGTATTTTCATTCCTCAAACGCAGTCTCCTGGTGACTGGGCTTCATCAAAAACCTACTTCGCTTCCCCGAATCCTATTCTAGCACCTTAAAAATCTCAAGAGGACTCATTCTTTCTCCTAAGTACCTTGATGGGAAGGATACGGACAAGTCCACTGTGGGCTATGATGTCTTCAGAGAAAAGTAAGAGGCATCTGGGTCACGGCTTGTGTCAGGGACCTCCAAGAAATCCTTTGGCAAGCTGGTAGCAGTTCAGTGCACGTCATATTACTTGATTTCAAGAATGCTAGAAGGATCTATCCCATTTTCACTGTATTTCTCCAAAATACACTGCTTGGACAACAGCAGGAACAACTACAAGTGATGCAGATGGTGTTAGATGATCATGCTGAGGCTCAAATGTTGGACTTCTTGGTAATCAAAGTGGGCTATGAATATACATTGCAGACAGTCACGGCTCCACACCTCAAAGGGGAGGAGACGTTGCTGCATCTGTATCTGATTTGCGTGCCCCGAAAAGGAAATTGTATTGCAGAAGGGTTTTGCACTCAGGCCATGTTTTTATTTCAAGCCGGTGAGATTTTGCTGGAGGTCCACTACTGACCTCTTAATGTTGTGTGGTTTCAATATTTTGACATCACTAGTTAAGACAACACTGAAAAATTGTTTTGCATTATTCTATTAATTCTAAAATGGTACATTTTTCTGGGAAACAATGCTCCATGAATATCCTCATACTGAACAATTATTGGAAATTTACCGGAGTTTTGTCTGAAAAGAAAATTTGCTAAAATATTCTTTTGATATGATAAGTTAGTCAGGCAACTTCCAGACATTTTCACCTGCAAACCAGCGAGAAAATGTAATAACTTTCATATATTTTATTTGCCTTTTTTTGAACAGATTTTTTCCCTGTTCAATTTGAAGATGGCTTTTTTTTTTCCCCCCTGAAAAAACAACTCCAACTCTTTTCTAAAGGCTAAGAAAACAACAATCCAAATGTGAAAATGAAACAGAATCATTCATTTATAGTCATACAAAATAGATTAGTCAATCTGAAATGAACTTTTTTCCCTGATTTTTCTGGTTTGGCAGCCAAATTTTAAAAAAAAATCCATTCTTTGCACAGTTCTAAGTAATGTGTTTCAAAAATATCCAAAGGGATACATTCACACAGAAACAGATTCTCTTTCATTTTTCAAGTCATCCAATAGAGAGGGGAAAAAAGGGACCAGAAGCTCCTCCAAGTTTCCTTTTGCTGCTCCTCTTAAAACAGGGAAAACACATTTCTGACCACATTACATGTTTTAGTTGGACACCACTAAGTACAAGGCTTCTGCTGAAATGCAGAACGCCACCAGACTGAAGTTCAAAGTTGGGCAACCGGCCATGATTATTTGCAAAATAAAATGAATCCGAAAGCTGTCATAAGCGCAAATGCAATGGTAACTTGGAGCATCCTCCTGGTGGTAAACACCCTCCCACAGTGGTCCCTGACTCATTTAACCTAAGATTTACCCTCCCTTTGTGACAGAGCCAGAATTTAGGTGCATGAGGACTTTGACTTTGGATGCTGGGTTGTCCTTTCCTTCCTTCATCTTCCCTGCTGTGTTTTGGTTTGGGCAATTCTTGAAGGCAACATCATGGTTTTCATGGAGGGCACTGGGATATATGTGGTCCGTTTACGGGTAGGAGGAATAAAGGACATGCTGTTGGAAAGGGACAGTGCTTTCTTCTGAGGGCTTTGTTGTAGCTCCTTCATCTGCCCCTTGTTGGGAAGGTCTTGGTCCTTCTCACCTCTGATGGCCTTTCCCAGTATGGTGTGCCGTGCCAGCAAACCTGGCCTCCTTCCTCCACACACTGAGTTAAAAATAAAGCTTTTTGGGGAAAAAGTGTCCCTGATGTCTCTTAATGCAGGGACCTTTTACTAAATGTTGCATATTAATTCTTTAGTTTCTTCTTTCTGGGGTTGTGTTCCAGTTCATTTGGATGTATGAATTCAGGATTTTATATATTCCTTACTCTTTTGACTCATGGGGACATTTCTGCCAAGCCCACGGTAGATTCTGCATTCTGTGAAATACATAACTGCATTCACACTCTCTGGTTAGAGCATGTGGCTGTTAGTTAGCTTGCCAGATTCCAATATCTACCAACAATTTAACTAGCAGAACACCTAGGAGTGTAGCAAGGAGTGCAGGACCAGAGATTTTCTGCTTCCCCCACCTCAGATCTCCATCCAGTGTGAGATCTGTGGAGCACGTCTGTGTAGCTGGGCAGAAAAAAAATCCATTTTAAAAAAAAGCATCAGCAAATATTTGTACTTCTTTCCATGCCCAAGAGCTGGTCGTCCCTCAACCTTTACCCCCAGGTTTAGTTTTGACAACAGAAAGCTCTTTGGGCCACCCAAAACTCCCTGAGTTTGGAGCTTCAGGCAAACAAGCTTCTAAGGGCAAGAGGATCTAAGAGTGATGCTGCATCGCATGTAGCTGCCCTGGATGTCTCCACGCCAGCCGGTGTGACTAAAACTGGCCACAGCTCCTGCCCACCCGCTGGTCCCTGATGAGGCGTGTGAACTGCTCCACCCCAAAACCCTTCACGACTGGTCCTACAAAAAGCTCTCTAGGTTTGAACTCACCCGCAGTTCGAACGGTGGTTTTCACTGTAACCAGAGAGGCTTTCAACTTCTTTTTTGGGTGAACTGGCTCGCCAAAATTCAGGGCTTAGCGCTTTTTGTTTTCTCCCCCCTCTTTTCTTTCCTGGTTTGGCTGGTGGGAAGAGGAATGTCTGGCTGGAGTCAGAGCTGGTGGTGATGTGGGCTATTTCTTCCATGGGAAGCTATGAAGTCCCACTTCCCCCTGCACACCAGGAATCAAAGAGCCGGAAAGGCTCTTTTTGCTTGGAGAGCCAAGTGCCGTTCCCAACCAGACCTTGGCCCCAAAAACTTCCTTTTTGAGTTTTTCTGTTTCTGTGCTTATTCTGGCCTCATCCTCTGCTTCTCGCTGCTGTTCCCAGGCTGTGGGCATGCTCCAGGCGCTCTTCCCATCGCCACGTCTACCGGGCACTTACCGTCACACCTCCATGATGGGATGGAGTTCACGATTCTGCCGAAGGAGGTCATCTCAGACCAACCCTTCGTCAGCACTGAGAAAACCCTTGTTCCCCATGAGGACATTTACCTATTGGCAACAGACGTCAGCAAGAAAAAAAACCAGCTGTGCGGCACTGCTTGTGGTCTGCATGCTTTGGAGACCAGCAGGACCTTGGTGTGTCACACCTCCCAGTGCCAGCTGCAGGGCAGAGCAGCTCGTGGCACTGTGCCTTGGCAGCAAGGATGGGGGATTGGTATTTAAGGGTTGAACATGGCAGATAAATCAAGGCGCTGGGCGTGATTTCCTCTAGGCAACTGGTACTCTGAAGCAGCCACGGCACCGAGCTTTAAAGACCTGTTCTGTTGTAATCGGTAAACCAAGTGCGTTTCACGGGTGCCATGCTGCACAGTTTTATTAATAATAGCAGTTGTATGGCTTGGGGCTTCCTCTCTGAAGAAAATAGATCCAACATAATTCCATGTATATATGGCTACTTTAATAAATATACTTATGTATGCTGTAAAAATAGAACATTTTCCTGGCCCTAAGGGTATGGATTTGTCTGCAAACATTGCCGTAACATGAAATTTCAGAATCCTTTTCTGCAGAGGAAAACAAGATTTTTAGTAAGTACTCAATTTAAAAAAAAAAAAAAAACCAAAAAATCAGCAGAGTTGTCTGCGGTACAAAACTTTGCAACTGTTGTTACTCACATCATCAACAAACAGACTGAAAGAAGTGGTGTGCAGGGGTGTGGGAAAAAGAGCTTTGTGGTTTTCGGTTTCAGCTCTGCCTGTGAATCACTTTGCAGTCTTGGGCAAGTGGCTTAACCTCTCGGGGACTCGATCTATTTAGCTCTGCAGTGGGCTGAACTGTATTTAGTGGACCTCATTTAAGGGGGTATTTGAAATATTCATGAGAGTTGAGAAGATGCAGAGTCCCTGAAGAAAGATGGCGTGTAAGTGTGGTGTAGTATTGTCATGCTTGCTGGAGTATCATGGCTTTATACTTCCAGAAATACAGATGTCTTACATGAAAAGGGTGTTATTGCCACATACGTATGGATTTTTCTTCCTTAGAGGCAAAGCGAGCAACATCTTCCAGACAGGGACCAAGATCCTGACATCCTCATCAGGCAGACTCCCACCCAAGACAAGTACAGTTTTGCCTGAGCTAGAATTTGGCTCTTTGTGAATTATCCAACACAATCCATTGACTCTTTAACCCATAAATTGTCAAACTCAATTATTTCCAGCTAAGCAGATGGCTGAAAACAAATAACCTGTAAGATAAGGTACTCTGGCTCTAGTTTTAAGTAAAATTCAAGTTTGCTAAACATGAACGTTACAGTTACATAAATAACACGAGAAAAAATCACCACCAAAGCCAAAAATCATTTTTCTGCAAAAACATAGAGGATCAATTTCTCTAGTTTAGTATTACCAAACTTGGCAGTAATTCACATTTGAAGTATAATGATGTCATCTGGTTGGCCTTTTCCCATCACAAACAGTAAATCTTAAAATCTGGAGAGATCTTTTATTTGGTTATTCATATTGTACTGCATCAAGGGGTTACAACACATGTGCCTGGGCTTATTAAAATCATCTGGAAGAGAAGAGCTTATTATTTAAAGGCATAGTACTTGAGCCTACGCTGGTTTTCCTGGAGACTCTTTTTTTCTGATGTCAGCTGCACTTACTGTCGCACGCTCACCACCACTTGTGTCACGTTGAGAGGGCCCTTTGTCTGGAGTGGCTTTTTGTAGTGTCTGGAAATAGACACTCTAACCCATGGACTTGCATCCATCGTCCAAGGGACCGGGAGCGCACAGTGCCTTTCCTCTTCGAGAAGGACTTTTGCCATCACAGTCAATCTCCTCCTTGGCTTTTGAATGGAAAGTTACTACTGTCTGGTGATGAATTCCACACAAAACCTCCCATTTTGGGGAACAGGCACATTATTGTGCTCTAGCCAGCCAAATCTCTTGCTCCTAGGGACAGTTTCATTGCATTTACTCTGGTGCAACGAACAAAGAGCAGGCTGGGCTTCTTCAAGTCCTGTGGTGCCTTCAGCTGGGCTGCTCCTTTCCCTACTTTCTCAAATTTCCGAAGGCTCCTTTCTCCTGCTCGTTTTTATTTACGTTTCTGAGGTGTATGTTGTTTGGGGTTTGGTTTGGGCTGCTGTTTTTCTTGGAAAAAGCTATGGTGGAGAGAGTGCAGGATGTCCTCACGACACTGTTCTGTGGAAATTTCCCTCGCTGGAGATCGCTCTGTGCTCTCCAAGGCATCGAGCCAGCCCAGCAGTACCAAGCAACCTGGGTTTTTTTCAGTCAGTGGATTCCTCGTCACAGATCCATGCAGGATCTAATTATGTCTCTGCATCGTTTTTTCCCTATTTACTTAATATCTCTGCATGTGTGTTCACACTGGCGTGTTCTGCCCTGGCTTCCCTTTGGGTCCCTCTGCGTTGGCTTCTTCTTCCAACCTGTGTGGTTAGAGGTTTCACTGGTTTATTAAATCTCCTCATAGTATGGGGGAAAGGCCCATTTTGTAACTTAGCCAGGTAGGAAATTTTTGTACTGGAGTACCCTAGTGAAACTTTGCTGAACTCTTCTCCTGCAAGAGCATGATTGAAATGCTTCCAGGCAATTGTGAACACTCAACAGCAACTTATTAGATAGCAAAGCAATGATTGCCAGGTACACAAAATCATCCCGTGGCTGGAATTAGACGTAAAAAAAGAAAAAGAAACCACTGCATTTTTTTCTTATATTTGGAGAAGGAACCAATGTCTAACACCTGAAAAATTAAGATAAATCAGTTTGAGAACACCCCTTTACTTTTTTCCCCAAGTATTTGGCAAGATGTGGCAAGAGGAAAACGCCATCTTTAGCTTTGAAATTAGCAAATTATTCCCCACATTGAATGCCACCATGAAAATCACCTTTCTGTGACGGGGATGGGTCATTTCAAGAGACATGAACAGCTTGAGGTGTCCGGTACAAGATCGTAAGATCTGCCATCAAAAGTCTTATGCTGGTCGTTTCCTCGCCTTCATCGTACCAACCTGATGTTCAGTAATGCTTATGGAGTAGTTCTCTGAATCCGTTTCCACCTCCATGAAAGATTCCTACATCATCCGCACTTGTGTATATGATTTCTATCCATGTCTCTATATAAACAGCAGAAGGATAAAAGGCAGATCTCTCTGCTATCTTAAAAAATCTACATTGTCGATACTCTCACATTTCAAGGGCTGACTGTCTATTTAGCACAGTGCTGTCACCGGTTTCTACACTTCACGTGCCATCTTAAGGGTTGTCCTTGTGCCTTCCTTTCCTGGCCATGAATGTTAATTATTTTTCTGCATAACGACAGTCACCGCAGACCTGCTATAGATAATATTAAATCCTGTCCCAAGAGATATAATAGCCTCCTCATGTGTCTTTGTACACCATGTTGCAGTCAGCGGTCTCAGCCTTGCTTGCGTGATTGTGCAGGATAATATAACGCAAACGACGATGATGAACAGTGCTGTCAGGCTTTCGGCTACGCTGGCTTTGTAGCAGCAGCTGCCATAACCTTGCGTCTCCATTTCTTCATCTCTGTAAGGGGCACGGCACTCTCCTTCCATCTCACATGGTTGCGGTTGGGCCACAGCACAACGAGTTAATATTTGTAGATGCAATACAGATTGCCAGAGAGCGCAGAAGGAACTTGTATAAAAACTAGTCGCAAATTTCCAGTCAGGCTTATAACTTAAAGCACTTTTTTTACAAAAGAGGCCTGCTTTCTGTGGGGGGGGGGAAATTGACGTTTCCTGAAATCACTAGAAGTTTTCTTCTGACAATGAAAAATTTACTAGCCCCAGTTGAAAGCTTTTTGATTTTTTTCAATGAAATCATAACAATCCTAGAAAAGAAAAATCTCCTTGGCTGGTCCTGGCTGATAGTTGCTTTACTCTGTATCATATCTGATAACTTCTGCATTGACTTTTTCTTAGCTTAGAAAAAGTGCTTTGATTAATATCGTTGCAGAAGCCTGTTAAATGACAGTGAATATTTTAGAGTTATTGTACCTGCTTAGTCAAACAGAACGTGCTTCCAATTAGCATTGGTCTGCACTGTTTCAAAATAAATGTGTAAATCATTATCAGCTGGTATCACAGGTTTTGAACCAAAAGACATCCCAAAGGAAATGTATAACAAATATTTCATATCAGTTGCATAAATCATGAGAAAATATGCCTTATTTTTTTCTCTCTCCTTCTTGTGATGCTGTACCCCTTAAAACGTTGACAGCCACGTGTGCCTATTGCTGTCTAAATGCAGGGCTTGGTCACATCCACTCTTTCGCTTGGGATCCTGGAGAAAGCTATGGACAGGTTACAGCTCCATAGTGAATTAGGGTCAGATAGTATCAGCTGCAAATAATCCTGAAGGAGGGGTAAAAAATAGCGTTGTCATAGGGGAGACTGCAAGAAGGGTCGCTCCTTCTGGGCACGGTTCTTCCCCGTGCACCCTCCCCATGCCCAGGAAAGATGTGGAGCACTTCATTTGGGGAGCGCAGTGACAGGACAAGGGGTAATGGGTTTAAGCTGAAGGAGGGTCGATTTAGATTAGATGTTAGAAAGAAATTCTTTACTGTTAGAGTGGTGAGGCACTGGCACAGGTTGCCCAGAGAGGTTGTGGATGCCCCATCCCTGGAAGTGTTCAAGGCCAGGTTGGATGAGGCTTTGGGCAACCTGGTCTAGTGGAGGGTGTCCCTGCCCATGGCAGGGGGGTTGGAACTAGATGATCTTTAAGGTCCCTTCCAACCCAAACCATTCCATGATTCTATGATTCTATGATTCTATGATTTAACCAGACCCGCTGTCCTCAGCAGAGCAAACTTTTCCTCTCTTCTGGGTTGTGTTTCAGTCTACACAAGATGAGGAGTGTCCTTATATTTTATCTTCTTCCATCAGAACACAAACAGTGACAAATAATTTGGGTTAGCCCAGCCCTCGGTGGAGCATCTGCCCTGCCCACAGATCATCTGAGGCTCGTTCAGGGATTCCCAGGACTTGAGTTTCTGTAATTTAGGCAGAACCAGTGTCCTTTAAATTAGAGGTCATATTCCACCCCTGAGCTCTTGATATCCCATTCACACAGGGTAGGTATTCCCATTGGTGCCCCTACATCCTATGACCTGCCTGAAGAGCCTGGTTTTGTCTCTCACTTGTAGAGAAAGCTTTTCCCCTCTTTGCTAACACGCTGTTTATGAACTTGCCCCGCCAGCCTCCTCTGCTCAGCTTGCTCCCCTACCTTGCTGATCAGCTTCATTTCAGCCAAGTCCTTCTGAAAAAGGTTCTCTCTCATGCACACACAGAAGAACAAGTTTGCTATATAAAATAAACCAGACTAGCCTACAAAAAAGGCACCATGCAGTAAAATTAGTTGTTACTTAGCCACTACACGGTCTCGTTCTGCAGCAGCTTTCCCTCTCTGTTTCACCCATCACCTGCGTTGCAGGAACCCCAGGGCAGGGCTCGTGGCTGACTGCTCTGCGAGGTGGCTGGGCACCATGGGTGGTTCATGCTTTGTTTGATGTCTCTGTGAGGCAGCTCATGAGACAGCAATCAGCCCTGGTGATGAGGTGCTGTATTGCTCAGCTGAGCCATCCTGAGGACGAAACACGTTTAGGTGTGTCTGCTCCTCACAAAGCACCACCAGCCCTGGTGCAGGCGTGTGTGCCTGCGGTGTGCACACCTCTCTGTTTTGGCCGTGGTCACTCAGTCCTACTGTCCTTTCTTTGATCGTCTCCAAATTTTTCTCTCCATTTTGCTTAGGAATCTGAAAGCAAGTCAAGTGTTTATTCTTCTTTCCAAGAAGAAAAATTCGGCACTGTTATTTTTAAATTCAGGAAATGCATAAGTATTCAGCGCCGGCAAAATAAATGTGAGTAAATACATGACCAAGTGCAAATGAACCATTCAGCAGGGATATCCTTTGGCTGCTGAAAAAAAGAAATGCAGGCTACAAAGGGACAGATTCTCTGCTGACGTAACCCGACATTGTGCGGCTGGGCCATAATGTGTCTCCATCGAGGACATGCAGAAGGTGCCGTTCCACATCTGCAGTGGGGACTCTGGGAGGTTGCAGGCTGGAAGGTGCTGGATCTTCTTTGAGAGGAGAGTGGCAGAGGATATAAAGGGATATAAAAAATGAATGTGAAAGGAAGGAGAGGCATTAAAAAAAAAAGAAGAGTGCTGTATTTACTTATTTTATGAGGCTGCAGAGGAATTGGTTGGAGGGATGCTGCACAGACACGTTGTCCAAATCGGAGGGTGTTAAATGCTTGGATGACGTTCAAGTATGCCTATTCAACATGACACCCGTTGGCTTCTAAATCCCAAGGGATCCCTATTATTAATTTATCCTTGATTCTTAGATAGGCACAGGCTATTTTGATAAAGGGAGGAGAGCTATTGTGACTTTCCTTCCTTTATTGCTCCACCCAAGATAAAGCAGACAGGATATTTTACAGCATTGTACGAACAGTCAATATATCGTCTAGCAAAAGGTGCTGGACCTCAGAGACCAGGCTCCCTTCTGTGCTAGGCTATACCTAGTTCATATATAAAACTGGAGAAGTTTGATTTTTCAGGATTTCCTCCTTGCTCCTAAATTGCTCAGCCCAAACTTTTTTTTTTGGATTCAGATCATGTTATAGAAGTGACTGAAGAAGACACACACTTGGCCTGTACTTATCTTTAAACATGACTCAAACTATAAAGCCCCTATTTGAATCAGCATTATGCCAATTTTTAAATTTTTTTTTTTTTTTTGTGTTCTCTATTACACAGTTAGCACTGCCTCAAGTCCTACTATTTTGCAGCAAGAGACTTCTGCCCAAACCATTAATTCTGGGGCTGTAGAGAGAAATCTGCCACCACAGCCTTCAGCCCAAATTCAGTCAAAATACAGCCTTGTCCCTTCAAAGCCTGTGCTCCCGAAACTCTGTATAAGTGTTGTTGTGGGTTCATTATGACCCACACCTTTGGTAACACAGGCTTTCGGTTACTCTTACTTCTCTTATCACTGTTGTGTCTGAGCAGACTTTTGAGACAGCTTTGCAAAACACCCTGTGAGTTGTGCAGCACTTTTGCTGCCCATCATATCTCTCAGCCCCCTGCCTGGAAGGGTTGCAGCCAGGTAGGAGGAATAACGGGGTTTCCACCAGGGAGGATTGCTGTTGGAAAAAGTCACAACGTACTCAAGAAATCTGCATTATTATACATTTTCCTTCTACAAGACCCGTTCTTCTGCCCTCATGGATAAGGACTTTACCAACAAGGAAAGGAGAAAGTTCTCTGCAGACCTGAATTGCCTCTAAACTGCCCCAGCACTAAGAAAGGACTCAACTGATGATGTTACTTCTGGTATCGGTCACACACCACCACTGTTGCACAGATGGCATGTGGGTTGGCGACTGGGCCAGGTCCAACCACCCATTGCACTGCACAGTGCCCGGGTACATGCCTGGACCCTGATAACATAAGCCCGTATGTATTCTTTTGGTGACTTTTCAGTCACACCCACATCAAAATGTTGAGCCTCTTCTGGGAAAAGAAGACAATGCAGGGAACATGCATGATGAAAGGGCTCCCGGGACAGTCGCTGCGCCGACTCGGAGCTGAGCCCAGAGACACACCATGGAAGTGACTTGTTTCATGCCTTTTCCAGTAAGAGCCTGGTATCAGAGGGATACAGGACTGGTACCATGTTTACCCAGGCACTTTGAATAAATCCGCTTCCTCCACCAATACAAACCGCTTAGCTAAAATGGATTAGTGCCTCATAAAAGGGGGCACCTGCTCTATTATCCTTTAAACGAAAAACAGCCTTAAAAATATATGAATAAGCCACGTTGTTTTAATGAGATGTGGAAATTAGCTATCACCGCCAAAACACGACTCCTTCTCTCAGCCTCCTGTTCTGATTATAAAAACAGTAATTTGCCAGCTCCTGACTTCCTGTTATTAAGCCAATTGTTCAATTTTCAGAAAGATATGGGATAATAATCTAAAACCCAGGAGCTGATATTAACCCAGGATGCAAAGCCATGATACAAGGGACACCTTCATGTCCTTGAGCACTGGGGAAAGCCTTCTGCAAGGGGCAAGAAGGTGATGTCCATGTGTGACGGGGAGCCACAGGACACATGAGGTCCCTGGCACCAAAAGCAGCAAGAAGAATGAATCAGCCCCTAAATTCCCTGGAAGACTTGCTGCCACAGCCCAGGCCTTATTTTTTTCCTTAGAAAAAAACAGTCTTTGTCTGAAAGAAGCAGTCTTTTAGAGGGGAAAAAACTGTTTTCTTTGCAAAAACGACCTACCTAGCATAATAAGATTACTGCGTGTTATGAAATCTATTGAAAATAGAATATCTACAAGAAAAAAAAAGACTTTGCATGCCTGGCTTCTGCCAGGGAAGTGAGCAAAGTCACCCTTGCAAAGAGAAACCCTTGCAGGGTTTTTTTTCTGGTAACATCATTTGTTCCTTAATACAAGCAGGATACTAAGCCCCTGAAGGGCTAAGAGGGCTGAGTTTGTTGGTTGCTGTACTCTCTATATGAATGACACATATAGGTAGGCTACGTATATCCCCGGTCACTATGTCAGTGGCTTCTGGTGTGTCCTGAAACCCAAAACAAGGTGCATGTCACTCAAGGGCTCACCAGACATTAAAGGGACTCGCCTGCAGCCCTGAGCAGGGTAAGGGTGGTTTAATCAAAGGCATGTTGGTCCATGGATGAACATTTAAGAATTTTCTCTTGTTGAAATGACAGACTTTCCTATTCATGGACAGCATTAGATTAAAGCAGGTTCCACCTTTGCCTTTTTTGGGGTGTTTTTTTTTTAAAAAACCCTGCCGCCATTCTGTCTAAATATTACAGGAGAGGTTTTCAAAGACACAAATAGCAGTTCAGCTTCCAAATCCCACCAGCTTTCCGAGAGGCATGACCATGAAATTGCCCTGTGTACAGTGAAAATCATTCCTGCCTGTCCCGCGCTATTAGGTTACCCCTATGGGCTTCTTCTGTTGCCCTCAACCCCGCGTGGAGCTTGTGTTCCCAGCTGCTGCCAGGGCTGGCACTCGGGTAACAGGTAATATCGCCAATGCCTTTGCACCCTGCGCATTTCACTGCTTACTTGGGTGACACGCATTTTTCAGTGTTAAATGGCTGTATTTCTGTGGCTATACATACATATTTGTGCAACGTTCTTACAATAACATTACATTGAAAATTTGTGGCGGGCAGGATCTGTATTTTAAATGTTCTCTTCAGTGACTGATAGCAAAGTTAAGGTTTTCTAATGTATTTCCCTATGTTATCCACATAAGAAATCTCACTGGCTGCTCCATTGGTTCCTCTTGTATTTAATTTCCTACCACAGTCAATATTCTCTCTCTTCATTCCAGGGAAATATGGATTAAGTGAAATATATTGGACAAACGAAATCTTCTGAATATTTTCCTCCAAGTGAGGAAATTCCCTGTTGTTGATTAGTTTCTGCGAGTGGGGCATGCTCAGATGCAGGCAGAGGATTCTTGGTACACACAGTTCCTTTCACAGCTATAAAACATTATTGTTTACAGAGGTATATTTTCCCAGATCTCTGCTGTATTAATCATTGCTCCCGACCCAGAATGTTTATTCTGAAAAGCAACCACCACCGAGTCTCCCTTCTGGGATGCGATATTAAAGTATGAATGCAATGGAGAGGGCCAGAACTTGATCGCACGGAGGCTCTGCATCCTCCTTATGCTCTTATTTGCCTTATAAGTCATACCCTAGAAGCTAGCCTGCACTTTCAAACTGTAATTTAAGTCCATTGATCACCTCCTTCACAAAAACTGTGAGTCAGCTATAACCGACGTGGCAAGGCTGTTTGTTTATTCGTCCGAACAGATGTTTGAACAGTCTCTCCAACCCCCAATAAAATATTGCAGACAACTGTGAAGTTTACTAACCCCTTGTTAAAGTGATCTCCTTGAAGTCTTTAGCTCTCCAGAAGATAAACTGCACCAACATGGCACGCTCCCACTCTGAAGTACAGAGAGCCATTTCCACCAGCAAACAGAGATTATGCCCATAAACTTTTGCACTGGAAATCATTGCATCTCTGGTTTAGATCAATGACATTAAAACAAAGACAGACGGAATATTTTACTCTTATCTGAGGCTGTGGTTAATTGCCTTTCTGATTCCTTGCATCTCTGTCTCCTCTCTTCCCTTCCTGCTCTTGGCACTGGGCTCGGTGCCCCAATGGACTGGCTGTCGCAGGGCGATGGCGCGTGGCAAGAAGTCTTGCAGCACTCATCTCTGTGTCCACAGCCTGGGGTTAGCCCCGGGGATGGCAACGCATCTACAGCTTCAGGACCACCACTCAGACCGTGACCTGCAGAAACGATTTTCCTTGCAACAGCAGCAAATAGATGGAGGGGCAATGTTCCTGTTCCCACTGTGCCGTGTTCGCAGGCATGCCTGGTCCTTGCCCTCTCCATGTGCTCTCGGCCCACTGAAGGATGGTTATGCTCAGCCCATCCAACAGGAGAGGGCAGCAGCATGACAGACAGGTCTGAGACCAGCGAGCACTGCGACAGGACAGAGGACAAGAGAGGGGAAGGAAATGGGCTGACCATGCCCGGGAGCATCTACGGCGGTCAGTAAATGGGACATTAGCTGAGGAGAGGATGATCAGGTTGGACGTGCTGCTAATAGTGGCAGACCAGTGCTTTTTTTCACCAAGACACTTTGCTTCTCTAAAGCTACATAAAGCAACATAGAGCTTACATTTATTTTTGACACCATTCCCACAGGTTTTCAGCTCTCAGTCCTTTCTCCCTTGTGCCCCACTCTTCCAGGAATTCACATTGTACATGTTTCTGCAAAGGGAATTAATGGTTTCACTTTAGAGTGATGGGAAAGGAATGTCCTTTCTATTAATGCTTATCATCATGTACTACTACAATAAAGATTCCTTGTAAACCAAAAAGAATGTCGTGAGCAGTGCTGGGGGGCTGAATTGCCTAAGATGTTCAGCGTCCAGGGCCAGACCCCTGAACATGCACAATTTTAAACACAAAGAGAACACTAATTATTGGCCTAAGCATTCAGTTGGCTCAGGGCACTGTATTTTGTATGCTACCCATTTTACAGCATTGGGACCATGATTTCTTTTTGTTCTCTTTGTACATAAATCCTTACAACGACTTTCGCTTGTCTGAATGAAGCATACATGACACTAATGATTCGGCACGGTGAGGTCCCTAGCCCATGTCTGAAGCCTGTCTATGCCAAGGGATCTCATGAAATGTCCTGTGGCCCCCTCCTTTCCCAAGGAAACAGGACACACATGGGAGACAAACCATGCTTGGATTAGTTCCCAACAAGGAGCCAGGACACAACCAACCTGTGCACCCAGAGACCAGGAGGGTGAGCACGCACATGGCCGGGGCCCTTCTCTTCCATCACGATCATTTTGCAGAAAGCCATCACTTTTCCAAAGATGTTACCAGGTCAGCAAGCAGCATCACAGCAGTATATGCCATCAACGGCGTCGGGTCTGCAGCTGCAAATGGCCAGGGTCGTGTCCTCAGTGAGCAGCAGACATGGGATCTATGTGACCAAAAGGCGTAAGCTTTTGTCACCCGAGCTACAGCAGCAGCTCCTTCAGCTGGTATCAGTAATAGCTTTCTCTCCTCCACGTGCAAGAGGCACTCGAGAGAGATACCAAGCGGATTATGAGCACAGTGCAGACGCGTAACAGAGTGTCTGGGTTGACTGGTAGAAGGTTTTTCTCAGTTGCAAAGTCAGTCTTTCATGCTTTGGACACTGTTAATGATATTTAATAATATATAGCATAGAAAAGATGGAGCTTCTATATCCCAGACAACAGACTCCATAAATGCATTTCTAAAATAATTCAGTGAGAGATCATCTGTTACACTTGTGCACGATGAAAGGGAAATTGTCCAAAATTTGTATTCTAATGGGGAAAAAAATAATCCTTGGAAGCAGAGAGAGGGAATCTGCTGGCTACAAGACCCCAGAAAGCTTTGAGTGTTTCACAGGCTGTAACTGATACTGAGACTTTTGGGCAAATGGACAAAGGAATTCCTGAAGGCAGACTTCTCTCAAGCCCTAAAAATCACTTTTTTTTTTTATTTCGTGAAAAGACATCTTTAATGTTTTGGTGGAGGAGGCTGTTGGCCTGTCAGGGCTGAGGGAGGTTATTTAACTTCTTCCATTCACAGTCTTGGACTTCGTGGTCTTCTGTCTTTATTTCTAACGAATTTCTGTCTCATCTCTGAAATGTCTGTTTCCCATTCCAAAGATGTAATTTGACTTCTCCTGCAAGGGGTCTAACTACATCCATGGTTCTTCTGCAGGCAGAACTTACAGGCACTTCAGTTTCTATTCAAA
This sequence comes from Grus americana, assembly GCF_028858705.1. Lineage (NCBI taxonomy): Eukaryota > Metazoa > Chordata > Aves > Gruiformes > Gruidae > Grus > Grus americana. The sequence continues at coordinate 30,846,457 of NC_072859.1, forward strand.
GCAAATCTGGGGCTCAATATACATGTTGGGGCCGAACTCCATTGAAGCAAAGTGCCCTCAAGTCCTCACAAGACCAGGCTCCTTGTAACTTTGCTTCTTATAAATCATAGAAAATAAAGTATTCTGTGTCTTATAAAACAAGAGTAAAATGAGAAAAAGTTCTTACTGCTTCAGAACATCCTAAAACTATCTATAAACCTAAGTGTGCTTGTGCTCTGAGTTTTAGAGGTTGAAACCAGTGGGCTGGCTGAGAAAAAGGAGTGTCAATGGATGCCCATCATCAGGGTCAGTGGTAAGGTCCAGGGTTGGTTTGCAGCCTCCCCTTCTTAGCTGTGTTAGTTGTGTGCCAGGCATGAGAGCTACTATAATATAGATATATACAGTACCCAAGGCTGTTGGAGGTAGGAGAAATGGAGAAAATTGGTGGCTCACAGAGAAACCCTATTCATACCTCTTCCTCCACTTAGTCCACTTACGGGAGTGAAGAGAACCATTTTCATGGGTTCTTTACCCCAGAAAGCTTCTCCCACAGCAATGTTCTCCTCTGACACCTCTACACCCCAATGTTACGACTGCGTCTCACTAGTGAAATGGTATGATGAAGTCTGGTCTCTAAATCTCTTTAGCTGTTGGAGTCAATCTAGGCTTTCAAACAACCTCATCCCACCAGGTGATGGCCTGAGCACCGCAAACCCCCATTTCCCTTGGTAGCCAGGGTTCATCCATGTCAGTGGACTTGGTTCAGCCAACAAGCCTTATTAGACCAGAACTGTGTGCTTGTTAACAAAAAAGGATAGGAAGAAGGGACAGGGCCGGATTCCTGAACTTAAACAGCAGAGCTGGGCTGAGAGGTAAACAAACTATTAAATCACAGTGCTGCGCTGTTGCCAAACTGATATATCTCTCCTTTGAAAATAGTGTCTGCAAGGAAATGACAAAAAATTTTCCATACGCAGACCTTACAGACAGAGTGAAGTGAGTAACTTGGAGAACGTTAGTATTTTCAGTATTCCTGTCCTTCCGGAAAGCTGTGGCCAAATCCCCACTGAGCACAATGAGAGCCTCCTGGAAACCGTACTGACAACTCGGAGAGCACGGTCTAGTAAATGATGAGTAAAGATCCCGAAATGATGTGTAGGATTCCAGCGGTACGTGGGATCACGTCTGGACCGCAGCCATGTGGAGGTCACGGAGAGAAATAAATCAGTGGCTAGTGAGCTGTGCTGGTGAATTTGGCTGTGATTTCTGCCCCGTGCTCATTGTAGTGACTCCAGGACCTGGGACTCCATTCGTCAGCGCAACGGCGGAAATGCAAAATCCAGATCGTTACAATGGAGACCTTTGAAAGAAGGCTCTCAGGAGAAAGTCTGCTTAGCAAAGGGAGTCATCAGTGCTTTGCAGCTGCAAATATGTTGTCTAGGACAAGAAATCACAGGGAAAAATAAATAAATACAACCAAATCCTGCATTAAGGTCTCACACCAAATGAAGTCACTTCCAGAAAAACATTGTTGAGTGCTTTGCTCATGTTACACATGGGTCTCCGTGTGTGCGTGCTGCAGTTACAGACTCATCAGGAGTTAGGAGAGCTGTGTGCCCTGCCCGGTGTGGGGCAGGTTGGGGTGCAATGGGGTGGTGGAGGCCCTGCAAGGCAGTCCCTTCAGATGCCCCTGGGCTGATCGGGGCTTGTGGTGCTCACTGCATATGCTGAGGGCAGGATCCTGCTACCTTTCCCTACCTGGGAACCCTTTCCAACATAAGCCAGGAGATCTCCATCTCTTGAAGGAGCCTCTATGATGCTCATTACGTGTTGGATCAACTTGATCATTAGTCATATTTTGCTCCCATTAAGATTTCCCTGACCCCAGTTCTCCGAGATTTATTCCACCCTTGTTTCACAACTTGGCTTTTGAAGGCAAATTCCTTGTCGCTTCTGCCATCACCCCAGGGGCTGTCATCTGTGAAGCACTGCATTTGTAAGAGCTCATTGGCGAAACAGTCTTCAAGGCAAGGAAAGTTTGTACCAGCACATTGCAAAATAAGCAGTCTCTCCATGACATGCCTGACACCTCCAAAAAATCCAACAGACATGGCAGTTTGGGAGGTTTTGTTGTATAATTATTGCTGAGCCCTAAACACAAACTGTATTATGGAGCTTCATGTTCATCCCAAGCAGTAAACCAAGGTGTGAGCTTGTACCTGTAGACCTAGCTGCAAATTCAGATTTTAAGATGCTATGAATAGAGTAGCCCATGCTGCTTTCTTATTTTTTAATAAGGCAGGAGGGCTGAGAGCTGACAGCGGCTCTGCCAGCTCCTTGGTGCCCCGGACCGAGGGAGCTGGCGAGAGCTGCCATCGCTCGCAATCAGATGCAGCGTGGGAAGGTGCTGTGCTCCCTGCACTGGCCCAGGCTGGGGGGAAAAAACCCACACTTTTGTCAGGAAAATTTTACAGAAAGGGGGAGTGTTGGCTCAAAATCCGTGACTTTCTTTTATGAGAACTGTTGTACATTTCTGGAGAGACCATCGACATTGAAAATCCAGTTTCCCTGAGATAAACCCATTTTGGCAGGGGTTTTTGTCTCTCTATTTTTAGTAGCATCAACAGTCATTATTCAGATTTTTGAAAGACTCTCTCTGACCGTTTTCATCCCCTCTTGAGCTTCAGTTTTGCAGCTTGACTAGACTCTCCTCTTCCTACACCAAGTGAAATTCATGGGTGGGCTGAGAAAAACCATGTAGTTTATCGAGTTACGTCTTCTTTAAGCCCTCTTTTCTAAAACTTCAGTGAACCGTAAGCAGGTACCCAGCACAGAGCTCAACCCTGTGTTTTGCAGAAAGCAAATGAAAGCCAGGGAGGAGAAGGGAGGTTATCTCGGGGGGGTGTGTGTCTGTCCTACCAAAGCCTGCTCTGGCTTGGTGAGGAGTACATCCTTATTAACGCTGGGTGTAACAGCACCCTTCAGCAGGTGAAGTCTGCTGGGCAAAGGCTCTTTGCTTTGGAGAGTTTCTTCTGTTTTTCTTTTATTTTGATTCCCATTTTCAGGAAGGGTGCAAAGCCTGTCCTCCGTTGCGTGCTCTCCTTCGGCATTTCTGCTTCCTTCCCATAGCTTGCCTTGGGCTCCTGCTAGATAGCAAGATGTTAAGAATCATCATCAACAGAAAAACAGTGTGCTCTTTTATTTTATTTACACAGCTGCCATGAATTTTGTTATGCCTAAATCCTCTGTCTCTTCCTCTCGCAGTGGGTTGAAGAGAGAAGAATGGGGTTTTTAGTGTTTGTGTTTACTTTTATTGCTCTTTAAAATATTTTATGGCCTTTTAACAGAGTGGCACAATAATATTAAAATAACTTTAAAAAAAAGTACAGAAAATGTATTAAGGCATCATAGAAATGGATTTAACACTTCAAGTACCCCTTCAAAGTGGCACCATGTCCTTGCTTTGAAGTGAAGCAATAAATTCACTTTATAATTCTTTATTAGAGGTTTTATTGGAAATTAGAGTGCATGTACTAAACAAAATGTCAGCTTATCTATATACAAATATTTGCCTACGACTTGGATGTAAGACAACATATTGTACATTAGAATGCAGTTTATATTACAGCGGCCAGCAGAGATTCAGTCAAGGTTCACCCCCATGCTTAGCGTTCCATCTATCTGTATTAAAAGTCAGCCTTACCCTCAAAAATAAGCAAACAGGTGGTGCCAAGTGAGAAAATAGCTGAGGTTGTACAGCAAGGGCAGATGACCATCCCGCTGGTACATCCAGCGCTGCCCCCCGGCATCGCAGAGCGTGCTTCTCACAAGAGCACACAACAGATTATCCTAAACAAAAGTCGTGATACGTTGATAGTCTTATCTCGGTGGTGGCTGGAATTAAAACAATGCAGTGTACCAATGCGGGCAATTGTCACAGAGAGCAGACAAAACAAGGGGGATAGAGGAACAAGATGCAGGCAAGGCGCTGGCACAGGGGAGTGTCCGTCTCAGAGCGAGCACTCAGCACAGGAAGGCAGAAGGTGAACGCTTTATTTTAAAAATAGCCACATACGCACTTCTTTACTGCTTTTGTGCGGCATCACGTCCTGAGGAGCACTGGGGACCATCAGCATCCTAAGGGACGAGGCTGGGCAGCACTTCCCCAGGTACCCCGCAGCACGGTGGCATGCAGAGACACCCACTGCTCCTCGCTGAGGACGAGGACGACGACATCTCAGGCAAAACCCTTAGCTTGCTCAGCGCTGATCATTTTCCTTCCCCATCCCTCTTGCAGTTGCAAAGCTCATTGAGAAACTGGTGAATTAAGAAGTGGGGAAAGATGATTATGCCAACATGTGTTGTTTATATGACATAAATAATCACCATCAGGGTTGTCACAAAGGCGACTGCCACTGGGGAGTCACGGGTGGGAGGAGACCAAATGGTAATTAGGGTACTTGAAACAGTGACAAGCTCCTAGTTGCCTAGAGAAATAAATCTGCTGCTGCCTGCTCCTATTTGAAGTTATGGCATCCTGGATTTCAGGAGCTTCCATTCTTCTGCATGATCCAACAAACATCCTTTCAGGACCTCCGGTGAATAAATAACTCTTTGAAATGCGTCTTCCCTGTTGAGATACCCGCCTGCTCGTCTCTTTGGCATTGTGTAAACATGCACAGCACAATCCAGAGTTATTTTTTTCTGGACTAGCAGCATAATTACTTCTTCAAAGGGCCAAGTCCTCATGCCTGAGTTCATCAAGCTGTCACTCAAGAAAGTCAAATCTCCGGACGGGCACTGCAGCCCTCCCATGGGCTCTCCAGTTTCCCGCAGTTCATGGGCTCGAACAGAAGCTGTTTGACTCAGTTGGCCGCTGGGCTGGAGGAGGGCACCGGTTCGTGCCGATAAACAAACCTCTTTGCAAGGTCAGCTGCTTCACAGCCACCCCTCGCCCTCCTTTGAAGCCTGGGGTGTCAGCAAGCTCAGCATCACTGTCACGGTGTGCGAGGGTAAAGGTTTTTATTGTGTTCAAGGAACGAAGCTGAGAGCGTTTCTCCTGGCACTTTTCCTTGCTCACTACAAACCTGTGATCCCTGATCCTGGCTCCCAGGACAAAACAGGATTGTGTTTAACTGGAACCGGTGTGTACGGGGGCCGTTGTGCTTTGAAGGTGCCTTTTCCAGTGCAGATTAGAGCCAGGCTCTCCGGTGGTGTAAATCCATGGCACTTCTACAAAGTCGTGTGTTACCACTCAAACTACGTCTGATTTACCTTCCCGAGCATCTGTCCCTCTGGCCAGAATCAGAAACACTCAGGAGACACTGGCTTTGTCCTACCATACCACTAATATCCTGATTAAGTTATAAATTTGCTATTGAAGCCCCATTGTCATGTTCAAGTTATGCAGGGTGGACACAATATCACACTACAAGGTAGCAGAAAGAGATTAAATATTAGAGCCAAATCAGTTACAGATTTGTTCCTTTAACTTCTCATGATTTCACTGTATTTTTCCCTCCTTTGATGAATGGATTTTCCCAGGTATGACAGATTTATTTTTTGTGGCAGGTATTTTTTCTGTTGCCACGCTTTATGACAGTTTTCCATTAAATCCTAAGGAATAAAATGAGGTGAGAAGTAAGTTTGTTTGTAGCTGCAATTTGATTTAGGTGCATGTAGTTCATATCTGAGAACTTTTTTTAAGCAACACAAGGAGTCTGTTTCGAAGGTCTTTGTATGGCTGTTTGGAAACATTGATGTTTTTAGGAAAAGGAAGGAATCCCAGGGAAATGATAGGATCTGCAAATGGCATTTAAAACATTAAAATTTAAAAAGAGCCTGTTTTAAGCATCACCCTTAAATTGGAGATTTTCTGAAAGATTGCGGAATATTTACATATAGTTAAAAGGGTTTTCTTGTAAAGACCTGTGGAATAGTTATGCATTACCAAGAGGAATATCATTCGATGTAGTTAGGCAGGCTTTAGATTTCCTCAGAGTTCTTTGTAGATTTCCAAACCCATAAATGCTGTAAATATGATCAGACATTGCTCTGTCTGAATTCGGTTAAACTGACACTTCTTTTTTTTAAAGAAAAAAAAAAAGTTTTCTTTTGCTTGATCCATATTTGATATTTAAGGAAATTAAATAAATCTCACATTTAGTCTCCCAAAATAATATGGTGTGTCCATTAACACATGTTAAATTTAATGAAAGCTTGGTGGTGAACATATAAATAGCACAGCTGCCAGGCTATTTTGTAAAACTAGAGTTGAGCTCTCCTTGCTGTAAAGGGTGCAGATTCACAGAGATAATATTTATTGCTATTTGTAATCACTCTTGTGTTCTTTCTGCTTTATGGGCTCTTTGGTTGCACACTAGCTGGCTATGCAATGTGGTAGTCCCTCAATACCTTATAGCTCTGCTGAGATGCTTGCAAGTTGCTCAGTGTTTTCACGTTCAGCCCTATTAGGAAGCAACGGCTCCTTGTGTCTGCACCCTTGCACAGCAATATCTTGGTATAATTGCACCGCGGTGAGCGGGGAGACAGCCAGTGGATAGATGTAGACAGCAAGTGATGTACTGAGTTAAGGGGGGGGAAAAAATTAATCTAACACTTTTGAACATCCCAAGCCAGAGACTTGGATTCAGTTGTTCATTATGCATCCCATTTTCCCTACTATTAGGGTTCCTAATTTCTTTTTCCCTAAGATGGCAGCTCTCTTCCATTCCCACCTCCACCAATTTTTATGGGGCCGACCATACTTACATGGCACAGCGCCGTGGTTCTCCAGTGGCAAGTTTATTAGCCACTGACTCACGCCTGGTTTTACTAATGAAAATGACATCAGAATCTGGCCCTCTGCTTTTGTTTTGCTCTGTTGTTTAATAAAAAGCATGGCAGCATTGACGTGAACTTAGCATGAGAATTCTCCAAAAAAACCATCATAAGGTAGCTTTACCCCCAAGCACCACTCATTCTGGCTCCAAACAAAGCCACCTTAAGCAAGTCCGGGGTTAAATAAGTACTGCAATCATGATGTCGAAGAGCACGACTTCTCTCATCAGCCAATATACACACACTGTCCCGGGAGCTCCCAACATGGTCCAGGGAAGATTTTGTGTCCCTTTGGACTGCTCTGCCCACCCTGCTGAGAAACCTCCCATGGAGGCAGTGTGCATCTATTGCTCGTGGCATTGTCACCCCTCCCGGTGCCTGTAGACAACCGTGCTTAAGGTGGAGAGGCAGCGGCAGGGGAGCGGAGGCCAAAGTTTTGATTGAATATCCAGATAAAACTCTTGAACTAGATCCTACTTCCCATTAGAAAGCTGTTGAGAAGATTAAAACATTAAATGTGATCTTACATGAGGTATGAAAGTTAATCCCCCCTGACACACCCCCACAAAAAAAAAAAAATTACAGCCTATAAACAAATGGACAAAAGCAGTTAAGTGTGGGGCTTTTCACCAGAAAATATCAATGGACCTCAAGCAAGCATATGCATCCCCCGCAAAGGTGGTGTTCATCTAAAAACATTTTCCTTACCACCTCCCTCCCATCCCAATTAAGCTTGGAGATTTTTTTTCCATCAGCCCTTACCAGAAAGCATCAAAAGCTTGTTCCAAAATCCACTGACATCATAGGGAGCCTTTCCAAAGGCTAATGGGCTTTGGGATCAGGCCCCCGGTTTTCATTCCAAGCGTTCACAACAGTGAGCTTAAATCAGTTTGTGCGCTTGTGCGTGCCCAAGATTTTCCAACATTACGTTCGTTTGGGACAAAGTTCCCCCCATGCGATGGGCTTGAAGCGAAGCCCATTTAAATCCCATCAATCACTTGAATGGGGACCGGAGAAGGGCCAGGCCAGCTGAGCAGAAGTGGATTTCATCTTACATGTGGTCTTATCAGCACGGCCGAGGGGAGCGACAGCTGTGCCAAAGAAAGGGTGCCAGTGGCACCATGCTGAGATGATGGTAGTGGTGAGGCTGCCCAAAAAATGCTGAGAAATTTGCAAGGGACAGAGTGGGGAAAGCCCATGGAAGAAAGTTCCCAGAGGGTCTCTGCTCTGCGCAGCAGTTTTGCCACTATCATGAAAGAAGCTGTGCAAGAAGGGTGGATCGGAATATTTCTATACCTCCTTTTTGGTGGTATTCATCCATCCAGTGTTAGACATTAATCTCTGCTTAATTGACCAGGCGGCCACAGATCCACGGTATGTGAATATGATCCTAATTAGCTCACTTCAGGTTACACATTGATTTTTCTGCTTTCCTTTTGGAGCTGTGGAGCAGCATGTTTTTTGAGGAGAACATAAAAGAGAGAGGGGCAGGGGGGGTGTTAGTTACAGCTATAAATTTTACAGTTCACTGGAAACCACATTAAATGGCAACATCAGTTTATAGATCAACTCTGCAACTGCTTGGTCGTTAAAAGTGGTGGTGGTAGATTATTGTGTTGTAGCCTTGTAAAATATGGGCACCGTATTTGCTGGGAGAGAACTTAAAAAGAACAATAAAAGTCTCCAGTGTCTTTGATTTCTCATTTCTCTTGCGTTACAGTAGGCAATATGATACGATCTGTGTGTGCGCTTTTCTGGGCTGTGAGTATGTGCAAGGCTTTTGCCTTACGCTCCAGAGGGCAAAACTGATGAGTCTTTCTGATTTAAGGTTATACCGACTCTGCATCACTCGTTGCCTGGCCCAGATGTGGAGGATATGGCCAGACCATCCCTAAATTGCAGTGACCTTCCAGGGGCAGCAACTGACGGTGACAGCTGAAGCCTGGCATCCAGCATCGGTGGTGCCCGTGCTTGGCTGGCCCTTCTGGGAAGCAGAGCATCATGTGCCTCTTCCAGCTCAGCCAGACCTGAGGACAAAATTCATGTGCAAAAATAAAACTTGGAAGTGATAAAAAAATGGAATCCCTTCCCAGACAGTGCCTAATCTCTGCCTGTCTTCTGAAAATGTAGACATTTATTTTGGACTATGAAGAGCTTCTTTCGAATGTTTGGCCACTGCTAGAGACGCTGAGCTCGTTGGAAAATTCCAGCCACAATATGCTGTCTAATGACCAATAAATTTTGAATTGGTGCTTTCCTTCCTTATCGGAACAAGAGAGCGGCTTGCAGGACTGGTGTGATATTCACTGCAGGGATTAATGTTAATAATCACATTTTTGTCTGCACGTGGCAGAGTGTCTCCCAACCAAGGAACAAAAAGCGCTGCCTCACCGCGGGCCTGGCTGATCAGAAAGCTTTTCTTTAAAAAAAGGATATTTCTAGCTTTAAAATGTAGTATTGTCAGGTGAAATTAATTAGCTTTGCTGCACAGTAGACAAATGGGAATTATCTCGGCAACATACTTTTGTGGACTAAGCAGCTAATTGTGTGAAATGAAACATTTTACAAAATGCTCCTGCTACCACTCACCACATTTCACGGAATTTCTCTGGATAAAATCTCACTCGCTTTGTGGAGGATAACCCAGAGATGAGATGAAGCGCATGGCTGTCATGAGCTGCTGTGGTGGGTCCAGGTGCAGATAGGAACCCAAGCACATTCCCCCTGCCCTTGTTTGTTGTTGATGCAGGCTTCAAGCTGATGGCTGTGAGGCTTCTGGCTGTCTTTTTTCCCCCGTAAAGGCCAGACCACTAAAGCCACCGGTTAAATTCCCACTGCAGGAAGAACAAGTATTAGTCGGAATCGAGTCCGGTTTGGCAGTGATGGCAACCACCACCACAAGGCCCTCAACCTTCGTTTGTTGAATGAGTCAGTGGGATTGACCTTCCCACTCATTTTCTCAGGGGCAGAAAACGATCAATATTCTGGGCATGGTTTTGGCAATTTCTGCAGAAATCGCTTGGCCACATGTGAGGCCTCACTGTGCTTTTGGCTCAAGAGCCAGAAAAGCAGCAGAGAGCTTTCAAGGATGTGTGAAGGACCTCTTCCGTCCATTTCCTGTGAATAGCAAGAGCTTTTGTTGCCTTCATTTCAAAAAGTGATATAGTCTTGTGAATGCTAAATCCACTTTAAAAATAACATAAACAGAATTTGGTAAAAGTGATTGAATACATGATGCTCCTGTCAAGTTTGTTTGGTTGCTTCTTAATGGAAAGGATTGTGAAGGCTGTTAGTAACTCAGCCTCTGAGTAATACAGCAAGCTACACGGTGACGACTTCCTTAAGGAAAAAATAAAAAAGGAAAGCTGCTGTTTGTCTAACGCAAAGGGAAAGGGCAGTGCGTCTCTGCTTGAGATGTCTGTACTAACGTTACATCTGACTGCTCTGAAATGAAAGACTAGGATGTTTTCCTGAGTTTTCATTTTTTTTCTAACGTGGGGGAGCTTTGCTTGGCTAAGGGGACTGTAAAGACCAAAGACTCCATCATCCACCGGGCTGCATCCTATTTATGCCACTTTGGCGTACAGAAGTGCTCTAACCCAGCCACAGATCATCCGTGTTGATGCAAGAGCAACTGCTGGTTTCTATAAGATGTCACGGCCAGATCGTGGTCCTGGGGAACCTCATGGTGGGAGAATGAGTGTGGTATGTCATTAGTGCTTTGGTATTCCAACAGGGGATCACCAGGGACCTTCTGTCAGTGGGACAAAGATGAAAGATCTGGCAGGGGCTTATCTCAGCCAGGGTAGCGGCACCGGCCAAGGCGTGCTATGCTGTCCTGCTGCAAGGAAGTTCATTCATGAATTGGCCTTTGGAGACAAGCAGCTCAGTATCTCTTTGATGACAAATGCTAAAAACCATCCATATAGTTCAATCTTCTCATTATTTGGGTGTTGTTCTGTTTATTGCCCTGTTTTTAAAAATAAAGACCTTGTCAGGAAAAGGTTGTAACACACCCCTAGAAAGACATTATTTTCAGTTTAAAATTTCCTATGTCCCCAGCTAAAAATGTGAATCAGAGATAAAGTCTGTCACGTTCTCACCATTTGTCTCTTCGGCAAAAGGAAAAGAGGGGTCATTCAGTTCTGGGTCTGACGTACAGGATGCCACTCGAGCCGTCATACTTGATAACTTCAACTTGAACTTGTCCATTTATGTAAATGGGGCTGATTTATAACTTTGCAATACAGACTCAGAGCTTTGTGTGATTTTCAGTGTGGTAATAAGCTGCCCTGCTGTAATGGCATTAAGCGCACGAGTTTTTGCTTGCCAGTCGTTTAGCACCAGGGACCAAGGCGTTAAGGTCTAAAGAGCCCTCAGGGTGCACAAAGCATGTTTCAGGCACGGTATCCCTGTGACAGAGGGAGTTCAGTGGGGTTTGGAATTGATTTGTAGTAAAAGTCCTGATCCCCAGTATGTAAAAAAATCCTTCCAAATCCCGAAAGCAAGCTGCAAAGTCAGGCACACAATTTTCCTCTCCCATTACAGTCATCACAGAGATTTTTTTATGTATTAGAGAAAAACAAAAAACAGAAAAAAAACCCAACAAGAATCTTTGCTAGATGCCACAATTGCTACTGAAGTCTAAGGAAGCACTGTGCAAACTCCAGTTTCTTGGGATTTTCATGTGGTTCCTTTGACAGATTCAGCTATAGTTAGTCTATTCATGTCTCCTTGCAGCTCGGTGATAAAATGTAAGCCTGCAGCTGCCAGCCACAGAATCTCCTGCAATTCAGAGAGCAGAAATTAGCATGGATAATCCAAATCACACTACCATGGTTGTGAGCCCATCCTGGATCTGGATTTCAATTGCAAGGCCGGGCCATCCATTACTAGAACAGGGTTGTTCTGTTCACAGAGAAGTGTACTACGATAAATCTCCGTGATCTTTCCCTCGACATTGACACTGCCATAGCGCACATGAGATTACACGAGACCATCATCTGGTAGAGTCTTGAATGAAGGAGAAGTTAAATTTCCTCCGAACCTTCAGACCACGTCTCATGGCGTGGAAGATGATGCCCGAGGTCTGCCAGCGCATCAGTGTTTTAGAAATGCACGGCAGCAGGATTTCAAAGGTTGAGGCGGTTTATGGATGCTGGTTCTGGGAGTGCTCTGACAATGTCTTTTGTATTAGTCAGAGAAGAAATGCATTATTCCTACAAACCACTCTGATTTTTGTTTGTTTGTTTGTTTGTTTTTAACTTCATGTATTACATATAATTCCACATTACACGGCTGCAAAACAAAGCTCTTTCAACCTTTATTTACTGAAGATGTGCTTGGCTAGATTTGAGAGACTTCAGATGGCACGAGAGAACACAGATGAGATGGCTGGAAAAAAGCAGAATTTAGCTCTCATTCTTAAGATGATCCTGCTGTACGTTTAACCCAGCAAAAATAACACATCCCTATGGGTTCCCCAGAGCTGTGCTGCGTGTTTAAAGACTCAGGGTCATTTTGTGTCTTACCCTGCCATACAGAGACCACGCCATACCTCCATTTCCATATGACAATGAACCACTCGTTTGAGGCAGGGCAAGACTGACTTTCAGGAACAGCAACATGAGCTGGACAGTGAATAGAAAGCGGTGAGTAACGCTGTAGGACTATAGCCTCCTCCGGCTGGGTGTGCTGTGCGCTGATTCGTTACGTTTCCGAAAAAACCAATGGAGCGCGGTGAAACATCCATTGAAATTACAAGCAACCACCAAACGTCCTGCCTCACACGAGTTTCTTGACCATCTCACCCTGGTGAATTCTGCTACAGCTTGCTAAAGCTAAAAAGTGCATGTGTTTATAATTGCTTGGGTTTCTTAAAAGCGAAACAAGTGACCGGCTGCACCAGCTTCTACACACAGCTGCCTCTGGGCAGCCTGACAGGTTGCACGGCTACTGCCGCAGTGCCAAGAGCTTGCCACTTACTTTTTGGGACCGTGCATGGTGGTTAATAGCAGGGGATGTTGTCCAGCACCCCATGATTATGCTCCACTGTTGCACATGTAGCTGAGATACTGTCAGAGGTATACTTGGATATCCTACCCATTTACTTTATAAGGAAAATATGTTCTGAATTGTGTGAGTAAGGAGGGGGGAAAAAAAAAAGTCCGTGCTTTCCTGGCTGGATTCTATATCTTAGCTCCTTATTTTGACTCCATTTTTTCCCCATCTTTCATTTGCCCCTTTCAACCAAGAACGCATTCAGGGGTTATTTGGAATTGGTATGTGTGTCTTATATCGGAAAGATTAATTATTCAGAAATGTTCTGTTTATAATAAAACTCCCTTACAAAGCTTGGACTGTATCAAGACAGCTTAGAGCTGGCACAAATGAGAGTTATTCCCACTTTTAAGGGCTATTAATAGTGCCAAAGAAATACAAAGGAGGCCCATTGCACCTATGTACTTATTATTCATCAAATACACGCTTATTATATAGGTATGCATGAGATAAGTAGACAGATAGATTTGCACAGCACAATGCTTAAGTGGTGCCAAAGAAATAAAATTCCATCCCTGGAGAGTCTAACTGCGAAGGCAAATAGGGGCTAGCAATGAAATCACAGATTACCATCACAGCTAAATGGCTTCTTTGAGCAAGAAGATGAGTTGGCGTATTTTCCCTGGGAGGCTGCTTCTGATATGCATGACATTATAAATAGGCACGAACCAGATGCCAAGGATGTGAGCCAAAGCTGATAAAAGCCGGTGGGAGTCCTTCAGTGTCAATAGGTTTCAGAGCAGGTCTGTGATGCCGCAAGCTATCTGAAAGGAGCTGCTGCAGCCTGGCATCCCAAATCTCCCCTAAACACCGCTGTGGCCTCGTCACCACGGGGTTTGGACACTGCATTGCCCTTAGCATCCTTCACCATCCCTGTAAGGAAGTATTGTCATTTCTGTGTTACCAACAGGTAGCACAAGTTTAGCAGGATGGCTTCTTGGAACGTCTCGGGTGAAAAAGTAGTCGGAGTAGCAGGAACTGTGAATGCCTGATTTCAGGTTGCTCTGGCCTGGGGGGATCTAGAAGGAACCGTTGTGTTCAAATAATCTCTGTGCAGGGTGGCTGGAAGAAAGTAACGCAGTGATTTCATTATATCCCTATTTGTGTTATTACTCCTAATTGTACAACATGAATATCTGAGGATCAGTTCTTCTCCTAAGTGTAAACCAGACCACGCCTAGCGAAGGCAAAAATACTCTTTAGCATTCACCAGGTGGCAGTTTATATTAACCAGATCCAGCTTGAAATCCAATTGCCTCCACTTAGTCACTTCCCAGAAAGTTGGTGAGGTATTAGATAAAGACCTCATTTCAGGGATATATTCATTTTCATTAGGGATTTTCTAATAAATTCCTTCCATGAGAAAGGTACACAGGGGTTTTCTTTGTTAAAGACTGTAGCTCAAAAAGCCTCTTTACTTGTGGGAATAGGTGGCGTTCTTTTCCTTACTCATCCATGGAGGTTTCCAGCCAAGAACAAGGACATAACTAGCCAAAGAAAGGAGTCCACCCAAATAAACTAATGTCATGTCATTGGAAAACAGTGGAAAATGTTCTGGAAATGCTGTCATGGTGTGTTCTCCAGAAGCAGTGTTTTTTTCACAGAGGATGTTCCCACTAACAAAGAGCCCACAAACAGGTCTTTTCTGGTTCAACCTCTTCCCTTTCTGCTGTGCTCCCCAGCCACCAAGGTGTGGGGTCCTGGAGTTGGAAAGATGAGTAGCAATATATCTTTGGTTTTGGGGGGAAAAAAAAAAAAGAAGTAAATAATTATGGCCATTGTGAGAAGATTTTGCCACCTGCAGCATGTTGGGGTAAAAACCACGAACCTTAAAACTGTGCTGACCGTTCTTCCCTATGGTCAGTGGAGCTCCTTGCACGTTTGTGTAATTATGGGCAGAGATTATACTCCAGCCTTCTTGTGCCACATTTGCTCTTTAAATCAAAGCAATGTTTTCTTTCTGCTGCTCTTCTCCAATATATCTTTAGATAGATATTTTGTCCTTCTTAGATTTCATTTTAATAGGCTAGAGGTACCACAGGTTTTTAAGTTTTGTGTGGTAAGAAAGGCTGCATATTCCCTTGTCTTTCTAGTTGCCCTTTTCCTGCATTTCTTCTGGCTGGGATTGGCCTTGCCTGGAAGGTGCACAGCGATGCACGCCGGATCCCCGACGGGCTCCTATCAAAGTGTCTCGCAAAGGCTTCCCTGCTCCCTTGTGTCGGCTCAGTCCCTCTCGCCAGGCTCAGATCTGCTTCTCTCAAGATCACGCTGGTGCTATCGAGTCATCCCGTGATTAATTAGCACAGCTGGGTCTTTCCTCCTTTGCCATTTCCCTCCGGTGACCGAACTTCACCAGGCTGCCTGGCTCTCTGCCGTGGAGGGGTGTGCAGCACAGCTCCGATTTGGGCTCGATTCTTGCTGTCCTGGAGCCTCTGGGAACCTGGCATGACCCCTTGGCTGCTCCACAGCCCAGGCAGCAGGAAAATTTGGGTTGCCCCAGGACTGGTAGAAAACCAGGGGCTCGTCCTGCGTTTCCCCAAAGCTCCCTGAAACAGATGCAGTTCTGGAAAACAGTTGAGTCTGACAGATCTCCAGTCTTAGACAAAAAGCCATTTGGTCGGAGTATGATCATCCAGCTGTATTCAGGACACAGCTTGCTGATTTTATGGATACGCATATATCTTTTAGGACTAGAAATCAACGTTGTTTTTGTCTTCATGTGTAATGTTTGACATATGATGTAAATTTACTTTTACAACGTACAGACATAAAAGCTACTGTGGCTTGGGTTTAGAATTTATTGATTGTAGAAAACTGACTACCAGGTTTGTTGATTAACATTTTTCTATACAATAGGAAAGAAAGGAAGAAAGAATCAAAGCACATGAGGGCCAATTTTACACTAGATAGAAATTATTCAGTCTTTTAAAATTTCACTGCTGTAACTAAACAATTAATTAGGTTTAGCACAGATCTCTCCTGTAAATTTTAAGGTGTCTTCAGTAATCATCCACTTATCCATAGGCTCAGTTCAGTTAAGACAATTTCTTAAATAGATTTATACATGCCCAAGTGGTAAGTTAAGAATTTAACAATTATAAAGCAAGATTTGCCTCTTCGTTAGTACAAGAATGCCATAAATTTTTTTGCAAGAGCTTACACAAACGTGCAATGGCAAACTCGAAAGTCAATGGAGAGCAGCCTGATCGGGAGCTACAGCCCGAGGCTTTTAGCTGCGGACAGATGGGTTTGTGCTCCCACAAGCTTTGCTGTGTGCCCATCACTTGTGCAGTTAAGGGCACACATTTTGTTCCAATAGAGACCGGGAAGACCCAAAACCCCTCTGCTCTCTTTGTCCTTTCATGTTGTTGATGCTTGTCTTTGGCTCAAACTTATTGATCTTTTCTAGAAAAACTTTATAACTGTTGTTTACGTGTTAAAAAAGTATATAATGGATGGAACCTGGCCTCAAGTTGTTATCATGGCCTGGTTCATATAAAATTTTCTAGCCTGACTTTATAATTCAAACCATTTTCATACTGCAAACACACAAATAAGCGAGCTGAAGCTGTTGAGCAAGCCATGCATGCAGCTGAGTGAATGTGTTTTGCTTGAAAGTATCATTAAAGCAATTTCCCATAATGTCTGGCAGGGAGTAGGTTTCTTTTAATGATTTTATTAAAAAGTGAATTAAAGGCCAAAGGTTGCTTTCCTACAGCCCTTAATTTCCTGTTTCAGTGCCAAATGCCGTGCGCAGAAATTGCTCGGAGCAGAAGACCCCGCAGGATCAGCCCCCGGCGAGGCTGTTGGAGCTTCGGCTCCACGACCGCACGTGTGTGCAAGTCTGTTCTCGCAGTGCAATTTAACATCAGAAAACACAATGACAGAAGCACAGAGTTATCAATTACAGATAGAAGCCTGCAGAAGTGGAAAAATGCGCTGTTGACTCCAAGCAAGGCCCAAGTGTTCTGTTTAGTATCTGGGATATGATTTTCCTTTTCCTGATGTCAGTTTGACATCAGTGTAACTCCAGGGAGGGAAACACAGAGGAGAAGTGGGTCCTTTGGCATGGCTGGACCGGTGACATGAGTTTGCGTTGTCATTGCGTCTTTATGCAGCCTGGATGTTGCCAATACTTTATTTATGATTTTCGATTTGGTAAGCATGTGTAGCACTTCCAGTAGAGGATCTCCTGGCGGGCCGGCAGCTGTGGAGAAGCAGGGTCATTTGCAAAGAAGCAAACAAACTAATGCAATAAGAACAATGCTATAAGAACAACAACACGCTACAGCCTCCTCCTAGGGTCTAACTACCTCTTGATGCTTGTGAGGAAGAAAATACGACACCCCCAACATAGATGATGGGTGTAATACATCTGAGGTTCAGAGTCACGTGGGACGTGCTTTCTGTGATACCCTGTTATTTGGAAAACCAAGCATAAATTCCCTCCTGGAGTGCAGAAGGACTCTGTGAGATGCAGCTTGCACCTTTGCAGTGTTCATGGGCCTGGCCAACTATTGGCAATGAGCAACATGTTGGTAAAACTCCAGTCTTTAAAATACTTTAATAAAAGAACCATAATTTACCCCACTGCAAAGCTATAAACTGTAATTTAATAATGTGTTTCTAAGGGGACGGCTTTTTTAAATAAAGAAAAAAGTTTTAGTATTATTAAAGAAATGTAGTATATAAAAATGTCTAATTGCTGAGGAAACAGCATGATTATGATTTTCAGATATTTAGTATGGGCAAATCAGTCTAAGGAAGGGAGCTGCGTTTTTACGGTGGACTCTTGCAGTACGGGTCTCATTAAGTTTTCAATGAATACTGTTCCAAACCTTTACCATGCTTGCAAATTATGTTAAGCACGTAAGCTTTCATCCTGCTCTAATGGTGGGTTCTCAAACATAGATGACATTTCTTTGCATGGGATATAAGAGTCTTTCAAGTAAAAGGAGCCCATTTCTTACAGGAAAAATCTTCAACCTTTGGGGTCTTGGATTTCTAGGTTCAATTCCCATAAAGTGCCCCCAAAACATCAGTTTTAAGATTAGTACCTGGAGCGGCTCGAACTCTCCAAAAGCTCAGACTCAGGGCAAGTTTAGCCAGGCAGAAACATGTAATTTCTGCTCCATCTTGGTTGCAGTTATCTGCTCTGACACAAAATAGGATTAAGAATCGTATTACTGCTTCCAGCTAATAGATTTAGGCTGTGGTTCCAGGATTATTAATACCAGATCTGTGCACTGCCAGCTCACCCAGGACTATAAATCTAATGTGGATCAGGCATGGACACATGATTGTGTTTTGTCAAATTAGCCAGGGGACATGATATGGAATTTATACTAGCTTTATACTTCTGTGCTAGCTGCACCCCTGCTGTGGAAAGGCAGAAGATAGCTGGTCCAGCGTAAAGTTAAGACAATACTGATACACTAAAAAAATCTGCTGGTATAAAAGGGGGGTTTTTTTGGTTGGTTTTGGGGGTTTTTTTTTGACAAATGCGAACCATTAATTGGAGTTTGTCTATGCTCTAGCAGCTTGTTGCTCATCTGGCACATGGTACTGGTGGTATGATACCACAAATCTTACAGTTGGGTGCAAACCACAGCCTTAGTAAGAATTAACACTTGAGCTTCTGTCACATAGCTACCCTTGGAAATCTCTTTCTATGGCAGTAACCATTGTTTCCTTATCACATGTTATGGGATCAAGAGGTTTTATGCTGCTTAGTTGTACACCTATGACAGGTCTTTTGAAAAACCAGCATGTTATAGAGTTTCATGCATGTCTGCTACAAGTAGAGGATGCTCCATTTTCAATAGTAAGCTCTAAGATCTTAGAAGGAGGAACCACATTTCCTCATTATTCTGGAGATATGTTAAATATTAATTCTTGGTGTTGTTGAGGGATTGGGATTGGAAACTTACCTTGCCAAAAGCAAGAAGTGGAGCTCTCCTTAGCTCTAAGGTTCTCACATGGTCATCAAAGCAGCGGGTAGGGGACTACGAAAGAAACAGCATGGCTGTAGCATATGTGTTCTTGCCTGAGAAAAGACATGTGGATAACATATCATGAACAAATTCTATTTTTTTTCCTTTTACATGGTTTATTGTTTTGTGGTGAGAGATGAAGCTCCCATGTAACTGCTAGGATGTGGATGGGACATTAGGCAAAGTCAGGAGGCTGAGGAGGCCGGGGGTGACCATGCAGCCCATCCACATCACGGCCTGTACAATATCAATGGGCAGGGGGGAAGGGGCAAAAGCATCATCACTCTTCAGTTTCTGGGTAAATCTCTGCTTGTCAAAATGGATCCTGCTGAAGAGACCATTTTATTCTGTGGGTTGAGTAATGAAGATGGGAGAAGTGACGTGTTTTGAAGAGGAGCTGCCACAATAAATGAACATGTTCAGTCAGGGATTTTTCTAAAAGAGGGAGCCCCACTCTACAAAACACTTTTTTCAGGGCAAGCCTTTGAAGAAGATGCAAAGCAGGTGAAGATCTGCTCCAGGGAAGCCACAGCAATGTGCTTGAGCACCTCCATCGTTCCCAAGAAATGCTGATGAGCTTTTCACACTAACATCCCTGTGAGTCACTTCTGTGCTCAGGTTCTCCTCTCACCTTCACGAAAACAATCGGTCCTGAGGACTTCCACATCGTCACACATGAAACACATCAGCAGCAATTCTGAGCACTGCTTTGGAGATTTGGTCATGTTGGAAACCAGGAACGGGTGAAATCTGGAGGGTCCTACATGCTGTATTAAGGCCTGCAGGTCAGGATTGACACTGGAGTGTAACTGAAGTCAGGCTTTGACCCTTAACTTGGAAATACAAAGCTAAATTTTCCCCTCATTTTCCCCCTCCTGAATCCTCCCTGGTTCCCTACATGGCTGTTCTGTATTATGATCCCTTTAAATAAGCAGCCTGTCATTAGCTTTTATCCCAGTGCTTGCTCAGCCGGACTAAAGTCTAGGTCTCTTTGTTTTTAAGACTTGCGTGGTGTGTAAGTGCCAGATGTTTCCCATCTCTTGGCTCTTGGTGAAATAAACACGAACTGCCATAACCTTCACCTTTCAACTCTTACATTACCTATTCCTAAAGTACAAAAAATGGATGTGTGTTTATGCAGCAAGGCTTTGAACTACCTTCCAGGTTTATGTCAGAAGTCCTATTCTCTAGGCAAAGATAACATATGAGAATGGACTTTGGTGTTGCTATAAACTTCACCTTCTGTACTAATGAAGCAGTAGTCTTCATGGAGGAAAGTAGTCTGGGGGGATTAGAGGCCACGTAAAACTGATCTGACTTTCAGACTGAGTCACTCAGCTCCAGATTTGGCACTCCTGGAAAGTGGAGTCGCTCCGTGGGTGACAGTCCAGTTATTTTATATAAGAGCACCATAAACGTGCAGATAGTCCATAGCGATTTATCTGATGTGGCACGACTTTCTGCACAAGACTATGGAGTTTGTCTCTTTAATGCATTTCAGTTATCTGTACAACTTTCCCCTCCCTGTTCCAGCAACAGCAAAGCTGATTTGGAGGGGTTAATAAAGGAATTTTCATCATTAATAACAGCTCATCTAAATTCATCCTGGAGTTATTTTTCTTCCTCCCCTTCTTTTGCTTCTCATTTTGAAAAATCGTCCTTGAAGGCACCTTGGCTTTTGGTGGGGCATAGAGGGCTTCTTGAAGTTCATACTCATGTGTCCTAAGGAAGAACAGAGGATATATAGCCTCAGGAGGCTGGGACCAGCTGCCTGATGACACACGCTCAAAACTTCCCAGGAGCAGCTACACAGGCTGAGGTGTCTCATAAGAAAGTCATACAGCAGCTTTTCCTTTTTAACTTGATTCAGTAGAATTACGCAATTAAATGAGGAACAAATGGTGTAATTAAGATTGCAAAAGCATTGCAATTAGAATTTCAAGTGAATTATGCAAATAGAATTTTAATTTGTGCTAATTCGAGTCTTCCCAGAAAAATGAAGTCTTCCTGTGGGGATGGCTTTTTTTTTTTTTTTGTCATAGTTTCAGCTGAAAGGTGAATTAGCAAGAACGGAGCAGTGAAATACTTTAGCCACTGTTCACTCATGCATACAGAAAAGAATTTATTTTCCTCACTGTCCACAGACTAGTAGCTACATCTTTTCCCCACAGAAAGATAAAAACCCCCATCTTCCCTGCAGACCCGGGAAATTCTTGCAGAGAGTAACCATCATCAAACTTTCTTTTGTGTTTTGAAATTAGCAGAATATTCTCCCTGAGAGGGGAGCCCAGCACTGGACCCAGCACTCCAGATGTGTCTCACCAGTGCCAAGTAGAGGGGAAGGATCACATCCCTCAACCTGAAGACAACACTCTTCCTAATGCAGCCCAGGATGTTGGTGGCCTTCTTTGCTGTGAGGGTACATCTCTGGCTCCTCACGTTCAGCTTGGTGTCCATCAGGACCCTCAGATGCTATTTGGCCAAGATGCTTCTCATGCCCAGCCTGTCCTCACGCATGGGGCTACTCCTCCCCACTCAACACTTCCCTATGTTGAACACCATGAGATTCCACTTGACCCATTTCACCAGCTTTCAAAGTCCCCTTGAAGGGTGGCACACCTACCAAGCACTCCTCCCATTCCGTGTCATTTGCAAACTTGCTGAGGGTGTTCTGCGTCCCATCCTCCAGATTGCTAACGGGATTGTTCAACAATATTGGATCTAGTATCAACCCCTATTACACGTTCCAATGCTCGTGCTCTCCCTGTCACCTTCCTTGTTACACTCTTTGTCCCACTACATCATCGTTTAGCCAGAGCTCTTTGCCCAGGAGGTGGGTGATTGATAAAAAGCACAGCAGTCACAAAAATCAGATATTTTAGTGAAATCAACAGTAATTTTGCTCACGTAAAATGGTATTTAAATTCCTTCTTGGCATCTTCCTAATATACTGCAAGAGCAATGTACATTAAAAGACATTCTAGGGTTGGGTTTTTTTTCTGTTACCTGGAGGCAGTAAATCACAGAGTTACAGATGTTACCTCAGTTAGGAATAAAGACATCACCTTTAGCACTGGTTTCAGTAAAAACACAAACACTTCTGCAGTTAAACAACAAAGTTTTACGGCTGCGGTTCTTTGAAAAAACTAATAAATATTTGTTTGCCATTTCTCTCTGGGGCAACTGTCCACTTGCTAATTTACACATCACCAAGAGGCTGTTTAACTCTTGCCTGTAGGTATTAATCTCTATCCATCACTGTGTCATTGAAAATACAAACTGTCTGGAGGTTGAGAGATGTTTGGAAAGGAGTAAGAGCAGCTCGGCCCGCGGCAGGTCATCCTGAAGCGGAGCTCAGGATCCCTCAAGAGCCTTGTAGTTGCTGATATGACTTACTAGCAGTGTTTCGGCCCTAAAGATTGTGTGCAGTGCTGTGGAGAGCTCTTCCATAACTCGTTGTCCTTTGGAGAGGATGGAGCTGCCTAACACTTAGCCTCCACATTTCTAGATATTCTTCAGCTTTTCTTTGGCCTCCTCTTCTGCTGTCACATCCAGGCCAGTAACTCTCACTGATATTATCTGTCTTATCCAAGATCTGTACATACCCAAGTTACTTCCCCAACCATTTCCAGATTTTAACAGTGTGGATCAAGTCTTCAGACTCTCCTTCCCTCCTTCAGACTCTCATAACCCTCAGCCTGGGAATCAGGTGTCCAGCTCTTCCCTGGGCTTATTTATGAATGTACGTACATCTTGGGGTTTTGTGTGTTTGTGCTCTTTCAAAACCTCATCTGTTTCCCTGGAGATTTGTGCTTCATCAGTTCCTGTCTGTGAGTCCCTGGTTGATAACCTGACTTCTAAAAGCCTGTGAATTAGCTGTAGTTGTTTGTTTTCCTTCCTGTTTGGCTTGAAAAAGCTGCTGTCTGTAATGTTTGCTATTAAAAACTTTAAGAGAAACACTCTTGCGTAATTTATTTTTGTTGTTGTTAATTACAATTCTCCTTTTTTTCCCTCTTTGTGTTGATTCTCTCTGCTTATGCCCAGCCCTTGCAACCAAGATTTCCCTATAGATTTAGCAGCCAAACGATGCCATCAGTATTTACGCAGCGCCAAGTGCCCAGGTCTTAGCGTAGCTGAAAGACTTCATGAGCTCCTCTGGAAGTGAATGAAAATGCAAGGAAACAGCAAATCTGAAACACCTGCATGACCTGCCCATTGGCTTGCTCTGGATGATGTCTTAGATGGGTGGGGATGATTCTGTGGGAGGTGCATGGTAGAAAGGTCTCACCAGGTCCCTTCACATGAAGATCACCCTGAAGCTTCCTCCAAGTTTGCCAGCAACATCTCCAGTAATGCAAATGTCAGTGATCAACACGAGGTGGGCAGCTGTCCCTGGGAATGGCTGTTTGGCCATGAGCAGAGCTGGAGATAAGGCTGGTTTCATAATGTCCCGGCCTGACAAGTGTTTTTCCCAGCTTCCTCACGGACTGCTGGACTGTTATTCCTGCTCAGACATTGCAGAGCATTCACGTATGAGCACTGCAAAACACTTGAAAGGTGATGTTATTTATGGCGTCTCAGACTGCCTCCCTTGTGCTACTGACTTATGACTGCACCTATAAGCTCAACAGCATGTATTTTTTCCAAAGGACAAAGTCTATTTGCACATGGGGAGCTGTCTCACAAGTGCCAGCACTTTGCAAGTGAACCACCTCTACCCCACCGCTGCCCGACAACAGCCCGTGAGCTACATATTCAGCTTTTGTCAAAAACACCAGCACAAAGCTGACCGTAAAATAAAGAAACATTCGTTATGATTTTTTTTTTTATAGTTCCCAACTACTGTAAACTGTGGAGGAACAGAGCTGCAAAGCTGGCTATTAAACTGTCTGCTCTTTCCTGTTTGAACAGGACCTCTCCAGGGTTTTAGCTGCCTCAACCACCATGGGTCAACATCCAGGAAGGAAGACGTTTCTAAGGAAACCGCGGAGGCTTTCCACCAAGGTGGCTGCATGAAAGCACTGAAACTGGTGAGAGTGACAAAAAGCAGTTCATTGGATAATGTAGAAAAAGGTAAAAAGTTATTGCACACAGACTGTTTTTATAATGAGGCCATTCAGGCATAAAATCACTTTAAATAGGTAGTTTGTTTTCACATTGCAGAATTATTTTCACCCTACTCTTTCAAGGAGGAGTTTATCTAGGCACAGTGGTGTATAAATAATAAATAGCCCCCGGGGCAATGCATTTTTACTTTTTTCCCCCTGCTTCGTATCCTGTTGCAGTTGGTCTCAGGCTGCAAAATGAATTTTGTTTTCTGAAATAATATTATTTACTTTGAGTGCAGTCTTCTGCGAGAGGCCATGAATTCTCTTCTGCAGTTGCAATGTCCCAAACCAGACAGGAGCTTTACAGTCCAGTGTTTTCATTAAATGGCTTTTCTGTGGGTTGCAGGGCAGTTTGCTATGAGGACAGGTACAGTCCCATTAGCTCAGGGACCTCCAAGAACGCTCTGTGTGTGCATGCAGTGTTTGGCCTGGGCGCACACTGTTGGATGCAAATGGTCCAGGGATAGAGGTGCAGGATCACCCTGAAGGTGGTAGATTAGAGGAGGAAGTGACAGCCACCATGCTGGAGATACACCACTGTGAAACTCTCTGGACACACACAACAGGCTTATTTCTTCTGTCTCCAGTAACCTCATCCGATATCACAGTCAGCAAGACCAGGAGGTCACACCGGCACCGGCTTCTCCTCTCACAGGGTCTCATCCTGCGCACTGGGAGCCTATGAGCTCTGCCCCCATGGCGGTATCACGAGGGCTGGAACGAGCCTGCCGTCAACACCTGCTTGGAGGAACCAGTTCAGGGTCTGACCCACCAGCCCAGACCTCCTGATGGATGGAGGTGGTGACCAGCAGCCCTGGAGAGACCCTACAGCTGATTTTGACTTAATGGGAGAGGCGGGAGGCTGGAGGAGCCATGGGGCTCACCCTGTTCACCACTGCTCCCATGTTAGCTTTGGGGGCAGTTTGGGCACGTTACCAACGTCTTTCCACTGTTCAATCACAAGGGCTCTTGGTTTGAATCTCAGTCTCTCTCAGCTAGCTATGACATTTGTCATTTTCTTGTGGCACCAGCTTGTATGTTGCTACCCCGCACTTCAGTCCCTGCGGGGAGCCCTTGTTAGGTAGAGCAGAACTGGATCGAATAAATAGCAAATATTTAGGAGCCTCAGGATATGAAAAAATGGAGATTCCGTTCTCTAATTTGGTTGTAGCCTCAGGCTTCCTCTATAGGTTTGATGGGAGAGAAAGGAAGTCAGGGAGCTGCTTCTTCTCACCTCTTCCTTGGATTGCTGCCTGTGCGTCATCAGGGATGAATGATGGTAGTGAAAGAGGCAAGAAGACGGGATTTTGGTATGGGAGACTCAGGATTCAGCGGGGAGATCCCAGAAGGATGAAACACATGGCAAGTGGCTTATGGAGAGGGATAACGGGGACCTGCCATAGGGAAGGGGTTAGCTTCAATGGGCTCGAGTGGAGAGCCTCCATCAACGCGTGCTTGCGAGGCCCAGGGATTGTATCAGAAGTTTGAGCCTGGGGGAAATAAATAGGAAAAGTTAAGGAAGGATCAGCCTGAAATGATCCAGACATGCAATAAAGTCCCAGGTTGCTGGAGGGGGAGGGAGTGAAATTCCTGCTCTCCTCAAAGAGCATGAGTGATTAGCTCTAAAAGCCATGTGCCAACACTCCTCCGCAGCTGCTGCTGTTCAAGATAAAATAACAGGTCATCTGTTGGAGCAGAGGTCCTTCCAGACTAAAGTCTAATTTCTGTGCTCCAGGGGCTTAAGTGCTGGTTCAAGGGTCACCAGGCAACACCAGTCGCTGAGCAAGGATGAAGCTCATTTTCACTAAAAACAGAGCCCCCAGAGCAGGACCCTGCGCTCACTCCATCACATGTGTTGGTATCTGCACAGTCTCAGCGGGGAAGGAGATGTTTAGAGATCGATAGCCTAGACGCGTGGTGCCAGAGCAGATGCTGCTCATGGCACCGTGCTGAGATAGGGACTTACCTTCACTCACGTAGCCAAAAAGCTTGAAGTCCAGACCTGCAAAATAAACCTCAGCAGCTAAAGATAAGCCTGAGGGAAGCCCCCGTGGTTCCATTCCCTTGCATCAAAACTCTCTATGTCTTCATCTAGGAGCCATGTTATTGCAATGTAAACTGTGCCTTCATCACGGTGGATGATCTTTCTCCCAGCAAAAGATGCAGAACGCTTGCAAATAAGCGTAGGTCTCACTAAGCAATTCACTCACACATACAAAAAAAAAAAAAAAAGTGTTGTTTTTTTTTTTTAAATGGAAACATTCATATTTGTGGTTTGAAAGGACCTTTCATTTCAGTTGCATGCCTCAGGTTTCTTATTACTGGAACAGCAATAGTTAATAAGGTTAAAAGGGTGAAACGCAGTGGGGATAGCAACACCTGAAGCACAGCAGACGCCCAAGGCCTCCCTGGGTGCTTGGCACAGTGATGCCCTGTCCTTACTGGAAGGAGGACTGCCATCAGCTGAACCTGGAGCTGGGCCGGCAGGGAGCTAGGGCAATGAAAAGGTCACACACTGCTAGCTTAGAAAACAGATTTTCTTTTTTTTCCCCAGACAGCATGGAAAAACATAGTGCAAAATGCCCATAAAGTAAAATGAGAGCCCCTTTATCAGGCAGGTAAAGCTATATGGAGAACTTCTCATCGATTCAGCATAATACTTATATTAGAGGGCCATTAGATAAAATGGCACTAGAAACTTTGGAAAAATAAGCTAAGTAGGATACTTAGGAACTCGAGACCTGTTTTAGACTAGGTGTTAGTCCACGTTTCACCTGGGCCACAAATTTCCACCCTATCCTCCTCACTTATACAGGACTCTGCTTTTCCTCTAACAAATCACATATTTGCAGTCCTTAGAAAAACCACTGCCCTTCCCCAGAAAGAAATAACCCACAAACCCCAACTACAACACAACTGTAACACAAAAGCTCTCAGGGGTTTGTTGAGGTGCCCTGCAAAGCATTCAAGGTTTTAAAATGTTTGCTCATTATAAGCAGGAGCAGCTTTTTTCCATTACAAAGTGATCTATTTCACAGCTTTCAGCCAAAAGTGTCAAGCAATCAAGCAGCAGTTATGCCTTAACAATTGCTAATATATTTCAGCACCTAATGAATCTATGCAAAAAAGGCAGGTAAAGGATAGAAACAGCCTACAGTTAACTCCTGCCCTCCCCTTGCAAGGATTTTTATCCCCTGCCTCCCAGTCTTATGTTTTTACTGAGTGGCAATTAATTAAAAAGATCAAGATAGAAGAAAGATGGAAACCTTATTACTGGTGTTATATTTCCATACTACTTTTGCCCAGGGAAAAAGTTTCCCAGGAGATTAGCTAATAGTTAAGCTATTAAAGGCTTCTAAACTGGAAAGGTTATTTGCAAGGTCAGACAACTTTACTAAGCTGGTAGTTTCAAAATTATCCTGGGTTCCTTTACTAATTCATCGATCAAAATGACACATTTTAAATTATAGATGAAAATGGAACAGATTTAAGTTCCCGTCATGTAACCCCTGCATGAAAACTACACATTACAAGCCTCTAGCCATAGTAATTTTTAAGTGAGAATGAAACATTTGTTCTTATTATGAAGTGCTGATTTACTACAAATTCACAAGGAGCTGAAGGAGCCTTCACACTGAAAATATGCAATCTAACCAGCTTCTCCCAGGTGCTTTGAGCAGTTAATGCAACATTATTCCCCCATTCGCATTAGTTATCTTTCCAGATTCCCAGTTAAAGGTAGGGATGCACTTCAGTTAGATGGGAAGCAAATACACAGGAAGGAGACATATAAAGAAGGGCTCTTCTCACAGATTCACTAACTTAACCCAAAATTTCTTTATAGGAATCCAAGAGATCAGCTGAGCTCCTGTGACCTCAGGGCAACACCAAATCCCACCTGGATTCAAGGCAGGTCAGCTGTGTGCCATCTACAAGAGCTGTGTCTGTCGGTGCCCAGGAGAAATGCTCTGGACCAGTGACTAGGGCCAAGGGTCTCTTGTTCCCCTTCTCCTTCAGCTTTTGAAGTCCTCCATCTACATCTGGATCTAGATCATCCAGGTCTGATGACACCTACTAGGGTGAGTGTATGGGGTTTCCAGACTAGCTCTGTCATTCAGCTGTTGATCAGCTTTGTAATTATGCCGTTTGGGGATAATTCCAGGTTGGGCACTGCAGAAGATACCTTTGAAATATCTTGCTTTGGAGAGGTTGAGCACCTCTTACGTTTGATGTCAGGTGCAGAGAGGAACATTTGCTGCTTTTCACAGGAAGAAAGTGGGGTACGAAGTCAGGAGGGGTTAAATGAACCTGCAAAGCATTAGTAGGCAGACAGGTCCAACCAGGACTGGATCATGCAGCAGAAATCCATGCTGTGTTTGAGATGAGGCCATAAACCATCAGTTTTGTTTACAGCTGAGGCTGTTGCTGGGGTTTCAGCTCTGTACTGAAGCAAGAGGAGCCAGAGCCTCCATGAGCAGGGCAGAGCTGCCGAGCCTGGTGCTGCTGCTCCAGATTGTCCTCTTCTTGGACTGCTGCCCCGGCTCCCTGTGCCACACAGGTTCTCCCACAGCTCTGAAGTGTGGCAGGTGCACACAACATGTTACTCTGCTGACAGACCGGTCTAGGAACGGCTCCGGAGATACAGTCCCAGTTACAATCCACGATGCTGTGATAGTGGCTCCAAGGCTCCAGGCAGAGGTTTACAGAGAAGCATCTGCTCAGCCTGCTCCAGAAAGCAGATCCCTCTAAGGGGTATCAGAATGGACACCAAAAAACAGGTTGTTATTTTGGAAAAAAAACCAATCTTGAGCATCAAAATCAGTCCTTTATCATGGAGGAGGGAGATGTTCCCAGCTTAAACAAAACAACTTGAAGCCTTGTAAGGAATGCTTGGGAGGCCCAGCCTGGCAGACCTTGAGGCTTTTGCATCCTGTGCACGACACTTGGAGCTCACAGGAGCCGTGTCACCCCCGGCGCCGTGCTCTCGCGGCCAGTTACGTGCTGTCAGGAATATGCGTGCCGTTTCATCGCCGCCTGCCTCGAATCGTCCGGTTTTGTGGGCAGCAGTGGCGGCGTTGCTTTTCTTTCCATCTGGCCCCTCTGTGTCCTCCAGCAAAGGAGTCAGCGCTTGCGGCTACAGCTGTAGCAAAACCCATATGTCGAAGCTTGGATCATTTTCTTTCCCAGCCGAGGCATCTGGATCTGTGGCTTGTTCAGCTAATAGACTTGCTGGCAGGGCTGCAAGCAGCTCTGGAGCTAAATAGTCATGGGGAGGCTTGGGGAGGAGCTCACCTGTCCTACAGGGCACTTTTCATTCTTTCTTTTCAAAGGATGTGACTCATTGACATAAATTTCATAGATGTACAGTGAAAAATGCTACTGGATAATAACGACCTCCTTTCAAAGTCTCTGCTATCGTATCTCCTGCTACTTCAAGAATTGGTCCTGTCAAGATAATGTGTTTATAAGGTTTTTTCATCATGAATCAGTTGCAAAATATTCAGGCAGCAGGACATATGGAAATCATATGAGGTTTTACTGCATTACACTTGAAAGTGATCACTGTAAGAGTGCGGGGGCTCACGAGTGGCAGGACACTGTTTAACGCCTGACTGCTGAGGCATCACCCAGAGGTGATGTATGGGAGGAGGGGAATCCAAAACTCCTCAGTCTTTCATCTTCGGGGGATCACTAAACTATCTTGGTTTAAAGTGTATTTGGTGCTGGACAAAAATCTCCCACTGAACTTTTTTCCAGGGAGAACATGGGGTTTGGTTACTCAAACATCATCTGTGTTCTCAAAATGTTTGTGTTTTTCTATCAGAAACTGAAACCTCCACTGGTGAGCAGCCCAGTTCTCTGGATCCAACGCCTGACAAGGGAATTTGTAATGATGATGAGAACAGCGTCACCCATCATGGCGACGTCTCCTGAGCTGCTGCCTCCCTGCTGTCACAGAGCTGAAAATGAGACATGAATGATGACGTGAGCAGGAGATTTCAGGAATGGGACTTTCTGACCATGGCTGTTCCCACCCCTAATTTCTTGCCTGGCACATCCCTGACTGCACGAATTACTCCTTATCCAGCTCCATGCACGCCTACTGCCACTGAACTCCCTTTTTCCTGGATGAACTCCACCCTCAGCATCCTTGTGCTTTTTATATGGGGTAACAGACCATAACTTCTCTATTACAGATCAGCTGTAGAACCTGCCTATGGCTCTGATCATTGGTTATATGGTAACTCCGAAGCAGCGTACAAAGAGGCATTACTCACGGCCAGCTCACACTTGCTATTTTAATTTTGCCTTTGCTGTTCTGAAGGTGAACGAAGCCTTGCACCCACGCAGAATTCAAGGGGTAAGAAAATACATCGACCAAGCTGATAGAAAAGCAGTCCAAATCTACGTGGGCAGAAAAGTAATATGCTTTGCAGAAGGCCTGAAGCAGAGAGGATGGAAGAAAGAGAGAGAGCATGAAGGAAAGACAGACATCTGCCATGCAGCTCCGGCACTTGTAACAGAAATGATGTGTTTGTTCAGACCAGAGCACATACTCGTTTACCCGGGCAATTCTGCTGTCACATGCCGCACACCAGACAAAATCATACATCAAAGTTACCGAGCACTTGCTAAGCAGCAAGCGCGGCCATTTATCATGTAACGTTACATATATGCTATTTCACCGTGGAATGCAGTATGTTATGCTGGAACACAGCGGCAGCCGCCTCCAAACATGCTGAACGATCGAGCGATTTTGTGCTGGGGGAAAACATCGGTTAGCTATTACAGTGTGACCATCGGGCTCGCTTTGTTTCTTGTTTAAGTCGCTCCACTGAAGCTGCATCATTAAAACTTTCCTCACTTGCAATCTCTTTGGTGGGTAAATTGTTTATTTTTGTATTTTAACAGGATGCACTTTCTACTGGCACCTTTCTTAATTTAATCTCTGAGATTCACTGGCTCAGCTTCTGGAACAAGAAATGGCTGAGCAGATATACGTATTCGAGTTGAATGTCATGAAGCCTGTAAACTGCAAGCTTTCTTTAGGGGACAGCATGTGGGTTATTATGAAACCAGAAAACATATGTGAATAATTGAGGAAAGGGATCCAGCATTTAGCTCAGAAAATGTGAAGTCAGCTTGCTGTGAATAACATATCTCTGCATTTTGACCTGTTGCTGACAATAAATATATTTCACTATTACCTGGATAGCAATGATTGGGGTTTTTTTCCTTCTCTAAATGAAAGCCAGTTGAGAGAAGCTGGCAACAGACAAATGATGCTCATTCCACCCCTGCTTTTACTTAATGGCTGATATCAAGATCCTCAGCATTCATTGGTGACATTACTATTAAAACCATATTTCTTATCTGGCTCTTTTATTCCTACAAATCGAGCATGGAAATAAATCTGTGCTGATGGAGTGGTGAGCACGCAGCCATGGGAAGGAGAAGAGCTGGCCCCGGGCTTGAGTCCACCAAGCTGTGCACCTGCCTGGGCTGAGCTCGCCAGGCATCATCTTCACACGGGGAACCGCAAAACCCTAATCCTCAAGGAGCCAAAATATGCCAGACTCAATAGAGGGGACGCAAAACCCAAGGAGGGGATGTGACACCTCACTGCAGCCACCCAACCCGGCACTGGTGCTTTATGGGGGAGGACTGGGACACTGGCATCAGTGTGCAATACTTCATGTGGCAATCCTGGGTGGAGGGACAATGCAGGGATGCTTGAACAGCAAGATCCATCATGCTATGCACTCCACGCTAAGTATATTAATATGTCAATATGTGGATGCAATAAATTGCCAAGTGCAAAATAATCCCTGGCAAGTTACATGCGTGTGTTCTTCTGAACAGCATTTTGCATGTGTGATACATGATACACAAACACCATCCTACCCAGATCAGGTCTCTAGGATTAAAAATAGATGATGAATTAAAATTTCATATGAAATTCTAGCTTTGGTGAGTACTGGAAAACATTACTTTCCCCTTTTCCCCTTCATCCCCAGAAAGGCTTTTACTGGGGACAATGAGTAAAAGTTTCACAGTCTTTTCCACTATGGAAGAGTTTTTTAATCACAAGTGTTGTTGAGAAGAAATTAAATTGCCTTGCCAGATTGGTTTAAGGTACTAAAACCACCCTGTAATGGTCATTAATGCTGTACAGGCAAGGTGGGACAACACAGTGAATCAGCTGAAATTTAATGACAAGTGAAAATGTCGTGAAAATGTCATCTTTATTTACATTAACCAAACATGGGTTTGAGGTCATGTTTTGCCTCCAGTTTATCTGAATTTCTCTGTTTAATTTATTATCTGTCCTTGGGGCATGGACAAAGCTTTACCTGATTATCTGGAGTCAGCAAAGAAAGACATAACTTCAGGCTTCTCAAGATCTACAGATGGGCTACTTCGGACCGCCGGCAGTGTGTGCAGACACGATCAGGTAACTACCGTGGGGGATGAAGGTATCTGGTGACCAGTTCTAACATTGCCAGGAAAAAAACCCAATCTTTCCTTGTAATGGCGTCACCTAAGGGCCAAGTGGAAAAAAGACTGAGGGCTGGAAAAAGAAGAAAAACACTGTGTGTCTCTCCGTATTTCATGCCATTTCAGATATGGCCACCTCTTGTTAATTTTCTCTTTGCAAACTCCTTAGGTAGGAACATGCTCAGCTGTTTAGCCACAGGAGGAGATACCGTGTATCAGAAGAGGAATCCCATCGCTTCTCCTACAGGGTGGCCAAAACCCACTGAGGTCTCCTAGGGAGGTACTGGGTTGCATTTCTCATTCTTGAATTTAAATGCAAAAGGGAAATCTTGAGGTCTCAGGACGTGACTGAGGGGTGTCTCTGGGTATGCAAGAGCCACACTCACTGCAGGGACTTCAAAGGCAAACCCTGAGATGTTGCAGCCTGTGCCCTGCAAGCAGCCCACACTAGCAGGGAATCACGTCCCTTTCTCTCCCCTTGCAGGACTCCCTCAGAAATAATGTGATATGGTATCAAAACAACAATCCTCTATTTTCTTAGTGAGCAATTCTCATTTTGCTTTCAGCTCTACAAGGATAACATCGGATGAATCAGTCATACAAGATTGATGAGGCCACCAGGCAAAGTTTGGGTGAAAACCGCTTCCAGATTTAACACCAGCTTTGCCTTTATACTCCAACTGAAAGCACAACTTTATTGCATGAGCGTAAGTAACTCAGGAAGGTACTAACCGCTTTGGAGCCAGGGTCTTTATGCAGTTTTTGTTTGTGATATTTTTCCATCATGTCTGAGCATAGTTTTAATTTAGTGTCAAAGTGAATCTGAGACTGATAATTTTTATGATTTTTTTACTGAGAAAAGACATTAAGCTACTTACTTTGGCTGCACTTCCTACCCTGCAGAAATTATTTATCCAAGCGCAGCAGCAAAGTGGGTCAGGGGAGGAATAAAAAAGCAACTGCCCACAAAAATCTTGAATCCCTTGCAAAAGTTGGATTAAGACTCAAGACATTGGGCAAAAAATGCCTGCCACGTTCTCCATTTCAAAGGAAAGGTGTCAGCTCAGACAGCGACGTGAAAAAGCTGCAAAGTTCGAGCTGCAAAATCCTCCTCCTATGGTTTGTAAGGCTAGCCACAGCGCAGGCAGCAGAGAGAAGGATTCATCTCTCAAAGCTGCTCTGCCTTTACCTCAAAGGCATGTAAATCCCAAAGAGCGAGTTGCTTCCTTAACTCCATGAACATAAAGCGCTTGGGAAAATGTGGGTGAGCAGCAGCGCCCACGGGGAGGATGGGAGGAGGAGGCGGGGGGAGAGAAAGCTTTTTTCCTGCAGTTTCTACTGCAAACTGCTCTCTTTAGGTTTAATAGGAGAGTCGCATCTTTTCCCAGCTCCCTGGAGTGAGGGGAGCTTTGCCAAGCCCGAGGAGTGAACCGGGATGTGCGCCCGTAGCGTTGGTGACTGTGGGTCCTGCGCGAGAAAAATAAAGAGCTCAAGTTGCAAAAAAAAAAAGTGTGATCTAGGAGGGAAACATGAGAGAAGTATGTAGTCTGCCTGACAGCTCCCTGTAGCTCCAACTTAACCATGAAGGCTGCAGCAAAACCTTGGGCTGACTTGGTGCTACAGGAAAAGCCACTCGGGTGCAGCTGGGAGGACTGGAAAACACGCTCAGATAAAACGATATTTGCAGAGTAACCAGAGAAAGAAGAGACCGCACCACTTGTGAAAGCAATCTGTGCAGATGAGCAGGGAAGCACAAGCAATGCTGGCAGCTCAGCCAATCCAGCAGGATCTAACGTTAATAAAACAGAAGTGGAGGAAAGGAGATAAGCCTTGGCAAGGCTGTTGGCAGAAGGGTGTTTTTCTCGCTTCACCAACAGGAATCCAGCCACTCACAAAAACCCAACATATTTCTCCTTATGTTAGCTGATTAAAACCCCAATCTTAACTCCGATAAACTTCAGGTGATGCCATACACTGTTATTTATTTGTGCCTCCTGGTGTTGTTGAGTGATCCTACAAGATCACGAGCGAGCAGTAAGACGTTTCCACCTCTGATGCAGGCAAAGGAAGCGCTATCAACCCGGGGAACCCGGGGACCAAGAAGATAAGACAAATGGGATTTTCAGAATCATTCCGAGCTGAACAAGTTGGATCTTTATTCCTGGTATCCGTAGGATCATCATTACCAGGGGCAGACCCAGCCAGGCAGCGTACACTGAATGGATGTGGCTGGGCAGGCTGGAATCACTGTCTCCTGGATCCCAGCCTTCCCAGGGAATCTGGCCTTGATTAAGCCAGCAAAGCATGTTCTTGGGAGTGACATTGCCAGTGACCTCCACAGGCTTCATGGGGCATCGGAGACAGCCCTGCGAGCTCAGTCCAGCTCTCCTTATGCTCCACGAAATGTCTCAGGTGGTAGGAACGGACCTTCAGCCAGGAAAGTGGGTGACTTCTGGGGTAAGAAGGCTGGTATTTGCAAAATAAAATTCCAGAATGACTCCAGATTCCTCTGATTGAGGCCAGATTTGTTATTTCACTTCCATGTAAATCAGCTGTTAGGTTGCTTCTTTTCACTAGGTGTTTCCATGACTACTTAATGAAGCCCTCCCACTAGCTTCTCATTTGAAAAATAGGAATTCAGACAAGTCCGAAGAGCCTTTGGGGAAAAAAAAAAAAAAAGCTGAGTGAATCTGGCTTCTCCTCTGATCATACACCATAGACATGCTATTGGTTTCCACGACGTGATTAGAACCAGAGGTGAGACCAATGGGCGAACTGGAAAATATCGTTTGGCTCATCTCATGTGATCTTTCCTCACCAAAATGTTAGGAAACCAAGCTGTGTGGTATGGAGCAGCCTCAGATTGCTCGCAGATGTCAGGATGAAGAGAAGAAGTTCATTTCCGCCTGCGAAGGAAAGGTCACCGAGGAGCACAGCTCGTGGCAGCCTCCACCGGTGCATATGTACCCACCAGCCATGACAAAAGGCTGCTACCGGGGACCTTTTCCATGCAGGCAGCACATTTTGCAACCCTGACTTGCGTTAGGGTGAGGTTAGGTGTAAGAGTGTACTCAACCTCAGACACCCGCTGCCTTCCAAAACGTTTTTAAAGTCTTTTCCCCCTGGTATTTTCAAAGCTCCTCAAGGTGGGTGATTTCCAAAGAGGCTGATTGTGCAAACAAGCCGCGGCGGAGGGTTAGAATGGGAAAACGCACAGCTGGAGGAGCAGTGGGGCTATATATTTTGCAGTGTTTGGACTGTTTGTGAACGTAGCCTGAGTCAGCAGTCTGCGTTTTCTCCCAGGCAAGAATAGATATTTCATGCAAACTTTGCCATCCTGTTCTTGTTTCCTGTGTATAAGAAATGACCTGAAGGCGGAGAAGGAGACAATGCAGAAGATTGCAACGCATGAAGGGTACGAATAAGCCAGGAGCATTTTAAAAGGAAGCTTTTCAGCATCTGAATTATTTAGCAGCAGCAGAGTTGGAGAAAAGGAGGGGGTTACTAGCTGACTGTGGAAACAGGCGGCTGCGCTGCAGGAGCCAACATAGAGATGTAGTTGTCACTTAAGCACAGTGAGGAAGAGGAAGACAAAGACTTTCTGCCTGAAGTGCGTTGGTGTGCACGGCTCTGGGGATGGGTGATGCTCTGGAGCAGGGTGAACGGCTGGTGAATGGCTCTACTTGGGCCCACAGGATTATGCATGCGAGTAGCTGCTGCTGTGCCCGGTGGAGGTTAAAGAGGTCCCATCACTGCAGCCCGCATGTATGCTGGGCATCTCTCCCGACTCCATTTGCAATGCTTCTCCTCTCTGTCCACAGGGCTGGACCATACAAGGGTTTATGAATTTGCTCCTGGAGCCTGCCCTGAAGACAGGACCTTAGTAGTTTTGAAGACTGCAGAGTGCTGATGTCTGCTCTCAGCAAAGCAGTCTATCCACAAGATCTTCTCACTGTGGGTGCCACCTGTCAACACTACTATTTCTGATATTGATCTCTTTACCCCTTCTCCTTCCATTGCATGTATGAATCCTTTAAAAATCCAGCAGTTTCTACTTTTTTTTTTTTTTTAAACAAAAGCACTTTTAAAAGCCTATATGCAATGTACAACACTGAATTAATTTCCTTTGGTAGAAGTTCGTCTCTGAAAATCAGCTCAGCTTTTTGGGGTCTGACTGTTCCCAAGGAGTAATGCACAGGCTGAATCGGAGCCAGTCAAAGCTCAACACCTCTGAAAAGTCAGCCTTGGCTCCTCTGGGAACCAGAAGCTGAACAGGCCACATGAGAGCTACCAGAGTCCTCCTCTGGAGGAGTTGCAGAGCTGGTATCTGGCTCGCACATGGCTGGGACCATCCCGATGGAGGCTTGCAAAGCCTGGTAGTCCGGACTGAATTTCAGCTGGGGATTCACGTTAATGGTGTCTGGAGCTGGCCTCTTGTGCTGGCTCAACTTCTCCCCATCAGTGAGTCCCTCACTACTCTCCCCCTTCCTGGTGTCTGTACGTCTTTTGAGACTGCCGTAGATTGGGAATTCATCTTCAGATGAATTGCTGCTTGCCCAGAGTTTGTCAGTGCTTTGGGATCATCAGCAGAAAAATGCCTCAAAACATTCATCATCATTATCATAATTATTACTGTGATTGCTGCTCATTCCCAGGAAAGCAACAGAAGTTTCTCATACAACAATCCCTTATAAACCATCAGCAAAACTTTTTTTTTTTAAATATAAATTATTTCCAACAGGAATAGCACGCACTTTGGCCGGTGGGTGCTCGGGGCCATGTGTATGTGTAAGCGGCACGCTCGTACGAGTACCAGCGCTGGGCTCTGTATAACCCGAGTGAAAACAGCAAAAGGTAACTGAGAAATAGATGTCAGCAGTGCTTCTAATCATCGCGGGCCTCCTTTGACACATGTTTTTAATTGCCTTTTTTTTAAAAAAAAAAAAGGAAAGAAAAGAAATAAAACCAGTTATGAATAATCTAATAAGCTTACCAACCACCTGTGAAACATGGCTTCCCAGCTGCAGAAAATCAAATGCAAGAATAGAAAACAGAATGTTCTCCGAGGCAACACACATTCACATTAGACGCGCGTCATTCCAAAGCCGCAGAAGAAAAATGCATTAATGCCATTTTTGGCTCATGGCGTACATGCCACTCTGTAAAAAGTATCTCGGAGGAGTGTTTGTTTAAGGAACACAGAGAATCTGCTTTAAAGTCAAAAGGTAGAGGGGGAAGATGGAAGAGGGAAACCTGCTCCTTGGCATCATTTCAAATGAAAAAACCAACATCGTCAACAAAATCCCACATAGCATTAATTTGAGGGATTGCAGTCCAGCAGGCAGAATTACTCAAGAGTAATTAAGCATGTTTCCCTGATATGAAGATATTCAGGAGTAAGTGTTCAAGCAAAGTTAAAATGCAGAGCTGTATAGGCACGGCTTTATTCAAGAAGTAATTTGTTTTCCTGGTATGAAAAGAGGGTTATGTTCGCTGCATTTTGGAGCCACCCAGCAAATGTCCTCATGAAGCTGTTTTTCGTTGGAAAGAGCTGTTTCGCAGAGGGAAAAAGGTAACATCCTGACACGGAGGGAAAAAAGTGATCTGTATTTTCAAGGCTGTTTTGACATGTTTTTCTTCTACACAGAACCAGACTTCAAATACAACTTCTTAACCACGACAGCTAAATGACCCACCCAGAGAACTCTTTTTCCACAAACAATATAGCGTCAGGAGAAGGAGCCTGAGAGGAAAAGCAAACAGTCCTTAAAGCAACTGCTTTATTTGGATAGTTCTGAACCACTGGCATTGGGGGCAGATTTTAAGTCGGTGGGCGTGAGGAGAGGAAAGCTCATGGTTTTGATTTGAAGTAGCCACATCAAAACCTGTTTTAGAGAAGGGAATGGCAGTATTTTGAAAAATACATCCTTCTTAAGAGGATGTTAGGGAAAACAATCCCATGACCTGTTGAATGATAAAAGCCAACACATTGGCTGAGGAGGGAGAAAAATTGCCTCTAAGTGAGGTTCTTGGATAAATCCAGGGTCTACCTTCCCGTGCCACAGCAATACCTTTAGGTGAAGGAAATTGTCATGCACATGTGTTACTAGCGGGCAGAGAAGGGTCAGCGAGCAGAACTGGTGTCAAAATGTTGTTGTTGTTTCCCACCAAACGGCCTGCAAACCTGCAGTTGTGCACACAGTGTCAGCAAGACACTAAAACCCGACTGCCCCACCCCAAAGAGACCTGAGACCCCCGTTATGGATCTATCCACCCATCCTGTCCGGGTACCTCCTATCAGCTGAGAGTCCCGAAGTTGTTGCTGATGCAGCGATGATGGATGAGACACAAATCTGCATGCTGGCAGCTGTGCGATGGTGTTGAACAGTAACATGACCTGCACCAACAAAGACATTGAGAGGGACTGCTGGGATATTAGGACATTTCTTGCAGAGTCTTCTAGCCTTTGACTTCGGCTTTCCCATGCACTCCTGATAACTGTATTATAAACCTACTTTGTGGTTTTGGTTGGTGATAGAATTTCATTCCCATGCTACCACAATGTTGCATCTCCCCACATGGCTGCTCCTAGGCGCAAAGGAGCTTTACTTATTTTTTGTGAACCACTTCTTTGCACATTTCAACAGGTGAAGAAAAGCAAGGCAAAACATCGGGCAGTTCTGCATTGCCAGAGGCTTCTGGGCAGGAGGGGGAGGAGAGCAGAGAGCAGCAGCAGATGGGTGAGATCCCCACCAAAGTCCAAGCATGGGGTGGGTGGCCACAGTGCGGCTGGACCAGTGAAGGACCTACGTGTCAGCCCCTTCCCCGATGGGCCATGAAGTTTCTGGCTGAGGCAGCCAGACATCAGCCAGTGCGCTTCCATGAAGGTTTCTGAGGTCTGGAAATGTGTTTTCATTCCAGTGTGGAACAAGAACCAAACTTTTCAAACATTTCCCTGAAATGGATTTGGTTTTTTGTTGTTGTTGCCATTGAAACATCTGTTTTCAGATTGAGAAGATCAGGGTTCTCGTTTAGATCCTTCTCTGCTTATAAATTGACCCCAGAAACTCTGAAAACTTTCCCATGGAAATGTTATTAATGGGACTATTTCACTGCGAGACATTTTGGTTTGGATGAAGCAGCATTTTCCAACAACAATGACAACAAATCTCATTAAAATGTTTGAGTGGATCCAGTCTCCAAAAGCACCAAGCAGTTTTTCAAGCATCTTCGTATCCTGCAGCATAAAACATGCAACAACAAAGTAACATTATTGTCACCCATCAGATAGGCAATAATACGGTATTCACTCTGCAGATCTGTAATGGACCTACGTCAATGGAGCTTTGTTTGCAACAAATCTCTTACAAAAATGGGAAAAGGAAAATGCCATGAAATACCTCCAGACCCTCAATGCCATTCAGCAAGGACGCATTTTGGTCATTAATCACGCACGTTTAGGCAAGCAGTTAGAAAAGCCCAGCTGTTCCAGGCCACAATGCTTTCCTTTATTACATTAACGTCTCCCTACTAACAAGACAATTTCAACACATTATCTCCAAGAAGGGCCATAATGCCTTATTCCCAACATGGTCATTGTGGCATTGTTTTAGATTGAAAAGTTCACTGACTTAATGCCTTTAAAAAAATCCCAGTTCAGCCTAATTATCTTCTGAAGAGTTTTGTAGAGGCAATATCTGATTTCAAACCAGCACCATGTTTACCCAGCAGCTCCCAGGACAGCCTGGGGTCTCTGGGGACTAGGAAAGTGAGCTCTTGTTTTCCCCTAAAAACCTTCACAGAACGCACATGCTGGGAGCCGTTATGGATACCCCCTTCCAGAACTGCACTTTTGGAATGGGGTCAGGTACGGAACAAGCTCTGAGCTTCAAACGAGTGGGAGCTGTCTGATGCATTTAACCTTGTTTAGCACCACTTCCTGCTAAAGCACTGACCGACTGACACCTTATTCCTTCCCCTTCCACTAATGCATAGCGCAGAGCTGCCGCGTTTCCTCTGCTCATCTCTAATTCAGGCTCTTTTTTCCCATGAATCAGACATCCTGCTACCGGCCTTTTTTTCCTGATACTCGCACCCACTTCTCCAGCAATGTGGTCCTTTCTACTTCCCACCACTCACCCTCCTACTCACCGGTGTAGCTCTCAAATCTGGGTTTTCCCAGGGAATCCGGTGCCGGGAGGGATTTGGGCACTGCTGAGCCACACCGGGCTGCTGAGCACTTCCAGGTAAAGCTCAACGCGTATTCTGCTGGATCCGGCCCACGAGCATCCTCCCGCGCAGGACCGTGCTCCCTTGTCCTCGCCTCGGGGCCGGGGCTGCGCGTCTGGAGCTGCTCGCAGCCGCCCCCTCTTTTGGCAGTACCTCTCGCCACCGGTGCCTTCCAGGGACTAAATCCACCGCTGTTCAAACCCACAGCTTTGGAGTGGGTTTAAAATTTCCCAGGGCACATTCCTATGGCCTCTAGTTTCCAAACTCTCAGGAATTTGCCACACAAACATGTTCCTTCCCTTTATTTGTTTCTTCCAAGTAATTAGATGGGGGGGTGGTTGTTTGCTACCTGTCATACCTTGGTTTAAGCCATTTGGGAACAAAGTGAGAAAAGAAAAAAAAAAGAAAAAAGAAAAAAAAAAAGAGAGAGACCTGCCGTGGATTAAGACTGCTGATTGTAGTAACAAGAGGAGGTATTTTAATGACAGGTTTAAGACTTGCTAAGTAACTGCCATGAGGATTATGAATACATTTTGTAACAGCGTAAGATTAACAGATAATCCTTAAAAAAAAAAGAAAGAAAAAAGATGGCGAAAGTTTTTTTTTTAAAGAAAAATAAACTACAAAAACACCAAAAGCCTTTGGAAATTCCACATAAGAAAAATTTTCCCTAGAAATGTTGACATCATTAAATATTTTCAGGTCATTGTCCTCGGCAGTATTAAACTGGTGTGTCTTAATGTGAGGGGAACGGTGTTGATTTATGCCTCATTTAACATGGGCATTTTTTAAATGAACTAACAAGCTTCTTGCCAGGGAGCAGCCTGGCATCCTCAGCTGCAGGGAGCCCAGCGCAAGGAGCAAGCTGCCTTTCTTAGAAAATGAGCTCTTGCCCCCGAACAATGCCGTTATTGATACCTAAATGTCATATGGAAATTTCGAGGACACTTGGGGCCTTTCTCTTTCCTGACTCTGCAAGACTTGATCTTAACCCTCGCCAGACTGAATCTCTGACCAGCCATTAGCTTTTGGATTTGACTCTTTCATTCTGTATTCATCACGAATAACACAGAAGAGACTGTATTTTCACTCATTGTCAGCGGTGGGAATGTACTAGCTGCAACACCTTCTTGACTCTACATGCATGGTTTTGTATCCACAAAACCCACGTGGGCTGATCTCTGCTGACAATGAGTGAGTTTCTGAGCAGGGTTTTGGGCTCTGCAAAACCAGCTGAAGACTCAGATGCTTGTGCTTGGTGAGGGACGTGGACGGTCAGACATCTGCCAGGTGTAGCACAAGCCCAGCATCGATGGGAAGGACTATGCCTATTCTCTGGCCTGTGGACATTGGGACTGATTTTCTTACTATCTTTTTAAAATTCTATTTATTCCAGCACAAAGAAGAGTATAGATTTAGAAATTAGTTAAAAGTGTTTTCAGGAGATGTTATAGGCTCTTGCAGTTAACTTGAAGCTGAGCTTCACCAAGTCTGTTTTCCAACTGCAAAATCAGGGAGCCACTGGATGCAGCAGGACTTGGAGTCCATAGCAGGAATTTCTGGTCTAAAGCATTTCTGAGCTATACCTTGCCAAATAACACCATATTTTTCCAAAAGGAAAGTACTGATATTACCATATCTTGCACGGTGCCCATGAATGACAGACCTTCACTTAAAAGCAGCAGAAAAAAAAGCAATCCGTGGAAATAAAAATAAGAATTAATAGATCTCTTTTGGTAGGAAGCATCTTATTAGCCTTTTACTCTCACTCAGCAGAGAGAGATGAAGATCACTGCCTGTCCCAAAGGCTTCACCCATGGAAGGGTCTTTTCCCCATCACGGGCACAGAGGCAGGACTCAAGCTATGTTGCTGCTGTGACATTAAATTGCATTTTGGGGCTGCAGAAGGGCTTTCTAAGATTAGAGAGAGACAAATGAAAGCAAACTCCGATTTAAATGAAGGTGGGAAGTGTAGCTCAAAAGGACAAAACAGTCTGGACGTAACCTTCCTCAAGACACACTGAAATCAGTGCAAGCCATTTCTGACACGTGTCA
Organism: Grus americana; assembly: GCF_028858705.1. Taxonomy (NCBI): domain Eukaryota; kingdom Metazoa; phylum Chordata; class Aves; order Gruiformes; family Gruidae; genus Grus; species Grus americana. Next base: position 30,889,220 of record NC_072859.1, read on the forward strand.
GGACAGGTTTTGCAGCAAGCTTCTGGTTAAGTGTCCAGTTATGGTCTTTGTTTGGTCCACGGCCACTGAGAAGCAAAAACTGCTTTTTCTCCCAGAGAAGCAGTTTCTTGCCAAGTATCCCCACACAAAGAAAACAAACACACGAGAAGGCACCATCACAGATACCTAGGGAGATAAGCTGCAAAAACATGTGCTCTGGGCAAAAGTGCAAGGTGCAGAATGTGAGTTCATGATCTACATGTGTTCTTCACTCTGCTTTGTTTATTTTCACTCGGTTTTGATGTGTTAAATTAAGGGATAGTTCATGGCCGTAAGTCATCTTCTTGCTGTGGGAAGCCAAATAGTGGGAAGCAGGTATCTTGCACATCAGAGGCCAGCTGTTTCACAGGGAGACTTCAAATGACTGGAGCGAGAACCTGAGCAGTTGTTCTGTGGCTTAAAATGTTGAAGTAACTCCAAAGTTTTAGGAACAAAAATTGCCCTAGGTCTCAACTGCAAATTAGAAAGGGATGAAAAAATCTGCTCCTCAAAGTGCTTCAGTTATTGAGATCATTAAACTACCGGGGGTGAGTCTGAGTTTCCACAATCCTTTGTGGTACAGTTCCTGCTCCGAAGGCTTTGCTTGGAGCAGGACCAGCCTGTGCAGCACACATGGAGGTGCGTCCGAAGGGCTGGTTCTGGCCCCGCAGTTCAGGAGGAAGGAGGGGAACGATGGGACTCCTTCACCTGCCCCTGGCACTCAGGGAGCAGAGACACACACTAGCCCAGCTGTGTCCCCACCGATGGCTGCGGTGGTCCCCTCTCGCACTGCCACTGAAAGGGGAAATTCTCCTTCCCCCATTGCTCCTCTCTCCAAATCCTTTTCCCTCCTCTCCTCTCCCTTGATCCCATCTGCAATAGCCCACGCTTGGCCATACTCTGCTTCCTTGCTCAGCTGCCCCTTTATCAGCTATTTTCATCCAAGGTCGGGGCAAAAAATGATCTGTCCCTTTCCAAACAGATATTTCCTGCTAAATCAGTGAGTCAAGCTGGGTCCTGAAGCACTGAAGCTCTGCATGCAATATGCAATACACAGAGGTGGAAAGTCTTGTGAAGGCACAAGCAAAGGAATCGGGTAATTTGGAGAAGACATGGGTGCTCTCAACACATACAAATGGACAGTTGAACATTTTTCTCTCCCTTTTCTGACACATCTTTTCCCATGCAGCAGTTGGCTGAATTATAAGTTTAGTGCAGTACTGATCTGCAAGTGATCGCAAAGACACCTCAAGGAATTTTAGATAAAGTCACGGGGGACTGCCCTGCACCTCCAGAAGTCTGGCTGTTGGTGTCTGAGAACCAGCATGTGTCTTTCTGGTGCGTGTTTTCACAGCAATGGTGATCTTATTGACAAGGTAGCAACAGCAAGACAAAGAAAAATCAAACTTTGTACAGAATTTTCCCTTGCTACAACAAAACCCCTGACTATATATGACTCACAGGTATTGACATTTAGAGTCCATCGTCCGTAAAGTGTAGTGATCCCTGCTGAAGCAGTAAACGCTGTGGGTTGTCATCACCTGGCTACTAGTGTATCTGGCAAGTGTGCTGTCAAGCACCAGGCTAAAAGCAGCAGCAATTGAGGCTACAGGATGATCAAATAATTCCTCTTGTGTGTTCATTGTGATCACCATTTTTATCTTTGGTTTTGTAACAGAATGTTTAAGGAGACAGGAGGGAAACTGCTGGAAGCCAAAATCACGTCACAGTGCTGGGCTGCATGGGCAGTGGCTGGGAACCCAATATTGTTCAGTGTGGATGTAACAGACAGTGGCTGGATTAAATAATGCCAAAAAAAAAAAAAAAATTTCCCCCCCCCCACAAATAAACAGTGCAGTTCTCAATTTGTTATTTATGGTTTCGTATCTTCAACTATTCTCTGGCAGTGTTTCCAAGTGATGAGGTCCACTGAAGTTTACCATGAAGGTGACTGTCCTGGTTACTCAATATCCAGTACTCCAAGCAAGAAACAAAGGGTTTCAATCGTCAGTGACACACTGGGACTTCAGAGAAATTAAGCTAAGCAATTTTTTAACATGCCTCAGTGGCCAAAAGAGTTTGCATAAAATGCATACCAATAATGAATGCTTTCATAGACTCATCCATCATTGTAAACAGGGATTGAATTCATCTGTTAATTTATTTCCAATGAGTAACCCAATCTGTTCAGAACAAAAAGAAGGACTCACTATGCTGTTTTTCTCAGCCACTGAGTATTTCCCCTTTAACATCCACCACAACTCATTGATACCTGTGATGCCAGTGAAACCACTGAGACAGAACCAACTACACCAACAGTCATGTTGCTGCTGCACAGCTCAGCATCAAGGTTGTAGCTCTCCTGTATGTTTACCAAAATCCATGTTAAAGTCATAGTGTACTTTATTAGCTGCAGACAGAATATTTAAATTCAAAATATTTTTTTTTAAAGTTTTGTCTTTTGAAATGGCAATTGGCGATATTCAAGCCACATGTTAGCCACTTGTTTTTAGGACAGAGGGTGTACCTTAGTACAAACCTTTCTCTGTTTCTTGAAAAAACAACAATAAAACACCCTTTCCCTTTTATCCACATCTGGCTGCAGCAAAAACAGTGACCCATGGAATTCAAAATTTCATACTTCACTGCTGCAGGCAAAGTCCAGAGGTTATTCTTGCTGTGTTTGTGAAAGATGTAGCGCTGTCAGAAGGAGAAGTGCTTATTGAAAAAACACATGGGGTTTCTGTTTCCAAAAATTATGGAATTAGCCAGTGATAAGAGACTTTTTAATGCCCTCTAACCATTCATGGGACTTAATAGGGAATGGCTCAGTTAATTGCAAGACAAGAGTAAACAGTCCATGTCAGATCTTATGCATGGAGAGTGCCACCACCACAGTTCAGCAGCTCTGTGTTGCAGAAGCAATATCTCTCCAAGGGTCCGCAATTCCAAGGAGACTGTTAGACATAAATAATGAAATAATAGTAACCTTGAATTTAACCTTACACTAAAGATGTTGTAATACCATAATAACTCAAGCTTCCTGCAAATTCAAGAAGGGAAGGAGTTATCAGAAGGAGGAAGATGAATTTAAGCCATTTACTCAATGCCACCATCCATAGATCACCCTTCTGCTTTCCTGAGGACCATCAAGTAGAACTTAAATGTGGCCTGAACTGAGAAACTGAGTGTCATACTCAAATCTGTACTCATCAATGCTCGCTCTTTGTCAGAGAAAGCAACCTGATGTAATTACTACAAACCTTACATGTGAGAGGTATGAGTTCAAAACCCACCATTATTTTTTTACCATCCCTTTAACTTACTGTACCCAAACTCATCACTCATGTTGCTGCACTCTGGTGCAAGGGGTTCCTCAAATGCAAAGCTAGGCATTTTTGCGGATGAAAAAGATACAGTCAGGTGAACACAACTCTGTGGGAATAGAGATGTGTAAAGCCTCTGTCAGCCTCACCATTCCCAAATTACTTTCACTCGTGCAGGATATAGATGTACGATGGAACGGTAAAGCAGGCAGCTGTCCTTTGCTGCACTGGGATTCAGGATCATGTCCTGCGGGAGAGGTCGTGCTCCAGGAGCAGCGGGGAGCAATGCCAGCGTGCATGAGCAATGCTGGCACAGGGTGGTACTCCCACCTTTAGCAGGCTCTCCTCCATTGCTCAGGTACTCTGGAGCATCTAGAAGAAATGCTATTGCCACCTGACCGATACCGTACCGTAAGGAGCCCTCTGTGCAGGAGGGACAGGCCAGGAAACGTGTTTCTGCACAGTCAATGCAGATCTTTTGAGACAGTTGCTACCAAACCCCTCTTCTATTTATTTCTGCTTGTGTGGGAAGAGGCAGCACCACACAGGCAGTGGTCATGGACAATGATTTGGGTCCCAGGGCAGCCCTGCCACCGTGGTGGGGTCCCTGCACAGAGATGGCAGCTGGTGTTGGGGCACAGCAGCACAATGGCAGAGAGAAGGGGCTGCCCAACGTGAGCAGGTCCGTGCTGTGCTTTTCCCCAGCATATCCGCTGCAAGATCAGCATGCTGCTTCTTCGAAGGGAAATGTCTGATTCCCAAATCTGGTTTTGGCTGGCATGCAACTCCCATCATCTTTCATGGGGGGGGGGGGGGGGGGGAGGAGGCGGGGGGAGGATAACTTTACAACTTTAATGATTTCAGAAAGATATTCATCTGCCAGTAGGACCTTTAGGAAGCACATTTCCTTCTGCCTTGCATGTGATTCTGAAAAACATTTGGTTGACATCTTTCTTTGAAGCTTCCCAATCATCCTACGTATCTACAAAACCCGAACAGCAAACCATTGGCAGAACCACAGTTTCACAATATTCTGATTAAGGAACAACTCATTCTCTCTGCTTTGATGCTTCCCTGTATGCGTTTCCTGGAGGCAGGATTTCAGCACTGAGAAGGCCATTGGACCTTGTCCATTTAAAGGGATGATGCTTCCTCTTTGTGGCCTGAGTTCAGGAAAACACCCTGAAAGCAAAGTGTAAAGCAGGTATTTAAGTGCTTTCCTTTCTTGGTACAGGCTTAAGGACGTTTAAGTCCTTTCCTGACTTACCACCACACAGCCTCAGCACATGCCGTAGCAACTACATTGAGTATGCTTCAAATAGATACAGAATAAGGACAGTATCCTTATGCTGGCATGTATGGGCTTACCAAACATTATGCACTACAATAACCTTTGTAATTAAGTGTCAAATGAAACAAAATAGCATACCAAGTAAAAAACTGCTTTATATCTATAGTTTCATTGGCCATTGTTATTAGAAGGAAGGTCTGAGTAATAAACTCCCTATTACTTCTTTTAAACCCCAAGCCAAGTAATACACTGTATCGTATTAGTCCTATGGGAGCTATAGCAGAAGTATTTCTTTCCATTTGGATTGCCTAAGAGTTAACCTAGGACAAAGACAGAGCAAACTGATGACACCAAGCCCATGTAGATAAATATCATATGCTTTCCAACTCCATCACATTTGTTTTATATCAGCAGTGCTAAATTCCTCCGTAATTCCCCAAATTGCATTCCAACCCATTGACATCCACATTAGCTGGATGTTAATCCAGTTAAAAATAAATGCAAATTTTGAAAAGAAAATTAACTCATATGTGCTTAGAAAACAAACTATTCCCAGTTTTCTGTCTTTTGGGAGACATCAGCAGTCTTTTTTCCCCATTCCTTTCAAGGCCATTTGAGAGGGGTGCTTGAATACAGTATTTTAAAACAGAAGACCAAATGAAAATGCAAGAAGGGAAATGACTCACCAGCTTCTCTGAAGGTCACCTTCATCCACACCTCCAAACCAGGTCCTGTGGTTTGCATAGCAAGCCAAGGGAAACGGCCTTGGCCACCCATCTGGGTCTCCATCGCACACGTTACGTGGATTCCCAGCTGAGCCGCCGCAGCTACAGCGTTGTTCCAGTTGCAGAGAGATGTGATTAATGAGAAAAGCTTTCCTGGCGCGTTACCACCACTTCTGTAAAGAAATGTAATCAAACTGGTATTCTTGCTTTCCCTTTTCCCCCCAAGATCTGCTCGCCCATCCGTTCCGTCTTTCCAGGGTTATCCATGCTAGCACCATCTGGTGAGTCCCAGAGATATTACAGGCTTATTAAGAAAGTCTTAAACTGAGAGAGGAAGCACCGAAGGTGCGAGGGGTGTTCACTCCCGCGTTGTCTCCAGGGAGAAGCTCCTGGTGATGACAGATGAGCCTGGTCCATGCAGCACTTGCCCCCCAGCCTTATTTACTTGCCCAGTTTGCTCCCCAGAGCTCCCAGACTTCCCATGCAATAGTGCACAGCGGCATTTCCATAAGCCTGCAAGGGGGCTGGCCCATGCTGGGTCGAAGTCTGTGTCCCTGATTACAAGGGCTTTAATGTCCATTTCCCCACTCCTTTGATCCTGTCCATGGCATGCAGAAGAAAGGAAAATCTGGCTTTTGTCTGAAGCACATTTAACCCCGCTGCCCAGAAATGGGACCTTGTCAGTCAGTGGATTTCATGGGTGGATGAATGAGATCACAACAGTCTTCAGTTCATTAAAAATAAAAGGCCTTCCTAGCTCTTGCTTTAGATCTATTAGGAAATTAATGCACTTAATGTCAGACCTTAATGGTAACAGAACACGGTATTATTACTTTTATAAGACAAATACAAGCAGTAGCTAAATAGCTCATCAGCTCCTGAGCTGGGGTGGATTTCAGACGAGCTCCTGTTGCCCAGCTGGTATGAAATCCCCCATAATAGACCACAGATGACACCACTGCAGCCGGGGGTCGAGTGGGCGTGCTGCTAAATTGCTCTGCAAACAGCAACCTGGACGTTGGGATCGCATGTCCTTGTCTCCAGCTGGGATTTTCAGAGGAGTTCGATGTCAGGAGCAAAGCCTGGCTATTTCTTTTTTTTTTTTCCCTCCACTTTAGGGACTTCCAGAATCCAGCCTGATTTCAAAACTGCTGTAGGCTCCTCTTCTTTAAAGAAATGAAGCATCTGTCAGAGAAATGCATGTGTCCACATCTCTGTTTAAAGCAGACACTTATCAAAGTTTGAGCTATGTAAACCAGTGATGTTGTTGAGCTGTGGGCTGGCACATTCAAATATAGTCCTCCAAAAACCTGCTCTGGCACTTGTTACGGGGTGTCTGCAGCATGGCATCCCCTCCTGAGGAGGAATTGTGCCGGAAGTGGGAGGGAAGGGGTAAAATTGAGCCCTCTGAACTTTTAGTGCTGAGATTCAGGGAAAGAAAGACCGATCGCCCAGCGTGTTGTTATCTGCCGCTGTTCCAGCACCCGTGTGCGCCTGGGCTGGGGGGATGGATAGAGCGTGGCATGGTGTTGGTCTTCCCCTCTCCACATTGTTGCATAATCTCACATATCCATTACCACAGACGTGAAGGGCGATGCTGATATCAAAACAGGGGGCAAAGCAACAACAGGCTCATTTCTGGGGCTTAACCAGTTTCCCATTCGGGTTCCACCAGCACCACCACGCCGCACATTTAAAGAGCACCAGCAGCTCTCCCAACACTTGGCAGTGCGCTGCCAGTTCACATTGGATCCAATCACAAAAATAAAACAAAACCCTCAGCAGCAGTCAGAGCCAAAGGTTATCATCTCCTTGCTCATGCCAGGACCACTGCATGGCAAGGATGGAATTTCTCTGTGCTAAACTCTCTGCCAGTGTCAACTTGTACGAGCAAACAGTTTGCTACCAGGAGGAAAACTGGGGTAAACCAGAAAAACCTCCATGGCTTGTCTGTAATGAACAGGCTGGAGTAATCTCTGTGACAGATATTTGCCCATCTGAAATATCCTGGCTTGATAGCTGCATGCTGTGTGCACCCACAGGGAGTAAGTAGCTTCTTCCTGACATAGTCATCTATCAGATAAAGGGAAACCCAGGTATATCCAGCAGCTGGAGTTAAAACACTTCCAGCCAGAAACTAGACATATTTTGAGCCATGAGTGCAATTATCCGCAGGGGCTCTCCCAAGAGATGTGGCTGACTCTTCAGCACATGAAGATTTCCGACCAAGATTGGGTGTCACTCCCAGAGCATCACTGCAATCCTGCACGTGGGTTCGACGCAGCGCTGCAGGAGATGTAGTCGGTGCAGAGCAGTCCCTTGTGATCTTAAAACAGACGGCTCTAGGAGGGAGCAGATCTCAGAGTTCCTGTGTTGATACGTCGGCGTTGAATTAAGCTGGCACTCCAATCTTCCCAGTAAATCCAGCAAGTGTTAACATTTATTGATGTTAATTAAGACACTGAATGTCTGCCTGTGGAAATGCTACGGTTATACAAGCAAAACTCAGCCTGGCACTATCCAAGAGGCTTAAAAGGCACGGTGCCTAATCCTTGGTGTACTCCTACGTCCCGTGGCTGAATCGGGGTGAAAGGAAGGTGTCTGTCAGCGCTTGCTTTCTGAGCTCACATAAGGTTTTCACTGACACGGAGACAGCATCGCATCTCTCCCGTGTGCTTTAATTGCAAATAGCTAAAACATCTGATTCATACTTAGCCTAATTATATTAATCCTAAAACAAATAATCCCAGCTCTTATGTTGTCAGCGTGTAATTTTGCCATTATTTTGAAATCACAGAAAATGGAGCTGCAAGGGAGCTCACGAGGTCACACGGCGTGACCGGCTGCCAAAAGCTCTCTGAACCATCGCCGCGAGGTGGAGGTGCCCCGTGTAGCCGCCTTTGCACCAAGCAGCAGTGGCAAATCCACAGCCTGCCCCAAAAATCCACGCCAGAGCACCCCTACCTTTAACCAGAATCTCTTTTGCTACAGATTAAGCCTGTGGTTTCTTTCCTTATTCCTTAGCGGGCGCAAAAACAGTTTATTCATTTCCTCTCTATTTAAATATTTAAGTTATAGTATCATGTCTTCCCCCTCCGTCCTCCCTGCTCAGGACAGCACGAGCTTGATCCTTGCCGTCTTCCTGCAGAAATCACATTTTGAGACCTCTCATCATTCTTTGCTGAACTGTCTCCAGAGTCTCCTTGAAGCCTGGATTGCAAAAGCTGGACCGTTCACGGCAGCTGAGGCTTTGCCAGCCCCAAGCAGAGCAGAAGGGATACGCATCCGCGGCTGACGGATAGACGCATAGATGGCATACGGCATCTCCAGAGCGCTTTCTGCTTTTTACAGTAGTTGTTTGGCATATTGGACTGTTTGTGGGGCATTTCTGGGACAGCCACCCCAGTCTCCAGCCCAATTCAGCCCTTTTCTGCAGCAGGCTTCCAGTTCCTTGTTCGCTCTCCCCACCTGTCCTAGGGAAGTGTCAGGGTTTGCCTTTTTCCACACTCAATTGCATCTTTTTTTATTTCGGATGGAGCCTCACTTTGCCCTGATCATTTGGGGATCTAGTCTTGTCCACGAAAGGGCTTACAACGCCTCTTGCCCTGTCATCACCTAAGCATCGTTGTTTGAAATTATTCCAGGTACAAGGGAAATTTATTTTGTTTTGTTGTTATTGTTGTTTTTTAATAAACCAACAAAGAGAAACCCCAAACAAACACCTCCTGGCTTTCTAAACCTCCCTGACTGCTGAATGTCAACATACCAGTGACAAGAGGAGATTTTCTCAAAACTTATCCAACACCTCCAGGCTTTGGCTTCCTCTGATGGAAACACTTGAAGAAATGGTTTTATTTATAGTAGTTCATTATTTCCACTTTCTTTCCCAACTTTTACACACTCTGAAAAGGTTTGGACACATTATTTGGGAGGCAGCTCCAGAGTAGTTTTTATTTTACCCAAATCTGTTTGTTTGTTGTTATTTAAGTAAAAGTGCTGTGTTGAGCTAAGCTTAAGACTGGTGTAGTATAAAGCCAGGATAAACCCTAAAATGAATTGCAATGCCTGCTTAGACATTTTCAATTTTAATTTAAACAACACCAGAATGGAGCTGGCCAGACCTAAAGGTTTTCTCTGCTGCTTTTGGAGCTACCTCAAGTACAGGGGCAGTTTAGGTACAAGAAATGGTATTTTAGCTCAGATTAATCGCTAGACTTCATGAGCTCGGCTACTGCTGAACGCCACAGCATGGGTACCTCTACACAGCCCCGTCTTTTAAAGATGTCTCGCGGGGGGTTGTGATGAATTTGGAGCACAGAGGGAGAGCAGGAGAGTTGCAAGTCAAAGACAATAGAGCCAACTATGACATTAGAAACACAACCAGGGAGTAAGTGTTTGGAGAATGAGATCTTTAAAAACAATTGCGGTGCTGTGCTCTCGGAATGATTAGTTCTAACAATAGGAAAATGAGCCTTATTTCAAGCCTGGACTAACCCTGAGGACTTAGGGCTGTTGCAACAGGGCCCCATTCTCCCTCGGTAAGCATCAGGACGAAGGAGGACTTCTCCACCGCTGGGAGAAACAGACCCCATGCGCGCACAGAAAGACAATAGTCCTTGACTAATACAGCGAAAACCACCCAAAACCCTGAGAGTTTCCAAACCCTGATCAAACACCTCATATGCTCTGCCAAAGAAGATCTCAAACCATCTGGGGCTCTGCAGGACTTTTCATTAGTTCTCCTGCAACCATGAGGGCACTAAGGTCGAGAAGAGCCTCACACCAAGGGCAATCATTTCTGAACCTGCTTTTAAAATAAAATTGGATCTGTTTATGAAAGGGATCACGTGAAGTGCCAGCATTTCAACCTTGTGATCTATCCACCAGGCAGAAGCAACACTAAAGCAGCATCTGGTAAGAGAAAAGTAAGGAAAGAAGTAAATAATATAATACTAGGCTTGTGAATCACCGCTACGCTGTGGGGGTAAATACACAGAGGAGTTAATACACATATTACACAACATTGCATTCAAAAGAAAGAAACTCTTCCAAAACAAAAGCCACCATCAGAGCCGGTGGGTTACGGCTGAGCTTTGCAGAGCTGTGTCCTCTGTCTCTGCAGCACTGTGTTGCAGCATATATGTCTCGGTATCTGTCGTGCGTTATTAACCCAAACCTGAGCAGATCCCAGCCAAAGTGTCCTGCTTTCCTGGCTACATGTGAGAACCGGCCATAGCTTAACAAGCGCTTACCACGGTTTTGATGTACAGCCATAACCCAGGCCTGCCTGGTTTGCAAAGCTGAGTGAAATCCTAGCTGGATTGGGATGAGAGTCATGTTTCCCACCACCCAGAAATAATACTAATCCGCTCTGAAAGCTTCAGTCTTTACCACCCGAAAAAAATTCAGCCTTATGATTTTGTTTTCTCTCCCTTTGTGCAATAATAGTGTATCCCAGAGCTAAAAGCAATGTTTGTTTCCAGGAAACAACAATTAAAAAAAAAAAATCTTCATTGAATTAATTAATTCCATGTGCATATCTGAAAGGACATTAATCTCAGCAGCTGACTGATGTGCAGCTCAGTGAAACCTACTCCCATCACAGCTGGCACAGCCTTCTGGACCAGGGTTTCTCCTAGGTGCTCTCTGTGCCTTAGACCCCATAAATGCTGCTGGGGTATGTCACAGCTAAGAGAAAGGAGGCTCTGAGATCTGGAAACATGTATGTGGGAGGGAAATCTCTGCTGAGCCACTCAAGTGCACAAGTGCTGGGTCCTCAGCTGCCTCAGCCCTGCCTGGGCTTCTCTGTGTGGCAGAGCAGACAGCCAAGGTAAACGCAAGTGCTACGAGTGAAGCTGTGTTTTGGGATTCATCAGGGTGAGATGCTTTTGGGGTGATGTGAAAAACTGATCTATGCATGGAAGCACACATAAGAATACAGATTATATCTGCAGTTATATCATGTAGGAGAAAAATGCAAGGCAAAGAGCCAAGATCAGGAAAAAAACCCCACCTTCCTGTGGCATATTATTGTGCAATTAGGTATGTGTGATAGGTAGCAGATGAGATCTATCTTGTTAGGAAATGTTATAGCAAAGAAACCCTAAAAGACCAGTAAACTGTTCCCATATGAGAGTCCCTAAATTCCTAGTTATGACCCACGTTCTGTCTTCAAAGATACATATGTAGAGCGCACAAGTCTTTTTTCCCTGTCTCCATGCTTGAAAAATCCCCACTCATGCTGCTGTATTAAGCCAGCCACGATGTGTTCATCAGAAATGTCTTCTCACACGGGAGGAAAGCATTTCTGGAGGCCAGGAGCACAGCCTAGGACTGAACGTCAGATGAGAGCACTCCAATAACAGAAGGCACGAACCCACGTTGCTCCGCCACTAAATAATCTGCTGTACCGCTGAGGATTCGCTTTTCCGCTAACCACCCCCTAATTAATGCCGTTAGGCACTGCTCTAATTCCATGCCTGCATCGCAGTCCGAGCCTAAGCCTACTCCCACAGACATCAATGGCAAACCTGCCATTTATTTCAGCAACAGCAGGACTGGGCCACAAATATGCGCCTTCACCTGACCTTCAACATGCAAGGGAGTTAAATGTTCTTTGTCTCTGGTTTTGCTCTTCTCCTTCCCCTGCCAGAAGCTGGAGGAGGCTGAAAAAGTTGCACCTGAAGTGCCACCAAGAGCTGCCCTGTATGCCATGCTTAGCCCTCAGCATGAAAAAACACATAAAGGGCATTTTAAGAGAGGTATCATTTAATGAAAGTATAATCAGGGGTTTCCAACATTAATAACATGGGAACGGTTTTGCATGGACCCAGAAGCATGCCACATTTTCCAGTGATGCGCCTCCCGTACGGTACAGAAAACCAGCCCGAGCCCAAACTTTGCCACCTCTGCTTTGATGTGGGTGACCGGTGTGCCCACAGTTTCTCCCTCCTGCCCAAGCACTGCTGCACATGTACCGCAGCAATCCGGCACTACGGAGTGTTAGCCCTCACCGATCTCTCCTTTACTTCTCCCAATTACGTATTTTGAGGAATCTCGCTGGCTTCAGGTGGCAGCAAGTGTGCTTGCGGCACCATGGGAAGATGGTCGAAGCCCTGAGCGTGGTCTTCAGGCACCCACGTGTCAGTCCTAAATCCAAACCACTTTGCTGTGACCCGATGCCCCGATATACCAGTCTACAGTCTTCTCTTAGCTTTTTTTCCCATTGCTTATAAATATTTGCAGGATTGAGTTTAATGAGCAAAACCACTCATTTTCATAATTCTGGTCTTCCACTGGAGGCAACAGAGGGGTTTGCGCAGCTGCAGCAAGATCCGAGTTGTTCTTCCATTTGAGACACCATCATGAAATAATAAGATGTGTTTGCTGAAAGAGTAGAGTCCAACAATCTCCACAAAGGCAGCTCGTTAGGACCAACTTGCTTTTCTCAGCGGCATTGGCACAGACGACCTTGAACAATGTCAAATTGTGTTAAATTGGTATGAATTCTGTACAACTGTCGAACAAAGTGACTTTTGAAATGGGTGGGGTTCTTCTTCCCGTGAATGGCATTTTTCCTTCTCTAAAATCACTTTCATTAAATCCTCCCACTGAAACGTGCTTGGTGTTTGATAATAGATGTATTGCGTGTTTAAAAGCAGCTGATCTATTTAAATTAGTGCTACTGAGATTTAGCAAATTTATGACAAATATCTCAGTACTTTATTGTTGAATGTAAATGAAACCCAGAAGGTCAGATTCTGTGCCCTGTCGTGGTGGCAGAAAAAGGGAATAAACACAGTCACAGTCACACCCAAAGATTTCTGATACATTTAAGACATTTTATGGCTAGATTTTCCTCTCACTTCTTCTGGTTTTTGTACCCCAGAAGCCAGGAGAGAAACATCTTTATAAGAGAGAGGAGATCAAGCCTGGGTTAGAGAACCAGATGCCATTTATTCCCAGTCTGGCAAACGACCCCAGAGTATATGGTAAAAAGTGTGAATAAAACGACACAGACCTCCTCACCAGAGACTGGTGAGTCTGTTTATTTACTCAGCTTATACAGTCCTTGTTTTATACTTGGATGCATATGAATAACAACAAAATTTTAAGCTTGTGCCAGCTGGTTTTTTTAAGACTCTAACTACTTTTACACCCCGGGCATGTTGAAAGGAGTGGAAATGCCTTCCCGTGATGGAACCAACCCACCCACCAGTCCCCAATGGTGAGCCTCAGCCCCTCTTACCCTAACCTAATTTCTTAATGAACTCTCTCCTCTCTTTTCAGCACTCTACAGATGATGTTAAGGTACTGAAAGAGCTTTACAGAAATGACCAGATATATTTTCATAATTTCCCTGTGTTTTTTACATGATACTTCCAATAGATCCACCATGATATGAACTGAACTGGGGTTTTCCCAGGGTTTTTCTCCTTCCTTGAATACTTTTTTCCACTGCACCAAGCATTCAGTTGGACTCATCTCCTCCTCTTCTTCCTCCTGTGCTTTGCATCTCTCCCAGTACAGCATCATCCCAGCCCTCCCCCGATCTTTCTTTTCCAATGCCAAGGCCTGGATCCCAGCAATGATGCTACACTGGAAAGATAATGGCTTTTAATATTTGTCGTTTAAAAAAATGTCATGAGCTTTACAGGTTTTTAGTGAGCAAGAAAAAGGTTCAATTACCAATAGCTATCACTTTTGTCAGCCCCTTTATACATCTATACTTTACTGCTTTGCGTTTTCTACATGTGGGAGGAAGCATCCTTTTTCCTTCTCAGTCTTTAATGCCTCTAAACAAGGGAAGAGTCTTGATACCGCCCTCTTTTTTTAGAATCTGCTATATGGACTACTTTGCCTTTACAACTTACAGCAGTTGTGAGATCTGGGCATTTGTCCTGGACCAACTATTACGCTGCACAGGACGCGTTTTTCTGATGATTTTTTTTCTGGCAATCCCAGAAGCAGCTTGAAGCCCCAGGTCTGTCTGTGGATATTCCCTGTCTGCTTGGTCCTTGGTGTGACAGGCATCATCTGGCCCGGCAGCACATCCCATTGTGGTCTTTCTGGATCGTACGATGGGACCAACAGGGCAAGGGGGGAGATGAAAGTAGCTGGGCATGACCCACCTTGGTGTCTCCCATCCACACCATTGGGGAGCATCCCTGGCAAACTCATTTTGTTGAATTTGCAAGTAAAATAACTTGATTGTGATTGTTCAGTGTAATAATATAGACCATGAGCAAAAATGGCCACAAGTTCCTTTTCAGGAAGTTGCACACAACATGATCAAGGTCAGGGTAAAGCTGGGAAAAACACCTCAGTTAAGCTTTAGAGGAATTTGTGTTCAGCAACCCTCATGGCCAGAAAAGAGATGATTTGAACTTTTTTGTTTTCACTTATCCCTCATTTACCAATCCAGAGTATACATTTGTAATATTCTGCTTTATTATTATGCATTAGCCTAAGCTTATAATGAACATGGTATGAGATATACGTGGTGCAGCATATTATGAACAGCTCTGATTGACGGTGCCGTGCAGTGATGACAGCACTATGTTTTGCTTTCATTTTTGGAGACTAAGTGGCTTACATGTGGTCCCATTTAAAAGATGTCTGGGTGGCAGCTGCATTCTCCTATGTGCTTATGAGAGGGAAATGAACTTTTCAGTCCCGAAATACTGTAAGAAGGGGTTATGTAAAAAGGCTGCATGCAGCTATTTATGGGGGAAAATATCCTCTCTAGACAATGTGACTTCCTGTTTACAAAATACAAACGTTTTGGACATCGCTCTGAAATGTCGCACAAGATTTTTCATGCTTTCCAGAGCAGCGTCCAGCTTGGCATCAAAATGATTTTTTGAGAGCACTGTCCTTGGAGAAGGAGACTTCTTTGAGGCTGTACATATGAAATCATCAGTCTATTTCCCAAATTTTAGCCTCCTTAAACATGAAGACCTCATGTTCATGGATGCTGAGCCTGTGCCCATATGAGCAGCATTCCAGTGATGGGGAGCCCGTTGCCCTCGTCTGGGAGGCAGCCATCTACATAGATATGCCCATGACTTCTTTATTCTCCATTTGCAGACACTTTGCAATTTAAAAACAATGCAGCACTGAAGAAGATCCAACCCACATACCTGATGTAGAGTTAGGATGGGAAAAAGCAATTCTACTTCTGAATGCAGGAAAAGGGATCAACCCGTTCAGTTTCTGGACACAAAAAGAGGAATGTCACTAATCTGGGAAATGTGAGCAACCATGGCTGTCACATGAAATGCCTCTTCATCAGGGCCAACAGATATTTATCTCTATTACTGTGTAAATATATCTTAAAGCCCATGTGGAAGCCAATGGTGGGAGCTATAAACACCCCCTGCAGTTCTTCCTATGGGCCATGGTTGAATAGGACCTGACGGCGTATATCTCCTCTCTTTTCTTGGATGCTGGCGAGCAGTATTTTTTTCCCTTTTCCTTTTCTATGGCACGGACTTTCCCCACAGCTCAGCACTCATTTGCAGAGGAGAAGCCAAGGGCAATTGAAGAGCTGCTCTTGTTGTGCTTTGGCACCAAACAGCAGAGCTGAGGAGTGAGTGAATAAGCGACCCAGTCCTGCCAAGAAAAAATGGTCACTTTAAGTGGAGTTGTGGCCTCCAGTGACAAAGTACAAGGAGGTTGCCAACAGAGGGCTGACCCAGCAAAAAGCTGGTTTATTTATACATTTCAGCGTATGCCGAATGCGTGCACTGTACTATATTCCCTGGGGGGGGGAGAGAGGGGTGGAAGGAGTGAGGTGGAACTGTGTAATGAAAAATACACTCTGTAAAACACACGTGCTAGGGCTGCACATCTGAGACCTGGACACTGATTTCCAGTGGGAAAATCCCCCATGGGACACCCAGAGGTGACGCTACTGAGGGTCGGTGCATATAGTATTTATTACTTCTGGCACCCAGGGGGAAAACAGGCTGTAGGCCTAGTCCTTACGTGGTCTTCCCATCCCTGGTGCTGGATGCGGACATGAACCACCAAGGTCCCTCCTACACCTGCCACCATCACTTGGGGCACCCACAGATGGACTGCACAAGGCTCTCCTCTGCAACCCCAAAGCTGAGCAGCTCTGCTGAGTCTCTGCCATCAAAGGCTGCTCATATTTGGGAGAAATTTCCTTCTTTCATACAAAGGGGAAGAGATAGGGAAGATTTGGGGTCTGTGGTACAAAGCCTGCAGCGGTTTGGATCCTGCTCCACATCTATAAGGATAAGCCAGCCATATCTCATTTTCTTTGATTTCTTTGGGATTTTTGTTTGCATTGTTCTTTTGCTTGTTGTTGGATTGGTTACGCTGATAAGCGCTGTCCGTGAAGCAGTTAAACATGAGTGTTTGTCTTCAGCACGCACAAGTCACTGGGTCGTTCCCATCGTGCACATGATGTACCTCAAATGCTCCTTAGATAGTCAGAAAACACACAGTAACCACACGAGCTAAATTTGCTCTTTTTTTTTTTTTTTCTCAGCACTAGAAGACAGGCACAGAGAGGAGGAGACCTCTCTCAGGCTCCTTGCTTCTGCCTGCTCCCTAAACAACACATTAATCACCCAGACAATGTAACTGAACTCCAGGCTGCTGCCTTCTGCCTTGAAAAATGCACTATCATTTCTAAAATATTAGTATCTGGAAAGCACAGTCATTGTTGTTGTTGTGTTTGTCTGAAATCTGACATAGTCTGGAGAGTCTCTTCTCCTGGGAGCAGTGACTGACTGAAGAATGCATAATAATCTTCCCTGCTGATAAGCTGAGGAAGAGTGCAGTGCTCCATCCTCCACCACACCTAACCTGGATGAACCTTGTGTTATGGTGTAGACCAGTCCTGTTTCAGTTCAAAGCAGCTGTTTTTATTGTTTAAATTGACTTTTGACATTTTTCACCCTGACCCCCATTTCATTTCTGCCCATACCACCATTAAATCTAGTTTCACTCGAGGCCACGTGGATTTCTCAAAGTACATGAAATGTCAGGCCGAGATGAATTGTGAACGGTCCAAGCAGAGTATTAAGCTGCGTATGAAGAAAACTTCCTTCTCCTGATAAATCCCAGAACCAGCCCAGCAAGGTTATTGACAGAAAAGTCAAACCAAAGCACGAGGGGTTCTGAGTCTCGGCATGGCCTCACGGTGCCCCAAAGGACCTTGGTGGTTGTGGGCTGGCTGTGGACTGGCCCAGAGGAGGGTAATCAAGGAGCCCGTCCTCCTCACAGAAGGAACAAGAAGACCAAAACTGAAAATGAGTTTTAAAAATTGAGTTTGCTTCCTGGTCTCAGAAACAATAAATGAGGAAAAAAACCTGCCTGCAAAAGCATTGCCCTGCTAAAACTCTGCTAGGCTCAAGGAAAGCACGTCTGTGTGGCGTTAGGGTGTTATATCTGGTGAGAAAGGGAGATAAGGATGAAAAGAGAGAAGGAGGAGGCACAGGGCGAATCTGGAGGCAGAAGTCAGCCTCTCGGAGGTCCCGTTTCCTCCCCTGGGCTCTGCGCTCCGGGTGATGGAGAAAGCCATGCAGCTCACACCTTCCATCTACCAGGGCTGAAGTCTTCATTTAAGACAGCAGCTAAAATTGCTTTCTCTGGACTGTGACAAACCCACTCAGCTCCAGGGCAGGAGCTTGAGACATTTTGCAGTGAATGTCGCTTACTTTGAGTGAAAGGCTGATGGAGTAACAGACGGCTGATTTAGCCGGCCTCCCTTTTGCAGAGGCAAAGAGGTAGCCAAGAAAGAAAAAATATTAATAACAACATGGTATCTGTAATGAAGGGAGGGAAGGGGAGGCAAATGGAAATGGTAAGTGGAAGCTACTGAGCGGGCTTTGTTATCTTTGGAGTAGTGCTTCCCCCGTGGATGCTCACGTGGCAAAGCATCTTGCCATGGAGATGGGCAAGACTTGGGTGAGCTGAGTCCTTGTCTCCTTTAGAAGTGGCAGGGGACGCAATGTGGGGATTTTCTGTGGTACGTCACACCCTGAGTGACTCTAACACCTTCCTCATGGTGCTGGGGAGGTGGCAAGGTGGCATGCAAAGGGGAAGGTACCGTTCAGATGCACAAAAATACGGTCGTCTGTCGTGACGAGTTTACTTCATGACCCCATCACGTTTGCCTTAATCAATCTTCATTTGGCTTTGAACATCGATAGATGGCTCAGCAGGTTTTGATTATGGCAATGCAATCCGGACAAGTGATGAGCTGTGGAAAATTCTCCCCCCCCACTACCCTTATCTCTTTATATTTAAATGGCTGGATGAGCATCACTGATTTTCACGCTGCCAATGGTAGGAGCAACCTGGGAATGCTGACCAGAGACCTGCACACTGGGAGGGAGTGGGGAACAGATTTTCCTCACCGTTTTTTTGCTTTTAACACTAACAACCTGGCAATGCCTCCCAGCTCGCTGGTTCCTGCAGCCAGGCCTGTGTTTGTGGTTAGTGCTGAAGTTTGCCCCGCTGAGCAATTCCACTTTGTTATTTTAAAATTTTAATACAAAAAAACAAAACAAAACAAAACAAAACCCAACCAAAAACATTGGGCATGATATTTTAGAGCAGAGAAGAAGCCAATCTTTTCCACATTTGATGAAAATGAGACGCTTGCTCTACCAGCAGTTTCAGGCGTGATGCCGACACTGCTGAGTGAAGCTGGATGGTCCGTGTAAGGCAGGTGGCTGCGCTGGAGGGTCACACAAGTTCCTTCTGGCCCTAAAATGGATTAATAACCCTTTTAAAAAATCATTTCCTTTTTTTTTTTCCCCAGCATATTAGAGAAAGCTGCAATGAGCTGAAATGAGCTCTGGGAGTACCCGGGGAGTATTCACACCCCTGTGGTTTTGTGCAGCCAGTTCGTCTCACTGCCAGTATTAAACTGGCAGTATTTATTGGTTTAGGGCAATGTCTGTGGAGCTCCTGGTGTCGGCGTGCTATAGACCACTTGCTGCCTTGCTGGCCAGTGCTTCCCTGCTGTGTTCCCATCTGCTGCACATGGCGGTCAGGGAAAGAGAAGTTGTCCACCCTCAGCTTACTTGCCAGCAAGGACTGAGGGCTGTGGTGCGGAGGGGCTGCGGAGCTACTTAAAACCATCTCTGCTGTATCTTAGCAAGGCCCCCCCCCCCGCCCCCACCGCTGCATTTGTGCAGCACCAGCAGGAAGGGCCTGAGCTCTTGCTTAGGGTATGGTCAGACTGTCCAATTAAAGCACTAAAATGCTGTGTCACCTAACACCAGGCTATGACATACTCATTCAGAGCAGCGCTGACAAGGGACGGGTCCAACGTCTAGGGAAGCACAGTGCCAGCGCGTTGACTCAGCCGTGCTGCCGAGCGGCAGTGTGCATTGGGCTCTCCAGCAGCAGCAGGAGGGGAAGGATGGCATTCGCTGCCGCTCGCAAGTGCTCACATCGCTTCATCGGCTTGTGTGCAGCATCTTGTGGTCCTTGGTCCGAGCTTCAGCAAAGAGAAATACCTCACATACTGGTTATTATCATCATTATAATTTTCTTTTACAGAGTGAAAACAAACACCGAAGCTTCCCTCAGCTGAGTCACACAAGGTGCTGGAAGTGCAGCTTTTTAATAGCCAAATATGCAAACATTGGCAGTCTTGTCCTTTCTTAGATATTCTAATTTTTTACAAGACTGGTGTGGCTCAAGTCAAATCTGCTGGGGGAAAAAATGTACAGTTCCCACAGCCTGGAATGGCAATGTTTTCCTGAGCTCTGAATCAGAGCCCTTGATAACAGGGAACCGATGATATGTTTGGAGCTGCGCAATCCAGAGGCTAAACAGCAGCTGCAGACCAAAAGCCAGTTCAGTGCTTCTAGGCAGACCACAAGCTCATTGTGGAGCAAGTCTCATTGTGTTGTTCAGGAGCCAACTCAAACGGGAGCAAAAGGTTTCCAGGGAGCCACTCTGCAGAGGATGGAGGGATGCTCACAGGAAAATGAATTCTTCATGGCTTCATCATCTCTAGGATGACATCTAGGACATGTCCTCAGCTGCATCCATGTTTATAAATGAAACAGGACCAGAGCCCAGCATCCTGCAGATGCCCGTGATGGTCCGTACTTTTCAGTTGCTCACATGCTGCTGTTCTACCTTCACATGGGCTGCCCAGTGCTCCTCCAGGCAATTCAGCACTGGGCAGAAGAAAACACAAATCATGAACAGGGCAGGTCTCTGGCTGCCCACAGACTGGTCCCCAATTTGAGTCCCGGCGGCTGCGGGTCTCCTGACACCAAAGACCTCCAGCTGCTGAGCTGGGACCAAGGCTGCCGGTGAGAGCTAGTGTTCCCCTCTGTCCTGTGTTCCATATTGTCCTCATGACCAAATGTCTTCCAGGAGATGAGGGATGCAGTCATAGCATGACCCTTGGTTCCTCTGGCCCTGGCAAAGCCCCTGTGGGAACTGTTGTACCTTGCATGGCTTTGTAAAGGAATAGTTACTTTTTGGGACAGGGGACATTTCTATATGATATACATACAGATCTCCTTTCTTGTCTTTTTTCTCATGCATGGATGCCCTAGAGGCTCCCAGCCAGGCCAGTGAACACTGTGAAGTCCCCACTTCCCCTGCCAGCAATAAGGGTACTTGGGATATGAAGGGATGCTGTCATCAGGCAGCTTGTGGTCTCCAAATTATTTACAGAGTTCCTAGTGAATTACTATATTGTCTTCCAGTTACTCAATCAGCACCACTCGACTTGAGCACTTCTCTGAGTGCTACTTCACCCTGAATTGTCCCAGCTCTGCCTCCTGGGTTCTCCAGGCTGTGTCCTTCCTGATCAACACTGCGATGATGATCACAATTGCAAGGGCCATTTTTGCATTTTCCACTTATTTACCATATAGAATAACACCTTACTACACCTACTTTGCACTGATATGCAAGGGAATCAAATCAAGCCTAAACCCCAGTAAGATACCACTTAATATACTATTAAAGCTGCTCAGGCAGTCTTCTGGAGGTGTCAGCTGGATCTGCTCTTTTTACCTTCTCAGGAGTGAATTTAATGCTTCCCTCCAAATACACACAGCCTAGGTGGGGCAGAGAAGAGAAAAGTTCATTCCTTTGAGACCACTTGGCTGGAGGCTCTGACAAATGCCTCAGCGCTGTGACGGTAAGGAAATGTAAAAGAGTCCCAGGTGGTACCACGGCTTTGCCAAGCCTTCTCCATTCCCTTCCATGAATTTTGCCAGTTTGGTGCTCAGAACCAGCCAGGAGCAGATGAAAGGGGCACCCTTGCAGGCTGGCTCGTAACTAAGCACCTTCCCATTCAAACCACACAGGGTGCAACAGACTTTTCCTATCCTTCTTTTATTTCCCTTTTTCTTCTGGTTCTGTGTGGATGACAAATAATGCTTTAAGCTCATCGAGGAAATGACCTCAGATTTTAAGTTCTTTCCTGGGGCAGCTTTGAATATTTAAATATATGTGTGTGCTTTTCTGCTTCTTTCTTCTCTCCTACACATCCGATAAACAGCTTCCCCTCTAGAAACGAATAGAGGATGATATCATAGCTCAGTGAAATGCACTTGTTGCTTTAGCCCTCCTTGTGTTTCTAAGGGCTAACTCCAATTTCACTGACGTTGGCTCTATTTCAAAGCCTCGGATGATGGATCACTGGGCCAGATTTCTCCTCTTGCTTTTACCATTCCAGAGGTATATAAGGCAGCAAAATTAATAATGCTGTGATTTTACTAGGGAATGTTATACATTACCAACCATGCACTCTTGAATGTAGGTATTTACCATGACCGCCTTGCTGGCTCATTTATAAGCACTTCCCTCTCTGTAAGGTCTGAGTCCTTATAGCAGCTCTGTCAGGTGGGGATAGATCCATTTCTATTTCATGGAAGGAAGGGAAAAACCACAATTTGTCATAGGGATAGGAGTCACCTCACCTATGCATAGTTACCCATATTAGCTAGCTCCCATTTTAGTCAATTAAGAGATACCAGCACCTCCAAGGTGCAGACTGTAGATGTCCACAATGGGCTCTGGAGACGTCTTCCTCTCTTCACTGAGTACAGATGTAGTTGTGGCGTAGTGAGATGAAATCTTCCCTAGCTGCCTTAGCTGAGGGCCCATATCAAATGTTTATGGGATAAAAAGGAATTAAATCTTCCTCTCCCACACCTCTGAGCTTCATAGTAAATTCTTCAGAGTCCCAGCACTTGCCTGTGAGCTCAGCCCTACCCAAAACTCAGTAAAGACCCGATCTCTGGGCCATCTACAGAGAAGCATTTGCCGAACAGAGATTGAGGTGTTATGCATCGTGGGAGTAACGGTGCTCAAGATTTCCCTGGAGGGAAAAACAGCTATCCAAGAAAAGATAATTTCAAGCTGAACGTATTTTAGGGATGATTATTATTAGGCTACTGGTATACTAAGATGAGTCCCTTCAGCGGCATTAAGAAGGGAATATTATGCAGCTTTTCAGTCTTTCGTTAGCAATAGCCCTCCCAGGCCAGGAAGACAGTGTTTTATGAAAAGACATGTGGCACTTTTTAAAGACGAGTCATCACAGACCTCTTGATTTCTTCTGATCCTATCCAAAATCCTTCTATAGAACTGAAGATTATTTTTAAAACTTATTTAAGAAAGCCTGACACTTGTAATTTTTCTTTTTGAGGGGAGAGAGGGGAAGATTTACAGTCCATTACAGCTTTCCTAATGTGCTCTGCAACTCCATCATGCAATCACCAAAGTAAAAAGAGGGAGACCCATGGTGCTTGGTCCATTTTGTCTCAGGGATGTTGATTCAATCTGTATCTTGGTAAAAGAACTTCATTTCTGCAAATTCTCTGAGCACCTCACACAAAAAAAGTCAGAATATCCTTGTTTAAGAGTGATTCTGAAGAAGACGGGTCCACAGGAACGCTGAGGAGGGTTAGCTACTAGGTTTGCATCCAAACCTCAGTCAGTGGAAAAAGGATGACATCTCCATGATTATGTTTCTCCAGCTGTTTTGTTAATCCCTGTGCCACATGGATGTAAAATGCTACTTCCTCCTTCCTCTGGAGAATTCAATCATCTGGTTTGTGCACCAACGGTGATAAAAAATGTACCATTCAAGTTAGGCTCAGGATGAAGATATTTAAAGACAGGCAGACAAGCTGAGGCAAAGGCAGTTGGTTATGGGAGACTGCTAAAGGTGCGCAGATGAGACAGACTCATTGCCTTGAGACGTGGTGTGAATAATGTTTCAGGGTTTGTTCGTTGGAGCTGATTTTTTGAACGACTCAAATGCATGTTTTTGCATATGTACAGGCACCGTTGTGCTCCATCTCACTGGTGCACACACTGCACCCATGAGGCGGCGTTTTGAGGCTGCTGGGACCTAGGAACTCATTTCTCATCTAAATCGTCAGTGAAGAAACTTCACTGACAAATCGCTGCAGCTGACTCCATTTGACAGTTTAGACAAGGATGAATATCAGGCCAGGCTGGTGGGAATGGAAAATGCAGAGTGATAAACTAAGAAGAGTTATGCTTAAAATGATACCATGCTATGCCAAGTCTCATTGAAAACAAATATTCCTGAACAGAGAAAAGGAAATAATATACCTGAAAACTCAAATAATGTGAAGAATTTCCAGTTTGCAGCTGGAGATGTTGGTTAGTTTTGCACCATTTGGGCATGTTCTTGAGTACAGAAGATGTCCTACATCTGAAGGCACACATCTGAGAATTTCTTTTAGCACAACTTTAATGAACTGGTCATATCATCAAGGAAGAAACAAACCAAGCAGAAAGGCTAACAAATGAACACTCAGCCCAGGACAAAGCAGAAAAGTCACAACTGGAAAAAAAAAAAAAAAAAAAGAGCAGTAGGCATCAAAGTAAGGATGATGTGATTTTCGACACACCTGGATGTCACATCTTCCCTCTACTCACCATCAATGTTCCATGTCAGCAGAAATACGTTGGACCCCTCAAGAGCAATAGCAAAGACTTGGGAACAGATCCAGCATGCAGTGAGAGCTTTCAATAACCGTGGTGATCATGAGCTCAGGCCCAGGGTGATAGAGTATTGGTTTGCTCATTTGAGTTTTGTTTCTCAGGTAAAACTTTTCACCTCCTTGTTCGGTGAGAACAATTCATTAGACATTTTAGGTTCTCGACTTGCTTGCGTGAGTTGACAGCCCAAGAGTATTTGCCAAATGTTGGGAAAAGGCCAACTTTTCATTAAACCTCTGGTAAACCCCAAACTGCCGTCCTGTGAGGCTACATCTGGCAAGGAAGCCATCTGCGATTCGTATAGTCTTACTCCAACAAAACGACAACAGTGTGAAAAACTCTTTTCTCTGGTCGGCAGTGAACTGTAAAAGTAACATTAGTAATAGCTTCTGCAGGCTCAGTAATGACATAATTGACATTGGCTGAAAGCACAAGCCCCAGCCGCGAGGTCTTGCCAAGGCTCTGGATTGATTCATCTCATCCTTCAAAAATACAGGTCATAGTCAATAGCCCTCTTGGACGCTGCTTCTCACGTCGCTGTTGAGACCGCTCTCCTTCTGAGCAGTGTCTGCAGCAAAATCTCACAAACAGATTACGAGCCTCCTGACCCCAGCCCTAGCAAAAAAAAAACCCAAAACCACCAAACCCAGAAAGGCTGTTCTGCTTGACTGAAGCCATTTGCTTGATCCATAAACAAGGTCTGTATTTCCAATTGTTTAAAAACCTGCAGTTTCACAGAGGAGTGCACGTTGCACCTAGTAATCTCTTATATCTGTAGCAACATGACCCGGTGCATTTTATTTAATGCAGAGCCCTAGTAAGGAGACTGGGCTCTAAGCCATCTGCACATATGTTTCTTGGATGCCTGATATTTTCATTTTGCTTCAGATGAGCTGCACTGTTAGGGGGCTCCCATTTATAGCATCCGGGATTTTTTCCAGTATATGTTGTGCTCACCCTGTCTGCAAACCTCTCTTTCCCCCTCAACCCCCTTCACCCCCATGACTCAAAAAATACAAACCCCAGCAGATGTCCATAAAAAAAAAAAAAAAGGGCAAAAAAAAAAGAGACGAAAAGCACTGATTTGCTCAAATCTCTTGCTAAAGAAACCGTTCCCCAGCTCCCTTTGTGTTTAAAAGCTTGAGGCCCCTGTTTTAAAGAAATCCTAGAAATACGATTTAAAGACCTCGGTGGGACCATGCAGCGCTGAGAGACTGCCTGCTTACTGATGGGGAATGTTTAGAAAAACAACACCTAATGCCACCAAGGTTTCCATTCGCACCTCTCCTGTTCTACACATTTCATGGAGAGCCTGGCCTGAAATGCAGGAGCTTTTCCTGCATTATTTAGACAAGTAAGTGACAAAAAAACACTGGACTGTAGCCTGAACCCTTTACTAAGTCTTCAGACCTTCCTGATTCAGGCAGCAAACAAGTGGAGGTTTAACCAGCTGAGGGAAGACCAAAAGAAGATGAAAAAGAAAAGCAGATAGCAAAGGACTATCGGGTAGCACAAACCCGAGTGCCTGGTTTTGACCCTCCCCTGCGGTGTGAGTGAATCCACATTTGTGAAGATCAGAGGGGGCTCTTTGCTGAGTGATGGGCTCCAGGATGCAGGAGGGGGACAAAAGACCACTGATAACGTGATTTTTGTTTTAAAAGATGTCAGGGCCAAGTGGCCAAATGCAGAGCTGGTGTCCAGGGGTGTACCTCTCTCACATTGCCTCCTACTTAGAGTGCCTGGGAGTTGGATACGGGAAAAGATGAAAAAATCAAAGCCCACACCTGAGATGAGATGTGACGGGCCAGCTCTTGTTCTTGTTGGTGATATTAATGAGGGCTGGGCTGGCTGGTGAGACATCTCACTACGCTGCTCGACGTCCTCGTGAGGTCACCTCTGCTCCCTCTCCGCAGCCACCTCATTGCATCCCAGGGCTTTGTCCCTGCGCTTGCGAGACTCCCAGGGCCAGATCGGCACAGGGATTACTCTGAGCTTCATTTCTGCTGCAGTTCACTCCCCCTGCCAGCCCCGATGCCAGAGGCAGAGCCCACACAGACTGCCAGACTGACTGCGTTTCCAAACCCAGCGCTTGAAACCAAGGTTGGGATGCTGGGAACTGACTCTGAATATGCCCTTCTATGGCTATAGTGTCCATTGGCTCTTGCCTTTGGCGTGGTTTGAAGCTCCCACGGGCCGTAATCTGTGGTCTCTTTTTTGTTTCACACTGACTCTTCAACAAGAGCCTTCAGGATATGTTCATGGCCAGCTTGTTGGGTGGGAGACAGGGAGTTCATAAGCTTGCCGGGGCTTGTTTGCCAGAGCTCCCAGCTGGCAATTCAATGCTGCTCCACAAAGGGAAGGTCATGGTCCCTTTTCAACACAAATGCTGCTGGAGACTTACGCAAGCCCATCATGAGGCAAGGATGGGTCCCCAACATGGTTTTGTAACATGGATATGCCGGAACAATAAAGCTCAACTGACGCCTTCCAAAAAGAAAGCCATCCTCTCCCCAGCATGGCCCAAAGGATGCAAGACTTGAAAGGCTCAAGTGCCTCCTGCGCAGCTGCTGGCTCTGTCGAACAACACATCTCTGCTGCTGAGGAGGGACCAAAGCTATCGGGAAGGCCAGACGCTCTCCATGTCATAGGGACAGCCCAAGGACAGCATTTCTTGGTGTGCCCAGGAAAGCCTCGTGCTTTGGGGCACCACTAGCCAGATTTCCTCAGGCAACGGGGACTTGGGGCTGGCCGCCCCAGGGCTGCCTTCCCTTCAGAGACCTTTCTGCACTGGATTTCTGCTTGATGATACCCTGTAAACCACGCCCCAGGGAGCCCCCCCACCCGGTCCCTCCAGGCCGCCGTTCTCACAGGCTGGCTGAATATTAATTCATTAGCCCTGCTAAAGCGGGGTCGGAGCTGATTGCAAAAGGGAAAAATCTGTAATACAGGCAGGGAAACAGGCAACATGAGCAGAAATCTGGTCAAGGGTGGTCACTTCCTCCGTTTGTATGAGGATTCAGGAAGTCCATTACAAAGTGATTCATCACTGTCACTTAATTCCAGCTAGATTACAAAAGATTAATAGTTTGGCTCCTTCTACCCCCTGCCAGGGTGCTGCAGAGGGTGGTGTTATCAGCCCCTCGGTGTGTGCCAGGTAGAGTTTCCCAGGACTTTGAGGAGCTTTGTTTTACTCTCTAATACCTTAATAATCTGAGCCAAATCATCACGGGAGCCATTAGTGTCCTTCTAGGCATGTTGATGGAGGAAACATACGGTGGAAAGAGCAGATGACCAGCATCATGTCTTTGGGAGGCAGGAATGAGACTGTGATACCTACAAGTGACCTGGCTGCCCTGGCTGGAGCCGGGACTCTCTTTTTATTAGGTTGTTCCTCAAGCTGGTGTTACTGTCACTGCACTCCAGAGGCCATTAATAACTCTGGGATACAGCACCAGGGTGATAAGCAAGGCCATTACACGCTGCATTCCCGTCTTTGGCCCCAACTTTGTAGCCCTGAGGAATTCAACCTGATCTCCAGATGATTTACAACCTCAACTTTTGCTTTTTCTTAATCTTTTCCCAGGTAACCTGACTTTGATGTGAATTAGCTTTGAGCAGGGAAGCCACGTGAGCAACCGCAAGCACAAGTGGGTATTTGCCAAAATCCTTGCACTTCCACTACCTATTTGCACACCTTGGAGCCAAGCATCAGGTAGGCTGGTGTTATTAGCTGGGCATCTCGTTACTATTCAAAAGACATCCATACCTTTAGCAGTTCCTCCACTTTGCCCCAGGACCATGGTGTACTGCACAGGGCAACTCGCCACAAAAATTCGGGAAGTCTGGGTGGGATGTTGGTTCATGGAGGGGAAGTAGGGCAGAGCCAAGTGGCTCAGCCACATCTGCTCCCTGTCTGGGCCAGTGATGACTGCAGAGGTGGGGGGGGACTTTCTACCACAAATTCATCTCTCAAAATGGGACTTTTGGAAGACAAAGACTGTGAATGGAGTCAAATCTGGTGAATAGTTTCTGTGAAAAGAGGGAATGCTGGCCCTTGAAAATATCCCTACTTTTCTATCAGTGTTTCTTAATGCAAAGATTTGCCATGGAAATGCTGCAATGCTTCATTTTGTTGATTTCTGAATGTTCACATGTTTCAGATCTGCTTTTCATAGTGCTTTGGTTTCAAAAATTAACTTGAACCAAAGGAAAAGGTTATCCAAAAAGATTATATAGCCCCCAAAAGAAGTAAAAAAAATATTATCTCACATTAAGCCAAAAGTTTCAGATTGATCCACTAAGTTTCTAGCATTGTTTCTTCCATTTCAGTACTAAAACAAGTAAGATATGGTCATTGGGCTAGACACAAACTAGTATTCCCTCCCCACTGCTCAGTAAAGGAGAAGAAATATAAGCCGAGAAGATGTATTATTAGTATAATTATTAATATATACTGCTGTAGTAACTACTGGTCCTTGGGTGTACAGGCAAATCCTGGTGGTAAAGGTGCTGGTACCTCCCTGGCCTGGGGTCCAGTGTCATGGACCTATTTCTGCCTTTTCCTTCAGGGCTGGTCTGACTGGGGATGCCAAAATACCTGGTGGCCCCTTCTGCTCAGTCTGGTTGGCTCCTACACAGGGCAGCGAGCAGACAGATAATGAAAAAAAGGGGTCAGATAGCTGGGAGAACAAAATGTCAGAGCAAAGATCTTGGACACAAATGCGCAGGTTGTTCTGATCAACCCCCTGTGAGAAATTGTCTGCTGAAAGATTTGGGCGCTTCTGTACCTTATAGTTCACACATAATAATTTATGTACATTGTCCAGCATTTTTCATTGTCGTAATCGTATAAAGGGTCTTAGATCACTGGTGAATCTGGATTTTGTGGTCGTAGCAAATGCAAGGATAAGCCCCACACTTTAACAGAAGAAAAGCATGGTCCTGGAGACATTTTTCCCATATGCTTCTTCAGGGCTGGCCCTTAGTTCACCGCTGGCCAAAAAAACCCCACAAAGACTTTCTTCTTTCTTCTTCCAGAGTTTCTTATTCCACTAAGGACGTATTATTATTTTAAACTTAATGGGAGTTTAATCAGAAAGGAGTGACGCAGCGACTAGTCACCAGCTGAGCTCTGCAGAGCTCTGACGGATGGGGGCCAAGCCCCAGTCCAGCCTGCCAGAGCTCTCTTTTCGGTTTGGAAATCATTACTGCTGCCTCTCACGGACCGCTCCGTGGTCGTGGCAGCTGATTACAGTAACGAGGGAATTAAAACCTTCACCTGCTGTGGCTCTTGCTCAGCTTCCCTCCCTGCCAAGCGCTATCTTTGCTGGCAACAGCCTGCAAAAGCCCACAGCATCTTAAAATTGCAGCAGATGTTTTGCTTTAATAGAGGGGAGGAGAGAGGGAAGGAAAGGGAATCGGTGACAGGTCGTGAAGAAGAAAGGTGGGAGGAAAACCAGCAAATTGGAACTGTCCCATCTGCTTTTATCCCTCCATTAGCTGACATAGTAAATAAGGGTGGTGCAGACTGGTTTATCTGGAGGGATGCTATGCTGCCAAGTGGAGAACAAGCTGAAGGTGTCCACTGAGTACTTCTCACTGAGTTAGAGCAATTCTAAAAAAAAAAATCCAGAAAAGCCAGGAAGGTCCCAAAATTTGACCCCAAACTAAACTCAGACCCATTTGGTGCCTCATTAATATCAACCTAATTTTCTATCCTGTTCTCGTGCCTCTGAGTTTGGTCTGGGATTTTGTTTTAAATATCTCTGAAATTTGCAGTTGTTCAGGTCAAGGGTTTTGCTTTGGCACTCACTTAACTATACCTGGCTGTTCCTCTGCCATGGGAGGTCTAAGAGTATTTCCAGGTTTATCAGCAACATTTCTTCTGAAAGTTGCTCCTCTAACCCTGCATTTTTGCATGCGTTGCTGATAACCCATGTGTGAAATAATGGTCTGACTGTGTGCTTGGCTGGGATCCACCTGGATGTAAAAAAGTACATGCCAGAGGGGTCCATTTTTGCCAACTATGTTCCCGCCAAGGAGGCTTCTGAGCTAATGAAGACATTCAGAAGTAACGAAGCAAATCTTCAGTGAAATCCCAGAGAGCTTCAGACCAAGAGTCCTGCAGCAGCGATTATTTTGTTTAGCATTTCTTTTCTCCTCTTACGTTCCGTACTTTTCAGGTGTCTCTTTTAATCAAACAAAAAACTCCACTTATCTCCCAACCCCAACAACATCTCTGAAGATGCCTTCTGTTTTCTTTTTCAGCTTTGACACTCCCAAGCCAAGAGCAACGTCAAAGAAATCTGCAGAACTTCCCAGGTTAGCAGAGATGGAAAGGAAAGGTGGGATGCCAAGGTTGCCCTGGTACAGTACAAAAGTAGGAAAATTTTGTCGATGCAGTTAGTAGAAACTGTAGACACATACAGCTAATACAGGGACCAAAACCCACTTCCAATGGATCTCCAGATTACAGGACTCTTCTAGAAGACACACTGATTATGGCTTTTTTTTTTTTTAAACAGAAAACAGGGATATAGCCTATTTGTTCTTGTGCAGAAGAAGAAATCTGATGTGGAGAAAACCCACCTGCTTTCCATTTTTAGGGCATTTTTCCATCCTTGGGAAAGACTGTGGACAATTGTTTAACTATATAAAAGCTGTTTTATTTCCCCTCCATTAGAAAAAAAAATGATATGCAGGATTCGCAACTGTTTTGAGGACAAAATGTGTGACAAGAATGAATGACTCCTTTTCATTAATACGTATGTCTTTTAGCTAAGCTTTTAGTGGAAAAAACTGCTCTAAAGAAGCTTAAATGTGTCTTGAAGTCTGATGCACTGCTAACTTGGCAAATACCTGAGGATGAAGTATGGAGAAGAGCTAACCTATAAAGTATCCTGTATTTTAACAGCCTGTTTCTCCATTAAGCATTTTTAGACATCAATAGAACAAATTGTCCTGTATTATATGTTACATGTCTGTGTGCTGTAAAAACATTAAGGCTGTTGTCAGCTTGCTGCTTTAACCCTTAAAGATGGTGTTCCACCAAAGTCATTGTCCTCTGGTTTTTGTTGGAAAGCTGCTGTTGATTTTATGGCTGTGCAGCCATATCATGATTTGTTTTCACCCCCAAGAAGATCCAGATGCTGGTGGTGATTTTATTACAGTTGCTGTCATTGTTTGCTTGTGAGCTCCTCCATGGACCAGGATGCTCTCAGATGAAGAAATACATAAACGTCAAGCAAAAAGACACCAAAAGCTTTTGTAATTTCAGCCTCAGCAGGGCAGGTTCTACAAGGCAGGGATGCCCCTGAAAAATGTTGGCAAAAAAACCCCAGTAAATCTGTAGACTATTAGTTATATCATCAGATATAGATGACAGAATCACAGAATGGTTTGGGTTGGAAGGGACCTTAAAGATCATCTAGTTCCAACCCTCCTGACATGGGCTGTCCTTGCGCTCTTTCACATGAAAAAGTAAAGTTAATTCTAACCTTGGCAGCTGAAGGTGTAGGAGGGGTGTAGGGTTGGTGGGGTGAGCCTGTGTGTACTCTTAAGAGGAAGCAGTGGAGTTTTAAGATTCTTGCAAGGGCGAGCTCCAGATGGGCGCTGCTGCAGCCCGGGTCTCCCACTGTTGGCAAGGGTTGGTTGCTCTGGCCAGACTTTGAACCTTCTCGCCAGGATATTTGGCGCCATCTTCACCTCTTCCTGCTTTGTTCTGGGGCCTGGTGACTCCCTGCATGTCCTGCCTGACCTGGGAAGCACTGATAGCCCCATCAGCACCTCCCTCTCACACAAAATTCCCATGAATGGTTGCTTCCTGCACATGTGACCTTGAGATAACCACCATCCACTCTCTCTATGGGTATGGCCTCTTGAGCAGGTTCCCACCAGGCAGGGACGGCACTAACTGCTTGAGCGGTGGCTGCTCTGCAGTAATTGGCCATGTCCTCACCTTAATCCACAATAAATGCAAATTAACTCACTCCATTTTCATTGGGTCATGAGGACCCTCAGGTCCCATTGCCGTTACCCCAGGACCATCAATGGGGCAGGGCTGCCACACTGGAGAGCCCCTCGAGCTCAATCCTGCAACTATGTTAGCCTTACAACATGCCTCTGAAATACCTGTTTCTGAGTATGGTTTCATGGTGGCTCTGCTTGCAAAAAGAAACAAAATAAGAAACTCTTCCTTCCCCTTTTCCAGTGGCCAGGCCTTACCTGTTCTTCACAAATGCGCGTTGGGCTGTGGAGAAATTATTCTCATTGAAATTCTTTCTTCCTTCTCCTAAAAATATTTTTTATAGCCTAGATCATCTCCAAGATCTGGCTCACAGCTTGGCTGTATAATTTGGGCAAGGGGGATGGTGGAGGCAACACCGTTGCGATGATGCAAAAGATGTTTAAGATTATCTTGTATTACAACAAATTATTCACTTTAATGATTCAATCATTCACAACAACTCGCTGGGGAGAGCACAAAAGGCAAGAGCCCTTAGCTGGTCTCACTAACCACCCACCCAGTGGTCCTCAGACTTCAGCTGTGAACCACCAGGGCCATAAGACATGGAGAGAAGGGCTGCGGAATGATTGCCAACTTTCCTCCCCATGCTGGACAACCAAACACGAAATAAACATGAAATCCTCTCTACATATATGTTCTCAAGAGTGCAAGCAAAAAAAAAAAAAAAAAAAAAAAGCATTTTGGAAAAACAGTGCAACAAGTGCATCTTAACTGCATTTTTTACTAGTCTTATTAAAAGAAGGCAAACGTGATGGCACGTGCATAAGGTGGACTCTGGGTCCTCCTCAAAAACGCACCATGAACCTTTAGTTGAAAAAATGTTGAGGCAAACCAAATTACTCCAATATTTATGCCAAACTTTTAATGTGAGGGGTAGCAGCTGCAAGACAAACCAGGAAATAACTGAGTAGCCGGTGCTTGACCAGCTTGTGGAAGGTGTTTGTGAGGAGTTGGTGACTGAGCCCCGTGATGTAGGTGGTCCCTTCCAGCCCTACATGCCCGGGAATGGCCATGGCTCTCTCCCAAGCGCCATCGGCACTGATGTATTTACATTCCTTGCCACGGTATGCGAAGCAGTTCACTGGAGCCAACAGGTTTTATACCTGCAAGTCCCATAAGTGACTCCCACACAAATCTGAAGAATTCACCTAAGTACCGAGGTGGTGATAATAGCAGGAAGGTCTGCAAACACTGCCACCGTACCGCTCAGTGGGGAGAAACCACGGCACCCCCTCAGCCTACACCCCCCTTTCCCTACCCCTTTTTCTAGTGTTTTACTCCTAAACACTAAGATCTCTCTGTCTGCTGGGGAGCATTTAGCAGAAGAGTACACAGGTCCTCCTCTCTCTCTCTTTGTGTTCAAACATGGGAGTTCACATC
This sequence comes from Grus americana, assembly GCF_028858705.1. Classification (NCBI taxonomy): domain Eukaryota; kingdom Metazoa; phylum Chordata; class Aves; order Gruiformes; family Gruidae; genus Grus; species Grus americana. The sequence goes on from NC_072859.1 coordinate 30,922,985, forward strand.
CTCTGCCTCTTCCTCTCCACTGCTGGCCCCCTGGAAGAGCAGAAGCACACCCCAGGGACCGCACAACAAACAACGCGGAGGGGCGGTGGGGCGAGAACAAAGAGCCCTTCAGCCCTGTGAAAAACTTATCCTGGAAAAGGGAGTCAATCCCAAGGCAATACCAGTACGGGGATTAAAAAAGCACCAGGAAAGCAGAACAAAAGCGAAGATAACAAGGCTTCAATGGTCTTCTCGTGCATGTCTTAGACTTCATGCGTACGTGGGTTTCCATATATATATTTCCAGAAGGGAAATATGAGCCTTGTTTATAAAAATTACAGGCTTGCTTCTGAGTTTAACCTCTACCCTTTAAACAGCAGCCTAAGCCTAGGAATTGCTTTGTGCAGGGCAAAGTGTTCCTCCGGCCCAATTTGGGTTTGAAAGGAGTAAGCAATTCAGGGTTTTCTCACCTATCTGCTATCTGCTTTTGTCTCCCAGCATCCCAGTGAAAGGCAAGAGCTTTGCGAAGAGCTTCAGTATTTGCTGTGATTGCACCATTCCCATCCTGGCATCCACACACCAGCTCCTCTTCCTGTCCCCTTCGTGCTCCCAGTGCCAAGAGCCTTGTACCTACCTCTGACACTTACCCTTGTAACTACCTCTTGTAGCTATTTCTTGTAATTCCCTCTTGTACTTTCCCTTGTAATACCGCCTGTAGTTATTTCTTGTAATTACATTTAGTTGTCCTTGTACCTGCAGCTCTTGCTGGCTGTAGACACAGCTCCCAAGAGCAATGTGATGCCTGTGATAAATACACATATATGTGTGTGTCTAAATGCCTAAATCTTGCACTGTAAAGCAGTGGAAGGCTTAGGTGTTTATCTAATAAATATACACGTGTGTGTGTGTGTGTCTATTTAAATCTATCCCAGGCTTAAGGAGGGATATCACCATTAAAGTGCACATATATATACACACACACATATGTATCATATATATATATAAGATAAATATCTAACCCTTCCACTCATTTATACTGCATAAATGTAGACATGCATAGTGGTAGGCAGGAATTCAACTAGAAAAGAGCTGCTTTTGCAATATCATTGAATTTCACAGGAAAGGCATAAATTAGAAGAGGTGGGCAGGGAGCTAACGTAAGGCGCTGCCCATGGGGATGTCCTTGTAATGTCATGGGCAAACACGACTGCTCTGGTCAGAAGAGAAGGTGAAGGACTGTAATTAGGTGTGGGCTGTTGGCCTCTTGTCCTAAGGAGAAACAGTGCCAAATTGGATAAATTTTTAAGAGCGGAGATGGTAAGCACATCAAGATATGAGGATTCAAATTTCTGGTTTGCGTTTAATCTTTGGATATCACGGGGCAATGCAAATTAACTCCATACTATGCCTGGGACGGGAGCCCTCACCCAGGAGCTCTGCTTCAGCACCCACCCATGAGAGTCCACCCCAGGCTTAAGGAGGGACACCACCATTAAAATCCACTTAAACTCTTAATTGAAAGAAATTGAGTGTTGTAATATTGATCATTCCCCTTCTCTCAGGCAAAACTCCTGCTGGGAGCACCCAAGGGTTTTCCCAATCTTGTATTGCAGCATCAGAGCTCCCAGTAACAGAAGAATCAAACCAGACAGTTGCATAGATGTGAATTTTCTTGCCCTCAATCTGTTGTTTCAGTTCGCATGATTCATTGAACGATTCCATTGGACCCTGTAAATAACTTCCCCCCCTCCTCTATTATTACCCTAATAATTCTCCTGAGATTGAAAATGTGTTTATTTTGACTCAGAGATTGTAAAACCACAGGAATAAAACAAGTTTAGGCTGCCAGCGCTTTATTTAATTTCTTGTTCTTTTGCTGAAGCTCTGAGAATAACTTCTGTTTCCTGCCGAAGAAGGAAACAGTGTTTTCCTTGACTTATGTAAATATGACTTCCCCGCTCATACATTTTCCCACTGCTGGAAACAGGCAGAAATCTTCCCAGTGCCTGAAGTTTGCAGCCCGTGGATAAGATTTTGCCCTACGCCCGGTTCAGCGTGGGCTGGCTTGGAGGGGTTGGAGTTTCCCTGGATGGAGGTTAGGTCCATGCAGAGACCTGGCAGAGCGAGAGGAGGTGCCCACCAGCTCTCAGCAAGGACCTGCCTCCCAACCAGAGGGCTCTGACTTCATTTTGACCTCAAGGCGACGCTCCGCTGTGTTCGGTTTTTTTCTATGATTTAAGTCATTTGGCCATAACGTATAATCAAGACTTCCCTTAGTGAGAGGAGCTGCAGCAAGAACAGAGGGAGTAAAATATAGGCTAGCTATGTAATGGGAGCGTGTGAATGTGGGATGGGAAACGCGAAGGGGAAGACAGGGAGGCAGAGATGCAGTATCAAAGCAGCACTGACATCGGGAGCTATTTCTCCAGCATGTATATAATCATACCATAATATCCAGTTGGGAGAACGTGGTAGAGCGTTTCGAACAAAGGAAACGGCTGGTGCCTGGAGGTCCTCTGCATATTTATTACATCAACATAATGATATAGAGAAATAGAAGTGGCAGAGGCTGGCGTTACAAGCGGGCGAGTGTTGCTGCTACTGTGTGCAGCACTGCTGGGAACGTGCCTGGCTCAGGCTTGGTGTGGAGGCTGGACTTTGGAGAGGATGTCAGTGAACTACTGAGGGTTTAGGAAAGCAAACCTGAAAAATGACATTTGAAAACGTGGCTGGGGTAAGCATCTCAGAAGTTCAACCCATTGAGCTCACCAAGGAGGAAGGGTTCCATCACAGCTGGGTGGTCCCCACAGCAGGAAAAGGGTTTCTGATGGCAAATCAATCTTTGACTGAGCCAGCAGAAATGATGCCAGGGCTGGAAGCTCAACCCAGATAAGATCCCTCCGAATGGGAGGTGGAAATGTTAAACTATTTCTAGTCGTGACCCTTTTTAATGGGCAACTGTAAAGACTGCTCAGGGAGGCAAGAAGCTTCTAGGGGCATTTGGGTTGGGGCTTTTTCTCAAAGACATACTCTAATGCAATCAGGGAATTACAGGCTTGATGCAAAGATTATAAAATTTAATTATCTAGCTTCTGTTATGCAAGAAGCCAGGAAAGATAACATTCCTGCCAGGCCTTTAATCAATGATGTGCCTGTTTGCAAAAGCACTGAGTGATGTGGGGCTCCCTCAGTTTTCAGGAGTCCTGCTGCAAGAAGCCTGACTTTCCTAGGGGAGGTACTAGCTGCTTCTGGGAAATGCAGCATCTTTCAAGGTTTCTCCATCTATCTACCCAGGAATTAGGCCACTGAAAATTGTTGTTCACTTCTGAAAATGGTGTTCCCACCATCGCACCGACAAATGAACTCCAGATCTAGAAAACTTAGACTCCTAGGAACCCCTAAGCCCCCACCTTTTCCATTAAGGCAACTACTTTCCTATAGCTTGGCTGTTTCATACAAAGATTTCCCAGGGTGCTGTCTCCATAAATGAATCTTTTCACCTGAGGAAGACATCTATCTGCTTCCCTACCAGGGCCATTTCTCTTCTCACTGCACTCCCAGCTATCTTGCAGTTATTTATCCCTGTATCTTTTTTTCTTTTCTTTCTATTACTGCTGAGGTGATGGCAATTCCCTGTAACAATATAATCCTATGTAATTTATCATAAGTCTGTTCCGCTAATGCAATGGAGTCCCTGTTAGCTAGAAAAAAAATAAAAATCTACAGGCAGGAAAAATCAGTGTAAGCCGTATAGATCTTGCACACCACCGTGGCGAAAGAGCTGATGGGGAAAAGCTCGCCTGCTGCTGGTAATCAGTGCAATGTATCGCTGCTGTGGTCTACTCATAACCCTTGAAATGAGGTTTTAATTCCTCAAGTCTTGCACAAACAAAAGAGTTGCAGAGAGAGAGACACTGGGGTGGGGGGAGAGGAGCGGTGACCTTTGCAAGTGAACTCACAAGGAAACAACAACGTGCCTCAGCCTTAGACTGATTTAATTTATTTTTTTTTTTTTCCTCAGAATGAAGTTGGCTGTTGGAAAGCCAGAAGCACTGGCTGTCAGACACCGGCCAGATCCTGCTTGCTTTGTTATTCCAGTGTTTAATCCCAGAGGAGGCCAAGTCACGCTCAGATTTTAGACATGGCAATTGAGTCTGGGTCCTCATTGCTCTGGGCCGTATTTCTGACCGGTCAGCAGCTCGAGAAGCTCTGACGACCTCAGAAAATGTAAGGAGGTGGCCAAGGTGATGAGCAGGTTTTATCGCTGGAGTAAACCTCACCCATACTCTGAACCTGGCATCCTTGTGCAGTGGATCCACTTCTTTACAGGATCCTCTTTGTCCACAAGACTACAGATTAAAACATCCGGAAGGAATAACAATGTGGAATGAGGCCCATATATATTATGTATGTTATGTATCATATATCATGCATGCAGTATTGTGATGACCACTTTTCTTTTTGATGGTGATGATCCACAAACAATAATTTACCCCCCCCAATCATTCCCCAACTTCTCTGCATCTTTTTCAGCTTCTTCCTCTTTTTTTCTCTTGCTCAGGAAAATGTACAAAACTGTGGCGATCTGAGGCTCCAGTCTGGGGGTGGGGGTGTTTTCCCATCATTTTGCTTTTACCATCTTCTAAAAAGCCATTTATTTCCCCTTTGCTCCCTTTTGTCTCGGCTGCTTGTCCCGAGCTCTATTGCCCAAAGTCCCCCCCTCCACCTCCGGAGCAGAAACTGCCATTTGCTACTATCGTTATTGTGCGAGATCCTGCACTTCTGAGAGAAAAAAAAAAAACAAAAAAAAAAACAAAAAACCAACCCCCAAAACACCCAAGTTGCCGTCTCTGGCTCCGAGCTTTTCCCCATCAGCTCCCTGTCTCCGCCGAGAGCACTCCCATTTCAGCCCTCGCTGGAGCTCCTCGGGGTAAGATTGCGAGCGCCAGGGAAAGACACATGTTTCCCATTACACGCCTAAGTCTTCGCAGAGCCCTGGTGACAAGAGATCTTACAAAATAGCACTCGGTGGAAAGGGGCCGCAGGTGGGGGAGGGACTCGCTTGTTAGAGGGGCAGATTCACAGGGGGGAACCCCGTTATTAATAAAATAGAGGGGACAGAGAGAGGATAATAGGAAAAACTTGCTGTGGTTAATTTTAGTAGAAACAAACAACAATAATGAACTTTATAAAATGCTCTCCCAAGCTGGCCAGGTCTGGGGGACATGCTGTTCACGGCATTTATTCAAATGCATGCTATATCATACAAAGCTGCTGCAAGAAAAAAAAACCAAACCAAACAAAAAAACCCCACGCAACACCTCTGTTTATATAAATTACTTGATTTAACCCAAGAGTGATTCTCAGCACTGCTCTCACACGCTGTTGTCCTGTTCCCTCGCCCCGCTTGGAAGCAATCCCTTGTTTCCAGGGTTGTGTTACAATCCCATTTGTTTCTCACTATAAAACCAGCTCATTACGTGGCTCTTCCCGTCCCTGCTGTTACAATACAGTATGCAATTTTGCATTTGCTTATGACACACCATGATCCGAGCAATATAAATATCATGGCTGATCTGGTGTTAATCATCTCGGTCCCGTCTGATGGGAGGGCAATTGAAACTACACTGTAGCTCCGCAGGTTATTCATAGCATCAGCTCACTAATTTTTACTGGAATACATTCGCATTTGAATGACATGTTTATTGGAACTTCTTTTGCAGTCAAAGAGAGTTATTGTGGGCATGGGCTAAATTCATTCAGCCATTATATTCTGCAAGCCCTAGTTAAATGCCAGACTAGGGTTGAGCTGGGTTTGAACAGCCTATCTATAAAATCTCCTTCATGTATCACCAAAACAGACCAGCTAAAGAGTCTACGGGCTACCAGCTTAATATATTAGCCTAATACATTAGCTCTTAGCCTAATATTAAAATAACAATAATTGTCAGAGATACAAATGTTGTGGCCAAGCAGAAAGCGCTTGGAAAACTCAGTCCTCAAAGGGACCAGATCATCAGCCAAGAGAAATAAATTACCTTCAGCTCCCAGCACGCCAGCTGTATCTAAATCAGCTTAAACGGACGACGTCCGCAGACTGGTTTTATCTCCTTGGAAGCAGAGGAGGGTTTGCGGTGCCGCTCAACGGCAGGCGGCTATCGGGGGCTTCGCTTTGCAGCATCCTCTGGGGATGGCAATCACCTGCCAGGTCAGAAAGCCTTCGCCTCCCCGATCTGCCCGCCCTATCTCCCAAGGAAATCTGGCTCCTCTTCCATATTCTGTCTCCGCAACAGATCCTAAAGTACTTGGTGGTTGCTTTGCATGACAATGTGCTGTCCTCTGGCGATGACACTGCTTCCCTGGGCAGCTGATGGTGCTCCCAGCCCGGCTCCTGAGCCACCCCCGGGGTCGGCCATGGAGGGTATTCATTTGGGAAGTGAAGTCAAGGCAAAGATCCTTTCCTTTGCTAGTTTTTATAGCCTAAGCATGTGCTGTCATGGAGGACTGGTATTTAGATGGGCTCCATCAGAAAAGAGACTCCCGACACTTTCCCGCCGTGATGGTTTTATTAGGCACATTAGCACCTCCATGCCGGATCCTCCTTCACCGAGGGCGAGCGGCCCCACTCGGGATGAGATTTAGTTCCTCTCTCGGCCCTTGGGAGCTGTGTAAAACAGAAAACAACACACATTTCAGGTTCGCTAGGGACATGAAACTTGGCGAGTCTTGCACGAAACTCGGTGGAGACACAAATCTGTCCTGGGAGCTGCCAACGAGCACAGCCCTGGCCCCCCAAATAATCGCTGTTACGCCTCACAATAAAACGCTCTGTTACTTCTGCAGGACACGAGGGGTTTTAGCCTCCAGTTTGGGGTTTTGGGTTGAGTTTGTGAGTCTGCAACTCTTTGCCTCGCAGCAGGCCAGCTGTTTTGGGGGGGAAAAAAGAAAATCCCTGTCCTGCCTTCTCACAAACCAGTGCAGAGCAGAGAGCTCAACAAAGCTGTTCATTTGGCTCTTGCTGTGTTGCCTCTCCTCAAGTACAAAATTGAATGAATAGAAACCAACCTAAAGAAATTAAAGTTGCAAAGTGCACCTTCATATTTAAAAGAACCTGGGATGCCAGTCTTCCTTTTGTCCCTAATTTGCAAACTCCTCATTTTTTAGGGAATACGCCTGTTCTAGTGAAGGAGGCCAGGACCATAATAGCAATAAAAGCTTTCATGGAGTTGATTCAGGCAATTATTAAATGAAGTGTAGACTTGCAGAATTATGAGAAATAACTTCTTTCCATCGTTGAGATCTCAGTTCCTTTCTGACACCAAAATGTGAATCAAAAACTGAAATAACTCTCACTGGGTTATTTTTGCTGCAACTACAGGCAAAAGCCCAAAGCATTGCTCAATACAAAACACAAATGACTTTATGCATTATAAAACACTCCAGCACGAGTCTTGAAAAACTGCTCAGAAAGAGTCAAGAGGATGTTTGTTGTTGTTGTTGTTGCTGTTTTCAAGAAAGCAACATTTCTTATTTTAAAAAATTGCTATTTTTCCCAGACTTCAGTTTTGGAATGAAACTGGAGTCTGACTAAAAGTGATGTGAAATGAAAATATATAATTGCATAATGCAGTGTTAATGTCTTTCTCAAGGGGATATGGCAGAGGACATTTTTACAGGCTCATCTTTTTTGGTTTCACTTTTTTTTTTTTCCAAGTCTCTTGTTAGAGAGATTGACAGCAGAAAGAGCATGTGCAAGGCTTAAATATGGGCAGGAAATTTCCCACATGAGGATGAGCAGAAAAATTTGCTGAGATGTCAAAACTTAGCCCCACTCAATGGGAAGTGGATGTGAGACCAACACCTTTCAAAGCTTTCAGATAGGAAAACAGCTCATGTCTCGTCCCACAACTGGTCGCAATCCAGGCATTAGGGGATATAACCATTTTAAATACTTTTTGGAGAAACAGCTGAAGCAGGAGTCTGCCAGCATGCAAGATGGCTAGCTGCTGTGTATTTTGGCTGGATGGACCACGTGTTTGTGAGCAGCCTGGACCAGCTGCACCATGTTGGTAAGACTGCGACCAGAAGCTCATCAGGGATAGGGAGATTTGGTGGTGAAGTCTGACACAGGTCTGGGGTTCCTACATCCCCGTCAAGGACCTCTGTGGCTACATACATACATTTTTGGACCACAAAGGACCTTTTGATGTCAAAAAACCTTTCTTCAGGAGAGATTGGTTAGAAAGAGCTGGTTCCCATGAAACATTTCTTTTTGAGCAAAACAAAGAAAAAATAAAGAATAAAGCAGAAGTGGTTAATCCAAAACTTCCCAGAAGTCTCCTCACCATTAGGTTTTGGGCAATCCCATACTAATCCATTGGGAGAGTAGGTCAGTAGCTATGGCTTCTCCTTTGAATAAGGTCCCACAGGGCTCCTAATTCCTGTCACCCCCCTCATCTGACCCCTAGTTTGAGACAAACAAGGTGTTTACCTTCCCTGCACCTCATTTTCTCTGCAAGTAATAATGGGAAGTGATGATTGCTGCCTGCTTTGATGAAGTCTCCTGTGATCTGCAAATGAAAAATGCAGTGTAAATGCAAGGAATGTAATTATTATTATCACTAAAGAAGCTGTGTGATGACCTTGGAGCTGGTTTATAGATTCATAATTGGTTTAGATCGAAATGGCAATGAGGCAACATGTTTAAACATGCCATCATGTTCTCAGTATACCCAATCCAGTCTTGGGGGACAGTAAATGTTGCAAGTGTGGTTAACCCGTGTTTCAGGACACTGCGATATCTTCATCTTTGATAATCTTCTGAGCTCCTGCTGCCCCAGTGATGCTGGGATTTGGAAATTCCCAGTCGATACTCCTTCTGTCATACGAGTCAGGTTAGTTTTCACCCTATGTTTTGCTACAATGGATTGTGTGCAGACCTCAGGAATGAGAACCAAATACTATTTGACATTTACGGAGAGTATTTAATTTCAGAAAAAGCCTTTGTGTACAGTAGAATCACCTGAAAATCCAGCCTGAAAACCAGCTGCTATTTAATATTATACAATCACTTTATGCTGCCCTCGAAATAGGGGGTGAGGATTCGATGCTGCATCCTGTTAAAATTACAGGAGAAGCCCCTATAGACCAAAAGCCATTTTCCAAATGGGAGTTTAGCTGTAATTATGGGTCAAACAACTCCTCTTAAGTAAAAAGTCCCCTTATTTAATGATGTGACACAGCATCGCTGTAGGGGCTTTGCTTTTCAGCAGTTTTTTCCCTACCTCTCATTTATTAAACTAATCTGGCCAGAAGGAGAAAACAACACAACCATGGGGAGGGCTATAAATCTTCCTGCTTTTGAGCAGAACTCGAGCCCTAAGTAAAGAGAGGTTGGGAAGCCACTTCCTCCATCGACAGGTTATTCCATAATTATCCTCTCCTGGGCTCTCTCCACCTTCCCCCGCAGCCTGTAGCCAGAGTTAGAGCCAAGATCCTGGGCAGAGTGGACACACCACCAGACCTCCTGTTTCCCAGCGTTGTGCAATGCAGTCTGTTATCGGTGTCCTCAGGATCTTCCCACAGCTGAGACAAAAGGTCTGGGGTTATTTGTAGATGTCTATAATTTGCAGGGTCCTCCCTTAATTTGATTTGCTCTTAAATATAGGACTGGCAACTCCTGTGCAGAGTCGTCCCTCTTTGCTTGATGTTTCCTGTGTACTGAGCGCACTGTCAAAACAAATATTCCCCTACCCTTGTTTACCACATTCAAGTCCTGGCATCTCATACATCAGGCCCGGCTTCCTCCCAGCTCCTTATAATCACGATTGCCTCAATAGGAGCTATTAAAGGCTTTTAGCAGTCCTTTTCCTCCCAAGAAAATTAACCCGATCTCTAGGATGTGACATTCGGCTTTTTTGTGAAAACGGTGGTTAGAAATCTACTTAGCCGCTCGGTAATATCGGGATCATCTGTCATTAGCTTCCAGTCCATCCCCCTGTAGCCAAACTGGCTCCTGGCTGGTTTCCTCCATGGATATTTAAAGACTATCGCAGTATTTATCTCTCCTTCCTTTGCTATTTGTGTGCTAGATCCTTGGGCTTGTGTTTCATTACTGTTTTCATCACTTTTCCCATGTTTCAGCGATAGTGCTTGGTCCCGAGGTTGTGGATAGAGGAGGACACCCATGGACGGGCTGTGCGTGGCAGGACTGGGACTGTTGCGTCCTGCAACTGCTCCCAAGGTCCCACGTAAGATGGGGCTGGGGTTTCCCACGGGTCCAGCCCACGGACCTGGCCTGTTTCACACCAGAACACAACCTCTGTGATGGAAACTATTGAGCTTAGGCTGAGTTTTTTTCTCCTTTAGGACCACAGGCTATTCTGGACTTGTGAGCTGCAAGGGGACAAACCTGATGATTTATCCACTAAGCCACATAGGCCCCTCAAACAGCTCCGTAATGTGAAACATGTGCTGCCGAGCCCCGGCAGTTAGTTCTCACTTCGGCTTAGCCCCTGTTTGCTCAAATGCTGAGCGCATTCGGACAACAGAGATTTTTCGGTAAGGAAAGAAGCATTCCTGGAAATCCCACTGCTGTAAGAACACACTTTCTCTGCTGGCACTTATTTTGACTCTGGCCTGAGTTATTTACATAAGGTGATGGATATTTTGCTTGACTTTTATCTAATTATGATGGGCTTGTGCAGATTAAGCATTATATGACTTGAGCTATTTATGGCAGGCACGATGTGTCAGTAGCAGAGCGTGGGTGCAGCTTGCAGGGTTCGTGCTCAGGACTTGGGGTCCTTACATAAATGGTTATTTATTTGTTCCCAGTTAAGACCAGCTCCCGTTAAAATCTGCAGGAGCAGAGCACCTAAATAACCTCGCAGAGCAACACCAAGATTCGCAGACACCTTTAGGTGCTTGGCAGGTGCCCCACAGCAAAATGCACGGGAAGCCAGAGCTGGGTGACTTGTATCGCTGGAGTCATTTTAATCCCCATCACTTCATTATCGTTGGCATGTTAACTCCCACTTTACCTCCCTGCATTGCTCTAGGGAGAGGAAATGGGTCATTACAACAAATATCACCTTCCCAGAGGTTTTAGCACGGTGATGGCTGCATCAGTTCTAGCATCTGCTAAACCCTTAGGAGCATTAGCTCAAGGTGCCTGCACAGCTCGGGGCGGGAGGGGGGGGGGGGGGGGGGGAAGGAGACAGGTAATCTCTGCTAAACCCTGCAGCTATGCCAGGAGGACCAAGTTTTACTGAGCTCAGGAGCAAGGCTCCAGGCAGTATCTCACAGGTTGGTAAGCAAATGCACTTGCACAGACGCTGCCCCGGAGAACATGAGCTTAGCTCACCATGCTTCTCCTTCTACCCCAGCCGGTGGGCTGGCCAAGAGCAAGCCTTGCCACTACGCTTACTTAAAAATAATGAGGTTTCTTTTGCTGCTTGTACCATGTCTTGAAGTATTAAAGAAAAGAAAAGTATACTCCTTGAATGCTTTGAGATTGTAAGTGATGTTGGAGTCAAGGAAGCTTCTTTTGTGCTTAGTGCCTGCAACTGTGTGAGGCTGCACTGTAGATGGGCAAATAGATTTGCACAAAAATGTTTAACATTTCCTAATGGGGATTGTTTGGAATTACCCATTCCATGGGGGGGGGAAGTTAGTATTTTGATTTTCTGTCTCAATTTAGAAGGAAAATACACAGTAAAATATTGGAATTTCTCAAGGGAAACCCCAAACTCAAAGCTGCCTTAATTAAGTGAGGAATGGCTAGGAGAAACCCCAGACATTTTTGGTAACTAGAAATACCAGCAGATCACCTTCCCCTGCATAAGGTTACCTACCTGGGCTGATAGTGCAGATAGGGGGAATGCCACATAGATGTCCCTTGAAGATACACTTCCCTTCTGACTCCTGTCACCCGCCCCGGTTTCCTGGAGTACCACGAAAGGTTTTCCATGGGCAGAGAAGGGTGACTGCTTTATGGCCAAACCCATCTCCATGCCCCAACCTCACCCTGCTCCTGTCCACCTCTCTGTGTTCATAAGCTCATTTTCTGTTTAATAAACCCCTTGATTGCCTGGCTTTTATCTGCAAAAATGTATATATTTTCCCCATAACAAAAAACAAAGCACAGCAGCTGACATATGGACGTGAACCACCCCAAAAGGTCTCCCCTTCCCCATTGCAGCGGTGGGTGCAGGGGCAAGTGGAGCTCAATCCGTGCAATTTTTCCCCCCTTCTGTACTTAAGCAAAAATAGCTGCTCGTAAATATAGCCAAATTGGGAGAAAACGTCCTGAGGCAAACTGGAAGCTCATTACAAGTCCTGTGCTGGAAATATTTGTGTTAGGTTTCCATTAAAGCACAATGTGTATTTTGGGAGGCTGGCTACAGGCAGCCTGTTCTCTTCCGAACCCTCTGGCTCCTTGCAGAGGTGCCAGCCTGTCGAAGGCTGTACCGCTATGTGCTAATATCTTCTTCCAGAGAGGTCTGACGGGTGGTTCATTAGCTTAAGCACAAATCCCTGCTGCCTCGTACTTATTTGTATGGAGACCTGCTCGGCAAGAAAGCTACTTTCCATGCTCTTTCCTCTGAACAGTTAATCCACCTGCTCGGTGCCTAGCCTGGCCCACTTCTGCGGGGAGCTGCTCCCACCACTGCAAGACAAGACATGCATGGCTTAATGCCTCGAGTAAGCTTGCTTGCTTTATTCAAATCTTCCTGGAAGAGCTTAGAAAGGCAATTGCCTTCCTATTTTCAGTGCCAGTTCAGACAAGGAGCAGACGCACAGTTATTTGAATATTTTCTCCTTAATGAATAAGACTGAAGATGTAACCCTCTGCCTAGCATCCCTCCCCTTACCCCTCCAGCCTATTAGCATACAGTGGGTGGAAAGTCTTCTGCAGCCTTTTGTTCAGCTCACGTTCACTGGTGTCTGTGCAGTTATCCGTTATCAACCCAGTGTGCTGCTGTTGGCTTTCAGCGAGGTCAAATCTGCATTCAGCTTTGCTCTGGCTCTACTGCTACGTCAGCTGCTGTGCAAGAATTTAGCGTAGAGGTAACTTCTAGTTCCTTTGTAGCTCCTTTGGAAGACTGAAATGGAAATAGATATTTCTGCTGTGTGAAGTTTAAGGTATGTGTCAATCCATGGCAAAACCATCTTTCCAAGACTTCTTAACCAGCTTCACACCACCCAAAGGAGTCATTTCCAAATCTCTAATATTTTCGCTACGTATATCTTAGCTCACAGTGGCCCGGTTCACATGCCTGACAGCATCACACCTGATTTATACCAAGTATAAAGTGAGTAAGAAGTGACTTACCCTCCAAGCTCAAAATTGCTGCCCATCCATCAACGTTGCTCGAAGAAACACATCATACACATTGGCACAGAAGTCATTAACGTTCCTCTTGAAAAGAGGCCTTTTCTGCACCTTCGGAGAGAGGGTTATCTGTTTTTCAGAAGTAGCCTGAGGTCTAACAGATAAGGTGCCTGACTGAAGAGGGCATCAAGGAGGGCGAATGTTATCAAGCCGCTATTCTCCCGTGGCCTGGAAGGTGGAGGGGTTAAGACCTGATAAGAAATCTCTCCTCTTGGAAATCATCAGATTAAATCTGACCTACAAGCAGAAGGTGCTCCTAACTAACTGCTTGTACAAAGGAAAATTGGTCCCCGGCTGGTCCCTTCTCCGCTGATTTTGTGTTAACTTGCAGCCTTTCTTATATTCTTGTAGGGGAAGCAAAAACCTGAGCAAAAAGTGAGCAAGCTTTAAATTTAGAAGCATTATTCTATGAACAAATCCCATGAAAAGTTAACCAGGGGATTTATCTATAGGAAAATGGCATGATTTAATAAAAGCGAGCTTTTTCTGGTAATAAAAGTAAAGGGATATGGGGCATGGGAACACAGAAGCAGTCAGTAATGAAAAACAAGGGAAGTATTAACAACACATTTAACAGTGAGGCAAATGAGCCAGTGGGATGGCTGGCCAAGGGGTGTGGTAAATCCGATATAATTTGGCACCTTCACATCAGTCCTGGATGTCGTCCTAAAGGACATGCAGTACCCTAGTCGTGGTCCACAGGACTAAACACAAGAGCTGCTGGATGATGTGTGAGCGAGGGATGGAGGAGCGTCCTGCCGGCCTCGGCGTTGACTCATGTCTACGGTCCGTGTTGGTGGCTCTTAGAAATGGGTGAGTTGGAAGCGCCATGTCCAACCGGCCCAGCCTTGCTCCGCTTCCATTCAAGGGGACGCTTAGGCTGGCTCTGCTGGAAAGAATTACCTCTCTTGAATTAAGTAGTGTTTTTTCAGGTGCAATCGGCTCATCATTTACAAGCAAAACTTTCATAGACTTTTTCTAGTTTTTATTATTTTCCCATGGAAAGAAATACTTTGTAAAGAAAAAAATCAAAGCAAACCCCAACTTTTGTTTTTTTAAAAAAAAAGCTTCAATGGGCTTTATTTTCTCCCCTAAGCCTTGGTAGCTATTCTTCCTTTAATTTAAGCAAGCCTTATATCAGTTGAAGTTGTACTTGTGCTTACTTGACTTAAGGTAAACAGGACTAATCCTGCTTAAAACTGAACTAAGAATATCTACACAGTTTAATGAAATGGATTAAAATTTTACCTCATATTAAACATTAACGACTTTTCTTGTTCAGACAAGCCCTGGGAGGCTGGAGCAATGTTATTCATTTGCCTTCAACATCACTAAAATTTCTTTGAAAATAAGCAAATTATGCACTTGTGCAGAAGGCAGGTCCCTTTGAAATGATGGTGCTCATGGGAGATTTGGCTCCCTTCCTCCTTCAGATAAAAGGAGGGTTTCTTTTCTTTTTTAGATTTTATTTATTTTTTATTTTATTTTATTTTTTAGATTTTATTTTATTTCTGAGTTCCTCATTAAAACAGCACAGTTCTTCCTGTTCCATTCATGATGTTTCTTCAGGGGAAAGATCAGCCCAGCATGAATTAAACACTCCTTTGTTTAATTTATATCTCAGGCTGACCTCAGTTAGCACGCACTCACGCCACACACCTGGAAATGGAGATGTCAAAGTGCAGCTGGAAAGCCAAGGTTTTCACACTAGTTCCTGTACAAACTAAGCGATGGCTTTGTTTCATTTTATTCATTTTTGAAGTGGCAAAGAGAAATCGCATTATTTCAAGTTTTAGTATAATTTTAATCACTTCAAAGACTTCAGGATCAGGCTGAATTCCCCTCGATTCCCATTTCTCCCATCCATAGATGAGTGTGTGCGTACACAAACTTCGGTGTTTTGGTGGTTCTTTTTCTCAACTTTCTGCTGACACGTGGAAACACTAAAAGGTGTTTTTCTTAAATAATAGCCCATTGTTCCTGCTGGTTATGAACCCTTAGCATAAAGTGAGATCAAACCCTGTAGAGTTCATGCCTTTAAACGCTGCAGATGCTGATGCCTTTGCCACCAGCAGTGAATTAGCTGGCAGCCTCGCACTCCACGTGTCCCGAAACACAGCGCTGAGAGTCACCTGATGAGAGATAAAAAAAAAAAAAAAGGCAACAGTTTTATTTTCTGGGTTAAAGACAAAAATTAAATGCTACGCGAGGCTGCGCCACTATATATTAAAAGCAGCGTTGCCTGCGAGCTACCGCCGCGGTGGCAGTTGGCGGCTCTCGAGCAGGGCAGGAACTCGCAGAACGAGACTTTCGAAGGAAGCCAGGAGATTTTGCTGGTGACTTCGCTCCCTTCTAGCTACAGATAGGATGGGGCAGGGATGCATCACAACCAGTCTGATCACTACTACCCAAACACATACATAGGTGTAGTCTGTGCCCCGAGGAAATTATAACTCAAGACAAGCTAACGCAGGCACTCCCGCGCCGGCTGGTGCCAGTGGGGGTGGCGTGCAAAGATGATAATTGAAAGTTGTTGGGGTTTGGGGTTTGTTTGTGTGGGTCCCCCCCCCCCCGCCTCGCTGAGTCAACAGGAGGTTGTTTTCTACCTCCTGCTTCCTTCAGTGAAGGCAACAGCTTCTGTTTGACCTTGAGATAGCTTGGTAAGACAAGCAGTTGGCCATCGGGGTTGTGCCAGGACCATCACCTGGCACCCAGGGAACAAGGGTAGGAAAGTCTGGGGGAGACGGGTGGTAAGCTCGTGGTTGTGGGCAGGTATATGGACCATGTTTACAGAAGCCAGAAGGCAAGTGATTCACTTCATTCATAAAATCTGAACCTCTGATCTGTTCTCCAGAGGAAAAGATAAACACAAGTGGGAATGGCTTGCCTTTTGGGAGGAGAGCAGTGGATGAAGGCAGAGGGTGTGTCGAGAGAAAGGGGAGATGGGCGAGGGGAGAAACGCAGCTGATGTGAGATGCTGGCTCCAGGGTCGGCCACGCTGCACCCCAACCATGAACGTGGGCTTGACATCAGCCCTCCAGTGCCGCAGGACCTCGGCCTGAGATGTCCTCTGGCTCCACGGCTGAATGCTAGCTTTATCTTTGAAAACTTCGGACACCCAAAGCAAGGTAGTCTTGGAGCATGAGAAGAACAGGTCTCTGCTTGCAGGACAAATCTCCTCCCTCCCCCTCCCTTGATTGAGACCTTCATATCTGAAAATCATTGAGCAGAAGTACAACAGCTTCAGCCTCTGAAGGCTGCCAAGCATACTTGCTGAGTGAAGCTGTTTAGGTACACCAAAACACGGCCAAACCTGAGGCTTGCGTAAACCTTTCTTACCCAGGAACAAAAGACCTGCTCTCATAGCAGTCAGGTGCACACACGAATCCCGGCCTGTGAAAACACGCTGAACCGGTCTCTGTGCAAAAAAAAAAAAGACAGGTTTGACCAGAACAACCCCTTGTGCAGAAAGGATCTGCCAGCCAGGCCTGAGTATCAAAGGCAGATGCTGCACTGGGTGCTCCACAGCCTCCGATTAGCATCGGCATGAGCAGAGCCCAGGTTTTGCAGCACTAAAGGCCACAACAGGCATCCAGCCTCGGGCTCCAGCAACGCGCCTCGTTTGCATGAACGCATCTGAGTTTGTTCATCCATCTCCCTCGCCGGGATAGCTGCAGAGAGCTGCAACGTGCAAAGCAGCATGCAAAAGGCCAGCCCTGAAGTCTCCCGGCTGTTCAGCATCCCTGCTGACGCGTATTTGTGTGAAGGACCAAACATCACTGCGGTACAAGGTGCGAGCTCCAGCTGCACGCGCCGATGCTGCTTGAGGACCGCCTGCAGAAGTGGTTGCCGTGGGATCCCAGTGCTCATATGGGTTTGGCTTTGTTATTTTTTTCCATTTCACCCATTTCTCTTTCACTTGCTTCCTGCCCTGCAGGAAGCGATGGTAAGAGATACGCCCCATCACCGTGCTGACGGCTTGCGGTACCTACACCTCCGCTCCTCCAGCCAGCCCACCAAATGCTTTCACTTCTCTACGGAGTTTCATTGAAACACTCATTTAATATCAGCCTTGGTTCCTCCTGTAGCACCTAAACGTTTACTTTACGCTCTGCTAACCCAGAAAGGTCTCTGCAGACCGTGCCACCACATACAGCCTTCTCCCATCCATCCCTTCAGCAATTACCACTTGCCTTTAATTATTTCCCAAGCAGTCGGTGGGGATGTGAGGCCTGGCAAAGCTGCGCTTTCCCCCGAGCACAGGCTGCCGTGCGAAGCCGCCCTTACCCTCCCAGCCTGAGGGCACGGATGGGACCGGACAGCACGGAGCGGGGAGGCGGACGGGAAGCGGAGGAGGAAACGACGGCGCTAAAACCATCGCTCAGCCAGAAATAGGACTTGGCACTGCTGATGCTCAGCCCCACGCTATAATGTTCAAGCCTGTTGCCTTCCACGAATTTATCCATGGCCTCTTCTGCCTTCTCCCCCACCTGACCCACACATCCTGAGCGAGGTCCCACGACTCACCGGCCCCGCAGGCACCGGCTCTGCCCCAGCTCTTATCGGCTCCCGTGCTGTTTCCCCTCTGACACTTCTCCAAGCCCTCCTCTTTCACCCAGACATCTGCATCCCTGTTTTCTTCCGAGTAGCTGGGGGTTAGGATGCAAAGCGAAGACTTTTCTCAGCCCAGCGCTTGCTGCGCCCGAGCCAGCCCCGCACGTGAAGGTCTCCGTGGGGCCGAGCTCCTGCCAGGGGCACGCAGACGCAGCGGGGTTTCCTCCGCCAACCCGGGGCCACTTAGACCCCAGCAGCGTATTTTAGAGATAAACTGGGGATTAAGAGTCTGTCCTCACAGCCATTGCCCTGAAGCTAAAGTCTCGCCTCTACAACGCGCTCAACCCCCAAAATGCTTTCAAATCACACGCGGCACAACGAAAACTCCCTTTGCATTTAGGACAGGTGCAGGTTTACAAAGTTCTTCCGTGCGAAATAAAATATTGCTGCTAATTAGGATAATAATAGCAAGTGCTAGCTGAGTTCTGCCTGCTTAATTTCCACCTGCTATTTATTTGCAGTTTGATGTGGTATTTGTTTCCTGTCATGCATTCTTGCAAATTATTTCTGTGCCGCGTTATCTTGCTGATGCGGTTCACCTAAGGAGTGGCAGAAACGCAGCTCTGACCATGTGTCACCGCCAAGAAGTTCATTGTCTTGAGGGAAAAAAAAAAAAAAAAAAAAGACAAAAAAATGTAACCGTATGCTGTGCATATGTGCATTTGGGAGCACATGCTGTTGTGGGCTTTTTTTTTTTCTTCCTCCCTCTTCTTTTCCCCTTCCACCTACATCTTTGCAACCCATCAAGCTGCAAGTTTTTCGTTCAGCTGCAAAGCGTCTGTTTTTCATGGAAAAGGTGTTGGTGCTGAGCATAGTCCTGAGTCCTTGTCCAGGACACCCAGGAGCTGGGCTGTGGCTCTTCAGACTCTTTTTTTATTTAAATAATATTTCTTTAAAGCTTATAATATTGCTAAAGAAAAAGGGATGCGCTCAAAGGCTGGGCATAACCAGGAGCAACGCAACGCAACCCCACAAATGTCCCTGTGTCCCCCCAAGCCAGGAGCTGGTGGGATCTTCTTGCACGCCCATCTAAAGTGGCATCGGGTCCTTTTAATCCAGATGATGCCCTCATGTATCACCAAATCCCAAAGGGTCACTCAGCCCAATTCGTCCCGCTGGGCAAGGGCCCAATTTCCCCTGGCAGAGGAGGGTCAACCCGAAGGCAGAACGCAGCTCACGCCGGGATGTTTAGTTGTGTTATGAGCTTTTATTTAAAAAGCACATTTATACAGCAATAATTTCGCAGATACAAACTTCAGTTTTGTATTCTACAAAAGTCTTTGAATATTCTTCTCTTTACAAAATGGAACATTACAAAAATACAGACAATTTAATATGATTTTTTTATACAAATGTCTCTAATTGTAGTTATTTTCATTAAAATATTACTACCACAGAACTACAATATTTTAGTCGACTATAAAAAATTAATTCAATGCTTTTTTAAGCAGCAAAATGTAAATAACACAGGTCAGGACACAGTTTATAGTCATAGTGGATATATCTAAAATTGTTTCAGAAATAATATTTTACATAGTTAATTTTTAAGGTTTTATACATTATTTATATAATATTTATATATAAAAAAATCATAGCTTGCTATAGTTGAAATGATAGGACGGATTCTGTAAGAAGGATGTGCAAATGGCCGTTCTGCATGCTTTGCGGGATCCCTTTGCAAACGCGCTCTGTGAAAGGGCTGCAAACCAAGAACCTG
Organism: Grus americana; assembly: GCF_028858705.1. Lineage (NCBI taxonomy): Eukaryota > Metazoa > Chordata > Aves > Gruiformes > Gruidae > Grus > Grus americana. The sequence goes on from NC_072859.1 coordinate 30,942,691, forward strand.
TGGTTTCCGGGCAAAAAAAAAAAAAAAATTAAAAAAAAAAATAAAAATCACACTCGATAGAGGCACGACTGATTTACCACCGGTGTCACCGAGCGGAGCACAGGACCTGGTACCTGCCGTGGTGTGCACCGGGGTGCCCAGGGGAGGATGCACAAACCGACTGACACCCAGGCTGGGACGTGCCGCCCAGCAGCCCGTCCCGAAACTGCAGAATAAAAGTTTCCCCGGGACTCAGCCCCGAGGTCGTAGTGCGAAGGCGTCTTCGGCAGAGCCGCCGCTACCCACTTGCAAACCGCCAGCTCCCGCGGGAAGCGCAGAAAATCTGCTGCGATTTGTTTTTGAGGGGATGGCCGGGAAGCGGAGGATGCTCTTCTCGTGAAGGGCCGTTTGTGGGTGCTGCGCACGCCTGGGGGCTCGGGCAGGGCGAACCCCTGCTGGGGAGCGAGTGGAGAGGAAGAAATGTGGCTCCTCTGCGCAGAGGATGGAGCTATTCAGCCTCACTGCGCATCTCAGGACCGCTTGTTAAAGGCGTGTAGTGTGAACAGAGACCCTTCGGAGATCTTTAGACTGGGCAAGCTTCTTCTAAACTAAGTCACAGTATGGAGTAGAGGAGGCAAAAATAAACTAGTATCAAAAAGAGAAAAAAAGCAACTCTTACAAACCAATCCCAGATCTTGACTCAGTGCTGTTTCTCGTAGATAGTGCTATACAATTTAGTCGTGAGTTGGTTTTTCTCGCAGGCATTGGAAATCTTCATAGTAAATAAAACCTAAGATGGCCAGCTTTCCAAAAATCCCTTAGTGTTCATTAGCCTATGAATAATTTGGCGTTCACTACAACATGAACACTCAAACCAATTGCACATCCAGAACTCCGGCACCTCTCTTTGTTTGTTCGGCTTTTGAATTTCACGTTTTGTTTTTTGTTTTTATTTTTTTTTCTTTCTCACTGTCGCTTTTGACTTAGTTGACCACCACCCCTCTCATCCAAATGTCACAAGTTGAAAAGACCACAGAGTAAGACTTTACTGGTCGGGCAAGAAAGTCTCTCCCTACATTCTACTGTCTGATGAGATTTGAGAGCAGCAGGTAGTTGCTGTCAGCAGTCATTTTTTTAAAAAAAAAAAAAAAAAAAAAAAAAAAATTTAAAATAAAATACAACACCCATCCGACTTCGCAAAGGTCTACACCATGTTGTGATGGTTATTTCGCTCAATGATGTCCACAGGTGAAAGGATCTCCTTCCGGATGGGTGGTGGAGGCAGGCAAGTCTTTGTCTTGGGCTTGAAGAGATCTGAGACGTAAAACACCTGTAAGAACAAGTGGAAAAGGCAAGCTTAGCCACACTGGGTGATGCTCTGCTCAAAAAAGTTGGTTTACAGCATATTCACATATTTTTAAGTTGCAAAAATAGCACTTTCTGTGCTATTGAATGCCTGCCTGCAACACCGATAGCTGTGAAATCCCAAGTGCCTGCTACCACCTTTCTGTACGACAGAGAAAAAGGCTCAGACCTCACAAAATACAGCAAAAAACCCGTTACGGAACAATTTCATCTCTCACTGCATGAATCAGGAAACAGAGACACGGCCCATACTCCAATAAAATAACAAAGGTCTCCGAAGGGCTGGTGTGACTCACGGCGAGCTTAGGGATGGAGTTGGTGAGAAACAATTCATTCAGCCAGACATCAGGTAGGTAATTAAAAGCTTTCAAATCAAAGCTGCGTTAAAAGTTATCAGCAATGAGTCAACGGTGAATGATGCTCTCCTCATGCCCCACCAAGGCACCGGTACAGAGCCAGGGTCTGGTCCTGAAGCCAAAGCCTAAGGAGAGGAGGAGCTATTCCTGACTACTTTTTCCTAAATATCCCGTGATGTAACCCCTCTCCCGGATGTGAAAAAGCCAGCGCTTGGCAATTTCGGGAGGTAGGAACACAATAAGAAACAAAGCGCTGGGAGGAAACTTCCACATCCTCCCTTGGCAGCCGCTGCACAAAGCTTATCGGTCCTCCAGGACCGGGGCACTTTCTCCCTTGCCAAACCTCAGCTCTGCGCCAGAAGGGAAGAGAGTCAGACAGCATGGATCCTCTGGACGGGGCAAAAAGTGGCGAGGACTCATCGTTTTGTTAGCTGGCACCAAAGCCCCAAACTTCAGTCCTGCCACCGACTGCCGCCGCCAGCCCAAATTATTAATTAGCACACCCAGGCTGGGTAACGCGGGGAGGGGGATCAGGTTTTGCCATCTGCATCTCCACATTTTCTAGCTACCCAGAGGCTTACGCGGGTCTAGCTGTCCTTGGAAACAACTTTTGCAAGTCCCTATCAGCACGGGCAGATAAGGAACCGAGCTGAACAGTGAACCTGTTGTAAGTGGCAATTTACTCCTACAATTATAACCAAGGATGCAGGAAGCTGAGCTGTTGTTTCTCAGTTTTTATTGCTTCGTGGAAAAGCAAGGAAGGAGCTGACATAGAAACCAGCTCTTTTTTTTTTTTTTTTTCTTTTTTTTCCCCATGTATGTCCTGGTGTTTGGCTGCCTAGTTGTGCAACAGAGCCAATAAAGTTGTTCGCAGGGCATCCGAGTGGCAGCGTGCGTGCCTTTGGTTAAACAACAGGATCCAGCTGAACCCTCCGAGGATCACGAGCTGGAGCCTGGCCTCTTGCTGCAGCATCGCAGCGTAAAAACACGTTGAACCGCTCTGGCGATGGTTTTCTTTTGGGACGTTAATAACTGTAAAACCCCCGTTCGGCTGGCTTGGCGTGTTTCTGATGCCATCTCGCTCGCTTGCCCACCTTGGAGAGCTGGATTCAATCAAAAAGATGTCCAATTTCTGCACCGAGATAGCCATGACAAATCGATTTATGGGAGGAGATTGCTGAGCGCGAGAAGCATATGGGGATTACACAGAGTCTGGTCCTTATTTTGGACAGGAATGAGTTATGGTGGGGTGTCATCCTGGGTATTTTAGTTCTTACTGTGCTGCTCGCTGCTTTTCAGGGTTTAATTCAGGGACCGGGTAAGAGGTTTCGTTTCTCTTTAAACTATATTTCACTTTAACATGGCTGGAGGTTATATAAACACTTATAGGAATCATGAAATGTGATCTTTGGGGGTTAAAACAGTGTGTTAAATCCTCCTAATGCTTGAACTGTTTAACACAAAAAAGGACTAATAAACGTGCAAAGTTTTGCAGTTGGATTAGCTCCATTTCCTGTAGAAGGTGCTCTCCACCCATAAAGAAAACTTGATGGCAGAAGACCGAGCGCGTATTATACAAAGTAAGCCAATATCTTATATTGCCACTTAACAATTCCTATTCCTTTCCATGATATTGAAAAAACCCCCCCTAAATCACAAACACAGGGAGGTTAAAACAAGTCATGTGAGCTAAGCAGAGCAACAGCAGAAGGAGCACATCCTTCCGACGCCTCCGCTTTTCTCTCTCCATCACAAGAGACATAAACTACACGACATCGCAGGCTGCCTACAACACGCAGAAAAACGATTTCCATTTAAGAAATCCTCATCGTATTTCACCCTGGATCCGAGTCGAATGTTTCATCAGCTGGAAGCGCTTGACACTAATGTCTTCTGCTTGTTATTTCAGGCACTGAAGGACAAACGTGTCTGCTGCAGCACAACCTGGATTTAAGCTCCGGCAGCCCTCAGAGATGAAACCCGCAATTGGTTTCTGCTGAAAGTTACAGCCTGATAACTACGGTATTTTAACGGCCCTTGACAATCATCAGAGTGGACTCTTGAAGGCTTTGCTGGGGGAAGAAGTGTTTGGGAGCACGCAGGGTGGGTTGGAGGTGACGAGCCTTCTTCAGGTCCCTCCCTCTGCTTCAAGCATCCCGTGCACGAGAGCTGGATCCCAGAGCTGGGCAAGGACCCCCAGGATATACCAGTAATTGCTCTGATATACCAGTAATTTTAGCCAAAAGCTGCTCAACTCTACATTGAATGCAAACTCCAGGGGGTCTCAGGGCGACTCTTCCCCTTGTCCCTTGCTGCCACCTCTGCCGGTCCCTCCTGGGCCATGGCCCACGCCAGCAAAGCCGCGTTTGGGAGAACAAGAACATACTGCCGGTTCTTCGCAAGCCGATGAAGCGGGACAAGGGTTGGGTTTAAACCCTGCCCAAGTCCTAAGCTGCTGCCTGAGATGTCCCCGGCCACCAAGCCAGGCCTGCAAAGGATTTGGGGACCACCGCGCCCTCCATGAGCTGGCTGGGAAGAGCGGCGCAGGTTGCCCTGGGTTTGCGGGCAAAGCCGAGCCTGCCTGAGAACCTTCAGGCAGCTGCTTCCTATGTCGGTTTGCCTCGGTACAGGAAAGCCAGCCCAGCGCTGCTGCAGCCTCCCCTTCCCAGCACAGCTTCCAGCTGCTGGAGGGCTGGGAGGGGACGGCCAGCCCTGCCGCTCATCCCAGCCAGGAAGCATCCGGACGCCCGTCCCGAGCATCCGGAGAGCTATTGTCTCTCTGAAACTGCTGCCGGGATCCAGGGATGGATCTCCCGGTCCCTACTCCCCCCTATATATTGCTGTTACCCCACTTCCCAAGCAGAAAGGCACACGGAGAGGTAAATACCCCCTTGTGAACCTGCCTGGTGAGGGGCACTTGGTGTCTCGGCAAGCCCACACGAGACAAATTCGGACACCTGGACTGAGACAAGCTGCTCCATTGCTCCCTGCCTTGCCCAGGACCCTTTTCTCCCTAGGGCTGCCAGCACTGCCATCACGGTGCTACAGCAACTGCTGGGATGGAAAATGATTTCCAGGATTTGGAAAAACACCCTGGCAACGTTGGTATGAAGGACACAGGAGCTGTGAAGGCACGCATCCGTACGCAACTTCTCTAATTTCCCGGCCGTGCATGGGACATGGGCATCAGGCAACAGCCAAACCCAACAGCTACTGCTCAGAGAGTTAATAATACTTCATAAAAACTTCCCGACAATGACATTTTTGTCTTGGCTTGGGAACATTATCAATGAGTAGAAAGTACATAAATAACCTATTTTCTCTCCTTGCAAAATATAATGTTAGCGAATTTAATTCCTTGCCTCCAGGGCTGCTTTACTTTTAGATCAGTCAAAAGAAAACACCAAACAAAAAACCCAACAAACCACCCCCCCCCCCCAAAATCCCCCAAGAAAGCAGTAAGCTGTTAAAACCTTGCTTTCAGGAGTTTGTACAGACACGGAGCGCCCATAACCCCCGGCCCCTTTGTGTCCAGGCGAGGCAGCCGCCCGACCCGGTGCCCCCCAGCCTGCCCGCTTCGAACCTTTACATGTGTCACTTCGAGTTACAGCGCTGCGCAATCAGGTCACTCTTTGGAAAGTGAATTGCACGAGAACAAGCCCGGCAGCCGCGGACAAGCGGGCACGGCTTTTGTTCGCCGTTTTCTCACAAGCCCTTTCGGTCCATTAAAACCCCCCCAGGAGGCAGCGAGACACCCTGCCTCCTCCCCTCGCCCACCGGCTCCCGCTCCCAGGGACGGCTTTTGGCTGGACTGTGCAGGGAAGAGCCATAATCCCAACTACCCGAGACTCCCCACTGGGGGCTTGGCGGTAATCCTTGCAAACGAGCCGATGCTCGTTACCGAGAGCGGCTGGAGAAGCAAATGCCGCTGGGTGAAAGGGAAATATTCTCCCTTGCTGGAACGCCTTTTCAGCGCCCCAAGCTGCCTGGGCGAAGGGGCCCTTTGCCCAGAAGCCTCCTGGAGCGCAAGGCTGATGGGGAAAAGCCCTAAATGTTGTATTTTTTTGGTGAATACGTTATTTGTTCAGTGGGAGACAAGAAGAATTGCTTCTCCCCCCCAGCACAGCAGCGCCATTGCTCAGAGGGAGAGAAAAGCGCCGGCGGGTGCCCCCTCCTTTGCTGGGTGCCCGTCAGAGCACCCACCGTTGTGCTGGTAGGGTGCTCCGCTCCTGAGCTGCCCTCCACCTGCCCAGGGTGTTTGCACACAGGGGTGACACCGGACCAAACCCCCAGAGCACGCTGCCACGTCCCCAGCTGTAACGGGGGGGTTACGTGAGCTTGCAGCAGCACGGGCTGGGGACGTCCCCGCTATTTCCCCAGGACACCCCCCCCCCCAGCATCCCCGCACGGTTTGCCGTACTCACCACGCAGTAAGCCACCAGGGCCCCCTGTGCAAAGCCCGCCAGCACGTCGGTGGGGTGATGCTTGTGGTCCGACACGCGGGACAGGCCGGTATAAAACGCCATCATGATGAGGGTGAACTGGAGGAGGGGACGGAGCAGGCGGGCTCCCTTCCACGTGAATCTGGCCTGCAGATAAAACTGTGGGGAAAAAAGGGAAACAAAAAGGCTGCGTTAATTTGAGGGCAGCAAAGGAGAAGCCGTGGCCAAAACGCGCACGCGTGGCAGCAACAGCTCTGTGGGGCTGGCTGTGGGGTACCCGCACTCTCGTGGCTCAAGGAGTGGGGAGCTGTCAAAGAAGGATGCTCTTTGCAAACGCGTGGCCTCCGAGGGATTTTAGCCCACGGAGGGGATGCGGGCAGAAATGGATGGGTACAGCCCTCCCTTGGTGAGCCAGGGACCCCCTGCATACCGGCTCACCTCCCAGCCCTGCTTCAGCCTCCGAGTCCATCAAAGTCACACACACAACATCCAGGAAATTCCTCCCCACCACTATTCAGTGCGTAACAGAAGCAAGGTCCTAAATTTGGGGCACGCAGGACCCGCAGCATCTCAGAAGAAAAGCAGGAATAAACACAGCATGCCACAACTCCAGAGCCAGCCCCAAGGATTTCCAGACACAGCCGCAGCCGACGCGGATGCAAAACGCAATCCTCTGACATCGCCATCACATTCCCCTGCCCGAGCGTGGGGGTTTGCAGGGGCACAGGGAGCAGCTGCCCCACCACACGGCATGGGAAGTCACTCCTACCCAGCATGGAATAGCAACCCATCCTGGTCCTGGCTTGACCTAAAAAGATAAGCTGACGTGACGTCAAATGGACATTGCTCCCCACCTCCCCATGACTATCTCGGGCCCGTTTCCATTTTGTCCATAAGGCACGGCCAGTTCCTGTGGGAACCAGGAAGCCGGGCGGGAAGAGAGGACAGGAAAACGGCACCTCGCTGCCCACAGCTCAGCGGGGCAGGGTGCGGGAAGGGAGGGACGCACGCCGCAGCAACCTTCGGGTTTGGGGAGCAGAGAGGCACTCGATGGCTCGAAGAGTGCAAAAGTACCTGGAAAACGCTGCTCGGCCCCTGCAGCTCGGCCCCGCTGCCCGTGGGCTCAGCCGCAGCAGGTATTTTCTGCCTGTACCTAAATGAAGTGCTGGAAGTCAGACCCAGTGTGCTTCATGGGACTCTGCAACATCAGAGGGCTGGAAAGGGGTTTAATATCCATTTACGATCCCTTTTACACACCCAGAGCAGTTTACACTGCCTTGATACAGAAGGGAATAAAGTTCTCACTGGGTTCCCTGAAACCACAAATAACTTAATGACACCATTTACCTATAAAAGCAGAATTAATTGGAAGGCTGATAAGGGGAAAGCATCGTTTTGGCCAATTTAGTATGTCTGGCTGTTGCATACACATTATATTTACCCCTTTTTGGAAAGAACACACACTGGGCTCTTTAGAGGAAATGAAACATCATGTCATTTGAATGGAGCAGATGCTCCAAATTATCCAAATTGTTAGCCAATTAACATGGAAAGAAGCAGTACCAAAACAGCTCGGTGCTGGTTAATGCACATTATGATTCTGGGGAATAGATCTGCAACCCAGCCAGAGTCTGGGAACGGAGCCACGTCACCACGGCACACACCCCACGCTGTGCAAACTCGTGCACGCGTTGCTACAGGGCGAGTTACAGCTCTCTGGGTTCCCACAGCAAACTCTCGCTGGTGTAGCACAGCAAATGGACCACTGGGCTGTTTCTCTAGTTTGTGGTGGTAATTCCTACGCTGGGGAGAAAGATGAGTCAACAATCAGTGTATCAAAATTAGGAGGTATGTTCCGACCAGGAGGATCTAAAAAAAAGTAACAACAAAAAAAAAAAGAGCATCGATGAGGAGATGCTTTCCCCCCAGGTAAAACGCAGCTACCACTGAGCTGGAAAGCTGGAGCTGTAAAATAGCACAAGCCCATCCTGCACAGTCACTTGCAGTGATTTAACAGCAGGCACTTCATCCTGCGAGCAAATATCTATGCGGTTCATTAGCAGGGAACTGCACTTCTGGTTTGCAAGGCTTAGGCTGGTTGAATTTTCCTTGCCATGGTACTTGTGGACCCAGTGATCTGCCACAGAATAAACTGTGCAGGCAGGATACTCCTGGGTGAAGGTGGTGATATGGAGAGCTGGGGGGGGGCGATATCTTTAGATACAACTTCTCAGTATAGAGACAACTTCCCTTGAAAAGTCAGCATTTGTGGCGAGTAGGATTTTTAAAGCACACAAAAGATATGAAAACATGCTTCTGTTGCCATAGTTCAGGCTCGGGATTCAAGAGTCTCAGCCCAGGTGACAGTAGAAAACTTAGGTTCCAGGACATTGTTGCAGAGCAAAATTAGCTCCAAGTATTATATCTTATAAACTATTACTCTTGGTTCTACCAGGAAGACTGGAAACCTAATGTCCTACTTTAGTCTTGAGTCTCTGTCACATCAAACCCCTTAAGACTGACATTTGCTGCTGGATAATCTGACATTTGTCACTTTTTCACAGCCTTGACATCCCCTCAAACCATTCCATCCCACAAGCTTGGACTAAATAGGTCATCCACAGGTAAGGAAGCAAAGTAGCAATTAAAAATTAGGAATAAAAAGTTAACCCTGAGCTTGAACACACAATAAAGCAGACATTTTTGGGGGCTGAAGCGATTAAAAAAATAAACAAGTTTGTATACTGACCCGCTCCTTCCAAAGCACAGCTCTGAACTGTGCACCTAATCGACACACTTGAGCCCTGGAAAAGGTGTGCGAGGGCAGCGTGGCACCGTACGGCGTGTGCTGGGTGCCACCCAAGTCCCCAGCACCCAACTCACACCCACACCTGCGTATCTTGGAGAAGTAAAACCCACCCGAACAGATGCATCTCGGACACTGCACTACCAGCCTGAGGATCTCGACCGAGCTGCTTTTACTGACGCAATTAAATTCTTGGAAAAGATGTTCATTAGTTCCCCATTCATAAGAAAAAAAAAAAAAAAGGAAAAGAAAAAAAAAAGAGGGTAAGAGCACTTTTCATATCCCACAGGCATACTATGAGCATGCGCTACGTCAGAGACTGTACAGGATGCTCCGAACTTTGCCTCTGCCCTCAGTATGAAAGAAAAACCGAGTTAATAAGAGAAGTGAAAGGGCAGCATAGAGGTTGAAAGGATCAGAATTTAGCTAAAACAGGAATTGGTGCCATAAGACGTGGGAAGTTTCTGGCAATTTATCTGAAAACCTGCTTTTGCAAGGATTTTGTTTGTAACCTGGGAGCAAACCTGAAGTGCTGCCTGCTAAGAACTGCCAGACTTGGATGGGAACGTGGGGCTGGATGGAGCCCTTCCTGGGAGGGGATGGAGGAGCAAGACCACAACCAGGGTTATTTCCACCACAGACCATCACAGGGCAGCAAAAAATCAGGAAGACCATCAACAGAAACAAGTGTGGATGAAATAAGATCACACAGAGCAGCAGTTATTTGGAGCTCCCATCCACTGTCTCCTGGCAGAGGCTGAGTTACCACAAAGCAGATGGCTTGAAGGATGTCATATCACTGCTCTTCTGCCAGGGGACTTCCACAGTGGTGGTGGGGACAGCCCACAGCCACATGCAATCCCCAGGCAAACTCCTCAAGGAGGAGTTGGCAGGGAACACCAGCTAAAAGCATCACCTCCAGCCTTCCGGGGCTTTTCTGCCACCCAGAAATCCCATCCTGTTCACACTCTCCCCACTGCAAGGCTGAACTCCATCAACCACGTCCCTTAGTCACAGCTACGGTTTCCTTCTGGGAAATGGCTGGTCTTCTTTCTGTCTGACCTGAAGTCACCTCCTCCTCCAGCCCCATCTGCAAACGGAGCGGTACCCAAAGCGATATGGGGCCAAAACGCCTCAAACCCAACTCACCCCGGTGTAACGCACTGCCCTGGCTGGGCAAAGCCAGCTGGGGGAAGGGGAACAGCAGAATTCAGTTTTTAGCACCAAGATGGCCAGGGGACAAGGACAGGAGAAGGACAAAGAGCTCCCAGCACCAAAGGGATGCGTTGTTTGCCTCTTCCCTGCCCGTGCTGGGTGTACGGCATCCCCCGCCCCGTCGGGAATATCCCCATCAGTTCAGCAATGCAGTTCCCACCTCAGCCCTGGCCTTTGATGTAATTCCAGTTGATGCACTTAGGTCACCGCTAAACTCGACTCCAAGTCCACAACCACCGCGGGGTTACCTTCACACTGGCACGTCATCGCTCAGCGGCACGAGGGTACCAGGACCTTCTCCACCCCTCAGCAAGAAAGCCCAGTGCAAAGCCTCGCCAGATACACGAAACCAGCAGCATCTCCAATTTTTCATATAAATGAGTAGAACACACTAAACCCCGTTCTTATCCCAAGTCTTCCACCTCATCCACCAACGCACATTAAATACACAAGCTGCCCTGTTTTACTCCCCTTTTATGCAGAATCAGCCAACATTGCTTTTCCGATATTTAGCTCTTCTGCATCCTCTGTGCGGTGCCAGGCAACTTCGTGCCATGAAAAAAAAAATAGTCAGCATTACGGTCTCACGCGCTCGAGGGGAGTGGAAAGCCCCCATCGCTCTCCGCAGAGACTCCCCACATCCAGCGAAACAAAACCGAGAGGTGTGGGTCAGGTCCGGGGGGTTGCGTGGAATAAGCCGTTACATACCTCCTCTTTCCTCAGCCTGCTATAAATACGTATTACAGGCTCACTCAGCCAAGGGGTAACAAAGCAAGGAAAATTAAGACAAAGAAGATTAGCCAAGCGTAATTTCCCCTTTTAAATTTTTTATACAAAGGCCTGATGTTAATTGGGTATTCTTGGTGACAAGAAGGCTGCAAGGAACTTAGCCCTGAAGTCTCAGTGTTTAGAACTAAATCCCAGGAGATTTTACCGTTTGCAAGTGCCTTTTCCTTGGGACTTTTCCCCCAAAGCCCTCCAGGGCTTGGCATCTCTCTGCGTTTTCCTACGGGAGCCCATGGCCAAACTGCTTCTCCTTGATGGATACCGCAGGGCGCTGCTGCTGCGCAGGGTGATGGGGAACCGCCAACACCCGGGCAAATCCTGCCCCACGGTGCAGGGAAATCCCGTGGGATGCGTGAGAATTTGAGTATCTTTTAATAGATCAACTAAAGCTTTCTGGCACCCGTCTCCATCAGGTGAGGCAAACTTGAAAACATTATAATTCAGAATGGGCTCTAAGAGTGAAGCCAGGGAATGCCAGGAAAGACGGGAAGTGACTTATCCTTGAAATATGAAGTATTGTTCAATAGGGAATGTAGACGCTGCGCTTGGGATGTGGCTGATCAGCCAAACCTCTGCAGCTCTCGCTCAGCCCCACAAATATCCCCACTCTGCAAAGGTGCCCGGCAAACTCCCGGTATCCAAAGCACCGGCAGCAACCTGCTGCGGCACAGCCCTCCCTTCCCGGGAACTGGAGTACAACTGTTTTGTTTTGATTGAGATGATTCGCTGATTAAATCCATCGAAGCCACCTCCTGCAGGTGTTGGCACGGTAGGTGCCACATTTCTAACCACACTTCCAAACCCCACTCATTCACTGAGCTGGGCAAAACACAGGGGTTTATTTTCCATTAAATAAAATCCCTCTGGATTATTATTGCTTTTTTAAAAAATTATTTTTGGGTATTATCAGCCTCTCCAACATGACAGATTTTCTGTCTCCCTTTTCCTGTGAGATTTCTCATTCAGGCTCTGGCAGTGGCCAGGGAGCTGGAGTGATGGAGAGCAGGGTGCTGCAAGACAAGTTAGAATCACAGAATCATTTAAGTTGGAAAAGACCCTTAAGATCACCGTTTCCTCACCTCCAACATGCACCACGTCACACTGTCTTGTCTCAAGTTGCCTTTTTTCTCCCTTCAGTTTATGAACGAACACTTGGTGTAATTTTTCCCCTCACTTTTTAAGGCACAAGGCAACCGAGCAGCTGGTCAGATGGAGTCTGCTACCAACCTTATCCCAGTTTTGGGACAAAAATAAAAACATTAAGGGATCGTGGGTCAAAAACCCTCCGTGGAGAGGGATGAGGGGAGCAGCCTGTTGTCCCGGATCAGGCAGGGAGAAGGGCAGAGGCTGCCGATAGCCCAAGTGCTCCCATGTGGGGACGGGGAAGGGCAGCAAAGAGAGATCAGAGGTAGCTTTCTGCTCCGAGGCATTACGCAGGCGCTAAATGCCACTTTTGAAGCCTGCTGCAAAGTCAAAAAGTAAATCAGCCACCAGGCATTGGTGCAAAGCTGCGCTAGAAAATGAGCCACGCAGGTTCTCCATACGTCCCATGGGAATGCTGCATGCAGGCTGCAGGTTTGGGGTCTCCAGTGCACCCCCTGCCACCAGCCCCGCAGGCACCGGCATTCCCTGTTATTTCTCTCTTGCTCTGTAACTGCTGGATTTTCAGAAAAACATGGAAAAAACCTGGCAAAGCAGCGTGGTCTGCACGGCGCCCTGTGGAAACAGGGTCAAGCCCTGATGACTTTGGGCAGCCACTGCTGAAGTCAGTGGGGTGGAAACGCAGGGAGGGGGTGAGCGCTTGCCTGGCGGGGCACAGCCCCCCCGGTGTTTGTCCCCTACCCTGAAGGATGCTGCAGGAAAGGGTAAAGCATCGGGCTCGGCTTCCAAAAAGGCCTAGGAGCAGCATCGCCTACAAAAATACCCGGTAGGATGACCCAAACCTTGATGAGTATTTGGAGAGAAACCATCACCTACTTAACAGGGACTGGCAGTGCTCGCTGTTTCCGGATGCCAGGCTCGAAAGCATCTCAGGGCTGACTTATCGGACTGCCCACAGATCTCCTCGGAAATAAATAAATGCCTGCGCGAGTGATGGTTTCCAAACACAGCTTGGAAAGTTTTGCGAAGGCAGCGGCGGAGGGCTGAGCCTCCTGCGAAGCATCACCGGGGCAGCTCTGCATTGTAACACGGCTGGGAGGAAACGGCCAAAATGGTTACTGAAGAAATTCAAAAGTTTTCCCAGAACATTTAAAAAACCCCCCAAAACAACAAAATGCAGGGGGGGGGAGAGGAGGGGAATGAGGAAAGAATTTAATATGCCACCCCCACACCAGTCTGGAAATCTTAGTAATTAAATCACAGAAATTGCTAACAGGGAGGGGGAATGCAGGGCTGAAAAGGCAGGAGGGAGCAGTGACAGCTTATCTTTTCAGAGGGTAAAGGGGGGGAGCACTGCTCACAGATAAAAGTTCACATTTAATGTTTTTAACAGTGCCGTGCTGTTTCTTTGCTTGCTAGTCTGGGGGACACAAATCCTTTAAGGAATCTGAAACCTTTTTCCTAATTTTTACAATAATAATAAATAATAATAATTATGAATAATAATAATCTAAAAAACCCCAAACAAACACAAATCACTACCCAGATCCTCCCGAAAAGCTGCGTGCGGGTCCAGCCCCCGGGAGGGCACAGGCAGCGTGCCTCCCGCAGCCCCTGCAGGAAGCACCTTGGCAGCCGCCCCGGCCCCAGCCCCGGGCAGGAAGGGTAGAGCCATTTCTCACTGACAAAGAAAAACAAGTCCCAGCCCTCCGCTCCGGATCCCGGCAGGCAGAGGCTGCTCCACCTGCTCCTCTGGCGCATTTCGGAACCGGCCCTCACTTCCCGACAGAGCCGCGACGGCGCATCTTCCCTCTCCGTCGGTGCGATATTTTGGCTCGCCCGGAGCTCTCCCCAGTGGAAACCACAACGTGGGGCGAACAAAATTGCCCAAGTCATCCACAGAATCAGTAGGATTCGGATTTAATCACAGCCTTGGCTATATCCCAAAGCTGCACAGCTCAGCTATCACCCCAGGAGTCTCCATCCCAAACACCACCGCGGGGGCCGAGAGCGGATCTTTCCGCCACCGACTTGTTCTTTTTTTCAACCGACCCCCTATCTCCGATGCTCATCGTGTTGTTATTGCTACTGAACGGGTGTGAGCGCCTTGGGAAAGGGGGACAGGAGATAAATCAGCTCAATCTCAAGCAAGCCTGAGGTTACTTACCACCAAATACAGCATGGTGTAGAGGGAGAAGGACGCGTGCCCAGAGAAGAAGGATTTCCTGCAAAACAAAGCAGGTGCTAAGAACCAGCCGCTATCATCTCTGCTATTATAATTTTACGTGAAATATGGTGACTCGCCTGCTGCTACCAAGAGGGTACCAAAGCAGAGGGACCCAGAACCCCCAATCTTTTGGGTTATAAAACCACCGTTACATGTCCCGCTCGCTTGCGAGGCAGAAAGCGAACGGACAGACAGGATGCTCGCATTGTTCGTCCCTTCCTGGTCTACTCGTGGGACAGCAGTTATTTCCAGGATAGCCCGATAACTCATCGTCTCGCCTCAAATAACCAGGAAACCATAAAGAAATAAGCAACCGGAGAAGCTGCTTGCTTCTTAATCGCAGCATGTGAAACATGCCCTTAGAAGTGTCAAATCTAAACATCTGACGGATTTGATAGAGAGCTTGAAGGGGAGGTGCTGGCAGCCCTGCCTGCGTGGAGCGTCCTTGGAGGAGAAGTCCTCTGCTCCGTCGTATGAGACGGCTCAATCTGTTCACCATGAGCTCAGCTCTTAGGGTGAATTCCCACATTGAGCAACCGCTTGGGGAAACAATAGTGCAGGAGTAAAGAGAAAGGAAAAGATATGTTATTCAGCCAAGTCCCGCAATTCCCGAGGGAAACCGCCTGTCCCTGGCAGACGGAGTTACAGCCTTCGCAGAGAAAGCGGCGTTTGCATCATCTATTGCTGGCAGACAAACCCTAAGACATATTTAGCGTAAAACACCATTTTGGCGGCAGCGACCCGTGGCTTTGACACCACGGGCTCTCACCTGGCTTCCTGGACCTTGCTGTCGCTTCCCCTGCAGGTGTAGTTTTGGATGTAAACTCCCTTAGCGCAGTTAATGGTGGAGAAATCCAAATCGCAAACTTCCAGGAAATGCGGCCGCAAGCGCCCGACGGACACTTTGGCAATGTCTGTGAAGGACTGGCTGATGGCGCAGCCGAAAACGAAGCAGCCCACTTGCTTGTAGAGAGCAGCCACGTAGGGGTTCTGGATAAAGGAGCGTGACTTCTCCTTCAGGTAGTGGATGCGGTAGAGCTCTCCCGTTATAATCTGCGGGTGAAAGGCAACAGAGAGGTTAGAGAGCAGGAAAGATGCCGTGCGAGACCGGCGATGGGTGGCAAACGCAGGGCTGAGACAGCTCTTTGTGTTCTGAGCATCTCGAACCGGCAATCTGCTTCCACAGTGAGGAAGGGGAGCCCAGAGCCCAGCATCTCTCCGTCCTCCTCCTTTTCCCTCTCAGTTTCGCAGTGCTCAAAATGTTTTTTATGATTTGATAAACAAGAAGAAAGAAAAAAAAGCTAGAGTTTGGTTTAGCACGTTGACACATCTTTACAGAAGTGAAATAGCACCCCGGATCTATGCCAGCATAGGGGGAAAAAAAATGAACATAAACCAGATAAAGAATCAGTGTGTGTTTGGGAAGGAGAGGCCAGATCCACTACCCTCTTATCAAACTGATTTTGGAGGAAAGCAAAGGAACCGCCTGCTTATCTTTGTCTCTGAAAACCCTGAACGCAACAGACTCGAAGCCCCAAACCTTTCAGATTCAGGCCCAAAATTTGCCACCACCAGACCCAACTCGAGCTGCTCAAAGCCTCCGTAAACACCAGTTATTTCTGGGCATTTCAAGAGATCTTGCCATTGCGTGGCAGCAAATCCTGTCTTTCTCGTGACAGGGGCGCTGGCATTTGACAATATCACCATAAATCACAGTCAGGGAGCAGAGGGCCTGACTTCTCCTAATCCCCACTCTTAAAAGGCGGGTTAATGAAAATCAGGCTGTGAAATGAAGTCCAAATGTCTCACCTCTCCCAAAGAAGCAAAAGCTTAAATTGTTCTCCGTCACGTTACACACCTAGTTTTTGAGCTCCAGATTTACAGCTTTAGGATTTTATTCATTACTTTATATGTTTTTATACCTGAGTAATAAATCGAGGCGGGGTGGTTTTTTTTTTTTCCCCCTAGTCTCCCCCTCATCCCTGACCCTCTCTAGTCACAAGGACTACGATACGTAAAATTAACTGTCAGAAAAAATGCCTTCATGTTAATCCCTTTCTGGAGCAGCCAGCAATATTCCTCCCGGCGTGGCAGCCAGCCAGCGGCATGCAGGAGACAAGGCTCCCCTGCCTACCTTTTTTAAAAGCTTGGCACAACCTTTGGAAACTAATAAACTGGAAAAGTATGGCAATTAGACTAAGAGGAGATGAAGCCGTATCATTGTTTGAACTCACTGGTACCGTGGCTTGAAGAAACCAAGGTTGACCTAAGGCAGCTGAAACTGCAGCTAAGCAGGCTTTATCGAAGAGAGATACAAGTGTAATAATAAAAAATGAAGGCCAAGCTCTCTGCCACCATGCACAGAAATACTTTGGGTGGCCGCACCGTCACCTGGGGTTTACATGTCACTACTAAGATTCACTCTTGGAAATCTGGCGGTGGCCAAGAGCTCTCTGGGGAGCTGCAGCTAACCAGCTCCGGCATCATTTTAATCCTCTCAGACTCCAAAGACCATGGTTTATCTCCATTTTGAACCACCTTCCAGCACAACCTGGCAGCCAGGACATCTACAGGCATGAGGACCACAGAGGGAGGTTGGAGCCTCTCCTGCTCCTCTGGCAGGAGGCAGCTCCAGGGTGTCCTGGATGGACACGGATGCTCCTGCATGAGGGCACAGCCACCGCCTGCAGCCTCCCAAACCCCTAAATTCATAAGAAGGGGAGCCACGAGGCTCAAAACTCATGGCTTTTGCAGAGGGGAGACGAGACAAACTAAGGATGACATCTAATAGCAGCAGATGTGCCATTTCTCCAAACTCACAAACAGATCCACGTAAACCCGAGGCTCCTGACCTGGGTAAGGCATGTGACCGTTTTAAACAAGGACCAACAAAAGTCTGGGGATTAATATTTTTCTCTCACCGTTGGTGGTCTGGGTAATTGCACACATGTAGCAGATTGTAAATTGGAGACTTCATTCCCTCGCTAACACGCTGCTGGGCAGCCATGAACCCTCCCCGCTTAGTTAAAGCCATGGCTCAACCTTAACGAGAAGCTAAAAATTGGGTAAACTCGTTTTTTTGGCAGTGCCGTCCCAGATAAAGCAGGATGGTGAAAAACTAATGCAGCACAGATGTGCACGAACTGAAAAGACATCCTGAGAAGAAAACAAGTCTTTAAGATATTAAACTCTTCTTATGCCTTGCACTTCTGGCGAGCCACCCGCATGGGATGTATGCCATGCGTACGTGATGGGCACAGCCCCCGGGGGACCGTCACGCACATTTAAGAAAGATGGTCACTAGAGAGAATCCAATATCAAACTTTTCTGTCTGTGAATGCCTTTTGCAGACTTTTGGCTGTCGTGCCCATTTTATCGTTGCTATTATAAGGTATCACCAGCAGTCCAATTAGCCTGTAATTACTTTTAGAGCTTTTCTAATCACTTACGTCTCTGGTGTAACGTTCTCTGTGTCTAATCACGTTGAAGCATATCACCTTCAGCTGTAAAACAATCAGCTAATCCAGCTGTGTAACTTAGATCGTCTAGCAAATTAATTTTCTTAGGTATTTTCTACAGGCTTTCAAGACCCATCAGGTGTGGGGGGAGCAGGGCAGCTCAGCGGCGGTACCCGTACGAGGCTCAGGAAAAGGAAAATGCCACTTTCCCCGGCCATCCCAGGGACCGCCAACATGCTTCTGAGCCCAAGATGATCAAATTAACCATCTTCCAAGCAAGAAGAGCAGTCAGGAGAGACGTGAGAGCGCACAGCTCAGGGGCACGAGCCAGGGTCATCTGCACGGAAATTTGCCTGAAGTCAGTAAATACACAGGTATTAAACCCAAATGCATATCCTCTTCTCACATCCTGATCGAAACAAAGGTCTTTGCCTCTGCCGTTTACCTAAAGAGCACTCTGGGTGTCCTCAAGCCACTTAAAACACAACCCAGACCTTTTACCCTGGCTAGACTGCCCGTGACGCCACGTAAAGCAAGGGCGCAAAATTTTGGCCGCGCCATCCAAAACGCCGGCTCCCTGGAAGTCCTCATAACCGCTGTCCTGCCTTCCCAAGGCAAACGTTGGGAGCGAAAGGAGCGGAGTCAGTGCTTTGTGGATTTGGAAGGAATTCCTATTATGCTACAGTAATGCTGGTATCTGGGTTACATCTGAAAAAAAGAGGTCAGGCTGACTTGAATTTTCCATGCATGCTGCCATAGCAAAGAAATCTGTTGCTTCAATTCCTCGTTAGCCATTTGTATCACTCAACAGCAAATAACCGAGCTTTTGAATTTACCTTATTAAGTTACATTTGTTGTGGGCACAGCAAAACCAGGGCAGAAACATCTAATTCTTTGGGGATTTTCTTTCTCTTTTAATTGACCTGCTATTTCGTGGTAGAAAGCTGATGGATCACATAGGCAGCTGATTATATTTCCAGTTTCTGTTCCAACTCCTGTACTTGCCACTGCCTCATTACTGATCAGAAGCACACTCCGCATGGAGCCGGCATGCCGATAGCTCAGGCAGTAATGCGAAAATGAGAGGCTTTTTCATTTTGTTTTTATGGCTTTTCCACACTCAGGGGTAATTCACCTGCAGGGTAAAATTCTGCCGTGTTTATAGAATCGGGGGTCTGGCACCTTTGGGGTTTGTTTTGAGGAGGGAGGGCGCATAGGAACAAGGCACTTTTGGGGACCTACTTTGCTAAGTGAGTATATGTGGTCAGGAAATGATGGAGAGATCAGGAAACGATGGAGATATTCACAGCACAAAACGGCAAGGCAGGGAATGGGGTATTACCGAAGCAGGCACCGTGCCATGCTAAAATACCTATTGCCCGTGACATTGGTCCTGTGAGGAAAGATGAAAGCTAGGAGGAGAACAAGTGCTCCTGACCCCTCCATCCCCATCCCTCCCCAGCTGAAGGACCAAGAGGAAGGCAGCACCTCTGGGAAAGCACCTGAGCTGTGCTGGCGGCAGGTGAGAAGGAAAATGTAGGTACTTTTCATAGGGGAATTTCACCTTCAGCTGGAAGCGTTTAACCAACAACCAGGAGAGAGCTCTTGCCTCCTGCCCCAGCACCAGATACGTGCTGGCATAAGGAAGCTCAGTTCCACGGGCTGAATGAATTCAGCTTTTTGGCTGACATATAAAGCTCTCACCGTGCAATCGTTTCCTAGCACACCTCTAGGAAACCTGGCAGGAAAAGAGAAATGAGGAGGCATTGGGAAGGTGGTGCATTAACTACTTTTTACAGTGAGGACTCTGGGAATAAGCTCCCCATGGAAGGTTTTAATTGTCTTTTTAATATGACTGTGATACACAATCTCTTAAAAATCTAATGCTAACCTGTGAAACTTTTCCAGGCACTGGTTAGCTGAAAAGACTTTTTTTTTTTTTTTAAACCTTATAAAATAGGCAAATACCAAGAGTTATTTGAATAGGGACAAACCCTGCCAAGTCCTTATTGACACTCAAGTCTTTTTGCTTCTACACTGAACTCCTACCGGAGGGTGAAAAAGCTCTTGTGGAGCTCACAGACTTGCCCAAACAGCTTTGGGCCTGTTTATGGGCTTCAGGAGTAATCTCATTCCTCCCATTAGAGGCTTTCATTTGCAAATGTTTACTACTCCATGCTCACGTGGAAGTCAAATAATCACAGAGGAGATGTGCACCTTGGTAGATAGCTTGGACATACCAGCAAGATTGCGTTAAACCCCCAGAGAAACAGCTAAACCAGCTAAAGAGGTGACAAAAAGCCACCGGGGATGCCCAAGGGATAGGAGAGGAGGTTTCGGAGGCGGTACTTACAGCGAGGATAGTAATGAGGATGCCCGCAGCACATAGCACCGCGTCGTTGATTGTCTCCATCGTCTTCAGCGGGTACCTGATGCTGTCGTCGTCGCAGTAGAAGCCCCGCTGGTAGGGCTGGATTGTGCTCGTTTCAATGATGAGGAAAGGCAACCCGGCTGGAAAGAACGGGAGACAATAACCAAACCCATCAGCAACACAGGCAAACACAAGCGGCTCACCAAAAAAAAAAAAAAAAAGGCCCAACTAGAAAACCCCTTGCAAACCACACAGCACCGTTCCTGATGCTTTTCTTTCCATATTGCTATCTTTCCAAAGGGAACAGCGTTGGGATTTGTTTTTCCAAGTCGCTCTTGCGGGGAAAAAGCATCTCCTCTGTTAT
The DNA here is from genome assembly GCF_028858705.1 of Grus americana. NCBI lineage: Eukaryota > Metazoa > Chordata > Aves > Gruiformes > Gruidae > Grus > Grus americana. The sequence goes on from NC_072859.1 coordinate 30,963,161, forward strand.
GGTTATCAGATGTCTGCACTTGCCTGGTTTCAGTTAAGCCTGGTGCATTGCAAATATTAACTTACAGGAACGGACCCCTAAAGCAATCCCTCTGCAAAACGCCATGAAAACGAACCTGGCACTTTTCTCCAGGGAGGGCCCGATGCTCTGCCGAGCGCCCCGCGGCAGGGCAGCCCAGAGCTGTGCAAACAAACACTGGAGGATCGAGTATCAGCACGGCTTCTCCTACCTGGTCAGCCCAGCTACGCTCCATCCCCATCACTTCTACGCCTTTGAAGCCTTCCTTGGCCCCCTCCTCTCTGTATTTACCAGGTATATGTGTGTTTGTACCTACTAATGCCATAAGACTACGTGCTCTGAGCAGCTGTGGGACACCCATCCATCCTTGACCCATCCATGCAAGGGGAAGCTGAGCACGCACCCGACCGGCCCATCCACGAGAGCTGCTGAACTCCCATCAGAGCCCGTTCGCCTTCAATCACATTAAAACCATGTGAAATCTGTTTTTAAACACTGGTTGTGAACCCTCCATGCAGGAGACCTGTGTCTGCACAGCTCAGCTAGACCTTTGCACCAGGCACGGAGAAAATCTGCTCAAAATCATGGAGTGATGGGTTAGGACATGCGCTATAGAGGGGACACCTCAAAATCGCTGCACATCTGTTATTCCGTATTTTAAGTCTTTCAGAGAAATACAGCGTTGCCTCAAACTTGGTAGGAGAGCTCTGGGGTATTTCCCAGCCACGATGTTACCTTGAGCAGCGCACCCTCCTTCCGTTCTCCTCAGTTTCCCCATCCATCTTTGCTATTAAGCCCGTCACCGAGAGGAGCGGTACATCCCCTCCAAAACAAGCCCCAGATTCCCTGAAACCCACGTTGAGAGTAAATCACAAACCACAAGGTACAGGAAACCCTTCCTCCCACTTGCAAAGCGAAACCCAGGTAAGGGGAAAACAAATGCACAGTGGTTCAAGCTGTCCTTGGGCCAAGACAACAGGTCTCACGCCCAGATCCTACAGAAAGCACTAGGGAATATTTGTCGACCACTAACTTGCTTAAGTATCTGCGAGTTTGTTTACACAGCAAGAAGTCTAAGACATCAGAGGGTTTTTTTTCTTTCTAAAATTAATAAAAAATAAATAAAAAAACAAAGTGCTGATGGGTTTCACCTAAATTTGTCCATGGTACATTTGTAGTGATCACGACCTGCTAGATGTGATTAGCAAGGGTGCCATCCAGGTTGTTAAAAGGTGTCGTCAAAATAACGTTCCCCACCTCCACATGAACCACTTTCTGTACTTCACTTTGCGCAATCCATTTTGGCTCCTTTTCTTATACGTTAATAGGTTTGCCTAATCCGGGATTATTAGGGGGTTTTGTTAGTCTTAAGAAAAAGGAAAATCTCCATCATCTGTGAGCAGGGACAACCACACGCAGACCTGAAGCCTCTGAGGTACCCAAGAGCGGCCAGGGCCATCGCTCAGGACCCCTTTTCAGATCCTCTCTAAAAAACTCTGGAAATGGGTTAATTGCAAGCGCCGGGCCCCGCGGCACTTGGCAGGGCAGGATGGTTTCCACCACATGTGTGAACCAGCGAGGAAAGGTTTCAGAACCGCCTGCCCAGCTCAGATATGGTAAATAAAATCGGACATCTCGTGTGAATCCAGTTGATCTTCATTCCACTATTTAACTGTTTTGATGCCTAGCCAGCTTGGCCCCAAAACATGCCTCTGATGCCAGCAATCTGATATTAATAGGCCACTTAAAAAATCCTTAGTTTCCCAATGAAAAATTGCAGGAGAAGAGCTAATGTTGCTTGGCACGATCCAATTTCACATGCACTTGAAGCAGCGGCGTAACAGTTGAACTCGGGGAGTAGACATGCCACGGTTACGTGGCTTATTGTTATTTCTCCAGTTCCTCTTGTTAATAGCTTTCACATGACAGGTCTGTAAAACACATGTTCCCACAGACAATAAAATACATCTGAAAGCTAAAACTGGCTTTAAAAAAAAAAAAAAAAAAGACAATAGTGCTCCTATATATTATGTGAACCCAGGAATAATAAAGATTTGTTTTCCCTTCATTCATTGAACAGCATGGGGTAGTATTTCCGCGTTTCAATTATATGTACGCTTGCCACAGCTATAATAAGAGCATAACTGACCTATATGGTATACATTTTCTTAAAGTGCGCATAGGCATAGTTTAGAAAATCCAATGGTTTTGTTTTCTCTCCTACAAACTTGTGGTTTAGCGGGATATTGCCAATCAAGTCTTGACATTTTTCCAGCAAAACAGTAACCTCAGATTCCCTTTTTTTTTCTTCCCCCCCCCCCTTTTTTTTTTTAAACATGAGAAACATAAACATACTCTCCGTAGCTGAACGGATATTACTTCGAAGACATAACACGCCCTTGATTTCGAGGGCTGGGCCAGAGGTTCCTTTTCAACCCAAGGAAGAGAAGACTTGAAGACCTCAGCCCATGCCAAATGGTAAATCGTGCTCAAGATAGCTCTTCTTCCACAAGGTTATTTCTTGGAGGACGGGTTGTCTAAGTGACTAGGTCACCACCCACATATTTTTTGGCAAGGGGGTTCCAGCACGGAGAAGCCCGTAGCAGTGCCAAAAGGCAACTAGAGAATGGGTTTTGCAGAAAAACACTACAGAGGGAAGTGTGGAAGAAAACAGAGAATTAAACGTGGAGAGAGATGCCTTTGGGATCCTTCAGCAAAACACCACAGAGACATTATTCCCCCTGGGAGATCTGCCAGGGGCAAAGGTGGGCATCCAGAAGCGGGGCTACAGCGCGCATGCCCTTGGACATGGAAGGCAAGCAGCGTAGGGTTGTACCATCTTCATGGTACGTCTGGCCGCCTCCCTTCTTCTGCCCCAGTCTACTTCTTTGATTCAGTGTCTTAATATGAAATTCAGATTATGCATCCCTGGCTGCAGTGATTGGCATCTACAACAGTTCAACAGCTGAAGCCCATAAAGGTGCTAAGTTTTCAACCTCCACCATTTCCCAATCCTACCCACCGTACACAACTATTGAGAATACAAGAAGTACCTTTCAGAAAATGGTAATGAATGGTGACTTGCATTGAAGTGAGCAATTCACAGCAGGCAAAAAGTTACACTGATTTTGGGATGGTCACTCCTCTCCAAAAATGGTCCTACTTGGCCATTCTGTCTGTGGCTACTTTGCACCTACATGTACAGACCTACTGCAAGTTCTTTAGTAACGCTGTAGAAAGGCCTCACATCTTCATTAATACTGGTGTCCCCATGCTGAGAAATTACACAGCAGCATGTGGACCATACCCTAAGGCATGGAGCTAACCCTGGCGCATCCATGTAAGACTGCGTGACCAGAGAAGCACTCTTATCCCCATCTCACAGACAGAGGAAACTAAAGCACAGAACAACCAGATTTGCTTATTCCAATGCAAAAAAGGTAAATGGAGCTGAGATTACCTCCTGAATTGTAACATCCTTCACAATGCAAAGGAAAGGGTTTGTTTTTTTTTTTCTTCCTCATATAAAGGGGATTTTTTTGCTTTAAGAACAGAACAAGGAAATCCCAACCACATGCTTTTATCTACACCATGCTACAGGAGATCAAACAGGGCTCCAAACCATGAGTGTAATAGAAAGCTCTTGGGGACTGATCCTGTCCCATCCAAACGGGCTCAGCCCTGCTCTGAGCAGCATGGAGCAGGTATGGACACTAACGAATTGTGCAAGGCACTGCGGGACGTGGGGCTGGACGTTGAAAAATGATGTTGCTTTTGTTGGTAGGAAGTCCAGGTGACTTGGTGATCTCTAACCACTGGTGTCCTGCACTAAAATATCTCAGTGAAGGGTTTAAATTCATTTGCCTTTCTATTTAATAAAGCAAATCAAGTTTGGAAATCTAGCACCAAGGAAAAAAATACTCCTTTCCCTTGGTCAGCACCTTTATTAAGAGGCAATTAATAGGCAATAATCTTGGGAAAGCTGGCAGCATGAAAGCTAAAACCCCATCACTAAGCCTAAACAAAAACCCTTGCAAAACCCGCATGTACTCTCTGACCAGCTTGAAATGTGCATAAAATCAAAGGCAGAAGAAAAAAGGGCTCTGTGTTGGGTACAGCACTTTGAATCTCAGACTCTTTGAAAAGTTAAGGCTTGTGCGGATTTAATAGGAAAAAAAAAATTTAAAAAGGGGATAAGCTTTCATTGGCCACCCATTGGAAAAGCTGCGGAGGGAGGGGAAGAGGCTTTTCTGCAGTGACCCACCCATGCAGCTCTCATCTTCCCAGCCCAACCTTCACCTTTGCACCAAATTAAACACTTTTTTTTTTTTTTTAATGTTTGGGTTTGATGGAGGTTGTTGGGTTTTTTTTCCCCCACTAAATCTTTCTTCTTTCAACCCTGCAGGTCAGTGGGATGTTGCTGGCTATCTCAACAAAGCAATGGTAATTTCTAACAAGCACTCTGTGATGTGTTTGGCTGCCAATGTCCAGGCCCTGGGCGTGTTTTTAAGGTTTCGGTAGATTAGATGTCTATCTTAAGTGAAAAAGATCATTAAATAATTTGGCAGGACCAAGTGGGGCATCTAATTCCTCATCCAAGACACACTCTGTAAATATTTGCGTACCTACAAGTGACAGGCTTTCTATTTGAAGTACTGAGTGGCTGATCTTGGGTACATACAAACCTTATTTGGTTTACAACATTTGTACATATTTTAAAATGCATAAAAACTAGATTAGCCTATGGTAGGCTTTTATTGGGGCTTTAAAAGTGGGCTTCCCAACTCTTAGAGAAGAATCGCAGCCCTGCAGACCAGCCTTGGCAGCTGCTGCAAGAGCAAACAACTCCTGAAGCCAGTTGACATTATATATATTTATATGCACATAGATGAAATTTAATAACGTGAAGAACAGAAGTATTTCCATGTTTCCGTCATATCAGGCATATGCTGACAATCACAATAGGGCCTGATTCTGCACCAGCACCAACAAAATGGGTGGGGGAAGGAGGGGTAGGAACTCGGTCAACCGAAAAATAATCTTGAGGGACATGATCCACAGCCCAGCGGTAGCCAAAAGAAGGATCCTGCTGCGGGCTGGATTGGGCCATTACGTTGGGATTTTCAAAGGTCTTGAAAGTGTCAGTGATGGGCCTCCTTCTCAACAGTTTTTGACTGAATCTGGATACTTGATGTCCATATATTCACAAGAGACAACTAGGCTAACATCAGAAACACAGAGTACCTTCAAGTCTGTATTTTATTACCTGCTCAGTCTTAATTGTTCTTCACCTTGGTTCCAGCAGTCCAGAAGACTGCTCTGTGCATCTGCCTGTATTTTGGAAACACATCTAATATCGGTGTTTGCAAAACAGATTCCCATTCAACTCTATTACAGTACCACTACTCTCAGCTACACAGACGCATAAGGATAGGCAATTCTCTAAACACACAAACAAACCCTAGACTTTACTGTAGAACAGGTACCTGCTTTAGAGTATTAAAGAACACATAAACGAGGATCAGTATATATTGAATTTCTCTGAGTTGACCTGTTTGGAAAAGTCCTAGGACACAATGGGTTGATTTCCACAAAACCCAAGATACCAGTTCATTTTCTATTTGCTGTAGGTTCTCCCGTGTAACTCACACTAACTTTGGCACCTACTTATGTCAATCTATCTGGTGTCCTTCCTATCGAGAGGGTGACATTTCAGTCCACTTTATTACATTTCAGCCCAATCATAGGAACTTCAATGTAAACCTCACCATTTTTGGTCCACAGAGTCCATGAGACTTCCTAGTGGGCAGACATGGATTCATTTTGACCTAGATGGAGATATTTTCTGGGTTCTTAATTTTGGGGGGTTTTTTTTGTTTGTTTGTTTATTTTTAAATAAGAACTGGTTATTCAGGAACACTGGGCAAAATGCCTTCTCACGCCTGCTAGTACAACAACAAACAAGAAAGCCAAGAATATTCATTTTCCCTATGGACAACGCTATAATATTGACAACCCCAAACTGCAGAGGTGTTTGAGAAGTGCCTCTAAAAGGAACCGGCAGTGGTGGCAGGAACGACAGGTATCTCTGCCTGCTCCCCAAACCCATCACCCAGAGACATACCCATCCTTTGCAGTAAATACAGCCCTGCGCAACCTGGAGCATGCTTATTGACCCAACCATCCTGGGAGAATATTATTATAGAAAGCCTCTTGGCCACAGATGCTTTAAACCAAATGTCAAATTATTCTCAAGCGCTGCAAATTCCTCTGGATTCGAAACCTTGGTAGAAACGCTTCCTCGTGCGGCTGGAAGACAACGTGCCAGCCCTGTGCTCCAAGAGCTCCAGATGAACAGGAGTGCTGCCATTGGTTTTGCTGGGAGAAATGCTGCTTTTAGAGAGTACCTGTTACCTAGTTCCAGCGGTAAACACCGCATACGAAGGGGGAAAGAGGAGAAGGGAATTCTAAGAAGTGTGTTAAGTTGTTCCTCCTGGGAGTCTGGCATGAGCTGATGTATTAAGAGAGCTTTATATTAAAGCGCACGTATATTTTTAATACCTAAAAAAATGCATTAATAAGAACAAAAGGTCTTATCCAAGCCACAATACCTAGATGCATATAAAATTCTGCATTTGTCAGGTAAAACAGATTTAAGCCAGCCTGGCCAACCAGCAAAAGTTGGAGAAGGTGAATATAAAAGACATTATCAACAGGAACCCAGAGCCAGCTCCAGTCAAACATGATGGAAACAAAGCCATCATTTCACATTGTCTACAGCAAGGAATAAAATGCGATACACCATGAAAAATCTAACGCGTCAGCATCTTTTGAGGCACCTCTATACATCCAAGTGCTTTGGAAGGTCTCGCAGATATGAGAAGTCTGACCTAGGATGACCCAGCTTGAACAGAGGGAGGGAAAAAAAAAAAAAAAAAAATCAAAAATGTGCCTGTGAACTCTGTAATACTGAGGGCAAATGGATCGTGTGAAAAATACACTGCGGCAACTATTATGTTTTCAATTACAAACGAAGCGAACACGGTTTACTCTGCCGGTCAGCGGGGTTTGGAACGAGCCCTGCCTCGCCACGACTCCTCCGGGCTCTGCCTTCGAGGAAGGGCTCGGACCACTGCCCAGCCCTGCAACGCTTACGCTGCGGGAAAGGGGCACGACACCCCATTTCTTTGGGGGAAATCTAGGAGCTTTCTTCCAAACCGATGTGATGGCGAGCAGAGCTGCTGCCGCCCTTCATCCACATCACCCCACTGACGCACGCTGGCCGCGCGAACCGTAATATTTCTCCATGCAACAACAAATCCGCTCCACTCCATCAACATCTATTCAAGAGGAAAGCTTTGTGGGCTGTAGGTGTTGTTTTAATGTATAAAATATCAAGCAGAGACTCCTTATCTCACCTTACTGCCCCCAAACACCACCACGCATAAGCCCTGGCTCCTTCTTTTTGCACAGCCACACCGAACCCTAACGAGAGCGAGTGGAAATATAAAACCGTGGCTAATGCAACGCAGTCAACAAATTCTCTTGATTATTTAAAAAAAAAAAACCAACCAAAAAAACCCAATAAAGGCACAAAGCTTTTGAAGCAAAAATAAAGCCAGTTCACCTGGTCAACATCAAGTTCCTTAAAAAACTTTTTAAAAAAATTATCTGCTGAACTTCCCAAACTTCCTTTCCCCCTTCCTGGAGCATCCCAGGCAGGCACTGCAGCTGTAATTAAGCACATTTTTGGGAGCAACTGCCCCTGTGCAGGAGGAGGCAAAGCCCGTGTCTACAGCGCTGAAACCTGCTGCGAGTAGCTTTCTGACCCAGTTCTGTCAATGTACCTATTGTAAATGCAAAATCCTTCTTCGGATTTGAAGCAGCAGCCACCTGCACAAATAAGGCCGGGTTATAACTCTGTAACCGAATACAAGCACTGAAAGCTTAAAAAGTTTGTAGTCCAAAAGGCACTTCTGACCTCTTCCTTAAAAGTTCACTAATCACTTTTAATTCATAATTTATTTCCTCTTAATATACTTGCTGTATATAATACCCCTTTTTTTTTTTTTTTTTTTACTTTTTCCCCCTCCTTCTCCTCCTTTCTTTTTTCTGGAAGTTCCCCAGGAGAAAATGGTATTACACAACTCCCTTGATTAACTGGAAATGAAACTTTTCCCCCTCGGTAGTCGAGATTTGGTAGGGTTTCCAGGATATAATGTACGGTACACAGTGCTGAAAGAAAGGTGAAAAAAAACGTGAGCACGAGTGGAAATAACCCCAAGGCCCTGCAAGCATTGGGGGTTTGATCTCAGTGTGCCCTGGAGCGGAGCTCAGTGAGGCTTTGCCTATTCACCCATGGGTTAAAAAGGTGTAAAATTATCTCTTTTCTCCCTCCTCTGTATTTTGACTGCAGTTACTGCATGAGAGCTGCACCCTAATGTATAACAATATATGATATAAACGGTGATTGCACTGGTATCCAAATAACATTTAAAAAAAAAAAAATCATGCTCCAAATTAAAATAGCTTCATGTTGTGGGGAGGGCAGACTTTGCAGGGGAAGGCGGAGGTGTGATGCTTCGCTGCCTTGGCTGTGCTGCCCGCAGAACTTTGCGTTACTTTGGTAGAAAGCAGCTGAGAACGGGATACTGTCGTGACAACCCATCACCCGCGGTGACAGAGATGCCCCCCCCCCGCTGCTCACAAGGACTTACCTACCCTCACCCATCTGCCCCTGGATGAGACCCTGTGAATTATTCGGGTCCCTGAAAGCCACAAAGAGATTTTTTTGAGGTTTTGGGGTTTTTTTGGTTTTTTTTTTTTCTTTGGACAGCATGGTTCCATGCTGCACACCATCTCAAACTTCTGGGTGCTTTTTATCCCCCTAAAAACCTGCATATTCTGCAAATCCAGGTGACGCAGCAGCGGCACAGCAACACCTAAAATTTCACCGCCCTCTTCTACAAGCACAGGGCCAGCCACTGCGAACACGTCCACCTTGTCACACCCGGTGTCACCAGAGCCCCTTTCCCACGTGCAGCCCAAACCCCGCCGCGATGACTGCGTTTTGCGGCCAGGTGACATTTCATAGCCCCGTTTCCTTAGGGGACGGTATAAATCGGGCTGGATCCAAACAGCGCAGGCGACAGCCAAGCCGCTATTCACGCTGACTCGAGGGACACAACATGTACTGTGCTCTTTAAAACCAAAACCGGGTAACTCCCCATTTCCCTTTCCAGCCCCTCTGTAACAATGCTGTGCCCTGCTGTCAAGGAAAGTGTGAATAAATTGGGGAAAAAAAAGGTTAAAGAAGCCCAAGGGAATAGCAGTCCCTTTTTCTTTATTGCAGTTAATTTTGACAAAGGCTCTTCTGTTCCCCCCACACCCCCCCCTTTTTTTTTTTTTTTTGGAAGGGCTTCGTGCCAAGTTGCATTATCATTATTCCTCTTCACCATGGTACTGCCATGAAGCCCGCCTGGTATGTTTGCCTGAAAATCGCAGGTTTTCATGGAAATTGTTTTTATCTCAACAGCAACTCCTTTTGTCACCTCAGACGTGACAAGGGGAGGAGAAGGGCTTGGGCTCAAATCTGATCCCAGCAACAAAACAGCGCAAAAAAGCGCCACGACCCTCCAAATCCAGCATCACAAAAACCTGCCCTCCCAACCTTCCAAAAACCCATCTACCACCTCCCTCGTAACACCGATGCAACCACGGACCCGTGCAACGTGCTGCAACCCACTCTGCGCAACCTCCATTTTAAGCCCCTTGATGCATGGGAAAAAGCCTGTACCATCAGTTGGGGTTGTTTTGAAGGATTTTTTTTTTTTTTTTTTTTTTTTAAATGGAAATAGTTTCTTTTCTTGCAGCCCATCGTGGCAACCGGAGCCCACTGGCTCCCGTCAGCGAGGCAGGAGCTCAGCAGCTCGTAGGGGGTGTCCTCTATTTCCAGCCTATTTACTGCTCCGTTGAGAAAGGCGCCTATAGATGCTCCAGTTCTCAGATGGGACTTTGGAGGGACTCAAGTTATTCAACAAACCAACCCTTTCTAAATGCTGTCAAAGGAGTGATTTGATGCCTTTCAGTGCTTACTATACAAAATGCTGAAAGACCAGGGAACTTCAAAAGCCGCAGAAGCGGAGCTGGAGTTTGGCAGGAGTTCATTAGCTGCCTGTGTCCTTCTGTGTGTGGCTTGTAATTACATGCAGACCTGATGCCAAATCCTCATCTACCGAGGGGTACCAATTAACGTGCTGCTGGATGATTCACAGGTAGCTAATGTTGAGATTTATACAACCGGCGTGCCAAATACCCCATGCTTTATTTATTTATTTTTTTTAGGATGGGCTTTTTTTCTTCTTTTCGAGTTATTGTACAATAAGTAAGGTTTTGGCAGCAAAATTGGGATTGTCCAGTCTGTTCCCAGGCCACACACCGGTGGGCCTGATCCTGCTGTCACTGTGCACCAGCATCTGCAGGGACACATGAATCCCTTCTTGCAAGCCCTTGGCCCATGCACCAAGTGCGCCTACTGTATTTTTCCTTCACATAAAGCATACTTTTCTGCTCCAAGGAGAAAAACCTCTAAAATTCAGGTACAATTTGGACCCCATACTTGCCATTCCTGCTGCTTGTGCAGTAGCAGCAGAAGCTTTAACAGCAGCTGGAGAAGCTGAGGACGCACGTACCTAAAAATGATAATTCATCTTGGGGGAGGGGGGGGAAGGTATGCAAAGCTGCATCTCCTGCAGGAAAATATAACAGTTATTAGATACTCAGAGGGGGAAAAAAAAAAAAAAAAGAAAGAAAAAGACCTTCTCTACTTGAGATCTGCATCCCTTTGCAGCCAGCTGGCTCCCAGTGCAGCCCCTGGCAATTAAAACCTTGGGAAGTCAAATACAACGGCACGGAAGCGAACCTTTTGTTTTCCTGCTTTTTCATTCTTGTCTTGTCTTGATCCCCAACCAGATTTCTCAAGCTAAGGGGAAACCATGGGCCCAGTGGAGCATCTTGGCAGCAGATCTCCAAGCACGCTGGTTTGCCATCACTGTTGGTTTTCCCCGTGGAGAGCAGGAGACCCAGCCCTCATTTCCTTCTGCTTGACTTTCTACTTTCCAAAAGCCAAGGCGAGAACTTCTCCTCCCCGCAGTCTGCAGGACCTCGGTGGCCCCAGAGCCACCATGAAACAAGTGGCACAGGAGATGAGCATGATTTCACAATTACTAGAGGTTTGATGCTCCTGGGCAGAAACAAGACTGGGGCTGCAAGGGGGAATTTGCAGAAGCAGTCGGCCTTGATGTAACGTTGCTCCCAAAGGTACCAGCCACAGGACAACCGGGCACTCAAAAATCATGGGTTTGGATGCATTATGGATATGCATATAACACCCAGAGATCCTCATTAGCTACAACTTGATAGTTTTTGCTGCTCTTCCTTTACCTTTGTCATACGGCTTTCCCCAACAGCCAGTTTCTATGTTAATTTTTCTGACAGTTGTGTGTCAGAACCCCGTGTCTCCCTCTCTCCCCTCCAGACACCCCCATTTCCATACATTTTCCTCTCTCCATCGCACTTCTCGCTCCCGTACCATTGCAATACGCCTTCAGCCCTGCGGGATAACTCAACACCAGAAGGGCTGCGAGCACAACCCAACGCTCGCACCACTTTATCCTTCTAATAAACCTTTCACTGCATTTGACACGATACAGGTCTTTTCCAGCCATGAAAGCTTTCTTGCTTATCAGAAGAATTTTTAATCAACTCGAAGGGAAAACACGGCCTGACATTTTATTGCTTCCTCGCGCTTCGCTTTTAGATGTTTCGGTTTTCTCCAATTTGTACTCTTGCTAATCTCTTTAACCAGGGATCGGTGGAAAGCCTCAAGTCTTTCATGCCCAGCAGCTTCCCCCAGATAATTTGGAGGCAGGGCAGGCGGAGGAGCAGGGGGTAGCAGGGGGGCTCGCAGTGGGGTGGGAGAAGGCAGCACCAGGCACCAAGCTCTCACACTCACTGCAGGTTCTGGGACATGGTTTTGTCCTGGCCACAATTACAAAACAACAAACAACGTCTGTGGGGAAGGGTCATAAGAAGTTCAGCTTTCCTCTATTAAAACCATCTGGTGCCTATAAAAAACCCCAACTGGTTGGTTGGGATGGTTGGGAGCACCTCCTCCCTGCTCAGCTCTTCCTGGCACTTCTCGAGAGCGTGGTGGCACTCGGAGGTGCCACCGCAAGGGACAGGGCTGCCATGGGAACAGGGGGCCCGGCGGACACCCCCTCCACACGCTTTGCATCCCTCCTGCTGTGAGGAAGGTGCTCCAGCGTCCACCTCATTTCACTTGTTATCTGAGCCAGACCCTTCTTTAGGAGGTGCCTGTCCCCCCAGCACCCTGGGCTCCTGCCGGCCTGCCCTCGGTGAGCCTGTGAGAAAAATTAAAATGCCCCTACGAGGCCGGTGTGGGACCCACCAAAGGGTTTCTCCAGGTTGGAGACTCCGATGGGTTCCCCTCCAGCACCTACAGCAAGAGGCATGCCAAACCTGCAGGGGAGGTGGGGCAGGGGATGGGAACCTTTATTTTTCCTTTATTAAAAAAAAAAAAAAAAGAGCCTAAACCTCTCTTTTGTTTCCAACAGAAATAAAAGGAGGAAAAAAAATAGTAAGAGAAGAGCGAGGAGCGCTTGCAGCCAGTTCCCCAGCCTGTAACACAAAACCGTGCTGTGCTGGGAAACCTTACACCACGCGGCATCCAGCTCATGTACTCCTGCTCCGCTCGCCGCCTCCCGGATGCTTCCCCAAGCCCAAACTGCCCTTGAGAGAAGCCAAGCCTCAGCTTCTGCTGAAAAGCCTCTTTGTTTGGATTCCCTTTCCAAATCAGCGTATCCTGAGATTGAACTCCCTCCCACCCCTCTGCAGGGCTTTTTAATGTTCAGATGCCTTTGGCAGCGGCCAGATTCGCCAGCAGGTTTGCGGTCCTGTAATAGCGTTCAAAACCTCGGTGCTGGGGCACGTACAGCGCTAGGAACTTTCTTCACGTTAAAGGAGAGAGGGAGGAAAGAAAAAAAAGAAAAAAAGAAAAAGAAAGTATTGCAGAATTACTTCAAACAATCCTTTAATCATGAATTGTGACCAGAGGAGCTAAGTTCTCCTTAATTAAACAATAGCTTTAATCAGCTTTCAATAGCCTACATCAAGGCACACCAGTGAGCTGGAGAGGCACTTTTTTCCTCTCTTAAACTGGAATAATTGAAAGAAAACTAGACGAAGCATCACTGCTCTTCAGAGAAACCCAAGCACGGGGTCTGGTCCATACATGTACCACCAAGAGGGTTTGACTCCAACTGCTGCCATGAGCCTTCCACGCAACTTCCAAGTCCATCACTCATTACACCCAGAAATTAAATGCATTTTCCTGCCCACTCAATCTGCAAGCTCCGGGGCAGAAGCGTGCTACATCCACGCAACCCCTGGCATGCAACAGGGTCCCCCCGCGTCTCCCTTGGGGTTTGCAAACACCCCCAAATCAGACTGACCCACAAGCAGTACCAAGGCAATAATTTCAGTTACTACTCGAAGCAAAGCACAGCAGACCTTGAAGCAAGGGACTAGCTGGAACATCAGCCCCACACCTTGCTCCCACACCAAAGAGGGAAAAAAAAAAAAAAAAATCAACCCTCTTCTCCAAAACAGGCCTCAGGGCCAGGACTTGAAGCAATTTCATTGGGGAAAAGTTGTTTTCTCACTTGCAGTTAGCTTTTTAATTGACCTCAGCGTTATATCTTTCGCTCTGAAAGCAAAACGCTGAGCATTTAAGCAGGTGGATTTTCAGACTGCGGACCCGATCCTGCATTCGTAAAGCAATATCCAGCTTTGCTTTTGCTCTCACTGAAGTTGTCTGCAAAGTCCCTTAAGTTACATCCACGATCCAGATGCATCCCAAACTCTGTCCCACTTGTCTGGCTGTTTTAACATGCTGCATCCCTAGACCCGGCAGTAGCTCTTAGAGCTTTAGGCACCGGAAAACTTCTTTGTGCCCAATGCACACAGTGATTTATCAAAACAGGCTTTCTCCAAAACGCTATTTGACTTTTCCATGGGTTTTGCATTCGACAAAGACTCATGCCAGCTCAGTCAGAAAAATAAATGCCACAAAACTTCTCCTTTAAGGGAAAAAAAAAAAAAACCCAACCACAAACCACCCAAACCTCACAGCCCAATGCTTTAGAAATGCTTCCACATGCTAATCAGCCTCCTATTCAGCTCCAGACTGAATAGGACTCCAACAATGACAAAGAAATACGCTGAACCTATTCCACATTTCATCCCCTTCACTCAAAATGTTGCTGTTACCTTGGTTTTCAGCCGCTCTGTGGGAGCTGCAGCAGAATGACAGCTGCATGCTAAAGCTGCAGGGATGGTCAAGAAACAAGGAGTGTTAGATAAAAAAAAAATCCATTCCAGATTACAGGAAAAAATATGGGATTATTTCATGAGATAGTCACTGATGCTGTAAACTTTGATAAGAAAAAAACCCCAAAACAACAAAAAACCCCGAGACTCCACTGCAAACATAGCCTCCTGTGGTCAGGCAAAGGGAATTTTTTCTTATCTTGGCAAGTATGAGTAGGCTAAAGCCCCTCCAAGCCCTTCCTTTGCGAGTTAGCCATTTGTGTTACGGGTAATCAACTGGCAGATGTCCGGGTGCACCTTTCCCCCCATATCCTTACCCAGAAAAACTTCAGCTCTTATTTTGAGAACAGACAAGCCAGGTCCTGCTGCAACAGGTGATCTGAGGTCATTTCCCTTTTCTGCAGAACACAGAAGCATGGGAACGGAGCCATCCGGGGAAGCTTTTGCAGGAATCGAGATGGGAAGCTCCAGGACAGGTGCACACTTGTCCTAGGGACACGCTTTGGCCCTAGCCCTGGAGCTATAGACTTCTCCTCTGTGGTTGCACATCGCTGAGGATCTGATCTCAAAAGATACCTCGGGAGGCTGGCGATGGCCTGGCAGGACTGGCAGAAGCATTGAAGTTTGCAGCTTCACTGAAATTGTTAGGAATTCGAGGTACTTCAGTAGCTCTGAAAGCCCCACCGGGCACCTGGGTGCTGGAAATACTGCCTTCAAAGTGTGCCCTCGCCGGGCTCCATCCAGCTCTCTGCCCTCCTTCATGCTCCCTGTCTCCTTAGTTTAGAAACTCCCAGAGGCACAAACCTCCCCAGCGACGGGCGACAGGGCTCAGATCCTGGCACAGGACTCCTCTGGGGCTTCGGCTGGGCTGCAACCCGGGAGAAGCAGCTCCCCAAAAAGCAAGGGCTGTCTGAGCAGTGATCAAAGAGCAGCTTCGGAAGCCTGCTAACACCAAACCGATTCACAGCTCTCGACTTCAAAGGAGTTTTGCTGCCTGCCATCAGCTTACCGTCCATCCAAAATTACTCCGTGAGCATCACTCAGAACATGAAGGCACCTGGTGTTCACTGACCAGACCTGCTTATCAGTGTTTTGCTGCACTATTTTCGACTCTCCTTTCGGAAACTAATGCTTTAAAGAGTGGTGGGCTTTGCAGAAAAGCCTTGGAAGCCCTCAGAATGCTTGAGGTGCAGGACCGGTTGCCGTGGATGCTGCGCTGCTACAAAGAGCAGAGCAAAGACCTCGCTGTCGGCGTCGGTGGGAGCGATAACCAGGGTCTCAAGCTGAGCCTTGCAGCCAGGCTTAAAGAAAGGTGCATCACACCACCCCAAAACGGAGGTTATAAATAACTTGCTGAGCATCAAGACAAGCAGCCCAGAGTCCATTTGGCACACTGGCTTTCAAATTCAGTGGCCGGCTATTTTGAGGCGTACGATGATGTCTCAGCGTTGCATAAGCACGTGCTGAATTAAGAGCAATGCTATTAATATTTGCGTGCAGTGCCTGCCTCCAGTACATGCATGATCAGACCCAGGGACACTGCTGTAAAAGCTTTCAAAAATGGCTGTGATTCGCACTAATTTACAGTAAAACCAGGTGAAAGCTAATTACAGGATGCCACGCAGTTCTCACTTCCCTTGCGCAGCAGCCAGCTACAACCCCGACGCTGCTGGGAAAAGCGAACTCTCAGAGTGAGCATCATTTGTTTCAAGAGGGATGGCTGCCCAAAACCACTAACCAGTAACTTTCACTTTTTCTGCTTAACCCCATGGAAGGAAGAACCACATTGTTCTCAGCTCCTCCAGCCAGCAAAGTGAAGCAGCTCCAAGAGGTATAGCCTGTCATCTGCAAATGCCCAAAGCGGTGAAAGACACCTCAACACCACAGCTACCTTCAGCGCTCAGGGTGAGGTCTGGGTTAGCCCAGCGATGCCGATCCAGCCTCATGTTCCTGTGTCTCTTGGGCACTGTAGGCCAAGCCCACTGGTATGTTTTATCAGAAAGGCTGGAGGCATCTCCCAAGCTTCTCTGTGCTATGGTCAACACAGCTTTCATGTCTTTTTGGGCAAGGAATGAAAAATCTTGGGAAAGTATTGGAGAATTATGAACACTCTCCACTGATTCAGCATCACCAGCATCATCAGACCAACTGCAGCTTCATTTGGGCTTTGGCTGGCAGACCCAGCCTTGCCCTGTAGCTCCTGACTGAAAGCACCATACGCTCAGATAAGACAAGCTCATATATGGGTGCAAGCTACAGGCTGGAACAAGAACACACAGCATAAAGAGCACAGGCATTTTCAGAGCATCAGAAGCTCTGGAGTTAAATTACATGTTCTGCTTATAACATTTACTTGATGCGGAGAGTTGGTTTTCAACCCTCTGTCTTCAAAACATCCCATGCATGTGAAAAACAAGCCCACTTATGTGACCAACTTGAAAGGACGGAGTCGATAGGAATTTCTGATACTTAGAAAGCCACCAGGACAAGCCTAATTTTCAAACTTTTTAATACATTATCTTGGTAACAAACTTATGCTTAAGGCAAGTTTTCCGATGGTTTGCATCAAAAGCTATATGAAGACACTTCAAATTCCTCTTTATTTGGTGATGTTCTGCCTCCCAAGGTCTAACTTGAGGAGCAGCTTCTGCTGATCACGATCCCACCGCTCCAGCTAAGCCAGAGCACGCAGCTAATGACCAAGAAGGGATTCTCGAGCATGACTTTCCCAACAGCTGCCCCAACACGACTGCGTACACGGACACCTGACCTGCCCCAAAGAGCTTTTCACCTGCTGACATTGCGGAGCGGGTAGTGCTTCTCCAAGGTAGACATCATGGGAGAGAGCAAACCAGGGACAGATGGGGTGGCTTTAAAAGGGATAAGAATGCCCTTCTGAGAAAGTGGCCATGCTGATCCACGAGATGTGATGGACAGGGGAGCTTCTTCCCAGCTTTCGGTGAGACGCCCCCAGCCAAGCTATCCGCAAAGCCAGACTGAAGGCTGGGCGCAGGCAGGACCATCACCCAGGCAGCGACGCAGCCTGCGGCACCACGTTCGCAAGGTGGGAAGCACAGAGGGCTGCTTTGGCCTCGGCTGTACCAGGGGTCCCACACCTCTGCCACACCAGCCAGTGGAAAAAGAAAAGAAAAAAAAATTAAGTGTATTCAGAAAACTGACTTCAGACTTTATCATTACAGAATAAATGCTGGATTATTTTAATTTATCTTTTTTTTTTTAGGCTTTATCATTCACTTGGTTGTCATTTTCAAACCTTTTTTTTTTTTTTTTTTTTAAAATACAAAATCTGACCTATCAAAAGACCCCCAACACCACTACAGAAGCCAGGGCCCTAAAACAGAACAACAAAAAAAAAAAAAAGTGACAGCACTTGTACTAAAACCCCAGCTGGCATCCTGCTGCGCAGGAGGGAAAGCTGCATCCGGGGAGGGGGTTTCCCTGCTGCCCCCCCTCCCCGGACACAACCCCCCCCTGGGGATGCGCGGGGCCAGGGGAAGCTGCCGTTCTCAGCTCTGGCTGTGTTGAGGCTGGAACAGGAGGGTTTGAAGGCTGCTGCCTTTCCCCGCGCTGCCTTCAACAGGCATGCCCTTGTTCGAGGCGCAGGCAGACTGGGCGACCACAACGGTCCCTTCTGGATTACCATGGATGAAGCAGGAGCATTGTATGAATGAAATGGAGAGGACGGAGTCTGCTCCGCCACAGCAAGCTACAGAAAGCTAGGCTGGGGATTTCCCCCCACACACACACTCTTCTCTTTTTAAGAGATTTCAGACAGAGATGGAGGCATGCAAACGCCCTTCCTATCTCAGATGCAGGCACTAAAGAGGAGCCCAGGTTTGCAAGACTGTGCCCGTGCAGCCGGGTTCCCCAACTGTGGTATGCAAACCATCTTTGGGTGGTATACGGAGGCACATGCATCTGGAGGATATACCCTCAGCCTGTATCCTGACAAACAAAGTCAGACCAAAACAGCCTAAGAAAGGCATGCATATTAAACTGAGATTAACTGTTTGATCTGGGAGTGATGTTTATCGTATTTGCTGTGCTCACTACAAACAGACAATTTAAAACAAAAATGTCATCTGCTGTAACTGGTGATCCCATCTCCTGCCTGTCTCAGCAGCAGGTACACAAATTCAAAGCACTTCTGGCCATGAAGCAGTTGCACTTAATTCAGCTTTCCTGGAGACACATCTTCAGGCTGGCCAAATTCCACTGGCTTGGGAAAGCCAGCAGATTTATACCCCCGAGGACTCAGTCTGCCATAGGTACAGCATTTCCTTGTGCTGCAATTAACACCTCAAGTATAATTGTCACTAATAACCTGCTCTTGATACATATTTTTTTTTTTTTGCATTGGCTTTATAAAAACAAAAAGACCCCCTATTTTTAACACCTCCAAAATATTTCTCTCTCGTCTTTTCTTCCAGTCATCTTTGGCTCCTTTTGCCTTTCAAAAGAAGGCAAAACGAAGGATGGGTATCATGCTTAGATGCTGACTGTTGGTTTAATACGAAGCTTTTCAAGGCTCAAAAAAGCTCCTTTACTGCCAAGCGATGGTGGCATACAGTCGCACAACCCCACGCCAAGATGCCACCTCTGCAAACCTGCCTTGGCCAAAGCACTTCCAGACCAGCCATCCCCGAGACAGACCCTGCTGCCTCACAGGGAGCTCGCTGCCGCCAAGACGTCCTACAGGTATTAAAATAAGCGATACATAAACATTAACGACCCAACCCCACCTAGGGACGCTCAAAACACAGTGATGACTCGCCGCCCACGCAGCTTCTCGCGTGTGGTACGGACTCAGTCCTCCCCAACATGGAGAAGACACCACCAAGGCGTTGGGACTGCCCGGCTGGTTTAGTACAGTCGGATCTCATTGTCCCTTGCTGAAAATAAGAAATGGTTGGGTCAGCAGGTTATTTTCAGGAGTGCATAGAAAGATGTTACCTACACAACAAGCGAACCCTGCACAGCAGGGTAGTCTTAAAAATAATAAAAAACCCAACCCAAACAAAGCAAAGTTGCTTAGCTCATCAAATTCAACTTTACAACATCCAAATAACTCTAACCTCATCTTTAATTCCTCCCACTCCTTACACTTAAATGACAATCCCAGGCCTGTTTGTGCCGATTTTGGTGACGGAGCAACAGGGCCCCCGGTAGAGCTCAAACGCTTTTTGCTTCTGAAAGCTGGACGGCGACACAGTTTTCTACCCAGAAGAGGAAAGTTAAGAGTAATCGAAACTGTTAGCCCAAATTATAAGATTATATCCCCACTTACATAAACATGTCAAGGTCGTGGTAGTATAAATATTTACTTTCAAAGTTCATTTTAGCATCAAGCTCACTACAAAAGAGGAGATGCCAAATTTGTGAGAAAGCTGAAGAGATACTAAGGTCATAAGAAGCCTATCCATCTGTTGCTTCAAAACCTCCCAAAGGCAGTAAAACTTGCGTTGTACAGATTAACTGGGATTGACAGAAGAGAGAAAATTAAATTAGAGACGGAAAATAAGAAGGGCAGTAAATTATGTGCAGTTTACATCTCACCAGCCTGAAACATATGCTCCCATAAACCCGATTTCCACGAGCCGAGGAAGCAGGTACGCCAGATGAAATCCCTCTATTTTATAGCACAAGCAGAACTTTTTGGAAGCCGTTCTACCTGCGCAAGCTGCACAAATACAAGCTACCGAAGACCTTAATCTGCTCTATCGGCCTTGCTGACACAGCCTTCCCCTCTTCCGAGATTAAACGCTCGACTTAGCGCCCGTCAGCAGAGCGCAGGTGGCTGCGCAGAGTTTGCTGAACACGGGGAGTCCCTGCCAAGGGAAAAACCAGCAGGTCTAAGAGGAGTAAATTTAACCCTAGGTCCTGCACCTGTGGGGCCAGCCTCCAAAATATCCCACCTCAAGGGTCAGGGCAGGAGGCTTTTTCACCCACCCGGCCCACGTCTCCTGCAGAAAGGCGGTGGCTGGTTGCAGCAGCTCCGTGCAGTGTTGCGTCTGGGCACCAAAACCTCCCTGCACCAGGGAAAGTCGTCCCGTGGGACCTGCCACAGCCAAGGTCACACCAGTCCCCACCAGTAACAACTCTATGCTCTGGGCAGGAGGTCCAAGAAACTCCTGGCAAAAGGATGGGGCTGCAATTCGGCTGAGGATGATCAGATGAAGGTGGAGTGAGGTCCTCCCATCACACTTCTTATTTTGCTGCTCAGAGAGTTCCCCACAACGTGAAGACACCAACCGGCTGGACAGTAGCAACTTCAGCCACCCCCCCAGCTGAGCTCCTCAATGACATTTTCAGATGTGTCACGGTGACCAGCAAGACAGGGACAGGGCAGCGGGGACTCTTCCATGCCACCAAACTCGCCTGCAGCCCTAACAATTTCAGGAAGCATCTTCTAATTCTCTAAACAGAGCCCTCCCGAGAGGAGGAAGCAGATGGAGAAAGTTATTTTCCCCCCTCGGATGACCTGCTTTAATAAATGCACACTCAGTTCTTTTCTGCCTCTTTTACCGAGTTAAGCACAGACATGACATTTCTGGGAAGTTCACAGTGTTAGTGATGAAACCTCTCGTTCATGAAAGAAATCAAGGATTTGTCAGTGCCAAGTGCACTCATTAGAGGAGTGGGGTATTCCAAAATATTCAGCTCCCTGCCAACCCAACCCAAGTCGGAAATGCAGGAGAAATGGGGGGGGGGGGTCTGGTTCAGAGATCTTCATCCAACCCACTCCACCAGGAACGTACTTCTGCCAACGGCTCCATGACTTTGCTCCCCACGGAACGAAGATACAAATCTTCCCCTTATGCATTTACTATCAAGATAACCATTGTACTTCACAATGAAAGACGAAAGTGGATCTTTCTAACGACTCGCGCCAAATTAAAGCTGAAGGAAGCTCCTGATAGCTCTGCTTTCTTAAATGTTTATGATAATTGTCTTCTGGGTAATTTGTTTAAATTTGTACGTAAACAAAGAAGAGTTTGTACACATCTACCACCTCACAGAGAGCTGACGTGTGTCATTTCTGAAAGACATTTCAGCCGTAGTGGATTTTTTTCATTTTCCCCCTCATAGAAAACCAATTCAGGTCAGAATTACAGCAGTACCTGCAGTAGAAGCCAAGGCAGCGTCACAGACCTCTGCAAATCAAATGACCGGTTTTAATATTTCCTAAAGTGGTCCTCAAATGAGAAAAAGCCTTCTGTTTCCCTGCTACTCTGAATGTCTTTGGGCAGGCGCTCAAGAGGCGTAACTCAGTTTAACTGCACTGGAGGCCATTGGCCATGTGCCTACATGCACCAGCAGAAGACCTCTACTGAGTACCTCCACCTTAAAACAAGTCATTTCACCCAATTCTGCTTTTATTATCTTACACAGGACTCCATTTTTTTTTTTTTTTTTTTTACTGAACGCATAAATATCCATTAACTTACATCTGTCCAACTTTCTCTTACAGACTTCAGCTAGAGCACCTTTTTTTTCACCTTAAAGTGTTTTGAGTTTTGTTTTTTTACAAGCTCAGGAAGGAAGAAAATGGGAATCAAGTGCTTGGAAACTACAAGCTCCTAGTCTTCCCTAGCAAAAGGCAGAGGGAAGAGCAAGCCAAGCCTCCCGCGAGTGGGGCAGCCAGCTTTCACAGCAACTCATGCCCAGTCATCCACCAGCAGGTCCGATACTACTGGTCTGGGTGTATTTGAAAAGCCCATCCCCAAACACACATCATGGGCCATATCCATCGTGTAATCGCCTCCCTTACCACGACGTCCCACCCTGCTCTTCACCTGCCAGTGATCAGCCAGATCTAAACTTTCCTTCAGCTGTTGAATTCATGCTCTTACTTCTAAATGCTCCTCATGCTTAACAAAAAAAAAAAACCAAAAAACACCCAACAACAAAACCCAAACCAACTCTGGTGTTTACTTTCTGATTTCCACCTGTAGTAACATGAAACAAAGCAACAATCACAGTTTTTGCTGTATCACATTATTCCCCGCAAACAATACCTTCCAGTGATGCTTGATAAGTTCTGTTTACCCACTATCACAAGTAGAATAACACATGTCAACTAATTGCTTTTTCATTTAGGACCCTTAGTCTAGAGAAGGGGGAAGCAAAACCCTTTACCCATTGAAATAGCACTTACTCATGCCAGGAACGCCTGAAGTTAAGAAAACTTGCGTAAATAAAAGTTTAAAAGTTGTGACTCCTAGAAGTTGTTTTACTAGGAATCCAACCTTCTGTTTAAATAAGTGAGGTAAGTCAAGCTAGTTATGTTTCTACTTACACTGGTTTCATATATGGGGTATCAAGTATTTTTATTTTTTCCAGATACAAGAAGACGAAGCTTTCTGCACTGGGCTCTATTCTTGTGGGAATATAAAGAGAAAACCATGCCTCTTTTCTTAATGTATTAGTGCCTCGTAATATACACCAGATGATCAATAAACTACAGAAAAATTAAATCAAACTGACAGTCTTTAAAAAATGGGCTCTAAGCAGAAACAATTGTTTTAAAGACTGTGGTGTCTGGAGTATTATACTCACGTGCTGTTGTGTTATTAATCTCTTTGTTGGAAGCCAGTTGATTTCCCCTGCCTGTGTCTGTCAATTAAATATTCAGCATTGCGGCCACAATTGAACGGGTGATGCAAAATCTTTTTGAGACAGACTGTTGACAGTTTCCTTACATGCCATACCATCTCCAAAAGCCAAGCAGGCTAGCAAACTAAGACCTCTGCCAGAGACTACGAGATGCCTGAGAGCACTTCAAAGCAATCTTTTAAAGAAATGAGTTTAGCGAGATGCCTGCACCGGGTGCAAGAAGGGGAGAGGGAAGAAAGGCACAACCACTGCTAAACCCGACATCAGAGCAACACAAAGTAACTAGAGTGGCAAGAGTTTCTTCTTTCTCCCCCCCCCCCCCCATTATTAACAAAAATACAAGCACACCCAAGCTGCGCGGTTCGTTGCAGCCGTAGAGCACTACCTCCACCTGGAGCTGGCCCCGGCGCCTACCGAGGTGCCGCTGGCCGGGTGGGGTGCGGGGTACGGCCCGGGGGGCACCTCCGGGGGCGCATCCCCGAGCCCACAGTGCCCCCTGCGTACCACCGGCGGCCGGGCTGCCCCCCTTCTCCCCCCCCCCCCCCCCAGCGCCGGGTCAGGACATGGCAGAGTGGGGAAAACGATAAATAAATAAAAGAGTAATAATAATCAGTAAATCGGGGCGGGGGTGTGTGTGTGTGTGTGTGCCGTGCACACCTCTCTACGCGGACAGCCGGCTGCTCCGCTCCCCCCCCCGCCGCCAGCCCCGCTGTGACCCCGGCGGGACGCGCTCCCCGCCGCCCGGCCCGCGGTGCCGCCGCTGCCCGCTCCCCGGCTCGCCTGGGCCGGCGGCCCCGCTCCGCGCCCCGCTCCGCTTTTGTTTAGGAAGCGGCGCGGCCGGGGCACGGCCGAGTTCTGCCCGCCCGCCCTCCCTCCCTCCACCAAACTTTCCCGAAGTGGGAGTCCGGGGGTGCTGGGGGGGGTGGGGGGGTGCAGGGAAGAGGAGCGGAGGGAAGGGGCGCGGGACCCCGCGGAGCCCCCGCGGCTGCTCACCCATGACGAGGCAGAGGAAGTCGAGGCAGATGAGCAGGGCTTTCTTGCTGCTGCTCTTGGCCGGGTTGTTGTTCAGCGCCGGGCTGCCCCCATTCTTGCTCTCCGGCGGGATCGCCTTATCGTACTTGTAGCTCTGCATTATCGGCGGCGAGCGCCCGAGCCGTGCCGTGCCGAGCCGAGCGGAGCCGGGCCGCGCCGAGCCTAGCCGGGCCGTGCCGAGCCGAGCCGCGCCGCCGGGCTCACACGCGGTGCGCCGGGGAGGTGCTGCCCGCGCTGCCGGAGCCGCTCCCGGCCTCTCCGGTGGGGCACGGGAGGCGAAACGCAGGCGGGTCTTCCAAAGTAAAAAAAAAAAAAAAAAAAAAAAAAAATTAAAAAAAAGTAGCAAAACAAAAACAAAAACCAGCCCAAAACCACCAGCAAAGGAGGGGCGGGATGGAAGGGGGAGCGAGGGAGAAGTTTGCGGGTGTCCCAAGGCGGTGGAAAAGTCCTGGAGGAAAAGCCGGGGGAGGGATAAAAATATATTTATGTGTGTGTGTATCAAGCTCTCGGTACGCGGGGGGGAAAAGGTGCGGAGCGAGGAGCCGGGCGATGCTGAGTCCCGCGGGCAGGTGGGCTCGGCGGTGCTCCGCGCTCTGCTCCGCGCTCTGCTCCGCGCTCTGCTCCGCGCTGCGCTGCGTTGGGGGCTCCCGCCGCGCCCGCCCCGGCCGCTCTGGGAGCCACCGGCTTGTTTCTGCACTTTTATTTCGCGAGGTCCTTTCCACCCCTTAGGAAAAAAAAAAAAAAAAAAAAAAAGAAGAAGAAGAGGGAAAAAAAAAATCAGTCACTTCGCCTCGGATGGGATATCCAAGTAAGCACAGCCCCTTTCCTGCATCTGACATTTTACATAGATAATTAACTCCACATTTTTTTCCTGAGGGAAGTTAAAAAAAAAAAAAAAAAAGAGTCAGGAACTAAAGTTTTTTCGCAGACCAGAAGGAGGGAGCCTCTAGCGTTCACAAACCGAAGAGAGGAGCGATGGGAGCAATGGGAGACGGAGGGAGGGAAGGAAAACAACCAGCCGATCCAAGACTGGAGGACTCTGAAAGATGGTAACGGTGTGAAGGGGAGAAAACTAGTAACAAATAACATTTTTCTCCTGGTTTTCCCTCCTCCTCCAGCTCTGCTCCACGTGCTGAGACAGACCCGTTTCGAGGGGATGCGGTGCGTTGTACCCCCAGACCCCGGTGCCTGGCAGACCCCAAGCGGGCTGCCCCAGCAGGGCCGGATCCTGCCCTGCCCGCTCAGGATGCTGAAGGGTGGGTTTGGCCATGCCACCCGCCCACCGGGTACCACCACCAAACCAACTGTAGCAGCTTTGCCCTCCTGCACCAGCAATGCCACCTTGATAAAATGAGTGTAACAAGAGCATTTGGAGTTGGGTGAGGGATTATTATGTTGGTTAATCGCTCCTTTGGTCTAATTAAAAATCATCAAGGAATTAAACGAAGGGTTTCCCAGGAATCCGGGCTGGCGATGCTAGCAGCTCTGAGCAGGAAAGCCAGTGGTGTGGTGGTGGGAAGAGAGTGTGATACCCAAGGAAACTGCTCGGGACAGTATCTAACCACTTTTCTTCTTTTTTTTTTTTTGGGGGGGCTTGTATCTGACCTCAGCCTTCCGTCTGCGTGCTGGCAAACCACTGCCAGGCCAAATCCTGTGCCGAGACACATATCCTGCTGCGTCCCTGGTGTTTCCCTGCCTGCGGAGACATGCAGGCAGGGAGGGCAGGTAGGACCCCCCAGCAAGGACACGCTTCCCTGCTGCTTTTTGCGGAGCTGCAGACTATAACCTGAGCACTAGAGATTGCGCCTCGGCAAGGGCAGGTTTTCCAGGAATCTGTTTAGACACATACCTGGGCATATTGGGGCCAGCCTGGGAGGAAGAAAGTAAAGTGGTTGTTTTCATATTTTACTTTTATATGTGCGGTGTAAAAAGAAAGGGGAAAACAGACAGACCTTGGGCTTTCCTCCAATTCTTTCATTACACCTCAGTGACACGCACTCAGGTGCCATCTCCCACCTTACTTTTGAGCAGACGGCTCCCTTTTGCCCAGTATCGCCCCACAGCACTGAGCACAAAACCATCAGTTTTAGCCCAAAATGGTGCCCTGCGGTGACGGTCACCCACCCTGTCTCTGGAGAACACATCTCAAGGTCTCTCTCTCTTTCCCCTGACCGTGGCAGAGGTGCGGGTGCCTAATTTAGGCTCCTCGGATGCCTGAAGCGAGCGGAAAGAATCCTCACGTGGGAATTCTCCCCCAGCCGAGGGGGCCAGCCCCACGCCAGCTGCGGGCACGCTGCCCAGCCCAGCTCACCGCCTCT
This sequence comes from Grus americana, assembly GCF_028858705.1. Taxonomy (NCBI): domain Eukaryota; kingdom Metazoa; phylum Chordata; class Aves; order Gruiformes; family Gruidae; genus Grus; species Grus americana. Next base: position 30,989,575 of record NC_072859.1, read on the forward strand.
GCTGCGGGGCCAAGCAGCCACCCTTCCCTGCACCCTTCGGAGCCTGGCCCTTGGGAGAGGAGCCCACGGCTTCTGGCAGCCGGCTTCAGCCTCCCTGCATCCCCAGATCTGCTGGTCTGAAATGATCCCCACTAAAATTCCCTGGGTTAAATTCAATTTTGCTTTTAAAGCGAGGAAACTAAGAAAAAATAAAAAAAGAAAAGATACTTGTCATTGTAACAGCAAACAAACAACAAAAAAAAGCGCCTTTTTTGTACTTAAAGGGAAGTTGAAATTACAGTTTTATATTTGCATTTACAAGACCCCTCAGGCTACTAATGTTTGCATTTTCATAACAAAAAAGATTGTACTGTTAATTGATGCAAGCATGGGCGCACAAATAAGTCTGAATCTTGGACAATTTCTTAAGGGAGCAGCCACTACGATTGCTCAGTTCACACTTGACAATGGGTAAGCCAGCAGTGCCAAAAAGTAGCTTCTGTGCCTTTGTCAAAAATATGCAAGAGATTAATTGGTAATAATTAATTGTTTATTCATAAATGCAATTATTGAATACACCATGCAACAGCTATCCTTTTAGGGCTCAGCTTTTCCTTTCAGTCAGACTCTAAATTCCCACTATGGATTGAAAGTTTTTGCTGATATAAATTAATGGAACCAATTGCATTTACATTATCAGTGAATTTTGCCCTACATTTTTGGAGACCAACCAATCTCACAACATTTTCACCATCTTCCCATCTAAGTTGGACCAGACCCCCGGTGAACAAGGAATAGAGTACTGATATAATCTATGGGAAGATAAAATGTTTGCAGTAACACTTGTTCTTGCCCAGATTTAAACGTTAACTGGGATATTTCAGAACTCGAAAATATTAAAACAGAAATTGTGTATTATTCATTCAATTGTGCCAGTTTAAGAGAATAAGCTCTTTAAAAGTACTCCTGTAACATATATATATGGAAACCTGCTCATTACATGGCAATAATTTAAAACTGAGAGAAGCTCTTCCTCATTCAGCATGACCAGTCATCATGATCCAGGCCAAAGGATATTGCTTCTGTCACAAAAAAAAAAAAAAAGTAAAAAGTTCCTGTTTTTGCTTTTTTCTCTATCATCCATAGAGGAGCATGTCCAAGGGGACAGTAAGGTCTGGTTTGGGGAAAGGGGAGCCTGTGGAGAGCTCGTGGTTCCACCTGGTACACAGGATGGGTTTGGGAGAGAGAAGGGAATGGTGGCAGCTCCGGTTTCTGCTCTGAGGCTCATGGAAGTAGCTTATCCCACACGTAATTTAATGCAAAATAACTATTTGTTGGAGAGGGGAGCAGATCTGTAGCCTGTCCTGACACTCCCACTTACCCCATCCCACTCTCCTTGGCCCAGCACAACCATGGTTAGTCCCTACAACGTGTTTCATCAGTCCAGCGTTACTGCTGGGGCGCAGCGACAGCCCGTCAAGCAGTACTGTGCTCCTGGGGCTGCTCCTCGGCCGCACAGGATGCGGCCCCAGTGCTCCAGGCTGTTCCACTTGCAAGTGTAGAGAACCTGTCCTGCTCCTCCTGATGTTCTGCAAACACGAATGGTGTTGCAGAGCAGTTTGATGTCTAAAGTGCATGCGGTTGGACGCTCATTTTGATGCACAGCCCAGCACCAAACCGCTGCTGTCTCCTCAGACCTACAGTGGGGTTTTATATAGGAACAACTTTGCTTTTCCATCACGGGGAGGATTTGGCAGCAGGTCTTCTGGAGAGAGGACATGCAGCGGGGAAGGCCCAGGCCCTGCCTATTGTGTTTCTTGGAGCTGTTAATGACCATGTCTATAGCAAACCTAAAATAAGAAAGTGAGCTGTGTTCAGTCCGCTGATTGTTATCCGTACGTTATCTGAGATTATTCCTCACCGAACAGGGAAATCGGAGCAAAGTTACGTGCCGTGCATCGGGTGGCCTAAACTGGAGTCACGAGGCCAGAATACCGGTAAACTTCTGGAAAGTCCAAAGCTGAACCACCACTACCCTGTTCAAGACTATTTTTAGCACCATCAGCTACTGCTGGAGAAAACACCACGAGAGGGGCTGTGAGCTGCGGGGAGGGAGCTGGGGGCATTGCCAACCCCACCCCAAGGCAGAAGGTTAAGGGCAGGAGACCTGCCACGTCCCCCCTTTCACATGCTGGCCGCAGGCAACGGTTTGTCCAACATGCACAATCATTGCTGCCCTGTTAAGACATGTTTGCTAAGGCTGGACTTAGACCTGTCATTGCAGAGGAAGGTAAATAAAAGTGAAATTCAAAGGGGACCCAATTCTGCCCTCTCCAATGCCACTGGGAAGAATCAAGCTTCATAAATCTTCAGGTTATTTAAAAAAATTAGCTGATAAATGTCATCCTGATACAGAGTTTGCTGCTGTTCCGGAAATTGGGTATCCAAATTAATGCAGGCCAGCAGGGTCATCCCTCAAGCACGTGCCTTGGTGACCTGTGGGGTTGGAGGCTTTGTGGTCACGGACCCGTTCCTGGCATCCCAAACTACTCAGGGTCAAATGCATTCGATTTGCCAACAGCCTTCAACTCCAGTCTGTTTTGAAACCAGCTTCTGTACTACTGCCAAGTTTCACAATCCTGGGGCTTCTCCTTCATTTAATTTAGTTCCCCTAAATCTTGCTGGCTCCCGAAATGATGAGAAGATTCCACTTTGCACTATTACAGAGAGGAAAAAAAAAGATAAATGTCAAATGACACGATTACGACAAAAAGCTTGAAAATGTGACCTCCAAATCTCATCTGAAAGATCAAAATGCACAAGCTGTAGAAAAGGGCGCCTTTTGATTTAATCTGATGATTTTTCTGAAGGCCAGATCCCACAATTCGAAGGAGCCTGATTTACGATTTGGGGACTCGGGGGATTGGTAGCACCTTGTGTATAGTCCTAGTTGTGCCTCTGTCTTCTGTCTGCCATCCCTGTCCTCAAAAAAGAGAATAACAGCACCATCTACTGCCCTTCCTCAGCATTTGTTTGGAAAAACCAAATCCTTCAGGTCCATCAAAGCAGCTCCAGCAGGTCATGGCTGTGGTTTTCCACTGCCTGGTGATACAGCCCACCATTGATGGAGAAATTGGAGCCAACTTGGACTGCAAAAATCAAAAGCAGCGTCTTAATTATAAAAGACACACATTAATTATTAGAAATTCCAGCCCTGAATAATACACCTTCTCCCCAACCGGTGGCATTAAAAAGCATTTCAATAGACCAGTATTTTCATATAGTTCCCTCAAATCCTTTCATGTGTTTATTAGCAGAGCCTTAAAGGGCTGTCTGTATAATTCACAATTTCTACCGGGCAGGCATTTTCACCGTCAACAACAGTTAATGAAAGAGGTGGTACATCGCCGCTCGTTTCAAACCTGGTAAAATCTGGGTCTGTGCTCTGCGCTGGCGAGCTCCCAGAAGTTTGTTTGAAAGTCAAGAATGTGCCATGGTTTAATTACGTTTCTAGGTCAGGATCTAAATGAAAGCCCCGTTATAAACAACAGTCTCAGAGGAAAGGCCCACGCTCGAGTTTTTAGCCCCAAATTGATTACCGGTTAACTCAGGGTAGTTAACACATTTGTAATGTCTGGTCTGGAGAACTTCCCAGATGTTTGTTGCAGGATACAAACATTTGTGGTTTATAATGTAAACAGGTACACCTACATTTTTTCAGCCTGGATTGATTTCTGGTCGCAAACTATCTCAATAACCTGGTTGAAAACGCTCAGCACCCAAATGAAAAGTAAAAGAAAAAAAAAATATCTTTTTCCACGTCTAGACCAAATCATTTTATGGGCCACCCGATAGGTTTTGGCATCACCTTCAAAGCATTGAGCCCTTGACGATGAACACGGATGCTGATGGGGCAGGTGCTTGGCTGGCTACCTGCACCGTGGGGCAGCAGGAAAGGCGATGCTGAACTGAGAAGCAGCCGTGACAGTGACATGCATGGGCTTGCATCTTCTGAACACCAGCCAAGACTCTGCTCTGATGGGCTGGTGCTGGAGAAGCCTGGGTGCGTAACCAGGGAAGCAGGGAGAGGCTTTTGAAAGACATCTTAAGCTCAATATACATGGAGCTATGGTGGGACTCAGAGAGATGAAGCAATGCAAGAAAAAGTGACGCACATGTCCCCCGCCCCATGTGGGGGTCCCCGTATCAATCCTGTCTTGCACAACTATACGACATGAAACTGGAGATGTGCCGGGGAAGAGCTCCGACATCCCCCTCATCACCACCTCACGTGAGATGCGAGGATCAGGCCGTCCATTTGTATACAATGCACGAGTCCCCAGGCTTATCTGCTCTCAAGTCTCTATCTCAATAATTCATTGTCAGTGATCCTCAAGTATTTAAATGTGTTTGCAGGGACCAAGCTGGACCCTCCCCAAATATTTGCTTCAGCACATAAATTGGGTTTGCCGTAACCCTGGCCATCCGTGCCTTCATCCTATGCAATGTCCAGGGGGGTGGAAAGGGGCTGCACAACCTGGTTCTGCCATGGAGGAGCTTTCCTCCACCTGCACCGAGACTGTGAAGGAACCCCTTGCAACAAAACAGGGAGAAAAGAGGTTTTTCAAGGATGCTGCTGCAGTGCTGTGGCCTCAGCAAGGTCGTGCCGCAGGTTGACGACGTTTAGACGATTACGCCGCAGCATCCCCTCGAGGGGCACGGGAGCAGGAGGGGGCCGCAGGACCTCAACGTCCCTGTGGGCTCCGAGTCCTGCACTGAGCCTTCAAGGAGCACAGCACACACACAGAAACCTCACCAACAGCCTTCAAAGCCTGCTCTTTGCTCCCATTTATCTTATCTGGCACTCCACTGAAGTATGGATTTACATAATACATACCTAATATATTAATGTTCCTATTCATCGAGAGGATCTCGACACTGTTTTCTTTGAAAGTCTTGCCAAAAATGATCAAGCTCCTTACAACAGAAGATGGTTTTATAGCTCTGAAAAGGATTTTCTCCCCGGTTTGTGTTCTGAATGCTTTCACACAGGCTGTTTGATACTGTGATAAGAGCCAGGACCTCAGGACTGGTAGGATCCATGGTTTGGGTTAGTAGCGCATTACAACACTACAGCACTCAAATTACTGACTCAATACAAACTATTTGGTTCAACACCCTCTTTTTAGCTACAATATTTTCCCAAATTATCTCGCAATATAGCCTTTTAATAGCCAGAAGGGGTCAAGCCAGGCCCACTCCCATTTGTCACATACATTTCCAGTTAAATGCTTTTTTTTTTTTTCCCCTTAAGTGCACAACCCTCGCTTCCCGCTTCTCTTTTCTGTGCCAGTTTAATTTTGCTTGGGACATTGGATTTCAAAGGGCTGAAGAAATGTCTATAAAGAGGAAAAGCCACTAAAAGAAATGATGTTCAAGTTATAATATTGACCTTAATGCAGCTCAAATGACTTTACAAATTCACGCGAGCTGCCTTGCAGACCACAGCATCAAACCACTAGAAGGATGCTATTTTCTCTGTAAAGCCATGCAGATTCACTGCAACATATATCTAGCCTATCTTTTGCTTTATTTTGAAAGGGCTAAAGAAATGTTTGCTTTTATATGAATGTTTGGGCATAAATTCTTCTTCTAGCCAAAGGCAGACAAAGAAAAATGAGAAGTACATTACTCATTTTATTTTGAATAGCGATAATGATCAGATCTTGGAACAAAACGGTGGGTTAGTGGTTCATCTTTCCACCTTCATATCGTATCATATCTTTCTAGAAGACATGCTGTAGCTGAACACAAAGTATTGGGCTCAGTACAGGAGAGGATGAAGTTAGGTGGCTTGAGCTATCCAGAGGCTCAGACTATGGCATTAATGGTCCCTTCTGATCTTCAAAATCTGCAAATTTGCTCTGAACCAGGGATTATGAAATAGCGAAGAGTAAATCCCTTTAAAATTGCCAATAAATGTCACGAAATACACTTTAAACACACAAAGACACAGGTTCACTGGCAGTTGTTGCACAATAGATCACACATAGCTTGTGTGCTCTGTCGTGGGCGCCTTTATCACCTTTGTCCAGTATTGCCAACCCCGAACAGTAAATATCAAAATCCTTCTGTTTCAAAACCCTGAGACTGTTTCGAAATACTGAGGTTCAAAAATGAAAGACAAAGACCCCACAAAATGGTGCATTTTGAGTTCTCCTTTTAGCTGTCCTCGGCTGCCCACCTCTCTCCAGCCGCACGCCCACGTTTACTGCCCTTCTGCTCTTAGTGAAGCTACTCAGAAAGCGAAGCAAAATACCAACCGTGAGGTGACTTTTGGGGTAACAAACCCGACGCCAAAAGCACAAATCACACAAGTCTGACAAGGCACCATTTCAATTTGGTTTTGTTTTCATCTTCTTTCCAGAGCTGCCAGCTTGGGTGGCTCTCCGACCACATGGGCACGAGCATCCGATAATCGGCCCGAAAAATTCTGATAGAAGATTTACATCAAGGAATCCAGCCCTGATTTTATTCTTTCCTCCTGGACTCTGATGAAAAGCTCCTGATAATGATCCTCAAAGAGAAAACATGATGTTTTCCTATTTCTTGACCCGTTCTTGGTCATGTTTTCCACGCTCAGATAACACCTTGCTGTTGGAAGTTGAGAAGATGTTGCTCTCTGTATCACACACCCTACCTGAAGGCGAGAGGTAGAACAGACCAAAACAGAAAAAGAGAAGTGCAAATAAGCACAGTACTTAAACTCACATGAAAAATAATTCCATAAAAGGGGAATCTTGCTTCCTAAAATAGCTTGGCAGCAGGCTGTAACAAGAGACCTTTTTGCTGATGCCAGGGAGACCGAGCGCAACGTGACCGCCTGCCCTTACGAGAACTCAGCCCAGACAACGCAGAGGTCTCTCTGCTGCCACTGTCTGCTTAATGCCACTGATTCTAAAAGAAAGCAATAAACAGCACCCTGCTTCAAAAGTTTCACAGTCCATAGAAATTAAACCTGGCCAGCCCAAAAGGCTATTATTACTGTGCCTTCTTGTGCTGATATGATCTCAAGAAAAACACACATCTAGGTCTAATAACAACAAATAATAAAGCTATTCATACAGCCTGCTGCTTACACGATGGCAATTTCCCCATAATTGCAGGTAAAAGAAACGGGCAGACAAACAGTAGTCTGTAGTAACTCTGGGCTACCCAGGGCTTGGGTTGAAGCTATTTCTTGTAGGTACATATACTTTTGGGAAGAAAACTATTTCAAACTCCAACCGAACCTTGATAAAGCCCTCCTGCATCCTTGCCTGGAGCTGTATTCACACCAGAAAAACACGAGGAAAAAAATAATTAAAAAAAAAAAAAAAGCATGAGCACAAAGGTGTTTCAGAGGGAAAACACGTTCTGGGTGGTGATGAGACCCAGCCCCTTTTGGTGCTGGACTTCCAGGCAGTGGAGCAACCGTCGAACCCCAACAGCTCCTTCCCCGCCTGTCACGCGAATCACAAGACAAATTTACACCCAGGAGTGAATGCCTGTGATTAAGCAAGTGGGGAAACCAAGCGCCTGCCCCCATCCTTTCTCCCTCACAAAGCTGCGAGGGCGGCGAGGCGGGGTGCTGCAGACAGCAGATACTTGCTCTCTGATAAGGTCCGGGCGGCTCTTGCCTGCTGCGGTCTGCCTGGCTGCTGCCTGCACAGGCAGGGCAGCACGGCTCTGCAGGCAGCCCATGCAGTGCTGGATGGGATACTGAAGCCCCGAGACCCCTTTGCTCGTCTAGAGAGAGTGAAATGGCTCAGGAGAGAGCCACCTCCAGCATGCACTGGGACCTGTAGCTCAGTATCCTCCTAACCAGGGACAGAGCAGATGCAAATGATGCTGGTAATTGCACAGCGCTCATTAAATTGTTAAGCTCAAGGTCACCTGCAGCATGCAAACAAGGCAGGGGGGGAGCAGCATGTCCCTCCCATGGCTCCTGGGCACCCAGGCAGCCACCCACGGCCACTTACTCATTTTGGCATCCCATCTGGCTCCTCGCACCTTCTCCTGTGCTTCCATGCCGTATGCATCAGCACCTGTGAGCCCAAGCTTGGGTGCTGGCTCCCGGTCCCACGTACCAAGCCAGGGCTGAGCCGTGGGGCCAAGCACGGCTGCCTCTCCTGAGGAGCTTGTTTGTGGCCTCTGCTTATTTGAGAGATGATAAAAGCAAATATTATGATACCCATGCTGGGGGTCTAATCCTGCCTGGAGCTGAAGTTGAGTGCTCCCTCCCAGGAGGGCACAGAGACGTGAGGCAGGGAGAGATGCTGAACGCTCCCCCTCCTCATCCCCCGCCAGCAGAAAGACACCCTCAAGGTAAAGAGGAGCAAAAATCACCTGGACAAAAGCCATTTCTTGTGGCGCTTCTGCTTTCTTCCAAAGCCCATTAATGGCCTAGGGACAACTTGGCTTATTCAGAAAACCAGGTGGATGAAGCAAAGGTAATTCCCTCATTAGGAAATGTTTCCCAGCTCAGAGCAGCTGCATTTCCAGTCACCTGCAGCTGTCCCCAGGCTGCGCACCAAGGGACGGCACATGAGCAGACAGCAACGTACGCAGCGTGCTGCGCATCCGAGCACCCGCGAGGCTGGCAGCGCGCAGGGAAAGAGAGGATGTGGGTGAACGCAGCCACGCGGGCTTTAATCCACCTTGATTTGTGCACAGTGCCTTTGCTGTTGATGCCCTTGCATTATTTTCCTGCGCCCCGTGGCCCAGCGCTCTGCTGAGATGGTGGGGCAGACCTTGGAGCGAGCTGTACCCCAACGGGATGGCAGCAGGAGCTGGAAAAAAGTCCACCTCCTTGGCCCTTTTGGTTTTTTCCCCATCCAGATAGGATCTTCATTTCTGGATCCAGCTGCAATTACCAATTCAGAGCCCAGGACTGCATTCGGAAGCCCAAATTTCCCCCTTGGATGCCATCTAGTGCTCAGTGCTGGGAGCAGAGGAGCCTCACGGGTGCTGGGAGCTGCCGGGGAGGGGGATCTCCTCCAGTCCTTTTCCAGGGGCTGCAGCCACCCTTCTGGCTTTAAGCTGCTTGCTCACACCAGACTTTATTTCCCAAGATCTTGCTGAAAATCACCTGTGATTTCGGTTGATTAAGCTTCTTCTGACCATTTCCTTCTCTATCTCTTTTTTTTTTTTTTGGTGTCTCTGTAATATTGCATAATTTCAGGAATAAGCAACCAGGCAGCAAGCACAGGCTCAGGAGGTGGGACTCCTTCAGAGGATAACATCTGCTGGAGCCATCTAAAAATCTTTTTCCAATCAGCGGAAAGCAAAGGTTTCCTTGAAATGCCAGTCTATCAGATTTATAGGACAGGGCTGCCATAGGGTGGGGAGTGCCCATTTCTCTCCATTTGACTGTAAAGTGAACCAAAATGGCTCACATGGATACAGCCACCTCTTCAGTGGGCAGCATGGATCCCGTGCAGGGTTGTCCTCCTGCTTTTGAGGGAAAGCACGGGTAGATTTTCATGAGCCGATATAGTGAATTCAAACGTAAGAACTTTCTTCATGGATTACATGAGGTGCAGGGTGAGTAGAGGGAAAACAGGTAGAAAATGGCCTGGCACTTAAGAAATACAGAAGTATGACTTGCAACCAGAATATAAGGAATGCAGAAGGAAAAATAACCTTAAAATTTCATATGAATTGAAAGATGTTTCAACCAACCTCTTTGTATTCTTCTCACCAGAAGCTAGTTCTACTTGTTTCTACTATTTTTTTTCTTTTCTTGCTATACGTCCCCACGCATACAAAGCTTAGAGCACAACCTGCAGCCGCAGGTGCTTGAATTGGCCCGCCACACATGCCCATGCACCCCCATCCCACAGCTGGACACCCAGCGAATGCCACACCCCTTGTCTCCTCTCGCACCCTGCAGAGATGCTTTTGGTCTCCAGGAGGTGAACCACCCAATTGAAGGGTTGGGGTTTGTCCCAGTGCCAGGGCATGGGGCTGAGGATCCTCAGTCAAACACCAAGGTTCACGTATCCTAAGGAGGAGGGCAACGTATTTTACCCAAACTCCAGCACTACCACTTTGTCCGCTTCCCAGTGCTGCTGGCCATGATTTTCCTGGGTGATCTCTAGGGAATGGCCATCCCACCAGTGAGCACAGCACATACCAGCCCATCAGGTCCTTCCATCACCCAGCCTCAGTCTCCAAAAGTGTCATGAGACTCACCGAGACCGGAGACCTCCTCCCTCCTCCTCCTCCCCCTCTCTCCCAGAGCCCAGGGACACCCCCCCCACGTGCCCCCGGTGCATCGCAGCCCCACAGCTCCTGAGAGCTAGCTCAGGTCTGTCTCACCAAGCCCAGGTCTCACCTCTGCACTGCAATGCAGACATATCCTCAGGGCACGTCTATCCACCAGGCTCAGGCTGCTCCGCTCCTGCCCGGAGCTGGCAGGGTGCAAGTCAGGTCTGGTTTGGAAGCTGCAGAGCGGCATTATGGTGCAAAGCGAGCTGAATTTGCCTGGGCACCGTGCCACACTGAAATGGTTCTACAGCACACATCCAGCTTGGGGCAAAAGCAGAGGAGGCTGTGCAGACCTGCTCCTCCAAAGCCTCCTGCTCTGGTTTCCAGCTCCCCGTCGCCACTGCTCTCCGAGAGCCATACTGCACTCCCATCCACAGCTAACCCTGCTTTCCTCTGCCAGCATCTCCTCCTCCCAAAGGTGGCACGTCCTCGCTCTTGCTGCAACAAGGCCATCAGGAGCATTGCATCTCAGTACCCTTGGGATAACACAGAGCTACTGCCAGAGTCACGCTCCCATTTCAAGGCACTGGGACCAAGCCCGCTCCAAGAGAAGCTAAAATGATTTACTTGCAGGCTAGCTGCTGGTTTATTAATTCTTTTTTTTTTTTCATCTGCAATTTCAAATGGTGAAATTTTGAGATCAAAGCCCTTCCCCTGCTCTGATGACTCCATGTTAGTCCTGGCCTTCATGTGTACGGGAGCCTCTGCCTCAAGGAAAGATGCGAGACTCGTCTCAGCCAACATGAACCAATTCACAGAGAAGACAAACTGGGCTAAATTTTGCTCTCGCTTATACCCATCCAAACTTAATTGGCTTTAATGTGGGAAGAACATACCTAAGTCGAGTGATCTTAGATCAGGCCCATCCCTGCTGCGTATTTAAGAAAACCCATCGGATGGTGCTGTCTGTTAAATAACTGCAATTACCCCTGGCCCGAGGCGAGAAAGAGTAGCTGGAGAGCGTGGTGCATCGCTGCACGGACAAACAGCAGGACACAAGGCAGGGGCTGCCGCATCCTTCCACCCGGAGGAGGGGTGTTTGTTTTGGGCTTCCTGAGCAATACTCAGCTCAGAGGTTGATCAAAGATATTATTTACACTCTAGCTGGTTTCTCCAACACACTACAAACAGTCCCATGCATACCTTTTCCTCACCTGTTTCAACACCGCTATTCTGCAGGACAGAAAGAAGTTAAAACAGGGCTCAAAACGCACGGTTAGACGTAGGTCTGAGGGAGAACAGAGCTCCTGCCCAGCTAGAGATGCTGGTAGATGTTGCCCAACGTCATCTGACACATCGGGAAGAGGAGAGCCTGCACTTGGGACAAGTGCCAAAGTTTAACATAAGGAGAACCTGTACAGAAGGGTAGCAAGAGTTTATTTTGGTTTAGACCTGTCATAGTAAGGCTTGGCTTAAATTGATCAGGTGTTGTTTTATGACAAAATGAAGCAAATCTGACAAAAAGAGACATCGCAGCTTGCTGTCCTTTGTACTCTGAGCAGTGGGTCTGTACAGCCACGCTGGCCAGGAAAATAACAGGGCAAGGGCAGAGCCAGTCTCACCAGTTATATCGGAATGTAAACATGGTCTCTTTAGGGCATGGATGAAATCCTCAGCCTGAGGGCACAGGAGAAGAGCTTAAGGTTGTTTTAGCTGTACCCACTCTCCAGACTTAGCTCCCCCTTTGAACACGGTCCCAAGGCAGCCTGCAGAGCCCTTGGTGATGCCCTCTCTCCCTCGGGTGCTGGTGGAGGCCATGCTGGATCAAGCATCAAATAACCCCACGTCAACAGCCTCAGTTATTTGCCCATTTGATTTTTCCGAGACAAACACATTGCTGCCACTGCTACACAGCAATGCAACGGGCTGTCCCCTCCTGGAGCCGCAGTCCAGCTTCCCCTCCTGGTACTTTCTGCGTCACCCTGCCTGGTGGCACTGCTGGTTTAGAAGAGTGCTCAGGTCGTGTGTTTTGTCAGAGCCGGGCTGGATCCATCTCTGATGCGTGACAGCTCATGAATCACTGTGAATCAGGAGCAAACTGCCTTCCCTCGAATTTGAAATGAGCTGAATGTTTTTCTCACAGACCTACTCCATCATTCCTCATTTAAAAAAAAAAACAACCACCAAAACCAACAACAACAAAACCTCTTTTCGTTCTCTCACATCGAGCAGAAGCACCTCACTGAACAGGGTCTCTTTTCCCATTAACAACTGTAAGTACATTTGTTGTGCACAGTGCTATTTGGTGTACGCGCTGCCGATAAATAACAGGCTCTGGTTTAACAAATCAATACAACAGTCCCGTTCAAAGCCCCTCTGAGCAAAGAGCTTCTTGATGCTGAATGTTTCCTTTTCTAATCTTGCATACTTCAGCATTTCTTCATTTAAAACATTGATAATTAAAAATGCAGGGGGTGACGATCGCAAGGAGAGATTAAAGAACTTTAACAAAATATTTGAAATAATAATAGCATTACATATCAGGGAATAATGTCTCCTTACTAACTAACTGCTGCACAATAGTACCAAGGGATCCCAAGCAACGGCTCAAACCCCCTCCGCATTAGGTGCTGTGCAAAGACAAGAGCTGCTATAAAAAGCGTACAAACTCCCTATAGGATGCAAATGCAGCCTACCAGATGTTTACATCTCCAATTTCTGAGACAGAGCCTTAAATTTTCCTTAGTTCTTACTGAATTCCAAAGGTTGATAAGATGCTGCCTGAATCAAGACTTTAGGAGCTCTATTCTTTGAGCTACTCCGCATTTTTATAAAGAGAGGTGCGCATCAGATGATACATCGGTTAAAAATAACTGGGAAATATCAAGCAATTATAAGTACATGTCCCACAGGTTTGCATATCTTGAATACTGAAATGCCTTCCAATCATGCATCGAGTGATGAGTCTCATTTTTGCCACTGGAAAGAGCGCATGTCTTCTGTTTTGGTAGGGTTTTTATTTTGGAAAGCTGTCCTAATAGACACTGCTCAGAGTTTATGTTGAAGAAGGCAGACTAAAAACCTCTGCTTTGCAGCTGGAGTAGAATGGGATTTAAGGTTAGTTCTTGTGTGTTTTTTCTCAGGAGTCCCATAACAGCCCTGTAGCAAATCTACAGTCACCAGCCTCATCCTTCATAAAAATAGGAAACCTAACATTGGCCTTCAAATGAAAAATAAGCAGCAAGGACTCAGGACTTTCAGCTAAGAGTGCCACTCAAAAAACCCACCAAAACAAACCAAAAAAAAGCACACACTTTCTTCACTACGGCTCAGAAGCACCAGGGCTGCCTTAAGAATAAAAATTGCCTCCACTCCACATGGAGAACAAAGAGCATCCTGCGTCGTGACCCTGTGCAACGGGCTGGTTACTACGGTGTGAAGAGAGAGGTGGAATCCAAAGCCAGCCTGGCTATCACAGCTGCTCTGCAAGACGAGAGAAATGGGTAAGTTCACATGCAGTTCAGTATAAAGATCTGGCCGTCCAGAGCCATTTCACTGCACAGCTAAGCAGGAGATGGATCTAATTTCTATTTCTTCCTTTTAGCCACAGCACAGCAAAATCAGCTCATTTAGACCACTGGAGGGGAATCTCTGTACAAGAGCAATTGAAGGCACGTTGGGGCTAAACCAGCCATTAGCCAATAATCCCATCTACAATTTCTCAGCTGTATAGCTCCAATCACTTTAGAAAGGAGGAAGAGCAGCAGCCATCATTTATGGGGAGGTGTGGCTGGAGGCCACGTGCCCACCAAAGCTGCTCTATCATTGCCCTTCTCAGCTGGACAGGGGAGAGAAGATACAATGAAAGGCTCATGGGTCAAGGTAAGGACAGGGAGAGATCACTCACCAATTACCATCATGGGCAAAACAGACTCAACTCAGGAAAATTAATTTCATTTATTATCAATCAAATCAGAGTAGGATAATAAGAAATAAACCCAAATCTTAAAAACACCTTCCCCCACCCCTCCATTCTTCCTGGGTTTAACTTTACTCCTGATTTTCTCTACCTCCTCCCCCACAGCAAGACAGTCCTCCATGAACTTCTCCAACGTGAGTCCTTCCCACAGGCTGTAGTTCTTCATGAACTGCTCTAGTGTGGGTCCTCCACAGGGTGCAGGCCTTCAGGAGCAGACTGCTCCAGTGTGGGTCCTCCCCAGGGTCACAAGTCCTGCCAGAAAACCTGCTCCAGCCTGGGGTCCTCTCTCCATGGGTCCACAAGTCCTGCCAGGAGCCTGCTTCAGCGTGGGCTTCCCATGGGGTCACAGCCTCCTTCAGGTGTCTCCATCTGCTCTGGTGTGGGGTCCTCCATGGGTTTCAGGTGGAATCTCTGCTCCACCATGGACCTCCATGGGCTGCAGGGGGACAGCCTGCCTCGCCATGGTCTTCTTCATGGGCTGCAGGGGGATTCTCTGCTCCAGTGCCTGGAGCACCTCCTGCCCCTCCTTCTGCACTGACCTGGGTGTCTGCAGAGTTGTTTCTCTCACATAGTCTCACTACTCTCTCCCACTGAAGTTCTGCAGGTTCCCCATGCCCCCCACTTCTTAAATGTGTTATCCCAGAGGCATTACCACCATCGCTGATGGACTCAGTCTTGGTCAGCAGTGGGTCTGTCTTGGAGCTTCTAGCAGCTTCTCACAGAAACCAACCCTATAGCCCCCCCGCTACCAGAACCTTGCCATGCAAACAGGTGAATACAATTGAAATGAATGCAATTCATCAATCAAAAAGTCATCATGAACATCCTGTGAAATATCCAAAGACATGAAGCTATGTTTGTCTGATGCATTTACATAAAAAAATGAAAAGAAAAAAAAAAAAAGGAACACTATGATAGCTTCTGGGTAGTTAGGCTTTCTCCAAGCTTCAAATTACTTTCTCCTTGTTCCTTTCCATCCTGTCCCAAATATGTCTTATGACCACACTTCCAATACTCATCCTCCCCAGAAGATGCTCAGCAGCAGAAAGGACTGTCCCAGCTCTTCCTTACAGGAACTGAGGATGTGGACAAGAGTAAGAGGTCACTCAGCAGAAGTCTCCCTGCAGGGAATCCACCTAAGACTTCATGATCTCAGAAAAGCAGGAATAGGAGCTGAAGGTCAAAACTACTTCTAAGAATAAACAGTTGTAATTCATTTTTTCTTGGATTTGAGAGATCAAAGGAAGGAAATACATTGAGAGGAAAAGGAAACAAAGTTGGAGGGATAAAGGCAAGGCATGAGAACAGTCTGGGGCTGTCGTTCTGTCTGAAACAGAATAGAACAGACTATTTCAGTTGGAAGGGACCTACAATGATCATCTAGTCCAACTGACTGACCAGAAGTTAAAGCACATTGTTAAGGGCATTGTCCAAATGCCTCTTAAACATTGACAGGCATGGGGCATCAACCACCTCTCTAGGAAGCCTGTTCCAGTGTTTGACCACCCTCTTGGTAAAGAAGTGCTTCCTCATGTCCAGTCTAAACCTCACCTGGCCCAGCTTCAAGCTGTTCCCACATGTCCTATCACTGGATACCAGGGAGAAGAGCTCAGCACCTCCCTCTCCACGTCCCCTCCTCAGGAAGCTGTAGAGAGCACTGAGGTTGCCCCTCGGCCTCCTTTTCTCCAAACTAGACAAGCCCAGAGTCCTTAGCTGCTCCTTGCAGGACATTCCTTCCAGCCTTGTCACCAGCTTTGTTGCCCTCCTCTTAATGCATTTAAGAGACTTCACATCCTTCTGAAATTGAGGGCCCCAGAACTCACACAGTACTCAAGGTGAGGCACCAACGCTGAACACAGCAGGGTAGTCATCTCTTCTGACCAGCTGGTTATACTGTGTTTGATGCCCCCCAGGATGCGGTTTGCTCTCTTGGCTGCCAGGGCACAAGGCTGACTCACATTGAGCCTCCTGTCAACCAGCACCCCCCAGATCCCTTTCTGCAGGGCTGCGCTCCAGAAAAAGGGAAGAGGAAAGGGAAAGCAAGAGAGCAATGGGGAAAGGAACAGAGAGCACGAGCTAGAGGTCAGAGGACAGAGATGCAACAAACAATGAGGTATTCAACAAATAAAAAAGCCCTCAGTATTAGGATACATGAAATTGTTGAGCTAATGCCTCTACTTTCACTCGCCCTAGTAGAGTTGGTGCCTGAAACAGAATTTGAGAGACAGACAGGGTAAGGGAAAGGCACATCAGAAGAGGTGAAAAGGCTCAGAAGCAGCATTTTTTTTCCTCTATAACCTCTCATATTTTATAGCTCCACCTCATCAGAGTACATGATCATGCATGCTCTAACCTTCAGGAGGTGAGTTTGCAGGTTGTCCTACACGACATGCTGTCAATCACTGTATAAATCATTGCTCTCAATTTTTCTCATGCTTGTATTCCAAATTAGACTTTCTCAGCAAAGCTGCTGTTCAATCTCAAAGAGGGTTAAATGGTTTTCCAGCTGATCCTTGGCCACAGTTTCTTTCTACTCAGCTCAAAATAAGGGCCAAATCCCAGCTTGGCTCCACGCCGTCTGTTTTCAGTATTAGTCGATAAGTTCCTTTCGTCTGGAAAAACCTTCAACATTTATCTTCTACTTTTCCCCCATACAGAGATAACGGCCAAATCACAAGCACCTTCGCTGAACATATGGGACTCAGATGGTCATGAAACATAGCGGGGCTTCATTTCCACACACCAACTTACAAGACCCAAAGTCATTTGTTGTTTCCTACTTGTTAGAGCCCCCACTCCAGCTTTGACTATAGCGGACTTAACAAAAATTCATGTTGTTGCCAATTAAGCTTTGCCACCGCAATCGCGGGGCTGCACACCGATACATGCTGGTATAGGGCTCTCCAAGGAAGCTCATGAGATTCCACCTACACCCGCATACTCCAGATTTTTCCTCCCAGCCCAGCAAACTTGGCAAAAACATTTTGATTTCTACTTAAGCGGGTTGCGAAAAACTAACGTTCTCACTGAGAGCAGGTCTCCAAAGGTTTCTGCAGAGGATGCGAGCGCAGCTCCCACGGTCAGGCTAGCCCCAAAGCTCACATCTGAGAGGGCACCCTCAGGCTGGAAGCGCTCCACGGCCTGAGCAGAGTGGTTTAAAACAGTACAGCTGATTCACAGCAATGATAAAACCAGATTAAGAGATCTAATCTCAAGGCAGCAGGAAGAACTGATGGGAAGACCAGCTGTGAAAAATCCCTTTCATTTACACAACGCACAAGAACGGGCCAAAAAATGCTACTGTAGGGTGATGTCGTGTATCACATGAGCTGACTGGAAAACATTTGCAGGATTATTACAGTATACAGTTTCTCAAATTAATCAGTAAATTCCTGATACAACATACACTGGAAGTCCATGGGAAAAAGCCAGCTGCTTTCAGCATGCATTGGAAAAAAACTGGAAAATTATACTAATGCACAAACTTGCAACAGGATGCAAGTAAAATGATATCCCTGCTTATAGCAGAAGTCACATCAAGCAAACTGTAAAATTAAATTGATGCACTAACAAGCAATACAGCCTAAGCAAAAAAATTATATCCCTAGCTATCTAGTAATACTGCTGCATACATCTAATGCACACGATTAGTGTGTTACGAGGCAGTTACTTAGGTACACAAAATAAGCCAAAAGATTGTTATTTCTCATGAAAGAGGTTTGGGGGTGTTTGTTTTTAACACAAATGGTCAAATTTAGGTTTATTTTTGCACTGCACTATTGAGTTATTAAAGAAAGCATTGCACAGAGGTTAACTCAGAAGCCTGGGACTCGGGGAAAACGCCCTTTATTATGTGTGATTTGTGATTTATCTTCTGATCTGTAAAATCTGAGTACCATCCCTTTGGTGAAGCCCTAATTAATAAAGGTTCTTTGCACGGCAGTAAGACGCGCAGGTTGGAGAGGAGCGCAGCACGTCAGAGTTTACACGCACGTTTTAAGGGCTTTGACGCACAATCAGGTCGCTGCACTGCTAAGCGTTACCCCAGTTTGGTTGATGGGTAGTTACTGCCCGTGTAAGATGTCTTACCCTTGCATGGAAGGAAGGTACCTCCGGGCAGCTCGCTCCATCCACACCAGGGTAAACCCGGGCACACCGAGTTCCTGCAGAGCAGCCGAGGGACAACAACTTCTTTGACAATGGCAACTTGTATTAAAGCTTACAGCAATTATTTCTCATCAAAGCCCCTAGATAATTAAGTCCTCTCTCCAAATGAGTGCAATAGTTCGCGCACGTTTCCCACTGCTGCCTTGTTTAGCTTGGTGACCTACATGAACGGCGCTGCGGCAGCCTCAGACGAGCCACCATCTCACGGACGCACAAAAACGCCAGTCGTGTAATTATCCCTGAGCGTCCGTTTTGTGGCAGCTTTGACACGACCATTACAGACACTGAACTTTTCATTCTCGAAGATGATCCAACCAAGACTGATGTGCACCACAGGGGGGAATACTCACTTTTTCCTACCAGCCAGCAAAAATCTGAATTTCTGAGCGTAGATCCAGATGCAAAGGCACTGCCGGCCCTTGGGCTAGTTTTCCGTCTCTAGGAGACTCTGTTATTTATCTCTGATCTGGTTGGGATTCAGGCTAATGCAACAGAAGTAAAAAAAAAAAAATCTCTACTGCTCTTGCAAATAAATTGAGCCATCCTGTTGCCATGTCATGCAAATTTATAAGGCGAGATTTGCTCTCAGTTTCACCTCTCCTTGCTGTGCATAGGTCTAGGAAGATATGAGAGATAATTCAAGGAATGTCTGCAACTTACATCTACTCCATCTTAATGGCACCACAACCTATATATAACTAGATTTTTTTCTCCCCTCTAGACACATTTTCTTGATTCACCTTCAGAATCTGAGTGGGTGAGATTTTACATTTGTTGGGATTTTTTCCTCTCACCGCTGGCTGTCACATCGCTCGAATACAGATGCGCAAAACGGCTGGGAGGGTCCTGAGGCACCCACGGCCACGCAGGCACCTCGTGAGCCCCTTCCTCCAGGAAAGCAATCCTTCTGTCACGGCTGACCCTGGATATCCAAAATTACTCTGGCTGCTCTCTCAAAAGGATGTTTGCAATTGTGGGGAAAAAAAACCCCACCACCGAAAAACCCCCAAACAACCAAAAAACCCCAGAAGCATGAATTCATGATCTGTCAGAACTGGAATTTTTATTTTTTAACACTACATCTAGGTATCTGGGACCAGCCAAGCAGTCTGCTGGCTTACAAACTCCTAATTTCCCCCACTTTGGTTCAGAGTGACAGATGGGTTTGTTACAGGAACAGCTGGATTACAAACACCGCAGGGAAAAGATGCCCCATTCCCCGCTGCAGCTGCTGCTCAGGTGGTACCACCCCATGCTCCCTGCTCGGGATAACCCTCCCGAGCGACTCCGAACAACGCACGAGTCCCACTTAACGGGGAAGTATCCAAAACCCCTGCCAAAATACACAGGTAACACAGGGCTGGTACTTACAGAAAATCACTAACAACTGCAAATTGTCCAAATGCATCCCCCCTGGAAAAAAACCCACTCCCTTTCCTCCACGATCCCCCGAGCGAGCACACCTCCCTGCCCCTTGCCTGCCTTCCCGGCAAATCCCCGCGACGTCCCTCTCCCCGCTCACGCACCCTCCGCTACGCAAACCGCAAACTCACAGTTCGACCATCTTCCTAACGTTACCATGGTTTCCCAGGTCTCTCACCAAAGCTCATTCCCGCGATGTAACCTAAAATGCTTTTCTTAAAACCCGTAAGAGATTCCTATGCATGGATTGCAGTCACAATCTTTTCTTTTCCCCAGTAGCTGATTTATTAAAAATCCCTAATCTCACCTGTGCCCATTTCTCCAGAACACACCCTGACGGTTTCTGAAGGAAGGGCAAGCCTGCATAAAGATATCACAGATAGGATTTTACAGCCGTAACAACTAGGGAAGCATCAAATCCAGGGACATCATCACATCGAGTTCCTGATGATCCTTACAGTGTGGGAGATTATTTAAAGTCATACATCTTTCAGATTTTTTTGGTCAATTTAATAATATTTGAAAGAAGCCACTCAAGCCTCTCAAACCAAGATTTCTGATGCAAGAACTCCATGCCGCAGACCAAAAATAGCAGAATTATGAGCGCTAAAAGTGTCTAGCAAGGCTTTTTATTTTAATTCATATTTGAGAAACGTTTCTAGCAGCTGGAGCAAGTAAGAGCTGTATTCATAAAACCCTTGGCTATTTGCCACACAAATGGTGCTTTTATTGAGCGGGAGGGGAAAAAAAAAAATAAAAATGCGGAATGTGCCTATTCCGCATCAGGAATGTGTTTCTCCAATTCATAAATCCTCCCCCTCTCCCCCAGCTGACTAAAGGAAACCTTTCTCAGTTTGCCACCGAGGTGAGAGAGGGTGAGAGCGATTCTCCGAGAGCGCCGGCCCCAGAAAGAGGCATTTCAGTCGAAACAACATGCTTATTAAAAACGTGCACACAAATAGGACTATGTGTTACAGCCCGGCCCAGGGACGCTCAGACCCGGCACAGACAACAGCAGGGACAAATCTCTCAAAGGTGCAGTCAACCCATCATACTAGCAGCCTGCCACAAGTGTAATGTCCATAAATATATACATTTTTCAGGACAGGTTCTGAGAGTTTCTGATCTAGAATGCCCACCTGGACACAGGCGGGGAGAAGGAATGAGTCAAGGATGGGGAACTAAAACATAGAAAGACTGAGGGCTAAATAATAATTAAAAAAATATCTAGATTCACTTTAAAATTGGTGATTGAAGATGATAAATAGACACAACAGGAAAAGGGAACTAGAACTCCTGATTCCCGCCAAGCCAAGCTTTATTCTGAACTGCAGGTACAACAAGGCATTAAAGATGCTCCTGAGATGCGGCCGCTAAGGTGCAGGGGAATACCTGTACCTTGGGTTGCTCTGGGCTTAGCGTCTTCACAGCTCAGCGCTGTTAAAGACGGAGCAGTTTGGGTTAATCAGAGAGGTCGAACTCTTGGCAGATTCCTAGGTGGGGAGCTTAAAAGTAAAAATAAAATAAAAGCCACCTAAACATCAGGGCTTGGCAGCAGCCAAGCAGAAGGTTTGGATGGGGATTTTTAGACTTCAGCTCAGGTCCATCTCTCCCACTTTGGGCACTTCAACACTTAACTGTGCGTGGTCCTTGACGGCTTGCCCAGCATCCCACAGGGACCGAACCCAAACCCCGAGGTCCTGGTCGGGATGCAAACCAGGCACTTGACGTGCCCTCGCAGCATCCCTCCACCCCAGGCAGGAACATCAGCACTCCAGAGTCCCTTCCAAATAACAGATTCCGATGCTTCAACAAGCCTCGCTAAATATTTCTTCATTTCGTACCATCTGTGTGTGGTTTAATTTTAGCCCTATTCTTGTCCTGGCCATTGTGGACGTGGAGAACGTGCTGTTCCACCCTGTTTGCAGTAACGCTCTGATACAGACGGGGCAAGGAAATAGTGGACTGATTCTGCAAGGTCACGGATCTTTAAATAGCACTTCATATCAAGGTTAAAAAAGGCCAGATCTACTGTACAGGCAGAAAACCAAATCCTAAATTCTTCCTCAGTCTGTCCCTAAATAGATGCTCAGGGGTCCAAACCAAAGAATGAGGATAAACTTCAAACTCCTCCTCACCAGCAAGTGCTTTCCTAGCTGAGCTAATTAGGGAGAGCCAAGAGAAGGTCTGCCAGCTCTTGCAGATTATGCCCTAAAAGAAAACATACTTGGCAAGCCACTGAATAAAAATGCTATAAGCACCTCACATGGTCACTGCTTTTCCCTCCGCACTGCCTGAAGTTATCTTTCAGGATTTGCTGCTGGGCTCCAGGCTACAAAGTTTCTGAAGGAATTGGGATTGCCCACAACTTGTAAAGAAAAAGAGGGTAAGACTGCACGGAAACAAAAAATACCCCCACCTTTCCGTATAGCTCACCTCAAATCCATATTCTGCTTCACATTTGTGGATAAAGCCCAAAAGATCGATTCCATGATTGCAGAAAAAGGACTAGTGTGCATATCTGCCTTAAAAATGACCCCCCGAACCCACCAAACAAACCATCACCCTAATCACAGAGCATACTAAAAAAATAACAGGAATTCATTACTAGGATGATGTATCCAGTTACTCATTTGTGCCCTTTAAAACACCTTATCCAGAAGTCTCACTCACGTAGAAGGAGTAAACCACTCGGAAAACGTGTCCTCCTCTAACTGCTGGTTAGAGCGTGCGTGCATGCAGTGCTTGCAGATGCAAGCGGTCTCTTTTCAGCAGCCTCCTCATTAAATGAACGTTTATCACGTTACGTGCTAAAACGTTGTATTTTCAGTGTAAGAAAGATCGCGCTCCTTCCCCACCCTGAGTCAGGGAGGGTTTTCAGCACACATTCCCACCAGATTGACCGTTGCCATACAGTCCAGACTTTCACTTAATACCAAAAAGAGAACATAATAGACTTTGGACCCATATGCACTACATTTTTTTGGAATAATAGTTCCATATTGCATGTTGTTACATTATATTAAAAAAACAGTCTTGTAATTAGCTCTTTGTAATAACTAACCCCCAGAAAAGTTAATTTCCAATGCTGTAGCACGACAGTTCAACATCTGCTCTTGGCCAGCACATGGGGTTTGATAAATAACATCAGTTACATAATATAAATGGGAATTGCTTGGTTACAAATCTAATGTGCATAAGCCTCTGATGCATGTAGTTTCTCTAACATTCAAAAAAAAAAAAACAACACCAAACCCCATTTCACATGTCACAGTTTACCCACTGCTGCATTATCTCATTAACTATCTCCTCCAAAAACAGACTGGGAAAGCAAATCCTACTGAAAATCCACGGATTTAAGGCACTTACAAAGGTTGGATGGCATGCCCCAGAACTTGAGCTTCTACATAAACAGATACACAGCACTCGTGATATTTTTTTGGTCACACTGAAATGAAAAAAAAAAAAAAAAAATAATACAGCACCCTAGCCTCTTCCCGAGGCTGAGAGGTTCAGGGTGCTGAGCTGAAGCCCTTTGACAGGTCGGATGCAGCTCGGGACGTTCAGCTACGAGCCCTTCTGCGCATTCACGACAGGGACAGAAGTCGGTTCTGCAACAGGCAGCCCCCGGGTTCACCCAGGTGCCCTCCCAACCCTTCAGCATCCTGCTGTTTAGCCCCACATCACCAAAAATGCCCCTCACATAGGGAGCAAAGGGAGTTCGGTGCCCAAGAGGGACATCAGCAAAACGCGAGTGCGTGGCATGAGCCCCGTGTTTCTGCTCAGGACTCCGGCACCCCATAAGGGGTGCAAAAACTCTCCACATTTTACCATTCAGACCTAGTTCCTACTGTAAATCCAGCCCTGGTTTGGAGCAGAGTGCCCCAAGTGAAGGGCCAGGCACCCCACGGCGGCTTTCCCTGGCCATCATGTAGTCCCTGGTGAAGGTGGAGGTACAGCCAGCTCGGATGGGGAGGGCTGGTTCCGGCTGGCACCGGGGTGCAACAAGGGGCACAAGCAGCAAAGCGAGAGAGAACAAGCCCTGGCAGGATGTATTTAATAAGCTCAAACCCAGAAAAACTGACTGCTAACACGGCATCTGAAAAAACAGAGACAACTGGCCACAAAGGAACCAAAGGCATGCGAGGATGCCCTCCCCTAAACAGAGATATATATCTTGCTGCTCAAACAAGGGATTTCTCAATGAGTAGGGGTGGGGGGGAAGAAAAAGCCTGAAGATTGCAAACCACCCAGCCTCCAGCTGGACTGAACAGCACCCAGTCTACATTTGATTTCCGTTTTAAATAAGCTGCAACACTACTATGCACAGACAGATCATTCAGAAATGAACGTAAGCAGAGGGAAGAGATTTCTATCCTGCTTCGCAGTCAAATACTATTTCGTGTGATCTACACCAAAAATAAAAATGCCACTTTGCCAGACGCTGGAGTCTCCATCTCCTAGCAACACCTCCCCACCCCGGCGTTGTACTCAAGACCTCCAGCTCCTGCCAACAAGCACAGCTCCCCTCCCCAGTGCGTGCAGATGAGATATATAGATACACATATAGATAAGCATGTACACATACATGTGCTTATTTAAAAGCCAGAGGGAAAATTAAGCAAATTCCCGCAAGCCTGAGCCCCAGCACGGTTTTCCAGGAGCACACCAGGCTCTGCAGAACAACTGCTCTCAGCTCTCACTGACACTGATGCAGGTGGAAGGTGCTCACCCACCTGGTGACGTGCTTGCTGCCAAGCAAAGGGCTTTCTGTAAGTCTCCTGCAAGCCTTAAGCCCCCCAAAATATGTTCTGTAAATTAAATACCTGATTAATAGTAATTCAATATTTCTAGTAAACAGCTTCTGTGTGCATAGCAGGCTGCAGAAGCACTCACGACGCATCGGTTTGCTCTGAGACTTAGTTACCACCCTTTAGGAACGAGCAAGATGGCAAAAGGGTACATCTACATACAGCAGCTCTTGTTAAACATATTAGTTTAACCATTACTAAAAAAAAATATCATTCCAGATCTCGCCTATTTGTTGTGGTGCTTCATTCAGGCAGAGTCAGAGCTTGCCAAGACTGGAAGCAGAGATCAAACAAACCCCACGTGCTCTTGTGCGCAAAGACAGAGCGCGCTGCCGAGAGCTCGCAAGGTAAAGACTTGCATGGACCCATGCTTTTGCAGCTGCCTGAAGAAGACAGAGTTTTCTCAGGCTTTCCAGGAGATAGTAAACTTAAGATAATAGCAATATTATTTGTAAATACCATTTCTCTTATGCCGTAGTGTACATCTATTGTTCTGATTGAAGAGCTATGGTTTCATTATACTACATATGGTTTTGTATTACAGCAACCTTCTTATTTTAATTATGTTATTGGCTTTGTTGAATTAAGTTGTCTTTTTTTTTTTTAAATGATATTACAAGTTGCACAGTCAGGTCATTATTTTATCAGGTATCCTTTGTTTGTACACACCACTCCTGTTCCAGCTTCCCAAATAGCTCTTTACTACTTTAGAGCGTGGATTGCATTTGTGACTGCCTTCTGCTACTTCTTGTGGCTGAGGAAGAAACGAAGAGGTCAGGATTAACACTGTTAAAAAATGGCAGAACTGCTCTTCAAATATGCTAGACCAATTTCATTGTTCAACCATGTTGCTTACTCAGGATGAGTATGCATGTTTTAATATGAACTATTCATGTGGTCCAAAGTTTACATCCTATTTAGGGGATGAGGGAGAACATCCTGCTTTCCTTAAGAAATTTTCTTGACTTTCAGCTGAAATTGTCCATCAGGTGACTGCTTGAAAGAGAAATGGATCTGAGCCTCTACACAAACAACAAACCCCTTCCCCTAGCACAGCTGTTTGAGCTGAGGAGCAGCTCCTGCCTTGCCTGAACTCAAGACACAGGGGTCCCATCACCCAGGTAAGAGGCAACAGGACTGCAAAGCAGGGAGACCTTCACCTTATAGCAAACATACATCAGCTGCTCACCAGCCTCAGTTACTGTGCAGCACAGCAAGGGCTTTTTTGGGATTGCAGTTTTCTCTTTAATGAATAAAAAAAGACATCTTCATCACAGAAAAGAGTTGGGATGACTAAATGGGTGTTTCCTTCAGGATAGGGTTTTCTTCCCCCCCAAAGTACATTTCTAATGAGAAGTTCTAGCAAGAAGTAGTCAGCTTAGAGCAGCTGTGTTATTATTTAATATACAACATCACCATACCAGACTGCAGGCTGTCCCAGGACTGAAATGCTAAGGAATGGATAATGCTATCATTAGGATGAGATGTTAGCTCACGAGAAACAACAGCTGACAGCACTGCCAAGATACGGAGATGGTTTCAGCTGGCTGCACTGAGTGCTGATGCATTGCTGTTTCCATCCCCATGCATCTGCTTTGTTCCTTTGTATTAACACAGCTACTGACCCACAAGAAGGCTCCTGTAGCTGCTTTGCCAAGAGAGAACCACTCACCCACCATCACACCCCAAAACACTGCCCAGCAGCTGCTAGCAGCATGTAGCACCACCATCATCCCAAATTCAGCCCTTCTCAACCACACATATGAACTTACCGATGCACTGAGTCTCCACTTTTCCCAGTCTCCCACTCAGGGTGAAGGGCAGCAAGGAGACACCCAAGAATGCCACCTCCCTTCCTCAGCATACAGAACCCAGGTCCTAACACAACACTATCCACCCCACAAACATCCTTCTCCCCCTCCAGCCCACTACCCAACCACTCCAACACAACTCCCCACCCTTTCCTCCTACTCCCCTACCTGTCCATGTTATTTCAGTCCCATCAGTCCTTCCTACCCTCCCACCTCATCTCCCAACCCAAGGTGCAGCTGGGCCTTGCAGGGTGCGTGCAGGGCCATGCCTCCCACCCCACAGATTCCCTCCTGGGGGGATGTGTTCCATGGACCTAATGCAACTGGTGGTGCCACTTCAAGCAAAGCATCACCAAAAGGAGGGATCAACCCAAGGAAGGTGCGCCAAAAGGACAGCGTCACCTTCTGATGGGTCAATCCCCAGGCAGGTTTGATCCCTGCCAAGCACATTCCAAACAGGGTGCACCATAAGGAGGGCGCACCCCAAGGACAGTGTCACCCTCAGGTGGGTGCCATGCTGAGGAGGGTGTCACTCTCAGGCACGTGCTTTCCAAGGAGGGTACCACCTCCAAGCAGGTGCACCCCAAAGAGGGTGTGCTATAAGGGGGCTTCAACCCAAGGAGAATGGCACTCTTAGGCACCTGCCCCCCCCCCCCAGACAAGTGTGACTTCAAGGGGGTGCCACCAGCTGACGGGTGCACCCTCTGACAGGTGCCATCCCAAGCCAGGTACACCATAAGGAGGGTGCATCCCAGTGTCCCCATCAGACGGGTGCAGTCCAAGGAGAGCATAACCTAAGGGCAGTGTCACTCCCAGGCAGGTGCACGGCCGGGAGGGTGTACCCCAAGCACAGTGTCACCAAGGAGAGTGTCACTCCCAGGCAGGCGCACCCAAAGCCGGGCGCACCCCAAGGAGCGTTCAACCCAGACAGGGTGCACCAGAAGAAGGGCACGCCCCGCGGAGGGTGTCACCCCCCGGCAATGCCTCCCTAAAGGAGTGTCACCCCCAGACAGGTGCACCCCAAGCAGGTCCCCGTCCCCCCCCCCACCTGGCATCCACGGCGGGCGCGTCCCTCCCCGCCCCCGCGGCCGCGCAAGCCGCCTCCCGCGCTCCCGGCCCGGCCCGCCGCTCCCCGCCGCTCCCCGCCGCTCCCCGCCGCGCACGCCCCGCTGCCGCCGCCGCCGCCGCTGCCTCTCCCGCCCGCCGAGCCGCGCCGAGCCGAGCCGGGCCGGCCCTGTGCATTGTGGTCCGTCGGCGGGGGGCGAACATGGCCGAGAAGCAGAAGCACGACGGGCGGGTGAAGATCGGTCACTACGTGCTGGGAGACACGCTGGGGGTCGGCACCTTCGGCAAAGTCAAGAGCTGAGTACCGCGGCCGCGGGGAGGGGGCCGGGCTCGCCGGGCTGCACACACCACCCACCCCCCGCCCCGCCGTCTCCTTCCCCCCCCCCTCCTT
Organism: Grus americana; assembly: GCF_028858705.1. Taxonomy (NCBI): domain Eukaryota; kingdom Metazoa; phylum Chordata; class Aves; order Gruiformes; family Gruidae; genus Grus; species Grus americana. The sequence continues at coordinate 31,017,451 of NC_072859.1, forward strand.
CCCTCTAACGCGGGCCTCCGCGCCGGGCATCGTCTCCCCTCGGCGGCTCCCCCGCCGCGGCGCGGCCGCGCAGCATCCCCGGGGGGCGGCGGGGTCCGGCGGGGCGCCGCGGGGTCGGGCGGCGCTCGGCTGGCGGAGCCCAACGCTGCTCCGCGGCACCCTGCCGGTGGGCAGGGGGTGGGAGACGCCCCTTTCTCGGGGTTGGGGGGGGGGAAGGATGAGGGGGGTCGCGGGTAGCTGGTGGGAGATGCAGACCTCGCCCTTCGGTAGCAGGGCGGCGTGCTGCCGTTGCCTGCTGCAGCCCCCCCCCCGCCGCCGGTGCTCCGAGCGGGACCCACCAAAACTTTCCTCCCGAACTAGGAGGAAGGTGATGGGAAGGTTGGACAGCAGGCGGCCGGGCATCCTTCCCTCTCTGTGCCGAGGCTGCGGTCCCTGCTGCCTCTTCCTTTCCACAGGGATGGCATATGCTTCCCAGCGTGAGGAACCGGGAGCAAAAGGCGTTTTGTCTGCTGCCCCTGTGTGCATCCCCCTGGGGAGCAGGGCAGCCCTCCTGGCAGCCTGGGGAGCGGCTCCCGCGGGGCCGAGACCTGCAGCAGGCAGGGATGGAGGGGTCGGGGCAGGCTTGGGCTATACACAGGGGTTCCCCTGTCCTTCATGCCAGAGTAGTCAACTCGCATTTGCAAGGCACCAGTTTTGCTTTACCTGACTGTAAGATTTCCAAATATTTGTATTTCTTCTTCCTGTGAATTCTGCCGTTACATGCAAATTTTATCTTCGAATCAAGATACTAAAAAAAAAAAACAAAACCACAAACCAACAAAATTTATTGTCTAAGCCAAGTGGATAGCTGCAATTCCTGGTTGGAAGTGGTTTTAGCTCCAGGCAGCGAAGCAGCCGCCCCGCTCCGTGTCCCCCTGCCTGCCCGGGACGTTACCCCCAGTGCTGTGGCTGGTCGAAGGGGTGATGTGCCCACACTCAGCGACTGGAGTTTTAAAATAAACCAAAATTGACAGCAGGGGAAAAAAACCACCGCAACCACTGGAGCTAAATCCACCTGTGACCATTAATCAGGCCCCTAAAAATATATTGCTGTGTTTAATCCTAAACCACAAATTTACTGACTGAAGAATTATCGGAATAAATACTTCTAACAGTAAGGACCATTTAAATCACTCATGTATACCAGCAGACCTCAAAAAGTGCTCCAAAGGCAATTTTTTTCTTGCGGACCAAATTAAGCCTGCCAACAATAGCCTTTTTTCCTAAAGTACCTTTCAGGAGTAGCTAGCACAAACACCCCCCACCCCACGTATGACCTGACTTTGGTAAAAACTGACCATTTCCAAAAAAACTTTTCAAATAACATAAAAGAGATTTCCTAGCTGAAAATATTTTATGGCTAAGTAGTACCCTTTATATATTTTTTCCCTTAATATTTTGCCTACAATTGACAAGTGAAATTTGGACTCGAGATTGGAAACTGAGATGAAGAAACTAGATCTCCTATTTATACAGAATCGTAGCATTTTAATCAAATGAGCTTTAGAAAAAACTGTATTCACCCTGTTTAGCAAGAAACATGAGAAAAGCAAAGACATTTTTGCCTGATTGGTTCAAGCTTTGTATATATTGTGTATAATAATTGCTTTTTCACTAAGGCGGCTGGTGCTGTCAGTGACATTTCTTGTTGCTGATGTGTTTTCTTCAAACTCTGCCTTGCACAAGACTTCGTACGAAGCACTTTTTTCCTGCCTGACTCCTCAATGAAATAATAAATTACAAATTTTAAGGATTACAATTATTAAGGATATAAAAAAATGGCAATGGAAGGGAAGGATTAGTGATGATGGGGTACTAACCAGAGCTTGGATTTGTGGCTGGAGCTAAATAGTCACTTTGAGCCATCAGAAACCAGAGAGACGACAGAAAAAGTCCCTGTTGGGATGTTCGTTCTGGCTTAGCACTGCCTGGGTCGTCGGTGAACTGATTCACCTAAACCCAAGCTAAACGCTGCAAGAGATGGTTCGGTTTAAGCCCATTCAGTTCCTTCGTCTTGTTTATAGAAAGACCGTACGAGGTACGGCGGGGAGCAAATAAGTTGGTAGATGAGAGCAAGATGTTGGTGATAATACTGAAATTCCAGCTGGGAAAAACGCAGCATTTTTTTTTTACAAGAGAGGAAGGTGGCAGGAGTTAACGTGGTGGATGTGAATGTGGTGGATGGATAGGAGGTCTCATGCCAAGGGTCAACGTTACTACACAGGATTTTGCCAAATACAGGGAGAGCTGGTGATATTTTCTCTGTCCTCCAGGCCAAAGATAAGATTAATTTGCAGAAAATAGAATTGAGGTGCCTATAAGGAAATTATCTTGGATTTTTAGTGAAGTAATGAAGGAAGGAGGTGGCATCTCCTCTGCTGATGATCAGCAAGAACAGATCAGACAAATTGCTGCTGTGTTTGTTCCAGGCACATCCCACCATGGAGGTCCCTGAAGACCTCCTGTGACCACAGCCCTCGCACAAGGAGAGCTTCAATCAAAATCCAGAGGAGTAACACAAATATTTTTCCATGTGGTGCCATGCACGAAGTCCCCGGTGGCCACTTGGTGGTTTCTTACCCGTGCTTGTTGGCCACCAAGGCGATCAATTTGTGGTCCCTCAAGGAGGGGCAGTGCTTGGGTTATGTTTATGTTGGTTATGATGGCACCTCCCTGGGCTCGAGTCAGGGTCAGATCCCGTTTTCCCAGGCACTGTACCATTGCCGCTGAAGGACAAACCTTGTGTTGGAGGGAAGATAAACTAAAGGAGATGGAACAGATGAAGGAAAGGGAAAGGAAGGACGATATAACATACAAGCAAGTGGCACTGGGGCAGAATTAATACCGCATTCCTAAATATATGCTTTGGATTGATTTCATTTTTAACTTTGGGCTAAGATAAGGGCTGGCACAGCCGATAGGAAAGGAGTTTTCTCATTCCTCCCTAAACTTTTGCATTCCGCTGACACGTTCACAAAAATGTTAACTGCTTGTGCTACCGGAGCTGCACCAGACGCACACCCAGAGGTAGGCTTTGTTGGTACCTGCTGTAAAAAACCACGCTGTCAGGGGGTTTAATTATTATCCCAGCTTATTCTAGGACAAACACTATTCCTCTTCTTTTTTTTTCTCTTATAAAAATAACTAAATTAGAAGGGTCCTCTGTCAGAAACTAATTCTATTATATCTCTTCCCTTCTTTCCTTAAAAGCATCTGATGCTGACGCATTCTTGTGCCCAGGCAGGCACACGGCAAGCAGATGGGGTAGCAGCTAAGGACACTCACACCGTGTCCCATTTGGTGCCATTTTTTGGAGTTTAGGGTCAGCGTTGCTGCCTAACCCTTACTGCTGTTATTCTTTAGCAGCACAGTGTGCGATGCTGCTCCTCGTCGCCGTGTCGAATCCATCTCCCCTGCTCGCCCCAGCAGAGCCCTGGTTGCTGGTTTGAAGCTGCGGCAGAGCTTACCTGAGTCACTAAAAGACAAGACATACGCGGAAATCCCCTTTCTAATACTGTTGCTCAGCTTTCCCTCCTCCCCCTGGGCTTTTAATCCTGGGGGGGCAGCGAGAGGGAAGGAGAAGGCTTCCTCACCACCACCCAAAACCATCATTGCCCATCCTTGGGGCGAGAGAGGACAACCCCACTGGAGCTGAGCTGCACAGGCATCCCCTTCCATGCCTGCGGGAGGCACGGGACCTACACCGCTCCTCATCCTGGGACCGGATCGTCCCACCAACGTGCTCCAGCCCGTGGGGTCAGAGACAGCACCTCTGTGAGCAGAGCGAAGGTTGTCCTTACTGCCCCAGGTCAAAATTTCTGCATCTACAGGCTGCAGCCGGAGAGACCTGAAAGGCTTAAAAGTCTCCCACTACACAGGAAATTCTGTTCTCTCTTTGTCTCTGTCTCTCAAGGTGTTCGAGGAGGCTTAACAAGCCTCCGGGGACTGAAACAATAATATCTCTGTATCTAATGCTTACTGTAAGCAAAGGATGGATTACAAAATAGACTGTTTATTTTGAATTATTAATGTGTTTGAGCTAGCAAACCTTCGTAGAGTTATATGTTTTTCTGTCGTGGATGCAAGGAGATGAACTATTCGGCAATGGTATTAACCCCAATAATTATTCCTTCCGGGCATGGCCATTTGTTTTTTCCAAGCGTATAATAAAAATTTTTCAAAGCATGTACTGGGATAAGGCCAGAAGGGGTTGTCTTGAAACAAAGGATGACAGAAATCAGGGGTTTCTTCCTAGTTCAGTGATAAACCACTTTGCTTCGCTGTTCCTCAGTTTCCCAACTAATGGCTTCACGCGTCATAATTCTTTAATGGAGCTGAATGAATCAAGGGCAGCTTTCAAAGTACAGCTTCTTCTGCTCCCAGCCGCAGGGACAGGGAACGGGAGAGCAGAGGTGTCGCAGCGCTATAGGCAACCAAAGCAAATGCTGCTGGTAAAAGACTTGATCTCAAAGACGTCCGCTGAAGTCGTCGTGCCTTCCCCAGCCTCCTCGGTGTAAACCGTGCCGTGACACCCTTGGCAAAGGGAGATCAGCGCTAAGACTACTATTGGCACAACTTGGGGAGAATTTCTTGCAGTGACCGAAGAGGCCGTACCCCGGCTCCCTTGCAAGCCCAGTAAAGCCTGACCCTGCTTTCGCACCCCTTGCACACGCGCTGCTTTGCAGCGTCTTGCTCCAGCAAAGCGTCCCGAGCGTGGGGCAGGCCCGGTGCTGCCCTGCTCTCCTCTCCCTGAGGATGCACCAGGGAAAATGCCTCCTCGGACTATTTACAGCTCTTTCCTTGCACTGCACAAGAGGAATTATCTGCCTCCTCCAGCCCTCAGCTAATCCCTAAATTGCATCTATACTGCAAAGCTCAGTTTATTTTCATTTCGTCTAGCAGTTTTAAGTATTGCGAGGAATAAAATGGACATGCAGAGCGGTGCTTTAATTTTCAAGGGCAGTAAAGTGTTTTATTTTTAGGATGTTCTTATTGAGGAAAGAATCTCTGGCAGGTCTTATCTGGTGGCTAATAATAGTGACCTCGCGTGCCCCGAGCGGTGCCGGCGCTGCCGCCCTGCCCTTCTCATGCCGTCTGCTTACGCCGTTTGCTTCTGATCAGCTCGTTAAAGCCTCCAAAATTACAGAGTCTAATAATGTAATAACAAGGTTTGCTCATAATTATTAACTCCTTGCACTCTATGTTATTACTGGAAGGGTAACTTTCATAATTAGCACAAATATTTACTATGAGCAGGTTTTCGGTGCAGTCTTTAGAAAACCATCACCATTTTTAATATCACATTAGAAAATGCTGAGAAGGGGTAGCTCCTGGCCAGACAACCCTTTTAGATATAAACATCCATCTGACAGTTTTCAAGCAGTTTCTGCTGTTTACTTCAGTATAAATCTTGCTTCCAATGACTTTTTTATTTTTTGCATAGTCTGTTTATTGATAACAAACGGTTTAAATGCTGAATTCATTTCACATTTTTGATAAGTTAGTGCAATTCCACCAGTGACAGTGGTGCCACTCCCAGTTTGTGGTTACTGTTTGTCCCTGTACACAGGAGATAAGAATCAGCATCTCAATGTACCAAATGCATATTATAAAACCCAATACTGAAGTTTGTATCTTTTGTAAAACCAGAATTCGTTCTTGCAGTACAGCAGTGTTCCTGCAGCTTGTCATCAACCAAGAAGCACGCTTGAGAAAGTATAAATAGAAATTCATTTTAGTAATGCAAATCCTGCAGTCCTATTTTGGGCAGGGAAAATCCCTATATCATTTTTAAAAAGAAGTGCGATGGTCTAGTTTTAAGACTGGGTTTATTAGAGATTTACTCAACCAGTGCATTACAGCAGAGATTCTCCTCTACCATTTAAATATTATCTGTTTCTGATTGATCTAGCTTTTACATGCTATAAATCCTTGCAAATTAACTTTGGGTATAACCTCCTCCAGTAACTCACTCTGGTTTATTTACTCGAGTGGTTTTTGCAGATAAGTCCCCTCTCTTCTGTCTTCCATGACTCCACTGGGAAAACAATAAAGTGAAGAGACACAAATCCAGTTTAAAATATTTCACCCCCTATCTTTTGGTTTTTTTCTCTTCAAGAGTTGCTTTTCGCTTATAAATCACAGTGTCCTAAACTGCGCGTATGAATCTTGCTACTCCGTTTAGTGACTTTGCGATGCTGTCTTTCTAATAGTTGGCGAACACCAGCTGACGGGGCACAAAGTAGCAGTAAAAATACTAAACAGACAGAAAATACGCAGCCTGGATGTGGTTGGGAAGATCAAAAGAGAAATTCAAAACCTTAAACTCTTCCGGCACCCTCATATTATCAAACTGTGAGTACCCTTTCTGCCACGCGTTCGGCTTACTCCTCCATCTGCAAAGACTTCACATGCACAACTGAATTGGTTTCAGGAGATGGCGTAGAGCAGTAGTAGATGACCAGTAGTAGGTGCGTGGTCAAGTTTTTGTATGTTGGAGCCAAATGTTACTTCTTGAGAGTCTCCCACTAACTTAGAGGGGGCAGAGCTGACGCTTTGAGAAATGATGGAAGACGTTTCTTCCATTGGGAGCCTGGGTTATTGTAACAGCCAACAGACCGATGTCCCTGCGCCAGGTTTTGCTCAGCTAAACCTCTCCAAGCTGTCCTCTCTTCCATGCAGAGGCCATTATAAAGGTGCATAGAGAGGGTCCGGGCTTTCCTGTGTTGGGATGCTATCAGAAGTTTTTGGTGATGACCCTTTTTAGGCTTGATACCTCCAGACTTCAAGCTACTGAGAATTGTGCCTGAGGAGCTGCAGCACGGTCAGGCTTGCAGAGTGAAGCCTTGGCCTGAAGTCAATAGGATTTACGTTTTAATGGCCTGATTATCCAGAGCTTAAAGGAACATTTTTTGAAAAAAATTATTATTCAGACATAAGTTTTCAAAGTTGCCAGTCTGATGAACCTGAATTTAAGTTGTAAATCAGCACCTGCACTCCAGCCGCTGGGATTCCTTCTCAATCCCCAGTTTGTGCAGCCAGTCCACATTAATGAGGCACTCGATAATATCTTTGGCATTTCTGTAAAAGAAAGCTGTTGAATGGTAACTGCAAGGATAAGCTGACATTTGGGTCAGCCTTAAAACTGGCATGAGATATAGCAAATACCTGGGACTTAGAGGCAAGGGAAAACAAATTCTCTCTGCAGTTAAATAACTAACCATGCAGCAACTGTTGACTTTAGAGTAACTTCACAGTTGCCTGGATTTATTGGAGAACAGATTGGTATTATTGCATGAAAAAGCCAGCAAGAGTCTTCAGCTGTACTCCCAGCATCCTGCGAGTTAAATCCCGTTCGCACATTTGTCAGAATATTAAAGCCTAAAAATTAAACCCAGTTTCACAATGTCAGCGTCCTACGGTGCATACTGCAATCACGAAATGCAGTGATTGAGAAAAGAGGTGAGGAGGAGACGACGGTACCTAAACCTCTTTCGAGAGCTTTTTACCTTATAGAAAAGAAATAGTAGGACAATTAACAGTAACTTAGATGCCCGAGTCCAAAGCACTTCAGAAAAATTTAGTTGGTCCTATTGATCTGTATGGGACTATCACCCATTCGCTTGCTGATCTTTGAAAATTGTTTGAAATCTGTTTGTTTCAAATTACAACCCATGGAAATTTGGCTGTAAAACAAAACAAAGATGGCTGCATTGACCTCAGCTGATCACTGGCAGTTTGTACCAGCTGGGACACTGAAATGCCTTTGCAGCGCTCAGGAATCATTTTGAATGAAAATGGAGAATAAATTTGTGAGTCAAGCGTGATAGTCTTTTTTTTTTTTTTTTTTCCCCCCAACCTAGAATATAGAGGGATTTAATATTTTAAAATAGCTGTGATCTTTTGGGGTGCTCATCTTTGTTTCTATACCTTTCCAAAAGAAGCTCCCTCTAGTGTCTAGAGTTCTTCTTGATCTTCTTTATGCTTGATACGAGGGAAACCAGATATACCCCCTCCCTGCCCCCAGCTAACGAAGCCTTCATTTCTAAAGCTGTTGGTGCAGATCTTAGGCAAAATGGAAATTTGAAAGTCAGGAGAATCCTAAATGTGATAGGATTGTCTGGCAAATATCTCAGAGGATTATTTCAAAGCTTGAAGGAAAACTGTAGGTCTGTAAAAGAGATCCTTTCATAGACATAAGTGAAAGATTATACTTGAAATAAGAGATGGCTTTTCAGAAGTGGAAAGCAATTATAAACACAAGATCCAAACAAATGCTTATTTTAAGGGTTGACATGAAACTAATAAGCTATTTAAAAGCCTTTCCCTGTTCCTCTTAATTATTTTTTTTTTCTAAATCTGCTTGTGATTTTGAAGGTACCAGGTCATCAGCACGCCAACAGACTTCTTCATGGTCATGGAATACGTATCTGGTGGTGAATTATTTGATTACATCTGTAAGCACGGACGTGTAAGTGCCAGTACCGTGTCAGCCCAAACACTTGTGTGGGAAGAGGATGGTGTTTAGAAGCAAAACAACTGCTAAAGGGAACGCGGTTAAGGTTAAGGCCCAAAATAGAAGTTGCTTCACAGCAATCCCATCTGGAGCGTCTCGTACCCGCCTCGCACAAAAGTTGCGTGCGATTTTTTGCAACGTTCTCTGATGTATTTTGATACGCAAACCAAAATATCCAAGGCAACATGTTGCTTAGTGCAAATATTTGGAAATCTAGCATATTTTTATAATTTTTAGCTATGGATTGCCTGTCAAATCCCCCGCGGTTCCGCAGCAGATTTACGGCATTGGACGGGAAGACCACTCGGTGTGGTCTCTACCCCAGTCATTCACCTCCCCTGGGCTCCCCCTTGGCTCCACGTTGGGTTTTTTGAAGGTTTTTTAAGGATGTGGCTTATCTGAACAACGTTTTCAAATGCCAGTAATCCTGCTGGTCATAAATCACCTGAGGTGTAGGTTGAGCCCATGAAAGGTGATACTGCGGTTACAAAGAAAATCACTAGTGTCGGCCCCGTGGACATCCTTGGAGGCAGGGAGCAGTCGCAGGGCAAGGAGCTGAAACTGGGCTGAAGTGGACATCCCGAATAAGGCTTCAGGTGAAGGATCAGCCCATCATACGTTTCCCCTCTGTACTACAAAAAGCCAATACATCTACAGTAAGTTGGTTTAGATGAGCGCACTGGTCGATGGAGCTGACTCCATTTACTTTTCGACGTACAGTTCTGATTTGCAAGCACATTTCACCCATTTGTATCTTTTCAGTGACTAATTTGGATCTTTTCTGAACTTTTGCATTCAGAAACTGAATTTTTCATGAAGAGAGTCTTTAGGAAGTCATCAGTAAAAATAATCAGTCTCCTCATCATTTTAAATATAATTTCTGTAATAGAGCTTACACCCCTTTATAGCTAATATAGCTACATAGCTAATTAAAATCATCACAGTATTCGACCTTTAGCTTTTTTTTCCCAAAGCCATCTGTCCATGAGGAATTACTCCCTGCAGCATCCTCTGGGGTGTTTTGTCCAGCCCCGATCTGCATGTGTTGTATAGCAGAACTGGTCCCCTTGGGACGGCAGGCCATTGCTTCAGAGGTGCCACCAATAAGTTCTCCTCAACAGCTCAGCTAAATTTAGGTTTCTAATTTCATCTCTGGGCTATATAATTTGAAAACACTAGCACATTATAAAATGCAAGAGGGGGAAATCCGCTTTATTTTCTGCTTCTGGTCACAAGCACGCTGTGATTTTCTCTCTGCACCCTGGAACATTTTGGCTCCTTGCTAAGTCAAACCTTCCCTTGCCAGCTCCGCACGCAGCCCAACCTTCAGGACTGTTTCCCCTTGCACCTTTAGGTTGAAGAGGCAGAAGCTCGACGCCTTTTCCAGCAGATTCTCTCCGCGGTGGATTACTGCCACAGACACATGGTTGTCCACCGAGACCTGAAACCAGAGAACGTGCTGCTGGATGCACATATGAATGCAAAGATAGCCGATTTTGGTATGTGACCCCAGCAGCATTCCAGAAATGCAGCCAGCTCCGAGGCGCTTGCTGGAGCGTGTCCGTGTAGCACGCCTTACAAAACCCAGAGCCTGTTTTCCTAACCACTAGCAGTTGCTTTACCTGAAAAGCCCAGAGTTATAAACACCGGCCTTTTTGCAAAAGCAGGGATTACTTATTGTAGGCTGCTTCTGTCCTGGCATTAAGAATGGAGCAGCAAAGTAATTTGCAAATCTTCACTGTGTTTTAGTATAATCACCTAATATAAAGATTTAGCTAATTTATGTTTAAGACAGACTCGGTGCAGTTAATTCCAGGGTGAGCTGGCTGTGTGTGTTTATTTTCATGCGTGTTCTCTGTACGTTTGGCCATGTGCTCTTGGCCTCGCTTCATTTTACAAATGAGCAGTAACAGGAGACTTTAAGTGGCATTACCGATTGAAATCTCTTGAAATACCCGGGCTACCGGCTCAGTCCCGGTGAGTCCTTTCTAGCAGTGATAAATCCTTTCGAAGATTTACAAATTTCACAATGCTGCACAATTCCCATATAAAGTAAATGCTCTGGGATGAATTATGTCTCTTTTCCTCTGTGCTAAAGACAGAAAACTCATGGATTTGCAACTTAAAGAAGCAAAATTAGCCTGGAGTGAATATTCCTTGGTTGGGTGTGGAAAAAAAAAATTAAAAATTTGCAAATTAGCTCAAAGGAGTCTGTCTAAATTATGTCAACGGTTCCCCTCCAAATTTCCCCCTCTACTTGCGATACCTCTCCTCCTCTGTGCAACGTAGAGTCCTCTATGGCTGGACCTTCACATCAAACATCAATATATAGTAAACATCTTGTTTTTAGGCTTGTCCAACATGATGTCGGATGGTGAATTTCTACGCACCAGCTGTGGTTCCCCAAATTATGCAGCCCCTGAAGTCATCTCTGGAAGGTAGGACACGTCGCTTTTAATCAGAGCCTATGTGAGCACACGGTCTTTAAATTTGTTCTTGGAATTGGAAACGGCTTTGCACATCTAGTAAAAGCAGCTGAATCCTTCCAGCCTGTATTTTACGTTTGGGTGAATCTACTGGCAAAAATCTGCATGTTTTCTTGGTTATTACATTTCTCAATAGCTGTAATGGCAACACATCTTTTGCTAAAGATGTTTACTTTGGGGGAATTATTAATAGCTGATGTTGACTGGTTTATATTGCTAATTAAAGAGGGTGAAAATTACTCTTTGGACGCAAATACCGAGGTTTCAGATGGAAAGGTTTTTCCAGGCCGCCCCCCTTCTCTCCTGCCCACCTGTAATATAGAACACAGTGTTAAGGAGGAAAACTGTTCACTAACAGAAGAATCAGGAAGATCTTTAATCACTTCCCTACGCTGTTGAACTCTTGTATTGAAAATACTTGTCTTCTGCTTGCTTAAGCTAGAGGGGTTTTTTTTGGTGACTGTAGGTACAGCCGTCATTAACTTTGTTTTGAGTTGATGACTTGGAGTGACAAACCTCCGGCGTGGTTGCATCTCTCAGCGTGCAACATCCATACAACACATGGCACCTTGAACGCGCTCTGCAAGGTTGAATTGGACTTTGCCACGTTGATACAGAAGTGTTACCTCCTCTATCTTACACAGAATGTACTTATTTCCCTAACTCTCTATAATAGCACAGCAAGAATTGCAAATGCAAATTTTCAAATTTGCAGCCTTCTGTATGGTCCTGCAAACTGCCCATATCCTTATTATCTGCCTCATATTTTTGAATCGCGCTTTGCATGAGCGTTAGTTTTCCTAATCCAGTGCATTTTTGCCTACAACTGTAGCTTTTAAATACAATATTTTGTTCAAAGTGTGTTCACTGTGATTATGTTTATTTTATCCCTGTTTACAGCAGTGCAAGTGTTGGCAGAGTATCCTAGGAATTAGACCAGCATCCAAAACCCCTGTTGTGACTGCATGCGAAAGCAAGTAAATCCTCATTGTCAAGAGGGGGACAAAGCCAGAAACTACCGTGATTCCAAAAAAATATTAGTATTATTTCCATGTCCTTTTCAGTAAAGGCCAGAACCACATTTTTTTCAGTTCGTATAGGAAACAAGGCACATGGCAGATTAACAAGAAGGCTTTAGTCCCTGTATGAGAGCCTGATCGTTCAAAGGGTGCAGGCAAAACAGCTTATTAACGACAAAAGTAAGAAAGAAAAACAAAACCAAGCCTACACGTTGCACTTTTTCACTGGCTGCCGCTGCAGCCCTCCCGCATCAGTACCGCTTACGGTATCAGTGATGCTCGCGCTTTATACCCCTGAATCATACGCCAAGCTGCCCTTTTCTCAGAGCCATCGCGGCGTACGAGAGCTGCATTTGGGGGGGACAGGCACGGCGTGCTGTTCCTGCAGCGGGATGCACGCCTTGGGTGGGTGTGCGGGGCAGGGCTGAGCTGCTGCCCGGCTCCTGCTGCCTTTGCTGGGTAGAGCGGAAAGCAGCGGAGCGTGAAAGTTCAGCTTTCAGCGTCATAAAGTGCATCTCATATGGGCTTGAAAGTCCAATCGGCTGTTCAGGTAATGTGGTTATCAGCAAAAGCATCAGGCTTCCTATCTGTTGGCATCAGGCATGGAGGCAGGACCAAGGGGGCATCTAGCTAATGGTCCCCATTTCCAAAATGACTTTGCTGCTGTCCCTGGCCTCAGCAGGGAAAGTCTCGCCCTTGGACAAGCGGAGTCGGTGCTTTGGTGGTGTTCAGAGAATGACTGCATGCGTGGCCGGTGCTTTTTGTACACCGGTGTGTCTGCATCGGTGCTTTTCAGGAGGAGCAAGTGCATGCAGGATGCTGCTGCTTCATGAAAACACTTCCGTATTTCCATTTCGGCCTCTGTATTTTGGTAAGATTTTACAGCCCAAGGGTAGGCACTGCCGCACAAAACCTCTGAGAAAGCACCGGATGTAGCAAAAAAAGATAAACAAACTGAGCAAGCAAGCAGCAGCAGAACCCATATATTTGGGGTGTCTCCACTTGGTGATGCCAGGGAGCGCATTAGCAGCTTGTCGGAAGCAGGAGCGCTTGCATACCGGCACGGAAACTTCAACCGAAAATAAACACTCAGAGATACAGTATCTGGTGCTGTTTAATCTGCCTCACCGAGTGAACAGAAATTGCTGTCTGAGCCCTTGGGGCAAAGGAGCAAATAGCCTGGCAGAGCTCTTGGCGATGTGGGGTTTGGCTTTTTGGAGGGTCTGGCGGAGGCAGGGATGTGCACGGCCATGCACATGTGGGCAGCCCACGCCAGCTCTGCCGCGTCTTGTCCCCTTGCCCCTGGGTGATTGTGGCTTAGGCAGGTTTGGTTGGGGGCGTCCACGTCAGCCGCCCTGGGGTGGGCTGCAGCTCTGGCCCCCGTGGAGCTGGCAGCGGGTCCCCAGCTCACCCAGCGGGACCTGCACCCTAAAGAGAGGAGGACGGGGAGGATGACACCTTCCTCTTGCCCTTGCCTTCACGCAGGCTGTACGCTGGCCCGGAGGTGGACATCTGGAGCTGCGGCGTTATCCTCTACGCCCTTCTCTGCGGCACTCTGCCTTTCGACGACGAGCACGTCCCCACCCTCTTCAAGAAAATCCGGGGAGGTGTGTTTTACATCCCTGAATACCTCAACCGCTCCGTTGCCACTCTCCTCATGCACATGCTGCAGGTTGACCCTCTCAAGCGAGCAACCATCAAGGACATCAGGTCAGCCCGGGTGGGACGGGGTGGGCTGGCTGCGTTCGGGGGGGCTCCGGCGTACTGGTGGCAGAGGGTGGTGGCTGTCCTGGGGGTGGGCAGGGTGGTTTACAGGAATAGTCGGCTAATCCAGCTGGTTTTTGTCCCGAGTGATTCAAGGAGCACTCCTGCACCCTTCTGTGCCGATGGAGACGGGGGTGATGATGCACAGGGTGGTGGCTTTATACATATTATGTGTGCGTATATATCTATATGAAATGCTATTTTACTGCATTATAAAATAGCCTAAGAAAAATCTCTTTATGGTGCTTAGCAAAACCAGCTATATCGTGCAATAATCCCGAGAACTTAATATCCACCAGCCATTTTCCATTACTTTATTTCAGGACCACCTCCCTCTGAGTACCAGTTCAGAAGAAGAGGGTAATCATTGCACTTAGTGTCTAGCCAATAAAAAAGGAGGAGGAATGCAAGAATTACTAACTTAATCCTTAAATATCGGAGATAGTTTAAAATGTGAGCAAATGGTCCATCTTTAAATGCGGTGTAGTTTTCTTGTCTAACCAATGAGTGCAGTGCCCATCAACATTTTATCTGCATGCATCACTGGAAATTCAAGGTCAAGGGAACAACTGGGCTCTTGAGCAGGTATTTGTGCCTTCAGAGATCATTAAAAGTTCACGGCTGGTAGCAGGACTTCAAAATTCTCGCAATCTGAGTCATTTTAGAAACGTTTTGTAGAACTGGAGCCTGAGAGGCATTTTATGAAATTTATAGTAATGATTACTTCTAGCTGGTGTGCTAAGCATACATGTAAATGTTACTGGGGCTTTCAGGAGTTCTCAGGTTTTTAATGCATTTGTGATGGATGGCCTTAATTTTACCCTTCAAGTAAAACCAAGTAAAATGCCTTTTTTATTTCTGAAGTCCTTAAGACTAGAGGATTTAATTACATGTTAGAGCAGCAGCACGCGTGGCAAGATTACAGCTGCTACATAGAACCTATAGGCAAACCTCTCTCTGGCATTTAGCACTTCATTATCATTGACTTTATTGTAAATCAGTGAGAACTGGGTATCTGGATGGCTTTGGTGCTCTGTATCCCTATCAGACCCATAGTAATCAAAAAGCATGAGTAAGTGCTGAGGCCTTACTTCAGAGCCAGGTGAGCAAGCAGCCACGCTTGCAAAGTGGCGTCGCTGTTGCAATACTGGGGGGACTGTGCAGGGCTGGGTTGAGCTCCCCATTCTGCGGCCGAGGATTAGTTTTAGCTAGACCAGGCAATACAGGTGAGGTATGTGCAGCCACCCAATTTTGCATCCCCACCTCCCGTGCCAGAAGACTCATTCTGGCCACCTCCTCCCCATTTTAAAGACTGCTGCTCTTTTAGGAATGTAGACTTGGTTTTGTTTGCCGGTGCCTGTGTGGCTCGGTGCTGGCAAGAGAGGATTTGGAGTCACCATGCTGGAAACACGTTGCTTATTCCTCGATGAAATGCTTTAACCACCGGGACGAAGCTGCCCAGATGCTTTTGGGGAGAAAGCCTGGGACTGGTGGCGATGGTTCGCCTTGCACTGAGGTCACGGTGGCTTCTCCCTGCCTTTCCCCAGGGAACACGAGTGGTTTAAAGAGGAGCTGCCCAGTTACCTGTTCCCAGAGGACCCTTCCTACGACGCCACTGTCATCGACGACGACGCGGTTCGGGAAGTTTGTGAGAAGTTTGAATGCACGGAGTCGGAGGTGATGAACAGCCTGTACAGCGGTGACCCTCAGGACCAGCTGGCAGTGGCTTACCACCTCGTCATCGACAACCGGCGGATCATGAACCAAGCCAGCGAGTTCTACCTCGCCTCCAGCCCCCCGACCGGCTCCTTCATGGACGACAGCGCCATGCACATCCCTCCCGGGGTGAAGCCGCACCCCGAGCGGATGCCGCCGTTGATAGCGGACAGCCCCAAAGCGCGCTGTCCTTTGGATGCCCTCAACACCACGAAGCCAAAACCCTTGACTGTCAAAAAGGCCAAGTGGCACCTGGGAATCCGCAGCCAGAGCAAACCCTATGACATCATGGCCGAGGTGTACCGCGCTATGAAGCAGCTGGACTTCGAGTGGAAGGTAGGGAGTGCCGGTGCTTCGTGCTGGTTTTCAAGGGTCTTTTTCTCGTGAGCTGAATTGCTCAGGGAGGTGCATAAGTATGGTTACAGCCTCACCTGTTTCCAAATAAACCGTCATCCCTGTTAGTTCTTGTTGATACAAAGACGCTGAATTAAGATGCTAGCTGTGGTTCAGTATCTGTGGTGTTTATTTATGGCGCGAAATAAGAGTTTTCTTTCTCAATGCTCTGAAGCCTCTGACTGGAAAGATGAATTTGCCTCCTTTAACTGTGGGGTTAAGAGGAGCTGGTCACATTTCTAATTTTAGTGGCTAATTCCTTGTGAGGTCATCTCGAGCGCTCCTGAGCAAAGTAACTCTTATTATTTCTGCTTGGGTCTTAGCAGTCACGTGTGCTGCAATGGCGTGATGCGCATCTTCTGAGAAGATGCACAGGTGAGGGGCAGGGAGGCGGTGGGGGTGGGAGTTTGTACCACTGATGTGGTGGCATCTTCCTTGACGGAGCGGTGGTCGTGGACCAGGTGTGCTTTCAGACACTTACTGCTTCCCCGGTTTAGGGCTCAGCTTCTTGAAGTTTGATTTAAACCCAGATGACATTTTAGTTGACAGTACTCCCTTCAGATATTTCTTCAGAGCTACACAGCATTTAGTCACAATCTTTTCCAAAGCCCAATTACTAAATCCCTAAGTTGGCTGTTAATGTTTTCTGCTGAGCCTGATTCCCCAAATCTCGGAGCGGTCGCTGACGTGAGCTCTCCTGACTCATGGCAGCAGCCTCGTGCGAGCGTCAGGAGCAGGGTGAGGAGAACTTCAGTCCAGGTCTTCATCCCCAGAGGAGATACTCTCCTCGCTCCAGGTCCCAGGGGTTGTACAGTGTGAACATCACTGTGCCGCTTCTTCAAAGCCTCCTATCTGCTTCTTATTTTTGATAATATTACGTATTTAAAGCAAAGTAGCGCCCAAAAACCTGATTTCACGCACCAGCCAGGAGGAGATTGACTGTCTCCAGATGCATATGCCTACAGCAGCCAGACGTTTGTTAGTAGTTGTGGTGGGTTGACCCTGGCTGGAGGCCAGGTGCCCACCAGAGCCGCTCTCTCACTCCCCTCATTCACCAAACAGGGGAGAAAAGGCATAACGAAATGCTTGCAGGTCGAGACAAGGACAGGGAGAGATCACTCACTAATTATCGTCACGAGCAAAACAGACCAAACTTAGAGAGGGAATTCATCTAATTTATTACTAGGCAAAACAGAGTAGAGGAATGAGAAAATAAAATCAACTCTTAAAACACTTCCCCCCACCCCTCCCATCTTCCCGGGCTCAACTTCACTCCCGGCTTCAACCTTCCCCCCCTCAGCGGCACAGGGGGACGGGGAGTGGGGGTTACGGTCAGTTCATCTCACGGTGTTTCTGCCGCTTCTTCATCCTCAGGGGGAGGACTCCTCTCATCGTTCCCCTGCTCCAGCATGGAGTCCCTCTCACGGGGTGCAGACCTTCAGGAGCAAACTGCTCCAGCGTGGGGTCCCCCACGGGGTCACAAGTCCTGCCAGCAAACCTGCCCTGGCGTGGGCTCCCCTCTGCACGGGTCCACCGGTCCGGCCAGGAACTTGCTCCAGCGTGGGCTTCCCACGGGCCACAGCTTCCTTCAGGTGCCTCCACCTGCTCCGGCGTGGGGTCCTCCACAGGCTGCAGGTGGAATCTCTACACCCCCTCATCCTTCCTCCATGGGCTGCAGGGGGACAGCCTGCTTCACCATGGCCTTCACCACGGGCTGCAGGGGGATCTCTGCTCCGGCACCTGGAGCTCCTCCTCCCCCTCCATCTGCACTGACCTTGGTGTCTGCAGAGTTTCTTACATCTTCTCACTCCTCTCTCCGGCTGCAAAAGCTCGCTCTCTCTCCAAGTGTTTTTCTACTTCTTAAATATGTTATCACAGAGGCGCTGATTGGCTTGGCCTTGGCCAGCAGCGGGCCCGTCTTGGAGCCGGCTGGCATTGGCTCTGTCAGACACAGGGGGAGCTTCTAGCAGCTTCTCACAGAAGCCACCCCTGTAGCCCCCCCGCTACCAAAACCTTGCCACGCAAACCCAACACAGTAGTCTGCGTAGTTTTACGTAGAGTAAGCAAACCTGATGTATTTCTGGTAGAGCTTCACAAACCAAGTCAGCTCAACGTCTTCATGTAGGCAGTGGAGCTTAGTTTGTACGAGGAGGTTTCACAATGGTCTTTCCCACCCTAAGAATAACTTCAGATGTGACTCTTCCATCAAAATAGCTTTCCCATCCGTGCAATTGCTTCGTAAATATAGCACAGAGGAAAGATCTCATTGCAAACGAGATGCAGCAGATCGTGGGCTGGGAAGCGGTGAGAGAAAATACACAGCTCAAGGCTGATTCATGAACGGTGACTTCAGCTGCGCTGATGGGAGACGTTACTGTCCCCAGCTGCCCAGCCTGCCCTGGTTTCATGGGCACATCAGTTTGGTGCCTGGCAGATGGGTCACGGCAGCTTCGTCTGCCAGCAGCTGGTGGATCAGAGCCCTGAGAAGCATTTTTTAAAGAGAGGAGGAAACAGGATATGAAGCTGTTTGCTTAATTTTTATAGGCATTACTCTTTCTAGAAACTCTGTTTTTCTCAGAAGATGTCTTGCTAGTATTTAGAAAAAAAATAAGGTCTTGATACCTTGAATCTTACTCCTGAAAGCAAGTTTCCCGTTGCAGGTGGTGAACTCCTACCACCTCAGAGTGCGCCGCAAGAACCCGGTGACAGGCAATTACGTGAAGATGAGCCTGCAGCTCTACCAGGTTGACAACCGCAGCTATCTCTTGGACTTCAAAAGCATCGATGGTAAGCGGGAAATGATGCAACACGAGATGTAAAACACATAAAATGGCAAGTTTGGAAGTTTAAAAAATAATTTAAGAATCATTCTTTGCATTTCAGAACGCTTATGCAGCTGCTTCAAGTCAGCGAAAGCCCTTTTGATCCATTTGTCTCCACTATTGTTACTAGTTCCTTACCAAACGTGCGTTGCAGATTGCCAAACTAATGCCACGTTTTCTTTTTTTTTTTTTTTTTTTAATATTCAAGATGATGTGATGGAGCAAAGGTCCGGCTCGTCCACGCCGCAGCGCTCCTGCTCCGCCGCCGGATTGCACCGGCCGAGGCTGAGCATCGATGCCGCCGCGGCCGCCGAGTGCCAGTCGCTGATGGGCTCTCTGAGCGGCTCCTTCGTCGGCAGCATCCCCTCGGTGACGCCGCGCCTGGGGAGCCACACCATGGACTTCTTCGAGATGTGTGCCAGCCTGATCATGGCCCTCGCTCGCTGACGGGCAGCACCGAGGCACCGGTCCCTCCGCACACGGTATTGCACTGTGAGGATCTGGTCCGACTTGTCCGTTCCTTGTTTCTTCTGCTTCGTTCCTCCTTCTCCGCCGCCGCCCCTCACCGCTCCCTCGCCTGCGACACAGAGTCAGTTCCAGACCCCAAACATACTCCCCTCTCACAAGGCACTGAGGAAATTAGGAATAACTTTATTTCACTCGTTATACCGTGGTGAAATGCATCCAATATCCTTTTTTTCCCTAGTGAACCAAATGGGAAATGTTGACATGGCTGTAAAGTAGCAGATGTATCACTGAGTTTTTGGAAAACACCTTCCCCCTGGTTCGTCCCGAGTTAACGGAGCCATGGCCAAGCTTTCTGCGATGTAGGTAGCGTGCAGTGAGGTTGATGTTGTATCCCCTTTGCTGTGCAGAGCGGGGGCGGGATGGGCTGAGCCAGGTCAGAGGGGTTGACCAGGAGCTACGCGAGACGGAGTGCAGGGGTAATGAAGTAGCTCTGCGGCGTTTGCACCCGGGTGCCGGCGAGGCTGCTGGCCTCTGGTAACACTTTCCTCCTAAAATCAGCAGCTGCTGAGACACTTCTGCACTAGTGCAATATGCCATCCCTCCCCTCTGGATTTTTTCCCCTGCTAAAGATGGGGAGGGAAGGTGGGATGTGCAATGCTCCTGTCACAAACGTGCCGTGGGAAAGCCTCCACGTGTCAAGTCTTTGCAGAGGAGTGTCCCATAAGTTGCTTTATTTCCTTCTCCCGAGAGCCCCGGACAGCACTGACCCGCTCACCACGTTCAAAGGTGAAGGCTGCTTGCCTTTTTCCCAGCCCTTAACCTTCATCCCCCTCCAATCCGCTCACCCTCCCCTGCCTCACCGCCAGCTCCAGGGGCCGAGTCCCGAGCAGGATTTGGATGAGCCGCCGACGGAGGGCAGGATGCCGATGAGCCACCTGAAAACCCAACGCTTCGCCTACCAAGGGCGAGGATCATCAGCCAGCAAGAGCCGGCAGCGTCGCACGGCTCCGAAGCATTCGCCTCTCACCTTTCCCGTAGGAAGCCTTCGCCCGTGGTCACCACCCTAAAACCGCTGCCAAATCCGCCTTTCCTGCCTTCCCCGCTCGCAGCCTCGTGCCGCCGGAGACTCGCTTTTCATGCCGAAGGGCTGTCCCGTCCCGCTGCTGCTCACCGGACTGCCACCTTCACCGCTCCGCTGATAAGGCAGGGATATCCGAGTTTTACTGTTTCTTTACTACTGGCTATCTGAAGGACAGGATTTTATTTTTTAAGACAAACTACAGGGATTTTTAAGGTTAAATTCTTGTTATTCAAGGGTAAACTCTAATGCATGTGCGACTTATTTGTTTAAAAGAATTATTATTTTTGATTACATAGGCTTAATCAAATGGGCAGCATTGGCATCCGCTTGGTTTTGCTACGGTATTTAATTCCATTTACTTGATTGTGAAGGAACATAATAGTCTAATCAGTCAAGGAACAAATGCTTTATGAAAACTTTGCCAAAAAAATCCTGGGCGGGTTTTTTTTTTTTTTGCTTGATTTTTTTGTGTTTTGTTTTAAGAAACAAAAGGAGAATTTGAGCAATGTTGCTGGTCCCAGGTACGCGGTCATTCGACTTTAAAACAAATTTAATCCATCTTTTTGATAGCTTCTTGTGACCCGTCAAGGTTTTTTGCTAGGTTTTTTTGTACGGTTGCACTTTAATTTATACTTCCTGCAAGTTTCTACGAGAAGCAAAGGAGAGAATGACACATTAAGCCTTTTGTACTGATCATTTTAGGTAATGAAGACAAATACGGGGTATTCTTGCCATCTACTGGCAGTTAAGTGGACATTTTCAGCTTGAAGTCCCTTTTTTTTAAAAACACAAAATTGCCTTACTTTTGTTACAGATTACGCTTGGATTCTCACTAACGTGACTTTACAGCTCCAACTTTTCCAGAAGCCGCACAAAGTAGAAAGCTTCCAAAAAAAAATCAGTTTTGCTGTTAAGTCCTCATACGCTAAATCCAACGCAGCAGCGGTTGGATTATAAACCCGACAGCAGAACAATTTTGTTTTTTAAAGAAACACTGGAAATATTTGTAGTACTCCTAGGTTTTGTAATGAGCTTTTTATTATATTCTCATTATTAAATAAATACTCCGGGGTGGAGGACGGCTTTGGTACTGTGCCCGGTGGCTATCGGCTGATGCGTGTCTCCAGTGCCGCCGTGTGAGCGGGTCGTACCTGGCGAGGATGGAGAATCCAAGCTCCTGCGTGCAAAAAACCCCACCCCAGAGCCAAAGCTGAGCGGCACCCAGCTCTTTAGCAGCTTTCGGATCAGCGCTGAGACCCGAGCGAACGCTGAGCAAACGGCCCTAAATGCTTCTGGGTGCTGGAGATAAGCCCCTTTGGAAAGGAGCAGGAGAGGACCGTAGGGATAGACATCGATTTCCATCCAGGAGACAGTTAGGAGCGTCCACACCGCCGCCATGAGATGCATTGGAAATGTAAAAAGCTGTTTAAATCCTCACTCACGACGGAGCGTCTTGCCAAGGCGCTTCTCCTGGAAACACCTGTAGCCCGGTCGATAAGGGGCTGGTGCGTCAGCTGCGACCCGCGGTTCAGAAGCATGTAGGTGTGCAGATGTCTTGCCTTAAAATGACGCTCGTCCTCTGGGATTTCCTTACCCAGCAGAACTAACGGTATTAAGCAGCAGCAAATGCCCTTGGGAGGAAATGTTGGCTTCCTGGAGGCGGGTGGGATTTCGAGGTGATAAAATAAGCCCTCCTGGCACTTGGCATCTTCTCAGACCCACGCGAACACTAAATCATATATGGATCTGCAAAACCAGTCCTGCCGGGGAGGCAGTGAGAGCATCGCTTTTCCGTGTGGAGAGAACCAAAGAGAGGAAGCAGCTTTCCTGCTCGATGTCAGCAGAGGCAGCGGAGCCAGTAGGGCTGATGGAAGTACCTCCTCGACGAACGCATCGGATTAAACTGTCCGTTACAGCCTCACCCAAATCCACGCTGCATTTTGAAATATTCTGAGAAGTTTCACCACTTCTTTTTATTTATTTTACGTTCAAATAGCCTGTTTTCTGGTTCCCAGCTGCAAAGCAGCTGCTGACCTCCGGTTACATTTTCCAGAGGAAAAGTTTTGACTTCCACGCTGTTACACTGCGGTCAGTTTTTTTTGAGTTATGCCGGTACATGCACGAGCATCAGGAAAAGCAGGGTAGACGTATTTGAACTACAGAAACTTGAAGTACTCCAAGTGCAATTCTTCAAAAGCCACTGGACAGCTGTGCTTTGCAAGCCACAAACTCACCCAAATTTTGCTTCAGCCCGAGGCAGGAGAGAGACAAAATGCACAGGATTGAGCTCAGTTAGGCTCCAGCGTTAACCTCCAGCTCCTGGACGAGTTAATTCAGAAATAGTTGGAAAATATATATCTGTATGTATTATATATGCACACATATATATATATAAAAAAAATGTAGGTAGCATCCCTGTCATTGGCCTCTCAGGTTCGTTTGCCCAGCGGGGTAGGTCTGTGCCCTGGACGCCTGCCATCGCACACACTAATCCCGGCGTGCGAGAGGACCCGGAGAAAGGGGGTGATATTTTTACACCCTCTCCTAGGTAAAGCCCTTGAGTAGCTTAGCTGGCCCCGTCGGACCCAGCGCAGCCTCGTCCGGGGAAGGGAGGGAGGTGGCGTCGGGAGCATCCTGCCCTCCCACCCGCCCCGGCCGAAGCCTGGGTGTCGATGGGATTTGGGGCAGTTTTATTTTCAGGAGTCGGAGCTGAGCAGGTGAAGGCAGCGGGATTTTTTTCTCTTTAACAGGTCAGAAATGCATCTTCGGCGTGTGTGTCCAATTTAGCATTTCGTAAGGTGTGTACAAGCACAGGGGTATGTATGGGCAGTGTTGTAAAAATTGAAGCAACTGGTCAGTATCTGTTACATATACATTTTTTTGTGTGATTATAATGCCATTTGTATTGGAATAGATGAAGTTTGAACAAAATAACCTTTCTGTCTACTCCTTTTCATTTTACTGCTCTTAATCGTCAGTCACCTTGTGTGCACCCGTATAGAAGGGAGAGACCTATACGCAGGACAGGAAATCGTGCCTTCGACATACATTAGGACTGCTGGAAGTCGCAGCTTTATTTCAGGAGGTGCACAAATCCCCCAGCTTATGGAGAACCCCACCGGTGAGACATGCAGGCCGTGTTTCTAAATACTTGAAGTACCATTTGTTGTGCAATTATTTGGCTTCACCCTTTTATTAGCTGAGAGGCGAGGGGGAAGAAGAACCACGCGTCCATCCCGTGGGATGAGCCAAACAAATCCCTGCTCCAGCTCCTGCAGTATTTTACTGGAAAGTTTTAGGACCCGTTTTTTGTTCCAGGTTTATGACATACCTACTAGAGTCGCCTTTCTTAAGGTCTGTCTTTGGTTTGGGCTTTGCATTCAGGGCTTTCCTTTGGCTTCCTTAGCCCTGCCCTTATCTATTCCTTTTCATCATACACCTATTAAAAGAGCAACAGCTTCCTGTAATTCTGAATTTCCCGTCTGCCTCTTGGACATGGCGTTAACGATTCATTCAGAGGTACCTCACTTCCATGCCTGAGATACGAACTGGTTTTTAGAATTCCCGCATTATACCTGTTGACCAAACGCTGGTTTTTGCTGAGAGCAAACCTGGCGTTACGTGTATTCGATGCACGTTTTGGTCGTCAAAATTAGGAGAACTGGACGGTAAATGGGAGCTCTAGCTGCAAAGCTCGAGTACGCTTTTGGTGTTGCAAAAAGTCTGTGTTCAACAAAAGCCTTGAAATTCCTGCTGAAGCTGCCTTAATTTAAAAATCAAAGTTCATTTGTAAGACTCATCTCTGGGTTTTTTTTTTTCAAGTTTTGAAATAGTTTATTTATCCTCATCTCACAAAGCTGTGAAGTAGATACTGTAGACATGGTAATATTTATTCTTGTTGCTGAAAGCATGTTCATGTGTTCTGTATCATGTTATATTCACATGTGTTGTACCTCAATGCGTTGGTTGGTTGGTTGGTTTTGTTTTTTTTTTCTTTTAGAGCACAAAGCAAAACTGAATCCCAGGATAACTGTAGTGTCCATGGCCCAGCAAGGCTCTGGGCAGAGAAACCTCAGCTCTATGAGAGACACGAACCAAACGAGTCCTTTGTAATTTTTTGTTCTTACTATGAAGAGTATTTATGATTTTTCTTTTGTTAAAATACTGAACTTTAAGAAACTCTGAGTATAAGCATCCCTTCAAACGTATCATTAACATGAAGCTCAGAAAAGAATTCTGAGCTCTCTAAGTACTCCATCCTTCTTGGCGCTTCGTAGTTTGTCAGCTGATGGACTGGAGAAGGTTTTGCTTCCAAATTACTTGCTTTAGTACTTTCTGGGTCTAGCTGTTGTGGAAGGGCACGGAGCCTAGGTTCAGTTTTGTCCTTTGTGCAAGTAACTGTGCGTTAGATAATCACAACGAAGCCTTTTTCCTTCCATTTATGGTGTGGAAAGTGTTTCTCGATGTACTGCACTGCATGTGATAGCCATCTCCATGGTTGACATTTGCACTTTAATAAACTCAGAGATGAAAAGAGACAAGAGCAACAAATCCTTAAAACTTATGTATTGCCCAGTCCCTTTTTTACAGGCTGGGCTTGGCTGGTAGAGTTTCCCTCCGGAGATGCTCCCGGCACATCCCGGCTGCGGGGCCATGGATGCCCCCAGGGCTTGGGGGGGGGCAAAGGAGCAGGGAGGAGAGTTAAAATATATACATACATAACAAAACCAGCTTCCCCAACCCAAAATACATGCCAGGAGCCAGGCCTAAAGGGGGTTTTTTCTGTATTAACGTGCATCCAGCAGAGCCGATGGACCTGTGCTGACTCAGATCCCGACTCCGTACGCAAAAGCGCGGGGAGAAGCATTTTAAAGATATTGCACAAAAATAACCTTTCATTGCAGGAAAGGTGCCTGGGGAGGAAATTGGGGACTTAGGCCATATACGGCTGCGATGCTGAGGGAAGTAAATCCAGCTAAAGCAGAAAGCTGCAGGGAGTGCTCCGGTTGTGTCCCCTTCCACAATTTATGTGGTACGGAATTGGCTTCCAAAAAATTTCCGTTCTCCCTCAGGTTCAGCAAATCAGAACGGTTATCACGGTGATCTCCATTCTGAGGAGGAACAAGAAGGAACAGGGTTTAAAATTCACGTGAGAATTACTTTAAGTTTTGCTGTGTTTAGGATATACCAGCAAAGCTATAAAAGAAAAAGGGAAAAATTTAATTTCCTGCCCAATATCTTGGCCTAAATATAGCCAACCTGTGGTTTAATTGAGGAAATCTAAGTTGCTATATGTAAAGCATTTTTGTATTGTCTTAAGTCATCCCATATCAAGCGCTTTCCTTCCGTACATGCATTGGAATCTGTCCATGAAGAAAAATAGTTTTAAGTGCATTGCAAGGCATCCTTGCATTAAGGCAGCCGCCAACGCCGGTGCAAAATTGTGCGTTTCGCATCGAGTTGGGTCGCAGCCCCACAAGGACTGTGCATAATCGCACTGGGATCGGGCCCAGTCACGTATATCACAGGATATATGGGGAGGGTTTTTTTTTAAAAACTTTAAAAAAATGAAAAAAAAATTGTTAAATAACTTCCTTAGGAGACAAGAAAGAACTAGCACATGTGGTAATACAAGATTTGCCTGTACTGCTTACAGAGCGGGTGATTATTAGACTTCAGGACCCCTGAGCTAGTGCTGGATGGGGAGGAGGATGAGGAAGGAGTCGAGGAAGGGGATGTTTTCTTCGCAGCATCGATCCTAAACATTGCCGTGGGAAAAAGCCCTCCAGGTAAACCATCTCCGCAGCTTCCATCGGGACAATCTCCTGCGAAGGTGAAGGACACAGCGCACGTCCCAGCCTGCTCTGAAGCCAAACACGCACTTCGGCTCCCCGAACTCTCCATCTCTGCTAGAGAAGTCTAAATATTTGGGCTGGCAAGCCTGCAAAGCTGCGCATGCTTACAGGGGTTTGTTTTATTTATTTTTTATTGCAAGGATGGATGCAGGCCAACGCACTTAATAGTAACCACATGGTAAAATAAATAAGAATGCCTGTTTAGACTTAAAAGTAAATGTTAAATATTTGCTCTGGTTTTTTTTTTTTCTGATGTCTTCTATGCCAGCTTTGAAACGGCTGTGTGGCAAACAGCACTTTTTTTTATTTTTTATTTTATTTTGCTGTGTTTTCTTAAGCCTGGGACATTTAATAATTTCTAATTAAACCAGCTACATTTTTAGAATATTTATGAGCAAACTGATACAGGCTCTTAAAACGTGCCGGGGAGAGCAAGAAGCTGTACGCTACAGTCATATTTAAGGTTATTTTTTTTTCCTTCCAAAGCCATGCAAAAACCCTACCCACATTTTTCTGCTTTTGAAAAGGTATCCGCTGGCTACACCGAGGAGAAGCCATTAGGAATTCATATTTCTCTTCCTACATTTAGGAGCGTTTTTCTTAAAATAAGCAATCGTCCTCCAGGCCCACAGCGGAGAACAGCCTGAACACAGGGGCAACTGTTGGGCAACTGCCTGTCGCCGCGAGTCGGGGGGAGCCACGAGTCAGCCTTCACATATCTGAGATGCCTAAGTTAGCTTACAAAAATAAAGTAAATTTTGACTGAATGCTTTATTTACTCTTTTTGAATGTTTTTTTGGAAAGAAATGAGTCAAGTTTTCCACTGTTTTATATATTTAACCCAGCAAGAGTGATGGTACGTACTTCTTGTCTCAACACTTTTGTCAAGACCAAAACCAGTTCATATTTATATGGTTTGCATTTTAAAGAGCAAATCTTGTGGGGAAATCTTGCAATTCCAGCACCTAAAACAGACAGTAATGAGATGGAGCAACTACACAATTTTTTTCATGCAAACGCAGCAATGTTACAGCTATTTCAGAGCTGACCAGTGAGGTACTCCAAAAATTGAGAAATCCCGAAAATAACTAATGTTGAGATAATCAGTGAAGACATGCTCTAATTAGCAGACAAAAAAAAGGAAATTTTTAACTAAGTGTAAAAAAACCCCAACTTTATTTACATTCACATCAGCTCTCCACAGCTGACCAACGTAGACTCTCACGGATGCGGGAAGCGCAAAGGAGACCTTCAGGGATGCTCCGGGGGTGAGCAGCTCTTGGGGCAGTTAGCACCGTCTGTCTCAAAAAAAAGAAAAAAAAAAAAAAAGCTTCACAGCAACGGGCACCTGGGCAATAGGAGGTTCATTTGTATCAATTATGCATGAGCATGCAAGGAAATGATATTGCAGCAGGGAATTTAAGGGCGTGTTTTGGCAAGGCGACGCACACCGAGCGGCCCATGTTTGCAGCAGATGTGAATTAATATGGCATATCTGAAGGCAGTCAAGAATCTCCAATTTATACAAGTCATGACTGGATAGGGTTTTGTTTTTTATTTTTTAGCTGCCGTTGGACTGGAAACCTGTATAACAGCAGAACAGCAGGCTAAAACTGGAAATACTTATTTAATATTTAATACTGGCTGTTTACATTAACCTTCCCCTGCCTTCAGAAGTTTTAAGTACATTTCTCCAGATCTCAGATATCCATACACAGGAAGGAGAAGAAAATATGCATCATAATAAATAAAATCTGAGTTTACCTGAAGTTCAAATGCTCCACTAGAACATACCCGTCTGAAAGAAGGGGGGGGGGAAGTAAATTAGTAAACTCCTGAGCAAATAAGGGCGTAGTGGCTAAGCACAAAGAACCTGCTGTTGCTTGCCCCTCAAAACCCGACTGAAAAGTGACCACCCATGCCAGAGACTTCCTGCAAACTTACATCTGCCCTTCGAATTGCGGCAAATCACTGCGTTGCCCTCCGTGACATCGATAACGTCCAGCTGTTCTCCAGCTGTGACCGGGAGATCAACTCTCCTCTCACTGGCGACTGAGCACTCGGCAGTGGCTGTGTTGATGACATTGATCTCCTTATCATACTGAGAGAAGAAATAAAAGCAGGAATTAATTCTAGACTCATGTGTGATGTCTTTAAGGGCAGTGGAGAGGGAGGGAGACAAGAGCTCTCAGGATGGGTTGTGAAGCTTTGTTTGGGGCTGAAGAGGGGGCGAAAATCCCAGCAGCACCCCTGATAGGGATCCCAGATTAGGGGAGAAGGCAGCAGGTCAGCTGGACATTTCTCCCAGCATAGACAGGGACCAACAACTTTCCACCGTGCATCTCTTAAGCATGGCACATAGCTGCTCCTCTCCTCTGACACAGATAATACTTTAAAAAGAGATATGTACCATAAATGTTTCTCTAAAAAACTTTTCTTCTTTTCCCATCTTCTTGCTTTTTTCTGCATTGCTGTTCTTGACTTTGAAGATATTTCTGCATCAGGAGAGAGACACACACACACACACTTCTGAGCTCCTTTTAAATAAGCCCTGGCACATTGGGAAATGCAAGTCGGAGCCTAACCCCAGTCCTGTCTGCAGTGAACTCTTGGAAGGGCAAAGCACGCTGTTCACATTGCTCTTTTTTCATGAAAGGATGAATACGCAACTCGAATCTGTTGGTGAGCATGACTTGAGCTATTTTGTGTCTCCAGTTGGGTAACTGTTTTCTCTGTAAGCAGCGTGGGAACAAACAAACTCTCTATCAAGTGTTTCAAATCAGTCGTGTTTTTAGAGAAGTCAACAATTCTCTTTTGCCCCAGCAATTTGTCTCCTTCTGGTTTTATTTACATTCAAACATAGAAGGTCCCCAGATAGCTCTCATCCTGAGTCATTTGTGGAAGTGGGGCTTGACACAGCTCTGCAGATTTTTGTTGCTTTTTTAGCACATGGAGGAGAAAGTCACCCAAAAAATATTTATATGGCACTGTAAAGTGAAAAATAAGCTCTTATAACGGGCTCAAGAGGAGCAATGGCCATTCACGCCAGGGCATTCCCTGGGTATGGACAAGCCACTCTTTCTGGTTTGTACATGAAATTCCAGCTGTGACATTTGTTTTAAAGCTAAGACAGGAAAAAACAAGCAAACAAACGAGCAAAAACACTTGTGATAAATTATTTACCTTTGGCTAACTTTCACGCACTTAAAACTAAGAGGAGAGGAAACAAGAGCTGAAATTAGGGACTTTTAAGCTGTGAAGAGATTCTTCCTTGGCAGGCTCAGCCTGCAGGACCTGCGATCTCTGAGGAACGGATGAAATCGCATCGGCTTCCTGATAGTCAATAAAATTATGTGCATGAGTTTGTGCAACACGACAAGTGGTGTTTGAGCAATTCCGTGCAGGAACTCTGTGGTGAGAGCCTAGAAAATATATCTGTGCTTTGCATTTTCTTGAAGTCCCAGGTCATGAAAAAGCTCATTGCAATGCACGTTTTTCTGATCTAAAAGGGAAATGAAATAGCTTACTTCCCTGTGAATTTTCACAGCACCCATAACACGCAGTTTTATTTTTGCTTTTATGCACAAATAGTACAGCAAGAGGCAATGCGATAAACCCAACTGGAAGGAGAAGAACCAAGAAATCAATGCTTTAAAATAAGGGCAAGAGGAACACACAGGCAATTACTACACTGTGTACAGGTCTTCTAAACACCATGCTCTTGTTAAAACAGCAATAGCTGATCCAGAGAGATCAAATATTTAATTAAGCACTACTAAAGCAGGAATGGGACTGAGCACAGCAGAAAAGCAGCCAAATATATAGCAAGTAACACCTTTTTGTCTCAGCTAAGTGGGAAGACACGATACTACTTCAGGATGAGACCCTCAGGGTATCCCCCGCTTGCATACAGCTCAGATCCAAGAGTTTGTTTTGCCCTCAAGATATTTTCTGCAAAGTTTCCTGAACGCTGGGTTCAAGGGGAAAGGACCCTGGAGCAGCAGCCAAACACAAAATGTTGGCGCAGTCAGGGGCATCTGGCTCCTGTAAATGACTCAAGAGATGCATGTACAAAGTTAGACAACACGGGAAAACACAGAATGGAAATCAAGACCTTTCCGCATCACTGCTGCTTTTCCTTTGGTCCTTATCATCTTTCGCCATCAGAAATTTCGGCATCCAGGTTTTGTACTTGTCGTCCTTCTCTCTGAGTGGAGGGGAAAGAGCCACACAGAAATTCAAGTTTTTTCCAGCCGTCTCCCCTCCCCAAACCTGTGTGCCTACAAAGTCGTGATTTTTCTCTCTGTCTCCCCCACAACCACCACTGAAATGCAAACACTTGCTGCGATTTATACCAGCACACGCTGCAGCCACAGTCATCTGGCAGCAAGACATCGAGACATGCTGTTCCTATTAAAAGTAATTTTTCTGACAAGGAGCTTGCCAGGACGGGGCTGATTATCGGGTCTGGGAGCTGGAGCTTTCCTTCCTTAGGAAAACTACCTGAATTTTCATGTGTTTCAGGGAGTAGCTCTCTCCGTTTCACGTCTCTGGCACTAACTAGGTAACACAGAAGAAACATTTTGTGGGATGCTCCTTGCCAAATTCAACACACAGGGAGAGGGCACCGGGACTGTCTCCAGAGGACTGAGTCCTGACCATCTCATGACCCTCGGTGGCTTGCAATACCACAGGCTCCCCAGGGCACAGGTTCGTGCCAAGGGGAACATCTCCATGGCCCAAGGCCAGCCTCAGGAGAGGGCACCTTGCTCACCTCGGCACTCTCTGCCCCACCTCCACATCATCGTACACCATGTCCTCCTGGGAAACAGCCTCTGTCAACCAAAACGTAGCAGAGAAATTTATTAGATGTTATTCTGAGCCTGGTACTCAAAGTGCCATATTGCAGAAGAAAATTGGGGCTGCTGCTAGTCATTCAACCCAAAGGGGCCAAGGCAATGCAAGAGGAAGATCCTTGGGACTCCAAAAACCATCCAAAACTCCAGCACAAGGCAGGATGCTTAGGTTTGTTAGCTGGGTTTGTGAGCAGTTTTCTGGATGGGTTACACCGCCCAGCTCCAGGGATAGAGCAGGAGCAAGAGCAAAGCCCCAGCTACAAATTGCGGCCAGCCCAGGCAGGCTTTCCATCCCAAGGGCACGAGTACATTCGCTCCAGCACCTTCTC
Source organism: Grus americana (assembly GCF_028858705.1). NCBI lineage: Eukaryota > Metazoa > Chordata > Aves > Gruiformes > Gruidae > Grus > Grus americana. The sequence continues at coordinate 31,048,794 of NC_072859.1, forward strand.
AAGGCTTGATTAGCTGGGACAGTTTTTGTGTCCACCCCCAGTTACACAAGGCATGAACTTGTCCCTCCAACAGGCAGCAGCAATAAGTAGTTCTACAGAGCTGCCAGAGCACAGTTGGCTGTTAAACACCACCACCAGCCTGGAAGCAGTGGCTCAGCATGGACCGCTTCACATGTTCCATTCCTAAACATATTCAGATCTTCAGGAGGAATGCTCCTCTTCAAAGAAAAAACATCCAAAAATGAGCAAAAAACCCACCCACGAGTGAAGCACAAATCTCTATCAAGTCTTCGAAGTTAATGCTGCCACATTATGTGATTTTCAGAAAGGCAGGATGCATAAAGTTGATTTTCCGTTGAGCAATACATTTGCCTCTTCATACACACACACACAGATCCCCAAGAGTCAGATACATGTATCTTACCTAAATTTGGTGCCGAAATGGAAAATAATCTGCAGATAGAAAAAGGCTTTTAGAAACAACTGTGCACATCAGCATTGCCCAAAAAGCCATGAGCACCAACAAATTAGCAGCACTTGCTGCTGAAGTGATGGAGGCAGGTCTTGGTGCATGAGCTCTGCAACACCAACCGCGTTTGCCAGAATTACATCCCTTGCTAAACAAGCATCCTTATCCTCTGGCAGCAACAAGAGCCCTATGTTTATCAAGGAGGTTATGAAAGGTCTACATTGCATCCAAAAAACGGTCCAAAATGGCAAAAGCACCCTCCTCCTGCCCACCCCTACACCCCTTCCCAATAGCTAGAGGGTCGATGGACAGTTGGCCAATGTGGTCAGTAGTAATTCTCTCCTTGTAGTCTGCCAATATCATGGGTTGCTCAGGAATTTAAATGTGACAATGACTGTAGATATTGAAGATGCTTGTGGGAGCTTTAAGCGTTCTATGTGACAGGAGAACGGCGCGACACCTCGTGGCTCCTTCCTTATGATGATGTTTAGCAGTAAGGAGGAGCCACGACATGGCAGAGCACCTAGCGTGAAAAGGTTTTTAAGTAAAACAAACTTTCCTCATATAAAAGAGGAACAGGTTGATCTGGAATTTCCCAATAAATAGGAAAAAGTAGCATTTTCCTGGCCTTCAGGCACTGTGCACAGGGTGAGGCACACACTGGCAGCGGTGGAGGATGGGTTCTGCAGGCAGTTACTATGCCCTTGAGGAAAAGGCAGTTTCCATGGAACCTTGACCAGGGTTTTGAATATTAAAGTAAGAGTTCCTGAAAGGGCACTATAGGAAGTTATACAATACGCTCTGTCCTAACTTGTTAGACTACAGATTCAATAGTAAACTTCTTCAGCAGATGTTGTTGCCAGCTTGACCATAAATGGTACTTGGAACGAAAAAACCTCAACCTTTAAGAGCCACATCAGCAAGCCTTTGCCTAATCCTGGCCCACTGGTCTAGGCAACAGGTATCACATTTCTAGGTTCCCTCGTGTACTTGCATCATGCTGAGGTATCAGAAAGGTACCAAAGGCAGCAGAAAGCCAATGAAACTTGGACACTGCTGTAGGACCAGCTACTGTAGATTCCTGATGCCAGAGACTTTGGAGAAGCTGCACAGATGGACCATTGGCCACATGAGTCGATAGAAGCACTTTTGGCATAACTTTCCCAATAAGGCTGTATTCCTTACTCCTAGACTTCCTCTTCTTAAACTATTGCAAATATGAATGCTCAGGTTTGGAGGGGGAAGGAGTTGGAAAACCAACATTTTCTTACCTTAAGTTTTCCTTGAACCTGGTATTCTTCAGCTTTAGCTTTTCTATCTTAAACAAGTTTCCAAATCTCTTTTGTTTGTTTGTTCTGTCCAAAAGAGAAACAGATTTTAAATTAAAGACCCGCTAGGCGTTGAACTATGTGAGAGTTGCAATACTTGTAGTCCCAGAGATCCTGAAGCAGGTGAAGGAAGGTCAGCAGACCTTAGACCTCAGGTCAGCTGTAGGCTTTAAGCCTTAACAGCATCATGCGGATGAATGATGGATTCAATGGGATAGGCACCAACACAGCAAAAGGTGCTTAATTATAAAGCCAAAGCTCAAATCCTTGCTTAGCTTTAAACTTTTCTGTGTTAAATGAAGTTTTATTCCTCCGACCCAACAACTACAGAATGATCCAGGTTTGTTTGGAGTAAAAATTCCTGATGAAATGGACAAAAATTCCCCAGAAGCATGCAGTGCACATTAAAGGAGAACATTAGGAGCATCTGTCTGGGCCACTCTTCAGCACACATTTCCATCGTGTACTCTTGAGAAGGATGTTCCACTGCACACGCTTCTCTCTGAAGATTATGGGGGGTTGCAAAGCTACACACCAATTTTCTAATAAAGCATCTGCGAACAACCAAGATCCTCACATGGAGGACATTACCCAAGCACAAGTACTATTAAAAATACTTCATGTGTATCAGCACACCTGATCCTGCATGTGGCATCTATAGGAAGATTACATAAAGACTGGTTTGGGGATTAAAGCACTGACCTCTGAACCCCGTAAACGTGGTCCCAACCCCAGCTTTGCCATGAAATTCCCTTGCAAACCCAGCAAGATGCACTGTTCCTCTGGGAATTAGCAATAGAGTTTGATTCCTGCTGCTCTTCAGCACCCCTTGGCAGAGAGGCACAGAAGAGGCATGGGTACGCTTCCCGGCGGTGGGGGACACACACGGTCGGTCTGGGAGCCAGATGCAGACGCCAGCACACTACCCTCTGACCAGAGACGCTTGTGCACCTCCACCACACAACTCCCATGGACTATTTGCAGAGAAATGACATTTTCACTTTTTAATGAGTGCCCAGCCACCTCCAGGGTTTCAGGTTTCCCCTCTCCGACACACACAGGCTCTACGTGCACACGTAAGCTAGACTTGAATCCAGATGCAAGCCAGTACGAGTCTCGCATCCGTAAGGAAAAAGCAGATGTATAACAACACCTTATTATTCCTCCCACACTGCTCCTTAGAAGAGAGCCACCAGATGCACTCGAAGCAATTGTGTGCCGCATCCCCAGTCCATATGCCATTCCCAAAGGCTGTCTCTATTTCTTACAAAAGGATGCAGGAAATCTTTTCCTGCATGAGCGTAGGGAACCACACAAAGCTAGTAAGTAAAAACATGACTAACTTCATGTTTGACCTCGTAATCCATTTGGGAAGCTCAGGCAACGTATAAACCTGAGGCTGCAAAACTCATTGCATTTATAACACACCCTGTGGAAGCAAATAGCTTGAGAAGCTGTATAAAAAAAGAGCGGGTTGCAAGTTAGTTACAGCATGTCAGCTGCAGGCATTAGCTCACAGCCTGGGCTCCTTTCAGCTTTCCAACCTTCTGTGATCTGAAATATGAGCATTTTGTTCCTTTTTTGTAGGGACAATGTCCCCATTTGTCTCTCAAGCATTGCCTCTTTTGGCACACACACACAAAAAGTTCCATTTAGCTACAGCTGAGCAGTGCTTTTGATCAAGAGAAGGGTAGCAAGACTGTCCTGTGTGTTTTATGCAAGCAGAGGTCTGTGAGGGGTGTACTTCCAAGGGATGGAGAGTCCTACAAGCTCCATACGTGTCAGCCAGAGGGGAAAGAGGGAGGAAGAGGGGGAAGAAACCTACCCATACAACAACTTTTCTGCAGCTGCATTAGGAAAAACAAGGTTTCCAGACAGTACCTGGCACGTGAGATCAAGGAATAATGGTCAGTATTTCAAAATACAGGCTAAGAAATTGCAACTTACTCTGGTTTTGCTGGATTATCACCTTCGATCTCAACATCTTCATATGTTTCTTCGTAGCTGCTTCCTGAAACTTAAACCCAAGATGTGCCATTATCACAAACCACGTTCAGTAGCGACGAGGTGAGGTTTGCTGGACAAATTGCACCCAGGCCGTTACATTTTACTCTTACAGAGGCTTCACGGTTGCTCAGATGAATTCCATCCTAGACATGTGTATTGCTCCCCACTGGTTTTAATGGGAATTCAGAGCAACCAGGCCAGAAGGAGACACTACAGATGTCAAAAGTTAAATGAAGCTATTCACATCATCTCCCAGGGACCAGCCCAAATTAAAAGCAGCTCCCGATTGAGCTTCCCCATGTGCTGCACTTACTGCTGGCTGAAGCAAACGGACTTGAGGCGTCTGAGGCTTGGCTGCTAAAAGACAGATATATTATATGGAGATGTGCTGCAGCACAGGTTTTAAAAGATGTTTCATAGATATAGCGATTGTGAAGAGCCCTAGTCCATACTCACAGTCTATCTTGCATTTCTTCAATGTCATCATATATATCTTCTGGTGCCTGCAGAGACTGCCACGTGTTTTGGTTCAAGGCTGTTCTCTCTACATCTGGCTTTGGAGCACCAGCATACACGTAGCTCACTGGAAACGAGAATGAACCTCTGCTTTAGGAGCTTTTCTGAGGAAATTTTCTCGGGGCAAGGACAACTGTTGAGGATAATAGCTGATGCCACAACAAATAAGAGCTTACAGTCATAATTTTCATTCCAGGAGACCAGGAAAGTCTCTGAGACACTTTGAGAAAGAAAAGCAAAGAATTTTAAAAGAATTTAAGTTTCATAATATTTAGCATTAAAAGATTTTAAAGGTTTAAAAGATTTTAGGTTTAAAAAAATTAAAACGTCCATCAATATTCTCAGTTGTGGCAGCTCTGACCGAAATCCTTCTCACCAGAAAACATCCCGAGTGACTATTCGTGGATGTTCACAGAGGTGATTGAAGGAAGGGTTTAGCATGGTCGGTAGAGATGCTAAGATCCAAATAACGGCCCAGTCCATTGGGAATACACCTGTGAATCAACATCTCAGAAAGGAGACGAGGAGGGAGAGTATCTCAGAGATGTATTTCACCAAACATGAGAATTGCACCTCATGAGGTTAGAAAAAGATTATTACTGGAGGACTCTGTTAAGTGGCAATATTAAATCCTTAAAACTGATTTAAGAGAGTTGGAATAACGTAGAAATGCAGCCACACAAATAAAAGCAGATAGTGTTTCTAAATGAACACAGGTGCATGCAGTAGGTCTCACCAGAAAGATGCACCACCACAATATGGTCTGGTTAATGAGCACCATTTCTGCAAAACATTCAAACCCCCATGAAGAAGAATAGGATGAGGGCAGGGAGAGGGGAACCAAACAGTTCTCTGAATCAGCCTCTCTGGTGAAGCAATAGCAGGAAGCTCACCATGAGTACTTTTAAAAAAAAAAAATCCCAGCAGAAATTACCTCCAGCTGTTCAAAGGTCAAGCAAACCAACAAGATTTCTTACAAAAACAGATACCAACCAAATCAGAAAAATATTATGAAGTGATTTAAAATAAAAAAAAAAACCCAAACATAGGACCACACCAATAACAACAACCACAGCCACAGTCAATTTACACTTTTTACTTCACACTCCTGGTCTGTCCACACAGCTCAGCAGAGCTCCTTTTCTCCCTTTCATCTTTGAAATGCTGCCGTATCACACTAACGGCTTGCAGAGGCAGGAGTAAGCCTTTTCGGAATACAGCCCATGCCCACTTATACTTGAAGTTGCAAAATAATATTTACAGAGGAGACGTGACTGGGTTTAATTGTGCAGCGAAGGTGTGTATCACCAGCTCCGGATGCTATCTCAGAGCATCGTGACAGAAGGAGCCCAAAGTCAGAAAAAGGCTCACTGGAACTGCTGAGGAGATGGAGCAAGGAGCCATCATCCATCTTAATAAGGGAGACAGGGGGAGACTTCAGGCTCTCATCCTGCTCATGTGTGTTTCTACCACAAGTCTCAGCCAAACCCTTTTCTGAGACTCAATAAATTATGAGAAGCCAAGGAGATGCATTTCAGCTCTCTCGGATAAGGGCAATCTGCTAGAAAAACAAACACCTCGGTTTGAGTTATGCAGATGGTTAACCAACTTGGGAAGCTATTTGCAAAGCCAAAATAAATGATTCAGCCCAGAATACAAATGCACATGCAACCTTTTGCCCTGGTTTAACTAAATTGGTTCAAGAGTTGCATCCAAATTTAACATTATTTCCCATATGGAAGAGACATTTGGGCAACAGATGGGACTGAGGATTGAGGAAACACTCAACAGCGCAATGAGATACTCACAGAACTCCGCTCTGTCTTTTGCCAGCCCTTGTGGGGTAGGATGCTTTGCAGTCTGGGTACTGGTCACGTCCTGCTTCACTTGTGGCACCTTCATCCCACCTCTACCATCTTCCTTGGTTTGGCTATTGCGACATACGTATTCATTTCCACCTGTCTGAGATCAGGCATTTGGTTTGGTCAATAGAGTCTTTAGAAACAGCTTTCCAATATAAGTTAACATAACTTACATATATACGTCTATAAGAATGTGAGTTATCTTTCGGTGGACTTAAAACAGTTTCACGCCCTTTTCCATCAGGGATTTCTGGTAGGCATAGGTGCTGCTTGGCAGCACTACCTGCCTTTTAGACAGCAGCAGTTGAACAATGGGCAGGCAAAAGAGAAGGCAGAAAAAACCCAGGTGATTAAGGATCCTCCCTCCTAAAGAGAGGGAGGATAGAAGGAGAAGAGACATCCTACAGTAACTATTAAAAATAGTCTCAAGGATACAATACCTTGAAAATTTTCTTTGCTTCCTGTTTCTCTCTTTCAAGACTTGGTTTTTCCTCTTTTTCATCCTCTATTATAGCTCTTCCAAGACAGAAAATTTCAGAAATGAGAGACATCTCAGAACAGAGGCACTTTAGCAAAGTCACAGACAGACAAATTGCTTTATGTCTGTGCCCAAATAAGCAACTCATTTTCAGTTTGAATGATGTAGATGCCAAAAAGACCGCCAGGACTAAAAGGCCAAATCCAAATCTAAAGGCCACTGGTTACTTGGGGTAGTAGCAACCACTCTTGGAAAAGAGACAGACTTAGATGATTGTTCTCTAGTAGCAGGAAAGGACAAGCTAGATCCATTTGCCAGTGGTGGTACTGGCTTACGAGACGTGCCTCTCACCATACCGTATTGCAATTTAGGGAAGAAGATACAGCCACAGGAGGCAGAACATGATCCCTTTTTTCCAGCATCACAACATTTCCCACTGAAGTGACCCCCTTTTATCACATGATTCTTAATCCCCATTGAAAAAACAGTCTTCAGCCAGTGACAGTAATTAAACACTGCAAGGAGTTTGAAATGTGACATTTATAGGATGAAATTCAGTGTGGACCTCGCCTTACCACACAGCTTTGGACCTGGAACCAGGTGTCCCAGTTTCCTTCATACCTCTCCCTTCTTATACTGAAAGAGTTCAGGTTTCAGTAGGAAAAGACAATGTATTTTATTGTCTACCGGAGGAGAGAAAATTTGCCCTTCAGATATGCTTTGGAATGAAAACGATCTTAGAAACCATGCGTGCTGACACAGAAGAGCATCATTGTCTGCATTGTACTGGTCATGAAATATATGAAATTTCTTTCTATTTACTGAGTGTTACAGTATTCTAACCCTAACCTGGGTTAGTTGTGAGGCTGGAAGAAGCTTGAGAGAAAGGAAAGCAAATTACCTGGATTTGGCAGAGAGGAAAGTCTTCTGTTTCTAGAATAAAGAAGAGAAAAGCTTTCAGCCACTGCTTTTTTCGGCAGTAAAGCTTTTATACAAGGCCTCAACTGTCATCTAGTATTTAAATAAATATTTCTTTAGAAAACCCAGAAGCATTTTACATTTGGAATAGTCATCAGACAAGGATATTTCCTCTACTTTGCAGGACAGGGGATACACATATTGACAAACTATATAGGGATGATATAACAGTCTGAGCGATCAGGCTAGTGAAGCTACTGGTCAGAATGAAAGCAATTACAGGTTGGAGAGTTTACTGTAGATGAGGAAGGGTTTTTTTAATAAATAAAGATTTTTCCAACCTACCATAAAATAAGACCAGAGCCAAGCCAGACAACCTCTCTGCAAATCATGCACAGATAAGTGCATTTGGAAACCTGTGCTATTTCCTGGACAATTTGATTGCTTTGCAAGTCAGGACTTGAAAGTGGAGTTTGACATTTTCCAAAGAGTAGTTTCCCCTCTTTTAGCAGAGCCGGAACTGATACCCAGTACATGATCACCTCCTGGTATGAGATCACTTCTTCTCTCAGCCCACCTACCCACCATGAGCTCGGCCATGCAGCCAAGCAGGGCTTCTCTGGGGACAACTGTAGCAATTCCTGCCCCGTGCGATGCACTGTCCTGCCTTCACTGCAGGATACCTCCACTGCCAAGGTCAACAGCCACCCCCTTTGTAGCCAGGCTAAAATGGAAAGGGTCAGGTCATAGTTTGGAGCAGGAGATCTCCCTGCAGAAAGGGATGAAACCCTGTACGGTTGTGCCCACAACAGTTGCTCTCACTTAAGAGCCAAACCTCAAAGCATGCTACCACGACAAAGAACTTGGCTCAATTTTGCCTTTATGCCCTCAAGAGGGATTACCAGCACCAGCTCGCTTTTGGCAGGAACTTCCAGAACAATTCAGTGGCATTTTCAAGAATTCATGGTCTTGATACTGGCAGTTCACCTTTTCTTGGTCTACCACCAACATTCCGATGATGTTGCCACTTCCTTACATGCTTGCAGAGGAAGTCAAGGGAACTAACTCTCCCACAGTGTGTTTGGAAACCTCATTAATCTTTGTGTTCCCTCTGTAATTTCTTTTTTTTTTTTTTGAGAGTCTTCACAGACAACACACATAAAGAAATACATGGCAGATAAGAAATACAGATATTAAAAATTTCTAAGATAGGAAAGCATGATATGTATGGTACAGTCAACCCTAAAAGATCAAAATCAGCTGCAAGGAGACTTACCCTGTGTTCTTGAGGCTCTGCCTTAGGTACTAGAAAAGATATTTGTGAACAGGTATTACTTTTTAGACCATGTTAAAGTCACTGCACTTTAAGTTGCAAAACCAAACTTCAGCCCACATGCTCAGTGTCCAGGCACATATTCACCATGGTATATTCACCGTGTCCTACTGGCCAGGGTCCTTTCATTGGTTATTTAGCATTGCCTTACATTCATCAAGATTGGCTGGCCAGTTTTCATAGCCTTTGGGGCAAACACAAGGGGACTGTGGTGCCCCGCTCCCCCCCCCCGCCCGCCCTGAGGAAGTTGCTTGGCTCCTGTTCCAATTGTGGAGAAAACCAAAGCAGAAGGCAGACACAAACCTCCCAAAAAAGAGGCGACTGAAAAATGTAAAAGCAGAGGAGTGGCAACTCTGATAGAGAAAATTATACTGGGAAGAGGTAGTGATGGAGATGGAAAAGCTCTGTACCCTGAAAAAAAAAAAAGTTCCCAAGAAGATGCTGAGGTTTGCTTCACTATCTTCTTTTCTTTTTCTTCTACATGCGTAGTATCTCATGACTATTCTCCACTGCATTTTTACTGTAAGCACCATCTCACTACCAAAATGCTACCTTCTTCTTTGTCTGTGCCCCAAAGTCCTCATACAGTGACAGTGTGCAGAAGGACAATACAGTCAGTCATCTTTGGTCACCCCAAGTGGGTCATGGTCACATGCGCAGCTGCTTTTCCTAGCTTGAAGAAACTATATGATATTCTTTTTTAAAGGCTTTATCCCAGATAGCATGTAATTCACCTAGCAGTCTCTCCTTGCAAAGTACCTTCAATGACACACAAGGTTGTGGTGTCCCCAGATTGATACAGGTACATCGGGGTTTCCTCGTTATTATGCTGCTCTTCAAGTTGAGCACTGAGAAAATGAGAGAAAAGAGAGAAGAGATTTTTTTCTGACCCTTTTAGAAGTCTGGAAAAAAAGAAAAAAATTATTCATCTTAAGGACAAGGAATTCAAGCGCTTTGATACTGAGCCTACAAGAAAGCAAAGTGAAATCAGGAACTCCTCGGAGAGAGAGACCTGTGCCAGACAAAGGGCTCGGCTGAGCCTCCCCCCAGTTCCACACTCCCACTGCTTTTCCTTTGGGAGGACAGGCTGCGTTTACAGGGCTCAAAGCACCTCAGGGGACTTCATAGTGGGATTATGGGCTTCTGCCTACAGCGATCCCTCAAGCAGAAACAGAACAAAAAAACCCAAGAAAACGGAGTGCAGCATTTTTCAAACCTACCACAGCTACTCAAAAATTAATAACAACCCAGCTGCACTCTTTGGCGTGCTGTTTGTCACTTAAGGAAATAGGGAGGGGAAAACAGAGATATCAGGGGGTACGGGAAAAGGTCCTGCTCCTGCGCTTATCAAGCCACGCTTTCCATGCTGACACAGCAAGTGGCACATGCCAGCCACGGGAGGCAAGGTCCCATGGCCCCAGCACCGCACAGCCTCTAGTACTGGGCTTCCCAGCCCTGTCCTCATCTCCTCATTCCCCTTTTTCCTTTCCTTCTCTGGAAATTCAAATTGCATTCATTTGGGAATGGATGTGGAAAGAAATCCAAGCCTTCCCAAGGCACCCATGCAAAGCCCCGAGGCTTCCCCTCCGCCCATGGTGACAGAGGTGTCGGCAGCTCAGGAGTGTGCCGGGAAGTGGCAAACGCACAAGATGCGGCTTGTAATGCATGCCAGGGTAGGGTGGTGAAAGAGGACCAGGAAGAGTTATAGTGAGAACTTCCTTTTTTTAACAGTAGCTAAATAATAAACCTGAGGGAGGGTTTGGTTTTCCTTGAATCACCCTACTGTCACAACTCAGCATCAACAGAGTAAGGACTAAGTAGCTGTTGCAAACCAGAACGTGAGGAACAAGAAACTCAAGGTGCATTTTAACAGCGGTGAAATCACAGTAAGAAATGACATCTAAAGTGAAGCAGAAGCTTGTGCTAATGCCAAAGGCTGCCCCAGCCCCCTCGTCTCCCCTGCAGCCCCCCAGCACTGGGGGCAGTGCCCGCTGGCTTGCTGGTCCCACAGCATGTTGGGGACACATAGGTCCCACTGACGGGGACACGCATATGCATAATGCATTCATACCACGAGCAGGTATTTTGTCCCCAGTGCCACCACTTAAGGAAGAGGAGACCAGGAAACCCCCCTGCCCATCGCTTCCCCAGCCCAGCCCTGGGATAAAACAGCATCCAGGGAGCGTGGCTGGACACCAGACAGCCCTTTGTATACACCACAGTGCCGCACAGGACCTGAAATACAGCTGGGTTGATGGGTCCCTGACTAGCATCAGTGAAGGCAGGGTGTTTATCCCCAAACAAGGAACCAGAGCTCATGATTAGTTGGCACGAACAGCTACATCAGGGTCTCTAAGAGACCAGACTTCGTTACAGGTGACGCTCCCACCTCTGGGCTTCAGGGAGGGGAATTTCTGTCCCAAAAGCCTCACGATTTTGTTTTTATGCTGGAGTTCATTTAATTCATTTCCCCGGTTATCACATGGTTAATATTTAACAAGTGACTTATTGTAAAGATCGTATCACAAATATTAGAGCAAGATAGTTCATGTTGCGGCAATGTATTACTTTCTTGTGCTTCCTTGTGGTGCATGACAGCTTTGGAGCTGGTTATTTTTTGACCAGCTCTCTTCTGACAAGTACAGGTTAAAAGTTAAACAAAACACCAGCCAGCGCTGGCAGGAGCACCTCATGAAGTGAAAAGCACAACTTGCCCTGTCGTTAGCTGCGAGAGTTCATTGTTTGGGCACAGAAAGTATTTTAAGAAATCACCTCTTTTTTGCTTTGGTTCAGCCATTCTGTTTCCCATTTCCCCAGCTGTATGTTCACACAGCTAAGATGAAACATGCATATGAATATTTTTCTCCACTTTTGCTGTTCTTGTGGCACAGAGCCGGGACCACTACGCAACTGCTCGTGACAAGTCAGAGAGGTAGCAGAAAAGGTCAGGATCCCCTTTGTATACAAAACCGATCGTGTCTGTAAGGTTTTTGAGCCATTTCAGACATTTGTGGTATCAGAAGCTGAACTGATGAGCTCAGCTCATGTTCTCAAGTGAGTTTGGACCACCACTCAATAAAAATCTCACTTCAGCATCTGGAGACAGCTGAAGTCCTGGGGACAGGGAGGGAGGGCAAGTAGCTCCTGTACCCCAGCTGTGCTGGCTGCACAAACACGCAGGAGGGCAAGTTCCTCCGCTGCTGGCAAAAAAACCCCCCAACACCTGCTGGTTAAGCCAGGGCTTTGTTTCAGCAACAGTTCTCAAAGGCAGCTCTTTTCTAAAAACACCAAGCTTGAGTACATGGAAAACAGGAAGGGAAAAACACGCAGTGGGCGGGTGCAGACAAAGCGTTGGCAGTGTTCTCCCTCCGACCAGCTAAACCAGACCTAATGACACACGGCAGGGCTCTCCATGCTGCTCAAAAAGCCCAGAGGAAAAAACAGGGATGAAGCTTTCTGCTTTCGGAAAAGGTCAGCCCAGCCAACTTTGAGCTTCCCACGTAGGTTCGCACAATCCCCGGAGCCGCAGCAAATCACTGCCAATGGGAGCGGGATGTTCCCTCCAGGCTGCACGGCAATGCTTCAGCATCAGGGGATGGGGATGCTCCCGTTGCCTAAGAGCCACAGGTTACCTGGCCACGCGCTCACCTTTCAGGGGTCAGGTAATCCTCTTCATCAGCAGCTGCGCACAAAGACACAGAGGATTAGCGTTTGAAGGCAAGACCGCTCTCGTACCGAACAGGGAGGTGTGACGGGGACAGTCCTTCCTTGAGGCAGCGCACCGCACACAAAGGCAGGCGTGAAATAAGATTGCCACCAGAAACTGGGGATGTGGCTACGTTAATATGCCGCTATTCCATGTTTCCAGGCAACAACCTCAGGCTTTCTAGAGATCAATAATTAAGCAATATTGAAAGAGCATGGAGTTGATGACATACAAATGTAACTAGTTTCCTCCATCAAATTAATATATTTAGAAAAGGCAAGTAGGTTAGAAAAGAGTTTCAGTGGAAGCCTCTCTGTTTCCCTCTTATTCTTATCAAGGCCAGGGCAGACCAATAAGCGCTGGCACGGTAAAGCCAAAGAGAGTTGAGCCGAACCCTTCCTAGAGAAGCAGCTCCCTTTGAATTCAGCAAAAGTTGTGCCTAAAGATCTGGCTAGAATTAAGCCTGTATCTATAAAGAAACACTATTTAGCGGCTTAATAAGTGGTCCAGAATACTCCATTATGCAACATCAATAGGGTTTTATTATGGGAAACTGAACTTTTGCATTTCTTGATGTTGGAACATTTAACGACGTTGCCCTCTGTTGTATGCAAAACAGACGGTGGGGGGGGGTGGATTAGCAGACCAGTTTCTACTGATTTTATTGTGCCTTCCCACAGCTGTGTGCTGCCGAGTCAAGGCATTTCCCATTGAAGTGGAGTGATAAAGATCAGCTCGCCACGTACGCAGCTGCTGCTGTTTTACAGCCAGCGGTAAACCGCTCACAACACACTGCAGTTGGGAGGAAAGTGGGTTTCTGCACGGGGGGATGACGTCCAACCCGGAAAATCAGATCCCTTTTCCAGATTAAGAGCAATAATCAGTCTCAGTGAAACTGTTGGGCTCTTTTTAATGTTTGAGAAACAAGTAACAACATCTTATTTCTGTGCGCGTGGAACCGTGGCCTTAGAGATGTCAGTAAATGTTGAATTATTATTTGTTTTCTGCAGAACAGGTCTGGGGAGAAAGACTAGAGATCTCTTACTTGTTTCATTTCCTCTGTGGATTGAAGGCACGGCGCTTCGGAAAGGACTAAGATCAAACTTTGGGGGTCTTGCCGGCTTCCCAGGGGCTGGACCCAGGTATTCAGCCGAAGGGAGAGGTTTAATTCTTGGCCACTTGCTCCCAGGGCTGTCAGACCATTTCCCTGCTCTGGGCTGGCAGAAAGGAGGCTCCGATTCTGCTCCAGAGAAGCACAAGGACAGCAATTAGCCTTCATTTAAGCAAAAATACATGGAGGATCATTAGTTGCTATGCAGACATTTCTAACCAGCTCTGCTTCCTTCTAATTTCAGCATCCCCATTACACAGTGGGGCTCTTATCAAGTTACCAGAGTGGAAAAGTAAATGGAAATGTCCATTTTTACAGATTTTTACAAAGTTAACCGTGCTGGGGCCTCAGCTCTCGACAGCTCCCTTCCTCTGGATTATAAAATACTAGCCTAATTTTCTGTACCGATAACATTTTAATCTGCCAGGATTTAGTGGCATAGCTGTTTTCCATACACAGTCCAAGCGAGGTAGCTTTCCAGGGTAAACAAAGACTTAATCTTTTCAGTACCCCGTCACTCGGCGTGACGTTAGCAAGGGGAACTTTGCAGCATTCAAGTTTCCTAGCACCAGTTTCTGTAAGAAATTGTGCAAGGAGAATATGCTCGCCGAGCTCAAATATGACCTTTTGCAAAGCTGGGAGGGTACAGAAGGGGGAATTCAGGTTTAAGCCATTTTAATTTGAACTAAAGTGTCTTTGCAGAATAGCCAAGCCTTTATATGTCTGTGTGAAAAACCAAAGAGCAGGGCATAGTCACGTTTACCTTGTAATTGCAAAAGGCCAAAGCAAACCAAAATTAAAGTTACTCCCCTGACCTCACCCTTCATCCTCCTTTCAAAATTTGGGCAATTTCTTATAGTGAATTTTAAAAAAATACAGTGGAGATGGAGAACCCTCCCCTTACCCAAGCTCAGCAGCAGTTTGGGGCCCGGTTCTCATCTCCAGGACCTCCAGGGAAGGAAGGGAGCACTCTTGTTTGAGGGTCCCAACTCAGAACAGCTTTCCAGCTGCTGTATCCTGCACTGTCAGAGCACCGATGTACATGTGTGGTCATATGCATATACATATATATGCTCATTGTTAAGAGTATAGCTTGCTATACCTTTCTGGTGCCGAGGTTGCTCTCTTGGTGTGCGATAACCCGTCTGGCAGAATGCAGTTGTCGCCGCGCTCTCAGCAGCAGCTTCGTCAGAGCCCCTGTGTCCCCGGGGAGCCTGGGGAAGAGCCGTCCCGCTGCTGTGCAGAGCATCCTTCTTCCAGGCAGGCAAGTCCAGCGTGGGCTCGCTTCCAGACAGCCGCACCCTGCTCCTGCCCGACGCAGCCGGAGCACACGTTGCCCTCTGCTCTGGGCAAGGGTGCACGTATAAGTTCGCTGCCCGTTGGGCTGGGAGCATTGCTCTTGCTTTCTCGCTGCGGGATAAAGTGTTTTCCCAGATCTGTAGGGCATGGTGGGAAGAATTTGAAAGCGGAGGGCTCTCTGGAGCTGTTTGGGCTGATCCGTGCTGGTCAGTGCAATAGGATGGCAGAGGCTTCTCTGGACGGTTCTTGGGAGAACTCAGTCCTTTCTTCAAGAGGTTGCCTTTGTGCTCTTTGTTGTGCCCCGTTGGCTCCACATAACCCAGCTTGGCTCGAGGCCACGCCAAGGGGTTGCGTTGGGTGAGTGCAGAGGGTTGGGAGGCAGGATGGGCAGGTCCATCCTTGGGTTTTAGTATTATCACTTCTTTCTTACTCAGGGGCAGAGGGCTGGACACGGCGTTACCTCTAGAGACCGGCTTGGGAGGGATTTCAGTGGGAGGCTTCTTGTGCGGCTGCACGAGCTTGTTGGCCAAGTTGGAGTCATTTTGAAATTTTGCTCGGAGGGTTTTGAAATCAGTCACACCTTCCTGGGAGGGGGAGAGAGGAGAGCACAAAACATCTGGTTTCAGAGGTGGCAACAGCCAATTTATATGATCATGATCGTTTCAGAGAGAAAGAGGCCGCAGTCTCCACCCTGGTCACCAAGGATATGCAGAGCCTGGTGAAAATTTAAAAGCAGGAGAGGAGAATTAGCTCATTCAAAGGATCCTCCAAAGGCTCACAAATCACTTCTGATAGAGGCAATAGAGCTGATACAGGGGGAAAACACTGGAGCAGAGCACAGAAACACAGCCAAGCAGAGCCAGCAGGACCAGCAGAGATGGCTCCTGCTCCCCAACGTCACCCAGTATTGGAGAATCTCCCTCGGGAGGACCTGGCAAGCACTAAAATGAACATTAGAGCTTCGCAGCAGAGGTGCTGCGATACCCTTTATGCACCTTCTGGGTAGAAAAGCTGCACTTAATTTTCAATACAGAAGCACCAGCCAGGACAGAGGCCAGTGCTGAGCCAGAGATCCCCAGTCCCTCCCCTGCCTCCTTTAGAAAACTCCACCATGGGAAGAGAAGCACCAAACATCCTCCTTGGCGGGCTCCAAAAGACCCCCAGGACAAAATCTTCTTCTGTTGTTTCAGCTCAGGGGCTCCATGGCTCTTGGGATGCTTCTCCCCTTGCCGTTCTTCCCACGCCAGGAAGCAGAGGCCATACAAACCAAACGCACAGCACACAATGACAGCAGGAGCATCATCTCCTGGTCCAGGTGATGAATACTGGCTAAGATACTCGATTCCTCTCCCATCAGTTACCAGGCCCCAGGTTATATATGATTTTGAACAAAGAGAGCTAACCACTGACAGTGCAGTTTAAAAAGGCACCTGAAGAACACTTTGTTCCAAGCTTTTGTCCCCAGAAATCTCACCGTCCCATGCTGGAGGAAGGGGACCACAATTTTTGCCTGCAATGCTGTGGCTTAAATTCAGCCCCGAATTGAACCAGGGAGAACATACAAAGAAAAATTTATGAGCTACTTAAGTCCTTGAACTGCTCTATAACTTTTTATATGCCATGATTACATTAGGTGCTCTCCTCTGGCAGCTTAGTTCAGTGCGGGGAACTGTAAGGCTCCACGAGAACCTGTCTAATGAGGAAATTGGAAAAAATTATCTAGGACAGAACTTCGTTATTCTGAAAAAAGCCCCAGCCTTAAGTGTTAAGGCAGAACAGATGAATAGCATACTGAGGTTTTATTGCATTTAATTGCACGATTTATTAAACACTGACAATTTCTCTTGAATAACCCCTTTCACTGACTTTATTACTTTCACAGGGTAGTGCATGATGTAAAGAACCAACCCTTGGGGGAGAGGTTTGAATTGCTCCAATTATATTTCATATTAGTGGTCAGCAGCGTGATGCCGTGTAAGCTGCCCAGACAGCCTAATCTAGTGGCGAGCCGATGGGAATGGGAGTTTTCAGAAGCATACGGAGGATGAATCAGATTTTGGAAAAAAAAATAATCCCACATGTACCCGATCCCTCCAGCGATGCCAGACAGGAAATAAAGCAGCGAGGTGCCCTAATGCAATTGCACCGAGCTTTCGCACGTGCTGCAGCAACAGTTGAAGAGTTCAATGCCGTTTACCTCTCTCTACTGATTTTCTTTACTGTAGCACACAGTTCCTTATCAATGTCCTCGGAGACAAAGAAAATAGAAAAGAAAAAGTCCCTGCATGTCTCAATGTGCCACAGGCGAGGCGGATGCCTGGTTTTTGGTCAGGCCTCTCCCTGGCACTGGCTGCGACAGAAACGGCTGTGACAGTCCCTATCTTGGCACTGCCTTTAATTAAAGAGGGATGGATTCACGTCTCCCCTTTTCCCCCCAAGCTGTTATTCCTCTTGCCTTGAAATGGCAGCTTTAAATGATATACCTACTAAACTGGAAGGTTATCTGCGCTCAATGCCCTTCACTAGAATATAGTTTCCCCCAGTTTGCAGCCCGCTGGGATATCGGTACTGATGCCACGAGCAAACCTGGCGTGGGGGGGACACGTACGGCTCCTGGCCGAGCACGCCGAACCGCCCGGGAGTATGGGGTTAAATTGCACCCACGGCCATCTCCTGCACACCCACGCTATCATCCCCTCAGCAAAGCTCCCGCAACTGCAGCTGCCTTGCAGAGGGCTGAGCTTAGCACGACCCTCCGAGGTGCAGTGAGTTCTCCCGGTCTCTGTGGGGATGATTTTCCACCAGAGCCAGGACCGTTTCAAACCACAGACCCATCTGAGCAACTCTCCGGTTCGACACACCCCCTTTAAGCTAGCTCAGGGAGCTGCTCAGCCTAAACACAGTGCTGGGGGGGTTGCAGGCAGGTGGGACACCCGTGAAGTCCCCGTCCCAGTGCTCCACCAGCCCCAGGAGGGTTCAGCACAGCGGGGAGAGGTGCTGCCCTGAAAGTCAGAGCAGTTGACAAGTGGGAAGAATACACTAATAAATTTAAAGGACTGCCAAAAGCTCACAATGTGTATTACAGCTACATCTGGCCAAATAATTCACTGTGAATAATAACACATTTGGCAAAAGCCCACGCAAGATGAGAGAGGGAGAGAATAAAAAGGAAACAAACTTCCACTGGCCGGAAAGCTACGAGCATTACGGAGTCAGGGGACAGCTAAACTTTCCATATTTTCTCCCTATAAATAAAATGTTCTTCTAACATTAATATCATTCTAGGAAGCAGAATAAAGCTCAGCTTAAGACTATGATAAGGATACCTTTTAGAAAGAGCAGCAGCTGGAGGTTTGTGCTGATACCAAGGACTAACCCAAAGGAATCTGAGCTGTCGTTAATTTTCTGGGGTTGCTTTTCTAAAACGAATCGACACGGGAAGAGAAACCCCACTCAAGCCGTGACACACAGGACAGCCAAGAGGAAGCACTGCATGTTTCCCTCCTGAAATTTTTCTGGTTTCCTCCATTCTTTATCTTGATTTGCAAGGGAGCTCCCTTGGGTAAATGTTTAATCGGCGCTGCCCTCTGCCCAGCAGTGGGGTGGCTGGACCCGAGCCCAGGCACCCTGCGCACGCTGACGAGAGCGCACCGCAGATACCATCTACTCATTAACCCCCCAGCTTCTCCTGGAAAAAAAAAAAAAAAATTAAAATCCACGTCTATCTTTTGTTAAATTAAGAGGCGGCAACCGCAGCTCATCTCAGAGCAAGGCAGGAAGAAACCAGGCACCGGGAGCCCCTCAGCCCCTGCTCTGGGACAGAAAAGCTGTCCCTTTGTGATCCCCACGCAGAGCAGAAGCAGCAATGAGAGCGTGCACCTAACCCTGAGGTTAAACTGCTCCCGGCACGTCACGGAGATAACAGCCCCGAGCTACAAATCAGCAGCAGAAAATCAAGCAGCAAATATTTCACCCGGGCCAGGGGCAGAGGAGACAGAGCCGCCCCTTGCTGCGGTGGGGGTGGAAAGGAGCAGCGCCCCGGCAGTTACCACGTCCATCCCTTCGCTGCTCTGTGCCGGGTCCAGCGGTTCAGCCTCGCAGCATCTTTCCCTGCCTCCGGCCGGTGCCTGCCCCAGTTGCTGCCCGCTCTGTCGCCCGTCCCTGCTGCTGCTACAACACCAGGTGAGGCGGGGCGAGCCCAAAAACACAGCTGGGCCAAGGTATGGGTCTGCCCCCGGGGCGGGGAGAGCCTCACCTGGGCAGGGCTGAGCCTGCGGGAGCACAGTCCTGCCTGTCCATGCTTCCTTGACCTGACTCACAGGTTCCCCAAACCATGAATGTCAACGCCGCGGCAGGCTTTGGATGGGCTAAGAAAGGGAAGAATTGGGTTCAGTTTGGTTTTTGAGGGAAAGAACGGCACTTCCCTGCAGCATGGGTGCCCCTACAGCACCCATGTCCATATGGATGGACAGTTCTCAGGTCCCTTCTCACACCTGGGGAACACGAAGCCAAAGAGAGCGGAGTGCCACCATGCAGGGGCAATGATCCTCACCCCACCTCTCTGGAGATCCCCCCATGGGTGACACCCATCCTACTGCATCAGCTCAGCCTGCACCAGGCTCTTCCCCAAGCCGAAGCCAGAGACCTCGGAGTGATTAAAACAGACATTTCCCCGGAGGAACCAAGTGTTTTCTTCATCTCTGGGTAGCAGAGCCCAGCAAAAAACAGTCAGCCTCGCTGAAGCCTGCACATATTCCCTGGTGAAGCAGCTCTTTTCATGGTGAGCTGTTTCTCAGAGTCCTAAGGACAGACCAGTTAAATTAGAGCAAACGAGACTTTTCCCATCACTGGATATTTCTGCCCTGGAGAACAGCCTGAAAAGATCTGTCCAAACATTGAGCCCATGTTTTTACAGAGCACGTCTCCCAGGAAAAGCAAAGCTGGTTAGCTTGGCAAGAAGAGAACTGAGAGCCCTAGGACTTTCTTTTTCCCTCCATAACTGATCAAATATTATTTCATCTTTCTCTGTGGGACCACTTGATGTTTTCCTTTGAGCAGAGAGATGCCTGCTGCATGGAGCCCGGGTGCTGGGCGGTATTCAGAGGCAGCTGTCGATGGGTGGGCAGGGAGCCATTGGCAGCCTGGGCAATACTTACCCATCACAGACTGGTCCTAGTCCCATGTACCAGGACACGACACCTCTCCTATAGACCATTCCCAAAAAGTTGCTTGGAAAAGAAACCCTGCAGCAACAGCATGTCCTGAGGTTAGGGGAAAAGGGAGCGGCAAAGCATGTCTGTGATGTGTAGGATCTGGTAACAACCTGTGGGTGTATGATGGTCCTAAATTTCTCTCCACTGATTTGAAGGTGATGGCTGCAATACATGACTTACAGATGGACATTGCCTCTCTGCACATGGGCATTGAGGAAAGTCTTGCCCCAGGCATCCCTAATGCCCTTGGGAGAGGGATCAATACTCTCCCAGCCTAATCTGACCCTGCTTTCCAGAGACAAGCTTGAGGAGAGCTGAAGAAGAAGGGAAAAAAAAAAAAGGGGGGGAGGGGAAAAGTGAAAAAAAGAGTCTGAGTTGTCGGAGGCATGACTCGAAGCACAAGTCTCATTCCTTGCCACATGAAAAGCCCTGCTGCTGCGTGGTGGTCTCAGAGAAGAAAGGAGGGGTCCTGCTGAGCCAGGAGTTGGCAGGGAAGTCCCCAAGCTGGGGCTGGAGTCATGATGTGATGAAAATTAATGCTGGCTTTGTATACAGGTAGCTGGGGAGGATTTATGATGCACCCAGGCGTACGAATGTGGGCCGTGAATTAAAGTACTGTTGGAGAGCTGGGAGGTTGTGACTTCAGAGCCATGGTCCTGTGGAAAAGGACAGGGCAGATTCTTCTATATGGGCTCTAAAAATAAAAAAGAATGCCAAGGGTTTCTTTGAAACATGCATTTTGTGCATGCTAGCCCTGGTGGGACCCCTCTTGCCTCAACTCCCTTCGACAGCAGCCCCAGGGCTGCCATAAATCGCACTGGGCTATAATAACTGCACGGGGAGCACGGCGTAGCCGTGGTGTTGTATAGATCAAACACTGCAGAAGAGGAAGTTGGCTTTTTATTCCAGCTCTGGAACTTTCTGGGGAATGCCTGACGATAAGGAGCTGGTGCTGCTCTATGTAAGTCACCTTTTAATGGGCCACGTGGCACGGTTTCCTTAGAGAAACAGATACCTCAGATGAGAAAATGCTGGAGGGACTGCGGGTAATCCCTTCTGTAGCTCTTCCCCTCCTTCCCCACCTCTCCCCGCAGTGCTGGTGCTTCCCATCGGTCCCCACCAAGCTGCAAATTGCCATGGGCGGAGACGTCCCAGCGAAACACAATGACCACCTTGTCCACCGCCTCTATTAAACAGGCAGCAGTTTGGAGCTGGAGCTTGGGTTTTGGTCTGGGTTTGTGTACCAGAGGCACCGACCCAGAACGGGAGTTCCCAGGCACAGCCCCGACTCGAATAAAATCAAATATCGCTACTGAGAGCCACAGCGCCAAACATTTCCTGAGAGTGCACAATCTCCCCAGAACAAACAATTTCGACCTGTTTAAAAATTTAAAATTTTATGATTTGGATGAGGGTTTGGCAGTGATGCAGTTAGTGTCTTATATAGACACACCAGCCCAAGGGCTGGAGCACAGCATTCAGCAAACTTATTTTCCCTGCATTATTCTTTTCAGCTACTTAGTGACTGGTGGGATTTCTCATATATTATATGTATATTTTGGGGTTTTTTTGGATTTGACAGAGGTCTTACTATAGACCAGAAACAACAGCAGATCTTGGGAATATGATTTATTCCTAAACTTTCAGACTTTTAGAAAGGGGAGCTTGACTGCTGAAGACCAGGGAGATTTTTGGACAATCCAGTCTTCTTTGAAAGATAACTAGATTTGAGTGTTGCCCATGACATAATTGGCGATAACGTTAGCTCAGTGTCATATTATTATAGACTGGGGATGGTCTGATAAATGATTTTCCCTTGTCACAGCTACTGGCCCCGCATGTGGGACAGCACTGGGGGAAGGAGATGGGGCACAGAGCGAGGGAAACAGCTGCTCCTGGGCGCAATGCAGCAGGGTCCATATATATATATATATATATGTATGAAAAAATACCTCAGAACCCAGAAAAATGGGCAAAAGTGGATAGCAGGGCACAACTTTGTGCTAGGGGGAATCTCAGCTCAATTTTATGCCTTGTTCTGCCCTCGGGAAGGCCAGAGCGGCCACCCCAGCGCGGTTCCCCACACATCTCACCCTTTTTCTGCCAGGAGGTCATATCGTGGTTTTCCAGCAGAGGGGGAGATAGGATCACTTGTTCCACCACCGAGCCGCTTGTTCTGTCTTGCATTACTGGCATTAACGAGGAATTTAAGCAAATGCAGTAGTATTGATCCATGCATTCAAAAAGCTACACTTCCTTTTACTTGCCAGGACAAAGCGTTGTTTAGGAGGAGCCAATGTAGGTACCCATGCGGCTCCTTCAGAAGTTTTAAGATCAGCCCCATCGAAGCATTGTAGCAGTCAAGAAAATTAAAAGTCTTGCAATGTTTCAGGTTTTTTTTAATCTGTCCAAGCTACAAGGTTGTCTCTGCAGTACAGCTCTGATCCCACAAACACTTAAGTGCATATGCTTTTAGCAATACAGCCCATGTAATTGCTCATGTGTTTCAGACTGTTTGCTCTGGTGGCAGGTATGTTATCAGACCAGTTCAGTATTCATTGACACCAAACGAGGACTGGCATGTCCAGCACTAGAGCTGCGGTCATCTTCTGACCCTTAGGTGGACCTTTTCCACACCTCTCTGCAGCCACTGGGTTCAGTAACTGGGACCTGTGCCCAATGCACATAAATGGCACAGAGCTTTGTTGGTCCTCACAAGGCACCGTCTCACCGGGAGTGCTCAGTGGCCGGAGAATTTAAGCTGGGGATGAAGAACAGCTGAACCTCAGGAAATGAGATGCACAACCGATGCAGAGAGGAAAAGGTGTTTGCAGTGACTGGTCACCCCTGTTATCAGGACACAACCGCTACCTGGGGTGTGGGACCACCACCGTGTCAGTAACCACTCCTGCCAGCACCTGTGGGTGGTGTTTGCTGTCACCCCACGGACACGGACGATGATGACCAGGGTCAGGTACCGCCTGCAGCATCCTTTCCCTGCCCTGCAGTAATGCAGCGCACATGAGCATGAGCCCTTCAAGACTACAGAAACATCATCTAGCGCAGAACATCTGCTCAACAGCATAAACTATGGCAAACTTGTTACATCTGTCTTATCCTTCTTATACTTCTACTCGTGTCTTCTGTTTGCTGTACAATATAAAGCCATCTTCCAAATCTAAACCCTTCTCTTGAAGGTATCTGTGCTGGAATTTTGATTTTGAAGTTCAGATATTAAGACCTTGATAACCAGCTGTGCTTCCTTGGCAAAACAGAAGCTATTTTACCAAGCTCCTTTGCAGAGAAAGCTCTCCAGTGCTTGCAGAGAGGATGAGCTGAGGAAGCTCACGTGTGCTGCGAAAGCATGTGCGAAACAGCAAACTTCCCAAGGGCAGAGCTCCAATTGCTAGGCACAATTTCTTGATGTTGCCATATCTAACATCTCTATAACCTCTGTACATTGCAACGATACCTGTATTTTTTTTTTTTTTTTAAAAAACCCACCCTACCCCTGAATGAAAGGCTGTCTGCTCTGCGCTTTTCCCTGGGGAACCATGAGAGAACAAACAGCACGTGGCAGGTGTCAGTCACACTGACAGCAAGAAGCCTGGGTACTACTTTCAGGGTATGGTGCATCGAACAGAATAAAAAAGAACAAGACTTTGTCATTAGATGTTTGTGGTCTTCAAGTCAGGAAGAAAATTCAGATTTACAGTATCGCACAGATAATGCACTACAAAAATCGTAAATAAAATATTGGCATAAAAAAGGATGATTCTTTTAAGTAACTGTACTCCCTGCAGCAAAACACATATGAATATATAGAAAATAAAAACCTTCATATAAAGAAAGTACAAATGCAAATTGCTGGACAACAGCAATGTTATGTTAGCTCTTGCAATACAACTTCGCCCTGGAGCTAGGCTCACGTAGGCACCCACGTTACTGAATGTGCTGTCCAGGTGCTATTTAAAAGATCAATGCATTCTGCAGGCAGAAATTAATTCCCCTTGTTGGGCCAAAGACACTTGAAGTGGAGACTTTCTGAAGTGGAAAAAAATCCTGTATTGCTATCAGAGAGGAACAGTGGCTGCCCAAGTTTGTTTACACTCAGTCAATCTGCTCCTGATCTTAGATACATAAGAGTTGTAAATGAGGACTTCTGTGTCTTCTATTTAGAGGTTGGCAGTGAAGGGTTCTTCAGTGTCGGGGAAAAGAGCTTTGCGATGGGAATAGTCTCAAAGGCTGCTCAGCCCAGCCTGCTCACCGCCCATATTTTCATGCTCTTGAAGAGCCCCGGACTTCAGCTCACGGCTCATCATCCTGAAGGTGACTGCATCGCTATCAACAGCGCGGCTGGCATCGCAAGCCAGAGGTTCAGAGAGTTCATTCCGGTTTAGAGGCAAGCATGCAACACACATTTTAGACAAGTTCAATTCATAACGTTATAAATGGAACCATAACTTTTATGGATATCACTTTTGGAACATAACACCTTTGAGAAAGGTTCTTTAATTTCACCTCTAACGTGGTGTGCCTTGCTTGCCGCTTAAATCTCTCTCGCACGCCTCCCCCCGAAACGACCTCACCTATCAGTGCGAAATTGTTGTTGTGCCTGAATGCACAAACCAGCCCAGCCTTTTACCTGGGAGACGTGCCACAAATAACTTTCATTATATATGTGGTGTGTTTCTGATGCTGCTATCAGAAAAGAAAAGATATAATGCTTCAACAGTCTTGCTTAGATGCTGAGGAGGCACTTGACTGTGCAAAGCAGCCATTTATATCAAAGGCTGGCAGAAGTT
Source organism: Grus americana (assembly GCF_028858705.1). NCBI lineage: Eukaryota > Metazoa > Chordata > Aves > Gruiformes > Gruidae > Grus > Grus americana. The sequence goes on from NC_072859.1 coordinate 31,073,839, forward strand.
TGGAAGATCTGGAAGAAGACAGATTTGGCAGATGGCCAGGGAGGGTCTCACCATGGGGACAGTGTGGTCCATCCCCACCAGACTCTTATAAGCATTGCTAAAACCTTTTTATGTCATTCTGTCTTAACAGCAACATGCAGAGAAGCAGTAACGTGTAACAGGGAGGTAACGATGGGGATTGCCTTAGGCCAGTTTCAATCCCTTGCTTTTCTCCCAGGCAAAAACAATTTAGCTTTTATAGTATATGAAAAAGATATTAAAACCCTTATTTGAATTGGCCACGAGCACTTGGGGGAATTTTGCAGGCTATATGCTAGCTCGAGGGAACAGGTATGGGGCAACTTGGGCTACAGCATGACCAAGTGTCTTTCCAACGGCCACTTTTTCTTTCTTCCAACACATGAAAATGAAATATTGTGATCTTGTGATGATTATCTTAATAATAAATAACCCATGGTGTTCTTGCTTTGGATGATACTGCTTTGTTATACTTGTGCACATCCACTACTTCTGTGTTAAGATCCCAACCAGCTAAAAGCATTAGAGCCACCGCTGACAGATGGGTTCACAGAGCTTAGGAGATAGGACACAATGTCAGATTTAGGGGATATCTTTCTCACCCCAAAACACTTTAGAAAGCAAAAATTTAGATTCTCGTGTTACAGTGACTGTGTAGGGCCATCCAAAAGCCAGGTGATAACTCACATCGGCTTTGGAGATGGAACACAGTCTTATGGGGATGGCGATGGGAAGAAGCTGAATTGACATTTCCTTGATGTATCTGGAAGGTACGTGTTCCCCATAACGCTATTTTATAATAGTCTTCAATGTGCTGTTCTGGGAAGCTTTTCCCTGGTCAGCAACCAGACGCACCAAAATTACAGTTAAGTCACTGTGGGAAATAAAATGAGTTTGCTCCTCCTTCAAATTAAAAGGAGGGTGCAGGCTGGACAAGAAACACGCCACTGCAATAGGACTTGATTGACTTTAATGTGGAAATAGTTGCACAGTTTAATATATTCCCTTGCCAGAAAACCGGGAATTTGTTTCCAAAAGGGCAAAGGCCTCCGGGATGTGTCCTGATTCTTTGTGATTTGATCTGTGCCGTCGTCAATGATTTACCGCAGCGTTTTGGAGCCTGGTGAGCCCTGTGCTTCATCTAGCAGTGCTTGCCCCACGGCATCCTGAAACCTAAAGCTTTTGTTTGCAGCTAATCTATAGCAAACATTTACATATGGGAAAACAATGCGGTGGAGCCTGTGTCAGCTTTCTTCTCTGATTCTCTCTATATGCTCACTGTCTTTAACGGCACGTCGGGCCACGGCTACAGCACGCAGGGAGCTGGAGACGTTGCCTTCCCAGAGGTAAGTCTGTCCCCTCAACAACTTTACATATAGAAATTATGGGCAGGTCAGTCAGCCCATCAGTTTTGTCCTGACTTGAGGCATGTGCATGCTGTGCTCGCTGGAAACAGCTACCAGAAAGAAAAAAAATGTTGGCAGTTGTCCAAAGCCTGAGCTAGGCATCATAATTCCTTCTTATGCGAACTGTTTGCACAACGGTTTTTCTTTTACAGATGACTATTAAGCCTTCTTAAACTTCCTTACAAAAATTACCATACTGGTTTTGGGCACTTGAATGAATTCCCTATACAGGATGATTTACAAGTGAATATTTTTCATATTCTTTTTCATTATAATTATTTTGCATTTGACAACGTGAAGTTAGCAAGTGTATGTTTATAACCCAATTTTCAATCCAAGCCAGATCCTCATACCTGTATTTTTTTTCCCCCTGAACAATATTATTAGCCTATACGAGTGTCATTTAGGCTTTGAAGGAAGGGAATAAACAAGTTACCTTTTTTCTCAAGCTATGGTGTCATGATTGGAAAACTGTTGGATTTTTTTTCTACAGCTATTAATTTCAGGCTTGTTCTAAAGGCAAATATGATTTAGAAGGATCAAAAAAGGTATCAGTGATAATTGGAACGTGGAGACAAGGAGAAGGCGGAAAGGAAAAAAAAGAAGTGGTAGTGATACACTTAATTATGAAGGCTTATTCCGATAATCCCTTTTGAAAATGAACAAAGACGAGATTTTTGATGTTTGATGAACTTATCAAACAAGGCAGAATAATGAAGAGGTAAATGTAAGACCCAATCGAAGGTGAGCCAATTAAGTACTTTGTGAAGTGCTGAAGGATACAGCCCACAAATCCTCCTGTCAGAGCGAAAAGGCATCAATACTCATGTGTCCTCCAGCTCCGTGTTTGTCTGCAGGCTCCTGTTGTTTTCCTGGAGACGCGGTGGCTTTTTATCTCACGCCGTGATCTGCATCCACAGGCTCCCTTGCTGAGCTGTTGCGGCTTTCAGTTTTAGTAGTCTCTCTTCTAGAGCCTCTGATGAATCCCCAATGTGCTCCGTACCTCTGCCAATTATCAATATTTCTCTTTGGACTGCAGTCTCGTAAGTAAAACAGACTGCTCATTAGTTAATCACCAAAATAACAATAATGTTTTGGCTCAGAATAACCTCTCAAAATGCTTTGAAGGCTGTGGCAAACACAGAGTTGTACTGACATGCCACAGATTGCTCCTCAAGACAAAGAAGCACATTATACAAACAAAGATTGTAGGAGCAGGGACAGAAAAAAAGATCATAACGACTGGGCAGGGAGGCAAGACGAGTATTTTTCTGCTGTTGTATAATATTCACTGCACACAGAATCTGATCCAAGAGCCATTGCCATTTGCTGCTTTTATACCCTTCCTTCAGTTTTTTCCCCTCTTCCCAGAATTTATGTATTTCCTTTTAGAAATAGCCAACCAACAAATTGCCATAGTCAACGTGGCTTTGTACCTTGCCTTCTCAGCACTGTTGGTGCAGCCATTCCCACCACTCCACAAAGCCCATGGGAATCAGACCCTGATTTCATACTTGTCCAGAAAAATACTGACCATGAGTTGGCAATAGTGTTAAAAAAGTGAAATCAAGATTTCAGAACAGGCCTGAGGTGATAAACATCACTGCTCCAGGAGTTTGTGATGTGCTTCTGAGAAGAAAGCCAAAAAAGAAGCCTTTCCTTAAAACCTGTCTCTTCTCAACATTCCTTCTGTTCACTCAACGTGTTTGGTCTTATATGTATGATATACATATATTTTATTGCAATCTACCCATTGGAAAGGGCTAGGAACTCTTGGGAGAGCAGGAAACCCAAGACAAAATCCTCAGGTCCTGCACCCGCTGCCCCTGACCAAATCCTGTGGTGAATGCTTGGGTGGAGCATCTCAGGTAGTACAGCCCCTCCTGCTGAGGGATGCTTCCCATTTCCTGCAAAATAGGTTCCTGATGCAAAAACACACACAGAGATCATCTTCTCCCTGCTAGCCTCCAGCCCTCCTTAAAACACAACTTCAAAGACCTTAGACTGCTCTCTCTTCCCCTCCTCAGAAGAAGCAGCAGAGATGTTAATTCTCCAGCTCCTGTCGACTGTCAGCTGAGCCAGTGGTCAGAATGGACTGATTGCTTTCCTTGCCAAGAGAAAAAAGTAAGACTCCACCGTAATGTCTTCATTTATCTTCAGATGTGTCTGTGATGAGGATGTACACACATTAATTATATATATTATACATATTCATCATTCTGAAGCATCCAGTAAACTCATCCAAATATGATGAAGATGCTCCTCTACTAGAGGGGCTCTTACTTACCCTGGTGTAAACTGGGGAATAAAGGCATTTAAGGCAGCAGAAGAGTAAAATGCAAAATCAGGGCAAATGGTGGAAGAATCAGGCCAGAATATTTGCCCAAGACTTTCTTCCTTTTCTATCTCAGATTTAATTAAGTATCCCCTGATTCTTAATGCAAATATTCCAATGAAAAGAAATTAAAAGCAGCCTTCATTCATCAGCTCCTGTTCTCAATTTCTTATATCATTTCACATATGTCTTCATAATTCAAGAATTTATTTTCAAATACCTGACATAATTTTGCTTTCTACTGAGTTTATATCCCTGCATTTTTTATTCCTGTGCTTATAATCAGTAAATGATTTGGCTCTTCTCTCTTTCCTTTTTATCTTTTCTTCCCAGTTTAAAGAGCAGCAATTCTCATTATTTCTCAGAAATGTTGCAGGATCAGTATTGTAATTAGTGTCTGTGTCCATCTGAGCCTGTTACATTCCAGGACAAAGCATGTGTAACTGCAAAAATTCCATAGTATTTCCAAGGTATGAAACAGGGAAGAGATTTTTTATAAGCAGTCATTCCTGGCTCCCCCCAGATGCACTTGTATGAACTTCAAGCAAATCTCGTGAGCTCCCACCTCTTTGCTGACTCTCCTTCTCCATGTGCAAAGTCTGTGGGCTACACAGACAAATAACAGTATAGACAAAAGCGATAGTTTGAATTGCTTTATAGCCTGTGGAGGAGACGTCTCTGGGGGTTACAAGTCAGGTGTTGGCAGCATTTTTCTCTCTCGTGCGGTCCAGCACCGGTACCGGAGGCTGGTGCAGCCGGCGGAGTTCGCGGGGCAGCGATGCGTGGGGCATCTCTGGGGCGAGCAAGCTTGCCGTGCCGAGGTGACATGCACCGGACCCCCCAGCTGCGGGAAGGACTTTCAGTGTGAGGAAACAGGTGAGTGAACTGGGCTCAAACTCCTACCAAGGAGGTTTCGGTCCTGGCTGGACAGACCCGGGATGATTTCAGTCCCCTGCCACGGGCAGGGCTTTGCCAAAATGCTTTCAGCCCAGCCAGCAGGATGGTGAACTAGTGCCAGAGAAAGCAGGAAATTTCCCCATCTTTTTTTTTTTTCCCCACTTTTACAAAAATTCATTCATGTTACGCTTAGATTTGGATAGAAAAGAAGGCTGTGTGACATGGAAAAGGTTAATTTTTCAGTGGAACAAAGAGAGTAGAAATACCCTGCTCCAACTGCTGTGCTACACGCTCACGCTCCCCTCCATGGGCACCACCGCTCCCACAACACACCACTTCTCCCCCTGCAAAAGACATAGTTCAATCATGAATCCAACTAGCAATCTGCTGGGGTGATTTATTTATTTTTAGCCATCCCCAGCTCTGAGGACTGGGATATAATACGGCTGTTCTCTGAAAGTTTGACTAGCCTTGACAGACTTTTGTTTTTACACAAATGCCTCAAGCTCCCATCTGGAGCATTTAATGAAAATCCCATTGAAATTTAGAAATGTGTGCCAGCTCTGTGACCAGCTCATCAGCTGGAGCAGGTCATCATCGCTCCGTTGAGGCAAGGGTGTCGATTCCTGCCACGAATATCATGTTAAGGCTTTCTCCTCACTCCCAGAAGCAAAAGCACTTTCAAGTTTCCCTTCCTGCAAGCATCCATTCTTGAGCTATAATTATTGCAATAAATTCCCCAAATATACCTCCTGCAATGGGAAGAGGAAAAACTGTAGGTCCCTTCCAAAAGCATGATTGTAGATAATAAACCCAGACCACTGAGGTGACCTCTACTTGATTCCCATCCCATGGGAGTCCAAGGGAGCAGCTGGCTTGGACACCAAGCTGTGCTCGCTCCAGGTTGCAAAGGAAAACCTCACCCCAAGGAGTTGGGAAAAGCAAGCTCCCAACGGGAAAGCGTTGTGTTTGACTTCTTGTGGCCTTGAGATATGGGGGGAAAACACCACAATCAGCGCAAGCTGCCAGAAGGGTTTTCTGAAGGGTGGATAAGCGATCGCCTGTACCTGTGTGCTTTAGGTCGCTGTGTTAAACGGCATCTTGTGTGCAATGGAGAGCAAGACTGCAGAGATGGGTCTGATGAGGCTAACTGTGGGGATGAAGATATTGAAAGCCCTTGTGAACAACTGTTTCCAATCCCAGGGTCTGAAAAAGCAGCCCAAGGGTGAGTAATTAATCAACAGCTGCTACTCTCACAATCAAAACAGGATTAAAAGTGCTTTATATTGCTCTTCCTTAATAATAGCAGTGCTCCGTGAGTTGGTAGGGTGTTTTACAAAACCCAAAAGAGAGTTACTGTCCCACCCAACTGTGGCTAGCAATGAGGAAAGCAGGAGAGTTCATCCCAGCTTTTATTTCAAATTCTGTCTCAAATTTACTATCTGACCTTGGTGTCTCTCCACCACTCCGTACTTCTGAGTGTCCTTTGTATAGTCATGTAAAAATATATCCCAGTTCTCTGAGTCCAGTTATCTTACAATTTTCTCCAGCTGATAAAAGCAATATACTAAAGGAAACAGTAGACTTTGGAGATGCAGCATCCTGGTGGCTTTCATCCTTAAGGAGAAGATTTAACTCCAGGATTTAGGACTTCAGAGCACAGATTCAAGGCAGAGAGCCTGAGCTCCACATGACTATGTGCAGGGTGAATACACCTATCCATGAAAAAGTTTTACTGTATACAGTTTCAAATTTTGGTTAGGTGATACAGGGAAAAGAGGAATCCAGAACTAGTTTAAAGGCAAATTGTCTGTTGTGACGTTCTTGTTTTAAATCTTGTGTTTTAACCAAGATACTGCATACTTTCACTTGGAGATCATGAGCTACAGTATGAGAACGTAGTCACCCATTAGATAACTTTCCCATCGGCTCGATCCAATGCTCTCTGGAGTCCATGAGATAAATGTCTCTCTGGCCCAGAGCCTGAGAGAGTCCATCAAAAGTTTTTCAAGACATATATTAATTTTCACCGAGCACCCCATTTAATACTGCTCTCTGATGCGCTTCTCCCACAGAACACACAAAAGCAATAACATTTACTATCTTAGTCTTAAAGACGATTCCCCGTTGTGAGGAGCAATGCTGCTGTCTAGTTTGAATAATGCTTTCACTTTGGGCCGTGGAATTACAGGGAATATTGAGTAACAGGCGGGATTTCAGAGGGCAGCAGCTGTGATGGCTGGCGAGCAGGAAGAAAGAGGCGTAAGGGACTAACAAGCCAGAGACTTGGCAAAGCACAAGCAGACTTCCAGTCTAAGGAGGGTGTTAAATCCCCTGAGAAATGGGACCATTATTAAAAGGAAGGAGATGAAATTAAGATAGAAAACAATTACAGGGAATGCCAGGAAACACTTTGTGACAGTGAGATGCATTAGGCTGTGAGAGACTCACGGGGGACCTGGAGGAATTCCAGGACTTTGGGACTTTCATAACTTTACTCGCCGGGATGGACTGGACAGTTAACTGATTTCTTCCGTCTCTAGCATATGAGTCCAAATCAAAAATAAAATGGCTGTTTGTCTCCTGTTCGTTTTGGGAAGGAGACAGCAAGGAGAACAGACTCAAACTTTATATTTTAAGTGCTATCCAAATTCAAAGTCAGAGACAGATAGATAACATATAGTGTCAGGAGAACAGAAACATTGACGGAGACTGTTGGGGAAATAAAACGGGAGCTACGGATAACTTTCTGAATGCTATTTCGTTCCAAGATACAATATCCTAACGCAGGAAGAGAGCCGGTACATATATGATCCTAATTTTTTTGGAGGCCACTGTGAGTATGTCTACAACGGAGAGTGGCGGGAGCTGAAGTATGACGCTGCATGTGAACATCTGTACTACGGAGATGACGAGAAGTATTTCCGCAAACCTTACAATTTTCACATATACCAATTCCTAGTAAGTACTTAGGGTGGCCAAATTTAGCAATGTTTTCCCAGCTGAAAGCCAAACTTCCTATAAAGATATGATGTACATTTTATCATTCACTATAGGTTGTCTTTCAAGGTACCTTTCTCCAGCTGTCCCCGAGACAACAGGCAATCGATGATATAAGTGCTGGTTTATGGCATTTTTGGCAGTTTATGGCATTTATTATCAAGGAACTAGCATGCTTTATCATCCAGGCATCCCTGCTGCTTACTCTGGTCTAGTCAGAGCCAAGAGAAATGGGTTTTCTCTAAATTCTGCTATTAATGAACTGTAGAGCTAGCGCAAGCCACTTGCCTCTCTAGGGATGAAGTTGGCCATGTGTAAAACAGGAAGAATGCTACTGGTTCAATCTCTGAAAGCATTTTAAGTCTATGGTATGGCTACAAGGGACATAAATCCAAATTCTGAGTAAGACAAAGATCCCGAAAGCCATCACCATGTATCACAACACCTATACTCTGGGGGGTCACATCTGATGTTGTAGACCGAACTAAGTAGAGCAGAGATTCAACCTGGGTCTCCCACATCGTAAGTGGCCACACTGTTAAAACATTTATCATGCTTTTTGACATGAATGAATGAAACACACGTTATTCCAGGGCAATATTACAGCCGCTAGCTCAACGCAAGTGGCTTTCATGTCCTCCCGGCAGGCAGATTCCCCCATGCCCCTTAGTCCCCAGTTTGAACCCAGACAGACCCACCACATGGGCCACATTCTCTTTTTCCCTTCATCTGCTGCTAGCAGTGGAAGAACATCTGCGCCATGGTCCAGCAGTGAGGGACGCATGAGCATGTCCCGTATGCATCTTGACTTAGGAGCTTCTACCCGCCTGGGTCTAGGAAGTCACTGATGACGATGCGAGATGGTTTTTTTTTCAGTGTTGGTAATTTAGCTGGCTTTTTATAGAGACAGCAAATGGCAAAGCCCAGATTCAGCAAGGTTGCTCAATTCCACAGGCTGGCAAAGTAGAGCTGTCGAGGAAAAGGTCACTTCTCTAAAACACAAGCAAAACAATGTTTGTTTTCTAGTGTTGCCATTGCGAGTGGCTGGATCACTGCTGTTGAATTTTTTTTTCCTAAATAAGTTCACCCAGAAGTAAGCTGGAGAGGAAAAAAAAAAAAAAAAATCACTCCAAATCATTAGGATTTGGCAGAGCTGTAAGGAAGGGTTTACAATGGGAAGTGTCAAGCTAGCTTAATTAGGCACCACTACCAGCCCTGGCTGTAACGGTACTGCTTTGAGCGGCTAAACACAAACCTTTCCCCTGCCTGGAGACGGAGGAAGTAAAATGCATGGCTTTACCCACGTTTTTCACATATTTCCAAATGAAATGGCATGTGACTAAATTCTTGATTTTACATTCGCCGAATTCAGTGTCAGTGCTGTCAGGAGCATTATGGGCTTCAACAGAGGCACCACCAGGTCCTCAGAGAAATCGAGATTAAAAAGGAAGGGAAGTACCTGTAAAAATTAATGTCTGCTCCTTTCACTTTAGGCTCGTGCTGATTCTGGGTTCGCTTTTGAGTTTTACGATGATTCAAAGGATCTGCTCGATGCCCTTAAAAGTGATAAAACCAGAACAAAAGGCTTTACCATTGGAATTGGGCCTGCAGAATCATCTTTCCAGTTAGACCTGGGCTTCACTTTATCAGGTGGCAAAGGATCCCTGAAGAATTTCACGCAGTACACTGCAAAGGTAAAAAAAAATAAATAAATCAATGTTGCATATGCTCCAGTCATGTCATCTGTGCATCGCATGGTCTGGCTGTAACTTATGTCAGTTTATTCTCTCAATTGCATTTTTTAACACATAGTAATTGTACCTTAATTTGTCCATGTAATTGCAAATGCATGATTGTTAGTAATCCTGTTTGTTGTTCTTATTATGTTTTAGCAAACAGGGAGTGGGAATAAAATTGTATTACGAAGTACCACAACACATGTCATCTCACCCCATCCTGTTTCATGGCTATATTAAGCACATAAATAAAAAAAAGCTTGAAGTGATGAAGAGGGAGGAGGAAATATCAAGATGTTGATCAAAACAGTTGTCCTCAGGGAATGATCTCTGGTAGCAAATATATCTTCTTCAAATTAATACAAGCTGCCTTATGATGGGGAAAACCGCTACTTTTTACAAGACGTTAAAATACTGCGCTGAAAAAAAGAGTACCCGGTAATAGGGTGCATTTCTCACAGTGGGTTTGCATCATGGACCAGCTGTGATGACCTCTTTCCAATCTAGTAACACGAATGCTGGTGTTTCCTACATTTACCATGCCCCGACTCCGCTTCTCTTACAGCTGCTGACAGAAAACAATAAAGAATTACTTTGATGGTATTCTGAGTTGAAATGCCCTTAAAAGCTGTTGGAAATGGGCACTGTTACAGTGTTTACTGTGCCCTTGCCTAGATTCAAAAAAAGTTTGCAGCTAAATGGTGATCAGTTATTGGAGGAATCATTTAAAGGGCTGTACTGATTGCACTGGAGCCTTGTCCAGGGCAATGGCCAATCTAGAAGAGGAGTCTGGTGGTATATCCAGGAAATCTGCCCCCCCCACCAGCACCTTCCTGGCCGGGGTATCCCCCCACTGCCAGGCTGGGCTTGCCATGAGCCCTTGTCCTGCATCACTTTCGAGACTGAAAAAAAGCAAAAAGGAATCTACAGTATGGAAAGAAAACCAGAAAAAAGAAATCACAAAAACAGAGGATGAAGAGGAATCATGCAGAGCCCAAGGCTGATTGTATTTGTACATTGATAAAAAAGCCCATAGCATCCAAACCCAGGGCTTTGCCCTCCACCTCATACAGCACACAAGAAAGAGACACTCTAAAAAAGAATTACCACCTATTTCATTTTAACCTGGGCTTGCTTTTATGGCTTCAACATACACTGACAGTCAAAGGTTCAGGCTTTCCTCTGCATACCTAAAGACTAGAAATTACTCTTTTTTTTTTTTTTTTTTTAAATGAATGTTGAGTGGCAGCTCTTGTTTTCTTTACCTGCAGGAGGTTGGATTCATTAGAGGTGTGACGAAGGTGCAGACAGCCCGTTTCAAGATGAGGAGGGACAACATCGTTTTGGATGAAGATGTGTTGCTCTCCCTGCAGGAGCTTCCGGACACCTACAACTACGGCATGTATGCCAAATTCATCAATGACTATGGCACCCATTTCATGACATCTGGCACCATGGGAGGTGTCTTTGAGTACATCCTTGTCATTAACAAGGAGGAAATGAGAAGAAAAGGTTAGAAAACCACAAGATATTCTCTGTTCACAACTTTCTGCTCTAAACCAGGCATTTCCAACCTGGAGACTATGGGGTGGGTCCAGTCCACCAGAGTAATTCACTTGGTTCTGGCTGCTCCCCACAGCCATCATCTCCCTGGGCCCTGGGAGGGTGGGTGCTCATTTCAATGTCATGTGCTAGACTTCTCTAAACATCTCCTATTTCTTATAGTCTTTGTTCTGGCCATTCTTATGAATGCTGAAGGACTGCAAACTCATCCAGAGTAAAGAATGACAGCCCACCCACATTCGAGCCTCCTAGTAGTGAGGGTTTCAATTTTATGTAAATGGAAATAATGCATTGCACTTGGCAATACCTCTGCGACTTTACTCCGGTTAGTGTCATATCTGAAGACTAACAGACCTCTGTTAGCTTCAGTTCTCAACAAATTAGAGTGTATGAGGCTGGAGAGCCATATCTCTAAGTCTCACTTATATAAAATATGCACTGCAGATGTCTAGAGCACAAGAATAGCCATTACTGGTGAGCCAAAGCATAACGTTTTTCTTAATAAAAAACATAAGATGCAGAACAATAATACGGTACTTTAGTACACTAGCCAGACTGTCAACTTTTGCAAAGGTGTTGACAATGCAACAGATCCCACTTCCCCTGAGGAACACCACTCTGTTCTGCTGAGGGTAGCACTGCCTTGGTAACTCCAAGCTGGACGTTTATGCAAAAGAAAACTGATCTTGGACAACAGGTGTAAATTGCTGCAGTTGGTGTAAATTGCTGTAATGCCATTAATGCCATTAATTTCCATGGTTCTGCCCCAAATTCTGCCTCTGGTCTGAAATGGTTTGGTACCATCGGCACTAGGATAACTATGCACTCCATATTGCGTGCTAACCATGCCAATTTTTCCACAAGAAATTACAGATTGAGAGAATTTTCATCAAGTTCCTGAACTACTAATGTTTGGAAACATGATGCCTCTTCAAATCATTTATTCACTTTGAAGAGTGAGTGATATAGAAACGAACAAGATCTTGGCAAGCGAGTCTTCGGGAAGCAGATTGCCAATTTCAGAGGAAGAATGAATCAAGAGCATGTGGAGGGAGACTGTTACTTTGCTTTATCTTGTGCTTGCTGTGTCTATAAGGAGGAGATTTACTGCTATGAGATGCCTTATCCTAGGAAAGAAGAATGTTGAAGTTCAGCAAAAGACAAAAATGTGCCCCAGTAGAGATGTAATTTTCATTCTGATGTAGCACGCATCCATAATTTTCATCTAACCCAGGCTCTGCTAGAAAGCCCACGTTTACCAGGTCAGCAGTGGTCTACATTGCATGATGTAGACCCAGAAGGACCCACCTGTGGTGGCTGATATGCCACTGTCTGAAAGCATTTAGTAAAAAAACCGACTTCCTAGTGGCGATCACAGCCGTGCTTGAAGGCTGTGTTTGCAAGAGGATTACCCACCTCCCCTGAGGAATGGTCAGGATCAGGATATAAGCGCTCAAGTCTTAAAATTAGAGCTTCAGAAGATGAGTTTAAAGCTCTGCAGATGCCTGGAGATGTACTGCTGAGACCCCACAGGGCTGAGCGGCATGGCATCTGCTTTAGCTCCACCCCTGCCTCCTGAGAGCCCACCTAGCTCATGAGGCTATGCGTTAAATGCTCGGGAAGAGAAAACACTCCTTTTTTATAGACCAGTCACTAAAGGACATGCCCAGGAAAAAGATCCCTAAGCTGAGTCCTCCCTAAATGAGAGACAGCTTGGGTGGTCGCTGAGCATCTAGCTAGGCATAGGCATGAGCTGGACTTCAAGCATCTAGGAAACTTGAATTTTGAAAATGAAGTCACTTTCTGGGCTTAGATACCAAGGAATAGACGACAGCTCAGCAATGCAGAGTTTAGGACTGCAGTTTTGCTGCCAGACCCATTTCTAGCTTTCAGGCTGCAAGGGCTTGTATGGATGTGGTCATGAGTGAAATAAATACATATGTCAGAACGAGGTCCCTTATTGCTCTGCCATCAATATTTTTCATTACTTGTTTTTAAAATAGATTGTTATGCTTCTATTATTTAGCAGAAAACAGTATAATGTGTTCACACATTACAAGAACGTTTATGGGAGAAACATTATGCGCAGAGTAAATTAGAAAGAGTCTTCATGTATTCTGATTAATTCAAAATGCAGCAGTAAATCTTATCACTCGAGCACATTTAACTATCGCAAATTATATCATATAAAAAACTATCAGGGCTCCCCCCTCAAGTGCCAATATTTCCTATGGCCACCCTTTTGCAATGATAACCACTTTTCATTTATCAAGACCCGATCTTGCTGCAACCAATAGCGAATTGTATTGACAGACCCTTGCTGAACATAATTACTCAACGGGAACCGTGGTAAATCAATTAATCAGGGTGTTCCTCAAGTTTAATTTTATGGCACTCCAACACCAAGATAAGCAATCACTCTTGTTGCTTTGGGTGAATGAACTTTACCCACTGTGTTTACAACTGTTGAACAGTTTAGTACAAGTAATTGAGTGCTACACATTTAATCTTTCTCAAGGGCCCAGTTTTGCGATGGGCTGTAATTCCCCCTGAAGTCTTGAGCACGCTTCAGCTCTCACCGGTTTGATTCCGGCACGTGTAGCCCCTTTCTGGGATGCTGAGCACCTCCGCAGGCTGGGACCCACGTGGCTCCAGTGAGCCTCTCCTGCAGGGTGTGCAGAAGGGAACAAAACCAGAGCTATGGGTGTTTTACCAGTATTTTAACCACGAGCAAGACGAGGTGCTGCTCCCCGGTGCTGGGACGAGGCAGTTCAGCGGACGATGCTCCGCGCTGGGGCTCGGCCGGAGGTTCGATCTTTAGACCATTAAGCCACGATGCACAAATCCCGCTGACCTCTGTGCCTCCCTTTCAATACTGGGCTATTGATCGCTGGGCTGCTTTGTAAAACACTTTAAGGTCCTCTGACAAAAAGAACAATATAAAAGTTACCTATTACTTACAATACCCGCATTTATTGAAATCAATGGATTTTTTTTTTAACTCTTAAAGAAGACGGCCTTATATTTGCAGTACACTGAAGTGTGTACATAAAACCAGGCTGTATGAAATATGCGCATTGCTTACCTTGGTGAAACCACCTCATTAGTTCCCTTCTCCCCTCTGCAGTCATTTCATGGGTCTCCAGTTACAGATTTTCATGATGTACGTGGCGGTAGCAGCCCAGCAGCAGGCAGCAAGGCTTTGGCAGCTTTCAGCAGACAGACCTTTTGCAAGTTCCTACTTAAGGATGCTAGTGAAGCTGCTAATACATGGGGCAGATCCTGAATTTAGGAAAATTAGTGAGGATCTGTTGATTTCAGCTGCTGTTCTCAGCTTTACCTAGTTATGAATTAGTTTGATAAAAGAAAAAAAAACACCTTTTCTTTTTAAATAAATAGACTAAATGAAGCAATGCATGTTTGAAACCTTGTGTTAAGATTTTTACTTTCTTCTAATACTTTATGAAGAAACAATTTTACAGTAAGGATATTTCCCTATTCACCTGTTACCTGACAGGCCCAATACACCCCAATAAAATGCTGGCTTTGCCACTGCGAGACTAAGGGCTGTTCTCTGCCCAGAATAGCTCTTGACTTTGAAAAACAGGCCATGCAAATGAATATTTTCTTTATTGGGGGAAAAAAAAAAAAAGGTAGGAAAATGAACATCATCCTACTCAGAATGAGTCACTGATTTTACTGGTTTCCTTTCTGTTTTGCAGACATCAGCGCTGAAGAGATAAGTGCCTGCGTTGGCCAGTCAATTGGCCTTACAGTCAGCGAGAATAAACTGCATTTGGAAGCGTCTCTATCATCCTCTGACTGTGCAAAGAAAGGATTTCTGAAAACTGGTATGATAGCAGGACAGATGTCTGTTAAGGCATCTTTTTTTTTTTTTTTCTTTTTTTTTTTCTTTCGGTCACTTGGGCATGGAGATTCAAGTAGGGTCACACAAGGGTATGATGAAGGCACCTCTGGTGCCACCCCCAGCCATGGCTCAGGCCCAGTCGTGGGACCAAAGTGACTTTGGGTCCAAGTCTCCAGGAGTACGGCTCACCCTTGAAAGAGCCGGAATTGAGGTAGCAATACCTGGATTAGAAACACGTGTAGAGGCAGTGGGGTGGCTGGAAGGCTGCAGTCCCTATAGCCATGACAGACTGGGTATGGATGACAAGGGCAACATGGCAACTATTAAAGAAGTCAAAACTAACTATAAAAAGTGCTCAAAGAGGCTAGGAAGGCCCAGATTTGTAAATCACTTAACCAGCTACAGACAGCGTGATCTACTGCCCACGTCCTAACTAGAAACAAAGGCTGGAGGCGTGCAGGCTCTTCAGGTCTCACCAGCTCAGAGCATTTGTGATGCTCAACTCATCACTGACCGCCTCGTGAAACCGTGGCAGGGCTCGCCCCGCGAGCGGGGGATGCCGAGCTCCCATCGATTTCAGGAGGCAGCAGCACTGCTGCTCACAGACAGCCCCTTGCACGATTCATCTCACCTCCATTAAGCAGTTTCTAGTGTATGTGTGGAAACAGTAACTAAATAATATGGGTGTAATTCAACTTTTCAGATGATGAGAGCAACAGTGCAGTTGTGGAAGATATTATTCCCCGGATTAGAGGTGGAGATACCAGTTACAGCGGAGGGCTCTTAAACAGTTGGGATGGCAATATGTATCGTCACTGGGGAAGGTCATTAAAATATAATCCTGCTGTTATTGATTTTGAGGTAAGGCTTTTCTGCAGTTGAAGAAATTCTGCCGCTATAAGGAATGAAAGTGTAGCCGAGCAGATCATTTCGTATTTTTATTGTGATCCCATCACAGAACAAGATTAAATGTAATGGGCCACTGATCTGGTAACCTCTTATTCATTTCACAATGGGGAGTACATCTCCCACCGACTGCATCCGCAGGGAGACGGACAAGGAGCTTAATGCTGGATTAGTGCCGAGTTAAGTTTTTGATGTGTCCCCAAACAGCTTCCCGATGAATGGCTCTCCGCAGTTGCATTCATCCCTATTATTCTCCCCGACACTGTCCGCCCTCGTCTATAAGCAGGGGACTCATGGGGGGCTGGGGAAGGAGTCTTCTCCCCCCATCAGCAGTGGACCCCCACTGCTTTGCATCTGCCTCAGAGCCGCAGTGGCTATGCCTAACCTCTGCAGACCGTGGTCGGTATTGTTATGGGTGCTTCCAGAATTTTTTAGAGCAGAGGGCTCCTGGCTGCTTTGTCAGGTGGGTCCTGTCTCTCTCCATGTTCTGCAAAGAGGGTTCGTGGCCATAAAAATCAGCCAAGCTCTCCCCCTCCCTCTTTTTTACTGGATGCCACAGAAAATGGTAGGATTGCTGAAGCATCCTACAGGGCTTCAGAGATGGGGAGGAGATGGGTGCAAACTGAGGGGATGAAAAGGAAGAGAGAATCCAGGGCCAGAGACCGCAGAAGCATGAGGAGCTGGGCACCCCTCGGCTGCGGTCAGGAGTATCACATCTACCCTGAGATGCTGCTACCGCTGGTCTGCTCTGGGAGCGCAGCTGTGGGGTGTGGGGGAAGGACCTCGGTCATGGCAGGGACACGTTGCCACTTCCATCCCTCTCATCTTCATCTGAAAGCACACCTGGTCCTGGCTCTGCCAGAGGGTGGGAGGAGGGAAGGTGGAATCAGGAATCGTCTGAGTTATTGGCAGGGCAAGAGGGAATCTGCAAACCTTCCTGGGCAGCACCCTGGTGGCAGAAAGCCCTGATAACATAGAAGCGCTTTCAGTTCCAGCTGAACGCATGCTGCAGGTTATTCACCTTTCTGCACAAGTTCCCATCAATTCTGGGCAAAATTTATTGCAATTTTCCAGTAAACTATGTGCTGACCTCTCTGTTGGCTGCTTTTGAGCTCAGCAGCCACTGTGCAACCAGAGCTGCCGATAAGTGCTCATGTCCACTTCAGCAGCTCTTATCTGTAGCTCCCTCTCGTTTGTTAAACAGGCCTGTGCAAATTTGTCTAAGGCCTTTTCCCCAAGCCCCGCTGAGCCTCCCCACGAACGGCTCTCTGTGCGCCTCGTGCAATGAGATGATGTCCAGCTCTTCTCTGGGACCGGTTTCCACCGATTCCCAGCAAGGACGCGCAGCATTTACACAAACACGTGGATGGACAAATGTAAATACGTGTCCTCAGACCAGCCCAGGGCTTTTAGCTTTAATATTCAGTTGAATATTAGGATTCAGTTGGGCAAGTTATAATTACAGTTGCCCACACTGGGCTATATTTGCTGAACGGGATAGAGGAACAGGATTTTGCTACTTGAAATATTATGAGCATGTTATGGTCTTAAAGCTGTAGATGGCTGAGTATTATTTCGCTGCACCAAAGGGTAAAATGTAGGAAGGTAAAATTCTCCATGCTCAGCATTTACTGGTCGGTTCACAATTTGGTCACCATTGATGGTAGGATGGCATTAAGTTTTGATGACACCCACTGTCCAAAGCCCTTAGCAAAACATTTTGGTTCAAAAAAGCATGCAAAAAATCCCTGAGATTGTGATAGCACTAAGAAATCAATCAAAAAATGATCTTACTGGAGTGTTTTAGTTTATCATTTGAATCCAGACTGAAACTCCAAAGCATGTCCCGAAAAGCCAATCCCACACAAACCTCTAAGATGAGGAAGGTTTTGGAACAGTGGTTTCTCACTGGGGCCCATCAGTGGTGGTAACACATTTGCATGATGAACATGGAGCTGTCGAGGAAGACAAATGAGGTTTTTCTGAGCCCTGAGTTTATCCAGCAACGTCACAGCTCTCTGACTGCAGCATGATAGCATCTCAGTTGATGCCCAGCTGAAATTGTCTCCATGCTATTTATCTCCATCCCACGCAGCTGCAGCCCATCCACGAAATTCTCCGCAGAAGCAACCTTGGCGACATGGAAACCAAACGGCAAAACCTGAAACGGGCTTTGGACGATTACTTGCTGGAGTTCAATGCCTGCCGCTGCAGACCGTGCCAGCACAATGGAGAACCCATTTTGGTGGGAGACACGTGTTTCTGTCAGTGTCGACCAGGTTACGGAGGCCCTGCCTGTGAGCAGACTAGCCGCAGAGGTAAGACCCCGGTGTGCACCCGTAGCAGGCAGTAAAGGGACAAGGTTTTTCCCCTCCATATGTTAACCAACAGCTCTTTGCATCCATGCATCAACCAAACCTTCTCTTCTGTATTGCTTTTGCTGCTGCACTACCCTAAGCAGCCCTGCAAGAAACAGCTCAGGTGATTATTAGAAATAAATTAGTGGAACTGAGGATGTCTTTAATAGCTGGAGACTTAGTGACATGCTGCAAAAAGCTGGGCTGGGGTGCAGCAGCAGCACCCAGGCAAAGCCTGGCTGCCCCCATTGCCCACCAAGGGGGTGGGGGGCTCTGCCTCTCTGCGATGCTCCAAGGATGCAGCTCGTTACTGTAAATGAGCCCGTCATCTGGTCCTCACTGACTGGCACGTCACATCCTCGGGATGGCAATTCTCTGGTGCCTGCTACAAGGGCAAGAGCATGAACCTCGACAGGCAGGGAGGGAGGGAGACTGAAAGGGTCAGGCTGAGCGACTGGGAAGTGGTGCTCAACATGCCATCAGAAATGCTGTTTCAGTAAAGAATGGCCAGATTCTGCCCCCCTGCCCCCTTCCATAGGGAAACATTATAACTAGAGGGAAGTATCTGTTTGGAGGAGAAAAATGTGTTTTCCCAAAGTGACAGGCTTTTATTTATGTTTTCTTTATGACTTCATACACTATCCCAAAAAATTAAATGGGTGGCAAAAAAGCTAACCTTGGAACCTGCTCTTTTATTTCAAAAAATGTCACAGTTCTTTCTGGATATTTTTGTCCTGGTTGGTGATGACAAAAATATCCAAATCTCAGCACTTGAAGCTGGCAGAAAAAATGCATCTTCAGAGCAGCTCCACCAGGCAGAGCTCCAGGCCTTCAGCCGTGTGCTCATAACTTGGGTCTCACCATTGGAGAAACAAAGCTGTGATGAGATAAGGAGCAAGAGCAGAGCTGGGCAGATGGTTTATGAAGCTGAACTCAAAAGCATTGCTTCAGTGACTCAAAAGTGGGTTTTAAAAAAAAAAAAATATCTCAGGTTCTTTCAGTTGTCTCCAAATCCAAGGAATCTGCCTTAGATGAGGAAGATGGAAAGCTCAGGACCTGGCCCCAAAGCACCCCACCGAACTGGCCAGCCCCGTGCTCCCTGCTTTTAACAACAGCGGGGACACACAAACTTCCAGCTCATAGGAAACGAAGCAGATTTTTAGTTTCAAAACTGATTTAAGACCAAACCCAGGTTTTTTTAAAGAAAGAAGAATGTTTCAGCAGAAGGGAAACTCAGCTTTCCAGCCAGCACTAAGTAAGAGCACACACATCCATTTGTGCTGTCTGGATTAATAAAGTGCCCAAGCCAGGCATGAAGGCCAGTTGAGTAAATAAAAAACGACAGTAAATGACAGCCATCAAGCATTCCCATCATTCAGGAGCGCCACCATAATCCATAGTATCGAACGCTCCTGACAACTCCGTCTGTACTGTAATGAAAAAGCCTTGAAATGACCCATCTCCAAAGGGATGGGCAGACTTTTCAGAACAGCTCCACGACGTCAGGAGACTTTTGTCCCTCTGGCTTGCTCGGAGTCGAGAAAGTTAGTGCAGAGCGAGCTGTCAGCTGCCCTTTGGGAAAGGAAAGCCAAAGCACAACCTTTCAAATGAGCAGAGGAGAAAAAGAAACAGCTATTGGTGTCTGAAGGAGGTGATGCTGCTTCGTCTCCCCTGGCTTCAAAGCGCCTTGATCTCAACAGCCATCTGTGTGCTGGGCATGGCTGGACGGACCAGGGAGTCCTGCTCGCAGCGAACTTTACGGCTGGAGCCAAAATCACAAACTGGTGGTGGCATTCAGCTCAATCCTCCTCCCCTGCTCCCACCTGAAGTATGCCTCTGCGGTCAGGCCATATGCAGCACTTCAGAACTGAATAGCTTTTTTTTTTTCTTCCTCCCCTTTTTTTATTTTAAAGCATTTGCAGGCGGAGAGACGAACGGGCGCTGGAGCTGCTGGTCACGCTGGGGTCCCTGCCAGTCGGGCACAGCGCGGCGCAGCCGGCAGTGCAACAACCCGGCCCCCCAGGGCGGCGGGGAGCCCTGTGCGGGGAGGGACCTGCAGAGCAAAGCCTGCTGAAAACCCACGGGGCGGCATCGCTCCCCACGGGTCGAGAGCAGTTTGGAGTCTGTGCTGGGCTATAAATACTCCGGGCATAATCCTGCAACGGAGTTACACTGCAGAGAAACCATTGCAAAGTATTGCATTTCTGTACTTACGGAGACGTGCTGGATTCGCTGTATAAAACGAGATGGATTGCTCCGGCTGATTGAACCCGTGCCTGGCTGCCCCCTCGCACCACGAGATGTGACGGGAGCCCCACCAGTTCACCATGGCACGGCTCTGATACAGGACATGGTGGAGCATCCACACGGGTGGTTTTGCTGCTGGGTGACCGTGGGGCTGTAACATGTCATGAAATAAATTTACTGAAAGTGTTTACATAAGTAAGCTTGACTCGCAGAAATTTTTATATTTGCCTTTGGAAAACACATTAAAAGCTCACGATCCTTGCATTTTTATGCAGTTGGTATTGACATATGTACCATGAAACTTTTATAAGTTGGCGCTGTCAGATTTTTTAGTCCAGCATATTGGTCAGGGCTGCATTTGCAGCAAAGCCATATGCTGCTCTGTATGGGAGGAAGCTTAAGCCCAAAGACGGCGAAGCATCATTGCGAAATGTGAACCCAAACTGACGAAGTATCTGAAATAAATAAATAAAGCAATAAATAGAGAGGCTCAAACACAAGCATTTGGCAGAGGGTGTTCACGCACAAGCGAAGGCTACTCCTCTTTAAGATCAGTGATGGATTGACTATGAGCACGCAGGCGTTTTATCTCCCAGACGCCCAGAGCCGGAGAAGATGCTAACGGGCTGCTTGATTTAAGGGGCTTTTTTGAATGTAGGACGTAAATCTCGGCACAAGAATACACACAGTATTGAACCGCGTCCAGAGACCGCGGTGAGAGCCCCCAGCTCCCTCTTCTTAATGAACTGCCACAAAAACCTGGGGTGGAGGAAGGCGAATGGCACTTCATTTTACAGTGCTTTTCATTGCAAGGGGAGAAGAAGAAGAAGGAAAAAAGCCCTGAGAAGGAATCGGGCATTATGAAAAGCAACAACTGCAACAAAACCTCAAAGCACAAAGGAGCGCTTCTATATACATTTGAATGGAAAGAGGGAGTAGAAGGGAATCATGGTTTAGTGAAAGAAATTGCTCAGCTATAGCTCTGATTCTTGGAAATGCTTGTTTTTCAACAGCGTGTCAGTGGTGATTTAGAGTCTGACACTTAGCTGATGTAAATCAGCGTTGCTCCTTCACCGCAGCTGATTTATGCTACCTGAAGATCTGGCCCCATATTTTCTTTTGTGTGCGTGTTTGCCAAAGGACAATTTTTTCACCACTTCTCTCTTGCTCGAAAAGGAGACTATAGGCTGGTTTTGTATACGAGAACAACAAACCCCGTTGTCTTGAATGCTGAGATGTAATTGTCCTGTGAAAAATCCCTATGATGACTGGTAAAGCTGTGGCCTTTTTGCCAACTTTCTTTCTCCAGGTAAAGGTGATATTCACCCAGAGATGAATTTGCTTGCCAAAGGCTTGAATCGGATGTCTTCTATGCTGGGAAAATGGAGCAGCATGAAGCACCCATGTATCGCTCTGCTTTAGACATCCCAGAGCAATGTGAAATGTAGGATCAGAACAAGTTTTGCCATCAATAGTTTTGTCGGTACCGTTTGGCGCTGGGCTGGCAGGTTATGTAGAAACACGAGACAGTGCTCTTACACCAAGGACTTGTTTGGCTCACGGGCGACTCTCACCTTTACACCGATTGCTTAGGACTCAGGAAAATACCTGAAAGGAAAAGTCACTGTAGTTAGAAAGCCAAGCGTGACCAGAGGGAAGAAGTTAACAAACAGAACGATATGATGCCTTGGAGGCTGGAGAGGGACGGGACCTGCAGGAAGGCAACCTGCAGCCTCAGCTTTCAGAGCCACTTCTAGAAGGATAGATCACGGGCTGGAGAAGCACAAAAAAAAAAAAAGAATAAATCCAAGTGATTAAAGAAACCGCCATGTAAAATACCGCCATGACGCACATATAAATAAGAGCAAAAAGCTGGGATTTGCTTGCAGTTGTTCATTCTCCACTTTGAACCCCACGGTGTTGGAGTATAGAGGTGAGAGTGAGGATATGTGCGGGGCAGAGTCCATCGCCCATCTCGCAACCCAGGGCAATGAAACACAAACCCAAGGGTTTCCTGCAAATCCCAAAGGGAGCTCGGCGGCGGCGGCCCCCTCCTCCCACGCCAGTCCCCGGCCGCATCCAGGGCTCAGACATCCGCACGGCTGAAACGCGGGAGCAGCGAAGCCGAAGTCAAAAGAAAGGAAGAAGCTGCCTGTAAGGTCTGGGGTGGGAAAAAATAAAAAAAACCCCACCAAACAAAAAACAAACGGATTATGAGCAATTACACATTTACAATGCCAGTCAATGAAGCTAATATATCTCATGCTGAAGTGGCCAGCATGAGAGTTGTGCTAGATGAGATAAGCAGCAAAAATGTACCTTTCTTTTTTAAACTAAAAGCTTAGAGGGTACAATAAAACACTGCAGTTCCACCCTGGCTTTAGTGAATAGATTTTTTCCCCTCTTGCACACTGACATACATTTGATATAGTTATTTATCCTATATATTTCTTGTGGTGTATTTCCCAGGAGACCTTGTTTATCTCACTCATAAGTACATGATGGATGTATGGTGCTTTGGATAAACGGTATCGCAATCAGATATTTTTATGGATATAGGCAAACTGGGTTATTAACAAAGAAAGGGCAGAGAGGAACCAGTACGTAAAAGAAAATAGCAAATGATTGATGACAATACACCTGAGGTTGCAAGGTGCAGGCTCCAGATAACCAGCTAACAGAAGAGGAGATAAGGGCAGCGCTTGAGACAGAGCTGTTTTCTACCTTGGGGTCAATGTCACGCCGACTACCCGAACGCCCGCATCCCTCTGAGCCTGCCATTTTACAGTGCAGGCAAAAATTCCCCACCAGGAGCAGCTCAAAAATTATCGCCATCCTTTTCACGCAGTGTAATGCAGAGGCAAAGGAAGATATAAAATATTTAATCCTACCCCAAAAAACCTGAAACAAAAGAAACACTAGATTCTGGAGAGTTTGGGGAGGGACTGGCATTTGTTGCGCTGTTGTACCATGCTTGGCGCAGCGGGACTCTTAGTGCTGCAGTACCAATAAGAAAAAAAATATGTTAAATATGTTCATCATGATAATAATTACTGTCTTCATCTCTAGTTTCGTTGATTTACAGAAGCAGGGCGGTGTTAAAATAAGATATAAAAGGAAGACAAATCTGCAGGCATAATTTGACCTGAAATCTGGCGGTTGTCTTGGGTGCTCACTGGGCTCTTTAGCCATCAAGGTAGAAGAAGGAGGAGCAGGAAATCTGGGGACTGCTAACACCTCTGCATGGACTCACTGGGTCACCTTCAACAAAATCTCTCCGTCTGGGAGAGAACCCGGGGAAGAACAACTATATCCATCTGACAGCGGGAGAAACAGGAGCATGGCAAAGTAATTTAGCAATGCTACGACTACCACAGGGTTTGCAAGTCCCCAGCCGCAGCTTAGACCACGTCCCAGCCTCACAGGTAAACGTAAAGTGTCTATATGTCATGAAAAGACAAGGAGCAAATGAATCCAGGCAGGAAACCAGTCTGATTTACCCACCCCTGATGGAGATGTTAGGGGCTGCAAGAGTCAAGTTGGTTTTGTCCTGGGAAAGCTGGACGTGACAATTACAACTTACCTAAAATACCCTTTCGGGAGCTTCCTAAGCCACGTTGGCTGGATTCAGCACACATCACAGCAGCAAGGTCTTCAAGCAAGGAGGTGGAGAAGATACAGCTTCTCCATGTTTACTGAGTTTCTGTTTTTTTCACAGGCAAGTGTCTTAACCAGAGAAATGGGCAATCAGTGCATGTACGCACCGTGCCGGCAGCCTTCCCCAGTTTTCATACGTGGGTTATTAATCTAAACTTACACAGAACGTGGAAGTTAGAAGCACCAGTAAAAGATAGTACCAAAATTTAATGCGTACCAAAATGAAACAATAAAAGCTTCAGCATAGTATTTTTTATTACCCTCCAGGTCATAATAAATCATTAGTTAGCTGAATCAAAGCACAAAATCACAAGGACAAGATAAAGTTATATGTCCTTTATGGGAGGCTTCTAAGCCTATAGGCTCAATATGGAACCACTACTGAGATCATACTTCAGTTAGACTATCCTGCTGATCTTGAAGATTGTCAAATCTCTTCTCTCTTCCTCAAAAAAACCCCCCAATATCCAAACCCAGGCACTGCCAAATCGAGGCTTGTCTGATCTGGAACAACTGTCCAAATTCAGGTTCCTACATTGGGCTGCGCTTGCCAGAGCAGAGGATAGACACACCATGGCTATGCATCAGAGTGCCTCCTCCAGCTTGATGGTCAGGGAAGGTGGTCAAATTTACAAAAGCCACTCCACTCATCTAAGAAAGTTCCTTGATCAAATTACAGCGATGCTTCTCAAGAAGGGCAGGCAACCACACTGCAGTACATGTCCTCACCAGCACGCATGAACCATGATCAGGGTCCTCTGCTGCAGAGGTTCTACAGTGTCCCTTTAAAAGGCTCTGAAGAATATCATACTTAGCATAAGCAGTGACCGCTTTGACCATGACCCTAAATGAACCTCTTGGCAAATTTCTATCACACAAAAGATATCACAGTGGATAACGTAAATGTTTTGGGTTGGCAGCTCAATTATGAAGCCCATAATGAGTACAGAGCACTCTTCTTTTACATATGCAATGTGCTCTTCCTTTCTTAAAGCTGTCACGGAAACCTTATAGATAAGTGTGGAGGCGGCATGAAGGCTACAACTAAATGTACGTTCCATTGTTCAGATGTCAGAGAGCCTGAGTTATTCTTACAAGAATTACGTTTAGACAACGTCAGTCTGAAAGGAGAGAAACTGGTGATACCAACCCATCATCACCAGCATTGCTAAAAACCCTCGGAAGAGTGTTTGACCTTGCAGATGTTAGAAAATTCGCACTTATGAACAACTTTGCACTGGTGGAACTGATTTCCTGGAGCGAATCTACTGCTGGTTATTTTACAGCATGCCCCACCGAACGTCTGCAAAAATCATTAACCACCAATGAAGCTGTAGCAGGCAAGTCCCCGCTCAGGTCATGAAACGATGCACAATATTACAGGTTCCCCTTTTGTTTGACCTGGATTGGGATGCGTGGCTCCAGGGATGGTAACAAAGGACAAACCATTAATTTTACTTTGGCTTTTTTCACAGCAAACTCTCTCCAGCTCAGATGTCCTAACCTGAGCGCACTAGCAATGCAGCCGCTGAAATACAGGCTTTCACAGGCTCAAACTGATGAACCCGAGCCTGTTTTGGGCAGAGACAACTACTAAGGGCAGAAGACCTCAGGGGATGTGCAAAGGTATTTGTTCCAAAATGTTCCATTTTTCTGCTTGTGTCAAAGAGTTACAGAAAAGCTGGCTGCTCGTCCTGCGCCAGCAGCAGGTCCTGGCGTGACAGCCCCCTGTCAGGGTGCAGGAGGTTCAGCCTCTCCTGCAAGCTCAGCCATCTCTTCTGCCTTCCAGTATCCCCAAGCAGCAGAAGGAGCACCAGCTGCTTCCCAACTCCCCATCCCAGTAGCATCCCTCTGTCCTCCCCTTCCCAAGGAACCAGAGCACCGGTGTATCTGAGCACACCGGGGTGTATCCGATACTCTCAGTGTATCTGTTCTACATCAGAAACGTGCAGGAGGATGCTCATCGCTGCGGTAAGAGTACAACTGCTATATGGTCTAACAACGCCTCGGTGTCACCAGACTGTTCTTCACAATTCGGTTTTCACTCCTTCAATACAATTTCTAATACGACAGACAATTTCAGTTAAATACAATAAATTGGGAAACTGGGGTAGCGAGGCACAGCAGCTTTCAATGTCACATTAGATACTATTGTACTCATTGAGATTTAGACTTTAATATGCTGTATTTTGCTCCACATGACACAGCTGTCTTCACAGAAGCTGCATATTAGCGCACATTCTGGTGCACGTAAGATCAAACAGTCTTTTCTTATCTCAAAGGAACCTTCAAGACAGTAAAATGTAAAATCATGCAGCTACCAAATAAGGCAGGAGATAAAGCTTGTCTCAGCCCATTGCAAGAAAGACAGAGAAAGTCAAAATATTAAGAACAGTAAGCGCATTCAGTCCCATGGGACAACTGCAAAGCATGTCCAAAGGTGTGATTCATAACACCCCCCCAGCTCTCAATGCCTTCTGAAATGTCTCCAACTTCAACGCGCTTGGATGAGACCTGCAAGCAGAGCGAAGCCATCTTAGTGAGCCAGTCAGGTAACATCTTCCCACTCAGCCTGCAAACGGCTCATCAGCTTGGTGTAAGTTCCTAGTGATTCCCTCTAGCAAGTAACCATCTCAGCGTCCGGCCCTGAGCATGATGAACCACCATTTTGCGGTGCAGGGTTGTTGCACTGTCGTCTCCTTGTTCGTTGACCTCCTGAACACGGAGACCAGCTGGCCCAGCAATCCCAGTTTCCATTAATAGCAGCATCTGGAAAAAAAAAACCCCAAAGCCAGAAAGGACTGTCAGAACAAAGCAAAGCAGCTCTTTCCATGGGAAGAGCTGTTGGCTTCCATGAATCATATTTAAATACAAACAGCTCTGCCCCTGTCCACACCACTAACAATATACTTGAGTCATTACCAATGAGTCATTGTTTTAAAGATGTTAATTGTCCGTTCAGCATTTCTGGTGTTTGTTCAAACTACACTTTATGCAGCAAGGACAAGGAAAAAAAAAAAAAATCAATTGGCTTTATTTTTGCTTGTAGGGTGTTTCTCTGTCTGACGTAGTCCAAGCTTAGGTAAGGAAAACAGCAGCTAAACTTGTGTCAGCCACATTTGGAGGTGCTAGGGGAAATGTTAGCACGTTCTTCTTCAATGAACAACAGCTTGAATATTCAGCGTTCTATCCATTGCTTTTTCTATTACACTGTTTCTTCTGGACCCTGAGCATGTGAGTGACATAAATTCAAAATCCCGAGAATCATGGAGCTGAACACGAAGAGAATACATAAAAGGAGGAAAGGGGAGTGAGAAAGGAAGTTACATGTTGACAAGTGGATGGATGTGACTCTTTGGGAGGGTCAGATGCGATTACATGTGTGGTAAGCAGACTGGAACAAGGTGTAAGTGACTCCACAGATTAAGGCTCCGTGGACTTCCTTAGAAACACCTACAAAATTGACCCTCTGCTCAGCGATATCTTGGCTTAAAATAAATTTCAGCCTGGCTTAGTTGGGACACAGTCATGCAGAATGAGAACTGGATAAAAGACTGTAAACAAAGCGCAATGATAAATGCAGTGCATCAAATTGTGGGATGGTGCCAGAGCTCTGGGTGCCTGAGATTTGCTATTATTTAGCTTCTAAATTAATGAGCTGGAAGAAGTAAACAAAATGATTAAATTCACAGATCATCCTAAAATAGACGGAGTTAGGAACATCAGTCAAGAGACAGCAGCGATCCAAAGTGACCAAAAAGCATTAGCAAATACTTCAAAACAGCATAGTAAGATTTTAAGATTAAAATGCATGGTAGTATATCTGGGGGAAACCAATTTGCAACATACTGGCTGTAGCAAAGGGAAAAACTTAGGAAACAGAGCTGTTGGAGAAGACCTGAGGATTGCCACAGATGGTAAATTAGGTAGGAGTTTGTATTTTGATATAATTACACGGTGTGTTTATGCAGCTTTGAATTGCAAAAGTAAAGGCACCTCCTCGTGAGTGCAAAGAGATTTAGAAGAGGACAGGCGAAGTGTCTCTGTCCCTCCGCAGGACTCTAACCCCTTGTGCACTGGGCTGGACAGAGTGGGGACAGCCAGCGCTGGGCATTCCTCCCCAGCCACCAGCCGCCCGCCCCGGACACTCCTAAATACTGCTGGGACCGTCTCCTCAGACTTGGGGTCCCTCTTACCTTCCCTCTTGCTGATCTGACAGGCAGCGCCGCTGCGGCCAAGGGGACATAAGCATTGACACTCGGTTCCTGAAAGCAAGCGGAGATGGTGGGATTAGAGACGTCACGCCACATTTCCCTGCAGACACCCATTTCTTTTCACTGCTTCATCTTCTGTGAGGGAGGGACAGCGGGTGAAATGATACCAGCATTTTTCTCTGATGGTGAAAGTATAAAATAGCCATAAAGCAGGGGAGCCGTGACTACCCCGCCGCCCCTCTCGCCCCCCCCAGCCATCTGTTCCTGCCGCTGCACTGCGGCTCAACCTCAGCTACACCGGTGCAGTAATTCAGCAACCCACGGTACCGCACGGTCCCCACGCTCCTCTCCAAAAGAGAGACCTTGGTATTGCTGAGGGGGAGCAAACTGCGGCATCAGGAACAAGCACCCAGGACAGGAGCATCCCAGCTTGGCTTTGTGGCAGAGGAAAAGTCCACGCCAGGACTGCGGTGTGCGTCCCACGGCAGGACACGGGAGGAAAGCTCCCACTCAGGAAAATAACGGTCATTTAAAACCTCTTGTTGAGAAGATCCTAAATGAAACGCTAACCTGACTCAGCACCTAAAAAGTTATTTAAACAAGGGTAATCATGAGACGAATCCTTTAAGTGCTACAATCAACTAGCTGGAACCTGAAGCGCTAGTTTCTGCATTAGATACATTTAGATGATAACGATTCTCATCAGGACTTTTGCAGATGCAGATTGGAACTAGGCACTTGACAAAATGGTCCCTTTGTTAGAAGCTCTCATCACATCACATATCTCTGTTTAAGCAGTGCGGTTTTCATTCAATTTGATTATTTTTCCCCTTCATTTTTAAATCACAGCCTGCTTACAAAGGAGGACAGCTTCTCAGAAATGGAGGGAGGTGACGGAGATAACTGTGCTTGGCACTTATATGGTGCTTTTCATCTTCAGAACACTTTTACAAACACTAATTAATGCTGAGACAGTAGTCACTTCTCTAGGAGGATGGAAGCAATCTTAAAAGCAAAGGAGGAGACTTAAAGACGTCAGGGTTTTTTTTTTTAATGCATAATTGAGATGGAACAAATTCTTCCACAAAACTGACACAGATGGTCACTCCCATTAACAAGGCTCCTCCCTTGACTTTACTGTCTTTACTTACCGGTGGCACTCTACAAATAGACCAACTTAAAAATAATAATAATAAAAAAAATATATTTGATTACCTGAAAGAGAAACAACAGGAGAAACTAAAGAGCAGATTACATGCCAAGCTTCCTCACTCCCCACAGATTCCCAGCTCATTTCTCTTAGAGGGTAGAGAGGAGGTGCAAAACCCTTCTACCTTGCAGAAAGGGGATCCCATTGCCGTGGCACGGAGCACAGCGACAAGCGCTGGTCTCCAGCTGAAACTCGTCAAGAGCCCGTCGCAGATTTTCTTTTATTGCCATTGCATTAGCGAAATCTGTCGGAGTCACCAGCTGATACAGCGGCTCTGCCTAAAGGGAGGGAAGAAACTGCATTTGTTTCTGAGTTCAAGATGGTGTGAGCATTGCGGGGCGCAGAGGGAGCACAGCTGGAGAGGGAAATGAAAGCCTTGTGGTACGGGCTCCAGGTTTCCCATTCGTATTGCCTTAAACCTCGGGAACAACGAGGCAGCGATGTCGGGAATACTTACAGGGATCCTCCCCTTGGCTTACAGCACCAAAGCAGCTGCAAATGCATAATAAAATACAACAGCCATACCGCTAGCTGACAAACGGGCAAAGTTTCACTGAAGATTCATTAAATCCTTTCGCATCCATTTTCCTAATATTGACATTTTTAGACCAGATTTGCTCACACTTCTGTTTCCTGAGTGCTCTGTTACTCCGATTTAAAAAGATTCCCAAAACCCACCTACAAAAACCTCCTTCCCTCCTCGGACAGCCACACAGCCCAGCCAGAGGCACGTGGTCACAGGCATTCACAGCTGCATGTTCAGCTTAACCACTTCTGCATTTCAAGGCTGACTTCTATCTTTATGAAGCCAAGATAAGGGTTTCCACTGCCTTCAGAAGGGAGAGGATTGTGATCTGCATCTGCAAACACTGCAGATGGGGTCAGTGGGAGAAGATAAGGGGGTGCACGGCATGGTGAGCGTGCAGTAGGGACCAAGGAGAAGATAAGGGGGTGCACAGCATGGTGAGCATGCAGAAGGAACCAAGGAGAAGATAAGGGGGTGCACAGCATGGTGAGCGTGCAGTAGGGGCCAAGGAGAAGATAAGGGGGTGCACAGCATGGTGAGCGTGCAGTAGGGACCAAGGAGAAGATAAGGGGGTGCACAGCATGGTGAGCATGCAGAAGGAACCAAGGAGAAGATAAGGGGGTGCACAGCATGGTGAGCATGCAGTAGGGGCCAAGGAGAAGATAAGGGGGTGCACAGCATGGTGAGCATGCAGTAGGGACCAAGGAGAAGATAAGGGGGTGCACAGCATGGTGAGCATGCAGTAGGGACCAAGGAGAAGATAAGGGGGTGCACAGCATGGTGAGCATGCAGAAGGAACCAAGGAGAAGATAAGGGGGTGCACAGCATGGTGAGCGTGCAGTAGGGACCAAGGAGAAGATAAGGGGGTGCACGGCATGGTGAGCGTGCAGTAGGGACCAAGGAGAAGATAAGGGGGTGCACGGCATGGTGAACGTGCAGTAGGGACCAAGAAGACTTCATCCTGCTCATTTACTTTTTTTTCTGAAAACACGGAAAAGTTAAAGCGTCGTCTCAATATTGCTAATCACCCACTAATGCCAGTGGGATGATATGGGCACGTGTCATCAGCAGATCCATCCCAAATTCCCATCCTTGCTATAGAGATGCCTGCCAGACAGGCCACAGCAATACAGCAAGCATGAAAGATCACCCCACTGCTATCACAGGCTCAAGCTACAAGAAATAGAAGAATGTCTCAATAAAAAAAAAAATGCTCATTTCCTGCCGCTGTACATTCACTCTTCATCAATTATCTGTGATCCATACTTTGCTTTTTGAATTCAGATCATACGAATGAGGAAATACACTAAGAGTGACCTGCCAAGTCCCTTCAGCAGATGATTTATGAACTGATTTGCTTTAGTTTTCCCTAACTAAGCATTCCTGGGCTGACACTTAGTCACACTCTGCTGGTACTTTTGATCTTCAAGCCCCACAGGGATATTGGTATGGAAATGAAGGATTATAGATACCAAATCCAAATTACATCCATCTGGGGTTTTTCAACGGGCAGCCTGGTCACCGATGCCAGGCAAGACAAAGAACGTCACAATTTCTTGTGGGAGAGTTTTCTGTACGTGGGATCTAACACGGAGGGTTGCGTTGATGTTGTCTCCTGCCCAGAGACCTCCCAGTGCATTTCTGGAAGGTCTATCCACAGCACACCAGAGGCTTGGGAAAGCCACCTCCACTGCAGCAAGCGCCGGACAGGCACTGGCTGTATTTCCAAATGACTGGTTTTTGCTTTGCTTCATATTTTTTTAGAATTCACCTCTTTTTTTAAATGGAAAGTCAGGATTTTCAATGAGAAACAAAACACCTTTCACAAATACATTTTTGCCTAAAACGAAATTTTACAATGAAAAGCAATTATACAATAATAAAATCAACTTCCACCACAACCAGTCCAAACTCCTGGTTAAAAGGATGTTGTCTTGCACCTTTGCACTATTCACTAGGCACGAACTTACTTTGACATTAAAAATGATGAGGCAGAATTGCTACATACTTCTGCTTGCTTTTTACTTTTACAGTGCCTTGCATTTCTAAAACTCTTCAGGATGAAAAAGCCTTGCCTCTTCAAACCTAACTCATATTTTTAAGGCTTAACTCTGCTGCACAAACACCCAGGCAGGCACGGCGAACAGCCAAGTTAGAAGGATAAAAGCTGTTTAACTGATGTACTTCCAACCACACCACTCTTTTTAATGCATTTTCTGAATACCCAGTCTTAGAAAAACCATGTTGCACAATACAGGCCTATTCTTTGCCCTAGAAACTTCCCTTTTTAAAATTTTTTTTTTAATCCCGTTTATTTAAATACAGACTTCTCTAAGGTGCTCAGCTAACTGAGGCTGAACGAAGTGGTGGATAGGTTACCTTTAGTTTTATGATTTCAGGGTTGTACTGTACAGCATCTCCCCACTCCTGCATGAGCGCAGCCGTCGGCAGGTCTTTGTAAGCCAACGCGGTAACATGCTCGCTTGCTCCACCCCGAACAAGGACAATGAAATCTTCCACATACTGTTTTTTGGAGGTGCTGTCTGCAAAAATGCATTCAGAAAGTGGCCAGCTCTGCTCAGGTATGTCTTCGTGGCTTGCGGATGAGATACAAGCTCACAGCAAAACACCTCTCTATATGACCCATCCCGCTGAGAGGGGAAAGGAAAAAGCCCACGAGCGTTTCACACCTGGAGCCTGGTTTCCCATGCTGCATGTCCTGTGCCGCTCCTGCTCTCGTGCAGCAATACCCCATCCTCCTGTCCTGCATCCTACCTACAGCTCTCCTCCTCCTTTTCTTCCCTATGGCTATAAGCTTGCAGGTCCTTCCATAGCTCCTCACCACCATGAATGTTGCCTGTTCTCCTCCACACCTCTTCAGGTGCACCCTCCTCCCACTGCAACACCCCCAGCTTCCCATATGTCCCCCGAGGCTCCCACACCACCATTACCTCCCGGCTTTCCCCATTTGGGCTTTTTTTGGGGTGCAAAAAAGCAGCGTGCTGGGCTGCTCTGCTGCAGCCAGGTGAGCGATCACCTGTCCCTGCTTTTCCCTGGGAGGGGACACTGAGCAGATATTTCTTCTCTACCCAGCAAAGAAAATCTGGCAAAAAAAAAAAAAGCTTTGAGACATTTACATGTCTGTTAAGCTTGGCTGAGGTTAGCCCGCAGACTCAAAAGCGGCTGTGAGGGAGTGGGGAAATATTTCAGGCAGGTAGGATCACAAAATCTTCTTTTCACTATGACAAAGGCTAGAAATGAAATGGCAGAAGTGTTTCATGCTTACCTCCAATTTCTTTTAAAAGGGATTTACAGCCGGCTTCAGTTATTCCAAGCTTCAGATAGACACTGTTAATATTTGCACCAATGTTAAAGCCATGCTGTGCACATTTCTGGACATCGGTCAGAGAATAACCTTAAATGCACACCAAAAAATTGTAAAGTTTTAATACAACTGTTCAATGTTTTATGTCCATCTAGACAGAAAAAGTGAGTTGATAAATAAGAGAGAAAAGAGGATGCCCCAAGTTTTGGGTTGACACAGGGTGGCCCCTGTTCATGTTCATAGTCCATATGCACTTGAAGCGGAAACCACTATTTTGTGACATCACCAGGCACAATCCAGACTGCTGTCCTTCCCACAGAAAGTATCAAATCATGAACCACAGGTACATCTGCCGTATTGGATTATATACGAGAGCAGTGCAAGTACCAACCGTGTGACTCTCTCTGGAGCGAGCCCAGAGGAGGCCATGAAGATGATCAGAGGGCTGGAGCACCTCTCCTGTGAGGACAGGCTGAGAGAGTTGGGATTGTTCAGCCTGGAGAAAAGAAGGCCCCAGGGAGATCTAATTGTGGCCTTCCAGTACCTGCAGGAGCTACAGGAAAGATGGTGAGGGACTGTTTATCAGGGAGTGTAGTGACAGGACAAGGGGGAATGGGTTTGAGCTGAAGGAGGGTCGATTTAGATTAGATATTTGGGAGAAATTCTTCCCTGTGAGGGTGGTGAGGCACTGGCACAGGTTGCCCAGAGAGGTTGTGGCTGCCCCTGGATCCCTGGAAGTGTTGAAGGCCAGGTTGGATGGGGCTTTGGGCAACTTGGCCTAGTGGAGGGTGTCCCTGCCCATGGCAGGGGGTTGGGAACTGGATGGGCTTTAAGGTCCCTTCCAACCCAAACCATTCTGTGATTCTATGACATGGCGTCTGATATTAGATCTGCAAAAGAAGACTTGATTTCCAGCACAGACGGTACAAACAGAACAATGGATTTGAAGGGAAAAACCTGAATTCTCAGACTGGACCTATCAAACCCTGGTGAGAACTTATGGCCCGGCTCAGCCCTGGGGATTGTGTGAAAATGTTGGTACTACTGCAGGATCCCGATCTCGGTCAGCAGACACTGTCAGGTAACATTGTGATGCGAACAATAATACACATTAGTTCAAACAAATGTGGCTTGTGATGGGCCCACACCAGCATCTGAGAAACTGGGCAGTGCTGATGTTTTTAATAGCTGAAATCCAAATCTAAATTCTGTCCCTCCGGGCTGTATCTGACTACAGGGTAAGCAACTTCCTAGAAGCAGAAGAGCAAACGGGCTGAGTGTGACACACAGCAGAGCCCACTAAATGCTTTCGCAAACAGTCAGCGAAGGCAGTTACTGGCTCCCACGCCAATGAATAAATAAGAGAGTGCAGCTATTGATTAATGTCACACGGCTCGCTCTATCCTATGCAACGATCATCATTTCTCGCAAAAAAGGAAGCCAGAGTCAAAAAGCAAGAGCAATGTCAGGCACAGGAGTCACTCAGAAAATTATTTACTGTTTCCTACATGCTGGAAAAGCTCTCAAGGCTAAAGGTGTTTCAAAACTGTCATTTGAAAGGCAATGGGAAAAGAACTTGGGGGAAGGTTTTCAAAGCTAACAAAAGTGTTAAGCTACACGATTCTCATTCATCTCAACATCTTGTCAGCCTTGGAAAACGTGTCGTCTCAAATACTTGCTACGGGGCCTTTTTTGTGAAGTGGCAGCACCCGCAGCTTGAGAGCTAGATGAAGTCCATGATGCTGAGCATGCTTTGAAAACCAGGCTCTTGACTCACTGCCATAAAGCACTTCTCCTCCCACATTTCCTGCAGGCTTTCTTGGAGACGTTGTTGACTCCTTCTTCCACCATCTCTCTTTTCTGGCCTCAGACCTCAACCACCATCAGGTGCCTGCAGAGGGCTTTTCCCACCAAAAAGCTGGCCCCAAAGCTTTTTCACAACCCTCAGATGCCCATACCTGCCTTTCGGAGCTCGTTGCTGTTCATGACTAAAGTATATTCGTAGATGCCACCAACGGTAGCCTCCGTGATGTAATGGGTGCCGTAGTCTCTGTAGAGCTCTCTGTACTCCCCGTAGCTGTACTCTGACGGGAGCTGATGGAGTCTCTGCAGGAACTCATAATGCAGCATCAGGGCTCGGGGCTTCAGCTTATAAATGGCGACAGCCAGCTCAGAACGGGCGTGAATAAATTTGCTGGACTACATGAAATGCAGAAACACAAGAGAATCCGGAAAAAGTGAGGGATGTCATTCTCACGGCAGTGTGTAGTTATTTGCTATTGAACAATTAATGCTGCTCAGGATTTATCAAGTTTAACGGTTAACAGGAGACTGCTTCACACCTAATAATGGTGACCAGCCTTTGTCTTTCACAATCTCTCTCCTGAAAAATTTTGACATCTGAAAACATGATGATTTATATGGGAAATGGTAATTCCCTATCTGATCCAAAGCTATATCGATATTCCATAGAATATGCCATTACCAAAACTCAAAGCAAAGAGGAAAACACAAACATGCACGTATCCATATGTCTCTGTACAGATATATGTACATGGGTACATATTATATCTCCTCTTTCCAGCATAAAAGTCAGGAACAGAAGAGGTCTTTCATCATGTCCAGAGGATTTAGTGCCCAGTCGCTTGGGCCAGCAGGACAAGCTCATCAGCGGGGGTCCAATACAGAACTCTGTAGCTTTAATAATAAAATCAAGACTTAGCGTTGGGTTCCTTTATGGATATCTGTTACAAATGCTTCTCATGTACCTCTGATCTTGTCCTGGGAAATGCCTCTTTGCAGGAAGCAAATGCAAGTTTAATAGCAACACGGAACACTGTGCCGCTCCTGAGTGCACTTGGTACTGAGGGGAGAGACACGGATCAGTGATACTATTAAACCATTGACAAGAGCTAGGTTTGTTTACAGCAATAACAGGTGAAAAAAATCAAATGATGGTACACACCACCTCCGGCTGCATCTCATAAAGCAGTCCTAGGAGTCAGAGATTAAAGCCAGCTTAAAGTGTGCATCAGATCACAGCTGTGACCAAATCTCTGCAGACGCAACTGGAAGGGATTGTGCCATCCGTGTTTTGTGTTGCGTGCGTCCTGATCTGGCGAATGATGTGCTCGGCAGATAGATCACATCAGCCAAAGTAAAATGGCACGTGTTGGTCTATAATTAAACCCAGGGAAGGCCTGCTAGCAGTTTTCATTCTACGTTATTGTCAAGGCTGCCCTACAGTTGAACAGCTTGGCTTTGCTGTTGGCGTTAGCATTTACTGAAGTGACAGCTCCTGCCTTGCTGGCCCCACCTAAAAGAGGGATGGTCCTTCATGTGTGAGGTGATATTCTGCAGTGACGGTACAGACAACAGCCGTCCACACCGCAGACCGGTTTCTGGACTGTGGGTACAGGTGCAGAAATTCCTGCAACTGCAGAAAATCCCATTTCCCCTTCTTTCACCCCAGATTTCTCTATTAGTCACTGTAACGCACCCGTAGGGCAGAGGGAACTCTGGGCTCCTGGTTCATTAGCTAAACCCCAGTTCCACCTGTGACGATCCCCTGGGAGGAGTCACTGCGTTGGCTGCACAGTGCCAGCCTGCTTTGGCGTCAGCGGTAGGAACTTTTCAATGGCTGGCAGGGCAAGGTGCACAGCATCCCATGGCTGGCGTGCGGCACGGAGACCCTGTTAGGAGTGTCACCTGTACATCTCCTACTGGTGAGGTCACTGGATGGAGGGTTGGCCATTTGAACCTGTTTCTGAGTTTCATTTTTTTTTTTAAAATGACTTCACTACAAACATCCAAATGCGGACGCCCGGCAGGACACTGGGCAGACCGCACTCAGCTGTGGCTGATTTCAGAGGTTAGGCAGTCCGCTTCCTGGCCGACGGGTGAATGGAAAAGCTCCTGGGTGCTGTAAACACCGACGAAGGCGTTGTGGCCTTAGTAAACGCTTGAGCAATGCAAACTGCGAAATCCAATCTGGAGGAAAGATTTCATTTATCCTAGGCACGGCTGCTGACCTGATGATGGGGATCAAACCGATACACACACACACACAGATAACGCATCAGCAGAGAATTAAGTGGAGCAGTGCTTACAGTTGAAGAAAATCTTTTCATCCTTTGAATGAACTTCTTGAACCTGTTGTCGTTAGAATTGTAACCAAGTTCAAACACTCCTGGTATTTTTATCCCAAAGCTGAAGCTAGTCTGTGAAGCTTTTGCCTTCAGGACGTTGCTTTCATAATTTGAGTAGGAGTCATATTCAGTCATTGTGAATTCATATTTGCTTTTGGTCTAAACAGAAAGCAAACCCAACACGTTTAATTTCCTGCATAGCAATCGTATACCTGAAGCATGGAGAAGGAGTACGGATACAAATATAGCTGTGAATTAATGCTTGCACTTTGAAGATGAAAAGCCTTGTATAATTGCAAAGCACTATTATTATTAACGCTGGTACTTCAAGAATACTTGATTCACAGCAGCAGGAAAGCTATCTTCTCCGTACTGCAAGGACCTCAGGCTTTTACTTAATATGTCAATCTTATGCAAAGAAGGTGAAAACTTAAACATAGGCAACAATTAAAGTATGAATTCTAAGAGGAGAAGGTTTCCTAATGGGCAACACTCAAAAATATCATGCTATGTCATCAAGAGCATTAAGGTCAAATATATAATATTTGAAATATAGCTTTGATGCACCACAGAAATGAGCTGGGTGCCTTCGCTTTTGCACAAAGCAGACAGCATGCCGTTCCATCCTAAGCTGCTGCTCAAGGCCAGCGTCCCCAGCCTGGCTCAAGGCTATAGCTCTGTCTAAAATCAACCTCCCCGCGCCCACTGGGCAGCTTTCGGGCCCTCTTGTACAGATGGCGGCAGGAAGGTTAGGCTCAGTTTTAGCAATGACAAGGTGCAAGCGAACATTGCCATCTATTCCAGTGTGCACGGATATTACAAGGGGACATGTCCAACTGCATAGAGTGCACGGGGTATGATGACATTCTAGAATTAAAGCTAAACTCAGCCTCATCCCATCTGATCTCACGAGTTTTGTAATTCTTTATAAAATGATTTACTAATGAATCTTTATCAGCATTACGCACTAAATGCATTGGAATATATGTATGTATGTTTATTTTGAGAAGAATCTGACACGTACCTCTGGTGTATAGCTTTCTACGTTGTATGGCTTTCTGAATCTTGTGTCCACAATGTAATGGGGAGAACATCCCCCAGCATAGTACCTGTGATCAAGAACTAATCCTTCCAAGTTGTTTGTGAAGATATTTAACCTGTAAATGAAGCATAACAGCAAAGTATTAAGATTGTCGTCAATTTAGAGGTAAACATAAAATGCCTTGGCTGCCAAGGGCAAAAGATCGTTTTGTTTGGCTGAGGGCTCTTTGTTTCATACTTCTTTATTTTGAAACCCCAAAAGAAAGTTTTATCTCTCTCACTGCCCAACCAACCCAGTTGCTCCAGGAAACCCTAACTAACAAGAAAGCAAAAGACAGAGTCAAATTTTGACACTTCGATGAGTATGAAGGGCAATTTTCACCACCCAGCTACGAATGACACCAGACCATTACTGCCACCAGCAATGGCAACTTCTGGGGGACCAGCCAAACCACTGCCCCACCAGGATGCCCACCCTGAGCATCCCCAAAGTCCTGCAGCAGTGCAGCAGCATCCAGCAGGATCTTCAAAGACTGGTTTGCCAACCTATGCCATCAGTCCAGGCTGATCCACATTTCTTTCTTCTGGTTTATCAGTCGTAATCTTTGCCAGGTTGGCCAAGGATCAACCAGAGTTCAGTAGATGAGAGTAAAGATTGTCAGGGAACAAGATCTAGGTACTCAAGTAATCGCTCAACTACTTCTTGAAGTCATTGGGAAGTTTTCCTTTGATTTTAGTGGATGACGGCAATCATCTAAACCTGTCTGCTCTAAGAAAGGATGTAGCACTGCAGCTTTTTTAGATGGAGTGATCAAACCAGACTCATTTGCTTTTTCCTATTGCTGCTGGTGGGATCTGTTGCAGTAAAAACCCTTCTGCTGCTCATTGTCAGGACACCCTCACGTTACCCTCGTGGGACACAGCTGAGAAAATGGTACTCACCTCCACAAACTCATACTCAAATAGTAGCAAGAGTCATTAGAGGAAACTTCACCAAAAAAAAAAAAAAGAGATAAACTGCTAACAGTCCGTGTCGTGTCCCTATTAGCGTTCCAGGCCTCTGTTAGATCTGCCTCTCCTTATTTTGGGGAGAGGGACTTGCATGATAATGACTCTGAAGCTGTAAAATATTAACTCTAATTTTAGAACAATCTGAAAAGAAGGGAAGTCCCCTAAAAGCAAATTACTGAGCAACTGTAGCTTCAAAGAGATGAGAAGCATGTTCCTATAATTGTCCAACATTATTTTTAATTTTGATTAAACTCAGAAGTACAAAGCATTAGCAATGACATGTGCAGCAGCCATATCTCCAGAGAATAAGGAGGAAATTATAATTTTTTCCTTGCAACATGATTATTTTTTCTTATGTAGAAAGCTTTTTTTCCCTGCAGAATGAGAAAAGACTCTTTTCACACAGTCTGATCTTACAGAAAGTTCCACCAGTCTTAGCCAGTAATAGCTGGGCCAATTCAGATGTGGATTTTAATCCCCACAAAGTTGGGGTTTGCTAGCATGTAGGTTAATCCTACCCCACTCATGCGAAGGACACAAATTCCATCATCTCTCCCTGTCGTGGAAGAAATCCAAGAAATTTTGACGTTCTCCCCCTGCTCCAACCAATACACTGTGCAAAAATACCAATCCATAGTCAGGTTCAGATTTTAAGCGATCCAAGAGGCTGATTTAAGTCACTCCATAAAGGATGATACAACATTATCCTCAGATTTTTAACAAACCTTCCTTTGCTTTTGTTTCAGAAGCACGGTTTGAAACAATCTCTCAGTTCCTAAAGGCTAGGACGTTCCTGCTCCCCACAGACTGAATTAGGCTGAAGCCTAACTTTACTTCCACCTGTGCGAGATGGATTATCGAAACTCTCCCACTGATTAATTTAAGTGCAAGTACCTGTGGACGTTAGAGAAGCGTTTGGTGTTGACACTTCCCTCTTCACTCACCAAGTTCTGGCAACACAAGGAGCACGCGCAGGCTCCTGCAGGACGTACCTGCAAGCTGGGCTGGTGATCTCCGCAGGGTGCGCTCCTGGGGACACCTGGGACTTTCACTCACCTCATCTCTCTCCAAAAGACTCACGGAGTCAATAAGGATTTTCCCACCTGGCTTCGGATCAGGACCCCAAAGGCTGTCGGATCCTCACTAACTCCCGCAAACAGCAGTTGCTACAGCTTTTCTCCGTTCAATCTTTATGTCCGAAGCCACACAAGATCATTCTTATCCTTCAGAAAACATCTCATGAAGGTCACTGACTTACCCTTTTGCCAGATTCTCTATTCCCCAGTATTCCTCCATCTTCTGGTCACATTTTTTAAACACTTTTTTGCAGTTTTTTTCATCTGACTGGTCCCCACAGTCATCATCCCCATTACAAAGCAGCCTCCGTGTAATGCATCTCCCTAGGAGGCAAGGTGTAAATTACGCATAAAACAACCTATTATCGCACTCCCTGACTCAGAGTCTAGAAACAAAATAAAAGACTCCTGTAATGTATGGTTCGAATCTAGCTGGAAAATATTTCTTCTCTGTCTGCATGGATCACCAAACTCCATCTGCTCAGTTTTGCTCAAAACTTTCATAATCTTAAAATTCCTTGTTCAACCTAGAAAAAACCCCCACCCTAATTAAAAGTATAAAAAAGAATAGATTTTTTTGGTGGCTAAAACTTTTTAGTTTTGAGAAAACAAACATGCTGGAGACTGTTCAGCAGACTTTGTATATGGTACGATTTTTTTTCCCCCCCTTCCCACGTCCACAGTTACTGAGTTGTTTTTCATTCTCCCCAAAACGCTGGCCCGGGGCACAGAGATCAGAGTCGCTCTCCTCTGCCCCATCTCCTGCGCTGAGCCCGCTCTGCCCCAGCACCCTGCTCCCGGCACACTTTCCTCTCCGCTGCCAGGGTGCAAGTGCAAAGCAGAGGCTGATGGAATTTTGGATACAGGTAATGGCCGCCTTGCTTCCCCGCACCGCTGACAGTGTCCCTGACTCATGAGTGGTTGATAGGGATGGAGGGAAACGCCGTGAGGACGACCATCCTAACCTCCTGTGCTCTTGGGCATGTGCCTGACGCCCAGTGCGTGTTGTCCCGTTGCTGTCAGATCCACTTGTGCTAGAGATTTTACTGACAGAACTGGGCTTTAATTTCCTATTTGGAGGTTTTAAAGACATGCGTTAGATTGACAGACAGTGGCTAATGAGACTGACTCAAAACAACTGATGCAAACACAACACAAGCATGGATGGACCCGGGTCAACTCTTTGGCCCAGCAGACTCTTGCAGAAGCAGAAAGTTCAGCGTAGCGGTGTCAGAGATGCCACCTGAGCACCACCGCTTCTCACTCTCTAAGTCCTTACCCGTAACCGCGCACACAAAGCCTTCACATCTAACTTTATTCTTGCAAGGATTATTTGTAACGCAGTCTTCGGTTTCTTTATCGGAGTAATCACATGGATCTCCATTGAACTGAGAAGGTTGTTCCAGGCGGGCAAATCTGTACTGTGATGAAATAAAAAATATTGACTCAAGTGTACAGAAATTGTGAGTTTTATGCTTCCCTAGTTAAAAAACAAACTTTGTGTTGGGGAGATCTGATCTGAGAGTACTGTCATATAAAAAAAAAGTGTCAGCAAAGAAGTGTGATGCCGGTAACGTGCCTCCTTTCAAAGGTTTCTGATCTGCGACAGTTTTAATTTTACTAAGGAAGGATTGAGGATTGGAAGGGATGAAGGAAAGTTTGCTTTTCTTTGACAGTTTGTTTAAATGAGCTGACAGGGTAGTACGGGCATTTGCAAGAGTAAGGAAGGATTCAGTTACATCTCCTCTCTTTCAATTAGTGCTGGTAACGACATCCCTTGTTATTTTCTGTCAATGTATTTACTTGGCCCTCTGTATCATTAGGGATTTTTTCCGCCCACAACACTGCTGTGAAGCAGTCAATTACTCCATCCCATATGTTAGCCCTCCTTTTTTTCCCCAGCTTTTAAGATTAACTCTTTGATACGAAGCTTCACTCTTCCCAACTCCCATCACTGGTTATTCCCACTTAAGCCTGGGAACGGCTTCTCCAACTCGTTAGCAGAGGTCCCTCTAGCAACGAGGATTTTGCTCTTCACACTATTGGGATCATTACTTTTGTTTGATGGGGCTTCTTGAGTAGAAAATGCTAGTTGGCAGACAAGAAAAAGCATCTTAACCCTGAGAGGCACCGAGTGTCTCCAGGTCCCACAGGGACCATTAGTGGGGATGGTGCCTCACACCGCTGCTGGAGGAAGAGGACTGTGTTGGAGAGAAAGTCCCTGCAAAGCCTGGGCTTCCTGCCTGTGTTTTCACCAAGCCTGGGCATACACCTTCTCAGGACAACGAGGCAGCCTGGAAAGCACTGGAGTTACTGGGGGTGGCGAGCTGAAGAGTTAAAAGCCACCTGAAAGCAAAAGCCTGCAGTCTCACCTGTACAGGGCTTTCCCTCGGCAGCTCCCCGCTGTTTGCCCGACCCCACGGACAAAAAAGACAAGGCTTGGAGGAGGTCCTGCCTCCCAGTTTCTCAGGCTTCGTGCCTAGAAAACAAACACTCACCCTTTTCTTTTGACAGGGATCACACTTGCTCCACGAGGACCAAGCGGAGAGGATGCAGTCACGGGGCTGTGGCAGGTTGCTCACGGACCGGACACGCCTGCTGTTGGCCACGCTCTCGTTGGTGCCACTGAGGTTAAGGGACTCCTTTTCACCACTGCATTCAACAACACGAGAGCTTCAGGGTGTGAAACCACTGAGCTGCGAGGACAGAGCAACTTGGCCTATACCTGTGCAAAACTACATGCCAACTTGTTAGACCTCATCAAATCTTCCATGCAAGCTCTAGATTTCAGTACTCGGTTCATACTGGCATTGGTTCTGTCTGAAACCTGACCTACTCTTCAATGCCCAAGAGCAGACCCAGTCCTCCGACACCACCACCACGAGAGTAAGTCTGCAGAGCACTCAGGAGGGGTGACTGCAGGACACATGTTTGATCTAGCCAGCATGGGAAACTCAACCCACGTCCCATCAACTTGGGCTTCATCTCAAGCTGCGCAAGCCCTATCAAATAACCTGGCCAAGTGGCCAGCAGTAAAATCTGCACCAGCAGTTGCTGCCCTTGTCCCATTGCTCCCTGCTCCCTGCTGTACGGGCAGCACTTTGGTACCTCGCTGCCGTACACGATGAACAGCTCCAAAGTCGGACACCTCCACGACAAACACCAGTCACAGTGCTAAGGGCTGTGAGCACTCGGTGTTTTCGAAAACCAGGCTTAAGCGCTTCCCCTTGCCGAGCAGCCTATTTTTTCTCAAGCTGGCCAAACCCATTAGTCTTAGACTCTATTCTCGGTTCATAATAGAGTCATT
Organism: Grus americana; assembly: GCF_028858705.1. NCBI lineage: Eukaryota > Metazoa > Chordata > Aves > Gruiformes > Gruidae > Grus > Grus americana. Next base: position 31,117,687 of record NC_072859.1, read on the forward strand.
AACCCATTAATCCCATTCATCCCAGTAATGAACCCGAACCCCAAGCGTGAGCCTTTACTTTTCACCCCAGCCCCTCTCTCGCTCCCTCACGTGACAACTGTCTCCAAGGTTTCCACGATGCCGCAGCTAAAATGCTGCCTACTCTTTTGGCGGATTCAGTATTTCTGATTAAATCCTCGTCCCAGACAAATGCTTCCTTGTAGCACGTAATCTAAGTGGGAAGCTTTAGTAAAACATTGACAATTAGTTTCTTTTCATACCCGCTCTGACAAGTAAACTACCACAGCAGTGTTCCCAATTCTTCCACCAAGACAAGGAATAGCATCCGCTGAAGCTCTAAGCAAGATTTAGTGCCTGGCAAGGGGCTCCCATTACTGCATATTAAAAATCACATGGAATAAAGGAATTACAAAAACTCATCAGCTCACTGAGGCATGAAATCAGAGCTCAAAGTTCAGAGAAGAGTGGAAAAATATAGTTAGATTGGAAAGATTGCAGTTGCTGATTGACCGCAGTCCTCTGAAAGAGCAAAATCTATTAAGCTAGCAGAGAAAGAAACAACTATCAGCCAGATTCTTGCCATTTACGTACTCAAAGAAAACAATCGCCCATCTCTCCAGCACACTGTTGGGCAGCTAGCATGGGAGGACGTTGCATGTTGCAAACAGAATCCCACATTACAACACGACCGTGGCAATTTGTTGTCTCAGATTCATCAAACAGGATTACTTTTCTAAAGGCAGACGCATTGCACTCCGTTAACTTCAAAAGAACGTCTTTCGCTATTCATTAGAAATACAGAAATCGCTCAAGACGGCAGCTATGTGCCATACAATGTGAAAGCAGGGAGTCTGCGCTGATTTTCACTCTTTATTGTATCAGCCCAGGGACATGGGACTTACCCAAAGCAGTGAATGCCGCCAAGCACGGCAAAAAGCAGCAACAGTTTGACGGGGCACGGAGCAAACGCGGTGCGTGCTGTGCTCATCGCTCCGAGGTACCATCGGCGATTCGAAACCACCACCGCTCCCATTCCGTCTGCCGGGGTGGGGGGCCGGGGCAGGGGGGTGAGTTGAAAAGGTTCAAGTAGCAAAAGATAAATTCCCGGGTCGTTTCTCCGCACTGTAAACAGCAGCTGACCCACCACCTGGCAGATTCGCAAGGTAAACGGTGCAATTGTTAGTACACCGCTTTCTGGAGGCAAGCGGGAAGGAAGCAAAGATCCGTCCAGAAGCAATTTATGCTTTCATTTGTAATGCTCCTTTCAAGAGATGGGGGAAAAAAAATACGAGTATTTCAACAAATGAAGCATACTCCGGTCTTGGCAAGAGGGAAACGATAAGTAAACTAAAGTCGGCTTTCTAGGAAGAGAGTAGACTGCAAAATCATTTATTTCTGCTTTTCATGCCTGCCTTCCAGCGAAAGGCCAGGCACGAAGCGTAAGCTGTCATTCTGACGGCTCAGGGAAAGCCTTCATCCCCGGGAGTGCTGCGTCTCATCGGGGCTGGGGCTCGAGCTGCAGGGGAAGGCGAGAGCCCCAGCCCAGGCTGGGCCCTTCCATAGCGATCCTCTGCTCCACATACCCAAAGTCTTGAGCCTGTGGAAGCAACACCCGCCAGGGTATCAAATCAAACGTCTTGATGTTTTCTGGCTACTACGTTGAGTCGTTCTCTCTCTTAAACAGTCCTAACAGGGGCAGAGAACTTACCAAGGGCTGATCCCCATCAGTTCAGTCGGGCGTTCAAAGGAAGGTCGGGATCTTCAAAACACTGCAGAATTTTCCCTGGGTTGCCCGTTGAGGCAGCCTTGACATCCTGCCGCGTCTCACATCAGGTATGGCTGATTCCCGAGACACAACAGTCTTTCCCTTTGCTTTTCTAATCAGTCTTAACCAACAATGAGCATCTCAGAGGGAGGAAAGTTCTTTGAATCTGTGTTTCCCTGCACAAAATTATGAGCCATTACTGCATTTTCCCACCCTTCCTCTCGGTGGGGAAGCAGAGGTTCTTTGAACAGATGCAGTCTTGTCCTGCGCGCAACTATGGCTTGTAGCAGCACAGTCTCTCACCCTGGGATAAGTCTCCGAGTGCTTTGACGATACAAAGAATAAATACATTTTAATTTGCTCATTATGGGAATGATGGATGCTATATATAAAATTAATCGTATTCGCTAATACAAAACAACCCTGACAACCTCAGCGTCATTACCTGGCCAAGTGCTGTACCACTTAATGTGGCAGTTACCTTACAAATGACATCATTCTGACTGCGGAGCCACGTTCCTGCAAAATAAGCAACTGACTGCTGCATCTTTCTAGTTTGGCAGCTCGATGGTAACAAGTTAACACAGAGAAGCACAATAACTGATTCCTTGTAGGAATTTGCATCATATGAAAAGACTGTTTCAGGCAGCCAGTGTTTTAACCCAATGTTACGGAACAGTCAGCGATTAACTGCCCTTTCATCTCCAGACCCGGAGGACAAACTGTTAGGAAAGATGGCTTAGGCTGGGCAAAGCTTTTTGTTTGCCTTTTTTGCTTTAGTTTTTTATTTGAAATGCCTTTGCCCCAGACTAAACCCAAGAGGTGCCTATGCGATACAGCTTGCTCAACCTTTGACACAATCGATTTCGCTGTTAATCATTTGTACCTGACAAAAACCCCCCACTTACAGGAAAGACCTCTTCATACACGGGACCTTTGCTGGTTGAGAAATGCAGTACCCATCCAATATTTCACTAGCAGCAGAAGAGAAGCTAAGAATTCTACGCACAGGACACCCTCTAGATGTAACCGTGAACCATGACAGTGATCCTGGCGTGTGAAGATCTCAAAGCAACCTGCTCCTGCTCTGCTGCCTCTCACCACACACATCTTAGTGGTGACCATGCTCGCTCCTCAATTAGCAGAAAGAAGTTGGGTTAAAACAGCACCTGGGACCCAAGTGACAGAGTTTCCTACACGTTAACATACTTTTTAGAGAGAACTGAAAAGCAAAATGGGGTTTGCCACGTAATTTGCAATCTGGTTTCATTACAGGGAGGTCTAACAAGTATAATTCACAACAACCACAGCTCGTTTTCCACTTCCTCGCAGCTCGGGACTTAGTGGGTCCGTGATCAGTGGGAATGTCACCTTGTAACACCATCCATGTCCTCTTTCCCCAGTCTTGATCCTTCTTCGTCGCTGACTGTAATAGCAGTTGGTGTCTGCTGAGCTGTTTTGAAATCCCAAAGCACTTAGCGCTAACAAGGCTGTAAGTCACTGGACGTGGGTTTCATCACACCTGCAAATGAAGCTGCACCAAGTGCCCATCATGAACACCGAGCTTTCAAGCGTAACACATCCTTTGCAGAGTTCATAACGCCAACCTAAGTTTGTGAACCCTTGTTCCCTGTAAATAAAACCTGTACAGTTTCACCAAAGATGATTTTTTTTTTTTAAAATAGCAAAGGAAATGTCCAAAGGAAAACTGTGAAACACATCAGAGATGAAAGGCTCTCCCTGGGAAACGTTAGACTGGAGCCAGCAAGCAGCTGTTTGTGGCACCGATAGTGCACTTTTCAAAAAGAGTTTCTTCTTCTTCTTCTCTGACCCAACCTTTTCATTCCCTGCTTCATAACTCATAACGTATTTCCTTCCGCAGAAGAACACAACTGGCTCGTTAAAAGGTAAGAGGAGGCTCTCCCACCAATTTTAATGGTGAAGAACATAAGGTGGCAAATATATGGTAAAGCTTACAAGCAGGAAACCCTAAGGAATGTTTCCAGATGATTACTACAACTGATTCTGCTGCATCGCCATTTTTGCTACCAATATAGTAATTTTCTGGTGCTGAGGCTGGTATCTGAAAAGCCCTAGATATTAAAAATTTACCTTGTTGAGCTTAATTCTCCCTTTCTGCCTTTTGATTCACTAAAAATGATGCCTCAGAGTGACTCAGTCCAAGCTGGGCACAGGTTCATCTACTTCAAAAGCTGATTCTAAGGTCCTGTGAAGACAGTAAGGCAGGGGCTGCAGCAATGAGTAGACAAAGAACAACCCACCGCGCCACGTTCCTTGCCTCTATCTCCTCTCCGTTAGAACTCAAGATAAGACACAAACCCATTTTCAAACCAGAAACAGCATTTTTTTAAAGAAAAAAAAAAAAGACACTCATAATCTCAGTATGTCAAACAGCACAAAATTTATAAAAAAAAAATGCAACATCGTATAGCATTATAACTTCTGCTTATTTCTAATACAACTGGCTTCTGACGCTGAGAGCTTTTCTCAGACCCCTAATAACTATCTGTTAAAGAAGACAAAGATGCCACAAAAGGTCTTCCCACTGCTAGTACCTGGCAATAATTCCTCATAATCCTTTATTTTCGCAAATGTCTGGGACTGAATGGACATTGATTTGCTGCCCGTTAACCTGGTTTTCTTTTAATCTATTGTGATTTTCTTTCCTCGCTGGCCAGGAGTATTTATAGAAGTGGTGTTGCGGGAGCTGTGAAATGGGGTTGAAAAGCCAGCAAATAATATCGGATCTTAAAAGACCTTTTTTCAAAAAAAAATACATTGTGTATCTGAAAGCCCCTTGAACGGGGCTATTCTTCTTATTGAGATTTTTCAGGTGCTGATAAAACATTTTAGGGGTGATAGATGAGCCACAGGGCAAACGCGTCCATTGAGATAAGACTATTTAAAGCTCTAAAAACTAATAGCTGGAGAGTCGTTTCACTAATAGACCTGATATTTCCTGCCTCCAGTAGGATAATTTTAGAAAGAGACAGGCAATGTTACAGGTAATCAGGAAATCGTATCAGGATATCTCCCCATATTCCTCACTGTCATGCTGAAATGTATAATTCAGTTTCCCCCCACTTTCAGACAGCAAGTAAAGCAAGAAAAAAATACCCTTTTTCCTTCCCCATGCCAGCTCTCTGCTTTACCTTTGGTATTTAAAAAAAAAAAAAAAAGGCTTTTAATGGGGCTGATCCTGAGAAGCAAATCAGTACGAGAAGACCAACTTGTGGAAAACCTCATCACAACGGAGTCGGCAGAAACACTCCTACAGATCCTGACTGTTGCAGTAAATAAACATCAGACCACAGCCAGGAACAGGGGGCGAGTCCCACCGATTCCACGTACCGCAGCAGAACCAGAAGCCACGCGTAGCTGTGTAGATGACTCACGCGTTTGCCCTAACCCCACATTTTCTGGTTGCCATACGGACTTTCGCTTTGTTCATTCACCGCTGTGTGCTTCCCATGTTGGCTTGGCGAGACAACTGGATTCAAACCTCTGTAGAAAACTGCCAGCAGATACCCCCTTTCGTTTCTTTGAAATTATATTCTTGCGATTGAGACCGGTATTTGCCAGAAAACTAATCAATTTGAACCTGACAGGAGAGGAGTTGCTCATAAAGAAAAGAAAGCAAAAAGGAAACAGTGCATGGAAAGATGTATCACAACCTAGAAAAAGGAAGAAAGAGGTTAGCTTACCTGTTGCAGCAACTGTCACTGCGTAGTGATTAAAGCACAGAGAACGTTGCCTTTAATCAAATGTAAGCAAATTAAAATCGCATATGCCCCGTCTCTACAATCAACTGCTTTCCCAGAAGTCACTGACATGGAAAAGAGAGATCCGTCAGAGTCCGCACTTGAGTAAAACCGCAGGGCGATTCTGCAAACTGTTTGCTAAATAAATTCTCATTACTGCAGGAGATCATGGCCTTAATTAGCATTAGTTAAATTGGGAACACTTCTTGAACTAGTCATGTTTGAGCTGGATACTCTCATATACAATCTAGAGACTCCCAGTGCACACAACTTACAGAAATATTAATGTAACGTAGTACATTGACCCAGCCCAGCCAGAAGCAGATTTTTTTCCCCTTCTGAACAATTCCAACACGCAGCCTGGTCCTTCCTTCCTCAAGATTCCTCGCCATCACTGGACTAGATCTCATTCAAAACGTGTCTGCATAGCAAGTGTGCAACTTGAGGCAATTTTTCTGATTTTTCAGCATAAACCAACTTCACTGTGGGGGTACCAGATGAATATCAAGACTATATTCGGCCTACATTGTAAAACCACATTTTAGTTTGAAACTTAAGTTTTATTTCACTTTAAGTTGACGTTTCATAGCTCATTGAAAACAAAACAGATCACGTTTCTCCTTCCAAGGACATCTGAGTACAGTTAGCTGCATACAAACTCAAAATGACATTAACACTAGCATGTTTTCATCACAACAGAATGACCTTTATTCTGAGGTGGGATCCAGGTATTTCAACAACGTTCATTGACAAAGGCAATGAATGTTTCACATTTCTGGTGGATGAGAAAGGGATGGGACAGCAAGAAGAAGTACAATAAAATATACGTGCACACATCCCTCCTCCTGTACAGGCACATTACCCTTACATTTCAACGTGGTATCTTGCATATTGGCATTACTCGCTTGGCAAAGAATGGTACTACTCCTTCTCTCAACTCAGATCCAGCACTCGGTACCTCTGAATATCGAACAATTTTATTTTGCATGTGGCATCACGAGTTTCACACCAGCAAAACACTTCGGCCTACCCTACGCATCGGCCCAACCAGTAGAAAGGTCCCACTGAAACAGACAATGGTATCATTGACTTGGTTTGCTGGATCAAGGCTTTGCTTGCAATTCTGCACATAGTACTGGAAAGTTTGGGGCTTTTTACTTCCAAAAGTGTCATGTTTAAATGCACATTTTTCCTTTTAAATCTTACTTGAAGAGAAAAATGTGAGCAAAATTAATTACAGCTTCTTAACCCACAAAGCTTTGGTAGCATCGCACAGTGTGGCGTCTCCCAGGAACGTGTTCTTGTACATCCCAATACCTACTGGTTTGGGACGCTCATCCTAAAATATCCAAAAAGAGGACATAAACGGGGAGGCAGTGATTAAAAGCAGCAAGTTAAGTATTTGCAAGATAAGCAACACTTCGAATGGTTAAGATTAGGTATTCCCCAAAGTGAGGCACTTCTTTTCTCCTTTCCCAGATATTTCCACTGTCAAAAATATTGGTCATGACAGACACCCACCTTGCACTGTAAGAATGTCAGAATTACCACAGAAGAGCAAAAGCTATGAAACAAACTTACTGAAATGACACCTTTTTTTTAATGTTTTTATTCATAACAGTATTACATGGTGTGTTACAGAAATTAATGGAAATTTTCTAAAAATTTGTTGGGTTTTTTTGTTGTTGCTGAATGCATTATACATAAAGTTAAAAATAATGTGTCCGTATATGTTAACAAATGGTCATTATCTGAGGTAAAGTTAAAGTAGGTTTAGAAATGTACTGCAACAGTCATTTTATCTTTCTCATCTTTATTAAAAAAATATGTGTCAGAATGCAGAAATAAAAATGAATGAAAACCACGAAGTAAACATTTTTGCAAAGAAGGTGCCCAGTACGTTATTAGATGAAAAGTTTCATCAGACACTTGGATGACTACGCTCTATCAAAATATATTTTCATGACAGGTAAAGATCAAGAACCTACGGGGGATGATAACAGGATGGCTGGTGGGATTCCCTGGTTTTTAAATTTAAAGTGACGAATTTAGTGCTAGTGAAGGATGAGGAATTAAACAATTGCACAAGCTGGATATTTTAGTTATCTACAATACTGGTACGGTGCAGAGGCGTTCCAGTCCTCTCAAGTCAGCATCTCAACCATGACAAGGACGATCTAATCGTATGTCAAGACGATTCGGAATTTGTTTTTATTTATGAGCGTTGGTAAAGATAAGACAAAGGTCCATGGTGATGGTCCAGCTGTCTCTCATGAGACACTAAAATCCCAGCCTCATTCCCTCGGCACCTATTCGTAAATGATCTGCTTCCTACAAATACGATGTCAATGGATCCTCTGAGACATAAATCTCTTCTTTATCTTTCAACGTTTTACCCCATAACTGGAAATGCACTGATGATACTAAACCTCAAATGTCTATGATGAACCAAAATTGTCTTCGTGGTTCCATATGTAGGAGAAAACCCAAAAAGAGCCACTGAGGAAGAAAGTAGCACCACTGTGCAAATTAGGAAAATATTCTTAAAGAAATGTCCTTCAGAAACGCTTTTACCTCTGCTTTTAATCCTGAAACACTCAATCCGCCAAGTTTTAATTTATCTTCTCCAGTTAGAAAACTTGATCTTTCTTCTGATGGGAAAATAAGATTTGCTACAAAGCTGTTTGCACATGACTAAGGAATAAGCATCAAATGACTGTGAATGGGGATAAAAGTTCTCTTCTCTGCAGGTTCATTAGGTCTATTCACAGCTAATTTTTCATTCACATACATTCTGTAACGCACATTTCTCTAATTTCTCTAATTCAAAATAAAAGACTGGAATCATGTTGTGAGATTTGGTTGTACATATCAACAATCGCCACCCCAGTTATTCTGTCTTCTAAACCATTTTTAGCTTATAATAGAGATGAAAGAAAGGAAAATATTTATAACTCCAGGCCTATTTTAATCATGACAAAAATGTAAATCCTAATGTGTCAACTTCAAAACAAAATCTGCACAATAACCCTAAAAACTGATTAATCATTTGATTTAACTTTTTTCCTTTTTGTATTTTTTCTTTTTTTCTTTTTTTTTCTTTTTTTCTTCTTTTTTTTTTCTTTTTAGTGTTAAACCACTAAATTCAATATACTGTAACTGCATAGGAACATCAGGAAAACACATTTGACCTGTATAACAATTCTCTGTAGGGCAAAAATATATAGCTTCTTTATGAAAATCATGTGCTAAACATATGAACCCAAACACTGCACTTTTGCTTCATAAATGTAAAAAAAGGACGTTTTAAATTCTTTTGTTCTGTGTGTAAACAATTTGATGACTTCTATGCAGAGGTTCTGGAATCGCAAAGGAATGTCAATGAAATGTGATTTCTTGTAAGTGGAGGATGTCCGTGTGAAAACTAGATCATAAAATCATGTGTTCCCATTAATTTCACTAGTCACTGACAAGCTGACTGCTTTTGGCAAATGCACTTGAGCTTCAGCCCATTATCGTAAGCATGTGAAAAAACGTACGCGATGTGAGGACCACAAATTGGGTTTGCCACACCTCCCAAGCACTGCAACTTGCTACCTTCTCTACTGTGTAATGGCATTAGTAAAAGAATTTTCATAACATTTATATTTACAAAAAACCTGGCAATTTTCATTCGAACTCCTTAAAGCCATTTCCCCTTAAACATTTAAAGAGTTTAACAGTAAGATTTTTTCAAGTTATAAAATAAAAATCCCATTTGATTTTTCTGATGTACAAAAAGTGATAAAGATGAACAATTTGATCACAGAATCAGTTTGTTATTCCAAAATCCATGCCATCCTTGTCCCATCTGTAAAGTCCGCTTCGTCCAAATTCCTAAACCAGAATCATACCAGTATTATTTGGCAAATGATTTTTTTTTTCATCAAAAATGGCACACAGAGAAGAAAACACTTGTCTGCATAGCATTACAGCAGCAAGATATTGAAGAAATAAAAATATTCCTTTTCTGCACTTTGTTTAGAGTTTCCTAGGAAATACTGACTCTTTCTTCTTTCCTCAGTGGGACTCGATGTCCTTTTTTCTACCCACAACATGAGTATTCAAACAGAAAAGCAGCATTTCTTCCTCATGATGCGCTAGAACTTAAAGGTCCATTTGGCAACTTTTTCAGTCAGGATGGATAAACAACCGAGTTTTATTCTGTGGTTTCAAGTTAGGAATCATTTCTGCAGGAGGCGTTTTGCTGTTAGATCTGTCACTCATACAAAACTACAGAATAAGAAATACAAAAAAAAAAAGAAACTACCAGTACTTTTTAAAGTATGCCTACACGGGGGGGGGGGGGGGGGAAGTCAGGATCAGCCTGATGTAAATGATGATGAAGAACATGTCATCATGACATAAAAAGTGCCGACTTGTGCCCAGAAGGCTGTTGAATGATAATGCCACTGCTACATACAGACTCTGCTTTTTGCTCAAAAGAAAAAGAATGTCTAATACTCGATAAATTTCAGACGCTCATTATTTATATGTGGCATACAGAAGAGACCAAATGTTTAAAAGAAGACCGAGGAGTAAGGTTTCCTAGTCTGGATACCCATGATGTGTGGGGACGGGGCTGGACTCGTGGTATGATAAGCAGGGAGAGTTTTTATTTTGTGCTGCCATAGGAATCTGCCATCGGTTGCCAAAAAAAAAAAAAAAAAAAGGGAAAAAAAAAAAGGTCAGGAACACTTGTAGAGCCAGTCCAGGAGGGCAATCATCTCTCCTTGTCAGACAAAATCAATTGGAAAAAAGCACGAAAGCCAAACGCCTGCCAGGTTGTTGGGTTTCGTTTGAGTCTCGGAGCACCACAAGCCTGTACAACGCTATTTCTTAGGTCTGTTGATCTGGGCGTAGAGAGGTTCTGCTTCCTGGGGATAACAAAAATAAAATAAGCCGAGATGTCTCCAGACAGTTTTCAGAACATTTTTAGAACACCTGCTTGAGAACAGCAATACCTCGTGAGTCAAAACCCAAAGGAGGTGTTTGTTTTCTGTGCTGCCTCGAGTGATCGCAGCACCCCGGCTGAATTGCGAAGAAAACGTGACGTTATTTCAGAAAATGAATGCTTACTATCAATTTCCTCTTCCCGTACTGGCCGTGCACCGATCCTCAGGAGGTATTGCTGGGCATAGACACATGAAGAAATGAAATGATATTTATACCACTAGATGTTTGGAAGTTTACAGGCCAGACATGTAGCTGGCATAAAACGCTGTTACTTGCACCCGGCTGAGACCCCCCCCCAGCAGCACAACAGCAGAACGTAACTGCGGCTTTTACACAACTCGCGGAGAAAAGCACTTGCAAACAGAAACCGCCGCTGAAAGCTGAGCTAACGAGGCTGTGATGGGATTTGAACTAACAATATGAGTTGCCTATGAAGAGTGAGGAAAGCCAGCCCTGTGCAGTTTGATTAGGAGTCTGCATAACCATCAGTACGATCGTTAAAGCTGGGAGGAAAGCATGTCGATTTGCTAACAGATACTTTCTTGGGAATTTCCTGGATGCAGGGGCTTGGGGGAAAGCTGCCACCCCGTGCTTTCTTAATACTACGTTCATCTTGGCTGCAGTGGGAAGCAAACCATCCATGGACCCTGGAATCCATTCGACTTCATTTCCAGAAACTAATTTATTAAACTAAGAATGACATCTAAAAAAAGAACAAGACAGGCAGAAAGGCTAATTAATGCCATACTGCATTAACTCTCCACAGTTTGATAAATATTCAAATACCATGCCTCGACGTTGAATTTAACCAAGTTAGAATCAACTCGTGTTACAGCAGCATCAGCAGAAGCTGACTTTGAGCAAAAAAACCTCTGAAGGCTGGCAAATCGCTGGGCACTGCGCAACACAGAAACGTCTAGCAGGGGATGGGCACAGGATTTTAATCACTGCTTGTAAAAATGATGCTGCTGATGAGAAAAATCTACTCGGTGCCCAGGGTGCCTGACCAGTTCCCCCCGGCTGTGCCCCGTCCCAGTGCCCCGTCCCGTCTCACTGTGCATCTCGTGTTAAATGAGGAGCAGCACAACAAATCCAAAATATGACTTTTTTCCTCTATGCCAAGACTTACTCCTCAAAATGACTACATTTCTGGAGCTTGCAGAGACTCTGTTTCCCCATCTCCCACCTACACGGAGCCCTGAGTACACTACGAGCATTACAAGAGGATGAGAGAAATCCTTTGGAATGATTAAATAAAGGCTGCTGAAATTATCCCCAGCGAGAAGCAAATATATTTTGTGACCTTGAAAAACCAAAGGTAATCAGAAGAGATGACCGAGAGTAAATAACTGCTTTTCACATACTGTGTGGTAAGTCTACCTGTGCCAATTTTCATGTACCGCAGACACGAAGCTGGCAGAATGATCTATCACAGCTAGTTCAGAGAAAATCTGTACTAATTAATGTGGGAACCTGACACACACCAGGCCATTCTTCAGGCATTCGTTGAACCTGAGGTGATTGCAAAGGGAAGCGAAAAGGAAGGAGGAGAAGAAAAGGGGAGGGAGAACATCCCTTTGGAACAAAAGATGTCAGTTTTTCAAATGCCTTCAGGGGAAAAAAGAGCTTTTCAAAATGTCAAGCATGCTTGTTAGAGCTGTCCTCAAGTATCTTTAAGATATGCAGATGTGCGTACGTAACAGGTGTCCTAAGGTGTCACTGAACTCGACGCCCTTGGAAGAGGAGGAGGAGTTCATCATCGGCCATCAGCACTTTCAACAACGCGTGAGGCAGCCTATAGAAGTAGAAATTTCTTTTATTCGTCCCCAACACTTATCTGAACATACACTTTATGTGGCAAAGGTCTGCATTTCTCACTGATTCGAATAATTTTTCTTCCAGTAGACCAAAGCATTTTGAATGAAACGTGTTCTCTTATGTCTTCCTTTTAGCTGATTTCCCCCATCAGATGCCTAAATGAGAAATTAATTGCAGTAATTGCCTGCAATCTTCTCAGCCAAATTTTTTTTGTCAATGACTAAGATTTGTTTTCTAATATTATTTTGAGATAATTCAAGCAGTGCATCTTGCCTGTAGCCCAGCATTGCAAAGGGGATCTGTAAGGTAGTGATAATGATACTCAAGAGAGCGAAGGAGAGCAGAAAGGGGCAGAAAAGAGGCAAGAGGAGAGTCAAGTGCTGGTGACTTCACGGATGGCTTCTCTCACAATGCCAGGCACGGGTTTCACAAGCATTATTTTGGGGGGTCTTGGAAGCAGAAATAAATCCCCATGTTTTTTTTTTTTACATACTCCAAGCAAGAGTCACAGGGAATGTCATTAAAAGGCGGGCGGGCCTCGCTCTTCTCACAGCATCGGAATCATCTCACCGATATTTTCTGCTTTCTACTTCTACCGCTGTGTTAGGAACAGATCCGGAGGGAAGGAAATGAAAGAGTGGGTCTTTGTCAGGAAAAAAAAAAAAAAAAAACAAATAAAACAACATAGGAAGCTTCCAATTCACATAAACACCTTGAATCTTAAAGTATTTTCCTTTCTATAGGATTGGCCCAGAAGCACTTCTGATGTGCTTTCATCAACCCACAGGCAGAAACCAAGCCGACAACTGGCAGCACCTTTTTTTGCTGTTAAATCTGTTAAATCTTACTTGAAGGCTTCTATCAACTTTGGTAGATGTTTGAAAAGTAAATGTTTTCCTTTATGTTGGGAAAGCTGCTATCAAAGTAGTGTTTAGCTATATTCTCACACGCTAACGCGGCTCTTTACACTGAACAGTAGCCTTTACATAACGAGATATTGCAGGAAGAGGGTGTGAATTCACAGGTCAGGTATCTGACCAAAGTGACAGGCTGCAGGTAGGGACTGGAAATGTCTAAATAGACATGCCTCAAGTTACACAGCTAAATATTTAGGAAGCTACAAGCATGTTGTGTAAATGTTGAGTTATAAACTCTCTCAGAATTAATTACAAAAACTGCCAAAGAGAAAAATTTTCCCTGTGTGTGCTACATTTACATAAATTCCAGAGATACCTCATGCTTAAAATCAGTTTATTCTTCCCATTTGAAGGAACATTTTGCACAGTAAACAAGACTGTAGCAAACAGTAAGTATTTCTGGTATAGAGAATGAGGCAACAAGGTTGCTAATGGTTTTGAATACCATTATGTAAATACTAGAAGTAAATTTGCATCCAATTTAAAGATATTAACATCTGCTCCCCAGCAGAACTAATCAGTGGAGAACATCTCTTGAAAGCTTCAGCATCTACTCGGGCTTGTGTAGGTGAGCTCATTCGCAACACGTAACACGGGACTTGGTTAGGAAGAAAACTACTTTTACACTGGCAGTCCTTCCATCACTGCGAGGCACCCTGCTATGTGCAAAGCTTCAGGCAAGATGTACTGAATTGTAGAGGTGAGGCCCGCATAGATTTCTTTGCCCTTTACAAGAGATTCTCAGCATCGGTTTTACTCCTGGCTGACCGATCAGAAAGGGCAGGCTCAAATGATAGAGTTTCATGAAATAAGTGTGCCGGAACGCCAGCCAAAATGAGAATCTTGTGCTGGGGATGCAAGTGAAGGGAACAGGAGTGCAATGCGTCTTCTCTATTGCATGCTGACTCAATAAAATAGGACGTAGTAAACTTGGCAAGCGGGATTCAAATTAAACATCTTTGGTGATAAGACAGGTAATTCCTACTGGCCCATTAACAGCCAGTGGCTTATCTTTGGTTATTTTTATTACAGTTAGCCTCTACTAGCACCATCAATACAGCAATCTTCTAGTTTGAGATTATGACTGGAGAGTGCCTCTATTCTTACTATAAATCTACCTACAAATATTTCCTAGTCTCGAATATCTAGTTTAATTAGTAGTGTTTTAAAAGTCTCTGTCATTTTAGTATCCAGATGGATGCTATACATCCGTAAAATGAAAAAGCAATGAGAACTACTCAGAAAGATGAACCCTGCTCCATCTTGGTCCCTTCAGCTAAGAAACTCACCTATTATTCCTGGGTCCTCTTCCTAACACAACAGTAGCCACGCAATTATACTTTCCGTCTACGTATCTGTCAATTCTCCCTCATAACTTTTGAACCTGATGGCCAATTTGAAGCAAATTGTTCAGAAATCTCAAAGAGATGAAATTATTGCAAGTGTCTTTTTTAAATCAGTTGTTGTGCAGAAGACAGGGATCTTTTAAACGACCTCATTACAGAGAAAGCTAGGAGAGCTTGTCTCCTAATTGAATTGCTGGATTGCCAATCAGCAAGTACATGGCTCTACGCAAGCTACATACTATGTTGTCTCTTGTTTAAAGGAAGAAGTTGGAGAAATGGAAGGGTACCTGGCTACTTCAAGTGGGCTCGGAGAGGTGAGAAACCTGTGTATGAGCTGGTCGTGTTAAAATGGGTGGCTCGAAGGGGATTTTAGCAGTGGGGAGGAAGGCGAATCTGTAGGATGCCTCTGTTCACAGAGCAGCCTGGATTTCTCTGGTCTTGTCCCTTCAGATTGTCTGGGAAATATGATGATGAACAAAGGAGCATGGGGGCTGAAATGACAATTTTAGGATTACTCTGGAATGAAGCAGTACTTCCCAAACTGTGTTCTCTTTCCAAATGCCCGACCCTATCTTCTGCTTCTCTCTCAGGTTCACAACCCTGCTCTGTGCTGAGAACGATAGCTCTAGAGCTTACGGTAAGAATAGGTCACCTATAATCATTATGAATTTCTCTTTGGAGTCTTTTCAGTTCCTATTGAACTGGATGAACGATGGTAACACACCCTGCAAATATTTTGAGCCCATTCAGATTCTTTGCGCAACAGAGAGTGGGCAGAAAGGAAGAGGACGTCGCAGAATCAGCTTAATATGTCCTCCTGAGGCTCACCAACCTCCCAGATAAGCCAATGTTTTGTCCATAAGTTGCTATTTTTTTTCAACTTCCTAATAACAGCCCAAATAAAGAGTTATAGTAGTCCATCCTGGAGCTGACTAAGATTATTAGTAACATTTATCACCAAGAATGGCACTCGCTCAACGATGGATGATGGCAGCGGGCCACCAAAGTACCACCAAAAGCTGATAGACAAATATTCTAATGAACTGTTGCTCTCCTGACAGTGCTGATAGCATCGTGAAAGGTGTGACATATTTCGAGGGCTTATAATTGTCTGCACACATTTCACAGAACAACTAAACAACTTTTTGAGGAAGATCTGCTCTAGCCACAAATGTTTTGAAGGCTTCCTGAGAATCTCTCATGAAAAACTGCCAGTGCAAGTCTTGAACTGGGCAGCCTATCAATAGAGCTGTATTTGTTCCAGCATTTAAAAAGGATTTTATTGCAGTAATTGTGGTATCAAATATCCCCTTATTCTCTTTCAGAAGTTTCACCCTGTTGCTAATTTGCCTTCAAGAACCAGTAAGTGTGGTCCATACGGAGTTAGACCATGTTTGTGATAATCTGATCCCAGTATTCAGGCCGAGTTTATTCTTTCCACAATCAGGATGCTTTGCTAGGAGATGCAGGCCAACACAACCACAGGCATCCAAAGAAGCTTGATGGCTCCCCTTTCTATAGCCTTTGCTAAGCTTTCGATTGTGTAGCTTCAGGGCTGCCTAGTGTCACAGCATGCTACACCCATTGCCGAGGCTGAAATACCCCTGAGAACAGAAATACCCGCGCCGGCAGGGTCTGCACCTAACACCCTGTAATTCAGGCTGCTGGGGTGCACTGGTGCAAAGAGGAGGACCAGGTGAAAACTCCTCTGTTTAAACTTATTGCTTTAATCCAAAATGTCAGTAAGAAGAAATGTTTAACACATTGGGTAGAATCGTAGCTAAATACGGTTCTTTCTCTCTCTCTCCTTTCACCATAGTTACCCCCTGCAGAATGTCTAAAGACAGCAGCAGGGATCAAACGTATGTCAGCTGAAGATGGTACTCTTATTATTTAGTCTTCTCCTCACCCCTTCTGGAAAATCACTATCCATCCTCAACGCTGCTCATGAACAAAGGGAAAACAACCGAATACAAACCTTGCCATGAATAGCTCTGCAAATAGTTCATTTTATTTCACCCGTGAAAGTTAGGCCTGTCTGCTTCTCGTTTCCAACCATAAAGGGACAAAAATGTAACACATCCATAAAACATCACATTTACCTACGAAGAACCCATAGCTATTTGTAGCAGAGTGACAGCTACTGGTAGGATGAGGGTTTTGAGAGCTTAAGTTGAAGATCTCAAAAGGAAGAGAGGAAAAATGGAGAAATGAAGATAGTAACTGAAAGATGCTGAATTATTTCTACATGAGAATACCAAGTATCAGAAGGAATCAAGAAACCAAATTGCTGAGGTACCTTGAAAGATCAGGATACAAAATACTAGGCAGGTGAGCATTCTGAATACATCAAGACAAGGTAAGGAAAGATATTATATGGCCACAGCTGATTTCATAGAGATGCTGGGAACAGATGTATCTGAAATCTCTGAACACAATACTATGCCATGCTCCTGAGAGGTCCATTCATCTGAGTTGTATACTGTGCTGTTCTTGGTGTGAAGAACCATGTCCTAAAGAGTGAAGTAATCTCCCATCTAACACACAAAAGTGGCTTTTGTGCAAACTGTGATTCCTTTGTACTACATGTTTCTCCCCATTAAGTTTCCCTCCAAATACGGAGCTCAATACATAACACAGTAGTAAGTCCTGAATTGATAATTTTCCACGGAGATCAGACTTTCCGTTGCTCTGACGATACTAGGCTTCAGAATTAGACGGGCTGGTTTTAGCAAGTGGATTTCCTACAGACTGCTGCTGAATGGCACTGCGCAGAGGCACAATGACATTAGTGTAACTTCCCTGGATAGAGCCTTTCCTTTTGTTCAGCTTCCTGTTCCTGCTTACAGCTTTTAGGAATTACTGTAATACGATAATCAGTAACATTACTTAACATTTCCCAGAATGTATTTCTGAGAATTATACATATTTTATGCAAGACTCTACAAGGACCAAGGAAAAAAAATAGAAAAACATACGGAATCACTGGTAATACACTGTTCTGGTAGCTCCCAGAGACCCCTGACAAGTAAAAGAACGTATTTTACTAAGCATTATATAAAACAAAAGCATTATATAGAACAAAAGGAGTCCCTCACTTGGCTGCCTTACAGGGTAATATGCATTAATAGACTTGCACTGCTGTTTCAAGTTATCTCCAGAACTCTTGGTAGGTGAACGTGTGTGATGCTAGTTTACAAATGATGCTAACTATCTTTGTGACGGTCAGAAAATTAGAAAGAGATTTTATCATCATTCTCCCCGTAATGAATTTCAGAATTACCCTGACTAGGATAAACCGCAATAAACAAATGTATATGGGTTTGCAGAGTGTGGGACTCAGACAAAGGTCAAATTCTCTTTCTTGATCTAGGAAAGAACTCTTGAAACGGTCTGAAGCTGGGACAGCCAGCAGTGTCAGCACTGGCCGAGGTCAGGCAAAGGCAAAGCCAAATTACTGTGTGGCACCATCAATGTGCAGCAGCAGTTCTCGCTGGGGTACAATAACCAACGCACACTCTCACTGGAGCAGCTCATCCCAGCTTGCCTCTGTCCTTACGCTGTCATTTTTAGACCCAGTGAGACACAAAGCTTAATGCCATTTTTGCTTTAGCCCCCAAGAGCTGAGCATTCTGTTGGTGAAGGTAAAGAAGGGGGAGATGCCTTCTCACAGCACCACATATTATTAAGAGATAATCTTATTACTCCCAAGTGGATCGAAGCTAAGTTACTGTAAGATCTTTTTTAACCATATTTAATGTACAAAGTAAACTGACTCCTAATGAAACTATTAATTTTGATTTGAAACCAAATTATTTCGGCTCAGGGTGGATAAGTCACTGGTAAATACAGTGCAATTTCTGTACGAAAAGAAGAAGGGTTCTGCCGTTGTTATGGATTTGCTCCAGGAGCTCTGTGCTGAAGCACAGAAGCCGTATCAGATCACGTATTTGGGTAATACAAAACATGAATGGCAGACACGGAGAAGATAATGAAACATATCCTTCAAACAGTAACACTAGAGAGTATTTGGATGGAATAACAATGCTCAGCACTCATAAAACTTTGTACTGTCTTTTTGGTAAAACCTATATACTGTATTGAAACAAATCACAGAACATTCACTGGCAGCCACATTTTCTAATGCGTTCTGTAACACAAAAGATGAAAAGATCATCTTTCCCGTCTGTCTGGATTTACATTACTTACATTTGATGAATAATTTTTAAAACATCAGTATGCCAATGGTAATATGAATGATCATAATTTTCAGATGTTTTTAATTTGCAGTTGGAGATAAAAATACACAAACCCATTTCAATATTTTTTACATGCAGATAATAAAACGTGCTGCTTCTACCGATTATCACCCTGATTTAGGGTAGAGGTGTTCATGTATCATCACGTAATTTTATTTAATGTTTGTTATGTCTATGGGTAAGATGTCTTATTCCATTTCATATGTTACATCTGACTAAAGGCCAGAGTGGATATCTGATAAACCAAATATTCTGCCTAGTATGCTGTTAGCAATGGCTCAGTTTCCCTATATTTTTTAGAATTTGAACACAAAGTAAAATAAGTCTACATTTCTTTAAAGCATGCAGGCAGCTGAAACACACATATTTGCATAAGTTGCAACACTTAGTGAATGGCAAAAGCCATGCAAACCGCTGAGCATGAGGAATGCACTGTGGAGAATGGAGAGGGAAAACGGAAGAGATGAAAAGGAAAAACAAACCATGCATCCATGAAAGCAATGGTAGGCACTGGTGGAAGAATAAGTGAGCACCTCAAGGTGTAGAGAAAAAAAGGACAGATACCTACCCCAACCTGCGCTATCTAGCTACCGACCTGTGGACTTATAGTATCACCAGTTGGCTCACCAAATGGATCACTGTTGGATGAGGCCTGAGACCCATCAGGCTAGAATACAAGAACATAACACCTTTTTTTCTCAACAATAGAAAGTGAAAAAGTCAACATGAGGTTATTTTCATGCTGTGGGCATAACAAGTACATCCTATCTCATGAAAACCAGAAAGTGAGACCTCACCGCTGATACGTTCTCAAAAGCCACAATGGTTTCCTATAGCTGATGCAGGCAGGGAAGGACCTCACCGGTACCTGCTGGAGCCCACGCAGGAGCTGCCGCAGACTTCAGAAGGTACTGGATAGGACAAACCAGAACTGCAAAAGGCCCGGAAAGCCAGTCAATCTATGTGAATTCAGAAAGAGCCCAAGCTTGCGTTATTTTGTACCTTTGGGTCCTTTTTTTTTTGTACAGACTCGCTTTGGCCTGTGGCTCACTTCTGGGCTCTTAGCTGCCTAAGATACCTTGTGATTTAAAGTCATTGCATGGATAACATTTCTTGCTTTGGTCCACTGAGTCTAAGGCAAAGAAATCACATACTGAGGGCCAGAACATTGAGGAATGTAACTAGGCAAGCAACTGGGATGCAAGAATGTGCAAGACAACTTCAACCATCATCTTTTAATACACAAAGTCTCACATCCCTTTCTGCAGCCTCAGCATGTATGTTGTTGTACCTTGGACTTCCTTACCATCAATAAGTGAATGCTGGTATGCTAAAAAGGAAATTGGATACAACTAACGTATATAACCTTACACATGAACTCTTGAGTTTGGTTCCTTGTATGCAATATTAGTGCATATCAACAGAAATGTCATGCTCTTAGCTGTCAAAACTGAACCGGGAAGTGACTACTGTCTGCAGCTCCCCCTTAAATACCCCCCAGCCCTATTAGAATAATTATTTCTGACACTACCAAACAATATTTATGTAACTTCTGTCTCTTCTAGCTAAAAAGAGCTAATCAGGATTTAGAAACCTTGTTTCTACTCACAGCTTCTTGCTCCTCACTTTTGCTTGGGCTTTCAAACCCCTCTTCAAAGAGGTCATCTGCAGCAGGATCACTGGTATGGGATGCTGATGATTTTGATGGAGAACTCTGTCTGGGTGCAGGGGTTGGAGCTAAACAAAGATTAAGGTAACAGCAACAGAATACGTATCTGTTAATTTGTTCAGAAAGACACAGCAGCACAAAATTTGCTCATGCTTTAGAGCCCTCAACTTTTATTACCCCTGAAAATTATTTTCTGACGAGGAGCTGTAAGAGGTAAATTTGAACACAGCAGTCATTATCAATTCCATATATTTGATTTCATTCAGCAGTTTCCAAATTAAGTTTGGCTGCATCTGGCATATGTCTTCAGGAACCAAGGAGACGCCACGACATTACATTAAGAATGCACGAGCCGCCGGCCCTATGGCAGGCATGCGAAACAGAAGGTCTCCGGCTGGCCCCTGGTAAATCTGTGTCTCGTGAATTCCTCTCTGCAGCAATCTGCAAAATCCCCCATCTCCATGCTACGAACAGGACTAGCTTATTTTACAGCTCTTCAATGAATTTCCTCACATGTCCAATACATCGAGCTATTAAAATGAATACCCATCCCTTAATTTCTGCAAAGCATGGGATGAATGGGACATAAGTGAAACCATTTGCAAGGTTGAATGTCATGGGCATTTTCCAACCAGCTTGCATGTCCCTAGCACAGAACATTTACTACTCTCTTCTTAGAAATTAAATTTCAGCCTGCAGCTATCGGGGCTGTTGATTTCAATGGTCTCTGAAATTCCTCTCTGATACTTTTTTCTTTATGACTGGAACACATTTAATAAGCTAGACCATGCATGAAGGTTCTCAGTCCATATCTGTGCTGCAATTTACTGTATGGAAAAAAAAAAAAGAAATGCTTTGAGGAGCAGTCACGTCTGAGGAAAGGTACAGCCGAAAGCATATAGATACTCACGTGAATTTGTAGATGGTGTCGTGGAAGTCACAGGAGTCAAATTTAACTGAGAGATGTCAAAGTCATCACAATCATCTGCTTCCTGTGCCATCCCAACTTTGTTAAAGTAACTTGAGAAGGCCTCTGAGGTACAACTGAGGGAAGGCTGATCTGGTTTTCTTGATGGCACTGGTGGAGGCTGAGCCATCTGGAAATCTTTAAACATTTCTTTTCCCATTTTCTGTCTGGGCCTGTCTGTCTGTGGACTTGATCTGTTGGAATCACTTGTGGGTGGAACAGTAGCTATAGGAGCGATGGTACCTTGAAACATGGCTGCTTGTAAAGGCAAAACAGTTTGTGTTGGCATGAAGGCAGTTGGTTGGAACTGACCAGCTACAGATGGCCACGGTTGCTGAGTAGGAGGAAAAATACCGGGTTGGCCCCACGCTATCGGCTGTCCTCCCTGCATCACCTGAGCAACTGGAGGCTGAGCACCCATGGCCAACTGCTGTTGAACAAGTGGTTGCTGTCCCCAGAATGAGGGCAGAACAGCTCCCATGGCAACATAACCTTCAAAGAATAAAGAGAGCAGGGGAAAAAAAAAGAGAAAATATGAAAGATTTTAACACTACTGTCAAGAGCATGCAGAAAAAGCTACACGATGAATCAGAAACACGCGGGCCACATTCATGTTCCCAGAGCTTCAGCGCACTTCAACAGAAAACTGCAAGACATGGTGGAATTCACATCACTCAACAAATACCTGTATACAAAACCACAAATTGCTGGATACTGGCAATAATCCTTTCCCTCATCTGAACAAAAAGGTTCTTCTCTTCCTCAGCGAGCACCCCCTTGGGTCTGTGACGACCCGTGCGCACGGAGCTCATCGGCAGCTGGCCATCTGGCAGCTCGCTTCTCCGGGGCTCTGCCGGGATCAGTTTGGTCAAACCACTTCCCAGAACCACAGGAGGCTGTTCTGCAGGCTCTTCTCACTACCCTGACTCCCCCCACCCTCTGCCTTTCACCTCTGCCTCTCGTCCCGTTCCTCTCGGGGCAGGGATCTCTGGGACTGAACGTGATGCACTGGGTCAGGCTGGGATGGAGTTCATCTTTTCAGAGCTGCCCATACGCTGCTGAACAATGAGCAGCCAGAGGGAAGGAAGAGGATGCCCAGGACTCACTCCCCTCTGCGTAGCTTTGCAGTTCCTCATCCTTTTTTGCTTTTATTGTTTGCTGGGGAGAGCGACTCGAACACCAGCCAACTCCTGCCAACGGCACAGCTACAAACCCAGTTCCAAGCTGCAGGGAAGGACCTTCATGTATGTTGGGTAACAGCTCAACGGGCCTCTAACGACCGGGCGACCTTCTTGCAAGAGAAAGGCTGCGCCGCCTCTTCTGACACAGTTACAGTGCAAACTGCTGGGACCCCGAAGAGCAAAGCAAGTGCCTCAAATTGCATCATAAAAAGACAGAGCCCAGATGAATTTGGATTAAAAAAATACATTTGGTTATTACCCGGTTATTTGAGAACACCAAAAAGGTCCTGAGCGTCTCCTGTACTACATACCCAGTAACAACAACCAGCTTCAGGTATTATGCCAGCACAGAACCTCTCTAGTTGGGGAGGAAATTAAAGATTAAAACTAAGACTGTAATTGCTTCCTGTCAGACCTGAACCCTCTTTTCAAGCTACCAAAAGTTTGACTGAGTAAGAATTACATGATCAGGTGCTTTGTTATTTACAATGAAAAAAAATCTGAAACTAAAACTACTGTAAAAAATGTTACAAATTAAACCACATAATACAATTATGTTCCTCTGATGGAAGTATTATGCTTTACAGATAGGCCATTTCACATTTAAATTGATTTACTGCTAATATTTTACAATATGCAACCTCTTCTTTACTTTTAATACTGTTGTAGCTTTAAAACTCCTGTTTCTAACCTGCGTTTTTCTGAGTCCTCCTGTACCTTTCCCCCTTCGCTTTATTTCTAGGCTGTTTTGTAATGCTAAGTGTGGTTGCAAGATTGTAAAGGGAAAAGCCCAAAATAAAATAAAATATAATAATAAAAACTGAACTTTGAAAGACCAAATTAATGACTGATGAAAGGAACAGTAACTCATATATATCTATTTCAATAGGTAGCTATGTTGGATTCTCCAGATGTCCTTTTATCTTGCCCCCACTGTAACCTCATCCAAGCAGCGGGGGTTTTCATCTGACATTATCCCCAAACACTTCACCATCAGCGCAACCCTTCTGAGATGCAGGGGCTAAGCTGATGCTGCAACGCAGCCCATCAGAGAAGGAGTGACACAATTAGAAAGTCCCTGTTGAATGATTCAAGGCACTCCCTCCTCCTTTTTTTTTTCCTAAGTGGACCTGAGTGCGCTGCTCTCGCAGTGCTCCGAGTATCCCGGGGAGAGATCAGCAGCCAGACCCATGTGTCTTGCGTGTCTGTGCAGAATGCTACACAGCTTTGGAATTTTGAGCACTGTGAGGAACACAGAAAAGTCTAAGGGAAATAACAGGATTTGACTAAGTGGAAACCCTTTGAAATGCAAGCAAAATCTCCATGTCTCATTCTCTGTTTACTGGAGACAGCACAAGATATTCATTGCTACCGTGAAGAAAGCAAAGCTAAACTAAATGCTTTTTTTCTCTCTTGCTACTGTACCTCGAAGGTGTGTTATCCAGATGGCTGAGCTAGGGTTGAACTCCCAATGACTTTTTTGGCTTTTGTTTTAAAAAATGTGGGTAAATTCAAAGTAACGTACTCCCTACTTGTTAAAGACTTGTTGTGCCTTGCCCTGCAGCACTCTCCTCAAAATTCTTCCTCACTTCCACTGTACTAAATTAAAGCCCTGAGTACTGAAATGCAAACCAGAGCTGAGAATTGATCACCAAATTTGAGTCGAGCCTATATTTCCAGTAGATTGCTCACCTGAGGGTACGGCAGCAGTGCTGAAAGGTACAGAACCAAACATGTCTGTACTAGCAGGGAGTGACTGGGATGAAGAAGGGATAAAGGCATCACCTGGAGTAGCAGGAGTCTGCAAGAAGACAGGAAGAAAATACGATGACATTATCAGCTGCAGCTTCCGCAGCACGTACTTTGCTGTCACATCATCCGTAACTCTAAAAGATACAGGTTTGGAGGGAAGAAAGAGAAAGAAAAAAGAATGGAAAGATGCAGAAGGAAAGAAGCAATAGAATAAGAGTATTAGAATTTGCTGGAGACAGAAGAAAAAGAAAATGAGAGATGTTGTACCAGAGGAAAAAAAAAAAAATTGCCTGGAACACGTCACATGCAAAATATTGACATCATTTCTTTCTCCAGAACACACAGACTTGTGATTCTAGGTGTTAGGTGACAACCAGCAGAGGCAGTGACCAAGGCATTAACTGAAGAAACAGTAAAGGCATATGAAGTATCTGCAGGATTTATGGAAAAGTAAGTAAGTATTGCTTCCGATTAACCAACAGGACCAGAACCATAGGTCTACATTAAAGGAGCAACCCAATCCAACTGAGCAAGCTAAGGATAAGGAGACAGGACTTTGAACATCTAGTCCCAGACATGCTTCAGAATACCTTGGAGATCTGGGGCTGATGACTTCAATTTTCTCAGTATATTCGTACTCCCCTACAGCTTAATGTAAGGTTCAGGAACTTTATAGGAAAATGATTATTTTTTTTTCATTTTATGATGCAGAAAAGCACACTGAGAAAATTTTCTTTGCACATTCAGCCCTCTCTGTCTTTACTGTTGTGTCTTCCTTCCTTTAACGGCAGTTCCGGGACATGTGTTTGGTGGAACCAAAGAGACACGATAGATCAGGCTGTAACCGGATCTTCCTGCAGCCCAGTGGAGAGACAGAGGGCAGCAAAGCCTGCACCTCTAATAAACACCAGGGAAGGAGATCTGCAGCTCAGGTTTTATCTTATGTGACACCTAGCCCTATATCAGAAAATTAAAAATTGAAGATATTTTTGCACGTCATCACGAAGCAGTGACTCCACATTCAATTTGCTTCACTTTTATTTTCTTGCAACATAAAAACTACTTTGAAATCCACCCTCCTGGAAAGGCTGATGACCTGAATTGTTAATGTCCTCAATAAATGCGCTGAAAATAGCATGTAGAAAAATGCACAGTTCAGTTTCCCTTGATACTCACCGGGGGAGAGGTTACATCAGGAGGAGTGGACATGTCCCCAAAAAGCTCTAGTTGGGTAACAGCCTGTAAAGAGAAAAAACCCAATAAATTCCAGTTATCTTTTGAGGCGAAGAAACTGTGAGTTAACTAGTTGAACTTGTAAAGAAGTTAATCGGTAACAACTAACAATGTAAATCCTCCAAAAGCCATGTAGGCTTCAGACGTCAACTCCCATATGGAGGAAGCACACGGGTTCAGGCTGTGGGATTTTGATACTGCTGATGGACCCAGATAGCCAGCAGCTGACCCTATACAAATGATTCTGTAGGGAATTCTCCACCATAAAAAAATGAATAAAGCATAAAAAAACTATCCAGAATGGGACCGGATGCATTACTGCTCTGTCTTTAACATCAGTGAGCACCAAGCATGATTTATGGCCAGCCCTCTTCCCTGGCTCCCTTTCTAAACTCCCATTTCAAGGTCTTAAAACCCGGCAGCAGACTGTGGAAGTGACAGAAGGATACAGAAGGGAAGGGCTTTTAAAGTGCTGCCCGATTTCCCCCTGCCCATGGGACAGGTGTGACCTGGATAAGTGGACTTGAAGGAGGATGCGCAACTGGGTTATTCTAAGTTTGTAGCTCTACATTTAACTCATGCTAGAAATGTTTTCTCAGGGCGTCCTTCAGTTCGATCTCAAAATAGGTCACCCATATAGGTCTCACTCAACTGGACCAGAAGAGAAAAAGCACTTTCACAATAAGGAGCACCTTGAGTGGCTGCATAATGAAAGCTCCTTCATGTGTTCTGGAGTAAAATGACTCTCTTCCACCCATCTGCATCTGCAAATCGGTTCACCTGGAGTCCAGGGCTGGGAAACCACGGATCCCTTAGAGCTC
Organism: Grus americana; assembly: GCF_028858705.1. Classification (NCBI taxonomy): domain Eukaryota; kingdom Metazoa; phylum Chordata; class Aves; order Gruiformes; family Gruidae; genus Grus; species Grus americana. The sequence continues at coordinate 31,144,192 of NC_072859.1, forward strand.
TGCAGGAAACCTAAAATCCACCCGCTATCCTTACCAGTGTGACTATTCTGGAAAGCTGTGATGGCAACCCAAGAATTACTCCTCCACTACCTCTCTTCTGCTTACTGGCTTTCCTTCTTCCCTGCATAACACTCAATCGCACCCAGACATATGGGAAGTGAGAAATCTTGGTATGAATGAGATTTAATGCAAATCTTCATTCAGTTCATTGAATCTCCTCCCCAGCTGAGGCACATAAACCTTGCACCCTCCTATCACATACAGAGGCTTGACATTCAGTTGAGTCTTGACCTGCAAATGTAGCCAACACGTAGTGCTTTGGACATGAACCACACTGGCTGGTCAGTCTTTTACAACCTAACAAAGGAGCAAGATTGCCCTAAGATTTTTTTTCCCCCCCAACCTTCTATTTTAAGTAATCCTTTAAGAAATAAGACTATCATTCAAAATATAATAATTTCAAAGGTTTATACATTGTTTTGCAATCCAGTCTCTATTCCCATATACAAAAGCAATGCCACAATTGCTTAGACCTGGAATTTGTCTAGCAGCTTGGATGACTCTCAGCTTTATGTCTAACGATGTACCTAGGGATGAATTATTTCGCATTTCCTCACATCATGTCTTATATTAAATAGATCACATCACTTTCGTGATATGACAATATATTTTCTTCCTACGGGCTTATGTATCCCTCTAAGTATCTGCATGGACGAAGTATCTAAGTGGACGAAGGAAGAAAGAAGAAAATCCACGTTTTCTTCAGGGTACACTGATTCTAGTGTACATTACTAAAATACTGCTAGAAGTAGCTTCGGCATAAAAAAAGTGCCCATAATTCGCTTCTGCAGTGTGCACAACCACACTAGGCAAGTATTGTTAAAATGCCCAGAAAATTTGGAATAATGACAACAGCAGCGCTCGGCTGGAAATCACTTCGAGCCTCCTGTAGGCACTACTGCCTCAAGAGATGCCAAGTGACGCCGAATCACAGAAAGAGCCGCTTTCTTCTCCTCTCTCCAAACTCCTTGTTCAGCACCACCCCTAAATCTGCCCTTTTTCTGGTGAGCTCGTCACAGTTTCCTCCTCTCTGGCTTGCTAAGAAATAGCTTGTGTCCTTTCGAGGAGGCCACGAGCAAAGGCTCCCGCAGTGCTTCCGTCCCAGGTGAGGAAGACGGAGAGCAAACCAGAAGGGATGTGAAAGGGCAGGGCACACGTGGTTGCACAGACTAAGAGGAAGTGCCTGTGAAGTTACACATTTCTTGTGGAAAAAAATATTATAAGTTTCATATCAATACCGAAAATTGATAGTGAGTATACTTTTGAACTCAGGATTATACAGTATGTGTTTGAAAGGTGGCAACTCAGATCTCTATGCCTCAATACCCCTGTAAAATGGGAATAATAATATTTTTCAGAGTGCTTCAAGGTGACGGATCTTTGGAAATTCATCACAGATATAATTCTGTTAAAGCTAAGAGAAACTCTGCGGATGGATTTCTAAACAGGCAGCTGGAGAGAGCGATACAAAAGCTGACTTCACTATTTGTTGTAATAAACCCTCATTCACAATATTCCCCAAGGAAAAGGAATGTATTTACAGGGGAATTATTCCTTACAGAATAGCAACCTTATAGGCAGCAGGAGCTATAGAACTACATCAGAGGATGTAAACAGAAATTTTGTGGGAACACAACTTTGTTGTTTACTTACTAGACAGAGTCTTAAACAGCAACACTGGGAGGTGGGATTTTAAAGTCCCAAATGGTTCAGCTCTGGATTCCGTACCTAGTTTATTCCTACCGCCCCGTTCTCAGCCCGAATAAATGAATGCAACTTCTCTGACATAGACGGAGTTTTATCCACTTGCAGCATATGAGATTTTGGACACCAAATAGTTATCTTTTATTTTTGTGATTTCCCTGTCACTACATTATGCTTATTTAAATTTTTCACATCTGATATTAGCTACGTTCCAGTGAAGTTAATCCCAAGCCGAACATTTTCAAATTGCACTATTCCTATAGATGATTTCATCTATATTTCCTTAAAACATTTTTAGTGTCACAACCTTACCTGAGTGACTGAAACAAGATTTTCATCAATGTCCAGCAATAAGTTTCCATTCTGCAGCTGTAAAGCATGATTTATGAAATGAAATGAATGATTTATGAAAATGGCATGAATTTCTGAGCATGAAAATTATAACCTCCATAATTATTGACTTCACTATTGAAATGAAAACCCTTTCCATCTTCCAGTGAGCACTGATATGAAATCACACAGTCAAAACGATGAGCTTGAATGCTGCTGGGATGTGGGGCAAACAGACGCTTTATTTGTGCTAAATCTCATCTTCTGGTGTATAAGGCAATTTCATTGCATGCATCATAACTATTTATTTTCCCAGATATTTATTAATTCAGCAATAAGCATACGCAGTGAGCTCTGATCCTGCTTGCATTAATGGAACTTTTCACTGGCTTGGTGAAAGAAAGGACATAACATCCTCAGAGGAAAAAAAAAAATTAGTTTTGGACAAGAAAAGCTCTAAAAGCAAGGATTTGCAGAAAAACACAGCTTCCTCTTAACCAGGAGAACTACAACATCAATGCAAACATATTTAAGATGAATATTTTCTTTCCATAGTAATTTTAAAAATTATTTACATGAGTCAATTCGAGTTATATTTAAATCCATAGTTTGTGTGTAAATATATGTGGGAGTATACTGCCTACACATACATACATACGTATCCATTGCCATCTACATATTTAACATAAATGATGACTTCAGTGTCATCAGAATGCTAAAATTCAGATAACATTTATAGAAGTGTTAGAGACTTTCTTTCTTAAGAAACAAACACAACAGCAAGTTATAGAAAATCAAATTTCAGATGACTGAGAAACTTCATATGAGCTACCAGCCAGTAATCCCATGCCATCTTAAAACAAAGAAGTTTAAAAATCTCAGAAAGAGCCTAGATTGCTTATTTTTTCCTCCCTCATCTCATCACAGACCTGAAGAAAAAAAAAAACCAAACTGGCAAAAGGCAAAGCGAAACAAAGGAAATGCCATCGTGCCCAACCAGGACAGGACCCAGTCCTGCACCTCCCTGGACTGACAGCATGCTCCCCCGGCCCCACGTAAGAAAAGCGTGAAAAGAGTTGTGTTCATTTATTCAAAGAACTGCACAGACCTTGAAACCAGAAGCGTTTACACCTTCAGGAAGGACCAGTTTTGGCCAGCAGTTAGTCACCTTTTCTTCTGACAGCCCCCTCGTTTAACCCCCATCCTCCAGCATCCAGGGATGCAGCTCCCATCACTCCGAGGCGGATCCTGCCCCCAGCCCCAGCGATCGCTCCGTGAAACCAGCTGAGAAATAACCATGTCTCGGCACCGAGGAAACGTGTGCGCAGCGTTCAACGGACCATTAGAGATTCCCACCTGCGCTACAGCGGGACCTCGCAGAAAACATTTGCCCAACATGTCACGGCACATCCCCAGGTGCCCAATTATCATGTAGCACTTGAGCTGCATCTTCCATTAGCTCGTGTTCTGCATCACACACCGGTGAGGAGACACTTCCTAAGGGTGAAATATCCCTGTCTATTAGAGCATGGAACAGCCTTCAACGGCGACCGTGCCGAGGCTGCAACGCAGCTACCGAGGGCAGAATTTGGCCCTCTGAGTCCTCCTCCGGTTCGGCTTTTTGATACCAAGCGCTTAACCTTCACAATTAAAGTCAACAATCCTCTCCCTCCTTCCCCAATGCACGATAGAAAATAACCAGAAGCCTGGAAAGATGCTCCAGTCCTTGATCTTCCTCTAGGATTGCTGTCTGTGGATTTCTCCACGGAGTGATGCAAAAGCTTGCTTTTATTATTTAAAAATGCATCTCCTTGAATACGAAAACACCCCTACAGCTTAGTCAACCAGGAACACACCAGACACTTGCGACCAGCTGCGCAGACTGAGGCGGAGGAAGGAGTATTAATCCTTGTATCGCGGTGACATTAAACCTATAATGAAAGCTCCATCTTTCTATACAGGCATGTGAGACATATTGTAAATCTTTTAAACATGAAATATGTAAATCTGGCTTCTTAAAGCAGCAGCAAGCTTTTTAAACCACTCCAACCAGTAATGAAATTCCTCGTGACACTTTTCACTGTTCACTAAAGAAAAAACATATTATCCAAGAGCTGGAGAAAACCCAAGAGTACAGAAGCAATAATAAGAGAAAAGTAAACTGCAGCTTTCATAAACCTGAACCCAAAATCACCCATCTCCACTGCTGTACTCCCTCTGATCACCAAGTACTCTGAAAAACATCTTTTCTAAGCAATGCAGAAGTTCAGATTTCAAAAGGGAAATCTGAGATTTTCCCTCACAGCACTGTGAAGCACCCTACTTCTTTCACTCCTATCTACAGAAAAAGCCAAAACATTCAACTTCTGTTACTCAGTTTTGTTTTACCAAAGACAAGGGATCGCCACTGACTTACAGCATGAGAAAAACCTGCTTAATATCCCTAGAGTTTTGCAAACAAGATGATAAAAGTAGCATCTTACAAAATGTGGTTCTGAACTCTCAGAGAATGAAGCAAAGATGTTGCTTAAAAAGTATGAAAAAAATACACTGTAATTAACTTGTACTCTGATACAGAGCTCAGCAAGTAAAAAAGACTATGAAAGATACTAAACACAGCAATTAACCAGCAATTAGTAATTAACCTTTGAGCTGGGTATTAGCTATTCAAATCTTTTAGGAGAGCAGAGGGATTTAAACTTGGTTTCCCGCACTCAGGGTAAGTGCCCCAGCACTCGGCCCAGCAGATCACCCAACCCGGCTGCCTCTCTGCATCTCCTCTCCCCTTTTTCTAATGCGTATTTTACGCTGAAAGTCTAATGACAAGTCAAAAGGTTATTCAAACTAAAGATTTCCGTTCTTACTTTAGTTGAAAACAAATATTTTGTCTATGTCAAATATTTTTTCTGATGGTTCACATCATTATTTTAGTTAAGCGAAGCTTCGGTTACTTGCACAACCTTATACAACAAATGTTATTACTACGAGCTCCACAAGCTGCAAGCAGCTTGCTAATTAACCACAATTCAGTCTAAAAAACAATTTAGAACTATAACGAAGAAGCACGTCAGGACCGTGACCAAACCAATCGTCAGTCAAACCATGTCTAGTAGGTTGAGACACACTGGAAACATCCAACAGACATACTGTTTCCCTGTAAAACTACTCTGGATTAATGGAGTAGCATGATAACAAAGAATTGCTCAATTACTTCCTAATTAAAGAGAATACACTGAAGAATATGTGTGTGAAGAAAATATTGTCAACGCCTTTGCAACGTTCAACCTCCTATGGATCCTAAAGGTCCTCCAGAGCCGTAACCTCTCCCAGCTAGAGAGGTAACGGCAGCCACGATGCCTGGTGTAAACCCAGATTTACACAGGTAGAGCTGAGCACAACCTGTTAGCTGTAAGGCTGCTGTGAACATGTAGGGTGACTCCCAACTAGTACAGGTCACATCAGCAACACGGGCTGCCGTCAAGCTATACTGATGGATTTTTATCCCAAATACATGCACTTGGGCGTCCAGCACTTACGCAAGGTTCAAACCCAGCGCTCAGAATCCCGCGGGACACAGGAACCCTCCTGTGTAAAGTTTCTCTTTTCGGTTTCATAGGGTAACTCTTATTTGTCAGAAGCACTCTTTTATCGGGTAATTCTTCTCCTCTGAATTTTTATTTGAAGTACCAAACCCAAGAACTGACTTTGGTATGATGGACCCAACCACAGCACAGCCTTGAGCTTCATCGCGTTCACCAACTGTCCAGTTTCCTTTGCTCGTTCACTGGGAAGCGCTGGATATGCTGGTTAAAAACGCTGTTAGTGAACCCTGCACAGCTGAAGAGGTGGGATGGTTAAGGATAACTGACAGAATAGATTATTGAGGAGTGTTTGAGTGACTTGCTTCACTGTTGCTTGATAGCTCCCTTTAAATGAAGGATCTCTTCATATGATCCAAACACATGCTTACTCATTTGTTTATTTTCTCTTCATTTGAAGGGAACTTGATTCTGAATTCCCTGCGTACTTTAGGTATTTACTTTTCTAGGAATTGATATTTAAAATGCTTCAATTACCACTTTTCTCTGACAGACTCTAATAAATCAAGAGTCCAAAAGAGTGACTCTAGCGTAGAGCCAGACCCATGCTGCTTCCAGGCAACACAACACCCAAGATAATTAAACTTCCCAGAGCACAGGGGATGCTGCTGCAAAGGTCCCAGCCGCACGATCATCTCCTCCGTATCTTCTCCAGTCCCCACATGGTGGGTTCAGAGAGCATGGTATACATCCGACACATCACACGGAGTTAAAAGAAATGCTGTGAGTTCAGAAATATCGCTATGTTGTTGAACTAAAACCTGAGGCTTTCAAAATGTTGATGCAAGCTACAAAAGCTTTTGTAATTTACATTTACTGTGCACTAACAGGCCCTGACATCTGTCTTCTAGAAACATAAGCCTGGCTTTAGATTTAGGTACCTTTACAAATATGTGCAATTTACTGCATGCGGCTGACGCAATGCAAAGACATTAAAATGAAACGTATTTTTCCATTCAACAGAAAACTGGAAACAAAGGGGAAGAGCAAAACATTTCAGGTGATACGGTGGCAAAAGCCAGCCTGCACCAAACTTCATTTCAGCATGAGGAAGGGGGTCTCAGCAGGAAAATCGGGGACCAACACCAAGCTGCTGGGGCTGGTTGAACATCAGCGTTAGCCTCGGCCAGGTTTCCATCCACACTTACTGCCAGGCACGTTCACTGGCAGCAGTGGCATTTCTTGCCTGAAGATCTATTTCTGAAAGTAATGCACCTTTTGCTCCCAGCGCGTAGCTCCACCAGTTCCCCCCGGGGAAGATGGGAATGAGGACAGTGGCAGAGGACACGGTAAGAGCTCAGATGAGGTGAGATGAGCTCTTTAACACCAGGGCACTACGGCACTGCCCGGGTGGCACAACGCAGCCAGCCTTGGTGACACGTGATGGTTTTCTTTAATTGCAGACTGGAGAGACAGGTGATGACAAGAATCTGAGCTTCCACATGGGAGCAAAACTCCCCTTCTACACTGCGATGGCAGAGACAGCTTTGGATGTTTGTAGGGAATACACGTAACAGTGGAAGGGAATTAGAAATAACCCCCAATTTACTGTTTTAAAATAAAAGGCACAGCTATACAGGTCTATCTAATGGTTTTCGAAACAACGGGTGACTGGACCTATAACCAAGAAACAAGTTACTTCTACCTTCGTCATTGAATACCACGTCACCATGATACGTTCGAAACCTGGAAATCTCCTGAGTTTCAGCAGGCAGAAAAGGCCAAGACCTGTGTATTTCTGTACTTAATAATGTTAATTGCACCGAATGAATCTGCAAATATTTGCAACAGCCTCTCCCCAAACGGATGCAAAATGCACACCACACTTTCCCCAGAGCTGTATTCCCTTTAATTTGTAAACAAACACCAAATTGTGCAACTGATATCATTTAATGCATACAGTGATGCAGACTAGGTAAAGCTACAAACGTCACTACTCAGGAGGCAGCTTGTGTGCAAATAAATGTTTTAGCAAATTACAGAGCTGCAGGGCTCTGAGCAAATCAAAATGTAGTGAATCAATACAATGTGCAGCTGTCAACTTACTGTATCAGCAGCCATCAGATAAATCTGCATCGGTCATATTGCATAAAAGGCAAAAAGTCACTATATGTTACAGAACTTTACCCCACAATCAATGAGCTAGACCTACGGTTCAGCTACACTCTCTTTTCTCCACTTTGGAGAATATCAAAAGGGACAGAATGTTACCCTAGAAAATGTACAGGAATCCGGGTAAGTTTAGCAATGCAAATACACGTGAAGCCGTTAAAGATGCCACCTAACAGGCTGCATAACTGTAAGGGGCCACTGAAATGTTTATCATTTATTTATATCGCCCGAGTTCTGTATTAAAAGTGCCAATCTAAACTGCCGTACTATCACCCATGTCACCTATATCCAACATGATAACCGTGTCACCGGGGCAAAACCCGCACCTTTTGTTCGCTTCCTTGTTTCTTGTCGTTTGTACAGTACGACCAGAGAGCGAGCACGACAAAAAACTGATCAAGGGCAGTGCTGCTGGATTACAGCTTTCCCACACTATGGGATTATGTCCCAAAATCCTAAAGGATTGCACTAGGAAGGAAAGTCAGTTCAATGCTTTGATAGCACGTGATCATTCTGCTGGAGGCACAGGGTTCAGGATCGCATTCAGGGAATGGTATTACAAACGCAGGAAGGGAAAGGACAGCTCCTCCGGATTAAAAAGAGCTCAAGATGTGACCCACAATATCAGTACGACATAAAAGAATTAAATCACAGTTTTTATTCTCACCTGTGAAACAGTATTCCTACACTATTAAAACCTGCTATTTGACATGCTAGATATAAAATTATGGATGGACTGAAACCAGAAGTTTGCTTGGGCGTATTTTCAACATTCAGAAACTATCCAGATCAAGATTCATCATCTTAAACAGTCTGTACATTAACAATGGACTAATTCTAACATCTAACCCTCCAGATTGTTGGAAAACATACTCTGAATTCAGGTTAACAGCTTTTGGAATATTCTTGCTCTACCTGGCATTGCAAGAACAATTTTTCAAGAATTAGTTAAAATATCCCTAACTTTGAGCTCACAAAAGCTTAAGCTTGAGCTGAAGACCTACACAAGCCATGTATATATAACACACATGAAGAAACTTCATCACTTTATGTTACGGATGCTATAATTTGGGAAGACTAGGGAGGAGGACGTGGTTTCTGCTTCCTGTGCCATTAAAATTTTTATTTAGGAGTAAAGCAAAAAATAACCCCAGAAAAAAATAGCTTAAGAAAAAAAAAAGAAAAAAAAAGAAAAAAAGAAAAAAGAAAAAAGAAAAAAGAAAAAAAGAAAAAAAAAGAAAAGTGATACGAAGTCAAACAAAAAAATGACAAAAATTTAGTTATTACAGTGCTTGATCAGGGAACTAACATCCCGCTGAGTACAGTAGGCACAAGCTGATGGTCGTGGTCCCTGTGAAACATCCCTGATGGCGGCAGGTTCCTCTCCTTGGAAAAGAGACACAGGGGTTTGAGCAAAGTCTCAGACCGGCCTCTCACCTCAGCTGAACCTGAACGGAGTCTGCTAGTGAGACGTCAGGTGTTTAAGTGGTTTTTTGCTGTGGATCCACTCCAAACTATCAGCTGCAGAGCTGCTCATGCCAGTGCTGAGCGAGGGTAAAAGGCTTTTATTCAGAGTTTTTACTCGCATTTCACAGAGCTCTGCTTAACCAGAAGCAGAAGGTATAAGCCAGCAGAAGATGAGGCCCATGGGCGTTGCTAAAAGGAATGAAAAAACACCTTGACAAATCTCAGTGACCTTTTACAACGCAGAAGTAATTAAATCACAGATAATGACAGACCTTGATAGGTAACACCCATACCTAACACAAAGTCCAAAGAAAATAGAGGTGTCAGCTCCCTGCCCAACACACCAAACCCTCCCCAGGGCACCAAGAGATTTCCCTTCCCCGCATCAGCCAGACCCGACTAACGCAGGACCCTCTAACCCCGAAGGAAGCAGGAAAAACCCCACAGATACAAGCATTTTAAGACGTGACAGCGCAATGGGAGCAACGTCGCTGGGGATCGCCCAGCAACACCCGCTGCGATTGCCCAGAGGACAGCGCAGGGCAGGTGATGGAGATCGCAAAGGGGACGGCACCCACCCAGCAGACGGGAACAAATGGCTGATGCGTGGAGAGGCGGTTAGAACAAGGGCCGCCTGCTACAGCACAAGTCTCGCTCTTGAAGACACGTATGTGAGAACAACATCTCACCTTCAGGGCCGAGACGTTACCTTTGGCATGGTGCTAAATGTTTCCATTATAAACCAGCGGTAGTACTGGAGTTAATGTTGCTATTAAATCCAAAGGCAAGCTGAGGGGAGGAGCGCACGGAGCAGAGGTGTTTCCAGCACCGCACAAAATCTTCTTACAATACTTAGTGCAATGTCTACACTGCAGATACTGCTATGTATATCCACTTCTATCTAAAAAAATAGCAAGGGCCCACTAAAACATCAAAGAAACTCATGCCACAAGACGTTATCATAACAAACTAATATATTTTCAAACTTTGCAACAAGTAGCTGTTAAAAATGCATGTCCCACACCGCAATGCTAAACCTCGTACGTGGGGTTTAATTGAGTGTAACCAAGTCAGGGCATTTGAACGTACGTGTCTCTTTTAGCAAAGGTAAATAAAACCAGACGGCTTTGCCAGCACAGATGGTCAGAGACCGGGTCTGTGCACTCTCTCTCTCCTCACATTTGAAAATTTGATCCTGAAAGCCTGATTGCGGATGCTGGAGTCAATGTCACCAGTCTGCAACTTGTTTCTGTAAAGCCACCGATGCAAACGTAGGGAAAAGGCGGAGTTACAAAGCCCTTCTCCAGACCAAGCGTCACAAAAAGAATTCACTTTGTAGAGGATGCTCAGAGTTATCTGGAAAGCTGCTCTGAACTACTTCATTGCCAGACATTTTGGCGTGCCATTTCTCCAGAGACTGACTTTCTGCGAGAGCTGGTGGAGCCCAGGGCTGCCCATGCCTTCCAGGTGGTCCTAGGCACGCTTCCTCTGGCACGAGACCTAAAAAAACCAGGCCTGCAAATAGCACCGTAATCCCGGCTAGAATTAAAACTGAGCTTTCCCCAACGCAGCTTCCTAGTTCGCGCAGAGGGCTCAGGCAGCCCTTACAGCTTCTAGAACTGAGTGTGCTTAAGTCCAGCCTAGCTTCACCTGCTCCTCCCATGCCTTGCCCCTAGGGCAGCCCAACTACACCCTGTCCGTTCCACCCCGGATGGTTGTTATTTTCCACGCAGTGGGTACTAGCCAGCTGACTGCCCGCATGGTAGGGCATCTGCTATAACGCCCTGAATCTCTACGCAGCACTAAGAGGAGTAGTTTGAAAGCCTTCATCAAATTGTAAGCAGATAGTTTAGACATGTTGATGAGAAGAGAAGGTTTTATTGTGACGTGACTGACAGTCTCTGTGAAAGGTATTTACAGTCTGACTCTTATTACTAAAAACACCATGACAGGTAGAACTTGATGTGGATGTATAATGGGGAGACGATGGGAAATTATGACAAAAAGAGCTCATTAAACATTTCACTTTTTTAGAACAATTTCACATACAGAGCTGCAATTTCTAAGTGGAGCATCTACCACTTAACATAAGCTTTTTGGGGTAAGCTTGCTTTCTTTGTCTGGCTTGATGTCTATTCTCAGTGAACAGAGAATAAGAGAATTGGTCTAAGGAAGGAGCAGAGAGAAAACAGGAATGAATACAAGAAGTGTGAGCTGATACAGAGGAAAAAAGAGATACTGGGAGGATACTGGCTATCATGGGAAGTGTGTTTGGAGCGGTGCTGCACGCTCGGCAGAGGGAATCTACAGGAGAGTAGGATTTGCTGGGGAGGGATGCAGCAAAGAACTATATTGAATAAGCAATCCTTTCATCCCAATGTCAGAGAAGTGACTTGGCAACCAGCCACCACTCATAATTGAGTTCAGTGGATACGGTCAAATTCTGAGATCTGAGACTCATTCCTTTCTGCCTCATTTCCACCGTATTTACATTACTTGAGATCAGAGATCATGAGGAGTCACACTGTAAAGTACTTGGACACCTTCTGACAAATGGCCTCACACAACGGCACAGTATTGCGCAGGTACATCGGCTATCTCGATGCGTACGCAACGCTGAATGCTGCTGCTTCGTGGCGCTACCAGGAAGATGCTTTGCACCTTCAGCTCCAGTGGGATCCCATATGCACAGAGAAAGCAATATTTGCGCAATCGGTCCTGGTTTCTTAAGAAGCTACGTCTTATTGAAAACCAGTATGAATTATACTTCCCAGTCTCAAAGTAACCTTTGGAAAAAGGATTCCAGCTTTCAGTTTTTACACTGTGCTAGATCTCACCCCACCTAAGCCTAACTATTTAGACGTTATCATACCTGCAAGTCATTTAAAGTTCCTCTGCAGCCACGAAAAATGATGTTCAGATGTACATTCATTTCCATCTGAGAGGGACACCTCACGCAGACAGGAGGAATTTCCCCGTGAAGTGGCTATTTCTCTCCACCAGCTACAGAGAGGCAAGGATGGAGGGCACCTAAATGACTACTTCAGTATCCCTCACTTTTATGTGCGGAGACCAGAGATAACTTGCCTGAGAACACACCAGAGGAAAACAATCCCAAGATGGAAAACCAATCTCTGCCCAGGGAACGTGAGCGATACTGTTTGAACTCAAGCAAAACTTGCTGCATTTTTATTAAGTGGTGTATTTATTGTTGGGAGAGAGAATTCATGGTGCCTGAAACCTATTAGGAGCTAGAAAAAGTTTCTCACTTTATTCATCCATTATGAAATTAATGAAAGCAAGATCTCCTAATAAAGAAAGTGTCCTTATATGTTTAAACCAGGTAGATGAGCTAGATTATTTGCCCTCAGATTGAATTTTAGAGGTTTATATAATAATGACAGCTATAAATTGAAAAAAAATTATGGCAAGCGTCTCGAAGACAGAGAGTCTCAGATGTGGAAGGGTGAGCAATAAATCAGATGGGCAGTGGAATATTAAATTGCTAATTTTAAGAGCTATTGCTGCTTTTTTTTTTTTTTTTTTAATACGTCCTAATATAAAAAGGTGAAACAAAATCTCAGCTACATATTTCTTCCTCTTCTTCCCCCCCCCCCCCCCTCTAAATTAAAGTACATAACTTCTTTGGAGAAAAAGCTCTAATCGCTTTAAATTTAACCATGAAATAGCAAAAAAATTAAGTCTGCAACCAGCTTCACGGAGATGACAGATTAAATATATTTGATGATTACAGAGTAGGTTCCATATGCCCTATATCTCACAGTCATGCTCTTTACCAGGACAGTCTAATACCAAAGTGTCTGCAGACATGATTGCAAGTGCACTGTACACCCAGTCATACTGCAACGACCTAAATTACAGACTGTACCCAGAGTAAATTTGAAACATCGCTGAAGGAATAATAAAAAAGTCGCAGGAAACGCGCAGCAGAAAAATTGTAACACTGAGCTATATGAGAAATGAGTGAAAAAATCTACAGCTATTCTGTGCCCGCAAATACCTTTATTAGTTATGCAACATGAGTTATTTTACTAGATTTTCCCAGGCAACACGATGATGCCTCCCCCCTCCTAGTAGCTTATCATGAAATATTTATGGCAAGCTTTGTTTGTTTGTGCAAACCACGGAAGTGTCACAATTCAGGCCCCCATCCAGCCCCTCCCCAGCATTTATGTTTTTTATTCGGCATCTCAAGCTCCATGCTCAGCCCAAGCTGTGCAAGTTACCGCATCCTTAGGTGAGAGGAGTCTCTCCCTCTCTGTTGAATACAGGCATTTTTCCCATGCTTACAGCAGACTGAAATTCCTGACCTTTTCCTTTGTTTTTCTCCATTCTCACAGAAATCCTCAGTACTACTAATTTTCCATGTAACCAATGCAATCGAATTATTTCTCAAGTTATCTATAGCACAAATATATATTAAACAGTACAACCCGCCCTTCAATAAATGCATGCCTTGTTGCTAAGGCATCTGTCACTCCACTTCTTCTCTCAGCCTCTTGTCACCATTCCTTCTACGTTCTGGGGATAAATGCCTCACCTCTTCAAAATGCTAATACACCGAAAGGGGATGGTGCCATTTGGACACAACAGCATATTACCCCTATTTTTTAATATTCTACTGTCCATGTGAGGCATAGGGCAGAAAGAATTAAGTTGACAGTCTATATTGACCCATAGCCTCTTGTATACTTAGAGCACTACAGAAATAATACCTAGCAATAATGGGAGGAAATCTCCTCGTGCAGATTACAGCCCACAATAACCAGGAAAGCAATGCAATACACAGAGAAAAAATTCTGCCACTCAGGAATTTGTTGAGTGAGGTCTTTTCGCACACTTAATCTTGATGTAGTTCCTCTCAAGAGTTTCCCACAGCTGTTTAAACTAATAGCAATTGCACATATCTCTGCCCTACAACTCTACGGCTCTTATCAAGCTACCATAGAAGTTGGTTTTATTGGAAAAATAATCTCTTTTCAATGGTGTATGTTAGGTTGGACTTTGATCTAACTTGTTTGTTTGGTGGTTTGTTTTTTTTTTTCAAAATGACTGAAAAATAATTCTAATGCAAATTCCCATTTTTTTGGTAACATTTGATTTGAAGCTCCTCATGAAATCTTTACCTATCAGCACACTGTATTCACCAGAAAATCTTCTGAGAGGTGTAGACATTCTAGCTGCAGAAAATCCCTGTAGAAGTCGTGATGTTCTGACATACCTTTTCCTAACGCTACTTCTCTTGACCTCCACTCTATCCAGACCTTGGCTCCCCTGCTGTCCTACTAAACCAAGCTATAAGGAGCACAATATCCAAAGTACAGCTCTGATATAGAGCACACGGGGGAAAATGCAGCCCAGGCTCCCTCAGAGCGATAAGCCTTGTACAGCATTGGGTAATAGAGGAACCCTTCTAATCCGGGCAGCAACGATTCATGCATTAACGTGCAGAAGGCTCACTGTTGACTCTTAACCACAGATAACACATTTATAAATGGTGACTTTCATAAGAATGAGTCAGAAAACACGGAAAGGAGATTTAAGTAATGATGAGATGGATATAGGCGACATTACAATCCCGGTTACTCTGAACCAACCCAATCAACCCATCACACATCACTAGTAAAATTCATATCACGAGGAACGTACCAAACGTTACCTACAATAATGGAAGTCACAGAAGTACATCTTCTTTACTGCATATGAATAGGGGAGATACTTACACTTACAGGTTGACTTTTTGGCACATCATAAACACCTTCCTTCTTTTGGCTGGTAGGAACCTGCAACAGCAAATGAAAATAAAGTTCATTACCCAAGCAGGTTTGATGAAAAATTGAAGTCTGCAAATGATATTTAAGTACAGGGTAGTCATTTAATACTAATGAAGTCAAGGATGGTTCCCTTTTCATTCAAACAGTAACGTTAATGGAGACAATACTGAAGAAATAAAACATCTATCCGATTTTTTTTAATCCTAAAGCCCAGTAGCGTTCAGAAATGAGATTTTCATTCTCAGTTAAGTTCAGTTGCATTAAGTCTAGGTGCACTTGGATCTCCTTCCTACTTAAATGGTTGTTTTTTTCATTTTACTTGGGGGTTAGAAGATGCGCATGGAAGTCATGATCAGGTCAGTATGTCATCTTCCTCCATGGCAGAGATCCAGAGTAGAGCTACCGATCTGAGGGACAGAGGTGTTTGGCTGATGGCATTAGATTTCTTCTTTCCAATTAATTTAATAATCTAAGTCAAGTAAGTCATAACACGTACCCCCGCAGTGATGGGGCCCTGCGGCTGCTCTAAGCAACGTTTGGTTACAATTCTGTGATTTTACTAAGGAATTACAGGCCTGTCAGAGTCTGAGGCTGCACAACCACTCACACAGCCGGGGAGCTGAAGTCGCATGGACAGGGGGTGACGCACTTAAAAGGGCGAGTCTTTAGTTGAGTCAACAGTTGCGATTTACACCTTGGGCATTTATAGCCTACTCAAGTAAATTCAGTTGCTTTGTAATACCAGGCTTTGCTTGCCTAAGGACTGCTGGTTTACATATTTATAATTTGTGATAATATTTCTTTTCCTTCCTAGAAGCACTGAACATCTATTGTAACTGACACAAGCAAAAAGAATGGTCAAAACGTTCTCTAAACTGGCACGGATGCTCTAAGGAAATCAGTGCTATTTTTCCACTGAACAAGGGCATTCAGCATAAGAAGGTTACATTTCAGACATCAATGGAACCTCCCAGGTCAATAGGAGAAATAATACTGCAGCTATGACAAAATGATTACCTTTTTGTTTTCTAAGACAATAAATATCTTAGAGATCTGATATTAGAGTAGGACTGGTTTAGGGGAAGCTGAAGGAACGTTGGTTATTCATTGAGATGTGCTATCATTTCTTATTTTGTATAACATATCAAAAACTCTCTCCACTGTTCAAACATTCTCTTGCCCGTGTTTAAATGTCAAAGTCTTCATGGGAAAGCGTGTATCTTTAACTTGGTGCACGCTGCAGAAGTTTTTCCAGAGCATTGCAGAGGCACAAGCACAGAACCCTCCCAGGAACTGAACCAGCTTTTTAAAAGATCTCTTCTGTTCCTGTCCTGGGACTGACTTGCTTGCCTTGGTCTTCTCAAAGTACTGGCCACTTATCACATTAGATATGTGAAACTGGTAACAGTGGAACAATTCAATTTCATGGCAATACGTCTGTAAGGAGAGAGCTTTAAGTGACAGTGTAAGAGCAGAAACCAAGAATGGTCTATTTAGTAAGTCACTGGAAAGCTTAGTTTTCATAAAAAGAGAATGAATGTGGTAAGATAAACTGTTTATCATTAGGGTGCATTTTTCTTTTCTCTCTGGAAAGTTTCCCCTTCAGTCATTCTCCTCTTCCTCCTTCCAACTTTTCTATAGCCATCCCAATTTGCACACTCCTATCCACAGCTTATTGTGGAACGAGCATTTCCCTGCACTATCGATCCCCCCTTTTTTACTCCAGCTTATGACAACATTAGAGAAAAGCTCCTGACTTCTAATATCAAGACAGAGAAACTTTTCTGAAAGACATTTTTGTGTCCCAACTCAATATCGCCTGTCTTCCTGTTGTCTTTACTCGCCATGTATCATCACGCTTTTTTGCATCGCTACTTAGACTGGAGGTCTGCAAGGAATTTCTTGTTTTTTCTTTGATTAGCAGTATCAAGCAAACAGGTACCAGCACTACTGCTGCCGACAGCTCTGGCTCTGAGACAGGCTGTGAACCATTTTGACGTACTTGCATCTTACCGGCAGCACAAGCACCGTGACTCAGAACTCCCCGTCTCAGATTGTCAACTCCTGACGGAGCAGAACTTGCCTCTCTATAGAGACCAACAAAAACACCTAACAAAATCCCATCCCCACCTCACTACCATAAAACAACAGACAGGGAAAGAGATGTTATTAAGAAATCTGCCACTAGCCGGGAGAATTGGTACACGCTCAGTGATCAAGTCCTTGCCTAACTAACACATTAGAGCAACTTAGAGAGACAATATTAAAAGCGCAGACAGACACAGACAGTCTTTGGGGCAACGTATCAAAGAAAGGTGACAGACAGAGAAAGAATGCTTAAAAAGAAAATTGTGACCTCTACTATACTAAAAAGAAATAGAAACTGTCACTTTTGGCACCTATCTTCCATCTGCAGTTACCCACTGGGTAGGAATCTTTCCCACCAAGGGAGAAGTGAATTCTTTGCATACCAGCTCTTGGTTGAAAAACCAGAGCAGCACCAGAAGAAAGACTTGGCAAGGCTGAAGCGAGGAGGCATGAGGTTACTGAACAGACACATTTACCAAAGTGTAGTATGGGGAAGGCTTTGTAGTAAATAATAGAATCCGGCACCAATTTGCATCAAACTAATGTCACGAAAAGCTTCACATTTTGATGAACAACATCAGAATTTTTTTGTCTGAATGTAGTTGTCATGGGATTTTTGTTTCTAGCATAAAGCTGACATCTAGAGTAGTATTTTTTTAACAGATTGCTTTCCTGAAAATAGTCAAACTTTCAACGTTATGCGGTAAAAAATTTTCAACCTTAGGCATACTCTCACCTTGAGAGCTTTGCACGTCTTGGGCTAGAGATGCAGAAAGATGCATGTTCTAGTCTGTGCGGCAGAGTGCCAGGAAATCAACACAGACAGGTTAAATGAATCTCATCTTAATGACCTTGTGATGGGGTCTATAAAATGGTTATTTTCTAATGTTCAACTTGCACTTCCCTTTCCCAATTAGCTTTTTCCTACTTCGGCTCACAGCTACTCTACTCTTTCATTTTTTCTATTATCTTCCTACCTTTTCTCATTACTTAAAAAAAAACTTTCCTTTTTTTTTTTGTTCTATCCCTGCTCCTGTCTACCTTAAAAAAGCTTTTCCTATTAGCAGATCAACCTCTAGTACAGCTAGATGAAATGCTTAATCACTGTTTGAATCTCCTTCCCCTCCATACTAAACGATTTCCTCAAATCACAATTTTCTTACAGCATACAGAGATTTCTGTCTATCTCCAGATTTGCCTCTAGTATGTGATACAAAATGAATTACATTATATTTTAATAAACCCTGTACTGATCCCTCGAGGATAAATTGAACGACAAAAGATTATTTTATATTGCTTTCAATGCAATTTTTATTCAGTGTGAAGAATGCAAGCTTGGGCTCTAACATAACACATGCACTCTGGAAATGTTTTCCCCAGTCTGGGAGATATCCATTTAGAGGTCTTAGGTTTTGCTCAGTTCTTGCCTTGGTTAGCCAGAAAGAAGAGCGGTACCATCAAAATGTCTTTCTACAAATTGCTTGGATGGTGTGCCCTCCATGAGATTTAACTACCTGTTTCTTAGAATAGGTGTAAAAAGTTTCAAAAGATAACCAGAAAAAGAGAATCCACTATTTGTCACCTTACATGGTGTACTGAAAAGTTTAAGGCCCTTCATAAGTTGACAAAGTTAATAAAATTTGCAGAAGCTGAAATGACAAACAACAGAATAATCACACTGAGACCGGGCAGATTATTCACGTCATGTCATCAGAATGAAATGCCAGACATTTTTGTGATGAAAGAAAACTAGTAAAAGTGAACCATATATGAAATGTACTTTACTAAATGCTTGCAATCGTTGCAATGAAAACACCGACGTTAGCGATTTTATACCTGATAAATGTTTTCTTCCGTTTCAGGCTCACGGATTGGCTCGTGTCCAGCCTCAAACACAATGTACTATTACACCAGCCGCCAGAGAGGAAAAGTCAAAGATGAAACAGAAGGGAAAAAGGCGATTTGGAATTCCACGTAAAAACACAGGCAGGCATTAAAGAAACAAGTTCAAAGTACAGGCTGGCAGCAGGACAACCGGTTTGTTGGAAAGCACAGAGTAAGGTTGGTTTGTATTTCATAAACTGGCAATGAATAGACCTAAATCTCCACTAATGATCATTAGAGCAACTTCCTAATTCTTTCTCACCAGGGAGACCGCCTGTGGCCCAATATTAATTTTCTGCAGTCAACGTGAATTTTGCCTCTTTTACATAATGGCAATTATTTCCACATATATTTATTATCTATGAATAAAAAAGCTAAATCCAAACTGGGAGAATAAGCTGGTGCTCATCTAACGGGCCACATGGCAAAAGGCTGTCACAACACTTTTATTTTTCAGGTTTCTGCTTTATTGTGAAGAGCACAAAGTAAAACTCCTGACATTATAAAAGCTGAATAGTAATTTAGGGCATCCTAATTCTTATCATCTTTCTTAGGCACTGTTCAATATTCACTAATGGTTGAATCAGTTTCTTTCAGTGTGCTTCCCATTGACATGCCTAAGTGGAAGAACACAAAATCTCCAAGAAAAAAAAAAAGTGAACTATCACATATTGTTTCAGCATAAAATCATGAGAATGAAATTACATCTTTTTCTTCTTCACACTCAGTAGGGTATCGGACATGAATATATTGACATATTTCTGATAATCATCTTTGCTCCCAGACATTTTGCTTGGATGAAACAAGACTTAAATTTCAGATCTATTATTAAATCATAGACCAAATGCCAACAAGGGAGTGTGTTATAACATCAATTCCACTGTTTTTTTTTTCCAAATATTCACCGTCTGAATTAAATTCTGGCCCCATAGAAGCCAAAACCAAAATGTCATTTTTTTTACTATCAGAACAAGAAGTCACCTTCCTTATTCTCAAAGTAAGTCCCTTTTCAGTTAGAGTTTGTATTAAAAAATTATGACAAATCTTGTTTTGAAACTTAAAATCTAGACTCACAAGCTACATTTTAGGAAATTTTTAATCTAATATTTCTATACAGAAACATTGTGCTACTACTTACAGCTTAATATCTAAATATACTACTTTCTGTAGAAATCTTACAAGCTTCTCAGAAGACCTATCTCAGTAAATTTCAAAACATCTTGTTAAAGGTTTTGGCTGTGGGTGAATATAACATATATCTAACCATTTCTGAAACTCCAAAGCCATACAGCTTCAGAAATTACCTGGTATACAGGATCTTCTACATCTTCTTCCAAAATTGTCTACAGCAAAGTAAGAGGACAGGCAGTAAAAGCAAAGAACATAAACAGTAGAGATAAAAGAACTGTATTCAGAAATTAAAGGACAGCAAAGGAATAAGCAAAATGGGCAGGTATGTATATAGTTTTCTTTCTTTAGTATACAGATAAAGTCACGTTATTGTACAAAGTAACTTTATTCAAGTTTCATCCGAGTTTAACAATCTGCACCTTCTTTGATTCGATTCACACACATTCAGAAGTATATTGAATCTTCCCTAAAGTATCAGACACTTAAAAACCTGACTTACAACACACTGACCTTCATTAACATTTTCCTCCTGAATGAGAAGAAACACTACAGAGGAAATGAATGGATCACTTCCAGTTGCTAAACATGTTCATCACACCCCAAGTGATAGCTTTCATCACTGTTTAATCCTACCGCTGAGCTCACGGTGGCTGTTGGGTTCGCGTTTGTCCATTTGAAGCTAGCACCGTTCAAACCCATTGCTGTTAAGAAATGCTGAGGATGCTCAGTGCCTCTTTGGAGCAACTTTTGAGGGGGGATACTTCAAACCATACTTTTCTTGGCAGTAGTCTAAGCTTATGCGTGTACCTGGTATACCGCTTGTTCACACTGTTTGTCCTTTTGTGCCTTTTTTTCCATTTCTTCCCTTTGTTTCAGTTCATAGATGAGCTGAAACAAGTCTCGCAAGTCCAGAATTACAGGTTCGGCCTATGGAAACAAAAACAGGAAGGAAAGTTTCTATATGGGAAAATATACACCTCTTATCCCATCCCACTGGTAGAGCAGTTATAGCATCTCCACCATTGCAGGGAACTCCATACAGAATTAATCTCTACTTTTGCATCCAGGCTCGAGTTAATTGCTATTGAACTAACTCTATTTGCAAATTAATGATAAGTATAATTATGAATATAAAAGGCATATATATGAATATAAAGGCATATTTATTAGCGGTTTCTTGTACAATGGAATTACGGTAGACTATATGCAAAGTAGCTTAGTTAGCAAAGTAGTTTAGTTACAAAGGAAACCAGTAACTGATTATAAAAAAATACATCATGACAAATCAGAAATAGTGAAACATATTCCCTTTTTCCCAAGCTGGTTTCGTTAATTTGCTACTTAAGAACACCTAAGCAGACACTTGTGACAATCGTAAACAACACAAGATTGGCCTCTTGAACAGCTTCTTAGGAACACGGCTTTTCTATTGAGGTATGCTGTAGAAAATGACAGTGAGCTGATACTTACTGCCTGGGCTGTTTTTATTGCCACAAATCTATGATTTCCCTCCTTTCCACACACATATCCAAACGCTCGATGGTCAGTGATATCCTTTGCGATGTATGAAATTTCATGAACTGCATGGTGGTGCTGTAGTAGCTATTAAAGAAAGCACAGTAAGAAATATCCATCAACATGTTCCATTAAAAAGCTGTACGATTTCTCTTTCATCAGTGCTTTACCTAGATCTCTGTACACCTATGGAATTAAACCAAACAAACAGAACCTGCTATCGGAACCAATTAATACCTGAACTCCTTAGGCCTATTCTCTTTTCAAAAATCTAACCAAACCTGACTTGCTTTAATCGTTTGACTAAAAGCTTCAATAAAATATTTTTGCTGGTATCTTTAGGTGAGATACAATTCAACAGAAAATATCATGTTACCTAGTTACTACCAACACAGCATCCCAGGTACAGAATCAATATTTGTAGGTATATAAAAGAGGTGGCAGCGGCCGTCTGGAGCTTCACGCAGGGCGAGCCTGAGGACAGACGGATCTGCAGGGGCTGCCGAGCTGGAGCTGAGATACCCAATTTCTCTAAGAATCGGCACCAGACTTGCTCTATCTCTGCAACACTCGGCATCAGCCAACAAGCGATGTTTCATTTAAACAGTAACAGAACTCCAAAAATTTATTTTTTCCAGAAAATTCATGGAAATGTAATTCTCCAACTCAAAATCAATGCTAAATACAAAAGTTCACAATTTATTTAAAATCCCACTCTGGTTAAGTATAATAATAAAAAGACTCAATTTTGTTTTAAATGGATGAGCGAAACTCTCCCCAGAGCCAGGACATGAATCTGAGACTCCTACAGCTCAGAGTGCCAGCGTCTTTCTCACTTGAGCCTAAATAGTATTTTATTACCGAAGTAATATTGAAGTATTTCTATTTAGAATAATGTCCTTGAAAAGTTTATCTAAAACAATGTATTAGTATCAATTTCTTCCTTCTGATATATTGACCTGCTCTTATATCATCTAGGGATAATGCTATTTCTGAGAGCAGGCAAAGCCTCACAAAGAATTCTTTTGAGGTCCAGATTCCTGCTGGTTTTGAGAAAAGCACATTTTGAAAATCAGCATGGTATCCAGGCAATCTCTAAACAACCAGTTATTTTTAGAGTTTAAGAAAAAACATTTTAAAATTCAAAACCGGAGAGGATGCATGTGCGTAGAAGTGAAAAGGCTGAGCGCGTGCAGGGCAAGTGACAAGCGATGAGGCTTCAGTAGAACACGGACTGAAATTCAAAAGGAGAGGCAGCATGCAAGAGACAGATGACTACATATAAAACAAAAGACTGGACATTTTTCATTTTCATTTCGCAGTAAATGACTCCTAACTTCCCAAAATCAAGATTGCTTGCTCGTAGGAAAATGCAAGTGTTGCCATTGACTTCAGGCTGAACGGGGCTAAGCTGAAGGTGTGCTTCAGAGTCTCCCAACCTGTTAAGCGTTTAAAATTAATGATGGGATCTTACTTAGATAATACAGGGATATTGATTTATTAGGCTTTTCTGAAAACCAAGTTGCATGCTATATGTTACAATGAAATGAAACGTTCCCATCTCTCTATTCTGCATATGACAGAGAACGTTATCTCTGGCTTCTATTAAATCAAAGTTCTTTGACATTGCTTTATTGATTGTGAGACAGCGTTTCACACTGAAATTAAACTGTGATCAGATTTCTTCCTCATGGAATTAAATTTGAAGATCATTCTACCATGGAAAAGTATCACCCACAATGTAAGACAGCAGATGGAGACACTCCAATTTATTTGGGAACCCTCATTAACCGTTCGAAAATCGTTACATTTTTAATGGTTATGGTACTTTACATACTCTATCAATAGATGTACAAATTAAGTAAAGGTGACTGCAACGTTATCCTTTCAGATATTTTACTGTATGGAGTGTCTAACGAGTTTTTCATTTGTTTGAGAGATACTGACTTGGAACATACACATGAAATGCAATGTTGCACACACACATCTGTACTAGAAATGTAGGTATCAGCCCTCCCGCAAATCTGTGTTTTCACAGCCCTCCATTCATCTAATGTGTCCTTTCTACAGATTCCAGTACTTTATTCCAAATATTGTTTAACGAGCGTCTGATTCTTTGCTCATCGTAAAGCAGAAATGAGACTCCTGCTGCAGTCGCTAGAGATTTACCACCGTAAAATTCAAGATCAGAACTGCATCCTTTCTGTAACTCTTTGTTTTAAGGATGCAGCCTGCCTAGCACCCCGCACAGCCCTTCGCAGCAGCGACACGTGCCTAAAGGACAGCAGAAGGGACGGCACGAGGAAAAGCACCATCTCATCCAGCCATCCAACAGAGACGTACAATTGAGGCTATCTATAAATACACGGTCTTTGCATGTTTTGATTAGATTTGCATCTGGTGCATTCGCACAGATTAATCTGTTCCGTAAAATGAGACCAACCAAGAGAAATATCATTTTTATCCCTCAGTTTGTAACTGCTCACATGTAGCCACCCCCTTGATACTCGATATGAACTGTCCTGAAAGGAAATGAAACAAATATAAAATTGCTTATAGCAGAACTGCTGGTCAGTGCTTAACAGTTGATATTCACTCCTCTCTCTCCTCAGCCTCTTTTTTTTTTTTTTTTAATATCTTCAAGGTTTTACCATGACTTAATCCTATCTCTAGTGGGTTAGAAGCCCATAAAAGAAGTATTTCATAACTCAGGGATGTTTATGACACCCCTGTATGCACATGCTGATGGATTCCATCACACGCTCTTTGATGTTTTTACTGTATCTTTGCTGAGTGCTGCTACGAGCCATTTACCAATTCATAAGTGAGGTATCAAATTGTTTTGGAGGGCTGCAGTACGACAGAACAAATTATAGAGAAGACTTAATTTGTATTATGGTTCAATACAGTCAATTAAATATTGCACAGATTAGAAAGTAATTTAACATTTAAGCCTCAGTTGTTAAAAAAATCCACTGTACATAGCCTCCAAATTATTTTAGGTCTCCTGTGACTTTAGTCACTGTTGCAAACATTGAGGATTTTAAATGCAAGCACAGATAAAGTCTCAAACCGGATAATTAAGCAAGTCCCGTGATGCACGAGTCCTTCTTTTTAGGTTGAACATGATGTCATGATTATATTTTTGTTCATACGTTAGAAAGTTTGTTCCTAGTGTTAAAGAAGTCCAAAACACCCATCTCCACCAAGGCTGCTGCCTTCCCTCTTCCCCTTGAGTTTGCTCCGGTCTCTCCCACCAGCCATTATTTTCTCTCCTTTTCTCCATTCTATCCCCCGCTTCTCCTCTTCCCCCAGGTTGCTCCCTGTACATCACATTGAATTGATTTAGCTGCCTCTGAGATCTGTAGCATTTCTAATTTCCCTCAGGCTTCTTGGCACCTATCATAAATTTTTTCACCCCTTATCCTCGTCTTGCCCCTTTATTTCCATGCTGTAGCCTCCAGTGCCACTAAATCAATTAAGTCAATCAATTAAGTACTTGGAGGGTCCAGCAATCATGTCAAATATGTGAGTTAGATGGCATGAGAAAGTCACTGCTTTACTATCGCTATTTCTCTTTTAATGAGGTTGTCTATTTTGTGGAGCCTGGGGCACAGTGTTAAGAGCCACAACAAAAAATATCCTGTGAGCTGCGAAGCCTCCTATAAAAGCTGCCCCACCGAAAGGAGGAAGCACGTACCGTACAATATTGTATCTACATGGACAAGTTGCACAGGGATTTAAGCTACACAGCCTTTCACCTCGAATAACTAAACGGGGAGCTTGTTTTCAGATGGGTGGTATCAGCTGACAGCTCCGCTGTTACGATTTCCACGCTAGCGATACCGGGATGCGGGTGACAGACGTGGCCCAAGCAACTTCTGCATTTCTATTCCTGTCTGTTCACTTCTATCACATGGCAATAAGCAATAATAGATTTTGCGTGTCACGTAAAGCTCCCTAAACATCAAAGTTACTCACCAAACTGCAAAATCCCTAATGGATTCATAATAAAATAACTTTATGGAGTATAGTTTCGGTCATGCTGCTGTCTACCTGCAAGTCCCCTGTACTCCGACTCGTGATTGCTCAGCAGCACGATAGGAAATCAGGCCCTGTATGTTTAGGAAGACTACGGAACAAATCGTAGAAACGGAACTTAACGCGGAAAATTACGGCAATGCCAAAACAAGCAGCTTAGCAAGCCAGGAGGGCAGTAATACACTGACCAGTAGTTACTGCAACACATTAAGTGAAAACAATGAATTGTAAAACACGTGAGTGGTTCTGAGATGAATTTGGTCTCATTGGTGCAAGAAACACAGGAGCGGTACAGATGTGTGGGCAGCTCCTCCACTACACCTAGGAGGCTGCTGTGTTCGTTAGTGGTGCTCGACGCGTGCACTACGGCACTTTGGCAAATGCTTTTCATGGCCATTTTGTTACAATTCCTCTTTGGTTTAGCTGAGATTTGCAGGGATCATGGGGTCACAAGCATTTCCCAAATTGCTGCAATGCTCCTCTGCTGTTTCATTAAAATGCACTTTGCAGAGGTGGCGTGGAGCTGCTCACGTCCACCATAAACACCCCACAGCCCAAACACACACTTCAGGAGCAGACGTGAAACACCTGAATTCTCTACAGCTGCAGAGTCAAATCCCAGACCTGTCTAGTTTCATATCTTTCAGGCAAGGATGGAGAGCAGTCCCCTGTGTGTAGACACCTAAAAAAAAAAACCCCAAACCCCTAAAACCCCCATGCTGGGATGGAGCTTTCCCCGGTACCCACTGATGGTGCATGGATACCTCTCAAGCAGTTGTGAACCTTTCAACTTCCTCTCCCCCTTGAGAGAAGTGCGTTTCAATGGGACTCTGTACACACAATTTTGGGAAAAAGTCAACGATCTCAAATGTCACTGAAATGGAAAATGAATCAGTAAATCATATTTGCACCACAAACTTCCCCGTGCTGTTTTCTGGATCTTAGGGTTTGGGTGGCAGATGCAGTGGCAAAGCAGATACGCAGGCAATGAGCAGAACAAGCCTTCCTCTAACCAGTGCCGAAATTTTCAGCTTAATCTGAAATAGCGAAGAGGAGACAGCTTGTTGTGTTGCAGAGCTACAGCTACCAACGACCCCAAACTCCCTGCAAATCACTGCTGGACACAGCACAGGGCAGACAGGAGCAGGGGTGGTGACAGAGCTCATCCACCCGAAAAGTCAAGTGCTCCCCGCTGCCATCAGTGCGTTCCCCCACAGCCTTTCCCTGCCTCCCCAGTGGGTTCCGAGCACTCGGCGCAGCATAAAAACATCTCACTGGCGTTGTGGGTGTTGCTAAAGCGTAAATGAAGAGACAGAACTCGCAGGTTTGCTGTCAGCGGCAGCGAAATCCAACCTGATAAGGCTTTGCAGCACACCTTGTCAATTTATCGCTGCTGCTGCTCTCTCAATTAGTGACAGGCTGCTGCAAATCCTGGCGTGACTGCTGCGGCCGCCTCTGCCGCCACTGGGCAGGGGCTTTTCATTACCCTTTTTCTTTCCTATTACCTCGGCCCATTTTCCGAAGATGAATACAAAAACTTGTTTGGATTTTGCTCCGATTGGTCAGAAAGGCAAGAGGGGAGCAGTTCACCCAGGCCATATGACACCAAAGGGGATGCTGAGGAAAGGAGGACAACTAGTACTCACAAGAGAAACAGCTCTAGAAACTATGTCTAAACAAAAGGCAAATAGGAAACATCGTATTTCAAATCTGACAGTCCGTTCCTACCGTGATGAGTACTCCAGTTGCATGTCCGTGGGGAGAGGACAGCACAATGAACAATATATGATGGATCACAGTAATTTGGCTTAAATGTAGTAGTGGTTGGTGGGGATAAACACTTGACAGACAAAAAACCTCTGTTATATAAACATTGACTACAACATGTGGAAAATATCACCTAGTTTGAGCTAGAAAAGGAAGAGAGCAGTAGAGTTGAAGCTTAGCAAATTATCAAAATACTGAACTCCTACTAGAACAGCAAGCAGTTTTGGAACAAGGTAGCATTTCAATTCAGCTTTCAAAAATAAATGTCACACATGAGTATCTGAAAAGCAAAGCCCACTAGAAACCTCTTGTGGTTATGGAGATCTCAGTATTGGGAGGCATTTCCAGGCACTGGCCAAGACGATCAGTTCTGATCATAAAAGACTATAAATCGAACATACTACCATGGAGCAAGCGCTGAAACCTTCCGCTGAAGGAGACTGCACACGTGCTACCTGCTACACAGCCGCAATGAATGGTCCGGCCCTGGATCTTCTAGACCCAAAACCACCCACGGAGTTTGGGCTGAGCAATAGGTCTGAAAAAAAACCCAACAAGAGTAGGAGCAGAAAAGGAAAACGTAACCTCTGGAGCGTCCTCCAAGCCTGAAGGGACTTCTCAGATGGCAGCCTTTAAGCACGCCTTCACAATGAGAAGAAAATAAATCTGTCTAATCCCTGTGCTTCTTCCATACACACTGATTTTGCAGACAATAACCCGAAAGAAAGAGTTTTCCAAGTGCCAACTTCCAAAAGGCGTTTCAGTGCACAAGCTTTGTGATAAAAACACTTGGCACAAAAAAACACGCTTTCAGATTATACGCAGATCAAAGCTTGGTCTATGTATCACAAAGGGGCACATAAAATATGGTGCTGATAAAGAAAAGAATCAAGGCAGATTTAGCCCCAGTTATCACAAACTCAGTCCCTCCAGGGGGTCAGCAGTCTGGCTGTGATACAGCAAAGCACTCAAAAGATGCGGAAATTTAATTTCCTCTTAATAACAATAATAATAATAATAAACTCTTAAGAGCCATTCTCTTCCTGCAACCAAGGAGACTGAAGCAAAAAACAGATTATATGACTTCCCAAACTTACACGGCAATGTGCAGCTGAGTCAGGAAGGAGGAAAGTCGGTGAGCATAATCGTATGTGTAAGGATAAGCAAGGCTTCAAGTGAAGGGCTAGACGAAGCTCAATCTGTACACTCTACTTCATCCTATACAAAGGCAAGCACTTAGCGCAAGTACCCCAGGTAGGAGCCTGTTTGGTTGGACTCAGGAAGATAGCTTAAAAAGGTACTTCAGCCTCAGCTCAAATCTGAATTAATCCTTACCATTTCCTTCGCTCGATGAAAAAAGTATCCTGCTACTGCCTGTATCTTACCTGGGGAGCAAGAGCAGCAAATTCTTAAGAGAGCAAACACGAGTGTCCTTTTTTGTGCCTCCTGTGACACGCAGCGTGCTCTCGACCGGCCTGGGGTTGTCCTCACCCGAGACCCCTGGCATACACCGGGAGTCAATTAAGTTAGTGGGACTTAACTTCGCCAGCGCAGCAGTCTAATTGTGATGAATGGATCTACGATATGGAGCTAGCTGGATGTTCCAAGAACCTAATTTGTGAAAGAGAACACCACTACGGTAATAAACTTCTGTCTGGCTCTCATAATTTGTAATAACGTCTGACAAAGACCAGATATGAATTTAGTTATTGTTCATTGTTTTAGGAAGCAAATGCTAAGTTGCTCATGCAGAAGATCCATTTATTAGATATATGAACTTGTGAAAGGAACAAAACAAAACTGGAATGCACACATGGCCAATTCCGTATCTTCACTTCAAAGGCTTTTCAATTTTTTATTGTACCAGAAATGAAAGTAGCTGGCTAAATCTAAAACCCTTGTCCAATTACTATTAATCCCAAGTTATATTTTAAATATGTACTTGCAAATATTGTTCCAGGACAAAGAAAATCCTAAAGGGCAAGGAAACATTTTCGTAGAGCTTTGGAAAAACAAATGTGCTACACTAAAGCCGTGATGCTGGACCTCCCATGAGTCTCGTACTATTTTCTTATTGTTTCTGCATCAGACACAGTCATTGTTTTATCAGGATGGTTAAAACAAAGAAGGATTTGCACGGGGATGCCCACAAGCAGCAAACCTGATTCTTGATCCCATAGTCAGTGGCCCCACTAGACCATAATAAACTCAGTAATGCGATATGGCCCTACATTGCAGCTGTATGGGACCACCTAGAGACTACAATACGTTGTTTTACCTTGCCATTTCACTATTTCAATGTGGTGTACGAGTAACAGTACTTGCTTATTAGGATATTATTTTATTCTTTGGGATGGCAGCTGTGCAGTGGCCACTGCTTGGTTTCCGGGGCTGTAACACATCTGTCCGAGGGCATTCCCCCTTAGCATCCACCTCTTCGTCTTCTGCAAAATGGTCAGTGGATCAAAATAGTCATAAACACACCAATGTTGCCCTATACTCCCAAGCCAAAACTGCATACAGCCTATGCGTAGCAGGCACCTCTGACCATGCCTTGTATTTTTTCCTGTTATGTTGTGAGGCTTGTAAGACCCTTATCAATTAAATATTGAATTAGAGGGACTACAATATTCAGTAATGAGCCCGTCAGTTTGTTACAGTATCACTGAACCTCTTGATATTTTTATTGCCTTCATCTTTACAGCCCATGAGTGTCTTTTGAGAAGCCTTTACTTTTACAAGGTTCTTTTGTTCCTTTACACCAATATTCCTCACCTCCTGAAATGCTTTTGATTTACATGAACAGCACAAGAAATTTCTTCATACAGCTCCTGGGAGCTGTGGACTCAATTTTTGGCTTTAATTGTCTTGGATCTTAACTGTTTCAGATTGGGTAAGCATTGTGACGCACCCTCTTCTTGTAGCCCGCGATTTGAAAAGCTCATCAGTGAAAACCAGGCTCCGATTCTCTTGATTTGTTATGCAAACCCTATAAAGCAGAGTTTACAAAGATCACAAAAACCCCACTCCTACTGGCAATACTAAAATTTAAGTTGCACTGGATAGTCATCAAACAGCAACTTTCTTTAACCATAAATCTACTTCCACAACGGTACAAACTTCTCTGGAAAAGGGGAAAAGGACAAGAGGGATTTATTTTATATTTATCTATCTGTCTTCCAGATACTCATACCAGTTTAATGAGACTTTAAAGGGGGCTGAGGGAAAGCACATGTACAGAGGAGAATAAGAATAGAAAAGGACTCTACGAATTCACAAATTGTGTATAACCAATATGCCATGTTCATGTGCCAATTAAAAATTAAAGCAAAAAAAGTTGAGAAGTTCACACAACACAATGTTTTATACCTTTCAAATACAAAAGTGATTTCATAATCAGAAATAAAGCAAAGTATACCAGCAAGAAATCCTGTCTCTGTTCCACAACAATAGATTGCTTTCCAGTGGCACAGTGTAGAACTGGACAAAATCCCCTCAGCTCAACTCTGCATCTCTAATGGCTTCGTTTTTTAGTGGCCAGCATATAAACACACAAGGAGACATCCTGGAATCCTACCACATCTGTCCCCTACCACAGGCATCGGTTTACATCGGCGAAACACTTGAGCTTACCTTTTCTATACCATAAACAGGTAAGCCTTTCATCCTGGGGTCACCCTTCTCTACTACTACATTTTCCAAAACATATTATCATGAGAAATCCTCCTGGTTCCCAGCAGAGATATCTGAGCTGCTGGATACTCTTCCCAATGCAGAACTGGCCTGCGAGGTGATGGCCGACTCTTTGAAAAGACTGAGGAACAACCTCTATCCATATTGTAAGATCTCGGACTATTCCATAAGTGGAGGTGTACAATCACAGAGCATTGTAACGGCGCCTGAAGGCTGCCGGTTAGCAGCGTACCTGTGGGTTAGCAAAAGATGATGCTGGAGCAATGAGCTTTACAATTCAGAAACAGTACCATAACTACCTACCCTGGTCATAAATGCCACGCGGGCACTTCATTTTATTTTCAAGTCTTCCTACAGAAAAAGAGAGGAAACCGTTTTCTTTGAGTTACAGTTGCATGTATAAAGAAACTCTGGCTAATCCCATAACTGTGCCACTCCTTCATTTGCCCAGGTCCCACAACAGACACTTAACCTAGGGGATAAAGCATCCGTAGCAACACAACGAGTGTGTGCAGTACTTGAGCCCTAAGATAAGAATAAAATAAAAGGCAAAAGGCAAACCTCAAAGAGACTCTAAAAAAGAACAAAGAACTTGCAGGTAATTTTTGGCTCAATTTTGGGTTTTCCCCCCCCCCGCATTATCCCGAGGTAGGAATTTCTGGAGTGGCACTCAGTAGGTGCTTGGCACATTGTGCGACGACAGTTCTAAATTTCAGCTCAGGCAATGGGGAGTATTTCTAAGTTCTGCCCTGGCACCTTCCAAAAGGGAGCCCTAAAGCTCCCATTTGCACATTTTAATGCCCAGAGTTGTTTCTTCCCTGCTCGTTTTATGTAAAGCAGGTTTTAGGCTTCTCCTGCTAATTGAAATCTCCAAAAGCAAACTTTGATTAAACAGTCTGCACGCAGACGTGGCGCAGCAGAGAACACGGCTCAACTACGCTGGCTTTTCTCTCCCCCGCCTTGCTTTTCTGTCCTGGCAGTGGGTGGCACGCAGGGGCTGCCTTTCAGAAAAGCTGTCAGGCAGTGCTGCCCTCACCTTTTACTTAAATGTACACGAGCAGAGCCTTCCACAGCTTTGAAACAGGGATGCTGGCTTGTTTTCTACTGCTTATTCCTTTAGTTCTCCCCCACCCTTTACAACTTCTGTGCATAGCAAGTCTTCTAATCAAAACTGAACTTCCTCCTTACTTCACTCTCAGCACTACGCCTCATGCAGGTACAGGTTACACTCTCACATGCTTTACACTTCTTTAAAATACTTCCAAATTCCTGCACCATTCAAAGGAGTACATTTGGCTAATTAAAGATCCCATAAGGCTATAAAACCTTCTACAAACCAACTCAGCCTTCTTAAAAGCAAGGACACAATCAAAAAAATTGGATTCAGATCCATATTTTGACTACCTAAAAAGAAAAAAAAAAATACTCAGACCTATGCAGAGCAGGAGCTAGGAGCCATATGCAATATTTTCAGATACCCAGACTTCTCATTTGCTTTAAATGTCAAGGCACTCAAATTAATTAGTGCTCTGCCTCACCTCTTTCACAACACTGCCATTAAAGTCTGCAGGAATGTTGCTGCTTGCTTCGCTGGGAGTACAATCATGCAGAATTAGGATGGGAACCACAAAGGATTAAAAAGTATTAACAGCAGAGCTAGCTAGAGTCCATTAAACGCTGCTTTTTCTAGAGGAGTGCTACAATTGAGGGACACGTTAGGCACTGCTGTAATTCCACCATTACCTCCAGGTGCTGGGTAGCACAACGGGAGATGCTGTTCCAGCCCTCAGGCTCTGCGACACATGGTTGCCTGCATGCTGAGCATACAGTGCATAAACCAGAAAGGTTATGAGTACAGTTATCTCATTTAGGAAGACAACTTTTATGAACAGTTATTTATATATTAAGCGAAGATCTGCTGGTATCTGAAATTTATCACTTATTCAAGTGAAAGTCAGGGATAAAAGCAGGTATTTGTGTTGGGCAACAGCACAAGTAAGAGCATCCAGTGGACACCACTGTCTTTCCTCCTCTTCTCCTTCCACAGGGCCACTTAGTACACTTCTTACACTTAGTGGAAGAAAAGGCATTTCCTCGTCCCCCTGCACTATCAGACTGAACAAAGCTCTTGCTGACTTCCCTGTAAACACAACCGTGTTCCTGAGGGCAGAACATCATCCACGGATTTGATTGCCAATACAGATCTATTCCTATCATCCCGCAAACTCCAGGTAACTTTAGAAGTAAACCTTCCTGTAGTTTCCCTCTGCCATTACATTGACAGCGAAGGTCATCTGTCTCCCTTGCATCTGACCCCAGCAACAGGAGAGGTTAAACAGCCTACGAGTTAGCACAGGAACTCAGAAGCATCGTCCGTCGGTAGAATTGCTATTACCAGGGCGAAGGGAAAATTGCAGAGCAGCCTACCAGATAAAATGCACTGAATACGAAGGAAAATCGCCGGCACAGCTGGGGCGTAATGCTTCCAGCCATCTCGAAGAGGAAGGAACAGCAGATTTCAAAGAGGGACGTAACTTTCTGTTGTGGCACCCACTGAAGGTCCCCCACCGCTCTCAAGGGAGGTTTTGGTGCATCTCAGCCGCCTGCGCTATTATTATGTCAGCACTTCTGTTGCTAAATCCTTTCCCGAGCAGTTTGAAATCCAGCCATTATAATTGAGCATGGGCTGAAATGGGCCTGAAATCTTTGTCTAGTGTTTTTTCTTTCATTTTTCTAGTTAATGCATTAACCTGGCTTAAAAGTATCAGTATTTGCAAACAACTCCCTCGCTCTAAGCAACTGTGCATTTTGGGTGCTCTTCTATAAGGCAAAATCAGAGCTAGAGTCAGTAGGACTACAACGTGGCTTTCCTATCCTAATTTATTTATCTGAATCACAGAAGGCTAGTGATTAGAGGCAAAAACCCCAATGAAACCCTATACTTTGAGTTTTCTGCCATGGGACAACACCTCACTGGAGGAATGCATAACAACATATAACAGGATCCATAACAACAAAAAATTCTATAACCAAAAGTTGACTTTCAAGTTTTTAGTAAAATTCACCCCAAATTCTGCTTAGGCGTACCAAACATTAAAGGCAAACGATACTGGAAGTGTTTACATAGTATTTTTTAGTACAGCAGATCTACAGACCCATCCCATATGCAATGGAGGCCAAATGGCAACTGGGAACATGCACATAGTGAGGTTCCCCATACCATAACGTACAGTGCATGTAGCAGTACCTCCCTCTTAAATCCATCCTGGGGTGCTTGGATTAAACAACAGGAGGCCATACACAGCCAAATGAGACCATCACTAAAGTCATAAAATCTCATTTTCTGCCTTTTTGAAAGCAATCAACTTTTACCCTTTTCACACTGAAAAATACAACTACGACAAATTCCCACAAATTATTTCGGTTTGGATAAAACATTTGCAATAGCTTTATTTTATCTTCATGCCAATTAGTGTCAGAAATATTACAGTTCCTGCGGATACTCACTACAAGAAGGCTGAACTCAGCTCTAGATCAGAGTATTGCCAGATGAGAGAGAGAAATTTCAGCCTTCCTCTGTATTGCCAGGTGTCAGGAGGAAAGATGTAAGGTTCAAACCAAAGCTCCTGATCCCAAAACAGTCAGAATTCACAATGTGCAAAATCACATCTGAGTTTTGCCTTTTGGGATCTTTTTTTTTTTCACAGTGACAAAACCGAACTAATACATAAGGTTTTTACAATCTTCATACAGCAAACTGGGCATCTATAAAATGTATCTCTATGAGCTTGTGGCTATTAAAAATCCCAGTGGAGCACTCTGAACCATCCAAACTGTCTAGGGCACAGTTTGGAAGGCCAGTAAGAAATGAATTACAATAGTCAACAGGGGATGTAATTATGGAAGTAGGCTCTTCTGACATTTGCATTTTGCTAACTGTCAAATGTTCTTTATGAAATGTGTGTTATTGTTTCCCTTTTGAAGTATCAGAAGACTATAAATACCTTTTAAGAGTTATACGCAGGGTTTTTAAGTCCCCTACTCTGACGTATTCTAATTAGATATATTTATTGCATGTAGAACAGTAAATGCCATCTCTTACTATTCATATTTACAAGGAGAAAGATGGAAAACTGTCAAGCAACAGAGCAAGACTCCCAGCCGGACAGAGGGCTCTTTCGCAGGCAGAAGCTGCTGACAACACGCACAATTCCCGTAACGCTTAAGAAAGGCCCCAGCTGTCACCATTTTCAAATGTACATGCAAAATTTGGCTTTGCTGTTTTTCAGTATGCTCTTTATTGTTATTAAGTAATATTTTTATCACTGTCGTCCTTATAAGTCCTCAACATGGTCCAAGACCCAACATTTCTGACGAAAAGTTCCTATAAACAGATAATTCTGATTAAAACAAACCACAAAAGGTAAAAGGTAATCCCAGAGAGTTCATACTTTAATTCCAACCATTGAAAGCTAAGGGCCAGATGCCCCTTGGAACACCTCTGAGACTCATGACCACAGTAGCTCCTCCTCATAAACCCATGGGCATGAAGAAGTCCTTCACTGACTGCCCTGGTAGATGTCCTCCATCACTCCTCTGTCCCTGCCTCCCGGGCGAGTAGGCTGCAGGCGGCTCACCCCTGAAATGCCAAGCCTGACACGGTAGAAGGCACGGTTGATTTGACCTGAGTGACCATTCCCCAAGCCACAGCTCTGCAAGGCCACAACAGAAACGACAAGATGGCCAGAAAAATTATTTCAAGGGCTGGATCTACCACCCACTAGATGGACTGTCCTCATCCCAGGCAAATGACAAGAGGGTGACTGCAAGAGGCAGCACAGATCTGCATGACAGGCTGCGGTCACAGGGTACCAGCAGACTCAGAGCCATTCAGTCGAACAAGTTTCTAGCACGAGAGCGTTCTAAAGAGGGATTTGAAGAAAAAAAATGGGGGTACTGCATGAATATGTGCAAAGAATTCCTCCAAAGTGTGATGGGCAGGAGGGGAAGAGGCTCAGAGTTGTTTATTTGAAAACTGAATAAACAAATGAGGAAATTTGGCACTGTGAAATGATTCCTTGGAAGAGTAAAGTCAGCGTGAAGAGCTTGGGAAAAAACAGTTAGGCAATGGGCTGATAAAATAGAGAAGGCAGGTTCAGCGTAGGAATGCAAAGAGATATATGACATGATCAAAAGAATAAGCTGAGACAGCAATCTTGGCAGTCACGATGGATTTCAAAAATAAAAGTCACGTTTGTCAAGGACAAGAAAAGGATAACAATTGAGACACGAGATGGAGAGAGGCAGGACTGTGTTTTAACTGTAAGCATGATGATAAATGCTTTATTTCAGAGCAGTTAAGAAGAATCTGCAAGATCTGGAGTTACCCTGGATGTGACAATCGAAAACAACATTGAGTCAAAAAGGCTGCTGAATTTACAGGGCTGAATAACAGATGATGCTGATATTTTCCCCAGCACTCTGAAAAGGAGGTCAGAGAAAGACCTTTGGGAGTCAGGATTAAAAGGCCCAGTTTAGCCACGTGAAGCTTGAATTGTTGGCTAAATGTGTAAGGAGAGGGCTGGAGAGACAGGTCAAGATTTGAACAGGAGACAGGGCTAGCATCATTTGGTTTGACACCATAACCAAATTTACATTTGCAAATGAAATAACCGATAAAAAGTATAGCAGGAAGAAAGAGATCAAGGACAGAGAGCATCCAGGAAATCCCAGATGAAAACTGCAGGAGAGAGAAAGAGAAATTAGAAACACAGAGGTAAAATCCAGAGAGGAGAGTCCGTGAGGCCAGGAAGAAGGACTTTATTCAAAATCACCTGATAAATTAACGATGCTAATGAGGTGCTCCACCTGAGATCAGCCATGAAGAGGAACTTTGGGAAGATCAGTTTCAAAGAAATGAAGAGGACAAAACCCACCTCTGGGAGCTTCTGGCCTGGAGCTAGAAGGAGCCCCAGGCAGGGACCATAAACAATCTCCTGGCCAAGACCATGCTCTGGCGAACACCAAAATTCAATGAACGACTCACACCATCTCCCCTGCTCACTGCAGAGCAAGTAGAGAGTGATAAAATTAATTCCTTCCTTTATTTCTATTTTTAAATATTCAGAGATGCTCAGTGATAGAGAGACTTGACAGTTTGACATTTCATCTGCTCCAGCACATGTGCTTCAAGGAATAACTACAGATCCATAATTGTACCTCGATTTCTGGTCAAAGATGCCAGAACCAACAGATTTCCAGTAAAGTCAAGAAGTACCTTTGGTACATTTTAAATGAGGTATCTTCTGCCAACAGTGAGGATTTTCATCTTGCTAAAATTTTCTTTCAGCCAAGTTCAGCTGTCCTGTTAGCAATCTATCAGCATAACTAACACTATGATTCGCATCAAATGGAGAAGAGCAGCAAATCCAGGGGTTATCAGCACAAACTTGATAAAGTCTCAGAACAACCTGGAAAACGCTTTATAGAAGCCTTATAGAAGCCTTAGCAACAACTTTGAAAAATCTGTGCATTATAATGTCAAGAGAGCTTAAAAGGTCAGGAAGATGGGAAAGATGTAGGCGCTTAAAACAGTGGCTGGATCACATCAGAGCAACAACATTATCTCACTAGAAGAGAAAAATCTGAGGCCAGCAGGATTATAACCAAGCTGCTGCACGCATTATTTATTTGGACATCATTAAGAGTTAAAGCAGAAGCACAATCACTAGTTCTGTGGCCAGCATGAAAAGGCAAATTAATTTTTTTGTAAAAAATGCTACAGGTAGGGTCTGGTCCCCCTTCCATGGAACGGTGAGTTATTATTCAGTGAGTAACAACT
Organism: Grus americana; assembly: GCF_028858705.1. NCBI lineage: Eukaryota > Metazoa > Chordata > Aves > Gruiformes > Gruidae > Grus > Grus americana. Next base: position 31,182,219 of record NC_072859.1, read on the forward strand.
TCTCAGGTAGGTGAACCCTGTTCTGCATGAGCATCGCATAATCACATAATGCTCCTCAAAGATAATAAAGGTTAGCGTAAGGGACAGATAACAAGAATGAGAATAGATAGTCAACATGAAATATATATATTTATACATATGGTTTTTCTCCCTAGATTTCATACTGACAGCCTGAAGAAAATGGCTACAGATTAAATTCATAAAACGTGAGTACCACACTGCAATACTTCTCTGCAAAACTGTAACCCCATCAGATGCTTACAGTATTCCTAGAAATTTTACCATCCCACAGGCTGTGCCAAAGCCCTGTATTTTCATAAATATATGGGTCAACATCTCCAAAAGTATATAATAGATCCCTCCAAAGTATATAATAGACAATGCAAACAAAACTCATTTTTAGCGTGCTGCATAGGACAAAATAAGAAAAAGTAGTGAAATGGCTGTCATCTTCAGCAACTGGGTTACAATCCATCTGTTTAGGGTATTTCTCACCAGTAAACAAGATACTGATATAGGTCTACCATGCTTTTTGGACAACTGTGGAATCTAGATAATTAATCTCTAACAATAGAACATAGAGAGCTATATATATATATATAGCAGTATATTCTGGCAATCTGCATATCCACAAGCCGATACAAAATTTTGCTTTAACACAAATAATTCTTTACTTAAAGCCAAATAGTAATTTTTTCCTTTCATCTGACTTCTCTTTCACAGTGTCTGGGTTTTCCATTAAAGTCAACAGGATTTTGCAATTAGAAAGGACAAGATTTTAAAAGTATACCTCATTACATGAATGTAGAAGAAAATGTTTTCCCAAGTATTTTATAGAATTTAATTATTATTTTTAAATACATTTTTGGAAAGTAACCTACAGTAAACAGAGATTTATTGTTACATAAATAAACAATGAGACAATTACAGCCTCTTTATGGAGACCATATTAGTCATGCACATCTAATGAAGCATTACTAAGCTATCACAGGGAGATAGCCTGATGTGTGTGATTAACAAAATAATACTCATAAATAGCTAATGAACAATGATGGTTCTTTAAAAATTTTGCATATCCTGCTATATTGAGAGTTATGGTTTTTGTCGCTTTCTAAGGAGCACATTAACCACTAAGTTTCACCCTGAAAAGGAGAATATGAAATAGCATAATGCAACTATTTGCATTTTTGCCTTCTACAGACTAGGCTTTTGAAAATATAGAAGAACTCTCATGAAAGTCTACTGATGAAGAATACATTTCAGCTTGTGCCATACTGTGTTTGAAAGATGACGACTTCAGATGTCACCAGGATGCAAGGGAAATATGACAGAACAAATGGACAAAAAATGTTTTCATATAATATGCAGGCATGATATCTCTGAAGTGGCATTTGGTAGAAAAAGTCTGGGTTCAGTAATAATTGTGGTAATTTTTTACATTAATAAAAGAAAAAGAAAAGTATTTCCTTCAGGTGAGGTATATGTTTGGCAAACATATTCTGGAGAAGGCAAGTGGGATGGATGGCCCACATATGACAGTAGACAAAAAAGGTACACTTATAAGAAAAAAATAGGGTCAAAACCCATGTGTAAAGACCATTTTTGGCATATAACCAGAGAACATCCTGTTCATAAATACAATTTTGGATTATACAGCTAATGCTGGGGCCTTAAGAGCAGAACAATTTGTGGCGGTCTGCCTGCGTGAGCGGCTCCTCCAGCAGATGAGTGGGTCCATAGAGCAGTTTACAAAAACTGCAGGCTTGCAGGGTGAACTCTCCTATCACCTGCTAAATACATTGACAAGAATTCCAAAAGTGCTATGAAGGGACCTATTTAGATTAATCCATGGAACAGAATGATGAAATATAAGAGAGGAGTGGTGTTATTTCTATTGCAGTGCTATAGATGAACTAAATTGTATCGCATCTACAGTGCAAACTCACAGCAAATCCTCGTATTTTACTTGCTGAGATAAATTCTTCCTAAATGATATTCCACCTTCAAGCTAATCTCCTTCATGGATAAATTTACTCAAAGAGCAGAATTCCTGATGGCTGGAATAATAGCATTATTAAAATCAATATTTTTTGATAAATATTAGCTCTGGAACATTAAAGAGAGCTATAAAGTACAGGGGAAAAAGCCTTGCTTATCATTTTCAGTAGTAACCCAACTACAGCCCTTCATCTGTAATGAATTATGGAGCAATTCCCCTAAATCATATGTATGAAGTCAGCTATGACACTGTCAATTTTAAAAAATTTGCTAGTTTTGAGCTACAAATTGATTTTTTATTGTGATAAATTAAAATCCAATAGTAGCCTACAAGATACTAAACATACAGAAGCCTACATTTTTTCAGAATATTTTTTCTCTTTTCCATCACATCAGACTGCCACTGTGGCAGACACGATAGCAATAGCCAATGATAAAAATGAAGAAAGGCCACACTAGAGAGATAAATAACCTTTCTGAATAAACAATAAATGAGCGCTGTGGCCCAAAATATCCTTCTGGGAATTCCAAAATCATGGAAACACAACTAAGGGAGAAAGCATTGTGGGGGACAGGAAGGGCTGTTAAAGGAGGAGATTATCCAGGCTGTTCCCTATTACGGGGCATATTTTTTTCCCTGTTGCACAACTCTGAACATCAGTCTCTAAACTTTATAAACCGTTAAGTTTAACACGGATATCAGAAAATCTGTGTGAGCAAAACACAACCTTTTTGCAACCCCTTTTGCTTCCTTCCTATCAAAAGATCCAGGCTGAGCAATCATACATCCCCAGTTTTGCCAACTTGTGGGATTTTCCTTGTTGCTTCGAAATCAAGAATGGGATTATAGTGTCCTGCATCACCTAATTGCATCGCCCTTATTTTGCCTTATAGGAGGTTCCACACTCTAGCGGTAATGCAGCTTTCTTTGGGGGTGACTTCAGCACACAGACATCGACATGAGACTACGGTATTATTTACTACTACGACAGCTGACACCTCTTAGCATTACACCACGATAAGCCAAAGCCATATGGATGAGACGCAGTGCAGCGGGAAAAAGCCGAAGGGATGGTGGCTGTGAAGAACTGGCAGAGGAGTTCATGCACCCCTGCTTCAAAAGCTTGGCAGGGAAAGCATGATTCTCCTGCTTTCAAAAAAAAAAAAAAACATGTGAAAACTGATGTCGAAAGCTCCCCACATCCCTCTGTCACAATCCTGTTTCAAGAAGGACAACTCAATACTCCTGTCCATCACTCCGGCAGCTCACGGGCAGACGTCTGGAAGGTGGATTTAAGGGTTTCAGTCTAAGCCTCAGTGAGTGAGTGACAGGGTTACTGTAAGGATGATATAGTTATGTCAGATTTTGAGTATAGGGTGTCAAAGTTATGAAATGAAGGAGACTTGCTCTCACATCCCCACCTCCCTAGCTGCAGACAGGAGAGTGTGCAGGACACTGTAGGAAAGGCAATTTGGCTAAACCACACCTTTGTTTCTAAACACATCCCCTTTCCCCTCTTTATTTTATGAAAATAAATCCTATGTTTGTGAAACATCCAGACACAAGTGCCACAGGACAAATCTCTCTCTTTCTTCTTCTTTATTTTCCCAAGAAAAGACTTTAGTAGTCTTAGGAAAGTAACTGTGGCCTCAGTGCAATTTGCAGATGAAAAAGAAAACAAAATATTACCAAATTGTTCGGTGTATTACACTCTGTTCTGTACACTGAATGAAGCTGGTATTCTCCGGCCAAAAAAAAAGGTATGTCACTACACGGTTAAGTACTACCCTAACATCTGCTTATTAGAGGACCCAACCACAACTGCACTGGCAGCCCCAATCCTGACATTTCCTGTCTTCCGAGCACAGGCTGTAACCGCAGCAATGTTCTCTTAAACACTGCTTTTGTATGAATACTTTACACATGCTGTACACAACACATTCCAAATGAGCTTTTCATTACTAACTACTTGTATTATGTATCAGTGAGCTCAATGACATTGATTTTCTAATAATATAAATTAACTGGCAAAGATAATTTCATCTATCATCAGTAGGGTTTTATTTCTGGCATCATGTTAAATAGTTAATCTTTCAAAAGATTAAATCAAGAGCTTTTTAAAATTCAAGGCAGAGCTTAAACTGCTGTAAAAATCTTCTTAATTAGGATTAAAACAGTTTGTGTGTTGTCTCTTTATATCTAAGTAGTATAATGTTTTGCTTAGGTTTCTTCTTTCAGAGCAATTTTAAAAATCAAACATGATATTGCTGTGGCAAAAACTGCATAAGGCACGGAAGTCTCCTGGAACTTCCTTGACCAGATGCTACTGGATGAATTGCTGCTTGGTAAATCTCAAACAGCAACCTCAAACTTTCCAGTTTCTTCTACCTCTAATTGCATACAATATACACTTTTCCTACCACTGATGATACAAAAGCTCTGATTCTTGTGGTTACTGCATATCTGACAGAAGACGGTCACTGCTGTTAACGGGAGTGTATCGCATTATGGTGACCATGACTGCATTGATCTGGAATTATGGACCTGATGGAAATGCTTTAGGATTCCCCTGGGACATCTTCAGGGCAATCCCAAGGAAGTGTGTGCCGCTCCCAGGAGCTCCCCAGCTCCCAGTGCCCCTCCTTGGCTCTCATATCTATCTCAGGCTCGGGGAAACAAGCTTCACTCTCCTGGGGTTGTCTGCAGCTCCCTGTTCCAGCTTGTTTTCTTCTCCTCAGCTTCCCATGGCACGAAGGGCCCAATGCAAGACAATCCCAGCCTCTAATCCTAATCTCTTGTCATTAGACTCTCAAAAGTCACTTGGTACTGCCAAGGAGTCTTGAGCGGCATCCAGAGGACCGGGGCAGTTGGGCCCAGGCTGGATGAGAACACCCATACGGGCACAGACACCAGCCTGTACCATGGACTGCCAAAGCCTCCTGCAAACAGTGGGCTGGTATTTCCAAGAAACGTTTTTTTATCCGGCAGAAGGAAAACAAATCCCTTCTGGCCACTTTTTGGCCTCAGAGCTGTGAGCGTTTATGCACGTAAGGAGCGTCTGTGTTCTCAAGTAAATGGTTCTGCAGAAGTATCCAGGACAAGGCTTTACAATAAACCATGTCCCCATGCTACTCTTTACACCTCAGCCATCTAATGGCTTGCTCCGATATATGATAACCATTTATCAAGCTTGTCAGATGCTTCATGTGTGCTTACATCGGTGAGAGAAAGCCCAGCCAGGAAATGCTTTTAAAGAAACATCCATGAAAACATTCAGTTTTGTTCCATCACATGATGATTTTACTTACCCCTGTCTTTTCATCAAAGATTTTGATTCCCCCAAAGGAGACTGTTAAGAAGATTTTTTGTTTATGTTCTCCTTTCGAACGAGCCGCAGCAACAATTCCCTATAGAAACAAAGAACAGTTTGGCTGGTTTCATTCCTCTTCTTAGGAGCCACAGCAGAGCACAAAGATTCACTTGCTGTCAATTCACCACTTTTCTAGGAAAACTTAAGGGCTTTCCAGAAAAAGTCCCCCTCTTACTTCTGGCTTCCTCCCTTGTCTCAAGGTACCCCATCCCTTTATGCTACCCAGAAAGCATTTCAGATGTGCTCCCACTTCCAAGCCCTGTACTAGCTAATCCTCCATGAAATTTGTTTTCATGGAACCTCAAGGTCATTTCTAGCACACTTTCCCCAGCTATAAGCTGTTTTGTTATCTTTTTTGGGTTTTTTTCCCCCAAGAGGAAAAAAACAAGTGGTGAAGAAAAAAATACCAACAACTTTAGCTTACTTCCACTTACCTGGAATAACCAACTTGAGCTTTTTACAGAAGAAGAATATTCTTCTCAAAATCAAACTACACCTCTGCTGTAAAAACCTGGTATTGAGGGTTAGTTTTTTTCCTGATCTCAGGCTTTTACTTTGTAAGTGAACTTGCTGATACGCGTCTCACGTATTATGCTCCCAAAGCATAATAGTAACTTCTATTTTCACCTTCTCGGGAGCCTGTCCTGACCAATAACACTATACTAAGATCAAATGTAATCAATTGCACTAGTAAATAAATGAAAGTATTTAGCCTTTAGCTGGTGCTCTGCAATTGCAACATGTTTAAACAACCACTAACTTGTGGTTGAAGATCTTCATGAGGTCTTTGTTCTCATTACACAGACATAAAAATTAAAGAGAAAAAATGGAGTCATTTGTCAAAAGTCACCCCAAAACTTTACGCCTGGCCTTAAAACTCATGTTGTTAGATGCTACATTTCCAGAGCAGACAACTTCACGCTATGCTGCCTTACATACAAACATGAATTTCTAACGCTCCCTTCCCTTAACAGTTTTAGTCATCTCACAACACTGTTTAGATCAATCTCGCCACTCTGCAAACAGGTATCGGGCACCTGGGAGATGTGGAAATGGCCATCCATGGAGGGGAGAGACAGAAAGGCTTGTGTGGCAGAACAGTGACAACTCTCCCAAATTGCTTCTAGGAACTATGGAATTATGAGAAATATCCAGTATACAATTAAAACAGATAGGAATATTGCGGCAGATGTGATAAATCAACACTGCACCTTTCAGAATAGATTATTTTTTGCTTGTGTTAAATGTTCGTAACTGATTTGTAAATTATCTACCAGATCTTTCTTTTAGATTGTTGAACCATAAGATGCATGTCATCCCATGCTGTTTCTTCATGAATAACTACCTAATTCCTCCCAGTTCCTCGAGACTGGAACCCTGCTGCTTGGTAGTGTAAAAGATATTATCTAGTGATTTCTTCTCCTGAAAAAAATGAGCAATGGGAAATCCATCAGCTCTCTTGGTAGAGTGCTGGGGAGAGGACTGGAAGGGGAAAAAAAAAAAAAAGGAAAAAGCCTGCAGAGGGTTTACTCCTAGACTTAGCTTGTAACCCTGCAGTGCAGGTGGGAAACCAATGGCCAAAAAACTGCACTGCCAAGACCACAACCTATCCTTCCTTCTCAATCACTCCAGCTCTTCCACATTTCCCAGGGCCACGTAACGGATGCTTCCTATAGAGAGCTCTTAACGCTCTTTGAGGGTCGTAGGAAAAGATTGAGCCAGAGAGAGATGTCTAGCATGCCTCAGAAAGTCCACCCTCCTCCACCACTAGTGCTCTCAGACTCTAAGTTTACTCTCTAAGTCTACTCTCTAAGTTTGCAGTCTGCTCAAAATCTGCTTTTGTCACTGCTCCATTTCTTTCCCAAAACTCTGGGGACTCCTCGTTATCTTCTCACGTTCTGCCCTCTCACTGCACTGCCTCCTGATTGTGTAGCCCGTCAATCCTGCCCTTACAGGTGCAAGACATTCTCCTCCCAGTGAGCACACTGGTTCCCCCTATATCCGGATACCTACACCCCAGACTGTCACTCACCCCTTCCTGCCTGTCCCGACAGGAGATAACAGTCAAAGGCAGGGCTGTAGTTGATTAGCACTGCCATATAAAATGTTCTGATATACCATTTTTCTTCATAGTGCTTTACCTCCCCTTTGCATAATAAAATTATTCAATTTGCAGATGTGTTGTTTATAATTTGTGGATAAATTGCAGTGGTGTCAATCATGAATAACTACTGAACTCAGAGATAATGTATTAAAATTAAACTGGGATAAGCAATACCAGCCAGGAGTTCATGTAAAATTGACTGATTTCAATACATAATTAACCAGAGTGTGACTCAGTGTCATGGAAGGAGAATGAGTAAAAGTTCAAGCTGAAATTTGCTCCCCTTGACTCCAGAATATTAAACATTAAAAGTTCCACTGAACCTTGAGCTTCATCATGGAGTCTTGGCATAACTTGTCTCCTCGTGCGGCAGAAACCTCATCTATCCCAATCAGTTTTGCTTTGTATCGGACACCGTCACCTTTAAACCTCTTTATTAAAGTGGCTTCACTGCGATCCTGACCTGAAAAGACATAAGGGAAACAAGGCAGTTTGTGTGAGTGCCAAGGAAAAGAAATGAATATATACTTGCAATTAAATGGCAAATTAGATCTAACTCCTACCTCAACACCTAAACATGCGAACATTTGAATACAATTAGAAGAAAAGTACTAGTTCAATAAAACCTTTTGGCCTTACTACCTCAAATGAATTCACAGTGGAATTGTTGCCATACAAAATCTTCTGCACAAAATTTGCACACAAATTAGGTTTACAGAAATAAGAGATAAGCCTGAATCAGACCTCATGGATCTGAAAACTTCTGATCTGCACGGGTTGTTTTAATCCCAATACACTTGAGAATTCTTCATTTTGCAGACAAAACTCTAATAGAAACATGCTACTATTTCCTCATATACCGACTTATCTAACCGTATCAGCAATATTTACGCTATTACCATTTGAATGATGAAAAAACAAATGATGTTATTTAACTATGGAATATTGCTGCTCTAAAACCCCCACAAGAAATATTGTCTCCTTGTTCTATTCTTCCTGCTTATAGACACCTACAGAAAAAACATAACCAGCAACGTCGGCTCTCAGGCTCACCCAGAGAAGTTTAAAAAATGGCACAAGATGTTTCTTAATAAAAAAGCAATCAGAGGCTAAGATAGCACAGTACTGATAGGGCCAATGTACATAAATTACAACGCTCAGACTAGCCTGAACCACACGACGATAACACTACTGCAACCCATGAAAGGAACAATTTTGTCAGGAAGAGTTTTTCCCTATCTGCAGAAGAGTTTATACTGTGTCTTAGCTGGAAGAAATATGTTAGTTAGGGAATCAGCCTTCCTAAAATTGATTAAAGATATATTTTGCAGCTGTCTGCGGAATTTCTTGCTAGGATCTCAAAAAAACAGCAGTGAAGTGTAAATAATTGCAACCAAACAACATCCAAGGCACAAAGCAGCAAGGAAAAATGTGAGATGTTAAAGAATCTGAAGTTTCTCAGACCTAACAGATTCCACCAGAAAACTTGCCTGAACATGGATTGACGTTGCTGAAGTTTATCCTAATACCACCCAGGAGCTCTAGTCACAGATTGTGCCTCATCCTTCTAGCTATTATAAAAAATGAACAAAGAGCTTGAGCCTGCTACATATGAACCAGAGGTAAGAATCTAGTATTAGACACCTGTATTTGAGAATTTTGGCCCAAATTTTCTCCAAAGCTCATTCCTATTTGAAAGGCCAGATTTAAGTACTGAAAAATGTAATAAAGTCTACTTCTGTGCAGCTGGGTTTTGATAAGCAAAAGTGCAGAAGCTTTTTTGGGAAAAAGCTATTTTGATTTGCATTTCTATTAAAAGTACCTTTTTCAGCAGTCAAGGCTTGGGTCAACCTTGCTAGTGTTACATACCCACCAAGCGGATGAATAAACTCAGTTGAAAACTATGGAATTGAAATTTTTACAATACCTTTACAGGAAAAACTAGAGAGCATATATGACCAACGAAGAGTACTTCCAAATGAAGATACTCATCGGGTTCTCCTTCCCCCCGACTACTGCACAGTTCACGCTGTGAACTAATGATGGAATAAATGCACGTTAAAAAATAGAGCTATTTTAAGCTTACTGAGATCTTCAAGTGTGTTTGAGCACACAAATACTATTTCTTTCAATGAAAAATATCAGCTCAGAGCAATGTTTTAATGCCTCATTTATAGCCCTTCAAAAATAAGGCAGCTGATTAAGTGTCGCTGTGATAGTTGAGCGGCCACCCAATTGTTTCCCTTAATTCCTTTTCACTCCTGCCCCCTCAAAAAGAATTAAACAGTGTTGAACCTTCATGCGCTTACATTATATTTTATCTTTAAAAAAATATAAAATCCAGTGAGACACAAATGATAAATCAGAAACTCGAAGCAGTGATAATACCATTCCCCAGGGAAATGTCAAGGCAGATGTTGGCACCGTCAGCTAAAAACAATGAAAAAATATTTTCCACTTTCAGCTCCAGAGTGGGGCAGGAGGGAGAACATCTGGAGACACAACAAAGTACAACGATAACAGTGGACTTTTCCATATGTCTTTTACACTTGCAAAGATATCCTGTTGATTTGCAGTAAATAAAATCCAATTCCAACAGCTTTCTTGCCACCAATTTTCAACCTTACGTCTTCGTTACAGCCAAAGGCAGCGGTTAGCTAATAGCATGAGCGTGTAAGCGTTCAGGAGTGCTTCCTGGGTCCAAGCTACGATAGCGACCTCACATTCATCAGTTATTTGAACACTTATACTTATTCCGACCTATGATCTATTTTGCCACATGTAACTAAATCCCTGACATTAATAGCCCATTCAAACACAACTTATGGCTATGTTTGCTTACGCACAAGTCCCGTGTCAATTATGACCCAGATTAAGCAGGATAAAGTGCTTTTGGGATAAATGACTGGGAAAATCATCAACCTGAAACAGATGTAGATATTTTAAACTGTGGTGGAAACTGCAAATTACTCGAGACTACAAATTCATCCGTGAAACCCTAGAGCATATGTCCCATGAAAAAGCATAGCGAATGCACACATTCACTGCCCTATATTATAAATCAGCCGTCTGCAACAGTCCCCATTTCTTAGTGTACATCCAGATCTCCCCCAATCTATGCTGATACTTTATTTCCAAATTTTGGTGCTGTAACCTGTACTGAAAAAACTTTTTACGTGCTTGGAAAATTACCATGTGACAAACGCTGCCAGTACGGTCGATTTAATAGCACTCACGGGATGTGAGATTTATGCAGACTGATAGTTCATTTGCACGCTGGACACTTATAAGGCAGATAGTCCAGACTCTCATAAACATCTCATCATTAAAACAAAAAAAAGTTGGGTTTTTTTTTTTAATGACAGTTCTTGAACAAGGTTCTTTCTGTGTTACAAACTGCATAAATAAGAGATGCTCAAAGTCAGAGGTTGTCATTCTTCTTAAGCTTCGGAGGAGGCTGAGGGCTAACATTAAATCCCTAAAGCTGTGCCTGTGCCAGAAACCCACCCAGGAAAGTGCTGCCTCTTTCCACCCGAGTAACAAGCGGAGTGAATCTTTTCTTCTTTGCAGCTCCTGCCTTTGTCAGCGGAGACCCGCTGTCGCGCTCGGCTCTCCAGCCACCCCCTGCCACCGCGCTCGCTCGGTTCCAGCCTGCGGGACAGAGGATTATCCTGGACGCGGGGCTGCACTGACTGCTGGAGCTCAGTTTTATTTGAGTAACGAGAAGTTGCTTCTTGGGGCTTTCACTCTCGGCTTGCCTTCCTCAAACTACAACTAACATCTCAAGGGCAGGAAGGGGGACATTCATAAACCAACTATGAAGATTTAGTGGAAAACTGAAGCTTGAGATCTCAAATCATTACCAGACCATAATCTACAGCAAAATTAGAAGCACGTATTTAATGACAACCGCTTCTCTCCACAATACATATTTCCTGAGATCTCATTTTAGGATTTATCAACTGCAGAGAAGCCCACAGCTGCCAACGCCACACGAGCAGCTGACGCCCATCTCAGTTGTCCACCATACTCTGCGCAGGTAGGGATGTGTCCAGCGTTCTTCATCAGAGGATAGCACCACTAGGTCATTCTAAAATGATCCTAAATTAAATTTTTGTATTAAAACTTTTTAAACTTCAAGACCAATGAGTATTTTCCAATGGTTTGAACTAAAATGCTTTCATAAAGAACTTTTCACGAGCAAAATAATATCCCAAGCATTTGTTCGCAACTCAACACAAGCACTTTACAATCCAGGATGGAACCAGATTATCAACAAAACTAAGAATTATTTGATTCTCATGCTCCAAACTGAGAAAAAATGCAAAAGAACCCACAAACAACGTCACACAAATTCAATTTAGAAAGGCGATCCGTTTTAATTAGAAAATGTGCCGCTGTTGACACAAAGAAAGAAATGTTTTGTTTGCAGCATATGGATTTATAATCCTCAGAGGCTCTTAAAATGTAAATGTAAGAGTAATTATTTTATCTATTTCAATAGATGTCACCGTTCACCTTTAAGCCACATGGGTTCCAGCTGGAGCCACTGCTCCTGTGAGTGGGAAAACATGACCTTTGCTGCCGAGTTGTGACATTGCACTTGGACTTCCACAGTCTTTTAAGAGAACAATAAATCCCCGGAGCTGGGTGATGCAAAGTGCTTCATCTAAAGTAGAGTGAGGCTTATCATCATGATCATCGTTAAGGTATTTAATCCATCTCGCTAAAGCTACTGTAGAAGTAATAAACAAGGTTTTTAACACAGTCAATCATTTTTATTCTAGGAAATATACCTTAATTAAACTAGGATTCCCTAAAGCAAGCTAGACAGACCTGAACCCAAACCCCCAAGTACTCAACTGAAGTACCTCAAGTGCATTCAATCCCAAGACATTACTGGTAAACAGTCCAAGAGGGACATAACCTGTTGAGGAACATCAGCAGAGGTCACTGGAGCCGCTCAGGGGACGTTACCATCACAGCAGCTCACCAGCTGCCACTCAACCCTCACCTCGATGTCAAGAGGGAGAGTTGTGTTCGCATTAGGTTATCTGGCTCCACGTAATGCTCTTAATTTTGCAGACTGAAGCTCACGCAAGGTTTTCTCCCCAGGCACTGTGTATTTTGGTGAGTATTTCAAGAAGACTTATCGTCACTCTTGGTACAAGTCAAGGATTACACTTGATTTCGGCTCTTAGCCTGACAGAGCAGCAAGCTAACGGTGTATTAATATGCTAACATTTAGAGCAAACGCTGTTCATTCTCCCAGGGGATCTGTAAGTAAGTGTTATTTCATAAACAGAAAAAGAAAACAAACCAAAGCATCACTGCAATAAGCCCACCCTTGCTTTTTCTGTATGCTCTTATAACACGCTGGGCATTCTTCACAGCACCCACTAATCTAAACCAACAGCCCTGGAAATGGCTATATCCTTTATTTAAATGTGTGAAGCCCTCAGGGCATAATCTGAATTTCTTGATTTTACGACTGCAAAATATATAATGATATTATCACCAAAGCCAATAACACGCCCCTGGCAATCAATTCACTGAAGAATGACACATCACTGTCTGGTTTTTTTTTCTTTTCTAACTAATAAACTGTCAAAGTTGTATCCATCACACATTCAAATTATAAACCTGAAATAACACCTCCTTGTATCTCATAGGGCTGAAAAACAATCACATACGCACTTATAAATAGCCTACATCTTCATGGGGACAATTAGCATTTTTATAGCACCAACGCAGTGGAAAATACAAAACGCTGTGATGCAGAATGACCTCTAAGATGCTACACACACTGAAGACTAGTGAATTAATTACTAAGTGAACAATATTTCCTGTTAGCTGTGCATATATACGCCCCTATGTCCACATATATATACATCCATAATTTTACGTATTCGCACATATGCATACACACATGGTGTGCAGCTTCATTTGGTATCAATTATCCAAAGAAAATTCATGGTAATTTTAATCAACTACAGATTTCCCTGAGGAGGAAAAAAAGTACATAAGCAGGTATAAAAGAGGCAATAGTCGTACATAATTGTATGTACCTTTCAGTACAGAAGCAACTAAAGAGCAATTCAGGAAGGAATCATGAAAAGCTCAAAGAGATTATTCTCCTTGATGGGACATTTTTCTCAATGGCTTCACAGAACCACAAGTCCGACGCAGAGGGCTCAAAACTATCCGTCACACAAAGGGATGGATCTTGATACCAAGACCGCAGCACCTCAGGAATGCAATTCTTTCTTCATAGGCTTAAAAAGTTCAGTGCAGACCACTTATTTGGGATTTTAAAACTAAAAAAACCCAGGAATTCCCAGATCCTCCTGCTATCTGTTAATCTAATTTTTGAACTTCTCTGCTAGAGGTAGAAAACTTTGAGTTGCCAGGTGGTATACTTGTCTTTGGGAGCACAACTGCCCAAAACCCACCATGAAAACACATCATATCTAGCAGTATACGTGCACACAATTTAACTTCTGGTGTTATCACTAGCATTCTCTTCCTCTAACAATATTTCTCAAATGAGTTTCTTGCAATTAGCCATTTTTAACAAGAGTTACTTAAGGGTTTAATTTCAAGATCTATAATTCATCTCAAGTGACCAGAGTACATTCGCAGGAAGATCTGCTCACAACATCAATCACTGCCATCTTTTAAATGAAGAGGTACTTCGCATTTCACACTTCCATCTATGAAGGCTAGTTGCTAGCAACTGAAGAAAACACTACTGATGTAGTGAAATGCAGTCTGGTTTTGGGGGCGGATTACAACCTTAAAAAGCACGTTAAAATTTTAGAGGGAATAAGTACCTCTTTTCTATATCGGACCCTATGCAAAACCCTTGGTTACAGTATATGAGTACAACTTGAATGCAAACTTTTCCTTTCATCAACTGATGGGGAAACTCCTAAAAAGTCTGGAAGATGTGTTCTGGAGTGCTTTCAGCCGACCTAGCTAGAGATAGGTGGCCGTAGGGTCAACAAGTGAACCCTGTTGGGGTCCACTGTATTAACAAAGTGATACTGCCATAGTACAAGTACATAAAACCTTGGCAAAGTACCTTGTAAACCTCCTCCTGCCAAGAACCCTACCTCTTCCTATGAGCTGCCCTTGCCCAAGAGTGCCCTCAGGAAGCACGTGAGCCTCCTAGCTCGAAGAACTAGACAGAGAACCTGATGGTACTTCAGTCCTCTTGGTGCTTCCACTCAGAAAAAGGTAAAAATGCCCCATTTTGACAGCACTGCAAACATCTGTCTTGAATGCAAAGACCGAGAATATTTCTACGGTACGTGACAAGCCATTTAAAAAGGGGAAACAGAAACCACTCTGAAGGCTCAATGAACTTCTATTACGGTTAAATTTAAAAACATTACCTACAATTTTAAACACAGATAAGGGCTCTCCAGGAAAACTCAATCATCGTTCAGACTATCATCTCAGCAGTACTTCCCGATTGTTCAGCACTGCTATTCACAGTAACCTCCAACTGAGAGATTTTATGGCTTCTGGCATTATTAGCCTGTGAATTACTGTACTCGAAGACACCTACACATCCTCACTCTTAGAACCAAGTTTCCTATATAAGTAAATAAGATGTTCTCATACTATTTGCTAGCTTTGATCAGAGGTTTATGAGCAGAGATGTCATTCACAAGGTGACAGCAATTGCATTTGCCAAGTTTTTATCTTAACACTTTGTACTCTACACGAGCTAATACAAAACAAGATGTACATTTTACTGTCTCCAAAGCACAACGGTCGCATGGACTGGATTAAATTATTTCTTTATAGTACAAAGAAGTATGTGTGAGTATGTCAAGAGAAGAATTCAATTATTTACGGAGAAGGTCTCAGTATAAAATAATGTTTGATTAAAATTTTGGAAAAATCTCAGTGATGGAGAGTCTGGGGTGAGCACAGGGGAGATAGCAGTGATTGAGCACATACGCTCCACAGACAGATGACAAAGCATTCATTTTAGATTTAGCCAGAAGGCTCACTGATCAATTTTATTTTCTTAGATGGTCTTTGAGATGACAGTATATGGGCACATCCTCAGACACAGAAATGACCAAAAGCTGAATGTAATTAAACTTCCTTTCAGCCTCTGTACCACGCAAGTCTTCATAAATCATTGAAAGCCATTTTGTAAGGTGCCTTTTGCAGGCTGGATGCACAAGCAGCTAAAATCCCAAATTCTACACTGATTTAAATTGAAATAAGACACTGCAATAAAGCTTCGTTTTGGGGTGCTAGCCTTGTTCAGCAAGCCCTAGGGAATAACCAAAAGTGAAACAAGGAAAACTTGGTCATCCACTTTCTGCTGTTAGAGATTAAGAATAAAAATTATGTTTTCTGGACAACTAGACAGGAAGGGAGAAGACAGGTATCTGTGGATTCTCCTTTTTAAAAGACAGAAGATAGTTTAGTAAACTTTGTTCACCTAATGTTTCAAAGCTGGGGTAAATGTTTAAATCAAGCAGCCATCAAAATGTCAAGTAAATAAAGCCCTTGGGAAAACAGAGTCATCAACCAGTTCATTCCTTACCCACTTGCCTGGATGTCAGTATGAAATTGCTTGCTTCTGAGACAAAATCAACTTAGAAAAGGTAATTGATTTTACAGTGATCCTTAATTGGCGTTAATATGTGTGCTGCATTTGCACGGGGCATAGTAAAAGCCCAGACACTTTGACAATCAAGGGACCTATTCTGGCTGTACTAATATGCCCAAGCAAAACAGCCCTAACAGGACAGCCAGTAGATACCATCTACTGCCAGAAATCTCCATAAAGGACTCCCAGAGCAGCAAGCAGAGGCCGGTCCAAATGGCGCTGCTAAATTACCCCAGAACGTGCCATTTCCCAACCAAAGCTGAACTTGCTGGGGAAGAGGAAAGTAAATTAAATTGCTTATCCTTCCAAGCTCCACCGTAGCACACTGAGAAGCACCTTAAGGCAGCTGAAAAATTAGCCGACACTGGGAAAATTGATCATTTGAAGATGAGCATCTAAATAATTATTTTGGTATGTGAACATACAACTAGATTGCGAGTTGCTGAAATCCTCTGACTCTCTTTAATCCCACAAGAACTAAAAGTGCTCAGAATTTATGGAAAAAGAAAATCAAGCTGCTTTTATGTGTCTACCTATATCTGGCTTTAAGTGTGTAGTTTTCAGGAACAATTTTAATTAGACTTTTAACTAATCCAGGACACAGACATGCATGCGCTTACACGTGGCGCCCCAAAGTCATGTTGAGACACACAAATTCACAATTTACACTTCAAAGACTGCAAATATATTCTGTTGATGAGTCTATCAAAGAGTTTAGTTTTTGTTATGTATAAAGAAACAGAAAGGGTGGAGAATCACTTCACTTCATACAAATGCCAAATTCTTGTGCTGCCCTAAGATAAATGTTAATTCTCTGCGACTATAAAAAGCGCAAGTTAAGAAAAGGTTATGCTCTGCTGATTAACATTCTCAAATTTCTCACATGTTCAATACGAGAAAAATCTTTCCATTCAAGATAACTAATTACAGACACTAAAGTCCCCAAAGAAAAGAGCAATAGCCTGAAACAGCTAAAGCAGGAGGACAAAGCCATGCATTGATTTACACTTTACCCTCTCTTGTCAACACTGTGGTCTCCCACCACATCAGCGCTGCGTGCTGCACTGAAATGGCACTGTGCACCAAACTGGATGAAATCACGGCCGCGTACCAGGGCAACCTTTTGCCTTCAGCCATCCTCTTTGTCAGCGTAGAACTCTTATTTTGTCAGACTCACGCTAGTACAAGTTAAAACAGTTAGAAAGCTGACGCAGTACATCGCAACAGGCGGCATCACGCACCATGCTGTGACGGCAACTACGTTATGCCACCCTGCACCTTTCTTCCTATGGAATCAGGGACATTGATAATTATGTCTAGACTTATTAGTTGTCCTGATGATATTGGTATTAAATGTTGTTCTGGAACGTGCATACCTGTAAGCTTCTGGCTTAAAAAGCTGGCTCCAAGGCCATGGCATTAGAGGCAGCTCATGGCATCAGAAGGGAATTACGTACCCACCTTACAAAGCCTATTCCCATGCAGAAAAAGAAAAAGAATGAAAATGATACGTTAAAGATGCACAGTAAAAAGATTTGTAGAAATTATCCTATGATCACGTTAATTCAATAAGAAAAGCAGCTGCTATTTATTTTCCACGGGCAAATGGAAATACCAGTATTCACCACATGGCAGTCAACAAAAAAACAAACCGCTATTTCCCTGCTGAAATTGTTCACATTTTGCTATCCAATGTTTCAGGAAGAAAATTATTTTCATTTTGGCCTCCCACTGCCTCTGCAACATCAGAGAATGTCTCTCCCTGTTGGAAAAACAATAGGAGGCAAAGAGGAAAGCAGCTTTTTTCCTGAGACTTTGGGCTAAAAAACGCCATCAATTTCAAAATTACAACAGTGGCAAAATGCTTCTTTCAATCTGGTCCTTTCATTTTTGCCTCCTGCTGCCATTCCTATTGTCAAAGTGGCAGCAGGAGGCAGGAATGAAAAGACTACTGCCGGCAATCACCCTTGGGCAAAGCGTTATTAAGGAGTGAAACACCCCTGTGCCATAACGAATTCCAGAGGTAAAACTGGGGTTTGTGCATCTCACGTGCGTGTAGTGCCATGGAGGATCAGCACATCAGGATGACTCTTCTGCTTCTGGAACTACCTTGATCAAGCACTAAGGAGCCAAAGTGTTTGGGCTGATACTCAGGAAACTAAGAATGAAACAGAATATTATTAGAAAAGTAATAAAATACAACAAAAACAAATGGATAGAAGCCATGAGATAACTCTACTGCAAGTAAGAAAATTACTCAACTGGGAAAAGCTGGGGCACTTTTTCGAGGACCCAACTGCTTGCCAAGCTCACCTAGAATGCTTGAATCCAAAGAGCCTGTTGGTATGTGAGGAGGAAAGGAGAAAAGACCAAAGCCAAATGCTTAGCACTACCAACATTTTTACAAATCTTAACAAATTTGCTGAGCCACCTGAAGACCAGCCTGGTATTTCAGAGATATTCACCTAAAAAACGGCAGGATGGTATAGTGCAACCAGAAAGAAATCGCTACCAACCCTCCTTCCAAACACCCTGCAAGCCAGAGAGAAGCTCTTGAGAAGGGTGACTATAACTAACCCAGCTAAATAATTATCTCCGTCTCATGCCCTTTGGCGAAGTTTCCAAAGAAGCCGAGTTCCCCAACTGCAAATCAGTGTCCTCCAAACATGACTTATTTAAAAATTATGCATTACCTGAAAGGAGAAGCTCCGACCCCAGCTGAGCAGTACTTGTCTCTGCTTACAGCCCCAAGGCTGGCTCTGGTAGCTAGGCACTGCAAGGACAACCAAATTGTACCCTTTTTGGAAAAAGTACAGGTGTTAAAGGGATGGTTTAAGCTAGTTCTAGGAAGTTTTAAGCAGCTGGAATAAATCCAGATAGAGGGTAGGAGCTGTGTCTCAGTCTGTCCCTGCTAAGGCTTGAAAGAGAACATACGATTTGCCCAGATTATACGTGCAGGTTTACTACCTTTGTGGTAACAAGAGTTCATGATAAGAGAGCAAGATCATATTCCTCTGAAAACCTTGGGAAAAAAAGTGTGAACAAAAAGTTGACTTCATCTACAAAAGTTCTTCAAAAACAGAGAAAACACCTGGGAAGCAAAGAAAGAAGCTAATGAAATTGAATATGATATTACTTTTCATTGCCTGAATTAAATAAAAGTGAGGAAGGTTTTCTTCACTATCACTAAGCTAGGATAAAGTTACCTTTCTCCCATTAAAAATAAAAACCAGTGGTGCTTCACAAATAAAAGCACTAATATTTCTTGCCCTAGACTTGAACAACAAAAATTTGTGAAGCTTGAAAACTAGACTCTGTGCAAAGTGCACCTAAACTGTTTCTTCACCTGTGTTTCTTAAACTAAGAGGAAGATGATTTAAAAAAATAAATCCATATGAACTCAAAAGGAGAAGACGACTGTTTTATTCTTAGGTCAGAGTTCTTTATTGACTTAACCTGTACAAAATCCTTGTCATATTAACTTTAAGGACATGCAGATAAAATCAGTCTGCTGAAATCAACACAAGCATAAAGAACAGCCTGAGGGGGAAAAAATAGATTCTATTTATATCATTAAAGTATTACCAGACTTTTAAAACATTATTATTCCTCTTGCAGTTGTGCTTATCTTCTGAAGAGCCTAAGACCTGTCTACTTCATGTAATACTCTACTTATTTGGTGGCTGGTACCATCAAGCTTTTCGGGTTATTTCTACCTCTAACAGTATTTTGTGAGACCACTCTGAAAACATTTATCAAACGATGCACAAGATCTGCTTTGGACTGCACCCCAATGTTTTCTCAATAACTTGCCTATAACTTACAAACAAAATTGACTGTGTCTAATCTCCATGAAAAAACCCCAACAATCTAATAATTTAATGTCTGTATGCAGCTTAGTGTATTATAAGATAGGGAATTGCTATGCCAGGTTAGTATGCTATTAGCTGGCGGATTCTCAAGCATCTGTCATGCAAAGTAGGTCAATTTCTAGCCATATAATTCTGATTATGTCAAAATATTTATTCATGAGTTTCCTAATTCAACATACTTCAAATAAGTCATATTTATGTAAAAAAAAATACATCTAAATTATGGTTGCTAACAACTGGGTTATCACAGCTTCAAACACTCCAGTAATCCAGAGACGTGGATAATGTTTTTCCCTTACAATGTACCATGTAGTAACAGAACTGTTTTTATTTCCCATTTGCCGTTATTTTTAAGTCTGGTTTCCCAAGGAAACAAGAGTACCACGGCCACACGCTCCATGGGTGTATGTGGGAATGTGCAAAGCAACGCAAACCCTCATCCTCCCTTCTCATGCCCTTTCTTCCCTGCATTAACACTTGAACCTTTGGGCCAATTTCAGTCAAGTTTCCTATTAGGAATTTTTCACTTTACCGGTCAAGAGGAGAGACCCTATCAATGGATTTACTTGAGGAAAGGCCAGGCCGGGGGCTTGTCTTTCCTTGGAGTTTAGATCAACATCAAGACGCTAGAAACCACGCTTCCCCAGTTCCTCAACTCACAAAAGTTTTTCCATCCAAACTAAAAGATTACCATGAGAAAGGGGGGCATACAATGACTTACATCATCCACATGCTCAAGAGATCTAACCCCTTCCAGTGTCATTAGGAATCATTAGGAGTCATTAGGAATGACTCCGAGCTGCAAGTAACACTTGTGCAATAACAGGGAGATGGAATAGTTCACTTCCCAACCAAGGCCATCTGTGACTAGTGGATCATATAAAGATGAGAACAAATGGCATCTCTGAGGTTTTCAGTGCTACTGCAGGCAAAGAAAAGGTCTTAAAGATCACCATTTCCTACATTCCCCTGTACCCTGCTACAGCATTCAGATTACCTAGGGATTCCTCCTTGCTTTTACCAGCCTTGCTTTCAGCAGCAGCCACATGATGGATTCCACTTTTTACCAACCATATCCCTATGAAATATCCTAAAAACTTTAGGCTTGGCAGAAGTAAAATCTTTTAACTTTCCTTCCCAAGTAACTGTTGCCTAAGCCTATATTTCATCTTCTAATATACTGCCAGGAGGAGCAACTGAAAAATGTATAGTACTATCATTCCTAAGGCAAAAAGTAAGCCTCATTCTTCGCTTTACTATGTTTCCTTTTATGCCATTCTAGCACCGTACTGGTAAGTCAAAACGAAGAGACGCTCCTCAGAGCAATGCCCACGGCAAGATGCAAAAGGCACAAAGGTCACATGCAGGTTCTCTTCCGAGGTTATATGGAATAGCCTATACATGTCGATAATCCAGAGGATTCTTTGCTTCCAGGACAGAGGGGAAGGAATGGCTTTATGTTTCATCAGTTAAGAAGTTGTCCCTGAACAACAAAGACATGCAAGACAAAATCTTTTGATGGTCTTTCACTTTTGTGTAATAACAAATCTTCAGGTCGCCTTGAGTCAACCAAGATAGAAAGGCTGAACCTGAAAAAATCATTAGAGGATGAAACTTTAAGTCATCAACCATGCAGCTACTTCTATAAGCTTTTAAATACAAATGCGCGTTTCTGGCCACCCTTTTAAGAAGCTGTGCACCTGCAGGAGCTGGACAAAGACCTGAGCACGTTGCAGCCATTACTCCTGTATTTGCTCAAGGTACCACGTCTGCACACAGCTATGTTCTGTCGGCGACCTTTTCAATCAAAGAAAAGAAAAGGAGGGCATTATCACTTTTAAATGCTTTCAATTACCAAAGTCCTAATATTAATTTTCTAAATGTTCTTCTACAGGGGTAATCAAACCACGATCTGTGTTCCCTTTGTCTGGCTGCTTCTTATGCTAGGATTTAAATGCTATGTTTTGTTTCATCTGTAATAGTTTTCCCTTAGACCTTTCTGGTGGAGTCTGCAGGCATTCAATATAATCTGATTGTTGATTATGTCCACAGCAGTTATTTAACTGCCTATTGGGCTGGTCTGAAAGAATCACAACGGTGGATAACAAGACTAATCTCAGAACTACCATTTAAGAAAAATTCTTTTAAGATTTAAATGACAATTCTTTCTTCAGCCACCCTCCTACGTGATACCACAAAAGTAAAATCTAGATATTAAAAACATCAACAGTGAGCTTGAAGCAGCAGATCAAAATATAAATTCAGATGTTGAAACAATATTTCTACCGTAGAGATTTTATAATTAAAAGACTACTGTTATATAAAACCTCTTCTTATTTTAGAAAAGCTAGCAGTATAAGATAAGGCAAGTTACAGCAGATGTTGTAAGATGAGGAAGACTTAATCCTTGGGATCACATTTTGGCAAGTAGCAATTTAAAAATTATGCAGAACACATTATGCAAATGCTGACACTGCCTTTTGGCTGGTCTGCACTGCCTCTTTAACCCATCCCTCACTCAGACGAATTTCAAGTTCTTTACCTAAAACTTCAACATTTTCCCTAGGAAAACGTGAGGGTTTGACTTTATCTCAAATGATGTGATTTCACCTTTTCACGGCCTCAAACATTAGGCATTCGTAAAGCAGAGATTGCAGACGCACGGGTGATAGACGAAAAGGAGACATTTCAGCTTGGCTTTGGTTAGAACCTCCTAGTCCAGCAGCGCTGGCAGGACTGGCCTTGGTCAGGACTGAGCTGAGTAAACATCCATCGGAATCCTGCCACTGGAAAGCTCAGCAAAGGAGTTAATAATAGTAGACAAAACAAGATTCATTTAATCAACTGTGTGTTTCTCTGATTATAACAAACAAAGAAACAGGATTGTATGACAATTTTGAGAGCTTGGTAAACTTCAGCAGCGCCTTGTAACGAAGCCTTGGCAAGAACTAAATGAAATACAAAGATTTTTTCATACTGAGGCTGTGTAAACAGTTTCCACTTTTAGAAATGTATCCTAGCAACTCATAGAAATGGTTTTAAAAGACAGCTGGACAAAAACATAATTTGGAATAAAACCAGATGTAATCGCTAAACCAGCGACTCTGGTGGTCCTGATCTGGTCCTGCAGCCACATCTCAACTACGATTCAAGATGTTGAGAAAAGAAACACCAGGACAAACAGATGTTTCAAAACTAACATCTGCAGGAAAAAGTATAAAAAAGCCCATGAGAGTCGGTGGAAATTATTCTGAATTTTGTATTTCTTTCTCAGTGATGTAGAAAACCTCTTTGGCTTCCAGTAGCGAGGCCTGCTGGACTAACATCTCGTGTTTTATATCTGCATGTTGTTAGACAGAGGTACGAGATGCACAACTGAATTTTATTTATCAGGTGTTCACTCAATTCCATTACAAATCAATTTTTTTTTTATTTCATTTTTCAGGAGAAAACTGAAAGAAGTGACTTGTATAATAATGCACAGTCCTTGATTAAATGTCTAATCCGTAAGTCAATAGAAAGATTCTGCTGACATCACCAGCAACGAAAAAGGTTCATAAAATCTATCATGAATACAAAAGGAGCCTAAACTATATTTCAGGATTAGTATTCAGGCTACAATTGAATAAGCATTATTGGTGATGGGGATAAACCACGGTTGTATGTAACAGGTCACCTTATAAAGACCCTCAGGAAGATGAAACATGAGAGAAGAGCATCCTGCTCCTGAGATGCAAACAGAGAATACTCCTCAGAACATACTCGATTTCACTGTGGAGGATTATTTTGCTTTCCAATGACTGCTTACATGGAAACTGCAGTACATGGTGTATATAAAATAATTAACTATCAGGCTGTATATGCAGATACTGTTGGGTAATTAGCTCGGTCACAAATCTTCACAACTGCACTCAACAGTGGTTGTAAATGGCAGCAGATATCAGAAAGCGGGCCACAGACTGGGTCCTGGTCTGGTCTTCAAGGACTGAGCAAAGGATTCTTGGGGATGGAGGAAGAGTTGGGGCTTTTTTAGGGGGTGAGGTTGTTTTTTGAGCCAACATTTACCATAAATTCCCCTGGGTAGCTTAGCTATCAAGAGGAAAGTTTATTATACTGAACATCTAATGGGTAAGAAGATACATTTTTTTTTTTTTTAAAAACTAGCATAGATACATATAACTTCCTCAAAATTATTTACATTTAACAGTTTGCCAGAGGATATTTTTCCACAAGAAACATCAGTTAATTTTCAGTCTTGCATGGTATCCTGAATATTCAAAGAGAGGCTCAACTAATTCTTTGATTTTTCATTTCTCCAAAGGTTGAGTTTTAATAATTCTATTATGAAGTTTGTCAACACATACATTACCAAACCAGTAGTACACACTGCAACATATTGCACATTTAATTATGTTTCGGCTGATAAAATTCCCATCCTTTATGATATATTCCATAGATTGCATACAAGGGGCCAATTCAAGGCCAGGCTGGATGGAGCTTTGCGCAACCTGGGCTAGTGGAGGGTGTCCCTGCCCATGGCTGGGGGGTTGGAACTGGATGGGCTTTAAGGTCCCTTCCAACCCAAACCATTCTGTGAGTCTAGAAAATCCAGAAATCTGGTTTTGATTCATAGAAAGGGAGTCATGATCTGTCAGGCAGCAAGCTCTAGCTTCATAAAATCCACCTTTCTAGTGATATAAAGTAAATTATTTCTCTGAGAACACATTTCACACCACCGTATTAGTAATCACAGTTCACTGAAGGACTCCCCATCCTGGACATGGCATTACCTCAAGCAGAACCTCCATACCACAGCACCCAAGACTAATATTTTGGTACCAACCAAAATATAAATTACCCTCTGGAGATGCACTGACTGGAGGTGGATGCTAAGGCAAACAGCACCCTGTGTTAAACATGTCAATAAGGTTCCTTAAGTTTGGTGGGATGGAAAAGCAGACAGCGGTACCACCCTAAAACACCCTCCCAGCCCCCAAGTACTCCTGTGCTAGAAGGGACAACTTTGCAAATCAGTGGTCTCCACTGTATGTTTTAATTCACTGACCTTACCCAACTGCTTTTTGAACTTTAAGCATCTGACACAAACCCACTGCCCAAACCATACTGTTGCAAGGGGTCCCACAGTTTAGCAATGCTGGGTGTGAGGAACAGTGTCCTTCCGCTCCCTCTGAACCCAGCTCCCATCACCTCTCACTCGCCCCGCGCGGCTTCTGTTCAAAGGAACTGTGAACACTTGCTCACTTGGTTTTGCAGAACTAAACCTTCAGATGTCTTTCCAAAGTGGCAATTGCGAAATCAGAGCCCACCACTGCACATATAAATTTATTACTATTTTCCCCTCTATATGCATTGTTTTACACTATCAGCGTTGAATTCTATCTGCTGTTTTATTGCCCAGTTATTCAATTTCATCATACCTTTCAATGCCTCGCTGTTAACTTTCATTTCTACTGCTTTGGAGAGGATTTTACAGCTAGCAAATGTCCCTGCCTCTCTACCTGCCCCCTTCCTGGCTTATGTTACTGGTTCAGGGTGATTGACATCACTCCTCTGGCAATGCAAATGAAGATCACCATTTTATTACCACTTCTCCTCTTTCCCAATTAATTTATTACTTCTGAACTTTAACGCTTTTGGACTCATGCCACTTCTTAAGAAAAGGACAAAAAAAAAAATTAGATGAAGGCCAAACTAAAATTCAAATGGAGAGCAGCACACCTAATACTACATTTGGGTTTATTTTAGAAAAACCTTAAGATCTTTTGTTCTAAATAGAGTTACTGACCTAGAAACATATACTCATCTCTGGAAATAAATCAAAATTCCTCCTACATTAATCTAATTGCACCAGTGGAAGCTAAGTAGTCCCTTAAGTAATTTAAGTTTCCTTATTTGAGGGGAAAAAAAATATAAAATTAGACCTTCCCCGTCCCTGGGAGTGTGTTTTGTAGAACAAGCCAGTTATGATTAATTTCTCTGTTTGCAGTAGTAAAGGCATTTTCCCTTAAAATAGGAATAGGTGTGAGTAGATAGACTGCATGTTAGTGAGCACTGTATTACAAGTAAATAAATGACTTCAAAGTATATAAAATAGTTAAAGTCATTTGGTTTTGGGGTTTGTTTTTTTTTTCCAGTCATTGTCATAAAACTACCCCAAAAAATTGTTGATGTCGGAAATATAGTAAGCCCAGAAACTAGGAACTGTTTTTTAGAGGTAGCTGTAATGAAAAAAGTGGAAACTGTAAAGAATTAATGATCCTGCTGGGTTTCTTACCTCCTACTCCTGTAATCATTAAGCTATTTTATAAAAGGCCAGCAGCACAATCATCCAAATCATCTCCCTTTTCCTGCGGTGAGAGTATTTAAAAGAAAGGAGGAACCCTTGCTCTATGCCCAAAGAAAGGGTGCAAATCCCAGGAGGATTCAGGTCTCTTGTCTTAATTAGAGGCAAACGTAGCTGCACAGCCCGGTGCCAAGTACTTAAGACGTAGAGCAGGCAGGATTTCAGTCTCCTGGCTTGGTCTGTCTATGGGCTCTTCTGAACCCCAGCCTGGGAAATGTGGCTCTCCCCAGGTGAGACAGAAGGGCCACAGGAGCTGGCGCAGTCTGGACTCCTTCAACGGAGCGAGGAGATGGGGGACCACGTGCGTTAAAGTTTGCATTCAGTCCCTAAGTACACAATACGAGAAACACACTTCTTGTTACACACAGGTCGCAAAATGACTTCTGGAGGCTGTGCAACCATGCTTCACAGTATGCTTAAGGACAAACGTAAACTCTTACGAGAGGTCTCCCCTCCCTTTCACCAGTCCGCTCAAAAAGTTCTTGCTCCTTTTCAAACACAAGGCTTAAGTACTGAGAATAAAATGTCACCCCCATCACCCCAAGGAGGGGGCATCTCTGTCGACAGGGGTACCATTCCCCCAGCAGCTGTTTAGCAGCATGACCCAGCTGTGATTTAAGATCAAGGACAACCAGGGAAACTCATGTCACAGGGCACCAGAGAATATATTAGGGCCTGTGATTTCTTGTGAATCCCTTTTCCTTAGACAAGATGTTCTCTACAAATAGCTCTTTGTCTAGAGTAATTATTTGGGGATTAGGAAGAGCTAATAAAACCCTCTCTTGAAAGGCTGGATGAATTTGAGATGATAACAAGGTTGTGATGTGCCTAAGGGAGCAGGGACATCTTTCTGATTGTAATTTAATCAACCTTGATTAAAAGAAAGAAACATTTACCTGTACCCTGTTCAATACATTTTGATAGAAGTCTATATTCCAGCAGACAGCCAATCTATCCTACCTAGCGTGCTTACCGTAAACAGGCTAAACTCAGATTTCCTCTGCTTCTGCTCTACCCCAAGAAAACCAAAGGAAGACGTGATGGTATAGCACATATGCTAAAACCCCTGAAGAATACTCCTAAAAAACAAAACACAGACACCAGCAGTGATCTTGAGAGACGTGGTCCTGATTTCTGCTTTCGATATACTCCAAATCCATGTATCAGTATTGGGAATAACTGCTTGCTTAGATTAGGGCTATTTAGCTAGCAGAGCAGTACGGATGCATTTCCACCGCATTCAGCCCTAAGCATCACTGCAGTGGTGTAAAATTAGACTTGCTACTCATAGGCCGGTCCTTCTCTGAGCTTGCAGAGGAAGGAGCACTGCAGAGCTTCTGGCTTCCTGCTCACCGACAGCGTTTGGAGAGAGTCTTCTGCAGCCGCGCAGACCTCTCTTGATGAAGTGTTCCCACAGTAATCATCTCTAAAGGAAGAGTAATTTATATTAGCTACTTTTTCTTGATATGCTGCAGCTGAGGGGACAACAATAAATAGTAATTATCTGTACTCTTCCCAAAATATCGAGTGTCTGAAATTCCAATTATTTGTTCTCATATATACCAGAGCTCACCATCAGTGTCAATATTTCTTTCCACCATTTCTTTCAGTCTTTGAAAGAAAATCCTATGTAGCGAAAAATCTAAGGATGCAATGGATTGACTATGAATAGCTTATTACTTCTGCAAAGTATCTTAATTATTGTAGGCCTTACTAATCCAGACAATTAAGGCTTGATTAGGCTAAAGTTATTTTTCCTACTTTAGTCATGTAGTTACTTTTATTTACATCAAGAGCCCTAAGCTGCACATTCTTAAAAAGAAATGAAAATAGTCAAAGAAATACCTACCTTCCAAGGGAATGAGCAGAGAAGTACATTCGTCAGTGTTGCTTAATCAGAATAAATCCTAGCAATTGACTGAATTTTCCAAATTCTATACACAAGCTGAAACAAGTCAATTCCTGTAAGATTTTTAGATCCTGAGTTTAAATAGGTCAAAAAATAAGACCACTGAAAATTAAATGCACTCTGCACACAATAAAAATTAACATATTGCAAAATCACCTTCACTAAATGCAAATGGAAGATGAGATTCTCATGTGCTTACTCCGCTATTAATTTGAGTGTGACTGCTGATGAACCGAGGTGCTAATTAACTTGTAGAGCTATCAGTATTTGGCTTTAACTGACTGGCTGTGTTACAGAAATCCTAGGATGCTCAGAACATGTCAAAAAAAAAGAGAAACAAAGCTAAAACCACTTAGGTTCTCACTGTTTTCAGACACTGGTGGTCTTAAAAGCAACAGAAGGGAAATCCAACAGATATGAACTGCTTTGCAAAATAATGAAGTGAATTAAACTATAGCTTGATGAAAATCGGTGAGGAAAACAGCACTAATGATGCTAAGAATGGAATATAACATCTCTCCGACTACACCACACATTCAATAAGCACACTGCGCACATAAAACAATGTAGTGAGTGCAATAAACATAAACCACAGTAAAATGGAGAATGTGCACTTTATATTAGGCAGTATACAGAAACCTAGACCAATTATGTACATAAAATACTGGTATACGCTTCACACATACGCAAGTAAAAAAAACCAGTGAGGAAAAAGCAGGGCAGCAGGCGACATTTTCAAGATGAAAAAAGTCCAAACCAGAACAACGGGAGCTAATTAAAGAGCACATGACATAGCAGGCTCTTCCCTCTCCCTCACCTTGTTTCAATACCCCTTCAAAATATATTAAAGCGATATCAAACGAGGCAGGAGATCAGACGGTTGTTACTCTCTTCCCTGCCTATGAACACGAGCATAAACTGACTGCCCAGAAGCTTTTGTTTTAAACGCTTTTTCCCTTTCTACTTTTGACTCAGCGGTGGCCAGTTGGATACAGAAGACTCCCAAAGAGGCACTTCCACATCTGGCACAGAATAAAGTTGAACATCTGAAAGGCAGAGGGGCATATTGTCACCTGCTGAAACCTGCGGGGTGACAATACCGGGTAGGACGGGTGGCCCCACAAGCTGGGATCTCTATTAGAGCTTGATGACACCACTGAGAAACCAGCAATCGGCAATGACAGCATAGCTGAAGGGAGGAACCCACCTGTTACTAGGTCATTTATGCACCAGGTTTTGTTAATTAAGGATCATCTACACCAAATTTTAAGTCTGGATGTCACACCGTTAATATTGAAGACAGTTACTAGCGCAGGAAAGAAATATACAGAGGAAGCAATGAGCAGGGGGAAAAAAACACAAAAATTGTTAAATACAGATCCTTAAGTGTCATATTACATAAATAGTTAATTAAGAATAATTTACAGAAACAATTATCATTACCATATTAACACTAATTGTTCTGCACAGGAAGACAGCATTGTGTAAAGCAGGATTGCCCACCCGTTACTTCAGCACATAAAAATGGCAAGGCACTTTCTTTGGTCTCCTTAATTCCCTCCCAGTCTTTTACCATCTCAAGACAGAAGGACTCTAAAACAAATATCGTATAATGGGGGTTAACATATTAAACACAGCACCTGCCTACTTTTATTGAAATAAGTCAAGTTCTTCTATTCAAAATATTCATCCTTTTTTTCCTTCCTTCATGAAAATACATCACTTACAACCCTGCACTGGAAAATGTGTCCGCCCTCACATTGCATGGATAACAAGTAGTAAGATTAAGTAAATATGAAGAGACATAATTATGTCTACATACGGTTTAGGTCTTGAGATTTTAAATTCAGTGAAAAACTCTTCAAAGAGAAAAGAAACAATGGGTATAAAAAACAGAGGGGAAAAGACTGTCACAAATTCAACACAGGAGGGATAAAGAGAAGGCTTTCTGCTCACTTTTTTGATGCCAGCATTGTCTTCTCAAACCCTATAGACAGAAACAGAAGTGCGTGTATCCGAGCCCAGAATCTGGCCCTTCAGCTCAGGGCTGCCGTGCCTGATTGAGTTTAATTTAAACCTTCTTCAAATTGCCTCCCCTGTTGCCTATCTGCCAGCAGCCAGCAGCTTTCTCTGCACAGCACGTCCTGCCTTCAGGGCAGGGAAGGAGGAGAGACCCGGCTGCAGCGTGCATTAGCGCAGGATTTTCCGCTGTTGCAAACGGTTGCGGCTCTCCGGGTTCCCACTCCTAAGAATTAGTCACCTTCTCACCCAAAAGTACCCAAAAGTTACCTGATCTCCATCACAAATGTGCTCGAGTCAAACAATCGCAGACGTGAATGTCTTCTCCTGGATCTCAGATAGGAGTATTTCACATCAACCTTCCACTTTTTTTTTTTCATAGGACAAACAGGGACTTTGAGATTGGAACACTGAAGACACGTGCCCTAACGAATCAATCCAAAATTCCCAAAATTTTATTATCTGAGGAAAAAAACCCCACATTAATACAATAATCCCCTAAATACAGTCATTTATTATTTGCTCATTTAAAAGACCACCAGAGCAGGGTCCTTGGAACTTTGAAGTAACATACTACAAAACAAATTGTTTTTTCCTCAATCTGTACGGCAAAAATGTCTGCTATCTCCTCCCTGCCTGTTCCTCGAAGAAACAAAAATGAGAAACAGAATATTTATTTATAGACTTCTTTTTCCTCAACTAGCACATAAATTAGAGGGAAGCGTGGAAGGAAAAGAGAGATCTTTTAAGTTGTTAACTTCTGATGAGCCAATTCCCTCACCTCCCACTGAAGTTAGACACATGCAGCACCAAGAGCTCTGTGTAACCGGGTCAGGTTAGCTCTCATTTCCTCCAGTTAAAAGAGGAAACATTTGCAGAGAACTGAGATGTACCCAATAATAATAATAATAATTAGAAAGCTATTTGCTTCATGATGGTTAAATATTGAATATTGACCCCAGAGTCTAACACAGGAGAGGACACTAAGATAACTTTTTTTCCCTTTTGTCAGCACCAAGGCGGAAGAGGATACAGCTGTTCTCAAAGTACACGTGAAGGAGAACACCACCAGGAATGACCTTACATAAAGATTATGTCTGTGTACTTTGGATATTTAACGTTTATGCTAGCAATTACAAGGGTGGTGGCCATAGCTGGAACAAGGAGCTTCTGAAGCTGTCTTTCTCAGGAGTAGTGGGCATGTGGAAACAAGGCAATACAAATTAGTCACTCTGAGGCTTATTAGATTTAGAGGGGAAATAAAGGAAGAGAGCTCTGGAAGATGATAAGGTGATACAAATCTGAGAAACTGGCCATAGGCTTGAGTAGAACATCTATTGTAGTGACCTACAGTGGTGATCAGGAGACCAAAGAAAGAAGCTCAAGAGAAAAAACAGCACCTACATTCCAACTGGAAAGTCAGCTGCCTGACGTTCAACCATGCTGGTTGCCCACAGCCTTGTCTAGCATATGCAGAAGGTAACTGGAAACAGCTACATGACACCGCAGAAGCAGGCTACGATAAACTCCTACCTATATTTTGCATAATTATCTGTGACTGTGTGGGGCTGGACTCAAGGTTCTTCCCAATTCAATGCTCTCGTGAAGCAGAAATGTTTAAGTTCCTGATGTAGGAAGCCAAATGAGCTTCATTTAGAAAAAGCAGTAGATTCTGATGCCTCCCTACAGTCAAATGTCAATCACTAACGCTATGCTTTTCAAGCTTACAGAGGTCCCAGGAACCACACCAGCCCCAAACTCAGGACCACGGCTGTTGTTCTAGCTCAGTTCACAAGACAGTATTAGCCCAGTTTTTTTATAATTATGGCCAGAGAAATACCAGGATGGCGGCAACCTCTCCAGGCTGGTGTGTCACATGAGAATTAGTAGGTTTGGGGCTTTTGCTAAAATAGCTTGCAAGAATTAAGCTCTTTTACCTTGAATCTGAATCTGCAGCTTAAACCTTTACCTAATCTTTTCCTAACCCCCACCTCTTCACCTTATCTATAATTAAAATTACGAACACTGGATCTTAAATAAATGCACCTTCCCAGTCGAAGAATACAGCAGAGTTTAATACTGTTTGCGTTAGTGCTGTCATTTCAAAATTCCTCAGACCTAAAAAAGCAGTAGAAATATGCACCCATTTATACAAGGACATCTGCTCGCAGCAAGGCTGGACGTGTCATTATTATCCTCTACAAGCTCATCTTTTGAATAATACAGCAAAATCAGAGAACAAACGCTAAAGATGGACAACTGAATTTTACTATTTCTTACATTCAAATGCTTTCTTCTGCGCACAAAAGCATACACTTGTCCGGCAGCCACACAAGTGCACGAGGAAATCCTGCGCACAACAGCAGGCACTTTAACGCGCCAGTTTACCTGTTTGGCACAGCTCTGTTGACAAACAGGATTTGCAGGCCGGCTTATTAATACTGATTCTGTGTGGAGCTGCTGAATAATGAGGATAACTACTGAAAGTCCTAATGTGCCTCTGGTCTCAGAGTTAGACTCCCCCCCATTTTCCGAGGCTCCCTTCAAAGCTCTCCCGCAGCCTCCTGTCATTACATGCAAAGTCAGCAGCAGCTCGGTGTGCTGAAATCAGACCTCAGCATTTGAGAGCTTCACGCCAACAATGCTGGCTAATGAAAATGATGGCGGAGGAGAAGAGAACGGTAATGAGACTTTTCAAAAAAAGTCACACGTGTTTGCTTTAAGGTGTGGAAGCGCTGAAGTGCGCTACCCTATTTTTTTTACAAATAGATGGAAGTCTAACATCTTCTGTAACAGCCGCAGAAGCTCCTATCCAGGTACCAGCACCTTCGGATTTAAACCAACGTGTAATATGGAAGTAGCACTTGGAAAAACGTGAACCCTGTGCTGCCTCCGGTCGCCTCCTCTCCTTGCACGAAGGCTGAAGGGGAGGATCGGGGGCAGGAGTGGGAAGGACGAGGACCTGCGCCAGCGCTGCAGACCGAACTTCTCACCCGTGGTCAAAGGATCCTGTTGAACCACAGACTTCTGCTTCTCATCATCAACTTTTATCCTTTGACCACAATCTTTGCTGCCTGCGCTCATCCCTCTTCCTGCAGTCAGCCTGCCGACAGTGTGAAAAGGCAGAGGTGACCTTTTCCCACCCGCCTACTGATTCAGAGAGTAATATTTAACATTTAAATGAGGCACAGTAGGTAAACATTTACAGCTGCCCTATCTCTGCCTCTGTGCCTCACTGGCTAACACACAAGTCTTTTGTTTTCCAATTCAGTCAATAGATTTGCAAAGTCCATTATCAGAAAGTCTCTGGATGTGAATGGAGAGGATTTTGTTCCCTGATTTACTTTAAAAAAAAAACCAAAACAAACAAAAAAACCCCCAGGCTATCCAGGTATGCCGAATAAGTGTCCATTATTTAAAAAGAAATTTTTTAGCGCTCATGTCTTGCAGCAGTGAGTTCCATGGGACATACATCAATTTCATTTTTTTAACTTCAACCTTCTGCTCTTCAGGATTTACTTCTTGTTTGATCTATTAGCATGAGGCATCTGATTTATCTTTGCCCGCTCTCTGCACTAACCACTTGAATTCTATCCAACTTCTCTTGCGTCTTTCCCTATCTACCATCTTTTTGACTATGCTTCCCTGTAGCATAATGGCATTACAGCACTTCTGCAATTTTTTTTGTATTTATTCCACTCTCCAGACTTACTATAATATTGTCAACATTAAGGGATGGGCAATTAATTTTCTTCTGTATGGAGGGAAAAGATAAGAAGAAATCAGCTATCTTTACAGGGCAGATATTAAGGAAAACTTCCTGTCCTGCACCTGGACCACAGCAACACCTACCTATCGATAACATGCTTCTGCATTAATGTTTTTATAAGAGCAGCTTAGACAAACATCTGCCTGGCATGGACCACATCTTACCTCTGTGATTTCTCCGGGACTTTCAAACCCCATAACTCTATAAAATTATATCAAATTAATTTTCTGCTCTCATGTAGATTTTTAAGCTAATGTTTTTAAAGATAAATGGAAGCATTTGTAATTTACCCACCACCCCCAGCTGCTGGGAAGTCTAATGTCTAAATTCCTAGAAGAACCTATTAAGTCAAGATGTTTTTATTTGAAGACTGCAAACTTAATATCATCCATGACTTGAGTCAAAAAGTTTACAGCTTTCATCTTCAGTCTTTCTCCTGCAACCAGTCTTTGCAGTCATCAATTTTAGAGATATTCTTTCTATTCCTTGGCATCAGTTCACTGCATTTCTTTCAGGTGAAAAACATATCCAAGCTGAGTATTATCTCACTGAGCTGTATAGGATTCAGCTGAGCCAAAAAGAGTACAGTATTTTTCACTTTATTTTCTGAATAGCAATTAGTCATCATGATTTTCCCAGGCACAGTGCTGACTCAAATATAAATATATATACGTAAAAGCAAATATATAGTTATATATTTTGCCCTATGTATAGTAAAG
Source organism: Grus americana (assembly GCF_028858705.1). NCBI lineage: Eukaryota > Metazoa > Chordata > Aves > Gruiformes > Gruidae > Grus > Grus americana. The sequence continues at coordinate 31,216,982 of NC_072859.1, forward strand.
ATCCCTAGAGTATCTTTAAGTAATGTCATTGTGGTTTGTCTTCTAACCTAAGGAATTCATTATGCTCCTGTGGAGGAGAAATATATGGCTATGGCTGTTCATCACTGAGCACCATCAATATCATATTTCCTCTATTAAGCTGGCAGTTTACAAGGCAAAGGATTTCATTGTTGGTTTTTTTCTCCTTAGTCATTCCTTTTCCATTCCTATGTTTTGTAAGCTTGTTTCCTAAAAAGATGACGCCCAAACTTTTCTTTCTCATTAAAACGATTCAAACTACTAATTGCAATCAAATTCAACAGAAAACAAAAGATATAAAGTTCACATAGATTCTATGAAGATCAGAAGCCAGAAAGAGGGGAAAGATTCAAATGAAGGTCTCCACTGAGGGAAAAGACACAACATCGGTTCAATCTCATCATTAGATGTTAAATAATCCACGTAAGAGAAAGCAAGACTCAGCTGACACAGAATTACTCATATCCTCTTTTGCTGGCAACCCTGGTCAGTTCATAACCTGGACAACAGACAACCAAAACAACTGATTTTCAAGATCTGCCTTGGGAACAAATGTTTCAAGGATAACAAAAAAGCAAAATTAAAATGTGAAAATCCTCTACAGAATCATATACTCAATCTCACAACATGCATGAAAGCAAAAGCACTGGAAAATAAGGTAAAGTAAAATTTAAGTTATAAATTATATTCAATAATTACTTCATATTCACTTTCTTTTCCAAGTACTTCACATATATATTTATTAATTGCAGTCACACTTATGAGAAAGTTACAACTCAGCTTTGTTTTTTGGGTTTGGTTGGGTTTTCTTAAGTGTTTTTATTTTATTCGCCATTCTTTATTTTTCTTCTTATTCTTTTTGAAACTTCCACCATTCCCCTTGCAGAGCAGCAGAGGTGAGGGCCGGTGCTTCCATCGCTCCCCATCTCCCACAGGCTGTCAGCGGTATCCCCAATCTCCCCCAGTCTGAGCCTTTTCCCTCTACACTGGTACTTGCTGTTTGGTGCCACCAGCACCTTCTTCTCAATCAAGAAGAAAGATGAACAGCCGCCCGGGTAGTCAGGTTCAATTTCACTCCATAGATCAAGTAACTAAGAGAGCCGCAGCGGAGTATAATTTACATCCCCCGTCAAAAGTCTGAGTGTAGCTGACGGCCAACTTTACACAGCTTTGTCTGATCTTAATCCATTCCAGTACTTGGAGTTTCAGCAGTAACCGACTCGGCCCAGCTGAAACGTTTTAATGTCTAATCTACAATACAAATTGCTCACTCGTTGCAGAAAAGCCTATTCTTTATTAAAAAGAAAAACAACCAACAGAAAAGGCAAAACACAGCATGGAGAATTAATTTGAAAACACAGATTGAGCATTCAGCTCTTACCAAAGTATAGTGACATTCGGGTGAAACAAAAAGGGCAGTTCTTTCTTAATTTTGAATAGTTTAATATAATTTTTGGAAAGCAGATGTTTGTCTGTTTTATTCAGGTACAAGTCATTTCAGGTCCAAGCAAGGCATTCCCAACTTTGCACGTCACTTCACTATGCTGAGCATTTCCATCATCACCATCTGATGGCTCACCTAAAAACAGTTTTGCAATAAAATTCTATCAATTGCAACTAATACTCTGAGGCAGTGTTGCTAAAGAAGTACTCATGGGATGTGGAACAACACCCCAATGCATTTCAGTCTTGCGCCTGTTCAGCGACAGAACCTGACACGACACCGCGCAGAGCGCAGCATCGTGCTGGAGCTGTCACCTAAGGGGCTTTATCCAGCTTTGAATTTTTCACAAAAGCAAAGCTGAGTGACAGTGAGGTAAAAATTCAGCTTTTAACTCACGCTGGAGATTGGAAATGAAAACCTTATTTCATTCAGCCCCACTGGCGGCAAGTCCTTCCATAGGAACAGATACAAACTTCTCTCGTCCTGAACCACTTCAAGCCAACAACACACAAAAAACCTGAGAGTGATGCCTCCACAGAGGATAAAATGCTTTACAAGCAGGTTGTTTTGTTGGTATCATTTAATACAGAAAAACAGCATTTTCTCTTGTAAAATCAATGTAGTGTATCTATCCTCCACTGCTATACAGGATAAACCACAGAACTTGGTAACACATCATCAGAGAAACCACCTGAAGACATTCACGTCTGGGAAGACTCACGTTCAGACAGACAGAAGAATCTTTTTTCCTTTAACTCTGATGTTATTTAAAAGCAAAGAGGCACAAAAGCCTAACTCTGGGCACTGAGTCCATAATTTTACATCTCTGGATTTCTAAGATTTACATCTATCATAAATATCAGAAACATGAATCTTCGAAATCAAATATTAAAATGAGGAATGATACTCTATTGCGCTGCAGCATAGGGTAAATTGCTGTCGTTTCTTGAGAGGTGGCAGCGTTTCAGTGGTGGCTGATTGCTTTATTATTTTTGCATTCATTGCCCATCACTGATGTATGCAGGTTCATTTTAATTTTTAAAAAGTAGCTCTAAAATAAAATTTTAAAAAGCACTGTTCACAATAGGCAGAGTGCACCCGTGATTTCTAGGCAGTATTCTGTGAATCTTGTCTTTATTTAGTTTTAGAGTTTGTACAGTACTTTGAGACGTAGGGTGAAAAAGACAGATCTCCATCTCCATAGACAATATTTATAGATGTGTACAGCATCTCTACTAATTTTGTGTTCAAACATGCCATAAATATCTCCAGTAATGGAAAGCTCAAAATGCACATTAACATTATGAGCTTCTTGTAAAGCAGGTTCTCAAAAATATTTCTTAACTGTATCAGGTTAGACTCAACATACAGCAGCCTACTCATCTGCCCTTTCCCTTCTACAAAAAGGGAAGAAAAAAAATAGTATTTTAATTTTTCAGCAAAATAAATTAATGGAAAAATACTTGCCTGTATCCTGCATGTGAAGCATGCAAGGATGGAAAGCTGTTGAAGCACAGTTTGCTATCATCAACTGGAATGTCCTTGGCTTACCGATACATTATCACAGGGTGTTGTTTTTCATAGTGGCATCTGAATGTCCATCCCTCCTGTGTTTCTTTGTGTTTACTGGTCACTATGTTATCCTCCTTGTACACTAAAGGTTAGCATGAAACTTCCTTAACCTCTTTCCTCAGATCAGAGCTTTCTGTAAAAACGTGCCTTTTTTGTGCCCCCCCACCCCAACATTCTCCACGGTATCATAATTTACTGCAAGAGTGAGAACTAAACCAGAAAACAATTCTGTACGCACCATGTTACCCACACAGAATGGAAAAACACCAACATCACAAGTCAACTCCTCTGAACTCATTAAAAAAGGCAGGTGAGATTCCCCATATATGCAATCACCTGGGTTTGAGTTACTTGCTATTTGCTTCATTGTTCTGCAACTGTGATCTCATGGTTCTGTATTTTGTTTCTCTAACTGCAAAAGGAAGCAAGAAAAGCGGTTTTCTAGTTCAGCGTCAACACACATGATGGCATAAGTAATGTAGCCTTGTAGTCAGTCAGTCCTCAACCCTAATCAGACCTTTTCACTTACTAGTTCTCCTTCCTACATTGAGCCCAAATACTACAATCATGGCTGCATCAGAACTCCATAACCACACAAACACGTAACAACTGACAAAGCACAGCATTGTTATATGCCTCCAAACCTTCATTTGGTCTCCCCTAGATAAGGGAAGACTATATAAAGCTACCATTTAAGGTCCTTACAAATGACAGCAGTTGATGAGCCATGCCCAAAAATTGTTCTCAATAAAGAGAAACTATTGACAGGATCTTTCTACCAGGTTATTTTCAATTCCACTGTATCAAAAGGATGCTTATTTTAAATAACAGGTTAATTCTGGAAACTTTCATGGAAAGTGTATTATAGAAGAAAATGCATAGCATAAGTTTTTTCAAGCAAATTGCTGTTGGCAAGGATGTAAGCATGAATAGGATTGTGAGGAAACTCACGATGTCAGGATATATGGGCATAATAAGGGAAGAAATAACAGAAGAGATTGAGGGCAAGCCAGGTTTGCAGAAGGCCTCTAGGATGTAGTTAAGAGAAACAATCCTTGCACTTGGCCAGCAACACCTCCCAAGACACTGTTGTGAACCAGTTTTAATGAGAAAATCCCAGCAATAGGAGATCCAAAAAAAAAAAAAAATCAGGACAAGGCAAATCAAAACAGATGTTGCAGTTCACTGAAGCTCCTGACACTTCAGGAAAATAATCTATTTCCATACTTGAAACAAATATAGTGATGTGATCCGTGACTGAATCACAGAATGGCCTGGGTTGGAAGGGACCTTAAAGATCATCCAGTTCCAACCCCCCTGCCATGGGCAGGGACACCCTCCACTAGCCCAGGTTGCCCAAAGCCCCATCCAACCTGGCCTTGAACACTGCCAGGGATCCAGGGGCAGCCACAGCTTCTCTGGGCAACCTGTGCCAATGCGTCACCACCCTCTCAGTAAAGAATTTCTTCCTAATATCTCATCTCAATCTCCTCTCTTTTAGTTTAAAGCCGTTACCCTTGTCCTGTCACTACACTCCCTGATAAACATCCCTCTCCAGCCTTCCTGTAGGCCTCTTCAGGTACTGGAAGGCCGCAATTAGGTCTCCCCAGAGCCGCCTTTTCTCCAGGCTGAACAGCTCCAACTCTCTCAGCCTGTCCTCATAGCAGAAGTGCTCCAGCCCTCTGGTCATCTCCATGGCCGCCTCTGGACTTGCTCCAACAGCTCCATGTCTCTCCTGTACTGGGGTCCCCAGAGCTGGACGCAGTACTCCAGGTGGGGTCTCACCAGAGCGGAGTAGAGGGGCAGGATCCCCTCCCTCGACCTGCTGGTCACACCTCTTTTGATGCAGCCCAGGTTGGCTTTCTGGGCTGCAAGCGCACACTGCCGGCTCATGTTGAGCTTCTCGTCAATCAATACCCCGAAGTCCTTCTCCTCAGGGCTGCTCTCAATCCATTCTCTGCTCAGCCTGCAGTTGTGCTTGGGATTGCCCCGACCCATGTGCAGGACCTTGCACTTGGCCTTGTTGCACTTTATGTGGTTCACACGGGCCCACCTCTCCAGCCTGTTAAGGTCCCTCTGGATGGCATCCCTTCCCTCCAGCGTGTTGACCACACCACACAACTTGGTGTTGTCGGCAAACTTGCTGAGGGTGCACTCGATCCCGTTGTCCATGTCTCTGACAAAGATGTTAAACAGCACCAGCCCCAATACTGACCCCTGAGAAACACCACTCATCACTGGTCTCCACTTGGGCATCGAGCTGTTGACCACAACTCTTTGAGTGCGACCATCCAGCCAAATCTTTATCCACCAAGTGGTCCATCCATCGAATCCATGTGTCTCCAATTTAGAGACAAGGATGTCATGCGGGTCAGTGTCAAATCCTTCGCAAAAGTCCAGGTAGATGACATCAGTTGCACTTCCCTTGTCCACCAACGCTGTAACCCTGTTGCAGAATGCCACCAAATTTGTCGGGTACGATTTACCCTCAGTGAAGCCATGTTGGCTGTCACCAATCACCTCCTTATTCTCCATGTGCCTGAGCATAGTTTCCAGGAGGATCAGAGGTGAGACTGATTGGTCTGTAGTTCCCCGAGTCTTCCTTTTTAACTTTTTTCCCATTTACCAGTCAGTGGGAACTTCACCAGACTGCTACAGCTTCTGAAATATGATGGACAGTGGCTTGGCCACTTCATCTGCCAGTTCCCTCAGGACCCGCGGATGCACCTCTTCAGGTCCCATGGACTTCTGCACCTTCAGGTTCCTTAGATGGTCTCAAACCTGATCTTCTCCTACAGTGAGTGGCTCTTCATTCTCCCAGTCCCTGTCTTTGCCTTCTGCAACTCGGGTGGTGCAGCTAGAGCACTTGCTGGTGAAGACCGAGGCAAAAAAGTCATTGAGTACCTCGGCCTTCTCCATAGCACAGGTAAACAGGTCTCCTGTTTCCTTCTGGAGAGGGCCTACATTTCCCCTAGTCTTCCTTTTACCACTGACATACCTATGGAAGCTTCTCTTGTTGCCCTTGATGTCCCCGGCCAGATCTAATTCTATCAAGGCTTTAGCTTTCCTAACCTGATCCCTGGCTGCTCAGATAATTTCTCTGTATTCCTCCCAGCCTACCTGCCCTTGCTTCCACGTTGTGAACTCAATAACCATATGATGTTTTGTTTCCTGATTGCAAAATGCTTTTTCTAGTAATTCATAAAAGTTAAGCTTTGGCTCTTTTCCATGAACTACGCTAAGCATTGTCTCCCATCCTTGTGAGACTGCGTATGCATTATCATTTTCTATTCTGCATCACTGTTACTGCTCTTTACCTGCAACCTCTGGAAAAGCACTTAAAAAACATTATACTTAGACAGAAATAGAAACAAGACTGTAATGATGCCAAAGAGCAGTAATTAAAGTGAAACAAATTAAATTGGGAAGACAGTGAAAGACAATTTACTTGAAATACTGTATGTCAGGCCACCTAAGGAAAAAACCCCACAAACTAAATAGTTTTTCATTTAGAGTTATGGTTAATTAATTATGAAGGTACACCCATAAAGACTAACAGCTGTACTAGAGAAATCTTCTGCCTGTGTATTTGCAAATACTGCGATTCCCATACTCCCAAAGTCACTTCTAAGCTGCCAGTTTTGACGGGGAGGTGAAGTTGTATTTACTTACTCTTTGAACTTCTAATAAAGATGCTGCCCCAACCAACAAGTACCAATGATGCAAAGTATTTGTCCTGACAAAGGTTAAACGTCATATGGCTATTCCTCTGCAGCAGGCTTTTCATTCCATCAAGAATGATTAACATATATATAGTTATATGTAAACATATATAGACCACTCATTTTGTAAACATAAACTCCTGCCTATAAACAGCTAAATTATAAAGCAAAAAAATAACCCTCAAACAGAGAAGGTTACCAACCACGCCAACTTTAAGGCAGGGCAGCAAGGGAGCAGAGCAGCTTTCTACTGGTGCAGCCTCCAGCTCCGTTACTCCAGAGGGCTGTAGCACACCTTAGAAGCAGGAGCACAACCCTGCAGTCCTCACTGTGATTAGGCCTCCAATATTGGTGGAAAAAAAAAAAAAAAAATCTCATTTGGGTGTATTTGGACTACAATGGTATCTCGGCATACTGGGGATGTAAGTGTAAAGTAACATTTAAATTTAAGCAGGTGTTTTCAAAGCAATCACTGTTCAGGAAAAATGCACCACTAAAAGTGCTTGATATGCTCCAACAATATTTATCAATAGTTTAAGGAAATACCTGAAATTACAGACCAGCTAGTATGTCTAATTTCAATTCAGCATGACAGTTTTCCTCAAGGGAAGAAAAGTCATAAATATGAAACTGTCAGAAGTTCCTTAAAACTCAAGCATGATATAGCCTAAATCTGCCACACAGCTGAATAAAAGTGGAAGAAAAATAAAAAAGAAACCTCAGAAAACAAGGCTGAAGTGATTTCTGTCTGTCTTTAGGAAAAAAAAAAAAAGAAAGAAGAGGAGGATTTTCTGCCAGTTATTTTTACAAAAGTTGTTCAAAACCAAATTTTCTTTTGATCTGCCTTGGGCAGAATTCACAATTTCCTACAAACAGAGTCCAAAGTGCATTTTAAGGCACACTGACACCTTCAGAGCTGTGCAGATGCAACACCTGTCCCTGAAGCCGCCTGTCATTTTCTCCGATGCCAGCGACACAATTTTCCTACTTTTCTCTCTTTGTTAACTCATAAAGGGAAACTGGAAAGAGATTGGCTTCTGTTCCTGTGCTGCAGACTGGATTCATTAGGAATGTCCTGACAACGTGCTGCCAAATGAAGGGAAAAAGTGTTAAGAAATACGGTGAATATTTTTATATTTTAATTATGTCACACCGCATAATTTACCTGTGGGAGATGAAAGTATTTACAGCCTTTTACACATTTACAGTAAGATGTATACCTTTATCAGAGATTGAGGGGGGAAAATGGGTCTAAAAAAAGAGAAATAAGGGTTTATTGTAGTGAATATGGTCATTATGTGGCAGTGACGAACCCACACCAATGCAGAGCAAGCAGTGTTTACAAAGCACCAAATCTAATAGCAGTTTGATTTCTGAAGTATCTTTGCTGTTCTCCTCTGTAGCAATTTCACTTTTTTTCTCTGAAAATGAAAATTTTAGAGAAATTCCAATTTACTTGCACTTTGCCTGTTTCACTAACAAAGAAAATAAAGTGCCTGTGTGCTTAGCAGCTACTGGGTCTTAAATAGTTATCAACTCCTCCTCCAACGTGCTCTGCTATGGGGTCTGCCACATCTCTCTTACCACAAGAACATTTCTCACAGCATTAAATTGCCATATATACAACCCACATCATGTTTACCACTATGAAAACTAGGGAGATCTTGCATTGAAAAATGTATTTATTCGCATTTTAAGGATAACTAGAAAAATCACTGATATTTATCTTCCTCAAAGCATTTTGCACAATTCTGCAAGCAGCAAAACTGAAAAGTCACGTATGCTTATTCTTACAGCTGGGGACCAAAATCCCTTCAGAACGACAAGATATTTAAAATGTCTCCTTCCTGGAGAACCAGCTTTATTTCAGGTATCTTGGAGAGAAAATTACACTCCCTTAACAGAGCACTCCATTAAGAGCCTGGATGTGGCTGATGCACTGCCCAGCAGCCAGCAATAAGTGGAATTTAAGACTTTTAGCCAATCTGAGACTTTGCCTACACTGCAACGTTTTGTGGGTTTGTTATCTGGCTGGGGGAGGGGGGGGGAAGCCTTCATCTTGAGGATAGCACTATTTTTTTCAAATTTTCTTCTGTCAGAACGTTGTGCCATGGACAGATACCAGGGTCATTGATTCTCTGAAATCACTGCCATGTCCCCTGCCCTCAGTAACTCCACAAGACCACTCACACACTAATGAATGGAGGCTGCTCATAACTATTTTAAAGCTATTTCATTCCTGACTGTCATGAAAGCAGGTTGCCTCTGAATTTCCTAGTAATGTTTAAATGCTTGTTTTGACCTGTAAATCCATAAATAGCTTCATAGGCAGTAACATCAATAAGCACATCTCATCATCTTGCCTAAGGGTACGGCCACCCTCTCAGCCAACACCCGCACAAGAACTGGTCACCTCCAAAACCTTCCACGCGAGCGTGCGTAGCTTGAATTAAAAAAGCGTTACAGGAAAAATGTCTGCCTTGTGCCAACAGTAATATTGCCATAATTTTTTACTTTTTACGTGAACTTTCCAAAATGACACCGGAGATTAAAGAATTTGTCCACATAATGAAGAAAACAATGATGCATGTGTAACAGTTTTAAGAAATATATTTTACTTCCCAAAACTCAAAAATAAAGTTTCATGAGGAAACTAATAAACCCACAGGGATCCCTGTATTTCTTGCTGTATCACAGTGTGTTTTATAACAGGCACACCTTAGTTTTCTATGATGTTTACCTTTCAATAAAACAGTTAAAAAACAAACATTATTGTTTATTTTCTGTAATTATCCACTTTCCTACTCCAGCAAAACCTTATTAATCTCAGTTTAGTGGCCACTTATATTTGGAAAGAAAACTGTAATAGATAAAACCAACAATAATAAACAAACCAGGCATATCTGCACTAACATGAAACGGTTTGACTTCTGTTTTTCCACGATGCTAACAATCCTTACATATTTCAGCTAGTCCTAACTAGGATGGAATGGCCAACCTTGAAAAACAAACACAATTTTATCTTACAGTCTTAAAAATACACAAAAATACAACAGTTCATTTCGAAATGTATATTCTAGGAAAACATATTTCCGTACTGAAGAAGTCTGATTTCAGCTAACAGGAGACAGAATTTAAAATATTGTCTTGGTTTGTTAACTTCTGGGAAAATTGTCTGCACTGATTTCAGCAGATCTATTTTGGAACAACTAAGAGCTCAGCCCACCACATTAAATGTGCAAAACTTTTGCATTAGTTCCAAAGCAGAGTCCACAGCAAATTTGTCTTAAGCGGGATAGCTCTAGCAAACTAAAAAATTAATTCTCTCTTCTTAGTTTCCCAGAAGAGTGTAAACATTTTGTGGTAGGTTTCTTTCTTAAATGAAATCTCACCCGAGATACTTCAGCCTGGGGCTTAATGAACGATACAGCTCTTCAGATAGGATCCAGATAGAATATATTTAGTAAACTGTCTTCTGATGAATCCACTACCTCAAAAGCTAATTTAAAGCTGTGATTTTACAGCATCATGTTTATTCACCACAGCAAGATCTAACTATCAGCAGAGACCTTTATCTTTCAAGCCCAAACTTATCCGAGAGAGGTGAACAGTAAAGATTCCTGCTCTTTTCAGGCAGGTTTTTACTTATTTAAAACGCATCTATTTCACTACCTCAGTAAATGCTTCCAATTTGTGGGTTAGATTTTCCACTTAACTGGAAAAACAAATGGAAGCTGTCAAGAATACTGCGTGAACAATACGTCAGTGTATCCCTGCCCAAGCTGACCCATGCTGTTATGTGGGTAAGTAACTCTCATTCCCAGAGGAAGCTGCAATTGTTTTTCAGTGCAAATGTTCAGACCACCGAGAACAAAGTTCAAGCTGCTCTTCCGCTGGTGCTACAACAGTCACCTTCTGGTGATTCAAACTGGGTGCTGCTGCTCACAGAGAGCCCTAAGCAAGAAAGGTCTGAATACTTCATTTTCCTATGCATCTAAAGTTATCACCTACATAGCTTTCATTAACTTTCTTAGCTCCAGATGACTCTCTGAGGTCATGCAATATCTCCAGTCTAATTATCGAGTCAGGACCAGGCTCTCTGGAATACAGCTGTGACAAACAGACTTGCATGTATTAGAGAATAAAGGCTCAACCTCATTTTTAAGACAAGATAGTAATCCTTTTGCTGGTACTGCTCCTGGAACCACCTTCTTCCTTTAAGGCAAAATCTTTAATCATACAGTGAGTCCATGTTTGTGCGCGTAGCTCCACAAAATCTCTAAGCGTGGGGAAACCATAAGCACAAGGCTGATTTGACTTTTTTCTGCCAGCATCTGGGATGCAGCACTTCAGTTGCTGGAAAGGTAACACCCACTGGAGTCACTGGTGACCTTGGCCAGTAAAAGGAGCAATCTGCACAGCAAGAAACCAAGGCACGCAGCCAAGACAACTTCAAGTTATTCAATATTGATTCAATATTAAAATCATCTTTGTTCTACTAAAGTCAAAATGAAATATTTTTATGTATTTTGAGCCTTATCAAACCTATTCTTCCTTTTTAAAACAAAACTTAATTGAAACCAGCTAGAAGAAGAAAGTTTCATTTATCAAGAAGTGACATTTTGTAATTAAAATACAGTTCAGAACAAAATGTTTAGCTGTAAAGGTGTGAATTTTCCCATCTTCACTGTTGCCTGCCAACTTGCTATTATTCGGAGTGGGGTTAAAACTAGAAAACTGTCCGTTTCTTCATTTCAATGAAAATTATCTGAAAGGAAAACAGAGATCGTTTGTCTAGAAACAGATTATTGGCAATAGCCCAGAACACTACAGACTACACACCTTTCCTGTGTCCACTCCTGAGCCCTGCAGCCGGTCTGCGAGTGGGCCATGCCTTCTAGCAGGGCTGCTTTCAGCCAAGAGCTTCCCTGGGTGAGACAACTGCCTGCTGTGCGTCCCGCTCTGCGGCACAAGTCCTGGGAGCAGCCGGTGCGCGGACGACAGGTCAACCCAACTAGTAGGATCTGCCACAGGGAGAGAGCGAGCAGGAAAGCAGCTGTAGGCCTGCACTGGTCCGAGAGGCAGTATGAGATGGGTGCCAGCCATGGGTGTTTTATCCTCGACGCTTTTGAGACAGGAGACACTTTTGAGACACAGGAGAGCAGGAGTACAGAAGGAGTACTTGGATGCCTGCAACGAACTGTGACTCTGGATTAGTATCAGATGTCTTAATCACAGGTTTTGGGTGGCCCTCAGTTATGATATTTAATGTCTGCATTTCTTCAGTTCCCCGGTATTGCCAGTTGTCTACTCTTCCAGACAGTGGCTGATGTCTTGTGGTTGCAACTACAACAAAAGTTCCCTGTGCTCCCACCGGTGATGCCCCCCCTGCCCTTGCACTGCAGATCCTTTCCCTGCCACATCCCAATTCCTTGGAGTTCCATAATCATCTTCATATAAACCTGCACGAACAGCTTTGCTAATATGGAAAACAAAGAGTAAAGAGAACACAAAAGTTGATCCTCAAATGATAAGATGTGAAACTCTTTCTAAAGATTACCGTTTTGTTCAATATTCTGTAAAAGCTGTATTTTCAGATCATTTCTTGTATTTAGAGCAATACTATTCCTCTATTCCTTCCCCCTTTTTAATCTTCTTTCCTTACAGGCTCCATTTTGGGGTCAACTTAGATTTTACTGAACGAGTTGCTGGACATGACTTCCTCTGACCATACTCTCACCTTAACAGGGCTGTTCACAGCAGTACTCCCAAAATCACGCTAACCAATCTGGAAAGCTGAATTTCAGTTGCAGGTGGTAAGAACTGAAAGAGGCACCAGGTTACGTATAGTTGGCTATAAACCTGACCATACTTAAATTTCTGTATGTGGGTCTCTAACTAAAGAATCGGGTTAGACGCATGGATGTTTTTGTATTGTAACCACGAAGACTGTACATGGTGCATGAGCATTGCCTTTTAGACTCACTTCTTGTGCCTAAAGAGCTGTCATGACTACAAGCTGTTGTAAGCTGGAATCCAAAGTTGACCGGCAAATTATTTTGAGATATATCAAGTAGTTAATTCCTTTTCCTAAAACAACATTGCAGGTGCTAGGAAAACCTCTACATCTGCGCACAGCAGCAATAAACACAAACCTTCTCATGCAGGCACAGGAAATGTTTAAGAAATGCTTATTCTTCTAAGTGGAACGTAAGTTGGAACAATCATTTCCACTGTAGCCTTCTACTTCAAGACACAAATAAAAAGGAACATGATTTAGTTTCAAAATCTGTCAGTGAACTATGTGTGATGAAAACATTCTTACTACCCTCAGAAAGTGAGCATGCTCCTAAGACTTTGAAGTAGGTTAATACCATGATTACAGCATTTGCAGAGTTTTGCAATGGCATGCTGCTCCAATCTCCTTTCATACTTACCAACTACATGAATAAAAATGCTTTTGGTACAAAGGTTAAGTACATTAAAGAAGAGTCATATGAAGCTTTAGCCACACCTCTATTGTATATATGAAATAAAAACCTGCAGGATACAATGGCTTGATATACTCAGAGTTATACAATGCTTTTGGCACAATCTTGCCATCTTTACTACTGCTTATGTGTTACAAGGTTCATAAAAAAGGGAGCAGAAAGAGCTACCTCCGATCACACAATGGATCTAGTGCTTCAGCTCAATATAATGACTGTTGGGATTCACTGCCAGCCTTTGCGTCAGGCTGTGATCCGGTTCCCTTTCTAAACCGGTATGTGAACCATCATCATTTGGAGGAATACAGACCCCGTCGTTGGCAAGAGCTGACCCAGCTGTGCATACAGTGGGACAAGGCTGTTCTAGCCGGACTCCAAACTCTCTCATCTAACGGTTGAATTCCAGAGTCAAAGTTGAAATTTTCTTGGAAAAAAGTGCTTCTCCCAACAATTGTGACTAAGAAATAACTTAATACTACTATCAGGCTTGAGGTGAGTAAACTAGGAAGTTAACACCTCTAAGAAAATGAAATTCTGATGAATAGAAACATATTGACTACGAAATCTCAGACCTCAAAGCCCATCATACAGAACTGAACAAATGAAAATCCTACTCTAAATGCTGGCAAAAGGAATTTTGAAAGGTAATGTACTCTGAGTATTTTGCCTTGGTCATACCAGCCTAAGTGTATCGATGTTTTCTAGACATGAAAGCCTGGCTGACTAAATACCTATATTCCAGGGATGCTTAGCTCACATAAGCAGTACTGGCAATAGGGAACTGGTGGTGTAACACACCTACTACTGGCAATTAAAATCATTCACTTCTATGTGTGATAATAGTAAATTTATTCATTTTTAGGAGAAAATAGCCAGTTCCATCTTAAATAACTGTTTTTTCCCCTCACAGACCACCATTTCTATATCTTTCAGCTTGTCAGTTCTGCATAACTTGTTTAAAAAAAATAGTACTTAAAGGGTTTTGAGTTTAATGCAGGCCAATAACCTTGAATATTTTAAAGCAGCAAGAAAGAGGCTTAACCACACATTTCAACAAGTCTAAAGAGACATAATCTGAAAGGTATTTATAGCTAGTGCCTCTTTATTTTCACATCTCAGGCTTTCAGAACCTTTGGTCTAAACCTAAAGGGGAATTTTTTCCCTTTGAACTACGTTACTTCAAATGGAAATTTCATTACTAACCTTAGAGAATTCAGTCTCCTCCAAACATCATCTGCTTTGAGGAAAAAAAAAAAAAACCATCAACTTGTGTTTGAATATAATTAGTGTGGTAACAGAAATGACAAAATCTGGCCTGCAGAGGTTACAGGGCATTAGGAAAAGATGATGTTGTAATGGTTTAGACTTATCTGCTGGGGATACACTGTATAGAAAGGAGCATGAAGAAAGGAGAGAATATGTAATACTGACCTCGCTGAGATCATCTGATGGTCAGTAAATTCACATGACTTTCAAGTTAAATTTCTCAAGATATCTTCACATTTCTGAAAAAACACTCTTAAAAGATGCGCCTTTGGTATCTTTTCCCCCCTCTAACTCACACATTATCCTGCAATTCAGCAGTGGAAAATAATGTCTAATATATGGCATACAAATTTAATATTTCGTAATAGAACACAGAAGTCCTCTTTGATAATTCTGCACAAAGGTGTGGCTCTGACCGTCTCACTCTTTTGTGTTTGCCAACAGCTCTAAGCGAGAGTTTCTCAGGAAGAAGAAACTGCCTCGCCATCATCCCAGGTGTTCTTTCTGTCTTTCAAACACCAGCCACGCAAAAACTCAATCACAAGTTTATTCCACACTTTGTTAGACCTCAAATGAAACTGCTGGAGATCAAATGCTGCGTTTTGCCTTGCGTCACCACTAAGCCCTGCGGTCTCAGGCCCCACGATCTGAGAGCGCCCGTGGGTGCCATTACAGAAGAAAAGAAAGGCTGCCACTCTTGACATCAAGCTAGTACAGAAGAGTTGCCAGGAGTCCGCTATTTTGCTGCAAAAGACGGAGCTGTGTTTGTTGTTAGAGAAATGAGCTTTCTCATTATGAAGTATTCAAAAATAGATTAAATGTTGATATGACTCCCCTCGAAGCTGAACTTTGAGTAAAAGGTGAAAAATCACTCCTACAGTTGCTTTTCAAAGTTACAAGGCTTCAAATTCCCTCTGTTATCAAAGTCTTACTATAAAATTGGACTCCAGTAACAAAGAGTCATCAAGTCAGCTTACTTTTAACAGTGACATCTTTATATTTGTCTACTTTAACAGATGATCATCAGGCAACAGGGAATACGTTTTCATAGTATGTTTATAAAAGCTCTTATTGAACCTTTAAATTTGCATTGATTGCTTCATTATGAAAAGGATCCAAATCTTCCCTCAATCTGTTTGTTTTTTTTTAAATTACCTTTTGTTTTAAGAACCGAGGAGTTTAATACAAATACCTGAAGTATTTAATATAAACACACAATAATTTTACTTACTAAAATTCCAGTATCCAGCTGCTCTATGGACATTAGACCCAAAATATTGGTTCCACCACAAGATTAAAAAAAACCAAAACCAAACAAACCTCCTCTGTGATCTTCATAATCTTTTCAGTATATTAGTAGGTTATGCACTGAATTGAGTATGAGGCATTACTGAACTGAGGAATTACTGAATTAAGGTATTACTGCAGAAAGTTTACTAGGTTTTCAAATATATGGGATATATATTTACTTTATCTTTATTTGCTGAAATGACCATGTCCCTGAAAATGGTTATGAGATAATTTAAAATGAATGAATGATGAAATTAACATAACATCCTGAATGTTTTTAAATACAACAAAGGTTCCCTGCTTTCACAAGATCCGACCCCAGGATCCTTGTCGCGCTCTCAAATATTTCTACAGTAAAAACCCCCCACCCATGAACCTACAAATTAGCATTAAAGCAGGCTTTCAGGTTGTTAGAACTCCTTCATCTATTTTTGAACACCAAAGTTGTGTTTGTTTCATTGAAGTAAGTAGTCTAGCAGTTAGTGGGACTACCTACACTTGCCTGGTAAGGAAGGTATCAGCCTAATGAGCAAGAAGATGAACCTGTATTATCCTGGACCTCATTAACATATGCATATACAGATGAGATGCAAAGTACGGGCCTTTCGATCATTTTAAATAGAATCAGATGACCTCTAATAAACCTCTTCCTAATATCATTAAAGACTGTTCATCCCTCTCTGTTCTAACGCTGTGGCCATGTTAAGCATCCGTATCTTAACCAACGTCTTCACAACTGCTGCGATCTCAGTCTCTGCTCATCACTTGTTCCTGGTCATCTCTTACTTGTTCTGAAAATGCTGCCAAAATAACCTCCCCTGAATACTGCTCCAACTGCACCCCTCTGAAGCCCTGCACTGATTTCAGATCATTCAGACATTCAGACTACTCATTTTAAACTTATTGTTCCCTTCTTCCAGCTAAGGCTGGCTCAAAAATAAGATCCGCATTCAAAATACTCAGATTTTTCCTGTTCTGATATTCTCCAAAAGGAAAAGGGAGCTGCAAAAGCAAACAAAGAAGGAAGAAAGGATGAAGAAAATGGTGAGACACGCATATATGCCAAAGCGGCCCAGGGTAATCACCAGAGCTATGGACTTCCCCCCAAAGTCATGCCCCACAACCAGCACGAGGGTCAAGCTCTTCTCCCATCCCTCTGAATGGGAGGGATCCCCAAGTCCTCTGACACAAAGCTTCTCTTTCTGAAACATTACCTTCCATCTGAGGAAGTTTCCTTAATGAAGCCGTAGTAAAAAACAGTACTTCTCTACAGAAAGTTCCTCTGTTAGTTTGTTGAAAAAATATATCCAAGAGTAATTCCTGAACACATACAGTTTCTATGCCCTTATTTAATTGTCACCTGAACCAGTCTGTCTTCCTTCGCTGAAGCACCACTGTCAGCTTGGATATTGTGACTTATTTTCTTCTTCCAGAAACATTTCCCTGTTCTTTTCATGTCCCTATGATGTGACCTTTTGCAAAAGCTATTTATCAGACTGCCTTCTTAAAATCATTCAAATCCTTTAAAAAAAAAGAAACCAACCAAAACCAAACTCCAAAAAAACCCCCTAACTCTCAACTACCTGTCGCTAGATTTTTTTTTTTTTAACTAGAAATATATGTGAAAAGAATGTTGCCATTCACTTTTGGGTTGGAGTATTGTGCAAACAAAGCTGGCAGCTCGGTCTTGACTGTCAAGCATCGAAAGCAGCGCATTCCCTGGCCACTGTCCTTCCATTCACTGAACAGGGCAAAGGTCTCCAGGAAACAGCAATATGAGCTCAGCTCATTAAAAACTGTATGAAAATGTATATCCTGAAGGGATGTTAAATTAGGCTTACACAGACAACTTTGAGTCTGTGCTTCCTTAGAATTTTAGTGCTTAACCTTATAGCCCCAGCATTTCTTTAATGCAATTAAATATAGAGGTATAGATATAACATATTGCTTTAGTTATAGTGCAGCAAAGAGAAAGAAAATAAGCGAGACAGATAAAGAACTCTGTAGGTAGCTTTCATTTTCATCTCCAGTGCCTCTCTAGCGTTGCCATCTTTTTGACATGCTCGCAAGAGTAGAGGCTGTGCTCTTCCACATCCAGTTTTACTGAGAAGGGCTGATAACACATTCTTTTTAAAGAGACACTTCAGAGTCTGTGCATTTTTTTAAAAAACCTGCAATCTATAAACTGCCCTACAGTAGTAAATATAGCAAACATTAAACACACATAGGTAACCATACCAATATTAAACTTAAGCCATGCCCAAGTACAGAGTACACCCAGTTTCCCTGATGCATTTAATTCTCTTTATATGACTTTGTACGTTTGAATTCAATGTGTAACTCATACAGGCAACACAAGGTATAAAAAAAAAGATTAATTCAGTCAATTACTACTGATGTTTTTGCCTTCCACCTAGTTATCAGCATGCTAGCCCACATTATTGTGACGTGTGAATATTACTCACTTATTACTCTGATGGCAATTTTATATGTAAAAATGAAACTAATAGCTACCCTCAAAAGACTTATTATGCTTAATTTCATTTCACTCCCCGAATCATCCTTTTCACTATACAATTTCTCCGCTAACTAAACTAAAAGAATCAGAGGTGTAATTATAGATCGCAGATTAGCTGCTCAACATTTGCTAGGAGTTAAAACGGGGTAGACATTAAAAGCAAGTTGGCTCCAGAGAAAGCTGCACCTCATGTCATTTGTAGAAGAGACTGCTGTGAAACGTTAATATTTGCGAAGTCAAGGCCAGAGCTTTCTGTGCCTTTGGACAACTGTGTGGGCTCTCCCAAAGCAGGACATCCTACCACCACTGAAACCACTGCCAGAAGGATCTCCCACCTTCCCCAGCTGCACTCATTGAGGTCAGTTATGGGTAAGGGAGGAGGACACGATGCTGGCCCAGGAATCCCTCGCAAGAAATCACCCTCCTCACAGCCAGGACAAATCAGGGAAGGGCAGAGGCTTGCCTGTGCTACACAGCCACACAGCAACCTCCCAAAAAACTCCCACGACCCCCGACTACGTGCATGACTTGAAGTCTCCTTTCCCCTGAGCTCACTCTGTACTCCTGGGTGAGGACATCACTGTAGGCATGCTCTCCATCCTGAGCCTGTGAAGGAGCACTACTGAACTCCAGGTCAGACTGGCTGACAAGTCAGCAGAGAGGTCTGAGCGCCAGCCGCTGAAGCAAGAAGCTGAAACCCTGAGGGGCCCATAGGTTCAGGCGCCAAAAACTGGAGGAGACTCATGTCAGAAGGTACAGCTACTGAACAAACTGGATGTCTAACATCACCTACGGAGAAAACCAGGGACGGAGGGGGAGAGAGAGAGCGTGTGTGCGTGTGCCCACTGGCAAACTCCATACCTGATCAACCAGAGGGAAGGAACAGGACTGAGCCATTTGTGATGCTCATGTGTACACAGGTGCTGTTTCTGATTATGCGGGTGCTGGTAAAAGCTCTGCCCTGCGTGGGGTGATACGTATGGCTGGTTATAGTGGGTACGTACATATGTGTGTGCATAGATGCCTATCAGGAATATGTGCTCAGCCTTGCTGCAGCCTGGACCTGGACACACCAAACTGCAGCAGCCTTGTATGAGGCTGGGAAAGGATGCATCCCCCGGGCCCCGCAGCCCACCAGATTCAATTACTTCCCATGGAAGATTCTGGAAACGTGATCATGTTAACATCTTTGGTTCCACACATACTGACTTCTGTGTCGATGGAGCAACAGCTTGTTTTCCTCCCTAATGCGAGCATCACAAAGCGGACACAAAGCCCAGAGAGACCACACGCTATTCACACCTCCACTTCAAACTCAATATACTTGGAGTGAGGAAGGGTGTTTTCACAACTTGGCAGCCAAATGAGAATTTGCCTTACTTCTCCTATTTTTATTGCTGTTTTGCAGCAATGAATAATGCTGTCTGCAAGAAATGGAAGTGAAAGCTACTCTGTTCTTGTCAGAATAATAATGGATATTGTGTTGGCAACTGCCCTCCTGCGCTGCACAACAGCATAAATAAAAAGAATAGGGAAAAGCCAGCAGTACTGTAGTAAATAAAGTGTGTAAACTCACCTGCTTGCAAATAAGTGATAACCTCTATTGTTTGGTGTTTCAGCCTGGGCAACAAGAACAGGATAAACACTATGTCTAAATGAGAAGTGAGCCAACTCCACTGATCCTCGAATACGGAGTTAGGTTGTGGGGGAGAGGCACCAGCTGTTCAGGGAGGGTCAAAGCAGAAAATTGTGGCATGTAAGATGTCCAGAGTGCCTCCATACGTGGCTGTACAGACAGCAGCAGACAGAAAGATGGCCTTCTCCAAACCCCAGGGTAGTTCAATGCTAGGATATTAGCTTTGGCCTTACTATTGTTAGTAGCAGAAGGACAGACATCAATGAGCATTAAAGTATTTGCTCTTTACGGCTTGGATTCATACACAGTTTCTATTCACAGAGGTTACACGGATTCAAGCAGGGAAGACTTGCCTTTTTTCACGGTTTAGAAAAATGGATCACCTTTGGAAAATGCCTCACTACAGAGGACTAACTGTGAAACATGGTGCAGCTCCTACTTGTGATGCGCCGCTAACGTGTCCGTGCAGCTAGACAGGCTAGAGGCCTCTGCAGCCTGAGCTCTGGGCTAGCGGGATGCAAAGCAGCTCTGGTGGGAATGATATCTGAATGCAGAATGAGAAGTTAGTCAAGACAAGAAAAGGTTTCAGAAGGTAGTCCCTAATGATGGAGGTCTTCAGTGAACAGCTGATGGGAACCAGTAACTTTATGCACTGAATTTACAATCTTTCTGGACTTCTTAGAGAGCTTTGTATTTTTCTAAGCAGCAAGAATTCTTAATACTATCAGGGAAGGAATATTTGTCACTTAAAAAAAAGTTACTTAACAGGATCATAGGTGCATAATCCATCAGTCTACCATCCAGTTGTTCATGATTTTCATGCTGTAGGCATCAGGAAACTAGCAACAGAAACCACTACGGCAGGTGAACAGAAGAAAAATGCTTGAGATACATGGCATAAGGACTACCATTGGTGGTTTTGGTATGATTGTTGTACACTACCCCTCTGCTCACAGGATGAAGGTTTCCCACAACTACACAGGGACCAGAACCCACTTCCAGAAGCCCGTCTGACCCTTGGCAATGTCTCCACATTCGCTACCTGGCTCTGTCAGGGCTTCCTCCACTGTCACCCTCCAGAGAGGCACATCTTCCTTTGTATCCAAAATCTATTTCAAGACTCCAGGATTTTACACACATCTTTTGGGAGATATTCCTGGGAGAGCAAAGCTACCAAAAGGTACTCTGATTTCTCCTTTCCTGCAAAACCAAGAGCATTCAGTTGTCGTTGACATCGGTTGCTAGTTTCTAAAAACAATTTCTCTTTCTTGCTGCTCACATCGCAGGGGACCTTGATTCTTTTTCATACTCACTATGGCTTTTCAAAATCCATAGATATACATTAAGATTTCATCATCTGACGCTTGCATTAAAACACACATTGAAAGAATTGTAAAAAAAATAAAGTCAACTAAGTGCATATAATATACCTACTTGTGATTTCACTAAGAATTGACCTAGTTTAAAAAACTGAAAAAATTCATTTGCTTTTTATTCGGCTCTTTGTTTTCATACAAAAGACCCACAGAAACATGTTTAGTTAAACAGACTAAATATATTGTTGTCTCATCTGCAAAACCAACCAACTGTAAAAGCAGAGAAATGCATAGCTATTATATATAACAATGTTTAGTTAAAAATAATACAAATAATATGTAATTATTTCTGAGGACACATTTATCTCTAAGAGGAATTCATTTTCAAGAGGAACATTATACTTACGCACATTTATCCACTGTGCCATTCGACAACCCAAATACATTACATACTATATTACCTTTATTCTGGATGGCGAATAATGTCAATACTAATTCTATAGCTAAAGCACATCATCTATGAGGATCACAGCCACATCTTTTCTTTACTCCCAAGGAGCACAGAGAATGTCTGGGCCTGACATCTTTATCACAGAGAGTCTGAGCCTATTACTTGGCCAAATTCACTATATATTTCTTTGAGCTCTTAAAAAGGAATATGCCATAAGGCATGAACGAAGGGCTTACAGATTCAGCCACAGTGTATTTGAAAAGGCTACCAATTTCATGGGCAAGTTTTTCTTAACAGCAAGTGATTGGTGTTCAAAAGGTCTATGACATTAAAGATTAAGGACACAGTTATTTTTCAACTGAAGTTTTTGTGACTAATTTACTAAGACATTTAGCTAAACACTTCTGCTTAAATACACAAACCCAAACCTGCACGTTTCCTTTAACTTGTAGGTCGCTCCGCACTTTTTTCTTCACAAGTTGACTAATGAAATTACTGTGATATCATTACTAAGAGTGAGACATATTGGTTAGAGCACAAAATAAGAAACAGGACCCTCAGATTACATATCAAGCTCTGCCCTGATTTGTGGTGTAATCCTGGGAAAGTAATTGAGAGATTAGCACTGGCTTTTGATGCAAAGATCTAACCGCCTTGAAATCAATTTACATTTCCCCCATATGTACACAGGTCACAAAAGCTCATTACTTCCCATAAATTATATAAGATTACATAAAAGTTTTGTGGAATTTTCCCTAGTAACATGAAAAAGTATACACTGCAATAATATGGACATTAATGCTAAGTGTTATCCGTTTATTTCGGGGAAAACTGGTGAGCAGTTTAATGCTTCCAAGATTGCTGGTATCAAGCTCATTTTCCAGATTCACTTGTCTTTGATTTCCCTTCAGCAAAATGGGAGCATTTACCAATAGAGCTGATACCTCTAACCTGTACTTTACAGTGAGAAGCACTTTGACGTATTTTATTATTACTTGCAGAACTTCCCATAATGTCAATGGAAAAGGCAAAATGTTTCAGAAAAGTAGAAATGTTCAGACGGACGTAATGCAACATGCTGACAGAAATGTCATCCATTAATATTTATTAGGCCAGCAAATATCTTTGGATGAAGAATGATATAAAAACATCATCTACATACTTGTCCCTGTAGAATATTTCTATGTGAGCCATATTAGGACACTTCCCCTAATCCAAACCTCTAGAGGCATTTTAGCTACTAAACTGGATGAGTTAAGTCATTTCTGCTCAGTTACATTCATTACATAACAGAATGTTCTTTCCTGAACTCTAAACAGATTTTTTTTCTTGACAAATGTCCTAATACAAACTTCGCTGGGAGTCTTCTCAATGACTGCAAGTAGACAAAAGGTTTCCCTGAATATTCCTTTATTTGCCTGTTTGGAGGTTCTACCTCCTTGCCAGCCTCAGCCCCTCACTTTCTCCATATTTCAACCAAGTCTCACATGTAGTTTAATTGCATAAGTAGATGAAGCCAGAAACAACGTACAGCGCAGGCTGAACTGGACGCATAGGTGATCCTCACTGCCAGCAACCAACACATTTCCTAAGGTACAGCCAGCCTTGGAGCACAGTAACACCCACCTGTATTTAATGACTGTTCCGAGTCAAATCCTCCCTGGGACATGCATTGAATTAAGCTCCTAATTACTAGTTTCAACTGAAATGCTTTGACGACTGTTAAAACATTGAGAAATGATAACAGAAGCTCTCAGGAAATGTTATTCTTAACACTCAAGAGGTTATTGATTCCTCTTCTGAGGAGCAGCAAAGGAACAGAGCTCCAACGTTAACTTAGGCAGACCCGTCTCTCAATTAAAAACAACAGTAAACATTTTAATCACAACAAGAGACGACATCCATCACCCCCGAAGAATGCTTCAATTAACACAACCATGGACCCCCTTTGGTTGAACGCGGTATTTAAAATAGAATTCATGAGCTCTCTAATTTATGATAGGTTATTGGATAACTCTTGTTAATTATAGCTACACAATGTCAAAATTAATGATTTTCCCACCCTCTTTCAACTTGAGAATGAATTCATAACTTATATCAAGACTCAAAAGATGTGCAATTAATATTGTCAGTAACCACTTCACAAAAGAGATTTGTTAAAGGCATGCATGTGGACTCAATTAGTGTATCAATTAATGTTGCTGTTACTTGATCTATAAATTATTGAAAAACTCATAACTACTGCAAGGAAACAAAGCAAATCCACTCCCTGTCAATATAATAAGCTCCTGACCGTGCCCCTCTCTCATTACTCTTCAGATCAAATTTGAATTTTGCTGGATTCCATGAATCTTAGCTACGTAATCAGAAAAATAAATGAACCTGAACCAATCTGACAACTTGAAATGCCTCATTACAGTGCTGATGCTTTAATTGTTGTTAGCTGTAATGTAAAAAAAAAAATAAAATTAAATAATAATAATAAATAAATTAAAAAGTTTAAAAAAAATCAACCATCATTGTTCACTTCTTAATTTAAACTGAAGTTCCCATCTGGAAATGAACCTCAAAATCTGCATCGAGATTTCTATGTATCAGCAAAATTGCAACTTTCACATCAACCAGAAACCTCCATCCCACTCTCAAATTTAGCAACGATTAGTCCACAGATTAGACTCATATGAGGTCTAAGAAACCCAAACCAGGACTTGGGTAGCATTAGGCACCTATGATGAAAACTGAAAACGACAAAACATAACCTTGTTTAAAGGCTTCTTATCCCTAAAGGCTTCTAAACTAACTAGGTACCTCTTGTTTGATCTTTGTACAACTAGAGTTTTGCTTCTGGGGATGCAAAGGTTTTCCTTTAGATAGTTAGACAGACTCTACTCTCTCATTAGAGTTTAAAAGACCCAGGAAATAGATGTGACTCTGCCAGGGGCCCAATCTGATACACGTGAATGGTCCTGGAGCCACTGCATGCCTTTTAATTAGTAGTCAGACAGTTAAAATGGACGCTTAAGCTTTTTGCCATCCTGATCCCAAGAGGATCAAACTCGGATCTTCTACCCTCAAGAAAGCACTGCCAGGCAACACCCTCTGCTCTGCTGGTGCAAGCAAGATAATTCCTTACCTGGCATTAAACAGCCCCCTGAGCGGAGTCGGCTCTCGCTTTCCCTCCTCAAGCACAGCTTCAGAACTTGTGTATTCATTCAGTCAAAACAAAATGCCCAACTCACGGCTGTGAGATGGCACCAAGCTCTGGTAGAGACACAGCACATCACACCCCCTCTAAATTTCACGTTCCTACTGGCTCGTAACGGTAATGCCCGGCTTAGCAGCCTGCCTACTGTGAAATCTGTTTCCAGATACCACGTGTTTCCCACGCATTGCAGTGGAAACCTATTAAACAAGGGAATTTCACCCATGGGGATCCTTAGCATCAAAGATCATTATGTGCTGATTGTCAACATGCCTGAGCTCCTCTTTGTACCTTGCTTCCATTTTTAAAAGTCCCTGTCATCTTGAAAGTTGACTCAAAAGTCTTACTATAGGTGATATAATGAGACACGATTTTGCAAAAAAATCCTAAGCTTCAAATAGAATAATTACAGAACTTTAGTGCAAGAGGAAGAAACCAAATCCCTAGAAAAGTCTCCTGGCCTCCCCCAAGCAAATGCAGATCTGTATTCAAATTTGGTAGCCTGGCTCACTTCTTTACTGACCTCCCATTTCAGCTTTCCTGTTTAAGTAAATTTTGCATTAAGAGATTTTCCAAGGCAGTTATCAGTGTGGATTCAACATCAATGCAACACATTACCCCCCAAAGAGGTTTCTAAATCAATTTTAATTCCGATAGGCTCAAGTAAATGTTTTCAATTTGATTCAATAATCCATACACAGTTATAAATGGCTTTTCCCCCATGTAGTACAAGACAAACGTGGCTTATGTTTCTAACAACTTTGGCTAACAAAAAGTCTAATTTCCTATCCTGAATGGTACAAACATGTAACGTTCATTCACCTTTCAATGAACCAGATGACACAAACAAATGAAATAAAATCAGCCTTTAAGAGCATTATTTGATTCATTAATTCTCTAAATACTTCTTAAAGAACACATGATTTTTGGCAAACTCACAAAAAAAAAAATAATCACCAAATAGAGCTTTCTAAATCTCCTGAGAATTTTGCACAATTTTCTTCTAGAGAACAATATGAAAGCTCTTCAGCATGTCTTTTAAAATTTGAGCAAGTTCTCATAAAAGGTAATTACAGCACAGTTACTAGAAGGTATCAGTCAAGAGTGGCACAGAGATTACGGCTGGAGGTGAGGGATGGCAGAAATATAATCTCTTAATAGCATCGAGTGTGCTGTAAGCTGGTAAAATGGAGTAAAGCGGAGAAAGCAAGGTGGTGCAGGTCAGGCTGAAACACGGGTCCTCAATTGGTAACCATCTTCACAGCACACGGAGCAAAAAGCAACAATGTGGAGAGGAAGGGAGGTGCTTGGCTCACCTCTGTTTTCATAACTGTGTCTTCAAGTCAGTTAAAACGCCTACCCTGTGCTGGGAGTGCGACCAGGCAGCATTTCTAGAGCCCACTGAATTCTGGATCCATCAGATCAGTATTGACTGAATAAAAGGCAAAATTACTACTTGATTTTTAATAGCCCATTTTTAAGATTATCCAGGGTGATAATGTTAACATAGAAAATTACAATTTGATATTATCATGTTAATATTGAACTTACCTACTACACATTAGAGTTTCACAGCTGCGATTCTACTTAAATAGCAACTTCTGAGAGGATTTCATAAGTTCCTGTCCTAACTGTAGTAATAATCCTTCAGTGTTTCGAACAGAATACCGTCTTACAAACCAGCTCTGATGATAATGGAGAGAGACTGAAGAGCTGACTATGACTAGAAAGCTTATGGCTGTGAAAACACTGTGTCTAATGAGAAATGTTTTAAATAATCTCTTGTAAGATAGTTGCTTTGCATCTGACTACAAAAAGAGATAAGTATTCCCAACAAATAAATGAAGTATTTGGTAAGACCTGTGATTTTGCAGGAGCATTAATGCAATGTGCCCTATCTGCACACCATTTCCCTGTCACCAAAAAAAATCAGTAACCTATGCAATGGACTCTAAAAGCAATCATAAGAAACCACAAAAGAACTTCAAACACACATCCTACCCTGCTGCAGGGAGTCCGTCCATCCCAGTAGCAGGACTTTGCATTCACCCTCATTGAATATCATGAGACTCCTCCTGGCCCTTTCCTCTCACCTGTCCAGGTTATTAAATTGTTTGTTTAATGATGTCACAGTGCCTTTAACTCACGACAGGCACTATACCACAAGCGTACGAGTCACATCATCTGAATAACCACTGCTTTCTTTGACCCATTCTACTTCAGTAAGAACAGCAGCTTGCTTTTATCATGCAACATTTTATCATGTTTTATATTCGTATACCTTACAAATCCTAGGAATTCAGCTTTGTATTATTTCAACATTTCAGATGCAAAACACTACCATACTATATCCTTATACAGATATAGAGAGATTTAAAGATTTAGCTGACACTACACAGAAGACTTATGCTGAGATCAGGAAAGAACCATATCCCATGCTCTAACTCCACACTAATCCTTATTCCCTTTCAATCACCTAAACGGTGATACACCTGTGGGACAGTCATTCCATTAAAAAGTTATTATCAAACTTACTGCTCTTTTTCAGCGCAGTACTGTGAACAGCAGGTGACAGGAGAACTACCAGGACGGTAGATAATACAGCAAAAGGGGCCCCTCCCTGCTCTGGATGGGAATGGATGGATGGCTCTTGCAGAAGTACAACAAGACCTGATTCACTGGAAAAACACTACAGCTGAAATTACTGTTTATGAAGCAAAGACTAGGAATACCCAGTTCCACTGCATAATCAAACTCATTGATTAGTAACATCAGAAACTTCATGTTAGTATTTGGTACTTGTCACTGCTGGCAGTCAATGAACTTGCCCATTTGCTGAAATATATACAAATACATACAATTCATCGACAAGTAAATGAGCACACCAAGTTTCTTTCAACTTTCATTACGTGGGATTTGAATAGCAAACACTGTCTGAATTGTATACCTTGTCTGTATAAAGCACTCACTGTACCGCGAGGCCTTCGGATGGCTGGATGTGATGGGATGCGCTCAGACTTGCACATACAACACTGAACAAGATTAATTCTGCAGATGTGCTACTGCCATACACTGTCCCTTCCAGTTCCTCAGATACTGGCACAAGCTGCAGGGAGCTCTGATCGCTGCCACAGAACATATTTTATACTTCTCAGCAGTAATTCTCAGAATTTCCATTTGGGGTATAGAATCAGATTTTGTGCAGAGAAGCATTCAGTTACTATGATTTACAAAAATGTTTTTACAAGTTGGATGCTGAATATTTTATTAACATAAACATCAAGTTCCTAAAACAGTTGTTTGCCATTTTCAGAAGTTTCACCCTCCAGCATAAGAAATAACATAGGAGACACACATCAAAAAGATGTTATCCGTATTGCAAAGAAAAGACATTTTTTGATTTTCTCCCTGCCCAAAAATACTGAATGATCACACAACCAAACCATCTTTAATGTCTTTACTTGCCTTGAACATCTCTCTCATTCCCATTTACATCAGAGGTCCCCTATTTTTGCCTTTCCTAACTACAGCTTTTTTATCTTAAACGAGTAATTTTTTCCTGGTGAGTTTAGGCCTAGACCTGTCATAAGGATTCTAAACCATTCTTCCCAAACACACACTTAAATTTTTTAATTGCTGTGTCTCTTTTTAAAAGCACTATATAGAGATTTCTGATACAAAAGCAAAACACAAGGCCTTAATTACTGATGTGGTAGAATTGCTGCAGTAAAAGGTATAGCTGTGCAGAAGTTGAACAAGTCATTTATCAGATATCTAAGAAGAGTTAAATTTGCAACACACGCATATATGAGCAAAGATGAAAAATTTTTTTGTCTTAGAAAATGTAAAAAAATCCTCAGAAATAAATGGCTAAATTATACACCCACAAAAAGAAACAGAATGACAAACTGAAAAGCTCACATGAAGATTTAAATCTTGTTGCCTCAAGTATTAAAACGATTAAGTATGGGTTTTATTTTTGTTTTACTTTATTTGAGTAATTGATATTAATTCTGTTTTCAATCTCAATTTCATTATCTGTATAGGTTTTTTAAAAAAATAAATCAGCTACACAGAACAACATGAATTACCACTTGAATTCAAGGTCTTGGCCTCCAAGTTGATCAGTACTTAAAACTATAAGCAATAAAAATCCTAATAAAAATCTAAGGATAAAAATCCCTATTAAAAATCTTTCAGTACTCCTGTTCATAAGCACCAAATTCATATCGTCCCATTTCTCATCCAAAGAACTGACCTATAATTTGAGGCAAAATTGTAAATACGAATATGAACTTATCCAACCATGCATTTATTCATAGTTTCTCCTTAATTTTGTGTTCTTCTCCTTCTTGTTTATATTTCCTTTACCAGATTAAAATTAATCTCTCTATAGACTGCTACTGAGTTCTCGGTAACTTCACAAAGCATCAGTAAGATTCAGTAACAGAAAGTGCATTTAAGCTCTGGTTAGTTCAAAACAAAGCAGAAACAAACCCTTCAGAAGAAAAAATATTTATCAACAGAGAAAAAAAGTTATCTTTTGCTAAGAGTAATTTTTAAAATTATATTTCCATTTGTGAAACAATTGCAATATACACGTAGAGTAAAAATTAGTGAACTGTAATACTTTTCTTACATTTTAAATATATTGCAATAAAATCTATTTTTAATGTCAGAGAATCAAATCCCATGTTCCCATACCAGACTTCCACAGGGCTTAACAAATTTTACTTTCATTGAGCACACAGATAACAGAAGAATCACAGATGCATAAAAGGTGGCTGATGTAGGAGCTGATTAAAGTACAAAATACATACGAATAGAGAAATGAGTCTCTACCTTTCTTTTTGGAGTCTTTCTTTGTGCTGGTTTTAACAGCCACTTGAAGTTCTGTCTCAGTTGACATCCTATATCCTTAGTCCTCTTCACACAGATCCAGGATCTCGGTCAGGCTCATTTAGAACGTCTCTCCAAGAGAATAATTCAGCCTTTCAGATACTATAACCCAAACAGTTCATCTCATTCACTCCTTCTGAGTGCTGTT
The DNA here is from genome assembly GCF_028858705.1 of Grus americana. Classification (NCBI taxonomy): domain Eukaryota; kingdom Metazoa; phylum Chordata; class Aves; order Gruiformes; family Gruidae; genus Grus; species Grus americana. The sequence continues at coordinate 31,246,952 of NC_072859.1, forward strand.
AAAGAAGGAAACAAAAAGTAACGGTCACTGAGTTTAAAACATAAGGGGAAAAAACCCAACAAACCCACAAACAAGCCATTGCAAGCTTACTGAGGAAGAAACCTATGAAGTTCTCTGTCTACAGAGTCAATTGCCCACAATTTTAGATGCTTAAACACAGTCATCTAGTCCTGTTTGAGATGTTTTGGCCTATCTGAGATGTCTTCACAGGCTAGAGACAGCACACAAGGTGTACAGAAGACCAGTACTTCTGGACCAGCAGCTGGAGGACAAAGACTACGATCCGGGAAGTAGATGGAAATGTCACCAACAGCAAAAAAAATTTGCAAGGACTCAAGCCTTAAATGCAACAGTTCCAAGGTAAAAACACACCGCCACATATTAATTTCAGATTTTTACTCCTCAAATGCTCTTTCAATGCTTTCGTTCTCCTACTTAAACAAAGACAAAAGAAAAATGTATTCATTACTCATACTGAGAGCATCATACTTTACCACTCCCCTTGCTTATAATGAGTACGTTTCCAGTATAAAAGAATCTGCCTTCATGTAAACAAAGCTGTAATTCTTACTGCCCATCTAGTAATTTTTCTTGCAAACAACTCTGAAAATACAGTTAATTAAACCTTACAGTTTCCAAAAAATACAAATGGGCTAGACTGTTTACATGGGGCAAAAAGATAAAGTTTAGGGAGCATGCTACAGCTTTCCGTAACACGTGTTTGTTGGGGAGATACACAAGTGCACCGGCTGTGAACCCCAGCAGTAACTGCAGAAACGTGCTGGAGCAGTAGGAGGGAGGCAGGCTGTAAGGCTGCGAGGAGGACCGGGAACGGTGGGCTGCGGAGGTAAGGAATACACAAAGAACAAACCACCAAGCAAAGAATAAACCATTACTCCAATTCTTACTGCTGGTGGTCCTTCTTGCTTTGAAGGATGAGCCACCTACTTCAGCCAGTCTGGTGAGGGCAGAGGACCATACTGTCCTGAAGCCATTTGTCACGATGTTCCCTCACTAAATGCATCTTCTTATCGGTCTTTCTTTTTGTGAAAAAGTTCTCATTATTAGCACAATTACAGGGAAGTCCATCTGGCCTGTCTGAACAGCTGCCCAGTTATTAAATAAGCATTTAATAAAGAAATTAACCCAGCAGATCAGCTGGTTAGCTGGCCAGAGATTAACTACAGTTATAGTTAGTTACTAAAGTCCCTTCTCTGTAATTTAAGACAGTAATACACTGCAAACATTGAAATAATTTTGACAGTTTAAATCACTGTAAAGGGCTGTGAACCCACTAGTACTTTCAAATCCAGGCTCTTTTAACATTTTTAAAATGCTTCAATAACATTACACTGCCATGCACCGTCTGAAGTGATTTAACATTGCTGAAGCGTGTCAGGGGCTTTCTTTAATAAGCTCTTCAAACCTGTATGTGTTTTATAGAATATCCAAAGATAGCTTTTCAAAATCTGCTGAACTGATTTTCAAATACAAAATTCCCTGTTCCTCCTCTACGGAGCCTGAATAAGTGCCACATAGCAAAAAGAAGGAAGAATAAAGCAACTTAAAAATCAAAGTTGCAGTGCTTGCTAAATACACCCTCTTGGAATACCTGAATACACTGAAAGCATTTTGATTAACATTCTTAGTTTAGAAAATAGTAGAAAAGGACAAAGCAAATGAAGACTGATCAAAGAGAGAAAAGGAATAAGATAATAGCCCCAAAACTGACAATCTGTCAGGATCTGAAGCACTCTTTGGACAGGTCCGTGGATGGGGAGATGTCTCTCCCCCAAAGAGGGTGACGGTGGGACACCACATGCAGTGACGACTGGGCCCCAGCACAGATCAATGCATTCACTGTGCTGCAAGGGACGCACCTCACCCTACCCTTGACGGAGTCGCTCTTCGCTCACGCTTGAAATCCCCCCAGCAAACAGGGAGGAAAGCAATGCAGAGAACAGATGTCCCTCACAACCCCCATCTCCCTCCCCTCCCCCTGCGCACAACCCAATTTAATAATATTTCTGTTTACAGCACAGTAAGTATGCATCAGTCTTTACAGCTCAATGGCACTTACTTAAAGCATCTCTCAAGTCACAGCTGGATTGACAGTTTATTTTTCTAGAATTTGGATTTATATTTACCTAAAGGCTAACTGCATAACTTTGCAAGAACCACTAATGCTGACCACTTAACAAAAGAAAAATATTTGTAATAGGTCCATTTATAATAAAACCAAAACAGAGAGAAGAAAAACCCCAACAAAATACCCCCAAGGTCAAGAGTTAAGCAAGTTTTAATGTCTTAGAAGATTGTTTTGGGTACAAAGCATCACGTATGTCATCTCCTGTTGTCAACTACTTTCAACGGGATAGCTGAAATAGTAGCACCTGAATGGCACTGAATATTTTAAAATATCAACATATGACTGCTATCTCATTTGAAGCTCTCCAGAAAAGCTATATCCCCTCGAGGCTATCCCACCAAGTAATATTTTTAAAAATAAATGCATGTCTATTTTTGGACAGGTTCACGTATTGATTTACTTTAAAACCTAATCAAGTCATACTCTCACAGGCTCACAGATCCTTGAATAAAGTAATAGGTATCTTCGCAAAGGCGCACATAAACATCTGTCAGATGCAAGCTATAGTTCAAACTGAATTTGCTACAGAGACAATTCCTCCAAAAGTGTAGGTCTTTATGTAAGCTACATTAGTAAACTTTCATATACTGTCTGCATTTCAGCTGTTTATTACCCAGATGAGAATGGCAGTCAATCTGCTCTTCACCGCAACAGCTTTTATTGTCTCCTCCAATCTAGGTCACCGTTGTTAAATACTACGCTCTTCCAACTGTGGGAAGTACTGCAGCATGTGTTTTATCAATGAGATGCTATTTGCTTTGATCACTTCTGCCACACTTCTCTCCCTGCTCTAAAGACAAAATTTTGTTAGCTGCATTTAAAAAAAATAATAAATCCATCATCTTGCACATATCCAACTCTAATGATCTTCTTGTGTGCCTCGTTACTGTTCCAGCTCTTACAATGTTGTGTGCATGCCTCAGCTTTTCCTAAAGAGGATTCAGAGCTCTTCGTTTTAACAAAATACTGACATTTTCTGTTCCCTTATTAAGCAGCTACAGTAGGAACACAATCAGCGCATTCTGGAATTAACTGGCTTTTAATTCCAAGAGAAGTCTTAAGCCTGCGTTCTGTATTACTCCTATGCCGGCATAAAACCTAAAGCCTTAGTGAAGAAATATTTTTGTAAATTCACTCTGCAGTTCGGATTAACACAGGTTGGACCTTTTATGCAAAAGAAAATTAGTCACATGCTCCACCCGCCTCCCCCATGCATCTGTAACACAACAACTTCTGTCAAATCATTTGTCTTTTCAACCACGCTTGAGCGAGCTCATGAAGGGGTTATTAGGCGGCTTCCCCTGGCCTGAGTTATGAAGGAGGTCAGACAAAACGATGATAATACTTCCCCTCTGGCTTTAAAATACATGAATTTATTAATTTTCTTCAGGACTTCAAAACTTAACAAGTTCTCTCCCCTGAAACCAGTTTCCATCTGCTTATGTAAAGGAAAAGCAGTCTTAGAAAGGATTTGTAACTAAGCCCTGGCATTTCCTAGGTATTTAAGCTCTCCACAGCCCCAAAGTGGGATTTGACAAGAGGATGGTACCTCCCCTGGTTTGACAAAACAAAAACCATACTACCATCCTTGGCCCTTGCTTCTATACCTCTGCAGTCTTGCAATTCACTTCTTTTCCTCCAGAGCACCCCATATACACATCTGCAAGGGAATGCTGACTCCCATAGAATCACAGAATGGTTTGGGTTGGAAGGGACCTTAAAGCCCATCTAATTCCAACTCCCCTTCCATGGGCAGGGACACCCTCCACTAGCCCAAGGTTGCCCAAAGCCCCATCCAACCTGGCCTTGAACACTTCCAGGGATCCAGGGGCAGCCACAGCTTCTCTGGGCGTGACTTTGCAAGTGTTAAACAAAGCCCAAACATATTAAAAGGGCAAAATACAAGTGACAAAATTATTTTAAAAGTGCTGTGATTGTGGAAAACTGAAAACAGTTCCAAGCACATAGGACTGCTATCCAGGGAGAAAAATGTTACTCATCAACTTCTCATCTGACCACGAAGCCTAACACAGAGAACTTCAGTGGGGTAGCACATGAACAGATGGTGGAAAACCCCACTCTTGCCACCAGTGCCCTTTATAGCCTCCAGAGGGAGGAGGCCATGAAATCCTTTGGAGCTGCTCACACTATTTTGTACTCATCGGCTCACTTCCCTAATGGTCAGGTCTTCCAAACATCCTGTGGGAAGCTACTTGGTATCGGAGTATTCATCTTTTACAGAAGGCACTACACTAATTCTAAACTGAAACCCAAGGGACTGGTCCAAAACCCGCTGAAATATTTCAGTTGATAAAGCCTGTAAGTAAGAACCAGAAAACAAGGAAGACAAGGTAAATGAGAGAGCTTAAGATACTGACACAGAGGAGAAAATGAGAAGGAAAAGAAAAGCAAACATGGGAAGCTGTCTCCGTATATACTTCATTAAAGCAAATTCTGTAACCATGTGTTTAGCTGCAAAATCTAAGCCAGCTCATGCATTAAAATTCTGGCTAGCCCGCAAAAGAAAACAATCTCCATTAGACTGTTGCACGTGCCCAGTCTCTCTTCTCTCATTTTGTCATTTGCCCACAGAACAGCATAACAAACTGTTTCTAGTGACAAAGTCAAATCACTCTCCGTCATGACATCGCCTGTCAATCACTGATTTTTCCTGCAATTCCTTTACTGGTATTGCTGTATCCCGTCAAGGTGAAAGGAAGCTTACTGTTCACGTGCACAAACTGAGATCCTACACAAAAAAATTCATTCCCTCAGCAGACACGTGGAAAGGCAAGTGCCTGGTTTAGCTCCTTGAATCTGCCCTTGCAAACTGCAAATGCTCCTCTGAAACCTGGCACCTACTACGTCTCCTCTCCCTAAGTTACACAGCTTGCAGAGACTCACAACCACCTCCATATTTCAGACTTTGTTTTGTTTGCTCTAAAATGAGCAAGTACTCCCCTCCACCCTTGATTTTCTAAATATGAAGATAAAGGGAGGATATTTATATGCTCTATTATGCTGTAGTGAGATACCAGAACGATATTTCCCAATTAACACTTTTTAATGCTTCTGACATCAGAAAGCTACTTAGTACTCAAACCATAACAATTTCCCTTTGTGTATAGGTGCTATTTGTTTAAGAGAAGTATTTTATAAATACAGTTGTCTCCTGAAAACAAGAAACTCTTTTTAAAAAAACCCTACATGTAACTAAAGCAAATAACACATTTTTTTAAATTTATTGTGGTTTCCAATATGCTTCATTGTTCTATCTCTAGGTTATCTTTCAGGCATGCTACCCAGTTCCTCAGATGGTGTAAATAGCACCATTGAAGCTGATTTACCACTAGAAGACCATCTTGCCAAAAAATTGACCTATAAAATATTTCCAAAATAAGATGTTTATCAGTATTCCAATGATAGCAGGAATAATTACTAAAATTCCTCCTGGAAATCCAGGTAGTGGTGAATAAGACACTCCACCAATTATTCACCAGAAGTGCTGTGAATTTTCTACTCATAGAAAATGCTGACTGGATTAAAAAGATGCTTTTCACAGGACTGAATTGATTTTGTCAACATTTTTAATGAGAAATTACTAACATTTCATTTTAATATTACAGTTTCTATTTTATATTATAGAGGGCAGCATTCTGGAAACAAAGGCAAAACCGAAGACACAGACCTTGCTTTAACAGAATTTTTGAAGTATTCAAAAGTATGCCATTTTGCATTCAGGAAATACTACATAACGTCTGTTCGTAATTTCTCTGAGGAAGGATATTCAACTACTTTTAAGAAAAACTGATTTGAGCCAGTCACTAAAGACCAGTAGAAAAATATTTATGTTTTTTTCTTCAATGCTTTCAACATGAAATTCATCCTCTTAAAAGAATTTCTATAACCACAATATAAACCTTTTTTTTTAAAAAAAATGTTTTTAAGAAAAATAACAAAACACAGGCAGCACTGAGAACCCAGGACTTGCTGCTCTCTGCTGTTCTGTTCTATTGCTGACCAGAGCTAGTGCTGCATAATTCCAGTGCTGCTGTGGTCCATCCAGTTGGTCTCAGTCTGATTTCCAATAATCAGGTACCAGCTTCGACTCTGAAATAACATTTAACATCCCTTCCACACGTTTTGTTACCACCTACCTCTTCCTTGAGCTAGGGATATACCCGGCAGCATCACCACGCAACGCGAGTAGCTTTGCTTCCAGAAGTCTTGCAAGGCTAGAAGGGACAGAATCAACCCTCAAACCTATTGCCACAGAAAATTAAAGGCTGGAAATCAAAATGGAAATGGCAATTATTAAAAACATTCACAGCAGCACTGTATGCCTTCAATTCCATAAGAAAGCACGCAAGTCTGCTGACAAGAGCATTTGCAGCCTTGAATGAAACAAGTCAGTCCTGGAAAAGGGTAGGTACACACAGACGTCCCGGCACTCTCCCACCAGACCCCGGGAAGGCAGCCATACACAGGCTCACGTTTGCTTCTCCTCTGCCTGGGTAGCAGGGAATGCAACTCCAGCCCAGGGAGCTGAAAACCAGTAACAAACCCCCTGTGTGCTGCAGGGTATAAATACACACACGTTGTTCCTTTAGGCGTATTTTTGTGCTCTGAGATGCAAAACTCCACTCAAATTGCTGTTTGTAAGCTTTTGCAGGATATTACACAGAAATGAGCACTGCCACTGAACGGAACAGGCTTAAAAACTTCACCGTTGCTCCTCCAGGACTGAGTGGCTGTTACGTTACCAGATAACATAGGAAGTCATTCAGATTGGACTAGAGATTCTCCGTGCTCACAGTGAAAGTGAATTACCTAAATGCTTTTTCTATATGAATTGCATTACGCCAAGACTTTACTATACCCAGATTACCGCTGACCCTGAAGCAGACAAGAAAAAGAATTTCTGATAACGCTGTGTAAGAAGAAACAAAACTCACAACTGTTACAAACACTGCCCAAGCAGAGCCTGACTGCGATCTCAGTTCCACTAGCAGAAAACTGCCTTACCTCCATTAAAGTCAATAAAGTCACACCAGCACAAAATCAATAGCGTTGCATTTGACTTATATTGGCGTAACTCCATTGATTTTAATGGAGTTGGAGTTACACCAATTTTATGCTGGTGTATCTGCATTAGTGTCAGTGAAGTTATGCCGGCGTGACTGATGTAAACAACACCAGACCAACCAACCCCTATATGTCTAAAATTCAATGTCATTAACTCTAAAGCAACAAGAAAATGCAAATCTGTACATTACCAAAGCAGAGTCATTGGAATTTATTTTTGCGGAGCAGAAGAATGGCTCTTTTGCAATCCTGTCGACACCAAAGAAACAGAGTGAAGACTAAGAAGGGAAAAAGGACAAAGTACACAGTTGGGATCACAGTATTCTGTAATTAGAGCTGTTAAATGATTACTAAAGTGCAGTGGTGCAATCATCACGCTGAAGGAAAGGGAGAAGTATACAGTCAGGAGCATCACCAGGGAGAAGGTAAAAGCAATGTCAGAGACACCATGTTTTATATTTAAATGCAAATTCCTTACAATCAGAATCTGTGCCTTCTAATTGGAAGAAAAGGTTATGGAATTAAATGTCTCACATCCTGGACAGCTCAGCATGTTTTTAAGTGGCACAGTAAGTTGAAGGCAACTTATTCATCTCCTGTCCTTTACAGAAATATCTTAATTCAGCTCTTTTTTTTTAATTTCAAGATGACTTTCTTAATATTGCAAGTAAGACTGAACTGGGACTCACCCTCTCATTCATTTTAAATAAAATACAGCACAATACCTACACAAGATCCAACTTAAGCTATACTTTGAAATCTGAAGTAGAGCTTGAAGTGATGCTTTACACTGGCCGCCTTAACAGATGTGAATTAACACCAACTTGTTCAGGTCCCTTTGAGATTTCCTCAGTCACACGAGTTAACCTATACATTGTGCCCTTCAATTTTCTGAATGCTTCCTGACATTATAGCAAAGCAAAGCAAACTTTCCTCATGTCAAAAACAACAAAAATCCCTTATGCCAGGATCTTTATTCACTGCTATTTTTCAACACTCAGTCCTAGTTGCCTGACAGTTAAGTATTAGGAAAACTAATCAGAGGACTTCACCTCGCTGTAAACTGACTTTTGATTTATTACGTCGAACAAAACCACCAGACTTCTACCAAAGTTCACTGACTAGCAAAAATACAAGCAAAAATTATTTTTACATTGTTGTTCCACAACTGAAAAAATCAATATTTTAAATAGTCTAGTAAATGAGTTTTAGCTACAGAAATTATTTTTACCATTCCATTTAAATACTCCAATCTTCAAACCAGCAATGTCACTCATGAAGGTAATTCCACGTGACTGCTAAGACGAACAGCAGGCAGACTTCTGAACGATACCAAAGAGAAGTATTTGAGAACGGCTGCTAGATTTTACTGGAGAAATTTCAAACCAGAAATAATTTTCTTTAATTATCACTTATTTGTTATCTCATTTGTGAATGCAGTGCCTTGTATCTGATTATGTCATACACTGCTCCACAAATGCCTCTGCTTTCTGTCAGTAAGAATGTAAACTACTTTCAAAGGGCAAAGCACCTCCCAGAAGAAGTCAGGCTCTACATATTTCCTGTTCGTGGGTAAGATTCAGCAGTGTTTCTAAATAAAAAAAGCACTCTTCCCACAGATGGAAAACATACTACATGGAAAAAACACCCAACACCCGACAATCTAACCCTTGAAACCGTGAGGGCCAGGTGTTATTTTCTGTATCACAGTTCCATAGGGAGAAACATCCATAAGGGAAACACACTGGTCTCCGCTCTGCTATAACCATGCAACTGGAGAGGTCTATATGGCCATATCACAGACTTACAGAATCAAAGTGAACAGGTTAGGAACCCTGTAAAAGGAATTTCTTAAAAGAGAAAGAAAAATAAAGCCACTGCCAGGCTAAAATGTCAGGGGAAAAAAGAGAAGATGCTCTTGATTATTCAGATGGGGAACTGTTAAGCAGCTAAACGAGTATACGGACCTGCATGAGTAGTAACGCATCACACGCTTATTTTCCAAACATTTTTAAAAATCACCCAAGTAGCACGCAGTGAGGAACCATTCACCTTCTACTGTCATGCTACAGTTTATTCTCTCTTGGAAGCAATTACAGGACAAATGCCAAGCTACAGAAGGTATTTTTCCAGCAGCAGCATCTGGCTTCTTGGCAGACTCCTCAGGCAATTTTATTGGAAGCTTTAGAGGTGCTATTGGGTCAGTCCTAGTTACATTGCTCATGAGCTGTCTGGCAGTTTCTTCTTCCTAGATGTCATAATCCTTCTGATTTACCTTGAAGGAATTAGCACACTTCTATCCATTTCAAAAACAGTTGACCTGCAAGGCATTTAGGGGCTATCTACAGAGACATAGTAAAAGTCACTGGGCTAAATCTGTGTACCTTCAAGCCAGCAGCATTTCAGCATCCATTGCCTAATGCATCATCAAGAATACAAGCAAGCCATGCAAAAACTGTGCGTGTGTCTTATTGGTAAATTGAATACATTCCTTATGATTAAAGGAAAAAACATAGGATGTATGAAAAATTAATTACTAAAAAAAGGTAAGATGGGGCAACAGCAAATCTGTGCCTTTATTTAATATGAACTGTTTCTCATATAGTGAGGTCAGTGCTGTGTTGTACCCTGTAGTAAGGGACAGCGCGCATGAAGTCAAGGAATGCTTCTGGCAGACAGCAAGCATAAATTGAAATACAAGGGGATCTGCTAAGTCAACGGAAGGAAAACAATTTCTGAGAATCTGCTTCTTGCAACTCCTCCGTTAAACGCAGTGCCTCCGAGGGCAGAAGGGGCACGTGGAAGTAAAGACAGCCTATGTTCTCTGCTCTCCCTACTGCTGTCCCTTCCCCCTCTCCAAGCCCAGCAGCTAAGATCTGCATTATTCTGCAGCTGTGATCATGATTAATCCTCACCCAGAAGGATGAAAGACAGGATGCAGGTTTTACCCTCCCTCTTTGCATACCAACAAAATCAAGTCCACAACGAAAAGGCTTTATGTCAGTTCAGAACAGTCCTCTAGAACTAATACCGAGAAAGGGGACAGAATGCTATAGAAAGCACATTTATAGTCCAGAACACAGGTAGGATCCTCCTTTTTAAAGAGATTTCCGTGCAATTACTCATAAGAAATATTCTCAATTAAAAAAATTTTTAAAAAAAAGGAAAAAAAAAGAGAAAGCAGGTAAGTTCATTACTACTACTTTCGTTTCTTTAAAAAAAAGACTTTCCAACAAAGATATGCCTGGATGTCGTCTTGTTCTTTTTTTTTTTTCCTTTCAAGAGTTTTCAGAGAGGTTAGAGTAAGAAACTCCCATAAAATCCTGTACTGGGTTATTTTCTAAGAGAAAAAGTCCTAATGCCCAAAGGTAAATATTACAGGTACAAGAAATGTACTCTATAATTTAATAAAAGGCTATGGATCTCGGATTTTCAGTAACAGGAGTACACTGAGCAACATAAGAGAAGATTGACAGCACTAAGAAAGATGCACATATCCAGGTCAAACAAAAAGCCAAATGGAGCTCTGTCATCAGCAAAGTGCAACTAAATCCAACCAGACACAGAATTCAGACTTGGCTAATGCGAATTGACTAATATAATTCCATTTTAGGCAGGGCAAAACATATTCTGATTACAGGACAGTGGTGCTCACAAGTTCTAAATTTAGGTATCATTAGGGCCAGGTGAACCATTAAGTGAACTAATCTGAATTTCATCCATATCAAAGATTTGTACTGTCCACAAATTAACTACTCAGATTTAAACCATGTATTCACTCTCATTACTTCATATGTCTTTTGGATATCCCCATTCATTAATTAAAATTTCTGAAGAATCACAGTACGCATCGACAACGCAGCCTGGATTTTAACATGCTGTGCAATGGCACACACTGAAAAATCAATTATTTAGGCTCCAGTACCTGAACAGAAGTTACTGGCACACTAGGTACCAAGCCATATTTTAGAGAAGACGTAGCACAGATTCCCTTGTTCACAAGCTTGTTTCTGCAAAGTACTAAGCATCTCAATGATCAGGTGAACGTTTGAATACATGCTGAAGACTAAACTTCCAGTGATGCCCTAGATTTCCCTGACTACACAAATGAGATGAAAGTTGCACACAGGCAAACAGAGAGTTTCCTGGATGCCACAAAGATCTAAACTATTTTTATAAACTGTCTTTGATTATACAGTATCAACAAGGCCTGTAATTTGAAAGAGCAATCAGAAATAACCTTCAAATGAGTGTACTTCAGTACAGCAAAGAAAATCAATTAAAAATATAAGTAAAATGTTGATCTACCTTGTACACTGCTCTCCTGAAACACCTGGTACGCTTCAAACAATGTACACTATATTCAGGGATAATATTAACTTAATCTGAAATAAAGACTCCGTTATAATGAAAAATAGTTGTTTAGCCAGCTGAGTTTAAAGCCAAAAGGTGAAGAATACCTAATCCAATTAAAATGAGAGGGAATTTAGGAATGCAGCATTTAATTACTCCACTTGGAAGGTAGCCAGGACCCACTGGGTTAAGCACCCATGTCCTTGTGACACAGGAACTCCAACAACCAGCAGCAGTGAGGTCCTCGGCTCTATCCCTCCTCTGAGCAGGGCACCCTTGGCAGCCACGTGCCCTCTAGCTAAAGCCCAGGGAAGAACCTCCTGAATTACAGCTGGAGTTCCCAGCAGCTCCTTGGGACATTCCTCCCGATGCCCAGCATGAGGCAGGCCTGGCCTTGCCCAGCTTGTGAGATCAGACAGGCTCTCAGTGCAATGCGGTCAGACTGCAGATGATGTCCAATCAAAGCCGTTCAGGTAAACACACGTTCAATGATGTTACTGCCTATGCATCACTTTAACATTTTGTGGTTGGGTTTTTTCCCCAGTTCCACAGACTAAATAGCAGGCAGCAATAACATTAGTTTTGGAAGATGTGTGATGTTTGTGTTACCCACTCAAGTTAATTAATGAAAATAATGACAAGAGTTACAAAAATCAGACATGATTAAGAACTTGAAGACCATCCTACCCATTTCTCTGCCAAGGATGATTTGTTCTTAACAGCACATTCTTCTGTTCTTCATCAAACTTCTAAAATGACGCCAGCAGTACGAGTCACATCTTCCTTCCTTCAGAGGCGTTCATATACTCAGATCGATTCGGAGGAAAAAGTAACACCCAAGAATAGAGGTTTTGCCAACTTCCTATCATTATTCTGAGTTAACTGCTAGGAGATTATCTTGAGCAATTACTCTCATCCCTTACTGCACACATATTCCAAATACCTGTAATCCTCACATAGCTCCACTCTATCAGTGTTAAACCAATCTATCCCCTTCAGGTAAGATCTAATGGTAAAATCACATACCACTAGGTTTATAACCCAGACTATTACAGTCTCCATTATTCCATATTGCTTATTATTTTGTACTTACAGAGTCAGGGAGATGTGATTTTATTGCTTGCAAATCATTCTTACATTAGTCTTACGCTGTTATAACTTCGCTCTGCTTTTCCAGATAAGCTTTTTGCTTTCTGCATATTTAAATAGTAACTCTAATTATCCCTACTTGATTGCCCTCCTCTTGCAAAGCCTTTCCACAGTATCATCTGCAATGAATTCTTCATCCTACTTAAATTTTAAAAAGCCCGAGATACATCATATTCTTTAATCTTAATAACAGCATAGAGGTGTTACTTTTTTTTTTGAAAAGCACGCATACTGGGTTCCACCTTCAGATATATTTTTTCCAAAAACACAGAGAGAAGGACAGATTGCCAATTATTATATTGGTAAGATCAACAGTACAGAAGAGTGCTTAGCAATAAAGTCACTTCAAACAAACAAACAAACAAACAAAACCCCAAAAACACCAAACCCAAAAAAGACTATTGACATGGTATCAGATCAGCAAAGGAAAGGTCAATTCATTGTCTAAAAATATTGCTTCTTTTGCAAATCATGCTTGTAAGAGTTTTCCGGATTTATTTCCCACCATAATCACAGAAAACAATTTGTATTTCTAGTTCATAGGTAAACAGAAGCTACATGTGGCTACAATTCATGATATTTAATGCATGAACTCAGGTAATCCACTCAAAGAAATGCACATTACAGTAGCCCAAAACACGACAATAAAATTTGAGTCAAAACTGATGTTTCTTATGAGAATTTTATTAGTCTTTTTGGTAATTTTTGTAGATAATTTGTTCTTTTGGTTACTGACAAGGTATTTTGGTTTAATTATAATGGTGTTTGGTAAGACCATGTGTTGTTAAAGTTGCCTGACATTTTCCCTTATGAATTCTCATTTTAGCTTCTTGTAACATTACCAAACTGAAGTATGTCTATTGGAGATGAAATCTTCCACACCACAAAGCAAAAGCAATGATACATAGAGTTCAATCTCCAAGACCTTGCCCTGTTGCCCCAAGGCATGAGATCATCTCTTCCTCACTAAGCAATGACGTTTCCTACAGACAGTGACTGCCTTTATTATGCAATCCTGATTTTGACCCTCCAGCACAGATCTGTTCTTTTACACTAAGACTTTATGTGGAAAGAAAAGTTACTATGTGACTGCATACACAACTTTGCATTCAGTTACCCTCCATCTGGACAATGTTAAATTAGCATTTCTTTACTGATGTGCTTGGCTCTGTCATAGTAATTTACATTTGTATGTATGTGTGTAATAACATACAGGAAAAAGAGGCAACACAGGTGTACCACAACCACATCACAGTGTCTTCTTGAATTCGGCTTGCAAGTTGTGTTCTTTGAGCACCTGCAAAAGTTACTTCAGCAATACGCAATAAGGGCCTGGCAGAAGTGACTCACTCTCAAACAAGACTTTGGCAGAGAAGGATAGGAAAGAAAAACAGGAGGTCCAGTTGTAACTGTGACTTCAGATCTGTTTGTGTCAAAGCAGTATCAGAAAGTGGCTGGAAAGACAAAACATGCTCTGAGCGCTCACAGAGGGCTTCTATAAGCAATACGCTATTAAATAAACCAAACCAAACCACACTAAGACACAGTAGTACATCTTTGAGTCAAAGACTTTCGTTAGGAAATGTGACATTCAGCCAAGAAAAAAAAAGCTTCTCTCTCATCTTCTCTATTCCTCTCCACAAATTACATACCACTGAAGGCCAGTGGTACTTTACCTACCGCCACCTCAAATGCACACCAAAGTACCACAGTCACTCTTGAACCAGCTGGTTTCATGTACAGGACTGACAGGAAAGCAGGATGGCAGGGCACTGGTTCTACAAGCTCTCACAAGTCAAATCAACAGGGCTGACCTGACCAAACTAACCCACTGGGAATATAATTCTGCTGCTGTGCACATACATCCAGCGCCAGGAGACATCGAGAAGCAGCCTGGCTGAAGGCGGCAAGACTGTTTGCCAGTTTAGTTTCCCATAAGGAGGCTAGCTCAAAATCTTGTAACTGCCCAGGATGATGATCGAGGGGTCATGAGGGCAAGTTCAGAACACCTGCAATACAGCCTCTGGTTCAAATAGACAGGAAAGGATATTTGTCTATGTTCTGGACAGAGTTTTATTTTCCTTTTATTTTTCTCCAGATTGATGACTTTGAAAGGAACACATGCCTTGAGACCCACAGTAGAGATGTCCCCTTGTGATTTATGCTGTACTCTGCTCTAACAGTACAGCTCTGTTAAGATCAATTCTGCCGGCTAGGTCCACCCGCAGGGACTGAACCTGCACCGGAGTCAGCACCACGGGGCCGGGGCCGGCTTCTCATCGGAGCCGAACGGCTCAGAAACGACACGAGGAGAGTAACCGAGACAGATCCACAGTGACCTTCACAAAAATCTTCACAAGGTTGGAGATAATTTAAGAGAAAGTTATGTTGGTAACAAATGTATTAACAGGTTGAACACCTTCTCAAAGCAAATACTTCGTATTAATAAAAGCCTTTAAATTACTTTTTTTCAGCAAGACTTAGCATTCCTATCAGGACTGAAATGTAGCAGAAGAACAATTGAGGTCACCAGATGATAAGCAAACACAGGTGAGGATGCCAAGCCTTTTAGCAGCAAAGTAACCCTCTGCCAGTCTATTCAAGACCAAAACAGGAAAATATTCAGAATATTATTGGAAGAATAATTTTGTTTGAAGCTCAGTAAATAATGCCCAGATTTTCATATGTGCAGTAATTTGATTCTATTTTTATCCATTAAAGAACATTTGGATTAACAGATTGAAAACATTCATTCATGGCTTTATATCTATATGACTGTTACAACCCCCTCCCCCCGCCGCCCATATAACTAACCAAATCAAGGCAGAAATTACATTTACATGTTCTTGAAAATATTTAAAAATCATCATTAACATGTATGATTTCATCTTATTGTACTTAGGAGTCCAAAGTTGTATCCTGAATGCCATTTCTATAGAAATTGGGTGCCAAATATTACCAAGTTCCAATTTTACTGTCTATTTAAAAATATCCTGACAGCATTCAGGCAAATTAAAATTAAACTTAAAGCAAAGCCACCATAATATTTCAGGCAACAATTTCAAGAAAGGAAAGGCAGAAAACAGACTGTGCATACACTATAGTTCAAAACAGATTCCTCATGTCAAATGGCATAATTTTTCCTTTTTTACCATTAAAGAGTTATTTTAAGTCTTCTGCTGAATATATTTACATGCATAATGAAATTTTTCAGTGGTTCTTTTTGAATTACTATATATGCTTTAACACTGCATACACTAATAGCGTACACACATATACAAATCCACACATAAATGTATGCACTCATGCACACAATATTCATGCAAAAAGAATTAATGGAAGTTTTTGACTAGATGCTACCCCCTGTAAACATGTTAAATGTGAATAGTGCTTATGGCTGGGTTCATTAACTAAAAATGTTGCTGTTGTCTGCACAATTCGTGTTGCTCACATAAGAATGGATGACATGTAAAATGCTAATTTACAGACTCCGTTCTTTTCAATTACCATCAGGGTCTCTCTCTACTAGGAAGTTCAATGGTCACTTACTACAATCATCATAGAATAACTTCAGCTGAGACCTCATTCAGCACCTGGAAATAAAACTCTGCAGGCAGTCTTCTCCAACAAAAAGAAGAGAGAAGAAAAAAACCCCCCACAAAACCCCAAACAACTCCCCCTCAAACAAAGAACAGGGGGGGGAAAAAAGTAAATAAAAAGAGAAAGGTTTTGAGTGAACTCCAAACACATCTTCTGACACACTGACATGGAAAAATGGTATCCCAAAAGCCACAGTCCACTGTGATTGACAAACATCCCATCATTATACTTAGAGTAGCAGCTAATGTCATTGTAGATAACTCTTCTCACAACTTCAGCTGTTCATCCCCTTTTTCTTCTTCAGTCCTTTTCCTAAAATCCCTAGCTCTAGAGCATCTGTAGTCTGAGAGATCTGCTCACATCCAGCCTGAAAGCTACTCTGAACTCCCATACCAAGCATGGAATTTGACTTTATCAATTAAGGTGGGACCTCATGTCTCCATTACAGATTAATGTAGCACTTCATAAACAGATACAATTAAGAGATTACCTTCAAACCCAGATTCCTTCTCCAAACCAAGACACTAGCACTGGTACAACCATCATTCCCTAAAACATTCCAGGACTTCACTCTACCATAGCTGTACCAGCTGCCTCTTCTTTAAGTATCCATGACACCCAACTACTTCAGAGATCATAAACAGTAATTTATTGCTATTACAATATATTATACTTACAAATACTTACATTATTTATGCCTTTAAAACTTGTGAGCAGGTTCATCAGTTGTTTCATTTCCCTTTCACGGATGCAGCACTGTGCAATATCTCACTTTCCACAGGGCCTCAGCACCTCTCTGTCAACAGGGCTCCCTGCCCCTCCGTGTACAAACTATTTTGGTTTCAAAGATCTATTCCATACAGGGTAAGTTTTTTAGTAGCAACTTAGAGCCTTTAAATTCTTTTCTGTAACCTCTGCTTTAGTTTACCAGAGCAGTCATTAAGCCTGGGCATTTTGAGGCTGATGGGTATATCTAAGCTAGCCCACTTCAAGCTAATTGCATTCATTTAACATTCTCCAAGCACTGACAGTCCTCATTCAAGCCAAGTGTGAAAAGTTTTTAAATTAGCTTTCACAGTTTGATTCACAGACAGCAAATGCAAAATGGCATAGGATTAATTTTTTTTCCCAACAACACAGTGCAACAGAATAGCCCAAAGGCTATTTTAGTATATTTGCTTTAACTATTAGGGAAGATTCACAGCACAGAGAATGCTCCAGCAGAGACAAAAGCTCCAGAGGACTTTCAAAGCCTAATATTGTCCCCATTAATTAAAGTACCATACATTTGTACAGCCTTTCCACTTTGTCACTATATGTTAAAATGGAAGTCTAGACCATTTAAGACAAGCCACATTGATTATTGCTTAAAAGATTAACATATCAATACATTTTTCTCATTTTTATTATGGATCACGTTTTTAGTATATAATAAAGTATTGGACTGAAAACGGGCTACATAGAAATCCACATTTTCCTTGGAGAAGTACAAATTCTGACTTCACGTGTAATCTGAAAATGTCTCCTTTGATCGGTCTGCCTCCATTTGCCAAGATACATGTTAAAAAAGAAGCCAGAATATTGAATTACTTATTGCAAAAATGACTCAGTAACTCCCACCAAACAACTGCAGAACATGATGGAAATTTAGCTTTCTTGGCACTTTTCATTTTCCCAGCAACTGCCACTAGGCACATACACTGAGTTTACATGGTCAACTTTCAGAACATGCAAAGTCATAGAATTATTTTGGTTGGAAAAGACCTTTAAGATCACCAAGTCCAACCATTAACCTAGAACTGCCAAGTCCACCAAGTCTCTTCAACAAAACTTTCAAGAACACAACTTTCCCTTTGAGCAAGTATCGAGAGTGTATGAGCTGCTCCAACGACAAACAGAAAAGTTCAACACATACAAAACCTGATGAAATACTCTAGATTCAGTCTTCAGAAGAAAAATATTTCTCCAATTTAAGAAGCAAATTAAAAGCTCCACTAAGAATTTAGCTCATCTTGTCAAAGTACGCATCAGAATATTAGACAAATCCCCAGTCTTACAATGTGGTTCATGCATACTAAACTGCATAGCTGCAGCCTTAAGTATCCAAAGAAGTAACATACAGTGAGATCAAAGTCAGCTAACTTCAATGGGAGTCTTTCCATAACCTTCAGAAGTTTTTACATAAGGTCCAAAACTCATAACCACTCTTTAAATCTAATTATTTCTAATACTCTAATAACTAATAATTCTATTCTAATCTAATAATCTAACAACTATATCAGTAGTGGTAACTCACATCACAGATGGGAATTATCTTAAGGTATCAAAAGTATTTATAGTGAAATTTTTAAAAAAATAATTTGCATGCATAGATGGATTCTAGCTTCATATTTCAGATTCCAGATTTGATATAGCCTAGGATAGGTCACATCTGACAAACTGTAAAGTCAAAGGCCCATCTGTAAAGGTTAAAATGTTAGTCACTGAGGTGGATATAATTTACGCACTTCTTGACAGGATTCAGAATACTAATCTCAAATATCAACCTAGTTTTACAAGTATTTTCTATTTTGTGCTAAGAAGTTACATACTTGCATTACAGTGATCATAAATATTTCGTAAATAAGAAGCCTCTTTCACAGTAGATTTGCAAGCAAAGGACATCAGGAAATCTGAATTTGTTAAAATTTGAAAACAGAAACCACATTGTCTATTTAGTGAAACTATTTACAGGATATTTAAAAAAAAAAATAAATCTTGCAACCCTTCTTCAAGCCAATTCCAGTATTATGCAAAACTCTAGACAAGTCAATGAGACCCAATGCAAACGCATCACTGTCTGTCCACAGGCAGAGGCAAGAGGATAACCTTCACACGCAGGATCACTGCAAGACTGCACACAAGATCCACCAACGACCTTCGCTTCAGTAGATATGAAAATTTGCAGAGTTTGCATTTAAAATCTCCACTTGCAGTAAGAATCGTCTACGCAGAAATCTAAATAATAGAAACACAGCTTGTGTGAATATAACTAAGTCAGAGTCTGAACTAGCCAAGACAAGGCTGCGTGGGTGAGCATGGACAGTGGCGGGCAGGCTTATACAGCCTCTTGGAAACAGTTGGCACACGAGCAGTACTCCTGCTGCCTAGAATACAGTTAACTTTGGTCCAGCTGCAAAGGCCAGAACTGCAGCTCTACACGGTAATAAAGAGCAATTTGGATATGTCTTTATATTCATTTCATGAAATCTTTTCTGATTATGTTCATGTAATAGAATACTTAGATGAAATTTCATTGATTTAAACATAACAGACAATCTAAGTTAACACATAGAAAATACAGAACTGAGAAAAGAGATTACTGTTTAAAAAACTACTTTGCTAATGCCTTTAGACCATTAGATCTTGCATGTAACTACAGACAATATAAATCCTTAAGACAAACAATCATGAAGCTTTACACCCTGAAGTATAATTCAGCCCACTATGCACAGAACTTCTTTGGTGGTAAGTACAACTTGAACATCCTCTAAATTAACTTCCACAACTTATAAAGCTTTATCGGCTCAGATGGTAAACAACTACAGGTTATTTGAGAGCTAAACTTGTCAGAAACTGCAAAAGAGATACAATCCAATTGTTATTGAAAGTAATAAATACACTTTTCTGGTCACTTCATGTCAGGTGCTAACAGACATCAGAATCACTAAACACCACATTCACATGAGACATCATATGTTTGTGAATATTTATACTTAAGAAACTTTGAATTCTATCCAAATGTAAATGACACAGTGTAACTAATCAGTCATGATCATGAAAGTCTTCCAGAGTATTCTCATTTCTAAAACAAACTAAGATCGTGAAAAATTCAGGTTTTGGTGAGAATGAACAGTCAATGGATTATTGGCAATTCCAGAGTGGGGACAAAGCATTCTACGGGCATGGAAAGCAGCCCCAGTATAAGCACGGCCACGTAGGATAACTGTATAATGCTTTGCAAACAGTAAGTGGTAAATGTGTAGGCTACCCAGTTGTTCAGGGCTGTACAGCACACAGTCTGTCACATTTTAAATACCAGGATTCTGACATTCCAAGAAGAGCATATAGATGACAGAAGCAGCATGGCTAGATTTCTTGTGGTCATTTGAAAGTCTCAGCTAGTACATTTCAACTTTTGGAAATCCATATGTATTTTAATCCTTAGAAAAAAATTAATGCTGATCTCTACTGAACACATGAAAATATCTATGTGCTGATGAAAGATAGTTCTCCTAAAAATACTGATTCCACCTGAAAAGCGACATGCACTCTAGACAAGCACAAAACTCAGGCATTCCCCTTCGACAGTTACTGGTAAGATATGCAGCTGCAAGCATCTGCAAAGGTATTTTTATTTTCCTCCAGCACAGATATTGGCTTTAGTTGGAGGTAAAGAACATGCAGTTTCAGCACAATCTTGGTTATTCTTTGGCAATCTTAGTGGATAAAACCAATTCCTGATATTAAGGACTGAGGACCAAAGCAACTTGCTTGCATCTGAAAGCCATTACGAAGCGCACTAAAGGCAGCAAGCACAACATACTGTACACTTGCATAGATGTTTCATCTGATCCAGTATTTTTTTTTTCTTCATCTGCTTATTATACTAATTTTATATTTGGATCCTTAAGCTCTTAAGATGGGCCTTGTTGTCTTTTCTCTGTGCACAGTAAGATAGGGACTAATATGGACCAGCAGGGACCTTGTTCGTTATATGCATCTCTGCTGAAAAAAACGTAATGTCAATGGACAACTGCATTCAGATCTATCTTCAGACAGTAACCCCAGCTCAAAATTATTTCCTGACCAAAATGGCTTCTAGAATTTTTCTAACTACCAAGTGAACTTAAATTATAATCTACAGACAAAAGACTACCTTTGAGCTACACCCCCACTGTCCCAAGGGTGCCAGGGAAAATTTTAGGACCATCAAGTGTGTGTCCTCAACAGAGAAGAGTGAGCACTGCTGAAGATGAGGAAGGTAAGATATGAGAAGATGCTGCAGGTCCAGTGTCCTCAGAGTGCCTGAGGCACTCTTGGCAGGCAATTGTTGGGGTTTCCCACATAACTTCTTACCAACATAAAACATTCCCATGTAAGAGTTCATAGTGCTAATGATAACCCTAACATCTCCTTTTAAACACATTTTGGCTGTTTCGGAGTAACAAGACATTGATACTTCTGATATTTTTTTTTTTCCTGTTGAACTCCTGTTCCAAGAAAAGCGCAGCTCATATCCTTTCTGAAGCTTTTTCCCCCCAGTGTACTTGAAAGCTCACTTTTGGCCTCACTAAGACAGACCCAGGTCTCTGTCCAAACAAACCATAAAAGCTCATTCCTTCCTTTCTCGGGCTTCAGTCGCACTGCATCCCACTTCCTTCCTAACACTACCTTTCAAAAAGTTTCTCGTACCTTTTAACAGAAATGTATTCTCAGCTGCTAAACAGGAGAGACCCAAACAACAGCATAAGCATGTGTAGGAGACGAACAAAGCTTGCCTTTTCGACAGCAGCGGGCTGCTCATGGGAATGCAGCCTTAGCTCTTTAAAAGATACCCAATATAAAGAAACAGTGAGCACAATCAGGTCCCACCAAAGCGTGAACCACTACTAGTAGTTTCATTTAATTAGACGCATAAATATATATTTCAGTGCCTAGTTTTAAAATAAACATCTGAAACATCAGTTCAGTGCATATACATACACATTTCATAGATTTGACTAAAAGAGCAGACAAACTGATATAAGCAAAAGTTATACTAATTTTTAAAGCAACGCAGTTCCTTGAAATAAAGGAGAAGGCAGACTAACTGCTAGGGAGTGATACTATTGTACCTTTTTGCATTTGGCAGGAATGATACTACAAGAGACATTGGACACAGCAAAGAGGCCTTGCAGGGGGAAAAACTGCTAAACGCATGCTCAAATAAGTAGCAAAATAATGTCACTGCTTCAGTATATTACTTTATATACTAACTAGATTGTATATGTGTGTGTGTGTATATATATAAAAAAGCCTATATCTACTTAAGACAGTCTTTAACTGGCAATTTGCAACTCAAAAAGCAAGTATTGGTTAAACTAAATGCTACCAAAGAAAGAGTTAACATGCAAATCGTCACTCAGTTCAATGTAGTTTCCGATCTGTAACAGCATGGAACAAACAACTCCAAAGCAGCTGTGCTGGTGCACCACAGCTATGCCAATTTATCCTGGATCCAGGATCTGTCCCAGTGTATAGTTCCTTCATTCACTCCATTAAATCATGTTTGCCAGCAACTACATTGTACTAATGGGTGCATAAAGCTATTCTGCACCTGTCGATTGCCAAGGCATCTGTGCAAACACAACGAAATGGAAAGAAGTGAAGCAAGGAACCCTACTGTTAAAAATAAACCTAAATCAATACAAACAAAACTTAAGCACTTGGCATGTATGGCTGACTTCTTGCTAAGTATAAATGGTATCAAGGCATGTTTTTAGCCCAATACTACCTAACAATGCTTACATCAATCAGTTTATAGCTTACCAAACAATATTCTTTGCATTTAACTGTCCTAATGCAAAACAAAGTAAATCATCAAGTGGCAAATGCTCAAGATGAACAAACCCGTTGAGTTTCAGCAAAGTTTGGTTTTCTTTCAAGGAACTACAGAGCTACTTCTGTTTTCTCACTAGGTTCAGTGCTGTTTTATTTTGATGGCTCAGAGAAAATCACCAGTCCTGGTAGAAAATCTTCAGTTCTGCTTTGTGTTACTTCTATTTCCGAGACAACCAGTACAAAGCAACAGTACAAATCCAAGAAGTGGAATTTCCACAAGATGTTACACTTGCACGAGTAGCTGTTATTGCCAGCTGCAGGAGCTAGAGTATCAATTTACTCACTGCACAAATTTTAGAAAGCATGACATAAAAGTGAAGGCAGCCTTATCATTACCTGCTTGTTTTCATTTCATAAAGCTGCTTCCCCTTACCTTCTTTAAGTATCTACTAACACTTTTTTATTGCAGTTCATCTTGAAAATTAATCATCATAAATTTAAAAAACATTTTCTTGCAAATCTGTCAGGTTTGTAATGCTATTTCATTTATTACAAGATCACATGATGCATCAGAGCTCTGTATTTGAAGGTGACATATTTTCACTTTGTTTTGATACCACTTTCGAAAATTGTTCCTATCAATCTTTCACTGGAGCCAAAAACTTAACTGTCTTGTTCACTGAAACATTAAATGCCAAGTCACACAGATGAATAAAAGCATTTGCAAGTTTAACATCTGCAGTTGCAAACATTTTCAAAAGTTTCCTGTCAAAAAGGTCTGTATAAGAGAATCCACAAAAGTGAATCTAGTCCACAATCAGTACCAAAACAAATTATTCGTAATCATTGTGGTCATCAGATCACACCGAAACAAGAGATTTCATAAATAGGCTGATCTTTAAATAGAATTTTTGAAGTGCTTACAGCTCAGATTTCCAAAAAAGTATTACAACTTCCATGCATTTGCTAGACTCAGCTTATGCATTGTTTAAGACCCATGCTTTTCTGCATCGTTCGCTAGAGAGACGTAAAATACCCAAACAAACAGGCCATATACTTACATTGCCCATAATGCATCATTTTCTCTCTAAACAGTGGCAGCAAACAGGCACATCCAATACTGTATTACTTTCTTCTCTCATTCATGACGATGTCACGCACAGGTTCTTTGATTCTGAAAAAGAAGCATTTCCCAGGTTCTAAAGACAGAGGTACCCCAACCAATCCATCATGCTTTGTGTGCTAATGATAGACTCATGCATAAGAGGCACCAGGAGCAGTCAGAGGCAGCAGGCATGAAAAGGAGTGAATCAACTGTCAAGGGTTGTGATCTGAAGGACTGCAAGGCTGTGATTAGAATTTTCAATCAGGACTTCCACAATTCATCACGCTACAAGGGAAGGGGGGGACATACTTCTTCATCAGCCCTTTCTCCTATTGGCATAGCAAGTTCTAGGGCATTAAAAAAAGGAAATCTTAACATCTTATGTCTATAAGCAGGTATGTTTGAATCTTCAGGGAGTGGAGAGTAAAAGATTTTCTGGGACTGCACAGCTACTACTTTTTGTCTGCATATTCAAAACAAAAACAAGATTATTTGCAGCACAGCCTTTCAGCTGATGAAAAAGAAAGCACAGCTCTTCTTCTCTCTCCTGTTCTAGGAATACTTATAGACACCTGAGTGAGAAGTAACCCTGGAAACCTTTGACTGTTGTCTTTGAGGATACAAAAAGGAAATTCTTCAGCAGAATTTGCTAAAACATTCTATGAAACTTCAGAAAATAAAAAGGCAGAGCTCTTCACAAGGACAGCATTCTCACAATCTGCATGAAATCACCTGCAGCACTTGACAGGTGGCATATAGTCACATTTTCAAAACGTAAAAAGGACCAGCAAGTTAGCTGAGTGTGTAAGTTCAGAGTAATCAAACACATGTTCTGACATTCTTTTCCTTATGGTGTTTGTTTGCCTTGGTACTACCTCTACTGACTCGCCAAAGAAAAAGACAATCCCACAACTTGACAGCCTCAAAGAGGACTCCCTCTGCTACAGCCTCCGTTTTGAAACCACGAAAAAGTCACAAAAGCTCATCAAATGTTTTGCTGCTTCTTCCTCCCTTTCACCTATGAAATGTAGTTAACTGTCTCACTGAATACAAATTTTGCAAGAACTCATTCACAAAGGGGATTGCTACCACAGAGCTCAAACCTTCAAAAAAATACCAGCCCAACAATTAGGAACTGGGTACCAGTGACTTGAACCAAGTGCCACAGGGAAGGAGCAGTCGGTCTGTATCAATGTCACTGCAGCCTTTGTCTCAAAAACTAGATCCAAGTGACAGCCCAGGCAGATCAGACATTTATTGAAATATATGAATGAAGCATTATTTTAAAAGGCAATTTTCACGTTAAACTATGAATAATGAACAGCAAAGACAGTTCTTATTTGCATAATTAATGTTTCAGTTATTGATATTCCTTCAGAGGGTCACTAGCCTTTTTTCTCCAAGTTAATTAATTAATAAAGCAACTCCTTTTATGTAGGTTAATTGTAATCACTCAAAGGCATGTAAAATATCTGGCACTTTTTTTTTTTTAATGTTCCAACTCTAGTGACACAACAATCATTTGCATAAATGTAAACACTGAATGGGTCCATTTAAGCCCCAGCTAGAAAGAAATCCTTTGAAACTAACAGGAAAGAAACTCCTGAATTATGGACAAACACAACAATATGGGCAAGACCACTTTTTGTCCTTACATCGCAACAATCATATTTTCCTCAATGCAAATCTCGGCTTCGAGACAATATACTGCTAATGGTGCAAATCTGTCCTCACATTTAGCTGAGGATTGCTCTGAGGAGATAGGATAATTTAGGAAAGAATAGATGTTTATGGGAAAACAAATCCAAACTAGAAACCTGTTAGCAAGCAGAAAGCTTTAAATGCCCAACATTTTACATGTAACACAGAACTTTTTCTTTTTCCATTAAGAAATACACAAACAAATCCAGCAAACGGGAGCCTGATCCTACAAAAACCTGTTACAGAAAGATTTATTGTTCATGGTAAGTAACCAGGTGAGATGGTTACTTTGCTCAGTAGCTTACATGCAGCTGCAGCAGATCAGGCATCATGCAAAATTCAACGTGGAAAGGTCTACTGAATGCAGTGCTTGAAGAAAACAGGAAAGCTAAGAGGTTATAGCTGTTATGAAAACTTTTATCCCTTCCCTCTTTAGTGATAGTACTGAGTGACCAGGTTCAGTACAATATTATGAACATTTTGATCCACAAGTTAGTTTAAAAACTACACAGCCTGTCTCTGAGCTATTGTCTCACAAGTTGATTACTGTAGTTTCTGTAAATCTCAGTCTTGCTCCATTCATAATCCATCCAAAACACTACTGCAAAAACCATTTTAGTGGCCTCTTTCATCAGGTCTCTCCCTGATGTGGGAGAATGAATACCGGGATTACCATTTTTATCACACAGAATATTCTTAAACGACTAATACCTTGTACTCATCCCATTTCTGACCCTCTCTATCTGTATCACCACACTTTCCTGCCAAACAAGCATCTTCATGGGGGTGGTGTTCCAGGCTGCCCTCCTAAAGCAGTGCCACACAGTTCTCCAAAGCCAAGCCTTTGTCGCTAAAATTCCACCTTGAGTAAGTCTTTTATGGTGCGATGTAATCAAAGAAGAAGAAAGGGATAGAAGATGTTGGTAGAAGTGCTGACACTGCTGACTAGCTGATAACCAGAGTCCCATCATTCTGGTATTTCCTCATCAGAAAACAGCTACTGTCTCTACTATCAAGCATTCTGACAGAGAGGTTTGGCTTTTTTTCTGTTTTATGTAGTGCCTAGCACCACTGAGGGAAACTGAAGGGAAGGAGGACCCCAATCTACCTCTACAGTTTGGGGAATGGGATGGCAATATAGGTAACAAATGCTGCTATTTGTTTTATGAACTCATCTGCATCCTATCGGTTGCTAAAACCTTGCGAATATTCCAGACATCATCAAGAACCTTTGCAACCTGTTTTCAGGCTGTAAATCTCAAATCTGCTCTCCATCTGAGAAATTACAACAAAATGTGAAATAACCTAAAAATTGAAAGTCATTTCACAGAAAATGGAAATAGATACTGTAGGAAAAACACATTCCAGACTTGCAAATTCTCTCTTTTATGTAATCCTTATCCATAATCTTCCAGGGGACTATTTTGATCTCTCTCAGCAAGCACACCTCACAGTATTTTTAACTGCTGCGGATCTTGTTAGCCAGCAGTTGGTTGTGTATTCAACTGGGCATTCTAGCAAATGGTATTCAAAACATGCAGGAATTCGTAGATTATGAATAAAACACTCAGGTAGATTACGAATAAAACACTCAGGTATTCTTTTCCGTATTTCTCAGTAATTACTCACAGCCAAGGAACGCAATAGAGATCTGCTTCTTCAGTGTCTCGCTTCTAAAGGATCCATGTGGTGTGAACACAGGCACTACAGGACTCAATAGCAAGTTCTAACTGCTTCTTAGAAGACAAGAATCTCCGCAACAGCTTTCTCCCAGGCATCAAGGAACCAGCTAAATAGCTGCTATTAGTGTATATTTGCACCTTTTTTTGTCAAAATCATAATAAACAAAGAACCTACAATGGACAGATCCAACAGAAGATATAAATGAAATTCTAGATTAACAAAGCTCCCTTAAATCAAGTTAGCAATTTTATCTCCAGGGATAACAATTTGGCTTGCAGTGGTGGGCTAAATAATGCAGTTCCACACATTAAGAATAGATCTGTGTTCTGACTGCATGGACTGTTAGCTCAGAAAAAAGGCAGGAGGGAAAAGAAATGCTGAAGTAGCTCTGTTTCCTGCCCATAGCACACTTTCTTTTCTCCTTTATCTTCCAAAACTACCGTGATCATGCACCCATCACCATATCTTGCACGTTCCTTGAGAAAAAGACAAAATAGGTCTCAAAATCTGTGTCTTAATGGGTGCCAACAAAAGAAACACCAATTCATCTGGATGCAGCACACGTAACATGCATACAACATCCAGAAATCAGTGTCATCAAAAATGGGGCTTCCCCTTTGCCAGCCAGCCACTGCGACAGCCATGGCTGTTCTTACCATTTCACACTGCAGACACCCTCACCTCCCTAGAGTGCATTTAGCTGCAAGCCTGGAAATTTCTCCTCTGACCAAGAGAGAAGTCACCTTTTCTCTCTCTGCAGTCACAGTTTCAGCCATGTAGTTTTCCATGAGACAGTGAAAAGTTTCTCTATTGTCAGCACTGAAAGCTTCTCTTCAAGTAGTGGTTTTTTTTTTTTTTTACATAGCCACATTTTCATCAAATTTTAGTGCATAGATTTTATGAAACTGTTTGAAAGCCTCAGGATTTAGGTTAGTAAAAGAATATGAAATGTAGGCTAGGCTATAGTGGGCTTTCTAGGGAATACCCCACTAAAGCAATCTCTTGATAGGTAAGGTATCTTTCTTGCTGTAAAAGCAATGATTGTTGAGCACAGATTTTCAGTGGGCTCTGGAGGTTTAAAGTCTTAGAAAGACCTAATTTCATTGAAAACTATCTGCTTGCTTCCTCTGCATTTTATATCTGTATGAGTTCAGATGGAATATAGAAAAAAGAAAAGTAATTACAATAATACATTAGCAAAAAACTTTGATTGAATTTTCCATGTCTTATAAATACCTCCTAATGCTGTCAGGTTTGCTATAGAATATTTATTGTTTTGACTATCTAAAAAGGATTTTTTTTTCCAGATTAAAAACAGCACTTCAAGGTAAGAAAGAAAAATTATTGTTCCTAAATGGACAAAATTCAGCCCGGGGGGGGGAGGGGGGAGCGGGGAGAAGAGAAATGTAAAATTATGTGATTTCTATTGCATAAAAGTGGGCAACGAAGACTTTAATCTATCTGTTCCTATCTCAGGCATACCTATGAATATTTTTAAAACACAGATATAAAATTCCACCAATGCTTTTACTCCTATTTTTGCTCTAGTTGAGTTATAACTTGTACTCCAAGAAGGATACATTTTCACAGATATTCATACCCTGCCCTATTCCAAAGATATAGGATTTATTTGTTAGCTCAGTGGCATTCCAGTTTAAACATTCTGCAATATCAACACATAAATCATTCTGAATACAGTTAAAAACTTTGCAGCTGTATATACTAACTAGCTAGCCAACAAAGAATTTCTAACACCCTGAGTTTTAATTCTTCATATAATTTCTTTGCTGATTAAATAAATCCCTTGTAAGTAAAAGGATTCCAGACTCATCCTTTGCGCTGCCTTTTCAGGACACGCTGAACATCACAAGCTTCACCAAAGACTGTGTGCAGTGTGGATGACAAGGCACACTTCAGTGGTTTTTTTTCTTCTTTCTCAAGAACTATTTGAACTCGTATGTATGACCTCCACAGTTTAACTGATGACTATTCAGTGCATCAATTACAAAAAACCAGCCATTCTCATTTCCTTTACACTCTTCCTCAAAGAAATAAATCAGTATCTTGACTGATTGAAACACTTAACTGCCAGTCATTTTGCTTCATCCCTTCGCTGCCTCACACCAGCCTGCATGAACTCAAGAGATGCAGAGCAGCGATTAAATTGTAACATGGACATGGAGCACTGAGAGCAATAACTGAGTGGTTATAAACAAATAACACAGTTCTTCATAATTCAGTAAAATACATTATTTGATTTTGTGTGTGTTTTTGAAAGCCAGTCAAAGTAGCAGTGCTTTTTTACTAATGCAATAACATTACTGCTTAATGGTGGAAAGCACAGGAGAGCAATATATGGCCTACAAATAAGAGTAAAATGTGCAAGCTTAACAATACAAGTTTATCTTCCTTATGAATTACCTAGGCAGTGCTTTTATTATATGAGATCCATTGTTTCCCGATCTGCAAATTACTTCCTGAATCTATTATCTATAACGGGCAAAATGTATTTTTCAGTCTTAGTCTCTGGAAAAAAAAAAACACCAAAAAAACCCCCAACAATCACAAAACAATAAATCACTCTAAGCAGGTGAGTCTAAACTGGCAACAAGGCCGAGGTATTTCAAGTATGCAGTCACTGGCTCCCTATAAGACTAAAGGATTTTTTTGAGGGTGGGAGCATGGATATGAAAGGATTTAGGTGTAAATTATACAATGATAGTACAATTCTGGAGTATTACCGTGAGTGTGAGGGATTATTAAAGATCAGATAGGATTTTTCTAGCCTTACTTCAGACACCTCCAGGGAAACAAATTCTGCAATACTCTATAGGAGATAAAGAACAACCTGAGTATATTAAAAGACTCATAGATATAATTCCATGAACTACAAGGTTTCTTTGTAACTCGGATATCTCAAAGTGCTCAATCCTTCTATTATAGTGCTTGCATTTCATATGTTTTTGAAGGATAACATTTCCACTCACTGACTGAGTATTTGCATGTCTTGCATTCTCTAGTGAGGGCCCAAGGAGAGTAACATTATTTTTATTCATATATCTTGCTCCCCCTAAATTCCAACACCACATCCCAAACTCATTTATCTAAGCAAAATGCTTCATACATGTATAGCCATTAAAAACACTGTGATTTTCCTGAATACAAAAGATAGAGGTGAAGGTACATTTATATGCTCCTGAAAACTAAAGTCAACAGTCAATACTGGTATTACATGGCAGAAGATACATTTACTCTATTCTTGCTAATGACATACCAATTCCTATTAAAACCTCTAATAAGTTACGTTTGAATCACCACAGGGTAGTTTGGTAGCGTTAGAACTGTGGAACAAATACAAAAGGTAAGGCATCTGAATCTGCTCCAAGCGCTGTGACTACATCCCTTCTTCTCCAGAAGCTCTCAATCACCTCCCAAGTGTACGAGTTCATCAAGCTGGATTCATTTTCCAAGCTCCTCACATTTCAAATCCTCTTCTCACCAAGGCCCAAACACCATTGTAGCTTAAATTATGCTCTCCCCAGTCAACAAGGCTCTTGATATCAATGACTTTGCGGTCTACCTCAAAGGAGCCATCAGCTGTAACACATGCTCTCAAAATATCCACTGTCACATGTTCTGATAGAAGGCAATAGGTTTTCCTTCAGTTGTCTTTCTGAAGCAACCAGACGACGAGTACTTTAATGAGTACACACTCTGTACTCATACACTCTTCCAATTACCTCTTAAATCTTTGATCTCAAGGTTGGGTATTTCACTGAAAAGTTTCAGTAATTTACTTATGAAGCTGCTATGAACAGTGACATTATTCCCTTTAAGTTACCTATTTAAATTTTCTCTACTCAAAGCTAGGACAGGAAGCTTATTATTATTATTATTATTATTAAGGCTGTCTGCCACTTCCCACTGTAAGAGTCTCTTTTCAATTGCTTGCAACTTTGCCAGATTTTTAACTGTTCAGGCTATGATTTTACACATCAAGTGTGTCTGCTTCGGTGTGATTTTCAGGACATGAGGGAAGAGGAATGAGTTGAATCACTTCCAAGATTTAAACTGTAAGAAAATAATATGTTTTGGCCATGTTAAATAATCACTGTGAACTTACATTTGAAAAGTTTTCTGGGTTTTGAAACTGGGAGTAAGATTTGGTCTTCGTATTATGGATGTGTTTTTCTTGCTAATCCTAAAAAAACCCTGCAAAACTACCCAAATTATAACATGACAGACTTTATACTTGTCCACTGATGACTCCTTTATACTAAAATCTCTCTACACTTTCATCATCCTCCAGAAAGAACCAAAACGTGCATGCACATTCCTATAAACACTGTACCACAAAATGGGCTATAACTACTGCTCTGAACTGTAATGACACAAAACACTGGAACCAAGAGCGAGAGGTTTGTCTTTCTGTTAAGGCACCCAGCAAGCTGCTGGATTTCAGCGCAGAAGGTACAAGAACCAGACCAGAGAAGAGAGGAATGGAGTTTGATGTGAAGTCTTGTATCACAAGAACTGGAAGAGAAGAATTTGTGACTGCTATTTAATAATGAAGAACTTGGGAGGTTTAGGCTGGGAGTCAAGAGGCAAAAATGGCTTCGGGGAGGGGTAGGATTAGGGTGGATGGAGACAGTTGTCTGTAAGAGAGGTGCTGTGCCCAGATAAGGAGCCAGGAAGAAAGGAGAGCTAACTTGTGGTACCCAGGAAGGCGGGATTAAGAACTGATGTGAAGAACACACATCTTATTTGTCTCTATCAATGGTCACAAAGAACATAGCAGAAGCTGCTGTCACAGCTACTCAATTAACCCAATGGTGTAAGCCCGTCCATAGGAAGGACAAAACAATCTGGTCTTGACAATACACGTGGATCTCAACACAGTGTGATTTGATGTTACTCTTCCTCCTCAAAACAAAATAGGAGTTCTATCACGATAATCCTACAATTACTGCTGTACCACTCATTGAATATTGCAAGCTGAATTATTTCAAATACTTTATTTCATTAGACAAATTTTCTAAGAAGACATAAATTAGGGCATATGGTTCATAGTATTTTCACTTCCTTTCCCTGTAACCCATTTCACTAGTTTTACACTTCATCAATTTAAGCATTATTGCTAATACATAACATTTAAACTCTTTCACAAGAGAAAAAAAAATCAAATGTCTAATTAGAAAGCTGTGATGGCCATTTTGGAAATTAGTGTTAAATTTTCTACCTACATCCAATATGCACGAAAGCATTGAAGTCAGATGCAAATGCAGAGCTTACAGGCCTACAGGTTTCTGTGCAGAGCAAGAGGTTTTTTATTGCTCACTTGGGTACAAGGAAAAACGGAATCCCCAGAGTACAGAATCCCCATCTGCAAGATTTACAGCTACACAATGACAGCATAAAGCATTAAACAAGAGCATGAGAACGTCTGTTCTACCACAGCACAAAACCAAGGGCAAGTAACATTTTTTCATGTTAAGCATAACACATTCCTACGCACAACTGAATCAACAACAATATATGAAGATTACCTAATGCCAGGAAAAGCATCTCTGACTAACACCAGAAAAGTCAACTGCTAACATTAGTTAACATCAGAAAAACTGTTTTCCACCCAAACCTTTGTACTGAAATGTGACAACAATATTTCAACCATCAACAAGTGCCAGAAAATCATGTAAGAACAAAACAAAAAGAAGAAATGCATGGAAAAGCTTTCATAAAATACGAAGAAGGCTGCAGTCTCCATTACAACACGTTGTCTGACTTACAATTGTTGCAAAGGCTTACAAGGAACTGTTTTACAAATCTTTGCCAACATATACAAACTCCGCTTCTTCAAAGTAAGCAAGATACGTTTCTGTCAGATGCTAAGAATCCTTTGACAGGTTGTATTAGTGTCTTAAAAGCACCCATGAACAATCAGAATTATCACAGGAGGGGATTCAGAGCTTTATGCCAGGTTTTTGAATGCTAGAAATATGTAAGCATTTGTACTACAAAAAGACCGGGCTGTTCAAAAAAAGAATACATATTTATCTACACATCCACATGCTCCTGAAGACTTAGGCCAGCAGATAACACCTTTGAAAACCCCAACAGTTAAAAGGTATCCCACTCCAGTTTACTAACAGACCATTACACTGTTTCTTCACAAGGGACTAGTTAAATATACAATTATTCAGTGAAGAGAAAGGGAGGCCCTGGGTAAGAACACATTAAAACTATAATAGCACCTGTTTCTTTCTGTACTGAGACTCTTTCCTAATCTTTCACGTTCTATTTTTTAAATAATATTGGGTACACTGTAGCATAGCTTCCAAGGCTGTAACAACCAAATGTAACAGGCTTCTTTAACTATAAAGCACTAACCTTTGGCATGTGAGATTGGAGGTGGAAGGGTCAGAGAGACTTTTCTGGGTGCCAAAACTCAAGAGTTTCTCTTCCTAAGTGTGGTATATTGTTGTGAAACCATAAGATACCCCATAGGGATTCCTTCTTATAAAAGCTTTTCTATAAAATACATATATTACATACATAATGTATATTAAGATCATCTTCATTAGCTTTAAAATAATCTTTAAAGAAGTGGAGAGAACAAACATCCTTGATTCATTTGGGCAAAACAGCTGCATACCACGACCAGACTCCTACACTCACATTCAGTTCTCCTGTGCCTAATTCAATACTCCACAGGTAAGTTAGACCTTCTCCCTGCTATAGTAGTCATTTACACAGTATTTCCTCCTCAGAACGAGTGACTGTAACTCCTCTAGCTCCAAGCTCTTTTCAGAGCACTGCAGACACACTGAGTTGCTGCACCACAATTAACAAGTTTCCCCTCTCGCATCACTGCATGGAGATACGTAAGAATCATTACAAGTTATTACTAGCATCTCACCAAAACATTACACTGGCGTTTCTCATTTTAAATAAATTTGTTTAAAAAAAAAGCATTTTGTGAACTGTACTTCAAGTTGCAAGGCACTTCAGTCTCCCATGTCTACTTCTCAAGCTTTTATTACAGCAATAAAGAATACAAGCAATATATTAATATTCAGAATAACTTTACTCTTCTACTTGCATCATCCTTGTAAATTGTCCTCCTATTAATTAGTTATTTGATCTCAACATATTAGAAACAGCACAAACCCCCCATTGTTCTCTGTATCGCTCTGTAACCTACGTGCTTGTCTTCTGCTAAAAGCCTCTCTTGAAAGTGCTGTTATTAATTGTCAAGCATTAGAACTGTTCCTCTACACATCATCCCCCATACTTTCAAGACAGGCGGACAAGATTTTCTCCACTTTCTGCAACTCAAGTACAAGCTAAAGTACATCTGAATACACAATTCATTCTATTTAGCACTATGCTCTCCCTAATGCATCCAGTGTAGCCAACTTCTTACAGGAAGTAATTGCTGGAACAAGTAGGACTCTCATAAGGACTTAACAAGATTAATATACACTATGTCGCCACGTCTGTGTCTTATCTCATGCAGTGATACTAAAATGTTAAGGATGCAGTCCAATACATCAGCAGTGACCAAAATGTGTATAACAATCTTCTGTAACTCTAGGCTGAACTTCTTTACATTTTATTAATGTGAAAACTAGAGAGCTCTTACTAACTACTTCTGTTCTTGTTGATTATAACTTAATCTAAGTTGCTCTTTTTAACTAACACCTGCAACATTCATGTCCGAAAAAGGAAGGAATCCTCAAAGATCCTGGTTCCAGTTTGTTTGGTTTTTTCCAATATTGTTTGAATACACAACAGTAACACTACAGTGATCTCCAGAATGTTTTTTGGATAAGAAACAGTACATACCCACATACCCTAATTTCTCAGAAACCAGCACAATTCCTGGTGGTTTCTTGATGCCTGTTTCTCTCAACAAATCAAACCCTAGACAGCCTTGGAAAAATCCAGTATTAGTCTCTCTCATGAATATGTATGTCCACATCGGAAAATTAAATACATTTACTATCATTCAACATAAGAGTACTTATCTCAAATAAATAAATAAATAAATAAATAAATAAATCGCTGCGAAGCAACCGAAGATAATACAGCATAGTCCACCAAAATGAGAAAAAAATCTCAGAGGTAGTCCGTTACACATTAAAATTTATATTATAGCTGCTTTACTCATTGTCTACATGCAAATTATGTACACACTCCCAGCCACAAAGAAGAAAATCAACACTGTATTCATCAAGACAGTTTATTCTCATGTTATTGGAGCCACAAAACAAATGTCATCTACCTGTACTGTTTTGCTTCTCTGCACTGTACTTCTTCCAATCTCCACCAAAAAGTTCCATCTAAAAATACTGATTAGCAGAATCAGCCATCCATGATGTTTACGGGTCATTTGCAATCTGTTCTTTGAACTGAAGATGATCTTTGCAATAAAGAACAGAGCTGGTTCTCTGCACAGGCCTGAGCAATATTTCAAAGTTTGATGCACATGATCTGCTCCCCTGGATTTCTGCTGTGTGGAAAAAGCAAGGCAACTAGAGTTCAGTGACTGAGAATAGGGTTCTTCTCACCTAAATTTTAGCTGTCAGAACAGGGCATCTTGTGTAAGCTAATGAACTGGGCTTCTTCTACAAAGAATGGTGAGTGATAGAACCATCCCATGGACAGTCCTCTCTCTGCCATCTCTTCACCTCACCCAAGCGCCCAACAGAACAAATTATGCAAGAACAGAACAGGAGAAATGCTACATTCAAAAGGGACAGCCACATGTGTAGGTAGCTTGTTGGATCAACAGTCCTGCCACAAAAAACAGGGCTGCAAACAGAGAGCACCTTCATGAAAATCACTTGCTGTTCTTTGTCAAGCCCAAAATTGAGAGTGCTGAAGTCTCAGATCTGTTTTGTGGCTGTGGCAGAGTTATTTTTCTAGTGTTGTTTCACAGCATAAAGAGGATTTCATGTCCTCTCCAGGATCATCCTGCACTGAAATCCAGAAACTGAAGCTTGGCACAGTGGGATTTACTCAATAGCAATTCTTACTTTTCTCTGAGGATCTGTATGCACCGAAATCAATTAGCATTTGCTACAAATGTAACATAGCAACAGCAGACAAGCCCTCATTTGACATAAATCAGTGTAGTTCTTCTGATTTGAAAGAACTTTACCAAATTTCATCAGCTGTAACTCTCACACAGTGCTTTTGAATAGCTTGCTCTATCACTAGGGAGGTAAGGATCATAAAATTTGAGTGCCAGGAACAGTAAGTGGTCAATTCAATCTGTTATCCTCTTTAGGACTTCTCAAACATTTTATTTCTCTTGTTTCCAGAAGGAAGAAAAATGGGTCTGAATACATGAAAACTGTCACACAGGGATGGTGGGTGGAAAACTGTCCTGAAGCCATAATCTGAGATTTGATTACTTCAGCAGCCACAAAAAAAACCATTCATAAAATAATATTTATTGAACTCACTGACATTTTTTACTGTTTTTAAACTTGAGCAAACTGCCAACATGCTGTGTGAAGTAGCACTTCCTGTTGATTTGTTTTGTATTAATTATAGCATAATTAAAAAGGGGAGTCTTAACTGCAATCAACTACCAGGTGTTTAAAAACAATAAACAGGGGCCTTAACATTTTCAAATGATACTACCAGTCTTACTGTTACACAATGACCAAATTTAAAAATGTATGCACATATTGGGAGGAAAATCCTAGCATGAGAAAACCTTCATTATTTAAAAAAGAGGGGGAAAAAACCCCCACCTACTGGGAAGACCCTTGATATTAGTGGCATAGCTACTACAGTTAGGACATGAACACTTAACAGGTCATCTCATCTTGCCAATAAAAGGGTTGAATTTTCTAATACACCTCAGAGCTTGAGGAAAACTGACATAAAAGGCAGTAACAATAAAGCTAACTTAACTGTGTATTTTGTTACATAAAGGAATGAAAGGGAAAATTGAAATACTAATAAAATATTCACTGCATTGACTGTTGATGAACTAAATAGCAGTACAATTTCATGAATATCAGCTGGACTGCATTAAAGTTTAAAAGTATTTTGGTTTTTTTCCTAATTGCCTTTATGCTTGGCTTAATCATGTAGCTAGTTGGAAACTCCAGCCCTGAATCCTCTATTGCAGCAATGCAGTGAAGTCCAAGCTATCCAGCACACTAGTAGCCCATCACTGTTAACTTAAAGAGCTAGTGAAGTTCAAGAAAGCAGAGTCTCCTACATCACCATCGCCACAAGCAAAATATGGTATGTTACAAATTATTTGATTGGTAAAGGTTACACAAGGAAATCAAAAAGAAGGTAAGACTGAAATTCTTCACGCTAACTACCTGCTAAAAATACCCACCATCCTAAACACAGAGGAAGTTTTTCTTTCCTCCCATCAATACTGACAGATTCCTGTGAAAGAGAACTAAAGGAAAGGTATGAACTCAATAATGGGAGGATGCAGGTGACCTACTACATGTTAATTTGGCAAAAAGCGCAAGCCAATTGAACTGTTATAGCCAGTCTCCAGGCAGAGATTGACAGGTCCTGGAAACGCTGTCAAATTACTAACACAGTCTGCTTCTGTGTAAGCGCTGAATCCTGCCGGCTTGGATCTCTTCGTCCTGGCTTGATCTCAGGAACTACTTGATGCACCTGAATAAATCCAATGAACGTTAAGCAAGTTGAAACGTTCTTCTTTGCTGTTTTAACATAGTTTATCAAGAGGTGCATCTCAAGTAACTAGAAACAAAAATGAAACTTTTTTTTTTGGGTATGGTGTACAAAGATCACTCACATTTTTTCCCTCAGTTTCTTCAAGTATTGGAAAAAAATGTATATTCCTTTAGGTTGAGAAACGACCAATATGATGCCTGCTATTCTTTAAGTAATCAATCTGTCAATAGGTTAGAAGACAGTTATGTAAAAGAAAAATAAGAAATGTGTATCACATCAATTGCATTCCCACTAATTAAAGTTTTTCATTTCCAAATGGCCATACTTAAAGTCTTTGCATTTCCAAATTCTAAATGTGAAGCTACTAATGTCGATAATCTCATTTAAACATTTAAATTGATTGATAAGATTATTTTTGGTAGGTACCACTTAAGACAGCCATATGTTTAAGAAGTTACTTTATGCTGTGCATTAGTGAGTCAACTTTTAACCAACAGCAGTTGGTATGAGTGCAGGTATGGAAACAGAAGATCAGATACAATAAAAAAGTAATTTTCCTATGACTTCAATATAGTAACACTGCAAAACCCACTGCAACTTTGAAACTTCTTGTGCTTACCGGAAAGCGTCCATTTCAAATAATTTAGTACTATTTTAAAGTTATATCAACTTATATTCTTAACACCCATTATTGTTCAGTATGCATATTTTTTCCATTTAAAAAAAAAATTAAAGTTTTGTAATCAATCATTTTCAATTTTTTTCCTAGTTAAGTATGTTGTGAATCTTACAGATAGGCAGAAAAGAAAAACTGTATCAACATGACACTAGGAATTAGGAAAGTATCCAAAGAACTTCTTTTGGTTTCCAACAAAATTTACATGGGCTAAGAACACTATACAGCACATTATTCCATTCTCTCTCTCATGTTGACCACACACAGTCCAAGAAAAGTGTAACCTCATACAATTTGTTCCACAGCTGGAAAAGAAGCAAGACCTTTGTTATTTTGCAGAGACCTAAAACAACAAGAGTCACTGAGTAACTGTCAAACCTATTAACTCGCTAATCACTCATCCATGCTGAAGGGGTGTTTATGCTCAGCTGTCCTAAAATGAAAGTGGAGGTTAAAATAATCTCTAACTGGAAAGCCAAAAGGCTTTAAACACTATATTTTAAAAGAGAAGAGATACACTTTTACACAAAAAACAACTCCTGACAAAAGAGATTAAGCAAAGCCTCTCTGAATGACACTGAATAAGCATCAGAGTCCTGCAGCTGGGATACCTACTCACTCTAAAAGCAAAGAACTGTTTTCAGGTAACTGTTGCAATGATGTTGAATTTCTGCAGACTCAAAACTTTCCTAAGCTTTCCAAGAATAAAACTGTGCAGGTTTTAAAAGTTCTCTTCCAAAACATGAACACATGTAGACTGATTTATAAGCTTCAGAGTGTATCTTGAGGCCTAACACAGATAGACTGATGGGTTTGACTACCTAGAGAATAACACCAGAAAAGGGATTTGCACACCAGGAATTGCTTTAAGAGGCCACAACTGCAGTGCCTGGATGCCAATCAGCTCCCAATTAGCTTCAAAGCATGCTGGCCCCAACAAATACATTCAGTATCACTTATCATCAGCAACCCCACAAAGATGAAATGCAGCAATCACCCATCACCCATTGCAAAGCACACCTACCAGTATCCCTATCACGCTGATGGCAAAGATATTTATACTGCTTTTTGCTACAAAAAGCATTTTGGGGAGATTCCAGCTCCACCTTTAGTAGTAATGGGAGGACTTTGTATTAGAGGTCTCTTGATTACCCTCAGTACTAAACAATAATACACTCGCATTCAAGTACGAATAATTCTAGCAGCCTTAGTATTATGTCTTGATTGTCTGCCTTTTCACAAATGTCCTCTAAATGTAATTTTCTGGTAACTACTCACTGAGGAAAAGCACCTCCTAAAACCACAGGGACATTGCCTAACATCTAAATCTGAAGTTTTTGCAAGACAGCAATATGCCTGCTAAAAGAAAACAAAATGGCAAGCACACATACATGATAGGATTATTTGATTCAATACAATATAAATTAGGTCAGACTTCTCTTTGGAGAATTCTGTGTCAAGAACTAGGTGGTCCACTAAATTTCTATTCATTTGCCTTCAGGCTTGGGGAATTGCAAAGACTCTCAAGAAACTGATGTTGTTCTACCCACAAGAGTAATCACTATTTCAGCAGGAAAAAAAAACCCCAAACCTCTCAGTGTAACTGCTTGACAATATCTGGAGATCTGAGAAATCTTTATATAATAAAAAGAGCAGCTAATAAATCTTTGCATATATATAACACATACATGTATCCGCACACAGAGATATACAAAATTCAATACAGAAAAAAACAGCACAGGCTTTTGTCTACTTAGGTATTACACTGCCCTATTTTTTTAGGTTGTATAAATCCTTAAGAAAAGTAACAATTTATGCATCCTTATTAAACCAACAGTAATGGAATGACAGAAGAAGCACTATCTGCAGAAAGTGCAAAGGATTACGGGCTGGAAATTCTGCCCTGAGCCTGCTCCCCAGCAGGCTTCTCCTCCTCAGGAACACTGCATTTTTAAAAGCTTACCCACAGTTATCATCCTTTCTGATTCTATAAGCAACTCAAGTAAATCTTCATGCCTCCAAGGGCCATGTCAACTAGTTCACATTTCTAAGAAAAGGACTGAGTCAGAGCAAGATGTGACAAGTAGCCCTTCAGCAGTCCTGTTGCTCCACTGTGGATGGGTCTGGTTAGGACATGCAGCTGAGTCCAAAGAGCCAGGTCTTGGATAGCCGCTTCCCCCACAGCTGGGGACACAACAGCCTACAGCCTCTGCACCTGCATGGACACACAACCGGTCATCCCAGGGTACAAGCTTCACTAACTCCTCAAAAAGCAATATACTGATTAAGAGACAAAAGCTCACAGGTCTCTCTCTGATCCAGTTCTTCAAAACAGCACACATCTTCAAACAAATCCAGAAACAGGTTGCACAGACCCCACTGTAACCAGCAAGGCTCACACTAGCAGATTCTGACAGAGGATTTGTGTGTGCGACTGAAAATAAACAGTTAAGGACCTTTCACTACAACCATTTTTACACAAGTTCTTAGAGTGTTTGTTGCCTAAATGATTGAAAGCTCTTTCTAAACAGAAGAATGGGAAGTTTCCTATGGCTGTGTAAGATTAGATACACAGATGACGTTGAACACAGTGACATGGTAGCCTTCCTGTAACTCACAGTACTGGGTTTACTCACTTTTTCTAACTTGTGACAATTCTGCTGCCTTTAAACAGAAATGGAAGTTTGATTCATGGATGAAATTCTTAAACTACCACCATGTAATGTAATTTTGCTGTAGCTAGACTGGGCAAAAACTAGTGTTAAGGGCAAAATACAGAGCTGCACGTTCTCTACGTGACAAGTCAAAGTATGAAAATGAAAATGTTTAAATTTGATTAATTACTTGGTTTAGAATATATGCTTTTCATTCTACTGTATCAAAATGCTCATAATAAAGACAGTGCAGCTGATGAAGTCAAGCACTCCCTTACAAAGGCTGGCAAATTTGCAGAACAGCACTTGAGGTTCAGATTAGTAAAATCCTAATGAATATCTACTCTAATACCCATGTAATTGCATGGAATGCATTTGCAAGTGGTACAATTGGGAGGAAAAAAAAAAAGAAAAGAAAGAAAGAAAAAAACACTGGCACAATTGAAGTCCAGACTGTGATTTTAGTGTCGGTTTAAGAGATTTAAGTGACAACCTGGAAGAATGAAGATCCCAGTTCTACCCCAAGAAAGGAAGAATTACAATAAAGATTTCCAATTCTTTCCCACATCACGATATGCTTCAACCTAGCACTGCAAGTACCAATGTCAACATACTCAATTTCATCATTTTTGTCCCAGACACCCAAAACTGTTTTCATATTTTATCCCATGATTGCTGTATCAGAAGTGCCCACCTCTTGTACACTGTACAAGTAGCTGAGTGCCCAGCACAGGCTCCTAAATTACTCTCTTGGAACTACATACATAAATTCTGTTGCTGCTGCTGCACTACCTGTAGCAAGGCTTTACACCTCCTTTTGGGAGCCAACACCTGGCACCCCTGCACCTCATCTTCCTACCCATAAAAACAGGATAGTTCATTACTTATCTCACAAATCCACTGGGCAGATAAATGCTTTAAAGACAGAACTAGTAGTGAAAGAATGAAGCCACAGAAGGGCTGAAGGCAAGCACTGCTGAAATAATATCAAACAGTACAGGACATATGAGAGACCAAGTAATAACATACTTTTATTCCTGAGTAATTGGCTGAGCAAACGTACTGCCATCCAGTAACTCTGATTAATTTTCCAAGAATGCTCGGGTAGTGTTTATAAAAATCAAGTCATTACCTTGACTAAACATTGACTTGGACAGTTAACTTTAACCATCAAGACCTTGACTAAATATTGACTAGGAAAGTTAATTTGAACTATAAAGTCTAGAAAATCTTGGTCCTCTTTACTACTATTTACTATAATTTTTAAATGTAAAAACAATTGTAAAAATAGAGGTTCTCCCACCTGACCAATATTTAACTGAGTAGCTTGGCTGTTGCTAAATTCAACACAACTATCTTGCAATATTTGAAATCCAAAATGTCCAAAAGAAAACAGGCTTGTTAAGGATGAGAGGGAAAGGTCAATCTTCCAGTGTTTTGCTTGAGCAATAACCTCTTAAAAGTATTAAAAAAGTATCATAAGGTTCATAGTTTAAAATTATTCTGATACCTATACGCAGGGGTCTTCCAACATGTATTTTAAAAACTGGGCGCTGCTCAAAGAACGAAGCAGGCTGACCACCAGGACAAGGTGTTCACTCTGGTACCTCTACTTTTGAAGCCCTAGTAGCAGCTACTTAAAGTCTATGTCCTCCACTATTGGTATCACTTCATCATGTGAGGCCATGGGTCAAAGGACATACACAGGGTCTTTCACTAGCTGAGCTAAAAAAAAAAAAAAAGAAAAAAATCAATTTCAATCCTCCTAAGATGAAACCAGTGATGTGTGCAGTCACTAAAGTCCCGAAGGTAATCCTACAAGAAAACATGATGGTGTCCTCCATCACTGTGCTGAGATACTGTTAAAGTGCAGCAAAATCAGCTATGAGGTATAGTCCAGTATCAGCATCTATATCAAAACACTCCAAACAATAAATCTGAACTTCTAGCCCAATGCGAATAGTGCATTTTACATGTATAATGAAATAAAATGGTAATGACAAAGAGGCAAGGAATCTTATGCTTCAGGAAGGTGTTACGTGGCTAAAAAAAAATAAACTGTGAATCCAGCACTAATTCC
Organism: Grus americana; assembly: GCF_028858705.1. Lineage (NCBI taxonomy): Eukaryota > Metazoa > Chordata > Aves > Gruiformes > Gruidae > Grus > Grus americana. The sequence continues at coordinate 31,290,452 of NC_072859.1, forward strand.
ACCTACAGTTTCATTTCAAGACTTTGAAAGTGCCTTTTAGCTTTGTGCCTTAATTCTTTTTTTAATATACTGGCTGCCTTTAGCACACTCAATGAAAAATAGCTTAAGAGCAAATATAAAAGATATAAATCTCATATATGAGTGGAAATATCAAACTAACTGGTGAAAACTTGCTCTTCCATGATTTTTGAGTATAGTAGTAAGGAACAGATTGATACTGGCATTACAGGGGGGTGAGGGTGGAGAATGAAAGAACAATAAACAATACAATCATCAGCAGTTTAACACAGCACTGTGTCTTGCAACGGAAACATACTGTGAAACAGCTTGCAAGATAAGCTTCATCAACGATAAGTAATTTTTATTCCGTTTGAGTGGTTGAAAACAATAAACATGATTAAATGCTTCAGACATGCATTCAGAATTTAGACAAATGGCTAAGAGTTCCAAGGACTTTGCTTTTAAAACTACTTTGGGGTAAGACCTAAAAATTAGCTTAGCCGGTTTGAAATGTACCATAAAACAGAAGTTCACAGGGAAAGTTTAAAACTTCCTATTCATCTGCAAGCTCCACTACTGTCCCGAACAGAACCAAGCTTTGTTCTTTACTCTTCATATGAATACTTGTCCCAGTTCCCTACCTCACCACTCTTTATACAGGCATTTCGAATGTGCCGGTCACGAATATGAGCTCCCGTGGCGTGAAACACCCTGCAAAACACAAAAGAAAGAGGGGGCTCTGGCTCCCGGGGTGTTCACAGCCCCGTGCTTGTCCTGCCAGGCTCTGCCGGCTGTCACGGCTGTCCTGTTCCAGACTGGCAGCAAGTCTGTCGCACCTTCCCACAGACGGCAGCCGAGGAGCAACGCATTTTGAACTTTAACTAATTCAAGGGTATCTCTTAAGATGTTCCTGGTGACTCGGTGGCCGCACACAAACACAAAAAAAAAAAGCACTCAAAACATTCAGATCAGGTTTGGATGGGGGGTTTTTGTTTGGTTGCTGTTTTTTCCAAAATAAGAGCCGTAAAGGTGAGCTACGTGAACCCATAGCACCCGATAAAACAACTGTTCACGTTACGCTCACTTCCTTAGCCGCACGCTGCTGCAAGGCGAGGGTCTGGGGGCTCCACGCCGAGGGCCCGACGGCAGCTCCCGCGGAAGGCCTCTGCCCCAAGTATCGCGCCGCGAAGGAGGGCGAGCCCGGCCCCCACCCCGCCCCGGCCGGCGCCCTCTCAGCTCCAGGCGCCATTTCCCCGCCGCTCCTCAGCGCGGCGCCTCCTGCCCCTGCTGCACCTTCCCGGGGAAGGCAGCGACGACGCAGCCGAGCCGCCGCCGGGCTCCCTGCCCGGGGGCCGGGCCCGCTGCCCGGCAGCACCGCGGCCCTGACAGGCAGGTGTCGTGTCCCCCCCCAACCGCGCTGAGGGAAGAGGGACACAGCCGCGACCGAAGATGCAATCGGCGCTTCCATCCGGCGGGCGGCAGCGGCTAAAGCTACTGAAAGCGGCGCGGAGCGGCTGCACTCCCAGCCCGGGGAGCAGCCCCGGGAACTCTCCAACCGGCACGGCGGGGGCGGCGCGGCTCTCACGGGAAGATGGCCGGGGGGTCGCGGCGGTGGAAATCCCGCAGCCGCACCGCGTCTGTGGATCCCTCTTTGCATTTTTTTTTTTCCTTGCCCCCCTTTCCAGGGGACGGTGCGTCCGGGCTGGTGGGGATGAGAGGCTGCCTCTGCCCCGCGACTCGCCTGGGAGAGGGAAAGCCGCGCACCCCGCTCCCCTCCAAACCGGCAAGTTCCCGCGACTACGCAGATTTCAGCCCGTTCCCTCCTCCGGGTGACGGGAGAGAGCTGGGGGGAGGACAGGCAAAAAAAAAAAAAAAAACCAAACCCAAACCTAGAAAACCCACAACTTCCTCCGGAGAGCAGCTGCCCTCCCGTGCCTGCGGCGGGGAGAGAGGCCCCCCCCCTCATACGAGGGAGCAACGCACCCCGCCACCGGGGCACCCCGCGCCGCAGCCGCCCGTCCCGCCGCTCGCTCTCGTCCCGCCGCACCTGCCGCCGCGCCCGCCCCGAGGACGGGCAACCTCCCCCCCCGGCCGCTGAAGGGAGAAGGGAGCCGGCGCCCTCACCTGCCCCAGCAAGCCCTCTCCTCCTCGCATTCCTCTGCTCCCCATCGTGGGCGCAGCAGCTGCTGTTATTCCTTAGGATACACATGGCTCGTCCATGCTGGGAGAGCCGCCTTCCCGCGTTGCCTGCCCTCTCCGGCCTCCGCCAGTGCGGCGCTGAGGCCAGAGGGAGGGGAAAAGGGGAGGTGTGTGGCGGAGGAAAGCTGGCGATGAGGGGTCGGTCTCCTCCTCCTCCTCTCCCAGGGCTGGGGGTCTCGGTGCAGCTGGGCAGGGAGAAGGGGGACGGCCGGGAGGGGAGGGGGGCTGGCTGGGCGGGGGGAGGACGGCGCGCCGCTCGCCCCCAACCTGTCACTCGCCTCCGGGGCAGCCCTCGTGTGAGAGAGCGGCTGGCGGCCCCGCCGCCGAACTCCCCTCAGCGCCACCCGGCCCCTCACAGCCGCCCGGCTCCCGCATCACCGTGCTCAAGCCACGACCAGGGCAGCGATAACCTAGCGCTGTCGGTAAAAGGGGCTTCCCCGTGGCGCGGGGGGTGGAGGAGCGCAGGGAGGGCGGTCAGTCAGTCAGGGCAGGAGGGCGGCCCGCCGGCCCCTGCCCACGCGTGAAACCCGGCCACGGCGCCGCGAACATGGTCTCCCCCCCACCCCGGCCCTTCCTCACAGCCGCGGGGCTCCGTGCTCCGTGCCCGCACAGGAGCTGCCGTGGCCGGGCTGCCCCCCCGGACCCCTCGGGAGCTGGTGGCCCACGGCCCGTGTGGCGCACGCCGGGGGAGGTGGGGGGGTGTCGGGGGGCCCAGCCGTCACACCGCTACTAGTGTGGTGTTTTTCTCATGGCTTCTCTCAGTCACCCATGAAAATTTAATGAGGCATTTAGGGCTGTTACCTTCAGAGTCAATGGAGGAAGCATATTTAGCCTAATGCACTTGCTGCCGAGCCAATAGGTCTATTGCAGGCAGATCAGAAGTCATGGAGAGACTCTCCTTTCAACACAAAATTCACGACCCATTAAACTTATTCTGTGATAACAGCTTCTTTACAAACGGAGACCCATAGAAAACAGAGGTTGTCATGCACTTCCTGAAAGGATTTACATACAGAAGAGAAGTACATTCACGAGGTTATTGCTATTTCACTAGTATTATCTCCAATCAAGGCATAAAAGCAGCTCTGCTTTAGCTAACTGAAGTAAATGACTAAAAGAAAAGCTTTTTGCAGCCTCCAGATAGATCTGATTCCCCTCCCGGGTCTGAGTGGCAGCGTCTCCTTTGGCTGACAGGGAAGAGGGCTCAAACCATTACAGAAAATCCAATCTGATCAGAAATTACGAGCGAGATGTTATGCCGGGCACACAAATATCTAACTGCTGATGTGCGCTCTTCGAGATGACAGTCAAGGAGTGATCACCAAGATGCTTACAAGGTAGAAAGATGTCTACAGGTTATTTTACCTCCAAATGACAGGCAGGAGATCTGAACCGATGTGGCAACATGCTTAACAGGGCAGGGAGCACCCATCCAAGAGCGGAGGGAAAGGCTGAGCGAACAGATTGATTGAAAGTGTGTGCACTCAAATATTTTCAGTTTCATCTTCCTCAATTATTCTTTCCATAGCACATTAGGTATTAAGCATAAAAGATAAAGTCATCTAATAACCTTTACGATGTAACAAAAATGCACTTCAAAAGTCATACCACATTTATAGTAGTTGATGGAATGTAGACTTTTACTATAGACCTGTTTTCTTCAATGCCATTAGTTACAGAAATGAAAGCCATAATTATCAGCTGAACCTACTTATTCTAATGTGGATTAAAAAAATTAAGTCCTAGTAGTAAACTTAATTGCAGCAGTATTTCCTATTGGCGAGAATTTCACCGTCTCAGGAAGACAAAAACTTCAAAAAAAAAAAGTAACAGAAGTCCCCTTTCCATCAGGAAATGATAGACAGCATCCTCTAGCTGACATGTGGCTATGCTTGTCTATAAGTACTAAGCCCAGTAAAATGCTAGTGATCTTCAGTTCCCAAAAGGCAGATTTTTTTGTTGGGGAAGCAGTAAATGAACTGCTGTACGCCCATGTCTGTTACACAATAAAATGAAGTTGCATTTACTGTGTTGCTGGCCTCCCTGAGGTCCTGCAGTTTACAGGAAGGGTGCTAGCTGTTGACTAAGAAGAGAAGGAACTTGGAATAAGTGTAAACTTCATTCCCATTTCCAAAATTTATGGATGCAAGTCACACTTGCTAACAATATTTGTCAAACATAAAAGACTGTACTAGCTCACAGCTTGTAATATGAATGCAAATGAACTTGTAATTATACTATGCAATTTTCTACTTTTTAAAAAAACTATGAAAATAGTACAGACCTGAACAGCAATATGAACTGCAGTTCTTCATTGTGTTCCGTCATTATGCAGGAGTTGCCATAAGCAATCTGCTCTGTTTTAATGTAAAATATTTTTTAGGCCATAACTTTGCAACACAAATTCTCACATGAGAACATTTATATGGTCACAGTTCCCCCCCTCTAGTGAAAAACATGACCAAGATGCAAAGGAGGAAGAAGTTTTGTGTGATGATCAGCATAGCCTTATTTTGTCTTTATCTGTAAAGCTTATTTCAACTCAACATTGCTATATTATCCTTTCCGATGATATACGATACCATCACAGATTAAGTGATAAACCATTATGAGTTATATATTAGGAACCGTAGGCCAAAGATGCCATTTTCACTAACCATTGACCAACTGGAGCAGCTGAAGATGGAAGCCCAAAAAGTAGTTCTCTAAACTACTTTTCCAATGTGTTGAATAGTTACCTCTGCAGCACTCAGTCCCTTACTACTTGCTAAAATAACTGAAGGGAAAGTAGCATAGTCTTCTTAGATCTTGAGTAGATTTGAACTAACAGGACAATGATCATAAGCTACTTAAGTGTTCTGGTCCACATTAGTTGAGATAGGGATGAATTCAACGTGACAACCAAGAGCACCGCATAAATTGTTTAAAGAATTGCCTCAAAATAACAGAATAAAAATAATCTGCACACCTGGATTTTAAGTAATTTGATATAGTACCCAGTTTACAGTAAGAACTGCCATTGCTAGTAAACTGCTGTAAGAAGTACCCCACAGAGTAAAAGTGTTTACCTGGAAATAAGAGATAATTCACAGGATAATTATTGACAGTGAATTCACTCATAAGTCACAGTCAAGTTTTCTGACTCCCTAGGAAAAGAGCAGTCAAAAAACTTTCCAGTTTCACCTCATATGCAAGTTAATCAGCATCAGCTAACCCTGGTTAGGCTTACAAGCTAAGAATGGAGCTGGTTTCCTTTCAGAGCAGACCCAAATGGGGACCATTTGCTGAAAGATGGATCTCCAGATCTTCCCTTCCTAAAATCTGCTTTGGTGATGCAAATTTTTAGCATTCTGCTGGCCAAGGAGAAGGAAGTTTTCTTTTGTTCAAGCCACTGCGTTTTGTCCAGCTGCAAGCCTATGTGTTTCTCATGTGAAATGCTAAGATATTATCCACGCTGGAAAACTAGTATCATCCTGCATAAATGGTAAATCACTAGGCCATAAAACCTGTAAGGCTGTTGTCAGTGCACATGTGTAACATCCATTAGTATTAATGAGAACTGGACATTCTCTGAGATGGAATATATAGGTCTTATTTTCATTAAACTAATTAATGTACCTCAAGCTGTGTTGATTATAAATGGCTACCAAACAATGTTACAGAAAAATTTTGAGAGATGTTTGAGAAGCAGCTTTAGGTGGTGCTTTCAAAGAAAATAGAAGTGAAAGGTATTTGTTACGCTTTAATTGATTCAAGTGTGATTTTGGAGTGGGTATTCAAATATTTGAAAAAGGAATCAGCCATTTTTCTGCTATTAACATCGTACTAAAATATAGAACAATGTGCAGGCCCATCCCTTGCTAACTGAGCTCTCAAAATATCAGTTTCTTCACAAAACCACTCTTCACATTTACTGATCTATACTGTAGCCCACAGCAGGATCATCTTGATCACTCTGGAGATACTGTACATGAATAGTTCCTCACACAATAGTGGTTTAGTTTAATAAGTTCCTCTAAGGCAATTAGGCACTGACTGAAAATAATACCTGCTGCATTATCAGTAGCTATGGTAGCCCATCTCTTACCCTTGTAGCCACACAGTTAGCTCCTTAGTCATTCAGCAGAATTAATCATGATTTGGTATTCATCCTCTGTTTTCTCAAATGGGAAGAAACTCAGCGGTCTCATTTCACTAATGATCTATTATGGATATTTTCTTACCTACTTATACCTACTCAGCTGATAGGTGACTGAACAGAATATGTTGCTGAACACTACTTTTGCCCATCAAAAAGATCTATGTAGAAAAATTGTGGTGATCCTTCATGGAAAATGAGATGCACCTCTATCTTCTGGCAGTGGCACAACAGGAAGAGATTATGATGATTCTTGACCACACAGTGCAATCTGGTGAAGCATGTATTATCTTGAAAAGTCACTGACATCTATAAAAATGAAATTAAGTCTTGAAAGTTCCAGACACTCATCACTGGTTTCTGAAGATGGAGTTCCTGCTGTATCAGTTTGGTCACAGAAGGAACTCTTCCTTTCATGCCCCTCAACAAAGATTGCATGATCTTGTAGTTAGACATGCAAAAAGGATTCAGAAGCTTGGTTCAAATCCCACCTCTGTCACTGACTAGTTGGATAAGTGAACCTTCACTTTTTTTACATCCATCTCTACCACACCTATTTCACAGGCCTACTGTAAGACTTTCTCCTCTAATATTTGGGAAGACCACAGAGACATGCAAGGATGTGTAACACTACATAGACACTAACCATTGTTATACATGTGACCATTCATTCCATTTTCAGTCTCAGAAGGAAAAATAGAAAAAAGATCTTATTGTTGTGTCTGCTAGCTCCTGTTCTTCTCCATCACACATTCAAAATATTACTGAACTAACTCTCATGCAAACACTTTCCTCAACTGCAAATAAACGGCTCCAACTTCACGCCCGTGAAAGAGTCTGTGATTCTTCAAGTACAGCGATCAACTTCTTCACAAATCCAAACTGCTTCATATTTCAAATCCTGTTTGGCAAGGTGCATTTCTCTTCACAGCCAATTAACTGCAAACTAATTTAGAATGGGTTTGCTTTTGCAAACATAAGTGTCAGGTTCCAACAGAGAACGTGTTGCTAAGAGCATGATATATGCACTCATTCTGAGTTCCGTTGTTCTCTCACCCCCCCTAGACATCACTGATGATCCACATAGAGAAATCTCTGAATTTAATAAGCTCCTTTCCAGGAAGAGTTCATGGAAGAAGAAAATTTTCAGCATCCCTTAAATACTGAAAGCCCACACGTTCTCTATTACTCTGGAAAGTGCTCACATGGTTTAAACACATGTAAATGGACAGCAAAGGGTATCTACTGTGGAAAATGTGTATCTACCGTGGAAAATACAGAAGATCTGCTTTATAGAGAATTCTGAAATTTGGCTTTATTCTGAATTAGAGAGTAAAAAGGGGGTTGAAAATGTTACAATTCTCTGCTTCTCAAGAAGAAAGCTTATTGCAGTTTGTTCTTAAGATGTAATCTACTTTAACAAGCCATCAACCCATTTAAGCTCGCTGATTTGGACAACAATGCAACTTCTTTTTACTAAGTATATATTTATCTTCATTATTTCTTCATTTTCAGATGTTAGCTTTACAATCAAAAACTTCAGACTCAGAGGTTCCTAAAGATCTTAGCTGTTGTCGTATTCTGTGATTTTGACAGCAAAAGATCCACTTGCCATTGTAAAAATCATTTTTGTTAAAAAGAGACAGACAAACATGATATTTAGGACTGCATTCCCCTCAATTTCTGCCAAAATAACAGCTATTCAGAAGACAGCAATTATGTGTAGTGAATGTCCTCAACAAGTAAGGTTGTTTTTCATTTCCTCTTATGTCACATTACATTTTCCTCTTTATATTTTCCTTTAAATATTTAGACAGAGCAGAGAGTTTTAAACGTGTCATTGACACAAATAAATGTTTAAGCAGTCATTCTACCTTGGGTTCAGCTCTTGTCAGATCTGATAAGTTAAATATCACTGGATCTGGTCAGTAATTGGATGGAAGACCTCTGAGGAAAACTCAAGTGCTGAAGTAAGTGGCACTAGTTATTCAGTAGGTGTTTTTCTTAACCTCAGACTCATTCTGAAAAATGCCCTCAGCATGGCATTACGAGCACTAGCTGAACAAGGCATTTTCAAGTACGATTTAATGTGTTATTTCTGTTAGGCACTAGAAAAGATTCCTAACACTTTCCTTTGAAACTTGCTTAGCCCACTGTACTGGTTTTGGCAGGAATAGAGTGAATTTTCTTCCTAGCAGCTGGTTAGTGCTGTGTTTTGGTTTTAGGATAAGAATAATGTTGATAACACACTGATGGTTTAGTTGTTACCAAGCAGTCAAGGACTTTTCAGCTTCTCACACTGCCCTGCCAATGAGAAGGTGGGGGGTGCCCAAGAAGCTGGGAGGGGACACGGCCAGGATACTGACCCAGACTGCCCAAAGGGATATTCCATACCATATGATGTCATGCTCCATAGATGACTAGGGGTTGGCCAGGAAGAGGTGTGGCTTGGGAACTACCTGAGCATCGGCTTCAGGTGGTGAGAAATTGTGCTGTGCATCACTTGTTTTGTTTATGTTGTTGTTATTATTATTATGATTTTCTGTCCTATGAAATTGTCTTTATCTCAACCCACAAGTTTTACTTTTTTTTCTGGGTGGGGGAAGTGATCAGCTCTGTGGTTGTTTTAGCTGCCAGCCGGGTTAAACCATGACAACCACTTTCAAGTTTGTTGAACCCACTGCTATGTAAAACTATCTTTGAAAGTATGAAATAAATTTTTAATCATTTTCCTTTTAATACTAATATATTTTTAAAATTCATTGTTTAAATAGTAACTTCTACTTTTCTTTGCCTTTACTGTCTACATTACTGAGCTTTCCTTTTACCCTCGCGTTATGTTTCCGAGTGGTCAGCCTCGCAATCTAGCTCATGGGTACCAAAGCATAGATGTTCATTTCAGAACTAACATCAGCATTTCTAAATCCAGATATAATCCCTCTTTACCAGCTGCTGATTATTGACTGTTTCGCCACTGCTCCTTTGTGATGGAGGTGGAACTGACACTGACGGGACCATCCCCGAAGCCCATCCACCCTTCAGGCTGTGGAGTACGTTGCGGCCAAGCACTGAGGAGTTATGCAATGCTGCTTCACTTGCTTATGAACTCAAGACTTCCATGTATGTGGCTCAACAGTAAACAACTGCCAGGGCTAACACCTGCAGTTCAAATACAAGATCTCTGCACTTCTGGAACCCCTACAACACACCATGAAGTTAACGTACAGGTAAAACTAAGTCCTGGGATGTCAGTTTTCTCTTTGTCCAGCAAGGAGGCTGGAGCCTGGAGCTCCCAATCCTCACACACTCTGCACACTGAAGGTTTGCACAAGTCTGGAAACCTCAGCTCTAGGCAGCATACCAGAGTTCATCCAAATGTATTTGCCTAAATTGATATTTCTCTGGTACATTTCAAAACTTGACAAATCGTTACTTTCTGACGTTTGGTATTCATATTTTTTTTCTCTTTAAGCTTTCCAGGCAGAAATGTAAATTGCAAGTGCCACCATAGAAACTCAATGCAATAATATAAATCTTCAAATAACAATTTAAATGAAGGATGTTTCAAGTATTTTTATTTTGTAATAAATTTATAGATGTCAACTAGATCAGGGCTTTATTTCTAAAGGGGTTTTGCTGTTTATCTAAAAAGACAATCCTTCACTTGAAAGAGATTATAACGTTAGCCTCAGACAAAACACAGAGGTTTAACAAAACATCTCACATCCATGCTATTTATTTATATTAGAAAACTGCTTAATGGTACAGTTTAGGTTCCTAAACAGCTACCTCACTTTTTATTCCTGGCTTTTTTCTTCATATTTGATAGGAAATTATGACAGAACCAAGACAGAACCTATACAACCCATTTCTGGAGTCCTCATCCACTGCCACAAAAGCAGGATGATGTCAAAGATTGTTAACAGGATTTTTGAAAGACTGATGGTTGTCATATGTGTAAGGCTTAGTTTGAAACTATGCAGCATATACATAGAACATATACTCAACATATGAGAGAATATGATGGCACCCCTTCAACCCAATATGAGCGCCAAGTTCTAGTTTTAGATGCTAAGCACGCACTATTGCAACTTTTGGAAGGCTTACTTCACATATATTGTGCATCAAAGATGGAATCTGTATGCCGACCTCTAGCAAAACTGACAAAAACAGCAGTGTCAGTATCCAGAGAAGAAGTTACATGGAATCAAGGTTACGTACAGAATAAAAAGAAATCCAAGTTATTGTTAAACTGAATAACCCATTCTTTTCTGATTCCTTCATTTCTCATTAACATCTGCCTAAGCGTATCTCCCTTTACAATGAAGTTTGTTTCCTCAACAGAAAAATAAATTTGAATGGGAACACCAAGATGTTTGTCGGCTTTCAGAGCAGGGAAAACTCCATGTTGTTTAAAAAAATAAGGCTTTTGAACATGCAAGCATGCTCACTCTAGACTTCAAATACATCATAGACATGGTCTTCAGCAAGGAACAAAATCCAGATTTGATTAACTAGATAATGGATTACAAAAGATCTATAGCATTCAACTGAATAGTTACCTTCTGTTGAAATATAAGTGCTTGGGACTGACAAATCTCCATAAATAATACAGCTTAGGAGTGGGAGGTAAGCAAGACTAGATCCATCTGGCCTGTTGACGAGGAAGAAAGAGCGCTGTAAAACTCACAGCTATAGGAGTGTGACCAGGAACACATATGGAAGGGCACATACTGGATGAGAAACTGGAAACATGCAGCTTCCTCAGCCTCACGTCCTTATGTTAACTTCAGACCTGTAGCAACGTATGCTCCAGTCCTGCCTATCGCTGCCCATATTTCTGCTTGGTACATAATCTCCCGTGAAGACACAAGCATGACTTGGATTGGATAAAGTGCAGTTCATGGGAGAATCTGCTGAAATTAAACAGTACTGGTAAATGAAACTAGAAGTTGCTAACATTTATATCCATGTAGCCATAAATCCACCTTTCCACTTTTCATATTCTATTAACATCCTCCTTTTCTAATGCACAGGGGTTTTTGCGGTCTGGCTGGCACACCTACTCACTGCTTTGCCTCTGACGCAGTCTGGAAACTGAATCCCTCTCTCTATAGAACACTAATTTGCTACACCTTCGGAAGATGATTTTGCATTGAGCTCAGGAAGCATGGATTTTGTATGTGTTTTGATGAGCCATCAACTATTTTAGATACTATTCAAGCTCACCAACAGATTTCAAAATGAAACAAAATCTACCTCTCATCACATGCACAACAGGATATAACAGATGTCACAGAGAAGCCAAGTAATAGCACTTTTCATGGTTGAATTCAACAATTACCTCTGTGCTCCACTCTGTGGACTCTGCCATAAAGCCCAATAAGCATGAAAGAGACACCTACCCCAGGAGTCCAGTGTAAACTTTTATAAACAAAGTCTGGCAAGACACAAACCAGAAAACCATCCAAACACACCTCTCTCACACTAAAACCCACCCAAGAGTTAGGTTATACACCAGGTCCTGTTGGAGAAAGAATAAAACTGATGTATCTTCTGGGAAGAAGAATATTGTGCCCATATTTACACTATAATTTAACTCTCATCAGTACTGTTTGCTGGCAGGAATGGTATGCTGTTGGTAATTCCGCTACTGACCACTTGCAGCCAGTATGAACACACTGTAAACCTCCTCTTACAGAACAACAGCATTTGGCAGCTCCTTCCAAAACCCTCTCTAGACGAAAAGCCCAATGAAGATCCTTTTCTTCGGCTCATTGCACAGGACTTGTACATGGTTTTTCTGTCCTGGTGTAATTTTCTCCTGCAATGTGTACTCAAGGTTAAAATGCTGTCCTTTCTCCTTGGTGATATCTGTCACTGGACTATCAAAGTACACACGTTAGAGAGCTTGCCAAGCGGATACTGGAGCGATGCAAAGATAGGCCTTTGATGCACATTGTGACCTTAGTGCATTCCCTTTAAACATCTAAAACAGTGAAGGAAAAGAACCTCTTCTCTTTCCCATTTGAGGGGAGGGGGGAATTAAGCGGCTTTTTGGGTACAGTAGCCTTCACATTTATTGCAATTATTTTAGCCCCTAGAGGCTTCAGCTGAGACCAGAATCCCTTTATGATGAGCAGTATAAGACATAAACAAGAGAAAAGCCTTATCTCAAAACTGTGTAAACTAAACACAGCTAAAAAGGCTGGTAAGAAAACATCCTCATCCCTATTTCCATAATTAGGAAAGGAGGCATAGGGAATAAGTGAGCTTTTCCCCAAAATCCCGGTGAAATCTGTGGCAAAGCCAGGAGGAAGGATCCAGGTCTCTGCCAACGGCTCGGCTGACACCTTCACTTCACAACCACCTATCTGTGACATAGACATCACCTTCCAGGGACTGAAGCTCTTTCACATCGTGCACAGCCTTTGGAGAGACCTTGTAGACCAGTAAATCAACGTTTACAAACCTAATTGCATATATAGGCCTTCCTGGGATAATGGCAGTTTGTTAGTTTCTCTGTACTTGCCACAAAACAAGGAAAGAGGAGAAACGCACAAGCTTTGGACTGTACAAATACTTGCTATAGGAAGCGTTCAGGCCATGCATCTGGCACAACCTCTAACTCCGCTCTTTTACCTGGTCTGCACATCCAGCTGAGAACATCTACTTTACTATCTATTCGCCTGGCCTAGTGTTTGAAAACTCATTGCAATTTAAACATCGCCACACAAAAGAGCATTAAAGCTCAAATATGACTTAGAGCGCAGTTTAACAACAATCACATGGGAACTATCTCATTTTAGTTAAAAGGGAGTAGGATTCAATGCAATTAAGAGCTCCCAATGATGTAATAAAGACAACTAAAAAAAAAAATCAAGGCAAGTGGGCAAGAAGCAATCACCTTTCTGTCTAGAAACAGTAAAATAATGACAGTCCAATTGTTCTTAGGGTCACCGAGGCCAAAATGTGCAAAATGACCTTCATTAAGTCATACTTTGTATTTTTGCTAGGGGACTGTTGCATCTGCTCCTTTCAATTTGGCTTGTTTGAGTAACAAAGCTCCCAGTGATCATCTAAACCTCATTTGAAGCACCTGTGAACAATTCATTATATTAATATAACAGCAGGGGAGGAGTACAGACACTAATAAATAGGTTGTTGAGCATCTTTTGCTGCCAAGGTTGCTTTACCCAGCAAGGAAACGTCCCCTCCACCCAAAAGCTGGGGCACTGCACTGAGACCCGTTGTACCACAACCTGTCAGAACACACATCTGGTGGTAGACAAGCATATAAATTAGTTTTCCCTTTCAGAACAGTTGATAAACTTGTGTCTAATACTTCTGAGAGACTCCAGCATGATTTGAAAACAGTTTGTTCTCAGTTAACATAGAACAAATGTTCTCCAGCTAAAGGTGGCTATGAAAGGCATTTGGTAACGATTTGTACCAGCTGGGCTTCTTATTACTTTGAATAGATTTGTGTAAATCAGCACATAAAAATAAGCAAGTGGTCAATGCCTTTAATTGCATTTGGATGTAGTGTAGTAATAGCAAATATCTGAACTTTCACATTTTTCCTCACATTCTGCAGTTTCAGAAAATAGATTTTTTTTTAAATAGAAGAACAGCAAAAAGATTTTGCTGTTAACATCTATTTAGTCTGGTTTCATTTAGTCACATTTTGCAAATGTCAGTGAAAAGCAAAGGTCAACTGGGGAAGAAACAGTATGCTATGGATCAGTACAATTACAGAATGCAGAGTAGCACAGGGTTATAGAATAAGCTGTGGAGGAAGATGTATCTGCAATATTATATATACATGTGGTAAAATACTGCTCATGGACCAGCATATCTATCACCTTAAAATAGTAGAAAAAAGCTATTGTTTATGTTACTATACTTTAAGATCTTTTTTCCAAAGAAACAGAGGAGAATATCATGTTTTCAATCCACTGCCTCTTTTTTTTCTATTTGGCCAGCTTTGAAACAGCCTTGGTTTTGACAACCAGTTTGCAGGGCAGAGCATCCTAGTTACACTCTTGCTGCAGCGAATTTTTCTTCCATTGCATAAAGGGAACATAGGAAATTGTAAACACAGTCCCCATAAAAGATGTAGGCTGTATTCCTCACTCTACAAAGGACCCTGGGAAAACACAGTAAGGCCTAACTTCTAAAAGTGTTTAACATTATCTAAATCAGTATGCATTAGGTACCTAAAAACCTTTATAGCTCTCTCTTCTATTGTTTTCTGTCTCTATTATACTGCTGGGTACGGGAGTATTTCCAGCCACCTTGAGACACACTATTAAGCTTTGATGAGTCAGTGTTGGTAAAGCACACTGAGAAACTTGAAGGGAACATGCAGTTGATAATTATAAAGTATCTTGCCCTTACAGATTCGGTTGAAAGTTTGTTGCTATTATTATTCTGGAAGGTACACAAAATTCATACAGAAGTGTCTTGAGACAGTTGAACTGGAATAGGCATTGCCCCATTTTCATCCCTTTATATAAAGAACAGAAAATTAAAAAAGGAAAGATATTACATTTATCAACAGCCAGGAGGGAGAACATTTTAAACACAGAAGTTAATACGATCAATATAATTTGATATCAATATAACAGAGTAAACAACATAACTCCATAACTTCACAACCTTACATTTTCTGTTACCATAGACATGGATTAAAGATTATTTCTTTCAGCCAGTTTTCTCTTTAGAAGACAACCTTTTTATTCTGTAAATACATTTGTTGGTTTCTCAACATCCAATTAAACATGTACAGAAAAGCCATAAGGATATCCAATTTACATTTTTGATTGTCAATTAATTATTTTAAACTTAGAAGCTATAAAATAACCAAAATCTACTTTGCTGGAATTGATTTAGCAAAAATTGGTAATTGTCACATTGCTTGTGGGGTATCAAATAGAAACAAACATTTGCTCATGTACTATGAAATCCTCTCCAGCAACATGAAATTGAAGAATAGCCAAATCTGCTTTTATAAAAAAAACAAGATATTTTTTATCATTTTTCTGTAAGGGACAATCATTTCAAACCTCCCTTTGAGCCGAAAAGAATCACGTGACACAAGCAGGTTGAGGGATTTTCAGTAATTGTATCTTTCACATCATTCTTCTGCATAGATAGCTATGGAATAAATACTGCGTGTGAGCAAGTATAAAAATGTACTTGAAGTACTTCTGTTAGATAGAATCTCATCCCCTTGAAATTGCCTTTCACATGAAAGATGCCCATTGACAACCAGCAGTTTAACTAGCTAGGAATATATATAGTCAGCTACCACTCAGCCTTAAACTGTTATCTGATTTGTCCCATAAAGCGAAATATATGAGGTACATGATACAGCATGCGGATAATGTACAATAAACATAACTTACACTGCAGGAAAATGAGTTCCCGTCGGATCATCTCACAACAGAATCAACTGTGTAAGAATCCACCCAATCTGATCAAACTGTTTTCTTGTTTATATTACTTTATCCCATAAGCATAATTAAACCCAATCTTTTTTGGTAAGACAGTTCTGTGATAGCTTTTCAATTACTTATTTTAGGGAAGCCTGCCAATTTTTTTTCCCCCTTTTGAAAATACAATGTGCATTACTTGCTGCAGTGGTAAGGAAGTACAATCATACTATTCTCTTCTCAGTCTTTCCCTCTGCATCTTTACAGAGCATGCAAACACCACTGTCTTTTTAGCTTTCTTCTCAGGACAAGAGAAGCTATGGTTCATAAAGAATGGAATGTATTTAAAGACTTTGAAAAATCATGAAGTTAAAAGCTATCAACACTTCTGAATAATAGCTCACTATGTTTATATTTTAACAGGGATTATTAACTCATGTCTCTATTAAAAGATCAAGGGAAAAAGGATTTCTTTATAGGACTTTTTACAATAGTTACTTATTTTCTCTCAATGAATGCAGACTCTATGTCAAGTCTTATCCACAGTGCTGGAGTTAAGTGATTTGGTACATATTAATCATCACTTCAGATGTTCTGTATCCTTTTAAAGGTATATGTATTTGGAAAGAAAGTCTGCACATAGCTTACGTTCTCAAATAATTGCTATAAAATCAAAGGCAGAGGTTCTGGGGTAACTTTCCTCATCTAAGCATGTGCTTTCTAAATGTTTGCACGGAGGAATTCTGAACACGTAACCCACACACTATGAAAAAGTACCACACACTATGAAAAGTTGTGGCTTCGAGACCCAAAGGCCCTCTATGAGTTTGTCCTATGCGACACTGAATAAAAATAGGTCAGGAGGACCTGTGTGCTGAGGAACCTATCATCTAAATAGCTGATACAGTTTTGGCTGGAAGGGAGTCTGGAACGTGTGTTTTGATAGCAACAAGTTTATTATTCTAATTTGTGATTTCTGAATGAAGAAAAAGAGCATTATTAGGTAACCTAATGAGAGGAGAACAAAAGGAGATGGGGTAGGGAAGTCTAGCAGAGAAGAGCATGGTGAGGAAGGCACACGTGCAGGAAAGCTGACATGGGGATGCAGTGCCAGAGGGACGGATGGAGTCAGAGCAAGGCTGCGACACAGGTCCCTCCACAGCTCGTGGGTGGGCAAACACCACAAACTCTTCTAATAGCAGCTTTGGCACAGGCGGGTCTGCCCACAACAAAGTCATTATTGTTTTTAACACCACAGCTTTTGATTTGTTCTGGGCACATTCCTGATTTACATTGCTAACAGGCTCCTAGGTTCTATGGTTTGTTAGCATTATGCAGACTTTATTTTGAAGAGTGCAAAAAAAATCACCATAGCAGGTTGGAACAAATTTGGCCATAAATGAGTTTGTAGGAAAAAGCAATTCCCCTATGGTTTCCCAAATGTTCCCTTATTGTCACAAGTTCACTGCAAACATAGTCTGAAATTTTGTCTATTCTCATTGTCCCTCTAGCTTTCTTGTGTTGTGTTTTTTTCATTATTTCTTAATTAGATTATAAACACTTTCTACAAAAACAGTAAAGCACTGCCTCTGAGCTGGTTCCTAGTAATAGTATATTTTAAATGTGTGTTAACTAAATGTTTTAATTTCAAACTGAATATAAATTAAATTAATCTTTCAACAGTAACTTGTCATTTTCCTCAGTGCTTGTTTCTCGCAAAATTTGTTCACTGTTAATTTGTTCATTTTTTAAACATAAAGTAAACAAAATTGGTTACTGACTTCACAACAAGCCCTGTTGTCTTCTGTTATTCCAGATCTGTACTTGGTGGAGGGCTGTCATCAAGGCAGTTTTATCATTTTTCCAGTCAGTGCTCTTGCTACAAGCTTACATAAAGACTTGCAAGCTGTTGGAAATAATATTATAGCTTTCTGGTGTACCATTGTTTGCTTCACTACTGTCTGGGAGCCTACTGCAAGGTATGGAC
Organism: Grus americana; assembly: GCF_028858705.1. NCBI lineage: Eukaryota > Metazoa > Chordata > Aves > Gruiformes > Gruidae > Grus > Grus americana. Next base: position 31,308,213 of record NC_072859.1, read on the forward strand.
AAACATATTTCTTGATTTCCTTGACTTAGTTAAAAAGCTTGTTTTAACCGCAATTTTTTTTTCCCTAATAAAGAGCTGTAGGGTAAGTAGTTTTTGCAATTAATTCCTTCTCATGCTACAGCACTTGGCAGCTTAGTCCAGAAAGCAGTGGAGTAGGGAGCACTACTTGCAAACAAAGCGATACCAATCTCTTGCTATTTGGCGAGTGACCCCTCATGTCCCTGGGGCGAGGACAACTGAGGAGGCGTCCTAGATCCCCATGGGACTCCCCACCTCACAGGCCTGAAAAAGGGCAATCAGTGCCATTTGCTCATTAACCTTCTCCACTGTTGGAAATCTATTGGCGTGCCTAGTTATGAAAACATCTTTATGAGAGCAGAGCCAGGGAAATGGAGGTGCAGGGTGTGGTGGGAAGGGTCACACATCTTCATTAGCAAGCAACTAAAGGAAACGGAAGGAGGGCTGACATTACAGGATTTTAGTTTCCATTAGCATCACAAAAATAACATATTCAGCATAAAAATAACATATGTTCCACAGGACCTATTTACCTCTGAGACCAGAGCCTCTTCCTCCTGACATTTAAATTATGAAGAAATCCTAGGATTTATCTTTGATTTTAAGCAATTAGTTGTTTGCTGTTTAGGACACCTCTGAACAATTTTAGCCAGTTCTGCCTGAAAAGGTTTGCTGTGACATCTGATACTTGCCATCAGCTCTATGGGGAGAACACAGAAGCGACCAGTTTTTCTCAGAGGTTTTCTATGTCTAGAGTCCTTAAAAATAATGTTAACTGTAGAGCTTAAATCAGCACTGTCGGGGGCACCCAGTGTTTCTCCTAACACAGCAGCCCAAGGCTGCCAGAGGCATTACCATTGCTCTATTGAAACTTGCTGTGAGGTGGAAATACTACCCTGGAGTTCATGACTTTGTAGCTGTAAGAAAAGATATAACTATCAGATCTTATTGTACCATCTTATGCACAACTCAGTAGAAAGGGAAAATTCAATACAGGACTCTGGGGACCAAGAAATCCTACAAAAGTTATTTTTGAAGGGGAAAAAAAAAATCCAAACGGCAAATCCCAAACAGGTGGAAGGAACAGGTTTAACTTTCCAGCTGCATAGTGCGGACACCCCCACTGAAAACCGAAGAGTTTACATCCTTATGGTCTTTGTGTGACTGACACACTAATGAGCAAATTCCCTTCAGGCTTGCCCTCCTGACTAGTTTTTAACTGTGTGCCCTAACCAGCACAACCTGGTTCATTAAAACCATTGCATTTGGGGGAGGTTGGGGAGAAATCAGTTTGCCTACAACATTTTTTGCAAAGATTTCATAGATCCGGGATACATTTTCTGATAAAAATCCATGAAAGAGACCGAGATAAGAGAAACCCAGGTTTAAGTTCATGCCCTCTCTAATTCAAGTCCAAGCATTCAGTCTCTCGTTCCCCTCTCCTTTAGCTCAATGAATATTTATTCTTACAAAGTGGAAGGGCTTTAAACAGAAGAGATCAAAAGCAACAGAACAAATCCGCAGCCCTGTGGCTGAGTCCCCCTCCATCTGGGCTGCAGGAGGACAGGTTAAAACCATTGCTGCTCCCAGTTACGTGCCCACCCGGCTTCCCTGGGGGGGTTCTTCTCCCCATCCCCACCGCCATCTCACAGGCCTTCACAGAGATGTGAATAGAAAAGAGCTTCTGAGTCTTGGTCATTATGCATGCTATTCATCTCTTTTTGTGCTGTTATTAATAAACATTTCCATTTTTAGAACTGCATGTCTGCACTTGACGTTTACCTCCGCATCCTACCAGCCTTTGTAGGAACATTTAAAGCACTCACTATCTTTCCCCTTAATGATGACTCGTTGAAGGGAAACACCATTAATGCTTCAGTGGTGCTCACTGTACGCAGGATAGCAACGCAAATATTAGCTCAGGTTATTTTTATGTTAGCTTTGCGCACTGAGTGGTAGTGTTGCCAGCAAAGCGATCAGGCAAGATTTCGCACGTAATTACAGCCTGAGAATGAAGTTTGATGACTTGCAGAAAACATCATGAGATTGATCTACTACTGAAGAAGTAAGGCCTGATTCTAACAACTATCAGAAATGAAACTAAGCATTCACTTTCCGGGACACATTTGTTTTAATTTTAACACAGATCTATGAGTGACACTATAAACACTGCATTTGTTAAAATATTAATACAAATATCTACACACAAGGAAGAAATAATTGGGTGGCGGTTTTATCTTCTGACAGAGGAAAAAAGCCAATTTAAAAAAATATATTACTTACTTCCCTCAGACAGGCCTTGTAGGTTAGCTACAAGGAACTCATAGGTCACATAAAAGTGCAATGATAAAAAATGCAGGTGCTGTGAAACATTTATAAAGTGAAAGTATGAGGGAGTATGTAGTTTAGAATCTGAAATGACATTTTGGCATGGAACAGATCTCCCATGGGGCAGTTTTGAAACTTCCAGAAATTCTTAAAATGACATCTTTCAAAATTAACAATCATCAAATGTGCTGAAGTCGTTACCTAAAGTGCTTTACTGATAAGTCAGGCTGGGAATATGCTAAAAATAAGCTGCCCAGTTTTACAGCTTGCAGGACTGACCCGGCAGGCGCATCGTGGCAGGAGCTGTGACCCCCGTGAGCAATGCCCACCCCATCCGCCGCGGGTGAACTCAGTTATAGTTGGTATTAGCTCAGGTTTATTTTGACAGACCAGAAGGAGCGCAACAGGGAAACGCGTCCATAGAGGCAAGTGAAAGGCACGTCTACACCGTGCAGAGGGACATAGTGGCCGGACAGCACTGACACGAGCCAGCACAAACCATCCAGAGGTGCGGTTTGACCCAAAACAGCTCCAAGGAGGTGACAATACTTAGTGGCACATCTGCCCTGTGAGTGCCGGGACAGCATAGGCTTGTTTTATGTGGTTAGTGGCACAAAGAGCACTCTCAGAAGGCTGAGCTGGTATTATTGAGCTTGTTTAGTTTAAGAGAGGAAACAAGAGGGCAGGAAATGCAGGCATGTAGCCATTTATTTACTAAGTTCCATGGAACTCAGGAAAAAACCCCAACCTGTGAAAAGGAAATTCCTTTTTTGAGTAATGCATAATTAACACATGGACCCCTTCTCCCCAGCCCTTGCTAAACATTAAAGCATAGCAGGATAATATGGATTTGCTACTGTTCTTAGGTTTGCAGTGGTTCTTTTGTAAAAATGGAAAACCTCAGGTGCTAACCATAAGCTGACAGGAGTCTGGCACTTACAGGTATAGTATTTCACAGTAAGTTTCTTCTATCTGAATTAGAGTTACTAGCCATTGACAAAAACAGAATTAAAAAATAAATGTTCCATTGCTTTCACCCACCATTGGTCGTCTTTAAATGCAAGGATGCTTTTACATTCATTTCCTTAACTAGTACAGATACAAGCAGAAGTCTGACTTCTGCCCCCAAATGAAAGGTTTACTAAAAGTAAGACCTCTCAGTGCAGACTGGAGTAATGCTTTGCACAAAATCTACTATTATAAACTTGTAGAAACACTTCTGTTACCTTTGCCTTTACTACGTGATTCTGAGAGAAACTGAGTTACGTTGCTGCACCCATGTCAACCCTTTCTCCACCACCAGAGGTGCTATCTATGCCAATCTACTGGCACAGCTCTACATTCGATCACTCACTTCTTCCATTTGGTTCTACTACAGGAATCTGGGTTAATTTAAACAAATATAAGTAGTGGAGGTTTTTTTCCTCCTATGTGTACTTCCATAAATCCAGGTCAGGAAACAACGCTGCATGCATTCCCTTGCTCTTTGGTCTTCCACACAGCAACTAGGGTAAGGAAACAAAACCTCACGCGAAAACCTGAAATAGTCTTGTTCACAGAGGAGCCAAAAGACAGAAGGGAAATACAGGTTCAGGCCAGACCCAGAGCTGCAGCTCTCGCACCACATAAAACTGAGACCTTCAGGAACCTCTTTCCCACACAATTTCAATTCAGCCCTGTTCTATGTTGCCACTTGATACAGCTTTTCATTTCTCGCTTGCAAGATGGTTATACAAGGAGAGGCCGTGAGGGCTGTTCACGCAGCAAGCAGCTATGCAAGAGTACTTCATCTGTCTGGCCACTGTGTAATTCCACGCTGTATTTACTGCACGCCATTCAAGACTGTCTCTGAAGAGAGAGATTGCTCATTTCTTTACAGTCTGTTCCAGGCACTCAGCGTTATGCAATACAAGCTTTCCACAAGTGTTTATTAACCTCCATAGAAGAGAATGTGTTACCGCATTTTGCAGACAAGAAACCAATAAAAAGGTGGATTCAGACATTCAAAATCAGTCACTAGGTCTTAAGTGTGTAGTCCAAAGCAGAAAGGGCTAGAATCTACACGGAAAAGGTCACAAATACTTTAGGGTACTTCTTATTACGAAAACAAACAAACAAACAAAGAAACACTTCCCCCCCCTTCACCTCATTTTCAAAAGCCATACTGTGTGGCATGAAAATTTTTCCCACTGCCCAAAGTCAGCTGGAGGCAGACACTCACCACAGGTACATCAGTCTAGCAGTTAAAAGACAGGATATATAAAGATCTTGCTTTCAATCAATCACTGGAGCTATAGAGGAAAAATCCACTTCACTAATTGCACAATGGCAGGACCAGCAAGTAAATGTTTTCTTTGCAATTATATAATTCAGCTTTATATCAGTAAGGAAACTTAGTAGAAAGACAGACAATTGGTACCCATGCAATAACTTAATCCAGAGGGACTAAATTCAGCAACCAGAGCAAATGATGACTTGCTATCCCAGATATTTGTGTGCTTTTTAGTACACCCTAATGTGTAATAGCTCAGCTGGTGAAATAGTGGCATGGCTTCACAGAAGTCAATGAAGCTGTAAGAGTCCAGCTAAGGATGATGTACAAAGCTGTATACATATTTTCCTCTTTCTTTCATAATTTCAGCATTAATTCTGGATCCAGAACTTCAACCCTTGAACAGGGACTGCAAAAAAGATAGCAACACAAGCTGCCCCTTTTTGCATATCAACCTATCCCTCTACTAATTGCATGATTTTGCCTTAAGCAGATAGTAAAAACGGGACTTTGTTCATTTTCTCTGTGTTCTCAACTACAGATGGAAAACATTTGTAATACACTGCATATGACAAATTAGCTTCCAATCCATTTTCGATCTTAGGTAGCTCCACAGGATTTACCATGGTGTAAAACAGAGCACAAGCTGTCCGAACACTGTCACAACTGAAATCCTGCTGGCTCAGTAACACAACAAAATGCAGATGAAAGGCTTTGAGATGTTTCAGCTTAGACAGTTCTATGCACAAATCACACGTAACTAGGTTTTCTTAACTTCGCTCTAAAATTCAATGATGGTAATGAATTTTTACATCTTCTCTGCTATTAGTGTCTTGCATGTAATAATCCCAATAATATTATCTCAAATTCCTATGATACTACAATATTAATGGAAATGTAAAACTAAACTGCTAAAACTTAAAACCGATTAATAAAATATCCCGTCAAACAGATTCATTTCACTTCCTAAAGCCAAGAACTTCACTCGATCTCCAAGCGTTAGCTATTTGAAATGCTAAAACATTTTTCTTTCAGTTGTGAAAGATTTTTCCACAGGCAAGAACTTATTTGTCACTACTCACAGGGCCGCCTTTCCACAAAAACAAGAATCCCACTCTGTATCCTTGCTTAGGCACTGGAGTGCCTAACAAGAGTAGTTAGAGACTATTCCAGTGAGTTAATTGAGTTTCAGAAATGGTTTGGAAAGAGACTGTCTCTCAGGTTTTCTCCTCTGTTTGGGGAAATATGACTTGCCAGTCAAAATTAGGATCTCTGTTAGGAAAGGCAGCCTGAGCAGACCTTCACTCCCCTCTGCTGAGACAGTCTGGACATGAGTCTAAAAAAGCCAAATTGAGAAGAGTTCCACAGGAAAGCCCCAGATGTGAAATTTCTCAGATTCAAATATCAGAGTTCAATCTAAATTTGTGCTGACCTTATTGCAGGTGAATCGCCATGGAGATCCACATCTGAGTTTAACAGAAAAGCCAGTTTGAAGCGGTAAAGCAACCCAGCACATCCTCATGACTGCCAGAAAAATACAAACATACTTCTCCTGCTGCTTCCTTGGTTTCAACAAAGCTGAGCACACGGTAACCTCCCTGGAGACACCAACATGAAGCCAATTCCCAAAACACAGAAAAGTGTGATCCTGGTTCAGGCATGTTCATGCTGGATGCCAGTTGGGACCAGCACACCCCTCTTCTATGCATCCAGCTGTGTTGCGAACTGCCAAGGAGCATGCAGAGCAGTGCAAATTAGCATGTCAGTGACAGACATCTCATCTCATCTTCAGTCAGGAGAAGTGCGATTCACAAATGAGAGAGCAGAAGAGAGAGCTTGGGGCGTAGATGCTGCGAACGCACCCCACTGAACTTCACTCGTTCAATTAATCCCACTGAAATCGCAGTTCTGCGATTCTGTAAATACTTGCAAAACAGCAACCCTCATTTGTGCAAGTGGAGCAAATTGGTACGGCTTACAACTTTAACACAGCACTGCCACCCTTGGAACAGATAGGTCTGTACATGAGATGCATTCAAGCTACCCAGACTCAAATAAATCGCTGGACCAGAAGCCTCCAGCTTTCATAGCGCAGTGCAACGAGCAGAGATGAGCTCTGTCCTCAGTCATCTGCCATCACGCACATCTAGATGAGCAGGTTTGACTTTCTCAAGGTCACTTCAGGCTCACAGCAGCACTCACGGGAAATGGGACCTACCTGGCTACCTTGGACCAGCATTTTGGTCTCCTGGGCTTTAAAACAAGTAAGAGAAAGAACCACTCACACCTCCATAAAGCACGGCTTTCATTTAAAGATGTCTAACATAAAACTACTCATAGGAGTTTCTTTGCTTTCACCAGACGCTTCTTTGTTTTATAAGCTTTATTATTATGGCACTATTAAAAGGTTTAATGATTTAAATAGCACTCTTGATTTAAGCCAGATGCTTTCAGTCTCCTCAAAGTATCAGACCTATAGGCTACTAACACAAACATGAGAAATCCTCTCTGAAATCTTGTAAGGCTGATAGTACTCAATTTAGTATTTTTATATTAGTCAGAAATTCCTCCGGAAATATTCATGACTTTCACAATATTAAAAAATAACCCACTTACTAAGTCCTAAATAATATTTATTTTAGCTAACGGCAGTATTTTAAAAATCCTTAGTTCTATAAGCCTATTAACTTCTAATACTACCAAGTTCAGCTACAGAAAAAAAAAAAAGCCTCCTCTTGCCGCTTATTGACACTGGATGTCATCTATATGGCTAAAATGCAATACTGTTCCTAGGATTATTACTGCATGAGAGAAAGATATTTAAGAAGGGATTCGCAGGAGAAGCCGCACTCACAGAAAAAGCAGCAAGCAGCACAGAGCTAAGCTGTATGGGCAAACACCTCTTCTAATTTCATTGTATTTATAGGTCAGCTAGTTTTATTTTGAAGCACAAGAGATTTACTAGGAAAATTCATTACTGCCACTTGCTCTGATTTTCTTTCTCAATATAATTAAGCTTTGCTAATTGTCTATCATGATTAAAATCATGCCAATAACAACCTTGTTTCCCCATTTGGCTGTGCTCCAGACTCTTCAGAGCTCTTGTTTAAGGGCAGTTCTTCCCGTAGCAGTTGCGAAAGGTCTTTCGCCAAACACGCTGTTGGCCTGTTTGCTAATAAATTCACAGGAGTCAGGATTCTACCCGTGGATTTTCCGAGGGAAAGAAGATAGTCAAAAAGAAAAGATGTGACCAACAACTGTATTTTAAGTAAAAAGTGAGATTCACTGAAGATTCAGAATTCATTCTTGCAGGTCAGAAAAATGACCTCCAACGATAGACAAAGATATGGAGGTGTTGAAATGAATGATTACTTCAGGGCTGTATTATCCTCCCAGCACTACAAAGCCGATGTAAGGCATGGAAATTCAGCCAGAACACAGAGAGAAGGGGAGAGAAAGAGGGAGGAGAAAAAGAAAGAAAGAATGAATTGGTGCTGTTGTTTTAGCAAAAACTGCTATTTCTCAGGTTCACCCCCCTCAGTGGAAGGCAGACCAGGGTGCAGAGGGCAAGCCCAGGAGCTGAAGGCAGCGCTGCCTTGCATCGGGGCCCATGTCTGACATGAGGGGACCCAGAGAGCACCCTGGCAGGGGGAGCAGGACACAGCTGCGAGGCCAAAGCCATCCTTGGCTTCTTCCTACCTTCACTTTACTGCCTACCACTTAGGAACTTCCCTTGATGAACAGAGACAGAGCTTGGCTTTTAGCAGTGTTCATCAGCAAATTTCTGACAAAACAGATTTTCAGGGAAAAATATTGATTTATTGACACTAAGATGTTTTAACCTTCGATGCTCTTGCCTCCCAATAGCGCATTTGGTGGTTTGCTCAGGAATCAGCACTCCCACTGCCTACTGCCTTGGGCAGTCCTACCTGGCACATACTGCTCTCTGCGCTGGGGATAGCGATGCAGGGGTGTCTAACTCACAACCAGGGGCTCCAAGGTTTTGGGGCTCTGTGCTTCCCAGTAAGGGAGACAGAAATAGAAGAAACGCTGCAGGTCCCGCAATCTGTTTTAATGTTGGTTTTTTTTAAAACGCTACCTCCATGTAGAAACCCAAGCAAGCTTCAAATGAGTGCTTATGTCTGCACATCACTCGAGTGTCCCAGAGTCCCAATTCCAGAAGTAAAATAACCAGATCACGACGTTCCTCACCTTTTGGCAGTATAACAAACACATGTATCTGGATTTTTGTAGCTCATTCACAGTTACCTCTGTGCACTTCTGCTATGTAACACATTCTGTGCCTCATTTTCCCTTGGGAAAAGAAAAAAAAAGCCACTGCCTTTCTCTGCACTTCTGTCTAATTTACACTGTAACCTCTTTGGGCCAGGACCTATTTCTTGTTACGTGTTCATACAGTGCCTAACACAAAGGCAACCTAATCTCATACCCTTTTTTAATGCAAATGTAATGGAGAACTGGGCTGTTTGAACAGAAAGGGTAATTTTGGTTCCCCCTCGGTAATGGACTTTTTCTCTGGGAACAGATAATTGGGCTGTTTTGTCATTACTCTTTTTAAGTGAGGTTAAGGTCCTATTGGTGGTAAAGTGAAATATGTATTGTGGGCTAATCAGCAGTCCATATTAAAATGTGCTGGGGCAGAGCTCACCCTGCATTTACTGCACTCAAAAGATGGCTTGTACTAACACAATTAAAGGAAGTATTTGGCTATGTACACATGCAGATGATTATACGCGCCTGTCTCCTTTTACTGCAGATCATGCAGCGCAGGGTTTGAAGACTAGAATCGCGTCCGTAACAATTATGAGTCTAGACAGAGACCTGCCTAAAGGCATGAGCTACAGTTCGAGCAGTTTAAGTTACTGCCTCCTCCAGAGGCAGTGGTACTCGTACTCCGCGTCCACCGCAACGTGCAGTAGAACAGACGTCAGCCCAGTGGCGGGTTAAGCTGAGCAGTTTCCCTTGGCTTTGCAGAGGACTAGAAGGAGGCACCCAGTCAGTCACTGCATCTCAGCTGGGCGCAGTGGCTTTTAAAGCAATGGAAGTGAGCTGCCAGCACCTGGTTACGTTTTCTTGCTCCAGAGTCAATAAGGTCAGTGAAGATGCAAGCTGGTAAATCCAGTTCAAGGAACAGCAGATTTGGTCATTCATTCTTACATGCTACTAGTTATTGAAGGGCTGTTTCTCCTCACACAGGGAAGCATGTTTTTCATGGTGCCAGGGTACAGAACTAAAAAAAAAAAATTCTTCATCAACTTTGTTGTCAAATACATTTCAAATGCAGCAACCTCTATCTTGGTGCTATTTGTTTCAGTCTGAGAGAAAGCAAAGGACTGCCAATCTTCCATCATTTCTTAGCATGAAGGTCAGCTTATCAGAAAATAACATCGGTGGCAGACATTTAAAATACATTTATTCCAAGGTTTCTCCCACCCTTTCCTATGAATAGTAGATTTAAAACAGCTACTAGATAGTCCAGCTTTTCCAAACCAATAATGGCCTATTCTGGTCAGTCTTTTAATGCAGCAAATCTGATTTGTTTCCAAATGCGAGTCAGAGGGCTGACACAAATCACAAAGCCGTATATGAAATACACTTTGGATCTATTAGAAACTTTCTTCTTCTGCAACACTCACATAACCAAGATTTAAATCAAAGAGGTCCTCTCCACTAGCATGCAGAAAGAGAAACCCTTGCCTCCAGGATTTACACCTTTCTTTAGTAAGACGGATCCTAATTCTGACAACCTCCTACAGACATTGCAAAGTAAACCTGCTCCTTCCAGCTGTTACCTGAGTCTCAGAATTCCTTTTACACTTAGATTTTAATCCTCTAATTACATGACTTGTAAGCTACTAAATTCTCTGTTCATGAGAAATCATCCAGGATATCTTGCAGAAAGAAAAAAGCGGTATGTTTCTGCCATGCGTAATTCTCACACAATGAAGAAATATTGGACCAACCCTACAAAAGCCAATCCGAGTGAGAAAATAATTAGCATACACTCATTCCTTTAAATGCCCAGGATATTTGAAATTTCAATGCCTTTTTTCCCAACGCCTTAGGCATTAATGGCTTTTTAACAGGACATAGTATGTAATTTTCTTAAGGCAATTTTCAATGTTTTTCACCTTCAGAAAGAATGTACCAGGTTAATCTTTCCCTGCTGACATCATAAGGGTGATTTCTCCAGTTGAAAAGGTCTTCAAAACAAAAGGAATAGAAAAAAAGAGAGTTCATTTACAGTTTCTTTCTGAGCAGACAAACCATACCTTAGGATCGTTCAATGACAGCCTGTGGGACAATTGTCCATTCAAATGATTACCATATTGCAATATACGTCCCAGCAGTCCCTGAATAAATTCTTCCATTATAGTTCAGACTCTGCCGTATAAAGAATTTAACCATCTCTCATTTGTGACTCAGGAGACCTGGGTTATGCTCCTGGATTTGCCATTGCCCTCTGCTATGTTGCCCTGCAAAAATCTCTTTGCCTGATCTCTCTGTTTCTCCACCTCTAATACGGGGATCAGGATATATTTATAAAAACTCTCCTGTAGAGGGATCCGTGTGTAATGGTGAAGTTGCACCCTTTGGAACGGCTCTCTTGGAAAGCGAAGAATTTCAGTCTTCATTTAGAGTACAAAAGCCCGCGTGGCTACGGCATTTTTAAAGGCACTTTCACATCAAGCTCGGAGAATGTGTAAATGAAAACCGCTCTGAAACAAATTCTGTTTGTTTTTCATCCATTGTCTGTATACACTGACATGCAGTTCATCTTATCTTCGAGGGAAAAAAAGTTAGCACTTAAGCACTTATTTCTGCTGAAAAACCATTCATATAAATAAAAGAGAGACGGAGAGAGACAAAGTGCTCTGTATGGACACTTTCAGCTGACAGAGAAAATGCTCCTACCACAACAAACTGGAGCACACTCCGGGAGGACAGCACCACGCTTGATTTTCATCTTTTAAAGAAAATGAAGAAGAATGAATAGCTATGCCTCACTTACTCTTGAAGCAAATCAAAAGGAATATTCTGCTATCTATTTTTTATCCTCCTGTTCTTGTTAATGAAAACAAAAGACCTAAATATTTGATTACTTCCCCTCTGTGTCAAAAATAATAGTTCATGTCCTTTCTGGTTTGACAAGAAGGAGACTTGTTAGATCTAAGTCCTTTCATCTGAAACACTATCATCACACAGGTTTGCACCGGTCTAACCTATTAAAATAAAGTTGAGCTCTGAAAAGCTACTTCCCCCCCCACCCCCTTTTGGAACTGCTCTGCAAGCAATGATTAGATTGCATTTGCCAATAAATCTATAGGGATCAGGGAACCAAAATAGCTACTCCCTCTCAAACCTATCAATTAACAGGCTTCCTTTGTTAACGACGTTACCATTTCATGACTTGCCTTAAACTCCATTCCATCCTGTGCCCTTCAGAGCAAAATAGACTTGTGCAACATGCAGTTAGGACAGCTGTGTTTGTGAATTTATATTTTAGCAATTTCAGCAGCACTCATGGTTTTAACTAGGTGGAATCTCAGACATGCAGGAGCCTTCAAAAATATGTGGTTCAGGTGAAAACACGTCTCAGCAAGAAAACACTATGTTGGTACAGAAAAAAATTAAAGTGACCAGAAAATGATTCAAACTAAAAAAGACATGAAATGATAAGCGAGGATAATTGTAAAAATTTTCTGTGCAGGGATAAGGAATTATATTTCATAAAATCACATGTAGCATACAAAGAATCAAGGAAGTCACGAGAAGAGTGACCTTATTCCACTGAGGTCATTCAAATTATTTTAATAGCAACTTTCTGCTTGTCAGTATTAGCCATAAATATGGGTGGTTTGACTTGTTAGTGGCATGGTTTTCTCCTGATGTACTGAATAGTACATGTTATTACAACCCAGATTCCATTTCATTCCCTCTGACCACATTTCCAGTTCAGCTGACCCAAAGCACCCAGTCTTTCACCCAGCCGTACCCCAGTTCTGCCGCTGTCCCACTTTGCCCCTCATTTTTCCATCTACAGTGGATATGTTTCACACAGTTCTTGAAAATCAATGCTTAGTATGATGTATATATTTATTTAAATGGAACTTTTATTTCCAGTAATTACTGGCGCAGCAGTATTTTTCTTGCTGATGTTTTAAGTAACCTGAAGAGTAGGAGAGAGAAGGAGGAGATAAAAAAGCAGTTTAAATGACTCCAATCTTTTAGTGGAGTTGTGCCAGTCTGAAGCTGAATAGATCATTCGGAGTGTTCCTTCCAAATGGTTGTGTAACCAAAAAAAAAGGAAATAAATCAGGGCATGATTAGTCTCTGTAGCAAGAACTAGGTAAGAGAACAAATCAAATTTAACACTAGGAAAGCAATAATGGAAAATGCCTGTCTCACCGACAGTTCCCTCGAGATAAACAATCTGACAGCGCTGAGCCAAGCCAAGCCAGTCTTCTCGTCGGTACCACGACAGCCACTTGTCCATGCTGAGAACTTCGTAGAAAAAAATACCAGCTGTGGTCTGTCCCTTGTTAGCATTATGGATCTCTATCTTTAGCAGAGATAAGCAATTTAACAACATGTTATAGTCCAGAAAATTATTAGTCACCCTCTGAGATACTCAATTAACAGTTTCACAACTCCAAGGAGTTAAAAGGAGCCAACAACTCTCAAGTGCCTTTGAAATAGTTAACACTATTATAAAGACCACAATATTTTTTTCTTACCATTTTCCCTTCCTAACCTCATCGTGTAACAGTCTCTGTAATATTTCCAGGCTCATGCTCCGATCGTCTCTATGTTAAACGTTTCCTACCATGCACTGCCTTCTCATGTGCGAAAAGGGACTGCGGAGCCAAAACACTCCATGCGGATAGACTGTCGCTGTAAGAAAACAAATATGAAAACTACAAAAGCTTTTGTTCTGTATGATGAGAGCCAAAATCAGTATGGATTACACCACCCAAAGAGAAGCCAGTTAATAGAGCACTCACAAATCTTAATTCATCCATTTCGCTATCAAAATTCCTTTTATATTAATTTTAGAAGAGTAACATGGCCCTGCCTAAGGCACTACCACACACTCAAGATAACCCGAACAGATATTACATCATTCAACAGATTATCAATGATAATCAGAACTAACGATGGAACGAAGTGACCAAAGAGCCTCATCTTACAGTTAGCAAACCAAATTCACCTGAATGACCATTACATCATGTGGTGGGTTGACCCCATCTGGGTGCCAGGTGCCCACCAAAGCGGCTCTATCACTGCCCTCCTCCACTGGACAGGGGAGAGAAAATGTAACGAAAGGCTCGTGGGTCAAGGTAAGGACAGGGAGAGATCACTCACCAATTACCATCATGGGCAAAACAGACTCAGCTTGGGGAAAATGAATTTAATGTATTACCAATCAAATCAGAGTAATGAGAAATAAACCCAAATCTTAAAAATACCTTCCCCGCCACCCCTCCCTTCTTTCTGCGCTTAACTTTACTCCTGATTTTCTCTACCTCCTCCCCCACAGCAAGACAGTCCTCCATGAACTTCTCCAACGTGAGTCCTTCCCACGGGCTGTAGTTCTTCATGAACTGCTCTAGTGTGGGTCCCCCACGGAGTGCAGACCTTCAGGACCAGACTGCTCCAGTGTGGGTCCCCCATGGGGTCACAAGTCCTGCCAGAAAACCTGCTCCAGCCTGGGGTCCTCTCTCCATGGGTCCACAAGTCCTGCCAGAAAACCTGCTCCAGCGTGGGCTTCCCATGGGGTCACAGCCTCCTTTGGGCACCCACCTGCTCTGGCATGGGGTCCTCCACGGGCTGCAGGTGGAATCTCTACACCCCCTCATCCTTCCTCCATGGGCTGCAGGGGGACAGCCTGCCTCACCATGGCCTTCACCACGGGCTGCAGGGGGATCTCTGCTCCGGCGCCTGGAGCACCTCCTGCCCCTCCTTCTGCACTGACCTTGGTGTCTGCAGAGTTGTTCCTCTCACACAATCTCACTCCTCTTTCTGCCTGCAATTGCTCTTGGTGTTTATTTTCCCCCCCCTTCTTAAAATACAATATCCCAGAGGCACTATCACCATCGCTGATGGGCTCAGCCTTGGCCAGCAGCGGGTCCATCTTGGAGCCGGCCGGCCTTGGCTCTATCAGACATGGGGGAAGCTTCTAGCAGCTTCTCACAGAAGCCACCCCTACCAAAACCTTGCCACGCAAACCCAATAGACATGAGCTCTTAACTTCCCACTTGTGGCACGAGCAAGTCCCAGTCTCTCTGGCTCAGGCCCACACGCCAGGCTCAGTGTATCGGCCCGCACGCTCGTGGCTGGTGAGCTCCCAAACCGAAACGGATACTGCTGCCACCACATCAGCTGACACCAGTGACATCTACCTGACACAGAGATAAAGGGGAGATGCAGCCCCGTGCTGTGAGCTATGACTGCAGCCTTCCACCTCCCCTTACCACCCATCAGGACTGCATTCAATCCCTGACTTCTACCAGCCAGGAAAAACGAGACGGTGAGAAATTTATTAGGCTTTATAATCATGCATAACAATCTGCTGTACATCACGACTTAAACTGGAAAATATGCCTGACAGTAGAATTTCACCCTCGTTAGATAAAATGAGGAAAGGTGAGTGTGTGTGATCCCTGCCCCATGCTTCCATTGTGAGAGAGAAAGGAGACAAGTGGCAACAGCGTTTTTCTTATTAATTACACGTTATCGCTTTGAATAGACAGGGGTATAGACATCTGTATTCTTCTCACTCTTTTTGCTGGTGCAATGTAAAGGAACACTTCTATTAATTGGACAACAATACTTTGGGCTATAAGGCACTTAAACTCCTAAATCCTACAGGAATCTGGAGCCAAGAATGAGGTATTTCACTTTCCGATACAGATCGAGAGGAACCGATAGCGGATTTTAACATAACTGAAATTACTAAGGCAAAAAGCCGCTCAGCACAACCAGCAGAGACACGTGTGCCTTGTGTCCCATCTCTCTCCTGCACACGAGGCTCTGCCCCCATTCGACGTGCCCTGCCTCGAGTCCACTGCCCACGCCATTTCTATTAAAAATGGAAAAACAAGGAGAGGTGCCTGTATTTGTCCAAAACAGCTAAAGGAAGTGTCCCTTGCTCTCTCTGTGTTCCTTGGTTCCTTAGGGGGTCAGAAACCCAAATTCCACCTAGAAGATATTCCCCATCTTGTGCCAGAGATCCTGCCTACCACAGGCTACCCTCGAGCAAATTCCAGGTAAACTAAATGCAAACATGCTCTGCTCCATTTCCCCACCCTGACAAGTTTCTAGTTACTCCTAGAAGCTCTCACCAGTTTCCAAAGAAGCCAGGTCCCTGAGAGGTCTCCTTCCCTGCTCACAGTCCAGCTCTAGAGCCAACTCTCCTTGCACATGAGCCTGTAAGCACTAGAAACTTAAAAGCAGAGCAAGCCGAGAGACCGAGACCTGATGCCGTCAGAAAACGACAAGACGCCTGAGAGCCGACAAAACTCATCTGAACATCGACATGATGCTGTTACACTGAACCGCACGGAACGTGTCCAGAAGTGACCGGGTTTCTTTAAGTACTTAGACTGCGCTATCACAGGGTGTCAGAAACCTAAAGCACTAGAGATTAGTGCTTTAAAACCTAACCTGACCTAAAGCAAAAGGGACGGGTGCCAAGGAATAGCTGCTAATCGTTTGTCAGCGATCTTGTTTGCCTTACTCCCTCACTACTCTGATTTCGCTTGGTGGGTAACGCCAGGGTAAGGACCGTCCCTTCAGACTATCAGTACGGGTCAGTCATGGTGCTCTGCGTATAAATTGGCTGAACTCATTTGTAATGTTTTCCTTCCTCTGTTGCACTGCTTCTTGATTAATTAGTGCCATTAAAGCACCTAGGCAGAGTGCACATGACAACTTGCCTTGTGTAACAGTGGGTAGAAAGAGCAGGTCCTTCTGAATTCAGGGAAAAGTCTCTGAAGTGTAAATAGATAAAGATAATCAAATTCAGATGAGATTAAAATTAACAGACTATCAACCAAGTGACACTATTAATAAATGTCCACAACAAGCAGGGACAGAAAGGACTCCAAGAAGACCAAACGTAATTTAATTAAGCAAATGAGAACATACGAAAGAAACCATAGCAGATACCTGCACGAAAAGACAAATAAAGATGTGATATTATTCACTGTATAAAATGAACTGTATCAGTATTCCTCTCTATTTACATAGCAAGATGTGGGTAGAAAACCTTGGGATTTTAACTGTAACCTTGTACAATATAAATACTTGCCCTTCACATTAATAAATGAAGTTTTGTTCTGTGTGTAGCACGTAACATTAGGCCATGCGAGCGCAGAATATACATATGTACTCACAGCAATCTCGTGATGCAAGGGAATACTATTATTCTGATTTTATGGATAGAGTTTTACAACCTCATTAGTCTTGAGGCAACAAAGCTTTGTTGGTAGGGTTTGGCTTGATATTACAGAGCGTGAAAAATCACATCCCATAATCTACATGACTAAAATAGGCAAAGTTTCTGATGTAAATGCAATGAGGTTGACAAAACCCTGCCCGTCAGCTTTGCTTGTATTTATTTGAGTAGCTACACCGTCACTGTTCCTCCACTGGAGATTCAGCCCACCAGGCTAACTGAGGAGGGGGGATTCTGTAGCAGAGCGAAGCCTCGATTCCCAAAGCAACGCGGGGACTTGCCAAGGCACGGGGATGCCCGTGCTACAGCAGGGAACCAGCTTGCACGAGAACAGCCCGTCCTGGCTTGCAGGAGAGGAGCAGGCACAGCAGATGAGAGGGGCTGAACTGGGGGGGTCCTCAGCCCAAATGCAAAAGGGACGTGAACAGGAGCGGGAGCACAGCCTGGCTGCAGAAGAAGGAATGCGGTCACGTTGGCTGGGCATGCAAGGATGGAGGTATGAAGACTCACTGCTTTAAACCCGTTTCTTCAGTTACTCAAAAGATAAAAGGGAAGTCTCTTGTTTCCACGTTACCACTTGAAGAAAGAGTACTATATGTTATCCCAAAGCCAACAACCCTCCAACAGCACGCGCTGAACTCCCCCTGCAACGCCTGTCCTGCTGCTGTTTAAAGTAACGCTCAGAAAGCTCCATTTCTAGCAGGGTAACTCACCATCCTCACCCGCTACACTCAAATTACAACGCAAACTACTATAGAAAAAGGCAGCGTGTCAGAACGCCCCAGCTATTTAGGTAACCCCCCTGTTGTCGGTATGGCTCTGCCTGTGCAGGTGAATACATTTGGCTCCTCCAAGAAAGAACGAGGCCAAAAAGAAAAGAAACCGAAATGAACCACAACCTTTTAAAAATCACAGCCGTGTCGACACTGAAGCTTCTTCCATTATAAACATTTTGCCTTACAAAGTCCCAGTCCAGAGCAACTGTATTATAACAAGGGGTTATTTTCTCTGTTCAGATAGTCAAAATTCTTTTAAAAGACAATGCCACCAATTGCTTTGCCATTGAATTCTACCATCACAGCACTGTCTGTTGTGGCAGTTTCCTAATTGTCACTGTTTCCTATATCACTTCGCTAATCAATTCATTTGATTTTACTGCATTTCAATCACTCCACACAGGAATCACGGAGCGGTGGGTGTTTCTAATGAGATCCTGCGAGGACCCTGAGTAATTGACCCTCAGCTATACAACATTTTTATCAACAAGCTAGAAGAAAATATGAAAACATTATTTGATAAAAATGTCAAATGACTGACAAAGATTAGGAGAATGGTAAATAATGAAGTGGAGAAGGTATTGATTCAAAGAAACCTGATAAGATCAACACAAGCAAACATTATGTGCTCCGCAGTACAGCTATCGAATGAGTCCTAAATCCTAATTAGGAATTAGGATAAACTGAATCCTAGGAACAAAGAACATACGGCACTTTTACAGGTTGGAGAAGTCTATTTTGGGAAGCCAGGGACTAAAAAAACAGGAAAAAAAAAAAGGAAATCATGACCAGGCGTTGCCGTTGTAGCAAAGGGGCTAACGCATTGCATGACCGTGTTAGCAGAATAAAGCCACGCAGGAACAGAAAGATGATATCACGCTGTTAATGTCAATCGGTACAACCACAACGGTAACGTAGCAGTGCCATCCCCACGATGGGTCTTGCGTGAAACAGCCACAAGAATGATTAAAGGAATAGTAAATATGTGTTAAGTGCAAAAAGTAAGGAACTTGACCTATTCAGTTTATCAGAATAAAGGAGAGGGCACAAGTTGATCACAGTTTATTAAAACCTACACAGGACACTGAAGTTCAATAATTGAAGCTTCTGTATGAAATAAAGAGAGCTGTAACACAATCCAGTAGCTGGGAGTTAAGCTAGGGAAGTTCTGACTTGAAATGAGATGCTGGCTTTTAATAGTGAAAGTAATTAACAACTAGAAATGATTTATTGAGAGTTAAGTCGCACTCTTCAACACTGTAAACCTGTATTTCACAAGTGGATGCTTTCTGACAGATACACCCCAGCTCGGCTGGATTAATTCAGGGTAGCCTTCAGGAGGTCAGAAGAGATTATTACACTGGTCCCTTTGGCTTTACAAACCATGGGTCACAGAATCACAGAATCGCAGAATCGTTTAGGTTGGGTCTCTAGATCAACCCCCGTTCCTACGCCTCTGGCCTTGAGTGTTTCCTTCAGGTCGTTAAGTTTATCATGTACTCTCATTTAGAATATGCAATTTAAAGCTATAACTGCTGCCTTGATTTAATGGTAATTAAACCTGAGCCGGCCTCAGTGTTTTCTGTAACCAACCCACTCCTGCAAAGGAAGAGTTGGACACAGTCTTCTGGGGCCACCATCAGACCAGGCTGCTAGGAGGGGACGGGGACAACGGCACGGCTGCCTCTCCCTCAAAGGACAATCTCAGCCTGAAATTTAATTAAAGGGCGGTGTCATTAGAAAACATTTTTGACATGCAGGACCACAAGAACAGCGTGTCAGCTAAGCAGCACACATACAGGGAGCCAGCGTAAAGAGTTCCTTGTGTCCTGAAATCAAAAAACAATTCTGTCATTGAGATAAGCTTCCCTCAGCCCCCCCTCCCGTCCCACAGTAACGCAGGACTTGCCCTTGCCTACAGCCATTTTTCCTCATTAGTGACATGATATGGTCAAGATTCCTCTTCCTGAAAAAGTTTTTCCCAGTCCTCCTCCTCCTGTCCCGCGGGCCCAGGTCTGAGCCCATTCAAGCCTCACGCAGGCTCAGTGAAGCACCACACGGTCATTCTGTTGCGGCAAAATAAACCAGTTCCAGCGTTCGACCCACGGCTTCTGAAAGCCGCGCTCATTGGTATGTATGGAAAGACATAGACTCTTATTTAAAATAAAGGTGATTTTTAAAGGTTTTCACTGAAAGCTCGTTCAGCTGGTCAACAAATTGTGCAATGTTGCAAATATTATTTACAGCCAGAGAGTGCGGGACGCAATATATCCTAGCTGAATAATGCACTCTAAGCAAGTACCCATTAGTGATGATGATTACGCACCAGAGCACCTCATTAAGCCTTTGACTCTCTGGTATCCATCTAATCAAGACAATTGCGCACCATTGTCTTGTTTCTCAACTACGACACGACCTGCCATGCTTGAAAAGGGGCAACTTCTGAAACTGCAACGGCACCGCTGCCGACAGCGGAGTAAAAAAAATGAGAAAGGCTCCGTACGCTTAAATGGCTCAAAGAGGGAATGTTTAAAAACAGGCTCCAATTCCGGCAGTCCTGAAAGGCTGGTGTTTCCTCTGAAGGAGACGCACGCCCACAGAACTCCATCAGGAGTACTAAAACACAAGCGAAGTCTGTATGTTCCTCTTTGCATACTCACATGCTTCTCACTGTGTATAATGAGAGCTCTACGCCTGTACTCAGGCCTTTAGAGAACTAGAAAGAGAAATGCCTTTAATCTTAATAGATATATATGCCCTTCCTAAGCTTTACAGTAAATTAAATGAAATAAAATAACACTTTTTGACCTAGGCCAATGGAGGTACAAGGTGGAAAACTTTAAACTAAAGAGAGAACTGGTTTTTTGTACAACACGCAGGCTGGCCACGTACTCCTTTCCTCCCACCGCCTGACACACACATTGCAGAATTAGCTTTTCAACCGTTAATAGTGTTGTGACCACCAACTAGGTATTTTGTACTTTCTCATTTGCAAAGCACTTTCTAATCATTAGCTAAGTTATCTAACAACTACTTATCAAAAAACTCCCCCAAAGCATAGAAAACAAAAAATGGTATGCGTATGGTGATCTGGGAAATCAAACCTTACAGGTATGCTCTAAAAATCCCTTCTAGTTAATGCAGAAGGCATTATATACTGTCATGCACGTGACTCATAAAGGACTCAATAAATTGTTAGCTTATAGAGAACAAGGTATGGGATTTATTTAACTACGCTGTTTAGCAGAGACGACACAATCCATAACCTCATCACTGTAATAAGTAAGAGAGCCTTAAAGTGATATATAAGTTGTCGTCGCCACCACCACGTGCCACTTAAGATGACAATATACATAAGCAAAATATTTTAAGATAGATAACCCCAGATGAAAAACATTACATTGCTGTCTTTGGATTTTGGTCTGGTCTTAAAATACAACTTGGGCTTTATAGAAATGTAAGTGCGCTTAAAAATTAAAAAATAATGCTTGTGTACCAATCTATTAGGAGTGCTATAGATCTACCAACTGAAGTGATAAGGAGGAACGAGCCTCAAACACACCACGTTATTTGGTTTCATTCCTGTTATTAGTGGAGGTAATTTATTCAATGTTGTCAACACACGCAGCTCTCGGAAACTATCCGAGGCCTGAGTGAAAAGGACTTTGCTGAGTTGCTTGGGTGAAAGGAACTTTCCTTTTACTAAACAATCAGCAGGGAAGTCAGCAATAAAACCCATAATGTCTTGTCTCAAGTGGAATTCTTCAATTCTTCTAAAATGAAATTCATTTTCTTGATGTACTCATGGGAGTTTACATGGAGATGAAGACCATGAGTGTTGCTTTTATTCCTCAAACATGTGATCACGCAGAATGCGGGAGCCTTGATGCTGAACAGGTTTTAGCTGCAGCGGTGAGAACCTCCTTTCGGCAAGGCTGGGTGGCTTCTCCAGCAAGTCAGCATCTCTCTTGCTCATCAGCAAGAGAGATGTGGGCACCATGAAGGATTTCTTCCTTAGGATGATGCTGATGGCACAGCAAGACTCTCCCAGAAGTTTCAGTAACATAATAAAAGTCTCTGTGCTCTGAAATAGAATTAGGAGACTGATGTGACTCTGAGTTTCTCAACAGACCGGAGCCTTGTTGGTTTATTGCACACAATTTAGTGATAGTCATACCTTTCACGGGGTGCAAAAGTGCTGCTTTTTTTTTTTTTTTTTTTTTAATAACAGCTACAGAAAAATCAATAGATTTCATGAGTTCAATTAATCCCCACAGCTGCTGTGCCAGAGTCAGAAGGAAACAAAGAAATTTTCCATGGCTAAGCTTTGGGACTAAGCTACCCCACTGTTGTCTGCAGAGGAGGATGGCCCTTGAGGACCTTGGGCTGTGGTTCTCGTTAAAGCAGGTTTTCCTGTAATTTGTGATTTTTAAGGGGAAGCTCTTGTAATTTATAAAGCCAGTCCTAGACTATGTTCTGAACTAACAGAGTCATGCAGTCATTTAGATACAAATGTGTTGGACAGCCCGTAAATATAAAGCCACTAGGATTTAGGTTTGGATACTGGATCAAGGTCCTCGGGGCAGCCCTGAGTTACATGGAGGTTCATGCCAGGAGACTTACCTACTACTGGTACTAATTCTTAATTAATTAGAGGAGCAATGACTACTTGAAAATCCATTTTTAGATTTTTTTTTTTTCCTAAGGCGCTGGCTTTTGCGACAGTGGATACCCAGCAGGAGGCTGGAGAGCGCTTGCAGGCCACTTTCCAGGGTAAAGTCCAATACTGAAAAGCCACTGAGCCCCCGTGCTCTGAAGCACATCAGACTTCATGTCTTCCGCAGGCACAACTATGGATGCTGTTTGATTCCAGTTTAACCCCTTTCATCTGTATGGTTGAAACCTGCAAGATACCTTTTATTTATGATGTATTTCCTTGTCCAAACTCCAACTCAGCTTTGACAACCAACTGCTTGAGAGGGCCCGGGCACCTACGGCGCTGACCTGTGCATGCAGGGGACCTTACCGAAATGTGTGACACGCAGGCTGCTTCTTCTCCAGGAAGAAGGTTAATGTTTTATTTCTCCTTCTAAATAGCCAGTTTGGGTCCTGTAAAGGGCCTATAAAGCTGGTCTTGACTAATTACTTTGTGGTAAAAGCAGTGACCTCAAGTAGATCATTGTCCTTTATTGCTGCCAGATTTTATACCAAGACAGTTATGCCAGGGTAAAAAGATGCCTTTCCACATCGCAGACAAAGTAAAAGCCTTTACGTTTCCAACTCTCATGTGGAATTTTTTGCCAGTGGCAAATCTGAGCTAAATTTGAAATGTTTATGGAGTGATTCACCTTTTGCACAGCCCAGAACAGCTGCCTTGTGACAACGTCACTTCCAAAAAAAAAAAAGCAATTTCTAAAAGAGCATGCAGCGCATTGTGACAGTGTGAGTACAGGGGACACACTGAGGAGCTGCCGCGGCCAAAAGGACAACGATGGGCCTGAGTTCAGCGCGACGGTCCTGAGCGGGTGGTTTACAGCCCTCGTGACAGAGGTAGCACCGACTCAGGTGCGGGGTTATTGCAGCAATACAAGATCATTCCACTCTACTCCATCTATCAAAGTGGGGGAGGACGGGCCAATACCGGGATCTCTGAAACTGTGGTACATCATTACGAGCTGGTTGTACGTCCTGTAGTATCAGTGGCCGCATACCACAGCATTGCAGGCACCCGTGCACTCGCTGGAGGAGGACCGGGAGCGTTTTCTCCTGTTGGAGTGCGGATCAGTTTGTATTTTTCAACATGACGATTGTGGCTGCCAAACCCGATAATGAAAAATTGAAAGTCAAATAACCCCTATTAGTCTGTCAAAGGTTGATGGAGCTGGTATTCTATTTTCCCATTGTGAACGACTACCATTGTTAAGAGCTGACAGGCAAATCTCTGCAGAAATATGGACTCTTTGTGAGAGCTATTTATAGTAACATATGACAATGCAGTGCTATAATATGCATACTAAAGCATTGCCTGGGATATGCGAGAGCCCCCTGGTACAATTTCTGGATTGTAAGGCAAAATTCCATTAAGATAAGAACATTTGAGAGGCCTAAACAGATGAGATATGGAGAAGTGGGGAGGAATGATTTGGGTTTTGTCATGGCACAGCACCAACAGCGTAAGTACGTACAACAGCCTTTTAGGGGTGAGTAGAGAGCACACTTATCAATAGCACAAGGGCAAAAAATGTCAGGTTTGTGTTTATTTTGGTCTGCTTTTCTTTTTTGGTGGGGTTTGGTTTTGGGGTTTTTTTGGTTCATGTTGTGACCAGTTAAAAAGCAAACCAGTTCTGTCCTTGGATGGCAGAAGGAGAGGGAAGTGTTCTTCATGATGATCATCAGGGAGCCACAGCAGGATGGATGGCTGCAGGAGGGATTCAGAGGCACTCTCTAACAAATACCAAATATTAGCTGGGACAGGGTACCTGGTACGCTCGATATATGCAGAAGCAGGTCCAGGCTTCGCAGCAGTGTCAACAAAGTCAGGACAAAGCCCAGACATGAGGACCAACTGAATGATTTCAGCAATTTCTGAAGGACCGGATGACACAGTGGGAAGAAGTGAACACTGAGTGCAATGGCAGGATAAAACGGCCGACACGGCTGAGCACACACTAACACTCCTGCAGATGGCCTTCCCCTCCTCCCTGGCTGCCAAAATTGATTTTGGAGAGGCAGAGTGGAGTCCTCAGGGCCACCCGGTCCCCTCCACAGCACACCTTTCTCTGTGGGCAGCCGGTCCTCTCCAAGCCCAAAGAGCAGCTGTTGCTGCTTTTGCCAGATGTTTTCTGGTACACCTGGCTTGGAAAAGAGGAGAAAGGAAAAGGGAAGGGGAAAAGAAAAGGAAATAAAGGAAAAGGGGTACCAGGATGGTATTTTTTGTGGCAGTGTTTGCTGCGTGCATTTGAAGTTCCTGCAGCGTTGATATCCTCTGCTACGTCGCATCTGCACTAGCCCACAGCGAAGCAAGTCAGCACTTCTCCTGGCACTCAGGAAACCCAATTTTCACTTTTATTTCCCATTTTTAACTCTGGAACACTTCTGCGCGTCATACCGTCAGGAGCTGGTAACTAGAAGCATTTTGATTTGAGGGCAGACGGTATCAACGTAACACTGCGTGCTTTGTAGATGGCGCGCTCTGCAAATCGGGGTTCACTGCTGCTGTGCTGGCTCTGGGGGATTTTGGCCACTGTCTTGGGTGCTGTTATATAGCCTTAATGCTTTTGAACCCTACAGTGTATCAGTTAGAACAGTAAAAGACAGAGTTAACAGGACAAGAACTCTTCAGAGGATGAGGGAACAGCGTAGAAATGCAGTCAGTAAAACGCAGTCAGACTCCTCGTTCCCCTTATGCACACATCAGTTTTGCAAAGCTTCTGCAGTTTGCATTCCCTTACCTGATGGAAAACTTCTGAGCGTACAGATAACACACTTATAGGAACCAAATAGTTACCTAGCCTGCTAGATACTATTGTTGTATAGAGATAAGATACAGACGTACCCACATACAGAGGAAGGAAGCTAAGACTGATAAAACTCCATGAGCACAGAGAGCAGCTTAAGACTCACCAACCTCTTTGGCTCTCATTACCAGCTCTTTTAACTAAAAAAAACCCCCACAAAACTCAGAGGGAATCTTTAAAATCCATGAACAGTTACAGCGAGGTCACCAAATTCCACCCAAGCCACCAGCGCCTCATGCATTTCGTGCGGTCGTCCACACGAGCTTGCTTTTGCCCCGATCTCACCAGTTATATTTTCTCCCCTTTCTTGCCTAATATTCCGGTCATCAAAAGAACAGTGTATACAGGAGGCAAGCTGCATTGCGCGTGGGTTTACGTCAATGGCATATGGTCCTTCACATTGCAGCCAGACACTTTGTCAAGAGAACGGAAGGTGAATATTAATGTCTCTTAAACTACATACAAGTGTTAACGAAGCTCCTTTTGAGGGGAAGGAAGGAAGGAAGGAAATTGTGCGTTTGAGTGACGAATATGAGTTATATTAGCTGTGAAAAACACCTTGTGTCTCCTAATAAACGTTGGGTTTAAAATGGGGCTTTCAAATGGGGGTTTTGTTTGGTGCTGCCTCCCTCTAGTCGCAGGGAGTCTCATCACCGACTTCCAGGAAGGAAGGGTTGGCCAGCAAAAGCCACTTTAAAACACATTCATGAAATATCTTCTACCACTGCTTTGCTGTTGTTTTCATAAAACATCAGAGCTGCTCCAAGTAGGAGCCTCTCGCAGGAGATGCTGCCGTGCTGGATACCAAACCCTTCTTCTATTTCAACCTTTCTGGTAAAATAAAAACGGAGCAATAATTTAAACAATCAAATGATTTGCTGTAATAATCCTAAAATGCTTCAGCTTGAGACAATGAAAGATAATTTTGGATCATAAACCAAGAGCACGTATGTATGTGCTATGAATACATATAATGAGGGTTAATGTTTAAGTGTGATCTGAAGCATTAAAATACATCTGAACAAAACAGCAACATGAAAATATTTTACAGTATCAAAACACAACCACCAAATCACAGTTAGTTGCCATCATTTCCTATTCAGAAAGTTTTCAAACTTTTTAGGCTCAACAATTCCTTCACAATTCCCATTTCCAATGACCCCCAGCATGGGTTGTTGCTTAGAAAGCTGATGCAAACCTCTCCCATTTTCTTTTCTTTACTCTTCTGTTTGATTCCTCGTAACAACTATTAAACAGAAATAAAACTTCAGAATTATCCACTATTAACGAAAATTATCTGTTGATTTCCAAAGGCTTTGCATCGGGCCCTTAGGTTTGGTTGTCACTGTCGTAGGGGTAGAGGAAACCTCTACGCTGTAAAACTTTCTTTCCCACCTGTAATTCCCCATAAATGAACCTTGTTTTAGTTAACTTTCTGCATCATCTTACTTTCCCATTAGCAGCTGCTTTGTGACTCTCCCTCTGGACTATCAAGCTGGTTACAGGTTCGGGAATTACCTAATATCTGTTTTGTCACAAAGAAAAAAAATAGACAAATATTTTTTGCATCAGATCTGCACTGCCCAACCGTATTTGACAACTAATTGGCTCCAACACTTAAAGGAAAGAACTTCTATATGATTTAAAATAATTAAAATCTTAAATCGTGTGATTTCAGTGGTAGAGCTAGCCTTAAAGCGAGGATTTCAGTTCTAATCCTGGATGAATAATTAGCTGATTCAGACGTGCGTTTCGGGGACAATAGTGTTCCACTAGGCAGAAAGACACTACAATAATGACAAGTGAATTAAAGAACCTGCGTTACCGACGTGAGGAGATGACAGCTGATGCCTGTGTTGTCACGTAAGAGGGTGGGTTTGCTATTATTTGGGCCCCTGGAACCCTTTATGAAGCCTTTACACTGCTGACTGATTCAGAGGGTGGAATTATACTTGATTATGGGTACTCAAAATATTTTGTTCAACCGCGCAGTGCATTTCTCACGAGAAAGGAAAGAAAGGGTGGGAAGGCGGGAGCCGAACTTGCTGTGAGACATCATTCTCCACAGCTATGGCAAAGGCAGATGAGGGACAAAAAAAAAAAAAAGCAAATTAATTAATAATTCCCTATCAGACAACACTGGCTGCCTGCCTGTAGCCTCCCTACCCCGTAACCACGTCAGCGAGGGGCACGGCATCCCTGGGGCCACGGGCAAGGTCCCCCGCTCCTTCACGAATCCCACCACCGCAAGCCTTGTGTCCTCATTGCCACCCCAGACGTTGTGTCCTCATCGCACTCTGCGGAGCGGCCTCGAGGCAGCCCCGTAGGCGTGGGAGAGCCCCGCGGACCCCGGCCCTCTCTGGGAAGCGCGGCTGCAATGTACAGACGCTGGACATTGCTCCAAAGGAAAAATGTCAACGCTTGGTTCTAAAAGTCTTTCTCAAGGCCTTCGGAAGGTATGAGTTCAGTATAATTTGGGTTGATTCAGATGCTAACTTGCCAAACTTGCAAGCCATAAGGAGGAGAGCACACTTACAAGTCTCTGTGTGGAATAAGAATTACTGATTTAGTCCCTTAAGTACATTAAATAAGAGAGTTCTGACTTTAAATCAATAGAAAAGCTCAGAAAGTTAAATACAGAACACAACAGATTATGCAGAAAATGATCCTTGAAAATTTTTGCACTTATGCAATACTGGAAGATTTTATCTTCTCCAAGACTGGAGGTCTTAGCTCATTAAATGTCAATATTTTGGTCTATTACTCCAGTTTGTATTGTGGTACCGAGCCCATAAATTTGAGATGGGTGTATGTGAATAACTGCACTGGGGGGTTAGCAATCAAAAATATACAGCAGGGCACTGGCTCTTCAGTAAGGAGGAAAGTTGTTGTTCTTTACACAAATCTCAGGAGATTAAGCAATGGAAAAGTGCGTCAGACAGCAGGATTTCACGGTCCAGAAATTCAAAAATAAGATAAAACTCCAAAATCGAATTACCACTCCTGCCAATAAGCTATTACTGTGTAGTTATTAAATACACGCAGACATTCACATGACCACGCTGCACTGTAAATCACACTTGCAGACAGTTCATTTAATGAGCAGACAATCTGTTTGGGATTATATTCAATATATAACTCCACTTGTTCCAAAATGCATTCATACTTAAACTTTGTTGCACTTTAAAAAAGGGGGGGGGGGGGGGGAGAATAAATCATTGCCAAGTGGCAATTTTCAGTTTTAAAAAGCAGCAAGTGGGAACTAAAGCTTAATTTAATTTAATAATTTACCTTTAAAGAATTTATGCTGTAAAGCTGGATGATAGCCCAGAAGAAAATACGTAGGATTTTGCCTGAAGTTTTTAGTAATTAAAATATTACACCATTGATTTAATTTACTTGTGTTACAGTAAATGTTTTTGCCTTGAAATACACTCTGAGGATGTAAACATTGCATATAGCCTCTTTCGAGCTGCTCCTATGTTCCAGCAGTTCCCAGCGCCCCGTAGTTAGTTGCGTCCTACCTTCAACGCTAAGCATCCCTCCGGTCCTAAATCCAGACCCAGCTCCTTCTTGGGGTGCGTTTCCCCCCGCTTTTGCAGTCCATGGCTCTGGGACTGCATCTCACCACGCGCTCGGCAGCAAACGCCTGACCCAGAAATGCTGCGATCCCGATTCCCTGTTTTACGGGGGAGCTCAGCCGCCTTCTCCCAGGGGCATCTTGCAGCCGTGGCCAACCCTCCGCGGCTGCGGATCGGCGCAGCCCCCGCGCAGCGAGATGAGAAAACAAGAGGAGTGACTTACCCAGTAACTGCGCTCTGCCACATTTTAACTACGTTGGAGGTGATACCCGATGGAAATGGGGGTAACGTGAATGCTGGAGCTGTAATGTGTATTTTATAAATCGAGGAGATTTAAAGAGGATACACGCTCTCATGCCGCAGGGGATTAGGAGTTAGGTGCAGATTCTGCTGCAGAAAAAGATGGCGTCTGATCAGGGATCTGCTGCCTGGGGGCTTTCTCGCGTTTTCCTTGGAAGCATGCGGTGGCCCCTCAGCCCTCACCCGCAATGGCAATTTTTAAATCCCACCATTACGCTGCAGCCTCACGCTGTCCCGACTGAGAAGCGCGATGGCACAGGCCCTGCTTGGGCTAGGAACTGAAGGTCACGAGCCCCTGTGCCTACGGAGCAGATGCACCGACAGTCCCCATACAGTCCCAAAACCTATCAAGGACACCGCTTCTGGGCCTGATAAATCAAGTTAAAGAGCATCTCAGAATGCTCAGCCAGATGGTTCACTTGAATGGCTAAACACTCTAATACATCTTTTTGAGAAAAGATATTGGCTTGTGCAATGAAACACATAATTGACTATTCCATGGAAACCGTTAGGGCTTTCCCTCTGGGATTGGCAGGAACCCATCTCTCCTGCTGCAGAGGTAAGCCTGCAAGTCTTTGGGCTTGATTTTATTCTCCCTTCCTTCCAGGAGGAAGATTGGGAACAGAAACCAAGCCCAGGCTGGTGTTCCGGCATCAATCCACCCACCGATGTCCTGCGATAATCTGCAATGGAGCGTGAGTGCCGCAGCCTCGTGAACGGATGCAAACAGCGTAAGCTTCTAAAATAGCCGCGAACACGGGGTAACCGGTCCTTAGCCCCGGTGGGTCAGACCGAAGGGAGCTCTGCAAACCCCACCATTGATCGCAGCAAACCTTCCCTTACCGTCCGATAACATGAGTCCAGTGTTTTCCCTCTGATCTGCCGTTACACCGATGGACACAGGGATACCAGGGAAATTACCAGGGTTTTTCTTGGACTGTGGTACAAGCGGATGAGTGAAGAGCATGCCACCCTCACCCTTCTCTGGCTCTTCCCTCTTCCAAACACGACACCAGCACCACAATTTATGCAATTGTGGATTTCTTTTTAAATATGAAAAATGAATGAAATTCAGGTTATGGAGCTGTAATTCCAGGGCAGAGCTCCACCAAACGCACAGGCCTCTTTTAGCGCTTTATTTCTGTGGTTTCTCAGGACACGAGCTCCTTGATGGAATTCCAGTGCTGTCATTCAACTTGCTTGTTATTTGTTTTGTATGTAAATAAAGGGAATGTGTTTAAAGGACTGCACTAATGTATTCAAATATTTGTAGATAATCCACTGTAAATCTCAAGACTGGAGGATTTTGCATAAATGCTTGAATCTGTAACAGCTAGGAGGGAATTCCAACTCCCTGACCGAGTAAATTACACAAAAAATAGCAGGATGATTAGACCGAGCACATTAATATTCGCAATAAGTTTTGTCTGTCAGCACGTACACTGAATTCAAGGATTGCATCCTTCTTAATATTGGTATGGCAGGAGGAGAAGCCAGCCACAATCAGGGTATAATAATAATAGCAATACACATCATTTCATTTTTATACAGCACCCCAAACCATAAGGGATTGGGATGTTTATAGTATTTACTTACAGTTTTTACACAAGTTTTGAATGACAGTTGATCAGCTGAGAATTTTTACTTTCCAAATATTCCTGCTCTCTACATTTTGGTAAGTCAGAGAGAGGTTCTGACAGCCCTGAGTCATTTGGATCCTCCACAAATCGCTTGTACATTTGTCTACCAGGAAGAGAACCATCTCCATCAGTAAAGTTGTTAATAATATATACACATATTATTAACTGAACTTATTTTCATTTCTTGCCCTGGAGTCATCATTAGTGAAGATTAAACATGCATAAATCAGTCTCTCTTAAATTAGTGAACATCATCAAATGTCACCTTGTTGAAACTAAAATATATTTTTATATTTATTTATTTTTCAAAAATTGGATGATGTTGAAAGACAGACACAAGTATTCCACCACCCACCACTTTTTTAGCCAGGCTACTGGGCTGCACCTAATCACTGGTCCCAGAAGTCTCCCATTATCTCTAAACCAGCCTGGAATTACTGACTTTTCCTACACGTCTTATACAAAGACACCTCAATTTTACAAAAAAAAATCCTGGGTGGTTTGGAAATCTTACATGGGGAGGATCAAATTATGTCTTCAGCTGCATATATACTCTGCTATGCCAATCATTGGAAGTCGCACACGTATAATAAAGAGAGGAGATTAGCTGTCAATATTGCAAATAAAAACTAATTAAGAGCAAATGGTTTCATGATAGAAGATCGTATTTCAATGTTGCCAGTTCCTACTATTTTATCATGAGTCTCCTGGAGTTTATTTAAAAGTCTCGCTCCTGAAATAAGGTGATTACATGAGAATCTCACTTCCATTAACCAGTGGTAATTTGCCAGCCTTTCAGTTACAAAGAAAAGCTTAAGGATGTTAGCTAAGTACACCTTCAAGGCTCAGAAATGAAAACATTCAACATTTAGTAATCTCAGTAATTTTTGAGGGCCTGCTCACATTATTAAATGGTTGGGGTTGGGTACCCTGAGACAGCAAACGTACCGGAGACTTCCCAAATACCAGCAGGCTCTTCGTCCTTGCAAGGAGGGGAACGCTGATGCTGTTTATTCATAGCTGCTAAGTTTAGCACAGCTCCAGGCACGCAGTAGTAAGAAACGTACTGATGTTGATTTGCATTTCTGCTAATTATTTGCACAGAGCTGCCACCTCCAACATTGCCAGACAGAATTAGCTTCCCTAAAGGGCACTGGACAGACAGGCGTGGTGGGGTCGGATCTGAGATCAGGCAAACAAGATCATCCTACCTTGGGAAAAAAATAGGAATTCAATGTTATTCCAGGTCCCAGTTGCCTATATGAGTTATGCACATGTTGGCGTAATCTAGTGATGGAAGTGCACGCTTCAGTTCTCTATATTGCATCTGCAGCACCTTGCTGGTCCAGTTTTTCTCTACAAACAAATAATTAATTGAGGTTAGGTTTTGAAAGGCCTTTACTTGTCTGACAGCTGGGACTTCAGTGCAAGTTAGGCATACAATGCTTCTGAAAAGCCCATGTTTAAGCCAACAGGGAGGACATCCCCTTCTGTCTTCTGCAGCCACCTGGGGACCCTCTGACTCCCACTTTTCTCTGCTGAGGTCCTATGGCCATCATTAACACGCTTGCCCTGGCAGCCACCTGAACCTTGAGGTCTTGCCAACCTTGGCTTCTTCATGAGGGCTGCCGGGACCCACCAAAAAAATCGATGGCACTAATGGAGTTGCCCCGTCCCTACTAGCAGCGAGGCAGCGGCAGAGCAAGCACAGGAAGGTCTAGAGTGGTTTTGGCTAAGGTGGCCCTGGTTCAACACGAGTCTGAGCCTGGGCTTGCCGCTATCTCGGCACTGTAATTTGGGGCTGTGGAACATCCCAAGGTTTTAAGAGTGTGTGTCTTCTGATGGCTGGGACAGTCTTCCTGAAGTGAGAGGTCTGACAGACCTCAATGGAGACGTGTGCTAAAATCTCTGAGTTCCCTCCCTTTACAATGACGATAAAATTCAGTATGTTAAGTGCTGTGCTGACACAGACCGTTAATCTTTACATCCTCCCCTGCTTTGTAAGTGTTGACGCAGAATGACAGAAATACTTCAAAAATCACCAATAGCGAAATCAAAATATCATCTTTAAAAGAATGCTTTAGAAGTTGATTTTAAATCTTTCTATAAAGTTTGAGAGAAGTACCCCAGGATAGACTACTGAATCACCCCCAAAGTGGTTTTCTTTTGGATCACATTAATCCTCTTTCCCAGTTAGCATTGCTAAAAACATTTGCTGTAGACCTAGGAAATACCGTTCCCATTAACAGCTTGACAGTATGCTGCGCACGTGTACACACGAGCAGATTTTTCTGTGTACTATTACCCTCGAAAGCCAGTTCAGAGAAGACGCCTACATACCAAGTCTTGGGTAAATAAACACAGGGGTATAATACAGAATATAAATAATGAGAGAAGTTTAGTTTACGTTGTTCGCCATTCCATATTAGGGTCCATAGGTAAGGCAGCCCTCTCTCAGTCTCACCCACCGCAGCTCTTCTGCTCCATAGAAACAATTAAAAATTAACTAGGCGAGGAAGACAGATTGACTTTATCGGGTACTGCTGAGATCAGATTAACATTCCACTGGCACATGGGAGTTTGAAGTTCAGGTTCTTGCATTACTGAAAGTTTAATTTTTAATCTTTAATAGTAAAGATCTAGACAAGTACCCTAGATAGGTCCTGCCCTGACATGAAGGAACCTCAGACCATAAACTTCAAAAGACATCTGATGTTTGCATCTCCAAAAGAAGCAAGGTCTCTCACGGGCTGAACTAGAAGCATTCTTGGAATTAATCACGTCTCCATTGCTCTTGTTTTGACCAAACACATCGTCCTGCTCCAAAGGATAAATGCAGTGGTGAGAGAAAAGGATGGAGGCCTCAACAAACTGCTGCAACTCCTCTGTTCCTACCCGATGGCCAATGCCACCTCGAAGGACCAGCTCTCAAAGCACCTGTACCTTACTCCAGCGCAGGGTTTTAGTGCACCAATGACCATAAAGTCAGCAAGTATTTGTGACCTACACGGGCTTTTACCAACGCTGTTCTGTCAGACCTCTCACTTCAGGACGACTGTCCCAGCCATCAGAAGACACACACACTTAAAACCTTGGGATGTTCCACATTTCTGCCTCCTTTTTATTGCCTGCCTTTACTGTACTTATTAAAGTTGCTAGCAGAATTACCTTGCCTGACATCGGTAAATACTGAACAACAAATGTTTTACACATGACAAATCCTTTACGCTGGCCTTTTCGGATGTTCACATTTTATCTCATGCAACAGAGCTTTGGTTAGACTCTCACATCAGCTACTAGAAAGGTTACTGAAGAAATGAGGGACCTCATCTCCCACTCGGCCTCACTATCCTTTCAAAACCAAACTGATTGCTCTTGGATGTAGACGGGGGACATTCAGTACCTTCACATACGGAGAGCATATTCTATATGTTGAACATGCCTCTGAGGTAATATTTCAGCTGAATCTATTGTCTGTCACATCTGGTATTTTGAATAATCGGTTAAGTGAACAGTAAATTAAATTAAGCCAAGCCAGTATCGTAAACCTAAAGCGCATTTCCAAAGGTTCTCCCACATGAAAAGGGAGTTGGCTTAGAAGGCTTTAACATCCTGACTCTGAGGATCCTGAGATTAATTGCAAATAAATCAACAGCCTCTGTGGCTGTACCCATGGAATAGCCCCCTAGAGCAGATTAAAAATAAATATTTGTGAGAAAAGAAAAGTCACAACACAGATGGATTTTCCTTCATAGAAACCTGCCACAAATGAAGGGTTTATGATGAGGACAGCCAGAGATAAGAGACTAAACTAGAAATATTCGGGGAGATGCTGTCCCGGTAGTGCTTCCTTCTCCTGCCCCGGGTCTGAGGGGTCGGCTCTGATGGAGCAGGAGCCCCTGGCTGCCCTGTGCCCAGGCTGGCCCCGCCAGCAGCCCTCTCCAGCCCTGGAGGGAAAGGAGCTGCAGGAAAGACGAGGTTGTTTTATCTGCCTGACGCCGGGATGAGTGAGTCTGGTGTCCTAAGCAGCTGCTATCCAGAGGGCTCTGGATGTATCCCAACATTTTCTCCCATCTCCTGGAGCTACTGGCTGAATCACTCCAGTATCAACTGAAAGAACAATCTCATGGTCAAGTAACATAAAGCAGCAGCTGATTTGTAAGCTGGTCCTTGGGGATGCTCTAAACAGCCTTGTAAATGCAACGATTGTACCGATTTCAGCCCAAGGATTGTCTTTTTGTACACCTCTAACATCACTGAGCACCATGCTTTACCAATAAAGGGCTAACGAACCAAAACAGTTGTTCATATGTTTTCTTACTCTGTCTCCGAAATGTCAGAATAAATCTATATTGCTGGATAACAGCAAGCAGATGGATATCGTAGCTTGTAATTTGGCATAGGTATTCTCAATCAAGTCAAACATTAATTCTCCCCAATGATAACCAGCTTTCTCATTTGTTAGAAGCCCATTATCATTTTCTAAAAGGTTTTTCTCAGGACAAGGGTACAAACAGCTCTCTTTGTCCTACTGCTTTATCCATTACGGAGAGAATGAGGGATGGATTTCTGGAGACAAGGCGGAGTTAACCACAGAAAATTACATCTTCAAATAAGCATATAAACAAAGCAAAATTTTCCTAGAAGCACTCTGTGATGGAATACATGGCTTCATGGAAGGTATCTCCTGCTGTTTTGTGAGCAGCCCAGGAAATACTTTCTGCCAGCTTTGTTAGGTTTACTATTTCCTCAATGAGACTGAAAAATAAAAAAGATCAAAACCAAAGAAAAAACACTTTCCTGAGGTACACGAAAGCAATAGCAAAAGGAATGCATTCTTTTTTTCTAAAACCATCCAACTAAACAATAGAGTAGAAAAACAATACAGATTTTACTAGCTGGGCAAAATAAAATGGGGATATAGTGCCATTTCTAAGGACATGGAGAGGCCTAAAATTAGTAGGTGAATGCACACCCTGGCAAATGAGGTCAGCTTCAGTCCTGACTTCCACCAGCTCCAACCTTGTCCCCAGTCCTGCAGGAGGTGTGTAGCATTTCTGGGAAGGAAATTTACATTTCCTCACTCTTCTTCCTCTGATTTTAGGATTTCATTAAGTACTCCTAAAAACATCCCCTTAGGGTATTTGTTACCCTTGAATTTTATTTGCTAATGAGCTCCTAATTGTGGCACAGCAAGTTCATCAACTACCGTACTTTTATAAAACAAAGAGGTACTGCAGCTAATTACTTGTTAAACTCATTATCAGAGCTCTGCTACTGTAAAATTTTATAGCTATTGAATTTTCCAACTGACGTCTTGCTGCAGGACAGTTGGTCAGGACTCTCACAGAGGTCTTCTGCCAGACCTCTCTGGGCAGTTGCAGGTGTTAAAGGTGGGTACATACCAACCGTGTCACACTGAACCGCAAGGAGCATGAAAACGTGGACACTTCTCCCTTCTTCCTCCTCCCAGAGAAATGATAATTGCTGGCAGAGGAAGAACGTACATTGCTGGTCCCGACAAGGGTCAGCAGTGTCTGACCACACTATACACATCATACCCCAATTTAAAGTATTTTAGTGTCACAGTTATTTTCCTTCTCGCTGAAAAGGCAGTTTTGAATCAAATCTATCAATAAATACCTTTCAAGGAAAATAATGTCAGAAGATACCTTCAGAAAAGCCTGATTTAAACAACCGAAGCCTGCCAATATTAATTGGGGTTAGGGTTACTTTTAAAACCTTGAAGGGATAAAACAGCAGCGACGTGAGGGGCTTTAGAGTTCCTGCTTTTCTCGCAACCCTCAGCACCTCCATTGGGGCATCTCAGGGCATCCCTAGACACTCACTGAAGTCCAGGGGAATCTCTCCACCAACCCTCCTGGGCGCTGGGTAGGATCAGTACAGGTAATCAACAAGTTTTCACTCTCTGCACACTAAAGAACAATATATTAGTAGAAAATTAATAGCTCGGTTAGTTATTGATTAACAGAAATGCTACAGTGCTCTTACGATTTCAAATTGTTCCTGATTAATGGAAGAGGCAATGAAATTTAAATGATGATCTCATTGTGTTGGAATGACCGGCATCACGGGCAGAGCACGGGCAGAAGAGCACGGGCAGGTTGGTGACTATAGCATTGACTCCTGTGTTTGACATCTTGCCCTGGAAACATGGATTAGCCGAGCCTGGCTACATAGGGAACCTGAACTGGAAAATACGTTTCTGTATTAATCAGGGGTTAAGACACTTTAGGATTCTGTCCCAGCAGATAATTGTATTTCTTTAATCTGTTGGGAGAACGGTTCATTCCCTTTCCTGCCTCACTGATAGCACAGGAGCCCAGGTATCTGGTGTGAGCCTCCCTAACTGGTGAGGCTCGCCATCCCAAAAACCATCATTACGCTGTGGTGGATAATAGTTGCTCCTGGCCATTCCCACCTTTTCTTTCTACTCCCTGCTCTAGTGCATCGAGATTAAGCAACAATGAATAAACAATAAGACCACGTCTTAAATTAAATGTTCCAGCCTGAACACGAGAGCTGAAAAAGATTTAAATACAGCTTTGTGTCATCCACTCCAGCTTTGTGAATCTGAGCTCTGAGTCAGCCATCCTCTTCTAAATCACTGTGATTACAATGTCCTCTGATAACAAGCCCTGCAATTCTTCCCACGGCCCCTGGCAACGCAGACCTCTGGGAAGAGTCAGAAGCCAACCCTGAAGGGGCAGGAACAAAACTACTGAAAGCACTCGAGCGCTTGCCCGACAACGGAATCCCTTAAAATCGTACAGATTGAATCAGGAAGTCCCTTCCAGAGAGCACCTGCACGCAGAGAAGCCAACCAGAGCACCTTCCAGCACTGACTTTGCTATACAGAGTAGATAAACCACTAAAATTATCTATTTGAAAAATGGAGAATTAGATTTCCAAAACTGCTAGTGATGTTTTAGACTAGAAAGTTTTGGAAAGAGGGACCATGTTTCCAGTTCCGCCACTGACTTGCTTTGGATGTGAACACGGTCTGTGCTCACTGAGTAGCACGTCACACAAATCTGCCATGCGGTGAGGGAAAGAGATTGAAAATAATTTGGGAATCTCCAAGGTAAAACTATTACATTACAAAATCGCATTGCTATGCAATACTCATTCTTCTGACTATTTAGGCTGAATGTGAATGCAGGCTATGATAATCTTGTATTATAAAGAAAACACCAGTAAAAAACAAAAAAGACGTACCAATCTCTACTACAGATATAATCAGAATCGGTTTTATTGACTTGAAGGCAGTACTCTGCCATGCATATCAAAAAGAGTTATGCATTTATACTTAAAAAAAGAGCAGCCCTACACTATTTGATAGTCGGTGATACTGAATTAATAATTTTAGCAAATCAGAAGGAAGTTAATGTAATCCTTAATTTGCTTTACATCTTCAAAGTCACCTACGGCACTTTACAAGGCAGGTAATATTATCACAGCTGGACACCTAGGTAATCTTTTGAGCTCTTTTTCCTTTTCAAAATAAATGCTACAGATTTACCATGATACTGCTAAAATAGCTGTTAATTTACTTCGAAAGATGAAAGAAAACAGGTGAATTAACAGAGCCTTGAACTCCATCAAACTGAACAGAAATGCCAGCAGGGCACAATACAAATCCGAGATCCAAGCCTGCAGAAGGACCAGCAACGAGGTCCCCATCATCTCCGGGGAGGTTTGGATTCAACCTCCTCCACCCTGGCTTTTCGTTTGTCCTTTGATCCAGAGCTGTGCGATTTGCAGAAGATGGCAGATGCTCCACAAGAGCAAACTTGCTATTTGAAAACATCAGGTTGGCTCTTTGAGGCCAAAACTGAAAGAAAGGCTAACAAGGACCCCAACACAGAACTACATTCCTCTTTTCAGTCTGGCGATCACACTCTGGAAACCACTCGAAAAGCTTAATGGGCTCAAAACACTGAGAGGAGGAAAGATACAACTTTAATTAGCAACCAGTTCAAAATATTGATTTTAACCCTTCTTCTCTGGGGCACTACTCCTGTTGAGTTTAACCAGTATCTCACCTCCTGGAAAAAGCGCGGCTGTGCCTATAAATTAAGCTCAGTTTAAAAGCTCAAGAGAGATGTACTCAGCCCACAGGAAAACGCCGTCCGTTGTCTCCGTGCCTAAGGATCCAAATGCTTGATTTAAACCAGCGAGCACAAATTATTTCTCTTTTCTGCAGAGGACAGATGTTAGATTTGTCATCAGCTGGACTTCTTTCTTACTGAAAAATCCTGCAAACGTGAAGTGCCTGAGCAACACCCACCGTAGCTGCCCACGCGGGGCTGCTCAAAGCCCCGGGCTGCTGCAGCGGGACCACACACGGGGTACTTTCCATCACCTGCATCATCTCAAGCTTCTCACGACACCAGCGGTGCTTTCTTATGGGCATCAGGTAAAACATACTAATTTACTCCATAGAAAAATATTATTAAAATAAATCTCGAGGGATGTCGTGAACTTATTTCCCCCTAACACTGTCTTCCAGCATGGTTCAGGACACCTCCATGGCACAAAACCTGCTGTACAAAGACATACTCTCCGCTTACCATCAGCAGTGCGAGGAGCACACCCCAACAATCGTTGTGCGAGGACCTGGTATAGGAAATCACTTGCAAGTTCATGGTAGTAGTCCGATTTTATTGAATTTTTTACTGGACAGCCATTTTATTTCGTGTCTGACCATGGTTCCGGTCTAACTTTTAGCAATTATGAAATACTATAGCCAAGGCACACCGACTGTAAACACTTGGTGATTACTAAAGGGTCTCTCCACTAACTTTATACATAGAGTAGTCAATGTTTACCCTTAGAGTTCCTTTAAATACATGTTACACAAACATTCATCTCAGGCTCTTTCCTTAAAGTGTAATTGCTATGGGATACAACTGCCTGCTTTTTAAATAGAAATTAAAAAAAAAAAATAAAAAAAATAATTCATTTACAAACATTTACATATCAGAAAACCCTAATCAAAACCTCCCTGATTTCCATGTCAACTGTCATAGATGTTTTAGCAATCAACAAGCTTACATAAAAAAATCAAAACATATTTGTCTTCTTACATAAACTATTATAGCAATATAACGTAAAAAGAGATCTAAATGACACTTGAATAGGGGGAGCTGTAAAAGCTGGAATGATTGATTTCATAATGTTTTCAGGCATTATAAATAACCTTTAAATGTCTCTTCTACCCTGATTTGCATAAGCGATTGACAGTTCATTAGATATGGGGGGGAAAACCAGACAAAACAAAGCCAAGACAATGCTGGGGGCCGTGGTCTAAACACGGACCTGGGGGCAGTGACTGTGACTTTGTAAAGGAAAAAGGCCAGTGCACAGAGTCCTTCTGCAGAGCTCATAATTAGGAGAGGATCAATCAGTGCTGCTTCAATCTCAGATCACCAAAACATCTACTGCAGATTCACCAGGATTAACACTGGGTTTGCACTGCGCTCCAGAAAAGCTGTGAAAATTGTTGTACAAACCAGGGCTGGAGGCCACGACAGCCTGAGAGAGTGTGGAACCTGCTTAGGAACTTCACAGGACCTCCATTGGAACTTCATAGGACCTCCACAGGAGGTTCAGAGGACCTCCACAGGAAATTCAGAGGACCTCCATAGGAGGTTCATAGGACCTCCATAGGAAATTCAAAGGACTTCCACAGGAGATTCATAGGATGTCCATAGGAAATTCCCCCCAATATCCAAAGCATTTCCCACTGCTGCCAGGGCTGGAAGCTCCTCTCTCACCGTGCCTAAGTGAGCACCCACGCAGCCTCGTAAACACGCACCCGAGTTTCCAGCATTTCTTAAGAAACTTATTAAGAAATAAAAGGCTTCTGCTCATGGACAGACGGATCCATTTGCTCTGAGCTGCAGCCCAAGGTAGTGGTTACGGGGCACAAAAAGGGAGGATGGGAGAGCAGGGGAAGGAATGAAGACAAGGGAAGATAATTGAAAGTACCAGTGCATTAGTTATGTTGCATATATCTAATGTAATTAGTATTAATAAGCTGTCAGTCAGAAGATGTAGTTGTTAAAAGGCAGTTTCAAAAGGGGAAAATGATAATTGAACTCCTCCATGTATTTGTCTGCACTTATTTATTCTGCTGGTTTTTTCAGTTCATTGCCACGGATGCACGTTTAGCAAAAGTGAAATTAAAAAAGTAAACTGAGGTTTTTTATTTATTAACTAGACAAAATTATACTCTATTGCTCTGAGTAATGCCAACCGCAGAAGGAAGGCTCAGGGAGGTTAATGGTTCAGTTCTACACTCAGTTCTCACTCCAACCACAAAGTTTTCAAGCTATAATTTTAAATGAATTCTATTTTGCAATATATATACTTGTTCCTGTGGTACCTGGCATGGTCCTGCTGCTGCTTTATTCTCTACTAGTGGGTAAAGACACTCCAGATGCTCTGCAGGGTCCTGTCTTGTGGTTTCACACTGCAGTTCCTAAAGCTGGTCAAATCATGTGCAGTGAATAATGCATTCAATAAGTTCCCCCTTTTTTTTTTTTAATATTTCAATTGTCTGCAAGCAGCTTACAGTGTTCCCCAAAGCATCTGTAATGAGAAATTAGTCACTAAATATTTTATACAAATAGTTATTAGTCTGTATCTTGATCACAAGCAGTTTGCTGCGGATTCAAGTGGGACGAGAGTGTTTGGATTGGATTTGTACTTCTGACTGCAAATTGGCCACATCCAGCTCCTGGAGGCAGATGGCTTTCTCCGCTTCTCAAAGCCGCCCTCATGACAACAGTTGGGGTATTTCAGGCTCCAGCATTCAGATGGCCAAGTTTAAAGTTACCTTAGCTGTGATTGCTCTTGAATCCGCCCAGCACATCGCCTATACCGTGAGTACCTCCTGTGTCTCAGAGCTACGTACAAATACCACATCCTTCTTTTAGAGTGGGGGAAGCCAAACCAGAGTCAAACGTGACTTTGGCTGCGTGGAAGAGGTCTTGACCTACGGAGAAATCCTGACTTTTACACCCAATGTCAGGAAAGCTTTCCTCTTCACCGTGTGCCGGGCTGTGCATCACCCACCGCGTGGTCCTTCAGGTACAGTCCTCTGCCTCCCGCCGCTCCTCGCATCCAAACGGAGCACTGGAGTTAATGTTAACGTCACAAATTTCTTGTCTATGTGTCATGTAAGTAAGAAATGCTGCTTTTTTGGTCACTTAAATCATCTGCTAAATTTAAGATGTAAGTCGTAAAACCATGGCTAGCTTTCCACAAAGGGTGGAAAATGCTAGAAGTACCCCTCTGACTACTGCAACCAATTTTTAAATTCTGAGTTTGTAAAATCCAGGATGAAGTAACTGAAGGTCTCGTCGGGCCATAAGAGTTCCCATCAGCTCATGTTATCAAAATGAAACATTTCTGAACCGGCACCACTCCAGGCAAGGGATGCAGGACATTTTCTGACTCAGGCTACTAAAGGAATAAATAGACTTTAGAGGTGATTAGGAAGAAAAATGGGAACTGTGACACCACCAGGACCCCTGCTCCGGCGTGCAACACCCTTCCCTGGTCACAGGGAAGCCAAGGCGGGGCTGCAGAGACGCCAGAGCTCTGGCCTGGCTGCGTCAGGGCTCTCCAATGGCTTGAGGTGACTGATTTAGATTGTTATGGTTGGAGCTTTGTTTGGAAAACGCTGATTTTTTTCTAAATGTAATTAATTGTCATCATTTGCCGCAGTCGTTGAGAACGAGGTCCCGTGTAGCGCTTGGCAGAATGTGAGGATGCAGAGGAGCTTACAGTCCATCGGCGCCGTCCTGGGAAATGTCTTAGAAATGTGCTCCTGCAGCTGCCGGTCTGGGACCTCCCTTTGGTGTTTCCTTCCTTTCCTGCTCTTCCTGCCAAGCCCCAAAGTAAAAATACATGATTCTGGTGTTTTTAAGGACAGGGAAGACTGAAGAGGAACACATCCTTTCAAGGTCTTTCACCTTTTCGGGATGAAATGTTTGCAAGGAGCTTCGGACGGGAGAGTTTGTGGTCATTAAATAGCTCGTCCCATAATTGCAAATAAGGATTCAGTTGAGGCACAACTCCTCTGTACAGAGAACTTGTTTCTGAACTTCATGCCAAGAGGCAGGGCACATTTCCAAGACGCACGGCTGCTCCTCAGCACCCCCAGCCACGGGGGAACCACTCGCCCACCCCCCTACAGAGCAAGAGACTCCCCAGAGACACAAGGATGACTGCTGGGGTTCTTCTTCTAAAGGCCTTGCTGATACAGGAGCTGGCCCCACCACTGGAGACAGGATTTCCACCCATTTTCTGAGTTGTTTAGTGACACAAGGACAAAAATTATTTTCTTCCAGCCAGGTTTTCTTGTGTCAGTCATTCAACATGTTCCTATGGTTTTTTTTCCTCCCTTTCTTATTACCTTTTCCAATAGTTAAAGACGTTGCAGATGGGCATCAAACTGTGCAAAATGTAAATTATGATTGGGTAGAGTCAGAACATAAAAAATAAGTTATTTGGATGCATTTTTTTTCCTAAGGACCACAGCACATATGGCATGCTAAAAAAATGTCTCGTGTTCATTAAGGCTAAATGAGACAGGTTAGAGAATCATGGGCACCAAATGGAAAACTCGGGGAAAAAAATGCTGGCTGGCAACTCATTCTGCTGATAATATTTTTTGGATGTTTCCCTCCTGCCCTCTCTCCCTCATTTCTTTTTTAAACTGCAAGGACATTTTCGCAAATATTTCACAAATATCTGATGGCTGTTGCTTAGGAATCTGTCCTCCCCGCTGTGCCTTCCTCATTTGAAGGTCATAATCTTCAGTTTGTGAAATCATAATTATCTCGCTAGCCAGTAACTCTGATGTCACAAATGGAGGATTATGATGACTTCAATGAAAAAAGCAGCAGCGGGAGAAAATGAACTCCTCGGCCACCGAGAGCTTGTTTTCCTCCCCCCCCCCCAAAAAAAAAGATACAGTGGAGAAAAATATCAGCAGAATGATCTCCAAATAGACTATTTTCTGCATGGTGTCAGTGCCTCTTTCAGAATATGAGGGTAATTTCTGCCTTGTGCCAGTTTAACGCAGACTTCCACTTTATTTTAACGCATAACAGGTCTTATATTTAATGTAATAGCAGAATCTTGCTACTTCTTGTGGAGCTCATATGGCGACCTCAGAGTTCTTCTATAAAACTGAAACGAGCCTCCCGTTAACCCTTCGCAAAACGAAACGGCCAAGACTCACCACAAGGTCACCTACGCCGGATGCTTCACTGCTGTTGGATAATTCGCCACTGTATCAAAAAATATAGCAAGTAAACGCTGTCTGTTGGATTAATAAGGTGTATTCAATGTATAATTATCCTTATTGCTTGTTATTAAGCATCCCTGCCAGCCTAACTCACAAAATTCAGTGACTTGTAGTGGGTGAAAACTTTTCTCCCCAAAAATGGGGGAGAAGAGAAGAGGGACCACAGCGGGACCATGCTGATGCATTCACCCCCTCTCTGTATTCATGGGTCATCCCCTCCCTGCACTACGGACCAGAAGACACATATGCCTCACTTAGATGTTCTTTAATTATTGGAACTATGACTAGAATGATGTCGCTGATTCCTCCAGGATAGACGCTCTGGGAACACGATTCAGCAATTCTGAATGCCATTATTTTGAATAAAGCTATCAATGTTTCTCCTGAAGAGTTTGGAATACAAGTAGATTTCTATTGTCACTATAAATGCTAGCGCGTGTCTCTTGGGCATCAAATAAAATACTTTTCAATGTTACTGTCTGCTTGAATGAGACATTAAAAGAGCTATATTCTGAATTCCTGCCAGTTTATAAAAATATGAACTAATAGCGCAATGACATGCTTCTACCGTCTCTTCCAATTGCTGATTTCAGGAACTACCTTGTAACACATCG
This sequence comes from Grus americana, assembly GCF_028858705.1. Lineage (NCBI taxonomy): Eukaryota > Metazoa > Chordata > Aves > Gruiformes > Gruidae > Grus > Grus americana. The sequence goes on from NC_072859.1 coordinate 31,353,085, forward strand.
ATGTGCAAAAGCAGCAGGGCACTGGGACCAACCCCAAATCTGGAAAATGCAATGGATTCTGCCGCACCAATGAGAACAAAAGTATTTAATGCCGGAGGCTTGGAAAACAATGAAATTCCCAAACCGTAACCGTGTTCCCTGCCACTTGGCACCGGTACTGGGCTGTGTAACTCGGGGCGGGGGGGGCCAGGAATAGGTGGTGGCAACTGCATCCTCGCAGAAGAGCCGCCTTCCAAAGGCGTATCACAGCAACAGCATCCTCAGCTTCCCGGCCGCAGATTTCAGCGGCGGAGGGGAGAATACGGGGAGGGGGGGAGATAAAAGCGCAACAGCTGTAGTGCCACAGGCCCCTGGCCTAAGGAATATGTTGGGAGACCGGCGCGCACACCCACTATTCTCAATCGTTAGAAACAACATATGGTGGGCTGGTGTTCGTGCTGCCTTTCTCTGCCTGCCCTGTTTCTGCTCAAGGTGTAAGTGAATTAAGAGAGAGTCAGGCTGCACGTGTGAGCAGAGCATTGCAGAGAGCCGAACCACATGGGGTCAGAAGGATACGTAAATTCTTTATCAGGGTTATTTAAAATCTTTGCCGTATCTTCATCAATTCTAAAAGCTCCAAAGGCACCAAAAAAATTACCCCATCTTCTCTTTGTGTGGCCAAAACCTTCCCGCGCTTTTTTCTGTTCTCACTGCAGCTGACATGCCCCGTCATCGCCATCGCTGCTCCCGAACTCCCAAAGCACACAGCACAGGGCGTGAAAGAACAACCTGGCATTTGCAGACAAGGTGGCAATAATCGAGATGGTGCTCCCACCCCCAAGAACATCCTGCAACTTCTTTCTGTGTATTAAGTACGACACAGAGAGGTACGCATCAGCTTGTGAAACAGGCCAAAACACGCGTTGCTCTCCTTGGGAACGGCCCCACAGTGTCAGCCAAACACCTTGGCCCGTGCGGGGTGGCCCACGGGTGCCCGGACGGGGGAGACAGGTCCTGCAAAACGCCTTTCACGTGGGCTGCCCTGCAGCTGTCCGGTGGGCAAAGATCAGTCTTGGAGCAGCAGGAGAAGACACGGGAACGGCACGGGATAGCAGCTCAGCTGAAGGCATAGGCTGATGTTACAAGTACAGGAGATGTGGAAGAAAGCAGGACCAGGACCCTGCTCCGGGAGGGTTACTGTGCAGCAATACACGTCATGGAGGTGCCAGGAACGCTGCGGCTTGCACAAGACGTGCACGGGAAAAAAGGACAAACGTCCTTAATTCCAATTCTGTCAAAAGCAGGATTACGAATTTTTCCTAACATTTAGACTGCTTTTGATGTTACAAAAGGTGACGCGAGAAATGCCATTCCTGCCGGAGAGCTGGGGACGGCAACACGAGGCACTGCTGCAGTAACGAGTCATCGCGAGAGCTCAGGAGAAATGACACGAGAGGTGGTGTCACGACTGTGGAGTTAACCTCTGTCACCTCTGTATTTAGCTGACTGAGTTTCCCCCTTAATGAAGCAGTTTGATTTATGTATGAGTCATTTGCCTTCATAATAAATTTATTAAATGATCATCTTTTTTTCCCTCCAGATTTGTCACTTGAAATGTGGTAATTGGTGTTTAAACCTGCAACGGCATGTCATCAAATGAGTTCAAACAACGTTACATGTTCCTTGCTCTCCGCATCGTAACGAACCTCGGCTGTCAGCGCTAACTTGGGGACAGGAGGACTCCAGAGACAAGGCAAAATCCTGGCGTGAAGACGCTGCTGGGGATGCTGACTGCCTGGGAACTGCAGCTTCTTTTCACGCCCTCGGTGACATGAGACTTTACAAGAACCGGGGAGCAGCACGACGTGCACTGGTACCTGAAGTGGTAATCTGGGGGTCGGTGCCGGCTCTAAAACACCATCTCGGTTCAGCAAATGAGAAATCCAATGCATTCAATGAGGACTAATTACATGGTTAACGCTAGGCATGTTTGAATATGTTGCTAAATCAGATCCTAATCTCTCCCTCTCTTGGCATCTCAAAACATGAAAACAAGTAAGACCATGCCAAGAATCTGCCTCAAAAATAATTGCTTTCAGTTTAAAAAACTAAGTTATACAATACTTATAGAGTTGCAATTGGTCTTATTTTCTCTGCAAGCATCGTTTTACATTAGATCATTGTTTTTCATTTATAATTTGAATCAAAAAAAGTTCTTCTGTTTTAATTAGTTTTATAAATTTGCTGAGCTAAATGAATACAGTAGTAAAATCAAAACTACAGAAAATGTGCGTAATCTGAGCAGACTGTATTACTTGTGGAACAAATTGTAAATCTATCGCTTAATTAAAATTATTTGAAATGCCAAGATGTGAAAACTCTGAATTATGCTGCCATACAAAATCTACAGCTCATCTTAATAAATTACGATAGCCTCAGCTACCAAATTTTGTCGTTTGAAAGGTTTCCATCTATACACATAATTTTTTTCCCACATTACGCATACACTTTTAGGACCCCGTCTGCATCCTGACTGGATCAATGATTGCATAGAACAGCGCTTGGGCTTCTGTTTGAAGCTGCAAGGACTGAGAAAGCAATGCAAGTGGAAGACACGACGTGTTAAAACCCAGCTTGCGCGGCGGCGATGCCCATTTAACCCCGGAGTCCTTAAGGCTTCCTCGGTTCAGCTGAGAGGAACAGCACCCTGCGATGCGGCAGCGCAGCACGCCACAACTACCCGGAACGGGTGGTTTTTCCGAAGAGCCGGGCATCCTTGAAAGTACATCGCTGCCTCACCCTCTGCGTGATCAAGCCAGCACTTTGCCACATTTTTACAAGAGCCGCAGCCCCTGCCTTTTTCCCCCGGAAAATCATAGACTGCCAAACAGATGAAACCCTTTGCCCCAGAAGGAGAGGAGTTTGCCGAAGAAGCCGAACGCGTGTCGTGCTACAGACGGCTTCTCATGCCTTGAACCACACCTACAACTTTGCTGGAAGGTTTCTGCAGATGATCTGCTCTGAAGAAATGAGCTGGTGTGCAAAGATGAGCCATCCTACGTGGCCAAGCAGTTGGATGGAGAGCAGAAGAGTTTTAAATTCATTCTATGACGCTGCTTGGAGCGTTTTGTTCTAGATGATAATCTTAGTTTTCTCAAAACCCATTATGCTCAACGTCTAACTTAAACTACACTTCTCTTTCCTTGCGATGGCTCAGTGTCAAAGCACTGTGAGTGGCAGAGATTGGCAGTTTCAGCTTTCAGGGCATTAATAATCACGTGAAAATACTCTTATAAGCAGGGTTTCCTTGCCCATTGGCCGCTCTCCAGATCTCCAGGACAAAACCTACCCAGAAATACAGAAATTGTATTTCTGTACAGCTCTGCCAGCTGGCCACACCATTATGCACATAATTCCTTCTACTCGGGTTTCTCAGTAGGAAAAAAACCAAACCCCAAACTGAATACACCTTAGGAATTTCAATGTCATTAAGAGGACAACAACGGGAGATAAAGGCGGGAGGGTATTTATTATCATAATAGATTTCTACCTGCATTGCACTGATACACCTACACCCATGTAGTGATACGTTCTAATGGAGAAATCTGTGCAATCTGTACTATGTCGTAGCAGACAGCGGTATCACACGTACCTGTTTGGAACTGAGCAAAGGAGACAAAAATCTCACTCCGTGCTGCAGGAAAGGGAACAGATGGTGCAAAAATTCGTACACAAATTCGCACTTTTTTATGACACAAGGTTACTAGCAAGATCCTTCCGTGCTTATGCTTAAAAGGATCAGTTAGGCTAGAATTAGTCATTCCGGATTAGCCACTAAAATCGAGCTGTGAAAGGACTGAAGCAGGTGAGGAGCTGCGTGGTGGAACAAGGCATCGGCAGGGATCTGCAGCCATGGACGGAGCACAGAGTGAGCCACACGCGCGTTCTCTCCCCAAGCTCAGAGACACTGGCTCTTCTCTTCAGGTGAGTGTTGAGTACTTCTGTGCACAGCTCTACCCGTTCCTACCAATCCCACAGAGCCGGCTGTTGGTACCCGACATGGCCCGACACACACAAACGGCGACCCAGCACCTGCAAACGCGCAGTCCCGCGTGTTTTATTTAAGAACGTATATGCAGATGGTTCTCTAGAAAGCACCCTCTATAAATAAAACACGTTTAATAACCCAGATAAACCAAACAAAATAAATAAACCATGCTACTGAATGGCAACTTCCTCTGCAGAAGAATCTGTAAAACACTTTCCAGGGTTTGCAAAGTGCCTGCCTGCAAAATATTTTGCATGATACAGTACTATTCCTTAAACAGCTGCGAAGGTCTGCATGGTGCATCAGCTAACAAACTCCCTGCTGTACAGCTCTCCTGCTCTGAGCCAGTAAAAACTAAAGCAACTCAAATGTCAGCTTGAGACAATGCTGTACCTGCAAGTTATAATTTATTAGAAAACAAGAACTATTACTTTATTTTCCTACTGCTGGGAGTCAGTGTAGTCCTTGTGAGGTTAGTAACGCCGGGACAACATGTACCAGCTCGCTGTCCAGCCGGGCAGATTCCCCATGGACCATTACGGAAAGCAGTGAAGCCCCATGTGCCGAGTGACATTCCTACAGCGTCACATCTCATCCTGAAGTCCCCTCTTTCACCTGCAGAATGGGGCAACGGGAATGACACTGAGGTCTGCACTTATTCTGGGATTATTTCCAGCTCTCAGACGAAGGGCTGAAGCCAACCCGACCTGTGCCGATGCTGGAAGGGGTCGGGCAGCAGTCTTGTGTCTGCCCCTGCTGCGAGGACAAGGGTGAGAGATGGGGCGCAGGGGAGAAACGCCCCGTCGCAAGTGGCCAGGAGGGGATGGCCCCTTGGGAGCAGCCTGCTGAGACCCGCTGTGAAACTGCGCTAAGAAAACGCCGTACTGCCTCTGCAAAGGGGCTTGTCCACTTCAACTACTCTGTACGTGGGCAGGGGGCTCATTTCTATAGGAGGGGGTGGCAGGATTGGAGCCAGGCTTGTAAGAGGTGGTTTCCAGAGTCAATTTGTTCTTCTCTGCCCTTTTTTATTCTCTGTATAAAGCTGAGCATGCAGGAGGAGAACTAAATCCGATTCAGCATCAACTAATTTTTCTCAGGACAGAAGCTTCCATTCATTAAAAAAAAAAAAAAAAAAAAAAAATCCTCTGTATTTCCATACATGCCGCAATCTGGTGAATTACCAGAATGTATTATTTACATAAAGCCTCCTGCTTTGGAGAGATCCGTCATTGTTGGCTTCCTCGCTATGCGCTACAACACAGCTTGCCTTGTTTCACAGCCAGAAGTGCTGCTGTATCTTTTTGTCTTCCTCTCCCCAGCAGCTCGGCTATTCTTTTGAGACATCCTGTAAGTGTCAACAGGTGGGACAGGGCATTAGGAGGTACAGGCTGCCGCGTTACTACAAAGGACCATCTGGGCACAGAACGCAGAATCCGCAGCCAACAACGCTGGAACATCTGTCTGCCTCCAGCCTCTTCACCCATGGTAAAGGTTACATACCATCACAGTGACAGCTGTGTCAGGTACTATTTTTTTTTTTTTAAAAAAACCAACACAAAACACCCAGCAGTAGCCAGTGGTGACATATTTTTGGCATCTTTATACGTTTTAAAATCACAACATTCTGCTTAAGTCAAAGCTAAAGTATCTTCCCACTTCTCCGCACACAGATCTTACCGATCAGATGTATGTGCCTACTTGACCAGACTCCTTCATGCGGGTGCCGGACCCCACTCCACACGACTGCGGTGGGTATTATGTGCTTTGCCGGCATAAAACTCGGGATTATACAGGCAGGCAAATACTTTTCAGCCAGATTTCCCAATGATATTATTGAAGCGGGGAGCTTAAAACTATTAATGTGCTATCAATCATTCACTTACAAACCCACAGAGCAACTCAGAGACAACAAATTCCCCCATACTCCTAATGGATTTTACTATAAATAAACAAAAGCATTCCCACCCTGCACTTTCCCTTTCCAAGACTGCTGTCGACTCTGACATTTTTTATATTCCTCCGAGTAAACCAGTGCCAAAAATTTCCCTATCTTTCACAGCAACCCAAGCAGCAGCTACCGAGGACTCCTGCAATCATCAACCCATCCCTGCCACGACCGAGCCAAACCCCGGAACTTTCAAACAATTCCTTTGGCTAAATCCCAGAGTTTCATCTCTCCTGGCTTTTCAAAACCGCACCACGCTTCTAGCAAAGTGTGATCCCCGCTGATGAGTGGGCAAGAAACAAGGAGGAAGATGTTACGTGTCTCGGGCGGTTTGAGCTCAGCAGCCCCACGGATGCTCCCCACGGCGCTGAGCCGCATGGAGTTCAGAGATGTTTCCCAGCTGGCATGGAAAGAGGAGAAAGATGGAAAGCTGCCCAGTTACCTATCCAGCCTAACGTAACCTGGGGACCTTTGATCCTTTTTGTTGGTTTGAACACAGTGCTTTTTAACACATTTTGTTAATACTTTAGGGCTTTTTTAGGAAATACTTGGCAGGACGTACCACCTAAGGAAATGGGACCTTCACCTCGGGTGTGTCCAGATCACAGAGCCAGCCTTGAAATGTGGCTCCTCTCCACGCGACGTTTTTTGATTCCCAAAAGCTGGACTTTCTCTCATTTTTTTAATTAAGCTTTCCGATGCCTGTTTGTAAATTCTCTGCCTCTCCAGGCTGCCTCCCTATTCCTCATACCCAACGAGCTTGCTCGCTGAATGACACCGACGTGGCTGGCGCCGCAGCGCTCACACCCTGCAAGCCACCACTTCCCAGGGCTTGTTTTTTTTCACACCAGCCACTGGTAAATGAGGCTCGTGTGACAGACCACTGGCTGTATAATGAGTTCATCCTCCAGACCCACCGAGAGCAAGGTACTTTCCTGGCCCATCTGTTCGCTGAGCTCCTCACGGCATGGCTCCGGGAACGCTGTTTCTGAAGGGAGCAGCAAACACCCGGCGGACCGCTGATGCGCAATAGACCCCGGTTTGATGGCCTCTGTAACACACAGCGCAAAGCTTTCTCAGCCGAAAAATGGAAAGAGGCAGAGCGCTGGGATTACTTCAGAGCCATTGCTGGAAATTCTTAAACTGGGAAAAAAAATTCAGGGGGGAAGAAAGCCTCCAGAAGGGTAAAACAAATCTTCAAGCACAGAAGTCGCACAGGCACAGTGCCCTTCCTCGGCCACCTCTATTTCCTCCGCGTTTTCTAGGAGAAATAAAAGCTTCAGGAAAGTCACAGGTCTGTAAACAGAAGCGGTCAGAAAGTCAAAGCGAAGATCTAGAGAGACTAGAACAAGAAATGACACTTAAAATATCAAGCCAGGAGGTGTATCCGACCTCGACTGAAACACTGGCACACCTGACCTCAAAAAGAAAAAAAAAAAATGTTTAAAAGCTTAGATGCCAGCTGCCAATATTTTCAGAGGCAAGGAAAACTGGTAGCTTCTTCAATTGAGAGAAGGGATGAATAAAATGTGATGGGGGGTATACTTGAGTGGTGAGTGGTTTAACGAAGATAAAGCAGGCTCTCTACTATACCATCTTCTCAGAACGAGAATGAGGTAATGCATGACAAACGTCACATTTAAAACTGCCCTTAAAAAGCACCGTGTTTATTTTTAAAAACAACATTGCCCCGCAGAACCCACTGCTATTCAATATGAACAAGGTGCAGAGATGTAGGTGATTCATTAATGCACTGAGGTGGATGAAGGTCAGGAGAACATCCTCGCTCACATCCAATAGGGCTTTTAAACAACTAACTCTCACGGTTAGGGTTGGGATATGAGCCAACTATTAGTAGACTTCCACAGCTGCCTATTATCCCACATGACATTATTTTTCCTGAGACACATAGCACTGTCCATACAGAAACAGGACCAGATACGTTAAAGGTGTGATCCAGCATGGGAAATCCTATTTGGTTGTGGAAATACATTACTGTCTTCTCCCTGACTGTATTAATGTCTGAATTAAACTGTAATATCTCATGACTGGAACCTTTCTTTAATTCATGCTGAAGAGCCCTCACACAATCTGTGGCGCTGAACAAAGTAGTAAATTCACCTTAACATCTTTATGCTTTCCCATAGTCTTTAAATCATTCATATCCAGGATTTCTGTGTGTTCTGGATTGGATGGATACATTTCTAGCCCATAACCTTTCCATTAACGTTTTTGAGGAACAAACTCTTTAAAGAGAAAGCTCTGTTCTTCAATCATCAGGAGAAAGAGCAATGCCCGTTCCTCACTGCTGCAGGATGAGCCTCGAGAAGGCCACGCGCTCTGAGCCACCTTGGAGCGAGGTCCCTCTGAACGCTGGCAGAAATCAGGCCCTAAATACATCCCTAGTGAAGAGCACGCACTGCAAAGGGATGGCTGGGGAGATGCCATCTCCCTCCTTGCTTGCAAGGGAAGGAGGGGTTCATGGTGCTCAAGATGTCCTGCCCTGTACGGGTACAGAAGAAGTTAGGCAAACTCGCCTGTCTGTCATGCGATGTGCTTCTGTGAATGAAACGCTCCAAATGCGCTATCCTGTAACACATAATGCAATTATTCTCCAAAACCTGATAAAAATTTGAAAACGAGTTTGAGAACAAGCTCCACTGCATCATCTGAAGAAGCTAAGTGGGGTGAACAACAGAGCTGCACAGCAGGAAACCAAAGACTTCACTGCACTGCAACTAATTTGTAAGACATCTCCCAACATTATCTTCACTGAGAAACAGCATGCTAGGTAAAGCCCGCTACTGAATACACCAAAACGCATTAAAACCACATTAAAGGGTTTGCCTTAAACATGCAGAGTTCTGTAAAATTCACAAAAAGACCTTCCTTAGTAAGGACCCTTTACACCAAGCCAGCGCAGCCTTTAGGGCATCGAGGACACTGACTGTCCCTCTCTTATGACAACTGCCTTTTTCTCCATGAACTCTTGCTCCTCCGTGGGTTTAACTCAGAGCTGTAAGGTCCCCATAATCATCGCTATAGATGCTGGGAGGGAAAAAGAACCCCACGGGGGTTTGCTGTACTGTGAAATCCCTCAACCTAAACTTCATGGAACATATTTAGCAACGACACAAAGCAGACATCCAGGGGAAAGCCTTCTCTCCCTCCATGGAGTCTGTGCTGGCAGCTTTGGAGCCACCTTCCACCGCTCTGACCATGAACTCCCCAACATGACTGACAGCTCAGCTTCATCCCAGGGAGGTTCCGGAAAAGGGACTCTTTGGGGAATCCACTTCCAAAGTGTGACATGAAGGTACAGGACATACGGATGGATAACCTTGAAAGTCCCTGCCAATCCTCTGCTTCTGCAGCCATTGCTGCTTCAGGACGCTGACGGTACCGTTTGATGCCGTTCAGTCATTTTTGCAATTGCAAGGAGGAACTGCATCTAACCCCGTCCCCATAAATCAGGCAACATGTGCAGGCAGCAGAGCCTTTTCCGGTTCCTGCAGAGACTCGGGACGTCCTTCCTCAGCACAGCCCTGGGACTTGTTCCCAGCAGCAGGAGGGGACTGGAGTCTGGATGGTCCTCGCTACAGCGCTGTAACACTGGGAAAGTTTAGGTGGACGCATGGAGGGACAGACTGCTCTCACCGACAGCTGACAGTGGCAGGGTCCATGAGGCAAACCTCCGTTAGAGGCTCCTTACCCTGCGTGCCTGGGAGAAGGGACGGTACCGCCAGCTGGGACACCAGCAGCCGGCTGCAAACTTCTTCAAAATTCTCATGGTTCCTTTGAGCCACGTATGACTTAAAACTCTTGTAGGGCCAAGGAGCACTTTGCTGAAAGCACAAACTTGCTTTTGAAACAACAGAATATTGCAAGCAAATATGAGCACGGTACAATGGCATGCCGCTAGTCTGTATGTTGTTTCCATAGATGCTCCAAAGTCCTGGCTTGAGGCCAGTCTCTCAAACACATTGGGCTCTCCCCAATGCCATGCGTTACCACAGGTTTCTCCCTACTTCTGAAACCGCTCTGAGATGGTTTGTCCTCCTGCAGCGCTCTCCAGCTCCCCTCTTCCCAGCTGCTCACAGCTTCTGCCTCCAGCCTCTGACCTTTCGATGGCTACCTGGGAAATCCCAAATTCAGGAAGAGACTTTTTAAAGCAAACAGTTTACATATCATTAATTCTTCTCATAGACCTCAAAAAAACCCTCTTCCTGATTAACAAAGGTCACTGAATCTCAAAAGTTTATTACAAACAATTCAAACACATTACAGCCCTCCTCTAAAAAATGAAGTAAAAGCACAACTGGTTTTGTTTGGAGAAAAGAAATACGGCTGAAGAAAAGGCAAGAAGCTGGCCAGATACAAACTGAATCACCGATGGAAGAGCAGCTGTGTGTTAACACCACCAGCAACCTGCCCTCATAAAACGTAGAGCCACACGGCAAGACCTATTGCCACAGCAACCCCAAGGGCTCACCGATCGCAGAGGACAAAAAAAAAATAGATATCCTAAGAGCGAGCGCTGTTGGAGTCACTTGGTAGTAGGATATTCTCTGCGTGCTTCGAGGTTGCACTTTTCCTTCATAGATGTCAAAACACTTTGCAGAGGTATGACATGACGTTATCTTCATTTTACAGACAGGGGAACTGAGAGATGGTGACGGGAAGTTATTTTCTCAAGATGAGATAGCGGGTGATCAGCAAAGTTAGAGCCGTGCTCCTGAACCACTCCAGCATCGCTGACACCCTCCACAGCCTCCTCAGGGAAGACAAGGTTTAAAAGCGACAGCGATTCCCGTTGCAGGTGCTGTGCCTCGCGGCATGCCAGGACTTTTCAGGGGTGACAAATGGTGACAGTGCCGAATAAAGCACAGCACCTAGGGCCTTCCAGCTGGGCTGGCACGCCAAAAAGCCCTGGTGGCACAGAGACCGTCCTCCTGTAGAGCGGGTGCCCCTCAGGCAGGGATGCTCCAGCCTTCAGTGGGCTTCTGCAGCTCTCGGGGACCGGCAGAAGGAGCAGCAACCTCCTTAGCCAAGAGGAGCATATGAAAATATTAACAGGGAATCCTCAATCATCTTCCCTCACGTCCCCCTCATACCTTTCTCTATTATGCAGCTGTGACTTTGCTAACCTGACTGATCCATAATTCATAACTATTATCCATGCTCAATAATTACAATGTTAATATTTTGGCAATTTAAAAGTACCTTTTTCCAGCAGAGTTCAGGCTGTACCATTGACTAATGCACAATTTAATATTTAAGTGTTTATGAACAAAACTGTTCTCTCTCCTCTTTCTTTTCCTCCCCGGTTCATGCCTTCAAAATGTTTTCAAAACGTTGGGGAAAAGAGGAATTTTCAGAGGAAATCTCATTACTTTAAGGCCAAATTTAAACACGATGAAATGCATAATGCCTGGTCTATCAATCAAAGCCAATTCTGCAGTACAGACACACTGAAAGCCCTTCACTTTCTAATCACTGATAGGTAACACTATCAAATTCAGCCCTACACTCTATTAGAATCGCAGTAGAAAAGCACTTAGTGTAATATCCAAAGACAGCTTACCAAATCCTATTCATTTGGCTCAAAGACAAGCCCAAATATGTTAATAATTTGAAAGCTTCCTTAAACAATGTCCTTTATCAATATGCTCAGAAAAGGAAACAAAAATACCTAAACAGAACTTTTGAGGGTGGAAAAAAAAAAATTAAAACTAATATCTAACTTGTGTTCAGCCAGAGGACTGTGACTTTTTCACAGTGCTGCACTGATTTGTGAATTACTCGCGGGTGTGCTGCCGTCCTGGCTGCAGAGCCCATCGTCTCCCACTTGCAAACCGCAGGAACCATTTCCATTCCCTGCCGCTCCCCACCCTATTTACCCTTCCTTCTGACCACATTCGTTCCAGGCTTGTTTGCGGCAGGAGTTTTTATGTCCTCATCTCTTATTTCCTCGTTTTCCCAATGGAAAACACACGTACAGCGTTGGCAGAGCAGTGATGAACTTTGTCCCCTCCCTCTGAGTTGTGGCTTGCTTCCTCGACCGCCTCCAAGGGACGGACACCCAGAGACACTAAACATCTGCAACCAGGTCCAGTGCTCATGTCCTCTCTTTTCGTATTATTGTCAACCTCAAACTTAAGATTTTCTAAGGTTTTCTTGCTCTCCAGAGTAAACGTCCCTGACAGCGCGCTGCTGTAAAACACCCAGAGATCTGGCAGAACCACCCACCTGCAGGCAGCAGCAGCAGAGTTTCGACGAGGGGATGTAGCAAACGTCGAGTTTACACAGATATGGAGACACTGCGCACTGGTGACAAGTAGTACAAAGGCTTATTTGATGCGAAGACAGAATGACTGCATTGCTCATGTCAAAAAAGGATCAGTGGAAGCGTAACAACAGATCATTCTGCATGCTGCACACACCACATAAAGCACAAAAAAATACTCTTTGTGTTTCCTGCGCTTTTTTAGCTTGGTTTCTCAGAAAAAAACCAAGAGACATGCAATTGTTCTGTCAGTCATTGCTTCCCCAAATAACTTTCGAACCTGTTGGCTGATTTCAGGTTTGACAGATAGGCAGAGGTCTCAAAGGGATTACATTCCTACCAGATGCGTGAAAATAATAGAGACTCGAACTAGTGCCTTTACTGAACTCACCTCCACGCCGAGCCTTACCCCGGGCTGTACCTCAGGGGTACCAATTAGACCACGAGCCAGAGCAGCTCTGCGGATAAGGGAACAGCTGGGGGAAATGCTTACTTATATCATCAGACAATGCACACAGGAAAAATAATGTTGTGAACGCTCCAACCACAGGACACGCTGAGATGAGGGCTCCTGCCTTCGCAGATCCATCCTCCTCCAAGCACAGAAATCCAGAGCAGAATCCAGAAACGCCCGTGCCGGCAGCCTGAGCAGCTGGTCTCGGCATCTTTGGCACTTACTTTGTTCTCAAACCCGAAGTCGCTTCTGACATTTGCAAACTCCCGTGTGATGTTAGTGCTAATGCCCCACGGACTGCCCCGTTTCCCCAAGGCACAGCAATAAATGCCATTACCTTCCTCGACCTCCCCTGCCTGCCCCCTCGGAGCCGCAAACACGAATGCGTTCTCTTGAGCGACTAAAGCACAGGTACATTTTCTTGCTGGCATTACCAAAAAATAGAGAAGCATTGCCTGGCAAAGAGCAAGATTTCTATTCCGTTTAAGGGGATGCGTATGACAGGGAAGCTACAGGACTCTCATTCTAATAGCCAATGCTGCTAATTAAAACTGTTTTGGAAGATCTGCAGCCAGCATATAAATCACCCCACTATATGCTATAAATAAGAGGCAGATACTGAATTGAATAGCTCCCATTTGTCAACTGAATGAAGAGATTTGATTGTGCCTTTTTGAATAATAAATCCAGACATACCTAGCAAGGCACTGAGAGTTGCTAGAAGTGTCTCCTTTATCAAACAACAATGATTATATTATAGGGTATGCATTATGGGGGATCATCCATTTCTCTTGTTTTCTCATTTATCGCTGACATCCTCCCTCCCAGACGAAACATTTTGCTCCGTACAGCATGTGTTCATGCAAAGATCTCAGAAGTGAGGCAGGAGCGAACGCTACTGAGTCTCCCGATGCGATGTGCACCCACCAGGATGTATCACGAAGCAGAAGGAAGATTTGTAGGGAAACTGAGCTGTGGAAGCCTAAACATACAGGTTTTTCCTTCTATCCTTTTTCCTGTAGCACTTCCAAAGGACACTCAAAATGCACCGGGTCTCAGACAGAGGAGGGTCACGCAGATCTTACTGGCCACGGACATATCCATTTATACCAAACAACGCAGAGAACCAAAGCTAAATTCCTTAAGATCCTCTTATAACATCACTGAACAACGGAAACCCCAAAAGGCGCCCACACACAAGCAACAGATTTGCACTAATAATAATAAAGTTACCTCGCTCCTGTGTGGAAAGCTCTTTTCAACCATGAACGCTAGATCCCACTCACAGCAACCATGTCTTTCTCACTGTAAAAAACAAACAAATTGGCACCAATTAGGAAATGGCATTTATTAATGCTAAGTTCAGAGTAGCTTCAAATCTTGCACATGCACTCATAAAAAAGAAGATTTAGGATTCCCTGTCACACGGAAGGCTGCAGAAGGTTAATTGAGTTCACTGTAGAGGTATCATTACCTCTAAAACATATCTAAGGAAAAAAGCACCGCAGTCGGGTTATGAAGACAGATTTATTTTAAGCCTTTAAAACTATTTGTTAATTTTTTGCCCTCTAACAGGATGATATTCTTCTTGCTTTGCCCCCAAAACCCTCTGCAACTGAACAGCAACTTCCACAGCGTCCCCTCGACCAGGGGGTTACGCACCTTCCCGCGCGCAGGTCCTCTCATCCCACCCACCGGCAGACATGAGACGCAGGCGAGCTGTGACCTCTGGCATCCGTTCCCATTTTCCCAAAGGAAAAACATCCTCTGGGACCGACCACGAGATTTAGCGCAGGCTTTCCTCTTCCCCACCGAAGGGGCGACTGCTGGCTGGAAGCCAGTGAAACGAGCCCAGGGGGCTGCAGAGAGCTTCCTAGGGGCTGTGTCTTTACCTTCCTCTTCTGCTGGGGCTTAAAGTGGGGAGAAAAAAGGGGGAATCTCCTTCTCTGGGGTCTCTCATCCTCCCCCTTCAAAACTGGCAGCAACTGCCTATGGTCCTGCAGTATCGCCAAGACAGATAACATCCTTCTCGTGGCCTGCTCCTCATCTGCTCAGGCTAGTAAAGATGTAACCTATGTGTACTTATTTTATCAACAATAACTGTAAATCGGGATGATTTTATTATTTTGGGGTTATGCTTGCCAATAAAAAGGAAAAGACAGTGCTAGGCTGACAGAATTTGATGGCTACACATTGATTTTGAAATCCCGGCCATGCTGCCTGCATGCTGAAGCGCTTACCTTGCTGTCTGCCCTCCCCTCGCTTCCTCGATTGCTTGAGTTCCTGAGTTTAAATAATGTTCTAGGCACTACAAGTCAGGCCATGGCTTGCATGTCATCAGCCCTGCAAAGACTTTGCAGTCACTGTTTAGTGCCTGACGATGATGCAAAAGCTACCGCAGAGGAATTCACCGCACACACGCGCACACACAAAGCACAAACGGTGCTTTCCTCACTGAAGCAGATGGGACTCAGAGCACAGAGAGGACAAAACACCATTTTAACAAAATCAGTTTGTTCAGATGACCTGAGCTTGAAATTAAGGTGTTCAAATCCAAGACAAAGAGGATTTGTGATTGGCAGTCGGTGATGTCGTAACTGTGCCAATTACAGAGGTAATTCATGTCCTGCCTTTAAAAAGAAATAATTCCCTCTCTGATACAGCAATAAGACATTGTAGACAGCCCATTTGCAGGGGATTACATGGCACTTCTCAGGTAGTTAAAGTCACTGAGCCTTTTGACCTTGTGCCTCCTAACACTACTGGAGGCATAATCACATAGGAACGCGCTGCTTACCATGTGTGTCTTACTGCTCCAAGAAAGCCCAGCCATCCAGCAACCCAAGCTGTGGGCGTCAGGCTCGTTGTCTATGAATTATTATGAGAAAACAACATGAATGTAACAGCACTATTAATTGGTTCATTCTATCATTTCAGGGATGGACCACACAGACAAAGAAACACTAGAGGAAGCCTGCGCCAGGCCAGCATAAAAGCGTTTCTCAGGTCATTGCCTTAAACACAGATGTGTCATGCTACCGTGATGCTTACACAAGAGAAGTAAATCTTTGCACGTTGCAGCCTTGAAGTCACTAGAACTAATTGTCTCGCCAGATGAAATCCTAGCTTACTCACTGTCATAATGTTCAGCATATAATGAACATCAAGCAAGGTGAAAATTGATATCAAGAGCATTTCTAAGGGCTAAAAAGTTAACACCTAAATTGGAAATCAATATATACTTCAAGTATTGATCAGCAGAACAGAAATCTTCAGGTTTTTGCCTCTGCCGAGTGAATACTGTTAGAGGTTGAGCTAAAGTCCACTGAAACACCCTACTTTCAACAGGTATTTTAAAAAAACCACAAAGCAACCCAACCCCATATTTTATGGAATGATTGCTTAACTCTACCACAAGCATGTGCCTCTGTGCAGAACAACCAGGAACATACTAAGCCAGATGTCAGCAGTGACTTTTTTACTGTCTCTTAGTTTTTGAAGTCGCGTTTATCTCCTCAAGACAAACAGCAAAGACCAGAAGAACCCACAGCCGAGGAGCATCACCTTTGAGGAGCACCACCTTGGAGGCGGATGGTCCTTGGCACGTGCACGGGAAGGGCCGGTCTACATGGGGTGATGGAGCACGGGGGCAATGATTTTGAGCTTGCTCAGTACGTGGAAGCCCAGATCTCATCTCTGCAACGCGATCCGTGGCCCTTCTTACCATTCTGCGTGTAGCACTGCACAAAGGGAACTACACTGCTTTTGGGAGCAAAGGTAGGATCTCCACACAGGGCTCTGCTGTATGGTGGGGACGTATCTCCTTGGGTCAATACTAGGTGAAGAGCAGCTGCAGAATATGTCATCACATGCTGTATACCTGCTCAAAGCAAGCTTTTCAGACTCACTGATGAATGAAATAGCTGTGAAAAACAAATGTCTTATTGTTTGAGTCCTCCAGCCTGCAAGGAAGCAGGAATTTCTGTGCACTACATCAAAGAAACACTTGACCCTATGTGATCAATTCCTCTTCCTAATTATTACAGACGGAAAAACCTGAATTTCTGCTAAGTTCCTCAGGTGAAAAAGGGGCAAGAGTATCTCAGGGAAGGTTAGAAAAACTGTACATCTCTAAATATTTGTTGGTCTGCATTCCTTTAACTTTGCATGATTAAATACAGCCTGCTTCTGTTCTTCCACTTTATCCTCTGGGGAAATTTATCATCAAAATTATTGTACAGCATTCATTACTCTAGCCTCATTTAAAACCTTGCCCTACTTATTATTTAGGCTGCAAAAAAAAAATGTTGCTTTGTATAGTATTTCCTATAATAGTCTCAATCATTACATTTAAAAGATTGCTGTAAGGCAGCTTAGCCTGCATTAGGGGAAAATAAAGTGGAATTCCATAGTTAAGTGTTGCAGTTCTTATTCAGCTTTTGTTTCCCAAATCATAACAATGCAACTTTTCAATTCCTTAAAAGGCTCTCGCTGCTAATTAGGAATATTCAGGACTTCAGTTCCCAGCGTTGAAAGGGACAGCTAGTAGCTCTCCTCTGGCTTAAAAGGTACTGGGGAAAGGCAGAGAGCTGGGAAGAGAAGGCAGGCAGGAGGGTCCCTCAATTCAGGGGTGCAGGGAACACACTCAGCTGCGACAGTCAGACCAGCAGGCAAAGCAAACTAACGGTATTTTTTTAACTCTTCTTCAAAATTTCTGTTTAGGACAAAGAGACAGACACGGCTATTTAAAAGAAACAAGAAAGGGCGTCTAAAGGGAAGGAGAAAATCTAACTTAAATCCTAGTAGTAATTTGGGAATTGTTCATACTGATATGTGAAGCCTCTTATTTTGGGTTCCTTCACTAACAGGACTACTCTGATGCAGAGTACCATTGCTGGTTTTTTAGATAATACTATGTACGTGTTTGTCTAACCCTTCTGTATTCTGCAAAAGGGATCACTAATGGGAGTCCGAAGTCACAGGTACAGTTTTTCCTGAAATGCAGACCTTCCTGGGGAGGTTATCAGGAAGACATCATCTCTTCTCCCTTTAGCAGCCCAACAAGATCTTCTCCTACACCGACTGCAGAACTGAAGATTCTTTTATTTCTAGTTTAACCGTAGCAAATTCAAAAGGAAACCACAGGGTGGGCAAACGCCATCCATTAACACTGAACATTTTTTTGATGTTGTGTCACTTATTTATTGGCTTGTTTAGGTTGTTCTGAGCTTCCTCACTGTCTTCCCTGGACTTGGCTGACCTCAGTGGCTTTTTGCCACCCACAAACCTGGCTACCCTTCCACCTCTTCTCCATCCCAGATCAATGACCTGATATAGGACTTAGGAACACACAAGGAACCCCTGTTTAACTCTCTGCAATGGTGAAAATTGCCTGGTTACACCTAACCTTCGCTTCAGGTTTTGATTCATGACTATACTTTTCCCTTTCACCCGCCTACCTTGTCTTTTTGACTGCTTTCTACGAGAGGCCTTGCTAAAGACCTTTCAATATCGTAAATAAATGAGATAAACCAGTTCCTCTCTCTTCATTTCTTATTGACAAGTTCAAAGACTTCTAACAGATTAAGAGTGAAAGACTGTAAGTGACCTGCTGGGTCATCAAGCCTAGGCTTTTCCTATCACTTCCAGCCATATTCTACAGTACCTTTCTACTGGATAAGCCTGATCTTATCAGCATCTCCCAAATGTTTTCTTTTTTTCTTATCATTAGAACCAGTTTACCAGATACAAATGAAAGACTTAGTGGTCTGTAACTCCCTGGATCGTTTTCTTTCTGGTGTCACAAGAAGGTATTTTGTCCTTTCTATCCATCGACCACACACTCCTCATCACCCATGGGAAGGGAAAGAAAAAGAGGTAAGGCTTGGTGGAAGGAAGGGAAGGGAACAGGACAGCGGAGCTGATGTACATACAAGATGTACGGCTAACTCCAGTACATGCAATGCACTGACAAACCGGTGAAACAATGAAAACTCCTATTTTATAGGAGAGAGAAGGCAAGGTAGGGATCAATATTTTCCTTGAGGATTACTTTATCATTAGACTTAACAGATAAAAATATATTATTTTCTTTTTATCCCTAATTGTATGGATTCAGAGTTAATAATGAAAAATATGTGACATCCTGCTATTTGCCATGCACGAAATATAGCTTTTTCACGAGTCCGGTCAGCAGAGGCTGTTTCCGATCTGTTCTGATGAGCGTCTGTGCGCTTCCTATGACTGGAGGGACTGTGCTCATTAGCTGTGCCGTGCTCCAGAGGGGCAAATTACCATGCACGAACCTCGCAGCCGCCCCAACACCCAGCTCCGTGTGCCAGCAGCTGCTCAGCACATACAGATGCGCACTGGCAATCTCGCTGAATTTCAACAAAATATGTTAGGAAAATCCATAATGCTGAAATATACCTATCGCCGTAAAAGAGGTTTTCACAAGAGGAAAATATTTTGTGCGTCCTCTCGCCGGCAGCCATTTTAAGTGCATAAAAAGCTGTAGACTTGTAGCTTGCTGCAAAGAGCAGCAGAGATCTCACCCAAAGGGGACACCGCTCTGGTTCAGGGCCAGAAGAGGTCAAACATCACCACAGCGCTCTGGTCACGGGCAATTTCCAGCAAGTCTGAGCCGCGGCCCATTAACCCCTGTGCTACACAAACGCACCGGGTTATAATGCTCACATGAGAGGGAGCAGCTTGCCACTCTCTCTGGGTCCGTAACAGCCCCAAACCTCTTCTTACACGCAGCAAACATTTTAATACGACATGGGTTCGCCTCCCCAGGTTGATCTACAAAATGCTTTGGTGCAACCAATGCATCTCCCCAACGTCCCAAGCTTCCTTCTGAGCACGCCGGGGTGGCGCAGGGCTCAAAGTGGAGGGGGCTCACCCACGCAACGCCAACGAGAAAGAGGGTGAACCTGAGCAGATCTTCAGCACTGCCTCTCGACTGCCTCCTCTCCACTGTCTTGGAGAGGAAGGGAAGGAAGGAAGGAATTTGGTGGTTTGGTCTTTTTTGTTTAGTGATGCATTAACTCTATAACTTGCCATGCTATCTTCTTTTTCAGAAAAAAAGAAGTATTCTGTGCATTTTCTGCAATAAATTAGCATTGTTCTCCGTTTTATAAACCAAGGCTATCTGCACTTAGATATTCTGAAATATAGCTAATCCCTTACATAAACATTTAAACAAAAAAATATTACCTCAGAAAATGCTGGCAACATTACACAAATCCCAGAAGGCGAGACCACAGATACCATGCGGCACACCCAAGGCACAGCTGGTGGTTTGGAATTGCTAGGAAAACACATCAAAACAGCTTCTCTGCCTCGTGGATCTGCAAACCCAGCGCAGGTCCCCACTGCTGCCTGCTGCACCCCCCTGCACAAGCAGAAGGTGCTTTCTCCTGGACCAGGGAGCTCTGGTGCCTCCGGTCATGGGGGCAGACCTCCTACAAGAGGATGGAGCAGGTATTTCCCTGCAGCTCATGGAGAGGACCACACCAAAGCAGATATCCACACTGCAGCCCCTGGAGGAGCCCGTGATGGAACAGCAGAATATTTTCTGAAGGAACCGTGGCCCATGAAGAGCCCACGCTGGAGTAGGTTTATCCTGAAGGACTGCAGCCCATGGAAGGGCCCATGCCGGGGCAGGGGAGAAGTGTGAGGAGGTAGGAGTGGCTGAGAGGGGCTGCTACGGACAGACCACAACCCCCTCTTCCCACCCACCCTGCGCTGCTGGCGGGCAAGAGGTAGAGGAGTTGAGAACGAAGGAATGGAGGGAAGAAGGAGGGTGGAGATGTTTTTAGCATTTGTCTTTGTTTCTCACCATGCTGCTCTATTTTTAAGTGGCAATAAATTAAATTAATTTTCCCCAAGTTGAGTCTGTTTTGCCCATGAAAGTAATTGGTAAGTCATCTCCCTGTCTTTAACTCAATCCATGAGCTTCTCCATCCCATTTTCTCCCCCCATCCTGTTGAGGAGGGAGAGTGAGAGCGGCTGGGCGGGCATCCGGCAGCCAGCCAAGGTCAACACACCACACTTATCCATTCCCTGGCAGGCATGTCTTTCCTTCCAGGAGTTTATTTGGAAGAGCTTGCTGCCGAACCATCATCCCACAGAGCTCAGTGCATTGTACAGGACCTGCAGGTGGTGTTGGAATGGCACGACAGGGAGCACTGGACATTGGCCATAGGTAGGGGTCCTGATGACCACTGTTACAACAGTGCTTCTCCATAACTGTAAGCTCTATAGGGGCTGGGAACTCGCTAGTCCAGAAGAGAGAAAAGTTGATGCCGGCATGACAGCCTTTCAGTCAATCCAGCCTCTATCATTTATTTAAGTGTTCTTCTAATCTTCTAGGCTGCAGCTCATACATTTATATTCTTAAATTCTTTATGAGCAGCAGGATTAATACCTCTTTCATCAGGCTAGAAGTAAGGCTGATCCTGACTAGTTTTGATCTGTTCCAGGAACTCCAAAGCTTTCAATAGTTGTTATATTCTGAGCTGTGGTTTTCCCCAAAGAGATAGCTGCAGCTTTTCCTGTGGTACAGCCCACAACAACTTCAACATGTTTGTATCCCATCATTTCCATGTGAGAGCTTCAACAACTCCATCCACTTCCTGACCCCCAGATGATTTTCCTTCAGCAGAAAGAGAAACTACCAGCACTGAGGGAATGGTTGTGGAATTATGAGTTCGTTGTGAGGACGTGAGTCACACAAATCACACCCCTCCTCCTACATCTCAAAACCAGAAGAAACGAGCTGTCAGGTTGGCAAGAGTCTTTTGTGTTCCAGAGCATCCAAAAGAACTGATTTTAAACATTTTAAGCAGAAAGGTCCAGGTCCCTAAGTCCAAGGGACACCTCTTTTTATGTGGTCCTTTTTGCAGATTTTATAAGAGGTCACCCAGCAAAACAAGGTGGTCAGATCATCAAACGCTTGCCGTGCTTGAGGTCTCCCGCAGGTACATGTCAGTGCAGATGCTTCTCTTGCTGTCCCAAATGTAGCACAAAACAGGTCTAGAAACAGGCTGACTTGCCAGGCTACGTCTGCAATCCCGGCCTGAGCCCAGCTTCTCTCCAGCCTTACAATCACCATCAGTCAGACACGAATGGGACGCCATTCGGGTCTTCTGCCTCTGGATTTGCCCCCAAATGTCACTTCACGTCTGGACAATCTTTATGAATTTGTTTCGCAAATGCTTCTGGTGGCATCTGCCCTTTCTCAGCGTTTCGTGCCAGCAGCATCCCCGTGGTGAGCATAACAGGGTCTGAGGAGGTTATTTCAAGGGGCGCTGAGCAGGACTTCAACCTTGCTTCCATTGGTTCTCCTCCGAGGCTGAGCTCCCCCCCATCCTGACATCAGCCCACCTGCACCTCGAGGAGCTACTGCTAGGCAAGAAAATCATAGTGGGCTCTCTGGTCCCTACGGTGCCACCCTAAAGCCATGGTTCAGGCCTGGGACTGTAAAATGAGCATTTTTCCCCACAGTAACACTCTTGCAACTGAGGAGAAAGAAGAACAGTTCTCAAAATCCCATTTAGGGTACCAAACATGAACAGGTCCTTACCTTCATCTGGAGGACCTTAAGGTCCTCCTGTGGACCTTACCTTCAATGCCAGATCTTCTCTCTCTAGGGAACATCTACTGAATTTAACCACTTTCCCCCTCTGCTTCGCTTGTTATTTGGGCAGACTCCATTCCCACCTACCCTTGTGTCCCTCTCTTGCACAGATGTGTGAGCTTCATGCAGCTAAATCTTGTCCGATAACATCCATCACCATCTTGTGCGCCATGGGTTTCAACCTGCGTGTAAGTGCTTGTACTCTGATGAAAATAATGAAAACTGATTATCTCATCACGTCATTTGCAGTGGAAAGAAAGGCTGATTTTGACTTCCAAGTAGCTGGATCTAACTCTCTGTCATGAGTTCACTGTCACTTTCCCCTCCCCAGCCTTTGTGTCTCTTATCTGTTAAAAATGAAAGGTTTTGAAGGGGAACGGACAAGGGTCATCTCTGCCTACGCTTCCGTTCCGTAGCCAGCGTTGTAGAACAAATACTGATGAGGATCATGATGATAATGAGGAAAATAATAATGAGCATTGATCTCGGTGGAGATGCTCCACTGTTCTACCAGGCCACTGAGATGAGAATCAGGAATCCCCTGACATAAAGGATGTGTCACACTAAAGTTTAATTAACAGCAAATCACAACCCAACTGACATATTCCCCCCCCCTCACATTCTCAATTTTCATAACCGACTTTTCACAACAAAACTCCAGGGGATGTTTGGAAATAGAGGAGAAAGTAAAAACTTCTGCCCCCACATACAGCTTGTTACACTGAGGGAGTCAGTCATCCATGATTCCTCCCTGATTTTCTACAGTGTAAATCGTGAGCAACTTCAGCCTAGTCCATGGAGAGACATCAATACAGACGACGGAGAATTAGGTCCAATGTGTTTCAAGAAGACACACTTGGCATGTTGTTTCACAGCTTCACGTGCTAATGGCAACACGTCTCCTTCTGATAATGGTGCCATCAGCGTACCACCGCTCTTTTCAGCTCTTTTACTGCTAAAAAAAAGGGAGTGCTTATGTCCAGTCAGAACACTTTGCACCTCTCCAGCCCCGTTTCCTAGCACTTTCCCAACATAAACAAATTAACCTAGATGAAACCTCAGGAGAGCAGCATTAGAGAGACAGCATGAGGCCTTGCTTGCAGGGGCACCTCAAGTATGCATCAAAGCGTGCTGCTGCGGTGGAGGTGGGTTTGGTCCAAGATCCCACACCCAAACCCCCGCTGCTTGATGCCACCTTGGCTTTCACATAACCATGCAGAAAACCCACATCAAACCACTGATCGCTGCTGAAAACATTTCTATTATTCTTTTGTAAATGACTTTTCAGCCAGATTTTTAACTTGATCTAGGTTCCTGTGAACACTACGAGCGGAGCAGGAGAGCCAAGCCAAGAGGGGTGGGGAGGGCAGGACCTCCCCTGTTTTGCAGCAAGGAGGATTTGTGCCGGAGTCAGTCGTGGCACTATGGCAGAAGGAGCTCTACAGATTTATAAGGTCGTTCCCAGCTCATATCAGGATCAGAAGAGATCAATGCTCAAGGGAAATTCATGTAGCTGTAAATAATCAAGAAATAGTGTTCAGGACTGAAATATTTACTTTTCTGATATGATTTTTGCTATTGGTATTTCTGTAATAGAAATATTTTTATCTTACTTTCAAGTGCCACACATTTAAAAGATTTTTTCCCAATAAATGTAAAACATTTTCTGATTGACATACTCCTTTTTAACTGCTCATGCAAGATACCATGCAAGCAAACATGGGTTCCCTTTCTGTCAAGACCTAAGAGAGATCTTGTTTCTGAAAAAGTGCAACACGTAGAATTCTTTAACAGACTTTTTTTTAAATAACTACCATGAAGTAGTTGACTCATTTTACGGACTGAGTAGGAGGAAGTAAGGAATATCTCAGGCAATTCCATACATTTATATCCATTACACATTAACTCACTACATATCTATTGATCATGGAAGGAATCGATTGTGCAGATTAAATCAATCTCCAACAGGATAAGGTCATAGACTACTTGTGCTATTAACTGCAATCAGCCACTGGAGAAGAGGATACCAGCAAAGTAGCTCAAAAACCAGGTACATCTGCCATTGGTACAGGTACATTGGTACAGGTACATACGTTCCCCATGGAAAAGTTCACAGAAAAAAATCACAGCTGAATTCAGAATACAACTGCAGCACTGCACAGGAGACATCGAACGCGTGAGTTTCAGGGTACCGTCCCATGCTATAATCCAGCTACCTCTCCTCCCCACAAGGAGCTTCTCCCTGATAAAGAACAGCCCTTCCCGACACGAGGAGATTCAGCCCATGAAGCAAAGACCGCAATAAAAAGAGGACACGAGGCTGCACAGCTCCATCCCTCCTGTATGGCTGTGCCCTGCATGTGCAGAATCAACACTTACTGGCAGGAGCCAGCACAGGGCAGGCCAGCAGCAAGGAAATCTTGATCCTACCTTTGGGAGAAATAAATAATCACACGTTCAAAAAAATGAGTGCGAAATAAAAGGCCAAGTTTGTACAAAATTCAAGCAAGCCAATCTTGCAAATCATAACTTAGCCAGCTCACACTGCTCTAAGACAGAGATCTGTAATCTAATTGAAATGAATAGCTTGAAGTGCACTGCTATTAGAGAATCAAAGCTCCCGTGTCTCAGCTTCAATATCTGTGAAACAGAAGTAATAGTGTTTACCCACCTTACAGAGATAATAGGAGTAGTTACGTTTGTACAGAAATGTGATCACGTAAAAAGCACTGTGGTATAAAAGTGCTAAATATTATTATTAGGTGTATGTTTTGGTACTCCAAAAATACAATTCATTCAAGCTCTTCTATTTCTTTGACACTTGTAACAGGCTTCCAATGTGGCTTAAAATCCCTGTTCAAAAGTAAACACCAGAATAATGAGCTTTCCTTATTTAATTCACCAAATCGGCACAATAAGCTCATGTTTAAACAAAAAATGAAAAGGAAACTTGCTGCTGTGCCAGAACAGCAGCACAATCAATTTTAATTAGCATTGCTCGTTGTGGGAAATGATAAGGTATCAGTCATAGTAATTGGTGGTGTTGACAATTAGTCAAAGTCATTAACATCTCAAGACCCAGGACAAAAAAAGCTTGCTGAATTTTAAATATCTGGAGAAGGCTTGCTTCGAAATTCTTAATTTTTGCACAGCCTGAAAACATTGCTGAGATTTATTATTTGTTAGTTTTCCATCAGAGCACAAGCGCTGTAATAACACAACCAACCCGAATTTCACCGCCGCTTGATCAATACAAGTTTTCCACGGAGAGGTGCTGCGAGCGGGGCTCCCCTCCTCTCCTCCCAGAGCTTCAGTGGCGAGCGTCGCCGTCTCCCCACTTCCCACCTCTCCCTTTGTCTCCCTTTGCCTGCTCTGGATGCTCATCCCAGATCATCTCCCATCAGACACGTGCAGGACCGAATGGATGAGGAAATGCTCCCAGCCAAGGGAAACACCGTCAGCTCCAGGTTGGAGCATTTCCAAACCCCACATGGTCCCGTATGGGAAACTAAGCCCTTACGCACACAGAGCTAGGGTGAACGCTGGCCGCTACCTGCAGATATCGCCTGGAACGCATCTTTTAACGGTCAATATGAGCGATTCCTCAGGAGGCTTAGAAGCTCAGGTGTAAGTCGAAGTCTATGACAAGTCACCAGACACAATACAGGGCACATAAGGGCTTTGACCTGGTCTCACTTACACCTGGGCAGCCCCAGCGACCTTCCTGCCTGTGTTTGCTATCCGACTTACGCTGAATCTGTTGGCAAAGGAGGTCGGTGATTATATTAACCACCTGAGTAAACCAGATAGCACTCTTGTATGGTTCTGATTAAACCCACACAAAGATTTCTAATGTTTCAGTAAAGTTAATGTATTAATATCGGGTTATTTTGCTGACCATCAAAACCACAAAGTCTCTGTGGCGTGGCAGATGGCTACTTGTACCTTCGTGTTTTAGCTGGGGATAACTCGGACACTCAGCAGTAGGTGCCTGGGAACAGGAGATGTCCCGCCACAGCAAGTTGCGTATGGCTCGCTTAGGGACACAGCTGATGCTAAAAAAGGCAGAACAAGAGCGTCATCAATTGAACCAAAAAGCATTTAGATAATCTGAAGGACTCCTGACCAGTCGCCCTCGGATGACACAAATCATAGAAGTACACTGTCAATCGTTTTCTGCTAGAGGAGTTTCAGTGAAAACTCAATATATTCCACCTCCCACACCCTTCTGTGAATAAAGATGTACATAATTTTGCAATAGCCATCCTTCTGGTGTAAGTAGGTGTTGTAGTTTAAAATAGCAGAGGTAACATGTATTACTCATTTGTACTTTTACTCACTTTCATGTGTTTATTTGTATGGAAATTAAAGTCAGGTAGAAATACCGTCTCTTTTTCTAGTATATGTATCTATTACACAATCATGGCTATTCTTCTGACCCTGGGCAATTACCGCTCCCAAACATACGCAGCCTTTCAAGCGACAGAGTAAAATATGAGACTGCCACAAAATAAATCCTGCCTGCCGGATGCTGTTGAGCAGCACCACTGGCGTAACCGTTGGAGCACACGGTCTTCAAAGAAACTCCCCCAAAACCCAACTAGGATCCAAAGCAAGGAGACTGTGATTTAAATCCGCCCGGCAGCCGCCGGCCTGCAGCAGCAGCGGGGCCCTGCCACTGCGTCCGCAAGATAAACACCATTTTCAAGGTCAATTTCCTATGACCGGTTGCTTCATTTCTCATCATTTTCTGTCCAACTTCATAGATTACCACTTAAAATTGATTTATTCTTTCCCTTCCTAGCATTACTTTGCACTTCATTTAAAAAGGGCGGGGGGGACGGTGGATTTTTTTCT
Organism: Grus americana; assembly: GCF_028858705.1. Lineage (NCBI taxonomy): Eukaryota > Metazoa > Chordata > Aves > Gruiformes > Gruidae > Grus > Grus americana. The sequence goes on from NC_072859.1 coordinate 31,380,297, forward strand.
CTGTTCTGTACAACGGCGCTGTCATAAGACGACGAGGCTCAGCTGGGTTTCAATTGACTAAAATGACTGCTCAGTAAAGCAGCGTGTTATAAAAGCTAAACCAAATCAAGAGGCATCTTCCAACCATTTTCCCCCCTCTTCCCTACTGCTAGAAATATTGTTTTTTAGATACATCGCCTTGCGCTTTTATGTTGTGGAGCTTTGATTGTAAAGAAAATGTTTTAATAGCCTCTAATAGAAAACAAAAGTTGTATTTAGGTCTTCCCAGGGTTTGAGATTCCTTCTGCAGGCCGGTAGTGCTCGCACTTTAGATCGGATTAAAGCTGACAGAGATGAAACTGCGCTGGCCCACATCCTTGGGCTTGCTCCAGGGCCTCTCATCTGCATTTCATCATGATGTGAGCACATGTTCCCATCATTGGTACACTCATCTGCATCACTCTGAATGTTAATCACAGGCTAACCCAATTTCTTCAGCGAATTTATTACTTACTGTTCATTAAAGTTCATAAAACCTAACGCGAGCCTGAAATAAGCAGAACAACCTTAACGAGTAGTCCTTAGCTATGCGGCAATTCAGAGACGGCAATGTAAGCCCGAGGAGCTCCTTCTTCGAAGGTGGATGCCAAAATCTTTCATATGTTCTCCAGGGGATGCGAGGGGGGAAAAGGAGGCAACGGGGTACCAAGAGCTGTCGTAGCTCTCTAGAAAGCTCTAAAATTGGCATCCTTGTAGGAACTTGCTTATCAAAACAAACACAGATTATTTTTTCAGAACTATCTAAAGCTTTTTTTTCAGTGAACAAGGAAGAAACATCAGGAGCGAAGGCAGAAAAGCTTCTTTCCTCCCCTTCTGCCCTTCACAGAGGCCCTGATCTCACCGACACTTGCAAAACGCCGACCATAAAGCACACGCGCAGCCCCGCTCCGTCCGACAAGGCTGCTGCCGTGCACAGAAACGAAGCGTGTCCCCAGGTGCCTGCAGCGTCGGGGCCCACGGCCGCTGAGTACCGCGGCAATACAAAGGGGAACGACGCTGAAATAAAAGGAGTTCGGCGGAGAGCACTCACGGGGAGAATCTTGGGCAGCACGCACTGCAAATGTTAGATGTTTTCCTGGCATCGGGAAGCGTGCGCTTTCTTGCTGATGTCCCTAGCAGTCGGATCTGACAAGTGACACTTTATTACATTAACCTTTGCGATTTCCTAATAACGCATGGCAGGAACACGCTCAGACAACGCTCGCGTGCTTAAAAATAAGCACGTGCTTAAATGCTTTGCTGAGCAGGGCCCGAAGAAGCTGCATTTGTGTTTTTCATGTTGGAAAGAGGCGATCTAATGTATTCCAATCAACGGCTAGAGTAAACATTAACATCTACCTCCCCAATGAACTCTGTGCATCCCAAATTATCTGAATTTCCTACACCGGTTTCTCAAAACCTTGGGAACACACATGAATCCAAGCCTCCAAAATCCCCAGTGGAAACTGCTAAAATTCTCCAAAGGACATTATGATTGAAATATTCAATCAGATGATGCTACCATCAGAATAATGAAGCCTTTGGAGGATTTGCTTCGTTGAGTATAAAATAATTTTGAGAGACACTTTAAAGGAAGAAACCATGTCTGCGGGAAGAAACATGACCGCCTTTTTGCCAGAAAGAGGATTATTCCGCAAGCCAGAAAATGACACCTCTTGGTAGTCCAACATCAGATCTGTTTCTAGGCTAAAATTATACGTCACAAAGTATATAAATATAATTTTTGCACAGCTGTGTAAATGAAAACACATCTGCTGAGAAAAGAAATTACAGATGTTTATTCTCCATTCTTCAAAATTTCCATAACCATAGAATGAAACCAGGCTGAAATTAAAAATTTGCTCTCTCCTTTAATTAAATCAATTTGCATTTTTTTCTTCAGCTGATTAAATAATAGAAAAGCATAGAGGCGAGGGCGGCTTTTTGTGATTAAGGCACTGGACAAAGACCCGGGAGAGCTGAATTCAATTCCTGGTCCTACCACAGACTTCCTCTGCGACCTTGGGCTTAATCTCTTTGCGCCTCTTTTCCCCGTCTGCGGAAGACGGATAATATTACTCTCACAGTCTCCGTCTCATCTATTAGACTGCGAGCTCTGCAGGGAAAGGACTATCTATTACAGCTTGTACGGACAATACCCGCTGCAACGGGGACGGGATCAGAGCGGGACCTCCGGCTGGCTCTGCCCCTTCAAACTCACAGTGATCGCAACAAGCCGCGACCTTTCGCGGGATGGCATCACCACCATCCTCACGTGAGCTGTGCGTGTACGCAAGGAACGTGAAATGGGTTCGAGGGAAAGCGATGCAGGGCTTCTCAGTGACGGTCATGGCCATTTTTCTATAAGGAATGCTTTTTGCTGGCTAAGCTAACTCCAAAGCGCGGGCACGCGAGCTGCGCGCAGCGGCGCAGGGTAGAACAGCGCTGCAGAGCACAGGGCTAAGCTTAGCAGGGTGAGGTTTGCACCAAAGTACGAAGCAAGACGAGGCCAAACTTTTTATCACATTCTGTTTTCCATGTCCTAATCCCATTTCACAGAGCACAGTATTATACAGCATTTCATTTTTTGTGAGCAAGGCTCAGGTACAACTTAATAAGAATGTAAAATCTGACTTTAATAGGTCCAAAATAGCCTGCGACTCTTCGTCGGGACAGGGCTGCGGGTGAAGCTTGCAGCTGAGCGATCGCAAACGCAGCAGAGAGAAAACAGGAATTCGTCTCAGGAAAGAGACTAGATCTTAATGGAATTATTTTAGAGCACAATAAAACACCAAGCTGTCTTCATCACCGCTATTACTCTTGCCCGGCTAGACTGCAAGCATATCACATCAAATCGACGGAAGGAAAATGAGTGTCTTCAAAAGGAAACGGTTCACCACGTAGCACACAGTCCAGCTACCATAATGATAAGTTTCCTGATAGCAATCATCTCAAAAACCCCAGTGGTTATAAGAGACTCTATGGAATTCATCATTTTTCATGCCTTTTTTTTTTTCTTTTTTTAATACAACCAAAATAGTATAATTTCAAAAGACTATTTCTAGCTATGCTGTTTTAAGGGATTAACACACCATTATGTACTGGAGCATGCATAATGGCATCAGCAAACAGGAATCAGCAAGTAATCTTCTGTCTCCGTGTACACTAATGTGTAATTGCCAGAAGCATCGGGGGAATTTCTGTCTTTTGTTAAAGCTTCAGGAGATGATTGTCGTCAAATTTGACAGAAATACAGAGCACAACGATCAGTTATAGGCATGAAAGGTAATGGTTACTGTTTAATACAATAACACAACTTTCACTATGGTTGGGAGCTAAAGCCTGCGTATTGATTTGCAGATGCAAGTGCTAACTGTTATTATTCAGTAGATTATGGGAAAAGAACAGTGAGCTACTGAACGCTCCGGACAAAGAGAGTCATGATATGCAAGATGAATTTTATGAAGCAAATTTTCTTCATGGAGCCTTTAGACTGATACAGTCTCAGTTTAATTCCAGGAACTGATAGCCATGATCAGACAGTTGATAGGCATCGTATTTCCCTACGCAATTGCTTTTCCATTAAGATGATTGCATCAACCAAAACACGATGAGGGAGAGCAGAACACAAAGAATAAATATCAGAGCGAAACCCAGAAATGTGGATACAGTACAAAACTAAACCAAAGCCCGTGTCTTTATAGAACAAACGCATTCATGGTGTTACATACAGTGCAAGAGCACCAAAAGTGAAGTACCACAAAAAACCTTCCTATGTGACCACCTTCAAGTTCAAGGCAACGGGGATCTGGAAACTCACCTCCTGGGACGATGGCTTCATACACGCGGCATGGCAGTGCAGGAAGAAAGGCTGCGTGCCCTATACAAAACCTCAGCAATAAGGCGTCTGATCACACTGACCCTACCGTAAGGAATTGTCTTCAAGAGAGAAGCAGCAAAAGGAGTACTTAAACGCGGATCCCGCAAGCTCTACAAGGACTACTGGAGCGCTCTTCCAGCTGGTTTCTCTAAAAGGCGGTTACTGGCACCAGGAGAAGAAAGAAAAGGGCTGTAAACACTGTACAGCCTCGTGCTGCACTCGAGGCTCAAGGTGTCATTCTGCTGCAGATTCCAACTGTACAAAGTTCACGTTGAAATCAGACGGACACAGGCCTACACACCACCTCTGGCAGAAAAAGTATGCGCGCTGAATTTAGCTCTTCCTGTTCTTTCACTCCCATTTAATAATTGCATTTAGAGTCCATAGCTAAGGAATTACCGATAAAAATTGCAGTTGAAGAAAGATTTCTTTTTTTTCTGTTTTGAAAGCCATCACAAGCCAGTGCAGCATCTAGATCTTGAAAACAATTCAGCACGCTCCACCGTAAACATCCACACCTGACTTCTGCAGAACTTTTCTCATGTTTAGGTATATAAAGGAAGACAAATAATGTCAAGTGGGATTCCCATTACAGATTAAGAGATTTCTTCTAAATAATTTATTAGAAGGGTTAAAGTGTCCTAAAGTGTTCTGTGAAAGATCAGAGGCCCCGCTGAGAACGCTTCTGGGGAATTTGATAGAGTACAGAAAGAAACGTGTCTCCCCAAATCCCTGTGACAGAACTAACTCACACTCAGTGATTTCTTTGAAATGTTCTCTGGTGTTATACTCTCTGTACTTTCATAATTTGAAGTTTTGCACTCCAAAGTAGCCAGCAGAGTTATTGGTACTGGTACCAAAGCCTACTGAAGAGCACAGGTGGTGGTAAACCCTTTCTTGAAAAGTTATGCAGTATTTACTGAGGGATGCTAACAAGATGCTATCCAAATAACTCACGGAATCCAACTTTCTCAGCATGTCTTCACAGGAGAGGTGCTCCAGCCCTCTGGTCATCCTCATGGCCTCCTCTGGACTTGCTCCAACAGCTCCATCTCTTTCTTGTACCGGGGAGCCCAGAGCTGGATGCAGTACTCCAGGTGGGGTTTCATGAGAGTGGAGCAGAAGGGGACAATCACCCCCCTTGACCTGCAGTCCACGCTTCTTTTGATGCAGCCCAGGACACGGTTGGCTTTCTGGGCTGCAAGCGCCCACTGCTGGCTCACGTTGAGCTTTTTGCCCACCAACATCGCCAACTCCCTCTCCTCAGGGCTGCTCTCAATCCATTCTCTGCTCAGCCTGCAGTTGTGCTTGGGACTGCCCCGACCCATGTGCAGGACCTTGCACTTGGCCTTGTTGAACTTCATGCGGTTTGCACAGGCCCACCTCTCAAGGTCCCTCTGGATGGCATCCCTTCCCTCCACTGTGTCGCCTGCGCCACACAGCTTGGTGTCGTTGGCAAACTTGCTGAGGGTGCACTCGATCCCACTGTCCATGTCACCGACAAAGATGTTAAACAGTGCCAGTCCCAATACTGGCCTCTGAGGAACGCCACTCATCACTGGTCTCCACTTGGGCATCGAGCTGTTGACCGCAACTCTTTGAGTGCGACCATCCAGCCAAATCCTTATCCAAGATCCTTAGCGTAAGATTTGTACAACCCCATTCCATAATGCACAACTTCTAGACGCAAATAGCAGGTCTCCCTCTGTTCCAGATTCCTACCCGGTATCTCTTTGCCCACACTAAAATTGGAAGAGCACAAATGCTGAGGCCAACTGCTCGAGCATCCTGGAGAAGTTAACGCAGTGGTAACCACCCCTGCTGGAAACATTACCGTTTGTGCTACAGCAGCGTCCAGAGACCCCAGTTGAGATAACGTGCTTACCCACACAACATATAAAACATATGGTAAAAAATACTTCTTGCATTCCCAACTAGGGACAGAAATCAGACGGTGGATGTAGAAGCACAGGTCCTGTGGATGTGGTAGGCAAAGAAGTGGGAAATGGAGAAGAAGGATCACAGTCAGATAAATGCAGAGAAATACGCTGTCAATAGCTTTAAAAGTTGAGCTCAGATTACTGCGTCCAACACAGCAGAGAACACTGGCCCGTATCCTTATCAAACACGCCAGGTAAGAAGCTGACTGCGGCAGCAGCATTTTGAATGGAGTTGCAGGAACACGACGTGGGGGACGAGGTCTGTTAGTCTCTTATTTTTACCCAATGACCGTATAAGATGCCGTAATCAATCATAACAATGCTAAGAATAGCATCACAGAGCTGGAGTGGAGGCAGTCTTTTACGGTGACTGCTTTTTCCTCAGCTGCTACCGATGAAAAGATTTTTCTTGAAAGAACTGTGGAAGAGTTTCCTCTCCTGTGGCTGAACCTCACCAGTCTGCTGCCATGGCATGAAGTTCACCACTGTAATTCTGTTGCATTAATCCACACAGGAGCTTTGCTGGATAACTTTCCCCCTCTATTTTCTGAGCAAATCACACAAAAAAACAGCTGCTGGCCGAGCCAGAAAACTGCATGCAGGAGTTCAAAAGCAATGTTAAAAATAAAAAGCAGTATAGACTGCTAAAATAAATGCAATTCCAATTAATAAACCTTTTAGACTTCTATCAGGGCTGAGATGTCAGGTGCACGATAGAAGGCAACGCTACGTTTAACATACATACTCCCTCGAACTTTATTATGCTGTAGCACATCTGTATTCCAGCAACATCTCAGGTAGGAAGTTGTAGTGATATTGATAAATTATATTCTGTTCACATCACTAGGGTGCCAGTAATGTTTCAAAATGCCTGGGGGATCAGTGGGCGACTTTCATAATGTATATATAAAGCAAAATCTTGTTTTGTCTCCCTAGAGACAGTTTCTCTTCTAATGGAGTGTGGTCAGAAGGACTCTGCTTAATTCATGCATTTAACTCTTGATCTCCGTCACTTCACAGTGTTTTTGTGCTAACTACAACATATAGAGGCCATTAGGCGGTAAGACTAAGATTGACTTTTCTTCCTTCATGGATTATACAGAAGGAATGGGAGCGAGTCAGGCTCATTAGCATATGTTTAAAGAGTTCATGGGGTTGGCAGTAGCAGAAAGTACCCAGCAACCAGCAGAGACATTTAATTCTAAACCTTGCACATCAACATTAAAAGGAATATCTCTGCTTCTCACTGTTATATCATTAAATGAACCAGAAGCAGCTAAACTAGGACCTCTGGAGGTGCTGACAACAGAGAGTCTTCTGAGCTTAAAGAAAGATAACATGAATTTTAATTATTGTAGCGAACTAACTGTTAGAGTACTTATTCCCCTTCAGTGGAAGGAATTAGTGTTAAAATGTGTGCCTAAAGCCTCGCAGTGCAGCCAGGCATTGAGGAACAAGGCTGCGTGTTGCTGGAGCCCGGGGAGCGCAGCTCCGTCCCGGCAGCACCACGACCACCGCAGCCTCTCGCCGGATGCGCCGCGGCGATTTCTGGTCGCGTAACCCGGGCTGCCGCGTACAAACCTCACACTTGAGGTGCAGGCTGCACCTGGGAACTCAACGGGTGATGCAGCACCTCCCCGGTAACCTCAGTTTCCCCATCCAGAGAAATCGAGCGGTGCTGGCGGTTGAGGTGGGTTCGACCCAGATGACTGATGGTTGTCTTTCCATGGGGCCAAACAGCACGTCAGCCTGCTCCTCATCTCCCCCAGTTTGCAACTGGACCCATTAGGGCTGATGTGAAAACACACCACCGTGTTCAGCATCAGCCTCGGGGGTATTTCAGGGATGCCTCATCCGAGAGCAGGAACCTCTTGCAGACCGGCAGGATGACCAGGTGAGAGCAGCAGGAGTTTCAACCACTTCACTTCCATCCATCCGTGCTTACAGCCCGGTGAGACTTGAGCCATTAAATGACCTTCAGGTGCCACCCACTAGGTCACACTGCCCAAGGAGAGAGGAGGGACTGAGAAGTCTCACCATGAGCAGCGAGGAACAAGCGGAGGTCATGAAAACGTGGGGTTTGGTGTGGAAAGGGGCAATACAAAAGGCTCTCTGTGCCTCCCCTGCTCCTTTACCCAGGGCTGGTGGCCCCAGCCTGGGGCTGAGAGCAGCCCCGGGGCTCTCCCCCCGTCCCCCCCCAGCTCAGCGGCAGGTCTCCGCAGAGACAGTTTGAGGCAGGAAGCTGTAAGTAATGCTATTTTCACACAAACCTCCTGAGCAACAGACTTTGCTGTAACTGAAATTCTGGGAATGGGATAGGGCTTTTCTACTTAATTCACAGAGAATTTGCATTCTGCAACTTGTGATCCTCCCCCCCCCCCCCCATATACCCACATCCAAAAAAGAAAAACTGTTTATTTAAAGATTTGAACCTGCTCTCGCACAAGGCAGGCTCCGGGTGTGTGCCACGGGGCGGGGGGAGAGGCAGGGCAGCACAGCAGCCCCACACGTGCCTATGCTGCAAATATGCTCCTTGCTTGAAATTTTGAAAAATGTCAGATATCAAGGAGCATATGTTCAAAGTGCCCCTGAGCAGTCACACAACGCTACATTTACAAACAGAGAAAACCAATTTGAATCACTCGGTACATTTGCATGCGGCGTCTGTAGGATGTTTTAGAATCAAGATTAATATGCACATGGAAGCAGGGGGACTGCGATGACAGGCACGGCGAGCTGGCTCTGCGGCCGAGGAGCAGCAACGAAGGCTGCGGGGGGAGATGGGAACCCTTAGGCCAAACCTCCACGAGGAGAGAAGCAGCTTTCCGGGGCCTTGCTGGTTGGCGAACATCGATACAAAGGGTATCTATTGCTTTTGCAGATTACTGCCGCTCACGCCGAGGTGGGTAAAGGCCATCTGAAATTAGATTTTAATCTCATGCCCAGCGGCTGGCAGAGATCACGTTTGGGATGCGTCGTGCATCCTCTCCAACACCCTCCAAACCATGGACCCTCACCTTCAGCTTCTCCATCACCTTTACTCATGAAGAAGTCAAGTTCAAAGAGCAAAGTGAGGGAGGTAAAGCCCCCCTAGACACCTTCTCAAGCTCATTTTATGCAGTTACTGCTTATAATGAAACGGAGACATTTGAGGGGTATTTTTTGAAGTGCAAATTGCAACAAAAGGCCTTGGTGACATCCTGCTTGCTGACGCCGTCATACTTTATTCATCCTCGCTAAGAGGTGGCTAGCGCGCTAGGGTTGAGGAGCTGGGGCTTTTGAAGCATAAGGCTTCGGTTTATCAGGTAAATAAGCCAGGGAGGTGATAAGCCACTCTCTGAAAACCCTTTAATAATCACAGTGATATATGCCTTGAATTCACACTCCCTTTAGATTTCCCCAGCTTTTTAATGACAGAAAAGATGATCTCTGTTTCAGAAATATTCAGTGTCCTCCATTGTCAGTCTCTAGCTTAAAAAAAATAATTAAGTTTACTCTCCTGCTAGCCTGTTATCAGGTCAGTGCAAGATGCTAAGAGATCAGTATGCCACGGTAAGAAATATTTCTGTCTATTTAACTCACTAATTCAATCTCAGTAAAGAATGAAACCCATGAAGTATCTATTTATAAAATAAACACAGCAAGTAGAAATCAAATATTGGTCCTGTTTCAGGCCATTAGCTGAGAGGATGCTGGGAAGGTAATAGCCATGATTTTTACAGCATTAAAAACCAACGGTGTGTTCCTACCATTCTTTGTCATTTTCTTCACGCCCAGAAGTGTTATCCTGAAAATGTTATGGGGAGCACTGGAGGAGAGGCACCTCAACAGTGATCTGAGAAAACACTCCCAAAGCACATGCAAGTCCAGGCACAGTGCATGGCAGGACTCGCTGTCCTTCTCTTTGGAGGGGGTAAAAATATCAAACGGTGGATGCACAGAGCATTCAGGCAATGATTGCTGACTGTCAACAGCTCATTTAAACATTTTCTTCTGTAAATGCAGCTTTGTGGACTGGCAATTTCCATAAAGGTATTCATTCTCCTTGGAATCTTTCAGGTATTTCCATCAAAAGCCAGTGTCTCCTAAACTGAAGTGTTTCCACTCAGCCATCCCCCCCTCAGTGCCGCTGGGAGGGGGGGTCTAATTGGATTACTTCACGGAGATTATTTTCCGGTACAGTCTAGACCTAAATATATTGGTATGTACCTTCTCGCATCACGCTGATGGGGGACTCCAGTCCTGGCACGGGGAACAAAACAGAGGTAATGCGGACTTCCTGGGGGTGCTCGGGAAGCATCACCAAGGCAGCTACCAAGATTCTGGGGGAGGATACTTAAAAAATTGCCAGGTTTTAGTATTTAGCACTTTTTTCTCTTATTTCTTGAGCTAAAGCAGCCCATTTATGTCCCCTCTCTTCTTCATCCCCTAACGTACAGAGTTGAACTGGCTCCAGTCTACCTTTCTCATTTTGCAAATCCAGCAAAAATTGTCTGTTCTGTATTCTCAACATCCGTTCATCATACGAATTAATGCAGAAGTTTCAAGTGCCAAACCAATACAGCTTTAGAGTGCAATTAAAAATGCATTTAATGCCACTAATATTTCACAAAGAACATTTTCACAAATAGCAACTCCTTTCCCAAAAAAAAAAAAAAAGGAAGATTAAAAAAAATATCACACAATAAATGTCACAAATGTCTTAAAGGGAATTGCTATTGATCTCTGGGTATCCTAAATTCAGTAAAATACTGTGGCAAAATTGTTTTCTAATGAAACTAATTTAAATGCTATTAATTTCATATTTGCCATTCCCTTTTTACTACGCTGATCCCTAAATTAAGGACCTTAATTTCTTCCATGTCATTTAGGGATTTAATGGTTTTGATCCAGATTTAAAGGTTTAGAAGTGTTTAGTTTGTAGTTTCTCATATACACTCCTAGGAGCCATTAACCCACTGCCAGAACCACGGTGACAAGCTAATAGTAGTTTCCAAATAAATCTGTATTTTTAAGCTGGGGAAGGAATCTCAACATTTTCCATTTCTACCCAACCCACTCCCATTTCTCCCTTTCCATGGTGGAGCAGCGCAGCTGAGGAGGCTTCTCATAGGATGACTTCTGACCCCAAACGCATTTCAATGTGGGATTTTTCTTACTTTCTAAAACCAGCCATGAAAAATAGAGTACGTTCAATCACAAAAGATATTAAAGCTGGCTTGTTATGACCGCTGCGATCCTTATTAATTGCTTGGACTCCATCCCCTTTGCAGAACGTGGGCTGCCTTCTCTTGCGACACCATCGGGCAGCGCTGGGTGAACACCTGGAAGGCCGGTTGGCGATACCAGCCTTTCCCACTTCACCAGTTCAAACCACAGCACAGAAAATACTGCGGTATTTCTGACAGACAGCACATCGAAAGTGTACAACCCCGCTGGGTAAACCCTCACGTACTTCAGCCGCATGGGACAAGCACAAACCCAGCGGAGGTTCATAAGTGTCCTACAAGAAGGATATTAACTTCAGTTAGTGGCATGTGAGGGGACACAGCTTGCGAACCATGGCAGATACCGTGTCCCAAGGAAGGCAGGAGTGAACCCTAAATGCATTTTCTAGGTATAACTGGATGGCGCTTGAACAGCGTGGTGCTCTCCTCTGTGACTTGTCATAACTTCAATGTACTAAAATTATTGTTGTTTCCCCATATACGAGGATCTCCCCTTAATTGTCCATGCAGATAAATTTAAATAGTTCAACATGGAGTTGAATTCTTCATTTAAGTGGTTTGTGTCTTTATTGGATAATCACTTACATGTGCTTCATTATATCAATAACAGTAGGAAATTATTGATTTTTCTAAAGCCATTAAGTTCAATTAGCTTTACAATTCAAATGGAAAAATGGTAAATTACCTTCATTCGATGATAAAAACAGTAAGAGGAAAAAAAAAGGATAATACCCTAATTTGTGAAGTATGTGAGGAAAGTGGTAAAGGTAAAGGAAACAAATGAATATTAGCATAACAGCTCTAATCAGCACCGTTCAGCATTTAAAACTGGCATCATTATGCTTACTGGACTGTGTAGCAATAAGTAGTTGTGATGTTGTTTACCCACTTCATCTTGTGAATAAATTAAAGCAGGATAAATAATAAACAATAGGAAAAAGAGTGGAAAATCATTTGGAACAAATTAAGCTTCTGCTTATCCTCGGCCTAAGGCACACACGGCATACCCTAAAAGTTACTGAGTATTGAAACGTGGTGAAGTCGGAAGGAAAACACAGACCCAAACCTCCCCAGGGTCTCGGCAGACAAACCTGGGCAGGTCGCACCGCACGCCCAGCCCCAACCCCACCGTCTGCAGAGGGCAGGGACGATCCCGGGACGTCGCTGCGGACGATGCACAGCACACGGGGAGCGCTGGATCTCTCGTCAGTGCAGTCCATGTGCTATTCGGGTAGGTTTGTCCTCTCCACAAAAGAGCGTTTTAAATATTTTTTCCCGTTTTGTTAGAATTTACCTATTTAGAAAACTACTGGGTATTTTGTTTTGTTGTGGGTTTTTTTTTTTTAAATCAGTTTCCTATATTCCTATTCATTCCATCCATTTGCTACAAGCTTTTGGATCAGTAGGAATTTCAGTGGCATACACAGGAGTTTTCATGCAATACACAGGGATTATGCAGGCTCTGTAGAAATCAAACTCAATAACCCAGTGTAGCTTCTGTGTGAACCCTGCCTACAAAACTCCGGGGTATGCAGATCCATGAATTACCAGCTGAAAGCCTGACTTAAAAATCCATTAAAGCATACGCTGGTGATCAACTAATATATGATAAGCCACCTGATCTGGAGTGTATTTTACTTATTAATTTTAGAGGAATATAATATTTTTGCTGCTGTTCACAAATACCACATAAAAATCCAAGTAGAGATAAGACCAATGAAATAGTAAAATGAAACCGAGCATGTAGTCAATGAAATAACCTTTTTTTAAAAATTTATAACTAAATTTGTATTTTAAAGTTTACTGGAAAACCATAGCAAAATTGTATCTTAATTTCGGTTATTGCTCTCAGAAGCCCAGATTCAAAGCTTTTAGCTGCTTCCCGGCCCAGTAGAAATCATAATTGGTTCTTTCTCTGTTTACTACAGCACCAAAAAGAACTTTTCAGCAAGCTCCGCAGATTCTCCAAGGAGTGCTTCCCTCCACCCACCCGGACTTGCACACACTTCGTCTGAAGCCCAGGGAGGAATTCCAGTGCCGTGACGGAGCACGCGCTATCTGATGAGAGAATATACAAAGAAATATTTTGCCTGAATACACTGACCAGGCAAGACCAAGAGCTCTACGTCTTTTATATTCGGCCCCTGCTAGAAGGAACTGTGCACCTGGGAGGATCGGTACCAGGATTTGTAAAGCCTCCAAGAAAGCTCTTGTGTGCTGCTGCTGCCTTTCTGCCTAATACCATTTCAGTTCCCAGCCATGCCCAGACTATTGATTTCTGCAGTGACTGCAATCAGTCATAATGAGGAAACAAGAGCAAAACCATCCATCCAGACATAAACCCACAATCAGATATTATCTGGGGCTCAGTGCTGATTTAATTTCTACTGACCCAGTCGTTTGGGTTGGCTAGAGGTTTTGTGCGGGACTAAGAGTTCACTTCGTGCCCCACAGTAATCTTCGCATTATTACTGTGTTCATCATCTTCAAGGCATTCTACAAGCAACAAGAAAACATTTTTTACTTCTTTCTCTTATTCTCGCATGTTGAAGTTTGTTGTTCTTATTTTATCTTTACAGGTTGATTTTATTCATAATAAGAAAGTGTCTAGTCATTGCTTTAGCAAATGTCATGCTAACTGACCTTTTTTTTTTCTGAATAATTCACTTTTAACGTTTGTTGGTTTCCCCCACCGTGAGTTCCTCCTCTCCACTTTATATCCAGCTGCAATGAACTTCGCTGCTCAATACTGTAAATCCCAGATACATTCCTTTTCCGGATGAGGAGTATGAACTTTGACATTATGTATTGCCAAAGCTTTCCACCATGGCAGCCTTCTCAAGAACTGAAGAGGATGTGCTTAGTTCCTCCCCTCCTTTCCTTTCTGTCCTCTGCCCCTTCCCCATTTTTGTGCCCAGATGCCCCTCCAGTTGTTTCACTTCAGCCCCATGACGCTTTAAACGATTTGTGAAGCTGTTTCCTTTGACCTGGCTGTGTAGCACAGAAAGGTCTATGCTTCAACAGGGGTATAAAAAAAAAATAATAAATTGATGTTATAGATGGAGAAACAGCGGTATGGAGACTGCACAGCTAGATGCAGACCAAGCTCTGGAGAGCGTACCACCACAGAGAAATACGCTTCGTTTCAAATATTCCCACCTGGAGTGGTCAACGCGCGCAATGGCTGCTCCTGATGCAAGATGTAGTCCTTGGTCTTTCGCAGCCATGGGCTCTCATGTTGCCATCTGTGGGAAAGGCTTTCCTCCAGCTCTGTCTTTTTTTAGGACACTAATGCGAAATGATGACCAGAACCAAGATTATTCATGGTTTTGTCATCTTTTGACAGCTTTGTCCCTTTCTGTCACAGCAGTCCACGATCTTGGCCCAGGGTGTTTAAAAGACTGCCCTAAAGCCTGGGACGAAGGCAAAATGCTGGGCTGGTGTCTGCCTACCAAAGTTCATCTGCAACTCAATATCTTATTTAAAAAGTCTTTCTGTGAGCTACTCGGGATGACTTTGCAGGCTGCATGTGCCCACGGGCCATCCTTTGGGAACTCTTTCTGCATGAGGAGTTGAAGCTTACCCAGGCAGAAGGCAGATGTTCTTGAAGGCAAGCATAAGGCTGTGGAATCAACTGCAAAGCTTAGGAGAAAATTCACACCCATCCACCCCAAATAGAGGCTACAAACCCTGAATCCCCCCGCTTTAACTTCAGCACACAGCAACTGATGCATTAAAAACCAAGAAGAAACTCCTCCTGCCTCAGAAAAGACTTCTGCAATAAAAAAACCCAACAACCAAACAAAAATGCTATTAAAATAAAACACTCCATTGCTCACACTTCTCTTCCTGGGGAGAGATGACAGAATAAACACCACATGATAGATGCTAGTCCCGCTGCTTAATGCGCTACAGGACAGCACTCTCACGTGATAGGGATGAAAACAGCCTCGGACTGACAGAAAACAAACTAGGGCAGAACGCAAGAAGCATCCCGGGCTGAAGTTTCTGGCCCAGGGCTGACTCTCATTAAAACTATGCAAAAATTGTCACTTCAATGTAAAGCTAAATGCAATTCAGCACTATTGACTCAATCCATGAGGTTTTTTTCTAAGCCCGATGCTGGAGGGGAACCTTCTAGTGCTCCCGAGGATAGGCTGAGCCAGATCTGCAGAAAGCCCCTAGCTGGGCAATTTTGCAGAGCTGTCATACAAACGATTTATTTGCTCCTTGCTATAAGATGCTCATCTTGTGCAAAGGGTCTTTGCAGGTCTTGTACTATGAAGTCTTTTTGTCAATCATTCAATCATTTTATTCCACTTCCCCAGTATGGTCATGCTATCGATTTCTTTCTTTACTAATGCAATCATTAGTAATGGGAGAATAACAAAGCATTTATCCCAGATTTCAAACCTGCAATCAGGTCTCTTCTAGACTTTACCATTGATTTAATTTCTAGTAAACATTTCCAATCTTAATCGTTGAAAGTGTGGCTTTTGTAGATGTCAGGAAAATATCTTCCATTTAACATTTTGAAAGAGGCTATGTATAAGAATTGATTTCCAGGTGTTAAGTTGTAATGTTGAAACCAAATGTATCTCTCTACCAAGCTCAACATGAAACTCTAACGACCCAGTGGCAAAACCAGTCCAACACCAGACACATCTGCACTATCGCTATACTTATTTCTAATTCCACTGATAAATGCATTTCTGATTAGTTCCTGACTACTCCGTTCATCTTTGATACCTTCAACCACATTTTCAGGAATAGAGCCTTCTTCATTAGGAACCAAGGTTCACAAGCAGGCTGTTGTTTGTCATGCAATTATTATAATTGCATGTACAGCAGGAAAGAAGGAAGAAATTTTGGTTAAAAACACTGAATCAGTACTTCCCCGTACAAAGCACTTATCTTTGAGCATCACCTTCATGGTGATGGGATTCTATTAGACCCACACACGCCATGCTTCCACCTTTCCCTCATTACACATATATACGTTTATACACATACATACGGGACAAGAAGGTGTTTCACAGGAGCCTGCCTTCCACCTTTGCGTTGCGTAGGGCACATTGCAGCCCTGGGGCTGCAGCCTCTCTCCTGCAGCAATTGCTCTGTCCTTTCCTACTGAATTTCTAAATCAGTGTGGTCCCCACCTCCAAAGCTTGATTTTACTACTGTTATATTGTTAAGGATCAATAGCAACTGTTTTTTTGTGGGAGTTTTTATCATTTTTGTAACGAGAAAAAAAACAAAAAAGTTGAAAAAAGAAGTCACCCTTCTGCTGAAGAACTGAAACAGTCTAAAGAAGAAATACCTATTCTTTAGCCATTATTAATTAACTACATAAAACATGGTACAAGTGTTCATCTACTTTGCATGTATGCACAGGGGGCCTGAACTTTTAAGAACACGGTGCTGAGAAAGCGGAGGGTGATTGGAACAGAAATATCAAGAACGGAGAAGTACTGCACACACAGGAGTACTCTACTTAGCAGTTCCTGAGGGAGCTGGAAGAGAAAAAGAAATAACAAGTAGATGTATTAAAAGATGAGCAAATTCTTAATCGGCTGGGATGAAATATCCTATAAAATACCTCAACAGTTAAAAGGAGGCAGTGATTGGTCTCTGCACAGGGACCAAAGTTCATATGCCTTGAATCACATTGATAAAGGTCCCTTCCAATATCACATTTTCTGATCAGATGTCACACTAGGGTTCCCATTTGGGAGAAAAAAGCAGGTTTTTTTCTCCCTTATTTTTATTTTTGATAAGCAGGGCAGGCTGGATTCACCATCGTTTCACAGAAGCCCGAGCGTACTTCTGAAAGAAACGCTCTGGTTCAAGCACAAAGCATCGAGCCTGATGAAAGGGTTGCTGAGTGACATCCTTTGGCCCGGGCTATGCAGGAGGCAGGACTCGATGATCATGATATAACCTCATCTGGCTTTTACCATCTGTGAAGCTGCGAAGCGTAGCCTGAAAGAACCAGAGTTTCTGAACATTCGTAAGGTCTAATTTTATCTGTATCCAACCTAGCATGAAAGCTGCACGTGCTAGAAGAATAGCCAAATCTAAAATGAAACGTGTTTCTCGTGACGCTCTCCCAAAGGCCGTTATTTGAAGGGCAGTCCCACTGCAAATACATCAGAGCTAGTGGCTTGGTTTCAGCATCAGTATATACCGGCCTGTTTTATGTCTGGTTTATAGAAACCGAGAGAGGCCAGTAGATCCTAAGGTGGCTCTTCCATTGAATCAACCACAATCAGAGTCAGCCAAATAACATTTAACATTATAGATGATGTAATTCCACTGGGAAGCAGTTAAAACAAGTCCCAACTCACTTTCCCTAGAGAAATGCAATTTATCTGGGCTTACAGCTGTTGCATTCACAGGATAAGATTATAAAATAATCCTTTCAGGAGCATTAGGAGATACAGTGGTTCCAGGGTGGCCAGAGCAATAGAGTCGCACTGATGTCCCGGGAAATGCTCTAACCGCGAACGTGATTTGGGGAAATGAGTAGGTGTCCTGCAGGACCTCCACGAATTTCAATGTGCCTGCTTGAAAGGCTTGGCTTCTCCAAATGCTGGGAATTGGGAAGGGAGCCCACTGCATGACCAAGCATTTTCATGAGAATCAACAGTAAAATGAGCAGAGGAAGAATTTAATGGAAACATAACGTGAACTCAGTAGGACAGAATTACATCCCCATGACGCTCCTCTGTAAACATAACAGTTTTATAGAGTTGGTGCAAACCCTTACACCTACATCGTCCGTGAGCACATTGACGATTCCCAGCAGGTATGGATTTACTGCCTATTATTCATTCCTCCTTAGTAATAATATCAATTTAGCTGTTAGTTTTTGTTTTGACTCAGTGCTTAGGAATCAGCGGGGCGATAAAGCTATTTAAATGGAAATACTATTCAAATGCACAATCACCTGATTGGAACATGAACAGCTCCTGCTCCTGAACATTTCTCATATAATAGCTGCTTTTTCCCTCATTAAATGCAGAAATCTGATTAACATTTAGATCACACGTGCTTTACTTACAGCAATTAGGACCAGATACCAGAGTTTTGTTAAACTATGTAGGATTTTTATGCTTTATCATGAAGGGAAGAACAAAGAAGCTCCATAACACTACATCTGGCCCTTTCTACCACTTCTATTGTACGTGTGCTGCCAAGGACAAACGTTAACTTTAAAGAGAATTCTGCAGGGAAAAACTTACTGAGAAAAAAATTGGACACTTGGATGAACTCAGCTTTGTAATGTAGTACAATGATTGGTAACACTATAATTCTGTATATTTGCTGGCAACACCCAATTAAACAGTCCAAGGGGTTACAACAGCTACAGGTTAGGAAAGAGCTGCTAGAAAAACACATATGTGGCCAGAATATGAAAACCTTTTTTGTTCTGATAAAAAAAAATTAAACTGCAATTCATGAGATTCAATTCAAGTTAGAAAGGATCAAATCTCATATTTCTGAAGCTTTAAGAGCAACTAACTGAAGAGGTAATTTATGATGCCCACTGCATTATTCTTCTCAAGCCACATTGTCACATACTTCACAAGTTGCTCAGCTAACGCTGAACATACAGCTCAGCCCCTGAAAATAAGTACAACCAGGATTAAACAGCAAAACAAACGGAACTGGATTGTAAGAATCCCCAAGTACGTTAACATTTCCTGCAACAGTCTGCTCTGATGGGTCCCAAAAGAGATTCAAATAATTTTAATGAAGTAATTTTCCAAAATTAGATTCCACCCTAACGAAAGGATGGAAACACATTTCCCAGACAGACGGCGGATCCGGCACCGCGGGTTTCCCACAGCCCGTGGTTTCGGTGCCTTGCCCCATCAGGAGCTCAGCAGAGCCGATGCCTTTTCATCGAGCACACCCGCCTCAATGCCACCCACTTCTATGGGTGAAGGACACACAGACCTCACAGCCCCATCGATTCAGAGAGCGGACCGCTATTTTTAGCGGTGATTGACTTCTCCAAGCTGGTCTCTAACAATTTAGTACCTCCGGAGCAGCTCACCAGAAACGCAGTCTGTGCCGTGCTTGCTTCTTGCCAGCGTGCTGCACAAACCAGGCAGAAAGTTTCTCCCCGTCCACTTTCTTTTGACGTGCCGCCCTAACCCCTCACATCATCAGGACACAAAACATCATTTTCCACGTATTCATAAGGCAGCAAGCTGGCACGCACGTGCGGTGGGAGAGATCTCTCCATAACATACAAAACCAGGTTTAAAAACAACGCAAATCCATTTTCTCTCTTTATAGGTCACCTTTAATCTTTTATACAAGCACTTACTCAGGTCAAGGTTGAACCGACTTAAGAAAAGGACGCGGAGCCCTTTGAAAGGGACTGTGAGAACAATCTCGTGTTTGCATTTAATTAATCAGCTGAAGCTTTCCAATCTGTACTATTATCTCTTTAATAGACTGGCACCTTGCAGGCTTTTGCAGAGAGCATCACGGCCCGTGGGGCATGCTGACGCGAACCACCGCCAGTCGCAATTCCCAGATTTGCAGCAACTCTACACGACACGAGGCGTGCAAACACAAGAGCTCCAGATTTGGGAGACTAAGTATTAATTGATGGTAAACAGAGTAAGATTTAGTGGCAGTGATTAGCTTCCCCAGTTGCTTTACGGGTAATGTTGTTGTTGGTTAATGAACTGTGTCTTTTTCTTTCTCTTTTTTTTTAATCCTGCAGATGTCCGGCATGGAAGAGCTGTTCCTCAGACGGCTCCCAGATGAACAGCCTGGTGAATGTCTAACTTCCCACGCAGTCTGTATTCCTCAGACACTAATTAGTGATATTTCTGGAGCTGTGAATGATGGAAGACTCTCTTTTTTTTTTTTTTTTTTTTTTGTTTGAGAGATGTTAATAATCTAAGTCAGGCCTGCTCTCCCAATCGCTTTCCACATGGCTAACCTGATGGCCACCGAAATGCCTTGGGGGCCTGAAGGGCAGGCAGGAGGTGCCTCGCAGTGGGCTCCTGGCTCAGCGGGGAGCTGCAGCTCCACTTTCTTCACAAGAAGAAACCCAGCAAACGTTCAGAAACACGTAAGATGCAACCTTGTTGATTTGTGTACTTTATGACCTGCATCCCAAAGGTAGCAGCAGCTTCTGGCTCAGGGGAAACGTGCCAGTGAGGCACTGTGCGCTATTACAGGTACAGATTGATAAGGGGACCAGGAGCATTCCCATTAGCACCTCTTGTGGTGTATGGACATCCTACACGGCCCAGCTGAGACTGCATAACAAGAGGAGTTTGGGGTTTTGGTTGGGTTTTTTTGTTTGCCTTTTTTTAATAACCAACCCCACTAGCTCTAGGAGAAGTCACATTTCCTCCGTCACATTTACAGTTTTGTAGGTGATAAAAACCTGAAGGAACTACTGGAACATCTTGCCTGATCTGCACCAGACAGGACACAGGATTGAAAATAGTCACTGATGGAGAATGTCACACCCTATGGCCCACTGTGGCCATGACTTCAATTATCCTCCCTGTTTAAAATGCGTGTCTTGTTTCTAGTCTGCAAGAGGCTCATGTTTTCTTGGGACCATTGACAGGATCAAGCTGTATTGCCCAGCGACGAGTGCACACCTTTAGGTACGGACTGGCCCTGGCAGGAGGACAAAGAGCTTCTGCTCCTCCTCCTGCCTTTTCTGCCCTTCCCTTTGGCTCCCCCAGCTCCAGCAAGGCAGTGGTCCTGGTCACTTCGCTGCTCCTGGTGATCCTTCATCCGAGGCAACTGCTGGCCTTGCTGGTGCTTACAGCCAGCTCTGGCTCCACATCTGTCCCACCTGCAGACAGCGTGCATCTTCCCGTGGACTAAAGCGGGATAAAACGTTAGCAATTTACGTAGCGGAGGAGAAGGAGCAAGACAAGCGTTAGTTGAGTTAAATTTGTTCACTACCAGGCACTTTCCTAGCAAAGCACATATAGTCTTTTGACGTCTTTACTTCAGAAAAACGCTGCTTGTGGTTTGCTGCTGCCAGCGAAGCATCCTCTTGCCTTGACGGACTACTGTCAGCAGCCAGTCAAAACTACTCCGGCACCCAAAGCTTCAGGCAGTCCGGCGGGAGGGTTTTTCCCCCCACTCGCCCAATCTCAAGTCCCTTTTTCCCCCCAGTAACCAAGCTACTTAACACAAGAAAAAGGCTAAAGGAGATTTTCTCCAGTCCTGCTATTCCCCATCCATTACTATACTGGTAGGTATGCTACAAATACCTGCAAAATATTTTCTTCTGAGCCTGTTTCAGTTTACATTGCACAATAAAGGTCCCCTCCTCCCCCCTCGAGAACTTACAAATGAGATGATTAGCAAATTGCTAAACACAAGGGGAAAAAAATTACCCCAAAACAGCCTCTGAGAGCTCACCTCCCAACTATTATTTACGAACCAAGACTTGAACTAGTATCAAGCAGTCGGTGAAATTTGGAATCCGGCTCCCCCAAAGTGCTGCATTGCATCTGTGGGGTACCACACACTGTCCGTCTCCACTGCCCTCCCCAGAAGCCGAGAAGAACCCAGGCTCTTCCAGAATAAGTCCTCGCATACAACTGTGTGAAATCAATAGGCACTTAGAGTAATTTTCTGTAACAATAGCTTATCACATGACAAACGAATCAGTTCAGAGGAAGAGATGACTTTTTTATTGCTACGTCCAATTTATCATTTAGTCTTTCCACAGACTGGATTCAAAACAAAAACATGTGCATTTATGAGAAAGCTTCCAAAAGAAACAGCATCAGCTAAAAAGATGGAAAAATTCACGTTGGGGTTTTCCACCCTGGGGTTTTCCACCCTGATACTCCCCTCTTCCGTTTTACCTGCCAGAATCCAAATGATTTGACTACAGCTGCCTTATCCTCAAAGAGAAGCGGGGGGGGGGGGGGGGGGGGGGGGGGGGGGGATAAAAAGGCACCTTCCTTGCCTGAATGAAATCCAAACTTGAGGTCGATTATTAGCAAAGACAAATCCCTCTGTCATTTTCATGAGTTAGAAAAATCAAAGCAACTTTGATACCTGACTTGTCTCCATGGCCTTCTAACTCCTGGGAAAGCTATCAACTAACCCGTCTGTGCTCTGTAGTTTTTCCCCTCATTAGCACTGCAGGTTAAGGGCATCACCGACACTCCTTCAGTAGAAAAGCCTGGAGCCTACACCACACGCCCACCACATGAAAAAAAAAAAAAAGTGACTTCAGTTCCCTGCTCTTCCCAAGAGGATTCACAGCATCATTCCTGCCTCGAGCATGGCAGCTCCTGCTCCGGCTCCTCCTGCTCCAGCTCTACCTCTTCCAGCCATACTTTAGCAGGAACAAAAGTGAAACCGGCTTCACCTTTCACGAAATAAATGTAAATACTGAGCTCAGGAAAGGGATCAGGGCTGTGAATGCTGCAGGATGGGACAACAGAGAATCTGCCTTGGGAGGCGATTCTGGGTACACCACTCATCTCAACATTTGTAAGGCACAAGCTCTCCCTATACCAACACCTCAACACCTCATTCTAGGCCCTAAATTCCTCTCCAACTTCTAAGAGCAAACATTAAAGGGAAGGAATTCTTTTTAGCTTTGACTCCATGGAGCATCCGTGTTTGCTCTTTTTCTCCTTCAAAAGCAAAAGCTTTCAGCAAAACACAGCTTCCAGGAATCACCACATTATAGAGCGAGGTCAGAGGTCTCACTTTCAAAGCATGCCTTTTACATTGAAAGCACTGGGAAGCATGCTCTGTTCCAGCAAGGAGGGAAAATAAGGTTGGTTGGAGGACCACTCATGCTAGATTTGTTTTCCCCTACAAAGGCTTTTGCAGGGCTGAGGCAATATATTCACGGCCCCACAAATCCATAAATGTTGACAGAGATATTATTTGGGATCACCGGACTTTGTTCTTTCACCTGAGCTCAGATCCCTTCTGCTTCTGATGGAAACAGCCCCTTCAGCTACCATCAAGACACAAACCCATCTGATAGTTTGTGCATCAAACCGCGTTGTCCACATCAGAGCTGCTGCAGGAATCATTCCGTGCACGAGAGAAAGAGCAATCGGCCACCACGCAGAACTACGGATCCCGGGCACGTGCTCGCTCTCTGTGGCAGAGTTTCACATGCTAACGAGGAGACGGCATAGGTATAACCTGCCTTAAGGACGTACAGACAAAGACTATGGACACATTATGGGATGCCATAACTGGAACTTCCCATTTCTGCAAGAAGAGAAAACGAGGTCTGGGTATTGCACTGCACAGAGCCCTGGACACGAGTGTCTCAATCTCTCATGGTCAGTAGTTGCATGCTTTACTGTAGTCATCCACATTTGAGAAATGACTCACTGTTTATTCAAATAGATCTTTATAAAACTTTACTGACACTCCAAAAATCACTCACCTCCTCTTGCACTATAATGAACATAGGTATAGTCACTTTCCAAGGGGAAAAAATAAAAATTAAAAAAATTAATAAATCAAACCTAAAATCATTCTCGCAACACATCAGCCCTTCCCGTAGCAAGGATGGAGACCCTGCTGTGCTATCCTCTCCTCCAGGTGACAGCAAGCTAAGCAAGCATTGCCAACAGTGACAACGCTGTCCAGACTCGCAGCCAAGTGAGAAATGGGAGGAAGAATGGCTTGCCTTTGGGTGGAAGAGCAGTAACAAGCCAGTACGGCGCTTTTATGGGAAGTTCTGTACTTTCCCTTGTTATTTGATTGCCAAAAAAATATTTAAGGACTGCTACCCAAAATAATTTCTTCTGCTATTGTACCATATGTTTGTAGCTCTAACCAGGCTAAAAAGAAATAATAAATTACATCCTCATTACTGTAAGTATGGCCAGTTGAAATGGAACTATTAAGCTGTCAGACAATTCCCACTGCAGCCACTGCCTCGAGAGCCCCATCAGAGATGGTGCATCTCATCACAGCTCGTGCATCGCGCGAGGCAGCTCCAGGACCGCGTTTTGCCCAAGTGAATTACAGTGCACTGAAACAGGTCATACCTGAGTGTCAGATTCACACTTTCACAGGAAATTTGATTTAGGTTTAGCGGTACATATATTCCTTTTGGTTTAGTTCCTCACTGGGAGAGCTGATTAGATGTGCAGAAAGCTTCGGACTGCTCCTAACAGTCACTTCTTCAGCACAGTGAAAATCCCCACGGCAGCTGCTCCTCGCTGTACGGCCAGTGGGTGCAAACACGTTCTGCACACCCTGAACCTGACTGCCGAAAACGCAGGCACCAGAAATGACTGTAGGATTGCACTCGGTTACTGGAAAAGAAAACAAAGCCTCTGCCCACTGCCTTTATTCTGTACTAAAAACCTGCAGTCATGACTGCACTGAAAGGAGAGAGCACAATTACTTATATATTTTATTAACATATACTATTTTGCTTTTTAAACTTCAGCGCACCTTAAAAACTTATTAAGACTGCAGTTGATAGCTCCAGTCTCTGAATCTCAGTTGACTTGCAGAATAGCTGCAGACTTGAGTTAACCCTGATAGACCTAGATACTTTGGCTTTTTTTCTTTCTTAGCTGTTCATGGGTTAATTGAAGAGCAAAAGCTTTGTTTTCATGCCTATTTGTGCCAGGGTGCTGCAGTAACACAGAACAAAGTCCTTGCCCCTGACAGGACAGCTTCAGGAGAGACATAAGAGCAAGCACATAGAAACGGTGGGGTAAGATTCCACAACAGGCACTAGCACAAAGGAAAACCAATATTTATTGAGGTTTTGTAAGCACAAAGGTTAGCTTTCAGAAGAGAAATAAAAGGTTCTTTTGCAGATGTATATGGCAAACTCCTCCCCATGAGCAAGAGCGCATATGAGGTGGCATAAAATATTTACTTGAAAATGGGTACTGGCATTATGTTGGTGTCCAAAGAATGTTCATCACAGCAGGTTGTGAGTCCATGACTGGTTCTCCTAGACCCTAAGTACAGGGTGGTGCTACAACATGATTCCTGTCATTGAAGTGTCAGCATTTTCCCCAAAGAGCACTACGTGTGTGTAGACACACATCGTTTCCACCCCCACCCAGACAGGTTTGGTTTTTTTCCTGAAGAAAGCAGCCAGAAACAGTGATGTTATCTTTGGGTAGAGAAACACAAAGAACTTGCATTCTATTTCCAGCTGGATAATCTTCCAGGACATCAATACCCACTAAAACATTTAGAACAATTTATATACTCTTTATACTCTCTAAAAAGGAAACAGCCTTTAAAAGCTGAGTTACACACTATAATTACTCTAATTCTCTGCATCTGGCTTTCAAAAGAAACCAAATTAAACACCACAGAGCACCTCAAGTGCATCCATGGAGCAATGAAGGTGGAATTAACTCCAAATTAAATGGGACATCTTCAGAGACTATCAAACCACTACTCAAAGTGCACAGATTAAAACCTTTTAACTTTGTTGTGCAGAGTATTCCTCTTAGGGCAAGGTAAGTATTTTGAGTTTGCTTCAAGACTTCATAACCCTGCTTGGACTAGAGAAATGCTTAAATTGCAAAATCCTGGAGCTAAACACAAATATTGGAGAAGTTCTAGGCTGGATCAGCTCCAAACTCTGGAGCATGGAATTAATCATTGACCTTCTGGTGAATGAAGGCCTTTCTCCTGTGCAGTTACAGCAGAGGCAAACGCAACCAGTATGGCACACGCGGCTGCTACTGCTCTAACCCGCTGAACATCTACAGCGCAGTGAGATAGGAGCTGTCATTAAATTCAGAGTACGTGACTAAGTGAGGCTACAGAGCAAGTTCTTCTGGGATTATTTTGGATGTGCTACATCACATGTATAAAGGATTTAGGAAGGAGTTGCTGCGCTCTTCACCCTCAGTGCAATACAGCTGATGACCCAAACATCCCACGACTGGCAGATTTAGATTTGAAAGCAGCATCTTCACCATGGGTCACATCAGATGCACACGCTGTCTCTACTCAATGGATCTCTGAAGATGCAGCAGCCTTTTCCCACTAATCCAGTGGGAGACATCCAAAAACGTGGAGGATTGCTGCCTACAGAAGTAAGATTTACAGGTCTAACAATTTAGTCCATGTGCTTAAAATTGAACAGGGTTGATTTTAGTTCGAAGATGTGAACCCTGCTCACAGTGCAACTATATCATAATACCTAGAAAAACACAACTGCACATATGGAAGTAGAAGGGCAATCTCTTCGAAGGATGCACCCAAGAGTAACCTATGTCTTCGAGCTGGCAAGAAACAGGGAGGACACAGAGAAGATTGAGACCGCTTCCCATCACTGATCCACGAAACAAATTGGGTTTTCAGGATCTGACGCACGTGACAAGTAAGCCACACAGATGTCTAGCAAAGGGCCATCCAGCAACCATGTTCACAGCATGCCCAGGACTCTGCAACCTCGTCATTCGTCAGAAGAAGAGAACAGAGGTGGGAAGACTGAGGAAGGGAATTCACGCTGCTCCGGCTTAGAATTGTGCCATAACTTGCAGCTACTTCAACCAGGAAGAAAAGAAGAAAGACTGTATCACTGAGGAGACCAGCAAAAAAAAAAAAAAAAGTCACACTTTTCCACCTGGGAACAGATTCCCCGTCAAGTGAAGTGTACTTAATGCCGCAGAGCAACCCGGTCACAGCAACCGGCAGCACATCCGAGTTCATCAGATTTGCAAATGTTATTGATTTATCTACACGGCTCTTTATAAACAGTCATCCTACTACCTGCACCGAAATAGCAACAGCTAATAGATTCTCAGAGGATAAATAGCTGAAAGAAGCTATCTGGGGGATGAATTTACATTTAGCGAGTACAGAAATCTCATTCTAGAAGTCTTGAGTGTAATTACAACATTTTTTCTTGATACTATCTCCCCTTGCAAGACTATGGCAATTGTGTGCATGTATCCAGAAGCCATTACAACAAATTGGTTAATTTTAATGAACGTGCTCAATACAATCTCTAACAATACAGTATATGTAAATGTGGGGACAGTGTATATAAATGGTTCAGGACTTCAGAAGAAAAATTTGGCTGCCCTCTGCCATATGTTTTCTGGGCCTATAGCAGAGAAAGACGTAAGTAAAACTATATGCATGAGGCTGCAGAGGTAGTCCCTGGTCCTTTGTTTGGCGTCAGATTATTTCACCCAATTTAAATGTCATCCTGCTACACGTGCTTTAATACATTATTTGCTGTAATGCACTGATGATAACATTTGTGATGCAGGCAACATCATCCAACTACCTTTCTCATCTGTTCTTTTTCTGTCTTGTCAGTGTACAGCCATGGAGGTTATTTCATGCTTTGTCTGTCCATAGGCTTATCTTGCTTTGCCATAAATTGTGCAGCCTGCTTATCTGTCTATGCTCTTAATCTATGCGATGTATTCAGAAGTATAATAAGTTGCTTACTTCCTCCGCTCTAACTCTTTGTTTCCCGGTTCTCGTATCACTGTGCATTTTTTTTTTTTCCTCATCCTGCTGCAAGTTCCCTTTTCCAGGTTATTAACATACGAAGCATTTACAATTCCTTCTGTTGTTTCTACACCAATAACTTAAAACTGCTTCAAGTCTTCCAAGTGAAATCCTAGTCTCTGAAGTAGAGAGTGAAGACACCTGCCCTGCTCAGCTACCAGAGGCCGACGAGCCTCTGAATGCTGTGTGGGCTAAAGACCGCTTTGCCAAACTCCCCGTGTATTTTGACTCTCTCTTTTAGCTACTGACATTGGTTCCTAAAAAGAATTAATTAGATACTGCATGTGATTATGTAGTTTTGCATGAATACTGAGTTTTCCACATTATACCTTATGTAGGCTCTTACAGAATTTGACTCTCCTATTTCAGAGTCAGATTTAAAAGTAGATTTTTCTAGATCCTGTTTATGAATGTATTCCCTAAGGGTCTTTGAAAATTTATCAATGTCTTCCCACACCTAAAACAATGGAATAGTACAGTTTTCTCAATCCCAAGTCTTTTATTTTAATTCTATCTCAAATTTTTCAACATACATCTGTGGTGTGTTGAGCCTGGCTGGAGGCCAGGTGCCCACCAGAGCCGCTCTCTCACTCCCCTCATTCACTAAACAGGGGAGAAAAGGCATAACGAAATGCTTGCAGGTCGAGACAAGGACAGGGAGAGATCACTCACTAATTGTTGTCACGAGCAAAACAGACCGAACTTAGAGAGGGAATTCATCTAATTTATCACTAGGCAAAACAGAGTAGAGGAATGAGAAATACAATCAACTCTTAAAACACTTCCCCCCACCCCTCCCATCTTCCCGGGCTCAACTTCACTCCTGGCTTCAACCTTCCCCCCCTCAGCGGCACAGGGGGACGGGGAGTGGGGGTTACGGTCAGTTCATCTCACGGTGTTTCTGCCGCTTCTTCATCCTCAGGGGGAGGGCTCCTCTCATCGTTCCCCTGCTCCAGCATGGAGTCCCTCTCACGGGGTGCAGACCTTCAGGAGCAAACTGCTCCAGCGTGGGGTCCCCCACGGGGTCACAAGTCCTGCCAGCAAACCTGCCCTGGCGTGGGCTCCCCTCTGCACGGGTCCACCGGTCCGGCCAGGAACTTGCTCCAACGTGGGCTTCCCACGGGCCACAGCCTCCTTCAGGTGCCTCCACCTGCTCCGGCGTGGGGTCCTCCACAGGCTACAGGTGGAATCGCTACACCCCCTCATCCTTCCTCCATGGGCTGCAGGGGACAGCCTGCTTCACCATGGTCTTCACCACGGGCTGCAGGGGGATCTCTGCTCCGGCGCTTGGAGCTCCTCCTCCCCCTCCTTCTGCACTGACCTTGGTGTCTGCAGAGTTTCTTACATCTTCTCACTCCTCTCTCTGGCTGCAAAAGCTCTCTCTCTCTAAGTGTTTTTCTTCTTCTTAAAAATGTTATCACAGAGGCACTGATTGGCTTGGCCTTGGCCAGCGGCGGGCCCGTCTTAGAGCCGGCTGGCATTGGCTCTGTCAGACACAGGGGGAGCTTCTAGCAGCTTCTCACAGAAGCCACCCCTGTAGCCCCCCCGCTACCAAAACCTTGCCATGCAAACCAAACACAACATTTCAATGCTTACGCACTGTAATTTCTAGTGTGATTTTCCCCCCTCCCCTCTCTTAATTCATTTTCTTTTAAAAGCTCAGAAATTTACATCAATTTCTTATGGCATTTATCTCCCATTTCCCTGGCAACAAAGAGACAAAGAATTATTATTTTTTAATTTAGGCACTATGTAATCAAACCAGTGCTATTCGGCAAAGCATGCGTGCACATGGCTGTGTTGCATCAATGTACTTAAACAGTATTTCACCCTGGCCTTAGTTAGTAAATAACCTTTACAAGTTCTTGAAGCCCTGACATTTTACATTCAAGGATTTGACAAACGCGTTATTATTTACATCTATCTTTTATGCACCTTCCCTTCAGTCTCCACATCTGCTTTCCACACCATATTTATTCCTTCTCTGTGCTTCATAATCTTATCACCGTGTTTTATTCTCAAGACATGCTTTATCTATACTTTGATTACTCTTACTCTCCCCTCTTCATTTGTATAGAGGGTATTTTAAATGGCTCTAAGCTACCCAAACAAATTGACTCAAAACGGTTCAACGTCTGATGCTTTATGTCCAGTAGCTTTTAGCTTCTCCGTTATATTCATCACATCTCACTCCTGTTCATCTGCTCTTTACCACGTTCTTCCAAACTTTGGTCTACGGAATTTACACATCCTTATTTCTCTTCCCTTTGGTTGTACCCTATATTCATCCATCCAAAGCATTTTCAGACACTCATCACCGCACATCTAAATGCCAATTGATTAAATTACAGCCAGTACTCTTTGGATACCCTCTCACCTCTTCATCCAATTGTGTCTAGGCACTACTGAAAATGAAAGGTCAGATGCTGCCCCTAATCTGTTTGCACAACTCCCCGTGGAGCTCAGGGTGACTCGTTCCTACACAAGGTCTTCCAGCCTGTCACCCTGTTACAAGGAGCGTTTTACAGTAGATGAAGTGAGCCAAACAAAGAACCGAATCTGGCCCCGCGCTCCCCGCAGCGCAAGGCAGCGTACGCACGCGCGTTGAACGGATGCTCGTGGCCCGTCACGTACGCCGATGGTCCCCAGTCCAGCAACCATTTCTACGTGGGGGGGGGGGGGGGGGGGGGGGGGCAGACTTATGCAGGACTCGCTGATGCCAAACGCGAGATGCGGGGTGTGTTACAGTAACACACCTCCTCCACCTGACAGAGGACAGGGAGCCCACCAGCATGGAGGCACCAGCACGTGGCAAACCTCTTGCAGAGGGAGGGTGGGAACTGCAGGCAGCAAAAACTAGACAAACTTGCGATGGAAATGGAAGGTAAGGGAGAATAAAGGGTCCAAACGTGGTTCTCAGCATGTTGAGCGCTAGTTATAGCTCACCAGCTAGAAAGAAAGAAGGCACAACCATGCTGGTCCATGCATATTTGAGGACTGACAACATTCCCTCCACAAAGGGCTTGCGTCAGGTTTTTTTTGACTTTACATTGAGCTCCCTCCCCTACAAACACCCATGTGAGCTGCAGTCTGAGGCAGCACAGCTCACCAAACGCTAGCGCTTGCGTTCGCTCCGTGAGAGCGGCAAGATGCTGCAAGCCCGGGACATCACCGTGTCAGCGTTCACTGCAGCTGGCAACGTGTAAACCACGCTCCCACCAGCGGCTTCATTTTAAAGAGGCTTTTAACCAAAACTGGGGGCCACTGGCCCCGGCCACAATCCCATAACGGAACAGCGTTGATGTGCTGCTTGTCCCAAACAATGCTGCCGTGAACAGTCCGCATGGTCTTGGGCACTTCAATTACCCGCCACCTACCCACACGAAACGTGTTCACTGGAAGACAGTCCTGGAAGGAAGCGGCCACGGGAGCATCTCTGCTGCTCGATCCAGCCCAGCTAACGCGGATTATACCCACCAGCCACCCAAGCTAAAGTCACGCTGCTTGTACATCTAAGGATCTTGAAAATAGGGTACTAAGTGGACTACAAGGTTTTATTGAAGCCGTGACTAATTTTCCAACTCGTAAAGCCCAGTGGGTCTTAGTAGCCCATGCAGGCAGGCCTGTCAAAATGTTTTTATACTGCCTGAAAAAGTGTAATTGCCAATTGCTTTTTCCGGGGTTGAAATTCGGTATTAAAACCACGTATTACCCAAATACAGTTTCCAAAGGAACTGGGGATTCTAATAGTCTAATGACTGTCTCCTAGAGTTCATTTTTCACTTTTCAATAATTGGTTTTTCAGTTGCATTTGCATAGAGTACATGTAAAATTCCATAGCCCATTAAGTTAATCACAACATGAAGCTAATAAGCATGGACACGCAAAGACATACCTAAGCCCAGATCAATTTTCGAAGCGGCGATTTGAAGTTGCAGCAGAATAACTGCTCCTCGAGCCTGCCAATTTGATAGGTAAGAATGTGTTTTAAAGAATTGAAATTTTACACTGCTGAGAACAGCCCATAGTTACTCAACACACTCATCTAAAGAAAAAAAGTCTTAAAAAAAAAAAGAAAATCCAACACATTTTGAGAAGGGGATTTTAGCGACAGTTCAAGCAATTGAACCAGCAGTTTTCCTTCTGCATTTGCTCTTCCCCTCTCCATCCTCCACCCAACGGCATCTCTCCTGCAACAGGCTGAGTGCATTAAGGAACGATGCTCTACAGCATCCAGCTCTGCACGGCCTCACACAAGTACCACTCCTCAAGTGCTCTTCACCACCACATTTCCAATTACACCTCCACCCAACATAACTCTGAGGAACACCTATATATCAGCAGGCTCCTTCAATTCTCACAAACTGGTTTGGATTTGCATTTTTCCAGCCCCTGTAGCCTCTGAGCAGCCACACACACATGTTATCACTCTCCAGCTGACCCAGAAACCACCTACTGATCACAGACAGGTTGCCCAACCCTGCCTCGGAGGCTGCAGCCATCTCTTAACCCAGTGCAGAAGGAACACGCCTCTCCTGCCCTCAGAAAACAGGAGACTTCCATGGGAAAGTTTCCACTTTGCAGAACGGTTTTATGCCGCCGGCTTTCCATCTGCCTGCCTGGAAGGCTCTGCTCCATCCTGTTCTTCGAAAACAAGGGGTTTGTTCTGGAAAGCCATGCCTAGGAAAAAGCCTTTTCTTTCTCTTTTTTTTTTTTTTTAAATAGTATTTCACCCTGATGCAGAATGGGATTTTTTTTTTTTTTTTTAAAAACACGCCCTTTCTCCCGTGTGAAAAAGGGATTTCCATTTACTGGCAAGGTCTATACTCAAGGACTCAAACAGAATAGATGATGTCAGAGCTTAAGAGCTTTTGGGATGATAGTTTTGTGGCGGCAGAGCTGCTCTCTTTTGAAGCTGAAGGATTTGAACGAAATTATGGGAACGTAGCCAGAGGCTGTTTGTTCAGGGTTGGCTTTAGAGGGTGGGGGCTTGGCAAAAGAAGGGAAATCATTGCTTTTCTCAGCAATAATATTAAATACATTTGAAGGCATTTTCTTGTTTTGCTGGTGATTTACAGAAAGATACGTCATTTAAAACGTATAATATAAACAAAGAATAGAGGTGGCCTTTGGTAGAAGGTGTGTTTCCTCTGATGGGAGAAGCCCCAAACCATTGACTCCAATGCTCTGGCTTTTCTCAAGAGGTTCAATGGGATTTGGCACAAGTTTCCTTTTAATGCCATAGCTACTCTTAATTTCTCCGCAATTATTCAGATATGAAGCCTTAATTTTGTTGTTGTTGTTTTTGTTAATCATGACATCATGGGTGGAAACCAGGCAAAGCAAGCAGCCCCAAAGGGAAATAAAAATCAATCCAAGCTGCTCATTAAAAGGTAAACCGTCAATAATCTTTGTCAGGCCTTTTTATCTTGGGTTTTAGCACAGTGTGATCCCTAAGGCAGCATGTGGTATTGAGATTTAAAATGGCTCCTACTTTTCACATCTCCATCAGGAAGATTAACTCCTTCAACACAGGCTGAAATTACCCCGATTCTAATCGGCACATAAGAATGCTACAGGATTAAAGGGATCATTTTGTAACAGCTTTTCTGTATCTGTGCTGACAGAGAAGTAAAAAAAAAATCAGCTTCTGAACTTGATTGAAATGGTGCAAGTCAAATATGTCCACAGATAGAGCCTCCACAATGAAAACTCAGATTAAAATCTGACCATTTCATACTTCAAGCATTTATATAATAAAATAAAATAAGATTTAATTGAATATGTGTGGGCTTTTCTTAATATTGAATTTTTTACATAAGCAACTGGCTGATTTAGGCAAACACCATAAAAGTCTATTTGAAAAGCTAATTTATTTAAATGCCTAATACCAAGACTAAAGATTCTTCCATCAGTTTCCTGGGAACTGAGCCTCTAAAACACAACTTTACGTCTTTGAAACTAGGGTGAACTCCTATCATATCATTAACATCAGGCTAATTATCAAAGTTATAACAGCTCTTTCAGTAGGAATAGTATTGTTCCATCCATGTACCACGTATTATAAAAAATAAGCTTCCAAAGAAACATTTATTTTATTCTTTGCCACAATGCTTTAAGCAGACTGCCAGCTACCTTTGCCTCCGTGTCCTCCTCCATGGACTTACTGCATTGGATAAAGCAGCATTCAAAAATCACAGGGTTTTTTTTTTGTTTTCCCCTTATATATAAGCTTTAGTTTGAGAATTTAAGGGGTTGGTTATGGAAAGGTGCAGCTAGTGCAGACACAGACCAAGTCTAACCGTTACCTCATGCTACAAGCAGGGATGTCCATATACAAACGGAGTAACAACTGAATCTGGATTCCACCCATTCAGGCTTTCTTGGAATAGGGATCTTGGTGCACAGGAAGCACACACCTCTATTACACAGAATAACTTATCTCAATAGTCAAAGTATGAGGTCAATAGATCCAATGATATTACTCCCTGCAAACTGGTGTGCTAATGGGATGATCCCAGGTCATAGGCTATTTAAGATGATGCTATCTGAGGTGACTGGAAAGGGTTCCCTTCCTCTGCCAAGACCCCGCTAACGCAGCATGGCAGCACACCACGAAGGCAGCACAGCCACCTTCGCAGCTCCTCACGCTTCTCTGTGCCAGGAGAGCATGCTCACCTTCTCCATCCGAGCTCAGCAGCAGTGACCAAAGCCCCCCGCAAAGCCACCTCCCCTTTCACAAGCTGCCCACGGGGGGAGAGCGAGACTGTTAAATACAGATGTGTTATTCAAGCATGGTAATACTGAGTTTTCTAGAAACCCCACGGTCTTTAACAGGAGCAAGAGCAGAGAGAAAGTAAAACAAAAAACATTTAATTCTCAATTATTAAATACTTTAAGAAAATACAAGAGGCCAATGCTTACCCATTATCATCATCCTACAGCCAGGTTTTCTTTATGTGATGCTTGAACTCCAGCAGTGAGGTAGGATTAAAAATAAAACCCATCATGAGCCCACAAGCTTATGATAGAAAAACCTAGTTTTGCAATGCAGGTTTAAAGTGATCACACTGAACAGTCAGTAAAACAGCAAAGATGTGCAGCTGAGGAGAAGCCTTACAAGAATAGTTGTATATTTATCACAGACCTCCCCTATTCGAAAAAAGCCGAACCAAACAAAACAGCAATATCCATCTACACCAAGGTATGCGCTTAGCTTAATCAACACTTTTTATTTTAGCTCGTCAGTTTGAATAGAGGCCTAAAAGTGTGCTGAATTATTTAGCTTGTTACTGCTGGATAACATATCAGGATAATAATCTGCTGTATTTACAATACTGAATAGGTTCTGATTTTCCTCCCGACTTATCTTGGGATGCGAACATTGAAAAGAGAAATGCAAAGTTTCATAGTTTTGTTTGGGACCAGAAGGGCCTAATTTAGAAATATCAGTAGCCCAGTTGCGTAGGTGCTAGGTCCACAGAGGGACGTAGGGCATGGGAAGATCCCCGGCAGGCACTGTGCCTGGACCTGGGCACCATCGTTCCCCTGCTGCCACGAAAAGAGAGAGAGGCTTAGAAACAGAATTCCCCACAGCAGCGTCATGCCAAGCTAGGCAAGGGAAAAACCTCAAAATCCCACCTCCCTTTTGAGCTCCAAAAACCTATGCTAAAATAAAATGGTGACGCAAAGAGGGTTTTCACTGTGGTACCGAAACACAGGTACTGACAGTGTCTTTGGATGCAGGGAAGTGGCTCAACGCATTCTTTTCAAACTGGTAGGAAGGGATGAGCTGGGACAAGGAAGATGACAGTCCTTCTGCAAGAGACACCGCTTTTCTGTCCCGAAAAAAAGATGACTCATCCTTTTGTAAAGGCGGTGCTCTCTGTCACTTCACACGAGCTACAGTCACAAGTTACCTGGCAAAAAGGACAGAGGTGGTTCTTGACTTTCCCCCTCAGAAGTTACCTTTAAACCACCTGAAGTTAAAGTTTATTTTCAGATAAATACATAGTATGAGGCAAAAATTCTTAATAGGAATCAACCGTGAGCTGATCAAACACACAAACACCATCAGCCAGAAAAGGCTACCAGAGGCACAATCCTGGACCTGCTCCAGATGCATCATGAGAAAAGCGGTCAAAGAGATCACGTAAAAATCACGTGAATAAGCCAACCACCAGAAAATACGTGTATTGTTGCTCAGTTTGGCATCTGGGCATTGCAGCTGCCAGGAGAGCAGGAGTGCCTGGAACCTCTGGAGCAACAGACAAGGTGCCAAGAGGAGTTTCCAAACTATAACCATGTTTTCCCTTCTGATGTGCAAGTAGCAAAGCCTGAGCCCCACTGCTCAGCCACCCTTCCGCACCCACGGGGCGGACAGCTGGAGTGGGAAGCTGGTTTGTTTACAACTTGAAAGGCACAATGCAGTTGTTAACTCCAGAATGAACTGGGCTCCTCACCCAGGTCCACTGGATACCACCAAAAGTAGGGATCCAGCTCCAAAGAAGACCAGAAAGGAGAAGAAGGAAGAGAAACCTCAGGTTGCGTTTCCATTGATGTACGTACATCCAGGAAGAAAAACTGCGGAAGAGACAGGAGTGCTTGGACAAAATTAAATCATATGGCTTCAGCTCACTGGAATGAAAGGTAACTAGAAAGAAAGAAAAATCCTTATCAAGCTCCCATGGAAATTGCATTCTCCTTCCCAACTCTCCTTCTACAGGCACTTCTTGAAGCTCTCCATCCTCCAGGTACCACAGCCAGGCAGCCTGCGATCAGTTCAGCCAAGGCACAGACTCGCAGGGGGCTAACCAACACACCCTGCCTTGCCAACCGCCCCGAGCCACCGCAGTCTCAGCACCGCAACTTCACGTGCAGCGCCGAGATGAGCCGTGTGAAGGACCTACACACAGGAGTGCCACGTGAAAGTCAAAATGGTGACTCATTCTAGCACACACTGATCTGTATTGCATTTTGGGGTATTGAACATATTCAGGCAAAGTCTGAATCCAGATCCTCATCTAAGATTAGCTGATATAAATAAATACATCCTGCCAGGCAATTAAAATCAAACTCTGCTGCACTGACTTACATCAGCTGAATCCTGGGCTCATGTACCAGGGTGTTTAAGAAAAAGATCTTGAAGGGAATATAAATATACAAAATTGGTGCTACACTCATTTGCTATAGGGCATGAAAACCAAAAATTGTATGAAAACTGATTCCCAGAACACTTGACGCAGTTCGGAAGTACAAGGAAGAATTAGACAGTTCCCTCAGTGATGGCAGGCACCGCATACATTTGATAAAACAGAAGTGCGGTACGGTGTGAAGTGAGAAACTAATCTCAGACAGACAGACAATTCCACTGTTGCTGGCTACTGACGCTGTGGAATTCACTTGTTAATAAGATACAGCAGTTTTTCTTGTAACGCAGACCCCTGAAAATGTTTGCATTTCAAGCAAACAGCTAATAAATGCTGAGATTGGTATCTGTTAATTTAACCCGCCATCTATCTCTGTCTGCGCCATCGTTATGAAATGCAACAATACGAGCAAGCAAACGAATATCTTAACTTTGGCATTTCTGATGAATGTTATGTTGAAAATTGCGCATCTTTGCCCATGAGATTTCTGGAACACTTGAAGTACGCCCAGAAAGTTATTCCATAAACTATCTACCAGACCATATGTTTGCTGCCTACAAGTCTGGGCAGGAAATGTCCAGTAGGAGCCACATCTGAAAAGAGGAAGAAGCAGCAGCCAACAGCGTTCCCATAACTAATCTGCATTTGCAAATGCCACATTGGAGTTGGCAAATGAAGCATTTCAAGTGCAAATAGCTGTGAAGACGTTTGTATGTAGCACTAAAACTGACGGGTAGACGCTGGGTTTGTTTCCATTTAATTTTAGTGACGTTACCTAGTTGTTGGTAGGACAAAGCCACTTCCCCAGGATTTTTTTTTTTTTTTTGAAAAAAGATCATTCTCACATGGAAAAAGCCCATTTCTCTTCTAAATGCTCATTTTGACGCATAGCTACTTACAATAATTGTGCTCAAAAATCATAGCAATTATAAACACTTATCCTGTGAACAATTATGAGCATGCTTCTCTAGGCAATATGGTCCTAGAAGTTTAAAGCACACACATTAAACATGGTTATGAAGTTTATAAAAACATATGTACATGTTGTACATATAAGCATATATACAATATGTCTCCTTTATGAGGCAATTTTATCTTAAACTGATTTTAGAATCCACTTGTATACGTTTCGAGAAGTCTTCACCTTTTATATATTTATGCATTAGACTGTATAATGCCTGTATTGTACGTGTGCAATTAGTAGATCACACCAAGATGATATGTTTTCCAGTAGCAAATCAATATAAATAGTTTAAGGCTGGGATAAATCAACACAAAGATGAAATATTATGATCTGGGGTTGCATTTACAGGATATAATTCCCATCTGATGAAACAGAGTTTCTGAAATATGTCTCTGTCACTTATCATTAACACTGACCAGACATAACCCCAAGATTATACTAATATAAGACAACATTCAATTAGCATACAGAGCGTGCTCTAATCAAAAGCCCACACAGCATTAGCAAAGTTTGAGATATTTTGAGATCTTTTTCCCCCCCTCATTCTGTGCTTCTACTTTGCAAAGAAAACATTCCACTTTCAGAAAATTTCCTTTTAAAAACCAACAAATATCCTTTAGTTGTCCAGCAGTCAATAACGTATTCCCAGAGGAAACTGCTGGACCATACTGCTGCACTAAGTTTCTCTCCTCACCTACAGATTCTCCTTCATCCTACCCAACAGGATCATCAATATAATTAATCTGCACAAGTATTTCAAAATTGAAATGCATGTGGGATACATGAGGTTTTCTTTGTTGAACCAAAACATTTTCTTAATGCCACGCGATCCCAAAGACCTCACTCATGGGTGCAGAAAGACCCCTTTTCCATCATCCCCCCAAAAGGTGGATCCTACATGGGAACCCCGGGATAGGGCAGGCGGTTTAGATTTGGGGGTTCTGATCCGGGAGGGAGGCAGGAGCCAACAGCACAGGTGGACAGCTCAGCAAAGGGGGAAAAAAAATTAAAAAAAAAACATTACAACCCCACCCTCAATCCCAAATGAGGAGTCATCTCCAGAGGAATATTTTTACAAATTATCGCTTCCAAAACCACTTCAGTTACCAAAATAACTCGCCTACTTTCCCAGAGGACTCTGCTTCCTGCAGCTGTGGCTCGCCCCAGGAAGGAATGGAAGTTTTTCAGCTATTTGGAGAAAAAAAATTAACTATTCAGCCAAGTGCTTGCCAGAGGGTCTTGAACTGGTCTTAAACAACCCCAAAACCTCTGAAGCCATCTTGCAAGTGCAGCCAGGCAGTTCTACAAACCTTCCTAAGCAAGGTTTTCCCCATTCTAACAACATACAGCTGGTATCAGTGGTGAAAACAACATCCAGTGCACGTGCGGATGAGTCGGTTGTGGTTTCACTCAAACATCGGTTTGTCCTGTTGTTTCACAGTACAGATTTGGAGAGAGCAATCAGAAGGACTAATACGCAACAGATTTAAGCGCTTGGAATTTTAAAGTTCACTAAACACAAAAGTAATTAAAAACTATTCTGTTTCCAGTACCTGATCCAACACGTAACCAAGCTGCAGCGCAAAACTTGCCTTTTTATCTATGTTTCAAAGTAAACACTTGTGACTGATCCCTGTTTTATCCTCGCCTCCCACATTGCCATATGGCTACGGATGTTTCAAACAGACATTATTCCAATAGCTCATTACTTACCATCTTGTGCTGAAGAAGAAAAGCTACAGACAGTTTTGACAAAAACAGCAATTGCCTAAAAATGTTAAGTATCACAGTCTTGCGTCGTCTTAGACGTTTTTAGTCTGGTAACAAGGATCAGCGTTAATGCCACACGTAGAGAGCAGTGAATCAGCACGTCTGTGCCGACTTCACCGCATCTCCAGTTTGCACTAGCGAAGGCTCTACTCCTGCCCAATTTAATACGGAACAGACATTTCTAATGCGAATTCAGCACATGTCCAGCCTAATTAAATTCAATATCCTCTCACTTCAGTATGTTTCAGTATTTCCTTTCTTATCGCACAAAGCTAAGACTTCAATCCACACGCTGACTGGGCCAAATGTCCTACTGTGCCATTACACGTTCCAGAGGGAAGAAAACCCTCCGGTCGCTCACCCATCCCAGGAATCTGCCGAC
Source organism: Grus americana (assembly GCF_028858705.1). NCBI lineage: Eukaryota > Metazoa > Chordata > Aves > Gruiformes > Gruidae > Grus > Grus americana. The sequence goes on from NC_072859.1 coordinate 31,420,131, forward strand.
TGCCGAGGGGGACCGCGACAGAGAGCAGCTGAGGTTGGTTTATGCGATCCTTGAATGATTCCCGTGGTGTACCAGTGAGTTTTAGTGAAAGATCAAGAGTTTTGGAGAAATGGTACTATTGAGGGGTCCTGGTTGAATTTCCTTCTGCCAAAGAAATCAAGTCAACGGGGAGCATATTTTGGAGTGAACACGTAACAGCTCCGAATTTAATGGGTTTCCCTGTGTTACACCCCAAGGCTGACAAGACCTTTCTGGCCAAGAGGAGAAAACAGGTTTTCTTCTTCCAAGAAAGCAGTAGACTGCTGCAAGCCACCACATTACTGTGATTCGACTCCTTGGCCAAGCCACATGACGCTACTGTGCGCATAGCCTCCCAGATGTGCCTCCCTGGCTAAGCTAAACATTTTTGTGAAGCCCTTGAGCAAATACATTTCAGCCTATAGAACAGAGCTGGTCCGAGAGCCTACATGAGGGCAACTGCACCCTACCACCATGCACTGGCTTTTCAAACTGCAGTAACCCGAATCCTTGCAATCAATGCCCCTGCAGACAACAGCAATCCGAGGAGAGTCCCAGGGCACAAGCCTCATACAGCCTTCGCGTTAATTTTTTTTAAGCTGGGTAGATTCAGGGAAAGGAAAAGGCTGCAAGGAAGAAGGAAGGGAGAACATGAAGTTCATCCTGTCTCATGAGATTTCAGTGAGATTTTATTATTTTACCACCTGGCCACCTGTTTCAGAAGCAGATGGAGAACTAACACTAGTTATTAGCAGAAGGAGGCCCTTCAGCTTACAATTAAGTGGTTCTGATTGTATCCTTTAGAGGTGAAAGTACACACTAAGTCATGTGTCCATCCATCATTTCAAGATGTGTCAAATAAGACGCTTATAATTAGCCATGAAGCTTACTAATGAACACCAGGCCAGCTCTCTGCTACTCCACACTAGCTCTGACCACCTTCCACTTCTGGCCCCTCCTGCTCTGACGTGACCCTGAAAACACCAGTCCTTTTGCTATGAGGAGGCACACATGTACCGGAGGCCCTACTTCCAACGCACATCCAAGCCTGCCAAGAGCCAGCAACGTGATTTCTAGTCCTTTGGCAGGCTTTACTGAAGAGCTCTTCTAGCAACATCTGGCTGACAAGACAGGCATCTGGCAGGCCAGCACCACGTTATTGATGAGGAAAGGCTGAATTTTAAACACAATGCCTGATACTTGAAATATGCCACTGTAACATAACATATATAAACACACACAATATATATAACATTTTATATACACACACAAATGTGTGTATATGTATATAAACATGCATAAAATAAAAATCAGTGTGTCTTTGAAGGGCAGAAGGCAAAGCTGACAAGGCAATCCAAGTGCACTAATGCACAGCTGCTCCAACCTCGGTGTACAGGGATGGCAACTCAGGCAACCGGGGTAGATGCACACTTTGCCAGATCAGAACTGGGGTTATTGAACAAAAGAAGGCAAAAATTATAAATTAATGTCCTTATTTTTAAAGCACTACAGGAGATATCCCAAATAATGCCTTCAAGATCATATAAGGACTTAAAACAAACCAAGACAGATTGGGTTTTGCACCAGAGGTATTTCCCTTGCTAATACCTAGGACGCAAAACATGTTTTGATCATGATAGGACCAGTCAGGCATTTGACTTCAAAGTACACTAAGCTAGAGCCTGCCCTCAGGTTAGATGCTCAGTGAAATTAAATACAGTACTTAATCAGAAGTTAATGTCTGTGACTCCTCCAAAGGTCAGCCTTTTTGTGTGCGCAAGTTTTCCCAGTCAATGGCTTCGGAAGGAAAAAGATGACACCCTCGCGATGTCTCTGGCATGACTTTCCATCTGAATTAAGAGTTGTTAATGTTTGTTGCATACAGTATGTCAGTCCTGCTTAAGAATAAAACCAATTAGAAGAAATTGCACTCCCCCACTTTTCTCCCCTCACAGGAGATTTCACCTTCTTTAGAGAAGAAAGTCTGGCTTTGCTGTACCAACTAATCCAGGATAAAGAACAGGCTTCCTTTTAGTCATTTAAGAGGTTTAATGTTTTGTCGTTCTCTATTTTCAGGATTAAAGTGACATTGTTCCCTGTGATCTAGGCTGGTGAGGTTCCTGGGGGTAGAACGCTGCCTGGTCTGCGGGAGCCCCGAGTTCGGGAGGATACAAAAGGCAGCGTTGCCACCAGAAGGGACGGGCAGAGCCGAAAGCGTGCCAAGAGGGGAAGAAACCCAAGGAGCTTGCTTTTGCCGCTACCAGGCCTAGAGAAACCTTCCCAACTATAGTTTGTTAAAATTTCCCGTAAAAAGGAAAGAAAATCAAAATAGTCGAGGTCATCTTTGGAAAAAGCTCCTGATCAGTTCGAACGGCATTCGGATTTAGGAGGCAGCGGAGTTTTTCAGTGAGCAGCTCCCGTCCTCACTCCCCCTAGACAGGGGCAGAACAACGCCATTTGCTAAAGCTCTCGGGTTCACTCTTAGTCACATCTGCTTCATTTTCTGTAATATCAAGTGACGTGACCTACACTTCTCTGCTACCGCATTACAAAGATGGGAAGAAAAGTTGTCCAAAACGCTAGCGAACTCCCACAGGAGTCAGAGGCACAACTTTATAAATCGATGATATTAAATACATAGGTTGATAAGAAACTTGTCTTTAATGTAGCTGCTGTTCTTGGACTAGAAACCAGCTTTGCTGTGTACCAGATATACTATCGCTACTTACCTTTTTAACTTTGTAAAAGCTCAAAACTTAATGCATTCGTGCAATTTCGCAATAACGCCTGCTTAACAAAGCCAGCAGCCGCAGGGATGCGAGAGGCAGATCTACAGATTGTGGGAATGTGTTTTGTTTAACAGAACCATGGAAGAAATTTGAGAATTCCTGTCCCTACCAGAAAGATTTTCTGAATTTGGAAAAGTTCATATGAACTCTGTTCCCAGGAACTATATTGTGGTTACAATGCTGACAATTCTTCTATTTAGGAATTTGGCCTTTTTTTTTTTTAAATAAGAAATATATACATATTGTATTAAATTCTTTTCAGTACACTACAAGCCTAAAAAGAAATGAACAAAAGATACTGAAGATTTACTCCCTTTTTTTTAAAAAAAAAAAAACTACCTAAAAACCCCCAATGCAGCCAGCTAATAATCTCCTAATAACTTCAGCACTACATTTTCCAGCTCTTCGTTTTCTCAGTCACACACCAAGCACTTTTATATGGCACTTTTTGTACTATGAATTTTAATAAAACCAGCAAAAGAATTGGGAAAGAAGCTAATTTTTTATATGCCTCTGGCAAACAGGAAGAATTCAAGAATAAGTTAAAAGATATCTTTCTACTACCGAAAATTCATTTTCCATAACAAGACACTGTCATCTTCCTGAGGAGCCTGTAATTCCAAGATAAAGATGAAAAGATGTTGTTTTATCATAATGACAAGTATCTGCATCCATATTTATTTTGTGCTCCGACATCACCGTACAGTTTGTATTGTCATGGTACATTGCAAAGTAGGAAAACATTTAGCTATTTCAATAACAGGAGAATAAAGGATAAAGTACTACAGGGAAATAGCGTAGCACAATCATTTCTGAGTATCCCTAGGAAAATATTTGACCCACATAGAGGGAATAGAGAACGCAGTTTGTTTCCTTGCAACTGCTTTTTCCATTTTTCAGTGGCCAGCCCATGCATTTTAATCACCCCGTACTACAGCTTTCTCCGTCAGGCAGCCACTTTGCTCCAGCTACATGAATAAAACCAGGACAGAAGCCAGTAAGCATGGAGGGGGGAAATCACCCCAAAAACCAGGCAACTAGTTTTGGATGCCCCAGGTGCCCAGATTTCACCCCGCTTGGTGGGTTTAGCGTTTCCTGGCCACCGGTTCAGCAGCACGCGGGCAAACTTGGGCAGCGTTTTCGGGTACGGCAACCCTGGAGGAGAACCTGGAATTCTGTCAAAAAAACCCAAACAATAGCGGGTAACTCCTCCCAGTAAATGGCTTAATCACTTTTCTGATAAAATTCAGAGTGGCTGCCTCAGAAATGTCTTACTTGCCTGTTACACTGTTACATACATGTCAGATAGCATTATGTTAGTGGCTTAACGTCCCCCTTGTTTATAAGCTGCGCTGAGGTTATCTTTTCACCTTCTTGTTTAAATAAATTCCAAATGTGTCAGTATCAGTGCCTCTACCACAGATTAATAGAATCAGCCAAAAGGATAGCTGACATTTTTGTTGCCATAGAAACTGGTCATGATGTTACACAGCTTGTCTAGTTCCCATTTGCCATATATCTAGCCAGCTTCTGAACACGGTCCCCTTTTGTTTCACGAGGAATTACATTAAAATATTAAAATATAATTCCATCTTAGTTCAGTCCCCATTCTGTAGCAGAGAGGATTATAGAATATTAAGATAGTTCCTAAGGAAAGTGCAAAGTGATGATAATATTGCTGTGTGGCTTATGTGCATTCCAGATTAAAAGAAAAAGAAAATACAAGTGGAGTAATTTATCCCAGAGCCCTATATCCCAGTTATCCTCCATTCAAGCATCTCCATCAGCTTCAAATAAACAGGCTTTTCCTCACTGAACCTCAAAGTGGATGTACTTCAAAAATGACTGTACAAGACAAAAACAAAAATAAAAAGACATTAGCGAAGATATTTTTTTAATACACCATCACCATTTTCCTGCATAATGCGTAACCTTCTCAGCGCTGCTATCAGGCTCCCTCACCACAGAGGCATCGCAGCCTCAAGAGAAAAACCACTCACATAGAATTAAGATGTGAAGTTTCAGCACTTAGCGATGCAGTGTGGATGTATATTGTGCCAGAGGGCACTGTACACTCTGAGAAAATGCAAAGCAACTCAAGCAAGAACAATATCTAAGGACTCCAAACTGTCACGGCCCTCTTCACCACTCAGACATACTAATTCTCGTTATTTTAGTGGAGCCCATTTGCCAATATGGGAATTAAGGCGAGAAATCGATTTGGGGCAGTTCATTTTCCCCTCTGCCAATATACAGGAAAACCAGAGGGACAGCCGAGGGAGCTGAACTCCACCGCACCGGGTGCTATGCAAACAGACGGCAGCTCCTGCTCCAAAGGGACTTCTTCCAGCCAAACAGCAACAGCTGGACTTTGCTCTGGTCACCCAGAGACATCCAAACCCACGTTCTGGTTACTTTAATTTGCAGGTAAACAACTACGTCACTGTCACCATTGCCAACGTCTATCCCAGTCACCGCAATAATCCCAACACTGAGTTTGATCCTTATTTAGGCCACTAAGCACCATTTTGTTTTTCAGTGTCCAGGTAGGTACATGTCACTCGTTACTGTGGCCAGGGACATCCCTGAGCTGCTCTCAGGTGCTACAGTAATAAGCACAAGCAGACAGGTAAGACGGGCGCAGAAAATCCTCACTTTCCATGCTTTCAAGCGTGGTCATCAAGAGCAGCTTCTCAGGGCTTCCCATTGCTGCAACCATGCGAGAAACTCCTGCAGAATTTCTATTTTACTTCACCCAGGAACATGCAGGGACCCACTGACAGATGTCAGATATTAAGCAAAAATTTTGCTCCAAGCAAAGCACTGGATGCTCAAGCTTATACGTGGCATGCCATGGCCTTTGACTTTGAAGTTATTCATGCCCAGCGTCAGTCTTTTATTCTCCCCGCAGTTCATAATTATGCTCCACTTGGGGCACAGCGAGACCAAGCAGGCGTTGCTGGCGGCTTTCGGGGGGGCTGCAGATGGTCCCACAAAGCAGCTCTGCATCTGCTGAGCAATATTCCTGCTCCCTTCCCAGGGAAGGAAGCAGATGAGACGACCCAAGTGCCTTGCACGACTGCAGAGGAGCAGAAGAGCTGCAGCAACGCCCCCTTCCATGTCGCTCCGAAAAGAAGCTAGCCACAAAGGCCAGATGGCAGCTGGTGCTTACGCAACTGTGCGGTGTGGAAACGGAGAAAAGCAACTTCATATGAGGTTTGTTGGACTTGCAGCCTCTCTGCAGCATTGGAATACTCCTAAGAGCTGGTAAATGGGATGCAAGGAGATGTGAGAACTATAGCCTCTTACCACTGCTAAGAAAATGAAATAAAAAGATAGGCACAGCCCCTGCAAGAAGCACAGTAAGCCACTCTCCTTCCCAAGCTAACCCAAAGGCCAAAGATACACCCATCCTTTTGAGCAGCCCCGACAGAGAAACTGTGTCAGTTCAACCCCAGTCCAGCCTGGAGTTACTCACATTTTATAACTGTTACCCAATCATATCTTTCAAAATTCTCCATTCTTGTCATTTGTACAGAAGAGGAATAAGAGGGAAGATGGGGAATAACAAGGTTTGTTGAACAATGCAAGCTGCAGAGGAAGCCGTTTGTTGTCTTGAATTTCCTGGGTTTGACAATCGGGTTAATTCTGCATGCCTGGTTGCATCAGCATGTTGAGTTATGCAATGTAGCAAGCTGTCGCACTGTACAAAGCATGACGTATCATCTCATTGATGCATGAAATTAAAAAGATGTGGTTTGCTGGGTCACCCACAGATAAACCAAACTTGATTTTCAGTCAATCGCCTTTTAATTATATTTAAACCTTGCAAGATGGGAGGAAAATAAAAAAAGAAGAAAAGATTGTTCAAATACCTGCTCATCCACTAATGGTAAATAATTCCAGCCAGTCAACGCTAGAAGTAGGTGTGGCAGCATGGTATTTTCTTGCTGGTTTTGACACACTGATGAAGAAGTCATCACGATGCTCGCTTGTCCCATCCCCGCAAGGCAGGCAAGGAGTGGAGCAGCCTTCACGGGGCAGGCCAGGACGGCAGGAGGCCGCTCAAGCTACGTAAGCTGGGAGTATTTACCCTAAACCAACCCACAAATGGAGCTGGAGTGCTGGCACCAGTGCTACAGCACGGCTTGGGTTTATTTCCTTGCATTGCTGAGGTTGGCAGAGACATCTGGAGATCCTCCCTGCTCAGGCTGGGTCCAGCTGGGTTTTGAGGGTCTCCAAGGACAGAGACTCCACAACCTGCCTGGGCAACCACCAGCTGGCAGAAATAGCCCAAGAAAATAGTTGCTGGGAATGCAAGGCTTCCTTTAGGCAGGATGCATCTCTATTAGCAAACCCTGGTTTTGAGGATCTAGATGAGAACCACGTGCACCCCAGAAGAGTTCACATTATTGAATTTACAGTTGCTTCCACAGGAGCTTGTTCTTCAGGTATGCCATTTAGCTATCCCTCCCTTTGCCCAAGAAAGCAATTATTTTAACATAGTCAGAAGAATATAAGCATAATCTTTTAAAAGTCCAAACATACATTGTTGTAGCAACAGAGATAGCAGCAGGTCGGGTCTCAGAGCTGGGCTATGGGTACTCTGCAGCAACAGTCGATATATTCAGAAAAGGCAACCCACTCTCAGTCACAGCATAAGCTACGGCTGCTGTAAGACAGGGTATGACCTGGAAATTCAGCCGTAAAGACAGGAGCAAGTGCAAGAGGTTGAGAAAATTACTGGAGCCTTAGCAATAAGCCTACTCACCTCACCTTTGGCTTTGGGGAGATTCCCCATGAAACAGGGACAATCATCTAGCAAGGCTGGAAAGTGCCAAAGTTGCACTCAGCAAAAACAGAAGAGGTGTCACACGTGCCCTGTCCAGGCACCCTGCAAAGACAAGAGCTTGACTTTGAAAACTCTGCTACTGGCTTCACATGTAGCAGAAACAGGCTGCAGATTTTAAAAACAATTTAGCAAGCGTGCAATTGAAGGAAACATTGAGGGTGGGTTTGGTTTTGGTGGGGTTTTTCCCCCCCCCCTTAAAGAAAGCAGGAGGGAAGGAGTAGGCAAACAGTCAAAGAGAGCAAAATATGAAGCTTTTCCAGCTCTTTTTGTAGGCAATGTTGGACTTTGCCCAGTACAGATAATGGCTGGCAGAAGATGTAGTAAATTCATGCATCACCTTCCTGGAATATAAATTATTCCCCCCCAGGAATGGAGACAAGAAGTAAAACTTATCTTAAAAAATTTATTACTGTAATCATTTTTAAAGAGTTTCAGAATCTAGTGGGTTTCTCTTTGGGATGAGGGTGGGATGCGAATGGTGCCCAACACTGATGTTGCCATGGCAACAACTTGTTGCTGGACATAAAAATGCTTTCTGTCACTCCGGGAATATAAATCAATAATTGCCAGGGTAAAATGAGGGTTTGTTCTGCCATACCATATTCACGTGATTTGTTAATTAAACCCACACCATTAAGGCCTGCGCTCACCGTGAAAGCATGGTTCTTCCCTGCGGGCGACGCGGGCCCTTTGGAGCTGGGACAGAAAGAGATCTGTGCATCACTTAAATCCCATTTTAACCTGCTCTGCGGAACTAAGTGGACTATGGTCCACACGTTTGCTTCTGCACAGTACAAATTATGTCTCTGTCATCCGTTTTTTTGTTTAAGAATGAACGGTCTTTTTATTTCATCATTAATGTCCTGTTTTGATAGTAACTAAAAAACATACACAAACAACATTATTAAGTAGCCTTGTCAAAAACACAGCACACGATATACACTATATACCATAGATATTTTCCCACGCAAACCACTGTTCAGACCAGCGCAGGCAGTGACCCTGAGCAAAACCAGTTCTTGGGACTAACGGTAGGCTGCTATACATGCACAAAACTACCCATTGCACGCCTATGAACGACACACATCCCGGGGAAACTTGATGTTTGTCCAGAAATTAATTATAAACCAGGTAACTTAAACATTTAGCTTACAGGACTTAGAGCAAATAGAAAAATTAGTTGAGATGTATACCTATACATGGGGGTTTTCTCCCCTTCAGCAAATAAATCATTTCAATCTAAGGAAAATATGAGAGAAGATAAAGCGTGAAGCACTATGTAGAGCCAAAACAGCAGCACATGAGATGGCCCCAGTTCTGAAAGCCTCTCCAGAGTGAAGTTACAGTGGAGTCTGCTCCACTCCAACTGCTCCATGACAGAGAGGACTCAAGAACAGGTCGAAGCCACTGCCACTTGCTCCCCACATCTGTTGGTTTGGCTTGAACCCTCCCAACGGAGGTGGCAAATAGCCTTTCTCCTCCCTGTGTCCTCCGAGCAGGTCCTCCGATAATCGTCAAGTATTTCCGTATCTCAAGTGGAGAACTGGCAGGTTAATGAATATGCAGAAGTCACATCTGCAGCCTAAACATACAGGAATCATTTCAATGAGTCATGTATTTATAGCAAGAAATTTCTATTATTAGTAACATAATTAGGGCCTGAGATTCATATGCACAACTCTAATCTATTTGAATGAAAGAACATGCAAGTACCCCAAAGCAGAACTTATCCTCCTGTATTCAGACAAAAATACACTGGGTCTTTGGCTGGATACAATTTTCAATGGGAAAAAGGAAGAAGAATCAGGTTTAATAAGTCCAACGGGTAGCTAAAGAAATTAGTTCTGAAAGCCCTGAACTTGATGGCAGCAATGAAATTCAGGAAAAAAAAAAATGTTTTTGCCATAAGTGATAATCAAGAAAAATAGATTAATGGCTTTTAGAATAATACAAAGCAATAAAATATGCAGAAAGTCATTAATATATCTATTATGTGAAAGGTTGTGAATCATAAGCTTTTGTATTGTTGGAAAAGGAACACTAAGCAAGAGGTCTGGATTTCAATAAAGCACATAAGTAGCATTTAATATGATGTAAGAGCTATAACATGATAAAGTGTATCCCTGTCTTTCAAGAAATTCCTTTATAATGGAACTTTCCTCATTTCAATAACTTTATCCAAGATAAAAAAAATAAAAATCTATCACATTGAGTAGCCACTTTAAGGAAACCTAATAAAATGTAATTTCAAACAATGCTCATTTAGCCACCTGCTAATGCAAAAGATAGCACTCACTGCATGTGACACTGCCTGTTCTCCTTCCTTTTTAACTCAGGAGGACGTTAAATTCTGCTAATTTTGAATACAGACCTCAAATGTGGTCCCTTCACTTGTGCAGTTTCCACGCTAATAAATGCATTATGAGAGTTTAGAATGAATTACTAGGCAGAGTTTGACTTCTGACTAGGAATCTTATTAAAGCACAGCTTCAGGGAAAGGTTTTTAATGCAGCATAAATTGTCATGGCAGTTTTTACAGATGGTGTGGCAGTTTCCCCCCTTTTATTTTTTCCTGTCCAGTTTCAAATTAAACACAGGGTATTGAGTAGTTTATGCAGAGTGAAGGAACCCAAATCCTCCCCCTGCTATCCTCCACCTCTCTAACATGCATCTCAGCATTTCCATCTTCATTTTTAAAGTCTTTTCCAATGTTGAACTTTGTCATGCAACCCCATTATTTCTCACATTATATATAAAAATGTTTTTTGTTTTTCCCACCACAACACTTTGCTACCTCATTCCCAGAAGCTACAAGCATTGGGAGCAAGACAGCCAGGTAGGAAAAAGCTTTGCCAGACCACAAGAGCTCACCGAGAAGTTCACTTGAGCTGTCTTCCGACTCTCCACACGTGTTTGGATAGGAAAGCATTTGGGAGAAGGAGTCAGAGGTTCACCTCAAAACCTTGTACTTTCCATGGCCATATCTTGTCTAAGTTGATAACTACAGCAGCTTTCATGCTAATTGGTGACATTTCCTTTGGGACATCACCGTTGGTTGCATATTAGTGTCAGTGCATGTAAACCAGCTTGTTTTTATTCTTGCACCGTCTGTCAACAATAACGAAGGTGGGAATTGCCAGGGCTGTCACTGGATTTGCTTTCGTTTTTTCTACAAGTGGTTATTAAACCTATCTTTTCTGTGACACTCCCATCACCTTTGTCTGTAAATTTGTTAAGGTATCACTGAAATAATAACAGCAAAATTAAACAGCACAGCTGAGGAGCAGAGGAACAGTTTGGTGACCTCCATATCCACTTTTTTAGCAACACCAAACCACCATGGGGAGGTAAGGCAAAGCAGAAACAGCAGCTGTTTAGTAGTCTGGAAAGAAACTCCCCGTACTGATTCCCAATACCGGTGACATGATGAACACAACGTTCTCCTTAGAAAACACACGATGTGAGACCCAACACATACAAAATAGAGAATAATCTGGGACTTGGAAAAAAGCAGAGCTGCACAGACTACAAAAGACAAAGCAACTTCAATCCTTACTTTCAGGACTCTGAACTTCAACTCCCAACCTTCCCCACCGACGTAGCCAAGCGCGTCTCTGCACCTTTGTGCAATTACAGCACAAAGAAGTTACCTCTGACTCACCACCAGGCCCAGCCTTAACTGCAGGGGCTAGGAAGTTATTTAATATTTCACCAAGTTAACTGTCAAAAATCCAGAAGGTAACTGAACTGCTCCTTATGTAAATACTTTTGTCACAGAGCTGATTCATGCAAGCCTGCATGCAAATATTTCCACAGTTCCCCCAGATCAACAGAATTACACACCTGACCTTGTTTTGCAGGACATCTGCATTTCTGTAACATTATGCATCAAGAAAGTATACAATTTTAGGGGAAAAAAAAAACCAAAACAGTACCTTTTCACATTGCAGAGTTGCTCCCACTCTCAGCATCTAAACCATTTAATCTAGTCAGAGAGGATAAAAACATCTACTGTCACTCCAAACACTTCATAGCGGCAGCTCAGCTTTTCTTCCGCGTCGCACACCCCAAAGCCAGCTGCTGGCAGCAGCGGTTGGCAGGGGAGCTGGGCAAGCCCTTCCTCTTCAGAGGAGACCCCTGCTCCCAGCTAAGCCCCCCCAGAGGGGCTGAGTGTTGCCCAGGTGCAGCTGAGGGCTTGGAGCAGAACAAAGCTGATTTTCAGCCCCCAGGACGAGTGGGTCGTTATTACCTGCACATGGCTGGGCGGCTTGGCTTGCAAACAACTCATGATTGGTATCACCTGTACCCTTATCCAAACCACTCCCTGTTACCACTCCAACCAACACATAATCCCCAGAGCTGCAAGTCCTTTGATGGTCCGGGAAAAAAGTTTGTTCCTTCTTTGTAAGCCAGTGTGATTTTTTTTTTAAGGAAACATCTGAGTTCTCCTGAACATCTTTGACTTGCTGCAATCCCAGACAAACCTCACTTTTTCGTTGGCTGCACAGACTGAGCAATGTTTGTTTCTTAGAGAACAAGACGAGTCCCCTGGTTTTGCTCCTGCACAGAGCCCGATGGACGTGCACATCCATGGACCAGCCCCATCCCGACCCATCCACTACCACGGCTGAACATTATGACTGGGGGCATCTCCACAATGTATCTCCCTGACTGCATTCATGGCGTTTTCACATGCGTGTGGGCTGCAGGGTGCTTCTGTGCCAGGAGGTGAGCTGAAGGACTGACACTGAGGAGAGGGAAGACTGATAACTCCTGTATCCCTGCAGGGAATCAATTGTTCCTCAGCCCCAAACCAGCACCTAGGAAAGCCCAGCCTCTGCCCAGAGCAGCTTCCCCCTACCCAGAGACCTGCTCCTCCAGCTGGTCTGGAGAGCCTGGCTGAGCAAGGTCCACTATGACCCACATCGATACCTTCATACCGTGTCACTTTGTGACAGGCCTTTCTCACAAGCTGCAGTAAAAGGATGTTTTTGCAGAAAGATTGAAAATGTTAACAAAGATTCAATCAACAGTTTAGCTTGGTGTAGGAGACCTCAGAAGGCCTCAGAAGACCATAAAGTACGCAAGATGACTTGAGAGAACAACCTGGTAACATCTTCCATAATTCAAACAAGCCTGAATAATTTCAGTGATAATAATTTATTCAATGACTTCAGCCCCTTCACTGTCTACAAATTGTCTTTTAATGAGTTACAATGTTCCTAGGTTTATTGTGCCTTTTCATTAATTTGCTTTTTTTTTGGTCTGAAAATTCTTCTCAAGTAATTCAGTGGCTATGCTAATGAGCTTTGTAGCCAAACAAGTCACATGTTCCTGTTTTGGTTCTCCAAAGGCTAAATTGTAACAGTAAAAAATCAAAAGAAATTAAGTTTTTCCTGTAGTCACTGAAAAATTAACTTTCTGCATCTCCAAACCTGGGTTGCTGGCTGCCAGCCCCAGCAGCTCCATCTGGCTCCCTTCCTCCCTCCGACGAGGACTGGGATGACCCAGCAGCCACCGCGCCGCACAGTCCTGCTGTCGCTCATGTAATATGGATAGGTGGGGGCCACACTGGAAACATCTTCAAGACAAGATTTCCACCACCATCTCATATAATCTCCTGCATTAAATTGTGCCAAAAGCTCATTCGGTAGCTTCTGCATCAAGCCTGACTTCTGACTGCACGTTTTCTAGAAGGCTGTCCAACCTCAGTATTGTTAGGTAGTAGATGGGGACTCCAACAAACCTGTACAGAAGCTGTTCAACTGGTAACTGCCTTTTCAGCTACAAAGGCATGTGTAACCCAGCTCGGTCACACCAGGGAAATAAGAAAATAAAATCCACACAGAATCTATAGGAAGTGGAATAAAAATTATTATTTCCAACTATGTCTTGCCTGAATTTTTTTTTGCCTCTGGAGGATTTCTCATGTGGATATTTAAGGTAAGAACCTAAAATTTATATGCAAGTGCCTAAGTCCCTATTCTCTTTTTCCAAGGAGCTCAGCACCCACAGCTCATAACAGCAAAAGCCGGTCAGTGCTCTCATTGCAGGTTCATCCATCTTCCCTGGCTGCTGAACTGGGTGAAGCTCCACTTCCCCGCTGCTGACTCGGTGACCTGCCAAGACTTTTGGACTGTCACTACCCCTCCATGTGAATTCCTAGAGAGCACAAACCATGCGATGTGCTGCTTGTCCCTTAGGCTATTACGCTGGCATCTCTATATAAACTTGGTATTGCAAGGGACACAAGTCGTTAATGGAAACCTGAAGGTTTGCTCCTAAGAGTAAATTAATAGACATACATATTTTATATAATCATCAACAAAGGGAAATATGCCTGTGCAGCCATGTATACAGCTTCTGCTGGAAGCAGGAGACAAATATTACTAGTGGAGACTCAGATCCAGGCGTGCCTCCACATTTTTCATCCTGTCAGATGCGCAGACCTGCAAAACCTTGAACTGTGCAAGTCCCACAGAGAATCCGGCAGGGATTTTGGGTGGGACCAAACCAGCACAGACTTCAATGAGGAACGGCAGCAGAAGAGTTTCCTCTGTCTCCTTTTGACACCAACTAGAATCACAGTGAGATCCCCTGCACCAAAGCCATGCAACCAACAGCAATTGCTGTGTCTACATGGAAATGACCGCTTAGCAAGCGGTAGGATTTTCCCAAACAGCTTAGTTTGGGCCAGCAAACTAACTTCATGCAGAACACGGAACTGCAATCAATCCGATCAGCTACTATCTGTTATCAAGCTGGGGATGGGCAGGTGGCACAGAAATAGAGATGATGGCTTTTGGCTTAGGAATAGCCCGAGAAAGGCTCTTGCCCTTGAAGGTGTGGATGCTGATGATGGATTATCCTCAGCATCTTCATGACTTCTTGGTTCACAGATCTTAAGGTCACTTTTTGACCTGTGAAACTCAAATTACATTTCGAGACTGAGGGGTAGGTTCAGACTAAGTTTATTTTATCAATAGGCTGTGTGAAATGTTTATTCTATCAGCAGTAGTGCAGGTAGTCCATGAGTCGGCTGTCTCAGCTCCAGGAACGTCCTGTACTCTTCAGCAGGCTATCTGCTGGGACAGCATCTCTTACAGCTTCTGTACCTACATTTCTGAGTGTGTACTTCTGCCAGCGTGGAGCTCCACTTGATTCAGTAACCATAGTACATGTTTACACCCAGAAACCGTCTCTCTATAAATTTCCTACAGTAGCATACTAAGGCAGAAAGGAGGCAGTGAGTCTACGTGGTTTACACCCTGTAAGCTCCAATCAGACACATTTTGCTAAGAAAAGCACAAAATAACTCATCACTGAGGTTTTCAGGAACCTCCTCCTCCTATCATCTATTCAGATCACCTCTGCCAGACCTGCTTTATTAAAAGAAGACAGGCAACCTTGATCATGATGCTGTGCTTTGAAGGATGGGAACCACAAGAACTGTAGTAACTAGAGAAGGGAAGAGAATGCAGTCACTGGGATGGAAGAACTGTTCCTCAAATATGGGAAAAGGAGACCTCCACCATTCCAGTACTTATTATGGGTTGGAGTTTATTTCGACTAAGACACCAAATGTCCCGACATGGGACATCACACCTTGGCTCTGACAAGAACAGAAATGTCTTCCCTTATGAAACACCTTCATCCCCAACAGAGCAATCCCAATAATCACCACAACTTTTTCCTCTAGAAATATTTTGTTTTCCCTTACGGGTTTTTGTGGGTTTTGTGTTTTTTCAAAGCAGCCTACCGGCCTGCTCTGCCACTTGTTGCTTCTGGCACATATAGAGACTTTATGCCACGGTTTTAATTTGCATTCCCCAATGAATATATGATTAGCAATTGCATTTATAATTAGTAGTTTTGTCATTTAAAGTTCACCAGTTTTGCAGCCAATTATTGAATAAGAAGCTGTTTATTATTTTCAATATATTATTACTTTATTATGGCTCATTGCTTTAAAATACTTAGTTTAATCCTTCGCAGGTCCTTAAACACAAATATGGCAGCTATTAGCAACCTCTTCA
Source organism: Grus americana (assembly GCF_028858705.1). Taxonomy (NCBI): domain Eukaryota; kingdom Metazoa; phylum Chordata; class Aves; order Gruiformes; family Gruidae; genus Grus; species Grus americana. The sequence continues at coordinate 31,435,826 of NC_072859.1, forward strand.
GTCAGGCATAAAATTGTACCCACAGGCCTCATAAACAACGGAGTGCTTTGGAGAGATTAAATCAGTGTATACAGCTGCGAGGGAGGCCATTAGGAAATACATTCTCATTCTGCCTTAGTGTTATTTTGTTTTGCCACTGTGCTCTTGTCAAATCTATCAACTACCTATGCTCTCCTCTCCATAAATAAGAGATGTCATCTCACCAGGTCCATCCGTCAGAAACATTTCAGTCAACATACAATTACATCCTGCAGTCTCCTGCTAATATACTAATTTCTAGCATTTGTATTTGAAACAGGACAAGCCGAATGGCGAAAAGCAGAGCTGTGCAAAGGCCAGAATGATCGACCTCTGCAACCAGGACAAGCGCTGCAGCTCTAAGCAAAGTTTGCGTTTATGTAGTATAAACATGGAACAGTTGTCATCCCTGCAGCGTATTCTCAGGTCTGAACTTGGAAAAAATGTCATTCAGGCCAAGTCTGTAATGCTCCCCTTAGCCTGGCAATCCCCCTTAAAACACAGAGCAAGACAGACTTGTGATGCCACAACTGCTTGCAGCCCGTTGAGCACAGAGAAGATACCTGGTTTTGCACGTGCATCTTCTCTGCACGTGTACCAGGTGCATCCCAAGCGTCCCTCCAGCCGCTTTCCCTCTCACCCTCTGCAGCGCTGTGAAAAGATGTGCTGAAAGATGGGCAAGCCAATGATGAAAGAGTTTAATATTTGTTCTGCTCCAGTAGTGCCTGGTGGAATTCTCCTCCCTATCCCATCCACCAGATTATTTTCCCTAAATCTGTAATCCCCTTAAAATCATCAGGTGAGCCATTTTTCCATTATATTCCTGACTCAAGACTGCCAAGAGCTCCCTACAGAGCCAAAGGTAAGTGCACTATTTGCTAAAGGACAATCTCAAACGAGGAGGAACTTGTATGAGAAGTAAAAAATATGACACAATTATCATGTAAATTATGGTGGCTGCTTTAAATCCCCTGCCAGCGAGACATGAGGTTATACCACATGTTTCTGAGGCAAAGAGAGAATTGCTATCTTGCCTGGAGACAAGAGAGTAATATTAGAAGAAGAGCAACAACAAAACAAAAAAACCCCAACAAATCAAATCCGTGTCTTTGGTGTAATATGTATTGGCACTACTTGACTATTTCTGTATTGATATGCAGAGTTGCAGATCCTGTGGTGCAACATTTGTTGTGAAACATTAAGGTAGCAAAAGCAGCAAAGGCAAAGAAAACCTTCTGTAAAATGAAAAAAAAAAAAGCATATTCTGCTTATTCTGTTTCAAGCCTGATTAGGCCACTTTGTCTAGTTTCTCTTCTCCTGCCTGCTCTAAAACAAAGTTGTAAATGAGTATTTAAATAAATAAAAATATTGAAAGTCCTTTTAAATATATCATTATGAAATTATTATAATATACATTGTTGTGGTTATTAGCCTTCCTGTATCTGGTGCATGGAAAGTGACACTTGCAGGTATTTTTCTCCCAAATTCCATGCCTGGTCCCTGGTGGGACCTGCAGCTCAGTACCACGCATCGCCTTCCTCTTGATGGCCTTGCTGGGATTATCTCCTAGGATGTAATGAGGAACACAATGGCTTTCAAACCTCTTATCTCATCTCTTGCCTTGCTTTCCTTCCTTAACCTTTTCCTGATTTGCTCTGGTAAACACTGCACTTAGCCACCCTTGCTCTAATCAGTTGACGTTAGATCTAACACCCATCTTTCCTTAATGTAATTTTCTCTTCACAAGCCGACCACACGGCATCAGCCAGGTCTAGTTGGCCAAAGCCAGCTCCTCTTTTTAATTACGAACCTTGTCAGCTGCAGAGGGAATTCAAACAGAAATGGTTTAAATATGCATTATACATAATCCATGCTTACAGCTAAAAATAAATTCCACATATTAAAATATCATCAACTACTTCATCAGATGTATATCGCATGATACATTTCCTGTCTCCTCCCATTCAGAAGAGCCTGAAGAAAGTTAGACTTGTGGCTCAGGATCAAATGCCAACCAATTCCCAAAGCTCAACATCCTTAGGTAGGTTAGGAGCTAGAGGGAAAATCCTGATTCAAATTTCTTAAATTTAAAGCCACTCTTAAAGTCTGAGGTCTGCCTGTGCAGCACACAGAGCCCACAAAATACGGTTTTCCAGATCCTTTGATCTGGAACTTGTTGAGCTATGTACCAGTTTAGGTTCATAATTTATCTTTATGCTTTTTTTTTTTTTTTTCTTTTTGTAAGATACAAAACTGCAGTATCCAACAAAAAAGACTGCTGTAACTTTGGTGTGTCCCGGTCTAATTTTGCATATTTCAGACCAACTTAAATCCTTCCTAACTTGTTGTTGTTCTCTCACCTTTGTCCTATGTACTCACTTAAGTCAAACATAGTTAGGCTCCATCTTGTCAGTCTAACAATCTCTAATGAGAAATCTGAACCCAGGTTACTGTCACCCAGAGACATCTTCCACGGGATGTCATCAGGAGGTGAAAACAAGTCAGCAAGTATTCAGTCATACTCAAGAAGTATTCAAGTCAACAATATTTTACAGTATTCCCACACTCTTGTTCCTACATTTGCAGATGGTATTACTGCGCGTTGTCTCTGAACGACTAAGTGGTAAGAAGGCAGGGATAAAATAGTCACCAAACCGAGTTTTCTAGGTGAAAGATAGTAAGAAGGGGTAAGTCTTCAGATCTCATGCAGATATACTAATGTTAAGTCTCCAGCAGAGATGCTGAGTCAGAAGCTACTTATGGGTGCTGTGGTCTTATGGATAAAATATAGGAAAACACACTATTGCTTCAGACCAGCCTTCCACCTCTCTCAAAATAATCTTTTCCACTTCTTAAGATGCCACCACTCTGCTTAGTTTATCTGCAGGAATTGAAAATCTATTAATCAGTATCATCAAATGAGGGCATTGCGCTGCGATAAGGGAAGAATAGATCCCATTCCACAACGAGTCAATTAACTTTATGCAATTTAAATGAACTTGGCATCAATAATGTTTGGGCAGAGCCAGCCATACTCCCCACCACAAACAACTAGGACTGTTTGCTAAGAAACGCAGCACCCAAGCGAGGCACTCCCTAGAAAACAGTATGATCTGGAAGTGCAAGACTTCGGGCTACGTTTGTTTGAAATGGCAACAGCTCAGTGTCTCTGGAAGAAACGCAAAATTTCAAATAAAAGGGAATTTAGATGCATTCCGCTAGTGGCTCTGCTTATATGAACTCAGGTGTTCATACCACATGCTGCATACTGCATGCTGCAATGGGCAGAAACATGTACCTTCTGTAATACTGCATCTCCTGCTAATGCACTAGCAGGTGACTTTCTCCTTTTCTTTTTCTTTATTAATTTTTCCATAAGCTACTAATGATTTGTTTATTTATTTTAGAAAGATTGGGCAATAGGTCTTCCCTTGTCCCTAAGAAATAAAAACAGTATCTCTAAATCTACATGGTGGGCAGGTCTCATATGGCCACGATATACATGTCGGGCTGCAGGACGGAGGGGAAAATGAAGGAAAAACACTTACCCAGAACAGACACACACAAAACCCTACTGATTTATGAATGCAACACTTGGAAAGTGTTGAGCATGCAAATCAAAGCTGCCTTGGAGCAAGTTCATTTTATAGCACCCACATTTGTATGGCAGGTTAATCACACCGATGCTGACACAGCAACGTCGGGGTAACTTTAATAAAGGTTTGGGGCTTTTTTTCTCTTTTTTAAAGGTGTAGTTCCAACTCATTTGGGTCCGAAACTTAGATTTGTGAGTGTGAGTTTTAAAAGGTAAAGGAATGGTCAGAAATAAGTGGTCAAAATGTGAATAAAAATTCTAGATGTAGTATTTCTCTGCATTGTTGGATAGCCAAGTCACTGCAGCAGGGCATTAATAGATGGGAAATCGGATGTGTAATCAGTGAATTAAGTAATCAGACTTAGATGTTTTCTGAATTGGTGCTTCACATCTTTTTATGTATCTTACAGTATTTTTTGTAACATGACAGGTTTTGGTTAGTGTCTGCTTCACATCTCCTGGTAGAATGTAACATCAAGTATACACCAGTAATAAACATTTTCTCTGCTTTACTCTCTATCTGCCACACAACTGTCTCCAAGCTATGCTGTCGCAAAAAATCCCCATCTACTGACTACAGCCAACACGTTAAAGCTACAGGTTCCCTGGATGCAGACAAGCAAGAAGTTGTTCAGCAACAGAGTGCTGATCACTGGCATTGCATTAACAAACTGGTTGGATCGAACCCTTATCGGTCACCTAGAATGTACTGTAACTGCCCAGAGTTATTAACAAAAATCATGGTTAATAACGTACATGAGCATGTACACACGTACCGGTCAGGACTAAAATCCTGGCCCTGAACATCTGTCCAAAAGTTGAAATGTCACACAGCTGGGCTAAAGGAACTGCTGCAAGAACTACAACAACCAGTTGGCCTTCCAACCGTTGCTGGAAGGTGTTACCACTTAAACACATATGGACAAGCTAGTATGATCCCTCAGGACTGAAAATTAGTTTGTGACATATTTTGGAAAGATGTAGTAAATACAAGAAAATGTTTCTTATCTGAAAGGTTAAGAGAAGCCTCTTTCTTCTAAGGCAGTGAGCGTTACCATCTGATATGGCATCAGAACAGCAAGGGCTGCAAAGATTTGGAGTTATGGGAAGCTTCAGACTCATATGTTCCAATCACTGAAACCTCATCAAATATATGCCTACCCTAATTAGGTCAGGTTAAGATTCCCGGCTGCTGCATTTTCTTAGTTCCTGCTAATTTAGGTCCTCAAAACATCTACAACCTCAGTTTCTTTAAACTATTGGTGAAAACAAACCTTGACAGAGAACAATTGCCATTGTCATTCTACGGGCAAGAAAAGCTCTTGCTGTAGCATCTGGTCGTGCTGAGGTGGTGGTGAAGCAAATCACATCCTTTACACTTGCCAACACACTGATCTTGACTTCTACAGTCAGGTATACTTAACGCATGATTTTGTCCAGTTTTGGTCCGATGGTACCTTTGGTAAGGCTTCAAGAAAGGAAATGAGATACACAGGCACAGCATGTGATGAGCACCATTCACCACTTCAGCCCGATATACAATGGTAGACCTGCTGGGAAACTTCAGGTGGCAACGGTTTAGTTACTACACCCACAGCCACCAGTTTCTTCATCATAGTTTCACCGTTATACCTACATTAGCAAGTAATTCCACACAGCAGAAGTAAATCATTAGATTCAATCTGGTACTGAGGCTTCTATGTTTGCACTACATGTAATTCAGGCATTCACTGGGGACTAGATTTAATCTGCTCCCCTCAACCAAACATGCCCACCATGCACGTGGTTCAAAACTTATCACTGTTTTCAGACCTTTTATCTCCATTAGAGGCTGGGATGCATTGCCTGGGGCAGTTTGTGCACAGCAAAACCGAGCTGTGAATTGAATCAGCACACAATCAGTGGGAACAAGAAGAGGACCGGCTTCACAGCCGTACTACTGCTCTGAATCAAAATGGAACTGTAGATGTAGTTCTATTACCTACACTTCAACTAGCAAATCTATGGTGAATAAATGTACTGGCTTTCACCGACTCACTGAGATAGATGTTATGTTTCATTAATGCAGCTACCGCAACCATCCATTCATGTTGAAGATACACAAACTGTATAAATTGAAAGTGAAGCCCCTGAAAACTGTTAGAAACATGCCCTATGGATGGTATTACGTAACTTCGTATTGTACGCAGAACTTATGCTTTAAATGAGGGGAAAATTAAACTATTCAAGACGTTCCTTGCTATTTGCTGTAAAGCCACAAGTTAGCAAACCACAGCAAGATCTCAGCTGTAGCAGCTGTTTGTGGTCTAGCTGCTTTATATCACACCTAAGAGGTTTTTCTTTTGCATCAGATGTAGAGATTCTATAGAACAATCTTCTTATATAGGCTACAGGCCTCGCTAGGATTTCTTTTTTAATAAAACCTATCTCTTTCAATTAACTTGATTGGACATGTTAATGTTTTGGGACTTGATTAATAATCCTGGGAGATAATTGTGCAAAGGTCCGGAGGCACTAAAATGTCCATGCAAATAGGGAATGATGGAGGAATTGTAAATGCAATCTATAACACTCAGCACAGTGGTAAGCCCAGAGCTGTCGCTCTGCTCAGCTGCAAAAAAACAAACAACCCATATGCCATAAGTATAAACTGTCTGGTGGCTCAATCCATCATTTCTCTCATGCAACTGAACAAGTAACAGAATTAACAGTGCCATACCTTACTGAAGGAGTGCTTTCATCCTTTGGCTTTAATTAGAGATTTATCGGAAGTAAAGCGCCAACTATAAGCATGCTGAAATCCAGATACATAATGCTTCGCTTTTATCCTGCTCTCCAAGTAACGCTGGAGATACTCAGCTGAGAATTTGCACCCCAAATACAGCACAGGCTCTGGTGAGCAATGATTCCTCTCCTGTGCTGTAAGACAGACCAGGCACCTGATCGAAACGACCTGCAGCGTTGTGTGAGCCCAGGTCTGGAGGACAATTTCTGCATCTGCTCCTTGTCTCGTTTTCAAAGCAGGCAAATTTTCAGAAAAATTACTTTCAGAAACTCATTTCTTAATCACTGTTCACTTGGATCTGCTCCTGACAACACGCACAGAATAAAGAGCTGACAGACCAGGCGAGGGACGTAGGGCTGGCTGCCGTCTACTCATCCTCAGGCTTCAACAGAATTTGCCAAAGCCATTGCAACCCCAGTGATTCTTCCCTCCTGCACTCTGCAAAGCAAGGCATCTGTTCTTACATGAAGACCTAAGACTTAGAAAAGGGAGAGACAGGAAAAAGCTATGCTAGGACCAGCTCTGGGTCTTTCTGGAGAGAACCTTCTTACCTCAACTAGTGAACTACTGGAACTTTCCCTTCATTTCCAAGGTTTAGGGGTTTGGTGACTAGAAATCAACCCGGTGGCCAGATGGCCTCAATACAGCTACCGCTGCATTTCAGTGCACCAACACCCTCAGCAGACAGCCACATTTTCATCTTCAGTCACATCTCCAACTCCCATTGTGTATCATGGTCATAATCTCACAGATAAAGCGATAAAATATTTACAACTAGAAGGCTGCTAAATTTACTCCCCAGTGCCCACATACATCTTTTGCACAGCAAGTCCTTTCTGGCTTAAATTCTGCACGCTAAACCTTAATTACTGCTGTCTGACAAAGTGAGAAATTGGACAGGAAATACAATTTTGAAAAGCATCAAAGTGACGGAGGTGACTGACAACCATTTCCAAAAGCAACTTTAGGCAATATCTCAAAACAGTTCATAAATTGTTTTTCTTGAGCTGGAGCTCATACTGCTGGTTGAACTACAAGGTGCAGACACCTAAAAGTGACCAGGACTGGGACGTGCTGTGACAGGAGGATGTCACTCATGTCTATCGTCTGACAACAAGTATAGACTATACCAAGGAATGCCAGCAGGAAGCCATGCAACCCATTAGCCATCTTGACTAACGCATCTCAGATTATTTGGTAATCTGATGCACAAACCCGTCACCAAGCTGGTAACTGTCTTGAACAGCCCAGTGATGCTGTAAGCCTGCAGAAAGAGGAGCAGCAGATGAATTCTTGTTACATCTCGTTACATGGTTCACAGAATCATAGAATGGTTTGGGTTGGAAGGGACCTTAAAGCTCATCTAGCTCCAACCCCCCTGCCATGGGCAGGGACACCCTCCACTAGACCGGGTTAATTCTGCACCTGGACTGCAGCAAAACTGTACAGCTGCTGGAAAAATTACCTTGGAAGAGTTATCAACTCGTCTAGTGCCTAACCCAGAACATATATATGAGTTTCTTCCCCTTCCCCCAGCGAGCAGAAGGCAGCGATGCCTGGGCACGGGGCTAAGGAACAGCAGCCCCCAGGCTACTCACCGTGCCACGTGGCTGCCACAAGCAAAATGGCATTTCCCTCCTCAGCCGTATTCCCACCTCGTGGGTCCTGGACCAGTCAGGAAGACAGAAGTAACCTACACCCATCCATAAGCCACAAATGGCCTACAAATTTCCTCTTCTGCCTTCTTCTCCTTTACACTCTCTGAATAAGTGGTGCCGCAAAGCCCCACGAAGCTGAAGGTGGTGGCAGTTGGACCTCACTTGCAGAACAGAGCTGCTCTTTCCTCTGCAGACAGAGGGGATTTCACACTAAATTTTTATTTTCTTTCCCCATTCCAGTTTGCGTTTCCTGCAGTTGGGGCTATTAAATAAACTGCTTGGGGAATCATTTTCAGTAGTCAAAGGAGAACATTTTCCTCCTATGAAAAAGTAGCTGAAATGCTGCTGTTCTTTTTATTTATTTTAATTCACTGTAGGCAGACAGCACACATGGAAAACTGTAACCTAGGAAAGACACCAAGGGACAGAATGGAAACCGAGACATAAAGGCTAGGTTACTACTTTTCTCCTTTTTCTCCCTCAATCTTCCACAGCGGCTACCTAAACCTTCATCTTGTACCTCAAAATCCTAAACACAAAGTAACGCAATCCTTGCTTCCCCCCAAAAGCCACGTACACGAGCAGAACAAAAATCTAGGGGGGTATTTCTCAGACAGCAGAGCTGAGGGTATTTCACAACCCTGTCCTTTGGAGAAAGCTGAAGGAGGACTCATCACCTGTACGCTGAAAGACAGAATTTACCTACCATAATTGCAAAAGACCGTATCTTCACCGATGACAATAGATGGTATATAATGCTCCAGTGAAGTGAGATGAATTGATCTCTCCCTTGGTAACAGGCCCTTAACTAGGGTCATTAATCACATAAGTATCCCAAGCACATCCACTGCCAAGAGGGGACTTTCTGACAAAGAGAAATCCAACTCCTACTGCCAACGGGTTAAAGGGAGAGAGGAAAAAACCTCTTTATAAAAAAGAGGGCCTTCCCCTTAGGAAGTCAGCAGGAGCCACAGCCTCAGAAACAGACCTTGTAATTGAATGTTTTCACTCTGATTTAGGAGAGTGCTTCTGCTCCCTGTACTTACAAGTTTGGTTTAGATTGTACCAATTGTCTACAACTATTGGCCAGCATGTCTCTCCCTCCTAAGAGAAGCTGAGGCTACACCGACCCAGAAAAATACATGGCAAAAATGCAAAAAACTGAGGGGAAAAAAGGATTCTTTGGAAATTCAGAATGCAATTTTTTGAAATTAGAAAATAAGAGACTTGTTAAAACATTGGTTTTGAAGGAAAAATAATTTTCAATTAATTTATCAACTAGTTTTGGAAATAATAATAATAATAATAACAATAATCACTTAAAACTGACTTCTAAAAAAATCATTATCTCACGGGTGGAAACCTGGGAAACAGGAGGAATAACAAGCAATTACAGCAAGGTAGAGGTTATGGTCACAGGCATAAGTTTGCAACCACATTGACGCCAACTTTTTTGTAATGCTACACCTGACTTTAGTCAACTCACAGAGTAATTTGGGAGTTGTTCTGGATTAGATACTTCTAGAGCTTAAGAAGGAGGAAAAGGACTTCAGCCTCTCGAGTGATGACGTGACTTCAGTCAGATGTCCCTTCCACTCTCCTGTCAGGATTGTGGCAAATACAACCTACTCACAAATGAAACCATCAGCCCAAAGCGAGCTGGAAGAGAGCACGGCAGCAGATCTGCTGGGCACTCAACGCGCAGGAAGCCCTCTGCCCATCTACTCTGCCGCACGTCCCACCGCACGCCGACTCCCATCCAAGGTCTCCCTCTCAGCTTCAGACCACTCAACGGCCAAAGCTCAGTTCAACATGTCCTAGATACAAACTCACAAATTGGATGGAAAACTTGTCTGTCAGAAGGACGTCACCAAAGCACGCGGACTTTCCAAGAGTTGGTCAGGGAGGGAAAGGCGTCTGTCTGTGCGCAACTGGCACGACTCCTTGTTCTGCTGGAAACCCTTAATATCACAGCACGAAGTACCATCCTGTGATGAATAGCACGGAATAAAGCACGTTCTCCACGGATCCGGTCATCAGAAAACGATGGCATATGCATGTTTTTGAAATTAAGTGTTAGGTTGCTATAGAAATATTTAAATTTCAGCCCAGGTCCAGCTAAATGGCTTTAGATAATATATCATATTTTAATCTAACAAAGGCTTCATCGATTATCCTGAAATTCAGAATTAGCTAGATGCATTTCATCTGACTCACTTGTCCTGTATTGTAAAATAATGATGTAATTTGTAATAAATTACTAACACCAAGTTTCAGCAGTGACAAATTGTTTACTTAATTCAATAAAATAGTGTCACTTTTGTAAAGTGCATAATCTTAGAGAACTCAGATGGTTGTGAACTGCAGGTTATGAAGAAAAACATTCATGTCAGTCCAACGTACAGAAGAAATAAGATCTGAAGCAAACTAACTGCATTCCCTCAGATTACTCTTCTGCACTTCAGTGTCACTCTCAATTTAAGTTTTTTCATGAAATCAGCCAGCCTGGAATAGGCAGGATCATTCTCGCTCACTGAGTCTAATATGACATGACTAACAAAAGCAGACACGATATGTCATAGCAATGAATGACTCATCAGACTGGGAAATTCAAAAAAATACCATTTTCCAAGATACAATTTTTGACCTTTACACTCTCCCCCAACTTATTGTACACAGACCTTTTAGAAACATCTATGAGAGCAAGATGACGTCCGTGAGAGCAAGATGCAATAAAACTTGCCAAAGGAAGGAAAAGGATGGGGGAAAGGGATGGGTTTTACCCACCTTTGGCAATTTTTTGTACGAGAGACGGACGTTAAGGATAGCAAAATCTCAGCCTTCCCACATGTTTGGCCAGAAATTCCTCCATTGCAAATCCTTCCTCTGCTGTTGGCTGTTCTGGGGCCCAGGACAAGTGATTTATCCTTGTTACCTTACTTTCTCCCTCTCTATAATGAGGACAAAGACATTCGTCTATGTTATACAGTTTCTGTGACAATTCATTAGTTAATGTCTGTAAAGCACTTTGAAGATGTGAAGCATTATTACTGATATGTTTTGCACTAATTTTTAGGTACCCAGTCATCCTACTGTCCGCCTATCACTGAGGTCTGCAGAAAAACGGTAGGCGTGCTGAAAGGAAAGAGTTATCGCAGCTTGTCCTGCTGCAGCCAACTTAGGCAAAGATTAAGAAAAATGGAGATGATTAATTGATTCCTACTTTTTCAGACTGATTTGGATTCTAGTGGTGATTAAAGCACAAATCTCACTACGTATGTGTTTCCACATGAAACCGTTCTGAAATCAATTGATCTTTTACCCAAATATTATAGGATGGAAAATTAGGACCTACATAATTTTCCAGATTCCTTGTTGTAATAATTTATATTTTATTTTTTCTTCCACAATTTCTATCTATGAAATCTGCTTTAAAAATAACCCTGAGAAAAATTTGGTAGGAATAAGAGATAGCAAATTGAATTAGAATATTAGAGTTATAGGCAGTAAATAGCCTACACATGCTATTCTTGAATTTATATTCAAGGAACAGAATTGCATTTTTCAGGTGATCAAAGTATTTCTTTGATTATGAATATTTTCAAGCAATGAAATCAATTTTCATTTAAACCAATATGTGAAAATAAAAAAACCAAGCAATCTCTTGTACGTAAATCTGCTCTGCTTTCCCCCACTGGACCTGCCGCGCAGTACACTTTACTTTTCCATGTACTATGGGGTAGTTAGGAGAAGAAGCCGCCAGACAGCTTGGAAGTCATATCTGAAGAGATGAGAGAAGACTGTTAAAAGATAGAAAGGAAATGAGGAAAGATCTGAATGCCAGAACGAATACAAGATCTGTGCGTGTCAGTGAAAACAAAGATGAACAGAAGATCAGGGGAAGCAGCGTTGAGCCCATCAAGAAAAGCAAGGCAGGAAACCAAAGCCTGAAAATAATAAGATGAAAAAGGAGCAATGACAGATCTGTGCTCTGTTAACTGAAAAATAGGAAGGAAAGAGGTAATAGTGCAAAGAATATTAGGAAACCTGAAGAAATCAATGACGAATTTTCTTCCACTGTTTGGCTCTCAAACCTGACTGAAATATCCAAGAAATGAGATTTGTCCATCACAGAAAAAGGAAACACTGGAAAGAAGGAACATGAGTAGCAGGAGTATGTCCGGCGATTACTATTGGAACAGGGACGTGCTTGGATGTCATCTTCAGGCCAGGGAAGCACCACTGAGACGGAAGAGCACTGCTCTACTGTCACTTTGGGAGAAGGGGCAGCCCTTTTTCTCAAGGCTGACATGCAACCTACTGTCCATGGCTCACCTCACCTGAAGCTTTTATTTTGGACAGTGAAATAGGATGCCACCCATGAAACTCAGTTTAGGGTCCTCCCCTGGTTTTGAGCTCCCTGTGAAGTTCTCCATTAGAAGCAAGTCTAATGGCCAGCTTGTGTTCACGCCAAGGGCCCCAGCTGACCAGGGAAAAGCACATTACAACTCCTTCTCCTCTCTTGCCTTCTTCTAAACCCAGATCTTCTAGAAACAGCTTAAACACCAATGCCATGGGAGGCTGAGAAGGCTTTGCAAACCTGGCTCCTCAGAGCTTCTGAACCCCCTCACGTGGCTACAACATCTACAGATGCACCGAAGCGTCAAGACTTGAGGAAGACACAACCAAAAAGCAGCACCAGCCCTGACAGCTGCCTCCTCATGGTACTGTCACACTTTCCTCCCCATACCTGCAAAACAGCAGCTCCATGAGAAGCAAAGTTGCTACTGCACAAGAGACTTAGTCCTGAAGAAATACAAGTTAGTAACAGAGTTAATGTTGCCATAACCCAACATTAATGTATGCACCCAGAAAGCAGATAATGCTCAGCTTAACTTCTACTCAAATGCACAACGTAGGGAGCTTTGGGGAAAAAGATAAGGCATGAAAAGAGACAGGCTGTTCACACTTCTACGCTACTTGCAAAAAAAAAAAAATCTGCTTTTTCTCTCCTTTCCTGTGTGAATTGATAAAAATTTTTTAACCATTAGTATTAGTGCAACTGATTGAACTTGAGTGTATTGGGTCCATTCCTACACATGAGTTTATATGCAGATAATTTCTAGGCTTATCTATTTTAAGCTAGTAAAAACTACAAGAAATTCCAGTTCTATCCATATATATTAAATCAGATTCTAATCTTTCCTTCAGCAATTTGATTTTTAGGAAATGATAAGGAAACATTTAGAGGAAGAGTGCTTTTCAATAAATCATCATTAATTATACATGCACACTAAGTGCATCAAACAAGTTTGGGCACACAATTAGGTAAGTAATTACACTGACTCTGCAGTTCCACACTTAAATACCTGCCCCCAGAACCACCTGATTGTTTCTGGGGGTTTATTTAGTTGCACAATGGTTTCCTTGCGATTAAGCACCAACTCTTGAAAATTTTTAAGCAACTGCACTTCCATGCCTAATTAATCATGTAATTGCCATCATTATTTGGAGACCTTTTTGATAATTTAGCCTTTGCAATGCTTCAGTTGTAAGAAAGGCATATGGGAGAATTGCGAAGTAAGTGCCGCAGCCGAGCGTAATCGGGTAGGTGCTCCGCTTATCCGGTGTGTAACATCCTCAGCTCTGACAGTAGCCATAAGGAATGAAATTGTTCAGCAGCTCTCAGGGGATGCTGAAGACCTCTCAGGATCTACACCCTTACGACTCACCGAGCACTGAAAATCACTACGGTTTCATAAAAGGGACATCAAAGTTCAGTCTATGGCTCAAGATTGGTGCACACACCTTGCCATTTACACCAGTAGGATTATAATTCCTCCTGGAGATTTGGAACAACCTGGTTTGGCCTAAACATCAGCTTTTCCTTAGTTAGATTCTGCCCGTGCCTTACCAAGCATCTTAAGCTGAACAGAACAAAGCCCATCTTGTTTTGGCGTGAGCGTGTTTGGGCAGGGATCAGCGTATAAGATAACGGCCATTCAGATCCATATGTGATTTCAGCCTGGTTATCCTCTGGACAGAAAATCAATCGTTGTGTATAACCAGTATTTCACTTGTGCTGTACCTTACTGTGTGTTACACATTTCTAAACATATATATAACTTAATGGGTGTACAGAGGGAATATATGCAAGGAAAAGTAAACTTATCCAAACTTTCTCCATACTCAAACCTGTTTCAAAGATGAAAAGGAGCCATTAAGTTTTATTTCTTCCCCACCATTTCTCTTTTGTTCCAATCTCCAGCAAAGCTAAAGTGCAGAATGAAGGGAAAAACCACACCTGTCCAGGTGGCACTTCCAATTTATCTTTGCAGATTCAAAAATTTCAAATGAGGTTTGAGAAATCGTCACCACTGTTTGTTGGTTTGTGATTGCTCAAATGCAATGCAAAAATTCTGACAGTTTTTCCACCTCTAGGTCAAAATGTCATAGAAACTTTACAACATCAGGCTGAAAAGGTGGCTACTCCAGAAAAGTATTAAAACTACAAACTTTTGCATTATGTTTGCATTGGGCACAGGCTGCTACAAATACCTGAGACCAGTTCTGATGTTACGTGCACAATATCAGAAGCTGCGTGTCAAAATTAATGTCTTGTAGTGACAAAGTCAACAACGGGGTTACGGGGTTTCTTCAGAAATGAGGTATTTACCAGCAGAGTAAAGGCCACACGACCCTTTTTATTGCCTATTTAGAGGAAGCGATTAATGTTCTCACCAGCCTCCAAGTGTAAATTCCACCAAATACAGTGCAATTTGCATACGTGTGTATGTAACAGGAAATATTTGCGAAAAATTCAAAGAGCAGCATCTCAGTCTAATATCTAGAGGGTTTTTTTCCTAGCTGGCTAGCATTTGGGGCTCATCTCTGCCTTACTTTGCAACAGCTAAAACTATTTCCTACTGATACAGCAGTTTAACAGTTTATTTTCCCTGATGCATGCGATAAATAGAGCAGCTTCAAACCTTTTAAAAATATTAAAGGTTTTACAGCCAGACATGTGACAGCCTTGATTAATCCTGTGCAGACAGCAAGAGTCAACTTGTGCAGATATCTGCATTCAGGACTTTCAAAGTTCTAAGAGTTTTCTTTGATAAAGGTAAAGAAGCTTTGTAAAATATGGCTTGTGACATGCAGCACTGGGAGGGAATTTTAATGCCTCAGTAGATGCTATCGTTTGCTAGAAATTAAAAAAAAAAAAAGCCTTGTATGACTGAAAACCGTTTTTTTTTGGTCTGGAAAAAGAAACTAGATGAGGAAGGATGACCAAAACACAGCTGGTGGGTCTACGCAGCTTAATGGGTATCTACATAATTTTTCACCTAAAATGTAATGATTCTTCAATGCAAAAAATAATTCTAAAATAAAATAAGTCTCTAGGGCTCTCAGGAGTTTATTAGATGGTTATCAGATAAATGGCACATTAAGTGAAAATTAAAACATCTAAAACTTGTTCTTTGTATTATAAAAATAACTCCTCAGTATACACACGCGACACAAATGGGTGATGATGTATTACTGTGGTGTGCCTGATACGTGGACCCAAAGCAGCACAGCCAGCTGGAAAACGTTTAAAGCAAGCCAAACATCCATCCCGATGATGCCAAAGCAACGACTCTTCAAAAGCACGGGAAGGCTGGTGCTTTCACAGCAAGCGTCTCGATGCTGCAAAAAGAAGTGCTGGAACGGCACTGAGGCAGGCAGGACGGTTTTAACTAAGGTTACAAATCAGGCCAGCTTCCCACATCAAGGTTTGCTGTTAGGAGTTGTCTTCAGAGCAATTTTAAGAAAATGCACTTAGTTAACGGAGTTGAACGCATACCTGCCCCGTCCGGGTCTTGGCAGAGGAAGGCAGGGACATTTGCTTTTGGAGCGCAGCAGGGACTAACCTCCTCGGTCTCATACAGACCCTGAAGGTAGGAGGATGTTCAGGATTTATTTCACACCTAGTTACCTCAGAGGCATCTCACTCTTATTTTGGTACCTGTGCTGTGTCTTTATGCTGGATAGTTAAAATAACAACAGGTTAATAACAACATGGTTATAAATTCGGAAATTTAAAAAAATAAAAAAATAAAAAATAGAGTGGGAGATACCTGCCTCAGAGAGACCACGGGGCAGGCTGTTACACTTCAGGTCCAGCTTGATTATGATGACAAATGGCAGAGGAAACCTTGTTCACCCAAACAAAGATCAGCTACTATCGTTTTCAAGTTTCCATAGCAATGTGATAGTCCAGCATAAGCAGAGCTCGGGGGAGTATGGAGAAACAATACAATTCAATTATCTCCATCATTTCAAATGGCTGATTGGGGTAGGGGCGAGCCTTAGGAAGCCATCCCACTTCCAAGAGAAGAGAAATAATCTCTTTATCTTTGTCTTTTTAATTCTGTCAAAGATGGCCTAAATTAGGGAGTGACAACTTGCAAAGCAGGAACATATTCTTTTCTTAAATCAGGTCTGGAAATGCCATGAGATGAACTCTGATAATGCAGCCTGCAAGCCCTGGGAGCCAAAGCTGTGCAAAATTGTTTAATATGGTCAAATCCTTTAATCCTCATATCTGCTGATGCAGAAAACAGAATATTTCTGCCATTTATTACCAGAAACATTATTTTCAAACTCCATAAATGTTGCCTGAAGATCTTATGCAGCAGAGACAGCAGAGGCCTGCATTTCCTTCGCTGGACAATTTTGATTCTAATTTATTTAAGCACAAAGCAATACACAGAAATGAACAACCGTTGATTTTTCTTCATCTTCTTCAACGATTTATTTCAAGAACAACTCTATGCCTTTTCATCTTATTCTTTACTATCTGTAAAGTTCAGGAACTTGAATGCCCTGAAAAACTTAGGAATTGATCAGACTTGTAATGAAAAAGGATCTCTCTCTCACTCCCATAATACAGGAAAATAAAATATCGTTAACTCTGCAGGGCAGTATACTGAAGATTGATCAATCCCTCTCTTTTCATACCATCCCATAACACAGGAGAAAAGGGGTCAGTCAATAATTGCCAGTAAATTTGGAATGAATAAAAGGAAATACTTGTTCACACAGCCGGCCTGAAGAATTTCCTATCACAGAAGGCCATCAAGTCAAACGCTCCAGCTAGGTTTTAAAGAGGCAAGAGGATATTTGCGAGCAATGATTTCTGCACCAAGCGGATGGGATAGAGGGCACAGCACCCAAGGGAGATAAGAGAGCAATAAGGTAATGATGATTACATTTCATGCTTCAAAGCACGAAACAACAGGAGTCAGGAAGGATGCCCACACCCCGTGCTGCGCTCGTTGGCAAGATGAGTTAGCTGTAGCTGTAGCCGCAGGTATGTCCTGCTCAGACACGAGCACTGGGCTTCACAAGGAGAATTTATTTTGTGCCCAGAAATCAGCATTTTCAAGAATGCTCCACTATCAATGGAGGATCCTCACAGCAACATCCCATTTTCATAGAATCACAGAATGGTTTGGGTTGGAAGGGACCTTAAAGATCATCTAGTTCCAACCCCCCTGTCATGGGCAGGGACACCCTCCACTAGCCCAGGTTGCCCAAAGCCCCATCCAACCTGCCCTTCAACACTGCCAGGGATCCAGGGGCAGCCACAACCTCTCTGGGCAACCTGTGCCAATACCTCACCACTCTAACAGTAAAGAATTTCTTTCTAACATCTAATCTGAATCGACCCTCCTTCAGCTTAAACCCATTCCCCCTTGTCCTGTCACTACACTCCCTGATAAACAGTCCCTCACCATCTTTCCTGTAGCTCCTGCAGGTACTGGAAGGCCACAATTAGGTCTCCCCAGAGCCACGTTTTCTCCAGGCCGAACAATCCCAACTCTCTCAGCCTGTCCTCACAGGAGAGGTGCTCCAGCCCTCTGATCAGCTTCGTGTCCCTCCTCTGGGCTTGCTCCAACAGCTCGATGTCTCTCCTGTCCTGGGGCCCCCAGAGCTGGACGCAGTACTCCAGGTGGGGTCTCACAAGAGCGGAGTAGAGGGGCAGAATCCCCTCCCTCGACCTGCTGGTCACACCTCTTTTGATGCAGCCCAGGACACGGTTGGCTTTCTGGGCTGCAAGCGCACACTGCTGGCTCATGTTGAGCTTCTCATCAATCAATACCCCCAAGTCCTTTCCCGACACAGAAAATGGTTGGATGTTTTGGGGCTCATGGTGCTGTAAGGGGTTTGGGGAGGGGGGGGATGCAGAAGTCCTGCTTCAAACTCCCACCCCATGCCAACCAGGCTATGTAACCCCCACGGTCTGCTCCATGGGGCGTATCCTGCACTCCTGCCGTACACTGCTGCTTTTGAACCCTCTCCCAGCACGGGGGACAGGCTGTAAAAGATAGCGGTGGGCACAGGTACCGAGCCAGTCTCTATGGGCAGCTTGTCATCAGCTGAGCTACAAATTCTTTTGAGCAAGAAGTATCGGAAGAGGCAGGAGGGTTTGCACTGCACCTTGCAGGGACGTGGCTCCCGGACTGGCCCACGGGCCAACCTGCCACGCTGACACGCGTGCCCTTCTGCTTCCCACCATGATAAAGCTGCTGGTGATAACACGGCATTTAATCCATCCTTAAATAGCAACGGCGCTTTACGCCTTTGAAAACTCCTCTCTCTGCCATCACTACTGGAAGGCAACGAGTCCCTTCATCGCAGATGTTTGGGGTGATTCTTGCAGGTGATCAAACAAAATCCTACAAAATAACTGTTTATTTGCTGTCAGCCAGCTCCGTATCAGAAGCAGCCTGGCCTATTAACAAACCAGTCAGCAGCATTTGCTTCAGAGACCAGAGCCGAGATATCGGCACGCAGGAAGAAGTACATAATTTGTCCAGATGCAGCGAGGAACCGAATGACTAATTCATGAAAGTGCGATTGATTTTGATGAATCAATGCATTACAGCGTCCAGGGGAGGAGGGGGAGGCGCTGGGCATTTTACAGGCTCAACTACAGGATCACACTTTGATCTGAGAAACAAAGACAACCTTCTTCTGTATCAGAAGGCAAGCCCTGATTTTTTTTTCAGCCAAAAAGTGGCTTCGCTCTTTCAACACACAAACATCCCCTGTCCGTACATTTTGCAAGGTCCAGATGCTGCAAATTCAACTCTCCTGGGTAACCTCATTCAAATCAGTTAAAACAACCGATTTTTAAGAATTTCGCCAGTGACTGATTTAGAATATGCCCCCAACAGGCACCAAAACCAGTTTTGATGGGAAAAAAAATACTTACAAATCAGAAAAAATAATGTTAGCTGTTAACATATTTCCATCCCTAAATTGTTAGGTTTTAAAACAACCAGTTTCATAAGGAAGTATCTGAAAAGGAGAAATATACATTTATATTTTAATGGAAAAAAAAACCCCAACAATTTTCTACAGCAAGAAAAGATAAATGAGAAACGCCCCCATTTAAGTAAAAAGGAACAAGAAAATCTTTGCTTTCCCCATACTTCTATTACAGATAAGTGGGAAAGCAAATACATTACTAGCCTCACATTTCAATCACTCATTGTCTATCAAATTTCATAATATGCACTTCCTAGCTGTTTTCTCTCTTTTTGCAGATCATGAGCAAAACTGAGACACTGCCTGGTTAAAGCTAATTCAAAATTCGTTCTTCACCGGGATACAAATACATTTCTGTGTATATTAGGACAGGGAAAGTTTATGGCGGGTGACTGACTCTGAGGCTGATTTAACATTTGCCATCAAGCAGAAATGCACATTCACAAATACACTAAGACTAGCAAATTGCTCCCTGATTTCTATTCCCCAGGCACCAGCCTGCAAGGAAAACTATTTATGTTTTTTTCTTATATTGATATACAAAGTTGTAGTAAACAAACTCTGATTCTCTGCACTGTATTTTCCATTGTGCCAACCATGTGGGAAATCGTCAGCTTTGACCTTTTGGAGGAAAGGACAGAAGGAGAGGTGGATTTATCAAAAAAGATATTTTACTCCAAGCCTTAGTTCTTTAGGCCTCTGAGTAGATTTTCATGGCCCAACAAGGTTTTCAAGTACCTGCGGCACTTAGAAAAAGCTCACTTCTACTGAAGGTGAGAGCAAGAGTTTGTGCAGGCTTGGCGAACATCTTCTCCTCTTGCGAAAGACAACGTGGTCAAGAAAGAAAATCAATCTCTGCTCTAAAGCATAATCATGATTTCAAGTAAGACAGACAGTTGACCAATCAAGTATACACATTTCAAAACCTGCCTTTTGATATCTCCTGATTATTTAACCTGGAGATTTGAAGGCAAGAAGTCAGAGAAAAAGTGCATGAAATAAAAAGAAATTATTATCTTCTTATTCCTAGGCACATCAAACCCTCACAGAAGGCTAAGGAACACGCATGGGTCAGCAACCAAATCAGCAAATTCTTGTTTCTGAAGACGAGTGCTTCAGGAGAGGCTCAGAAATTAACACCTCATGTGCAACTCCAGCCCTTTCAGGGTCACCTCTTATTTCTTTTTTAATAAAATAAACATTACCACGATTAAAAATGTTCCTCAGGCTCCAAAATATGTTGCTCATTCCAAGGAAGTGGTCTGAATCGCTCTGAAAATGAAACTGAAAGTTAAATGCCTAGATCATTCCTCTGCTAGCAGCACTCGTCAGACTGATGATTTCAGGGGTGGCTCTTTTCCTCCCCACCTGTAGCAGTGAAGACCACGAGGTCTCCCCAGAGCAACCACCAGAGGCACAGCCTTGCTGGGCGAGCGGCAGGGCTGCACAGCGGCAGTGACCCTCTCAGACAGGTACTGCTCGAGCCCTGGTTTACCTCACCAAGCTGCCGTGTGTCCTTCC
The DNA here is from genome assembly GCF_028858705.1 of Grus americana. Classification (NCBI taxonomy): domain Eukaryota; kingdom Metazoa; phylum Chordata; class Aves; order Gruiformes; family Gruidae; genus Grus; species Grus americana. The sequence continues at coordinate 31,456,722 of NC_072859.1, forward strand.
CGCTGGTGTGCCAGTAGCACGTAGTCTTTGAGGACGTGTTGAACGCTGATAGCCCTCTGATGATGCAGGTTCCTCCCTGACCTTTACAATTACCACACATACTGCGAGCTGACAGGCAACTGTTGGCTGCAGTCACTGATTTGCAAAGCAAGATGTCCAAAGGATTGAAGCATATTTTTCTCTAATTAAAAAAGTCTAAAATCCATGCATAAACCACCTGAAATTGGAGCTGACAAAGAAAGCAGTACACTTCTGAACCCCGACGTGACAGGCAGAAGTAACCGTAATAAGGCACTGAAGGCTAGACTGAAATTCAGTCCATCTGCCTGTACCGGGGACAGGGATGGCTCTTCCAGCCCTGTACGTACAAGCTTCCCAGGTCTGGGATGAGTGACAGCCCTGTGCTTTTGTACAGCTCCTCAGCCCAACCACATCTTAGAGAGCAGAGAGAGCAAGAGTCTACCCTACCTGGCAGCCAACGCACCTCAACCCAGAGGGGAAATGGAGAACAGGGTGTTGGAGGGAGTAATTTTTATTCTCCCTCATGATAGCTGTGAGTGAAAGACCACATCAGTGTGAACGCCCAGTGTCGCAGCAGGAATAATGGTGGGAGAAAACAGAAGGATGTTGAAAAGAGAAGAGGTGTTGAGGAAGAGCCAGTGGGAAGAAGTAAGAGAATTGAACCATCTTTCTAGAAAATGAAGAACACAACCACCAGAATGAGCATCATCAACAGCCTCAGCCATGGTGGGAATCGTGCGGTGGAAACGGTGTGACCCACCAGAGCTACCAGGTGGAAGCCACTCACTACCGTCGCTGTTGTGTGGCCTCCCAGAGATGGTCGGTTTGTATCAACAATCTTCCATCCCCACAAGCATTTAATAACCCAGAAAATTCCAGCTCCCACCTCTGCTCAGGACCAACTTTCCCTGCTTTCCCTCCTGTATCTCCCTCCTGCACTCCCTGTCCTGGCTTCCCTGCACCACTGTCCCAAGCAATTAAAAGAAAGAAGCGGACAACCCTCCACACAGGAAGAGCAGGAACACGCATCGAGCGACAGACAAGATGCGCAAACATAACTCACTGCTGTGAAAGCAATTAATAGCACTCCTGAAACATTTTTCTCAGTAAGAGACATTCGAATTCAGCCAATCTGTCACAATCCTCCGTTTGCCATTGTCATTTTTACCATTGTCACATTATTTGATGCTATTAAGCAGACAAGAGCGAGTTGTATGAACAACTGAAATAAGCGTAAGTTGATAAAATAAATTAGCTCAGAAATTTGTATACAGAGATATTAAGCAAAAAGCAAAATGATGTCAAGGTTGAAAGAATTAGGAATTGAATTTTAACCAGCCCACATGGTTATGGCTGATTTCCTGATGAATATTTTAGTTTTAATAACCTTCCTATCACATTCACTAAAAGGTCTTACCAAGGATGGATCAGTAAACAAAACTGAGGGGGAAAAAAGGCTGCTCTGAAACATGAAACATTTTCAAAACTCAAACTCCCGTGGGAGTAAGAGTCAAAAGGAACAAAGACGATTCTTAGCATGAAAAGGGAAGACGCGGTATGACTAAATAAAAGGGAGATATTTGATAGGTACAAATTGGGTATGTTTCCTGCTTCATTCCTGCTGCTTAAAAATGTCAAGTCCGTACGTAGATTTGCCAGAATAAACATCTCTTACTGAATGGGCAGGGGCTTAGACTTGGGCCTAACTCCGAAATCGAAACCTTTCCACCGGTTCTTTAGAGCTAACACGTACTGGAGGGCCGTAGACACGCCGTGGAGTGCATCACATCTGACGATGAACACCACTCATACTGCCATAGAGAGTCGGGAAGTCTCCCCACATACATGTATTTCATCAAAAGATAATCTCCATTTTCACCTTCAAAAAGGGTAGGTAATTATAAATGCATTCGTTTTACTCAAATATTTTAAGCAAGTAATTGTTGCCCATGGGAGAGAGTTTAATTATTTCTGATGAACAGCCAAGACGCAGAATCAGGAGAACATGACAGGAAGAGTGTGGAAAATGTGTTCTAGTGCTTAATTGTGTGGCTATCTTGCCTTTTCATCCTGAAAAACCAGGCATTGATTTTTTTTCCCCTCCCAATTGATTTCACACAATCTTCAGTTTAGTAATACAAAGCGTATCCAATTGCAAAAGGATCACAGCTCCCTGGGCCAGGGCATCTGTGATTTCCCATCACGAATAGGCAAATCACATGCAGGTCTCTGGGTGGTTCAGCAGCGGGACGGCTTGGGCTTGCCCGCGTGACACTGGTTTGAACAGAGGAGCCACTTCTTGTCCCGCACACGCAACGTGCTCAGCTGAGCAGCTGTTGCAACAGACCATGCAAAACAAAATACCAACACTTTACAACCTTTACTAAATAGAAATGCAAGTGCGTAGTGAGGCAACTACACGTTCAGGAGACAGGAGCTGCCTTGTCACGCGGGGACAGTGGACCATCCATAAGCGGACAGGATTGGACGCTCTGGAGGATGCACCAAACCTCTGACTTCTATGGACTATCTTGTACATAAAAGACTGATTCTTCTGATTTTATGTCAGCTGAGGCTTGCCATGTGACCTGGAGCGCATGGGTTTATAGTGCTTTTAAAAGAATTAACTATTACTATCACTCATAAATATTTCCTTTGGATTCCTGCTCAGTAGCATGCATGTACAAAACAGAGCATTATTTATGGAAAAAGACATTGTTTCATTCCTGTTCTTTAACGGAAAAAATATTTTGCATCAGTTGATTGGGTAGGTGATTCATGTGCAACACAGAATCCTCTAATGCATCTCCTGGATACAGCAGGTTTATCACACACTGTACACTTGAACCTAATCACGATGCATCATATAAGGGCTGATTCTGCATTCATACATTAATGATGCCTATACAGAGGGTCGCAGGTATATAAATGGCAGGACAAAGCCAGCATATGTGAATGGGTACATGATACGAGATTACGATAAGTGAATGCATTAGCAGGTTGGACTTGAAAAGAAAAAAGATCAAACACGGGACAGTGAAAATGTATCTCAGCACTCTCCCTTACACAGCGATACACTGGGAAACAGCGTGTTTTGCAAATTTCCCCATAGCAGCCATAAAAATAATGCAGGGAAAGCAAATATCATACATCCTCCTATGACTTGACATCGTGCTCTTCCAAAGAGGTATTCCAAAACGTTACCTTTCACTAGTGCCATCACGATTTCCTTCCATCACATTTTGAAAGGACTTTTCCTGCTCTATACAAAAACAGTGAAAATAGGAGAACCGTGATGGTAGACAGCTGATGAAGAAGGTCCCACCAGAATGCACCCTACTACTGATGCCATTTCGTTAGGGACAGCCCATGGTGCGGGTCACAGAGGAGCACGGCAGAGGTGAGTCTGAAGATGCAGCAGCGCATCTGTCCTGTCCCCCAGGAAAAAGTGGCAGCAGCAGAACGGAGGCAGGAGTCACCGCACAGCACTAACCACCAGGTCAGGTCTACCTTCCACCAGCATAAACTTTTCTTACAACTACCACATGAGTTCAACCCTTTCCTTTTTATGGGAAAATGCCCAGGACATGGTGGAGACTAGCACAGAGGAACAGCAAATAAAAACCTGCACAGTACACTTGAGACAAGCCTGGGTTGGTGAGAAATGCCTCAAATTGCTTGGAAATTACTGCGTGCTGCACATCCTGCCTACAAAAAGCCACTCAAACTCAGGAAAACTCCAGCCCTCCATGGAGGGAACAGGAGGAATGCCAGGAGTCTTAAGGAGCCATTTGCACATCATAAATTAAGAAGAGGGAACAATTCGCCAGCACTTACAGACCAAAGCAGACCTATGTTGTTTGCCAAATTCATGGAAATAATAAATGCATTCTCAAAAGCAGATCAAAGCTACCCGCGTGGGACTAAAAACAGTAAGGATAGTTTATATATGAATTTGAGTAACTTATCCTTAAGGAAAATATGGGTAAGTTTAAATTACTCTCTAAGAACAATTATATATCTTCCCAGAGAAAACCCTGGTTGAATTTGTTAGTCTTCACCCCTGTGGTCAAAAAACCTACAGTGGGATTCATTTTTGTTGGTTTGTTCATGTTCTTATCAAAGATTATACCTGAATCGCAAGCTCCCTCACTGCTCAACAGATCATTTCACTTAACGAAGTATCTGGATAAATACTCGCAACCTGCTGATGAAAAGAGCTGTGGAAATACAAAGCACGGCGAGTGTGAGCTGTTGTTTCTCCATCCTGCAAAATCGGTGTGTTCGTTAGCACCCGGCCCCGCAGCAGAGAACAAGAGGAGCTCGCTCAGTTCTCTCTCTCCAGCCATCTGCAACTAAAAATAACCTTTTCGGGGGGCTTTGATGATTGCTCTGAACTAACAATTGCCCAGAACTGTTATTTCAATTTATCCCTACCCCTTCCAAAAAAACTGTTCTCAAGCCTTCCCTAACATAAGCCTAATTTAATGAGGCACCTGTTTCACAGAAAATCCCGCACCCTCTGCAATCATACAAAGAGGGTTTGCAACCTGATTGAAATAACCCCGAAATATTATTGCTAGGCTGCATTTGATCTCTATTTTTTTCTTAAATTTAAGTGTTTTCCCCCATTTTTTATCTCTGTTTATTTATTTCTTCCATATTCCCAAATCCTTCAGATGTCACATCACACCCCAGAAAGTGCAGATCACATACGAATAAACTCAGTCACAAGGGCTGGAAATTGCATGTGCAAAGCATCAGGCTTTGCACTTCTTCCTCTTCCTTTTCATCCCTTTTGTCATCTGTGTGATTTATCTCCCAGTTTGCATTTCATGTAGCTTTATGGCATAACAAATCCAGGATAAAACTATTTGTTTCTTGACTTTAGAGAAATACAGAGTATAGGTAAAAGACCGGTATATCATTTTGACCATCCACCTGCCAATATAAGATTATTTTTCACAGTGTATATTTTAATACTTCCTCCCATCTGACTATCCAATGTCCTAAGAGATGTGATTCATACTGTCACATCCTCTGCACTATGATGAAATGCTGCCAAATACACCCCACATTTATATTTATTTTTCATATTGACACACCTCATTGCAAACTTACGTCTAATTTGTTTCCTTCTATTGCCCTCTCGGTCTATTATTTCAGTGCCAGCTGTGCGTTTCCAACTACCTCTCCTAAGCTATATATACACCTGCATTCCTATTTTCAAGGTGAAGGCATTTTGTTATCTTTTTGCCCATGTTCCTTATTTGCCTCCTCTTTTTTATCCGCAAATCTTCTCAAACTGAGATCATTAATTTGCACACTTACTCCCTCTCCCAGCTCATTAATGAAGAGGTTAAATAAAACCGGACCTAACACCTTTCCCAGAAAACCCCATTAGGTACCTCTCCCGACTGCAATACTTGGCTATCCATCATTCAGCTTCTGTTGTGCAGCCTCTTGGCCATGCAAGCCTCACTAAACTAATTTGTCAAATAGATTTCTGGAAATGCGATATCAAATGCTTTGGAAAAATCCAAATTTATGACATTAATTGTATTATCTGCTGCCAAAAGAGGCGGTGATTCGGTTTTAAACCTTCATACGCTTTCTTAGTGGGATTTACTCTTTATAAACTTGTATTCTTTATTGCACTTAGCTTCATTAGCCTTCTAACACCAGTGATTTTAGCTCCATTTATTTTACTGATGATAGAAGATATTTTTCAAATGGAACTGCCAGAATCACTTTACATACTGTTTTCAAACTGATAGTCTATTAGCTTTTCACCAGGTAACCCATGATTCCTCCAATTTTATCAGCTCTACTTTACTATAATTTGCCTGTTTTGTTTACACAGTGACTGCTAATTAAATCCCTGCAGGTGAAGTTCATTCCTCTGCAGAAGACCAATATAAGTGTATCTATCTTTAAAGCCTTGCTTCAAATAGGAGAAAAGGATTTCTTTCTGCATTAAAGAAAAGAAGAAACAAGGGGAAAAGAGAACAAGCGCAGTCATCGAAGGCGTAGGGCTGCCACAGGCACGCGTCCCGCCGGCCGAGTACCCCACCCAAGGGTGTTGTCTTACACCCTTCAGTTGAAAATCCCACTTAATGCCAACTTACACATATCATCACACTTTTAGCACGCCCCAGACTCTCTCTCTTACTTTAGACGCACAGACATCCCGTTGGCTTGCCCTGGCTACTGCTTCAGAAGGTGCTAATTAGATCAAGGCTTGTAACGTTGCACCTCGCGATGTCAGACAAGCCCATCAGCTCTTCCAGTGCTGCTCCGCGGCGGAGTTGCCAGTTCAACGCCTTGGGCCCTGTAACGCCTTCCTGAGCGGCAAAGCTTCAAGGACTCTCACCGTGCTCCTCCCCACCCTTCATCACTTACATGCACATTTAGTGCCTCTCGTCTTTCCAGTATGTTCTTGGATGCCAGCGATAACATAAATAATACCCCTTCACAACTACTGGGCAAAATACTACCCCATCAGAAACAAATGGCTATCGATACTAATTGCCTGGAGCAAGAAACTAATCTTTCTCTTCACTACAGAAATGTTTAAGAATTATTTTAGTACCTTAGCCATTTGAATTACTATTTAAATAGACTCTTCTCTATTTATTATAGGCCTGCTCTCCTTCTAGAACTTCCTTCTCCTTTACAGTTTATTTCTAAGGGAGCTTCTTTTTGCTGACTCTGACTCCATATTATCTTTGTCCTTTCACATTTAACTCAGCTCTGTGTTCCTCTTTCACTACTTTGGCTGTTTGAACACACACTTTTAGCCTCAGTCTCTGAGAAGTCCCTCTTTAAGGTACAGCCATCGCTGACTGTTCCATATATCCCTTCCAGCCATCCTGCTTTACGTCTTCAAACTTTCTTAATTCTTCAAAATACAGTTTCCTGAAACCTTTGTATTGCAGGTTTCTGTGAAGCTAATATATTGCTTCTTTTATCTCTGGTTTTCATTTTTGTCTCTATTGTGCGAGCGTGTTTGTGGTTGAGCAAACCCATCTTGTACAATTTCCCAGCTGTATCTACAAAGGCGCTGAACTTGATAAAGACATAGCACAGTCCGCGGTCACTATTAACCCGTTAGCCTATAACCGATCCACCTTCTCCTTCCCCTGCGCCTTGCCTGCCTGGTCCACCCACTTTTAGATGGATAAATGGGATGCAGCGTACGGCACACTTAGCTCTTTTTCACACTCCGTGGAAAGCCCCAGCAAACTAGTTCAGAGCCTGTAATGGCATGAAATGTAAACATATTTAATAAAGATTTAAAAGAATGGAGCAAGAATGTGAAGATATAGCTAAAACAGGAGTGCAAAGGCCAGAATTGCAGAAGTACCTGGCCAAGGCATCAAGAATTTGTACTAATGGTTTTCCTAAGCAGCATATAAAATAATAGATTTTCTTTTAATTTTAGTAGCAATTTTTGTTTGGATTTAAACAGCGTGTAATTTTAGATCTTCTCTAACATATGATGAAGAAAATGAATGAAGAAAAGACCTCAAAATGAAAGGATGGTTACATACATCATAGCAGCTGATGACTAGCACATACTTTAGGGATATGAAAGCCGTGAAGAAACTACATTATTTTCTGAGGATAATACATGATGGTCATTTGAAGCCACGCATATTCTCTGGCTGGTTACAGTCTTGTTAGCTGTCATTCTGACAGTGGAGAAATAATTCCCGTATTCTTTTGGTGAGCAGCTTAGATTTCCATTTGTGGACCCTCATGCAAATATTGGCATTAGTTTGAATAAACTCCCAGCTTCTCTTCTGCCAGTTCCCTGCAGTGCTCTCCATCCGTCAGTAAGGCCTGTTCTTCATCTCCTCCCCTCCCTGCTCAAAGGACACGATTCCAGCTTCCCACCATTGTTTTAATATCTAGAATATCTGCTTGAGTGGGGTTGCCCATCTCTGTGATGATGTGCTAACGGAGACTATTAACTTCACACAAATTTGCAGACACAGTTTTTGATTCCACAAACACTCCGACACAGGCAGTTTAACCAATATAGATTTATTGCTTAGAAAGGGCAAACTATACCCCTCTGAGTCCAGCGGGCACCATCCTCCGCCCTAGCAATCGCTGATGCTAATTAGCATTTACGCCCTCTGAGATGCTGAGGATGCAATCAATGGAGCATTCCTCCAGCCAGCGCCTCTGCTGAGCAAACTTGGGTTTTATCGCAGGGGTGACTCTCGACTGCAGCCAGGCACAGCTCAGCTCAGCTCAGCAGGTGAGAACCGAGGTCCCACACAGACCTTCCCCCAAGCCGTAACCTGGTCCAGGTACCCCAGGTGTTTTGGGAGAAGCTAACACTCTGATGCGTACTGCTGGATTGACCACATTTACCTATCCCATGGCTAAATGTAAGGGCTAAGCTGTGAAAAAAAAGTCAGATGTGCTAAATTTTGGGTGCAGACGCTGGGTGCAGATGAACTCCTTCCAGGGACCAGGAGCCAGAGCTATGTCACAGCCCAGGGGAAGCAGAGGCTACCTGGCACTTTGGATTTAAGCTATCGCTTTCATACTGCGTGCAGGGACGCTGGCATGATTTCAACTCTCCTCACATTTACTCGTTGGACAGCAGAGAAATAACTTGAGCAGTTCAGAAAAATCTGTATTCTTACGAGCAAGTTGTTCTCCTCCCCGTCTGTAAAACCTAACATCAACACACGTGTGCCGAGCACGCAGGGAGGAGGTGGGACCCCTCAAACCTTGTGCTCTGGATTCCTGGTGGTTTCTCAGGGTGGGCTGCTTCGCAGCTAAAAACTAGATTACTGACAATATCCAAAAGAAAGAGGATTTAGCCAGAACGCAGTAACCTTTTACCCTTAATTTGTTCTTCAATTTTACACTCCTTCTGCGCTCATCTGGAAGTCCCTCGATAAATAACAAAGTCGCCGTGCCACAATGGATCTGCATGTTTCCTCCCCTACCAATGACATCAAGTACTCTGAAGAATCTCATTTTTTTCCTGCAGTCACTCTGAACAACGATTTTACCCTTCTCTCCCCTCCTAACCCCTCCCAACACAACTGAATGGAAGCAGTTTTCTCCCTTTTAATTTGACATTGTTTAACAACATTGCTTCTTGTGAAAATCTGTTGACATTATACAGAGCTAAGATATGAGGTCTCATTGTTCATCAACCATTTCTGTTTGGTTTTAGAGCTTTCTAGCCTCATCTTAAGAATCTGTCACAGAAAAATACAAAGCACAACTACGTTTTTTCAGCAAATTCCTTTTCAGGCACCGTTAAAAATAAGGGGAACATCCAAGAATCATTAATTCTTTCAGCTCACCATCTATGCCATGGAAGGTCTCTCACACTATTTTGCTTGTTCCTTTTACAACAGGAGGCTGATAATATCTCTGAAAGGAGCGTTTAATACCTCAAATATGTAAAACATATTGTTTTAGGAGTCTGGCTCCTTCTGAAGGGCAGAAAAGAAATATCGTATCTGTGATGACTCATTGATTTACATAGTTTCGTGGGCTGTTCAGATGATACAGTGATGAGTTCATTCAGATGTGCATACTAAACAAATTAATAGAAGATTTAGGAACGGGTACTTATATGCATACCTTCTCTCCTTTATTTTTATTCTGTGATTGCTCAAACACATTTGTGAAAAGAAGATGCTGCCTAACAAGGCACCAAAACTCCGAGGTTAAAAGCAGATTAAAAAAAGCAGGGGGAGAAATTGCTCCTTCTTGTAGTAGTTGTCTATTGGGTAATAAACGCGGCAGAATTTATGCCATTTTGGAAAAAATACTGCAGAAAACAAAATATTACAGGTTTAAGTATCTTAATTATGGAAATTTCATATTCAATGAACTCTTGCCAAAATAAACTGTGCACATTATCTAAAAAGCAAATGTTAATTAAAACTGTATCTTGATAGCCTTCCTGGCTCACAAGGCGTCCTGAACGTGTGAGATTAAACAAGGTACTTTAGCTCCAATCAGTCCTCCAGCAATGGCTTTCGCTTCATTTTTTTGATGTATGTAGGACCAAAAGAAGTCAACATGTGCTGATGGCCCTTATCAGCACCTAATCTTTTTGTCTCGTAACACTTTGAATCTACAGTACATATTTCATGAACTCCATTACAGCCGAGAATAGTTTCATGCAAAACTCAACAATAAACAAAAGACTAAGTTCCAAGCATTCATTAGCTGCTTAACACAAAGATACCCACTTATCATCGCACCCAGCGCACACAATAATTAAAGCCATAAAGAAAAGAGGACACGTTAATATTTCTGTACTCTATAGGCTCTGAGGAGGGATGGCTATGGGTTACCGAATGGGCCAGCAAGTTCTCATCCAGCTTCAGATGGGAACCAGGTAAGTCACTTATCTTCTCCGCATCCATTTTTATGAATTAGAGAAGAACAATAATATAATGCACCTGTGAGGAAGGAGAGGGATGTCTAGGTTCTCACCCTAGAACTTAAGGGAGAGGTTCAGTGCTGTGTTCTGGACACATCTCTGTAGATTCGTCTCTTCACAGAGATACTTCAAAAGCAGATGTAATGGGTGATGCATACAAGCACAAGTAAAGCATTGTTCTAACAGCAGAATCCCGCAGCAATAAAAACGCAGGTACGTGGGCTTATTAAGGTCCATAAAAATGCATCCAGGGATGCCGGAAATGCCTTTACGGCCTGCGGTAAAGTCTGATGTAGCGTGCTGCTACTGCGACAGCCACCCCAGTAAGTCAATTAAGGAAGCACAGGTGGGTGTCCCGAGGCAAAGGCAAAAAAACGATTGCTCCCTCCACATCTGTGGCCTGGGTTCTTGTCTCCTGACCTAATGCACTTGAACGAGGCCTGAAGGTGGGAGCTCAGTTCTCCTCACTCAAAGGAAAGAGCAGTGATCCATCCACCAAATCCCTGGAGGGGTCTGTTCCTCTTCAAAAACTGTAGGTGAAATTTGGCCAACCATACTCCTACTTTTAATGTCTTGGGCAGGTGAGGCATTCAGTTATGGGTTCTATCCACCTCCTTCCTCCCCAAGAGGAGAGCTATCCAGTCTTCCTCCACATATTTTTGGAGAAGGAGGGCAAGCAAGACTTTGAGGAGCTCAGGTATAAACGAAGGTTAGATTATAGCCTATAGTCAATAACCAGCAAGGTATTTAGAGTCCATCAAAACACAGTTACCAAAATAAGGCTCCTTTAGCCCCTCCTAAACAAGCTGAAGGCAAACACAATGCACCATGAATGTTAACAGATTCGTGCTGCTAAAAGATGAATACATTTTCTCAGCATAAGGTAGTATATATATTAGTAGTAGTATCATCATAAAGCTGTGGCCAAATCATCCACATCCATAAGGCTTAGAGCATCCTTGATACCATCTCAGTTCTGTCTGATTCATAAAAAGCTTCCTGTTAAAAACATATATACAAACATACATAATCTCAAATGCTTCACAGCCAACTTCTCGATCAGTTGATTTTTGGAAAGAAGATGCTGAAGTTCACATGCTATTACAGACTTTTGGAGTTCAGCGATGGAGGTGATGACACACATCAGCTGCAGCCCTTCACACCTGGCCAGGTTCTTTGCTCTGGGGTCCACCATTTTACTTCTAACATGAATTAAAGCAGATTGTGTACAACAAACTGAATATTTCAGTATGAGGGTTATTCAAAGGTCAGGCCAGAGACTGTGTATGTCCAATTTCTGCAGTCTTGGCAAGCTTGTCAGTATTTAGATTCCTAAGCAGGCATCTTCAGAGCAATTTTGCCACACGGATTTGCATAAAAAATACTAATACACTGCAACAGGGGTCTAACCATGTTTTACAGCCATTTCCCAAACGTTACTGTTCCCATGGCAGATGAAGAGTCTTTAAAGCTACCTCTAAAAATCATGGCATGAAGTGAAAATCTCTCCAGGTTCAGTTATCTGGGTGTATCAGTCAATACTGGCTGAGCAGCTTATGAAAAACTCAGTGAAGCCAACAAGTTAGGCACCTGGGAACCCCGAGTGATTTTCCAAATTGCTTAACTGAATCTTCAGGCATCTAAACACCTTTTAAACTCTGGTCTGGGGTGTCTTTAATGCTCAAAACACCTTGCTGAGACACAAAAGTGCTTTTATTTCTGTTTTACGGAAGTACCTTAGTCACCATCTCAGAGAAAGCTGTAGCGTAACGGGTTCAAACCGAGGTGTCCCATGTCCCAGGGAAGTTTTATAAGCACTGGCCTCCCCATGCAGCTGGTCCGGAGCCTTTCTCAAGGATTGTGTTTAAAATATTAGCCCTGCAGCACCCTGTGGGAATGTCAGCTTGTAAGAGAAATACTGAGCTCAGAGCTTGAACTCATGACTCCCATATGCCAATGAATCGCACAGCCACTACATCACAAAGCTGACCCTATTTTATTCGATCTTAAGATGTTCCTAAATCTTGCCTCTTTCCATGGTCAAGGGATAGAATTTAGTCGCTAGTAAGCTATTCAGATTTCATACTTTAGGACATCAAAGTATGAATGATGTTTTCCAATTTTCTCCACTTAAGCTTATTAAAAGAAATATTTTAAAGAGCATTATTCCCTGAAGTTACTGGACACAAAAATCTGCAAAAACCTTTCTGTCTTTTGGCTTTGGGTCAACACTGAACACAGACACAATATGTTTCGTTAAGGACATGTCACAGAATTATACATCCATCACTTAAACTCAGAATGGCTAAAATACCGCCTGAGACAAAGGGAACCTCACAGCCCATTTTGTTAAGGGATGCTTTAGGGAAAATGCATAATGCAGAAGGATTTACATTCCACTGATTTTTTTTTTCTTTTTTACAAGCTATCCTTTCCCGCACTAGTAAATGGTTGTAAACTGCAAAAGCATGATCATACCCTGCCTCTAGCAGGGCAGGAGTTTTAGGTTACTTTTACTGACAGCCCTGTACCAGTGCTCTGGCCAGCCGGGCTGCTCGCGTTGAAGGATCCACTCCAAGTCCTCAGGTCAGCACCATCCTCCTGATGCTCAGAGTTTATTTTCAAATCCCACAGGGTTGATATTTGCTCCTGAAGGCAACTAAAACCAAGCCGTATCATTCCCATTAGACTAAAAAGCTCCAGTATCTTGTGAAGTTGCAGCAATATTGTTGGTGGATTTAAACAACCAAGATAAAAGCTTGCGGCGTGAGAAGGGCTGTGTACATCACCCTTTATTATGCTGCTGATAGTAATTTATATTTGTACGTGGTGCACAAGCCTCACAGGCTCATAGCAGCAACACAATACAGGATAGCATGAGACAGTGTGAATACTTAGAGAGGAGACAGACGTGGAGCTTGGTTTTGCTCCTGGAAAAAGCATGTGGTCCAGGGACAGTGCACTGGGATGGGGCTGAAAAGACCAGGATCTAACTGCTGTCAGCGTGCTTTGACTTGTATAAGGTCATTCCCTTCTCTCATCTTTTTCCTTCTCATCTCATCTTTGACTGTCTCACCTCTCAGACTGACAGCTCTGGGGACAGGCTGGTATATTAATGATCTGCCACAGTGGTTGTAGAGTAATCGGCACAGCGAGGGTCCCATTTTCAGATGGACCTCACAGGCACTTCCATAACGAGCACCGACATTTGCAATTACATCATTAATTCACAGAAAACACTAGCACGGCTTGCTGGTGTGGCCACACAGCCACTTGGACCCCTAACTGGCTACCTCGGTGTATGAAGGATTATCAGAATTTGTGTTTTACATGTTTTCCTTTGCACAGAGGGCTCATCAAGACAAGTACTTGTTAGTACAGGTTTTAAACAGAGTCCCGCTGGTGCCTAAGGCTCTGCAGTCAAGAAAGGAAGGGAAAAGAGAAGCAACAAGATCAAGATCCACTACGGTTTGGTTGGAAAAAAACCCCACGTGTTTCTTGTTGTTGAAGTACAGTGGATTTCTCAGGTTCTGCCTGGACCCGCTGCCCCCGCTCTCCGAGGGCTGGCTGCAAGCACAGCCTCTCTCATTTTCCCCACACAATCTGTGTTGGTCTGACAGCGTCAGGCTGGCTGTCAGGCGGTTAGCAGAGAGGTGGGTTTTATCTGATCATCGCTCCATTACAACAGAGCTACTTTTCCTTCTTGAAGACGTGGACTGGTTATGCAGTGCGTAACGGCGATGCGTGGGAAGCTAACACAACAGTCCACGACTCAAAAGCCATCCCAGAAGTTTAAGCTCATCCGGAAGCCCCTCTGGATGGTACCTTCACGCTGCTCCTCTCAGGACTGTACTCCATCACATGCTAACAAACATCCTGCTTGAAGATGGCTGAAGAGACCAGTACCTGTTGAAAAAGCAAGCCCTCTTCCCAAATCACACACACACAACACCCCTTTTCAAAATTCCCTTTTTCCCAGCACGTCCCAGAACCCACACCAAAGGCTGCACACCCAAAGCCCGTGGCTGAAGGAACAGCCTGGATGGCTTCGGGAGGCAGCCGAGGTTTTGAAATGTGGATTTCTACATTCCCTCCGCAGCGTTTATCCAAGGCAGCATTTGCAAGGCTCAGGTTATCCACACTGCGCTGAGCAAACAGCACACAGCTCATTTATCTGGAGGGGCTTTGTTCAGCTAGGTTTCACGCTCCCACCTCGAACACAATGTTTAACTCCTCGAAGATACACTACCATACATTTAGATACCAATCACACAAGCCATCATTTTAGATGCCTAAGAAAGTAAAATTAAATACCACGGGGATTATATCAGAAACTAGGTTTAGCTAGTATTTCAGCTCTGGGTCATTATTTCATATGTATATATCAAAGGAATGTGAATACGGAATAGGCTGAGAAGCAGACTGCAGATGCAAATGCCAAAATACTAGAAGACTAATAGATTATTTTTAAGGGGAGGGAATAGACTGAAAATATAGGAGAAAGTTGCTGAAATAAATCAAAGGTGAGCAGATGCACTTGGCCAAATGGCTTTTTCCTTTGCAGTATAGTGATTTGTTTTATCCTTATGTTTCCCGAATCCAGTCAATAAGACTGCATTAAAAATGCATGGGACAATTTGATGTGTACAACACTGGGTTTTTCAGAAAAGCTGGGGCATTTGGAAGGGCGCAAGCACTATATTTATGTACAGAAAAGGAGAACAGAGGTTGGGAGAGGGAAATACTTGTCAGATGACAGGTTCCCCATGTAGCAAAAATAATAAATTCCTCCTCTTTTGGGAGAAACAGCGTTCTTTATCAATAGAAGCTGCCACACTCATGTAAGGCACCCACAGGGGGGCAGGGAGAGTAATAGCACCTACAGGAAGAGAGCAGCCTATATTTTTACCACTTCTCTTTGCCACTAGCTGTATTTTAGGACTCCCGTTGATGCAGGCTGGGGCTAGGCATTACCAACGGCTTTCAGGAAAGCTGGCAGACAATGAATTTTCATCAGAAAACAAAGCTGACATTTTCCAATTTTCTGTCTGGACAAAGAGAAGAAAACACTTCATTGGGAGGGAGCGCCAGCTGAGTTGGGGTATTTCATCCGTGGGTCTCAGCTGACACAGTTCAGCGGTTAGCTTCATTTGGTGGCAGCACTTGGTACCGAGAGCATCCTGCCTCCGTGCCCCTCTGCGGGACGTGCACTTCAACGTGCTGCTATTCACTGGTTCTGCCTCCCAGAGCCTCTCCAAATCTGGGAAACTACACGACCGGTCCCACAGCAAACGGCAGCTCCGAGACCTCCTGGGGGCAAGCTGAGACCACCAACACTTCTGCAGGGTTGCTAACCCCCTTTCCAGAGAAGTCCCGGTGTTGCAGGGTCTCGGCAGGTTGCCCGCAGATGACAGGAGCACCCCCTGCTCTGCAGAGCCCTGCAGCACACCCGAGTTACCCTGAACTAGTTTCCAAGAGACTGGCTCTGTCAGAGAAGGGCTTTTTGAAGAACTTGACCTTGTGGGCTGAGGGATGAACGAAGGGAAAGGATCTCCGTTTGCAAAGAAAGTGCATTGCCCAAGGAGAGGGGAAGGAGAGAGGGGGATGGACTGGAACTTGCGCTCTCTTCATAAAATCTGTCGGAAGACGCACGGCTGATTTGCAGCTCTGCTTTCACCCTGGGATGCCTGCAGCCAGCGAGTGCTGCACAGGAAGGTGCTCCCCGGCAGGAAGGCAGAGAACACATTCTGTGACACAGTAAAACATTGAAATGAAATTTAACAACAGAGGAAAACAACTTCTGAGAGCTTCTCCAGCAGCAGCAAGAGGTTTGTGCCGCTATAAGGAACATCTGAATTTGCATGAAGTGTAAACACGCAGGCACACACGCATACACACCCTGCTCCTGTTTGCACCGAGTGTTCAGAAAATAGCACATGTTCTCTCCCTCGCTTCCACCTCGCTGCAGTTGCGGCAGCGCCAAAGCCCTGCAAATGGCTGGAAGGAAGCAGGGCTGTCATCCAGCCGCTCCGCAATCACAATCCGCTGGGACGAGATTGTTCCAAACTGTTGTTGGGGACCATTCAAGCGGCAAAACATTAAATGTTTCTATTATTTAGTGCATGCAGCTGGTTAAACTGAAGAGCCTAGCAGGCTAATGGGAACATAGGAATAACCAGGTCAGTCAAAGAAGGTGTGAGCGTGTGTGCGCGCGTATATATGAGGATATATATTGCTTGCTGCTTCTTATATCAAGTGCAGATTTAGGAACAAATAGCCTGTGCTGTAGCACTTTCTACCACTGAGACCTGTACAAGGCACTGATTAACTTTTTAAAACCTACTGGGGAACGGCAGGATCTCTAGGAAGGTCGTACAGGGGAAAAGCTGCCCTGAAAGGAGAAGAAAATATAAGAGCCTTCATGTAGCTGTAGGTAGAGCGGACCAGCCGTGCAAAGGCCTCCTGGATTTCGGGGCTCAAAGGCCTTGCAGAAGGAATTTATAAAGAAATGCTGAGAATGGAAATGTATTACTCATGCCTTGTGGAGTTACTGCTGGAGCGTTGCTCTGGATCAGAAATCATTCCCTGTAAAAAAGTCCAATGTTTCCATATTATTTTTCGCCTCTTTGGAAGCTATTTCCACCATCTGGAATTACACCATCCATGGTAGATCCCCTCCTAAGCATCTTCTTTCTAGGCAGAATCATGAGGTGCTTCATACCAATTAAAAATTATCATCTTAGAGACTCTCATACTGTTTTGCAAGCCAGCCTGTAAACTATCCTAATATTTAGGGTGACGAGTAGAAAAAACGAAAGCAAGCAAGCAGAGGCATTTCAATAATGCCAGGACTAATTGCTCAGTTACGTAGCCATTTGGTTTAAGAAGCAATATAAAAAAAAATCAAGCGTAAGTCTTCAAGCTTCAGGCATTTAACGAGAGGGCGGACAAAGCTCAGGGTATGATAGCAGACAGAATGAGCAAGCGGCACAGCAGATGACTTTGGACGTTACTTCTATATCTAATTTCCTTGGGTGCAAGCGCGCAGGCACGGCTCTGCAGGGTACACAGCCTCGGTCCATCCAGAACGCCCGGGCAGAGCAGATGTGCTGCCTGTCACCTACCTGCTCCTCTGACCTACGGCAAAATCAATCATACCTTCCAAATGGTTTCATTCTATTAAAATTCTACCTGATGGTGACTAACGCCACAGTGAGGTATATTTACCATATACCTTTTTTTTTTTTCACATTACAGAGGAGTTCTGCAAAAGATCCATACTGACAAATTTTAAAATTTTGACATTTAGCTTCACCCCAGTTAAGAGCAAATCTTCCCTATTTTGAAATTTTCAATGCTGGAAAATTTCACAGAAAAGAGTGTTTCATACAATCAAGTAAAATGCTCCATATTTAAGTTGTCTGCTTTCATAAAAATAGAAAACTATTCTAAATGAAAGTATGATTGCAAATTAAACATTAAGACATTATGTTCAAAAAACTTTGAAATGAGATATTTAGACATCTTTCCCTAGATTGCTTTTAAATTAAATAATGGCAAATTCAATCAATTTCACAAAATATTTCCGTTCCAATGCAACTGCAGGTCTCAGCAGGGTATGGTTTGTTCAAAGTTTCTGCAATTAAATTTACCTGAAAACGGGTTAATATGGCCTACAAGGTTTGGGCTAGTACACTAACACAAGTTTCACAGGTTTCCAGTTCCAAAGATTAAACTTACACAGTATACCAGTAGAGCACAGTATGCAAGCTCAGGAAAGGGAGACTTTCTCATTCCCATTCCAACCATTCCTTCCCCTCCATGGTGTATTGTTTTCCAGCTCATTATTTTTGCAGTCTGCTGTGTATTTTGGGCTCATATGTATCTGCTAAGGTAAGCAAACAAAACTTGAAAGACCTATTTCTGCTAAATCAAGCTTATGCTACAGATTCTTTTCATCTTTCCCCCCCCCCCCCCTCCTTTAAGGTTCAGCCACTTACTATGGTGGCTTTTATGGCCTTGAAATCTGCTTTAGAAAGAAATGCAACATGGACCCCTGTTGATAGTTAGCCTCAAGTTTGAAAGCGCTGGAGAAGGAGGAGGTTAACGTTCCCCATCAGCGAACTACAAAGAAAGGTGGGCAGTCTCACGCTGCCTCGCTCTCTGTCTGACGGCGGAAAACCTGTAGCTCTGACATGCAAGAAACATAATTAGAAAGCGGTTCCTGCATTTTTTTAACGGAGTAAGAGTTCCAAAGTAATCTCGATATGACTCCAGTTTTTGTATATTATCCTAACAGGATATCCAGATCCCTCCCCTGGGTGCTCAGATAAGTAGTACTCATGTGCGCTAAAATCCCTTTCAAATTTTCCTGGGGGGAAATTCCCTAGGCTGGGGGTGGCAGTGACCGACAGAGACAGTACATTTGTCGGCAAACGATTCCCACCCAAAGGTGGGAGCTACCTCCTGACCTCCCTGATTTATAGCGAGGGGAAATCAGCTGGAAAGAAACATTTCTGGAAGGCCTAATCCATAGACGTAATCCATAGGTAACGCAATGGGAACAGAAGAGAGTAACTAATTACATTTGGAGGGTGCGTGCAGTGCACTTTATTGACTAGACCTCTTAAATTGGTATTTATGTTATTGCTGTCTGGAAGCCCGAGGCCTTCTTTGGGTGATATTAGCAGATGAGATAAATAGAAATTATTTTACAGTTACTGATCTGGTTACTGACATATATGTTTCTTGTTTGTAAATGTCAATTTATTAGCATATGAAGGATAAACTCCTACAATTACATAAATAACTATATTTTCTGATCAAATAATTAAAAGGAACAAAGTAAAAAACCAACACAAGAACATGTTTTCATAACCTCTGAATCCGTTGCGAGGCTGCTCTGGAAGATACATAAACCAAAGCTGACACTATACTTGATCTCAGCCAAAACGCCTAATAGCAATGTTATAGCTCGTAATGTTTTACATCTGACAGCGTAAAGATCCTGTTTGCGCATCTATCAATTATTTAGCACCTTAGTAAAAATTACTACCCACACAACCACACCTCATGCTCACCGTTCATGTTGCAGGGGGGACAACTGCTGCCCAGGATGGCAAAACCGGAAACCGCTCAGTCTGTGGAATAATTTCAAAGTTTGAGGACGTTTTCTTTACCTGGGCTGATTTGCAGTCAGGCTGCTACGCCAGACGTTGAGAAATCTTGAAAGTGAGCACAGCCCTAATAAGAGAGAGTTGGAGAGTCAACCAAAGCAACCACCTATTGTCCCCTGTCTCAGGAGCTTTAGCACTGCTCAAGGTTACCTGATCTTCCCTATATTCCACATTTTATACACCGTATTTTTATCTGAGAGGGTGGATAATCCCTGTACATAAGAGCTATTGGCAAGTGCAAAGAGTTATTTAAATCTTTAAATCACAGACATCTGCCGCAGCTCTTGCATACTTTAGCATTCATAGGTGGCTTTTTCCACGCAGGATGGACAGCCCAGTGTTGTCCCCTGCAGTTAACAGGTTTTTCTGGTGTAAACCACTTATTCATTCCAGCCTTCATTGAGCTATCTCCAAGTTGCCACTTTCTGTACCGTTCTCTGTGTCCTGACCTAGCAAGCATATAGTATCATGTAATCTAGAAATATGAAACACAGACAGAATTAAGTTATATGTGGGATTTCACCTTCAAACGTGCAGGACGCACCGCCTGTCCTCAGGACCCCTGAAACGCTCCGAAAATGGGTGTTTGCACACTAGGAAAACGGGAGGAGTGGCACGGCTCTCGCTCGGCAAATGGTGCAAAATACGGAGGATAGAAAGACAGAGGCACTTCACAAGGGTATCAGCAAAGCTGCGTAAACGGGCCCCACGTCTGCAAGTGGTATCAGTGGGTCCAAAGACCAAGAGTAATGATAAAAACACACATGGTTTCCCCCAAAGGTTACATAGATGAAAAAAAAGAACCATCCTGCTTTCAGACAACTATCCCGTGGATATTGCAGAAATTAGGATACTTTCTCACAATCTCTGGGTGCTGCCAGCGGAGGAGTGGCACACGGGAAGGGTGTCTGCATCTCAGATCCTCTTCTCTCTGTGATGCCTCCTTTTCATAAGTAGAAAATAAAACAGCAGCTGTGGAATAAAGCTGTAACGCATGCACAAAGACATTTTAAAATAAATACCTGGTGTCTTTTTTACCAGAATAGATCTGAAAATATTTTCTGAAGGTGAAAGAATAATGAATTATCAATAGGCAACGTGGGTGGAATCACTTGCATTCCATCTGCCTTCTAGCCGCCTAAATCCAGCAACTACTGCAGTCCCGCAAACGCTCTATAGCTACAGTACGTGAACGGAGAGACCCTGTACGTCTCCTACTGATTTATAGATTAAAACCCTGCTTGGAAGAAGCTACCTACCAAGACGTGTTCAAGTTTTTACAGTTGTGATTCAACTGCTGCTGAAATCAGTGGGAGTCTTGCCACTGATCCTAACAGCACTTGGATCACATTTCCCACAGAGAGTTATTTGGGAATTTTAACGCAGACGTTTTGTCAGGAAGAAGAACACAACTGTAGAATATGTACTGAAAAAAAGGAATTTTATATTGGCAGGCAGATAGATAAAATACCCTAATAGGTTGGTTTTTTTCTTCTCTGATTTCTATTATTCATGGAACTCTAATGATCCCTTTCTGCATGCAAGACAAAAGTAAACCATAGCCTCCCGATAGCAAGCGTGGCACTCCGTCATTAACGCAACGTGGGTATGTTAATGCAACAGTAATTGCCTACCCTACGCCAGTCAAATCACCCTGCACTGGAAGTGTATCACTGTTACAGTTTCATTTTCATTAAGATGACAAAAAGGGCCCTGAGATGACTGGTTTTGCACTTGTATTAATGAAAGCGAATATTAACAGAATTGGGAGGGAAATCAGGAGGAAACCCAAGAAGTAGCTGAAATGATGTCCTACCACTGTAAATAAATTGACATGGCTACCTAGTACTTCTCTCTTAGGACCGGCCAGAAAGAAGACGATGGCAGATAACTCGGTATCCGCACATCCAGGCAGAGTTGGCTTGTAATAAAACCTTCAAAACATGCAAGCTGCAGTCAAATTTAATCAAGTGAATTTCACATCAACGGCAGCCTCTAAAAACAATTAAAAAATCAGGAAGAATCACAATTTCAAGGCAATGCCAGCAGCCAAAGAAAGCATAATCCACATTTGCATTAGGTCCTCATGCATCTTGTCACGTATCTGCACTGAAATCTTCTCCCCATTTGGCACAAAACTTTCTTACTTTTCAACCAAGTACTGAATAAAGTCCGTAAGTAATTTATCAAAACAGCTCCCAGCCAAAATGCTGAACTCTGAGTGCCATGGTAATGAATTACTGACTTTGGAAAGAAAAGTTTGAGACAGATATGATTAACTTTCCGTGCTGGAAGTGTGGCTGCCCTGAAAGGGCAAGGAGTGTTGGGAACTGCAGATGGCATCCCGGAGCTCAGCGATGAATCGGGAGCATCTTATGTTCCCTGGGGGGATGTTCGCACTGTGTCTGCATCTAGACCTGGAAGATGCCATTGGAATGGCAGGACCCATCATCTGTTTGTGATTCGTACGTGATATAACTCAGTAACTGGATGGGCTGCAAGAAGGGGATACAGAAGCTTTAAATAACATGTGAAAAGTAACAATTAAAGAACCAGTGCAGAGGCTTTATATCTCCAAAGAACCTGTTCGGTTTTGCCGAGGTTATCTGAAAGGATACTCCTTGCCAGCGAGGATCCAGCCAGCCAGAGCTGAAACACAATTTTTTTTTTACTTTTAGGTTACAAGGGAATAGTGCAGGCGAGGAGGGATGCTGCTGAAATTCAACTCCGTAATGGAAACCTGGATGAAACGGTTTCTGCATCCTTATCACCTCTCTGCAATTCAACACAAACGCTAGCAGACTAACCACGTGCATGAGACAGTCGAAGGAGTTATGTTAGTTTAGCCATGTGTTGCTATTCTGATAAAGGACAAACTGACTTACCATTAGAAGCCAACAACAGCCTTAGAAAATGTACTGTTAAGCACGTTTTCTGGTTTAAAAAAAATAAAATACATGTGATGCATTTTGAAATGATGAATAAAAAAAAAAGTCTGAATATTCAACTGTGTTTTGAATTGCAGAGTGCACACTCAACCTGAAAAATAATCTATGCTCTGCTGAAGTCATTCATGTCCAGACTTAAATTATTTTTATTCTTTGTCGGTGGTAAAATGATGCTTAATATTTTATCTCTTTTGTTCGCAGCAAGATTTTTTTCTTGTTTTGTGAAACAAACATCTTTCCCTAGGGAGTATGGCATCAAACAGTTCCTGAAGCAAAGAATATTTTTTGCAGCTGTTCTGAACAGGGTTCATCTGTTGTTTGACTCAGAAGCGACTTGTGCATCACTAGGGTCAGAGATCATACGAATGGAGAGAATGTCACATAAGAAAATACCAACAAGGACAAAGGAAGAAATATGGGAACAGTTCCCCATGTGCCAAGAATGAACTAAGGCTAAAGAAAGGGTAATGACACTCCTGAAGTAAAGCTTCTTCTAAATCAAAGTGGCACAGCACAGTATATTGTTACCGGACTCATGGAACAAGCACAAAGAGCAATACAATAAATAAAAACAAAATTCCATACCCCGTCTGCTCTGGTCTCCAAATTGAAGCATCTCAAATATTACAGCAACATTTTCTGTATTTCATTACAGAGTCTGCATTTGCCGCTTACACATTTAAGCATGGAGAACTTAAGTGGCTGTAGTAAGTCATTATAAGAGAACATGGTTCAGTAATGGGGTGCATCCAAAACCTCAACACGGATACATCAAAGCATTGCTAACCAAAAGGTGAAGGAAAACATTGGAAGAGAAATCTGAACCCAATAAAACCTGATGATTCTTACACACCTATGTCGCTCGTGAAAGTGAGATGCTGGGGAAAATAAAAAATATTGAAATATTATCACCTTTTAGAGCTCCTTATGGGAGCAAACAGCCAGATCAAAGCACAGCTGATTTATGAGCAAATCCCACCTATTCTTTTAAGAGCTTTCCAAAATTACCGGTGTATATTTGGGCTTTAAAGACAATGGATGAAAAAGTAGAGGTGCAAGGGATTTCATTCTGCACAGAACATAATCTCCGTGTGGAGCACATTAGTGTTCCTTTGAGGGGCTCTATAAAAGCCCCTACGTTAGAGAGGTAAGGAAATACACTGAAACTGGCCACACTAATCCACAGAGCTAAATGACACAACAAAATGTTCAAATACTTGTTCTGCAAGTTCTTCTGGGCTTCATTATAAAACCCGGGTTATTTTTAATCAGACATAAAAAAAAATGAGGACGGGGCATGTCGGTCCTTTTGCAGTGTCCCTTCATGCCCCTATAATTCACTTAGTTGTGAGGAGCACATCCTGCTTTGCTCAGACAAACAAGATGCAAGATTGCATGTCTCAAGAGATGGAAAGAGGAGAAAATCCACAGAAAGAACACAGACACGTCCACTCATAGGTCCAGCGCTGTCATAATTAATGACAGCAAAAAAACCTGAAGGGATATAAAACCTTGTGCCTCAGGGGTTAGGTCAGTCTCTAAGTATTATGGATCCAAAGGAGACCATGCAGGGAATGACATTATTCCATACCTCCCTCCTGCACAGCTCTTACACTTTCCCCCCCCCAAAAGACTGTAATGAATATTGTCAGAGATAAGATACTGGAATAGATGGACCTTAGGTCTCACTCAATCCCTGTGCCTACATTTTTATTAGAAGACAAGCTGTCACAGGTATCTAAATGATGATGGAGCCCCTAAAAATGAAAGGGCAGGAAAAAAAGGGATGATGCAGCAGGCAGTTCAGCCAGCATCTGCTCCTCTTCCCCTCCTTTTTCAAGCACCGAGGTAACGCTTTGCACGGCTTCATAGTTCTTAAGGCTAGGACTCCAGCCCCATTCCCAGGAAAAAGAAACAGGCTTGTGTACTGTGCATGTTGGTTTTGATAACTTTTTCCCCTAGAAGTTCAATTTATTTATCTGAAAAAATTAACTAATGCTGCCTCCTGAATGCCTTGTTCATCTCAGCCACCTTCCAGGAGAAGGCCACCCGGCCCACCATGTGGAAACGAGAAAAGAAACTGCACAGTCAGCCCTCCCGGCTGGTAACAGAAGATATTTATTACACTTGTCCACAGTCTTCAAGGAATTGGTGTGTTTGTGCATAATTTAGTAGGTAGTTGCAGGAGTTCATTGTTATAGGCTGAACATCTACTTTAATGGTTATAGATACAGTCTGAGTTTTCAATCTGCTTCTCTGTTTCCAAAGGGGAAAACAATGTAAATAGCTATAGGAAAACCAGGATATAAATAACGGGGCACAGGGTGCGATTTGGAGTTTGCTCCCACGGAAAGCTCTGCAGGTCTCTTTGAAGGGTCCTTCCACCCCTGGTTCCTGCATTGTGCCCTGTCCCACTCCTGCCTCAAGCGGACGAAGCAGATGTGCTGCCTGCGACGACCTGCTGCGGCTCCGGCTCCGGCTGCATCTGCCCATAGAGACCCAGCTGCAGACACAGCTCCGCGGGAAGCCCTCAGAACCCCTTGTCCATTGACAAAAGAAACGCCAAGAGGTGACTGTGCCACTGCAATAGTGTCAAAGTATGATTTCTCCTCCTGTCTGGCCCACACCTCCCCTCCCAAAACCAAATGCCAAGCTGCAAAGGCACCACTTGGTCTTACGATGAGGAAGGACACGGCTGGAAAGTGCCAAAAGCTGAAGGATAGGAGCGAGAGGAATTAAACCACTGAGGGATGCTGAAGTGAGGAATACGCTGACAGCAGTTCAGTTAATCTGTGCGGTGTTTCTAGTAACAGTTTCATAAAAGCGTAAGTTTAGTAACACCTAAGCCCCTTCCAGAAAGTGCTCGTTAACTCACTTTTGCTGTTTGGTATATCCTCAAATTGCTACCTTTAAAAACCTGAAGAAAACTTCAAAGACTGCGAGGCTGAAGAGCAAATATTCGCTGGTGTCTTAAAATGAAATCTAAGGTAGGGCAATGAGCAGAGGAACAGTTGGTGAACAGTTGGTGAATGGATATTTTTATGCAAGGAATGCCTGAAGGAAAGAGAATGAAAAAAACTGTGTAGGAAGAAGGAGCAATTAATATGCTCCGTTTTTTTCCCCTTACACTTATTTTGATTTAAAAGTCTATTCTTTCAGTATTACAGATTAAGGTCGCTATACAATTTACCATGGAAAAAAAGAAGTGGTCATAGTGGTTGAATCAAGAAATGAAAGGGCCTATGACAGAGTTTTTAATTATTCAAAAATGATCACAAAGATATTCTGAATTAATTTTCACATTTTTGCATTTGTACATTTCAAATGAGTACGTGTATAGATATCATTCAATTCGCTGGGAAATGGCACCCATCCTTAAGACCAGTTCCCTCCTTAATGTCATTCTTGATTGGGAAAGCCACCAACTGTAACA
The DNA here is from genome assembly GCF_028858705.1 of Grus americana. Taxonomy (NCBI): domain Eukaryota; kingdom Metazoa; phylum Chordata; class Aves; order Gruiformes; family Gruidae; genus Grus; species Grus americana. The sequence goes on from NC_072859.1 coordinate 31,482,732, forward strand.
GCGTCTTGCTAAAAACATTAAACACCTCAACGTTCCATGTGAGCTGCTCTCACCAAAAAGCCCTGACTTCCCCAGAAATACACGCAACAGCAAGCCTTAGATGCCAAAAAAACCAATTTAAATAAATAAAAATAAGAAATACTTTAAAAAAATACTCTGGATCCAAATTCTCTCTTGCATCTCACTAATTACAGGGTATAGACCGTTAGGTGTGCGTCTCTTGTTAGCTTAATGGGCGCTGTGAGGCCAATACTTCTACAGCAGAGCTGAAACTACCTCCCAGTTGTTCCCCCCTCACTGCTGTTTTACAGCTGCAGAAAAAGATTAACTACAATTACGCAATTGTTCATTTCCTATTTTTTTGCCACCCAACATAATACTGCACATAAAATCTCAGCAGACATAACCAAGAAAAATATTAGTGCACGGAAGCTAAAGCGAGCAAGGTTGTTCCTCACTGATGGCAGCCACCTTTGCGCTCAGTTTTTCAGCGCCGCCTGTTTACGTGGTTTATTCCAGCAGCAAAGAGCAGCCAAGCATCATCCAATGCCCACGGCATCCAGGCAGTTTGGTGCACACTACGAGTGTGTAAATGAAGGCTGCCGTTATTGAAGTTAATGCATCACAACGGTGTAAACCAGCAGCAACAGCAGCCAGACTCTGTGGCTTTCCCAGCCTGAATGTTATGCCTGAAAATGAGATTTATAAAAATTGTTTTCAAATAAAGTCTTAGGCAGTTTTTAATTGCTTACTACAGATATCCCTATCGTACTACTTGGGGGGATTGCAGACCACTGTTCGAAGTGCCGAGGGAACCCTTTCAGGGCTGCAGGGCTCGAAAAGAAACCGCGGTTACAAACAGCCTGGGAAAGCAGCAGATCCCAAGTGAGCTGGGCTGGACCCTCCCAGCTGAATTTATCATGAGGGTGATGTGTTGGCTTCCAGCAGGGATGAGGAGAGAAATCTTCATATCCCCCATGTTTTTATAACCAAGGAATCAAATACAACCCCAAGGAACTTGCAGGTGTGTGGGAAACACGGGGACAGTTTTGGGGGTAATTATCTGAAACTTGGCTATACAGAGAAATATTAGGAGCATATAAATAAGGTTGTGGAGGGCAGATGCAGAGAGTTTAATAGCTTTTTATTAACAACATGCTCCCAGGAACAGCCTACAGACTCTTAATTTTCTTTTTTTTTAAACTATCATCATTTGTAAGAGAAGTTCCACTCCTGAGACATACATTTTCACAACTGGAACAGTAATGAGCCGTCCAACAGATGGGGAGAAGAAAGGAGAAAAGAATAGTGAAGTAAAGATCATAGAGGAAAAGCTCTTAAAGGAGTCTCTGCAAGATCAGGACAAATATCAGCATCAAATATTTATGGACAGTCATTCAATCAAGGCCCATGAGCTTCCTTTCAAGTATTTATTCTCCTTTTTATTCACTACTTGCAAAAATTCACTGCATGAGCAAGGTTTAGCCTGACTAGATCTTCATGTAAAATATGTATACTGGTTGCAAGCAGCAAATTTTCATATTTGGGGAGAATCTGACATTTCTGAAGTCCATGGGAATTTTGCTATGTGTTTCAAAAACACTGAGATCTTACCCCAGATGTCTTCTACTGATTTCAAAGCAAGAACAATCAATTCTACTGGCAATAGAAATAGCAAATCATTCATAATCTTTCTTAGAATGAGACAGCTTTTGAAAAAAAAAATCCATTTCATATTTACAGTGAATAACACGGGCACTTAAAATCTACACCAGTTTGAGGATAAATTCTATATAGTGGCTACCTGCTTGGACGAAATTAATGGCATACTGCAAAAAAACAGGGAAGGCTCTTCCCGTACCTAATCTCCATCCAGACATGTATGTGTGTGTGCATGCACACACACAAATATACTGATTTTTTTTGGTTTGGCTTTTTCCTTGTTAAGGCTTATGATTTAGGACATTACTCTCCATGCCTGAACTTAAAATTACAGCAAATTGCAGAGCAGTAATTTCAGGGAGCTGTCTATGTCTTCTCTCTGAAAAGACCAGCCAGGGATTTTCAATTTGCACATCTTTTACAGAACCAAGTCCTTATTCACAAAGTCCACATACACTCTTAACTCTATGAAACGCTGCAGATGTGTATCCAATATCTGCAACTTAATTTCTCATGGTACAGTTTTTTAAATACAGATACATATTCCAATCCCACACATATCTGCACACACGCAGCGAAGACTGGGTACATTTTCCTTGTACTCTGTCATTAAGAGCTGTATTGACAGCAAACAAGTTACATATCTTTTTTTTAACAACATATAATTTTGCTGTTGTTTGCACGTTTTCTCCAAGACATATTGGATACCATTTGCTTTTCATTACAAAAAATGTGCTGACAACAAAATCACATATTCCTGACACACAAAAGAAAGAAGAAATAGCTACCATTTTTGGGGCAGAGGAGTTGGTACCGGGGAAACTTGATACATCATTACCTGGGTACGTAGAACTCGCTCGGCGTGCACATGAAAGCGTGTAGCACATGCACCTATCAAGACATAACAGAGGTGTTTGAGGCTTCCCAAACCCCTTTCCTTTTTATTCATATTGCAGTGTATTGATATATTATTTTTAATTATCTGAACATAATTAAATCTGAATATCCAAGGGTAACCAGATGCAAACACGTCTGAAGATTTATGCAGGTAGGCTGCTACATTTATAACTGTATTTATACCTACAAAGCCTGTAAAACAGCATTGCAGAGGGGCATGCGCCCGATGCTACCTCAGCCAGGTTAATTCATCACACAAATGCCCAGCAGCAGTGGCAACGTAACACCCAACTTAATGACAGAGCTAATTTCTGATTCTTCATATTCAAGATACACCTAAATCAAAGATCTGCTGATAGACCTAAATCCAAGATGTATATAAGAGCCTTCGGAAGAAGCTGAAGCCACTACTAAATGGTATAGATCTTCAGCTGAGGTGAGATACAGAGCTCCACTGGAGTCAAGGGGTGATTTTACACCCGCTGGTCTCCCCCTCGCTGAAATTCAGACTGTACGCACGCAATCGATACCCACATACTGCTCTGCTAGACTACATCAGTGGCCTCCCAGCTGGATTGGGACCTGGTGGTGGTTGCCCATCAGAGAAAAGGAGAGAAACCAAGAAACGTCCATGTCTACATATCCAGAAAGTGGTATCTGAGAGGATACCCCTCTTATCTCCTTATAAACTTCCCAGCACATTATGGAAGACAGACCCAGAACACTGGCTTCATGAGTCTATGACTTTACATACATTTTGTGGTGAATATTTGAATTCTGCATCCCATACATCTGCTTCACGCTCAGGCTTTAGGCTTACAACGCTCCATACAAGAAGAGCAAATCCCAACAGCTCAGGACATGCCTCTAGGTCCAAACCCTAATCTGGATGTACAACACCTGAAACATCAGGACTATTTTGTCCACCCTCTTCCTTCTATAGTTTCCAGGCAGGAAGATTTTAAAAAATCATCTAGGACTACATAAAGAAAATATGTAGAAATTGGCTAAAAAGCTGGAACAGCAGTATTGGGCCTATTACACTCCTCAGCACGCAGCAGCTCTTCCGACTGCCAAGGTGGATCAAGAGAGGGTGAGAGTAGAAGAAAAGCACTAAGAGCATAGTTTTCTTCCTCTGCCTATTTTTAATTGTCGTTTCTATAGAAAGCCCTCTAAAAGTGAGCATTAAAGCCAAATGGAGCCACTGGAATTTACTGATGAAGGGAAAGTCAAACCTAGTTTACGTTTTGTCCATGACCTATATTTATCTATTACCAAAAAAGCCACACTGATCTCTCTGGAGCTGTACCGTCATAAAGAATGTACTTGGGTCTAAAATATCTTTTTTTTCTAGTTTGGTCTCTCTCCCTTTCTCAGTTCCCTTCCCCTGTCCTTTGCCAGCTGGTTGGTAGCTAGTGCAGCTGGTAGTGATGCCAAGTGCTTCGCTACGGTGGAGCCCTGGGCATTGACGAGGATAATAATCAGTGGTCAGGGAAGCATGTACTGAGTATGCCAGCGACACTGAGCAATAGGTCCGCTGCTCTTTGTAACGTGCACTCTGACCTGCAGGATGCAAAAGAAACTGCGTATCAGAAAGAAGAACGAGTGGTTAAGCACTAGAAAAATGTTAATAGCAGCGGTGACCTATCATCTGTAGCAAGCCTCTCAGTGTAAATCAGCGTAGCACCAAAGACGACACTGAATAAGGCGACTGTGTGTGACTGCCAGGAATCAGACGCTGTGCACAGCCACGAAGGTCACTGGTGCAGTCCCGCTGCAGCCTCCTGGAGACCAACCCTGCGTACGCAGCACGCAACCGCTCAAGCCCACCAGGTCCAGCAGGATTCAGAAATTACTCGCTCACCAGCACGAGCACAGTGCCAGGAGCAGAAGCTCCCAACTCCTCTCCACCACCACCGTGGAACAGCACAACTGCACAGAGTTGCACAGGCTCCAGCGATTCAGGCTGTCTATGTAAAAACTTGTTGCAAAACCTGTTGTGTTTGATAACACAGCGGAAAAATTCATGGAAAAGTCAAATTAAGCCTGTAACTCACAGGTCCCCCTTCCTGAGCGCTGTGCAGTGAATGCGTTCAGCGACGCAACGCTGCTGGTCTGCCCTGGCTCAGTCTGCAGCTAAAACAACGCCACAGGCTCCCGTAATCAATAAGCAAAGCAGCGACTTGTCCAACTTGGGTGCTTGACGGGGGAAACACGTGCGGTCCTTCCTTTGCACAGCCCATGCTTCTCTTCGTCCCATAGCCACGCTCATTTTACACTCCCACAGAATGTGCTGGAGCAGTAGGTTTGCGCATCAGATTTTTCTCCTTTACACTCCTGTTCAGGAGAATTGCAGTATTTACAGTTGGTATTTCAATATAGTTGAGTTTGCTACGTTTCTAGTGACTTCAGCATCTGCTTCCCCGGATAAAGTTAAGTTTATACTGACAGTGGATTCCAGGTGGATGCTTATTGCAGCACCAACCACTCATCCTGACCAAATGGATGAGCAGCTGACCTGCATCCCTAAAGAAGGAGCAAGGAACAGACTGACTCATTTATTTAAAAGGCTGGCTGAGAATCCAGCCATCTTTTGAGAATCCTGATATTATACTTTTCTTTCTGCAAAATTAAAAATCATTAAAGTGATTTTTTTTTAATGTCTCTTGAGTCTTGTGCTTTGCTAAAATGAGTATTTCCTTGCTGTGCATGTATGTGTCCCCTCAAAACCAGCTGCATACCCACCACCTCAGAGCAGGTCTGAGGGTTCAAGGGCTAACAAAATCTCCGGGACTGTGATTTTAGCTGACCAGGGTAGGAATCGCACGAATTATTGGCAGCAGGTTTGTAGAGCTCAGGGCAACAGATGAGTACAGCTGCAATTTGACAGGATGATTTCCAAAAAGGAGAGGCCAAAAAACCAAACCAGCAGAAATAAAAGAGCTTTTCACCACTGAACTGGTGTAGCAATTGGTGGCCAAGAAGCAGAAGCCTGAGACCTGCTCGAAGGCTCCCTACGCAAAGCTGGTTAACTACAAAGAAGGCACAATTACCAAAAAGCTAGGATACAGCAGAACAAGGCTTACGATTCTGCAGAAGAGAGCAATCTTAACAGGCCTGGGATAAAATGTCATTTTTATTCAGGTAAAGATCTCATTAAAATCTGGGAGAGCATTGGGTAAGTACAAATAAGGACCTCAGGGTCCAGCCTATCCCATCGTACTAATGAACTCTCCAACACAAAGAACAAAATTTTGTCCAGGGAGCAGCTTTCCCTGCTTTACTCCACGATCTCCTGTGAGCTTACAGGAAAGTCAAGACAGTTTGTGATGTTTAAATCAAGGCACAAGTTGATTTCTTGCAGCAGAACAACACAGTGGGTATGTCTGCTTCAGGATTCTTTCTTTCTTCAGTTATTTTTTTTACATCTCTTCAGAGCACAGGAAACATATGACATAATCTGAATATTTATGGCACGCTGTGTAAAAGCAGAAGCCCCTCTTCTGTACCCATCTCATTATAGGAGTTTACATTTTTGGAAAGGCTTTCTGTTCCGGACCAACCTGAACTTCATATTTCCGCTCCACTGTTAGCCCAGCCTAATACAATGGTGTAGGTCACAGAGGATTTCAAATCTTTCAGCAGCATTTTCAAAACCAGAGCCCATGTAAAAGAGTTCAGCTAGCCACTCTCCTTCATCTGAGGGGAAAGCTTGCCTTAGGCACAAACAAAACTTCAAATTGATTTAATTTAAAATTTCAAACTTCTGTATGCTGCTCAGCTTCCGACTGCCATCTGCTTTTTCAGCTTGCCGTGACAAAGAACACTTTTTTATTATGTTTGTTCAAGCAGGTCCATCAGTACAATATTAATTTTCAGAGTTTGGGAGTTCTGTATGCTTTAAAAAGCCACTAGTCATAAATCTGATCAGAAATTATCAACAAAAATATCACAGCTCATTTAGCCAGCTTTCAAAACTGCATCTTCTCAGTCTGAAGTTCCCAGACTGTGTTATCTCCTCAAACTGTCCCTCATATTTTGTGCTGCACCAAACAAAAAGGTCCTTCGTGGTCTTAAATTGAGACCTTTCATATCAGCCAAAATATGAGCCTTTAAAAAGTAGTAACCAAACGTGTTTTGATCACGTCAGATGAAGACACCCCCGCTCAGATATCCCCATGAGAACGGTGGCAACACAGGAGCAGAGCAGTGAAATAGCCTTTACAGCAGGAATCCAGTTTATCTCTAATCAGACCCTGGGCCCCACCAGCTCTTGCTTTGACATCCCACTCCAGGTATTCCCGGGCCTTTCCCTCCCCTTTCTTTTCCTTTTAAAGCTTCCTGTGTAAAATTGATTTTCCAAAGAAAAAGAAAAAAGGCTGTCACTTGGGACCTCTCCTCTAAGTTAATCTACTTTTCCAAACTGCTTAACTAATGTGTTGCATTGTGCCAACGCGAGAACAAGTAGAGCTCTTCTTCCACTTGCAAATGCACTAAAATTAAGCTCCTCACTAGGCTTTACGCTTTAAATATGGATCTTTCACATCCTTCCAGAACACCCTCCTTCCAACAAACACATTCCTAGAGACAGGCATATGTTACAAACATCCCGATAAAATGAACTTTGGAGGAAACTGCAGTTTGTGCCTGTCCCTGCTGAGAAGCCAGAAAGATGCCAAGTCGTGGCTAAAACTGGAAAACTACATTAATAGACGTGATGTGATACAGCCCAGATGTGAGCGGCTCTGATTAACTCCCAGGTGAATTTGCCCCACGCCACGTCAAGCCCTCCTTTCTGTCAAAACCAGATGACTGCCCATCCCTGTCTCATAGACTGGACTTAGAAGTCCCAGTTTGCTTTGCATAAGGAACTACGCAGCCACTAACAGCTCCTGTAGATGAAAAATAAAACTGGGACTCTGCCCACCCTGGTCACGTGCTCTTTTCTACGGATTGGTTCAGACCTGCTGTCTTACTGAAGTTCTGATTTAAATAGTTGTGCCTTCCACCTAAACTCTCCTCACAGCCTCTGGCAGCCGGCCACTGATGGGGTGTTTGCTCCCCTATCCCCCTCCGACTGATTTTATTTCTATTCGGCAGCAAACTAACAATCCTAGATTCATACTGACACTCAACGCGGCGCTTCAAGGTCTCCCTGAGAGGCACTACATAAATGTAAATTCTATAATTATTTGAAAGCGAAGTCTCTTCCAACCTGAGTGAGATCTGATAGCATCTCTGCCTTATAAATAATGTAATGTGCTGGCAGGGTTTGCTTCTCTGTACAAGGCACAGAAGGCCCAGCTGGAGCACGAACAAGAATACAAGAAAAACACAGTTGACAAAAAACATACCGGGAAACCCAAAAAGATGTTCTCTATAGATCTCGGCATAGATGGACAACAGGGCTTTCTTCTGATTTAGGGCAATATCTGTGATCGGTGAAAACTGTGACTATCTGGGAAAGATTAGAAAGCAGAGCTGAGCCACGCTAGAGATGTGAGAGTTGCAAATATCCCAAATATTTCAGTCAAATCTCTTTTGTAGTCGTACCTTCAAAGTCACAGATCGTAAAATAATAAAACGCTGTTGTCAAGATCCTCAAAACAAACAGTCAAGGGCAAAAAAAAAAGATAATAATAAAAAATCGAGAGGTGTCTCACCAACACGCCCCCACCGGCAGCTCTTCCCTTGGCTCGGGGTGACAGATGTTGGACGGTAACGCTGCCCGGACGAGACCTCAACGCGCGTCGGACTTTCCCATCTGGTTTTAGGGCACCAGAATCGGCCAAGGTGGCTTTTTCACTTGCAGGTTGGTAAAAGGACTCAGATACCTCACAGAGCTCGCAGAAAGCCCCTTGCCTTTTGCTAACCGACTGTATTTTCTGAGACAAAAGGCTGAGGGGAAGGATCCGGTTTACTGTAAATAAACAGCAAACTACTGGACCATCTGGAGCTTTTCTCTAATTTATGCTTGCTGTGCAGTTTTAAGGAGACATGTTTCCAAATGATGACACAGTTTGGGGATTTAAGCCATAATCGTTAAAACACATATTTAAAGGTATTAGCTAATTATTTAGGCTGTAACTACTGCAAAACCAGCAAATACACCAGAGTTCTTTGAACTGGTGTTTTTGAAGTTAGCGAGCGTTTGAAGTGAGTTATAGGTAAGACCATTTGACTGACTTCTGTGGAGACGGACTGTAAATGAGAAGGGGAAAAGGTGCCTGGTCTTTGTGCAGGGAAAAAAATCGATACTGAACCAGTAAGGGAGAGCTCACCCAGGAGGCGACAGCCCAAATGGAGCTGGAGAACCTAAATTTAAACGCATTTAAACTTTTCCATAGGCTGTCTGAATAGGAACATGTTTTTACCAGAGAAACTATGACTTACCATGAATTTAATGCTTAACTAATGTACTACAAAAACTTTCACTTCCGTCTATGCTAGCAGCTTTATTCTCTTTATTTATCTGCTGTGGGACTGTCAGTGATGCCTGCTAATTTTCATTTTATTAGCAGTCCTGTTTTTTCCCTGACACCCGTTTCCCAAACACCGATTTTAAAGACAATTAAAAAAAAAAAAGTATCTAAAGCTGGGTATTATTAATTTGGGGTCACTGCAACACAGGAGACCCAAATCAGTATAAAATCAGTTATATCCAAGCACATCCCTGAGCACACCCTCCTCAGCATGAGTCCTGCGCAAGGCATCGCCTGGCAGTGGGCTTATCTCTATGTCACCTCGTTCCTGCAATTAACCTGGGTGACTCGTTCTCCGTGCGCCCAGCACCCACGCCTGAAATGGGAGAGCCCTGTGCATGCCTGTAAGGGTGACGCTTTTGTGGGCGCTGGGTTCAGGGCACCCCAAGTGAGGCAGGGTAAGAAATCTGCCTTCCAGAAGATGTGCAGATACCACACAGATTGACAGTGGATAAAAACCTGACAGCAGCCATTTGTTACTATTAATGTTTAATTAAGACCAGACGTTATTAGCTTTGCATCAGAAAACCAACAAGTCTTCTATGCACGGATGGAAATTCTGAGTTTGTTGATGAATAAACAATTCATAAATGAACGCAGAGAGTTTCTAAAAGGGAACGCTGTCTGGGAATCACGCTGTTCACAAGGTCTGAAGAAAACAACATGGGTCTGATTTCCATTCCTTCTTCGTCGTCCTCTGATGTTCATGCTGGGACAGAAAGATTGGTGGATCTGTTTTGGGGTTTTTACAGAAATCTCTAACTGATTATACACTGAAAAATACAACCCCACTCTTTTCTTTCATAGGAAGTCATCAGGCTTAGCAGCATTTACCTTGGTGCACCATCTCCTGACTGCTCTTACATATAAAAAACCGGAGTCCTAATCGTCACTTCCTTTTTTTATTATTCCATTATTTATTTATTTTTTTAAATAACATTAACCTGCTCCGTCTAAGTCCTTATTTTTCGATATTCAATTTATTTTGGTCAAATAGACACTCGGATGAACTTTGTACCTAACTCATGTACTTCAGAAAGAAGATAGCATGCAGCCAGCAAACCCATCACGCATCTATTGTATTTTGGAACAGGGTTAGAATTGGGTAAAGCTCTTGTGAGATGGATGAAAATATTCCTGAATGCATATAAAGGACTTTCAAAAAGCCAATAAATATAGTAATATTGCAGCCCCCTACAACAAAATGACATGGCCGGAAAATGATCTCAAGAAACAATTTTCATGCCAGTGTAAGACTTATTAATGAAGAAGAGTGCACCGTTAAAGAGAACGAAGGGAAGGGAATGCATTGGCATTGCATTTCAGTAACCGGGGACCCTCTGGAACTGGAACTTCAAAATAGGATTTCTTAAAAGCTTTTTCTTTCCTAAATTCCCTTTGCAGAAGCCTGCTTATTCTTTCATAATCACTTCAAAGCAATCCCCAGCCTTGCAATAAAGTAAATTCAAAGCAATTAGAGAGTAGATCTACACAGCAAGACCAAACAGTGCTTATAGAGGTTTTCTGTAAAGTGGTTCTGCATACATTTTCCTTGGAATGACATTATTTGTATAAAGAAGTAGGGGTATATTTTATGAAGGAGAGAAAATACGAAATAAATTTATGATAGCAAATAGAAACACTGCATCTCTGGAGTGTGATATTATATTGCAGTTTGCAAGCACAACCAATACAGCACTGCCCTGCTACATTCATACATTTTAGTGAACAATAACAGAGAGGGGAAAAAAGAAAAGAAAGGAGTCTTCCGCAGCGTGCTACAATAAAAGCCACCACGTACTACAATAACAAGCTACATATGTTCAAGAATAAACAGACCAACTCCGCATTTTCCTGCTCCGTCTCCCCAGCGGCCTCGCTTTGCTACCTTGCCAATTGACGTTTTCGCAAAGGCAACCCTGTGAAATGTAAAACTGCTTCTTCCCTTACGCTGGTGAGGCTGCCGCCGTAAGAGGAGCTGAGCTGTGCTGAACTGAGATGTGGTTATTTCATTGTGATGCAAATAAATGTAACAATTAAGAATATAATTTTGGAAGATGTCAGTGGCGTAATTACTCATATGGCTTCCAGCCAATTAAGCAGTAGGTGAATTAGCCCATTTAATTGGGTTTGGAATTTCAGCGCAAGGTGTTTTATGCTTTGTATTCTGTCAACATTTTGCTGAACTATACGTTAATAATTCTGATTGCTCTCAAAATAACATCTGGGCAAATTTGGTCTTGAGTACAAGAACCACTGCTTGAAAGGTTGCATACACCTGTGATCCCAGTTGTGCAAGCAGATTGACTCCAACAAAAGCTCCATTCAAGGAAGATGGAAGTCTTGATTTGCTTGTAAGCCCATTAAACACACTGAATGGCCATGAAGATGAAACAAGGAAGCGCTTTAGGACTCTGCAGTTAGAAATCTTACAGCAGAAATGGCAATAATAAAAGAACAACACAATGTGATTATTCCCAGTATAAAAAGACAAGCTTATAACATCAACTGAAGAGGAAAAAGAAAAAAAAAGTGTCATATCTCTTGCTTGGGAGACTGCTGTGATTCAGCTAATCTCCTCTATTAGCAGATGATCACAATACACAATAGTCCTCAGTAAAATGCGAAAACAGAGGCACTCATGGGTTAGTGGAGAAGTACTTCACAGTTACCTTAAGGAAGCACAAAATAGACACACTAACATTAAGACCAAAGATTACACTGTTAATGACAATAACAGCATACAAATGAACCCTCCTTCACAGGAAAAGATTAGTTTGAGAACTAAAAATCCTCATTTAAAAAGGGTCTGATGAAACTGAAAGCCAAACCAATATGGACCTCTATTAGCCACAAGAAAAGAGACAGAGTGCAAGACCTAGATGAGATGCTCTTTTTATGGCAGGAGCTGGTTCTTTTTATTTTACTTTCAAATTGTCATTCCCTAAAACTAAGAGGGTCCTTGGGTGTGATTAGCATCTCTGAAATTCAGTCACTGTTTGCTCAGACCTATTGAGTCACTTTATTGTGCAGGCTTCATTTTTGAGAATTCTAGGAATAAGTAACAGGCTTTGCGTTAAGAAACCTCTGTTGGACAGACCAGCCTGGCATCACTCCATGCTGAAAACAAAGCAGTGGTAAGGAGGAGTAATACTGAATGCTTTTATTTTTAAATAAAAGCAAGACTGGAATCCCAGGGATGCTTTCAGGGGAATTACTGCATCGGAGTTGGATTGCTTTGTGCATTTTATACAGCTTCAGACTCCTTGCGAGGACTCCTTGCACCTCCTAACATTATAGAAATCAGAGGTATGGGTACACGTCTTCTCAGTTCATCAGTATTACTGCACAATTCAGCACTCCTGTGTAACTCAAGAAAAGTCAGAGGCTGGACTCTGCTGCACAGTGTTTGCTGAGCCGGGGAACAGTCTGCAGGAGTTAAACCTGTAAAATGCAAGTCCAAGATCTGGATTGCAGTCTTGGACTCCTCCACTTCTGTATTTAACGCCTTACTCCAACAAGTTGTTACATCCCTCCACGCCTCATTCTTCTCATTTAGAACATCAGAATAAATCAGTGATTTATATTTCAAAAGGATTTTGAGATCTTTGAATGTAGCATGCTCCATAGCATTATTGTTATTTATAATTAACAGCAGGGTTACTCCACTATTAATAACACTTAGCAGTAGTGCTTTTCATCTTCAAACCACTTTCTGAGCATTAATTAACTTCAGGCTTCTGTTATTCAGAACATCTTTCTTTTTCTCGTTCTGCTTCCCTCAATTCCCTGCGTTACAGGGGTAATGGGGAAAACCATGTGAGCTTCAAGCAACATGATCCTCAATATTTAACTTTGGAGGGGCACTTCGTAATTTTCACAGTGAGAATTCGTTCCACTTTGACAAATTTTCTCAAAGGTGTCTTTGTAAAAACACCAGAGTGGATCCGCATTGCCCCTTTTAATCAGGACTGAGCGGCGTACAAACAGCTTTTCTATGAGTTTCTCACCTGCCTGACCACTGCCCCCCTCTCCCTGCTGCGATGCGGAATTACCAGAGATGGCTGAGGGCTGCTCGGGAGTTCTCACAACATTTCAGTGGTTAGTGCAATGGGAACAGAGATGAAACACACATTTTCTTCAGTCTGTACTTTATCTCATCCGGAATTTCATTCCAGCAGCAAAAGCTCAGGGCAGCTGGTCCCATTTTTCTCTTGATTAGCCATTTCTCAGCTAGAAAACATAGCACAAAGTCCATTTTTAGTGAAGGACTTCTTACTCAGTAATGAATTTTAGATCTTGGCATCTGCAAGATAAGGCAACACACAATACCTCTCTCCTCTTCACGACAAGCTGGGCAGCAGTAAGCAATGGGACCCTGCTTGAGTTGCTCTCCCACCAGTTGGATCAGACCGTCCCATCCATTTCACCGGCTTTGGATGTCATTTGGGACACTTGTTGATTTATACAAGTCATCACCCAAGGTGAGCCTTACTAGCACGACATGTTTGTCTGTAATTGTCTTCGTGACTGTTCATGAACGTACATGTGTTCATATTGTTTTGTTGTGTTCATATTATTTTGTTGACTATAGCGTTCTGGGGTTCACAGTCTTTAGATAAGTATTTTTTAAATATATACTTAGCCTCCTGTGTGTTTTAATGGCAGTCTTTTCTTCTAAAGTTAAGCATGCCATTAATGAAAATTGTTTAGCTATTCCAGGGGGGCTCCTAAACACCTGAGTTTTCCACAGGTTGACTTATCCAGGGCTCTTCCTCCCTTCCAACCATCAATAGCATGCACTTAGAGTGAAAGAAATCATTCACAGTGGTGTCCCTTTTGGTGGCTGCTCTGTCTTGGACCATTCTGTTGGCTCCTAGTGTCCTCAGAGCAAAGGTTGCTCTCAACTTTGGAAAAGAAACTGAGAAGAGAGGGGCCTTGGAGGAAAATGAATCTATATAAATGCAATGGGAGAAAAAATAACAAGCTGTCCTCTGCTGCTCTGCGTCTCCTTATGAAAAAGAGTCTGTTACAACACTGGCTCAACGGGCTATCCTAGGCAACCTTGCTGCTGTAAAGAAAGAATGAACGCTATCAAAGAAATGTAGATCCCTTACCGAATGACTTTGGCTTGCTATCCTTTGGCTCATACACCGTGGGATTTGGACCAGCTATGTATCGAAGGGACACTAATTCATTTTAATTTACTTGCCAAATTGATCAGCATCAAACATAAATCAATACAAACTCTATTTATTAAGTCCAACTTTGCAAATTGCCAACTCCCTACAAGTTCCTTGCATCCCTGTACTCTACCAAGAGACAGACAGAAGCAATAGACTCAACCACCAGATGCAATTAGAAATTCAACTACACATGTATCTGTGTACACTGGAGTATGCCTTTCCTGTACAGCGTCATCATGAAATGAAGTTTTTGCATCATCAAGATTGTATGTATGTGTAAAGGGAATGCATTAGCTTGCAATAAAGTATGGTTGCAGCTCACATGATTTTATCTCATTCATCATACTAAAAGCACAGTTATTTATTCTAGGGCTTCCATTTTTTTAATGTAAAATCTGCAACAGCAAAAATCCCCAATCAGTGAAACTATCCACACTTTTGCACGATCATGAGAAAAGAAGGCATTACAAGTGGTAGACTAATTATGCCTTCTCAGCATATATTTGGCCCTGCAGGTAAAGATAACATAAATTCTTCATTGTGTTCTATTTTAACGTCCAAAGATTAGCATATTCCACCACTTTTATAAATTACAGAGTTTCCAGCACACTCTGCATTTAAAATGCAAAAGTGGAATGTATACATTATTGATTTTAAACAAGAAAATGCTGTTTGCAAACTGACAGAAGTATCTCACCCAGTACACTGTATTAACGTCCAGCGAAACAAATCACGTAACCAGCTGGTGGAATAGCAGCCAAACGTCCTAGACTACTGCACCATATAATTCAATTGATTGCCCTGAGAAACAATAATATAGTTATAATACTTCTACTAGCTTGATCCCCAGGGGAGCAAATTTACTCTGGTCTCCCTAACTGGTTGATAACATATTTAAATGCCAGTCAGTCACTAATCCGTTGCTGCTCCATCCTCTGAGAGCTGCTTTATTGAACACTGTAATTGCCTGGATGTTGTTTTTCATTTCTGTAGCTGTTGCTGTTAATTAAATATTTCGTAGAAAGCTCTGACATTTCTTACTGCATTCTTGAATATCTGATAAGATATACAGGCTGAGTATTTGTACCTGCTGCTCTGTGCTGATATTCTTGTCCTAGATTCAAACCCCCAAAACACTGAAGAAATGACATACTTTTAGCGAAATTAGGACTCACACTGTTAAAGGGCTGAGGGCATCTGAACGGAATAGAGGCATATGCTGTGTCTGTTAGATCGCAGATGCCGCTAAAGCAGGATGTACATCTGGACTCCAAGATTTACCTTCCTTGTCCCCGTATACACGCAGTGGACGTGGGCACTGCACTTCAGTAGTGGCAGAATTGATTTTCTGGAGTCGAACCTTAGCAGCAAACATCAGTCTGGGCCTTCTTAATGCAAACAATCTTGAAGGCAAATAAGGTTCAGAGCTAGTTGGTTTTACGTATGCCACAATGCAAGAGGCATACATAAAACCATTCAATGCCCAGTGGCACAGGGCTATCGACAGGTTAAGACTGAGTTGGGGGTCTGAAAACATCAGGAACCTCTCTAACACTTGAGATACAATGCTCTTGTTTTCACACTGTACTCTAATGACTACTGCCTCCCAAATTAACAAGACCGTTAATGAAAAGAAACTACTGTTAATGCTCTGAATTAAGTTGTCCAATGGTGTCTGACAAATAAGTCTGGAGCAGTAGCAACGGATCTATCGTAGGCAGATGTGGATATACACATAATAGACACGTCGTGTAACTAGATGCGTTTACACACGCAGTGAGCATCCACAGGAACACAGTGTGTGTAGGTACACACATACACCTGCCGATCTTAAATATCTCGACTAGTTAAGCATTTAGTTAACACAATTTTAAACTGTAATTCAGATGTCTTAAATGTGTAAATAATAAGGATAAAGTCCCAGTGCCACTAAAGTATTTGACAAAGCCTCTATTAAGTTCAGGGGAATGCAACATTTTATTGTTTATTCTATTATTAATTGGTTTAATGCCATCAGTATGATTAGTGATCTATCACACTTAGAAACTAAGACACTGCATGGACAATCTAAGGAACAGTCCCTTGGGACTCCATACCAGCTCCTGTATGTCCTCTCAGCAAACGGAAAACACCGGTGTACTCCAGAAGTCCCAGAGACAGGGATGCTGGGATGCCAACAGTTCAATGCAGTCAATATAGAAGACACTATGTTGTAGAAAAAACACACATAAGGAATAAAAGAAGGTATTTCTGGGACATTATTTTGGAAAGCCCTGTACGTAATTACTTCAACAGCACATCTGCTGAATCCTCGCTGTGTACATCAGCCTTGTTTTGAGTTGGATATTTAGATTTATTGTTCCAGGGCCTTCCTACCATCTACCTGCACTGATACTCCTGTAGATGATCAAGAAGTCCAGCTCACCACAGTCATCGGGCTGTTCCACTGCATCCCTCTTTCTTTAACATGGTCTGGTTCAAAACTATATCCCTTTAAAAATGAATCCATACAACCCTCTTCATCCCATTGTCCTTGACTATGGGATTTTATAAGTTGCTAGTTAATTCCTCATTGAAAATGAACGAGAACTGCGTCACCCATGCACACAGAAACCAGTAACTGCCCGTGCACTGAGATACCAAGAAGCACACTGAACTTTTTTCACTGCAAATAGAAACTAAGCTGAATTATTTTGGTGTTGCTACAGGTGAAAAGCTTGCACAAAGACACTTCTCCTCAGCTGACAAGAAGTAACTTGATCACTAGCGTGAGCCCAAGCCACAGGACTGAACATGTAATATTTTGGAAGAGTCTCAGCTGTCTCTTTCTCTGCCTTTGTCAACAAGGAGACAAGGGAAACAGATGATGTTTCCCACCGCTCTTCTGCCCATTTCCTTCTAGGTCCTGCCACACAGACAAATTACCTTTTATCTCTTCGGCTTAGCAATGCCACCTTTTATGAAACCTAACATGAAAACATGGGTTTTCTCTTTGACCCTACCTTGCAAACTCTTCTTCTTTCAGTTATTTATGATTTTAACTTACGCACCACTCCATGCCTGTACTCTGCTCTACTTTACACCACCTGCTTTCTGCTGCGTAATTCTACAGTGGAGTTGGAGATACCAGAAAATGAAATAACCCACAGAAAATAAAGTTGCATTGCATGGCCTAAAGACCTTGTTCCACCTGCTCTAAGTAGGCAGGTACCCACTACCCTGGACAGACCACAGTATCAAAATTCAGTTGCGTCCCTGAAAGTCTTCCTTCATTTGCAAGCAAAAACCCACTCCTGCTGAAAACCTGAGGGAAATTCCCCATGGGACACAGTTTGTTTCCCTAACTGGATCCATGGGGACAAGCATTAGAGCAACAAGTAGAGATCTGGCTTCTTTCCGGCACATACTGGAAATATATGGAGGAAGGGAATATGGTTGGGAAACACTTTGTGTGCTCCATTTGAGCTTTCTCTCGAATCAAGAGTGTGTTTAGGAGGGAGTGTTACTTTAGATCAAGAGAGGGTGACAGGAAAGGGAAGACCGCTGTTTCCACCTTCACATGCAGCATCTCTACAGCTCTCCGGGGAGACGAGTAGCGAACGACCACATATACTCTATTGCTTCTGTTTGGTTTATTTGTCACTCTTTGTAGGTTTATAGTTAGCTCCTGCTGCTAGCCCCTTATTTCTGCCTAGTTAAGGAAGAATATGGTGGTGTATTCTTTCAAAAAAGAAATGTTTTCCTTTACTGCACCGCAGGTGACAATCCCCTGGTGTCTAGCAATGCTGGCAGTAGATGACTTGGAGATTTTTCAACAGTCAGAAATCCTTCTGGAGAGACCCTTTTTAGTTTTGCTTTCCGAGTTTAACCTGCCATGTTTCCAATATGATTATGACTCTCAGTTCCCTGCCAGAGTGACAGCATGAGACAAGTGGGATTTGGCAATGATGTAGGAGGATGAACGGTGGCGAAATCAAGGGGTGTACGACCAAAGTATCAGGGTCCTTTGCATTCAAAGGAGCAGCATTTACATTTCCCAGTGACCACTGCACGAGCATACTGACAGCTCCAAACTGCCAGATAACAACAGATTTGTTACAGACCTCTGGGCCAAGAATTAAGGGGAGATCATATTCTGTTCCTTCTATTTAAAGAGTAAGTGAACATGCAAGCAAGCAGCAAATCTAGTGGAAAGAACACATACGCTCCCGAAACAAGAAAGAAGGTATTTACAAGCTGACAAGAGCAATATACGAAGATTCTTAAACTACAGATTTCTTTCTGTAAAATAAAAAGAGCTGAATACAAAAAGCTTGTGACCCTATTTTGAGGCTGGCGAGTATTCTTAAGCCTTATGAAAGTCTTCTGGGCTGGATGTGCAAGCCTAAATTATATGGTGATGTTATAGCCAAATTAAGGAATTTTTCTCCACCCGCCACCCCTCCTCGAATTCAGAAATGCATATAGAGATGGACTAGATTATTCCCAAATTTGTATTCCATATATGAAACTGTTTCAACCCACCAAAGAGCCCATGTTCGAAAGAAGTAAAAATTCTTATATTAATATTTCACATTTTTAAACATTAAATGAATTTTCAAGGTTCTTTTTAGTAAATACTAAAAATCCCTCTTCCAGCATTTTCATTTTAGTAAGAAATGAGAAAATGTTTCCTTTAGGATTAAACAAGAAATATTTAAAAATAACTAATAGAATAAACCAACTGAAGCCCTGGACTGGGGTCTTGACCCTGGCTGAGCAAATTTGTCACCCCCGAGGCTACAAAGGTCAATTCTTCCAACAACTCCAACGCTTCAGGAAGGTGACAGCAAGAAGGCGCCCTCCACCCTCCCCCTTCCCTGTCCCAACCAGCCTCCTCTCCAGAAAAGACCGTGGCATGTGTTTGTACATTAACCTCAGTGGCTCAAGTGGCCAGTTTTCTACAAATATTCAAATCTGGTAATTATCATCATAACGACTCTGTATTGTCCTTGATTTGTGTTTTAATCTCTGTAATTAAAGTGTCTAGCTGCCACAGCAACAGACGCTCTAGAAGCATGTCTGCTGTATAATCATAATATTAATTAAAACCACAAAGTAGCTACACAATAAGAAAAGGACTAGATGGTATAGAAGACCTGCAGCTTTAAAAAATAATTGAGAACCTTTCACACCGGTGCGTGGCATTCAACGTAGCTCAGGCAAGGAGCGGATGCTTTTCCTGCTAAGAGCTGCGGGGCCGTACGGTAGGTATGACCAGAGTTTGGAGGGTCTCACTCTAGCTCCCTGCGGATCTAATCAGTAGACTGGCCCCTTGTGGACACTTTCAGCAAAGTAACTAAAACCCAAAGAATACAGAAAATTAATAAATTCTCTCACCCTGAGAAAGGGAGATTTTTTAGGGATTAAGGTATTTCTGTTGCCCGTGCTAAATGTTATCTGCCAAGCAGAGGAAGGTGGAAGCGGGCATCTCTACTAGGACAAAGCACCTTCCTCAAAGATCCTACAGAACTGTAATTAGTCTGATTTTTCCCAAAGTAAATTTAAGGAGCATATTCACGTGTCTAACTCCAGGGTGTCTTGCTCACTCTAGCTCTCTACTACACAGCAATATCACCTCCTTCTTTCAGGACCTCCAGGTCTATAGTTAACAACACACCGCAGGATGGAGATTGGGTATCTGTCCTATAAGAACTATCCAACTAAGGGGAAATTTTCCTGCCCGACCCAACTGATGTGCGTGTTAGGGTGTGTACATACAAAATTGGGTTGCTGGGCTGTAATCCTAGAGAGCACTGAAAAGATGAGTCTTCCCCTGGTTGTTTTTGGGGGTGAAGTAACCAAAACCGTGGAAGAGACCCCCTCCAAAAGAAATGATGAGAATATGGGCTGTAGGAGCAGGTAAGCAGGTAAGTAGAGGGAGAAGGTTCAATAAGGCCCCTTTTTCCTTCTAATCAGCAGCGACTACAGTGGAGAAACCAGCTGTGAACTTGTCAGATCTGCTGATGATACACAACGATGGGGGGCAGCCAATACAGAGCCAAGCAGCAAGGGAACTTCAAAGGGAAACCACATTCGCGGTGTAATTGGAGCGAAACACGGCAAAGAAAAGGAAACAGAGAAGGATACCTGCTGGTGAGACCTGGGGCTTTGGGGAGGGGAGGTTGTTTTGTTTTGTTTCGAGTAGTAAAAGGAAAGGTAATGGCAGGAAGCAACATTTGTAATAAAGTGGAGTGGAGCCTGGATAACGAACGGTGAGAGTGCGTGAAACATGGGAGCAAAGGTTAGCCCTAGCTTTGCACAAAATCACTGCTCTGGAGAGAGACCCTTAAACAACACCTGCAGGCAAACGCCTCTCAATCGCACACGGATGATGGGGGTGGGAATCAGAGGAGGGAAAGGTAAAGGAAGATTTTCAAAGTTTTACTGATTAATATTTTCTGCATTAGGTGGGCTTAGGCAGTACTTGAAAAGAGTTTCTAACAAAAAGATCTTTATTTCTTAAAGTGATTTTTCAGCTTTGAGATCTTGGTAATATTATAGCTACCAGGAAACCACGTGGCAGCCAGCAATCCTGTTTTAAGCTACTGTTTGCTAGTGACACTGGAAAACTCAAGGTTTTTCTTCTATCTGTAAAAAGAACTGACACGCTGTTTCAAATTCTTACATAGGCTATCTATTAGCTGGAACAACTGGAATAAGTCATTAAATCAATATGCAATAATTAGCCCTTGCAGTCAGTAAAGACTTCAAAGCTCTTTACAAAAGTTATTCCTCATAGCCAGGAAAGCAGGGACAGCAAGAAGCCAGGCTGGATCCAACAACACTGCAAGTTCATCACGAAAATAAAGCTGATACTGTCCAGAGATGGTCACCTGCATTTCTCTTAGACACCAGCCCTGCAGGAAGAAAGGGAGCTGGCAGCGTGCCTGCGGGGTCTGCTTTCTAAGGCTGCAAAAGCACAGGCAGAAGATTTGAACCAGGGTCCAGGCACTCGAGGTGGGTCCGTGGTGCTACAGGAAAGCATATTCATGGAAATATCTCAGTCCTTGCGGAATGAGAAATGAGGTGCTGCCGGGACAAATTAGTTAACATGTGAGGAGCTTGCACTTGTCATTTACTAGTGCCAAAGAGTAATGTTATCCCTTTTGAATCAAATCATCTCAGATGTAATTCCAGCAAGAAAGATGATCTCATGAGGAACTTTGAAGTCCCTTTAACACATCCTATTTATTTACAAGCCTTATTTCTATGGGCATAGAAACAGAAGACATCACCTTACTGGTCTTCTGCCAGCCAGCATGGAACCAAAATATTTACTCTTGGCTTTTCTCTCACCACAGCCACCTGGTTTTTAGTGTCACCGTTTCATCTGGTTGTCCCCAAAACACAGTCCCACTCAGTCCCAGATCATCAGTGATGTAATTCTTGTATTTGGTCCATCAATCCCTTGGAAATCCTCACTTTGCACAGCGTGCTTCTGCTACCGCAGTGCTGTGCACCACTACATTGTAGGAAGGGGCCTTCTGTTATTTCAGCTCTTAATAAACAAAACGGCAACCAAGGTGGCTAGCACCTTGTCTTAAAGTGTAAGACCCATAACCCTTCCCAGAGATGAGCAATACTCCACAGCTCAGCGGAGCGAGAGAAGCTGAGCAGCAGGATGCTGGCACGCATCCTGATCAAGACAAATACCAGAAATAGTATTTGTTCACAAGGAGGAACCAAAATAGATCCTATACTGGATCCAGACCCGCCTACGACAGCTCAATAAAAAAAAAAAAGAAAAAAAAAGACGGTTTAAAATGAAAGTTCCAGCTATTTTAATAATTTTCCCCTCCTCACACAATTGTTTTCCACATCTACTACCCTCCACCACACGTGTGCACAAAAACCAACGCCAAGAGCTCTCCTTTCTCTTTACTCTGGATCCCCTGGCTCCTCTTCTCAACAACCCTTTTCCAGCTAAGGAGGATGAAAGCAGCACACAGCACTGGCTAAAAGTGGTCTTCCTTTATCAGCTGCTACAGAACTTATCCCTTTTTCTGACAGATGCTTTGAGTAAGCCTGTTACCCTTCTCTTGACTCGGGCTTCTCACAGGAAGCAGAAGACCTAAGTGACCAGCAGGGAGAGGAGACAAGAAAGCCTCTTGGGAGTACAAATTCAAGAAGATCAAGCTACTCCGTGAAAGTAACTGCATTACAGCAGAGGGAACACGCAATTATCGGCATGAAGCAGGCCTGAATTTTATCTAGAGTAGAAATTAAAGACGCCGCTTTGATTGAGAGTAGGTTGCTATTGGTGCTCTCTTTGTCATTTAAGATTCACATGCCGTTTTTTCAACAAACCATCTACACATCCCTGGTGTTCAGTTTACTACCCTTTCCACACATCTGTTTCTGGAAATACTTCAGGCCTAAGTCTACAGAACAGATTTAAGTATTCCTGCCGCTGGGCCGCTTCCTTGCACCCACAGCTGCAATCGTGTGTATTTGCACTGACGATTTAATCACATCGCACTGATTTGTCATAAGCAATCACTTACTGCTACTAATAATGTTCTCATTGATTGGTTTGAATGGAACAATTGACAGTGATTGAAGGTCAGGCTGACATGGCCAAGCTGAAACATCAGTAAAATTATACAGGTTTTCTATCCATACATGTACTATAAATTATTTTGAAGGTGATTCATATGAGCTTACAACGAAGTCTAAGAGTATAATTCTTTCATTACTATGCAAATTATGCAAAAAAACCCCATCCAAGATCTAGTCCTATTGATGATATACTGCTTTATCTTCTTTTTCCTCTGACAACTCACATCTGCAGGATACAGACAGAAGTTAGATTATTATCTATACCATTATTAACACAATTTGCTTTTCAAGGTGGTAGTTGTGTTTTTTCTTAGAGCAGCTATTTTGACTTACTGTACTTAGAAGCTGTGGAATTCAAAGCCAAAAAACAACAATGATTTTAACTTTCTTTGCACACTTTCATGGCAGTATTTAAAACTTTTAAAGTCTGATGGGTAACTAATATAATTACACTAAACGTGGAAAGAAAACAGATGGCATAAACCAGGCAAATGAGATATGTACCAGAAATAGTTATCAACTGAAAGAATAATGCAGCAATGTTGTTTTTTTAAAGATGCTTTCTGAAATAGATTCACCATCATATATTATGTTCTACTTATGGGCTCGAGCCTCAGCATATTCAGCATCTACTGAATCACCCAAGAACCGATCTTGTGTTTTACAGCTGCAGTCTCAACTACCATCGTGATTATTTTCTTTAAGAAACATCCAGACATTTTAAGAATCAATATTGCAGAATACGTACCAAGCAGTGGTACTTACTCTGCGTAAGTCACTTCTGAAAATAAAGTTGTCACAACTATCCATTAGAACAGATAATGCTTTATGTTTATCTTTCATGGGGTAACGCGTTTTGACCACATCTAGTGCAACTGCAGAACTCAAACAATGTGATTTGACTAAAGACCATACTCAAAAAAGGCTCTAGGGAGTAGACCAAAAATCAAAAGGAGGAACAAACCCAAAACCCCCTTATCCGAAATGCTTTTGCCCCTCTTCAAACACATAAAGACAGGATCTAAAAGTTGCAAATGGAATTTAAATCTCATATGGATATATACATGAATGTTCAGAAAAAAATGTCATTGGCCCAAGCATAGCTCTCTTCTGCAGGAACAGTCTCCCCTAGTATATACCACGTTTCGGCAACGCAGATTTTGAAGTGTGGCTTCTATTAATTGAGATCAATTGTGAGCAACATCGCTGTGATAATGAACTTCTATTTAGTTCATCCACGTTATCATCCTATCTGCATTTTAAGAGTGCAGCTGAGATTTTGTCAAAAGGGAATTCTTCACATAAGTCCTTATTTTGACATGTTAAAACATGTAATTTATATGGTTTCCAAAGACTCATCCCCATTTTATAGCTCCCTGCTTTCATCCCTTAAGCCTTGGTGGACAAACAGTATTGTGGGACTAGAGAACTACTGACCCTCTACAAACACCGAGCGAATAGTGAAATGCCAAAAGAGAAAGTCCCCCGCACAAAACCAACCCAGTGAATAAAAAAAACTAAATGCTATTGCACGAGGAACCTGCTTTCTGTGTGCAAGCACAGTCTACAAAAACCAGTGCAACATTTGTGCCTTCTGCTCATCTTCAAAACTCACTAAATATTTGAAGGGACACATCTGACTGCTACGTGAGCACTTGGATTTTGCCCTTGTTGGAAGGATATTTGTTTATTAATAGTTACGAGTATTTTAACTATTTTTTTTAAATAAAGCTTGTTTCCTATCGAGTATCCTAGGTTTTATTTCAGATTTGAGTCTGACCTGCTCAAGCAAAAAAACTGACTTCAATTAGGAGCTTTGCCTCAGTAAGGCCCACTGCTTTCAGTCCTGAATTATTTAAAGCTGAGAAACTGCAGCTCAGGAGCATTTTACAAAGCTTTTGAAATTATAAAAGAGGTAGAAGAACCACCTCACCCAAACCACTGCCCTTAAAGATTCGTTACTAACCCCAAAAGCCACCGTTTCAAGGGAACCATTGTGCTATCAGCCTACGAAGGCAACCTTACCCTCTAAAATATCACCCAGCACCCACAAATTTTCATTTAGTTACCAGTGTTTTCCATGGTATCTTAACGTGCTCATGCATGGCTGTCGATTGTCTCTGCTTTGCTGAGATTGCTTCAGGGGGAGCTACTGACATCTGATACCAAGGACAATTTCTGGAGCAAGGAAGATTGTTTTTTTTCCCCGAGGATCTACATTACTTCCAGGAACAAGTTAGGTTTGTAGGCTTAAAAAGCAGCATGCCAATTCTGCTGATATGGGACAGCACATGAAGGTAACTTGTACGTACCTTCAGTTCCCCAGGGACAGTTCCTCACTCAGGAACTAACATACATGTGATTTGCCCTTGTTCAGTGACTCCTCTGACTCCAGGAGACTGTTGTAATATTATTTATGCTTCTTAGTCATCAAAGCTTTTTTTAATCCAGCTTAGGTGTGACATCTTGGGGCCAGGTGAATAGTGGGGTGGAAAAAAAACATGTATGCACTCTGCAGCTGGTCTTATCTTCTGCAATTCAGGCTTGATTTGAGTGTGCAGTCAGATGGAATGAGCTCATTCAGTATCTCAAAGATCAAGGACTTGGTAAATCCCAAATGCGAACATGTGACCACTTTGAATAAGGATGGCTGCCTCCCTGTGCACTAAGCACAACTACATCTTCATTTGAACTCTGCTCACATACTAAACTCCATCCAGATTTAGTTTCAATTTTCCTTTTTGCCACAGGTAGAAAGTGGGCTCTGGCATACATCGCTGAGAAAGTCACAGACATTAAAAAAAAGGGACTTGATTTCAACTATGGCCATTATGCAAATGCAATTAAGGTACATTATCTTCATTTGGTTTAAAACCTTTAAAACACCTTGAGCAACAAGCCTAATTATACTTTCTTCGTCATGTCTTGAGTTTCAAACACTCCTTGCTTTAGTGTAAAAAAAAAAAAAGACTAACAAACAAGTAGAAAACCTTGCCATCAATATGTCTCAGATAAACAGTAATAATCTTTTACGCTTATTTTTGCCCATTCATCCCAAGGAAATGCTTTACAAAGTGTGAAGCCAAGATCATTTTACCTACCTCTGGGATGGAATGTCGGAACAGTTTAATCACACAGCAACACCACACAACATTTTAGGATCAGGCACAAAGAACAATACTAACTCTAATTGAAATTACTGGGGGAATTAAGGCATGCAGAATATAATTACTCATACTGGACATTGGCCAGTGCAAACTGGAGTACAAGCCAGGACATGAAGTCCAGCCACCTAGTTCCTGCCAGAAGTGCCATGAGATCTTTAATGAACACAAGTGGCAAGAGCCCAGAATGTTGCATCCTATATAATATGGCCTTTAAAAGAGAAAATAGCCACTGAATGAGCTCCAATTTTAATGTGCCTCTAGTGCCGAATATGAAGAATATCTTGCATCACCTACTAAACACAAACAACACTCTCATAAAAATACACACTAAGTACTGATTTGGCAAACTTCAGCGTATTTAAGAACTACGCACCAAGCATTATACCAAATTCTAGACAAAGTCTAATGAATCTCTTTAATCAAACTTCCCTGGGCCTGAAGAACATCAACAGGATTCTTTATTGTGGAAATAAATCTGTTCTAGTGAGCTCAAACTTCTCTTCAGCCTTGTAGACAGAAGCGCGTTAGGGAAAGCAGAGCAAAACCCCACTATCTCGGATGATTGCTATGCAGTCAAGACACCCCTAGAAATACCAGTTGTTTAGACACAGAGCTGTTATTTCTCTTCTCTTTCCTCATCTGAACAGATACCACAATCTCTATCGCAAGTCACCGTTGCACGTAAATGGATGTACTCCAGGTAGTTCCCTTCCCATCGTGTTTTGTGATGGAGCACAGCACTCCCTTATTCGAGCAGCCCATTCACTTTGGGGCAGATATCCCCATCGGTGGCAGGGGGAAAAGCCACCGAGGAGTAAAAGGAGTCAAGGGAAGCCACTGGAGCTGTGCAGTTGGGACCCAGGGCAGAGTCCCATCTTTGGCACATCCAGCACAGTTTATTGTAACCACTGCACAAGCATCACCCAATAATTAATCAGACCACTCTGGTTTTAAGCAGCCAGCTCTAAAGCAGGAGATGTGATTTTATAATAGAGATAATGTTTGTCTAGTTTTGTAGATGTCCTTGGGTTCTAAATCTAAAAAGATTGCTAAGCATTATTGTTATTAAAGCAACAAAACACGTCCTAGTAGCACATACAAAGGAGTGATTCTCAAAGCACAGAAAAGCATTAAAATAAGGTCACATTCCTTAAAGTCCCACGGGATCTGAAATACAGATGCTGTGAGTAGCTAGCAACTAATTAGTTGCAAGCAACTAATACATCGCGCAGTGCTAACAGATACAGATACACAAACATATCCTCATGTATACAGACAGAGTTTGTGTTTTTAAATATTTCATGTTGCAGGCCAATTATCATAAGGGAACTGATACGTAAAATTGCAGAATTCTTAATTATGCTGTGTTTTCTTCAACTCATTTCCATTTTGACCATGAAACTCTGTGCAGCCTTAAAACAATTCATCAGTTACAGTAAAATGAAATTCAACAAGGGGGGAGAGGAGGTGTTTAATGGAAGAATAAAACCCTTGGTTGAAATCTTTGCTACGAAGGATTACAAAAGCACATATACAAAGCAGGGGTTTTTAATAAAATCACAGACTAGCAGGTAATTTTTGCCAATTTATATATATCTTGCCAAAATTCTATTTTGTCTTCTCCCAGATTCCACCTTCCTCCACATGAAAATATTACCTGAACATAGGTGGAAGTAAGCCCAGCAGAGCCCGAGGAGTGCTGGTCCTGCAGAGCCCTGGCCGATGGAGCTGCCACCCCCAGGGTCCTTCGGTTCAGGGATGCCCGGACCCAGCATGTGCCATGACCCAAACCCTGCAGGACTCACTTCCATTTCAATGGAAACTATACCATACGGTTAACTGGTGGACAAGACAGCTTTCCAAACTGCAGATACCAGCCACCTTAAAATTGTGCAGTTTAAAATGATGTGAAATACAACCGTGTGAGCAGAACAACCGAGCTTACTCCTGAGACCCCACTGCTGGCAAAGGGCAGCCAGGCTTCTCCTCCCCAGCCTGCATTCCCAAGGGCATGACGGCTCTCACTTTCCCCCTAAGCCCTCTCATTTCTTCTCCCCCTCCTCCGTGCCTACCCTTCTCAGACCTCCTTTTTCATGCCTCTTTACCCGCCACTCTGCTATGCCTGAGACAATTTCCATTGCCTTGTGTCCTTCCCCAGTGGCCTTGTTATCTTCTTCCCATCCTCCCCCTCAAGATTCACGGTGTTCAGCCAGCCTTCTGCTGAGAATCTGCACTTTGCACCCAGAAAAAGTGGATAACATTTACAAAAGGATATAAATAACTCCTGTGCTAAAGCTTTACTGACTTTCAACGGGATTTTGGATCCTTGTGGTTTTGTCTTTTTTTTTTTTGTCTCCCCCTTTTTTTTCCCTCCCTACATCACCGTTATTTAATGCTACTTGTGTAGTTAAAGTGGAATAGCATCCCTAGTATGAGATCAGCTATACATATGCTTATAGTGACACAGTGGATTTCCACATACGACAACATATAAGCTGTAGGTATAAATCCCATACATGCCAAATTCTACGTCTGATCGGCAGGTCAAGTTGCCATAACACAGAAGGTGAAAGGAATCTGACCCACAAAGGACCAGTCTATCGTTACAAAATCCACATTTACAGGGAGCCACATCATTGAAATATTATGTTACCACTGGATATAGGAGAAACTTGGGGGTTTTTCCTCTCAAAACGTTCCAAAAAATAATATCCGATACTACTTCATCAGGGTTGGAAATGGATACATTATCTACTGTTAACTGAAAACGTTCATGGAAAACATTGCTTACATTTTTTGTTAAATACTGTATGTGCCAATAATGATTTTCTATTTTCGTATTAGTCTATGTCAAAAAGACAAGATAAAATCCCTCAGTAAAGCTACTGATAAAAAGGTCAACTGCATTTCTTTAAAAACACAAAAAAATCTGTACTTACAACATATGCAGAGTTCCTGATTCCTCCCTCCCCTTCAAAGTTATCACCAATCTTTAGCCCCTGAAAAAGAGGGTCACTTCTCAACATTTAGAAACCTTTCCTGGTGTTTGTTTATCCTTCCTCTGCTCTTCATCTTCACTTGCCCAAGAAACCTTTACCATCACAGGCGGCCGACACGAGCCCCCCACGCTACCTGAACAAGAAACGATGCGAGTGCTGTACAGCTTCGCCTAAAATTGAAACCTGCCTCTCCATTTTACAGCCTTCATCTCTTGTAGCACTAATAACACAGCAGCTAACCCGGGTGGAATGAACACGAGAAAGTGAAGAATTCTTTTTGCAATTTAGAAAATTATAGGATCTTTTTTCTTTTTTGCGTGCGGGTTTTTTTAAGGTAATTGGAATTGTTCAAGCGTAATGGAAAGTGACCTCTTTCAGGTGTATAATTTTCTGAAAACCCCTTAAAACAATAGGCTTTTCTTTTCTTCACAAAAGGTAGTCATCCAATAATTGGCATGCAGACATGGAATCGGTATTTGCCAGCAGTAGAAGTTTTCTCAAATAAATTTGGTATGTCAGGTGCAACCGTGAATCTGTCAGATGATTATTATTTATCTGTTTAGTGCTGACAGAGTGCTGCACCCAGTATCTGTATAGAAACAGCCTTATAAAGAAAAAATTCTCATTCAGAGAAGGGCCAAAACTGGGAACCAAAATATCCAACACCATCTCCTAGGCCTGCCTTAGACATTTATTCTTGTCTTTAAATATGTAACTCTCTGCTTCAGTCTCTTATTTATTTATAATAAGAAACTGGTAATAGTTAACACACATGTAAGAGCAGAGACACTGGAAATGTAATGCATTCATTGTGACCTTCAGCTGGAAGGAACTATAGAAAAACCACAAATTAATATTCTTTGCTCTACTCTCATGCTTTCCGCTCAAGACTAGTCTGTGCTCATGTGCTTTATATAGAATTTAAGTTTGTTCATACAAAAGAGCCAATAATGGAGAAAATCAAAGCTTCACTTAATAAAACTTACTTTGATGTCACTACATTTTCCTTCCATTAACCTTTCAACTGCCACAGACGTTCTGCCTATGTACATTCATTTGTCCGGCAAAGTGGAAAATTGCTGGCAGGGTAAGATCTAAAAAGGAACCTTCAGATGAGATAAAAAGAGAAGATTTATGAAAATCTGCTTCATAGCTCCATGCACTAGAGCTCTATAAACTGAAAACTTTGCAAATTAGAGTGTTATTTATGGCCTTCAACTTCCATGTCAGCAAAAGCCATCATACCTGTAGAGTTAAAATTCCTGGAAACAGAAGTTCACAGATCAAGCCCAGCATCAGAGATGACCACGTGAGGCACAGCACTTTTGAAATACAGCTGACAATATGAGGCTTTTCTTTTAATCTGATGCCTGTTATGGGATTCATGGGTGGTAAAAAATAAAAATCTTGGAGACACAAAAAGAAGAAGAGACTATAATGCTCTTCATGAGATTTACAGCTGGATGTAGCTTTGTGCAATGGCATTTCCTTTGTTCTTCTGGTACTTCTCAATGTCTGTAGCCCTCATTCCTGGGTGCTGGCGTCCTCTGCCCTGTAGGATATCTCTACTGCAATGTAACGACTCCGATCTGAGCGCCACATTAGTCGATGGGAATTTTACTGTCAGCTCAACTGGCCAGGCTCCAAGCACAGATCCACGCACAGCCCTGAAGTTGGGGAGCTGGCATTTTGGTTCAAGCCACAATCAAATGCAGTTCTTTACTAATACAACCCAATAAATCAAAGTTATACCTGCACCCCTAACTCTGCCTCTATGAATCAGTGTGATGCAATAGCAAACACTGTCTGCAGCTCCATTTTTTCTAGGGGAGATGATGCACTCGTCAATGTGCTTGGCTTTTCAAGCTTGTTGCCTTCTCTGCTCAGCAGGCTGCCCTTTAACATGCTCCATCTGGCAGATCGGTGGTGACACCCTTCCCCCTCTACGCGCTGGTAGGCTTGTGACGGCAGGCTTTGGGACGCCCTTCCTCCCATTGCTTGCCTCCAGCCAGCAGAAGAGCAGCCTGCTACTCCCTATTAATTTTCCAGTGGGGAAAAACGTCTTGGGGCTCCCTTCTGAGCAAATTCTGCTGCTCATAATCTGGCTTCTGCTTCACACAAAAATTAACCGTGCCTCTGTAGGGTTTTTAAACAAGCTTCAACCCAGGTTTTTCTCTAGATGCCCCAGATCTGCTCACCTTCCAATCTACCTTCCTGATTCTTTCCAGGCAGAGGAGACAATCTACCATGGGTGAGGATGGGGACACAAAATTAACCCATTTCATCTGCTACACCTGCACGCTTACCACCCCATCCTTCTGTTTGGAAAGGATTTATTTCTCTTTTCTAACTATCCTGCAGATTAAAAACAGGTTTACTTCCTAAATCAGCCATATCCATCTCCCATTCCTCCTTTTTAGTGTATCGTCTCTAGGGTTTTGATGTTAGAGTTCATTGGCTCCATTTGCTTCTTTTCCATTAACCAAGCAATGCTGCATTGTTCTCCATTTTAGTATTCAGACTCTTTATGACCCTTCTATAATAGTGAAGTATTTTCCTTCCCATTTTATTGAGGAGACATTGAATTCGACAAAGTTCTACTGAACAAAAGTGCAATGGTGAACGGAACCAGGAGTTCACACCCTCACTAGCAAACCCAGCCTCATCGCATTCACAAGAACTGCTTGAAAACAGTAAGGATGAGCACAGAAAGACATCTACATAGACAACAAAAAATCAACAGAAATTTCTGGGACATGTAATGGAGTGAAGGACAACTCCAGTATGAGTGTCATATTTTTCACCTGTGGTTGACAGCTAGCACTTTCTCAAAATGACAAGGGGGAAAAATTGGAAGTTTGCTCCAATTCCTTCTTCAGCCATTAAAAAAACTTTGGAAAATGGTCAAGAGCTGCAACAGGATAGAAAGAAAAGACGTTGTAAGGCCAATCTTCAGCTTAGAGCATATGAACGTGCCCGCAGCCCCGCAAAATCTCTCTGTTCACCATAGTGAAGAAGCCATGGGTAATTTATAAGGGCAACCTGTTTGCCACTAAAAGCACAGAAGTTTCGAAGAACTGGCTGTCCAATATTTGGATTCAGAAAGCTGTTTTCTGATATGAACTGCCCTAGTGGCAACTAATGAAAAAAAAAAAATAAAACCTTTGCCTTCAGCCTGTCAGAGAGACAGCCATGACCTTAATTTGCCACAGAGATCTTTGATGAGTATGAAAGTATTTCCCTCAAATATCTTAGAAGGACAGCATACTGCCTAATGAGCTAGAGGTCTCAAACCCACAGGCACCACAGTAATTACAAAGGGGTATTTAATTATCTAACCCTGGCATCTAAAGAATTAACAAACCTTGATAATGAAAGGAAACCAGAGAGGAAAGAAGAATTCATCATCTAAGCCACAAAACGCTGGGAAAATCACTACAGAGACAGATTTCAATAGATTCATATCTGGTATTTCTAAAAGCTTACTGTGTACTAAAATGCCAGATGTTCACACATTATGGTTGTTATTACTGTTAACGGCATTAATTGGAAGAAAGAGGAAGTTAATCCAATTTAATTCAGGAAACTAAGTATAGAAATATATAAGAAAACAAATGGAAGTCTGTAACAAAGACAGATACCCATTATTTTGGCAATCTGCGCATTTCATACGCTTTTGGCACAGTCATTCCAGAAATGGCCAAACAAGAGAAATGCCCCTCTCTAGGAACTATTTCATTTACATTTGTTCACCACAAGGAACAGCAAAATAAAAAAAACTAAACCAATTTTTCATGTTCAGGGCCCCGTGTGGCCTCTTCTCGCAGCTCTGGCAATGACAGAGCTTCGTGCATACCTCCCCCCCACTGCTTCACTTGCGTTATCTATTTCCTTTGCAGAGCAACTTCTGCCTTCTCAACTGCAGAAAACCACTGGTTACTTGAATTTCAGCGCACCATCAAAAATAAAAGGCACCATTACATGTAGACCCTGTCTCCTTGCAAATGTATGCAAATGCATGTGTATAACGAAGCAATTTACATCTGCCCAAAGCCTCAAAGTGAGTGTATTTGCTTTGATCAAAGCTTAAAATGGGATTTATCTGTAGGGCATAAAAACAATGTTTGCCTTAAAGAAAACAGCAGTGGCTTTAGATCGCTGCAATGAGACTGTTCTGTTCATTGTGGCACTGCTGTTTGTAATGCTGCTAAGGTTGCGTGAGCATTTCCCTTATAATCCTCTGTTTCCAGAAGCTTATAGCTTGCCAGTGAAATGTCTCTCCAACTTATACTTAGCGTGTAAGGCATTAATCTATCAGCTAGCATTTTATTTCCTTGCCAAATTATTAAAAAAAAAAAAACCACAAACCCATGTATTTCTTTATAAATTATATTTTATTATTAGCATTTGCTGCAATTTTTGGAAGAAGCAAGCTGAATTATCTCAAGATGTTTTAAACCAAGGCCAAACAAAGCTAAGTTTTATCTGGAAAATATTCATCTAAAAATAAAGGCCAGTAAATGTATAACGTACAAAAAAGAAGGTGCCTGTGATGCATTATTTGGTTCACTAAACAGCTGCTGCCCTCAAAAAAAACCACAAACAAACAAACAACGGTGCAAATACTAAGTAGCCCACAGAATTTCTCCTTCAAATTCTGTCAGTGGAAAGAGATATAGTTAACAGTAAGTGAATAATTTGAAGGAATCCAGAAATCGGTGATGATTTGATAACTGGCAGGGAGATTCCCCAAAGAGATTTTCTCGTGCGCCACAATAGGGAATCCTTCCGCAATGTCCAAGAAATTGAAAAAATCTGCAACGTCAGTGAATTCATCCTACCAACAAAAGTCCAGCCACGCTTCTCGAAGATGTGTTTCAGCTGACATATACTTTGGAAAACAGGGGCTGTTCTGTTCTGGGGGGTTCTGCAAGTCAGCTGGGAGGGGACTTAAGTTTTAACAAGAAGTCATGCAAGTAAGTCCACTAAAGAACTTTTCATGCTGTTACTGAAAGTAAACTAAAGGATGTTTCCAGGTGTAAGCTGGTATTTGTAGTTGCTGAGAGCAGCTCTAAAGCCAAGTGGAAAACAAACCCCTACATATATTAATAATTTTATACTGCATATTATCCAGATGCAAACAGGAACAGAAGACTCTTAGGATAAGAGGTATTCAGTGTTAGCTGTTTCTTTTTGTTTTCAGCACTGAAAGTTTATTTCATTCACCGTAAGCATCACAACACAAGGGGTGATGTTCCTCACCGGGACGGCACTCAGGTAAACCTCCTGCCCGCCAGCAGTTATAACCCAAGGGCAGAATTTTGTCCCATAAATATGAATCCATTCATTAGCATCTCCAGCATCATCTGCGTTTTGCATGTTAAGGATGTTGTTATAAACAGGGAGTTTCAGCTAGTGCTTAGTTAACTCTATGCAACTGTTTCCCATGCATGCAGGAGAAGACTGCTCACAGGCAGGAAACGGTAATTGCATATTCATAAGTATCTCAACACACAATTAATTGCTGAGTGGTGAAAAAGCAGTAATGAATAGAAAAGATTTCTACTTTAACACTGAATGAAATACATCTAAGCACGCACTTTGTGCATGTTACATCACCAACCGGTACTACTTTTGGCTTCACACCTGCCACAAACTCATTATTGCATCGGAAATCAAAAAACTTTAGTTGCTTTGTAAAAAAGGGCGGTAGTGTGTCCTCCTTCATTTACCACTACTGCAATCACA
This sequence comes from Grus americana, assembly GCF_028858705.1. Taxonomy (NCBI): domain Eukaryota; kingdom Metazoa; phylum Chordata; class Aves; order Gruiformes; family Gruidae; genus Grus; species Grus americana. Next base: position 31,517,474 of record NC_072859.1, read on the forward strand.
TTAGATCTTGAACTGCCTCGTAATAAGCAGAGATCAGTGTTGGATTTTTTTTTTTTTTATGTTTTCTTGAAGCACTGGCAAAGTGCACAGTAATAGGCTGCAACATTATCATATTGCTTCCCACTTAGCCGTTCCAATAACTTAGCCGTAGCCTAGTGAAGACAAGTCTTCTGATGGCTTTGACACTTCCATTTTCACTTTTTCAGTTTTGATGCTTCCCATCATTAATTTAACTGTACTCTGTAATTGTTGTTAAAAGACTGCCAGCAACAGAGCCAAAGAAAATTACTCCATTTTTGTATTGACCTAATAAAGCCATTTAATTGGCATGTGATTGTCAAGCCAGACGAGTTTCTGTTGGATCAAAAACTACATCCAAACATGTGAAACCACAGTATCTTTCCTTCCAAACATACTTGGCCCAGGTACCAGCTTTCTCGGGTTTTCATCGTCAGATTTCCTGCAAACTTTAACAATCTACATGAATACGCTGTCCAGCACCAGTATCTTGATATCTGTTTCCAAATGTCTAAATCCTTTGTTATACTTAGGATCTAGTTTTAACCATATAGCTAGAAAATGTATTTGTATTGAATTTATATTGCTCCTAAATTAATGCATACAAGGAAAGATCTTAGCATCAAGATTTAGTACTTTTTAACCTTGAAGGTATGCCATATAATAGGTATTGATTTTATCTTTTTTATTACACAGAAAAAATAATAAAATACGTCTGCTGGTGAACTGTTATACGACAGAATAAATGGTTAGCAGTGTATGTTATAAAATAGCACGGTGACACCACGTATGTTTGCTTTAAAAGCTTATTATAAAAATCAATGATGATATACATCTTGGCTAGGGTCATTTTTTCTAATTAAAGAGACAGTGTCAAAAAGAGGTTTTCAGTAGTTCAAGCTGTAATTCTTATTTCTCTTCATCATCTTCAATATCTTCTCTTACTGAGGCCTTGCAAATAATACTACTCTATAAAATTTTGTTCATTTCCACTCAGAAATAATTCTGCATGTGGCATGGAGGTTAATGTTGTTCTTTTATGTATGATCATCATAACGTGCAATGCTTCAGATTAAATCCTCTGGTTTTCCTAAGCAGACTCTAAGGGGAAAATTCTGATCACCTTTAAGTCAAAGAAAAATTTCCATTCACCCCAACAGAGCCAGATTTTACACCCTGAAGGTACGAAAGCTGCTTCTCTCCCCTCCAAGAATGCAAGGAGAAACCAAGGGGAATAACTCAGTGGAAAGCAACATAAAAGCAAGCTGGCAGGATCTCCTCTCTAAAGGGATCCCTCCCAGCAAAAGAGAAAAGAGAAATACCTTGGGAGAAATGCAGTGCTCTTTCCATCCCTTCTGGAAGTGCATGGAGGCAGAGTCATAGCACAGATTTAATTTTACCTTAAGTGATTAAGGTGATCTTTGAGGTTTTAGGCGCTCGCACTGGCACTCGAACACGGTTCATCTCAAACTCACAAAATACCCCAGTGGTGCAGCTGTATCTGCTGCTACTTTCATCAGCGTAGCACAGCAGTTCGAGGATCCAGCTTTTAGAGACGGGTCATTTATATCCCTGTTGGTAGTTAACAGGTACGTAACTTTTATAAAAAGCCCTTCCTGTACCTTAAATATCCTTGAAACATTTTTGTTGGTAGTTGCCCCTTTTAAGCTGATTGGTATTCAATCAAAATGAAATATATCAAAACTATTTTGTTATTCACCCAGAAAATTCACTTTCAGACACAATCATCTTTCTTTCCTGAATTCCACCTAATTTGTTAACCTGTTTCTATTATCGAACTACCTGTAGATGAATGTTATATTCCAAGGCAGAAAAAGGATGTTTGCACAGAGGGAATATTACCTCTCTGGCTCCCAGACAAAACTTCACTGGCATTTCTTGAATCTATTTTAAACTGCAAGCCTGGACATTCAGAATGCCCCACTCATTAACGATCTCTGCATAAAACTGGTTGTCAGCCATTCATCCTCAGCTAACGTGTGGATGGTACTAAATTAACGGGAGGGGTCAACAAAAAGAGAAGAGCTTTAATCCAGCGGAGCTTTGATAAACTTGAAGATGGAGCCAACAGAAACCTCTTGACCCTCACCGAAGAGAAACGTGAAGTTTAGCAGTTTCCTAGAGGTTTCAGCAGGTCTAGTAGACCTAGAGGTTTCAGTGGGCAGTAAATTGAATAGAAACAAACAGTGGACACCCACCACAAATAAGGGGAACCACAACGTGGGCTACATGAGGAGTTTCAGGAGTTACTACTCTCTGCTCAGCACCAGTGAGGCCACACCTGGAATATCGTGTTCACTTTTGGACCTCCCCATTCAAGAGTGATGCTTGGAACCTGTCAAAGTTCCATCAAACTGCTGTCAAGATGGGTCAGTGAGCTACTGTGCTGGTTTGGGCTGGGATAGAGTTAATTTTCTTCATAGTAAGTAGTATGGGGCTATGTTTTGGATTTGTGCTGAAAGCAGTGCTGATAACACAGAGATGTTGTTATTGCTGAGCAGCGCTCACACAGAGCCAAGGCCTTTTCTGCTCCTCACCCCACCCCACCAGCGAGTAGCTGGGGGTGCACAAGGAGTTGGGAGGGGACACAGCCGGGACAGCTGACCCCAACTGACCAAAGGGATATTCCATACCATATGACGCCATGCTCAGCATATAAAGCTGGGGGAAGAAGGAGGAAGGGAAGGATGTTCAGAGTGATGGCGTTTGTCTTCCCAAGTCACCATCACACATGATGGAGCCCAACTTTCCTGGCGATGGCTGAACACCTGCCTGCCCATGGGAAGTGGGGAATGAATTCCTTGTTTTGCTTTGCTTGCATGCGTGGCTTTTGCTTTACCTATTCAACTGTCTTTATCTCAACTCACGAGTTTTCTCACTTTTACTCTTCTGATTCTCTCTCCCATTCTGCCAGGGGCAGGGAGTGAGCAAGTGGCCACGTTGTGCTCAGTTGCCAGCCGGGGTTAAACCACTACAGCTACAAAACAGATCTGCATGGAGATCCCGAGGGAGTCGTAATTGTTTGTCTGGAAACTAAGAGTGGATTTAGTGGCAGCTACAACCACTGTAAAATCTAATAGACAGATAACAGCCAAATTCTCATTGGTATTGGCAGACAACACAACACAGGGGCAACAGCCACAAACCCAGGTGGGAAGGTTCGGACTGGTCATTTGAGAAAGCAGCATGGGCACACATTACAAGAGAGGCTGTCAAATCCCTGTCCTCAGAGGATTTCAAGACGTGGCTTGACCTGGCTAGTGTTTGTGATCATCCCACTTCAAGCAGGAGGTCAGACTCAAAACCTCCAGACTTCCCTCCCAACCAGCACTTCAGTGATTTGAATATCAATTTTGGATGGTGTCCTCTGTAAGTCCTCCATTTTCATACTGGTTTCCACATACCACTTCTGCTGAGTTTTCAGGTGGGGCAATGCAAACTATTCTAGATACACAAAGGTGAAGCCATGTCAAAGTCTCCTGCCCACGCTTCTAACCTGTCCCCATCTGCTTGTATAATTTTCTTTCTTCCCCGCTGAGAAAGGCATTTTTAAATTTTCTTCTTTTTTAACTCTCTTCCTTTTCAGTTTGTTGCTATGCAAGCCACAAAATGCAAAGAAATGCCTGCAACAGAACAGGACGCTCTCTTACAAGTAAATTCATTTCTGTATTAAAACAGAGCCTTCCTCCTTTCAAGAAACAGCAGCCAACAGAGCCAGTATGTGGTCAGACCCCTCACTGTCTTTTCAGTGTCTTTAGTTTCTTCGCAGCTTCTGAAAAGGAAAGTGGATCCTGATCAAGGGAACTAGAGAGAAAAGCCAAATGTAGTTCTCTATCATCTGAGACTGCCTTAGCCCCCCTGGGACCTCCGCATCAGGCAAGAAAGGCAGGAGCTTAAGAAGCCCTGCTTTTTCATCTAGTTTCCACTTTCCTGTCTCCCAATATTCTTTAGATATCAGTCTGACAATACAGATAAGTAGAGTGACCTATACAGGCCTCTCAGATATAGTTGGACCTCTGGAGAGCGAATCAAAATGGGAAAAATACCTCTCCAAATCCAGAATTTTGAGAGATCCAAATGGGAAAAAAGAAAGTGCTGTCCTAGTTGTCTTAAGATACCTTTTATTAAAACTTGAACCGCAGACCATGCTTCATTTTGTGTTGCTACCATTTCGTACTACTCTCAGGTTACCATATGGGTTGCACTCCAGAAGCTCTTACAATAGCGTCTTGCTAAATCATATTATCCACACATTTTGAGAGTACAGTGAGGAAGTTTATAAAGGCAATAAGTTATCAGACATAATTTTAAAATATCAAGTCTTACATATAGCAGTATTTTACCTTTTTTTGTGCAAAAGCGTACCTGGTGGGATACAGAGAAGCATCTTGCAAAGAGCATAAAGGTATTTGCTTTAGAATCTGAGATACAGGAAATCTGTCTTTTTATCCTTGACTGAGCCTCAACTACTTGGTTTAACCTTAGTTAGAACCACAGCGTCAGCTCATAACCCATTTCCTCTTACTCCATCTCCTAAATCTGAACGTTTTGAGGCAAAATTCACAAGTGTCAAGGGTTTAGAGAGAGTCTCAGGAACGGGAAGTGCTGTCATTAGGACTATAGACCACATTTCAGTGCGTACTTTGTACGTTTTGAGAGCTTACTTCCTCCTCGTGCTCTTATATCTTTGTTGAGAAAAGATTGTAACTAGGAGTGATGAAGTGTGTGAACTAAGGGGATTGTAGCGTCCTTGGAAGAAGAAAGAGAAAAAAATGGCACGGCATTCTTTGCAATGGTTATCATCAACAGCCATCCTTTGTGCTTGAGCACTCACTATAGCATAAAGTAACTGCAATACATCCCATCTCTATTGATTCAGAAAAGAAAGGTAATTGATTCATCCTCAGGACTTCCTTTAAAAGACACTGGGTAAGAATTATCTCTCCTGTATCATATCAAAAAACCACACTAAACAAAGCTACTTGAAATTTGTATACTCTCATCCATCACTGAAATCCTCGAGCTCTTTTCAAGTATAATTGAGAGTAGACCACTATATTTTTGGGGTTGTTGCACTGTCTCTCTCCCTCTTTCAGGGTAAAACCCTCCACTTGTAGTATTTGGGAAAGGGTTGGCTTGGAGTGAAGGAGGGCTTGTTATTTTGATCATTGACTCGAGTTCGAGGCTTAAAAAGATATAGCAAAATGATCAAAGTAAACACTGAAGATTACATAACATCAGGTAAGCCCCTTTCCCCCGCTCCCCCCATCATAGTTTCTGTTTGCATGCTTAATTTCAGTACATTAAAACTTCTGCAAAAAGAGATTATGCCAAAGTGCTGAGGCATATGCTATATGCCTTGAGCCATAGGTTACGCAAAGACTCTTACTCAGCAAATGCAGATCCAATGCTACCATGATAATTTATATAAAGGACTTGATTTTTAAACTTTAAACTGAATTCTCCTTTTCTATGGATTTGCATATTTTTAATGCATCTTGGCATATAACCTGTAAATGTTGGCCTTATTTCTGAAATGCTGTCAATTCTCCTGCTATATATCACAAAACCTCAGTCACAGGATAGGGATGCCTTGCTTCTAGCCACTGGCACTTATAGCTACTTATAAAACCTATTAGATGCTTGGACACAAAACTCTCTGATAACATTGGAAAATTTGACCTGATGGAGCGAAACTTTATCTAATATGGACAAAGAATAAGGAGAAAACTGCAGTTCTAGTCTATAGCCTCCAAAAATTCTTTGTTAAGACATTTTATTGAATCGTTGTAGCAATAACAAACCATGACAACCAAAGCCAGTAGCTCCAGAATTAAACGTCTTCCCACAGTAAAAATAGAAATCTCCGTTATTCCGTGCAGGACAGCAACTGATAGCCAAGAAACTGCCTTCCATAATTAACGTGCTGTTTTTCTAGACAAGCCTCTCCACTAAAATATTTTTACTTTGAATTTCTGACAAGTTAAAAAAAGAAGAAGGGCTGAGCGCTCAGACTGGCAGATTGCCTGAACGTACTTAGAATCATTAACTGATCTCATGTTGTCACCTGCTGCCACCTTCCCACAGGGGAGCAGATGTCCTGGAACAAACGGTGCTACTACAGAGGGAACGTGAAAGTCAGGTGAGACGCAAAGGGCAGCACAGAGCTACCATTTCTCAGGGGACTAAAGCCTGACCACGCACCACTTTTGGAAGATACAGTGGTACTCCATCCAACCAGAGAGCGGAACTGTAAAGGTGTGTGTGCCACAGTCCATTAGATCTTGTGGATGTGAAATAAAAGGAAATCCTATCCCAGACTTGCCTCCAGATGTAGCTAGAGCTGAGTGATGAGTGAGGGATATCCAATCTACATCAGCTGCTTCTCTTTCTGCAAATTGACTGTGAACAATTCATGAGTGTCTTGACTTTATCACAGCAGACACTGAATATTACCTGAGATTAGCCATTGAATACTTTCTGTGAATACTTCCTAGTCTGTGACATGTTTCCAAGTATTTGATTGTATAAGATACCCGAGCGGATTTGGTAAGACATAAGTCACACAGTGTATCTGTTCCTTGACTGGAAAAGACACTCTCAGAGTCAGATTTCTAGGGTGAACAGTCACAATTACTTATCCGAAATGTTCCTTCTGGAAACATTTTTTCAATCCTCCTATCTCAGTGCTAACCGCAGCCAGAAAACCTACTGGTTAGTACATTTATAGATAATAAATGTAATAAGAAAATCATAGAATCAGAGAATGGTTTGGGTTGGAAGGGACCATCGAGTTCCAACCCCCTGCCATGGGCAGGGACACCCTCCACTAGACCAGGCTGCCCAAAGCCCCATCCAACCTGGCCTTCAACACTTCCAGGGATCCAGGGGCAGCCACAGCTTCTCTGGGCAACCTGTGCCAGGGCCTCACCACTCTCATAGGGAAGAATTTCTTCCTAACATCTAATCTAAATCTCCCCTCCTTCAGCTTAAGGCCATTGCCCCTTGTCCTGTCACTCCCTGCCCCTGTAAACATCCCTCTCCAGCTTTCCTGTAGGCCCCTTTGGGTACTGGAAGGTGCTCTAAGGTCTCCCTGGAGCCTTCTCTTCTCCAGGCTGAACAATCCCAGCTCTCTCAGCCTGTCTTCACAGGAGAGGTGCTCCAGCCCTTGGATCATCTCCCTGGCCTCCTCTGGACTCGCTCCAACAGCTCCATGTCCTTCTTGTCCTGGGGACCCCAGAGCTGGATGGAGTACTGCAGGTGGGGTCTCACAAGAGTGGAGTAGAGGGGCAAGATCACCTCCCTCGACCTGCTGGTCATGCTTCTTTTGACGCAGCCCAGGACACGGTTGGCTTTCTGGGCTGCAAGCGCACACTGCTGGCTCATGTTGAGCTTTTAGCCCACCAACACCCCCAAGTCCTTCTCCTCAGGGTTGCTCTCACTCCATTCTCCACCCAGCCTGTATTGGTGCTTGGGATTGCCCCGACCCATGTGCAGGACCTTGCACTTGGCCTTGTTGAACTTCATGAGGTTGGCACGGGCCCACGTCTCAAGCCTGTCCAGGTCCCTCTGGATGGCATCCCTTCCCTCCAGCATGTTGACTGCACCACACAACTTGGTGTCACCAGCAAACTTGCTGAAAATAAACTTGCTGCAAATAAACAATTAAAGCTGATTCATTGTCATATCTAAAAGAACATTTGTGCAAGTTTACACTGTCCTGGGACCCAAACCACACCCAGGCAGAGCAGCCTTTGGAAAGCACACCTATGACTGATTTCAGCTGCTAAGCATGGACACAGGGACTTTAACCTATTTCAGGCACCAACGCAGGAATGATGCATAGCTAGCTCCATGTTTGGGAGCCTGTGAAAAACTAAAAAAAATTGTAATTATCCTAAATATGGTATCCTCAAAACACATACGTGGCAAATTCCTCCTTTCTCTTTGGACCCTGCAAGAAAGTAGGAGAAAAATCCAGGTATTTTTTGTAGAGCACCAGAACTCCTGCAAACCCTCATTAAAGGCCACAGAGAAACCATACATTGTAATGTCTCCAATGTGCTGATGCATTCCTGTTTGTTACCTGGAAATAATAAACCTACTGTGTACATTATCTGCATGTACGCTATCCATGGCATGCTCCAAGCATGCATCTTAGTAGGAAGGGATAAAATACCCAGGGTAAAATAAGAGTTTTAAACCCACATGGAAATGCTGGCTGGAGATTGTCAGCAATTTATATAATTCATTCTCCTGCCTTATAGATGATGCATATCATTAATGAGCAAATATATTTGCCTGTAGACCAATACCTGAAACTCCTCCTGATAGCTACAGCAGGCATGGGAACAGGCCTTAAATTTGCTAGTAGAAAAATAAATCTGTCTTTGGTTGAGCTTTAGCCATTGCACTGTCTAAAGCTTGGCTCAACATTTTCAGGCTAATCAAGAAGACAGTTGAGTCAAAGCATTAATAGTTCCTCACTGCAGAGAATACCATACGGCATCATAATTCACCTGACTCCGCACAGTTGAGAACGGTAAGGGAGATACTGATGACTGCCCATGTGTGCTGCTGTGTACGACCACAGAAAACAACAGACTGCTTAGATGAGCAAAAATGTCATCAAAATTAAAAAAAAAAGGTCTGTCTGACTTGGGCTTTTAGATATGTATAAATGACAAAGGATGGATGGACACTATTATGAAAAAGGGTGTTAGGAACAATGAAAGTCCCTGCGCGCGCAGGATCCTGCCTCTGTGCTCCAGTTACCATGTGGGGACAACACAGTTTTAAGGGCAAATTTGCACCTCTGAACAAAGGCTAGTGAACATGATGAACATACCCTGCCTGGCAAACCGTTACATCTGCAAGAACAATTTGTACATCTCATTATGAAGAAAACTAACCACAAAAATACCTTTTTTTTTTTGTGAAAACAAAACAGTTTTCTGAAATTGCTGTGCCATACATGTATTTTTGGCCAGCTATTTTTTAATCTTCCTTCACTCAACCTCAAACTCCAATAAACAACCTACTAATTATTTTTCTTAAGCTCCTAAAAGGGCTTCATGGACCCTCGCTGTGAATCATAACAGGCTGTGTAAGGCATAAGGCTGTCCAAGTGCCCATCTCAGGTCCTTCCAAATGTCAGAGATCCCCATGTTTCTAGCTGCACTGCAAAGAAGTGCATAGTCCGCAATAATTTTTTAAGAGAATGCATTTTCAATTACATAAATAATGCATAGCAAACATACACTTCCCTTGCTACCTTGTGGGAGAGCCGTGTTTGATACACACTCACATTAAGGCTGCAGGGTCTAAGCCTGTCACCAAGGCAGCAGTCTGGGATGGATAATCAGCTCAATGTACAGCGATGAAATTCTCAACTACTTTTCTCTTAACATTAATGAGAATTACATAGCCAAGGTCTGACTCTAAACAAGCCTCTCAAAGATGGCTAGTCTTCATCGAACTAGCAGCAGACACATGCCAGTGCTGTGCAAACACAGCCAGGAGGAAGCAAGACAAGAAAAACTTTTTAAAATTAATTTTGTAGAAAAATGGCTAATTGTTCCCAGGCCTGAATGAAACACAATAATCCCTTATTCTGAATTATTTTACCTCCCAATGGAGCTGATGCAGGAAAGCAGAATTTGAATGCTTTGGAAGATTTTCTGCTGCCAAATGGAATGTAAAATCAGTGACTTCGGGGTAATTTTGTCAGGTTTGAGATGCCATGGCCAGGAGCTCTCCAACTGTTCGACAAAACAGAGATTAGTTCTCAGAGCTTTTTACCTAATTTTTTTCCCCTCTTAGCAATATTACATTCTGTGTTGGGACATCTGGTCCCACTGTGGGAAGGTAGTAGAGTCTCCTTGCATGAGACGAGGCGGTTTGGGAAACCTGCCAGCAAGAAGGTCTGCTCTCCATCGCTGCTTTGTCAGGGAGTTGCAGGACGCGGAGTGCCACGCGTCTTCCCATCCAGAATCGCGCTACGTATGAAAAATGGCTGTGTGTCACTTATTGCTCTGTGCAATTAATCACTGGCCGAAAAAGATAGGGTGCTAGTTACTCTCCAAATGACACAACTACACGACTGTTTAGCTCCTTCGCACAAATAGGTCCCTTGGTTGAGAATGGCCTTCCCGTTCGTAACCATGTACAAATAAACACGCAAAATACACAGCTAATCTGTCACCCAGAAAGTCACATGGAGCTTAAACGCACTGTCTGACAACCATTCATCTTTAGGAGACAACACCTCTACTGAGGGGGTTCAGTTCTGGTCCCCTTTTACAGGGCTTGGATCAACACAACAAAAATCAGTATCTGCTTCATTGGTTGCTTCTTGTTTAAACAAAGGAGACCGGAGTCAGGGCCAAAATTTCTCCTCAGTCCAATGCCCCTTGATTCTAGAGCATGACAGCTTAAATTGTTTATCATGAACTGTTAAAATGGCATTTCAAAACTAATCATGATTGTTTTGAGGTGGTCTGTCACCATGGATGAGAAATTTCCCACTCAGGTCCTGCTTTGGATGTGCCCAGCCAGCACTCCAAGTCACATCTTCATCTGACCATACCCAAAGTTCATTCGTTGGTTCCAGAGCTTTGGGTTGCATCCAACTCTTAAATTACTACCAGTTTGATAACAAAAACAAATGCTGTCTGTTTGGCTACTAATTAGTCAACAAGGATGAAAGGAAAAGAAAATAAAGCAAAACTTCTCTTCTCTGACAAGCTGTCATAAGGATATGAAGAGCACTAAAATAACAAGTCAGCTCCTCTAGAGCACATGAGACAACACGGCAGCTCGTTTCAAAGCATGATTCATACCGTCTCGCAAAGGAGCAACCTATGAGTAGATAAGTATCACTCTGCCAAGGAAACAAGAGGCATGGAAGAGTCCAAAAATCTTCCTAGACACAGCAGACCAGCTATTGGAGACATGATGAAAGAAGATTTTAAAAAAACAGTTTGCAGCAACGCTGCTATCCAACATTGTAGCCGTTACCAGCAAGATAACGTGATTAACAGACAGTATGTTAGAGGTTTAAGAAAATGCTGTGAGTTAAAGCAGTCATTTTGTGAACAGTAACAGTAAAAGGAATTACATATCCCACTAAGTCCACTGTGGGTAAGTCGAGTTCATAAATTTCCTAAACCTCTTCAACGTGCGTTCCTGAGACATCCCCGCTCCACGCACAAAGGAGCACAGTGTGTATTATGCTCATTAAAACCAGTTCCCTGCAACAGAGGCTGGAGGAAGCCATCCTTTTGCCTAGAGAGCTCAGCAGCTGAGCAGGAAAGGAAGGAACACTGTTGGCATCCTTCCTCCTCCTGCTCTGAGCTACCGCGTCCCACCACAACTTGCTGCTGCTGCTTGGTGTCTGGCTGGTGGGACATACCGTGCTACTTCACGTGGCACAGAGGAGGACTGAGGCCTCCACGCTGCCAAGGAAATGCAAAAAACCCCATGTGCTGCACAGCAGCAACCGTGACACAGGGCAGCGGATGCCAGAACAGTTCAGCATGTCCCATGAAGCAACAGATTACAATACTTTGCTCATGTCGGTGGACCTCACGTCCTGCCCTGAGCTCCCCAGGAAGGACCCAAAATGCAAAAGCTTCCCAGTTGCAGTGGCTGCATCCCTCCTGGCTCTCATTTGTGAAGCAATCGGTCCCCTGCACAAGAGTCTAAAAAGACACACAAATATAGACCAAGAAACAACAATTTCAGAAAAGTGAATTCCAGGCACATTGCAAGGAGGCGTTCAGGGACTTGGCAGCAGAACAAGTCTGATTCAAGGTCCTGTGATAAAAGTGAAATGAGCTCACATCTCACTGCTGTACACGCGGTTTATGAGCTGACATATTATTTTACATGGTACACTCACTCCATCCCAGATGAACATAGAGCAAATAAGCCCTTGAAGGATTCCTCTGAACTGTACAAATACTGGAATCAGATACGAGCAAGACATCAGCCTTCAGAAATGCAGATTGGAAATCACACACATCTACACAGACTAAACTTCACAGCATTTAAATGAAGCCACCATGTACGTATCTGCCATGTAGGCACACGCGGGCTGCCGCGCTACATTTTTTCTACAAAATTATTTCGTTGGTTTGGGGTTCAGCAGTTTGGGGATCAAACTCTTTCAGATTTTCCAGATTTTCAAACTCCCAGTCTGCTCAACAGGAGGGGAACAAGGGCTGGAGGGAAGCCCCTGAAGCTCTTAGTGAAAATTGACTGTATTTTATGTAGTAGGAAGCATACTGCATTTTCACCTGTTACCATCCTGTAAAATACTAAAAGCTCAAATCCTCTTTTATCTTCTATAAATGGAGACAAAGTCCTTTGTTAATCTAATGCCAATTAGACAGCCTTGATGCAACAGGAAGAATACAGATGAAATAATCTATGTAACGGGTAATGAACTTCCACTGCAGTCAGAACTGGAAACTTCTGGGAAGTCATCTGTTGACAGATATTCAGAAGTTATTGCTGATAGTCAATTTGAGAAATATTCAAAGAATTTCCAGCAGGAATCATCAAGCACTGTTTCTTACATGACTACCTTATGTCAATATTATTTTAATTTATATGACACACTTTGTAGTAAACTCTACTCTGGAACCAAACCTGATGTAACATGTAACTGCTGCCTTTGGGAGAACAGAGGTAATGATTTCTTACCAAAACATCATTTTTATATGACGTTTCATAAGCAGCCAAATGCACAGCCAGAGAACTAGGACTGCTGAATTTCCATCATTTTGGAGAACTTAAGTAGAGACTATTTTGAAGTTAATATAATATTGACTTTCCAGCACTGATGATTGAACTGTTATGATACAGTAAACAATCCACTGTTAATTTTTCACCTTTCTTCTGTACCTTTAATTTTTAAAGATACCCAAAGTTAAAGGATATGTGGTTGCAGAAACAGGGACTGGGACTCATGAGGTTTGTGTTATGTTCCTGATTGCAACCTTAACTCTTTCGGCCAAGCATTGCAGTAGAAACTTTTTTCCTTTTCATATCATAACTAAAGCACACGTGTCATTAAACTTTACAGTAGCTTGATTTCATAACACAGGTATTCCATTTGAACTATAATGAAGGTACACCTTGAGCTAGACATATGTATTTTTTTTAAAAAATCACTCATTAACATAAAAAAAAGTAGCCTTCAAAATCTGGTTCAAGTCTTTCATTGATCCCAGGTTTGTGGGCCCAACTGCAATACTTGTCTGTGCAAATCCTTATGTGTTTGGTGTATCATGAGTATTTTACATTCTAATACTATCCTGAAGAGATTTTTTCTTTTGAGACAGCATTTCTGGCAAATTAATAATTCAGTGATGTTTTCATGGTGGTTCTTTCACTTTTATTTATTGTCTTGACTGGAAGAGACAAAATTTCCCTTTGGAGAGGGAAGACTAAGAACATATCATTTAGAACAGCTACCTCAAAAAAAAGTGATTTTCAAGTTCCACTGTAAATTTTCTGCCTTAAATTACCTTTAGCTCTTCTGGTAATCTGTCTGCACTATTTAGGGTTTATATTTTAAAAAGTAATGACAATGGTAGAAAATGTCAGCATCTCAGGTAAATAAGGTTTTAAAAGTATCACATAAGTGTAATAAAGACATATTACTTCATATCTCACACTTATTTATGTGCTTTCATAACTTCAAAGAGGGAAGGAGTTGCTGCACAGCAGCTCTGGGAAAGTTGAGGTTATTGGCAGCAAAGGTACAAACCAGTATTAACTGGTAACCCACCTCATCTCCAAACCTGCTTCAGGACAAGACGCTTTACCACACACCTCTCTCTGACAGCCCACAAAATATTTTGCTGTATCAGCACCATAAACCCTTTTTCAGCCTCTCAATAAAAAGCAAAACAAAAACAAATCGTAAGAAATGAAACATCATTTCTCAGGGAGATGAGCAAACACAGACTTTCACAAAGTGACAGTGTTCAGTCCTCTGGAAATGGGTAGGTTTTCCAATATTGTTTTCCAAAAATATAGTTTTGAACTGAAAAGAGAAAAGAAGCAAAAATACTTCTCATTTTTTTAAATTCTAAGTTTCTACAATTTTATTCACATTTTGCCAACTCAAAGAGCGAACAGAGTCCCTCTTTTCAGTGTGAAGCTGGATACATCATTAATCTAGAAGGAGCTAAGCACTCTGATCAAGGACAACTTCAAATTGAGAAAGCGTTGGCTGTCGAGGAAATCTTCCCTATGAAATAAACCTCCCGAGATCCGATGAACGTAGACATTAACTTCAGGAAATTCAGTAAGACTGTGTTTCTTGAAAACATCCCACCTGCACCTCCATATGCCTCCAAAGTTCTGCTCATAATCAACACTGTCAGTAAATTAAATTGGCTTTAAAGTGAACTTTTACCCCAAAAGAAGTGGAGAAGTTTCTGCGAAGTCTTTCAGGGAGATCACTGAAACTCAAGGTTATATCCTGAAGTTTCCTCAAATAACTTGTAAGAGTTATTTATACTGATAAGAGCCAGTATAAAACTTTAAGAAGTATGAAAAAAAGAAACATCATCATAATACTGCAGAAACTCTGCATGACACAAAGGTGGTAACGCTGGGCTTGCTAATTTCTAGCATTTTTATACTAATGTTTGTCACCAACGTCCTACCTAAAATAGCCTATTCTGGCAATACCACTGCTACCACAACTCCATTCAACCTACTTCTCAGTGTCAAGAGAAAACAAGTTCATAGCGACTACAGATATTTTTTTAAGTGCGTGATAAAATGCGCGAGTATGATACATGTAAGAAAGGTGCAAGGGGATGGATAGTAAACAACATCAGGAACAAAAGACTAGGTTTCTAACATTTAATGCACTGCCCTACTAAGATGCTGTGACCTAAAAGGGTCCAGCGCAAAGGGTTGGAAAGTGTGTCACTTCATCGGGCCACTTCTATTCTCAGATCCTCTTCTGAGACTGCTGCTAACTACAGCAATTAATAACACCTTTTTGAGAAGATATGAGGAGAGGAACATCTTTGCTCGGGGAACTGGAGCAAGGCCAGCACACTCACTGCCGTCAGCCTCTGAGCAGGCTTCAGACCACTGTCGTCAAGAATCGGAATCTGAACTGGATACACCAAACCGAAATGTTCCTCTCCCACGCAAACACCTTCACCTAACCCTCACTCCTATCTTCTCTTCTTTCCAAAGGTCTTTTCCAGTGGGTCACGTGTTGATACATAATTTGGGTAAAAAGTGTCGTTATTTCCACCGACACCATTCTCTACCAGCTTCTGTAGACAGCTGAAGAGGCAAATATACGTCTCACGGTATCTTCACAAATACATTAAGTGCCCATCTAAGCTTTCAGTGGGATTTAAAGTTTACTCATTTGATATTTAAAAAAATACATGTCCCATAAACATCTGGTAGTCTTTAAAATCTGGTCCTGAGTAACCATATTAGCTGATAATTCTCAAATACATAGGAATTCACTGCCCAGCACCAGAATTTCCTCCTTGTTGCATTTTGCCTTTTGGAATCAACCAAACACACCAACAAAAACACAGCACAGTGGCTTTCATTCAGCTCTCCGTGGCTGTTCTGAATCTGCAGCAAGGTCACCACGCCAATTAGTATATTCCGGTATATTCAAAACCAGGCAGCACAACCTTACTCTACAGACTTCTGAGTTTACTGGGGTCATTGTCTTCAGTAAGCTTTATTTCACATAAAGGTGCATTTTAGAGAAGAGTCTCCTCGTAAGTAAAATAAATAAGTGATTCTTCTCTTCCAGAGAGATCCAGGACTCTAAACATCACGCTGCCATGCCTGATTTCCACTGTCAAAGTTATCGGGCCAGGTAGCTTATAATGTATGTGTTTTCATGACACCTGATTAAAGCTAGTGTCATCACAGTTTTATGGACTACTTAAATGTGGCAATTTCCATTAAGTGTTTTTAAAAAAGCAATTAACAGTTTTAACAAGAGTTCACTAGTTCAAATCATTTCAGCATTGACTGGTAGATTGTCCTCCTGGGTACCATGCTTGACATTTGCAATCTCTTAGCCTCTCACAAGTAGCGTTTTGGCAAAGTAGGAGGCGAATTATGAACATTACTCAGTACTGCAAATATACCTCTTTTTAGAGGAAACAACAGACTAACAGCAAACCAAGGCACCACTAATGAGCAATTAACAAAACTTGCAAACAATGCTACTAGGGGCAGTGTTTCTGCTAAAGAATTTGATCTCCCATGTAGCATGAAAGCAAATCCACCTGCAAAAACCCAGCAAGAAAAGAGAGAGGCAGCTATGTGTGAAGAAGAGCTTGAGAAAGACAGATCGCACCTACATTGTTTAGTGTGATTGACAGATTTGCAAGGAAAAAACAAAAATTGATGAAAATCAGAGTCTGCAATATTGGTGGAACTGAAAGAAGATCGAGTTTTAGCAATGTCCTAAACTGACTGGAGAACAAAGGGTCAGTAATACAGCTGTCAGCCTGGTCGTCTGGAAGACATACCTGAAATCAATATGAAAACAAAGCCTTCTTAGCCATTCATTTTTTTAACTATGCTTTTGGTAATAACATCTATTGTGGTGTTACAGTCAGGGTTTTGTGATACGGACCAAGTCACCATTTAACAATCAGATTTGAATCTTCTATGCCTTCATGTGATGAACCACACGATCTCCACCAGTACACAGCTATAGAGTGACTTTAGTAAGTACAGAAAATCTGACAATGTGAAAACAATCAAAGTAATACATAAAAGTATAAAGTACATTGTCCAAACTATAGCTTGCCTTCTGTTGGGAAATCAAACCGGTGCACATAAAAGAGATATAAGGACAAGAGGACCAGGATAATACCTTTGTTGCAGGACTACATCTACATGGGAAGTTACAGGTTGTTCCTCATTAGCTTGCTCTGTAACACCACTGGCTACTCAGAAACAGCATGACATCTCTCCAGCCTCTTCCCCAGCTGGCAGGTTGTCACAGCTACTGGGCGCTGCCTGTGACCCTCCAAAGGACGGCCAAAGCCCAAGGCCAGGCCAGAGACACAGGGCATTTCCCAAAGAGCAATAAACTTCTTCACCCAAGATGGCAACCCTCCCTCAAGACTTCACTCTTCTTTTTCAAAAAGACCCCTTTTTAAGGGTGGTTGTAACACAGGGCTACAAAGATGATTAAGGGACTGGAGCATCTCTCTTATGAGGAAAGGCTGAGAGAGCTGGGTCTGTTTAGCCTGGAGAAGAGAAGACTGAGAGGGGATCTTATTAATGCTTATAAATATCTAAAGGGTGGATGTCTAGGGGATGGGGCCAGACTCTTCTCAGTGGTGCCCAGTGACAGGACAAGGGGCAACGGGCACAAACTGAACACAGGAAATTCCACCTGAATGTGAGAAAAAACTTCTTTAATGTGAGGGTGACAGAGCAGTGGAACAGGCTGCCCAGAGAGGTTGTGGAATCTCCTTCTCTGGAGAGATTCAAAACCTGTCTGGACGTGATCCTGTGCAACCTGCTCTAGGTGATCCTGCTTTAGCGGGGGGTTGGACTACATGATCTCCAGAGATCCAACCCCTACCAGTCTGTGATTCTGTGACTGTGTGATTCCAGTGCCATTTATTCACTGATTTTTCAGGATGTCAGGAGAGAGCCCTACAAAGGATACGGCATGGAAACAATCTGCTTTTCAGTACCCTTCTCCTCATGTAACACAGGCTGGGAAGTCCCTGCACAAGGGACTCAGAGCTTTATGCTTCTCCCAAGGGGAGAGCAATTTCAGACAAACGTAAGGAAACAGCTGGTTTTTTATAATGCTCATTTTTGGCAATTTTCTCTCAAATCAACATTTCTTTCTTTAATTAGCATCTTTCCTAGCATCCTTCATAGAAACTACAAAAGAGAATGATGTTTCACTGTGGCAAATGAGGAGAAGAAAGAAGAAAAGGCTCAGGAAGTGCCAGTGGCGGGGAGCAGCAGGCGATGTTGTTCTCCTCACCTGGATTTTATTTGCACTGGGGCAGCAGGGACAGCTCACCGAGCAGCCCAGCCACAGGTCCGAGATGCCTGCTCTGTCCATACCAGCTGCTGGTGATCCAGCTTCTTGTTCTCACCTAGATTCACTAACACAAACCCAGCCTGCAGCACATTTCACCGATGCTGTATTTTGGGCAAATTGCGCTGTTGCTCACTGCACAGTCAACTTTAACTAGCACTGTCTGTTCCTAGAAAATTTGGGCTTAAATAGTTCACAAGGCTCAGTCATTTGTAAATTTCTCCCCCAAGAATTCAGCAATAAACCATGCCAGACAAAATCAGTTGCTCTAGTCTCAACTATTTTTTCTCTCACAATAAGACGCAACTAAAAGCATACAAGAAAGTGTCATGCTAGTCTCTTGGGGAAAGCTGTTAAACTGTTA
The DNA here is from genome assembly GCF_028858705.1 of Grus americana. Classification (NCBI taxonomy): domain Eukaryota; kingdom Metazoa; phylum Chordata; class Aves; order Gruiformes; family Gruidae; genus Grus; species Grus americana. The sequence goes on from NC_072859.1 coordinate 31,535,968, forward strand.
AGACTCACATTGTATTAGATTGGAAGATAACAGTAGTTCAGAAATAAGAATGGTTTTTACTATATAATATTAAAGCAACATATTATCTATTTTGCTTCTTAATTGAGATTGCTTTATATAAATTAAAACAGAGGCTTTCCTAAGTTATCGTGTATGCTCACAGAAGTATTAGGATCACTTTTAATTAAGCCATGAAAAGGAATTTGTTTTCAAGGATGAGGTGGTTTCATCATACTCATTATGGCCTATTCTTAACAGGGGATCTTACAAGAAGCTCTCATTAAACAGCTGTTTGAAATGAGAGTAGGTTGATACACGCCAGCTACGCCCACTATTGCAACATCATACTTACAGCTTAAAACACTTAAAGCTCTACAGTGACCATGGAATTTCTTTATATTCCTCTTCTCAATAAAATTTACCCACAAAATCTGTGACTGATTCTGAAAGAAACAATTCAGTTAACTTAAGAGTCCAAAGACAGCTTGCTATTTGGGTTTTTTTTTCCCCCATCCCAAATCTTAAAGCCAGCGGGGTCTGTAGAGAAAGAATAAAGCAGCCAGGTCTGGAGAGAGCTCTGGAAGTGTTACTGGAATACCTCATCCTTTCTCTTTTCTGTTAGCCAGTCCCTGAAGCCTAGGAGCTGCCCAGAGCAACAGCCCGTAGTGACTGGGTGCAAGGCTGCACTGTGCCCTCCCTTCTAACTGGGAAAAACAGAGGAGTAGAAGCTTGGAGGGCTCTACAGCCAGGAGCATCCAGGGACCTCTTTACAAAGATTGTCCTATGCGTAAGTCTTATTTAGGACAGCATGACTTGCTCTGGCAGCTTGCTAGTCATGTAACATCACATCCACTCCACTGAAACACAGAGAATACCACAGTCGGTGGAGGTATGAAGGAATGTAAGTGTCAGCACTCTAGTAGACAACCTTGCTTCTTCTAGGAAAGTCTGAAATTCATTGGTGTATATACTTCTCCCCAGCATACACTGGTTCAGATTTGATGCAACTCCAATTAACAGAGCTCTATCAATGGAACAAAAGCACCACCTGTCCTACAGCTGATAGAAGTATCACAGTACTCCTCGGGATTATCATGCAGTAACTTTCCCCATTCTTTGCAGAAAAACTCTATCAGGATTCCTTTCCTTAAAATATTTGTCATTGTGTGACACATTTCCAGGATAAGCCCAGAGGCTGTAGAGATTGTGCCAGGAAGAAAGGGAGCAGCTGAGCTATTACAGTGAGAGCACCTAGCTCTGGGGTAGCTCACACACTTTAAAGACACTATCCGGGTTTATCCTGTTACAGATACGGTGAAAGTCAGACACAGAAAAGGAAAAAGGATTTGTTTGAAGTCTCGCAGGAACTCGAGGACTGTGCCGAGCCTAAATTTGAAAAGAAAACAGAAAATTAAATAGTATTCAAAATTCCCTCAAAAACTCTTTGACGTCATTAAAAAAAATTCAGTCAGTGAAAACTTAAAATTCTGGACCTCATCCTAAAAGGCAGTTAAAAGGAAAAGCCAACGTGGGCACAAGAAGTTTAACTGCAGAGATGAATGAGGGAAGTTCTCATCTCTCAGCAGTAAACCTTTTAGTATTTATGACATTGAAATTACACTGCATAAACAAAGGAAAAGTTAGAAAAGAGCTGACTTCATAAATAATGGCACATTGTTGTGCCAGCCTGATTACCTCACGTCTGTTTTCACACAGGCACCGAGCTTTTGCAGAGCAGCCTGCAGTTTCCTCCAGCTCCCAAGTCAAGGGAAGTGGGAAAAGTCACCTTTGCCAAAAGGAAAAAGACCAAACAAAAATATACAATATCCTGTTGTGAAACTTTCAGGAGAAGATGCAACAGATTAAATAGCACTTGTTTGGTTGTCCGAACCAAATACCCACGCGGTGGCAAAGTACAGGTGGCTGCTGGTGTTGTATGCTTATATGGAATGGTAGAAGCACAAACTGGTAAAGCGTCCACAGCCTCCCTTTGCTCTGAGCCACACACATGGTGATGGTAAAATGAAGGAAGCCATTCCAACAAGGGAAATACTTGACAAAGTTTAAGTCCGCACCATACGTACAGTTAGGTCTGAAGTTCTAACTTCAAGCACAAGCACGCGTGCATCTTGCTAGGAGGCACAGGGGTGCCGGTGCACACGCTGCGCAGCAAATGCCTGTACCTGCGCAATCCCTTCTCTTGTGCTCCGCTCCACTTACTGAAATCCCAAAGGTTACAGCCAGCCGTCCACAGAAAAGAACAGAGAAGCAGCACTTGCACAGGCAGATTCAGTACCCAGTCTGCTTCTGTACAAATTGCTCTCAAGCCAAAGAGTTTTTAGTTACAAGTGTGCATACATTGCAGAAATAATTACATCATTTTTAAAGGTAATAAATAAACAGACAGTAAGCAAGGCTGGAAAGGGGTAGGGAAGAGAGAACAAGACAGCAGGCAGCAGGATATGAAGCAGAAGAGAGTTAAATATACAAAAATTCTCTGATTTATCTTACTGAATAGTCTTATTGAATTAAGGCCAATAAATAAATTATATCAGGCAGAAGTTAATTAGCAAAGAATGAGAAATAAAGTGAATGAATAAAATTGTCGGAAGTATCTATAGACTCATCTGTATTGCCTAACACAGTGCAGGTAACGACACTGAAGCCAGCTGAAGGCATAGACGCAGAGCGAATTGGTCTGCCTGAACCCCAGGACGCTCCGGGCTCTGCTCCGGGCAGAAACTTAGAGCCAGCTGGGGTGCGTGTATGCAGCGAAACGCAGATGTATATGTTTGTCAAGAGCAGTTAGTGGTCACGCTGCCAAAAGAAAAAGAGCAGAAAGGCAGCGGCTAAGTCCTACTGTTCTCGGTGGTTGATGCAGTCATTAAAAACACAGAAGAATGTGATGAGTTCAAGGCATTGTCTTGTCACAGGGCCTGCCAGTGCACTGATGTGTCCGTGCACTTGTGGAATTAGAAGTTGGGCATTTCCACCACTCAACTAGCCCTGGGTCAGGCTGTTCCCCTCACCCCTTTGTCCCCCCACCACCATGCCGTGTCCTCTCCCTGAAGGTCAGGCTCTCAGGAACCCCTGTGCTCCAGGGACTACTCACAACAACGGACCTCCTTAGGAGTACGCAGCTTTTGAAAGGATCAAGGTAACGTCTTCTGCCTACACACAGTCTATTGCAATTGTTCCAAAAGGGCCTTTGGGCATCACTAAGGTAAAATGCTTATAAAGCTAATAGTTATTCAAAACATAGGCCTTAGAGAGAGAGAGCATGGCATCCAGCAAGCCATGGTGCAGTGGCTAAATGAGGGATTAGAGGTGCTCACGAAACCACGCTCCAGTTATTCAACAGAAAGGGAGGAAGTTTTGTTCCAAATAAATTAGTGGAACTAATTAGGCAGCAAGCAGGAATCACACTAAACCACCATGTTACACAGTAAATAAACTCAGCCTTAAGTGCCTCCAGAGAAACTCAACCTAGGTGTCACGCCTCCTCTCACAAGAGGAGAGGAGGGTACCGGCAGCCTCCAGCTACCCGGCTGGTTTCTAAGCTGTCTTCCCTGGTTTTTAAAATCTAGAGTGGGAGGTTGGAGGCTGATTCATGGTGTGACCCAGGGTTCAGTTCTATAGCTCCACTCATCCTTGGGCAGAGAAATTACAGCTCCAACAGTCCGACCAAACATCCTCATCTTGGACAAAAACATCTCGGACTGCTTTCTCCGGTGATAAGCGAGAGGGTTGTGGTAGATCTCCCTGCAAAGGATTAATCAAACTGCTACGGCATTTCCACAGCCAAGGATTATGACAGATTGCTGTCATCCAGAGGCAAGAGGGTAGATGCATCTTGATTTTGCAGCCCCAGCTTGACTGCAGACTTGTTGCCAAATGAGCTAACCTGCCCGTGCCTTTTACACTCTATAAAATGGGCACAGCGCTAGACACGTCCGGGGCATTTTAACTGACCTGGTTTAGTAGGCTTCCAGGTGTTTAGTTGACCTGTTATTGTGTCAGAAGAATTTGCAAGATTTTTCCACCTTGCATTCAGCCCTCCTTGAATATATCACCACCAAAACACCACCATACATTATCGTCACCTAGTTAATATGAACTTTAAAGCTAGCCATTGGCTACCCAATTCATAGTTTTATTTGATTTTTGAATCTTCTGAATATGTCAGGTTAAACTGCACAGGTCCCAGTTCTAAACCAAGTCAGACACTATTATCAAGGAAGGAAATTCAGAACTATATTTAATTGCATGGCCCTTCATACTTTGACTTGCCAACAGCCGAGCCAGCTGTCATACAATGATCAGTAGACAGAAAAGGAGGATTTCTTTAAGCACAGTGCAGAAATCACGTGAGAAGTTATTTTCCTGGTTGTTTGATAGTGCATAGCTGTATAGCTAATAATCATACGCCATGGGAAAAAAAACCCAAAACAACCCACCCCAAAAAAAACCAGAAACCAAAAAACGGAGCCTCTAGCCTCAACTAAATTCTAACTTTTAAGTTGCACTATTTTCCTTAACATTATAAAGTGTTTATTACCAAAATGCTGATATACAAGTGGAAAACATTCTGTCTAATGAGTATGTGTATATTTGCTGAGTCCCCAGGAGGTTTCTCCAAATGAGGTGCTCACTTCAATGAACGTAACATGGTAATTAATAAACTCACTAAACAGACTCGGCTGCTGAGGAAAAGATGAACAGAATTGAAGGAAACCCTGCCACAATGGAAGGGTTTTCAAAAATACTCTGAAGAGTACATAGAAAGAAAGACATTTTAAAAAGGAAAATGAGGGCAGCTGAAGTGAAAGATGAAGAGTGAAAAAGTGGTCAACAAAACAGGATTTCCTTGGGTGGACAGAGAGATTACAGGCTATGAATCAAGGCATCCAAGCCTCCACACCATCTCATGCTCCACTCTGGCCAGGCTGGAAGGTTTTGTGCTTAATCCTTGTTTTAAAAGGTTACATTAGTGCTTATTGTATTTTCCCTGCTGTGAAGTTAGGATTCCTCCCCATGAATTGCATTAAACTCATTTTTGTGTCTATTTAATATGGTGGTTTCTTTCTGGTTTTGTCAATAAATTGGATTCCCAAATTATACATAGCATTATTAAGCGTCTCAGTCAATTATTAAAAAAAATACATCAACGATAACTATCAAAAATTTACTTGGTGCTAAAAAGACATTAACACATTATTGCTGAAGGAGTATTTTTTATTTGCTGTTTTTCCATTATGATGCACTGACCACGATACCGCTCACAGTATGACTTAATTCATTTCCACTTAAGAAGAGGAAACAATTTTACAAAATTACTGTAGATCTTAATACCACCAGTTCTGCTTTTATACACGGGCTTGCAAAAACGGGAATAACTGTCTGCTTTGATGGCCTTTTTGTGCAATGCTTTTCGGGGTTTTCCCTCAAAGTTTTGGGTATGTAAAACTGCTGTAAGCCTTCATGCCACCACTCCTCCTCTTCATCTTCAGTCTGCATGTGTAGTACCTGCCCAAGGGTTTGTGCTCAGCACAGACTGCGAGAGCCCCTTGCAGCTGAGGGTTTGCAAATCTGGGAACGGCCCCTCTGCCTCTGGTTATCCCCAAGAGTTTCATCGTGGCTCTGGGCACGGGACACAGTCCGTCAGCCAGTGAGAAACAGAGTGAAGGCTGCTGGAAAGATCATTTAATTTTAAACAAATCTTCTCATGAAAGGGGATGGGAGCCTCCCCATGGTTAGGGTACTCACTTGGGATTTGCAAACCAAAGGTTCAAGTCCCAGGTCTACTTGATTCTAACCCTGCTGCCCCATGACAGATTGTACTGCATCAACAGTAAGTGATTCTGGGTGACGGTTCCTGCTCTGCGTCCTGAACGGCTGCCATGACTTCTCTACTCTCAAAGGTTATAGTTGATCTGATTCCAAAACCAGGAACTTTTATGAAGTCTTCAACACCTATGAGTGAAGAAATGTTTCTCACTCAGCTACAAAGATCAGCTGATGATGTATTTTCATCTTTTCCTCTTTCAGCAAGTCATATGTGAAAGGAAACAGAACGTGCAAGGGGACAGCAGCTCCTTTGTGCGTTTGTGTTACATGTGAGACACATGGCACGTCTCAGCAATGAGAAAGTGTAACACCGTGTCACACTGACTTTTCAAACAACCACTGTTAGTTCGGAAAAGCCTTTAATTCACCAAACTGCTGGCCATATAGGATGGCTCCAAATTGTTGAAAGTCTTAACTGCTGCTGTGTAATACTGCAACATATACTAGGACTGCATGTGGTAATTAGAGACTAACTACAATTACGACTACAGCAGAGGGGAAAGCAGACACAATGGCATATGCTGCACTGTTTAAGTTGTCCACGAGGCTGTTGGTGAGAGGAAGATGCAATGCTGCCCCAACAGTAGTGCAGGGAAGGGATGCCAGAGCTGTCAATTCCAAAACGTTGCCCTCCCAAAAACAAAAAAAAACCCAACCAAATGTTGTTGCTGTTATCAAATGCAGAGACACACAGCTAATTTTCAAGATAGTAAAGCCCCAAAATGGGGAAAGTTAAAGCCACAGGTGGACCTTCTTAAGAAACAGGCAAAACTTCTTTCCCTTACCGTTTGCACCGTACAGTCCACGTGGCTGCTGCCAGCGCAAGATAACACTCCACCCGCTCCTATGCGTTAGGTGCCTAATTGCCAGCTAAGTTTCCATCCTGAATCCTTCCTGTCAGAGCTGGCTTGTCATGATTGACGAAGCAGACAGCACACAGCTTGATTTCTTGGATAGCAGGTTGCTGTTGCAAAGCTGGCAGTTAAGACAAATCTCATTCTGAATCTTTAAATGGACCACATTTGATGAAGAAGTCATTGAGGGAGCAAGAATAAATGTGAGGCACCAAGACGTAATACTGAAGAGTCTCGCATTTCATAGCATGACTGCTCTTTAAAGAGCCTTGTTACAGATGTGCTCGGCAATACTTTGAAAGCAATCACACAGTTGTGCAGGGGTGTTAACGTGAGGCAGCTGCCTCCCTGCCGGTCAGTGAATCCATGATGTGTAACCAGTCCCGTCTCAAACCTGAGCAAGGACCTCTCCTCCTTTGGCTCTCTGTGTACGAACTCCAGACTATATACTCTGTGCTAAAGACACGCGTTCACTTTGGCAGGGCATATCACTTCCATCCTCCCTCTTAAAGACTACTTTCAAACAACAAGCAGGTCATTTCCTTTCCAACTAAAGTCAAGACAGAAGATAAGGGAAGGCCAGAAATGACACATTTTTAATCTTAAATCCAGCACAAGGCAGCAGCACTTCAGGAGTTGCCAAACAGAGGGCAGGCGGCTGAGATGTGGCCAAGAGGAGCTGCAGAAGCGCAATCTTGTCAGAAGCTGGTTTTAATCCTAAGCGCCAGCCCAGGGTCGATCTGTATGGCAGGAGCTCTGCCTTTCATGACTGTATCCCATCCATCCTCTCCAGGCAAGTTGATGGAGGACGTGCTTTACAGCAATACATGGGTATGTTGGCAGTCATTAAGGAAAACAAAGATGGGGGCGGGGGGAAAGGCAGAGTGGACTTCAACAATGAAAAAAAGAGCAAAACTAAATCACAGAGCAGAGCAAACAGTGTACCTGAATGCAGTTACCCACAGTACGACCGAAGCACTTCAGTTTCTATATCCAGCTTGGAAATAGCTCCCATGCTCCAGAAATGCACAAGCTGCAAAGGCAGATGCTAAATCCAACGTTAGAAAATGGCCCACTTGAAATTTTGGAGTAAACATCATTCTTTCCACTGGTGGAGTCTACAGTTTAGAGGGATGCTGGGGAACATCTTTGCTTTTCTGACACTCCTCTCAATTGGAGAAACATTTATCCTTGCTGCAGTATGCTGAAAATCTTTACTGTGCTCGAGCCTCAGCCTTCACAATCAGATCTCATCCCTAAAATTCACAGCTAGCTCCCCAAGCAAGGAAGGAGGAGCTGCGTGGACACAAAGCTACAGTTTCTTTCTGGTTTTGAAGGAATGTGCTGAGAAACTGCCTCCATGCGAGGGAAAGAGTTTTGGATCCACCTCTACCACATGCTGAAGCAACACTCCTGGTGCTGAAGCGGCTCTCCTAACTTTCTGCAAGTACTGAGGGAGCTGGCAAGCATAGATCTGGGGAGAAGCAGAGGCATCCCGAGGAGTCTGACAATCTGCTCCCCTGGCTTCGTCCCAATCCTCTCCATCCCAAATTTCTCTGAATATCCTGACTCTTAATTTCTCTATATACCTCTTCAGCTATTCCCTTAACCACACACATACACTCCTCATGACATATATAATAAAAATCCAGCTCATAAAAACAGAGAAATAAAATTGAATGTTGAACTCTTGACATTTGCTATCCATTACTGCATTTGTACACACTGTCTTTTCCCACTGCTCATTATCATTTGTCTCCATATCAGCCCTCGTGGTTTTTTAATCCAATTCTCACAGTATTTGATACTTTATATAATCACATACTTTGAAAAGCTGGAGAATCTCAGTTTTTAATGTGAGAATCTCAGCTTTAGTCAAAGTGATTTTCTACCTGCTGGGTTTTGAAAGAGGGGTGCACGGAAGGAAGAGAAAATCCTGAATACATAAATCCTCAGGGGCTCAAATGACACAATGAAAAAGCTAGACCAAAAAACTAAAGGGAAAAAACCTCACATTTCATTTTAATGAAGTCAACTTTCTAAGCCAATCTCATGAGGAACCAGACAGGAAGAGTGTGACCTACATGGCCTCTGTAGCTATAAAGGGGACTGGTCAAGATTAACACTAATGTCATGATTAGCTTATATCCCCTTTCAGGAGAGAGTGTGACACAGCATTAAAACCTTCAGAAAATCTTGGCTCTCCATCTAAGACAGATGTGGGCAGAACTGTCTTTAAGCTAAACATTTTTCAAAGCTTTCCACGAGGCACTGAGGTGAATCTTTGTTTAACTGTAATTGGATTTCCAATGGCAAGAGGTTCTGCCGCTCAGAAACCAGATAAAGGATGAGCTGGGGACACGCGGAGAAAGTCCCAAGCCACTTGCTGTTTACCGGGCAGTCAATTTCTCGTGAACGGGTCAGAGGACCGATATCTGTTGAGACCTTGTCTTCGGAGCTTAATAAGCTGAATTATTCTCGAGTTGACATTTGTCTTGGTTTTGGAAAGTTTTAAATTCTCTATCAAATCTCTGTTAGTGCCGCAAAATGTAGTTTGCTATAAAATAATCTCGTTCCAAGGTTTCCGAGGGTTCACAGGGTGCCCTGGATTTTACAGATGTCTTAAGTTATCCTCAAACATCACTTTTAAAGTCTGCATGTTCATCAGGTGTGATGTATGAAATTTTCTTCATAACTTTTATTTTGAGATCATTTCATATCTCTTTTCTGTTCAGGAAGCCATTGAGGGACTCATTTTAGCTACAAAGTTCTGTCTTCTAATCATGATGTGCTCAGGGAAATATTGGAATGGTTTTCATACGATAAACATTTATTTTTTATTTTTACAGAAAAAGAGCATTTCCATTCATTTGAAACAGGAGTTATGAATCTGATTAGAGATTCAGAAGCCAACAGGCAGCTTCTAATTACCCACTTTTAGCATCTTATTCTGTTTCTGACTTCAGGCCTAAATACCAGCCTATGAGGATACTTTCTGAGACACGTAACTCAGATATAGTTAATTGTAAAAAAAATATTTTTACATATCTGACAGTCTAACTGCATAAAGAGATTAATAAAAGATTTACTTGCCCATTGATAAACACCTTGAGAACCTGCCATGTCTGCTAGACTCAGTGAAATGCCTTGAAACCTACCATGCCAGGTTTATAATAATATTTTTTTCTTCTCCATTAAAGTCTAAAAAGTAATTATTGACAGTTACCCTGTTCCTTTCAGCTGTGTTTTCCTAATCACAGCTTAAAAAAAAAATCAACATGATTTCTGTATCCAAAATTAAAGCAATGTATACGTTACCACCGCCAAAATATATTCACAGAGAAGTACATCTGCATCTACAGACCCTCTCACTGAAATCAAATATTGTATATATGTATTGCATAAAATCAACTCAAGGATGCTGTTATCCTAGGACTGTAAAATATGTTCAATGCATCATGTTTTGATGCTTTCCACTGACTATAGCATAGCTGATACAGGTCATTTCAGATTGGACTTGAATTTTGAATGTATGCGTTAAAATGTAACTAGTCCTAGGGATGAAAAAATATACCTGTGCTTCAAACGTGACAGCAAATGAAACAAACTCAATTTTTCATTAATAGAGAATCATTACTCAGTGCGATGTGGAAGGTCTAGAGGAAACTTGGGGCATACCTTCTGAAGGGCTAATCTGTAACAAGGACTTACAATTTGACAAGTGGTGTTTAAAAACCACCCTTACAGAATATACCAGAGCAATAAATCTACTAACTCAGGAAAGCCAAAAAAGGTCACAAGCTTTTTGCTATCCTGTGATGTCAGCTACTTCGCCGACATGATTCTAGATTTCAGGTTAAATTTAACATCGATCTCCAGTCAAGCACCAGATCTGTTTACACAAGACACTGCATTTAGCCCACAAATGATCATGGTTAGTCTCTTTCTTGCCTCATTCAATTATTATACAATAAACAGAAAGCAGTGGACTTCCCACAGAAAGAACACAATTACTGATGCTTTTCTCATTAGTCTTCTTCCCTCCTATGAAATCTCTGAACACAGTTTTCAGATCTTTCAGTACTCAAGCAAGAGTGAGACACATCAAGCACTCCTAGCTGGCCACGCACTTGAATTTGCCTGTAAGCAATCGTGATCAGTTCCCAACAAGCACACACGGGAACGGCTCGGTCTCTTACATTAAGTGGCAAAGCCGATACCAAATAGAATAACTACTTAATGACACCTATTTCCTCTTAATAATACCCATAGAGAGCAACCTCACTCATTGTGGTATTGTAGTAGACCCACAGAAAAGGTTATGAGTAAAAATTAAAAAAAGGAAGGTGGATTTTTCCTCCAGTTCGGCATCATCATCAGACATTAAGTACTGAAACTGTTACACTCGATCAGTAAATGTTTTGTCACAGTTACATCAGAGTCGAGCCTTCCCCCTCCGACCCAGTGAGACAGACACCAGGTAAGATTTGCCAGTACAATAAGTACAATCTGCATAAGCATTAAGCAGACAAAGGGAAATCAAGTAACAAGAGAAAAAGTAGAGATCATGATTTTCTTTAGGCATTCATTAATGTCTATTCAAATAAAAATACTGAACAAAAATCCGCATTTTGTATTGCAGGAAAGCACACTTGTGCCAAATCCTTTGGAGATTTGGTTCAAGAACAGTTCATCCCTATCTAAAGATTTGCCTGAAATACTGCCAAAAACCACTAACGCTTTCTGTTAGCTGAAATAAAAGCTACTGTTGCAGAAGAGAGAAATGCAAAGGAGCTTCACAGGACCATGTTCCCACTCCTGACTGCATATTCACGTACCTGATCAAATCCTCTTTGGTCTTTGCCTTTCCGCTACAACTTCAACTGTGCCCGTTCTGAAAAGCAGGATAATACACCAATGGCAGATTTCTTCCAAGTTATCTACGTTGTAATCATCAGAGGAGGTACCTCTGAATCTTCCAATTCTTTTCTAGGTTTTATTGGAGCCTTTCATGTTACCCACAGAAATCACATTGTGAACCGTTCAGGAAAATTCTTCGGTGATCCCTGTTCTCAGCCTCTTCTCTCCTACTCATCAACTCAGGGACTCAGATTCGCACACAGAGCAGACAAACATCAACATGAACAATTTCAGGTTTGGACTCAACCAGGAACGTGCCACAGAGAATTATCTGTCTCTAGTGGAACAGATGGGGGCAGGGAAGAGATCTCTAAGCTAGAGAAGCCTCAAATACCATGGATCTCCAAAGCTGGATCTCTGCTCCATCTCTCCTTCCTGCATCCAGTGCGCCCATGACATAGGGTGACCTGATGTGAATAGCAGCCACGCGTCCTCGATCGCTGCTCGCCTATTTACCAGCAAGCTTTTCCATGAGGTTCCTTCATCTCAGTCGAGTCACTACTACTTCTAAACACGCACCTACGACCTGCTCGCTCTGTTCTCACACATGCTACTCTATCAACAGAAACATTCAAGCTCTTTAGAGCAGGTTGTCAAAAGCACTTGCAAAAAGAGAGATTTTATACTTCAGAGGATTCTCATCAGCTAGCGGGTTCCTCCTCAAGAGAAAGAAAAGTAATACAACTGTCCTGATTAACTTGGACTTCTGCAACATCAAACACTTGCAAAGAGAATACTCACGAACACCCTGTGAGATGAAAATTGTTAGCGGTCCTTTTCCCATAGCCTGTTCTGGTTTCTTGTAAGCAAGAACATCGGAGCAAACAGGACACATCCATATTCATCTCACAGCATACTGAATTTGTCAATGTAATACTGAGTACCTATTAACCAAGGGAGATGCACAGACCTGCAGGACTGAAAGCCTGTCACCTGTACTGGTCAAATTAGGGATCTACACTCTCCAACGTACTCCTGGAAAGCAGGGGGAGGACGTTTGCTGATATCAATTTATTCAGGGTAATGAGGACAAAGGCTGACTGTGAGGAACTGGAAAAGGACCTTATGAAATGATATGGCATATGAGATGGCAGATGAAATTCAACAGAGATAAATGTCAAATATGCATGTGGGAAAAACAATCCTGACTTCACATATGAAATGATGGACTCAGAGTCATTTGTGACTACACAGGAGTGAAATCCTGGATTTACAGTGGACAACCCCATGGAAACGTCAGCCCAGTGCTACCAACAGTCAAAGGAAAAAAAAAGACAGCAGATCAAATGCTAAGAATCATTAGGGGAAAAGGAAATATATAGCATGGACAACATGGATGAGGACTGCTTGTTCGTGGACTTTTCTGATACTGACACAAGGACCCCTTAAACCAAACTGGAACCACATCCAAACCAAACAAAAAGTGATTTTTTTACCTAACAAGAGAAGTTGTGGATGTCACAAGCATACACTGGCTTAAGGGTGATTAAGTCCACAGAAGAAAAATCTATTCATGCTTACTATCTTCACAGAAATCACTCGTGGCGCAAAGTCCTTGAGCTGAAAAAAGCTGGAGCCTGGGAAGCGTGAGAGGAAAAGCACCACGAGTGCCTGCCCTGCTCAATGCTCCCCTAGTCTATGGCTGCTGCTGGAGAGGGGGTGGTGGCCTGCACCCTGTAAAAGGGAATTAACAGAATTATCTGAAGTTCGGCTTTGTTTCCCTTAGGAGGAAATTGATTTTTGTTCTATTTTGAACCCAACATATGTTGAATTGGTAATTTTACATTTCTGGTTTCAGTGCTGCAGAATTTTGCAACGTGAATAAAAAGAAAGAATGGGAGGGGGAGAGCAGCAGAGTAAAGACATTACTTCTTTTAAGAAACACACTGGCCTGACTTTCCACCACTGAAGAGACAAAGCTTACCAAGACTTTGGCTACCTACTCACTCAACTTTTGCAAAAATGTCCTCTAAGGCTACTTTCAGAACCTAAACACATGCTATTTACACAGCCACGCAGTTCTTCCTCCCCCAGCCATAGTAACCCATGACATGGCCACGCGTAAAACACCCTGACAGAAGGGTACCTGTGTGTGGCCCAGGGTGTCCATCTCAAGGGGAGCTTCTGGGTGAAGCCAAGGAGCTGTGGGAAAAGGAGGAGGGTTTGGAACAGCGGTAATCCAACATGATGGAATGGGGAGCTCACAGCAGCAAGTAGTAACGTGATAGTTGAATCTCAGACTCAGTTTGTGCATCTGCTATCAGCACTCTTTGCAAGAGATTCTGTTCCACAACACACTCCCCTCTGATACTAATTGTCAATGCAAGACAGCTTTGTAGAACCCAATCCTATTAGCACGCTCCTGAAATCTGTATGAGCAGAAATGTAGGACTGGCCCAGAGACTCAGCTCTCAAGCTCTGCTCCCCTGTGAAACAAATTCAGGTTCAATTCAACAGTCCTTGGTCCCTTAGGGAATGATTAGGTAATATTTACTCCACGCTGAGCAATAGTTATGCACAGCAGTAAAGCAAATAAAAATATTTAAATGAAAATACTTTAGACAAAATATGCTTTCTTAATCTGGAAAAGTTAATGGATTTTTCCTTCTATATTTTTCCAACCAAATTGGGAAAAACAAAAAGCTGATTATATATTTTTTTTTTTTTGCCACTTTCGATTTTTACTGAGCTCTTTTCCTACAGTCTCTCTAACATCTCTCCTTTTCCTACCAGACTTTTCCAGAGGCAGGAATTGAAAAATATAAAGAAAAGAAAAAACAGAGAAAATAGAATGAGGAAAAAAAGCAAAAACTTTTTTTTAAAGTTGTTTAGAGAACAGATAAAAGTGCTAGATGTTTGAATGAATTTAGTTCCTATCAGTGTTATTTATTAGGAAAAGTTTCATTTTACCAGACAACAGCAATTTTGGCAAAGGGGAGGAGGTGGAATGGAAGTGCCCTGGACAGAAGTGTCCAAACACAGTGGCTTATTCTCTGGGCAGCTGGGTTGGGTATCTGCATCCTGCGTTAGATGATCCCTGATGACTCTGGCAACAGCTGATCACAGAGAACCCTATAAATTGCCTACGGCAGCTGATAAGAGCATGTTCGATTAAACGGATTTCTGTCCAACTTCCCGTCGCATGACAGCCAAAATGTTTAAAAATGTTTGTAGATGTGTTTCTGTGCAAGAGAATGAAGCAGATGTTTTCTATCACAAACTGTAGGCTGGTGGCTAGGGCTTAGGTCTGGGAGACAGCAGAGCATCAGTCAACACGATGCAGGATGAAGAATTCCACTGGATATCTGGCAGTGCCTCCGCCAGTCGCACCCATTTCACATGATTCAGCAATGGACGTGGTAACAATTCAATTTTAGCTAAAATGATTTTGTTTTTATTGAATTCTGGAATGAAAACAGGTTTTATATCTTTGAGAGATGCCATGAAATAGAATAAGCAGCTTGTACTCCACATCCCCTCAGACATCCAGTCTCAGTGCAGAGACAACAGGTTGGCAGCAGGGAATCTTTCAGACTCCAGAAAAATGCAGTACCTCTTTATGCACATTTGTGTTTTGAGGACAGCTAATTTAAAACAAAAAAGTCATATTATTAAGTAACAACAATTATATATAGGAGCTTAATAAATTTCAATGTTTTTACTTAGCTGTTTGAAATACTGGCATTTCATTTCTCAAGTATGAAACATATCCCAAATGATAAGTCTATCAACTATGTATCAGAATGACTAGGTGGCTTAAATTTCACAACTTCTCAAGAATTTTATTACACAGTAAATCTTAATGACATACAATGCTGGCTGTGATATAATAACTATTGCAAAGGAAAAAATACAGCCTGGTAATGTGACACGCTGATCTCTAGTCAGCTCCCATCTCAGAAAGGAAGCATGGCTGGCAATTGCCCAGTGAAGCTGCCCCAGCTTTCCCAACTCCCTAATCACAGTAGTACCTGGGATTTCACTGCTCTGGCAGCATTGCTGTTCTGAACACTCCTACCAAGGCCTTTGGTCCATGCCCAGTTTTTTCACAGCATCTTCATAAGTGCTTATTAGTGCTACATTCCTCTCTGCAGAAACGACAGACTCTGTGTATCCAATCCATTTAAATCAGGGTTCTAGCTTCAGGTCAACAGTCCTTTGCCCAATTAATGACGCCTAACTATCGCTACAGGTTGGCTGTATTCAACGGATAGCTAAAGACACAGCTCTCACCAGAACCATGCAAAAGGAGGCATAACACGCAGGGTGGGATGTGGGCATTGGTGCCTTCTGTGATCCCTGCCAAGGAATCTGAGACTTCAGAGCTATAATGCTGCTCCAGAGTAACAGGCAGGAGTCTATGAAACTTCATACTGTCTACACAGGGACTACAGACACGTACTGCCACACGCTCATCTTCAAAATACTCCGATACAACAGGAAACATCCTTCTTCGCGACGAGGTCAAGACTGGGAGAGTTTTCATACGTAAACAGCAGATTTTGTGCTCTGAGGATAGCTGAGCTAATGCACGCCCCTTCCAGAGACTCATCTCCCATCAGCTTGCGTTTGCTCCACACCTGCACAACCTTTATTCATCCCTGAAGGCCTTGAAACTGCCTATTACTGCACCTCTAAGCCATATTTGTTTCTGACATGGAAAAAAAGCAAGGCAATGACATAAAGAAAAACAGAAGAAATATTTCTCTTTTTTCGTCCAAGAAAAGTTTTAGTCTAAGAGAGCACGGATATTCTACTTCACATTTCATGTTTTCTTGCTTATTCAGTACTGCAAATAGAAGCATCTATTCAGATTTCTGTTCAACTTTGCCTCTCTCCTCCTCCCCCTCACAAAACCCGACGAAATATTATTCATTTAAAAACATCAGTCCAAGATGGGAATTATTAGAATGACCTGTCCCTCTCCTGCTGATAGCCTCTGGTATAACTAGGGGCTGTTATCTTTCATTTATTCATTTCTTTTTTCAGGGCATATGAAGTAAGAATCACCACAACCCATAACATTAGCAGTATTTGAGTCTAACTTGCCTGACACTTGTATTTCAGGAGAGACACAGAATTCAAGCGTGATATATTGGAGCTTTGAAAAGCTAAAAGGGGTTAAAATTGGCTATTCCTACCATGGAATCTCACGCTGACATAAAATGTTTTGAAAGGATGTTTCAGAGAAGCAAGAACCCCTTGTAAATCAGTCAATATTTGCCTTGTATTGAGAGTTTAATGCTACTTTTATCTCCACAAAGTTGTCTTTGAGGTCAAGACTGCACCTCGCTCAGGTTTGGGAAGCCACGGAGTGCATTCAGACGAGCTGAATGGAGCACAAGGGAAATGAGGCTTTTTAACAGCATCTGCTTTCCTAAGCTAACACTAACAGCCTGGGCAAACGCAGCCATTTCTAACAGGTAAGACAGTATCTCTGATAGCATTTCCCTCCCATTACTTTCTTCTGACATACATTCGTATCACAGTCAGTTACAGATTGTTTCAAGATCGTCTTCAAAACTTGTTACTATATTATGGGTCTTTGTTCCCACTTTTGTCTGATGAACACTAAGTATTCAAACAAACAGCCCCAAAAATAAACTCGGATTGAAGCTAATTCCCAATGTCGAGACACGCATCAGGACTGTGACATGACCACGCTCTACCCCGAACAGCAGCTTGGGTCAGCAGCTCGTTATCAGCCACCCTTAACGTGCAGATAACGCAGAGAGCACAGGTCTAACCTGTCCTCGGACACTTACACAACAGCCCTTGAATGAGCAAGTTTGATCTAACACAGAAATCACCAGGCAGAACTATCTATGCTCTTCAGAGCAAATGCATCAATCTATATACTTGAACAGAAACATTAAAAACGCTTAAAAATAAAATAAGAGACAGACATCCTCGGTTAAAACTCAATTACAGGACATGATGTTTTCTTAGTGAGTCAGACTAAGCAATTAGCCAAAAATAATTTAGAGTAAGTCCTTTCAGGCAGTTCACCTGCTCCTCAGACTTTTGGGTTCTCAGTTGTGTGTCATTTTATAATCATATTTGCCTAATTTCCAAATTTGTTTTTCCAACTGACTACCTACGAAACAGCAAAACATATTGTACCGAAACAGCTGTGAAATGAACATAATCAATCAAAAAGCAAAGGTTTATTTACTTTCCCCTCCTTTCCAGTTTCTTTAAACTACAGCAGTCCTAAGCTTTGCCTGCAAAAAGTAGATAAAACAATGCAGACAACAAAAAAAATGCCCAACAAAAAAAAAAACTTGAGGCAGCTTTTAATGGATGGCACTCCCTTCACAGCACAAGCCCTGCAGTTTGTTAAAGGGATTCTAGAGCAACAAATCTCCAGAAGACATTAACCATCTCTAATAGAAACATAAAAATATTAAACTCTTATGAAAAACATGTTTGTGACTTTTTTTTAAAAAAAGGAATTTTATATAGCTTCATTCACTTAATACGTTTTTAAAACATTCAGATTCTTGCAGTACTACAAGATAATGGCCTATATCCAGAAGAAAGAAAAAAAAAAGCAATACATCACTCAGCTAAGATTTCTTTTCCATTTTGTGATATAATTCACTATACCTAGTTAGCTCCCTTTTGAAGCCAGAATGGAAATACTGTGAAGAATCAGAAAACAATAAAAATCAAATTAAAACAAAGGGAAAAATCACTTATATGAAAATATAAAGATGACACATTTGAAACATACTGAAGCATAACATACCAAATTAAAGATATTTGTAAGGAATGGAAGAAAATGCTCTGTCAGAGATAAGCAGTTTGACATTCGCTGTTGCCACATGAAACAGAGTTCAGGGATATAAATCCAGGTAGCTTCTGATAAAATGATGGCAAGCTTATCTTGCTTTTGCTGCAATTAAGAGAAGCGGCTGCGTGCACGTTGGACTACTGGCACCTGTGAAATTTCTGGTACCAGTTGGTCTTATGAAGAAATGGAATTCACTTACGAACCCAAGGGTAAAGGCACTGCTCTTCTGGCACTCAGACCATCATCATCATCTCCAGAGCAAGCTACTGCTCAGGGAATTTCGACTTTATACAATAGTCACATCTTCTGATTGTAAAAGCTTCTGTCGTTTCTGTTCCTAAAATGGATTTTGTTGCTATTACAAATTGCATTTCTGGTGGGTGGCATTTATTTGATTATAAATTTCAGTGGCTATTTTCTTTCATGCTTTGAGTCTATGCCTGCTCAACCTAATACATTTCCATGCCACAGAGCTGACTGGAGCCACTTTCAACCAACACATGAAGCAGCCTAGTTCGTTGACTTTACAGAGATGTGAAGCAGCAAGAAATACAGAAAAATTTGATGTGTGTTGGAGGAGCAGGCAGGGTTGGTCTAAATCACCATTTACCACAAATCTGCACTTTTTTAGCAGGCTTTTGCTGATAAATATCACCTTAATCCTACAACTGGATGCTTCAATTATGGGATTAACGTCTATCGACGTACAGAATAACAGAAAGTAGAACTGCTTTCCTTATGGAGGTTCTACATCAGTGTCTCATTGCTGGTTCCACAGAGGCAGGCTGGCTGCCCTGCAGGGAGATGCTCAGCTTCCTGTACTGGAAGTAAATAGTGGATTTTTAAACAATAAAAGCACAGGATTCATTGCAGTGTTTTTTAATATGATCTGGGTGGTTTGGGAGTGAGATGGAAGGGGGTGAAGAGTCCATCCGTATCCAGTGCTCCTTCAAAAAGACAAAGAGGAGAAGAGATAACCCAAAAGAGGGATTGCCAGCACTAGAGCTCAGCATCCTGCAGGAGCCAGGTTTTTTAAATCCTCTCTTTTTATTCTTAAAACGAAGATCCTCCTCACAGCTGAGTATTCCAAAGATATGACTTGGTGAAACACTAAATCAGTCAAGAAATGCAGAGCCAATGTAGTAAGGCCACAGAGATACTCTCTCTAGAAAGCGATTCCTTTCTCTAAAGGGCCATGGACCCACCCACCAACAGAAAACTGAAAAGTGAACTAGAAAAGCTGAAAAAACACCTCAAATAAAGGGGATCTTTTAATTAAGGAAGTTAACAGTGCTCCCCGTATCAGCCATTTTCCTTTTTTCCTTTTTTTTTTTTTCTTTTTTAATCCATCTGTTGGAAATGGAACCTATTTCCAACCAATGCATCGGACTTACTGTTGGCTGGATCTTGTGATCCTTATTCAAGACAACGTACCAACGCTGCACACTGTCCTAATGTTTTGCTCAGGAATATAGCATGTGCTACAGACATACAATAGATCATGGTAATAAGAGGCAAAGTACAATTTAGATTCTATCCTGAGGAAATTTAATAACCCGGAATTAGAAAAGTCTAACTCATTTGACAGCACTTCTTTAAAAAGATATATTATGAGCTCAGAAAGCAGACACATGCTGCAAGGTTTTTAAGACTTTTACAAGGATGAATCCACATACTGAAAATTTCAAAGCTGACTGTGAAAGGCAAGTTCACAAATCCCACCAAAATCATGGTAAGTGGCAGGCGGGATCTCCTGGCTACCTTCCCAAGCCCAATCCAACTCTCCTGCACCGCCTAATTCTGGCAGCTGTGGTTCAGTTTCATACTTCAAAAAGCAGTCAAAGGCATCTTCCAGAAAGAAAAAACAGGAAACAAAATAAGCACTTCAAGCCCTGCTCCTTTGCTTGCAGGACATTAACATCACACAGATGCCCCGAGCTCTTTGTGAAGCGCCAGGCTGCAGTAGGGAGGGTCAGGTTGGCCTCCAAATCTCTGGGTAACCTCCCTACCCTGAAGTGTGACTGGACATACAAAGCCAGACAGGAGCCTTTACTGTGCTGAATATGCATGCGATGTCTCCAAAAGTGCATGACAATAACAAGCTTGCACATTGTACGGTAATTTGATTCAATAGCTAAATGAATTTACTATCCTACAGAGATACTGGAGTGGTAAAAATGGATAAGCAATGTTGCTTATGATATTTTTACCGGGGGGGGGGGGGGGGGGGAATCAGTCAGAGGGGAAAGAAACATGTTGGAGAAGACAGATTTTCACAAATATTTGTATTTGAATTGCTGATGAACTCTTCCTGCTGTTATTTTTATTAATGTTTTAATTATATATGCAATACACTTCATGAATAACTGAAAATATATAGGAGCTATAATATTTTACAATCTAGAGAGACAGTTATATGGCCAACTTCAAATATACTTCCTTTCTGTTAAGGAAACAAAATGCACTGGGACCATGACCTTTAACGTAATATATTTAAAAGCAAGTATGTGATGGGAGCAGTTCTCCTGAGCCCACGCTAAAACTGATGTTGCCATCTGTAGAGCAGTATTTCACTCCACGTCTCCAGGTTTTTTAAGATGTACTAGTCAACTGAAAACAAAAAGGATATAGAATGGGGCAGCAAATTCTTATTGGGGCATTATAGGTTTTGGGACATGCTCAAGATCTCAAGTCCTAGGACAACAGCTTATTATTCCAAAAACACCTCTAAAATGAACAAAACTTTAAATATGCACTGTGCAGGCACCTGGTAAGGTGAGTGAGGAAAAACAGAAGCCCTAGTCATAACACTACAAATGCATACTAAAGCAATATTTTGAGGACCAGTTCAATATGTAAGTGAGCTACGGACATACCTAACTTAGCAAAACAGCAGAGTACCTTCTTCTTGATGCTATGGTCAGCCCAAAGCAGCCTAGTCGGCTTTGGAATAAGCAGCGAGTCCGTCCCATCACCTGGATGGTGCAATACCCCCAACATACATAACACCCAAGAAGAATCAGACCCTCAGTGCTCTCACCCAGCCTTCTCAACCTCATCCTAACACAGAAGGCATTGCTATGTTCAGGACACTGATCCCATCTGAGTTGCAGGCCTCGAGGTCTGCTGGAGACTTACTGCGTTGACCCTTCTGAATAGCACGTAATGAAATCTTTATTATAATTTTCTTTCAACCCACAGTGCTAAAAAAATTTCTCAGCTGCTTTAAAATGGTCTCTGTTTTTCTGGCCCTGCTTCTGGCAATCTAAGTAGCTGTCATCACTGTAGGAGCAGCCTGCTTGATAAGATTATAATTTTGTTTACATTGTGCTATAGGATGCCACGCTGAGTACAGTGCAAGGAAAATGGCAATCGACAGCATGCGATGTGCATTTTCAGTAAAATGCGGGATATCTTCCTTTACTGCTTCCTCAGAATGGCATGGGTTTGGCTGATGTTCTTAAAGGTAAAGAAAAAAAATGGGTTAATGTATTTCTTTGCTGGAATGTATCGCAGTAAAACCTGTAATGGCCTTTTCTGGCACCAAACCTAAAATATACAGCATTCAGAAAACAGCTCTTTATTGAAGCAGGAAATGCAATACCAAGACTACAAATCACTTCTTACATATAGAAAACTAGAAGTAAATCTGGCTAATGCCTACCCCTCTACCAAGGGTAGAGCTCCCAGTCTCAAAGTAGGAGCAGCCAATTTTCATTTGCTGTGTGGTTGCAAGTTAAAAGCCTTACTGCATCTCATTTTCATCCTCTGTAAAATGGAGATACGGCCACGTATTTTAAGAGAGGGTCACAAAGCTCTCCTAGAACATGAGACTGTAAATCTACTAGGGAAGTGTACCAATATTTTTACAGCAGTCAGTTGGGTTAGTTTTAATTTGTGTTTGATTAGCAAAGTGCTCTGGGCCAGACTGACAATATTCACAGAACTCCCGATGCAGCGAGGCAAAATTTAACAATTATAATGGTAGTAATATGTATTCAGTCTTAGCCATTAGCTGTTGGGAAAATGGGTCAACAATAACATAGCGGTATAGCTAGAGGACTTCTCCACCACATGTTTAAATGCTGCAGTAAAGGGCAGCAAGGAACATGAACCAGATTCCTGTTACCTTTAGCATGATCACTGCTATTTTTCCCTTCTCAGTAAAAGTGAAATACTTTTATATACCTTTGTTAACCCTCTCCAAAAACTAATTTCTCAGCTGCGTTCTGTTCTCTCCTTTCATAGGAAAGATCAGACAGAGCTAAAGTATGTGGTCCCAGGAGCAAAGTTGAATCTAGGACTTTGCACTGGAAGGAGAGGCACTGAACAGCTTTGTCAGGTCAACCAAGAGGCAACACAATGAATCCTTAAGCAGTGCAAGCGCACAGAACGGGTATTTCACGTTTAATAATTGATGACTTACCAAGAAGGGTTACGGAGTGGTTTTACATCCAAAGTCAGCACTGTTAAGCCCCATCGGTAGGTAGGGAGCAAGCCAAGGAGGCGCGAGTTTCTGCGGTACATTTGCAGGTTGCTGTGTGGGAGGTAAGTACACAGATCCCATTAAGACAGCGAGGGGTCTCTGCGCACAGCCGCCCACGCGCACTCAGAAAGAGCACTACTGCTACTCTGCCCGGCCAGCGTAACGGAAAACTCCATCTCAGAGTTTGACAAGACAAATTGTGAAATTTATCTCTCTCAGTCCGGATTGTCCTCCGTGTAACGGGAACAAAAGGCAATACCAACAAAAGAAAAAGCAGCATTAAAGCCCTTTTTGAGGATAGAAAAGGAAGTAGTCATGCATCAATATGCTAAGTCAGTGCAAAACACATCACTTAGGTCTGGAGGCTCGGCTCAAGCCTTATTGACCCACGCGACAGTCACTGCACAAGACCTTGAAGCATGGCTGAGGGCTTAAACAGCAGGACCTGCAACCACCAAAGAAAGGAAAATAAAAGCACAAACAAGAAATGCTTGTCCTTTCCCAACATAAAGCACCCAGCTTTACACAGCTCAGGCAAAATTTTTAAAGAGCACATTGCTGCAGATGACAACGGTGTTTTGTTACTTGAGGACAATTGGAAGTGTCAGAATTTATGAAGGTATGAACGTCAAAACATTATTTCTTCATTAATGGTATCAAAGCCTGTGCTTAACTTAATGGTCACAGTTTTAAGGATTCATCAACGTCATTCATTTGAAGTCTGCCAAAAGTACACACATAATTTAGTCTGATTGTTTAGGAATACATTTCATCTAACTCCTGTTGTTCGAGAATAGAGTCAGGTGGTTTTGGCTCAGTCTGCTTTTCCTAACAACCAGAAACAATAGTAACATGAATTATAACTTACTTCACCCATTCAAATGCAGAATGACTTAAACACATTGATGAGCAAGAAATTGCTGAGACAGAAGCACCAAATTTCACATTTGAGAAGTCTGAACCTCCCATTTGGAAGTACCAGTACACTTCTGTGCAGCATCAAATACAAAGTACTGAATTATTTCCAGCTCCATTTTGTGAAGTGAGGTAAGGAGAAACTAAAATCGGCATTTACCATGTGTCACCAAACAGTGTTGCAAACATGATGACTGGAAATCCAGTCACTCACAACGATACCCTCTTGCTCCTGAGAGAAAAAGTGCAGTAACCTACCGTATTCATGCTTTCCAGGCTCCCGCGCTGCTCACACTCAGTACACACCAACACCTGCACAGACTGGACACTACCAGCATTTTGGGTGAGGCCACGCTTAATTGATTTAGCATTTTCAAGCTGATGGTTGCATATTGCAAAATTAGGGCTGCGTTCTGGCTTTGTTCCCAATGAAGTAGCGCAGCCTGAGCCAAGAGGCAAGAGAAAGATGTGTAGGAATGTATTTTCAAACAGCATCAGTCTGTCCTCACTCACTATCGATAACAACATACACGGGGAAAGGCACCACTAACATCACGTTTCACCACCGGCGCATTTTACTGAGCGTACACGAATGTACATACGGGAGGATCCAAGGCTGCACACATGCAAAACACCCTATAAAATTTGCATCTACTGACTGTAAGAGATAGCACACCGTATCAGAAAAACCTATACTGAACTGCAAGTTACTACATCAGCAGAGTGCTGCGAAGCCAGGAGAGCGCAAGGAAAAGGTCCTAGCCATTATCTCAAAGGATATTGGAAAAACAAAGTTGAGTACATCTAATTGAAAAGACAACTGGATGCGCTCCCCGAAACGCACACTAGGGCAGAACGTTTTACTGATGCTCACAGCCAGACAGATACGGATTGTAAGCATAAAGCAGACAGAAGTTATCAACCGTGATGCGGTAGAAGAGGGTCAGGTGCAACCATTCCACTCCCCACGCCATTGACTGCGCACAAAGCAGATGGCTTGCCACAGATGCACAGATAATTTTTCTGACCGAAATCAATGTGCCAAATTATCCTCCAAACCAATGGCAACTGGAGGACACACGAAATGATACCTTCAAAGCCAGCTGGCACATGCCATCCTGGGCCTGGATGTGATCAGTGGCACAATGGGCACACAACTTTGCTTCCATCTGGTGTGGCTGGCAACGGTGGAGGTTGACACACAAGCTGAAGGAAGAGAGCGGTCCTAAGATGAAGCAGTTGACTGATGACAAGGGAGAACTGAATTCATGGGGGGGTGTGGGGGGGGCGAATGACCTGCCGCAAATCAAGTGTGGCTGTATAGATGCGTGTCTCTTCAGCAGACTCAATCAACAGCCTGAGGGTGACAGAGATACTGAAATGGTTAAACAAATAGCTTCACGTCGGCCTGCCCAGAGTTACACGAGATGGATAGATGCAACTAAGAACCATTGACCTTAACAACACAGAAAGAAGTGAGTGTTCTGGAAAATACATAGATAAGCCAAATACATAACAGAAAGATAAATACCAGTATGTGCTATGATTTGCATGCTAATCCATAAAGACCAAGGTAAATGAAAAGACAAACAAGTAACCTAAATTAGAGAAACATCAGTACTGCAAATTGCATCGTGTAATGGTAAGTGGTGAACAGAGGGACCCCCAAGAGTCCCCAGGAGTCCCCAATCTATGACTTGTCAATGTGATGTATCTTCAACAAAAAACCCCCTTCACTAGATCATTGTTCCACCTTACTTCTTATTTCTCGATCATTACACTGGGAACTGATCCTATCTTTGATCAATAAATACTCCTTACACGTTACATTTTCAAATACCGACCTTCAGATTTTATCTACACCTGATCTGAGCCCTTAGCAGGAGTTTCCACAAACTTCTACAAAATTACCTCCTTATCTTTAAGTCTTTCACTGCAATGCCTTACAAAAGACTTTGTACAAGGGGCACGCAGGAGCGGTGGGCTTGCTGAGATTACCCGTTCTCAGAGTGATTTGTTTTGATCGTTTGTTTACACGCATCCATATAAATCCATCAAACACCTCTCACATTCCTAGACTCTTGGTGGGGGGAAGACTTTCGTTTCTTCAATATTTATATACAACAGAGTCCTGTTCCACAAGGCAAGTTCCTATGCACAATAGCAAGACAAATAATAAGCTATAGGATTTAAGGGTACAAAAAACCCAGCGTGCCAATAACTACTCCAACGCGACAGCAACTCACTTTTCTCACACAGGGAGCTTAGCAAAAAGCCTAACATGGCAAGACGCCAAAATTGAGCTACTCAGCACGAAGGCATGTTTCCTGCACATCATGATCAGCAGCGGTAGCTGTGAAAAATCAGAAGTCAAGAGGCATAGTCCAGCTGTAAAATGCTTAACGAAGAAAAAGGGGGAGGGTAGGACTCACAAGTCAAGGTTATCATCCAGCATTAACAAAAATAGGAGCACATCTCGTCTCCCACGTTGCCATACCCTCAAGAGCTCTCTTCTGCACCTCCAAGCACCACCCATTCCTCTCCATCATCAACTTCTCAGTTTATCTCAACAGTCTGACTGAAAAACCTGCCTTAATGTAATAATGTTTTTAAAAGCTGTTACTCACTGTAATGTCCATTAACAGATCATTATTGTCCCAGTCCTAACATCATCTAGTGCTACCTCCTGACTGGTTAGACACCAAGTCCCACAAAACCAGACAGTTCATCCAAGAGGTGTTCAGCTGATAAAGAACTCACTAAAAAGGCACGTGTTCTCCCAGGGCAGTTCTTTTGCCCACTGACATTTAAAAACAAACAAAAGTTTTCTTTTGTTGTTAGGTTAAGCTGCTTACTGAAGGCAAATGTGTTTGTTTTCTGCCAATGATTCAAGTCTCTCTCTTTGTTTGGAGGAAAGGAAGGAGAGAGGATTATCCAGCTGACGTTGGATAGTCACAAATCTTAGAGAAGGTGAGTTTTTGTGAGAAGTGGGGGAAAATGAAAATTGGCCTGATATAAACATATTTACCTTTTAAAATTATTTCCCCGCGGGGCTTCAGATACAATAGGATTAAAATGTCAACACATAAAACCTACGCTACAATGTCTTTCAAGGTCTCATCTGTAAACAAATCCTCAGGTTCCAATTCAGTGTCTCCTAAGTGTGTTTAGGTCTTGAAAGCAGCCAAGAACACAACACCACAGGAAGCATCCTGTTAAGAAACATGCAGAGTGTTTAGAAGTGAGAGTTCTGAAGATCTTCACCAGATGAACCAGAGTAAAAAAACCATTAGCAGATGTAGCTAAAACCTTTCACACAATTTCACTCCAGTTTAACTCTCATTTTTAAAAGATGCATTTTTGGCTTATGAGTAATGTTTACTTTTCAAGCAAGTAGCAGCTAAATTTTCATTTTTATATCAATGTCTAATTTATTTTTTTATCAGATTTTCATCCAAATGTTCCCACGAACATGGGGCAAAAAGCAAGCAAAATGCACAATGCAAAAATAATTTCTTTCGTTTCTTCTTAAAAACAGTTTTCCTCCTGATCCTTCCACTTATCAAGGGTTAGCTGTTCTGAGAGACGCCCCATCCAACTGATGAAGAAAGCAAAAGGAGTTGTTCGTAAAATATTAACTTATTCAATTTTTTATCTTCAGGAATCAAACACAGATTAATTATCAAAATTCTCTGCCTTTCCCTCCATCATGTTATTAGTGCAATCCACAGGGAAAAGCACCCTGCACAGCCAGTTATAATCACGTATATATTTATCAGCCACCAACTCCATTTTCATCTGCTACTGCATGTCAAGTCCACACAAAGCCAATCCTTACCGAATGGTTGTCTGTGGTCACTGCAGCTCCACTTGCACTTCGGACAGAGCGTTCCCCTTCAGGGACTGTGGCTCTTGGATGTCGCTTGGCAGGAAATACTAACCTGAACAACAGTAATTCCCAAACGCCATCTCTTCCCTTCTGAGCTTGGTTTATTTGTTATATTTATTGTAGCAATGTCTTTTTCATTGTACAAGTAACTGCCCTTGTCAAGCACACTGCTTTCCCTTAGGCTACTTTAAATCTCTCTAAAAACCAAACAATGATCCTTATCTTAATATAAACTATCTGTGAACAGTTGAGAGCAATACAGAAGAGCTTTAAACTGAGAGAGGGGTCAATGATGCAATAAGAGCACTTTGTGCCTAAACATAAAGCAGATCAAAATTCAGTTTTGATCAAAAGCACAAGCTATTCGTGCCTGGCCATGGAAGGGGTCTCCTGGCCCCCACCCAAAGCTCTTCAGTGTGGGATCAGCTCTTAGCCTGCAAGGGGGCTGCCAAAAGCACGAGTCAAGGGGCAAGCCCTCCATGCCTAACACTCATCTGTCACGTCCCTACCACCCAATTTGGCACACAAGGTCATAAATACCAGTCCTTGCTCAGAAAAGAGCTACCAGCGGCGCAACCGGGCTCTTCTGCAAGTCCTGATGCCCAACACATCCCCTGCCAGACAGCAGCCTGCCTAACCAGACCATCCCTGCCTCTGCCTCCCCTTTTAACTGCTAAGGGTTCAGCTAGAGGCAAACAAAACCCAGGATCCCTCTTGCTGCCAAGTAGCTCACCTTTCCTAACCCTCTTCCCAGCATCCAGAACAAAACCATTGCACCTTGCCCCCCCTGTAAGGCTGGTCCTGCCTGTCATCATTGGACTGATTTGTAGCACACAGCACGATTCACTGTCTCTCTCGCCCTATTTTCTTGGTCACAGTTGGCCAGACACGCCTACTGGCTGTTGTCCACTGCCATAAATTTTTTATATATTTTTCTTTAAATAACCCCCAATAAGCTCTTAGAAAAGCACAATTATGATCTGTTGTCTGCTTGTTGAAAAATACTGCATTAACATTAAATAAATAAAAATGAAGCAGTAGCAGCACAGGGAAGATGTGACATGCACCCACAACTATTGCCTCATTATCACTGTTATCGAGGGCAGTGTCATATCCTGAGAGGAGGGAAACTGCAACCACTGGCAAGTCTCTTAGCACACTACGAGTAGCAAATAGACTCAAAATGTGAGAACAAAAGAGACTATGCTAAGTGGCATTAGTTCACTTACAGCAACCGTTTTTATTTCCAGTCTTTTAGAATATGCAACTGTTGATCGGGACAGATTCTAACAAGAGAGCAACCACCATCAGGAAACACAGCAAACCGTGGGGGGATTTAGTGCCTGCTTGGACACTGCAGCTTAAACTTTTCCCAGCAAAAGTGAATTTTTTGGTGTTCAAATTCTATTTCATGGCACCCCTTTGAGACTGGAAGAAAGAAAAAATTAGACTGACATTTAACTTGCACCCTGGAGCCAGCTAATCAGACATAGCAGGCAAGCAGCGCAGCACTAGGAAAAACATGTGGGAAGGGGAGGAAAGAGTGATATCAACTGGAAGTACTGCAGCTGGGTGAAAATGGGCTGACACGGGGCACAGGGAGGCCCAGGGCCAACGGTGATGTGCAGAGAAGGGACAAAGTAAGGAGGTGAGCAAGGAGGGGATACGGCCAGAGCACAGGCCAGCACAAGGAGAAAAATTAAAACGAAGCACAAAAGAAAAGAATTTTTCCTTCATGGGGCAGGAAATACTGCCGCATGAGAGCAAAGAAAAGGGAAAGCAAAAAGCAGAATGGAAATGCTGGAAGCATGACAGAAAGAAGAAAAACACCAACAACAACAAAAAAAAAGAGATTCAGGTTTCTCAAGACAGCATTCAGAAAAGGAAGAGGGGAAAAAAAGGATGAGGGGAAAAAAAAAACAAAACCAAAAAAGGCCAGACAGAACAGGCCCTGAGAAAGATGGGGAGTCCCAGGGAAAGATCTGACTTAGGGAGCACTGGGCCATCAGGCAAGAAACCCAGAGGAGAATCAGAAAATGCTGTAAACTTAGAGAACTGTAATTCCATCAAAACAGTGGTAACGAATAGCAAAATGCATTACTACATATTTTCAAAGTGGTATGTGAATAATTATCACAGAGTGCATTGAGGAAAACATCATGAAGACCACTCGTGTAAGGGGATAAAGGCATTTCATTGTAAAAATGCTTTGAATTTTTTTCCTCTAAAATAAAATGAGGCCTTTTAGATACTTACAGATTTCAGAACATCGGAGGGGTTTTGTTTGCTTCTCCAAGTATTTCTAAATAACATAGCAACACCTCCAAGTATTTCTTAAAGTGCTTTCCTTATTTCATATGGGTGTAAAATTAACTCTGAAATAATAACAGCTTAAATGAAATGCATTAGTGTCACTTTGCATGTGAAAGCATTTAGTAACAATAATATTATAAGACTCAAGAATCTCACGGTGCTTTAAAACTACACTATAACTACATATTGCAAATATATTCATCTCTATGTGGATTGGTATGTTCTGACAAGTTCTTCCTTAAAACTACCTGAGCTACCTGACAATATTGGTAGGTTTTTTTCAAGGGAGGGAATGGATCTTTTAATAATTGTCTCTGTTCATCTTCACTGGAGAATTATGGAATATTACTAGTCCCAAATGAGAGTACAGGTGACGCTACCATCAATACAATAGAAGATAGAGAATAATAATATTGTAAAATCTTTTTAATTTCAGAGGGTTCTAAACATTTAAATCACTACCAGCATTTAGGAGATCAGCTCTAAAAATCTCTAAAATTTAAATCAGCATATACAAATTGCACAAAAGCAATGATGACTATCCCTAAATCAAAAATTGTTTCTAATCTTTAGTACACGAGGGTTGGACATTCAGAGGCTCAGGTAAAGCTCTGCAAAGACAGTAGCTCAAGGCCTGAAGTCGCCAACTCTTTTCTGATATATATATCATTCTGCAATAGCCACCATCAGCAGTGACATCAGAGATGCCATTGCTCTTACAGGACTAAATGGCAAGAACATTTGAACAACTGTAGGCGACACTGAGCTAAGAAATGTGAGCAGAATCAGCAAAGAAATAATGTATCCTCCACAAGTTGGAGACTAGGATACAATATCCGAAAGCTGAAACCTGATACTGTGCAGCACTTTATTTGTTCATTTTATTCTTCCTTCTGAAATACACGTGGTGAAACTGTGAGGCGATAAAAGGCCAAGTATCTGTACTTCAGCAATGAATACAAGTAAAAAATAGGGTATTATTGGAAAACCAGAAATATCAGAGAAGTACAACAGACACATGAGATGCTAATACCAAGGAGCTTATTCTTCTTTTCCTATTGCACTAAAAAGACATTGGCTGCCTCAATAGATAACCCATTTTGAGTGCCACTCCTTAAAATAGGGGGGGGGGACACCCAAACAACCAAGTGATTTCAGAAGCATAGTCAACAAGAATCTTCTTCTTTTCTTCCTGCAAAACAAAGCCGAGATTAAGCTAAGGAAGTGCTAAGCATCATCCAAAAATGTCCAACAGAGCAGTAACAGAAGAGGACATTCATCAGTTCTTCTCTGTACAATGGACAGGAGGACAAGTAGTAGAAAGAATTAGATATTAGAAAAGTGAAAGTCTTGTTAACTGCAGGAGTGGTGAAGACCCAGAACAGGCTGTCTAGGGAAGATGAGAAATCAATATCCAAGGTTTAAAAAGAGGTTAGACAGACTGTCAGCTTCTGGAGGTGAGACAGGTACACTTGATCTCATCTAAGAGCCTGGCAACATACTAACTTACCTCCCAAGGTCTTTTCCACATCAGCATGTCTGGGATTTTTTTAACACTTCAAGTAATTTGTCTCAATTATGGGGTAATTTCAGATATGAAAGAACATATCCGATATTAGTGTTGACATATGCGAACAGATTCTACACCCCCTCACCTTTTTTTAAATGGAAGACACTAAATTCAGCGAGAAATGAAGTGTTTGTTATTCTTCTTCCCCCATTTTGCTTTGTTCTGCTTTCTTGTCTCAATGCTCTGGGTGTCTGTATCCTTCAGTTTATTCTTCCTCAAAGAATTTTAGGAATAACAAAATATTTTATGATTCTGCTCCAAGGTCACTACACAACTCTTCTTTCTTGTTAATAATAAGGTGATGCTTTAATCTTGTCCCTCCTTTATTTAAGTACATAAGGTGCCCTAAGGTATGTACTAATTGATACTGTGCATCTATTTGCTCCAGTGAGCAGTGGAAAAGTAACCGCTTGCACTGGCAGTCCCTTGTTCTTGCTGGCATCTCTCTCTGACTTTCAGAAATCAATCCAGTAAGGCAGTCCCCAACCACACAACTGCTTTCTGAACTATCTCCTACTGTAGAAGACATAGCCTCCCTACTACTGGGGAGAAAAAAAAAAAAAAAAAAAAAAAAAAAGGACACTTTTTTTTTGTTATCCCACAAGATAAAATCCTGTCCTTTATTTGTAGTCTGGGGAGCAATTTTTGGATTACTGAAGAATTTTACATTGCAAAACAAATTAGAATATCAGCATTCGCTAAAAAAAAATATTGACTTTGGGACCTGCAAGCAGACAAAACACACAACATCCTTTCTGTTGCAAATATCAGCAGATCTTAGCTCTAACTGCTGAGAAGAAAATACAGAAACTGCAAACTGTAATTTAAAGAAAGCAAATATTTTAATTGCATTTTACTCCCAAGCAGGAGTAAAATCTCTCCAGATTCCCCTCAAACCAGAAATCTCAACTTCAAACCTGGTGCTGGCTGAAAGGACTGGAGTTTACTGGTGCTTCAGAATTGTCTACAACAAAGTCTAAAGTAAACACTGACAGAGCATAAGCTGTAGCTGCAGCACCACTACATACTGCTTTAATAACGTTTTAAATCGCCCACACAAAAAGCCACATCTTTTTTCTAAATAAGTTGGTTAATTTAAAAAGAAAAACCACTTGGAGCTCCCCATTGTTTCTAAAGCTTTGTGAAATTAAAAGTACATTTTATTCCAGTTAAAGAACACAACGATGCAAGACAGGAGCAAGGCTGGATGTCACAGTTCAAACTCATTTCACTTTAGATGATCTTGAACTCTGAAGAGAACACCTGTACCCTCCAGAAAGGTTGCATTCTTATCCTTTAAAGAAAGGAAAAAGAAACACAATAGGACAAGATGTAGGAAACCTGCTACACGAGGTTTAATTGCAACCATTTGTAACCTGCATTTCACCCAGACACATATCTTATTTTTAAGCAGATATTCCTAATTAAGCAGAGGAAGTGGTTATCACCAAGTGAACAACTTGCAGAATGGGGTTATCAACACTATCTGATATAACGAAAATAACCCAAGATATTGATCCAGAATTAGATGGCCATCACAAACT
Organism: Grus americana; assembly: GCF_028858705.1. NCBI lineage: Eukaryota > Metazoa > Chordata > Aves > Gruiformes > Gruidae > Grus > Grus americana. Next base: position 31,569,102 of record NC_072859.1, read on the forward strand.
GCAAGATCCCAGGACCAATTAGGGGACAGGGAGGAAGGATGCAAGACACCAGGACCACAGCTCTTGCATCTGAATGAGGACTCAGCATGACCCTAATCGACTTTTGCCTGGGGAGGTGACAGGGTCTGAAATGGGCTACCTACTTATACATCCTCCCATATCACCACATCTGAGACCCACTGTGGTGTGCATGTGTGTTCTTTGAGGTAGGGAATCCTACTGCCTCCCTAACCTAAACAATTTACCTGGAGTTATATAGACTCAATAATGGAAGGGGAATTAAACATGAGTCTCTTGCATTGCAGGTTAACTTGCTATGCTACTAGGTCATTGTTCCATTCTGGAGATGTCATTGCAGGCTATTAAGGTACTACATGACTGTAGCAGACTTGCCCAAGTGTTAAGGAAGCCTAAGAATACACAAAAATTCATAGTCGGTCTGGCAGTCACACACCCCCCCCCAAAAAAAAAAAAAGCTTTAAGGTAAGGGGATCCTGAACTAACCATGGTTTTGCATTAAGTATATCAGGTTACGGGGCACAGTGCAGCAAGCTATTCAAAATCTGAGTAACCCTGGTAATTTAAAAAAAACAACCCCCAACAACTAAAATCCACAACAAACCACCCTCATCAAAGATACTAGTTCAAAGCAGTACTGACATATCATCATGATACTGTTAGGGATAAGGCCCTCGGAGACAGCATCACGGTGCTGTAATACCGTTCAGTGTTTTGGAAGGAGATCAGGGATCCTGCACTGGGCCCTGTTTTACACAGACATACCCATAACTCAACCTGCAGCTTCAGTCCACCCATCCAATAAAATAATATTTTCCCATATCTGCAACCATTTTATCTTCACAATCTCAGGGTGACATACAGACACTGAAGAAAGCTTGGCAATAAATCTAAAAGGCAGGTAAATAGTAACATATTATTTGCAAACATTAAGACTGAAGTACTGAGGAGTCTGTGGTCAGAAAAAGAATGAAGCCCTTCCGTCCTTCAGCCCCTCACTTTTACGTATCAAAGAGTTACAACGCAAATAGGGCAGTGCCAGAAACCAGGCTCTGAAGCTCAGCAAAGTGCTCCTTCAAAACTTAAAATGAAAAGCTCACTAGTCTTATGTTGTTTCTATTAAGCAATGCACGCTGTAGTGCTGGCTCACGGGTGAAACAAATTGCTGCTGTAAGTCTATTAAAAAGGAAAGAAAAGGCTGCCATATGGTGCTGACTGCAGTATCTCTTAGCAGGTGAAAGGCATCCAAAACAGTAGCTACCATACTTAATTATTGTGACAAATTCAGTGATTCAAGGTGGGAGTTTTCTGGGGGGGGGGTGTTTGTTATTTTTAAATAGGCTAATGTGGTATCCCCACCCCAAAAAAGTAACACTGGTGGAGAGGAGAAACAACACGCTCGCATGCAGATGTTTGTGTCACCCAGAAATGGGAAGAAGCTCCAGCGCTGAGTTTGTGAAACTTAAGATAACGCAGATCTTGGCACACCAAAGGAGAAGGATGAACTAAGTAGCAGATACTTTCTCACACAACCCCCTTGACTTCCCTATCTAACCTGAGCAGCTACTGAAGTAATACCAGCAGTAAAACCACAGACAATGCATCTACACTGATGAAGGTGGTGAAGCCAGACAGTGCCACCTGAGAATCTGCTTACACCCAACATGGACATTATTAAAGAAAAGCTTTGTTGAATCTCATTTCCTCCTCCTGACGCACACTGTTGTGTCCCAATGCACTGCAAAGGCTCAAGGGATCTCGGATATCAGGATAAAAGACGCGGTGGGGCTGCTGCCCTCCCTGCACCAGAGTTTGGTTTCCCATGTGGCAAGCTGCACAGGATTTACTGAGCGCCGCCAGGCAGACAGACCAACATCTGCAAACACGATTTTGAAAATGTCATTGGAAACAGAAAAGTGTTCCCAGCCCCAGCAGTTCCCAATGCTCATATGTGCTTTTTTCCTGCCCACATTATCTCAGCTGAGTTGTCAATGCAGCTTGATGAAGTTAATCAGCAATTAGATATTTCAAAAGCATTTACAATAAGATGGTAAAGTGGTCTCAGGTTTGTTATATCCCAGATTATGCAAGATACACACAAACACACATGCACAGTATCTGTCTTTTGATGTGAAAGCATGCCAAAGCCTCTGAAAATTACTTGAATAGGCTCAGTGTGGCTGTTGTGTGATCTCAAGGTCCATGATGTCTGGTATGCTCAAAGGAATACTTGGGCAGCAGCTTTAGCCAGACTTGATTTCAACCACGTGTTAATGAAATTGTGGCTTTTGCATTTCAGCACCTTGCCTTTAGCACCAAACCAAACAGCTCAGCCAAACCCAAGACTTTCTGAACTCAAAAAGAGGAGCAAGGGTCCAAGCTTCTCTGTGAGCTTCCGTAGGGATATTGTTGCTAGGGAAACACGGTCCCCATCACTAGCAAGCTACCACATCCATCTCTGTTTTGAAGACTCACCTGCTCTGGACATTTTGCATTAGTCAAGAGGTAGAGGGAATCCGAAGAGTACCTTAAATACAAATAAGCACACAGACCAAGTGGCATGTAAGCCAATTAGCCCCATGCATAGATGAGGCACACTTCCAAGTTACTTGCCAGTTAGTGTAAAGTTTCACGGGATACTGCTGGGATCCTCCACAGCCGCACCTGCTCTTCTCTACTCCCCTCGATGCATTTCAACACCACATGTCCACACGTGTCATATATTTACAAGAATCAGATTAAGTTATTCCAATAATCTGACTTTTTCTCCTTCGTAACCCATGTTATTAAGAGGCACAGACATAATTTTGTTCAATAGGAGAGGTCCATGAATAGTTTCGCCAGTTCCTCATGCCCTGAATCACGGCTGTCTCAGCAGTATACCCACAAAATATTAACCTAATTCACGCAACAAGAAATCCCCCTCTCCAAATAATTGAAAAGTCCCTGTGAAAGACCCAGAGATTTGATTCACTGTTTTTTTTTCCCAGAATAAACACTTCAGGTGAACTCAGCTAATTACATTCATCATGAGCTGAGCTCCTGAGGTTCCCACAACCCAACAGATTAGTTGCCTTGATCACTTCACACCTACGAGTTATGCATATATATTTTTTTAAACAACATCCTAAATCCAAACTCTTTAACATCTTGCAAAGGGGATACACACGCCCCCATATATACATATACATTTGAAGCACTGATTAAGTAATTTCCTTTCCCTTCTAAAAGCCTCAATTTAAAATAAAACTTTCACTAGCAGAAATAGCTAAGAATTTACCCAAGTTCAAAACTAGAGCTTGCATAATTTTATTTCATTATAAAAAATTCTTTAATTACCATGGGGTTGTGGGGTTTTTTTCTTCCCGTCATAAGATCCTACAAATCTTAAGGGAAAAAGCCTTTTTGTGGTCCTTCCACACTCTCACTAATTTGCTCAAAAAGCCTACAGTAATTTCCCTGAATAGCTTCCAAAATGAATCCCATAAAACAGGCTCTCTCACTGGAACTGTCTTATTTGTGGGTGAGTTGAAGGATCAACTCGTTACAGGGTTTAAGAAAAAAAAAAAAAACAACAAAAAACCCAAACAAAAAAGTGTTTGTAATCTTAAATTCATAAATACACATTTTAAAGTGTGCCTACCCTGAGCTACAAGCATCTTTCTGTAAGTTAGAAATACACCAAACAACAATCAATGCAGCCACCACAGCTATTCCTTACCTCAGAAAAGAAAATCTTACCAGAGGTAAATTTGAAAAGTAATAAATGCAACCTTGCCAAAAATAATGGCCGTGAACTATCTACAACTGACACATGCACCTGATCTTTGGTGGCAGGGAGGCATCTCCAGGGGAGACCAGGGCTTCCTGAAAAGGTCATCACATCCCGCATCAGCCTCAACAGGGACCGATACGCCACGTAGCTCAGTGCACATTTACAGCAGCAATTAATATGAGCTTGAATCACAGAAAACACGTCAGGAATCTCAGTAGCCAAAAAGATATGGTCAGAAGCCCTGGCCAAAAGAAGCCTTTCCTTGCCAGAGCTGCTTGCCTGCAGCGCAGCACTGCAGCTCATCCTCAGGTGGCAGACCCCAGATGACAAACTCCCAACGACAGCAGCCCGAGGACCACGGTGAACTGCACTGTGGAACGAGGTGACACAGTCCAAGCCGAGCAAGCCGCAGCGATGTTGGCCTCCGCCACGAGGAGACTTAAAGGTTTACAAAATATTCCCACCAGCCTCAGCAAGTGTCATCGGCAAAGATGGAAAAGAGAAAGAAATAAAAGATCAGATGAACAAAGCCTAAAGATTGCCTTGAGGTTATGTCTAGTGAAAAGAGAAGGTGAGCAGGGCTCCTTTGACCAAAACTGGGGTCTGTCAATATGATGAGTGAAAATTGGTGACTGAACAAGGCTGAAGAAACATCGTGGGAAAACAAACGATGGAAGAAGGTTTCATAGATACCATCTACCCAGGGTTTGATGTCACTGCCCCGACTTTGTTCAGCAGTTTTGTTTACCTCGAGGATCCCTGCATCAGTTTGTCACAGTACTGCTACCACATCAGTCAGACTCCCAGCACAGAAACGGAACCTTTTTCTACTTCATATGGGCTCCTTCCCACTTTTACGTTTACTCCTTTTTCACTTTTTACCAGACTGTGGTTGCTTGACCCTGGCTGGATGCCAAGTGCCCACCAAGCTGCTCTATCGCTCCCCTCCTCAGCAGGACAGGGAAGGGAAAAAATAAGATGGAAAAAAACTTGTGGGTCAAGATAAAGGCAGTTTAATAAAGCAAAAGGCTCCACATGGAAGCAAAGGAAACCCAAAAGATTTATTCTCTACTTCCCATCAGCAGACGATGACCAGCCACTTTTCAGGAAGCAGGGCTTCAGTACGCATAGAGGTTGCTCTGGAAGACAAATGTTGTAATAATGAATGCCCTCCCTTCCTCCTCCTTTCTCTTAGCTTTTATTGCTGACCAGATGTCATACAGTGTAGAATATCCCTTTGGTCAGTCTGGGTCAGCTGTCCTGGCTGGGTCCCCCCCAAGATCTTGCCCACCCCCAGCCTACTGGTGCATGTGGAGGAAATGTTGGAGAGACAGCCTTGATGCTGTGCGAGCACTGCTCGGTAGTTGCCAAAACACTGGTGCGTTATCAACACCTTGTTAGCTACCAATACACAGCACAGCATTATGAGGGCTGCGATGGGGACAATTAATTCCATCTCAGCCAGACCCAATACACGGATTTTTAATCCAACATACGGATTTACACAAATGGGACAACATCCAGAAAGCGGTGGCTGTAGCCAATCCACCAGCTGAAAGCTGTGTTAGGAACTGAACAGGCTCCTCGGCTGAGGCCACCAGCACTGCTTCCCTCAGCTCACCGCACTGCCTGTCTCGCCCTCAAACACATTGTTTGCTTCCATTGGTTTTGTCTATACTGAACTAAGCAGCCTTATTATTTGACAGACTAAGACACTTCTGACCAATACCTGAAAACAGAGGACACTAAGTTTTCATTAAGGTTGTCCTACTAACTACGTTATTTCTATTGCAGAATAACCCAGATTTCCTTTTCTGGTGCATCTCAACAAATACAATCCCAATATCTATCAAAAATTATAGCTGTGCTCGCTATAGTAACCAAGTGGTCTGATGCCTTTGAATTTCTGAACCAGTTTAGCTATTTAATGTATTGTGGAGACACCTTTGAGACCATCAATTCCACTGAATACGAACAGAGGTTCAAAAAAAACCAGAAGTGCTTGCTCTAGGTGCATTGGCCGATAAATTATCGTGAACTTGTGAAAGGCAACTGAAGTTCTGTGAAAAATCAGTCTCATCACCTGGTCACGGGCACCCAGAGGGGGCTGTGTAACAGCATCAACGCGCCATCTCCACATTTCTACAGTCTGATGATGTGTGACATGCTTTGCTCCTCAGAGCTCTCTCACCACAACCTTTTCTACAACCTCCCCCAGAAAGGAGCATTAGCTATATAACCGGCAGCGGTGTGTACCCAGTGCTTCCCAAGCTGTACACTTCGTTTATGGAGAACACAAAGGCCAAGCCACAACACAACAGACTAGAACAAATGTGTTACCTGAGCAAGTCAAGCTACAAGCTAAAGCAACTGTAGGAAGCGTCTGAATCCTACACACCTCTTCTATAGCCAGCTGGTCTCCCCCCCCACCTCCAAAGTCACTAAAACATCCCTTATAAAGGAGAACACACCACATGAGAGCAAGTCATCTTAAACAAGGCAACAAAACTAGGAACAAAAAAAACAAGGATGATTTCTTCTAATTGCAAGTGGACAAACAGATGCTTTGTGTTCCCGATTAGCTCAATTCCGACCACATAATTTGTCAGGCTTGGATTCAGGATTATGCCACCAACACCCCATACATGTTCTCTTTCTCACTTAATCTGTCATATAATCCAAAGTGATCTGTAAGACTTTAAAAAGCCTTTCTAGTGATGGTAGATCAAAGCAGCCAACCAAAGCGTAGAACAGTCTAGCAGAGAATATCCTTCCTAAAGGCTAATAGTAAACACCCAATTCCATGTCGGAGGGAGACCGAGACAACCACAGGGGAATTCTCTAACAGGAAAAGCAAGGTTGACCTCACATATTGGGAGTTATGGCCAGTCTCAGACAGTGATTTATTTTCCAAATACTTATCCACCAGTCCAATCTTACTTAAATGTTGTTATCTAGAATGATCATACCTGACAAATTATGAAAGTCAAGCCACTCACTGCAGTAAATTCTCAATTCAATTCCAGCAATTCCACGTGACTCCTGAAACATCACTAGTACCATGAGATGTTTAGCAGCTATCTCCAGTCTAGAAACATGAGATCACATTTCAGTTTTGACATGACACACATACAGGCACACCGTCGCTCTACGCTTCATCTAGACTGGGGTGAATAGATGGAGCAGGAATTCATCACACCACCACTGCTCCGACAGCAGCCATCAGATTCCAGTACAACCCCTGAACAGATTTCATTCTGCCCAGTACACCTGCAGTTAAATCTAAAGCCTCAGGATCCAACACCATACTTTTCCACAAGCAGACTTAAGACTCTGTAGCTAATGCTCTAAGGGACAACTCAATCTTCTGTGATTTAGCCCAAACAGACAATACAGTTTGATGAATTGGTTAGAGAGATTTCCCCATTAATCTGAGCTTCTTCCAAGAGTTCAATGCCCAGAGCAGACTATCTTTGACAAACTCCCAGTCCATGCAAAGAGGAAAGCGGGATACTTTGCCACTAAGGGAATCAGAAGTTAGAGGAAAGACCATCACTAGCAGGGACGGATGGACGGACAGACACGGCTTGCAAATACAAGACCAGGAACTTCATCCCCAATTAAAATATTAGACAGGTGAAAAACTTATTAACCGCCAGTCTTGTCTTTAATATAATGGACATAACCTTAGAATCTTTGACCACGAACAACCCAGCCTCTCAAAAATTTACTACAGGAAAATGCATTATTAAATCAAATCTGAGTGTGGCTTAGAATCTCAACTCTCTTTGTTCCCTGATGCTGCAAGGATGTATCTGGGCAGGGGGTGGAGGGAGAGGGAGGGGTGTTATGAGCAAGCTGGCTCAACTGATTTCTTGTAAATACCATAAAAATGAACACTTGACCATAATCTATGAATTGGATACAAAGAGAGAAAAATAATTCTTAAAGAAATGAGCGCTTTTAAGTGCTTCTTGAGCACCAAATTGAAGAAAACATTTATGAATTTTCCATCACGTTGTGAAGCATCATGTCAGGCAGGATCAACCACATAAAATTATTTTGTGACAATACATGTAAATGGGTTTAACATTCTCTGTGCCTCCAAAGCAATAGCAAAGACTAGCCAAGCCATCTGAGAGTTCAGAATTGTAATAGAGCCTTTGAAGAGATTATTTGCAGACTAATCCTATATTTTCTCATGGAAGCATTCTACAATTTGAAGTACCATATTCACACGGCACATTTCGCCTTCCAAAATTACCTCTGAAAGAGCCAGTGAAAAATTATACACTGCACAGACAAGCATATATCTAAACGATATGCATGTCTAACAGAAATAGATTATTTTCAAGGGGTCCTAAACTCAGCTTTTCCATTTGTTCGTACAACTGCATGCAATAATAATTTATGTGTAAGAATCTATGCATTTCAATCAGATACACACAACTGCTAGGGCTTTCTGTTTGCTCATTTTTGCATGTTTATATAAAAATAATAAAAACAAACACATCTTTAAAAGTATTACATTTGGGGTTTTTTAAATCTGAAAAAGAATATATTTACAATCCTCATAATGCTGAAACACCTTCAAAGAAGAGATGTTGCTTGAAAGCAATCATCGAGAGATGTCTGCAACCCATCTTCATTATGCATCCTATGCAGCCCCTTTCCTTTATTTTCTTTATTCCTCACCTATGACTCTCACGAATTCAGGCTTCTAACCTTGATCTTCTAGATGTCATCCAAGTCAGATGACTCCAGCAGCAGCCAGTCAAAAGCATGAGTGTCCTAGTGACATGTTCAAGCACTTCAACATACCCCACATAACCACTGAAGCAGGAAATAGTTAGGCTAGAGTAATCCACAAAATATTTTTCGGTTAAAAAAAACACACACGTGTGTGCACAGACACACAACCACCTTGTTCAGGATGCAAAGAAACAGTCCTCCAAACCCTGTTTTAAATAAGAAGAAAAGAAGAAACCAAGAAACTAAGATACAATAAGTTTCTTAAGATCAGAAAGAAATATCTGATCTTTCAGATCAAAAGTGTGGTTTGATACTTAGATCAACCCAAAAGAAAAACCAACTTGTCACCACAGGAAATTTTCCTGATTGCCTGTTTTAAAAAAGCCTGTTTCTTATCCAAGCGTACCAGCAGATAATGAATGAAAGTGTTTAAGGGTTTAGGAAATCTTCAGGCAAGCTGTAGAGGAAACTGTTGGGATCCTGCTTATTCCAAAGCTCAGCCATTTCATCAGCCAGCAGCAAGCGAGCCGTGCTGTGCAGCACTGCATTACAAGCAGTATGCTTTCCACTGGTTTTGTTTGTTCCTAATGAACTCCGAAGTAATAACACCACACTGGAAATACATTGGGGTAGCAATAAGAATCTGTAGTTGCGTTCTTCTATCTTTGTCACGCTGGAAAATATCCAGATTGAGCAGCAATAACTTGCTGGAACTTCAACTGAAACAAAAGGGGTTCGATTCGCTACAGCCCTACTTGGTACAAGGAGCTTGAGAGTCCCGTACCTGCAACCGGGAAACGTAGGACAGGGTGAGGGAGAGGCAAGGCTGACCTTGATTTCATCCAATGCCGTGGATTTGCTAACCTCCGGTCTCATTTGAGATAAAACATTTAAAAAGAAAACAAATGTGAGTATGAAGCAGTTTTAGCAAGTCAGGTGTATTTATACACAGCATGTAATTTCTAAACCTACAGAAGTACTGTGGGATGGATACAAGAAGGCTGTCTGCGTCCGTACCACTGCAGGGTTGAGCCAAGGTTACGAAAGCTGGAGAATATGAAGAACATCTCAAACTAACTTGAAATATATATATATATATATATATATATATTTACATCTTCTTCAACGCTTTACCACACAGCATTGTACCAGAAAACTAAACGTTATTCTTTCTGTTTCACCAGAAGACAGGCAAAGAACAGAAGAGAGTGAGCAGTGTCACTGTGGGCTGAGGAGATGAATCACATCGTGGCGCTTACACCACTGCATCACACCTCAAAAGCAAGCAAGCAAAAACCACGGTGTAGGTACAGCTCCTCACCCAAATTTCCTGCCCACCCTTCTGTTTTCATCTTGGCCTCTACACTGTTCACAGTAGTTGGTGGTTTACAACTACACAGAAAAATCATTTACTTCCTCTACATTTCAGTGCCACAATTTCTAAAATGGGAGCAGTTTTACCTCCCCTCCCCACAGAGATATTGTTGGCTTTATTCTCCTGTTCTGCAAACACCACTGACACTGTCCTGGTGCTGGACACGAACGCAGAATACAGACAACCTCACTCACAGAATACAGCTGCCTTTAATATCTTTTCTAAGACAAAGAAATTAGATTAATTTCATAATCAAAGGTGAATGTCATGCTCAAAAAGACAAGGCTTTTCTCCAATAACAAGCTTGTATCTGTAAAACCCTGTGGCACAGCAATACCAGGTTTCATTTCCTTCCGTCTTTTGCCATGGAGAGGGGAGAAGAATTTAGTTCCATTGCCCCATTCATGGTACATCCTGGGTCCTTACTGAGCTGACTTTTGGGTGAAATAGGAGGAAGAGTCTCCACAGTGGCTTTCAATAACTTAATTTAAAAAAAAGAAGAAAAACCCCACCGAACTCACACCACCTTCTAAATTTTCTTTGTCTGTGTGAGGAGGAGTGCATTAGATCAGATAAGGGATATTAAATGGCCTTTAAGTGTGACAGCAAAGAACAGCTCTAATGGGAGTCCCAAATTGTGCTGCTAGCAATATACTGTACTTACAAAACAGTAACATCAAGATGCCAGAACAGTGCCATGACCTATATTTCCTGCAAACCAATTTTCTTCTTTGTAGGGTGGATGGAAAGAATCCAACTGCTTTTTAAGTTTGTTTTCTTTCTAATGGAACTATGCCGTATCACACACATTTTTCCTACGCCCAACTTTTCTATGCCTCACAGCATTTAAAGCATGAATTATCTACAGTCTATTTATGCAGTTATAAACAATAAATACTGCAAAATCGTGTTTAGGCTGCAATTACCGGATGGGAACAGAATTCTTTATATCTCATTTCCCTACTTTTAAAAGAAGCCAAATCCCTTAAAGGAGACTCTTAAACAGAAGAACAATGTTACAGAGGAATAGATGTCACATATTCCGAGGAATTTCTGTGGATTCATTATTGATGAAGTATAGCTTAGCTGATGCTGTCAGAGCACACAAGTTCAGACCTTAGAATTTCAACCCTCAAAATTACAATTCTCCCCACTCTCTACGCCTTTTAGTCCTGCAGCTTTTAAACACTGTAAGCAGGGGAACCACGACCCTTATGCCATAGTGAGCTTCTGGTAAGGCATCACCCAAAAAAACCCACTGCTAGCACAAGGCAAAACCATCACTAAGGACTGAAAGGACTGGGAGACAGAGCCACATCACATCTCCCAGGGTTGCTGCCCAGGTTTTGCACATGTGAAGACACCCAAATCTCCAACATTCAGATTTATCAAAGTGAGGCAGTGATTTACTCTTTTGGGTACTCCCACTCTACAGGAAAATTGTATCTTTTAAGGAGGACATTAAAATCAAGATGACATATTTGAAAGAAAGAAGGTATGTTTGACTTCTTTGACTCCCCATGCCTTGTGATATCCCTAAAAATTCCATCTTTGCCTCAGGAGGAACTTTGCCCGTACAGACACGCTATGCTCCAAGTGGTCAACAAAACACCTGAAAGGATTTCTGATAAGCTTGTTTTTACCACCACCCCCCCCCCCCTTACAGACATCCTTGCCAAACACGAACACTCTCCCTCAGGCAGGAAAATTTGGAAACAGAACACCTGATGCAGCTTTTATTCCAAAATTGTCTCACGTGTGTTGAGTGTCAAAAAGAGCCATGTTGTGCCACAGCACCCGCTTGTCTCGGGAAAATTGAAATCATTCAGTGTCTAACACTTTGAATGATTTCCCAACTTCTCACGTGCCCCATCTGCTCCTCTCAGTTCATTTTGATTTGCTTTAGCCTTTGTGTCTGCAGTGGCACCAACAAAACTGCAGCATCACTGCAAGTTCCTCTGCTATGGAGCAGTGCCAAGTTTGTCTCAAATTCAGCCTCCTTCAAAAGAAAAACAAAAAATAAGATCGATGTCCAGTTCTCTTGTCTCTCCCTTCCTCAAAATATGCACAAGCAGCTATCCGGCTTCAATGCTGATGTCTAAAAATAACATGCTACCTATAAGATAACCAACATTAAAATTATAAATCAGATGTCTGCAGAATACAGCAAAGTGCATGAATGCCCTATCTCCACCCCAATTTTACTTTATTAGTTGGCCCAATTAGCTAAGGAATTGTCAAAATTACTTGAGTTTACGTAGCATTTTGTTTCTTTCCTGTTAGCCTGGTATTTATAAGGACCTTTAAGGAAAAAATACCAGCTACTTTCCAACATTTAGGAAACTGGGATTCTGAAACCAGACACAGAACTTTTAGTTAGGCGGGAAATCATTCAAGACAATAGGTGAGATATACATATAAAGAGGGTTCCTTGTTAAGACGCAAGGCAGGCAATCACAGTGCTCTCCCTGAACTTCCAGAGAGCCAGGACACTCCCATCGAGGGTTTTAAAAAGGGGCTTAAATCATAGTATCATAGAATGGTTTGGGTTGGAAGGGACCTCAAAGATCATCTAGTTCCAACCCCCCTGCTGCGGGCAGGGACACCCTCCACTAGACCACGTTGCCCAAAGCCTCATCCAACCTGGTCTTAAACACTTCCAGATATGACAGAATATGACAGAAGAAAGATGTTACAAATAAGCAACTGGAAAACCACCACCACCATCTGCCCATATGTCTCCACTGAAAAAGACTCAACTCTGCCTGAGCAGAACCTTAACAAAAAACTCCAAGAAAACCCCACATTCACACACTTGTTCATCTTTCCACAGGTTTAAAGTCAGCGAGCACCAGATTAATGAGGGCCCACAAAGATGCAGGTGTACCTGTGAGGAGGGAATCAGTCCAAGACTCTCATTTCTGAGCCACTAAGGACCAAATCCACAATATTGCACAGAGAAAAACAGCTGATGGGGAACAGCACTCACAGCTCACACCTCTAACTTGTGTTCAGTGTCGCTGTGAGCATCAAGCTGAAAAGAGCCCAAAGCTCTAAGAAGAAAGACTGTCAGTGGGACTGCCAGTGGTCTCAACTTGCCTTAGGTTCACTCTAAAGAAAGTCTTAGCTCAGTGGAAAAAAAACAAAACAATGTAAGCCTCTCCAAAACCTCAGCATACACTTCTTCAAGTGGCAAAGTACCAAACACCACAAGTGACACATGTGGCTGGGTTTGGCATTCATAATGAAAGTTCAGGATTCAGGTAACCATGAATTTCTACCTTAGCTTCAGTAAAGCATACAGCGAGCGTACCGATATTTAACTGTACTCAGCACTAGCTCCACTATGCTGAATCATTTAGCCAGAATTTCTTACAGTAGCCTCAGTGGTATATTTTTTTCTCCAGTGTTCATTCCTTCCTTCCTTCCTTCCAGTGAAGCTAATGAAATTTAGCTTTACAATTCAAAAGATGTACGGCTATACATCTTTAAAGAGAAGTCACTAAACACACTGCTGCTGCAGCATCCTGAGCAGCCAGTCGCAAAGTTGTGCTGGTCCTGAATTCAGGGAACATCGTTCAGCAGTCATTGGGGAGTAAATGAGGCAGAAAGCAAGTTAGCCAGGCAACTGCGGAGCCGAGAGCCCAATCAGATGTGGGAGCTGCAGGGGAAGCAAAGGTGAACAGAACTAGAGAGCCAGCATCCGACATTTGCAAGGTAAAATATGATGTTTGCAACTAATAGGTAGAAGTAGGAAGAGAAATCTCACTGGCAAAAAAGGCTGGCTGTTTCATAAACTGCTCCTGTGAAATTCTTTGGAAGAATGAAGTGCATGCCAGTGAGCATGTGTTCATACTGCTGCTTCAATAAAGGGGGAGAAATAAATCAGGATACATATCAAAAGAATGAATTAACTAGCTTTGATGGACACACCACTCTTTCAAAAAGTACAATTGGTCCAATCTCTGTTCCTATCTGTTGATGTCTGCTGACAGGTAAAAAATGCTATTCCATTCCCTAATTTATACTTTTGAAATAAGGGCTATATGATCTCCTTGTCACTGTGAAATTCTTAGCAGCCATGATGTACAGCATAATTCCAAATGATGAAATTTTAGTCAGTTACTGATTTGTTCTACAACATACTGCAAGAAAAGTTGTCAGCCAAATGTCTCCAGCCCATTGCAAAATACATTATTAATGAAATTAAAGAGGAACCTTTTTGTATGGCTCTCATTAAATAATTCCAAGCGATTCCACTGCACAATTACAGTATCTGAACTTTGCTTTTTAAATGTTGCCACGTGTAAACTCCACCATGTATTTGCACTTGAAGTGATAATCTGAAGGCAGAATCTGCAATAAGTGAAATTATTAATAAACTCTACTACTTCAGGTCCTCCCACTAACAAATGTCATTGTACCCTAGAACCCTGCACAAGGTGACATTCTTCCTACCAGATTAATATTTTATTTCTTCAAAATTTGTATACAGAAAGTTACAGGAACAGACAAGCATTTCCACAGAAAAACAACCTATTTCAAAGTAAGACTGCCATTTAGAATTAAAAGTACTTCCTTGGCCTCCAGAATCAGAATGAACTGGGCAAACCATAACCTCCAGGACCAACAGTGATATTCAGCCTAGATCATTCCTCCACATGGGAAGAATGCCTGGTCTCCTGTGACTTGGCACTAGATAACCTGAGCTGGTACAAAGTAAACTGTAAAGGAAAGAAAAAAATGCAAAAGAAAAGAGAAAAATACCTGATCACACCATATCACCATGATGGAGGAACTGTTCAATAGGAGGACTGAGTTGCTCGAGGAATTGGTAACACGTGCCTTTCCATGCCTAAGTAACCTGTGCAAATCTGGCTCAAGCTGATAATGATCAAACCTAATTACAATCTGATAGCTGATCAGTGGCTTATATAGTGTTGCCCACTCTTAAGATTTTATCACGAGTCTCATGATATTTAGTGTTGTTCTTAAGCCCTGATTCCTGAGGTGAAGCACTTACCCAAGATTCTCCACTTCCAATAAAAATGAATTGGAGTCTCCATCTCATGAGCTTGGAACAAAGCTTAATCGTGACCTAAATGCAATATAATGGTTTCTAAACTCAAAAAAGCACAGACTGTTTACATTCGCAAGATTTTTAAACTGAAAAGGTGAAGTTTTAAAGACTAAGTCAGAACCTGGAGCAGTTGTTGGACAAAGCTGCACATGAATCATCTTACTTCAACTTCTGGTGCTCAGGATAGACCAGCATCCATCACCACAACCACCACATTCATGCCCTGTGGAGAAATAGGTTGGAAGAGTAGGACTGACCTGTCTTTGAAGTGATTCACTTGTTCCTCGTGCTGATACACAGCACGTCTCCTCTGCAAGCTTCATCCGTCCTTGCTCTCCTTTCAGGGAGCACATTCACTTTCCAATTTCTCATTTCAACACTTTACACCAGGACACTTTTTTTTTAAATATATACATTTAAAATTCTGCTGGGTCATTTTACAAGCTTCTTACAGCTGTACAGATTATACATAAACACAAGTGTTCACAAACAACAAGCAACTCCCAACAGACAGGTCATTACACTATCAAACAGCAAGGGTAGAGCACGTACCACCAAATAACTGAAATAACAGGCTTAAACCAAAGTCATTGGTTAAAACTACAGCAAAATAAATCACCTGCACAAGGCACTACTTCAGTTTTCTACATCTTTGCAACACTGAGTGCCTTGCTAGAACTTTACACCTTTCCTACCACACCGATGCCTGTCTCTTAAAAACAACTTCTACCATCTCCCATGCTCTAGTCCAGCTCAAACAGCTTTAACTCAAGAGAGATCCAGATGACAGCAGGGAGGAGGAGATGGTGTACTGTCCTGCACTGGCTTTTGGCTAAGTTCTTCACCTACGCGTAAGAAAGCCCTTCTGGCTCAGAGCAACAGGCCAGCTGGCCCTGTATTCAGTAACCTTGACTCTTTGGCAGTCACCAAGAGCAGAAACATACTGTGATAATTCACCAGAACACACTTCCAGCCTCCAGACATTTGTGAACCTGCATTTCTATGCCAGAAGCACTATCACCCCATGCAACAGTCCTCAGTTCTACCACAACCTTTTCCAGGCAATTGTTTGGTCTATGTAAGCTTTTAGCACCTACAGCATGCCAAGGCAGTGAACTTTCCTGCGTAACACTACCTTGCATAAAGGGTCTTACTTGTTCTGTATCTGCTGCTTGCTCATGTCATATGACGGCCTTCACTTAATTTATTGGGGAAAAGACAATTCCTTATTCAGTCCTCCATAAGGTTTTAACAGGTCTCTATCATAAGTGCTCTCTTTTCTGGGCTAACCTTCTCCTGTTCCACTACTCTTTTTTAAGCTGAGGGGACATGAAATCTTTGTCAAGGGTAGCTCAATCGCACTCAGAAAATAGACATTCAACTAAAAATCTCTCACTTCTGTTTCTGTAAAACAGTTCTTGTCTTCCTAACCTACTTGTCCAATCCAAACCTAGCACAGCAGTCCAGAACCTTTAAAAGCAGGATACTTACTAATTACTCCAGTTTTCTTCCATATTATACTTAGAAGACATGACTACATAGAATTCAAATTACATAGAAGGAAAATTAGATGCTGATGACTTCTAAATTGAGATCTCTCTGGCTTTGGATCAGGGAAACCTTTAGGTCTAACACATCAAGCCAGCAGGCTAGAATTTTGGTCACGCAAGGAGAACGCTTCAACCCCTGACTTGCTGCAACAGCCAAAATGGTGAATATTCACTGTAACCCTTCTGTTTTCTTTCTACACTTGCTTCCTAAGAGGAGCCTCAAATATGCATAATAAAAACTGGAACATTTTAGACACTAAGTACAGCTGACCTTTACATAAAACTACTCTATTTCGATAATGTGTAAGAAATGATGCATTAGTAACCAACATGTCTGTTACGCTTTACAAAGATAGCGGGGATGCTGAAAAGCTTTCTTTTTTTCCAGCGGTATGCCTTTTCATTGCTCTAAGCCAAGTAATACACATGCTGCACCACAGTGGGATTATGATTTGAGAAGCTGGTGATCCTGATGTCCTGATCCCAAGACACGTTTCTCCAAACTCTGGCATACAAATTACAATTACATGTCCGCTAACCACGGGGCAACTGTTGGAAGGTCCTTTGTATGGGTAACTGCTGTAGAGAACTTGTGATTTAACTGAAGTGACACCAGCACTTGCAATAAAGAGCATACTCTCAACCCTAACCAAGGCTTGACTCCAACTCCACACAGTCCTCCTGTGGACCAAGCCACAAAGCCTTTTCCATATGAAAAATATTAAACTGATATAATTTAAAGCATGAATGTAAGCTCATTTGAAAGGCTGCAAAACCATGCATAGACATGGTTATTTCAATAGTAAAGTCGCAATTTTCAGTTCAGCTTCAGCTAACTGAAGGCATTTAAATGTTAAATCTATATAAGCCAGTCCTAATCTGAAAGATGTTGTTTTCGATAAGGGCCTGTACCAGCTTAACAGTGTAGGGAAAAATAAATCAATTTAAAGTGAGACTTGTTCAGTGATCATGTATGTCTCAGACCTATGACTGGAGGGACTTTGGTCTACTGACAGTAATCACACACTTTAACACAAGCCCGACATCATCTCTTCATCCACCAGACAAATAAAATTTCACGTTGGAAAACAATAATGACAACAAGTTAATATTTTCAGTAATAACTTATCTTCACAAAGAGCACTTGACCTTCATTGTAATTTCCACACAGCTTGCAGTAAACCACCTGAGTGCGTATAAAATGTAATGAATAAAGAAATATTAAAAATGATAGAATGTTATTAAAGTAGGTCACAATTCAAACAGCACAATTACTGAAAAAATGATGTTTGAAACTACATCACTCACAATCCTTCTCACACAGGATGAGCTACTCTATAATTTATTTTGCCTAACAACAGCTTCTGTCCATATTCTCTCTCTCTTTATCCCCAAAGACTCTATTAATGCAGCCCACTGTGCCGCATGACAGCATAATGCCCACATGAGGCATGAAATGTCACAGATCACAGCTTTACACCTGGCCAACATAATATATTCATCAAATTCTTTCAAGCAGTGGAAGCGTTTGTTGTTATTTTGTGGGTCAAGCCACACAGAGGCAGATGGAATGGGCACTTTATTTACACGTGAAGTCCCTAAGCCCATTCACTTTATTTATGACGGACAAAATCTGGCCTTACACAGTCATCTAAGAAGCCCTGGACCAAAGACATTGTTATTTTACAGAGATAAGGAAGAGCAGTTTCCTCCAAGGCTTCTGGATGATGATGAAGATTCATTTTGTTCCTTACCATTACATTCCACATACTCTGAACATCTTAGAAAGCTTAGAGTTGGGATTTTGATTCACATCCTAAGATGAAATCAGCATAATTAAGACCCATCTGTACGTTAAGGCAACTCCGACAGACAGTAACAAAATGATGAGACTCTCCCCAGCACTCACGACTGTCCCTGTGAAACCCCACAAATTCTGTAGAAACTGCACCACAAGCCTGCGTAACACAGGTTGGAGTGGTCAGCTCTTTACTTTTAACCAAGACGACACATGGATGCAGATACCGGCTTTACCCATCCTTCCATAGACTACGAAACAATCTAAACTGTCCACAGATACATGAAAATGTAGAAGGGAAATCCTTGGATGCAAAATGTATCACTTCAGACATTACGTATATTTTAAGTGATTTTGAAACAGTTTCTAAATTATAGACATTGATGTTATCATGAGAGTTTTGACAGAAATTTCTACATAAATAGCAAAAATCTTTGCTGTAAGGAGAGTATTAACCCTGTTATCTTTTAATTATCTGTGTTGCATATGAGTATCAGTGACACAGGTAGCTTAGAAGCATAGCCTCCTTATGTTTCAGCCTCCAGGAAAACAAAGTGTCAGGACAGGTCTTCCAATAGGAAAGAAAAAAAGTGTCTACTATTACATTGCTCTTCATATTTTGTTAATAAAATTATATACTAAAGTCTGGATACAGATCTAGTTTTATCTCTCAGCATCTACCACTGCTTCATGACTTCTAAGATAGACTGCAAGCACTTTGATAAACCGACTAAAAGGTAGCTCAGTAGGTACATAGCAATCCTCCAAGTTCCCAGAACCATATTTTGCCTGAATCACAACAAAAGCACCATTTTAAACCTCCAAAATAACACAAAGCCTCGTCTCCCCCCAAGAAACGTACTGCCATCCTACTGCTATTCCAGCCTGAGTACCAAAGAGTACTGATATTAAAACACACTCTCAGCTGGACAAAGACTTTTTAAAAAGTGCTTTTTTAAAAAGATTCAAGTCCAGAGAGCTAAAAGGAAAATCGTCATTATAGAGAAGAAAATATTTTACACATCAGCTCCTTCCTCCTGAAACACCAGTTTCAGTAAGATTTATCATCTCTTTACTACTGACAGGTGATTCTTCCATCCACTGGTCCTCATAAAACAGGGGTGAGAACCAGTGTACTAGAAGGAGAGGGAAATAAGCCGTGGCCAACTTGAACTGAAGGGGGACTTCTCCACAGGAAGATGGTAGTTCTCTAAATCAGAACTGAGCTTTGATGTGTGGTCTTGCAAAAAATGCCTTATTAGTCCCTGAAACAAGTAACTTCCATGCATTGACACAATCCACTGTAAAGACCACCTGGAGTTACCAGGGTGCACCATGTCACGTAACACTCAACCATGACAACCAGGGTTGACATGGTTTAGAAGAACCTGCAACTAATAATATGCATGCAAAGAGATTACAGCTAACATGACAAAATTTCAGGGCAGGGAGGAGTGATGGGGTAAGACTACCTTTACCTATCCCTCCACAAAAAGGAAGCTAAGTAGAAAGGAAACATCAAGTAATGCTGAGTGTCTGGATTTTCTTTTGGTTTAGCAGCTCAAGGTGAAGAAAACCCTTGGACGTGTGGAGTTGCAAGGCAGGTGTGCCCGGAGAGCCTCGGGCCCATAGAGGAGAAAGCACATTGACCAAAGCAACATATCCGGAAGGAAGGTAAAGCATTCACTTCATCCCCATGATGAAGTGAAAGCTCAAGTTTTCAAATGAGATGTAAAGTAGAGCCCTGACCATTCATCGTCATTAAAGATCCCATGACAATTCTTGCAAGAGTAAAAATGTTAACTAACATGTCCTGGCCAATATCCAACTTGGATAATTGCATTCTGCTTCCTAAATTCCCCTTGCAGTTTCAATTGGATTAGTTTTTCTTCATTTCTCTTCCCCAAACCCCTCCTGCATAATGTTTCTAGCCCAGAATGGCTGCTGTATTCCACTCCAGAGGTGCGTGAATTATCAGTGTTGGGCAATCCCAACGTACATTTTTTATACATTAGTCAGAGAAAATGCTCTGTGAGCCAGAGTAATACCCTCACCTCTCACTGAGGAGTATTTAACTTTTCAAATAAGAAATCCCACTGATGTTCCTAAGATTATTTTTTTTTCTAAATATTGCCCTGCAAGGAATGGTAGGGGTACCAAACCCAGCCTCCTGCCAAGTAGAAAAGTCCTTTGCTGAGCCGCATCCTCAGCTTAAGGAACCAGATGCGGTTGCTTTGACTTCAACAGAACTCTGCTACATTAAAACAGGAGTAAATATTCATTCGGTATTTTTCCACTATGTCACTCATGTTTAATTGTTGCAAGAATCAAAGAAGTTGGCTGTTGAATGCATCAATCTGTGGATATAAAACAGGAATATCGGAACGTATTCTCCTCGCTTTCAACTGGCTTGCACAATCTTCACGCTAATTTAAAGGAAAGTTGGAGGTTCTTTAACTTGGCATATGGATGAAAAATGAAAGTGCTGTGAAATACGGATCTCCTGTTGTTTGTTACATGTACACTACTGTAAGTACTCAAAATACTATGGAAGCAAACTGAAAAGTCCTGACCCAATGCATTTTATGAAACAGGAGGAGCAAAGGTGATTTATGTGCATAAAAGCAAAAACTGACAAGCCTTTGATTTTCTTGTACAACAATCCCAAAACGATTGTCAAGACTGCTTAGGTTTTTCGCCCTCTGCACTTCCTGTAATAAGACCATTTTATCCAACATGCTGTTTTATAGACACTGCGTAAAGGGTCATTTCCATCTGCTATCCAGGTTACTCAAAAGAATAGTTTTCATTCCCTCTTCCAAGGACTCTTAGCAACAGTTGAGAATTGCTCGTTTACATTTCCAGCCTGCTTCTGCATCCCTGGTAAGGCGTAAAACCACAGACGTGCCACCTATTTTGTTCTTTAGAGCTCTGACAGCAGAAGGACATCCTTAAAAATCCAATAGAGCAATTGTAGGCAGCCTGCAGTCAGATGAATGGGGAACACAGAGAACATACCCATTTCAGTATTTCCTCATGAGTATCATAAACCTTCTCCTTTCCCCCTTGTAAACAGTGAATTCACTTAATAGGTGTCACTGTGAAAGCATCCGTATTTGCCAGCTCCAGGCTGGGTTAGCTGCAACGTCACGCTTACTTCCCTACACAAAGCGCGGAAGGAGGCGATGTGGGACCCCCAATAGCACCCTATTTCAGTGGGAAATGCTCCCAGTACTAAGGTATGAAAATGAGTGGTGAAACTAAAGGTCGGTACCAGAGGGTGAATATCGGGCATAAGCATGACTTACGCTCATCTGATGAGTGCAGATGGATCTGTAAAGGAATTTTATATCAGAATCAGATGGTTAAAGAAAAACAGACTACGTTCCTGATCTGCAGCACACATACGAAGTTGGTAAGGAGAAAGCTGATCATCAGAAGTGACTGACTCAATTTTCTGCTGCTCATGTACTGCCATTCTGGGTACCAGTCTTGACTCCAGCTTGGCTCCTTCTGCACACAAAGGTTGACATCAACATGGGAACTGACACCCTTCCTCAACTAATACTCATCTGTTCCCATAGTTTTGTTCCAGTGGAGAAATGGGCTTGAGCTGGAGAACACTGAAGTGTTCATCCTTATGGTAAGTAGTGCTTAAGATTACCTGGCATTTCTACAGTAAACATAGGATTTAAAGCTTAGTCCTCTCACTGAAATATAATTTCAAAATTGTACAACTGTTCATCAATGGCCTCAGTTTCATGAACAACCTGAAAAAAAAAGACTGGAGTAAGATGTCTTTCAGCCACTCCTTCCTTCCCACTTACATTTTTTTTTTTTTTTAAGACTACTCTATTTGGAGTGGAGATGTTAGCATTACTGCGCTCTGAAACACAGTAGTCACTGCCACAACAATCAATAAAAAAATTAGCATGACTACAGGAACAGAAGCTTGGGATTAGAGAGATCTAAAAATGGAAGGATTTCCCTCCCCTCTGCATCCTGACGAACCCTTCCAAAACCTGACTGTAAACATTTTAATTCTCTGTCAGCTTGCTGGAGGAAATCATTACAGAGGCAAAATTAGAGAGCACCGGGTGCCGCTCTGCAATAAGCGTCTGTCAGTCAAGCAGGCGTCACCCTGCAAGTCACCCCAAGCACTTCCATCCTCCAATCCAGGAGAAGGGTGCTGGACACAGAGGGTTTGCTCAGAGCACTGCTCGAGTGATCAGGCCAAAGCTGTACTTCAGCCAGTCAGGGGCATGATATTTTATTTTTTTATTTATTATTTAAGCCAGAGTCATTCTCTCTCCTCTCCCTGGCTCAAGCAGTTTATACATTTAATTCAATTTTAAGAGATACGTGTTTGTTTACTAGAGCAAACAAAAACCAGTAATGAAGAGCTGCAGCTAAAGAGAAGTAAGCAACCTGCTTGTCTTCCACTCAAAATTAAATTTTTAGCACCAAATATTGACATTAGAAGGTAAGCAGCTTAGTTCCACATCTGCTTTTCACACCTTCCAAGTACGCACCAGAGAATTTAGTGCGAGATCGCTGAAGGATACATGCTGACCTGTGCTGTGATTTCAGCATTATATCCCACAGAAACCACCATGTAAAATGTGTTTGGGTTCCTCGGAATAAACCTTCATCCCCCAAACCGCCAAGACCATCAGCCTCAGGAATCTTCTTCCCTTTTATCTCTAGTTTTCCTTGCCTTCATTCCTTCCAGCATCACAGACAGAATAAACCATACACAGAAGAGAATAATGGTACCATGTACCACTGCACTCTACTTAGTTAAGGAAATACATTCAAGCAGGAGACCTCACTGTCAATTAAAGGAAGAAGGGGAAGGAAATAAAAAAAAAAAAAGACCAGAAGAACCTGTTGCAAAAAAAAAAAAAGAGAGAAAAATTATTTAATTCAAATTAAAGCTTTGGGTTTGGAGCTCTTTTTTTAGATTTTGAGTTTAGATTCACCAACCACATGAATACCTACAAGCAATTTAAGATCACAATTAAAAAAGCACAATCAATTCAGCCCAGATTGCTTAAATCCAACATAATTATTTCGCATAGAACTATTGAAGTCTACTGAAAACATAGCTGCAGCATTAGAGGGTTATTTGCTCCAAGGACCTTTTTAATATGGCTGTATTGTAATACTGCAGTGCAAAAGCCTCTCTAGCCATAAAAAGAAATTTAGCTCAGAAACACAACTTGTGGGCAATGAAAAATACATTTGCTTCAATTTGCACTCATTTAATGATAGCATTATTTAACAAGATCAGTTAAAACGACTATCCTCAGAAGACATAGCAGTGCACCTCTTCTCACGAAACTCCTAGGGCACCAAAATGAAATTCATTTCTCCAAACCAAACATTCAAAGCAACCAGCAGCACTAGAAAGCCCATATTTAAAAGGGAGAAAAACATTTTGTGACTGACCACAAAAAACAGCCCCTCTCTCTCCTCTCGATACCCCCTCCCCCCCATTTTACTTTAAAACTGTCATATATTTCACTGGCAAAGAAAATTATATTCTTTCACTGGAAGTAACAACGTATTTGTGACTACACTTTGATTTCCATTCGAAATCAAGAACACACACATTGAGAAACAGCTACTAAAATCTGGGTGTATACTGTATCACATCACTAGTCAAACCCCATATATCCTCGCATAATTATTTTCCTACAAGGTTATGCCTAATTGGCTACTAGCCTAACTGATTAATCATCTACATTACAAGAAGGCGTTGAGAAAAAGGCTGAAGGGCAACAAAATATTTATTCGGGTTGCGAATATTAAACCAACAGGGGACAGCTGGTTCAAGTTGCTCCTTCCAGGCTGCGCACGCATAGGTGGATGGAAAGAAAACCCTGCTAAAGAGTCACACGCACAGAGAAATAAGAAAGAAACCGGTGTCTCACGTTCATTCCCACTACGGTCGCGAAGATGCTCGCTACAGCTCTAAGTTGGCTTTGCCCGGCTCTGGAAGTGTTAAATTATTCCACACGCCACCGAAACAGCGGGTTCTCCGAGCAGAGCCGCGGTTCGCATCTCCCCGCCCGCACGTCCCAATCGCGCAGTTCTCGCCGACTTCGCCCCGGCTGGCAGACGAGGAGGCACCGGGCTGGCCGGGCATCCCTCCCCGCCTCCTCAGCGGCTCCTCCGCTGCCGCCCGCCGCGCCGCGCCAGCGCCTCCCTCCCGGCAGCCAAAACTTTGCGCCGAAGTCCGCCGCCGCCGCTCCGCGCCTTTCCCTCCGCACCCAGTTACGCGGGCGCGGCCGCCCCGGCAGCTGCACTGGCTCCCGCGGAGAGCCGGGACCCCCACCCCACACACACACACACCTGCGCAAGGCGGCAGCGCGGAGGAAGGGCGGGGGGGGTGCGTGTGTGGAATCGAGGAGGCCACGGGCGACTCCCCCCGCGCAGGGCCGCGGCCAGCCCCGCGGTTGGCTCCGCGGCTCCCCGCCGCCGCCTCCTACCTGCAGCCGGCGCCGCTCCCCGCAGCGTCCCGCTCATCCTCCTCTGGCGGCGGGGGGCGGGGGGGGTGCGCGCCCCCTTCCCTTCCCTGCGCTCCCGCTGCTGGGCGCGGAACCTGCGCCGGCGGACGCGGCTCCCCGGCGAGCAAATCCGCGGCGCTCTCCGCGCAGCGGCAGCCCCTCGGCGGCGGCGGCAGCGGCAGCGCCGGTCCCCTGCAGCCACCGCGCTACCGCATTCCCCCTAATAGCGGGGCGCGGCGCACCCGCGCCTGGGAGCCCCCCGCCCCGCCCGGCCCGGGAGCAGGAGGCGGCGCCCGGCGGGTCCCCCCCTCCCGCCCAGCAGCACCGGCCCCCCCGGGTGGCAGCAACCGCCGCTCGGCCACCCTGCCCCGGCCTTCTTTCTTGGGGCTCTGCGGCTTCCAACTCGCTGTCCGCCCGCACCGTCCCTCAACCTCACCGACCCGCGGCACCCCCTTTCCTGTACCTCCTCCCGTCATCCACTCCCCAGGCTGCTGCCTCTTCCTTCTGCCCCAAGGGCCGGTGGGTTATTTGAGAGAAAGCAGAAGAAAGTCATTCCAGCGCACAGGTGGTGGTACAGAGGCCGGGCTGGTCATCACTCCCGGCTTCGTGGCAGGGGGGCTGCAGCCAAAAGCTGAATTTGGGGAATGGGACACTTGAACCATTGCCCAGGCTGGGCACCATCGTCCCTGGCAATGGGCAGACAACAGGTAGCAACTGTGAAGATTCACGTGCCTTTGGCCAGCAGAGGTAGGTCTCTCAAGTCAAGCGTAGACACTACAAGGCGTTCTGGGCCCAGCGGGACATGGCATTGCACTTCCTTCCCATGTTGACTTCTTTTCTTTGGCCAGTTCTGCCAGGCTCTCTCACAAGAGGTTTGCTTCCTGGCTGCTGTCTCTCCTGTACCAAGAGGAAGAGTAGATGTCTGCTCTTGCTGCTTGAAAACGGACTTCGAAGGCAGAAATACTTCTGAGTGACAGCTTATGGCCACAGTAGATCAAACTTCCCTTTTTGTTCACAGTTTGATGTTAAGTATTTATCTCGGAAGCTCTGACCTAACCCAGCTCTGTCAATAGGTGACTGGCCTGCTGGGCAGTGTTCAGGAAGGAGAATTACCATCTGTGTACTGACATCTCTTGTGCTCTTCTTGTCCACTCTTTCAATGGGATGTCACCAAACAGCAGAATTAATCCCTGGCAAAGAAGAAATTCATGTGTGAGCTTGCAAACCACAGCAGTGAGACAGTGATTAAAGTTCTTGTCTAATTCTAGGAGATCAAGCTTGTAATAGCTAGAGAATGAGACTTAAGCTGCTTTACGTATTCCTTCATATGTAAGATCATTAAAGCATCTGTGGTTACTGTACCTCATAGAGAGGGAGCCTTGCTGGAGGCGTTAATAGTTGCTAAATTCGGTGGCTACTGACATGTGACAGGGTGTTAACCTTTTGTCAGTGTGACCCGACACATTTGACTAAACCATTTTTCCTGGCCCCAATCTCTTACCAGCTCTCCCGAGTCCCATATTTATTACAAGAGTAATAGCTCTTCCTGCTTAATAGGCTGCTTTGATGCAAACCTTGAGCCATTTGACAATGGCTGCCTCAGACATTGTTATCCTCAACTCGTGGGTGATAAAAGATGAATAAAGCTGTCAAATATCCTATTGATTATGTGACTGAGATATACCCCGATTGCCCTTCTTACGTTCAGTTTCTTCCATTCTATTTCTTTTCTGGGGTTTGGGTGAGGTTGGAAAGAGGAACCATGCCTACGAAACAACCCTGAACTTGCAGTCTGTCTGCCCAATCTTCTCCAATCCCACCATGTCTATGTGAGGAATTAAATTCTCAGCAAAAATATTTGTCAAATCTCAAGCCCTGCATCCTTCCAGTGTTAAAATTATGGTGTGTCTGACTGAGGCCCCAGTAGTTTTCTCACTTTTGTCTTCTTGCCTGGTTTTGGAGGGAGAAGTTTGGTAGGAAATCCGTCAGGTTCCCATAGTGACTGGATTAAGCCACAGCTGTGGGCTTGTGATTCAGGTACAAAGCGAGATTTAAGACATTGGGGTTTAGCCAGCTCCAGTAGAGATTCCTCCCTCTTTTTAGCAAAAATACTTGCTAAAGACAGGATGATCAGTTGGGTTCCAAAGCTTGCTGTTGGTGTGATTAACTCCCTGAGCTTTGGGAAGGCTCCCAACTCCCATAGAAAGAGCATAACAATGCATAGCTGTACCAAGAGCATCGAATGTACAAATGCTTATCTGCAACCCCATCCAAACAAAGAGATACAGAATCGGGAAATGCTTGCAAAAGATCACTGAAAGAGATCTATATGCAAGTGACATTAATTTCCATTCCTTAAACGCAGATGTCTGAGCAAAAAAGCCACATAAGTGCCTCTGAATAAGAGAGCACTGGAGTGCTCACACAGAGCTGTCTGAGCTCCAGTGCCTCTGAGTCAGCTGGGAAGCAGAGTGCCACAAACAGCTGGGCAAGCAAAGGAGCAAGCCCCGAGAGAGGGAGCAGGAGCAAAGATGCTGCAGTGCACAACTGCAGTGAGGGACTGATTATACTCATCTCTGAGCACGCAGAGTTTGAAATGGAAATGAGGAGAAGGTTTCCCTGCCACACTACCCAGCAGCTACAGTAAACATTGCTCTAAGACAACAGGGAAGCAAGCAGCATGCAACGTGGACTTTGTTTTGTCTCACCGTTATTCAGCTCATCTCAGAGGTTCATTTAATTGTTACTCAAATAGTCCCATACAGTAATGAAACATTAAGAAAACACTGTTTCTAACTTCACATCTTGACATTGATATTGAGGTCTCCCTGCATGTGGAGACTTCAGCTTGCACACTCAGAGCAGAGCAAATTATCAGTTCTTTACCCAAGTCCCATCCTTACAGGCTTGGAAACAAAATACTGCCTGCAATGCAATGCAAAGGCCTCCAGAGTCAGGAATTCTAGAGGCCTCACATCTGAGCTGCAGAGTAAGCACACTGCATCCTTTTGCAATCAGGCATGTCAGAGAATGCTTCAGGTTGTAGTGGCTACTCAACCCAAAATTCCTATGAGGAAACCAAACCCACCTTCACTGATGTACTTTAGTTCTCCTTGAACCTTCAAAACTTCCAGTCTCGTAACTTCCAGGCAAGGATCAATGGAAATGTCTAGTAAACTTTTGCCTCTGCCAAAAAGAGAAGTTTGACGTTCCTTGTCATCATCCTTTATCACAGCCTGGGATTCTTTTCCTTCTTTTTTATGACTTTAGGAAACTCCTGGCTTTCTCAGCCAGGACATGCATCTTCTGATGGCACCTGGAAAAAAAAAAAAAGAAAAAAGGAAAAAAGAGACTTCAGATCACTGTTTTAGTCGGGACAGAGGTACTTAATCATCAAATACATGCCCAGGAATACCACAAGTCTCATATGCATAAATGTTCTGAATTTTATGCCGCGATGCTTTTACTTTAGGACTTCCCAATCATGGATCTCATGGAGCTTAATACAGGTGTCATTATTACTCCCAGGTGTCATTATTACTCCCATTTTACCAGACAACTGAAGTGAGGCAGTTGCTGTTTCAGTAGTGGCACTGTCTGGAAGTAGATCAGGTAGCATGACTTGGCTTTACATCTTTCAAATACACACAGAGTGATTTGGAACCTTAGCTGGACTACAAAGATGATCTTTCTTTCTGGAGGTTTCCTTTTGACCTCTGCTATAAAAACTATCCTGTATCCAACAATCAAAAGCAGGAGACACTTTCATCGGAAGTGACACTAATAGATTGTAGAGCCTTACGTCCCTGCTATTCCCACTGCTCCAGGTTCCCTCCAGCCCAAGCAGCTCTGGGAGGCATGTTCTGGGATTATTGGTATAACATCACTTCCACTTCTATCAGAGACAAATGATCAACGTTTTCTTTACGATTTCCAGACAAATGCAGTAAGTTAAAAGGGATTTCCGAGATACTTCCCAATTAAGCGCATTGCATCACTGGAGCATCCACCACATACTCTTCCAGTAAACTCCAGTCTTTAGACTAATATTCAGATGTAAACATTGGTCTGGATTTACATCCACAAAATACACACCCACCCCCTTCATCCACTGAAATAATTTAGTATTTTAATGCAGTAGTCACCCCCAAAAAATACTGCTTCCCAAAGTAAAAAACATTAATAATAATTGCACTATTTCTTCCTTAAAATATATTCCTCCATATGATTTCTCTAGAGGAAAACACAAAAGATCTCTTTTGACTGCCTCATATTCCCTTTCTAAAGCATTTGAGAAATCAAATTTTAATAGCTTAAATATGAATTAAGAAAAATAAACTTAAAAACTGAGATTCACATTGCCTAATATTCTGTTTGGACATATTTATACCAGTAGCAATACTGTAGTCATCCAAGCAGGAAACAAAAACAATACATATCTCTCCAGTCACAAATAAAACTAATTTTAAAAATCAACTATTTCCAGACTAGATTTTTTCATTCTTTTCATAAAAATGGAAGGATGGTGGCTAGAGGGGAATTCATACTTAAAACTAATTTAACAATAAATTAGTGCAAAACATACATAACATGTGTAGGACTATTTTATGGAAATAAAGATGCTAAATTCAGCCAAGAAATTATTTGCTGTGAATTATTCACTTAGTTCAGTTGGTTCCTGAACCTTTATAAAGGTTCTGTGGAAAGTAGAAAAAAAAATAAATCAAGCATATGCAAAGCAAAACAGCATCAAAAGTCAAAGAAGTCTCCAAGGGAGATGAACTTCAATGCCAGAGCAGGGTAAACAAATGGAATTATTTACAATGTAACATTATCATTTGCAAGGATATTTTATTCATTATTTAATCACACACTGAGTCTCCCTTGTAGCCTGTGGTAGACGACATAGCCATTTTGTTCCATCTTTTACCTGCCATGTATGAATGTAAATGATATAGTTTATTTAACATTTGTTTACATCACGCAAGCTATTGCCTCCTGCCTGTGCTTAGAACATACTTGTTTCCCTCCATCTGCTCATAGGGGGCACGCAGATCTCAAGGTTGCAAGAAATCAGTAGATTAAATGACCGACTACAGATGATTCCTCGTCTCTTTGATCCCCAGATAGCAAGCTGGCACGTCTGCCTCCAGAGCTCTTCCTCGTACTGAGCAGGAAAAAACCCTCAAAGGATATTCAAGTCAAAAGCCGGTGCACTCGGTGGCACATTGGACTGAGACTCTGTTAATTGCCACATGTCACCTTCCTCGGCAAACCGAACCGTGCACAACAACATAGTGCAGAAAAACAGACAGACGTTTTTATTGAAAGAGATATTAGCACAAACAGCAGCAGCACTATAAAATCCAGTACAAGAAAAAAATTCATCCCGCTTATCAACACTTGCTATTCATTTTGGTTGGTGCAGAATTTTCTTATTGGCAAGCTGAGAAGGAAAAGGAGGGTTTGTGTTTCAAGAGTGTCTTGCACAACAGCCTAGAAAGGATGAGCTTTTTATCTCAGCACAGAGTTAAGCAAAATGGGCTCAAGATCATGATTTTTGTCTATAACTGAGCCTTAGTTTCACTGTCTATTGCTATTTTCTGTACGCTCTCACATTGAAGACATCCAATATTCAAGCTAGGTTTCAAGAATCTCATGATTTCCTTCACAATTTGCATAACCATGTGTATCAATCGAGTGCCAAGCTTAAGCACCTCTTTGCCTAATCCCCTAATTTGCAGGGGCGGTGGAGGGGGGACAAGACAGGGGCGGTTCTGTTCAGCAATGCAAATCAGCCAAAGGAGGATACTGCCAGGATTAGCGTAATCCAACGGCTACAACTATTTAATTTTGAGACTAAGGATGATAAAACCTCTTTTCCTAGTCAATCATTGTGATCGACTTGCAAAAAAATGGGGTGCAAATCAGTCTAAGTTAATGAAATCAGCACAATTATGTCAAATGACACTGCTGAGCATGAGGCCTTGCGTTAGAAGCATCCCACTATTGCTGTGCAGGGAAGTCAACAAATTATAAGAGACCATATAATTAAGAGCTTATCAAAGCACTTTATCCCATCAAGCACTACCTTACAGATACCAGGGATTACTTTTATTAACACTTAAGGAAATGCAGAGCAATGAGGATGCTTGAAACATCACAAGGCACTCAGAGCGAGCCAGGAACGGAAGGTGACATACCACTGTACATCCTAACTGATTAAGGAGGTTACCCAGGGAAACAGGAGGAAGAGAGTCATTGCCGGCTGAAGCTGATCCAGGGTCTGCTGTCACTGCCAGTTCCATCTGCGAGCAAATCCCAACTACAAGACTGCTGAGCTTCCTTCCTAACTTCTGCTGCTGTTAGCATGATCTCCCCACCAGTCCCTATGAGAACAATTACATGCTCTGTCTCCTTTCCTTCCTATTGGATTGTCTCAAATAATAAAGGTGTTTGCAAATATTAATTGTCTCTCAAAAAGCTAGGACCTTCAGATGGTGATTGCTGAAAATGAGGATTTTACACTGGAAGAATGAACAAGCCCTACTAACAAATGCAAACCTACAGGCTGTGAACAACCCTCTGTCACGTTACAGAGGATGTCATACTCAGTTTGACTTAACTTGCCAAACTCATTTGATCCTGGTACTGCGTGCAGCCTAATGAAAACAGTATTAGCTTCATTTACTGTAGGTGATTTCTTAATAGCCAATTTACATTCCTCTAATAACCCATCCTCACCTTCCTCATCTAGGGTGTACATGGAGCCAGCTGAGACTTTAACAGAGACTCTGACACTGACAAATGCCTCTTTTTGATCACCTGAGGTTGTATGAATCTATCACATACATATCAAAATCAAACACAAAGTAAGGGAAGCATTAATTAAACCATATCAAACACAGACTTGACAAGACTATGATTTAAGTATAAAACTGCCTGAAGAATTGTGATTCAATATTTTAGTTCGTAACCCACTTTTTATATCACTGTACAGAACTGAAAACAGGGAACACTTCCCCCCTCTGCTCCCTTCATCTGTTTTATTTTATCTTTCAGCTTGAGCTGGCAAGTCTGTCTCAGCATCGCCTATGAAAACAGGTGACAGAAATTGCTCAGTGAGTTAAAAGAGAAAAAAAAAAACTTGCAAACGAATTACCTATTCTCATACCCTGTCCCCTAATTCCAAAGACAGAAACATCAGCACACCATGGCAGGGGGTTGGAACTAGATGATCTTTAAGGTCCCTTCCAACCCAACCCATTCTATGATTCTATTATCTGTCAAAGGATGCTGTTCCTTCTCCTCCAGCTCCAAGTCTGAGAATTGCTCCATGAAACTTATGCAGGTTCCCCTGTGACTCTTCATCTCTATAAAGATCATCCTAGATCACAGAAATGTTAAAAAAAGAGCACAGCCATTCTCAAAAAGCTAGCAGGCATAGCTGGTTGGATCACTAGGGAACAGTGAGGGCTGACTTACCAAAGGTTTACTTTGGATGTTAATCTGGTGCATGCAAAAATGCTTTAGACGAGAAATCTTGAGACTAAAAACTCTTGTGAGATTTCTAACACTCCCTGCGCAAAGTTCAGCTAGAACCAGAAAGTCTAGGGGGTCAAGAAATCTACAAAGAATAAAATTTAAACAAACCTTTAAATCTAAATACCTATATCCATCTAATATAAATCACATAACCACTCCTACTGAACATCATGGAGGAATCAGTTGTGGGCAGGAGCAGAAAGATACGTGATACAACAGAGGTAACTGCTGTAGTAGTAACCCAGAAGTGATCCAGGGGGCTAGCGCTGTATGTGGGCATACACCACCTCCTGTATTAATTTGTTAAGTGCTTTCCAGCCTATCTCCCATCCTTTAATGTCAGAAAGGCATATGAGAATATTAAAAAGACCAGTCAGGCCTGGCATTTGACACCAGCGGAGGTCAGGGACACGACCTCCAAGTCAGAGCCTGTTGGGAGGGTAATGCTAACTTTCCTCTAATACCTTGCAATTTCCTTTTCTCTTTGACTCTAGGGATATCCTCTTTCTTCCTCTTGATTTCGGGCTAGGCTTTTTTTTTTTTTTTCTTTTTACACTTCTCTGTACATAACCCTCTTCTGTTTGCTTCTCTGACTTCATACGTAAGAAAGAGAAATAATGCCTTTTTTATCAACAGGAATTCATCACTTGTACCTTTTGATAAAAATAGGTACTCTGTCTTATATTTCCACTCACGTATCACTGGCATCCAAAAGCACCTATCATTTGAGCCTTGGCACTGTGAAAAGATGATCTTACACAAGAATAAGATGCAAAATTTTCCCCTAGAGTGATAAGAACCTTCTCTGGAAACCTCCTCGTTGTTTGCTGCGAACACAGAGCTGGCCCATTGCTCACTTTGTAATCTTCTGCAGTAGCCACAGTCTGAGGCCTTTGCATTTCTTCAGTTTTATGATGAGTTTACTACCAAGCTATCTTCACTATGCTACTCCTCACTTGGATGTGACAGGGAATTAAATTTCATTCACAGCAGGATGATGATTATTATTATTATTATTGAGCTGGATACATCTGAAGGAGCACAAATGTCACACCATCGCTCCCATACATCACTTTGGCTTCTTTGCCATCTGCTCCTAGAGTCCTCACTCAAAACAGTTTCAGCATTCTCCGTTATTGTCTCCAAGTTTGCTTCCGCTGACCCAGTTTAATTGCATATTTGCATCCTTGTGTTACTTGGCATGCAAGTTAGTGAAGTTGATGTGTATCATTTATCTTACTCCTCCCCGCCCCCACCAAACTATGTACTTTTGGAAATTTGGTACTCATTACTCTTTTTTTTGACAGATCCTGGTACAGCTTGAAAATGCTCCACAAGACTTATCTGCATTGGCCACATTGATTTATCAGATTAATGTAACTTCTTTGAAGAGGCTTTCAGTAATAATCAGGTCTATTGTGTTCACAAAAGTAATTCTAAATGCAGAAATGTTAATTAAGATCCAGCGTTCTGATTTGGCTTGTTGTTAAGATAAGGATAGCTCTGAAATTCAGTTCTGTTTGGCTTCCAAAGCCTTGAAGAAGTTCAGGGGTTCCAGAAGCAGAAGGCCACCTCAAGCTCTCCCCTTTCCAAAATACATGCAGCTTCTGCAGACCTCTGCCCTTGGTCTTCCCCTGCATTACCATAAGGACAAAGCAACAGGCAGAGACAGCATTAATAAGATGAGACTCCTTATTTCTTGGCACAGGTAATGTAATAGAGATGGAGGCTTCCAAACAACAGGGAAATGTACGGTTAGAAGAGCCTAAAACATAAAGAGGCTAAAACTAAACTAGAAGATCCTAGACCATATGTTGATTGTTTCATGAACTACAGAAATTGTATTAAAACACATATGACATTTTATTTTTCAAAGTTTTCCCCCTATTCTCAGTTAGCACCACCATCGCTTGATGAATAATGCCTCACTGTTTTCCAAGTAAAAATGTGTTGGTTTAAAATGGAGTCCTCTCTTACAGACTTGTCCTAATGCAAGTGGTGTCAGCAAAACTGTATCTAAATGTCTACAGATAGTGTCCTTTCAGGGGTTTTTTAGCCCCCAGTGGGGAGAAAGGGCTTGGATATTATACTTGTTGCTATGGTAGCTACTAAAACTGCTGCTCACAAGAATTTTTGAATTGCTCTCTGTATTCAAACATGCTTTGAAATAAGGTTAAAAATCAACAGTTACAGCACTATTAAAGAGCCAATTACTGAGTTCTTTATGTTTTCCAAAATAAAAAAAAAATAGAAGAAGCACTTAATGTCCTCTCTGCATCTCAGTTGTGTTAATACTAAATCACATGCAGTCTGTAAAGATTTTTCAGAACAGAGATTTCAAGCAGCCCTTATAAATAATTTAAATTATTTATATAATTAAATTAGAATGCACTATACTTCTTTTTCTTGATAATTTCAGACATGAGTGCCTGCTATAAATGTGATCCCTAGTTGGAGACAAGCTGCATATCAAACAATACTTGCAAAAAAAATGGTATGAAAATAGATATCTAGGCATCGTGTGTATTTCTGGGTCTGAAGAGGCACTTTTCCCAGCTTGTCTCACTGCGCACACTTCACACTAGCTGCTGGACCAGAATGCTGCACAGGGTCTCCAGATCTGCCGCTTGCTCGTCCTGATCTTGCCATCCAAACATAAGCAGAGACTTTCCCACGCCATCTCTGTTCGCTGTTTCAGACTCATTTAATTGTATTTTCAGAGACAGCCTCCATAGTCATGCTACTCTCATGAGACAGTACGTTGGACCACACAAGTGCAGTTGTCATAGCCAAGGGTGACAATGGGTCAGAATGAGTCTTTGGATAGGCAGCCACATCTCCCTGGGTTTGCTGAAACATCTCTGAAGCATTTTTGTGCCCTCATTATGGTACTCATTTCATTATTGTAACTGATAATTAAAATAGAAACATTACAATTGGTGTACTAGCCCAGACAGAGGGACTGGCTATCCAGGATCCTGCCCACTTTCACCAAGACCAGCACATGCAGTTTTGAGATCCAGATGGAAAGGGAATGGTCGATGCTCAAATGAGACCAAGAGAGCGTGAGATGAACGTGCACTAAGGAGCTTTCCTCTACAGCGAGCCCCAGAGAAGAGAGATAAAGAAGAGGGTATGGAACAAAAGCTGCAGTGTTCAAGGAACAGCTTTGTTTTGCATTACTCTCAGAGGTTTTTGTCTGAATTAATAAACAATGCCCTAAGGGAAGAGGTTGGAAGAGACTTTGGCAAGATGTTAGCCTTTTCTTAGTTGGGGAGACAAGCCAGCAGCCATACAGAGGTTATGGAATAATCTGCCCATAGGGAAGCTTCTTCTTAGCTCTCATTAGTTAGAGGTGAGGTTATACCCTCAAGCATGAAGCACAAATCTAGGAATTTTAAAAGCATTAGTAATAAGAAATCCACTACTAGCATTGTTTCAGGTCCTTTTAATCGACCATAATGCAAATATATTAAAAATGTTTAAAGGATACTTGAAAGGAGTTCCAGAAAACAGTCCTCTCTGCTGGTATCATGTTTAAATCTGTTACAATGCCCAAAGAAAATTAACTCACGTCTTAAATAATTCATGCATTTATTGGGTCAGAGGCTCTTTCAGATCTGATGCTCTGCCAATAGAAATGGCAGAGATACAAATGAGAAATCAGACAGGAGCATTATCCATAGAGTTTGAAACTGGATCTAATCCCAGCCCTCTTGAAGTAAGATGTGTTCTGATTAGAAGCTGGTTTTCAGGCTTGCTCCTTCTGAAAGCAATGCAGGTTTTCCCAACAGGTGCACTGCCTTCAAGTCATATTAGTTATAAGCAGAGCCACACAGTTTAGAATAGTAGTAACAGAGAGATTGTGTAAGTTACTTGAATGCAGACAAGAGTTTAAGCTAGCCACAGCCATATTAAGTCTTTCTGCAACATGAGTAAACAGCCAGCACTGACTTCTAGAGCTACAGAGAGGATAATATGAACAGAGGGGATAAAATGACTGCATTAACCCACACGCTGCAAGGCGAGATACAGCTTTCTGTTCTCCTGCACCTGTAAGTCAGTGCAACGTATCCCAGGATGAGCAAAATATGCAAAGACTGAGTTAAAATCCTGGAAGGGAAACTTTTACATCAGTTGTTACCAGTGAATTGTCTCTGTTGGAAGCACTCCAGGAATAGTTGAATTAATTCAGCCAGGGTGTTGCAAAAGGCATGGATAAGCAACCCAACATCCATTTGGGAGAGGTGGTAATGCGGCACTACACTGTTTGGAGATAATCAGATGTCAGCCTGGCAACTCTGCTGATACGGTCATTAAAAGATGGGCTCAATTCCATGAACACTCCCAGGTTTTTCATCCCTTGAGATGGAAACAGCTTTACCCCACTTAGAAGAAAAATGAATATTTTGCATATATAAAGCTCTTTTATCCCCAAGGACTTCACTCAATATGGACTAGATTTATAAATAGCCTACCAGCAGGTGCCTTTGGAATTGTGATCAATTACTGATAGTCTAGCCCTACATGTACAGTGGAACCTGGATCTCAGTATAACTGTGAACACACAAAGGCAAAAGGATTAGGATCCCATTGCTTGTCATGTGCAAGTGTTAGGTAGGCAAGAGAGAATGCTACTTGCAAAGTTGAACAGACTCATGGAAGACAAATTTTCACTAGGGGCTCAATTCTGCAAATCACTTAGTTCCCTGTCACTGAAGAAAAGACAACAAAAGATGACAAATTCAAGTAATGTTAGATGTCCAAATATGAGGTCAAATGATTCTGATGCTCCTAACAAGATGTCTAAAAGTTATCTTAGATATAGAGTCTTTGTGCAATGAATAACTTTTTCCAAATAAAAAACAAGAGTTCAATTAGATGACTAATTGCTCCAAAAAAAAGCATGAAGCCTACCAGAAAACTCTTCACATCAGGGGTCTGACCACCCAGTTAGTATTTCCCATCAGGAATAAGTACACCTGAAGTGACCCAACCCTGTCATTCTTGTGGACCTACCGAAGCTGATGCCGTGTTAATTTTAGCTCTCCAAGAAAGCACCAAGTCAGGAGGTTGTAAGAGCACTAGGAGAACAGCTACATTTCTTTAAGAAAGGCATAACCCTGGGACTAAACTCATTAAAAACAAAAGCAAGAGCTAATTATGTACCTAGTATGGTTATTTTTTCTTAGAAAAATATTTCTTTAACCCAACCACTTGAACTAATCCACCTGCATATTAAAGGTATTACTTCAAAGGGGGACAGGACAGCTTGTTTCTTACTGCTGTGCTGGTAGATAGCAAATGGGAAGTTATTTTGCAGTGAAGCAAGAAAGGCATATCTATTTTGCATGCATGACATATGCTAACTGAGAGCACATTGGACAGCAGCTACATTACCATTAACCAGCATTTACAAATGAAGGTTCATAGGAGGAGTAATGAATGCCACAGCATTTCTTTTAACATATTCTCCCATTATATATCTATCCCAATAACCTCCCAGGAAAATGAGGAGGTCAAGAGAACAGTCAAAGTTGACAATGCTGAATCTCAGAACTACTATTATTAAATGCGTCAATTTGGAAACTGAGAATTGCTGATAGAACGACGACGTGCCAGTTAGACCAAAGGTGACCATGAGGCCAACAAACTACTTGAGCAGGACCATCAGCCAGGGCAAAAGAGCAAACAAAGTAAAAATTGGTCTGAGGCAATCTGAACCAATGGTGTAGTTACAGAAAGGGAGGAATGAATAATATGCCAAGTGAAAATAAGTATATAAAACAAAAAGCAAAGTAAAATGAAATGTTGCATCACACACATCCTCTAGCTCATAAATACAGATGCTGGAATCACAGAAGGCTGCTGGTCTGAGTCATTTCACAGTCTTTTGGGAAAGAAAATTGATGTACAAAACATTGAGGCTTCACACAGAAACTTATAAATAACAACTCCTAAGAAAGGTGTAAATAAAATTTACAAAAACTACAGATGCAATGTGTAAGTGGAAAGAGTTGATTTTTAAGAGAAAGAACTCTGCTGCAAGAATTTCCCAGAAGCATATGGCTGTAGCATGGAAGTGGGTCTCCTGGGAACTTCTCTCCAATGCAGCTTCTGATGACTGCACCTCCAGAAGGTGACAGTTTTGGTAGGCACTACTTAGCAGTTTCAGGGACGGTTCCTGACCATGTTTTGATCCACCGAAGAGCACACACACATTCATAAAGGTCAGCAATAATGCTCAACTACAGGCAAAGAAGAAAGGGTGTTAGCAACTCCCTGTTCACATTGCATCAACTTGTCAGATAAAAATTTCTTAGCCACCAATTTCTTCCCTGGCTGTCATTTGTGGTGACTTACCACGACAATTTTACGTAAGCACAAACAAGTAAAATATGCCTAATGCTCCTTGCAGCCCACTACATAACCCATCCAGTTTCTCCTCCTTTTGCAAATCCTGAGAACAACAGGAAAAGAGAATAAGATTTATTGAAGCAGGTCCAGAAGCCCCCAGATGGCAGGCAATTGCAACAGTCATAAGAAAGAAATAACACAGCTAAGTAAAAATAAAGCTTACACAGCTATTGCTTCACTCTGAGGGTGGTGAGCCACTGGCACAGGTTGCCCAGAGAAGCTGTGGCTGCCCCTGGACCCTGGCAGTGTTGAAGGCCAGGTTGGATGGGGCTTTGGGCAACTTGGGCTAGTGGAGGGTGTCCCTGCCCATGGCAGGGGGGGTGGAACTGGATGGGCTTTAAGGTCCCTTCCAACCCAAACCATTCTGTGATTCTATGAACCTTCCCTCCCAGGCTTGAACCAAAAAAGGAAGAACTATTCAGCAGCAAGCCAATTGAGATGAAAACACTAAAGACAAACTCAGATCAAGGTCCTTCTTCACATACGATACAGTCTATTCTCAGGGGGAGCAGGACAACATGAACTCAGCATATTCTGAATTTCAGGATCTTTTCAGAAATCCAAGTGATCTGTTACGACAGCATAGAGGTTCAGTTGTGCTGTACATTTAATCAAGAATAATGATAAATAAAGAAATGCCGAATATGTCCAGCAAAGCCAGATCTTCAGGTTAACACAAAAACTTTGCTCATACAGAACCAGAAGCTTCTAATGTCCACACCTGCAGAAGGAAGAATGTCAGGGGGAGGCAAGAGGCTCCCAGGCAGGGTCGTCAAGTGATTTTTTTTTTTTTTATTGGGATGTAGGACTGTTCATGTTGGAAAGGACCTCAGAAGGTCCTGTAGTCCAGCATCCCGCTCAAAGCGGAGTCAGTTATGAAAGCTATGTATACTGCTCTTCCAGCTCCTACTCCTTCTGCTAGACAAAAAAAAATAAAAAATCCTTCAGCCAGCCCACAGCGGGGAGACAGACTGCAGAGGCACACTCTAATCAGGGTGCTTTGCTGTCAGCCAGGGAGTTTCTCCTCCCTGTTCTGGCACCTCAGGAAATTCCCTTTTCCCAGCTGTGACAGATCCAGTTCGGCTTCCAGATGCTGGTACCTCTGGACAGAGGCAAAGGAGCAACCTGGCTTTGGGATCTCCACACATGCCCCTGCAACAGAGATCATTCACCTGCTCCTACAAGGTAGCCTCTGGCTTGAGGACTCAGCCCTGACCAAAAACATTTTATGTTCTAGAAGGCAGCATGGTAAAAGTTTCAAGATTTTAGATTCTCCAGATATGCCCCAGAAAATTCACTCCTTAATTGTCTTTAAAAAGGAAGGGCAGCATTCACCACTGGAGATACAGTCTTGTCTGTACTTCTGTAACAGCAAGTAGACGTTGGAATTGTACATCATAAAATGCACACTTTTCATTTCCCATTCCTTTCAATTGAAAGGCAGAAGAGTTTTGGGTTTTTGCAGCATAGCACGATAGATTGCTTAAACAAATGCTGACTTCTCTAATCTTCAGAGGAAAGGCAATTTCCCTTTCTCAGTGTTTGCTAAACCCCTTTGTTCAAGCAAACATAAAAAAGACTCCTCAAAGAAAATTTCACTCCCTTCTCCTCCCAACCTGTATCTCCCAGCCTGTATTTACAGCACAGAAACATATCACGCAAGATACATGAAAGTAGTTATTGTTATTAGGCATGGATCTGTATTTTGAGTTGTGGTTGTGGCAGCATAATACGTGACTGCCTAGATAGTTCAAAG
The DNA here is from genome assembly GCF_028858705.1 of Grus americana. Classification (NCBI taxonomy): domain Eukaryota; kingdom Metazoa; phylum Chordata; class Aves; order Gruiformes; family Gruidae; genus Grus; species Grus americana. The sequence continues at coordinate 31,609,680 of NC_072859.1, forward strand.
CATTAGCCACGCTGCATACAGTGACTCTTGTGATAATGATACACTGAAGAAGACATGAGATTAACATTACACATCTCTGCTACTAGATTCCCCTGATCGGTGCTTTTACCCTTTGCAAATCAGCCACCAGAGTGGTTCATACAATAGCAGGTAATTCTCCCCACCCCGCAAGCAACAGAAAAATGTTAAATCTAAACAGTCAAAAGAAATTCTGTTATCCCAACAGTCAGTCAGGATATTACCTGTTCTGGGACAGGAATGGGAGGAGGTTCCAAGTTTCTGGAAATTTGGTTGAGTTTTTTCTATTTCCCACACCACCAAAGAAATTCTAAACCCTTCAGTGCCAATGGTGCACAGCACTGGAAGTCTGACATTCTGAAGTCTTCAAGGACAGAAAAGCTGTTCCACTCCCAGTCCTGTTCTGAAGATGAGGTATCAGGATATGATGGCAGTTAACTCATATGGGTATTATTCAGAAGATCTTTCAGAGCTTTCACATATTCACACAACTGGTACCACTGAATAAGCACTGTAAGTACTAACACAGCATATCTGAGCTTGCATCTGCTCCTTGTTCAGCCTATTATTAGCTTTAACTAAGTGAAAGGCAGAAATGAGATGTCACTTAAGATGGATTCTCCTACACTTATTCACTTGTAGCATTATCTAGGATTCACACATATTCAAACCCAGAAGATATGTGCTTGCTTTAGTAGGTCTGACATCCTGATAAGAGATGTAACACTTAACACATTAGCCAGAACGTTACACTGTCCTGAGTTCAAGACAATATTCAGGAGAAAATTCTGTCTGCAGATTTTGAAATCTCAGTTCAAAACAACATACCCTAATACCTCTCATCATTATAATTTGAGAACGGTAAAACAAAAAAAAAACACAGCTAAATCTTAGGTACTGGATACAATGTAAGTCTTCGTTCCCTTGAACACTTCCTTACCTCCATGTACAAAGGCAAACAGCTTTGCCTAACCACCACCACGCATTTCTGCCCTTCCTCCATGTAGTATCTTGGTTTATCACATTCATCTATTGATAATGATTTCACTATTTCCAAACATTCATTTCCCTACTCTATCACAAGCCATTCAACATTCAAAATGCAGGTGAATCCAACATTCATCAATGCAGGTGATTCCCTATTTTGTTTCATGTATTTCTACCTCAGTGAACACACACAGTTAACTCTTTCTCAGCCAGATGCTCACATGCAAGTTTACAGTGACAAGCACAATACCAAAATGACCTCCTTCAAAGTTTGGTTTATTTCACTCATCCAGTAGCAAATTGTTACCAAAGATACGAGACAGCTCTTTGTTCACACCTCCTGCATTTATGTGGGGTAGCTGAAATCTCTGAATAATCAGAGAAGTGAGTTATTTTTTAGAAAATTTGAATTTGACATACTGACATAAAAGCTTAAAAATTTGTGTTTCTTTCAGAGATGAGGATACAAAGATAATGTGAGCATCCTCTTTTTTTTGTGTTTCATTTTCTTTTTTTTTTTAAATCTAAATTCATGGTCCCCCCCCTTCTATTTACCTCCCAACATAAAACTCAGCTCCCTCCCATCTGCCCCAGATTTGAGTGGGAGGCCGGCTGCTTCAAGACCAAGATACTTTTGCTAAAACACTGAACCAACTACAAGAAGACTGTAAAGGAGAAATATGTTGGTGTCTCATGTTTCTTCATGTTAATATGTCAAACTAAGGCAGGATCAGATAAGGCTCTAACTCAAGTTTGGGTTCCAGTTCGGCTCCTACACGTGCACGCTCTCAGGTGTGGACAGTCATTGCCTGCTCTTCAAGCCTGGAGAGGCAGACCAGCCCCAAAGATGCATATCAGTGCCGGGACAAGTCCACAGAGGAGAGACAGGACCAACTGGTATAGAGGTTGGTTGTGGCCTCACGTGTCTGAACAAAGAGAGCTGATTCATGGCCACCTACCTGAGGGAATTAACAGAGACAGCAGACATCTGCCCATACAGACATAATGCCTGCAGCTTCACAAGAAGTGAGATTGCATAGTTTTATCAAGTCTGATCAGAAGTCTGTCCAATTTCTCCATGCTTCTAATCAAGTTCTTACCTATAGCTGAATTCTCCCATTCTCTCAAGAAGCTTTAGCGGAGTAACATGAGCTAGTGGATGTGGCAAGACCAACACTCATCTTCTAGTTTATCACCGTTACCACACAAACTTCACCCAAACAATGGGTGCAATTCCACGTACAGCTGTTGGTGGTTTGTATCTAGAAGCAGCAGCTAAAGCCAAAGCTGATCACTTGATTTACTAATATTCCACCAAGGGTATCATTTATTATGGATGCACTGTTTATTATGCAGGGCCTTAGTAAAAATGTGGAAGAGTTTGAAGAGCAGCTTCAAAAACAAACATCACTTTATAGGATCCTTTAAAGCACTCGCTCCCAGCTCCCTTTAGGAAGCAGCAGTGTCAGAATGATTTCTTTATGTCTATCTTTATGTCTATGTCTACTTTCACAGCCAGCTCTTAAATCATTTCTTCCTACTTCAAAGTGAAGAAGTAAGTACAATCATATGTTCGTCACAGCAGGACTTTTGTGACTGCAGTTATGATGCTCTGGACTTTTCTAGGGCCAATGGAGTAAGGAATAAACACAGGCTCATTCCCTTCCCTCTTCTCTAACCGCAAGCCTTTATGCTCCCTTTTCGCATAGGGCTGAAATGCCATAAAAATCTCACAGGTTCAGAGCATGTCCTCAATAAGAAAAACATGCCACAATCTTAACATCTTCTTTACCAGGTGGAGAGTAAAGGCAGAGCATGCGACACAGAAACCAAGGCTACCAGAGTGTGACAGGGACAGATCTGCAGAGCACAGAGCTGTGTGGAGGGCCCTACGTTTTGCAGGACTTACTTCAGACTAGCCTGAGCTTGATTTAAGTGGGCTAAGCATCCATTAGCAGACAGATTAGGTGCACTCCTGGAGCATCTCTTCAGACTTAGTTTCATACTAAAGAAATTCACTTCATGCACTCCAAGAACCACAGTGCAGTGAATCAGAGATTACCTTAAAAGCTTAACCATTGACCTGAATTAAAACATCAGGGTAAATACCCACCTGACAAGCAGAACTTCTTTTCTGTATCTACGTACTGGTTTGACCTGATTTACAGCACTATGTAATACAATCCGAGCAGAATGTTAGTCACTATTCACTAATTAAAGAAATATTACATTTAGATAGTCGATGAAATGAGGTCGACAGGTAAGGAAGAAGAAAAGGATGAAATCAACTTACAAATTCAAAATCTTAGAAGCCTTAAGTTACTTTCATTAAAATACATTTTACTAGGAAAGAAATAAAATCAACATATGAAACAAGTTTTCAAAGTCATAACCCTCCATTCTTTTTTAAACTTTATACTGGCTTTTAACTCATTTTTTAAGAAATTAGTGCTTCTGTGACAGTTGTGATCAAAGCTTCTCTTTCTGCCGTCAGGAAATAAGGTTGCTACAACTACCCTGATGACAGATGTGTTTCTAGCACTTCCACACGCTGTTCCAACCTACTGGCTCAACTGATTTCTACAGTATCTTTAATATCTGTCTTAGGGTTTTGTTTAGTTATTTAGCATTCAAAATTTCCTTTTATTTGTATGCATTAATAATCTCTGTAGAGGTGCTTTAGCACCTTTCAGATGTGGTTTGCAAAGTAATTTACAGATGCTAAGTCTAATTACTGTCCATGAGGTTCTGCTCTGCCAGAACATACTATCTTCTCTGTTTAGTGATTGCACAAAGCGGTAATTCATTCAAGCTGGTGCTGGATGAACCTGGAAGACACCAGTAAGGCCTTGACCCCAAAAAGACTTGTGCATACAAAGATGCAAATAGATTGTTGAAAACAGGGAAGACAACAGTCGCAACCATTTCTTCGGGTCATTCCAGGCATAGGTTAGAACAATCCTATGAAGGTCTTAAGAATACGTAGTCTAATCATGGCAGCTGCACAGCTGGAAAAATAAGGGAGCTTGAGAGTGATCAACAGCTGCAGGACAGGCTAACAAGGTGAACATCAGCTGTCTGAGGACTAACGAAAGTCTGTACAAGACATTGTGGTGTTCTGTGAACAAAGAGATACAGACTGGGAAGCATACAACTGCAGCATATAAAGACATATAGCATGCATTGAACACACAGTGCATGCAATATAAATGAAGCCTGCATGCATGCTTTGCAAATACATAAAATATTCAACCACTTAGTGAGATAAGAAACAGGTGGACGCATAAGAGGATTATGCTGCATAAAGAGGAACTCTAGTTGGAACTGTTTTGGAGTTAAACTCCTTTCCATCTGCTTGATCCCAAGTCCCCAGGGTTATGTTTGCTCACTATCACACAGACTTGAATAAAGGTTTATTAAGCCAGTTTCAAGCTGAGTTGAGTGTCTGGACAAGTCTAAGCAAGTCTGCTCTCCACTATTAGTCCTTGTCCAAAGAGCAGCACCCAAAGGCACCAGCAGTGACCAGCAGGACCAAGCAGCCCATGCGTAAGGCATACTTGGAAGAGCTGGCAATGCCAAGCAAACTTCACTGGTAGGTGTAACAGTATAAGCAAGGATCAATAAAGCCACAGATAACTTTGTGTTTTCTTGGCCATCAAATAAAATCAAGTTTTAGAAGCAAAATCGAACCTGGATTCAGAATAAGTATAAAAAAAATAAAAGTTTCCATTAATCTAAATGTATAAGTTTCCATTTAATCTATACATATTTTAAAGAAATGACAACTTGTGGCACTGACATAACTGAGTAGACACATTTTCAGCTGCAGATGCTAAAAATAAGAACCTTCAAAATAAACAGTTCCTGTTTCCACTAACCACAAAGAAAGCATGAAAACATCTACAGAAGACTGAACTATCAAAGGCACAGATAGCGAAATGCCAGATTTTGGTCAAGTATAGAAATAGTCAGTTACAAATCCATTTTAAATATATATGTAATTTTAATAAGCAAAAAGAAAGCAATCCTGATGATAGCAGTGTTATTGGATTACATCCATTACACTCATTTACAACACAAAGAAATGCATTTTATAAACAGCAAGCAATTTGTTTTTGTGTTGAGATCTAAGTTTGTCTATTGAAATTTATATTGGGGAGGTCACAGATGAAAAAACCCTGAGACAGAGGACTTTTTATATAGTTGATACAGCATCTAAGACATCAGGAATTTTACCAGGTTTTAGTAGGTTGCTTTTTCTTTTTTTTTTTTTTCTCCAAACAATGTTCAAATATTTCAACAAGTATAAGGAAAACTCTGCCAAAACCACAGTAAAATGCGTGGAGCTTACAAATACTGTATAGACTAATAAATAAGGATTACTGAGAAGCTTGATTTTAATATAAGTGCTCGGAACAAGCAAATGTCACTTTAAAATGGCAAAGTACAGAGGAAAATACTCAGCTTGCATGCCTGGTTGTTCAGACTGGTAATTCTTCCCAAAGTACAGCCTGAGCTCAATCTATCACTCTCTTCAGTTTCAAGGTGTGCTAAAACAGGGATGCATGGAGAAGCAAAGGTCTGATTTTATAGAGCACTGCCAGGCTAGGGATCATTGCAATCAAGGCGTTAGCAGGGCAGCCTGATGGCCAGAGCTAGATGCCAGGGGAACAGAGAGAGAACCAAGGTTAGACTGAAATAAAACCCAAGGTCCAAGAAGAAACTGAGAGCAAAAGCAGTGACCTCAGTTGCTGGCCAGGTGCAGTGGGAAGCCTCAGGCCTGACAAAACCCTTTGGTTTTCCAGAGATTGTTAAGACACCGCAGCTGGGAAACAGCTCCTGCCCACACCTGCATATCCTAGACATTCACCTTCATCCTGCTGCAAGAGGCTATCCTGGAGATGTCCTACTGATGCCACGTACCGCAGGGCTTATTAGAGAATGAGGCTAAACTCCTGCTAGCTCCAGCTTTCTGTCTCATTTCATATCAGCAGTTACTCTTGCTTCCTATTCATCATGTTGATCCATTTGGTGGCAGTGCCAGAGATTCATCCTACTTCAGGCCTCAGATTTGCATGGGGAAAGCGTGCATGCTGGCGTCTGTTAATTAATTTCCACCTCATCCAAAATCAACTAAATCAGGCTCTCAGAACGCACCATGGCAGTCAGCACAAGGTGCATGTCAAATCACAGGGTTCTCTTTCTCATCTGGAATTACTATCTGAATGTAAATGCAGAACACAGACAACTTTATCATATAACTTCTGTTGCTTATCTACTCATCTAACACTTCATGAAATGAAAGCCAAAAAAAACTAAAATCAAGGTACACTTCAACAGTACACCCTTTGTGCTGATCTCCTCCCATGAATACATTTTTTTAACTGGATTTTGCCCTTAATTTAAAATGATACCTTGCAATCAGTTTAAGATAAGCAGAGGAATGCTCAATACTCACGTAGTGCCTATAGTCAGTTTAGGCTCTATTATTGATGCATCTTTAACACTCTGTTGTCCAGCATGTAGCTTATAACTGATCCGATGGCTGGATGGAGGGTGCAAGAGGAGATGTCTGCTCTTATAGCAGTATTTACTCCTTCTTTGGGGAAAAGGTAGCAAATCACACAGAAATATTCCTCAGGCTGAACCTAGCCCACAAGCTAGGAGTCAAGATATGCCGCATAAAGTATACCTGCGCATCTAGCTGCCATCACTTGCAAAACACTCTAAGCGTAGCAAAGTACCAAGCATAAGAACTTGCTCTCAAGGAAAACAGAGGAAAGGTCTCTGAACAGGAACGAGGTGCGAGATGAAGCCTCCTTTCCTTACCTCTGTACTTCAGCTTCCCCTGCTTGGCCCACCTCTGGCAAGGCTCAGCGAGGACCAGGGCCGAGCTGAAGTGGAGCCCCGGGCAGCAGGTGCCTGCAGGGACGCCCCTGGTAAGGGCAGGTAGGACATGCTGGTGCACTTGGGCCCTGACGTGCTGGTGGTGGGTGAGCAAACATTTCCCTTACTGCCTTCCCCTGAGGAAGAGTTAAGCATCATCTCACTGAAGCACTGTAAGAAGCTGAAGTTTTTAAGATTTCTAAAACTTTTTCAAGAATGAGAGTGACATACAAGTGCCAATTAGCATAAATCCCACTCATCTAAATACATGTTTTAATCAAAATCATTTAAAAAACCCTTCAAAATAATTTTTTTCCTGAGGTCAATCAACATAACAGCTCTTCATCCTGACCCTACCAAGACTGGCATATTCTTTATGCTCTGTTTGCAGTCCCGTTGACTTTAACACTACTACTGCTAGAAGAGATTACTATTAAGGCAATGAAGCACTGTCGCTTTGCAGTGCTGTAAAAGAGAGCAGGTGCATCTGCCTCACCGCACACTGAATAATAAAGTAAGCTCAGCGCAGTTAAGCAATCATCAGCAACATGGCAAAACCGATGCCCATCCCTCTGTGCTCATTCCAGCCTCTAAGCCAACTCCTCTGTCGTACCATTTTCCTCTCCCATATTATTTTTCACCCAGGCTGATCCCCAGTGAGGATCACTGCACAGCTGTGTCACTGTCTGTGCTGAAATATGGAGAAGGGCAAGGTCAAGTGGAAAGGTTAAGGCCTGTTTAACTCTCACTGGATGCTGGGGGAAAGCTGTGGTCTGGGTTGCTGTATTTCACGTGTTGGCCTCACTCTCTCAGGCAACTGAAGTCCAAAAACGTTCTGGTTTTAGAGATGATAAATACAACAAAAGCCCATGTTTAACCATAGGTGTCCATTACAGACTTGATTTTGTAATGTCAAACTGGGTAGCTAAATTTTCTTAGGTAACATTCTGCAGGTTTTACTACATTACTATACATATTTACATGATATTACAGTGAGGCTTCTCAGGAGGTGGTACTGTGGTAGCAAGTGCTAGCAGGGTAATTGGTCTTTACTTTCAAAAGAAAGCAAAAGAGCCTAACACAAAAATAATACTCTTTCCTTATAGCATAAGCTTTGGTAATGAAATTAGGACTTCTAACACAGAGCTATAAAGAGTGACAACTCTCTCTTGCAATTCTTAATTTGTGTTAACCCCTTGACTCTAGCAGGTCTGGAGCTCCTGACATTAAGTGCTAATGCATTTAGCATTAAACATACATGCTAAATGCATTAGAATTATGCCATGCTAATGGAAGCATTCATGGCCTGTCAGATAGGTCGAGTATTTGCTTCACTTGGGTGTTTATTACGAGTGAGGCAGCGTTTCAGCATCAAAGCCTTGTCAGAAACTTTAATTATCTTTATTTGGAGAAACTGCATGGCACTATCCTGCATTTCATTGTTTTTTCTCCCATTCTTACCGGCTGAAGATTGGAGTTTGAAAGGTTACTTTAATTAACATCTTACCGCTAGTTCATTGGTATGTAATTTCTGAGTAACAAAACTTTTTCTTTTGTTACATCTCTAAAGAGGTATCTTTTGGATTTTAAACACAAGGAGCTTACTGAATATTGAATACAAGCTATTTTAAGCGTAGCAAGAGAAGAGAGTCATATGTGAACCTGCTCCTTTAAAAGAAAGAGGAACAGAAGCAGAAGAAATTAGTATCATATTCAGTTGGTAAAATATTACTCTCATAATATATTATGAAGTGCACTGTCAAGCAAAACCATGGTATACTTTTTAATACCCATTGATACAAACACAAGTATATTGCAGCATGCCACACACTTATATAAACCTTGTTTGTTATTCCAATGAATAGATCCATATATTGTGACATATATCACTATATCAAAAAAAATCCTAAAATATTCAGGCTGAGTAATTCCAGATCATATATAAACATACATATACCTACACAAACACGCATACGCCCCAGAGTAACATACGTTTAGACCATTGCTCACGGACTGTATTAAAGATGACGCCTGACTGGAAAAGGGATGGGTTATCCGTGATACACACCAAGACCTCACAGCCATTGGGGGTGGGCAGGTGACTGCCAAGCTCTGACTAAGTGCTGCAGGTCTCGTCTTCTCCACTGTTGGTTTATTTATTGGCATCACTATGCAAAACCATAATGCTCTAGAGAGTTTGTGTTTGCTTTTTAATTTTATGCAATTAGTCACCTAAACTTTTAAGAATTAAGCACAAATCATCCTGGTAGCCACAGAACATGTTCAATATTGTCCTCTGGATTTCAGGTTACAAGGGCAATAGAGATTTCATTCCAGAAAGAAGCTGACACCGGATTTAGAGTTGCCATACAGACAGATTAGGCAAGTGACTGTGGGAGCAAAACACACGGCACAGCAAAGGTTCTGCCCATGACATATTATGAGGTTTGCCCAGGGCAGCAGAAGCTGAGAGCTGACAATGGATGGCATCTGGATTTTCAGAACAACCCCCCAAACGTATCTTGTTATTCACAGCTGACAAAGCATCACTAAGACATGCTGCTTTTGATTTCTACCTGTCAGGCTACATTCCAGCCCCTGTGATGCATCCACCTGGAAAACTCAGAGAGACAATTTTATGACGGGAGAAATAAGACAGCAACTGCATCTTTGCAAATGAGAAAGCACATGGACTACTCTGTGCTGTTTCCTCCCAACAGCTTTTGCCATAAGCCATCCAACAGCAATGCATTGCGTAACCAAACTCCTCACTTTCTTCTCTAAAATACTCTGTTTATGGTGAAATGCATGGCCAGATTCAAATGCTCAATAATTCAGCATTAAAAGACTGTGACAAACTTGAAGAGAAAAGCACCGAGCTGGATTTGCATGTACCACTCACTACCTTTGCTTCCCCACCATCCCTCACCCCACGATCCTGTGACACCTGAGGGAAGTCCACAGAAAGCAAACAAAACTGCAGCCAGTAGGAGCAGATAAAGACAAGCAAGCACAATGGTATCTAGTGGGAGGACTCTGCCCCACACCACACAAACCCAGAACTATAGAGGGGAGAGATGCTCTCTTTTCTTCAGACAAACCAGAGTATCAGGAGGAAAAAGATGTCAGTCTTTCTTATATTCTTTAGCAGAAAAGTACCTGCTGTGTGAAATCACCCTGTTTGTATGCTCTATCCCTGGCCCCACCCCGAATATATCTTTTTAGACAGACGCTCACTGGCCCAGAGAGCATCTCTCATACAGTGCTTGGCACAACAGGGCTCCATTCTTGGTGGGCTCTTAAGAACAACCATAAACACGATCAGTAATAATAATCCCCGCTTAAGTTACTGGAGGTATTTTTAGGCTAATGCCCAGCTTAAAAGCATAATTCATTCACAACAATGAATAGAGCCAGCAGAGCATCAGTAATAATCCTCTCACATTACAGAAAGCATACTGAGATGTTAGAATAGCAGGTGACGATAACTCCTGCTCATTACCAACTGCAAGCTGCAATCTGTGTGAGATATCTTTTTCAAGATCGAAAAGCACATAGTTCAGTGCAGGCAGGGGTAAAAGATGGAGACAGATACCTTATACTACTGAATTTAAAACTAGGACATTTACTATAAGCAAAGAAAGCCAGGCTTTGGAAACAGTCGGTTAAAATAAAAAACGAAAGAAAGAAAAAAAAAAATCACCTGTTAGTTTCATACCATGGAAAAGAGTAACTCCGCAAACTCCATGAGTCAGCATGCCATCAAGTAATCTGAATATAAAAGCAGCAGCTCTGCAAAGAAGTGTGAATGCTTCAGTAATAATCCCCCTTCACACTCCCTTGTCACTATTTTCCCTTTCATTAGCAGGCACAGTGTTTCCCATTAGCTTATTGCTTCTATACCTGCTTTAGTTTCCTCCAGGAATTTCCACTGACTGCCTATCAAGCAGTTCCTCTATTACCCAGTTTCATGGCCTTAGCTTCATTTCTGCAAGTCAACTGCATTAGTAAATACTGGGTATGCAGAAATCTCCATGTTTACAGAACCCACTACAATTCACTCCAAATCGGCATGCCATAACCATAATATGCAATACTCCTGTTTCCTCTCCTAGGGCACCTCCCCAGTCACCGCACACCACCTCTGCTCTGGTGCTTACCTCAAAATGAATCTGCCTTGTAAGTGCAACCAAATGATTCACATGTGCTGGAGAAATATAAAACACTAATCGAAACAATGCAGCTGGAAAAGATTGTTGTTTTCTCCCAGTCACAGGTGCTTTCTACCTGCTCCCTTTCAAAATTCTATTTCTAAATAATTCATATTTTTCATGATAGATTCTTCACCCAGCCAGAAAACCCAGGATGTATAGACTAATGGCTAAATTCAGCCTCAAGTAAGTGGGTTTCAGTAATGGTGTGGCACGGTGAGATAAATGACATCTGATGATGAAGTCTAAGTAGTGGGATATGTGCTAATAGAGCACTAGGTAACCATGGGAAACACCTTGCACCCAAAGTAGCCCACGGCTGTGCAAAAGGAGTAGAACAAGATAAAACGAATTGCCCTCCCTCTTTGTAATGCCTAGAAATTTACACTGCACTATTCCAACACATACATTTGCAATTTCTAATTTTTTTAAAATCAGCTTCATGTCCATTAATTTCTCTTCTTCCTCACTTAGCCTGGGACCCAAAAGGATGATAGAAGTAGGAGGTCATTAGAAACTGCAGACCTCTGAGGATGCTGCGAGGGAACGGACCAGGAAGGATAATGGGATGCAGGTCTGGTCACCAGCCTGGCAAATGAGGTGGCAACTCCAGCAGCACTCAGACACGCAGCTGAAAATGCCCTGCAGCACTGAGAAATTCTGCAGACACTATGGAGAAAAGGCAGGAGGGATATCCAGCTAAAGCAGTATGCTCTGCTGTTTTTCCAGGAGTAGGAGGGAGCCTATGCCCTACCTTTACAAACTCTCATCCCACAAGTGAGGCAAATCCCAGCAATCGAGGATACCTGACTGATAACAATTCCAGGCAAGAAACATTTGTGCCAGGAAGAAAGTAGAAAAAAATGCAAACAGAAACGCTGCTCTGCATAAGAGGGCATTGTGGTTGTTGAAGGCAAGTCACCCATGCTATGGAACATTTGGAAAACTCTTGCTAATTGATTTGTATCATTTAGGTAGGTCGACATCAGTCATTTTCATATGGGATCAAACTACTGGAACAGGGACTTCTGTTAACGGCATCTTCTTGGATATGACACATAAATGAGTATCGTCCTGTCTGCAGAAGCAGCAACAATAAACAACATGGCCAGCACTGTCACAGAATCAAGCATCTTTTAAGAGTAATGAATAGCTTTTGAAAAATGTCATGTAAGCTAGTAACTGATTAAACTTCATGACAAAAAGGAACATGGGCTGCTTTGGCTAATCACTGTTCACTCGCTCTGTCCAAACCCCAGTCTTTCTTTGGGCCAGTGAAGATATATCTGAACGTATACCTGAAATTAAAGTGATCTAATGCATACCAGTAATTGCTTCCATTCACTTTCAGCAAGAAGCTATAGATTAACTTGTTAATTCAAAATGTAGCACATTGAACAGTCTTCTCTCTGCAAGGATGGTTTCAGAAAGCTCAGGAATAAACCAGGACAACATTTGTTATTAAATCTTTAAGATTTTCTAAAGTAAACAAGAATCTGTGCAGGTGCTCCACGACTTTCTGTTTTAACTTCCTAAAGGCTGTGAACTGAATTTGATGAGGTCAATTCAACAATACATACATTCTCAGCTGTTTTTTTCTCAAAGAACAAAGAGAGATGCATCAGGAAGGGAAAATTTACAAAACCATGTGGATTCACAGACACACAATAAAAAGCAAATGCAAAAAGATAACAGAATTAGATGCTATTGAAACTTAATCCTGGATTCTGTGTCTGCATTCCTCCCTCAATGCATTACAGACCACTACTATGATTTTTTTTTCTTTTAGACCTAAGAAATTGAATGGGAAGACGGTCATTTAGATCGCTGCACTTGGAGGTTCCTGCAGAGGTGTCTCATAGAATACGGAGCATCCCTACGCTAAAAAGTTATTTGTCAGCTGGAGAAGAAACATAATTATAGACCATTGTTTCCATAGGAAACAACTTGAGTCCATACCACTGCCTGTAACTGAGTTGTGCCATCATACAGAAACCAGATACCACAGTAGACCAGACACTCCTAACTGTTGAAGGTAGCTGTCAGGGTAGAGCTGAAGTGAAGAGGCTTTTCATCATTCCCATTCATCAACTCTTTAGGGAGAGATCCAGCCATCTCCAAGCTAATGCTATAATTTGCTGGAATGTATAGATTAAAGAGCAGAATAACAGAGAGAACTTATTTCTGCTAATAAACCAAAGTGATCTGATGACTTAAGGCATGTCAGTAATGCAAGACTTAACAAACCCCAAAATTTCAAACTGGCTAACAACTGCTCCCCTCTCCCCTCAGGGAATTTATCTCCCAGCCTCCACACCTGTGCTGAGAATTCTCTAGGCAAAAATTTCAGAAATTTAGCTTCTTTCTATCATTTGTGTTGGAAAAGGCAAGCAGGAAGAAACAGCCTGGACTTTTTCTGTGCATAATCAAAATAATAAGAGCACTGGCATTTTCTGGTTTTCTGTCTAAACTTGCAGCTGTTCTATATACCAGATAGGACTGAAATCAGCATGTAAAAAAGAAAACGAAAAAGGTTAAATGTAGGGCTCTCACTGGGTTACTAGCTGTCCTCTGGCTGTGAAGGAAAGAAGAGGGTTATCTGACTGCTGGTACCACTGTAAAATTAATCCAGACATAACATAGTCAGGCTTTGGTTGTTCAATTAAGAGCCTATTTTGCATTTAAAGAATACTCACTATTTGCTCTACAAATTTGTCCTTTCTCAGAGCATATAACATTTTTAAGGCATAAAACAGGGTGCGTAAGGATGCTGTGTTGGGTTTGCGTGGCAAGGTTTTGGTAGCGGGGGGGGTCTACAGGGGTGGCTTCTGTGAGAAGCTGCTAGAAGCTCCCCCTGTGTCTGACAGAGCCAATGCCAGCCGGCTCTAAGACGGACCCACCGCTGGCCAAGGCCAAGCCAATCAGCGCCTCTGTGATAACATATTTAAGAAGAAGAAAAACACTTAGAGAGAGAGCTTTTGCAGCCAGAGAGAGGAGTGAGAAGATGTAAGAAACTCTGCAGATGCCAAGGTCAGCGCAGAAGGAGGAGGAGGAGGAGCTCCAGGCGCCGGAGCAGAGATCCCCCTGCAGCCCGTGGTGAAGGCCATGGTGAAGCAGGCTGTCCCCCTGCAGCCCGTGGAGGAAGGATGAGGGGGTGTAGAGATTCCACCTGCAGCCCGTGGAGGACCCCACGCCGGAGCAGGTGGAGGCACCTGAAGGAGGCTGCGGCCCGTGGGAAGCCCACGTTGGAGCAAGTTCCTGGCCGGACCGGTGGACCCGTGAAGAGGGGAGCCCATGCCAGGGCAGGTTTGCTGGCAGGACTTGTGACCCCGTGGGGGACCCCACGCTGGAGCAGTTTGCTCCTGAAGGTCTGCACCCCGTGAGAGGGACTCCATGCTGGAGCAGGGGAACGATGAGAGGAGTCCTCCCCCTGAGGATGAAGAAGCGGCAGAAACACCGTGAGATGAACTGACCGTAACCCCCATTCCCCGTCCCCCTGTGCCGCTGAGGGGGGAAGGTTGAAGCCGGGAGTGAAGTTGAGCCTGGGAAGATGGGAGGGGTGGGGGGAGGTGTTTTAAGAGTTGATTTTATTTTCTCATTCCTCTACTCTGTTTTGCTTAGTAATAAATTAGATGAATTCCCTCTCTCAGTTCGGTCTGTTTTGCTTGTGACACCAACCAGTGAGTGATCTCTCCCTGTCCTTGTCTCGACCTACAAGCATTTCGTTATGCCTTTTCTCCCCTGTTTGGTGAATGAGGGGAGTGAGAGAGCGGCTCTGGTGGGCACCTGGCCTCCAGCCAGGGTCAACACACCACAGATGCAAAGGCTTGGTCTTTTCTCATAACTGATTTGAATGAACAAAACCATCTTTTTCTCCACCCACCTTCAGATTTCAGGTAAAAACACATCAAAGAACATCATTCCAAGCCCTCCCTCTCTCCTTCTCTGATCACCTCTTCTTCTGCCCCTAAATACAAGGTCCAGAAGTCTCTGCTAAATCTTAGTTTCTTGATTATCTTCTTGGTTTCATGCATATCATTTATGATCATCACAATGTAGTAGAGTAACAAGTGCAGCTTCAGCCAGTATCAAAGCTGCACCACGCCTGCACTGAGCAAGCATGAGTTTTGAGTCTAATCTAAATAACCAAGTGGACAATGAATAGCAGAAAAAATTGTGGTAGAAATAACCTAGACCCAGACTTGTGTTTTCCCCCAGTGTTTCTGTGCCCTTCAGTGCCTCTCTAAGTCAGCATTCCTTCTCCTCTCCCACTCATGCAGTCCTGGTGCTACCTTTGCTGTTTCACAAGGGTAGCAGGCTGAGCAGCTGAAGCATAAACTACTACAGCCAGAATCAACCAGCACACAACAGTCACCCATCTGGGCTTGCCAGTAGCACACCTCTGTGAGGACTGAATTTTTATCTCAGTTTTAGAAAAAAATCAGTGGAACTGCCCTTGATTTGGCTGGAATTCTCTTTGAATTTACATCCACGCAATGGATATTTAAGCGCAGCACAATCCACCACATCCTTTCCACCAGAGACACAGATGGTTTTCTTTCTCTCTGCAACAGCGATTCTTTTGAAAATAGCATCATAGGTTCCTTCAGTTTCCACAGCTTTAGGGTTCAGGGGTCTATCCAGTGGTCTCCACAACAGGGCACATCTGCATGGTTTTAGGAAGCACCAGCGCTACCTCTGAAGCTTTTGAGATTACCTCTAACATCTCAGGCTTTAGCAAGTTGATCAGCAAATTTTACAATTCTTCTGTTCAGAATTTGGAAAGCAAAACCTGATCGAATCTAAGTCTGATGCTGTCAACATAATTGTCCCATGGAGACATTAAGAACATTGCCTCTATTTCCTTTCAGTTAAGAAGACTCAAACATAACTGTCCATTACATCTTGTACTCTCTGAGCTGGATGGTTTAGAACTATACCAATTTTTGGCTGGTTCCCCCCCACACACACACGCAAAAGTTCAACTGCTTATTTGGAGCAAAATTAAATTAAAGTTAATAGAAAGATGGTATTTGGTTAAAGACAGCGGTAGATTAAACAGAGTTTCATTAACCTGCTGAATTGGAATCTGTGGGATGTTGAGACCACAGCACAATACTTAGAAAAGCTCAGCGAGATGTGTAGTATTGACTTCATATACAAATACATGAGTTAGAACAGCATTACAATAGTGACTGATTAGTATTTATATTTTAGGGGCAGAAGACAAACGCTAGCTGGAAGCAATCATCTCATCTCTCTAGTTTTAAACTGTTAAATGCATCATCAAGGATTTCTGCCTTTCTCTCCAGCATTACCCAGTGATGGAGACTAAATGGATCATTGATCTGTTTCAATATTGAAAATCAGCCCAGGATATGAAGACTGCCCTTTTGCTGAGGGAAACATCTCAACACCTTATCTGCACAAGGACATAAGTGAATTTCAAGCCCTGCTTGGTAACCACATACACTGAGACAAAACTTAATTTTCCACCCCCCTTTTTCATATATCTTGATTCTCTCCCCCATTTGTCTCTGGAAATTTCTGAATTCATCTCTTCAGCTTTATGAATCAGACCTTAGAGGGCAAGAAGATGAAACCTTGATGATCTAAGTTAACCCCTTGGATACTGCAGCTGCTGCTAGAAAGTAGAGCAGACCATATCTCTAGAGTTGCCAGTCATTTTGTGATATTTGCCTAGAATTAAAAAAAAAAGACTGCTAATAACAATAGAATCCAATTAAAAATTAATTCATAAATTCATTGCAAACAGGGAGATGACAGGGAAATGGTTAAGCAGATCAGCGTTGGCCGCATAAACTGGAACATTCTTACAATTTCTCCATGAATATCTAAAAATGAACAGTTTCTCTGCACCTTCTCCCTGAAATGTGTCCTGAGGGTTTCTGATTGATTGATAAGCCAGTGGCAGCTTTCTTCCCAAATAGGCAAGATCACTTAGCTCAAAATTTAGGAAGTATAAAATCATTATCTACACCATTTAAGAATATATTTCTCTTTTCCTGCTTTTACACCTTACTCCTCCTGTCCTCATCTCTTGCTCTTTTGCAGGGTAATAGCAATCTGATACCCAAAAATCCTGTTCTAAACCCTTTCCTTTGTCTTGTGCATCCCCTCCTCCCACCGTGGTTTAGCATTCTGCACTTGGAGCAGAATTCTCCCCTACCTACAAATTCTAATATGCCCTGATCTTTCCATTTCTAAATCTGATCCCAACTGGAAACAAAAGCAATTTTACAAATAATAGGAAAGCCTGAGGTTTGCTATGGAAAAGCTAAAATGGGCAAGGGGAAGATGTGATCTTTCTGTGATGCAAATAATGTTCTGCATTAAATGCGTAACCAAAAATAAAGCTCCCTGAGGTATATTTGCTAGTTCAGACAAGAAGAAACATCTTTAGCATATAAACACAGAGTGTAGATTGAAATATTTCTCTGTGTGAAAATAACCAAGGATACAATTAGCATGGTTCTTGGGCTCAATTCTATTTTTTTAAATAGGTCAACTTTCTGCTGTTTGCATTGAAAATATTGGGGTATTTGCACAAAGGCAGCACTGTGTACAATCAACCATAAAATGTAACTCAGAGAAATGTTAAACCTTTTAAATGCCTTAAACATACAAATGTCAGAAAGTTATGGTAAAAGCTGAAAATCGGGGCCAATTCTCCTCCCATAATGCAGATGTCCAGAACTAGCATGAGAGTTCAGTAATAGTGGGCTGAGATTCACAAGGAGCACAATGCAAACTAAACCCAAGCTCACAGTTTTAGCCCTTTGCTAGATCTCCTGGAGCTTTAAAATAAAATTCAACACTTTAATTTCATTAAATTTCAATACAGATAATTCATTGACTGATTTAGGGGAGGGGCAGGTTTAATAAATAAATATGTTCTCATGTTTATCTTACTATAAGGCCAATGTTACTAGATTTGATGACTACAGCTGAATCATGGGAAGCTGCGTGACTTGCTGGACTGAAGCACAAAAGCAAACAAGGCGGCTATACTGTCGTGACTGCTTTGCTTGATTCTGTAGGCAACTGAATTCCACACGCAAGACTTGGAGAAAGCTGATACCCAGTCATATGACTTCCAGCACCTCTCATAAGTCATTCAAGACCTTTGGAATCTCAGACTGTTACCGCGTTTCTCAGGGCTGGAGAATCAATGATGTAGCCTATTACCTACAGAACTCAGACATCTACCAAAGCAATGAGCCCATACTGCTGTGTTTTCCTCAGAGGCAATCTGTTTGTATGAGATCTGAGATCACTTAATGGTCTGTCAGATTTGGGTGAAATTAGTTGAGGGCTTCAAAAGTCTTCAGAGAAAGACCAATAGATCATGCGTACAGATAGAGAGATCCAACATGCCTCATTTTCTTGTAACACTAGACTAAAAATTAAAGTTTCTAGCCTTTCTGGTTGCAGTCAGCCCTAGATCAGTCAGATCTAGGAAGGAAGTAGAACCCAGAAAAACAACCTACAAAAAGAGCCAAATCAACAGCTCATAAGTATGACTTGTCACAGACAACTCATGCAGAGTCTAACCCAGACAGCCAGAGCCAATCATTTAAATTCCAACACTTTTTAGCGTTTAATTCCTTAAAGAATGAAGAAGGATGTGAATAATGGTTCTGTGCAATTCGGTCTGAGTCAGTCTGGTGCAGGAATAGCCTGTCAGTCCAAAAGGACAAACACCCAGAACAGTTTCTGACAGTCCCACACTCACCTCCATCGAGGCAGAATCAGCAGGAGGAGACCAATGAGTCCCCAGCACAACAATCCATCCTATTTTTTACTCCTGTAGCAGCTGAGGAGTAACTCACCTGGGCAAAGGTTATCTGGGGACATGAAATTTTGCTGATTGACTCAGGGATCTTATAGGGAACTATATGCACATGCTCACCTTCAATTTTGCGGAAACCTTTTACCATTTAGATGTTGGCTTTCTTAAACAAGGTTACTGACTCTACACATAAGTGAGGCTGCATTACTATATCTCATGTATTTATATTAGATAGGTGCAATGTTCAGGCTGTCAGTGCAGATTGTGCATTCTGCATTATAGTGAGAAAGAGGCTTTTATCTTAACTACATTACTTATAAAAAAATCAGTCTCATGAAAGACAACGTATAGATCACGAAGGACATAAATATTATGAAAACTATTTTTTAAAGAAAACTGGAGGGTGGGTAGTGCTATCTAAATTAAAATGCTCGTTGCTAGGTAAATATAGGTAAATGTAGAGACTTCTATCAGTTTTGCTGTAAGAGAGACAGCTGTTACAGAACTGATGGGATTTCTTACACCATTTCCAGCTGCCTGATGCTGGCCACTGCCAGGGAGAGGATTCTGGGCGAGAATGAACACTGAGCTGAGCCAGTTCTGACAGTTCCTGTACTCCAGCACTGAGACTTCAGAGGTTTTTTTTAAAAAAAATGTCCTTAAAACACTTGGTTTTCTTTGATGCATATTCCCCACTCAAAATACCTGTCTTATCATCTGTCTCACACCAATGGATATCCTGCCATTTCCTCATTAAAATAAAGTAGAATTATGAATTAGTAAATTCAATTAATATATATTCAGCCCATTTGTTCAACAAGGCCCCTAGCTTCTGACATTACACCAATTTAATTCAGCTACGGGTCAGAAGCATGGGACTCAGATGTGTAGCTTTATTTTAATTCAGACGTAGCAAGCATCCTTTGCTGAAAGAAACTCCTTTTGCAACATGTCAGCAGGAGACAATGTATTCAGCTCCATAATTATGTACTTCGGTACAATCACATAGCATTATATACAAAATCACCACACTGCTGAAAAAAAGCCTGAAATGCTAATTAGTTCACAAATTAACATTGATTTGATTTAATGTTGAATAAGGGTTTGCAGCTTATACTTATGAGAGAACTTCACTTTCAGGCATGCTCAGACACTCATGTTTTAAATAATACCATCGTGCAGCCTGTACCAGGTGCACAGTGGGTTCATTATCTATGTATAAAGAGATATGACTTACTCAAAATAAAATCAAGCCCAGAGACTCTAGCACAATGTCATCCAGCGGTACAATACCCTTTGGGACTGAGCTACCAAGTAAAAGCAGAGCGTAACAATCACCTGTCTTTGTGCTGCATCATGTTGGGGAAAAGTGAGCAGATCGTATTTCCAGAGTAGTGCCCTTTGCTGTCACTGATGTCAGTACTGACAGGTGAAAATCAAAATAATAATGCATATTCTAATAACACTTTGCACTCCTAAGGCATCGCCATGGAAATAACACAGCTTTCAAAGAGCACTGATGATTTCAGTCCCCAACCACTCCCATGTAGGCAGGGAAATAATGCCCTCCCCATTCTGTCCTAATTCCGTCCGTTCAAGGGGTGTTTTGACATTGACTGAAACACAGTGATGGTTTCACCCAGGGAAAGAGCAGAGTTCAAAGGAGAATTTTTAAAGGGAGCTTTTTGAGCTGGGACAGAGGATATGAACATTAATACTGGCTGCTCCAGCATCTGAACAGAGGCAATGCTGATGATTTCAGCTCCTGCTGCTGGCATTCTGAATCCAGCCATGCACACAGGTCACCTCAATTCAGAACGGGGCTGTGAGAGGAGTTAATGGGGCTGGCAGCTGCCAGTCCTTCAGTCCTGCTAGTACCAAATGCAAGAGTGCCCCTTTGGATCCAGTGCACACAAGCACTGGAAGAGAAGTCAAGCAGGCTGTGCACAGTTCATTAAGTGAGTGACCACGGCTTAACAAGAAGAATGCACTGTGATCCAAAAAGGGGTAAGACATCAGAAGTGCCAATTTCTGTCAATGGGGACACAAGGTCCCTCCGCATGCTACTTACTGCAATTGCTCTGGCTACTTGCAAGGGAAATACTGCAGAAGAACAAGCTGCAGTTAAAGGAAACTCCCTTATACCTTGGGCATGCCAATGCTGCCAAGAAGCTGCTTTCTTAAAGGTGGTGTCCTGGGGAGGCCAAGACAATGGGATGTGGAGATAAAAGTAAAAACAGACCAGTCAATTGAATTGTTCATTCTAGTGAAGGGTGTGGCCGGAGTAACACATGCCACGGCTAAAGAGATGCAGAAGATGGAGACTGACTGGCAGAGCTGGGCAAAGCGACATCAACTTGTTTGAAAAGCTCCAACTTCCAATATGACTGGAGGTAGAGAAAATACTCCTTTAGGACACCTTGGTAGGGGAGTGAGAAACTAATACATTTATCTTCTAGATCAAGGAATGGGTGTAGCTGTAGAGGAGCAAATGAATGTAACTCAGATTATCAGTTTCTAAGATTTTAAGAGCTCCTTTTCTTCTTCTCTGCAGACTTGTGTCGGTATTTGCATTATCTTCTTTTGTGCAGCTTATAAGCATGAACACCCATAAGCCTATCCCATAACATTCCGGTCCATTTCCAAAGCTACAACAGCAACCAAACCAGCCTGCAGACAGAAGGTTTGACAAGCACCAGGGAATGGGGAGCTAGAACAGGTCCATGTCCCAAAGGAATGAGCCTCAGGGTAAGCAATACACTAAGCCCATCGCAGCGAGGGGACACTGCCTTCCCTTCTCAGCACTACAGAGAAGACCCACAGATCCCAGAGGATCAGTAGCAAGCTTTCTAATAACTATTGTCCTCAGCCAAGCCTTGGGGGCCTTGCTCTCCTGAAGGACTGAAAGGTTTTAGTCTGCATGCTTAAGAAGACCCAGACATTCTTGCATGGGCACAGAGGACAAGCATCGTCCCCGACCAGCAAGCTGCACCCCTCTTTCTGTGTCTTATCCATGTAAGTGCTCCCTCCACAACACAAGTAGCCCAGTGGAAAACACAAGATTGTGCCTACAAGTGAAAGAAAGTAAATATCAGATTTATAAGGCTATGTAATGAAATTATTTGGCGTACACTCGAAAATATATCTAAACACAAATATTGTGGGTTTAAATCCTACTTGGAAACATGCTTCCTTATTTCTTTACGCTAACTTGACACTTGTTAAGAAAACATGGACTGGGTATAAAACTATAACCAGTGCAACAGAGCAAATGTTAAAATCAGGACAAAAGAATCCAGGGATAAATTTATATTTGCTGGGATGAAAATCTAGATGCAAAATAAGTCTGACATTTTTGCTATTCACAGCTGAGGATTAATTTTATTAAATAATTTCACAGTTTTCTGGTTCACTGCATGCATATTTTCTGGTAACTCCCCAAGAAGGAAAGTATTTTGTATCTAGCAACTTACACCAATATATTGCTTCATTCAAGCAGCACTTGACCTGCAATACACTTACTCTGTTATAGTTCATTTTTTCACCCTGTTTGGTTCAATCTCTTCTGCATTTGCTTGACCTAGTAAACTCTTGAGTTCACATATACCATACTGCACATAATGTAATTGCTGAGTGTCGCAAATGAATACCTACAAGAGACCACCCCTAAAAATACATAAAAGAGGGGAAGTCATTATTAAAAAGGTTAATCTTCTCAACTGCTGCTATCAGTTTGAATAGATAAAATCAGGACCTCTTTTTGTTTCTTTTATGCAAAATGTCAGCTTCTGTAGACTGTTGCCCTCTATGCCCCACACTAAACATGTTACAATTGCATTATCATAAAGCATTATGTAAAATAAAGTGAGATTAACTTTCAATTATTTGGGTCAAATTTTATTCCAAATTGAAACTAATTCCCCTGCAGTGAATTAGGTCAAAGAATGAAAGCTCTCAAAAGCAGGATTTAAGACCTTGCACTAACCTATAGACAGTGTCTTCACCATTTGTGACCAGGACCCGTGGCTTACAGATGGCTCAGCCCCATGAGGCTGGCTGCACCTTAATGCACGCATAACCTCTTACCCCGAGATAATTTCATATACCCTTCCCATTTTCAACAAAAAGCAGGTCCATACCACTGGCAGGAACTGGAAGGCATCTGATTTCTTCATTCGCTATACAGTAAATATAATTGCTAATGCAGTAGTAGCTGTTGCATAAATAAACCAAATCATCCAATTAGAGAAACCTCTTCACTCTCTTCTCTCCTAACCTTACTGCAATGAGTCATTCCTGTAAGAGTGATCTACAGTTGTATTTTCTGCCAATAGACTCAGGACATCAAGAGCTGTTATTTACTGGATGGTCACCGGAGATTTAGAAGTGAAGTAACCTTGGCTCTGATTCTATATGTGCAGCACATGCCTAGATTTACATCCAACAAAACAATACACTTACCAACTACTGAGGAAGATTTTTAATATAGAAAAACAAATGTGACATCAAAATATACGTACATCTGGCACAGAGCAAACACGCACGATCCCAGTTACTTTAACTGGTGTGAATCACCATGCCGGCACCAAGCTCTCCTCGAGATAAAGGCCTAACAATACGCTGGCAGCAGCCCATGCCAGAGTTATCTATCTGTTGAAGCAGCCATTAGAAGGGGACTGCTGTATTCTCTGAACTGCATTGTCCGTCCAGCTTAGGACCAAATTCTGCTCGGCAGCTCTCAGTAAAGGCAGTAGGAGCTGTGCAAAGGCAGCTCACAGAGTAGTTCCTCCACTGGAAACTACCTCCCTTTGCCTCCACTGCAGGGAAAAGAACTGCAACTCAGCACATAGCCAATAACAAATGTGGGGTGGGGAAAGGTGGCATTTTTTTCCGGCAGATGTTTACCTGAACCCAGATCTCCTCAGACAAGTGTTACACCTTTTCTGGAGTACCAGCTACCACAAACTGGGAAGTGAGAAGAGGAAACAGACATTTTAATGTGCTTGGCCTTTCAGTCCTCCAGTAGAGAGAAGTCCTGACACATCCTCTGGTTTGAATTTAACTTGTGATCCTGGAATAAAGGCAATACATTAGCAATGCCGTTCAAATTACTAGTGGACAGTAATCTGCATTAGTGCGCTCTGCTTACAAGGAAGAGCAGCAGCACATCTCTGTGCTAGCAGGAAGACAGAACAGCCTTTAATTCCTGCAGAAGGGGCTCTTCCCAAGGCAGAAAGAAGTCAATCATGGGACAGATCACAAAAGAGCTTGTATTCACACAGCTGTACATCTCAGGGATACTAGGTGCCTTAACCTTCACAGGTGTATTTTCCAGTTAGTCAGAAGTTACATGGTAAACACGATTTTAAAGAAGTAAGACTTCAAGGAGTCCAGTATTTGTGTAAATAGCTTGGTTCTGTCAGTGCGGCTGCGTCACCCTTCTGTCCTCCGACTGGCATTCCACATACAAAGCCCCAAGAAACACTTCTTGAACTGAAGAATTAATAAGATTGCTGGCATTTTTAAATGTCAGTCAATTTTTACACAAGCTCTCTGCCTGTGGAAAAATGGGAGAGTCACAATCCATAATTGTCCAGCAGGAGTGTCTCTTTTTAATGAAAATGTTGAGGATTCATTTAGAGGATCCTCTAGAACGGACATCTCTTGCTATGCTGTCTGGGGGTTGCCCCCAGAGCTCCTCTCCAGCATCAGCAGGCATGTCAGCTGAGACAGATGATAAGATTAAACACTATCCTCCTCCCAGGGTAGGCAGCAGCACCCCCACCTCTCTGGGTAGACTCAGCAATGAGAGTGCAAGGATCTCCAGGGCGAAGGAAACAAGGAGGTCAGTGACTTCTCCCTGACAGATATCTGCCTTGGAGACAGCACTACATGTATGCACTGCTGCTGCCCCTTGTCCCAGCGCTGGGTAGGGCAGGTGCTGAGAGGATGGGGGGGCTCCTGAAGCAAATAGGCTTTTATTGCTTACCCAAATGTTGTGGGAATGGTAAAGAGAAAAGGGGACAGTAAATTTTGTCTGGCCTTTAAGTCTCAACTTGAAATTTGTGTACCAAAATTCTAGGTATGATGCAAGGGGGTCAGATGTACAGCTCCTCTTAACCCCAACCAAATTCATGCCTCTAAAACTCCAAATATTTTAGAAAATTTCAGTCATATTTAAAAAAAAAAATTATCTGATAATTGCAGATGCTTACTATTAGTTTTCTTGTAGAATCCTTCTTAAAGTCATACTATCAGCAAAGCTCTCAAAGCAGCCTGTCAGATTATGCCTCACTCCTGCAGGGAGACATGTTATCAAAATAATCTACCCTTTTAATTCCTCCCGGTTTCATTTTTCAAAAATCTAGCAAGGACGAAAACCAGACAAACAGCAAGAAACAGCAAGCATTGCCCAAGTTCCTGGCAAATACGGACACAGATTAATGAATCGAAAAATGTCAGTAACAGAGTCAGGACATTTAAAAGTAAATACATATTCAAAGTCAGCTCAGACTCTGCAGCTAATCCTACAGCCACAGGGGGTCCCTACCTGAGTAGGGATATGCCGATCTTGATTGCTTGTGTGACCTTTCCTGCCTGTGCTCCAGTGCCACATGGTGAGCAGAACAAGCTGCTTTTCCGCTGCATGAAAGCTGCAGGGTTAACCCTGGAGGCAATCAACACATTTCATCCTTGGCATGACATGCTACCACTGGTTATCAGGAAACCCTCTCCAGTTCCTAATTTACATATGCACAAATTAATGATCCTTATAATTTTTATTCTGATAAATGGGCAAGCTCTTGTAATACATGAGAATTTAAATTTTCACACTCATTTTAGGCTTAAATCCTATCCAAATGGGCACAGTGAAGCAGTTTGGCTGCATGTGTAAAAGAAACTACAGCCTTCATCCCCAGGCTCTCAGAGAAGCCA
Organism: Grus americana; assembly: GCF_028858705.1. Lineage (NCBI taxonomy): Eukaryota > Metazoa > Chordata > Aves > Gruiformes > Gruidae > Grus > Grus americana. The sequence continues at coordinate 31,635,531 of NC_072859.1, forward strand.
GGGCAAGGGATGGCAATCCAATGGCTTCCCTTTGAGTCCCAGAGAAACTTTTAGCCAAGCCTGCATTTATCAATTAAGTTAACTGCTCTCAATGTAAATACTCAATAGGAAAAGGAAATTTGATCAATGGTTTCTGCAGACACCCGGGAATGTAACACCATACACCCCTACTCCACAGAATTCCTTCATGGGATTTGGCAAATCACTTAGGTTGCATTCTTACACTATAAACAAGTTGGTTGTTTGTCTTTAACACAAACTAGTTCTTTGGCTGTAAACTTTGGGCCAACAAAGTTTCTATAGAAATAGAAGTAGATGAAGTTTGCCCTAAGGAGAGCTTTGCTTAGCTTAGCCATGATAAATCTGCAACACTTTGTTGGGATTTTCCACCGTGAAAGCTGTGTCTTTGTATGGTGAAAAAGATAATTTTCTTCTCCATTGGCAGGAAGCGTAAAAACTAAGTGTCTGTGTCTCATTTAATAAAACTAATATTTGTACTCTGTTCCTGTACACATATATAGGAAGATGTTGTGCAAGGCTTCTACAACAGCAGTGACATGAGAGCTAGCTTTTTCCTATTCATTACCATTTCAGCTTTTTCAATATCCTCAGCAGCACCTCCCCATCTGACAGCCAGCTACAGCATCCAGGGAAAAAGAGAAAACACAAAAAGCCCCAAAAGAGGCTGGCCAGAGACAAGCCAAGGCAATAATATTTTATGGGAAATAATACAAAACATTTCTGAGTTTGAATTTAGGAATACACTTGTCCCCATTTACAGCCCAAGATTGCAGCAATGATTGCTAATAGACCTCTGTGAAGAGTAAAAAATTACGTTGATTAGTTTCCAGCAGTGCCATTTGCCTTTGCAAAAGAGCCTGAAGTAAAATGAGTGTGAGAGCTTGTCCATGCTGTGTGAAGGGAAGAATTCAAATTCCACAGCACGCTGGGGAACCAGATACAAAACCAGTACCGCAGTGCCAATGGCACCCAGCTGAGCACATGTGCACTGGGCAGCCTGTTTCCTCTGTCCAAACTCTTACCTGTATTTATTGTCCATTTCAACCTGGGAAGGTTTCTTAATTATGTTCACCTCTTTTTAGATGATGGCAGTAAAATATGCTGGTCAAATGGTCAAATGCTTAATGCAAAAAAACTTCTTGCCAACAGTGAAATGCTAAATGCAAATAAACCTACTGTTCATGCAATCCTGCCTGAAAGAGACAGATTGATATTAATTTTTCCTAAGATGTGGGGAAATTGATAAAAGAGATCTCTTCTGTTTGCCCCAGACATATTTTCATTTCAGTCACATATTTACTGACCGCTCACTGGTAGAACTGGAATAGAAACTCTGCCAGACTGATGTCAGGGAAAAGGATGCTGAATGTTTCCCAAAGAGAAGAAAAGTTGACCACATGGTTTGGGAGCTGAAGGGTACTTGCAGGACAACATCATGTGGCTGTGGACATACAACTTTGGACCTTGCTGCAGAAGTCTGAAATTATCGGTTTTCGTACCTCAACACTTTTGCAGAATCTGCCCTCTGACCTGTCTGTGACAAAAATCTCACGCCAATAGAATAGCTATACTATCTCAGAATACTAGACAAGGATACAATTACTAATGTCTGAGAAGCACTCAGGCACCACTGTGATAAACATTATTGAAATGCTTAGGTAGGCAAGTGAGTATTAAATACTAACAGAATTCAGAACAATCTCACTAAACGTGACCTTTTTTAAACTTGTCTTTGCTTTTGTTGCAATCTGCCGCCATGCAGTGATGGCCTCAGCCACTTATTCAGCAAAACAGCAAAATCAAGACTTACTTCTCAAATGTCAAAAAGTGGAAAATATAAACAGTTTTCAAAATTTGCAGAAACACTTTTCCACTGTGTACAAGTGATGTAAAAGGTTTTTTTGCTTTACTGTTCATATTTAAAAGAAAAGCTTCTTAAAAAGATATATTCATCATATCAGATGAAAAGCACAAAAGGTCCAACAACTGCCATAGGTGTGAAATATTTGAAGAATTAAAGCTGCTGTGTGAACACTGCCAGCAACTGGAACTACTAATGTCCAACCTCAGTTGTGTAACAGACACTGGGAGGAACCTTTGCAATAATGAACAGCTGAGGAGTGATCTCCATTCCTATCCTACAGCTCTCATGCACTGGGATATGTTAATTCAGTCAATCTCAGTCATATGTAATTTAATGATAAAATGCTTTATTTCTCAGCCTGTCCATATAGCGCAGTGAGACTCTGACAATCCTGAATCAGCTGAGAGGCCACACACACATCAGCAATGTCACCACAGCATTGTTTCCCATCTAAAACCTTGTGCTTATCGGACAGTCTTCCTACGATGTGGGTGCTGTTGTCCTTGTCACTTTTTTGACACAAAAAAGAGAAGTGACATTCACAAGCAAGTAACATCAAAAGCAAGTGGTCTCTGCCCAAATGCTGGCATAGTTGGAGGACTCCCCTTTCCTGTCCCGCTCTTGTCCTTTAGCAATGTGAGCGTGGATGGAAAATAAACAGCATCCTGCTCTAGCTCTCATCTCCCTCGCCTGTTACTTTATCTTTCTTTTACTTTCAGCTGTCCTGCACCAAGAGCACAGACTGCAGCAAGGAATTGAGCAGGGAGGACATTCCCCTCCATGAATCAATAAGGCACTCCCAAGTACAGTGGCAAATGGAAAGAACAAATCTCTCAGGACTAGCAGCTCTGGGTTAAGAAGGATGTCTACCTATCTCTTTCCTCCTTGTATTGCCATGTATGTGGTTCTCCATCTTAACCCTGTACATTTAATTTCTGACACTACCAAGTACATTTTTGTAATAAGCCCTTTCTAGAAATTGTTGCCTTCACACATACACACAAAAAGAAGCTAAATATTGGTCTATTTTCCATCCTACGGGCCCTGCCTAACAAGGCAGTTTGACAGGCAGACTGACAATAAAAGTAATGCAGGGTTTTTCCTTCATGCCTGCCTACACACCAGTCACTTCCACGCTCTGGAAAAAGACATTTGCTACCTGCTGTGCTGGTCTGCCTCCTTCCACAGGGTAACTGCCTTGGAGACAGCTGATGCATCTGGTTTTGCTCCTACCTTGCCCTTCACATCGATGGGGTATGATTTTAGGTGTATGTCTGAGTTGTCTCTGGACAGGGTGCACACATGTATGCGCACACATGCATATACATTCATTAACACACATATTTATGTGCTGGTGTTGAGCTGAATTCTCCTCAACTTTTCAGGATAAATGTGTACTTTGAGTCTGATTTTCAAAGGCAACTTGTCTTTAAACACACATTCACACTCACAAATGGTTAAACACAACATAATAGTGTTCATGTTTATAGTCACTTCACCAGACTTGGACACTAACACTGTGGCAGGGAATTGGGTTTAGTCAGTAGTTCACTACATGGAAAATCCAACGAAGCAGCAGTATGCATGATCAGCTAAAAGAAAAGAGTCTGAATATGCATCACACAATCTAAACTGCACAGCCAGGGACAAGAAATTTTAGAAATCTTTAAGAAAAGATTACAACAGAGTTATTTGCACGGAGATTTAGAGCTTAAGGCTCCCTGTTTCTACAGAGAGCAAAAGAAAAGCCATTTATCTTCACTGGTCAGGACTACGTAGTGACACAGAGATCAAAATGACAGGGAAGCATGTGGAGACAGAAAGCGAAGAGACCTATGAGAGGAGAAGGTGGAACAGGGGCTCTGTGCTGCCTGGAGCTGGTATTCCTGTTATCTTTGCAGATATGTTTGTTCAGCAGATAAGCAGCCAACTGAATCTCCATTTAAGAATGAAACTAGTGTGTTTTCACATCTGACTGCCTGAACCCAAGCAGCCAGGCCGTAATTTTGAACTGAAACGTGACTGGCCTCCCTTTAGGATGCCAGAAGTGCTGGGCAAGAAAGATAGCCAGTGTGTCAGGAGGTCAAACCCATAAAGCTCACAGAGTTAAACAGATATGCAACTTAGACGACCTGTGCTGGAGTCCTGTCACTGAACCATTTTTGGTAAGGTTATGAGTTATTTATTTTCAGGGGGATATGTGTTTATAGGGAAGGCTTCTGCCACTATGGGGACTGCCACCAGTGGCTGGGCAGTTGGATGCCTGCAGCAGTAGCCAAAATAACCTCTTCTACAACACCCACAGTCACGCACAGGACTGACACGAGGATGTGCTTGCACTCTAACCCTTGCTCTACTGTTGACCCTCTTCATGGCCTCATTCTACTACTTAAAAATTTGGCTTTTATAATAATCTTTGAGATAATTAAAAATCAAGGCCTGATGTAAGAGGTGGATTTTGCAAATGTTGGGTTTTGCTCTTCTGGTTCACTTTTCCTATCTGTGAAATGGGAATAATACTTATTTCACAGAGAGATGATGCATGAAGATAAACACTGCAGTTACCTCACGTACAAGGCCACTCCAAGGGTGAAATATGTCTGAGTGTAAACACTACTTTCTGAAAACATTCATTAGCAATGTTTAGTCTAAGGAAATCTCTGTCACCATATGGGCTCCAATAGCCTTATTAATCTGCTTCATTAGTGCCAAGCAGAAAGTTGCATTTATTAGACTAGTATTATTTTTCTAAACAGCAGGGGCTTCCCCTTTTCAGTCTGTGCTTCCCTTTGCAGGATTCTCTTTCTCATGTCCCATGTACCTGCACCTCTTGCTGTGTACCTTCCCAAGCACACTGATTGTAGACTGACACCTAATTTCATTCACCTCTCCTTTCCTAATGCACATTGTCAAACCTGCTTTTCCCTGCAGCAAGGCTTAGTCATAAAATCATCTGGAACTTTTTACAGTGCTGTTGCATTTGCATGCTAATCAGCAAAGTCTTCATCTCCCAGCCCAGAAGAACGATCAAGCTGCAGGCTTACAGAAACCCTTTGCTGGCACGGTTAGGAATCCCTGATTACTCCCTGAGTCCCTCTCTGAGCTTCATTTAATCTATCAGGATTCAAATCTGGCCTTTAACCTTGTTCACCCCCTCTCCCCCAGTCCTGGCCAGTATCACAATCTGACCTCCCCAGGTCAATGCCATGGATTTTCTGCCTCCAGATGTTCCTTTCTATTCCCCTGTGCTAATAGTGGTTACTACAAGGATAAGATTGGATTTCTCAACTCATGGGTGAAGCACTGAAAAGAAATGACCATTTTAACAACTCCTGCTCACTGATGTTAAAGTGATGATATCATTTTACCATCATTCAGGCCTCTTTTAGATCTTGGCACTTACCAAGCTAAACAAAACCCACTTTGATCAGTTCTAACAAGATGACAAATACATATATACACAGGTGATGCAAAATTCATTTCTTTGCATGAGATTAATAAACATTTTGTTGAAATGTTGTCCAATTTAATCTTTTTGCTGATAGAAATCATTCAAATGTTTAAAGGGAAAGGGAAAATTTCTGTGTCCATAATATAAACCTTGCCTGATTTCAGTGCAGTAGCGAGTGTTTGTGTTTGGGGGTTTTTTAAATGTTTTTGCTGGTTACATTCAGCCACCATTTAACAGCACTTTCAAAATATATTTGAAGCATTCATTTCTGGCCTTAAGTTTCACAACTGCTGAGTTCATTTTACAAGATTTGAACAGAGATCTGAACTTTCCAAGGACCTCCACCTCCTGTATCAGAGCTCGGGCTCATCTCCAGAACAATTTCATGTAAAGAAACCCGTACCTGCTCCCTACAGCACAGAAAATCTGGCAGAGTCCAAGTTTCTGCTGTTTTGGGCTCCTTTCAGGTTGCAGAACACATACCTTGCCCTAAGCACTGCCCTGTTGGCTTTCCTGAATGTAACAGCTAGAGCCACTGTGGGTTACCCAGCTGAACACCATCTGCATTCCCAGGTTCCCCAGACTAATAACATGCATGAAGCTATTTGCACATCTTTGTTTCATTAATAAGCCAGGAATTTAAATAAGGGAAGATGGTCCAGCAATCAGGTTGTGGACTTAGGATTCCTGAGTTCCTGTCTTTTCCCTGCTAAAGATTTCTGTCAGGCAGGGTGGCATTCACCTGGCCTAACTCTAGGTATCGAAAAGTTAGTTGCCATAGGCTCTGAAAGAAAATTAATCTGCTACTGATTCACCCTCTGGGGAAACCAGTTCTTTCTCATTAACTATAAAGGGTATCTACAACTAACTTCTAGATGCTTAAATTCAGTGGGATGAATCCTACCTTTGCAATCCAGTCTCCTCCTATAAAACAATAATATTGTCCTACTAATAGCATGCTGCATAGGATCTGAAGTTGAATGAAAAAGGTGGTTTAGATGTTTCTTCACTGCAGACTTCCACTTCATCCAGCCTCTCCTCTACAAATGAAAGACATTTTTGGAAACAGCACTAGAGAAAGGACCAAGCACTGTAACCACTAATGTAAATTTTTCTTCTTCTCTGCTGGAGGAAAAATCTTTGCTGACAAGAAAGCCTCTTGCTCCCCTGGGTGAATGTAGCTCTGGCTCTGTCTTTTGAGACTGACATAAAGATTATTGCTTGAGATCCTGCTCTTTGTGCCGTGGACATCTGGGACAGGGATTAAAGCCACTGAGCTCATTTGACATATAAGAGACCACTACCACCTTGGAAAAGGGTAGCAGACACCATCTGATTGCTTTCAAGCCAACTGCCTTAAGGGTGAAAGTTAGTGTAACCAGTTTGTGGTTATTTAACAAACATGGTCATTTAACAGACAGATTTGTAATTTCAGGAGGACTGAACAGACACACAGAAGTTTCCTGTATACAAAATGAAACCTTTAAAAAGCTACAATTTTACACCAGAAACATTAAAATTAAAACAGATCCATCTTAATACACGTTTTCCCTTGGTGCATGTTGAAAATAGCTTTAGCTTTTAATATATTTTTATAAGACTTTAAAGGTGACTTCCATAGTAGCTGTCCTATATAATTTCTTCCTCTTTCCTGATTTCTGAGAATTGAACCAGATGCCACTTTAAGAATTGTTAAGCAATATTTGTAAACAATAAATGACTACACAAAAGAGCTCAAACTGTGGAAAGACTTAGACCAGACCAGGCACAGGCCCTAAAAAATGTTAATGGCCCAGAAACAGACCAGGAAATCCACTGACACCTGACTTCAAAAGCAGCTATCCCTTTCCTCTCTTCTGGGATAGCAACTCCCATCTTCAGCCTTCTCAACAGGCCAATGCATTTCAAATGGCCGCTTGAGGTTTGAAAGCTGGTAACCTTAGGGAAGCACAGTACTTTTAAGTAATCCTAAGTATTTCTTCATGTATTTTCAATCCCAGCAATTGACAACCTTAACTGGTGTGTAAAAGCTAATGGACCTCAGTAGGCACCCAGCTGAAATAATAACCATCCCTTGAATATAAAAAAGCAGGAACTCAGAGAATCTATAACAAGTGATTTACCTTGAAAATTAGGATTCATGTAATTAGCATGCTTTTTTTCTCACACAGCAGACCCCCATCTCTAAACACATTGGGCCCAATTCTGTTTTCACTTACTTGGTCAAGCTCAGTGTATTTATACAGGTGGAGGAGAGAATCATACTTGCTGCATTTAGCTTTAATTTTAAAATAAATGAATTTTCCAGAACAGTGATGGTATTGACCTTACATATTATCCAAATAGAAATTTTAATGAAACAAGTATAACACTGAGTATAGCCATAATAGATATGCAAATATTGGTCTTTTCTTAAAGGTCTCCCTATCTGGTCGCATGGATTTTTCTTGCATATGTGGGGGTGAACAGAGAGAGCATTTATTAGAAGCAGAGAAGGAAAGGATAGCTGCACAGCCATGGAAAATCAGGCCATCAATTAGATTTTCATTCTCATTTCATGAGAATTCTCCCTTGAACAATGATCACAGGAGAGCTGTAAAATTTGCTCCCTTCTTAATTTCTTCTTGCTCTGTGACAGCATCCACCTTTGCTTTCTACTGGCACTTAAGAGCAAGCTCTGCTCCAAGCCAGGCAAAAAAAACCCCTATGCACATTTTATTTTAATTGTGCTTGACTAAACAAGGTATAGGTGTAGGGAACAATTCACATGGATGGTGACTCATCCAAATGTATACAAGCCAATTAAAAAAAAAACAAACCATAAACAAAAACAAAACCCCGAACCACAACAATGGTGTCTCCCAAGGTTCCCAGCCCCTATAGACCAAAACTGCATTTTGCTTACTTTAAAGCTCAAAGACACCGGAAAGTGAACAGAAGGCGGCAACTTGGCCTAGATTCATGCATAAGAGTACAAAGGTTATAAAATAGAAGGTTTGAAAAGCAATCAGAATCACCAGCTGAGAGAGGTTTAAAATAACAGCCTAAAATCAGGAGCTTCAAAATAAAAGTCAAATAAAAAGGACTTAGAGAAAATAGCTAAAAAATGCATGATCTGAAATCACATTGTCCGGCTACTAGCCAAAAATCAAATTACCTATCTACAACATCTGCCTCACATTTTATTAGAGTGTATTGCCTAGGGCCAGATGGTTAAAGGTATTTAGGTACCTAAAGATGCAGAGAAGTGCCTACTGGGATTTTTCATTCTTGCTAGACATCTAGTTCCCACTTATGTGATTTCCATGCACTGTTCTGACTGCATGCAGAGCCGTTGCATCACTCAGTATCTCTTAAAATCAGGACTTGTGAATGAGATTCCCCAAAAGGTCCCTTCCCCAGCTTTCACTTTCCACAAAAAATCTGGGTGTACATTTCCTGGTGGAACCTGTGAAGGTTAGAATGCTCCTGAAAACCTGACTTTTAACTCCCTGAAGTGGTACTTGAGTTATCTTGAAAACCATCTTCTCCCAGTCATATCATTGGGACACTTAAAATCTTTCTCTTCAAAAGAGGGGTGCTACTTTGTGCTAGAAGATAGGTATATTAAAAAATCCAGTGGTTATTTACACACATTTGTATGTAGCAAGTGCATGGAGCGAATCAGAGCAATAACATTATCTGTTATTCACAAATGACAATTGATTGTCATTTGCAAATGATACTCAGCATGCAGATCTTAACGTTTTACAACTGTGTTATGGAAAGATGCTCAGGTTAGAGAAGAGTTTACACAGGAGTCCATTAGTAGGACATCATCCTCATAGGCTGAGCTCTTCTTAGAGTTTGTTTGAAACCCAGCGAAAGACAAATAAATCAGGGTAAGACCCCTGTCTGGGAGCAAGCTGAGGTCAGGTCCCAAGAGCCCTGCCTCCTCCATTCCTTGCCCACGTCACAGGACCGTTGCCTGTGCATCTTATTTAGGAAGCAGGAGCATTGGAAGGATCATAGCTCCACCACTCCCATTCAGGCACCAGAGCTGAAAGCCTACAACAAAGCAGAGCTGCACCCCAACAGTGTAGCAGCAAGAAACCCTGGACAGACCTAAAAGCAGAACACCCTAAAAGCAGAACACTGTGCAGCTTTACACCCCCCAGGCCTGAAGAGGACACCAAGACATACTCCATGACGCAAGGAGCACAGACTCCACAATGCATTTTTTAACAGCTGCCTTAACCTAAGCATGTGGCATATCTGTCACTTACATGGACAGAGGAGAGATCCCATGGTGTGAAGAAAAGGTTGGGCAGGAGTCCACAGAAGATGGAGCTGGGGAGACTCCTGCATTTGGAGTCGGCGCCCTGCAATGCTCATGCTCCATCCATACACCAAACTCACCAGCCATTTCTTAACTAGGCTCTGACTCCCTCCTGCTGTTTGCTTCCTGGTGAACATCCTGCTCTCTGGTGACTTTTCTGGTGACGTTGCTCATTTCATCTCTTTGGAAATCTCCCAGGGCCTGACCTGGGCTAGTTTCTCTTCCCTTCTGTACTCAGTCTCCTGGCTCTCTCTTGCTGTTCCACTATCACCTCTATGCTGACAACTCACAAATCTGCCTTTCCAACCCTACCCCGTACACATAAATCTCTTCAGCACATCATCCAGCATAACCCCCCTGCCAGCTCAAGGGCAACTTGGACAAAATTGAGCACCTTATTTCTTATACCCTTCACCCTCCCCCTTCCTGCCTTTCTCCATTATTTTCTTAATTTCTCCTCCCTCCCTGCTTCCCTCCCCTTCTGCCAGGCTAGCGATGTCAGCACTACCTTTTATTCTTCCGCCACCTCCTTCTCACATGCAAGCTGACAAGATTTAGTGAACTCTCTGCTCCATAATATTTGACCCTTTCTTTCCAACTCAAATTTTCCCTATGCCCTTTTCATCTTCACAACTTTACTCTTCCACAACTACAGCCTCCTCCCTCCAGGCTGTTTAAGATCCATGATGTTTCCCCTCCAGCCCATCAGTCAGAACTTGGTGCTCCTTCTGTATATTGTTTCATTGACTTCTTTTGTAACAACTTTCTAGTTGTGTGTCTACAGCTCTGCCTACACAGAGAGCCTCCCTTCTCCTACACTCGTTTTTGTTCCTTCAGTTTGCCAGCTGGGGCAATCCTGGCATTCATGCCTCATGCTATACAGAGCACATTCTCTGTTCCACAGATTCCAAATAACAATGTGCCTTTGTCTTTCCAAAATAGGAAAGCCACAACAAAAGAATTTTTGTTTTATTTTTGAAGCGTGTGTTAGATGGAGCTATTTACTATCTCCAGAAATCCTTTCCTGAAGTACGACAGCCCATGGTGTTTGGAATAAAATGTAATGCTGGCAGGTAAGTTTTATTGCAAGAATTGTTCTTCACTCCTGAAAAATGAAGGTAACAATGCACTGAGACTTTTCTAGCTGTAGAGCTGCAGGTGCTTGGCATAATTCCATGTGTGTCCAGATTTGTGTTTAAACATGAGTGTTTTGTCACAGCATTCTGGCATGGGAAAGGGGAGGGGAAACATTTAGGGTGCATCTGAATCAAAAGAAGGGCTCCAACTCCATCCCTGGGAATGTTAGCATCAACAAAAGCCACACTAGGCATTCCTTCTGAGAGCAGATCGCTAGCGTGAGGCAAGGTATATAGAATGACACCCCTTTATTTCTTGGAGCAGGCAGACAAGAGACTAGGTCTCAAAAATGTAATTTAAAAGGGACATGCCATAGCTCCTCCTGTTTGGTCAATCAAACCTTTCATTTCTATGGTTATTTTTACAAGATCCTGAAAAGAAAACATTTCATTCCAAGGTCAAAGAGAATGCTTTGTATTGTACTAATTAACTTCCTAGTTTTCATTTCAGGATGAAAAACATTAGATCTACTTTGGTTTGATCCACACCAAATTTATTTCCTCCATATTTACTCTTTGGTTGCCAAATTGAAAAGCAAATCCTCAGCCTGTTAGATGAAAGCTGATGTGTTTTGCTCCCATTCCTCACTAAGAGTAGTTTCAGTTGGGCCTTTTCATCTCAATGGTACAAAAAAGACTTTTTTCTCAGTTCTGTCTGGATCCCGTCCAAGTGTCTCTCATTTTTCAGTCTTACTCTGAAAAATAAAAAAGGACCCTCTGCAGAAAACTATTCTCTAACCTCTCCTTTGAGTCCCTTCCCAATGCAGTCAGTTCTCTGTGCTCTTTGTATTTCCCAGTAGGAAATGGCTTGGAGTCTCACATTCCTCTTAAGTGCCCTATGAATTCCTTCTCCTTATTCAGGGCATTGAGCTGAGTCCTGTGCAAACTACCCCGTCCTACACCCTACAAAAGGGCCTGGTTTGCTCTTAATGGTTCCTTAAGACTTTTCCAAAATAAAGCAAAAGGATAAACATCTATTGCATTTGCTCAAAAAGGAAAACCAGTCAAAGCCACAGTTCTGCATATCCCTATAAGCCTGCAGCAATTCAAAACCCATGAGGTTTCCCGGTGTACTTAATGGCTTTCAAAAGACAAAGGTGGTTTGTCCATATCTAGGGGAAATCATGTGACCCTTCCCATCAATGTCGTTGGGGTTGATGGCAACCCATTTCAGTGGAAGGAATGGCGTATAAAAATTAACCCTTAATGCAACCAGGTTTTAGCCCTTTTCAGTTCCTGAGAAAAGCTTCCAAGTGCATACCAGCCTCTCCAGAAACAGCAGCAAAGGAAGAAGCCCCCCATTCCCACAAAACAGAACAGAAGCAGAACTAACAGCGGGGAAGAAAACAAAGCTGGGTGCTTCCACAGCCCTTGTTACATGCATTCCCAGATCCTGCACGGGTCACAAAGCAAAAATGAAGATGTTTTGCACAGACAGGTGCAGGCACTGCTGTGATTAATCAAGCCATAATTAGGGACCTGTCGGCAGGCACTAAATATATGTTCTAGGGCTTCAACCCTCTTAGAAATCTGTGGATGGAAAACTTGCCAGGCAGGAAATTTATAAAAACAGTGAGTCTTTGGATGATGAATGCATATAAGAAAAGAAACTTTCACCAGGCTATGATAATGACAAGTCTCTCTATTGCTTCACATCTATAATTTTTTTTCTTTCTATTTCTCAGCGTTTCTTCAAGTATTTTAGTATCAATTGACTACATAGTTTAACAGACAAATCCTATTCTCTTTTCAGTAAAACACACACAATTTCCTCATCTACAGAGAAGAAGTGGCTTTACTGTTTTGCATAGAGCCGTGTACCTGTGACAGTTTGTGGAAGCATCAAGGGGTTCAAATACACTCTGAGAACAAAACGAGTCTCCTCTTCTGTTCCCCTCACCTTACATATCTTTGCATCTAGGCAAAGGTGAACTATCTCTGTTTGACAGTGAGCAGAGGGTAGAAGTTCAGTGTCATTTTATAATCTACATATGAATTAGTGCAAAGTCAAGGCTTGAGATATTGTACTTATTTCTATGCAAATGTAAGATAAGGGACGCATAAGGGCGTCCCTTCACAGAGTACTACATCAACCTGGGGCTGAACTGATCAGTACCCCCTGCTGCAGAAACTCATGTGGTTGGTACCCATGGGGGAAGAAAGGCAACTAAATCTTGATCGGCCTTGAGAAGTACCATGAGATAGGTTCAGGGGAAGCCCACGAAATGAAAGAAGGTTATCTGGGGAGTCTGTGCCAGCTAATGCTGCCCTATTCAGGAAAAAGCAGCTGTGGTGCTGATGCCACAGGTTTACAGTCACCCCTCTGACAGATTTTAAGTCTTCACATGGATATTCTCCTCTCTGTGTTCCACATAACACACTTCTGTCTCGATATAAACTAGTTCCTTTACATTATAAGATATTTCTTTTGGATTGCTCTGAGATACATACACATCTCAGTTACAGCAGCTCACAGATGAACTATCAATAGCACCAAGGTGCAAAATGATGAAAGTCAGTGCTTAGCAAAACATCCAACCATCAGCAGGGTTATGTAGCAGGTGCTGACTTTCCCAGTGATGCACGTTGCTAATTGGAGAGGACTAGTTAGTTTGAAGGTAGCTCAAGTATGCCTTTATGAGCTGAAGTCACTTTTGCATAGACTTTTGATATTAAAATACAAGCTGTCATGTGTGCTGTCACCACAATTTGCAAATACAGAGGCTGCGGGTGACGTGATTAATATCATGATTGTAGTATACAATGCTATACTATGTAACACTACAATATTAAATAAAAAGGGATTCCAAGAACTAAAATGCTGCTCTGAACAGAAACCTAACCTACAGACTTATGATCTGGAAATCCTGCAGTCTGAATCTTTGTGTGTTTCATCCTCTCAGATCAGTGATCAACTGCTCTAGCAAATTTACAGCATTTTATTTCAACTGGATATTGGTTAAAAAATTTTGAGGAAGGCAAACTGTTAGGTATCTGATTGAGCTCAGTGTTATTAAATGCAAGGGGAAGTCATCTAATATCTGTTTAATTGTAGCTGCCTTTGGTGAGTAATATTGATGATTAATCAATTGACCAAAGGGGACAAGCTGAGAAGGGGAATAAGGGTGAATCGATGTGCAGGAGAGGATGTGAAGTAAGATGGACTCTGAATCGATGGTGTTGCTACTTGCTCAGTTAGGCTGGCGATTGGGATGTGCCCTCTGCATGAGCTCACGAGCAATGCAAAGAGGTTTCACAACAAAGACATTTCACTGCTTTTTATTTATATTGATTTCCCACTGAAGTGTGTCTTGGCATTAGGGATTCCCACAGAGCTGGGAAGAAAGATCAGCTTCTTTCCTCAGAGGGTCAGGAAATCCTGAGTGATGAATCTTGTCTTCTCAGAAAAAAAGATAGGAGCAGAGGTTTGGCTCTAAGTTGCCTACTAGAAAGGAAGAACTCAAAGTGTGTCATTAAAAGGGAGGAAAATAGAAAAGTATCTGGAACTGAAAAGCTGTGATTAGGAGGGAGGAATATGTTAAAAAAAATCTGAGCAAAAGAAAGACAGATTGATAAGGTCAGTGCTGTTAAAAGGAGTATTAACTGGTATTTATTTGTGTGTTTATTTATGGCTTTTGTAGTTAAGACAGGTGCTTTCTGTAGACACCAAAACATCACAGGCATACAAGCTTTCTTCACACCCCATGCCTAGCTAAGCAGCAAACCCATGAGCACAGCTGGAAGAAGTGCTGTCCTCTACTGGAAGGAATTCACATGGCTCAGCTGTGTCTGAGTCCTTGAGTTAACGTTGGAAAGCCCTGTAACTTAGTGACCTGTAACTTGGTGCCAAAGCAGGAGGGAAGGGTGCACCCTTGGGCAGCACTTCAGTTCTGAACTACCGTGTTTTAACTCTGAAAGGTGTGAAGCAGTACGTGGCTATGAAGTTGTTTCAAGACTCTTCCCTCTTTCTTACCAATGGGGAAATTGGATTAAACACAGAATAAATGGCAAAACTAAGAGTAGCCCAGACATCCAAGCTCCTAGGCAGTATCCAAACAGCCAGACACCGCCAATCCCTGCAGCACCAGAGTGGAAAGAGCCTCAGTAATACTGATAAATCATTTAGATATTGTTAGAAATGAAGACACTGTTAACATTGAACTCTGCCTTGCTGCTTTCCTGTACTTACTGGGTTGGTTTAAAGGAAAACGTGTGTTATCCTACAGGTAAAACAGGCTTGTGAATAAACACACTTCCCAAAGGAGCTCATGAGAACAAGCAGAAAGGGCCTGGGACTTTTCCCAGATTCTATTGCCAGGTGATATTCGAACTCTGGATAATCCTGAGGACTCACGTGTAACTTAAATCTTGCAGAGTTTGTGTGTTCATGCCTCATTAGTACTACATGGAGTATTTCTCCATATCAGTATGTGGTAATAGACAATAAACTTCACCCTTTAAGCTGCTCCTGAATGTCGTAACATAGCCACCTATCTTACCAACTAGAACAAATGAATATTTTCCTCTCTTTTCTATTTCCCATCTGCATGAAACATATGCTATGTACAGTGATTCCAAAAGATCAGAACAGGGTCTATAGTCCACATGCTAAAATTCGTAATAAAATATGCATGATAAAACCTTGCAGAGGAAATCACATTTCAAACCAGGAAAAAAGCCCTCCTTTTTAATGAGGGTTTAATTAATGTCAGATGGGCTCAGTTGGTAACATTCTTGCCTCTGGTGTAGAAGGTCATGGTTTTCAGCCCTACATTAGGCTCTGGGCTCATAACCGATGCTGACACTGCAATGTACTTCTGCTGCACTGTTAGAGGTTCTGACCTTCAAATGAGGTGTTTAAACTAAGATTCCTCCTGCTAGTCTCCGGTGGTTCTTCCAGCTGGAAGCTAAAGATGTCCTAGCACTTTATAAGCAGCACAGGGAATAGCCCTTGCATCCTAACTTACCCTTGCTGAATAAAGTAGGTTATAATATACAAAGCTGCAACTGTCAGCCATTACTGACAGTTGACGATACACACTAATGAGACTGCTCTGTTTAGTTATGTGCTGACTCCACTTACCATACAGGAAACGCTCACTGCTTTGTCATAAAATGGTGAAGGACCTTTTCTCAGTGTTTCAAGAGAAGAAATATAGGGAAGATGTTAGAATAACATTAAAAAGGTTGATTTCCAAAATGAGAATGTCCTGTGTGTTTTCCAAGAAAAATGGTACCACTTAGAATAAATAGGCTAATATTGTAGGCAAGGAGAGACTAAGGAGATAAGAAAAATTTGAGGTTTATGAAATAGATAGCAGTCATTTCAAGACCTCTTGCGAACTATAAGCTGCATTAAAATCAAGACTGACCTTCAGCAGCAATAGGGTTAAAAATCTCAGGAAAACTATTTATGAAATAGCAGTCAGATTGGTATCAATCTATGTGATCCTGTTAATCAGCTGAGTCATCACAAAAGACATCATATGAACCCATCTGGAAATTAAGATCTTTATGATCTGTCCATTCAGACCATCACATATGATTTAGAACTAAGTATCACAAATGCTCCATTTCCAGCCTTGCCAATCCTCCTAGCCCCTGCCCTCCTCCCTTCCTCCCGCCACACAATTTTAAAACCAAAAAAGTTCTGATTTCAGCTCCAAGGTAACTTTCTTATCTAACGTAGAATTAAATTTGCACCTTAAGGGAGAAAGCACAAATATGGTTTGTAAAACTAAAGTCTCTTTATGCAAAGTATTAAACTAGTAAGAGAGAAAAAGCAGCAGCAAAGCCCAGAACTTCATCTTGGTGTTTCTGACGTGCCCCCCGAGAACTTTTGCAACACCCACTTAAAAATACTAGATACCTAAGCTACTGAACATTCAAACCTAATAGAAGCTTCCTCGCATGAACCTGTTTGTGCTTCTGAAGTGCCCTGGTGTCCCCCGAATGGCAGTCACAACAGCGTGCTGTAGGACAAACAATCCTAGCAGAATACCTTTCAGCAACACCGTGCTTTTTCTATTTACTCTAGCTTGGCTGGGGAGGAAAACAAAATGGGTTACAAAATAAGCTTGTAACACTGTGCCTCTCAAAACCAACTTGTTGAGAATAACCAAATACAGTGCAGCAAGCCAAAGCTTTGATCATCTAGAATCTGGTTTATGTCTGGGTACATAAAATACAATCAATTCACATATAGACATTTAATTGGATGTATTTGTAAGACATCCTATCTCCTCCCTTTTGTTCACTCTGCTGGGCCTACTGCCACTTCAGCAGAGACAAATTGAAATGACGCCATCCACCTTTATGAAATTACATCTAAGATACTTACAGAAGCTCACTTTGTGAAGATGGACTTTTTTTATTCTTCAGTAAATCATTTCTGGTCTTCAGGTAACAATTTTAATGTTAGAAAGGCCTAAAAAGTAATTTATGGCTCTGAAAGTTGGAGAAACTTGAAAAGAACATATGTTTTTAAAGAAGAAGGTAAGCTATAGTCCTGTGGAGCCCAGCTGAGCTCCCAGGCAGCCTCCCCTGGGTATTCAGTCACAATGCTTTTGTATGGTTGTGTTATTCAAGACCCTGAGTAGTGATAGTATTCTAACTTTCTACTTGGCTGATAGCATCTGTATAATTCTAGGTATAGCTGGTCTTTTCTTGTAGCAGGAAAAAGGGCTTCCAACTATATTTCCTGTGATTTTATATGCAGTGTGATGTTGAATCAGCTCCTAAAAAGGTACAAGGTTCAAGCACAGAGTTGTACTGTGTGAACAAGGAACTTAAAATTAATCCTTGACTGTTAAACTAAACTGGTTGAGTGCAAATGACATTATTCCTTCAGAGAGGAAGCTAAAAAGCAAGTTGCTAAAGCCACACACTGCCCTTCTGAGCAAGGCACACACCTAACAGCACGGGGCAGGATTTGGCCCCTGTAGATGAAACTGCTGACTGGCCAGTTAGCATGGGCACCTGTGTGGGATTTATCTCACCTGGTATTTTCAGTCTACCTTCAGCAGAGCATCAAGTCTAAATTACTTGTCTAGGCTCTCACTATACTTAGTGAAGAGAGGATAGGCTCCTCCCAAAAAACCTTCACAGTATTAAAATGAGTGCAACAGATCATTCTACATAGCTGTTTATTTCCGCCTCTGCCTCCAGAGGGAAGTCAAAAAAATGAATGAAGACCTTAAGGACAACTCTGAAAACAGCACATGTCCTAGGTGCCATATTAAAGAGGTGCTATTGAACATAAGGCAGGAAATTATCAGTAGAAAGTGTTGCCCTTTCCTTGCACTCTCTACCACATAATGAATTAAATGTAAAGATTAAAATTAAATATGGGAAACTTATAGAAATCTCAGATTTGGACACTCACCCCTTTCAACAGCGACTCTCAGACTAAAGCTGATGGGATCACTAGGGGTTCACAGATCTACTTTAATCCTTAGAATGTAGTCATTTTTAAGCGATGTCACATCCTGCTAAACTCCAGCCAGGGTTTCCCAAGGCTTTTTTTTTTTTTTTTTAGACATCGTAGCTGTAGCAACAGAAACCCAAACAACTCTGTTCCCTACATGACATGACTTTGTTGGGTGTTTCTTACAGTTGGAATTCAACTGTGATCAAATGTACAGGTGACAGCTCTGCTGAGGAGGTATAACACACACACAGCAGGACCTAATCAAGCTGCAAAGTAACCTGAAAAGATTAGAGCAGTGGGAGCTGTAGGCAATATAGGCAAAGTCAGGAGCAATGTCAGCCCCACACCACACAGTGAAGAAATCAATTGCAGTGTTACAAAATGAAGATTAGAAATAGGAATTTATTCCTCCATCAAAGTGAGTAATATTAATTCCTTTTATTATGTTCTTTTATTGAAATGTGCTCTGGCTTTTAATGCAGGTAGATGCTACCCTTATTACAAGGGACATACAGAAGTGAAAAATAATATTTCTTTAGTGAAAATGTATAAATGGTTCAAGAAACTGCTTTGGTGACTTTTTCTAAAGGCTACCATCCTTGCCATGCTGTCATGGCTCACTGGCACTACTTCCAGCAGTGAACAAGGCAGTGTCTTGTGTTCACCTCGTGGGAAAAGATATTTATACAAGTATTGATTGAGCAGACTGAAGGGCAGGCAGACTGATAGGTGGCTGCAGTAGCAAGACTGCTTTTATAATATGGCTCACAAGCATGACAGTGAAATCTTTTTTATTCCTTATCATCACTTCTGTCAGTGCATTTTAAAGCAAAGTTACGAGATTTAGTATTTGATTGCCACAGTGCATTTAACATCCATATGCCAAAATAAAAATATACTCAAAAGCATTTAGAATAAACAAACCCACAAACAAAATCTCAAGTTGCTTAATAATTCAACCAGTCGTTGGTATCCCTCTAACAAACCTCCAATGTCTTTTGCTTAGAAATTCTTCTAAAATGGAAGCTCGTATTGCAGCTGAGTAGTGTTTTCCAGGCTGTGGGAGCATGGCCAAGGGTTAAAGAGACTCCTCTCTGGAAGATGTGGTCACCTCTAGATAGAATATGGGGCAAACAAATGAAAGTGTTCTTTTTTTGAGAGCAGAAGATTCTGTTTTCTAAGGCTTCCATTTAAAGCTCTTTCTTTGTTTAGAATTGAATGGCTGCACATTAAACATCCAGGCCCAAGCAGAAGTCTGAAAAAGAGTGATTTCATTGTTTGCCCATGGCTGTGAAGAAAAGTCAGACATACATCCTTGGAAATAGGAAATCGGAAAGAAGGTATCCTTCTCTGGAAGGAAAGGAGAAGCACCGCAGAAAAATCTTGTAACAGCAGCATTTCTGAAGCTGACTTCCCAGTCCTGGGACAGCTATTTTAGCCACTTCCCGAGAGAAACGAATGCCTTTTCTCCCTCTCTGTGAAGAAAAGAGACCTTTGGAAGAGTGCACGTGCTTGAGCTAGGAAGCTGATTCATGCTAGCAGTGGGGGTGTACCACCAGAGATAAAGGCTGTAACACTTTGAGGAGCTTTGGTAGCATGACAGTCTCATCTTACTGTGATCAGCTGTCAACCATACTTTTCAAAATAGGAGACAGAGGCTCACTGCACTAAGTCCCCACATCGCTTTTTGCCTCTTTTGTTCTTCTCATAGTGCAAGGAGATCACAACCACCAAGGGCCAGGATTAAATCCTAAATTGTAAAAATCGTCCTCATCAAAATGACATTGTAAAACTGCTTTTTCAACAACAAATTTATCTACGTTTCATTTAAAAAAATATAAATAATTTGGCTAAGTTGACAATTTTTTTAACTCATTTTTCCTTTCTTCTGTTCAGGGGAAACCTGAAAATTCAATTATTCATCTGGTTCTAGCTTTCAGAACAATAGTTCCCAAGGAGAAAAAAGCCCATCACTCAGGGGCTTTAATCTGGAGTCTGGTGTCAGAACAGAGACATAAAAAAGTTCAAAAGATTGAGTCAAATGATCATAAATTTAAAGCCCTTTTTTTAGAAATCTGGATCCTGAACAGTAGGTAAAGGGCTGCAGAACAGGGTAGCCGATATACTATAGAACATCCTAGAACACTTCTAGTCCTTCCCAAATTACAAATATGCTAGTGTCTGATATCACCGTTGCATAAAAACCACTGACCAAACCTCAATGCATTCAATTGCATAGCTTCAATATAATGTCTCAATAAAGATTCCACAATACAATGGCATGAACCCACTCATTAAGTATAAGCACTACCCAACTTGAATCTAATGCAGCAAATAATACCAAATTGGTCATAATTACAACATAAAACTCCTGTTATGTTGTGATTAATTTATTCTTCATTCATATTTGTAGCTAATGAAAATAACTTACACTGATAAATAATTCCTAAAAGTTCACTCCAGTGAAGAATAGAACAGGTGTGGCCCATGTCCCCATTATCGAAATTGTCCTCGAGATGAGTTTTAATTTGCCATAAATACTTTATGCTGCATCCTTTACTACTGTATTATTCATTTTCTAGCAAAATGTGAGGCAAGTAATCTCACATGGGAAAAGACAGTAGATGGATATTAGCAAGGATTTTTTTTTTTCCTTTTCTAATCAGCCTTCAGGGTTTTCTGGAAAGCAGGAAAGACTGCTGTTACTGAGAGAAAGTGGCAAGATCACCAAGAAGTATGCAGGAAGTATTTTTCCTCTATTGGGAAATACTTCAGGATTTTTTAGTTTTGCCAATCCAGATAAGAATAGAAAGTCAAAATGTGATTTATATATGAAAATAAATTCCCTTTCAGCCCTGAGAAACATTTCATTTAGATTTCAAATATTCTTAAAGTTACTTCAATAAGAATTTCAAAAGAAGTCATCATTTCACACTAAAAAACCCAAAAACCTATTCATTTTCAAAAATATTCTATATTAACAGTTTTGGGTTTCTCCTCAAAACTTTACCATAAAAACAACTACTATGCTCTAACAAATTGCCACTTCAAAAACTTGCCATCATGCTAAATTTTTGTCATATTGTGAAAATACAGAAGCCTTTAGGGTGATTTGTTAATGCTAATCATTCCTTAAAGTACCCCCAAACTGAACAACAATTTGAACCTCTCATTTTTTTCTTCCTCAAATAATTTAACTCTTTAATCATTAGGCAGCTCACAGCAGAACAGTACTTCCTGGTGAACACACCCATGCACAAGAAAGTGGTCCACTTTCTCCAGAGAAAGTTCTTGACTTAATTTATCCTGACAAAAAGTACATTAGACCTAGCTCAAAGCACACTGAAGTTATTCAGAATTGTTTTTTCTATCTGATTGTCAGGACCTAAATGGACTTCCTGAAAAAATAAAATAAAATAAAATAAAATAAAATAAAATAAAATAAAATAAAATAAAATAAAATAAAATAAAATAAAATAAAATAAAATCCTGATGTTTCCTAACAAACAAGGAACCTTCCATAATGGGGCTCAGAAAATGTGTTACAGTTTAGACTTTACAAAGCACTCTCAAATCTCCTGTTATTTCTCCTATCCCACTCAGATCCTTCTCCTTCCCTCATTTTGAAAAGTATGTGTAAACAACCTTGCCTACCCTTAGCAGTGTATCACAGAGTCCATCCTTGTAGCTGGTCTGCCAACCTGCGCATCTCAGCCATGCTGCCTTTGGAGGCAGCTAGGAAATGAATAGATAATAACAACAACCAAAAAAATGGAGTCCAGGATCCTGCACCAGCCCTACCGAAATTTGTTCCCTTTGAGCTAAAGGGTGCAGGTCTCCTGTATGATGTTTTGCAGAATAACTGACAAGAACAAAGCCCACAATTATTAACCTTTCCACTTGTTCCCATAGTTTATTGTGACATGACAATGCAATAAGCTTGAAGGTAATCAAAAAGCAATTTTGTAGTAGTGAGCTTAAAATGACAAACCTTTCCTTTTCTAAATAAATCACCATTATTCCCACATGGTCCATGCTTGACAAGTTTGTTTCCTTAGTAACAGAGTACTTAAACAGGGTTTGTGTGCAAAGATTATACCTTTAGCCACAGAAGTGAAAGAGGAGACAATAGGACAAAATGTGGTCCACCCACCTAAGTCTGTGATTTAAATATTTATCAGCAGGGTGATGGCAGAAGACAAGGATGTGCAGAAGCCCAGGTATGCCTATTCCCTCCACGTATTTTGTGCGCTTAGTGCAGTCTATGGACTCTGAGGGGTTTTCAGATCACAGTGCCTAAACTGAATTTAACACTCCCTGATGTTTGTTCAATAGCTCACCTAATGTTGAGGTCAGCTGTCTTATAAATTATTGAGCAGATTAACAGTGTTAGGACTACAATATAAATAAAGGGTATGCACCAGACAAAGAAGACATACAGCGTGTCTGGCTCAAAGACAAAAGAGTGAACAGACAGAAGAAAAGATTAATACGCTGTGGATACATTTAAGAGCTTTCTGCTTTGTTTTGTCAGTAATTAAATGACTAATTGCTCTGTAATAGTAAATGTGTTTGACTCTGGATACACAAAACTTGATGTTATGTGGTACTGAGCTCAGTCTACAGTTGGAGAAAATCCTTCAGCCCACTCCGTTTGTCGATGCCTAATAAATTCCTAGTTCTCTTCCATCAAATGTAGACAAGTCAAGTAAACACTGAATGGGCAGGCCTTTGAAAAATTTAGCTTGCTCTGTAATTAAACAAGGACAGCTTTTCTAGCAACAACTTAAATTGGTGCAAAGCAGATTGATTTTTAAGTCTTCTGGCAATTTTTTTAATATATTTTCCCCCTTGTCAGCTGATGGGTTTCAAATTCCCCTTGATGAGCAATTGCCATAAAAGGCTCTACACAGCCAGCATGTTGATAATTCTAAATATCATATAAATATTATATAACCTATCATTTTTACAGTCCTAGATTCAGCTACCAGCCACTGAGATACAAAAAACACTGAGCCAATATCTATAAAAAATCCCCTGTGTATCCAAATGCCCCTTCCCTTCTGACCTGACCATTTCAGCAGCTGTCCCAAAAAAACAAATCACAGTAGTTTGTCAAGTGCCAAGCAACTTAATGTGTTGGAAGACAGAGGAAAGAAAATGGAATGTTTCTACTTCTTGCGTCAACACCAACACTTGGAAGGCAGTGTTGCTTGCTAACTGTAAGTAGCAGAGGCCAAGATCGTTTCTGCTGAGAAATTAGCTGAATGAGTTTACGCCCAGATTCAAAACTTCATTTGAAATAAAGCTGGTGAGATTGTAATGGTGATGAATTATATCTGTTGTTTACAAGTAAATTTTCTCAGCATATGCAAAGGGATGTTTATAAATGAATACTAAAGCTGTGATTTATTAAAAAGTAGGGCAGTATATATTCCTGCAGACATAGCTTATTTTAAATCTCAATCAAAAGCAACAGAGTCCCAACATTCATTATGACTCAAAGTATTATTCATCAACACTTCTAAATTACCAGGAAGAAGTATTCACCCATTTCCTTACACTTTCCAGCAGCCATACAGCTTGCTCACAGGTCTGAATAGGTTCCTCAAGATTACAAAATATGCTGCTACTACCAGAATTATTGCAAAACACTACTGGCCAAGAGAAAACAAGATGTGTGATCTGTTGGAGGTCACCTGATAGTTTATGGTAATGAATGAGGGGATGAATATTGATAGTTAAGTTACTTTTGAGGAGAGATTTCTTCTCTTCATCAAAGTCATCTGAAGTGTAGAGATGGGAAGGATTTATGCAATTCACTTTTGTTCAATCAGGAGTTCTCTCCAAGTGGCCGAGAAAACAAGGCTCACAAGCCGAAATGTAAGAGCTCCAGATGCAATCTGAAGAGCTGGTGGTTTCATTAGTTACCGAGAATTACCAAGAACAGTTGAGATGAACCATTTTACATAGTTTGTTATTGGCTTTCGAATAGTGACCACAACTGTGAGTCACTGTCAGAGATATCGGTAGCATAGGAATGTTAGTCCCACAATCAAAAAGCTCTTTTCATATATCTCCTGCCTCCTGAGCACCCACTCTCCCTCTTGCATCTTTTAGTGTAAACAACATTCAATATTGAGATGTAGGATGAAAATCAATACAGAGTTTTGCTAGTAAACCAATTTACCTCTATGCATGGGAAATAATGAACCTTATTCCTTTAACTCTGGAAATTAGGCTGTCTTTTTTTAAATGCACTGAAATATAAAACTTGCTAAATCTAAATTGCCGGCTTAATAACATATTTGCCCAAACATTCTTGGATGAAATATCAATTTGGAAGAGGCGCCAGATTAGATTCATCAAAAAGCATGTTGCAGAGTAATTTAGAAAATATTAAAATGTCAACTTCTCTCCAATCCTCCCTCTGAAATGCAAGAGAGGATATTGTTCAGCTCAATAATTCTATAGTGTTGGGGTTGTTTCCCTTCCCCCACATTCTGTTCTCTTCTAATGGTCTCCTGCTATGGGAGAGGAGCAAAATGAGCCATTATTAAATGTTTTTTTACAGAGTGCTTTGTCTTTACCCTCTCTGATCAGGAGTGAAACTTTCCCCCCAAGTACAACTTCCACCTTCCTAAACCATGTACGGATATTAAATTCCGTTGTTCCACACACTCAGTGAGAAACTAGCAAAATAAAAAATGGTTGCACAATTTTTAAGAAATAACATTTTGATTTTCCATCTGTGACAACCCAATGTCTATCAAGTCTTTAAGTAAGAAAGTAGCATTCTGCATTGCGGGACTGAAGTGGATAAATATATTTGCAAAAAAAATTTACTGTTTGCACCAATTTCAAGAACTGCAGTGCAGATTTATGCATTCCCTACTGGCAATTTGCATTAGCAATAATCAGATGAAAAAGCACAAGCCTGCGAGAATGACGTTTCCTTCTGCACTTAAGAAATCAAGTGTGCAAAGCTATTTCCTAACATTTTTTTAAAGATTTTTTTTATCCAATATATGATAGTCAAAGGTACCTGCAAACTACGCATTTAACCTGTGGTTTAGAATGCTTTTTTGTTAACAGCTAATAAGTTGACTTGGTTGACTTATTTACAATATTTTAGGGAACAGGATAAAGTGAATCTTGCTGCTAGGCGAAGACTCTAGGTTACCATTCCTGACTCTTCTAGTTTTCCTGTGTGATCGTTGGTAGATCACTTACCTTAACTTTGAACATGAATATTTACCAAGTAACTGTACAGAGTATTCAGTAAGGGGAATGACCAGACCACCAAAGTAAATCTTTAAGCATGGAAAAGATAACCCACATTCAGATGTCAAGGTCATCAGAAAGCTTATGAACTATACTGGCAGGATTTAACCTCTGACAGGTAGATCCTGAACCAATTGGGAAAATAATAAACTGCATTAAAATACTAGGACTGAATCTCTGATCCTTTGACTGCAAACCATTGATGCCAGTAACTCCTACATGTCAGGAGAGATCTCTCCTCCACATATTGACTGAGCCTATTCTCACTTTGCTGATAAATCCTAGAAAGACTCTGACTCTGAAAATAAGGTACCTTTCTACCACAACCCATGTGTGCCACTCTGCCTTCTGGCACTGGCAGTGCCCCTCCTTACTCTGGACTTCAAAATTTAGCCTGTACTAGACCGTACTAAACTTGTACCGCATGATGGATGCCCCCCCAGTCCCAGCATCACCCACACCCACCTCTCAGCAGGTCTGTCTGGTTGCCATATGGAGTCCAGCCCTTGAGCAGGAACACAGGGCTGCTGAAGGCTTCGTCTGCTCTGTGGCAGGCATACCTTCGCTGTAAGCAAGCCTTGCTGCAGAAAAGGCAGCAGCATAGTTTTAGGACACTCTTCAGGGTGCCTAAAGGTCTGTGCTGAAAACCACTTGTGCAGAAGGAAGAGTTATCATCCATATTTGGGCCTTTGAACACTCAGTTGCCAAGTAGCAACTTCACTGTCCCGTGCTGGGTTTGGAGGCTCCTGTGGTAGGAGCTTGTCCCTCTTCAGGCAGCAGGGAATAAACTGCTTATGACAGGTATCACTCAAAGACAGAAAAACTACTAAGGAGTATTCCCTTTGCTTACTGGCCAGAGAGAGGATAACATCTTGAAGCTTGGGTGCCCTGTTCCAGCTGCTTTCATGAGACTACAATCAAAGTCTTCTATTTATCCACAGAGACATCTGAGATCTGCAAAGCTGTGCTTTAGATCTCAGCCATCATAACTGTACTTCACAAGAAATAAGGTCTGTGACAGGAACTGAAGTTTATAGACAGATCAGTGGCATCAGGCTATTAATTACCTACTGTCTGAAAGTCTCTTTGAAATGCAATGTGTAAGCTGTAAGGCTTATTAATAAATTCTCAGTTACCACACTGATGTGCAGTTCAAATGGTTAGAATAAACTGTTATTCTAGTCATTATTCAAATCACTAGAATAAACTGTAAAATCCTAGAATAGCATTACTGAGTGTCTGGCTGGAATCTAATATCTTTTACAACTGAAAATAAAATCCTGATAATATATTCTAAATGCAACTGATATGCTGGTGTCCATCTGAATTTGCAGATACCTTGAGACACTGATTATGAGAGATGCGAATATCCACAGCTTCAAGACTTGTTACTTTGAAGGTGCATCAAGAGGACTAGCATACACATGGGACAGCACACTGAGAACAATGCAGCCAGCCCAATCCGAATGGACAATTTTCAACAAGTGGGGTAAGTCCTGAAGTCAGCTCAGTGAGCATAAACTACAGGAAGATGCTGCAACACTGCCTCTGTTAGGGAGCACTGCAGCAGGGAAGCATCAGACTTATGAAGGCTGAATCATTGCAGAGACCTATATTCTGCAGAATCCCTGATGCCCTGAATTGCTTTAGTAATCACTTTAGGTGCAACCGCTTTTAGTGAGTACTTCACCCTTCTGTGCCAGCATTTCTTACACAGATATACAATTTTAGATTAATTTCTTGATTAGAAGCTCATAGTTATCCAAGTCCTTTGCTCATCAGTAGTGTGACATTCACAATCTGCCAACACACCACTCTGGGAGATTAAGTAGAATAGATTTTAAATGGTATGTTATTGACATTTCAATTATTTAAGCTTCGGTAGAAAGTGACCAGATGAGGTTTAGATTATATGATACGTCTCACAAAAAAGTTCTGCCGGAAAGGAGCAGATGAAAAGAAGGGGTAAAGGATGGTTCAGATGACTACAGATCATAGCTGAGAAGAAGAGATAGACAAGTTGGATAGATTTGCTAGGGAGATAGATCCAAAAGCACCTTATGAAATAGTCAAAAAGTGATACAAACACTTTTTCTAAATGCCTCAGGAAGACAAAATACCTCAAGGAGGAAGCATGAAGCAAAAGGGCATTAGCAGCAAGCAAGAAATAAAAGGGCATTATCAGCCAAAAAATTATCGATATAAATCAGCCACCAGCAAAATTAGTAAGCTAGTTAGGTGGTTTCTAATCACGAGAACACCAAGCTTCTGGAAGACTTCCAGTGGAGACAAGACAACCTACCTATTTGTGAATGGGGTTACAGCACATGCTTGCCAAAGCCAGCAACAGGCAGGACTCAGGGGCTCAGGAAATCTTGCCTAGCCCTGTTTTCCCAAGGAACACAGCACTCCATGAAAACCAGTCATCATATTACTGGTACAAAAGTGTAAGATATAAAAGCATAAGATGTGATGTAAAAGCCTATGATTCCTGCTCATAGAAATTAACAGAGGATATCTCAGGGTTACATGATGTTCTGAGTGACAGTACCTGCATCCTGGATGGAAGGCCCTGACCACAAAATGTCAAAACCACTGGAAGTCTGTCATTATATGAACCTCATATATATAACTGTCATTATATAACAGTCTGCCTCAGTTTGCTTAAATCCTCATTGTAAATGTTCTGGGAGATTAAGTAGAATGGAAGGTCAAAACAGCTGTCCAGCAACATTTCTATTCTTATTACTACTTATATTTTCACAATAGCCAGACAGAATGAGGTAGACCTTCTAAACAGGAATAAAATGTATGAGGTTTTTGATTTTCATCTACTAGGGTAATCTTTTCATTTCCAAATAAGTACATACACTCTGAACCTCTTCATAATGACTGCAGAGTGGGGAAGCAGTCAAGTATTCTTTTTTTTTTTGTATTAATAATTATAATAATTAAAACTGTCACTGGTAAGCACTGAAAACATGATGGCCAAAATGTTCAGCCATGGATGGCTTAATCCAGACATCTAAATTCAAATCCAGCCAGATAAGCAGGGGATTCTTTTTAGCTGAGCATCTCTGGCTTCTAAGGGGCTGATCTACTGAAGAACTTTGATAATCACCTCATTATGAACAACTGCAAAATCACTTGTCTTTTCACAAAAACACTTCAGCACATGCTTAAGCGCTGATGTAAACTGGGACATTATTTGGGAAATTAAGCTGAGCTAGGTGCCTAATTTAAGAATACAAGTTAAAACACTTTGGCATAAATTATGCATTTCTGTAAAGATACTCCTTCTCACGTAAGCAACAAATCAGACATTTTTCTTACAGCGTAAAACCTCTAGCCAAAGTATGAAGTTGAGGATATTCTCTTCAGTTTTGAGAGGCACGTTAACTGCCAGACTAGGAAGAATGTTCTGCCAAGAAAAAGCAAAAGATTTTCCAAATTTTATTCCTGGGGAAGAAGTTTGTCATGCTACCTGAAGCCATGAAAAGAAAACAGTAAATATAATGAAGCATTAACACCCATCAGGCAGCATGTTTATAGGCAATTGTCTGCTTCACACACCTTGAATTGTATAATGAGACCAAGTGAGTTTTACTGCCTATGAAGTAATCATCCTCAGATGAGCTGCCTGGAAAGTATTGTTGTTATGAAGTTGAATTTATATGTAAAAATAACGAAACAGATTTGAATATTAAGTAGGTCCTTATTGACATGGCTGGAATCAATGGAAGCCAACCAGAAATTGCCTGTCTGATTTATCACTAAAGAGAGTGGGATCTAGGAAACCACTTTTTCACTCTTCTACACACCCCAAAACATGTTTTTTTAACTTGAACTTTCTTTGATTCATCACCCTTAGGGCACCATGAAGTTTCCATTAGTAGCTAATTGCAAACTTGTCCCTACCTCAAAATTTGTAAATTCCTCTTTGGTCTTAGCTCCAACTGAATTCTTAGAAGCCTTAAAACAGGGTTCATAAAGCAGACAGTGAATTGACTGCCAACTAGAGAGGCTCAGTCTCAAAGGAGTGCAGAAAGCTCACCTAATATCCCCATCTGGAGAGCCAGAAGCAAGCCACAGACAGCAACTCAACACCAATCAAAAAATGGCAGCATTACGGGATAATGAAAGAAGACCGTAAAACAGGCATCGAGCATGAATATAAGACAGGCTTTGGTTACAGGATCAGACATCACTTTTACAGCTTTCTTCAGAAGGAGGACTGTGATGCAGGGGTGAATAAATGAAGGGTGTGACAAACCAGCAGCTCAGACGTTGAAAGTACTCTTCTCTCCCCGACTTTTCCCTTGGTCTTTCTCTCCTAAGGCTTAGCCAGTTCACTGTTCATTCAGCTGGCTCAACAAAACAGTCATCCTTTCCATTTTATGGAGAGACATGGATTTCTGGGTATGAAGATTTTCAAAGGTAGTAAAAAAATCCCAACTATTATTACTCACTGTAAAGATGGATGGTTGCAGCTCTGAGAGGAAGAAATGAATCTGGAGCTAAGTGACATACCCCTTACGTTCCACGGGAAACCAGGCCTTCCAGACCTAGGTCCTTCAACTCTAACACCAGTCCCTTTCCCATCAGATTCTGGAAGAAGATCTCTTAGCTTGCACTGCTGGAAAAAAGACACTGCTAGGTTTACTCTACTGTAACAGAAAGGCCAGACACAGATAACCATGAAATGATTAACCGGTGTTAATTACAGTGTAAAGATGGTAAGTTATTCTCCTGCAAAATCTTCCCTTTGTAAGCAAAAAGAAATAAAATATTGTGTTGGACCAGATAATTGATGTCTGATTCCATCTCCTCTTTAGTGGGTGCACTCCAGAGAGTATAACTAAGAAGGGCATCTCTACGTGGAGAGAACCAGGCTAATAAACATGAAAAAGTGGGTAAATGATGACATTTTGCCCCACAGGTGGCACTCTGCACAATTACAGATTTTCTTTATAGGAACAGAAAAGGAGAAACCTGAGTGTTTTGTGAGTTGGGCCAGCTGTCATATGTAAAGATCTCATACATGCAGCCCAGAGGATTTTTTTCCTAAACAAACTTGCAATCATCTGTCTTTTTAAATATAACTTCTGTGACACACAGAGGAAAATCAGAAAGCGATGCTGAAAGCTTTCTATGCTCTATTAATTTCATTATGTAAATCCACTCCCCAATTGATATTTTCATTCAAAACTAGCACAAGATCCGTCATTATTCCTTGATGTAAAGGGAAGCAAAACAAGTAGTATTCAAGCGAGTACTCTCATTTGGATTATTATTTTAATACAGCAGTATTGTCTGTAGGTAATTTTTAAAGCATGTTTGCATAGCAATTCTGGGCTGCTCCTTCCCAGAGGCTATTTAGCTCTGTCAATATTTATTACTATTGCTTTTGTAAATACAATAGAAAGCAGAAATGTTTGACTTTAACCTAATAAACAGATTTTGAGAAATGGACAACAAAATCGCTTTTCTGCTATTTGTTATCTGTTTCCATACCTAATAATACAGCAACAAAGGGAAAGTGAAACTCGCAAAGACTGAAACCCCATGGAAATACATGCAAAGCATCCTCAGTGTTTTAACATGAGTTCTACCACCATAGGTGAGTATTAAATAGTTGGTTAAAAACTGCTTTTAAGGTAGTTAATGTAACACACACTCACGTAGTCCTATGGACACGCAGACAAATGTACATATTTAATTTAACTGCTACGTTCATTAAATACTTGGAAGAAGTGTTCCACAACAGTATGGTCTATGCATTGTACTTGGTTTAAAGGCCAAACACAGGGTTTGACTCCACTGTGAATACTCAGACCTAAATTACTCAAACCTAAACAAACATACAGAAGAAGTTAATCGGAACAGCCAATAAATCAAAGCAACAGAAACTTTTTCCCTACAGAAACATGTTAGTCATGTTTTCTCAAAAAACATTATCAGATTATGAATCATAGTGCAGAAGCACCTCACATTTTCAAGTAAAACTTTTGATGAAACAGCACAAATACACGGCATGAATTAATCCTCAAAGCAAAGAACTTCCAAGCAAAAAAGACAACAACAGTGGGGAAATCAAAGCAACATAAAGGGGATGTGATTTGCTCTAGCCAGGGACAGACCCGTGCACCGGTTCTGTGCACTGTTTGTGACAACTTGGGGAATCAAAGTACAACTTCTGAATCACATTTGACAGTTTAAAACTCTCACAGATTTATTGAACCATGGTATGCCACAATGTACAGGTTTACTGTTTCCTAGTGGAATTTACCACTACCTGGCCAAGACTGTATCATATATCTGCCAGACTGTCAGGGCTCTGAGTGCACTAAAATCCTTAATGGCCCTGACCAGCTTCACATGGGGCTTTCACCCACACCCATGAGACCACAAACTCTATTTAACCTCCTTCCTGAGGTATGCTGGAGGAGCACTGGTTTACAGTGCAATTGTAGCTATGCCTGTTCTGGTGCTCCTTGATTCAGACATCAACCTGCAGACTAACTTCCTGGCTTGACCTTGATCTTGACCTTGGCCTTGGCCCTGCCACATCACTATGAGCTCCTGTGGCAAGCGCTGATCGTGACCTATAGGTTGACTTCATGGTTTGATCTCAGACCTGTCTTGTCACCATGATGTCTCATGATCTGGATTCTTAATTGGCCCTGGCCACCACCTTTGCATGTGTCCTATTTGCCTTGCAAAGGTACTGTGGGATGTGGTGAAGCCCCTGCTCTGCTGGTTGTTATTGCTCTTGGCTCCCCATCCCTCAGGGAGCTGTCGGCTTTTGCTGTTCCCTGACAGAGCAGGTAAAGATGCTGTAATAAAGCATTAATGAAGATATTAATCATGTATATTTAAGTGGAAGAATTTTCTGACAACACCTTGGACGACACTAAGAGAAGAGGGTTTTCTTAATATCTTCACAGGTAAGAGGAGTTTGGAGAATGGAAACTTCAACCCCAGAGCCAAGCAAAGAAAATACACTGCCTCCAATATTGGCATTGTCATTTAGAAACCTTATAGGACAGGTATTCAGAGCTGCTGAGCCGAACAGGAGGTGTTTGAGGCCAAACCTGAAAAACTTCCTATTGTATGTGGGAAGGGAAAGGTGGTTTCTCTATAGAACCTGTCAAGGCTGACTCAAACTTCGCAGGAGCAAAAAAAGAGCTAGGATTCAGAAAAAGTCAAAAGCCTGCATCCAACTTGACATTCACACTCTTGATGTGGTCATTCACTTTTCAAGGTTCACTACACATTTTCTGACACAGAACAAAATTCCGGGGGGGGGTGGGGGAAGAGTTTTTGAAAGCTCACATGCAAAAGCACATGTCCCCATTTGGCACTGGGGAACTCAACGCTATCAGATTTTTCACAGTTCTGTTTTCAGCCAGTTTTGAGTAGGGTTTAGTTGCTTATAGTTGCATTTTGCTTATCCTTAAATGCTATGAGCATGTTTTGGGTGTCTGGATTTTATGGCTCAATTATTTTACTACGGAACAACTACAACAGTGTCCATGTTTTACCAAAGGAAAAAGGCAAGTAAATTTTCCAATTATCAAGGCAATGTAGCACTTGGTGTATATCATTATGAAGCTGTTAACAAAAATGCTACATTTTCATTAGCTAAAAGGCTATTTATCCCTAATGAGTTGTTAAAGACTAAGGGCAAAATTCTGCTTTCAGTTACACCAGCGTAAATCTGTAATCCATTTGAGTGCCTCTGGATTTATATTGGTGTCAGTGAAAGCAGAATTTGGCCTGGATGCTCTTGGATTTGACTTTGTAATCTATTTCCACTTTAAGAAAGTCATTATTCACCAGTAAGGACCAATCAATAACAGTAATACTGGGGGGAAGGAGAAATCAAAGAGACTTCTTTTTTTCCCATTCTATGGATACTTTAGAACACAATACATCTATTGAAATATAAACTATAGCCTAAAATGTGTAAAGCAAGAACATATTTCAAGACTGCTGTGCAGCCTAGATGCTGATGTGCATCTACATCTGAATGACAAACACAGAACTTGATGCTGGCCAATTTCTGGGGCTTCCCTTTTAAAATAACAGTAACCAGTAAGCAGGCAGTTGACCAACAGTAGGAATGTGTTCTGGGACCAGTAAGAGCCTTCTGAACCATAGCCCACCTCAGCAAAACATCTTTGGCATAACATTCAGCCTTATTAAACATTTGAGAAAATTTCTGAATCATGACCTTTAAATTGGAGAAAACTTAGATTTGGTGGGAGTTTGTCACTGGCTTCAGTGAAGCAGGAATCTTGCCTTACAAGATTTATACTGAATGGATTGTACATTATAGCTTTATACTATAAAGCAAATTACAGGCATATAAGGGCCTTACATGCCATAACATGTTCATTAAAGTCAAATATGCTATGACAATGATGTTTATATGACTAATACACTTAAATATTTTAAGTGTCAAGATTTTGAAAAATTAATAGAAATTATAAATATGAAAAGCAAATGTTCAACAATAGCAGAGAATCTGTACAAACTATCTGAAAGTTAATGTGCTACCTCCTGTATGTGAACATAGCTCTGCTGGGGGCTGACTACAGGAACCTTAACAACAAAGTAGTTATTGATAGCTAGTGACAGCGTCCCATATGTGGTATGGACTAGTGATCTTCACAGCAAACATTCTAGTTTTATTTTTCATCAAATTTCTTTATGTTGCTTCGTAATTGTAGCATGTTGTACCTGATTACACAAATGCTACATCTGGTCCCTTAGATGAATTAACACATCTGACTGGTAAATGAACTTTCACAGCTATTAGTGGTAGTTCTGCATCCCCGTGGTTTTGCTGCAACTCTTTAAAATTTTTGGAGTAATAGCTAAGATTCTAGGGCAGTGATTCCTTACTGATGCAATAAATTTCTCCCTTATTTAGCATTACATAAAACCAAGAAAGGTACTGTAGCCTCTACAGCTGCAAAGGTAACACATGTGAAAACGCAACAGAAGTTAATATTAAGGACTCAGAAATAATAGAGATGGGCGTGAGCTGAGAGATTGATCCCAGTATAACATTTTCAAGAAGACTAACAATTAGATTTAAGACATCAAAATACTAAAGAGAAGCTGCAATAGCCAAGATTTTCAGAAGCTGTAAAAGATCAACTTTCTTATGGTGTGAACACTATATTTCACAACAACATTTGTTAGGAAGTCTGTTGACTCTACAGATGCCTTAAGGTAAGGATACCTGACCACCCTAGGATTCCAGGTTGAGTTTCTGGTCATCAGTGACTCTTGCAGAGGGCAGTGTAGCCTTTCCTCTCCCAGTCTGACCTCCTTTCAGCTAACCTAATCAGTCTGCTCTTTCTAGAAAGTTTTGGAGGCAAAGATAAATTCTGTTTGCCATGCTGTATTCTTGTACAGTAACAGTACTAAGTGTAACCAGAAAGCATCAAGTTCTTGCTTGCCCCAGTTTTTAAAAAACAGCAGATTGTTGCTAATACACATTTTTCCTATATCTTCCATGACAGGAATTCATCTATTCCTTTTATCTACTTTCATCTATGAAAGTATTTGCCATCAGTAAATAAAAAATACAAATATAATTAAATACAAAAGAGAAGGGAGATGCCTTGCATTGTATGAATATTACCAAGGAAAATATTATAATAAGCATGAATAAAATGTTCACTGTAAAAGAAGTAGAAACATGCAGCTGTATAAACATTTCTCAGTATTAGTAAAACCATGATTTCTCACTCTCCTTTTCTTTACTTAGTTGAATTCAACTCTATAATCCTAAAAGCCACTAAACCCTGGCACGTATAAATAAAAGTAGAGTCACTGAGGGCTAGCATTAATTCACATTACATGGCAGACAGCCACAGGTAAAATATTAATTTACAATAAAACAGCCTTTGGGAATCAGTGAGTCCAGTCTGAATGTCTGCATGGAGCTGATGGGGACAAAAAACCTTTTTCAAGTATGAGTTGAGAGAGGAGGTCTCTGTAGTGACAAAGACAGTATTTCAAGATGAAATGTCCCAGCATCTTCCTTGCAAAATATTCTTACCTTCTCTTGTTTTGATCAACAAGAACAAAAAGTTGTAAGCAAATAGCAAGGGACTAAAATCATGACACCACCAAACACACTTTGGTCCTTGTCCACATCAATCAGCTTCGCAGTTCATGACACATGTATTTTTATATTCTTTGGAGGTAAAGAAGCAATTATATCACTTCGCTACTGCCAGACTGGAGCACAACTCAAGGAATGGATTTTCCTGGGTTATACAGGAAGCCTGTGACAAAGCAATGAAATTAACCTAGGACTCTTCGGTATAGCCCCTGGCCTCTGAACTATTTATTCTTCCACTCTTTGGGGTTAAAGGGTAGGAAAGCAGATCTATTTCTTTGATATTCTCTAAAGGAGAAAAAGGGAACACAGTACACGGGTTCGTGAGGTTTTGTTATTTTGTCATTTGTGTTACTGGATGGTTTGTCCACTGCAGCACACGTTAGTCTGTTGCATGTTTTCAATCTTTGCTGAAATTCTTCATTTCTTTTGTTTCCACTTGCTTGTTTCTCCATTTTTTTATCCTCACTATCTCTGCCATCTGGGCTACAGCCTATTTTCTTCCATTTATTCGCTCTTCCCCCTTTTAGCATGTTTATCACATCTTTGTATGGTGTCTCACTGCAGCAGAAGCCAGTGGAGGAACTGTGCACCTACTGCTAATGTGTAGTATACACAGAAGATAAAATGAATCCAACTCTTCTTTGCATCTTGGGTATCTATCTGCGTAAGGGATAAATAAGGAGTCTAGCAATCTCTGGCTCTCATAGCTAGCTACCACGTACTTGCATATCGAGGTTTAAAGTCTGGGGAGAATCTCAGCCACTGTAGAATTTGCTTTCAAATTCAAAGTGGAAAAAAGCAGATTCAGTACTCCGGCTATAAGGAGAATGGTGATTTCAAAGCTGTAGGGCATAAAACTCAAGCCTTAACTGTTTTCAGGTTTTGACAAATATGAATGTCACAGCAAATTAGCAGATATCCTTTGGAGAACATAAGCGAAAAGTCAGCCTTTAAAGATAGTCCAGGAAAGTGCTACTGAGGACCTCATAAGTGAGCAAAAGTACTTTAAAATCAATATAAAATGTCAATCATAACACACAGATTTCAGAACTGCAGTTGTGTCTGATGTGAAAAGTAAAGCTTGGAATCAAACCACCAAACTAACTGCTGTTTAAGACTTAGGAGAAGATTTGGCCCCAGGCCTCTAAAGTCAAAGACTAATGCAGTAAATATTCAGTTCCATATGTTGTTTGTCTTCCTTCCCCACTCAGTTTAACTTCCAAGTCTCATTTGACCTTTAAGAAGCATTCATTTCCTCATCTCTAACCTTAAAGAACTTGCATCAGTTTGGGCTTCCAAATGCCCTTGCTGCTTTATCAATCAGAAAGACTTGTTCTAAAGCATCATCCCAACCCTGTTCAGTTTGTGTCTTTTTACACTTACTTTCCCATTAGTCTATTGACCAGATTAAAAAGCAGGCTCCACTGACAATACTCCTTGCAGAAGTCCATGAAATGAAACCTAGCATTTCCCACAAGGATCCTAGCATATTTACTTTAAAATTTCAGAGGGAAGCTGAATCCTATTATTGATATGCCACTGATTTATATCAGGAAGGCTCAACACCCAGATATAATTTATCTTGGCCTAGTGTTTGGAAAATGAAGCATTCAATATTGTGTCCTTTGACAAATGTATATAGGCACTGGATCCCAGAGGTAGCTCTAACAAATGGTTTTATTCTTGCATCATTCTAGAAATGCCTAAAACCAGCAGCTTCACAGAATTGCTTTTGTAGGTTCACACTAAGTAGTCTCGCTGCTTTTGGGGAGAATTAAAACCAAACCACTAACCCTCAAGCTCAAAAGCTGCAGAACTCATTTATTTTTAAACAAAATAATTAAAAGAAAAACACTAACCACAAAGACTTCACCTTTAGAGTCAAACAGCCTAATTGAATTTGTCCCTGCAAATCTTATTACAGTAGGGGAAAAAAACACACATTAAAGCTAGGGTTTCCTTTCCAAGCGAATGTTCCACCAAGAAGCAAGAATCTCTTTATTTGCTATGGATGCAGTCATGTGTCTAATCTCACCACAAACACTGTATGACTGTGTTAGACTGATTTAATGGCAGCTCTATAAATAAAATCCCCTTGACCTAAAGTACCAGCTCTGCTGCTGCCATGATGTCAAGATGCTTGCTAGAGCTGAGGGTGTGGGGCAAAGTCACAGAGCTGTATCCTGGCCTAGGAGACATGCTATTAACAGTTGAAACGTGGACCCCTCCTTCCCTGAGTGGCTCATGTTAAGCTGGGAGAGGGTGGTCTAGCACAAATTCTCATGTGGCAGGACACGACTTGTGAGTTGTTTATGAAATGCAGACTGCAGACAGATGTACAGCGATTGCCATCAGGATGTTGACATTTACAGTTGGAAGTGCTTTGCGTTACCATGGTATTCAGGGTACTTGGGGCACTGCAGTAGCTGTGTGTACATGTTTCTCAGAGGACTCTGGGCATCTGCTCATTAACGCCTAGTTGTTCTTGGCTCCAGAACAGCCAGGTGGTAGGTCAGAGTCACCCATATTCCATGGCGCCCAGGGGATGCATTCACCCTTCCTTGCCCCACCATGGGATTTTCCAGCAGGTGGCTGTAATCATCAGTAGACACTATAGAATATTTTCCACTGGCTACAGCCATGGAGAAACACTGACCTAAGAGAACCAGCCTTGCCTCTGTCCTTTTCCAGCTACCGCTGACCTGCATGTGATGAAAACTATTAGTTTTCCCAAAGACCTTATTTCCTATATACATAGGCTTCCTGCCAGTGAGAGAGTTAAACAGGGCTCAAAGGATATAAAAATGCATTGCATTATGAGTCCAGAGAAGAGGACTGGGCTCAGAAATTTAAGTTGAGCTTACTGTGCAACACAGGAGTGTGTCTAGCCAACTGGCTAGCTTGGGTAGCACTGCTCGATTCTGCCTTGGCATTATCACTAAATTCTCCAGACAGTCTCAATACGCCTCTGTGGAGATGACATCATGATATCAAAATGAAATGAGACTATTTAAATGCAAGACTATCATGGTACTAGTACAATGTGAAAATGAAACTAACTCAATGTAACCCCACAGGGAGCAAGTTACAGTTTGAGAGAGAAATAAAACAATGTAAATGCATGTTACACTGGACTTAAAGAGCCCACTGAGGCCAGGGTCTGTTGCTGAATTTGTTTGGGCATTCAGCTTAATTTGTGTCATATATCTTAAGCTGGATGCATTGTTTTACTGAAGAGCTATTAACTAAAATTAACATGCAGGAAAGTATGTTAGCATTCAGGCAGAGTTTGACCTAAGCTGTGAAAAGCAAAGACACCATGGAAGTCTGGCATTTCCTTCCTAAGTGGGAAATGTCACTGAAACAACTCACTGATACAGAATCACACAATTATGAGTATTCTAACATAGTAAAAGAAAGATGTTGACAAATTCATTGGAAACTAGAATGGGAAAACATAAATGATAAAAGAATGCGGGGATACAGTCTGAATTGAGGCTGGCTGGCTTAGGAGGAGGAAGTGAAAATGCAATGTCATCATAAAGTATTTGAAGGGCGTGAAGGAGCAAAAAGCTAGTTTTAGTCCTTAGGGGAGCTATCTAGGTGTAATGGTGCAAAATTGAGAATAAGAACTATCAGTCTGAATACCTGAAACAGCCTTGCATTAGTGAGATCTGCTGGGCTGTGACAGGGTCTCCCTTGAAAACAGGAGGTTTCAGCTGGATCTGTACTAGGTGTGCTGGGATTCCTAGTACAGAAATACATGTTCACACGTTGCTTAGCGTAACAGCAGTGGCGTACTCACAAAGCACATGCTGCAGCTGTCCTAAGTAATAGAAACAGAAATATATGAAAAACTTGGCTTTTTGACAGCCATGCTGGAGATGATGTTATGGACAGTTCACCAAACATCTTGAGGTCTCAGGGTCTGCCTAGGCAAAATTTCCAGTTGGAAAAAGGACATAAGCAGGTAGGCCCAGAGGCATGGTCATCCTCCCACTGCAGCACATCCACAGCTCACCTTTTCCATATATTTAACAAGAAAAATTTCCCAGATGGTCACAAACCTTAAATGAATTAATGAGCAACAGGTCTACAAGACACAAAAATACTTTATTATCTTTTTTTTAAGAAGAACCCGAGATTTATCAGAAGTCTCACAGGAACAAGAAGGGACACTAAAATTTCCCCTCTACTTGCTAGTGACAAAAGGAAGGGATGGAGAGATACACAACCGATATCACCTAGGTCACCCTAGTTCTTTTATTGACATGCATTACTGCAGTGACAGAATACAGATGCTCCCAAAGAAGCACTATAGTTCACAAGGCCTAGAATGTCAGCAATATTCAGGTAATCTTTAATCCAAAGAACCAGAATTATTTCAACATGTCCTTAAACAGCACTTCATCTGTGGCAACTGGCCTCACTACAAAATCCCTGGGAAATTTTGACTTAGAACATGCAGCCACTATACAATTCCTGCTTTGTTGAAGTTAAATGTATCAGCTACTTATTTAATAAAAATAATAATTTTAAAAAGATGGAAAATAAAACAGAACTCAATTAGTCTAGATTAGGGATCAAAGACATGATACATGTTAGAGCAGTTTTTAAGATATAGGAGACTAAAACAATGTTAAAACTGTGTTTGCTGTGCAGCATCATCATTATGAAACTCCTTGACTCTGCAGAGAACTAAGAAGAATAGTACAAGGAAACACGGCAGGAGCTGAAAACACTGAACTGTGCAAAAAACAAACCCAAACCCAACAACCTTTAAGATCCAAAACAGTTATGGTTGCAATTTATCATCCTAACTGTATTTAAAGAACTTACTAAGGACTAGAAAACAATGCAACTGAAGGCATAAACAGACTCAGGAAAAGATGTAAATTCTTAGCTTTCCACACAGCAGGAATATGGAAGAAAAAAACCAACCAAACCAAACCAACAACAAAAAAATGCATCCTATAACTCACACAGTAGCTTGGCATCTGAAAGAGCTTAATAAAACATTTTGGAGTTGGGGTTCAGATCAGGTAGACCAGCTTTCTTAGCATTTATTTGTTGTGCCTAGATTTTGCCTAGATGTTAGCCCAGGTTTGTGACATGATTTTCATGCCTTTCCTGGAGCCCTTCCAAAGAAACACAGCAGACTACGATTCAAGAGAGAGTTCCAAAACCAGTGAGTTGAAGTGATTGGTTGTGTTCTCAGACATCAACAGAAAATAAATACAAAAAATTAAAGTTACCATGCTGCAGGCTGGTGCTAACTTCAAGAGACCCAAACTTGCTGATTCCGTGTCTAGGTTTCGGGTCCAGCACCCTCCCTTTGGACCAGCAAGACCCATTATCAGGTACGGCTAGCCTATTTCCAGGCCATCAAAGGATTGGACTCTGGGAAGATTCTGATCTCTGGGTATGTGACAGTTACAAATGGTCTGTGCAGGCCCTATGACAGGCTGCTCACTTGGTAACTGATGAGCTGGTGTCCCAGAGAGCAGAGCCCATGTATTTAGCAAATGACAGAACTGCTATGTTGATCGAATCTATGTGGATAGTAAAGAAAAGCAAATACAGGCTTTACACTAAATGCCCATGATGGATAGATTCATCTTGCTGTGTGCTACTCTGATTCCAATGTATTCATTCAAACTACACATGTAATTCAAAATTTTCCTTGAATTTATTCTTGTTTACAGGAACTCTGAAGCACTGTGCTTCCAAGTGTTTGCAAATGACAAAGTACTATACTCTGCTCCAGGGAAGGATTTGAGTCCATATCCTGAATTAAGTCTGTAGCACACTCTTGCTAGCTGCAATAAATAAAGAGCAGGCTTTGATTTGTCTATGTGACAGTGTAAATCAAAGGAAGTATAGGGAACAAAACCCCAACCACATGACATCTATGAAATGAGAAGAGGAGGGGTGGAGAAGGTGATTCTGTTGCGTCCACAAAGCTTTGGCCAAAATCTTTGGCTTTGAAAGAGCAAAAAGCTCAGAACTCCCACTTGGAGGGACCCCAGACACTTCAGCTTTGTGTTGCATAAACAGTGTGCAAATCCACATGTTTTACTGTCAAAATCAATCACAACACTGAGATTTTAAAAAATTGTTTATACTAAAGGAGAGAATTCTGCAAGATTTTAGGTTTCCTAGGTGACTAGCTTTGGGCCTTTGAAGCCCACCTGCGGGGGATGAGAGACACAGATATAGATTGCCTTTTTTTAAAAAAAAAAAACAAAACTCTTTCCTTTCTATAAATCACACACAGCTTTATGAGGTGCCTTTGCACCACAACTCTAAAGCCGCAGGATGCCTGAACAAGCTGTAGTATTGCCAAGGTTTTTTGGTTGGTTTTGGGGTTGGGTTTTTTTTTCCATATTCTCTATTTATGTAATTTTTGTCGCAACAAAAATCCTAATTAACTTATCTCAGTATCGATAGTTTCTTTGTTGCATTTTTTCTATTACTTTTTCACTAGGTCAGCCTGATGGACTGGAGCAAACACGTAAAAACCATGATCTCATTGAGTACAATGAGGTACTGCAGTCCAAACCTACCAGCATACTAATCTGAAAACGTTCTATTGTATATTCAATTTTATTTTAAAAGATGCAGGATTTCCTATGTTAGCCTTTTAAACTAACAAAGATACAGAGTAGCCTTGTCTTATTGAAAACACGAAATCACTCCTATCTGCTTCCAAGACTGGTTTCAGAATTCAGATTTGCCCAGGCCAACCTGCCCATCAGTCTCTGCGACCTGGCAAAGGTTGCTTTCTTGGTGGATGAGTTTTCTGACCTTCTAAAGATGGGGGAATCAAGTTCAATAAGCAGCTTCAACAGCAAGCCTTTCATCTCTGACCTCCAGGCTGGATTACTGCAACTCATTAGACTGTTACAGTGAAACATGCTAATAGATTGCACATTAAGAGTCATTGATGTATCAGCACCTGGGGTGAAAGTCTCTATAGGAAGAGTTCAAGATGCCACGCGTTACTTCCAGCCACTGCCATATTCCATCGGTTAAGCCACTTCATCTCGCCTAGGCTCTGAACTGTCAAAGCTTTTCTTGTTATTTTAAAACAGAGGCAGAAGAGTAGTACCTAGAGCAGCTATCTGGATTTATCCTTACATTTTTCACAAGCAATCAAGTTTAAAGTAGAAAAGTAGGGAATAAGAAAAAACAAGGTTAGATGGAAGAAGCCTTAGAGGAAGACAGAGGCCACAAAGCAGCTCTGGCTAGTGTTACAGAGGAAGAGCTGTGCTTATGGCTCCTGCAGGAGAGGCTTGCATACATGTGCTTTGTTACTATTGCTCCAGGAGGCAGAAGTGTGTACATAGTCCACAAAAATGGCATCAAGTCAAAATGACTGTAAGGAACATTTTACTGACATAGGGAAACTTGTAAACCATTATAGCAAAATGTTTCTACGCAGGCAAAGTTATACATGGAAAAAATGCATTTTTTTATTAGTGTACTAAAACGAAGCAAAACAGGTATAAATGTTTGTGGGTGTTTGGGGTTTTTTCCCTATAAAAATATGTATGCTTTTATTATGGCATCTCGGTGTGACCCTTCTGACCATCGGCAACTATATCCCTTCACACCCACACCTGACAGCTATGCTGGCAGAGGCTGGGAATGAATTACAGCCTCACTCCAAATCAATGGCAATAAAAGTTTTCAGACCCCCAAATCTGCTATTGCTTGGGAAACTGATCAGTGTATCAGGTATCAGTGCATGAGAACCTTCTTTCTGAACGCTCCTCTTTGCTAATGCTGGGCTCATTTTATTAGCTGCCCTTGTTATCCCCATCAAATTCAAGGTCCTCCTTCTTAAAGTCCTAGATGTATCAGCTCATGATAGCCATTACAAAACAACCTCCAAGTTGTGATGCCTCTTGACATATATGTCCCACTGGCACTATGAAACATTAAAACGATGAAACTGAAAGTCCAAAGTTAAGAGATGGAGATTTCTTCAGGGATAGCCTGATAGACTGGGACCTGCTCACAGAGAAAAATCAAGAAGTCCATAGGTCTCAAAGGCTTCCATAGCCACACAGAAAAGTCATTTCAGTGGAT
The DNA here is from genome assembly GCF_028858705.1 of Grus americana. Classification (NCBI taxonomy): domain Eukaryota; kingdom Metazoa; phylum Chordata; class Aves; order Gruiformes; family Gruidae; genus Grus; species Grus americana. Next base: position 31,679,272 of record NC_072859.1, read on the forward strand.
CCTCTCTCTTGCAATACTGACAACAAAGATAAACAGAGGTCAGCATGTCAAGAGTAAGTTGGTATTAAAAATAGTTTGCCAGAATGACAAGAGAGACCAAACAGCCATGAGGAATTGAAGCTGGGGCACACTTAAATAGTACACTCTGAGACAGCCGTGACAAGTTCTCTAATACCATACAGGGACATGAGTAATATGTATGTTTCGTTAACTATGCCCACAAACACCTCCAGTCATTAAAGCTGCAGCCAGGGCAGGATGGAGTCGTAACAGATGTGCGGCAGTAGGAGATGATGCAGGATCAGCAGCGTTCATGATAGCAGTCACTACTAAAGACAGGGTAGTACCCTTGCACAGCCCCAGGACACACTTCCCCTAGCTTCAGCTAAAATATAAGAATTTGCCCTTTTAATGCCAGATGTCACGACCCACCATATTGTCCAAAACTGTGTCCATCACAGTCATTCACAATAATGAAGGCTTTATAGAAAGCACTAAAGCCTTCCACAGACTTATCCGAACTCTGGCTTAAGGGTTAGCGTGTGATTAAATTGCGCTATCACATATCACGCCCTGAATAAGTGTGCGTTATACAAGTCTTGAGGAATACCTGATACCTAGATTCTGATACACAGCAGCAGTGTGTAGTTACTTCACCTTGTTTAAAAAATAATACACATCATTTGGGGACAAGCTAGCCTCCTGGTCACCAAATCATCATAATTAATTTAACCACTGTCATTACAGCTGAACTTTCCAGCCCAGTCAAACGAAGTAAGTCAATTCCTTCTGTGTACTTTTTTGGGATGTTTTCCTTCCTCTGTGGCTAATTATTGAACATTTTTTCTAAGACCTAATTCATGCCTCCTTCCTGCTTACTGAAGATAAAATGTCATCTGTGCAGGAGCTCATAATCAGCTGATTCTGACAAGCAGAGGATAAAGCACAAAAGGAAGAATATTGTTTTAAGGAGGGAGAAATACAGATCTAACTACTGGGACTTTTGCCAGGGATTTCAATGTGAACAGAATAGAGGCCTCATTGTTGACAGTGAAAATTGGACACTGTTGATTCTCAAGGGTTTTGTTTCCTTCTAGCCTGTTGGCTGAAAAAAATGGTGAAACAGACCAGTATAACCTCATCTGTATTATCAAAGTAATGGGAGGGTGATACAGCTGAGGATATAGTGAAGTGGGGAAAAACCTCGCCAAACACAGCACTAGTTCTGATTGCTTTGAGAATCACTTGCTGTTTTGTTAAAGTGTTTAAAGAAGACAGAAACCTTCACCAGGCTCAGAATTTGAAGATGTACTTCATACACATGGCAGTCTCTGAAATCCAGCTGAAACATGTTCAGCTCCTCCAAATACCAAGCTCAATTCCTCCCCTTCACTCTTTTAGTTCATATGGAATGGGGAGGGAGAACACCAAGCACTGAAACCACAAAATAAAACCAGAGTCCTCTCATTTTACCCCCTCCTGAACAAGTAGGGCTGGCTGATGTTAAGGAACTTCTATCTCTTCCCCTCTCCATTATCCCTCATACTCTAAAAACAGAATTCTAGAGAAGAAAATAAAAACAGCCTGTATTTTCATTTTCTCACCTCAGATACATATCCATCATGATGCATCCTTGCCATCCTTGAATTTATTCTCTCACATTTCTGCTTTACAGAAGAGAAACTTACACCCTAAAAATCCATGTGACCCTTGCAAGATGGCACAGGAAATTGAAATCTGGAGCCTCCGTTCCTTAGCTGGGAACTTCACCATTAGTCCATTCTTACATTATACAGTCAAACAGGCTCTCTTATCCCGGGATGGTTGTGTCAGGGCCCAAATGTGCCAGCAGCCTTAATTGCCCTGACCAGCCTCAGCAGGGACCTCTGCACAGGTACCCACCACCCAGGGATCCATTTCAGCTCAGCCCCCAGGCCTCGATGAGCTTTGCTGCAGCTAAGCCTGATACACAGCCCTGTCCCTGCTGATCCTGACAGGCTGGCTGGGCGTCCCGCTTTGATCTTGGACCAGACCTGTCACCATAATTTGTCTGATGATCACTGGACTGTCAATGGGACACAATTCTATCACCGACCTCATGCTGCTCACCCTGCTTGTGAGATGACTAGCTGGTACTGCGGTAACCCTCAGCTCCCAGCTCACTTTCCCTCATGGAGCAGCCTCACTCTTGCTGCTCTCTGACACGTTGTGGAGAAGAAAAAAAACCAAGCCCCAGGACATCAGAAACACAGGTGGAAGCACATCTCATCTCTTTATAGCACAGATCCTGCTTTAATCATTAGCACCAAAATATAATGTTCTGTCTTCATTTGTAACCCTACAGTAGAAGGAAGACAGACCAGATTTGCAATAGGGGCTCAAAACTGGCTCCTACAAGTGTGAATCCAGTGATGCATACTTAATTTTTGCATGTACAATTTTTCACTGTCAGTCACTCCTTTCTGATCATTTCTGCTAAAGGAAAGTAAGGTTTGAGAGAGAGCAGCTTTCTGTAAAGTTACCTGCTATCCAGACAAAGAAGAACTGAAAGCCTTCAACAGAACCACATGAGATGCACTGGCTCACAAGGATGATGTTTCAAGTTTACTCTAGGGAAGAGTCATTGCAGTTAACACTGAAAGAGAAAATCACCTTGATAATTTACTAAAGCCAGACTAAAAATGAAGGTGTTGCAATGCATCAGTTTCACGAGCAGCTCAGGCAGCCCAACTGCCATCTCGTGGCTAACAAATCACACTGCTGCAACTTTGCTACGTTATTCCTTCACCATTTACTCCTTCATTATTTATTCCATACACGTATAGAATAAATCTAACGACAACATATCCCAGGCAGGAACAAGGAGCTCTGATTCTCTAGAGTCCAACTATACAATATAGATCAATGTTGCAAGAAGGGAAAAAGAAATAAGTTTAATTAACTCAAGTTTTAGATTGCAGAGTAGTAGAATGAGGAGCACTGGGGTTGGAGCAGGAGTCATCTAAATTTGGATACTATTCTGTACACACTGATCTGACAGAAGAAAACCAACTTCAAAGCCTACATGAAAAAACATCCTTTAAAAGTTTGGGGGAAATACTCCATTTGACAGTTGGGTCAAATGCCCAATCCTCTATGCAATTCTAGAAATTAGGCAGCAAGGGAGTTAAAAAATACCACTTTTCCAGCAGCTTCTTGAACCTTTTGTGGCCCTTTGGGTTAATCTCAACAGCCATTTGGAAAGGTCAAAAGTGGTATTTGAGACTACGAAGAACCTGCAATGAAACTTGCATGAGAACTTTATAGAGTTTCTTATAAGGTTTATCAAGTTTCCAGCCCATTTAGCACTTTCAGTAGCTTCTGTTGCTTTTGCATGGATCACCTTACACCTTTTTTTCACATTGACTTGATGTTGAAATGTTGGTTTGCTCACCCTACTTCTGTGGCACTTGATGAATTTTCTACATTGGATTGTGCAGAAAAGGTATGGAAAGAACCTGAGAGAAACTGGAGGGCCTTGACCACGACACCACTCATGAACAAGAAAAAAAAAACTACTGTCCTGAACTGTTACACGGAGCTGGTGTCTTCAGCTAGAAGATCTGCAAGCTGAATGCTACAAAACAAATTTGTTTAGCACATATTTTGTTATCTATCACCAAAAGTGCTGTCAGCCAGCAGTGTTTTTATCAAATTAAGATACAGAAGACAACCATATCAAATAGAAAGTTATTCTTCAAATTTGTATTTTCACACCTGTTATACTGGTCTCCAACAAAATAAAAGACTGTATTAAGGATATTCGACAGGTGACTAAGTTACACATCAGCTTTCTATCAACTGTTGTCCCACTAAATATTGGTTATGATTTCCTAATTAATCCAGTATTGTCAGAATCCCATTTTAAATTGAAACATTTTAGTAAGCTGTAACAAAAGGTTTAGGAACATCATTTTTAGAAGGTGATAGATATCAACAAATAGAAGACTGCTTGAAAAATGTTTATGCTTAAAATATAATGACTGCTGCACATATCCTTTTCAACTTTTATGCTCTAGTCAATGTATTATAATTGAGCTCTACTGAATTACTTTTCTAGTGGATAAATACTGTACATGCTGTAGTGTGAAGAGACATCATGTAATGTATACTAATTAAGCCATTATATCTGTAGAGAAGATCGTATCTGAAATATCAAATTAGCAGGAATTAAAACATCTCCAAGGATTAATGAAATGTTATGGAGCCATTCACTTCCAGGTCAACAGGTTCAATTTCAGCTTAGTTTAATAGTTATAATGAATTTATGTGCTGGAGATATAACAATTCTCTGCATCCATTCATAAATCAGGGTAAGAGCCCCTGGCTCGTACTAAGAACAGCAGCCTTTAACCAGCATAGCCAGAACAAGGTAGCCAGGAACATTATGCTAGGCCTGCATTTGGCATGTAGCCTTAGGCTCCCCGAGATCAAACAGCACGTTTACTGGATGCCTGCAATATGTGTAGGCAGCAATGAGGGACACCAGAGACACTCAGTCAGTTCTCTTTACAGATCTGCCAACAATCGCCAACCCCAGCAATAAAGTTATCACAGGCAGAACATTCCACTCCATCTTTTATTTGGCTTATTTAAGAGTCCATCCTGCTTACCCTGATTCCTCTCTCAGCAGCCCTTGCTGCTTCTAGCAGACACCTGCACCACAAGAAAAAGATGGGGCGGGGGCACAGGAAAGGAAGAATTGTAGCCAACTTCTTACAGCTAATGTGACAGTAAATACACAACAAACCCTGACTTCGTGGTGAGCCACAAATTTGAGATTAAACTTTTTTTGAGATTAAAAAAACACCAACAGATTTAGGCATCAGCTCCTTAGTGATGATGGTCAGTAAACAAACAATAACCAGTTTATGCACAAGAGAAAATAGTTAAGAAATAACTACACCAAGAACAAGTAACTGTATCTTAGCCAAGTACACATAAAGAGGTACATCCAACCTCTGCAGATACACATCAAAAGGTGGCAAACTGAATAAATGTAACAATCACCCATGGCCTATCACTTCAATTTGCTACCAGGACTCTGGTTTCAGACACACAGACATTATGCAGTGTGCCATACTAAGCTAAGGAACGATTCAGAACACCAAAGTTCTAGCCCCAGATTTTTTCACTGATCTTCTGCAAAGCTTTGCTAAAATCACTACCTTAGCTGAGCTTCAGTATCTCCAATAAAACTGTTAGAAAGTTCACCTGCGCAGGTATTATGGAAAAACCTAACTAGTATTTATGAGGTGGTTCAAGTGATCTAGAAATGCTAGTTATTAATATCGGTCCTTACTGCGGGTGACTAAACCATACTCCGCAATATGAATTAGGAACCTAAAGAAGCCGCAGCGTACTGCTGACAGGAAAGTCTTATCCTGCTGCCTCTACTACCAATCACACTTTGTGATCATCCTGCTCCCCCTTCAAAAGCTCCCAAGATCTGGAAAAATGACAAGGATTTTCAGCAGAGAGAATTTTGATGGCAGTAAAATGGCTTACAACAGACTGTTACATTGGAAATAGTTTTTCAACCAGGGGTATTGATATACAAACACCACACTGGGGGAAAAAAAAAAAAAGCTGTGGCAGCCTACATAATATATGAAAAAAGCATCAAGCTTGCAGGATTGTTCTCTTTTAATGACTACAAACAGAATTCAAGAACAAAGAGCATTCTAACAGCTGTTTGCTTTGCTTTCCTGGCACTTACTTATTTCAAGTTTTTTAAAAAAAAAAAAAAAAAGAAAAAAGAGTAAACATGGCAACCCAAAAGTTATAAGGAGCCATTTTTATTACAGGACTCCTTGAATGCACATCAAATCTCTCAATACTCCCACTACAGTAAATGCATTAAAAGATTTAGTGAAATTTGTACGATATATTTAGTCTTTCAACAGGAAGCTGTGAAGTACAGCATGCAGTACTGGTGGAAATGTAGTTGCATTTTTAGTCATCTATCTTCCCTTTTTTCACTTTAGTCACTATTCTCTCTCTTGTATGACATGCATCTTTCAAGTGCTGAATTCCTTCAACGACACTTCTAGATCTATTTTTCCTGTGATATACTAAGTTACACAACTGCAATAAAAAGTTTCTACAGTGAAAGTTTCTGCAATGAAAAGCTTGCAACCACAGTATTTTCCTAAGGGATATATTTTGACATTATTATTAATAATATATTAGGTTTTTATATATTGAAATATTATATATAATATTGTCATATATATACACACACAACTTAAAATTTTTATGTTCTTTAATTTAAAAAGTGCAATTTTTCCTATGGCTTGCCAAATCTTTGGAAAGCAACATTTTTGTATTTTTTCTGTTCAAGGAAGAAAAATACTTTAACAATATAGCCAGATGTAATGTATAGTATTCAGTAACAATTTAAGGAAAAAGTGCCTTCCAAAAGGCAGATAAGCACAAGGCATTTTCTGTGTGGGACAGTCAAGAGAAGCAGAAAGAAGAAACCCCTCCCAAAGCACTTGAGAAAAATATTAGAGATAATTCAAGATGTAAAATAAAACCTGAAATTCTCAACATCCCATTTTGGACTTTAAAACTATACTGTTTTAGCGTAGAGGCCTAAATCTTGTGTTTGTGTGTATACTTATATATAGATAGATACATACATATGTGTGTATATGCATAGGTAAGGTTTGTAAGGAGAGAGATATGTTTTATTAGACCAGTATAGTTGGAAAAAGTACGTAAGCCCTTTGTCGGTCTCACATAAGCTATGACCTCTTCCCTGAAACCTTTTCTCTCACACTACCATGATCATGGTTACAAGACCATTTACATACAAATTAAAAAAACAAACTCCCTTGGTGAACTTAAGAATTGAATCTCCAGCATTCCACTGCAATACTTAAGCCACTTAAAACAGAGAGTAGAAATATGAAACTTGTGTAGTTTCATACTTCATTTTGAATGCTATAAAAATTCTTCTATATTCTCCTTAGTCCTGACAGACACAAGCATCAAGTTGCATGTCAACCAGGAGCCCTGGATAAGAAAACAAGCTTTGACACTGGAGCGAGAGAGAGGCAGCAGCGTTGGGGTCTTGGTGTTGCAGTATAAACTATAAGGTCCACAGGGAAATCTAAATGGTGTATTTTTCTGTTTACCTTCAGGTGACAATGTCCAAATGCTTCAACACATCACTGAACGTCTGTTACAAAAACTCCTGTCACTAAGAATAAAAATGGATGGATGAATAATGATCAGGCTGGACCTTCTGCCTCTTGCCAGGAGTATTGAGCAGAGATTTAAGAACAGCTTGTAAACAATAAGCAGCCAATCTAGACCTATATAATCAGAACTAGAATCATCAACATTACAGATGCATCAACTTACCTCTGAAGAGAAATAAGTTAGGTAGTTGCTGGTGTTTCTCAAAGGACTCCAGTCCGTCGACTGAAATCAGTAAAGGAATTACTTGTTTCACAATCTTTTTTCCTGACTATATTCACTGACAGCACTGAATAAGTTATTTTTTCCTTTTTAAAAGCTTGCATTCGGCTTTAATTGAAGAAATACAATAAAGTCTGCCCCTCTCCATATATAAAAAAGAATGTTTCAAAATACAATACACTGTAAAATATTTTGAATGTCCCCTTCAGGTAAAACCCTAACATACAGGAAATAGATTTTTGTTTTAATACAAGTGAGTAACAAAAAACCTAATAGCAAGTACATCTTCACAGATAAAGGAACGGGATTTCCCTTTTTCATTTTCATTCACTGCTGCCTCTTTCGATGTCTTCCTGCAAGATCGCCACTTCAATACCTTCATCAACTGCAGAGCAAGGATAACTCAAACAGTTGCAAATAAAGATTAACATGTTAGCTATGCTGGGTAGTCCAACACAAAAGGCAGAGCTTTACCTATATTGTGCATACTGGTCTTCATGGTATAAAATGGGTGGCTTCGGAGGGATTTGGGGGAGGGAGGGATGGTCAGCATTAGATGCCAGCTTCCTGAACAGAAGTCACCTTTTAGGATAAGGTACAGCTGCAAAAGCTGTGCAGTCAAGGAATCTTGTTGTATTTGTATACTACATAATATATTTCCACATCAGCAATCACTTCTATCCAAACGGATATATCCAAATCAAATGTCATCGCAGTAAAACTGCTCTCTGATGAGGCACCCTGATCATTAAAAGACAATAGCCATCCCTGCAAAGCATTCTAGCGCTACAAACCGTGGTTCTTACACAGTGGGGTTTTTTTTTCAGAAGAAAGACTTCCTTGAAAATTATTTAACTCCTTTTTTAAACTGAACTTTGTGCAACCCTTTCAGGTTGCTTTGAAGAGAAATGTTGAATCAATCCATATTCTAAAATGCCTTAGAAAGAAGAAAAATCCCAGCAGTAAATCCACCTAATTAAGTGGGGGTGTATCTAGCCCATAGGCTATTACCACATCTCAGCTTAATATTTTTAAACATACTATATGTGAAACAGGCAGTAAGCTCTTCTCATTATTTCTCAAATGAAGCTGAACAGATCTACCCAAATTACAGCAAGACAAACCAGACAACTTAAGTGATGAAAATTGTACTTTTTTTTCTCTGCTTTAGGGACGCTTCTGGCTCATCTGTCCTCTGATCAAGGTGAGCCTGATAAAGCTGAAAATTACACTATGTGACTGGATTGTATGAGATTATCCTTCCCCTGAGAAATGATTTATTTTAGTAACTTTTGATGAGTAAGAAACTTTCTGCTCCAACACGCTGTTCTTCTTGTGTGGGCATGGTTCCTTATTGCTTTGAGTGAGAGATCACATAAAAGATTCATAGAATATGAGTGGCTGCATCTTCTTTATGGTTCAAAGACAAATTTGTATTAGACCTTCAGGGATCACAAGTTTCATAAAAAGTGACAATCACTATCATTAGTTTGTAGGTTTAACTGCAAAAGTTACTGGCATATCTTCCACTTTCTGAGTGTGAGGAAAATCCAGGTTTGGTTTTGAGAGAGCTCGCTTTGTAGAATTTGGGGTTTCTTCATCTTTAGATGATTCCAGGAGATGTTGCATGTTAAGTCTGAAAATGAGGCGAGGATCTGGTCCAGAAAGAGATGGGCAATTGCAGCGCTCTCTTATTTTAAGAGCCTGTGAATACATAGGAAAACAAATCAAGCTCATTTAAATAAGAAAAACAACAGAGGCTTCAGTCAGCGATTCGGCTTTCCATTAAGGTCTGCATTTGCACACAAATCTTAGTGAGTATGATACTGAGTCTGAGTTGTTACTGAACAACTTTTCAACAGAAACCGAGAATTCCTCAGAAGAAATGTAGTGATGTGATAAAACAATAGAAAAAATGAAGATTAAAAATAATTTTCTCACAGACATTCTCTCAAAGAATGGATGATCTAAAAGGTACAGCATAAATAAATAGGAAGTTCTCCAACTATTTTATGTGAGAACTGTTCATATCAGTACCTTTTACCTTTTAATTCACATTCACATGTAAATTAAAATGACTGCATCAAGAAAAAAAGGGCTGTGAATAATAATTTACTTCACCAGATATGTTCTATTATTGAAGTAGCTATATACAGATGTCTGACTCATAAAAGGAGGGGAAAATCTCCAACAACATAATGGACATTTAACCATTCAGCACAGAGATCCAGGTGGTTGATCAGTTATAGTTAAGGTCCATTTACACAAGTGATCTCATCTCCAAGAAGCATCTGAATACACAGCTTGCAAGTGTTCTGAGAAAAGAGTAGCTCTAGAAGGTAAAAATTTATCTGAATAAAAAGACTACCACTAAGAGACCAAACTTTAAATTACTCCTGCTCACTGAGTAAATGCCATTGCTTCCATTCTACAGATTAGAAAGTAGAGGCACAAAGGAGCCAAAGAACTTCCAAGAGAATCAAAATCCATTACCGCAGGCACACTCCTCTCCCAGATCATTCTGCCTTGTGGGCACTCTGAGAAAGGTATGACAATGGATGAATCTCATGTCTCAAAAGCACTGTGCATACATTGATATGAAACAGTATAAAGTCAGCTGTTTTACAGGATGCTTGAATTGGTGTTCATTGTAATGAAGCTGAATATACTTTAATTAGTTCATAAAAACAGGCAGCTCATTTTAGAGCTAACAATGGATACCACACAACAAAGTACAATGCAGTACTTTGCAAGCAGTTGTATACAGATCTACTAATATCCATGGATTCTCCTACAAGACCCATTTAAACTAATCAAGAAAAGCAAGTTCCTATGCATCATAAAGCAAAATATATCTAGAATTTTAGAGGGTTCTGCACCTCTGCTGAGAACTAATTTTTCAAGATTTGCAAGATGCAACACCAAGAAAACACCAAGTCAAAAACTTCCCTGATATTCAGCACTAATCAATGGTCACTTTTATGCAGTATTATCTGTATCTTAGTCTCAATTAAGAGTGCAAAACTATGGGCAGATTAACATCCAGCTTTATTTTATCTTCTCATGGGAAAACAAGTTCAAATGTATATTTTATGCCACTTCTCTTTATAATTGTGAATTCCTGAAAAGTAATGGCCAGACCTGTCCTGAGTTGTAGCCAGGTGCCTCCTGACCATTACTAGGGACTGTTAGAAGAAAGCATAGATTGATTCATTTGTTCTAGATGGATTAAAGAGGAAGAAGAAAGTAACACCGTTTTCATAGCAGTCCTACCACTGCACTTAAAAAACAGATCAGAAATTTTAATCTGCTTTATATACACTATATTTGGCTGAAGTATCAAATCAAATATTCCAGTACACTTATGCATAAGTATTTGCCCATCATTTTGAAACAATTTTGTATTCTTCCACAGGAGACACTGGGAACATCTTACTACAGCAGACTTCAAAAAAGAGGAGCAGAGCTTCTTGACTAATTTCTTTATATTAGGAGGTACCAAAACATATTTCTCCCTAACTTCACTACAGTGAACTGATGAAGTGTATGCTGTAAATGGCTAGAAACAAATAGAATTTAAATTTAACAACCGGTTTTGGAAAAAAGACGCATTCCAGGAATGCTGCAAGAGTTTTCCCAGCTGTTTCTTGCTGAAATGTAACATTCAAATTTCTGGATACACATCTCTGGATTAGGCATGCAAATATTACTCATGTAACTTCTAAAAAGTACGAATAGAGCTTTCAGTATTTGTTTTTCTACGGCATGATCGTCCATGTAGTCACCAAATGTAACTGTACTGCTGAACACTCTTTTGCTTCAGTGATCAATTAATTTCTAAACTGACATTTATGACAAACCAAGAGTTTTCTCTTGTTCCCTTCCAGAACATAAGCTGCTGCAAGACTGCATTTATGTCAAGCAGCATTATTCAAGGCAAACAGAAATATAAAGATTTAGGCTGTATCCTGGAAAGGGCAACGTAATCCTCTTTTAAACTAATTTTGCTATTTTAAATCTCTGGTTTTATTTGCTATATAGCGCCTGGCCTATTTTCGTGGTTTCACTTATCTAAAATACTAAACTCACGACAGCAAAGGTAAAAAACAGTACTTCAGAGTTAACATTTTTACCCTCTGGATGTCTTTGTGTTCTTGCTAGATGTAAAGCTGTCCCAGGAGGTAGAAGGCACCTATTCAACACCACCACTAACATGCCATTAAAGAGACTACAGTTATGACAATGGAAAGCTACGCTGACATGTCATCTCACTGAAGGACAGCTATGACTTCACACTCTCGTGAAAGCAGCCTTTGTATGTATGTTTGTGACTGCCATGCCACACTCAACCCTGGTTAGAAAGTGTTCTTTCCCTGGCTCAGTTGACTGCTGCTATTTTGTTTTGTGCCAGTAGCTCTGTAACATCATTAAGATGCCAGTAACGGGCTGAAGAGCTTACAATATAATTTTTCCTGAAAGATAAAACAGCCCAACATGGTCAGCCATACTGTACTTTCAAAATCACTAGCAACTTCAAACCCCGTAATTTAATATTGCTCAAGTAAATTGGTTTTTGACAGTTTGGGTAAGAGGACAAGTGAAAGCATTCTTAATGAAGTACATGCATATTGATATTATAATAAGAACATGTTTCCTTGTTTATAGTGAAGAGTGTTCTCAATAAAGACAACGGACAGAACTGAGACAAGGTTAACTACCTAGAGTGAGTACGTAGATTCACCTGGTAACTAAGAGTACTTTAATGTTGTTCTTTTCAGGTTAACCTCAAGAGAGAAGTACTGCTGTTCAATATAAAGACCACCTGCATGCTTACTGGTTCAGGAGATCTCAGATAAAATATCAAAACTATTGCTTCTAAGTAACAAAGGTGAAGCTGTTTTTCTTATCAATACAATTGCAGTCACCTTCTGGGAGGGAGGAAGGTATAAGAATTAGGGAGGTCTGCCTCATCCTATTGCTTTCCTACAAAGCCTACCAGCAGAGACAAACACAGAAACAACTAATTTTTAGCTCTCAGTAGTAATCCTTCACCACTGTCACAGATACCAGGCTAACTGCTACATCTCAACCCCTTACAGTCTTTTGGAGTGCATCCTACCTCTCAGGCTGTCAGGTCTCTCAGTGTAAAAGTCACATCACTCTCTTGTCTGCAAACCAGGCCAAGGGTTATAATATCTTGTGTATTAACTGTGATTACCTCGGCAGGGCTGACTTATGCTCTGACCTTGCAATTCTGACAAAAACTAAGAAATAGCAGAAGCATGTAGGGGAAAAAATAAAAAAAGGAATTGTAAAAAAAATAAGAAATGCTGAGTTGCAAAATTATTACAATTAGTAGACATAGGGAAGACAACAGGTTCTACAAATGAAGTAGTATTAAAAAGATGATTAAAAGAATGCATAGATTTGTTATTTGACAGAGAAGAAAAGCAACTTTATATATAATGCTAATACTTCAAATCTTTCACTGCTTCTGTTGGCACAGAAAAGAAAAATTGTGACAAAATATTTAACAACTTTATAGGGAGGATAGAAACATAGATCTGCATTTTTTATTCTTATTTTTCTTTAAATTTTCACATTGATAGGGCTTAATTAGTAGATTCTAGTACGAGAACTATCTGAAGTAACTTTTACAACATAAGCAAAGGGGAAATATACTGACCCATTTTTGAAAAGGAAGCAAAATAAATGTATCTTCAATATTCAAAAGGCAACAGACTGAGGAATAAGCAATAATTACCCAAACTTTAATAAAAATAATAAACAGCAAATGTCAATTTGACAAGAACAGGTCCTGCCACAGTAAATTAATTAACTTTTTTTTGACAAGTTAATTGACCTAGCAAACAAAAGAGAAGCAGCAGAGGTGACATATCTGAACTTAGCATTACTCTCTAAATGATCTCAACATGGCATTTCCACAAGAAGGAGTGGGAAACGGGAGTTACAGTGAATCAAAAATGGAATATGAGCCAACAACATGATGCCAAAAAAGCAAATGTCATGTCAAGATGATTTTTTGTATCAGGCAAGGCTCAGTAGATAACCTTCTGCTTTATTCAGTATAGCTGAGGCTTCAGCTGATGTATAGTACTCTATTTGAACAGCATACTACAAAAAAGGTAGACAAACTGTAACAAGTCAGAGAACATTAAAATAAAACGTTCAGAGATGAACTAGAAGATCCTATAGCTTCTCTCTGGCACTACACTTCCATAATTTGTCTCTCCAGAACAATGGTAAGCATCTTTCCCGGTATTACAAAATTATTTCAGGATTTCTTTTTCTGAAAATAAAATGCACAGGCCTTCGTTGAGCATCTCACCACCTTCCATGTAGGAATTCTAGGAGATTTCAGTTTCCTATTTAACAGTATATTCTGTTTGCCTAGTTTACAATCCAAATGTGAGCAGGAAATTCTTTAAAAACATGGTAAATCTTTTTAATGTCTGTTATTTCCTTTCCAGGACAGCAACATTTTGTAACTGCTTATACCTCTCTTATTTACTAATTCCTCAGCTTGGTTGTAGCTTCCAACTTGTTCAGAAAACCAGATGCAAGATCTTTAAACCTCATTTTATTTGCTCCCTGTCTTTTAATTATGTGAAAAGAGAATCCCTGTGATATTCCTGCTTTAATTTACATTTCCTGAGACTGTTAAGTCACCTCATTGAGACGTGCCATTTCATTACCTGAAGAAAAATTCTCGCTTTGTATGATCGCATCTTATTGTGAACTTGCTTAGAAGTCTGTCGAGAAACATCTGTGTGGCCTGAGAAGTCCAAAAACTTGTCCCTGTTTCCCTCAGCTACAGCAGCTGGTCTAATAATGGATATTGTATTGTTCTCAAAATCATTTCAGCTTCAAAACCATCAGCATATGAAACACAACAATGCTCACAATGGATCTGATACTGAGTCTTAAGAAGTACAGTTTCTTCACAGAGAGATAGTAGAGAGATAAAAAGGCCCTTTTTGAAATCTGGTTTCTCCCCCTGGGCTCTGAATATCTAATGCCCATTAATACATGGTTAACATACTGTTCTAAAAGGCTTTAAGTATGTGAACAATTAAATAAAAAGGCGCTGATATTGAACTACAGCAAAGCCCTAGGATTCCCATTAAATGCCTGAGATCCAGCTTCAAGGCTGCAGCTCTCAGATGAAGGGGAGTCAATGCTTCAGACAAGAAGCCTCCAACAACACCTCTACATACTTTCTTCCATTTTTATTCCACTTTTGTAGTATCAATCTCACTTATCTAGTGAACTTCTGTTAAAAACAGGAAGCCTTCGGCCCCTGCTTTTTCATCCTACTCCAAAGAATGCTTAAGGTAAAAGGAAATTAAAACATCTCCTCCTCAATTATCTTTTGGAAGAAAATTTCCTAGCCTCCACTGCTCTTGGAAGTGAGAGCAGCTGTAAAAAGACAAGGGTTGCTTCACCTGCTAAACTACAAGAGATAAGACAGAAATAACATGACTGCCAGCTCTACACAGTTGCTCAGTTATTTAACTTATTTGCTCAGTCCTGGGGTAGAACATAAGTCATTTATTTCATTACTACTTTATAAGCCAGTCAATAACTGTATGAAAATAAAGGATCCTGAACCCTTTATGTTCAATCTAACTAAAATTGAGGCTCCAAAACAAGTATCATTTTCCATTCAGCTGCCCTAATGTGTTAGAAAATCCATCAAAATAGTCTCACAACCTGTTTTTGCAGAGTACAGAATTTGTGTATATTAATTTAACATATTCAGTCTAGCCAGTTTCCAGCCTCCTACTCTTAATGTTGATTTTGGTTTAGGCCATTATTTAGAATATTTACTGCATTCATTCTCATGAAAGGATTAATGAAAATCGTTTTTCTCCTTTGAAATCAGCAAACACCTCAACATTTTAGTGCTCCCTCTGACAGTAAATCTTCAACTGCCTTTACAGTTTGGAACTGAGAAAGACTTAAAGTGACTAAGAGTTTAAAAAAAAAAAAGGAGGAAGAAGAAATTACTTGGTTATAAGAATAGGAATTCCCAAACACAGTTTAGCTTGCTGAAAAAAATAGTGCTGTTGTGAAGTGCTTTAACACTATATTTTAAAAAGAAAAACCAAGGCAAAAACCAATCCATGTTATTTTTCTGTGGTTAAAACCCCTTCTATTTAAAGAAATAGTAAACAACTAAGATTACTGAACTTGGAACAGTTCTCTGTCCTTAAGCTGCCAGAGAGTAACACATCAAATTAAGAGAATCCCCAAATAGCTATCCACTTGGCACTCCTCTGAGAGGAAATCTGAAAGAAAGAACAAAGAAAAGAATGCAGATTGATGGGCAATTGAGTGAATTAGCTCAAGTTCCTTGGAGTGGGGTAAAATTTGCTCCCTAATGTGACGGAACAGAGATGTGAAGAAAAAAGCCGGCTGTAAAATCTACAGAGACCTATCATAACTAGAACTATTAAGAAATCTTCTGCTGAGGATCTGACATTCTTCTGAAGCATAGTTATTCGAGGTGTATTCAATCCCACGTCAGTGAGAGAGACAGAATAGGATGGAGCATTGTCTGTTTGACAGCCTAGGGCTAGCTACCAAAGCAAGAGAAGTCAAGACAGTTTAGGGATTCGACTTAAAAATTGGCTTCCAAAACGACAAAAAACAGAAAAGAAGGGATGAGACCTGTGACACCATCACATCTATACCAGGAATGCCATTCAAAAGCAAAAATACTACACTTTGATGAGAAATCAGAAAAGAAAAAAAAAACACCCTAGAATATAATTACATTTTACCTGTGCTATCTTAATTTTTCCTCATTTAATAGAACCTTTAAGGTTCAGAGCTTTGTAAGAGAAAATTTATGTAAGGATAAAGATAAGCATAATGCTAAAAGACTAGATTGTGAATCAATACCAAAGTAGCTCATGAATCAATGCCAAAGTAATTCTGGCAACCTTCCTAAGACAAAAAGACACACTTCCTTCAACTCTGCTCACCTCTGGAATAAGGCGATCTAAGTGCTCAGCTCTGTTTTCATGAGAAGGGTGAGTGGAGAGCCACTCCGGTAACTTGGGCTGCCCTTGAATAGTTTCTGCTAATTCCATTTGTTGCCAAAATACACTGCTTGCTCGGACATCCACACAAGCCTGAAAACAGAAAGGAAATGTATACACCACTGTATTTTTAAAGTAATACAATACACAATCTAATGGATATTGAATTACAAAACACAAATTTTAAATCTCTAAAGCCTGTTTAGATGATCCCCCTCATACCTGACAGGC
This sequence comes from Grus americana, assembly GCF_028858705.1. NCBI lineage: Eukaryota > Metazoa > Chordata > Aves > Gruiformes > Gruidae > Grus > Grus americana. The sequence goes on from NC_072859.1 coordinate 31,696,038, forward strand.
AAAGGCTATTCTAAAATATCTAAATGCAGTAAAAAACTCATCCAGGTAAAACACTAGATTTGTTCCTTTTAACATCTATATAATTCCACTGATCTTAAAAACTTACACTTGAATTAAGACAATTTAGGAGAAAAAGAGTCACAATTTCCAGCATGTACTTGTTCTTTAAAAAAAACTTCAGCTGCTTATTCTACGTTATATTTTCTAGACACAGTACAACAGAAGAACAAATTAATCATCTCCACATGTTTAGGCACATTTACAGGAAGAAGTTGAGAGTCAAAAATATAAAGTGATAATAATTCATACTTAAATATCTCTAAAAATGAACTGCAAAGGCTTTTCTGTAAGTGATTACACTGCCTTTTTCAAGGGTGATATGTATAATCCACAGCACATTAAAAAAGCAATTCTGCAGAATTCCTATCTCTCTCCACAGAAGTATATATTTAACCATAGAAAGTCATGGAACACTAAATTTAAGAATGATATTTGTGTATCACCAACAGACTCCTTTATATATGCATTTAAGTGAAGGGGGAAAAAAAGAACAAGATTTCTTACATTAATTTTCATTTGTTTAAGAGAAAAAGAGATGAGTACTTCAAAGGTAGGAAAACTACTTTCCCTTCCCCCCCCACCCCGAAATACAGAAGTTGTGCTTTATCCTTTGAATTTATTTCTTAAAATTATTATTAAAAAAATTAGCTGTACAAGCAGAGAAATGCTGGCATACCACTTTGCTTGTTTCTTTCTGGTACGGCCCCACATCTTCAGTATTACAAAGCAGTAAGCACCCACATAGCAATTACCTTTGGGGTTTTTTTTAACCATGGATTGTATTATTCCCTTAGATGACTTTAAAGTACAAATACGGTTTCAATTCCAGAATCAAAGTTAACTTTAAAAACTCTTCCTTGAAGAAATATTAATAATTATTAAGAAAAGGAAATTTTCCTTATGAAATATTAACACTAGATGGCGCTGCTCTCACACTTATCTAGCTCTATTGCACTTAGCTAGAAATTAAAAGGTTGTTTTAGTTTCTTTTAGAAGTAAAATCCACAGGGACAAAAAAAGTCACTGAAAAAACAAATTATTAAAAAAAAATGCTGAGTGGTTTCTGACCAAATCTTTGTCTACTTTAGCAAAGCCGCATTGATTTTATGGCTGTATTTAGACTAAATCTTTAAATACTAGAACAATAATGATATACTTCGCAATTATCAGCAATCACAGAAAATATAAGCACAATATCAAAAAGTTCTTAAATTCTACTGTATTGTTATAACAAGAGACATTATAGATCAGAATATCTTAGATGCCCTACAATATGGGAAGCATTCCTCAGAACTTCTCAAAATAGATGGAAACTAAGTGAAACAAAAATCTAAAGGGCAATTTATATCTTTACATAGAATTAAATATATCCTACTTACAGGAGTTCACTATTTGGCATTCTCCTCTTTATAAATACATAGCTTTTTCTTCTAATAGTAATAAACTACATAGAAAGTATACTGTGCAATTAATAATGCATAACTTCATAAACTTCAATTTTATTACATCCAATTTAGCCAGAATGACTTTGTCTTTTCCTATGAACTGTTTTATTTCCCATTACTCCTTTAATCTACATATCTTTAAAAGTTTTGGAACCCTCCCACACACAGCTTACCTCTGCATGAAGTGTGAAACTCCCTCTGATTATAACAGAAACTGAAAACTATCTGGTAAATTGCTAATAAAACAAACCAATTTTAGTTACCTTTGCTGCAAACTGAAGTCCCACTTTATCAGCTTCAGCCTCCAATGTTCTGCTGTACGGTCTATCAAACACAAACTGCAAAGAAGCACATCAAATCTCTGTTTCTTGGTTTTGAATGTGTACAAAGCCAGAGCATTGTAGCTATTTTTCTAACCTTCTCATGAGAAAAAGTGTTTATCTATCATGTTCACATTGCGTGTGATCAGTGTGTATTTTCATAATGGCATTAAAGATTACATTAAATGTAACTCATTGATCCTGTATTCACTGGAAATTAATTCAAATTATACATATTTTCACAGCCCCTCTCATCAGCCAGTCTCACAGCATTTTGCAGCAACCAGAGGGTCAATGCGAACTGTAAACTAGAATTTTTTCACTTCACTTTTATTTTCATTAAGATTTTTTTATGTATGTAAAAATTGACATTAGGATTTTTTTACTATATGTAAAAAATTCCAGTGGCTCCCTTAAACTTTTATAATGACTGTCTTTAAACCTGGTATGATCTATTTGGTATGGTAAACAGCCCGCAGTATGGAACGTAGCCATAAACATTTTCATGCAGAAATCACGCTCTTGTCATGATTATCCCCAAACACAAGTTGCAAATTGCCCTTGGGAAATTAAACTAGAAGACATAAATCTGACCAACTCCTCTCCCTTTTTTCTAGGGTATGACATTGTATTAACACACATTAAGAGACAGTGGTAGTTTTTTCAAATGGTTATTTAGTCATATAACTCATGATCTTCTGGCATACATAATTCATGTAGATTTGGGCAGCCTTGCCCTAATATATCAAGTTACAGCAAATGCAAATCAAGACTTCTTAAACCAGCCTGCTCCTGCAGAGATAAAGGAACACATCACAACATTCTGGTCTAGGCATCGATTAGGAAATATCAGCTGAAGAATGGGGATGTGCAAGGTTAGCAAAGAGAAAATGGTTTAACCAGCTCTTTATCTGGTTATAAAAATAGGTCTTCCTCATAAGTTCCAGACAAAAGAAAAAAAAAAAAAAGACAAAACAGATAGAAATTAAGAGCACCAAAGAAGTGGTCCAATCCCTCCAGTACATAAAGCCATCTGTAAATTTTTGCTTCTTTCCAAAGTAGTACTGATAGTTTTTCTTTACTAGGTCATAAATAAAAGCCAACCAAAGCTGATCCTCTACAAGGTTTTTTAAGCCAAATACGCTGGTTTATAAGCATAGGTGAGGTCACTTTCTAAATTCTTAGTTTCCTTACAGACCTCAAACATTGCAATTATAAATATATTTTTTAAATCCCCTGATGATAAAGTCATTACCTGAAGTGGAATATATATATTTCTATTGCCTTGAAAAGTCCTCTGGGTCTACTGGAGTGCATATATTCACTGAACAGCAAAGATGTCCCTGGCTAGTCTGTCATATATTCCTGAAGCACCATTTCCCAGTTAGCCAGATAAACTATTAGTTTAATTATTAAACATTTCTCAGACAGGGAAATGAAACTGGTAACAGGCAACAGGACTACCCAAAGCACTAACTGGAACAAAAGTTTACACAGGCAAGCAGTTTTTTATTCCTACAGTGGAAACAAATAGATATTGCACTGCTGGGTGACTAACAGAAACAAAAATTTCTATTCAGCATCTTTTGTATGTGGGATGAAAGCTTTGCCAGTATTAATCACTTATTTATTCTGCATTACATAAGGATATGTTTAATGTTACTGAAGATGAGTTTGATCAGAGTTTCAAAACAGGATATTACTGTATAGTATCTCTTACATAATAGATCTTTTCTATATCACACTAGGACTATGAGCTTAAACCCAGATTCTATTTGCAATCTAAAGCACAACTCCAATCCATGATGCCAAAATATCAGTTGCAGTTAGCCTAGAAAAGGAGAAAAGATGCTGACAGTGAGTAAAATCTTGCTGTCTAAATTATGAGCAGTCTCAGGATTGATTCACACTTTGCTTTTTCCAAATTCAGCTCTTCAAAATGCTGGCTAGCATTCATCAATGAATTGGTTTCTCAGCTCCTTGTACAAATATCCAAGCTCTTTAGAGATAATTTATGTTCAGAATCCACGCATCTATCCATTAGCATAAGAACTACCAAAATAGATTGGTTATGTTTTATGTTTTTGAGGAATGGGGAGGAAATCTCAGGGAAAGCATCAAAAGAAGTCAAAGAAACCAAAGAGCTCTTTCACTTACTTCAGATTCAAGTTTTATCATGTAAACAAAATTTCTTTAAAAAAAAAAATCCACTTTTTTTTAAAAAGAAATGGATCAGTAACAGTCCAGAGGCAAAGAGTAAGTTAGACTGCTGAAGAAAAATGACACCACAAAGCCTCTGAATTTTACTTTATTGGAATATATGCTGTCTGAAAAGATTATTTCAGTAAGTTTTACTATAGCATGGCTTATACTTTAAAAGAGTGTTTAGATTCTCAATTTTCTTATCTTGGAAACCCTTCTTATCACTAACAATGTATTTAAAGAATTCCCTGTATTTTATTTGGTTTAGAAACAATTTAACAACTACCCAAAATAAAACCACAGCATTTCAACATATACAACTTTAAAGGGTGAGGTACATTTCAAAAAGACAATCATCTAACTTAATTGTCAAGCAAGTATTCGGAACCTGCTCAGCTAATCCAGTCATTTAGGGAAATCTAAAGTTCTTGGAGAAGACAAATGAAAATATATATCAACTAAAGCAGATACAAATTTGTAACATATTTCATTCAAAAACATACTCAAATATTAATTTTTGCTTATAATATTTCTCCTCTTGCCTTTTTCCCCAAACATACTATTTAGTGGTACTATCTCCCCAAGATTAAAAACGTTTTTCCATGGAACTCAGGAAAGATAATACAAAACGTCAGTCTTACCTCCTGCAACTTGCTCTGAATCCACTGGCCAATAACTGCCAAACTATCCCGGGGACAGATGGCCCAAATCATAGTGAGAAAGATGAGTGATAGAAAATCCAAGAAGTGAACCAGGCTGGCTTTCTCTGCCTGCAAACAGCAATTGTCCCATTTTCATTCCTTACTGTCTGACATTTCTTTAGAACCTAATAGAATTTGGAAACACTGTAAAAATCATTACTTTTTCTTCTATGCAGCCACAGGAACAGGGCAAGCACACGTTTGCCTGCTTGCAAAAGAAAAATCCAGTTGAATACAAGGTATTTTCAGTCTAGAATCCACACCAACTGCATAAATACAGCTGGAAATACATTTTGGCTATCTCCCAATTTGAGAGATTCAAAGCCTGAGATAAGATGATGGCAGCACGCAGACTGACTTCTTTAGTAAAGAGGCCATGAAACACCTCAGTTGGAATAAAAAAAAAAAAATCTATAAAAAACCCCTAAAAGTTTAATTAATTTGAGAAGAGATAGACATTTAGACAGGAACACTAATGGGATAAGGAGACACTAGGCATAAAATATTTATTTTTTTATTTTCTGTTACATTCCTTTAATTTCAGAAACTAAGAAAACCTGAAGAAAGAAACTGAAATTCTTCTGTTTTTCAGAGCTCTATTTGACATGCAACAAATTGATCTGAGCACTTACAAGCCAGATCACGCGATACTTTTCTCTATGCCAGTTGGGTGACACAGGTTCCATACAAACAATGTAAGTTCTTTTTTATAGTAGTAATATTTTTTTAGAAGTTTAACAAGTTAGTTGGCTCAAATGAGCCCAAGAAACTATGATGTGAACTGTTGCTCATCCAAAAAATCATACAATATGCAGTAAATCAATTTTCCTGTATTTCCACCACCTTTAAAGTGTATTTACCCATTTCCAGATTAGTTTTGCAATTTTAGCAAGATCTTTATTTTTACAAGCTTCTCGTTATGCCTTCTCAAACTGATGGCTACGTAATGAATACCATTTTTTAAAATGACATGCACAGAAAGAAATCAATTTGGAGGCAAAGAAGCACTTTCTAGCAAATCACCTCAATCTAGAACAATATGAGCTGTATTTCTATAGCATCCTCTTTTTTCATAGTTGGACCTACAAAGCACAAGAAAATTATTACATCCATTCTGTTTAAATGGCAAAGAATTACTAATTTCAGTACATCCATATTAGGATATGGAAAAATTAAGTCTGTGAAAGCAATCATCTGTAAATCCAGCTCCAGGCATTCTAGAACTTGGCATTCTAAACCTATGTGCTACTATAATAAAAATATCATGTATTTTAGAATAATTTATTAAAGTATATCCACTTCTGTAGATATTAACGAGTCTATGAGTAACAAACCAAGTTGCTGAGTGCCTCTAGTTCCTCATGTCTGTGCTATAGGAGCAGAGGTGTCTGCAGCCCAAGTTCTAAATGACTGTTAATAGCGAGCCATAATCCATCTGAAAAAGCACTGGCAGACTTTGTGCTAACACTGACTACTACAGGACTTCTGACAGTTAAGTACTACATGAGTAATAAGGATATACTGTATCAGAATACTCTCATTTCAAACTCAATTTTTCATTAATTAGAGAGTCACACTGAAACTTTGGTTGGTAGTGATAGGAAAAAATCTTAATTAAAGTAATAAGAATTCATTTAAGAGTTTTAGACAGCTTTCTTTAAATACTTACTGCATGTTCCAGCACAGCATGAGCTATTTCATGTCCCAAAATGAAAGACAGCTGATGAATATCAGAAACTGCATTTAGCAATCCAGTGAAAACAAACACTTGGCCATTCTGTAAAGAAAAAGAGAGTAAAAATTAAGTAACACACACATAAATAAAATGCTGTTTCAATATTACAAATAATTTTTGAATTGAGTTCAACTTACTGGAAGCACAAAAGCATTTACACCTGGTTCGTCTACCACATGGATAACCCACTTGAGTGCTGAGACCTGTGGGATGTCCTTATTGCTTTCTGATAAATGACCAACAACTCTCTCCACAACCTGATAACGTGCATCTGTCTCAGGTAACATTTTAGTTTTGAATTCCTCCATCCACTGAAAAAAAAAATTTCACTGATTGCCATGCAAAACAAACACACAGTAAATAACTAATTGCTATAATATATAACTAATTTAGCGGCTACACACACCCTACCTAAATTTAAGTTTTAATACATTTTTCTTTCATATAGCCAAAGCCAATATATTAGATTCAGGCTTTCAGACCTGACAGTTAAGGATTAATAAGGATTAATAAACTTAAAAGGAAGTAAACTGACCACAGATCAAAAATAAGATAGTATAAACGTGGTCCTACAGCCTCCTGTATCTGACATTTTCCTAATACACAGTTAAGCTTGGCATCACAACTTGGCAAACCTTTCTATACCTTCCTGAATTTCCATTTGAATTTATAATTTCTCTGTGTCTGTGTATTTCTGTTGTAATTTGTAAGGTGGGCAAATTTATACAAAAGATGTAATTTGAATATATCTTTGTATTTCATTTGCTATGTTCTTATCTCCCATTCTCTGTCAGATGGAATACAGTGACATTTGTATATGGCCAGATTATCGGGTTTCACTGACTTCAGAACAGAAAATCACAAAACTCAAAGTTACAGGAATTAGTGCAATGGATAGTTTAAAAGAAAGCAATTAAAGGAAAATGAGTGATCCAATGAAAAAAAAAAAAAGTAGAATTGAATGCAGGTGGGAAGTACCATCTTAGAAAGTGACAGCTTAGAAGAGAGGACCTTAAACAAGTACCAAAGAATACTCAAATCAGCACAGAAAGTGAGACAGATCTGTGCTTGTACCTATTAGCTGTGCTTTTATTGCTTCTACCAGACTTTTATATTTCTTGTTATATTACAATAACAGTTAGAAATGTTTGCTACATACATACAATGTGCTCTTTAACCATCATGTGTACCAGAATGGTTTGCTGATGGAAAGGGAACTCTTAAAAAGGATGGGGACACGAGGAAGGAGTAACTGATGGGGATGCTCTGCAGGGTTCTGAGCATGAAATTCAAAACTTATTAGGACACCACTAGGTTTGTTTGCCCATCTCATTAATTGGGCTATTTCATCACTAATAAAAGCATTAACAATTTCGGATATGTTTTTTAAATCTTACCATATCATATTCCATCTGTGACAGTTCCCTAAAATGCTCTTTTCCAAACACCAACAGTCGAGCGCGCCCAGTGATGGGTGTCTCCTCCAAGTGAGTAAAATAAAACATGACAAATAAAACTCCTAAGCTACTGACACCCAGGAGTATTTTCCATTTATTTTTCCTTGCACTTTCTTTAAAAAGTTCCCGTTTATTAGGAGGAAGTGCCTTCCACCAATTTCTTATGCTCCTGTAAGATACAAACAGTGTCAACTTAGGACATAGTTAAAAAGGAATTTGTTAGCGTCTGCCCTTGTTGTATTCTATATCACAGTGTCACCTCACATAAGAGTTTATGGAAGGTTATACTCTGGCTTCTACTCCACTCCTTCCCTCCCACAGGAGAAGAAGGAATGCCCCTTAGTGTCTTGGTTCATCTCCCTCTACCACATGTAAATGAGAATGAGAAGAGCAAAAGATACATCTAAAACCTCTGATAATGGAAACAACTTCTTGTTGAGCAAACTGTCAGTCTAGGCCCCAGTCCTATAAAATTTCGCACAGACAGGAAAACAATACAAATACACTTACCATTCTCCAGAAACTCATGCACACATCTTTGCATAATGAGGTCTTACACCAAGAGAGGAAGTAAGAGAGTATTTTACCTGCCAAGAATGATAGCAAATAATTTCTGAGCTGGCTTAACAATAATCCAGAAGAGAGGAACTGGTGCAGCCTGAAATGATGGTGACACACGAAAAAACCTGATGATCTGAATGTTCCAAGCAGAAAAATGATGTGGGAGTTGCCCTACAGAACTGCTCTGGAGGGATGTGATCTTCTCCCCCAAAGGCTGAGAAGACTGGAAGCAAAACCTTCCCGAAGCGTGGCGTGCATTCTTGTATACTTTTGCATTTGGGCCATTCAAAAGACACCTCAGCCCTTTACCAATGAAGTTTCTATAGGAGTCAGGGCTTCCAGTCAAAAAACAGTTTCTAGTATTTCCACTCAAATCCAGCCTTTGGCATTTATCTCGTGTACAACTGACTTGAGTTCGGCAATATCCCACGTAAGACCTATAGAGGTTACTACACTTCCCCTGCTTGGTCAAAGAAGCCAAATGAAAGAAAATACAGTTCCTGCCTGGCAACTTTAGACCACAGTTGATATTCATAACTTCTTTGGTTGGTTACCCTGAAACAAAGAAAAAAATAGCATAGAGGTATTAAGAAAACCACCCAAACTCAAAACTCTGAAACATTACTCCATTTCATCTGAACAGATACCATGTATTTGTTTGCCAATAGTTGCATTGTACTAAAAAAGTCACAGTTACAACTACATCCTGTTGCAGTTTTAAGGTACCAATCTGCTTTCAACTGTGAATCACTGTCTTCTATCGCTGAAAACAAAACAAAGTGTGAAGTTTTCTTTAGCTTTTATTATCACTAGCTCCCCTGTGGAAGACGTGTATATCATCACCTTCTCACGTTGGGCTCCTTGTCACAGGTGCCATTCACACACTGAGGTAAATCACAGAATCATACAATGGTTTGGGTTGGAAGAGACCTTAAAGAACATCTAGTTCCAACCTCCCTGCTGCGGGCAGGGACACCCTCCACTAGAGTATGATCAGGATCTAGCGAGCATTTTGCTAATACTTGAAGGCAGGGTGCATGTCTGCTGCACCCAGCCTAGAAACAAAACAACTTAACACAGCGAACCCAAGCGTCTTCCAGCCGGTAGCCTCTTGCTCCTAGGGCATGGAAACGACTTCTCGCCGAGCAGGCCTCAGCACCCAGCCACCTCCACCCGAAGGGCCCCGCGGAGGACGTTTTCGCCCGCTGGCTCGAACAGCGGCCTCCACTTCCTCCCCAACCCCCGCCGGCATCGCCGTTCCTCTGAGAGAGAGGAACCGCACCGTCGGCTCCATCCGCCTTTTCTTTGTCCTCCCTGTCTGGCAGCGCCCTGACGCCCAGAGCTGCCCTTGGGTGCTGACCTCGGCTGCCGGCCCTCAGCCCCCGGCATCCCGCGCGCGAGCAACCCCCCGACCTTGGTGCTGGCGACTATCGTGATATGGGCAGACGTGAGAAGAAGGGGGGGGGTGGGGGGAAGAGGGAGACGTGTCACTCTGCGGCGCCCGCCCGGGGCACGGGGGGGCAGCTCTGGCCGCCGTCACTGCTGGATGTCCTTGGGATCTACTCCGGGAAAGACCTCCTCCACCGGGCTCCCCTACTCACCACCCGGGAGGCGGAGGAGGAGGGGTTAGACCGAGCCGACGCGGAGACGCTGTCGATGCCGGGACGAGGCAGAGGGCGGGAGGCGGGACGGGACCGGCACCGCCTCAGCAGCCGCCTCAGCTCCTCGGTTCCGCGCTCCTTCCCTCAGGCGGCAGCCTCCGCGGCTCGCGCCGCCCCCTCGCCGCCACCGCCGCCGCCTCTCGCGCCCCTCGCCGCGACCCTTGAGGAGGCTCCGCCCCCCGCCTCGAGCCCCGGCGCGCGAGGCGAGACGGGCGGCTGAAGCGCCCGGAGCCGCCATTTTGTGGCAACCTCGGCCGCGGAGGGAGGCGAGCGGGGGTGTCCCTTCAGGAGGCGCAGAGCCACGCTGGACGTCCTTTCTCTGTGTGGCCTTTCCTCTGCTGTTGCTGTGAGGCCTGTGCGCTCCCCTGACTCACCTGACAGATGGGGTTGGCCCTGATTCTTGTGTCGCTGGGCCCAGCTGTGAAGAACTCCCAAGCCAGACCTTTGGGCACCTTCAGCTTTCAGAGCTCATGGGTTTTATGCCTTGGGCTTGCTTGCTGGTGTTTTTGGAGACCTGAGGTGTTGAAGTGCTTCCCACTACCAGAGAGGGCTGTCAGCTGTACAGCGACAGTGGTAGGTGAGGAGGTGATGTTTGGCTTTTCCCAAATCCAAGGAAAAGGCAAGCTGCTAACCTAAGTGTACCTTCTGGCATATTCGTCTAGCTGATAGAAGTACATCTTAAATTATGTGATGTGAAAAACAGATTATTTGCTGAATGAAGGGGTGAGGCTGGAGCATATGTGGTAATGACAAGGCAGCCCTGGGGCTGTGCATGTAGATAAAGGCGCTCTCATTGCGAAAGGTAGAGAAACAGATCTTTGCCTTCAATAGCCACATACTCTGTATATGAGCACAATACAGTATTCAGTGTTTGCTGAGATATTCATTAGTCCATCCCTTTTTATTACCAAGGCCTTCTGCTGTGACAGTTCTTGAGCATTGATGTCCACTGCCAAGGAAAATAGTGACCAGATCTTGGAGTATAGGCCAAGAAGAAATCTTACATAGTGTTAGGTAGAAAGTACAATTCCTTTTAAGATCTGCCCAGCCTCCATTATGAGAGGCAGGAAGAGCAAAATCTCTCAGTCAATTAGCACAACATAAATTTTTTTGACTATCAGCTCCAGTAACAACACCAGCTGAGCTGTAGCAGCAGCAAAGCACTTTGTCTAACCTAAGGCCTGTGTGTGTCCCAGCTGTCAAGAAATGAAGAACTGAGATGGAAGCTCTCATGAATGTCTCCTGATGCATAATATCCTTATTTCTTAGACTTTGTATTTGCTTGCTTTTCTTGTCGTCTTTATCTAAAATTCTCCGTTCCTAAGCCAAGCATGAAGGCTTTCTACCATTTCTTCTGTGAAGCAAATGTCATTCTTCTACCTCACAGAGTCTATTTCAAGTCTGCTGAAAAACGGGTTTGGGTTTTTTTCTTTGCATATTTATTTTTGTTATTATTTGTTTCTCCAATCGCATTATTTAACTCTGTCTACATAGAGGGTTATAGGAGCTATTTCTGCACTCCTGACTCACCTAAATTCCTGTGAAACTCAATGGATGTTTTGAGTGTGCAAGGACGGGACTAAAAATTGTGTTCTACATTCTGCTCTTCTAAAGTCTCCCCGAGTGGCATCACTTAAAATTAGAACTTCAAAGCAGACAAGCAGCAAATATGGCACAGGTAATTATAGGATCTCTCTATCAGATACCAACACTAAATGTCTCTCTGTATGAAAATCTGATAAACAATTGAGCAATTGGATAGTTATAAAGTGGTGTTTTTCTCTAAATAGACATATAGTGAAAAAAACATTCTAACTAGTTGTTTATACTATGACTCATCTTGAAATTCAATGAATATATATGCATATAAATATTTTTTTCTGAGGAAATAAGAGACAAAGTTCTATGCCTTAGAGAGATAGGTTAAGACTTGTTTTGTAGCTGAGATTTTGCTTACTGGCCTCATCTCCTCTTCAAAAAAAGGACTAATTCACATTTTTGAAGACAACCAGAAGGCAAGGTTTCATGCCTTCAGACTGCATGAGACCCACTTAGAGGTCAT